>NC_080786.1:5266774-7666774 GCF_028018385.1 Neofelis nebulosa
TCTTACCAATACATAAATTAAAAGCATTGCTTTAAGGTTTAAAGCACAATTCTTTAAAAAGAGATCCGTGTCTTGACACAATATACAAGCCTTTAATGAACAAACTCCCATTTATCTTGATTTTTTTTAAAAAAAAAAATTATTTTTTTTAAAAAAAAAATTTTTTTTTTTTAACGTTTATTTATTTTTGAGACAGAGAGAGACAGAGCATGAACGGGGGAGGGGCAGAGAGAGAGGGAGACACAGAATCCGAGACAGGCTCCAGGCTCCGAGCCGTCAGCCCAGAGCCCGACGCGGGGCTCGAACTCACGGACCGCGAGATCGTGACCTGGCTGAAGTCGGCCGCTTAACCGACTGAGCCACCCAGGCGCCCCTTGATTTACAGCAATGTATGCTAAGAAGCTGAAGCATACTACAAACTGTTAATCAAAATGTTGAAGTACGGTAATTACTATAAATATGATTAAGCAGGGAATTTTTCAAATCAGTAGCTCAATTTTTGTATGTAATACAACTATAATTAAGCCCCAATCAACCAAGCCCCAAAGCAATTAACCCATTTAATAAACTGCTTTTTTAAAAAAAATATGAAAGTAGGAAAATTTGCAAGTTGAACTACACAGATGTCATCCCATAAAAGTCAACCTTACTATTTTGTGATAATTTTCCAGAATCAAAGGTCCTTTTATAGCAAAATAGTAAATATATATGTTAATAGATTAAAGTATTCATGATTTTAGAATTGATTTGGATTGATTATAGCAACGATTTAGAGAAAGCATCACTTGCCAATGAAAGGACTTTGCCAATATTTTCTTTTTTCTTTTTTTAAAGGCAAAGGACTATATGAACACTGTCAGATTGTTCGGGCAACAATGCTGCAGAAGGCTCACACGCAGAAGCTGCTATCACAGCGCAAACAACTTAAAATACCAACCCTGTGGCTGCCAAGACTTCGAATGGACAGCGCATCCTCAACTCCCTGATAAGAAGAGAAACAAACAGAGCATAAGTGTGAGGGCGACTGCACGAAGGCAATGAGGAAAAGTATCAGGGGCAAGCTCATCGGTAATTACAAACCAGAGAAGGTCCACGGTGACTGGACCGGTGGGAATACCGGGCCCTTCCGGAATCTTCCTGGGAAAGGAGAAAGCACATGGAGAGTTAATCGCTGCACGGAGGCTTGTCTATCACGGCAACTGAGCAAAGAACAGCCGGTTAAGGTAAGAGCACAGCAGCATCCTTCTCACAGCAGGCAGGTGTGGACAACTCAGCTTCAGCAGCTGGGTTTGGAGCAGGCACATGCTTCGGGCAAAAAGAAAGTAGAAATAATCTTGGAAATGTTTTTATTTTAATAAGCGTATGTATGTCTGACCACTTGTAGAATGTAATCTATATGTGACCATAAGAGCACAGTATACCAAGATAAAAATAAGCAAGTGTACCTAACGAACAAATTGAATTCAGCATTAAAAGTAGACTTTTATCTGTTTTTTTTTTCTCATTGTGAATGTTCATTTATGCAAGGCAGGAAGAAATGTTTAATACAGAGATAGTTTAAGGACCTAAAAAAATCTGGGTCATAATTCTGTGCTCACAGAAAAGAATTTCTTCCTGTTTTCTTGCACCACTCAGAAAAGAGTAACGAAACGTGCGTTGTTAACATGAAAAGCTACTTTTAATTAGAAGAAACTAAATAAATATTTTAGAGTGGGTAAAGTTATGTCAAGAGGCATGCTTTATGAAGACGGTAAAAGCACAGCAAAGCAAAGCAAAACAACAACCATGACCACAGCCTAACAGCTGATTAAATCCAAATGCAATTCTAAACTTCTCCACAGTCAGCTATTAGCACTGGAGCATTAAGCCCTGCCTGCGTCTGTGAAATCAAATGACTAGTCCTAGAATCTAAGCAACTGAAACAGTAAGGAACTTCTGATCTTTCAGAATTTCAAAGTCCAAAGTGTTAAAGTAATCTGCATTGACTAAGAATCTACACACAGCTGTCCAACTGGGTTCAGAGCCGATTAACAGGGTCTTTTCCGAAACGAATCAATACTTCAGCACATGGCACTGCAGCACGATCATTGCACAGAACACACAGATGTTGCTACGTCTGAGCATTCATTTCAAATACAGAGACAGTAACTCAACAGACACACCGCAATGCCGTATTTCGGTCATGAGCTTTCGGTCTCCTTCGAAAAAACCTCCTGGTTGTCATCTGCCTTGTACATTAATGCATGTGACCAAATCTGTCGAGAAGTCTGCTTGTAAGCACCAGTATGATTCAATGGTTCAATATCCAACAGGGTGTTCTGAACTTCCGGGAGTTCACCACTGATTTACATTTTTCTTATATAATAGACACACGCAATCTGCAAGAAGACAAGCAAGTTTCTTCCCTTCCCTTGATTATCAGATTATAAACCCAAAGTTTTGTGGGGCATGTGCATAAACCCAGAAGAGTAGGTACAGTTTATTAAGTGGTAACCAGTTCTGGGCTAGTTAGCTTTAAAGAACCTTGTACTACACAAGCATGCCCCTTCCCAGTCTTCTTTGGGGTACCAGGGCAACATACATAGTTTAATGTTCAATCTTCCCTTTACTCTTTTTTTTTTTTTAATATAATTTATTTATTTTTTAATTTCCATCCAAGTCAGTTAGCATATAGTCCAACAATGATTTCAGGAGTAGATTCCTTAATGCCCATTTAGCGCCCCCCCCGCCCCAACTCCCCAGCAACCTTCTGTTTGTTCTCTATATTTCAGAGTCTCTTATGTTTTGTCCCCCTCCCTGTTTTTATATTACTTCTGCTTCCCTTTCTTTACCCTTTATTTTCATTCCACCTGCCACACAAGAGCACTTTTTTAAAACCTACCTCTAAAAATAGCACAGCCCATGAGAGATGCAGTAAAGACAGATGAATTCATATTTATTTTTAATTATACTACTATAAAAATAATTCTTAATAAAAATACCTTACACAGCCTTTCTTTCTAATCCCATTTGGGAAAAAATGGCCTAAAAAGACCTTAGAAGACTACAGAATAACATGTAAACCCATACAGGCCAGTTAATATAAAGTGAGAGAATATAGTTTATTCCAGTCATAAACTACCCCTTAAGCCAGCCCTGTCCACCAGAACTTTGTGATAAAAATGGAAACGTTCTCTTTGTGCTAATATGCTAGCCACTGGCCACATGTGGCTACTGACCATCTGAAATGCTAGAAGTGCAACTGATGAATGAAGTTTTTATTTTTAATCTAATTACCCACATACGGCTAGTGGTGACTGTACAAATAGTAAGGCAAGCTTAAGCAGATTTTTATTACACCAAAAAAGACACAAAGCACATATTTTCAGAGGCTGCCATGTAGCACTACTGTTGTATAAAAAGGCAGGCATTTAGGTTGTTGTAAATTATTGACTTTGAATACTTCTGCACAGTGGCAAATATGAAAGAGAAGGAAACCCTTATATGAAAGACCCTAGCACCAACCCTAGAATCACTTTTAAGTGCTAGAACGGTCCTGAGAGATTATATAGTCTGATCCCTTCGTTTTAAAGTAAAGGAGGGGCGCCTGGGTGGCGCAGTCGGTTAAGCGTCCGACTTCAGCCAGGTCACGATCTCGCGGTCCGTGAGTTCGAGCCCCGCGTCAGGCTCTGGGCTGATGGCTCGGAGCCTGGAGCCTGTTTCCAATTCTGTGTCTCCCTCTCTCTCTGCCCCTCCCCCGTTCATGCTCTGTCTCTCTCTGTCCCAAAAATAAATAAAGTAAAGGAAATCACAACTCAAAAAGATTAAGTAGGAATCTACAAAGACAGAAAGCTGGGACTGGCATTCGGATATTCTGACTCAGTAGAACACTGAACTGTAAAGAGACCATCCTTTCCTGGCTAAATTCACACTGATCATATAATAAGAGCATAAAGAAAATGGCCAGGTAGTCTGGCTTTTACTGAGAGATTTCTCCTTCTCTGGAAGAACAACCAGCTTCACTTCTCCCATATTTCTAGAATAGTATCTTAAATTGTCAATTGGCTTTTCCTGAATTAATAGCACCAGGGGCCAAGAGAAAAAAAAATTCGGCGCCCTGTGTTTCTATGTACCAACTACAGGGCTGACTATCCTTCTCCTCCACCATCTGGGAAACAATCCATTTTCATTGTCCTGGAAGTCCTTAGCAGCATAAAGGATCCAAGGTGGCAAAAGTAGGGCAATGCCTGCAAAGATGCATGTATATTTGTTCCAGGCTTTCTGGAAAATCGTTTTGATACATTTAAATTAGATTAGTGGCAATGAAATGTAGCCTGCTTTTCAAAGTTCACCTGATGAGGGGGTGAAGTGATTTTATTAAGGAAGAAGACCACAGCCCCGTGAGGAGACCTGGCCGTGTTCTCTGTCAACAAGTAGTACCTAAGTCAAGGCTGGAGCCGCTCCCTCAGTTTCAAATTAGGACACCTCAGAAATGGCACGTTCTCTTCCAGGTCACCAACACGCTCCTGATGGGGACGCCCGGTTTACAAACGGAAACCCTGGCCACGCGCTAGGACTGTCTGGAGGCCCACAAAGACCGAGGCCCTTTCGGCTCGGTCCGGTCACCTCCCGACCCACTGGCACACGTGGTGCTCTCCCCAACCCTTGAATTCCGGCTCCGCCAGGGGCTGAGCAAGTTGCTGACCTCACCAATCCTTCGTCGCCCGACCCAGAAAATGGAGATGGTGGCCCCGCTCGCATCGTGCGAAATGCTGACGTGTGTGAAAGCACTCGCACAGCGCTGGCACACGGAGGCGTGCTCAGAGTTAGCTCCTTCCTGAGCCCCGTGCCCTCGCTTTCCCTGTTCACTTCCCAACATCCGCGCGCGCGCGCGCGCACGCCCGCGCGCACACACAGTGTTAAACTTAGGAGAAATTTCTAACACGGGAGGATTCTTCCTTCTGATAGCAGACAATCCTACTTTTTGTATATGTTTGGTTTATTATACATTTATTATTCTTTATAGTTTATATTGTGACTATTACATGCCAACTTCTATAGGTGCACAGACAGAAAGCAGTCAGAGAGACAGAGCTCAGGTGAGAAGTGAAAGGAAAAATTAGTTTGAAAAGAGTAAAAGCAAGTGTCCGAAGGGGTTAAGTGATCACTGTTCCCCTCTGAAACTAAACCCCATGTCCTCTGCGAGTCCCAGCTATCATTCAGGACTTGAGTTAGTCACCATTTACATTCTAAGCCTCCAAACCCAAAAACATTCCCCCTTCTGCGACAATCTAGTGCATTCACTGCCTGAACTGCACACATTTCACAGAGATTAAAAAAAAAAAAAATGTTTATCTTCACGGCCTTTGAATATAAGAATCAAATATCAGACTTTTAATATACGCTTTTCTTCTTTCATGTGTTTGTCGGTCTGCCCTAATAAAATCAGACAATTTAATTTTAGAATTAGAATATGTAATTTTAAAAAATTAAGCTAATATTTCCATGGAAAATTTGCAAGCAAAAGTGATGTCCTTGAGTCACACAAAATGTTCCTAATGCATTATCAGTAAGATAACCCAGTTTCATGCAGAAGACACTTTAAATAAAACCAATTAGGCTAGCTTTAGTAACAAGGGCAGATTCCATTCCAAAGTAACAAACACATACATGAGAACTCACTTAATTTTAAGCAACCAAACATCATCTTTCTCTCCTTTCTAAAATATCATGAGAAGTGTGATAAAGTTTCAAATCTGTAGATCAATACAGTCATAAATATTTTAATTCCAGATGTACTTCAAAATACCGCTACAGAAGGAATTTGCTTATAAAAATGTCTTGTTTAACAGCAATTAGTGGTTCCTAACCCTTTAGGGGTCAAAGATTCCCTTGAGAATCTGGTGATCGTTAACACCTGTGGACATTTCATTAAAAATATCCATGTATTCAACACTCTGCAGATTTTCAGGCTTCCTGCTCCTCTCCCAAGCCTGTTCACGTCCTGGGTTAAGAAGCTCTGCAGGAGGAGACATCTGGGGAAGTTACAACACTGAAAAAAGCTCAAATTTAGGAATGCTTCCTAAGTACAAATATTCTACTGGTTCGCAATTTGCTGCTGTAACTAAAACATTGGGAACGGTGGTAGAGAAGACTCCAAAAGGAGCTGAGAGAACTGAAAACATAAGAGTAATTTCCACAGAAAATTCAAGAATGACTTGGGCCACCATCTCTCAATGAGGACATTTCTGCCTAGTGTTTTTTAAAAAAAAGAGAAAGAAAGGGGGAGAGGGAAGGAGATAGCGGGGAGAGGAGGGGGGAAGGAGAGAAGTAAAGAAGGAAGGACGAATTTGAGGGAGGCAAGAACAAACACAGAGGAAGAAAACACATCCATTTACTTAGTCTTCCTTGGTCAAGAGCACTCATGACACAAGTGTGAGGCTAGACTACGAGAGAAAATAGGTGGACTCTAAGTACACGTTTGGTCCACTACAGCCAGAAGAGACTCTCTCTGACCTTTAGGTTCAAACATGCCAAACACTCCTACTTGGCAAACGATTAGTCAATGTTTTACTTCAAGATTGTGTTATTTCAGCAACCGATCACAACATGCGGACAGGCAATCCTGGCCTACCAGCCACTTGTGAATCTGTCCCCATTTCCGGTCAAAGGAATAATGACAGTGCTACAAATACAAAAGTTTCATAAACTGAAGTTTCCAACATACTGCATGCTCTCAAAAGTCTTCAATCAATCATATACATCTTCCCTGAGGGGCAGTGATCATTAGCTCGACATAAGCTACACGTTCAAAATACAGAAAATCACGAAGTTAACCGTGTTCAATAAGGAAGAGATATACGGCCCTCTGTAGTTCAGAGGAAATGGAACTTATGCTTAGTAACCATCTCCCTATAATTTCCTATAATGTACTGCAACATTTTCATCTTAAGCCAAGACCTGCATTCAATATTTGAAAGTATATATGAAGTTAAAAGCAGCATATGTATCAACTGTTTTTGAGTTTGTGAATAAAGTCTACACAGTCCTCTGTAAACCATTAGCGGAAGATCCACCATCAATATCAAAATAAAGTGTTGAATACTACTCTGCAGGTGTTTTCTCCTTTATACCAATATGGCATCCAAAGTATTTTTTATGTGAATTTTCAGAGCCAGTCAATCTCAGAATGGAAGGACTAAAAAAAAAAAAAAAAAAAAAGAATATTTGTTTCATTTTAAAGAAGCCCAATTTCTATGAATTTTTTTTTTTTGTTTTCTTTCTGATAAAGGTATATTCAAATTTATGAACTATAGAAAAGCATTAAGAAGAAAACAAAACCAATCAATTCCACCAATGACAAACCAAAGTATTGATAGTAATCATTTCTTTCTAGTAGTTTTTGACCCTATATATGGATACTAGTTTTTGTAACACACGATGGAAGTCCTACCAGTCAGTCTTACAGCTGGGTTTGTTTTTGTTTTTTTTTTAATTTGCTTACATGAATACCTTCCTCCATTATTAAATATGCTTAACAACTACAAGGTTGAATGACTTCACAGTGTTTTACTATGTAGATATCATTATACAATTAACCAAAACTCTAGGACAATTAGGACTATAGTAAATAACTTTGTCTCCTCTAAGCTGATTCTCCCTGATATAAGTAAAGCACTTTTCATACCGTAACAACTTATTACAATGTACATAGCAAGAGCTGTATAGGTGTCTGCTGTTATTATTTAAAGGAAGATTGCATTTAATTTGCTGACACAGAATGGCTTGTTAAAATACACACATCAGGTCAAACTATTCCCAGTGTTTCAACATGAGTCAGATATACTCCATCAGAAGGAAACTAGCCAATAAATAAATAAATAAATAACTCTGGAAAGAAAGAAAGAAAGAAAGAAAGAAAGAAAGAAAGAAAGAAAGAAAGAAAGAAAGAAAAGGAAAGAAAGAGAAAAAGAAGAAGGAAAGAAGGAAATAAAGAAAGAAAGGAAGAAAGAAAGAAAGAAAAGGGAGGGGAGGAGAGGGGGAGGGAGGAAGGAGGAAGGAAGGGAGGAAAGGAAGGAAGGAAGGAAGGAAGGAAGGAAGGAAGGAAGGAAAGGAAAGGAAACCAGCCAAGTATTGATTTCTTTGACACTGGCATGAAATGAGGAAACGAGGATCACCCCCAAATTACCTCTTTCTGTTGTCGCTCCAGTTCTCTCATGCGTATGTCTCTCGCTTCTGCCCGAGCAGCCCGTTTGGCTGCCAGCCTTGCCTCTGCCTGAAAAGTAATAGAAAGATTCAGCTTCATTTACAAACAACACTGACCTCCAGCAGCTTTGAGGTTAAGGGGCAGATGGGACATGACCATTCAAAGGGGGTGCGGGGGGAAGAGATACCCTCTCTATCAGCTGCCTCACTCCGCTCCCGTGCACTCGTGTCTCTGTTCTGCCCCCTAGTCTCTCCTGCGATCTGGGCCTTTCCTTTTAAGTGCTCGCTTTGATTCAAACATTTCACACAACTCATTAAACGTCTTCTTACGTCTCTGCAAACTTGCTTTTTCCAGAATTTCTTTCCCTATCAATTCACTCCTACAAATTAGAAGCTTCAGAAGCAGTCTCTATTTCATCTTGGGCATTGCCAATATCCAGTCTCCAAGCACTGCCAATCCTCTACCGCTGGGTTTCTCGCACCCCAACTCAGCCTTCCTTATGCTGTTTCTGACCGACTGGGGAGCTCTTCACATCTCCCTCCCTTTAAACTCGTATGTGAGTCACATGCCATCGAATTCACCACCTACAACTCTACAATTTGGTGGTTTTCAGCAGTACAGTCACAAGGTTGCACGATGATCACCACTACTGTCTGATTCCAGGATATTTTCCTCACCCCAAAAATGCCCGTTACAGGCACCCCTCCATCCTCCTCCTCCCAGCTCCTAGAAACCACCAACCCTACTTTCTGTCTCTGTGGATTTGCCTATTTTGGAAATTTCCTATCGGGGACATCATACAATAGGAACTCATCTCTTGCTCGAACACTGCAACCGCAATGCCTTCAAATCCATCTACCTGCCTCCAGAAGCTACCCTATAATTCATCTTCTACGTGGTGACGGGACTGTCAATCTGCCTTTCAAAACACATTTCTGATCATGTCATTAAGCTGTATAAAATCCACCACTGGCTCCCCCTCCCTTATGGCTAAAACAAAATTCCACAGATTAGCACAAAGATGGGGAGGGGAAGGGAGGGGAGGGGGGGGGGCCCAGCACAGATATAATTCCTCTCAGTCAGATCTCCCCCTTATGTCCCAGGACTTGTCCCACGTGCACTAGCTGCAGGCCTCCTTGCTCCATCCCAGACTCCAGTGTGTCCCATTAAGCCTCTCTTCACACACTGTCTGCCTGGCGAGAGGGATCCCCTCTCCTCTTCGGCTAAAATGTGACCCGTTATGAAGCTTTTCCCCATTCCATCTACATACAAACGTCTCTACTGTGGCTCTACGACACTGTATTAAAATTACACACTTCTGTCACTCCCACAACTTCCACGTCTCAATCAACGTCTGCTAAATAAACAGAAGAATGTCAGGCCATGGACCAAAGCACCAAGGAAATGACACAGGGAAACAGCGTGACCTACCACATGAAACGTAAAAATCTTCTCAATGATGTCTATCTGGCAGTGGTTTCCCCTGTTCTTGGCCACATCCTACCTAACTCTGATTCAGATCACCCCCTGATAACTACAGCAGTTTCTTCTTCCATGCCAGTCTCATACTAAGACTCTCTAACCCTAACCCTAACTAAGATGTGACATCTCTGCCCCAAAGTCTTCAGTCCAGCTGAGGGACGCAGAAACACAACGCTCCAGGAAGGAGTGCAGGAAGAACAATTAGTTTTGCCCAGCACGGTCGCAGCAGGCTTCTAAGAAGAGGAGACAGCTGAACAGCTAACACTTATTCAACCACCTCAATTCTGGCACTTTCCCAGTCTGATTAACTGGCCTTTTGGTAACAAAAACCCTAAACTGCAATCTGCCAACCTCAAGCTTTAAACAATGACATGGCCAGGGCAATTAATCTTCTCACATGAATTTTTCATTGGCCTCTTATCTATAAAAAAGCTATTCCTGCCTTCCTTACCCTTTTGACTAGATAGACACCACTTTCTTACTAGAGTTTGTATTTTATAGAAAAACACTTCAAGGCTAAGTTATGCTTCAGCAGATCGCAAATACATTTTTAAATTACAAAGTATCACTTTTCTAGGGAAAATTTTCAAACCTCTTTTTTTTTTTTTTTATTTAAGAAAAGCCAGAGCAATGTGTTGGGATTGTCATTTCCACATTATTAGCTTTGTATTTGTGGCCTTCCTTAGAAATTTCTCCATAATGCCCATCTCATCCAAGATCTATGGCCCATTCTGTACAATCTATACTAAAATGGCTCACTATCTTTCTTTCACCAAATCTAAATTACAGATAATTGAAATCTACTCCCTAATAAGGATTTCTTTTGCAATGAAAGGGCAGGGAACCTGGCTGCAGTGTAACAGAAAGAACACGGGCTTCACAGCCACAAAAATGCCCTTCCCTGTTCCTTATCCTCTGTCCAAACTCAGATATGCCTCCCTTGGAGAGGGTACTGAAGAAGGTCACTAAACAGCAAGCTTAAAAAAAGTCAACAGGATTTAAAATGACTTTATCTTAGTATTTTTCTACACATTGCTAACAGATGCCTGAGGCAGTTCCTGATAGCAGGAACAGCAAGCAGCTACAGGAGATTCCAACCCAGCAGACAAAGCCTGCACTGCATACGTGTACCGATCCAATGGAATAGACAAATTACAGGCACACACAGGACACTTCTAGGTAGTAACACTAGCATTTTCTCCTCTGAATACTGCACGAAAGTTAGTACAGATTCGTCTTAACACACACTCAGAGAAGGAAAATAAATGGGACATAACAATAAAGGATCACAAAAAATTAAGTTTAAAACAAAGTTGGTAAAAAAAAAAAAAAAAAAAAGTTAAACATGGAATGACCATTTGATCCGATCATTCCGTACCTGGGTACATACACAAAAGAACTGAAATCAAAGAGTCCAACAGAGATCTATATGCCAATGTTCAAATCAGCCTTATCCATAACAGCCAAAAAGTAGAAACAACCCAATGCCCATCAATGGATGAATAAACGAAATGTGTTATATCCATACAGGAGAATATGATTCAGCTTTTAAAAGGAAGAACATTTTGACATATGCGTTAAAACATAGATGAATCTTGAAAACGTTATGTTAAGTGAAATAAGCCAGATACAGAAGTACAAATGTTGTGTGATTCTAATTATTTGAAGTACCTAGAATAAAACTGAACAGTGGGGATAGAAAGTTGAACAGTGGTTCTAAGGGGCTGGAGGGAAGGGAGAAATGGGGAGTTTTTACTTAATGGGTACAGGGTTTCAGTATAAGACGATGAAAAAGTTCTGAAGATGGATAATAGCGATGGTCAGACAACAACGTAAATGTACTCAATGACACTGAACTATATACTTAATGATTAAAATGGTAAATTATGTTACATATATTTTACCAAAAAAAAGTGAAAGTTAGCATAAGACATGAAATCAGAATTATTCAGGAGCCTAAATCATTTAAGTGTTGCAGGGTCTTTAAGCTGATATGACTCAAACTTTTTTTTTTTTGAGAGAGAGAGAGAGAGAGAGAGAGATAGAAAGAGAGAGCACATTCAGGGAAGGGGCAGAAGGAGGGGGAGGGGGAGAGGGAGAGGGAGAAAGAGAGAGAGAGAGAGAGAGAGAGAGAAAGAGAGAGAGAAAGAGAGAGAGAGAGAGAGAGAGAGAGAGAGAGAGAGAGAATCCTAAACAGGCATATGGTCGAATGCAGGGCTTGATCCCACAGCCCTGGGATAATGACCTGAGCTGAAATTAAGAGTCAGACACTCAACCAACGAGCCACCCGGGAGTGCCATGATTCAAACTTTTAAAATAAACAAGAAAATTTAGGAACTGGAAATATGGGTTCACAAGTTACCTGTGAAATCAAGCAGGTCAATGGACTAGGTTTCTAAAAATTTTTCTGATCGTTCTGCTTTCAAATATTAGACACAGTAAGGCTGATTAAAGGAAATATGCAATCACATAAGTATAGAAATTTATTCTTCTTAGGACAATGAAAATTATAGTACAAAAAGTAAAGCTATATTTGGATAGATTTAAATCCCTTTCCTACTAAATTCTTGGGGCAAATGGAAAAAGAAAATGACAGCAGGAAAAATCATGGGACTCAATCACCCCTGGAACAAAACTGCTTTAGGCTGTGTTAATTTAGAAACATTCCAAATGTGTTAAGACATTCACTGTACTACTCAACGTAATAATTAGAATCGTACAGTGACCGCTAAGAAAGAACTTGTAGGAAAAGCTGAGAACTAACCACTATGGTTTGAGTACTTTCTACATTAAAGACTCTCCCTTTACCATCAAGATTTTGTGGGGCGCCTGGGTGGCTCAGTCGGTTAAGCGTCCGACTTCAGCTCAGGTCACGATCTCACGGTCCGTGAGTTCGAGCCCCGCGTCGGCCTCTGGGCTGATGGCTCGGAGCCTGGAGCCTGCTTCCGATTCTGTGTCTCCCTCTCTCTCTGCCCCTCCTTCGTTCATGCTCTGTCTCTCTCTGTCTCAAAAATAAATAAACGTTAAAAAAAAAAAATTAAAAAAAAAAAAAAGATTTTGTATTATCCTCCTTTGGAATTTAAGAAAGTAAAAATATTGTGTGGGTTTGCAAGCCAGGATGGTGGCATCGTAGGAGGACCCTATGCTTATCTTCACCCTAGAACACAACTTGATACTATCAAATCATTCTGAATACCCATAAAATCGACCTGAGGACTAACATAACAACTGCACAACTAGAGGGACAGAAGAGGCCACATCAAGGAAGGTGGAAATTTAGATTAAAACTTGGAAGGAGAAGGAGAAGAAGAGGAGGAGGAGGAGGAGGAGGAGGAGGAGAAGGAGAAGGAGAAGGAGAAGGAGAAAGAAAGAAAGAAAGAAAGAAAGAAAGAAAGAAAGAAAGAAAGAAAGAAAGAAAGAAAAAGAAAGAAAGAAAGAAAAGAAAGAGAAAGAAAGAAAGAAAGAAAGAAAGAAAGAAAGAAAGAAAGAAAGAAAGAAAGAAAGAAAGAAAAAGAAAGAAAGAAGGAAAGAAAGAAAGAAAGAGAAAGAAAGAAAAGATGAGATTCAATAAAAAGATACATAACTCCATTTTAAAATGGGCAAACTCAGTCGGTTAAGTGTCCAACTTCGGCTCAGGTCATGATCTCACGGTTGGTGGGTTCGAGCCCTGCGTCGGGCTGTGTGCTGACAGCTCGGAGCCTGAAGCCTGCTTCGGATTCTGTGTCTCCTTCTCTCTCTGTCCCTCCCCAACTTGTACTCTATGTCTCTCAGAAAATAAATAAATGTAAAAAAAAAAAAAAAAAAAAAAAAAAAAAGTTTAAATAAATAAAATGGGCAAAGGATTTGACTAGGTATGTCTGTAAAGAAGATACACAAATGGCCAATAAGCACATGAAGAGATACTCAACATCATTAGCCATTAGGGAAATGCAAATCAAAACCACACTGAGATATTTCACACCCACTAGGACGTGTAAAATTAAAAATAAGTAAGTAACTAGTGTTGGCAAAGATGCGGAGAAATCAGCACCCTTAAACGCTGGAAAGGTAAACGGCGCAGCCACTATTCAAAACAGTTTAGCAATTCCTCAAAACATCAACCATCTTCCACAGAGGCCTCATCTTCCCCCAGTGAAGAGGCTCTGTTCCCCTATCTTCCAATTCTAGAAATGGAACCTTTGCCACGCTTGTTCAAGACCAAAGGTCTCAGGGCCTCCCACTTCCTAACCAAATCTTCCTTTATAATATCCCTTGGTTCCCACCTTTGCTTTCCATTCCAAAAGACTCCCCCTCTCCCAAGCAGGCTCTTACCACTTTCAGCCAGAATACTTCATTTCCTAATTCTAACTTCACTTTCTCCATCCCCACTCTCCTCCCATCCTTGCTATTCCCATACTACACACTGTTCAAATAATCTGTCTGCAACACCAAGGAACAAGTGAGATAAAACATCCCCACGTAAAATATGAGTAGCCATAATATATTTTGTGGTATCCAATGCTCAAAATTATCCTTACGCCAATTTGGATTCTGTTACTCCTTTGGTAAAACAAACGCAGGAGAACAGGCTAAAATAAAACTACTGTGGCTCCCAGTGGCTCAACTGAAACCAATCCTATCATAAATCTTCCATCCGTCCAGTGGGTTGACAAGTAAGGCAGGATCCATCCGATTCACTGCATAGTGCTCACTGTTTCCTTGGAATACAATTCCAAGTCAAATTTCATTTGGGACTATTTGGAGGGGGAGGGAGGGAGTTATGTTTACTTACAAAAATAGCTTGAATCCATCATCCTAAGATTCAAAGGCAAGAAAATTAATTATAAGCTATATAACTTAATATAAATATAAACATACCCCTCCCGAGACACACACACACACACACACACACCCTCTCCATACTATGATGTGAACCCCATCTTCCCCAGGGATCTTGCCTCAACCAGGTGATCTCTCTTCTCTGTCTTCACTCTTATTGGCTTGTTCTTCCCATTAGGTAGGTTCAAACTCCCTCCCATCCTTCAAAAACAAATAATGAGCAAACAATCCCATCCTGGTTCGATTCTGCCTTATCTTGTCTTTACAGCCGACTTTTCTCACACCTCCTCCTTGTTTCTCACTCTCTCCACATGACTGCATTCTGGCTTCTGCCCCCATCATTTTCCTGCGACTGCCCCTGCAAGTCAGTCACTAATGACCTCTAACTACCAAGCCCAATAGGATTTTTCTATTCTTCCCTCGCTTGTCAGTTCTGCACTTCCAACATCCCTCACCACTCAATTCCTTCTTAAAACTCTCAGCTCGTGGCTTTCTGCAATACTAATCTCCCAGTTTTCCTCATGACTCTCTGATCTCTCCTCCTCAGAACTTACCATGAGCTCATTCTTCTCTACTAGCTCCTTGAATTTTAATGCAACCAAAGCTTCCAGGCTTAACTCCCTCTTTTTACTCTAGGCTCCAAGGTGACACTGATGACCCGTAAGTCTTCTGTCCACCTCAGACTTTTCTCCCACTGTCCTGATCCAACTGGCGATGAACTACTTGGGCTGTCCCACTGGAACCTGAGACAACATATTACAAACTGAATCTATAGCCCTTCCTTTCAGCTTGCTCTTCCTCTTTCTGTTCCAGTCACCCAAAACCTGAGGTGAAGAATCAACATAATGCCCCTCTTTCTTTTTTTACGCCCCCCCCCCACACATACATTAGGTCATTCAACCTCAACTAGGTAGCTCCCATCAAGATTCTCTCTCTTTACTATTCCTTCCATCCAAACTGTCCTCCCCATTCCCACTATCACTGCCTTAACTCAGGCTCTTGGCATCTCCAGCGAAGATGACTCCAGCAGCTCCCCGGCTAGATTTCTGCCTCCTACCATTCTCCACATGGTAGCTAAACCCGTTATGCTACAAATCAAATCTGAAAAGGGTTTTACCCTTCAGTGGCTCCTCCACAGCTTGCAAAACCAAACTTAAACTCCGCAGCACACAAATCCCTTCACGATTGGTCCCTACGGTCTCTCTAGCATCGTCTCCTCCCATTCCCCAACCTCTCCCCAGCCATACTGAGTTATCACCCTGGCAGCTTCCCATATGGTTCTCCTTGTTTCACACCCGCATGCCTGTAGAGCACTTAGAAAACAATACAGAAAAACCCGTAAAACAATACTGTTCACGGGGCTATGTATTAGAACTTTTAGAACATAGACAGGAAGGGTATCTTATGATTTTATTACAGTAGTTCCCTGTTGGGTGAGAGGGGTAGGGGAAGATAGGCCTAGGGAGTGAAACAAAGGACCCTAGACTTGGTTTATAATGTCTTCTTTCTCCCTTCTTTCTCATCTTTTTTTAATCTGAAACAATTATCACCAAACATTATACTATTATCAAAACCTTCCTGCATTTAATATTTTCAAAGAGTAGTGCATGAAAACACACACTTCAATGTCTTAAAAAAAAAAAAGAGAGAAACCTCTAGCTTTAAAACTTTTGTCCTACTGTGCTCATGTAACACTTTTCAAGGGAGGCAAATTAAAACTTTGCAATTTGGCAGAAATGCACTTAACCAAGCCAAGTGTGGAGTTGCCAGCCTGCATGTATATCCATTAGATAAAACCCATGTAACTGGCATAAGAAGAAAAGACAAAATACAATCTGGATCTTTACAGACTATGCTTTAATTTCAAGAAACTTGAAATACAAAATTCTAGAAAGTGAAACATTCAAGGAAAATGACTAATTCAGGTAGCTAAGACTCAGAGTTTACTGTGTTTAATTTTGTTTATTTTTCCATGACACTCATGCCAAAAGAACCGTGAAAGACAAATTGAGACATAATATTTATTGTGTTGCTATGGTTTCCAGACTAACAAATAAAAATCATTACTCGATTTCTTAGCAACTTCCCTTTAGTAGAAAATCTCAGGTACCATTTTTTCTTAATTAAATCTTACAACGTAATTATGGTTAACTACTTTTTTATAAAGTTTTTGGTAGTTGAAGACCAACTGGATAAATTTTTCTGAGCACAAACAGCTACATGTATTAGATAAAATCTAGGGATTTTTAAGCCATTTTCTTCTGACGTCGAACGACTATATACTCCTTTTATTGAGACCTTTCGATGGCAAAATATTCTTTTGTAATGAGAGAGGAAATTTAAGATTACAGACTTTACTACTGAAGTCTGAATATAACCTAACAAAGAGATCACTCAGGAGAACTGAAACTTTGGATCTGCAGTGACACATCTAACCAAAGGGAAATTACGAATCACAGTAGAAATACTTTGGGAGAAAAAAAAGGGTGTTGCCAGTAACGTCTTCATATTTAGATTACTGATACTGTGCTGTTTGAACTTTTTTCTCCAAATTCCTGTAAGTCACAGGAATGGTAAAGATTATGACAATGAATGCTATACCGAATATATTTCAATCACACTGACACAAAACTAAATCTTGTTAATTTTGGTTAGAAGAACAAATCAAGAACAGGGAGATACTCAAGAGTGACGCTGGCCACTACAGAGCCAGAACTCTGACTCAGGTCCAGGGGTAAATGGGAAAAAAAATGGAGAGAGTTCTGAACTCAACAGACACTGGTTGCATTCATGTATTAATGCCACTGGAAGGAATTCTAAATGACTAAAAACAACTTAGATTTGCTCTTTCAAAGGATTTGTCTAATAAAAACAGTAAGTACAGGGGGAGAATTTTTTTTTAACTGAGTAGAAATAAAAATATAGTCACTCTCCAAAACTCTGAAAAATTAACTCACATTTCATAACCTTTTATAAATTTTTGAAGACCACTGTTGAGAACACTCGAAAAGTACTTAAAAATTTTTTTTCTAATGTTCATTCATTTTTGAGAGAGACACAGAGTGTGAGTGGGGGAGCAGAGAGAGAGGGAGACACAGAATCTGAAGCAGGCTCCAGGCTCTGAGCTGTCAGCACAGAGCCCAACACGGGGCTTGAACCCACAGGCCGCGAGATCATGACCTGAGCCAAAATTGGGTGCTTAACCAACTGAGCCACCCAGGTGCCCCAAAAATATTTTAAACAAGAGTAACTCTGCTTCCTATGAAGTCAGCTTTTCAGACAAATCTGATTTGCACAGAGCAATGTGAACCAAACACAAAAGGATGATCAAAAAAGTGTCAGAATTAAGACTTGAGACTTGACCTTGAAATCCTTGGAGTGCTTTAGGACTCAACCTGAGGAATGATTACTTTCAACTCTATACTTCCTCCCTGGACAATCTCACCAATACTCACAATTTCAATTACCTTCTACATGCTCATAAGTCTCAATTTTTATCTACAGCCCAGACCTCTCCTTGGAACTCTTGATCCATATCCACAGACTGCCTCTTCATAATCTCCACTTAGATGCCTCCCGGACACCTTAAATACAATACACATAAATCCGTGATCCTCCCTCTCCAAGCCTCCTCCCCACTTGAATGTTCCCTACCACCACCCAGATGCACAATCCAAACCTTTCCCTCTCTGCTACCCAAACACAGCCACTCACCAAGCATCGACTACTTACTTCTCCGTCCCAACCACCTCTCAACATGCCCAGCGTCATACCTCTGGGCCAGGCCCCCACTGCCTCTGAAAGTCTCACGACTCATCTCCCCACATCCACTAATGTCCTTTTTGATATAATCTCCAACCTGCCCTAAAGTCATCCTTTCAAGGCACAGATCTGATCACGTCAGGCCCCTACACAAAACCTTTCAATGGTTTTCCACTGTTCTTAGGACACAGACCCAAATCCTAAATACGGTCTAAAAGAACCTGTCTCAGGGTTCTCAGCCTTGGCCCTACTGACATTTGGGCCAGATAATTCTTTGTTGTGAAGGGTATCCCGTGCACAGCAAGATGTTTAGGGGCAACTCTGGTCTCTAGCCACAAGCTCTAGTAGCACACCCCTCCTCCTGTTATCTCCAAAATACCTCCACACATTGCCAAATGTCCTCTGGGAGACAAAATCACCCTTGGTTGAGAACCACTGGCTTGTATGATCTGGCTCCTGCCTACCTCTCTGACTCCTCTCCTCCTTGCTGCGCATGTTGGCGTTAGTGATCTCACGGAAGGCATAATACTTTCAGGGTGTAGGCGCCCCCATGCAAATTTCAGTCCTACCCTTTCTAGCTATGTGACCTTGAGCAAGTTACTCACTTCTCCACACCTTGCATTCACCACGGATGACATGAGAATAGCAGACCACCTCACAGCGTCGTCATGAGGACTAAATCCCTTTAAAGAACTCAGGACAGTGACTGGTACATAATACAAGCTCAGGAATCAGTAAATATTAGCTGTTGTTATTATTCTTCGAATCCTCCATACTCTTTTAGTCTCAAAAGCTTGTCACACATTCTTCCCTCTGACTGGAAAGCTCTTACCTACATCCAGCAACTCTCTTTCCCCTCAATAATTCCACTCCTTCTTCAGAACTCAGTTGAAAGGGCACTTCCTCAGGGAAGCCTTCCCAAAGCCCCCAAACATGTCAAGCCCCACTGCCACACACTCTTTAATAAAAGCATTTACTTTTTTTTTTTTTTTAATTTTTTTTTTCAACGTTTTTTATTTATTTTTGGGACAGAGAGAGACAGAGCATGAACGGGGGAGGGGCAGAGAGAGAGGGAGACACAGAATCGGAAGCAGGCTCCAGGCTCCGAGCCATCGGCCCAGAGCCCGACGCGGGGCTCGAACTCACGGACCGCGAGATCGTGACCTGGCTGAAGTCGGACGCTCAACCAACTGCGCCACCCAGGCGCCCCTAAAAGCATTTACTTTTTATTCAAAGCACTTAACACAGTTGCAAACAGATTACCGTATTTCCTTGATTCTAAGAATGCCGCTGATCAGCACTGACAATCACAGCTTGCAAGACAAAAAAAGAAATTACCATGTAACATGTAGCTACTAATTTTGAAGAAGAAAAAGGAACTGAAAGTTGAGCTAGTCCATTATGTAGTTTCCCCTGTAGAATCTAAGCCCCATGAGGGCAACGACCGTGTTAGACATGTCTACCCCACATCCCTCATGCCTGACACGGTGCTTGCAGAGAGCAGACGTGCATACTGAATGGATGCCATTCAACATCTGTGCAGTTTTTTTCAACTCTATTCTTAAATGAAAGATGGTATTAACACCCATAAATATTGTGATTATGGTAATTCACAATATTTGCATCTTCAAAAGCTGCTATCCTCGTCAAAGTTTTTCATCCTTAATTTATCCTAAAAATGAGTACGTTACTCAAGTGAAATAGTGAGATAACCACAGGACCATTAGCTCTACCAACCTATTTAGTTAGCATTCCACAAAACAATAACACCAGATGAGGAAGGGTGCCTGGGAGGCTCAGTTGGTTAAGCATCTGACTTTGGCTCAGGTCATGATCTCATGGTGTGTAAGCCCTGCCTGCATCAGGCTCTGTGCTGACAGCATGGAGCCTGCCTGGGATTCTCTCTCTCTGCCCCTCCCCCACTCATAGTCCATTCCCCCCCCCCCCCAATAAATAAATAAATAAATAAATAAATAAACGAACAAACAAACTTTAAAAATAGAAAACAGGGGCACCTGGGTGGCTCAGTTGGTTAAGCATTGGACTTCCACTCAGGTCATGATCTCATAGTCCGTGAGTTCGAGCCCCACATCGGGCTCTGTGCTGACAGCTCAGAGCCTAGAACCTGATTCAGATTCTGTGTCTTCCTCTCTCTCTCTCTCTCTCTCTCTCTCTCTCAAAAAAAAAAAAAAAAGGCAAGCAAAAACATTAAAAAAAAATTTTTAATACAAAACAATAACACTGGACAGTATCTTTTAAACTATAAGCACAATTCTTCCCTTTATATCCTTCCATTCAGGCTGCTAATCCATAATCAAAACCCACAAGCTTCTGATTCTCACACTAGATGCCTGGATGACTATTACTTCTGTAGGCAGCAAAATGCAATCCAACCACTGACCATCAACAGATAAACGGATAAACAGAATGTAATATATCAAACAGTGGAAAATTATTCAGCCATAACAAAGGAGTGAAGTAATTTAAAGGAGGGGGAAGGAATGAAGTTCTGACACATGTTACAACATGGATGAATCTTGAAATCCTTATGCTAAGTGAAAAAAAGGCAAATACAAAAGGATAAATACTATATAATTCTACTTATATGAAATATCCAGAATTAAGCAAACTCCTAGAGACAAAAAATAGATTAAAGGTTACCAGGGGCTGGAAGAAGGGGAATGAGGAGTTCTTACTTAATGGCTACAGAATTAACATCTGGGGTGATGAAAAGGTTTTGGAAATAGACAGTGGTGATGGCTACACAACACTGTAAATGCAATGAATGCCACTGAATTGTAGTCTTAAAATGGTTAAAATGGCAAATTTTGTTATATATATTATAATCACAACTTTTAAAAAATAATGTTGTAAAATACCAAAAACCATTTCAAAACCATACCAAAAACATTTCAAATGGGTGAATTATATCTTAATAAAGCTATTTTTATTTTTTAATTTGTTTTTAACACTTATTTATTTTTGGGACAGAGAGAGACAGAGCATGAAGGGGGGAGGGGCAGAGAGAGAAGGAGACACAGAATCAGAAGCAGGCTCCAGGCTCCGAGCCATCAGCCCAGAGCCCGACGCGGGGCTGGAACTCACGGTCCGTGAGATCGTGACCTGAGCTGAAGTCGGACGCTTAACCGACTGCGCCACCCAGGCGCCCCAATAAAGCTATTTTTAAAAAATGAAATCTGAAAGCTCTAGCAGCCACAAATGTTGAAAAGAAACAAAACCTTCCTTCGTTATCACAAGCAGGTGTATGCTCCAAACACGTCCACGCGTACATCTGCTCAACAAGTCTCTGAACACTCCATTTGCTAGACTCCAACTCCAGCTCCTATAAAATCAATTTCTATGCTCGTCACCGATCTTTTAGATTTAAGAGAACTGTCCATTAAGAGCATGAATCTTTCTGGGTCCTGGATCTCAAGGGAAAGCACAGAATTTTAGAGCTGGACGGACTCTCAGATCATAAGATCCGAAATTAAGCAATGTTCTGATAACTTCCATTTGGAGAGATGTGCATGAAACATGTTTTCTTCGTATTTTCAGCTCCAAAACAAGGAGATTAGTAATATTCCAGGCTTCTTGATACCTTAAAAAGACTGCCTGCTATCCCTTCAAAGGCTTAACTTCTTCTGGGAACACTCGCCGTAACATTCACCAAACTTACTGCAAGCCCAACCCTCATCTTTTTCCTTTGGAGAGCCAGCGGCCTCAGGCTTCCCAATTTGATACGCTCTGTGCTGTTAGGTAATTTTCGCTTAAAGTCCATGCTTCAGTTGCATTTCCCCCCAAACCTCTGGAACAATCAAAGCCAAACAAGCAAGAAAGGAAAGAATCCGCACTGGTCTTCTGACGCCCTAGAGGACTTGCTGGTGACCCCTTCTGACTCAGCTCCTCTGAGTTCTTCTGAGAGCTGTGACAGACCAACCCCCCCCCCCCGCCCCGCCCCCAGCCGCAGAGCAGTCACATGCCTACTACATGGTGGGACTTCTAAATCCATCCACATTCCTGCCTTCCCAGAGCAATCTTCAAACTTCTAAATGAACTTTTTAGAATGTACACAGGTCTTACAAAACAAAGACTTCGACCCCTGTAGATGGGTGGTGATAATGGTTACACAACGACGGGAATGTACTTAAAGCCACAGAATCCTACATTTTAAAAATGGTTAAGACGGCAGGTTTTGTGTGTGTTTTACCACAATGTACTCAGTTCCATATTTAGCGGGCAAACTATCCAGTCTGCAGAATATATTTATGCCTTTTGTTTCTTTTCCTCCTCATTCTCCCCAGTTCCCTGACTTGGGATCAACTGAGGAGCAAAGAAACCTGAGCAAATAGTAAGCAGGAGGAAAAAGAGATTATTTTTCTGTATTTATGGCATTCCCTGTCTACTGCAAAAAGCAATTTGAAGTGAGAAAAGAAAAAGTAAACAGTTAAAATTTAACTATTAAAAAAAAGGATTAAGCTATTTGTCCTCTTTAAAAATGATAAGGGTTATGTTCATTTTTGTTTCTTCCTAACTTCAGGCATGTTGTGTGTGTGTGTGTGTGTGTGTGTGTGTGTGTGTGTGAAAGGAGAAAATAAGGATTAAGGACTATCTGCGAGTGTCAACCAAGCAATGTATGAATGGACAATTAAGAATTGGCTGTGAAAACTGTAAAGGGAAGAAAAATAACCACAAGGAATATATGAAAGAATTGTTAAAACTGCCGAACTTCTAAAGTTTTCAAACCACTACGGCACACATTGGGCACCCATGCAAATAAAAGTCGTCAATTTAGTAAAAACTGTCCCTTTCACATTGAAGGCTAAGCTCAGCTTTTTGACCAGGTTATTGGAGATGCTATATTCATATTGAGAGCTCTGAAAACAGAAACAGAAACTAGAAATACTGGCCTTTTAAACCCTTTTATAGTAATAACTTTTATTATTATACTATAACTTATCCTTTAATAATCGGATTAAATTTGTTATTTCATAGCAAAATAATAATATACAGGGAGGAAAACAACCTGGAAGTATAAAAAACTGACCATCCAAGTGTATTTTGGTTCATGGTCCCCAAACCTGACTGGCCATCAAAATCCTCTGGGAGGAAGTGTGTGTGTAGGTGTTTGCGCATACCCATACGTGCACACACACTTAAACACAGGTTTCTGAGCTCAACCCCCACAGATTCAGATTCGCAAGCACAGGTAAGGCCTGGGAATCTGAACGCTGAAAAATCTCCCTGAGTCTGGCAATCAAAAATGTTTTAGAACACCTATCTTACTACATTTTTTTTTTACAAAAAAAACTCTTTCACCTGTATTCTCACTTTCAATTATGACATTAATAAGCAACAAAATAGCCACTGCAAGCCTAACACTATGCTAAAGGTTTACATGCTTTATTTCCTTTAATCGCCACAACAGCCTTATAATACAGGAAGACAATACTGTTCCCATTTTACAGATGAGGGAACTGAAATCCACAGTAGCTACTTAACAAAATCACTCAACCAAGCAACTAGCAGGGCCAGAATTAAAAGCCACACTCACAACTCTCCAAAGCCTGCCTATTCTGGAAGAGTATGCTACAGTAGAATGAACAATGGCTTTACAGAGCTGAATTTGCGCCCCAGGTCTCATACCTGTTAGACATTCATCTCAGCTTCGTCTGTTTCCTTGTCTGTAAATAAGGCTAATAATAATACCTATCCTACCTAACACACAAAGTTATTATGAGAATCAAGATGTGCAAGTACTTTCAAAATCATGAAAAGCTACAGGAAACAAACTGGGGGAGTTGGAGAATACTGAGTAACAGTATAGCATAGCGAGTGTTTGAATGCTCAGACCTTGGAGCCAGTCTTCATGTGTTTGAACCCAAGCTCTGCTATTTCCTGCCTATGTGACCTGAGGAAAAAAAATTTTTTTTTAATTTTTTTTAACGTTTTATTTTATTTTTGAGACAGAGAGAGACAGAGCATGAACAGGGGAGGGGCAGAGAGAGAGGGAGACACAGAATCGGAAGCAGGCTCCAGGCTCCGAGCCGTCAGCCCAGAGCCCGACGCGGGGCTCGAACTCCCGGATCGTGAGATCGTGACCTGAGCTGAAGTCGGACGCTTAACCGACCGAGCCACCCAGGCGCCCCGAGGAAAAATATTTAACTCTTCTGTGAGATGGTTTCTTTATCTGTTAAGATGGAGATAATAACAAAACCAATCTCAGAATTTTGTGAAGATTAAATGAATTAATGCAGCTTGAATGCTTACAATAGTATCTGTCACACAGTAAGTATGCAAGTGTTAAATGTTTAAAGGCACCCACTTTTGCAAATGAAGTGTCACATCCAAAAAAAAAGAGTTGAAACATTTAGTAAAATACAGACAAGCCTAGAAGGTGCTCACATTTGCTTTCCTTATAGAAATCTGGATAAATCTCTCCAATTTGGGAGGTAAACATTTTGAGTAGTTTCAGTTTTCAACTAAAACTATGTGGCTCCCAAAATGCCTCATTTTTGCAAATACTTAACATCGCTATAACTCCTTTTCATTCCATTTTCAAGTATCTTTTACCCTTTTATCTGAAAATAGCTCACTTGATTTTTTTGAGAGAGAAAGAGAGGGGGCACAAGTGAATGAGGGGCAGAAAAGAGGGGAGAGAGACAGAGACAGAGACCGAGAGAGAAGCAGGGCTCACCCAGTTTGGGGCTCAGGCTCACCCGATGTGGGGCCTGAACTCACGAACTGTGAGATCATGACCTGAACCGAAGTCAGATGCTTAACGACTGAGCTACCCAGGCGCCCCTCCCTTGAGTTTTTTTAAATATCACAATTTTGTCAACCGTTTTCAGATCGCTTTTGTCTTTGCCTCAAACATCGTTGTACAGAATTTGACTTCTAATTCCAAAGCTAACTGAGTAGCAGACCAGAGGAAAAAGTTAACAAAGAGCTGGATCAAAAAGAGATCGTATAATATGTCAAAAGGAAACAGCACTAGCCCTAAATGAGCTATTTACTAAGAATAACAAAGAGGAAGTGGTGAGGGCCTAATCCTCACAAAAAGAAGATAATTTAATAATGCTCTACCCGATTCTCGTGCCAGATTAGTTTACCGTCAGGTCTGCAGCTGCAGACAGAGTCAGAGTCTGAAACAAAGTTGGCACCTCACTAAGAAATCACAGCTGGGAGTTATCTTAAATTTCCAATATGCAACAGGAAATGCTGCCAGTGATTCAATAGGTGACAGCCCTTTCCATTTGTTTCTTTCTCCTAAGTTGTCAACAAACCAAAACAAAAATGCTGCAGAAGCTCTGGTACTAGCTAAAAGTTAAACATAAAAATTCCAACGCAGTATTTCAAAACCCGGCTAAAACAACTGAATCTGGGCAGACACCAAATAAGGATTGTTTCCGTCAACATTTCTACAGTGCCTCCTGGAATATGTTAACGGTACAGCCCATGAGCGTTTCTAGGATACAGCTGTCAGATTTGCCACGTTCTAATTACGTTAAGTTTCAATACCGAAGGTTAATTACAAATTTCAAAACATTCCAACAGGTACCTCAAAGTAATCCGCAACAAATAAAAGGAAAAACTAATTTCAGGTAAGAGGAACAGCCAAATAAAGAGACGGTAACTGTATTTCACTCCAACACATCATTTCGAGGCCACATATAACATCTCACAGTAAGCGTTCTGAAATTAGCTCAGTTAACGAAAGTCTACCGAGATCTACCCCCCACCCCCCGGCTTTTACAAAGACTCGGTGTTGGGAGGGGGTTTTCCAGACACACCTCTCTGGCAATGTTACTCAAAGCTTCATCTTCTGCAGAAAATCGGTCTTTTACAGGCGTCCTTTTCCTTCCAGAACCAGGCGTCCCCATGTTGTCCTCTTAACAGTTCCTTAACTGTGAAACGTGATTTCACTGTTTTCAGCCCTGAAATAAACAGACACAGAATAACTTAGGATGTTTCTCTTTGTATCACTTTAAAGCTCCTTTATACATTTGCTTTTAGAAATGTGAAGTTATATTTCTGTATTTAATTTACATGTAAATTAGTCACCAAATACTTTTTCCCACTATCAAATTATGCCAATAAATTTTAGAATACTTAAATTTATACTTTTTTACCATACTACTCACGGCAACCTACTAGAATGTGTGGTAATATTAGCCTCAGAAAACTGCGGTCAGTAGTAATTCTTATCAGTATACAGTATACTTATCAGTATAAAATTAATACAGGTATTTCTAAAACTTATTCCCATTCCAGAGCAAAAAAAAAAAAAAAAAAAAAAAAAATTTCAGAAAAGTCATTCAGTCTAAAGCTCTGAAAGAACATATCAAGAAATTTTAGTATAGAACTTTAAACTTACAAAGTTGGGTTAGGGTTAGGGTTAGGGTTTAAACTTACAAAGTTGGCTGTTTAATGTAATTTAAGAAACAATTCCAATTAAACTATTACCACGTAAAAGAACAAATGAAGGCTTATTATTCTGCAATTAACAATAACTAACACTGTCCACACAACAAATATCTGAGTGCCTGTCACTGCCAGGTACTGTGGAAAGTGCCAAAGATACAGTGACAAATTAAACTGACTCAGGCCAATGATTAAGAACGTATCTGTGGATCTATTATTATTGTGGTTATTATGAAAGAGACCTATTTTTACAAAAGAGAGAAGAAAAATTCATCTGCCAGGATTAAATAATAGGGATAATAAAGATCATCTAACCTTCCAAACACATGGTATTTGAAATTAAAGATTCCCATGAGAAAAAGCATCCCCATTTGCATGACCTCCCTCTCTCCTATACACATTCCTGAGAAGTACGGCTCATTTAGTAAAATACTCATTAACTTAAAAATTTTTTTTTCCTAGCTTTAACAAAATAAACTGACAAAATTTCATTACACCGTGAGTCACAAAGGAATTCTCATGTAAGTCTGTCCCAGTAGAATAAACTATATAAAACTCCAAGTGACTTTAATGTGTTGGAATTTACTTGGTTCAGGCAAACTAAAATAGAACTTCATCAATTCACTCTTCTAAAAAAAGTCTTCTCCAATGAAAATGCAGGCCATTCCCCTCTTATCTGACACCATTTCTTATTCCCACATAGCTAGCATGCTATGTTTGTCAATCAAAATGAAGACGGATGATAATTCATTGCCCTGCCACAGAAAATCTATCTGGGCACGATAAGCAATGGAAACAAAGAGAAAGAATGTAGGCCTGAAACCAGCAGCTGATAAGTCCCAGCCACAAATCGAGACAATTTCTGAAAAGCTCGGTGCTGGTTTTTCAGAAGTCTCCCATCATCCTCATGCCCAGCATCACTTTAAAGACCATACACTCTAACAGTAACAATGCACAAATACTAGTCACCTACTGAGAAAAAAAGCAGCATTAACGCTTTTCAAAGACAGGAGTGACAATTTAACCGATGCACAGTGATATCACCCAGTATCTGTCCTTCAGCTAGCTTTCCAAGGGCACATTCAAAGACAATTCACAGAAACAGGAGACAAAAGCAGGCATTTTCTAATTCCAGGAACATAAAAATAATTATAGAAGAAATCAAGATTTTATCAAAAGTTTAACAGCGGTTTCATTAGAAGGAAAAGAATTATGGCTGCGCTTTTTCTTCTTCTTTTTGATTCTCTAGCATTCCAACAACATCAGGGAGAGATGCACTTAAAAACAAAGTAATAAAAACACTCAGATCCAAGGCTCAAAGAAGAAAGTGGCCCCAAAGTGGATCACACCCAAGTTAGGCCCCATACACCACACAGCTGACACACACTCTCTGAAGCCACTGCTGGAGACACTCTTTTGAATGTATTTCTTTTTCCTCTTTTTCCATAACCCATTTCCTTCTTTCTCAACAAACACTGCCCTACACCTCAGACCTGTCAGGATATTCCTAGCACACAGATTTACATAAAGAATTATCTTTTCTTAAAAATGCTCCAAACGAAACTGTCCCAACAGGCTCCGGGCTAGCCAGCCCTGCGAGAAAGATGACAAGAAAAAAGAAACACAGGATAAGCGGGAAATGGGAACAACTTCTGGTCCTCCTTGTCCTTCTTGTCTTATCTATAGGGGGTATCTAGTTTCAATGACTCATTGGTCAGGTCCTATCACCATTTTCAGGTGCACATGAGGCAGATCAACCATTACCTATGTCAAAAAGCAATCTAACGTTTTTGAAAGAACTACACGATTTGTACTCTGTAGGCAGACATCCTCACTAATACTAGAAAGGGTAAAGCTTTTCAGCTCCTATGCAATCTATCTTCAAAATGACAAAAATAAGGATACAGACTCAGAAGGTGATCTCAAATAGACTATTTCCAGTTTCTGATCCTGAAGGACTTTCAGTAAATTTCTATCGCAAGGTTTCCTCAAGTCCACATTCTTCAGGAGCCATAGTCATCTCTTCCGGCTTTTCCTTAATGGTATCAACCAAACCCAGAGCTAAACCTTTACATCCACCGCCAAAAACAAAACTGCCCACATTTCTGTCAAGTCCGTCACCCAGTGTGAAGCTGATTTTCTCCAGCTGCTTTTGTCATTAAGGATCTGCTACCTAAGGGAAAGTAGGGAAGTACCTTCAAGGATGTTGTGAAACCTAAACCTTCCAAAACAGACCAACAAGGCTTTCTCTTCTCCAATGAGCTTCACATGCAATCGATTTCTGAAAAATAGGCATTATGCCACATTAAGTGACACTTAAATCATGATACTGTTCACTTTTGTGAGACCAGAACAGGGATGTAGTATCAGTACATCACATTCTAAATATAGCCCACTTAGAGAGTTCTGTCTGGATCCCAATAGCTGCAGTTCCTTTATATCTGAGTACTTCATCCTGGGGAACTCAAAACATTGGCATAGGTCTTTGTGTCAGGGTCCTCACTACAGTTAACGCCAGTCTGTGCAATAAAACATTTGCTAGTTATTTGGCAAATCCCAGCAGCTGGAATGGCACTTGAACTAAAGACGAATGTGAGCACAGCTGTTGCTACTAGACTAAATTGAAAGAGAGAGGATCTGAGTTCAACGGCTACCCTGCCCTTTCCCGTGCCTGAGCCTTGGTTTCTTCACTCACGGCACAGACAGATCAACCATCCAGCTATCCAACACGGTGAATGGGAGGCTCCAGTGAGTTCAGACGAATGCGAACACTCACTAAACTCATAAAGCACTCCATAAATGTTTCAAGCGTCTTAAATTAACTATCTCTTTACACATTTAGCTTATGAAGTAGACAAAGGGGCAATCCTTGCCTTTCTTTACATGTTCATACGCTTAACCAAAACACCCTCAAGTTATTTCCTCCAGCATGCATTATGTGGTATCATTAACAATGTTAAGAATATTTGCTGAAGCATGGAACAATCTAGAAAAAATAGAAACACCTTAAATTATAATCACTATACTACGTAGCACTTTTACGTAATAAAATTTTAAAAGAAAAAAATTTTAAGGTGTTTTGTGGTATTCAAAGCCTTATTTTTGAAAATCCAAATGAATACACAAGTTTTAGAAGTATGGCCTTATGATGGGAGTTAGTGCCCTTATGAGAACACAAATGACTTAGAACGTAGAGGTCATTTAATGATGGTTCACTTAAGATCTTTCAATGTAAATTTTACCTCAAAAGAAAAATTCCTCTCAACAAACACTAAACTCTAGTTAATAAGACACATGGTAAATATTTAGGGTTGAAGCGAGTGATATCTGCTGCTTATTTTGAAATGCATCCACCCTCCCAAAAAAAGATGTAATAATAAATAGAAGAATGGATAAAGGATAGTACGAGATAAAGTATAATGAAATAGTAGTAGTGGGATCCAGGTAGCAAGTACATGAGTGTTCACAGTAGAACTTCTTCAACTTTTCTGTATGTTTCAAAATGTGTACAATAAAGTGTTAGAAAAAATAACTGGTTGAGAAAGATAGATAACCAAGGGAACAAAAGACATGGGAACTGGGAATTTCAACCAAAATCTTGATTTTTACTGTGATCACAGTACAGAAGAATACCAATAGTTATGTGTACATTAGAAAGATTATAGGCAAAGGAGAGAATGGCTCCACTGCTGGCTAGAAGAGAAAGAAATGAAGAGGGAAAGGCAGGGGAGGAGCAGAGCGGCAGCAGAGGGAGGTAGGGAAGGAGGTAGGGAGGCATGAGGGAAGGTAGGCAGGGAGGCAAGAGGAAAGAATTAACAGTTAAAGCCATCAATCCTGCAAATATCTAGATGAGATTCAGAAAATGAATAAATCATTAACAGAACTTGCGGAAAGAATAAAAGGTACATCTAGAAATTGAGGCTAAGTATAAAATGAAAATATGGGGGGCGCCTGGGTGGCTCAGGCAGTTGAGCGTCTGACTTCAGCTCAGGTCATGATCTCAAGGTTTCTGAGTTTGAACCCCACGTCTGGCTCTGTGCCGACAGCTTGACTCTGGAGCCTTCTTCAGATTCTGTGGCCCTCTCTCTTTGCCCCTCCCCCGCTCACGCTCTGTCTCAAGAATAAACAAACGTTAAAAAAGAAAGATGGAAAGAAGGAAAGAAAATATGCATATATGAGGCAAAATTGGAAGACCTGGCAGAACATGAAAGGTAGATGTTAAACACAAACGAAATCTCAGGAGAATATTAAAACCTAGAATGGTTAAATTAAGCTTACATTTTACAAAATACAATGCTTATTATATTTCTTATATTTTATATTTCCATGAGAACCTGTATAATCACATCTCCAACTTCCACATTCAGTAGTCCTAAGAATTAACAAAAATTTAAAGTGTCATATTTTGAATACACACTGCTCACACACACCCAAAACAACTGCAAATCTTTCCATTTCCTACTTTCATAAAGACGACATACAGTGGTTGCACTTCCTTCCTTGCTAACCATGTTTAAATAAATTAGCTCTAATGGGCTGTATGTTTGACATGATTTACAATACTATTTTCATCAACTGTGCAGAACCCATATTAGGAAGATATGCTCTTAACCAACAACTGTATTCTCAGTATGCCCTGAGAAGTAAACCATTTTCTAGTATCAAATCCTCTCCTTTTCCTATGCCTTTTAAAAAGTATGTCACTGGGGCGCCTGGGTGGCTCAGTCGGTTAGGCGTCCGACTTCAGCTCAGGTCACGATCTCGCGGTCCGTGAGTTCGAGCCCCGCGTTGGGCTCTGTGCTGATGGCTCAGAGCCTGGAGCCTGCTTCCGATTTTGTGTCTTCCTCTCTCTCTGCCCCTCCCCCATTCATCCTCTGTGTCTCTCTGTCCCAAAAATAAATAAACGTTAAAAAAAATAAATAAAAAAAAGTATGTCAGTGTGTCAACTATACTCAAAAAAAAAAAGCACCCCAGAAATGTTATGTATAGACATACACTCAGAGGATGAAAGGAAGGGAGAGAAAATTACATATTGCTGAGGACAGGTCAGACGCATGCCATAAAGCAGAACAGGAAAAAGAAAAAAAAGTATTAGGGAAGTATTAGGGAGAACAACCGACAACCGAACCTTAGGCAGCAAAAAACAAAGATAAAACCAAACACTAGGAAGATATAAGGAAGCATGCAGTAAAGATGTGATTTTTTTCTAATGTTTATTTATTTCTTTTGACAAAGAATGTGAGCGAGCAGAGGAGGGGCAGAGAGAGAGAGGGAGAGAATCCCAAGCAGGCTCTGCACTGTCAGCACAGAGCTCAATGCGAGGCTTTATCTCACAAAACCCGACACTCAACCAACTAAGCCAGCCAGGCGCCCCCCACATATCCTTTCCTAATGGTGTTCTCTGAAGCACAAAAGCTTTTATTTTGAGGAAGTCAATTTACCTATTTTTTCTTTTGTTGTTTCATTCAATTTGATGTCATTCCTACAAAAGCACTGCCTACCCAAATATCCCAATGACGTATTCCTATGTTTTCTTCTCAGAGTTGTACAATTTTAGCTCTTACTTTTATGTCTATGATCCATTTAGAGTTAATTTTTGTATATGGTATGAGGCATGGTACCAACATTATTCTCTTGCCTGTGGATGTCAACTTGTTCTAGTACCATTTGTTGAAAAGACTATTCTTTCTGCAACTGAATGGTCTTGGCAGCCTTGTCAAAAACCAACTGACCCCAAAAGTAAGGGTTTATGCGTGGACCCTCCATTCTATTCCATTGATCTATCTAGATCCATATCAACATAAACATCCTTCTGTCAGTATCATGCTGTCTTGATTACTGTAGCTTTGCTACAGTTTTATTTTTTATCTTCTAATGTTTGTTTATTTTTGAGAGAGAAAGCAAACACAAGCAGGGGAGGAGCAGAGAGAAAGAGGGACAATGGATCCAAAACGGGCTCTGAGCTGTAAGCCCATAGCCTGATGCGGGGCTTGAACTCATGAATCATGAGATCATGACCTGAGCTGAAGTCAGATGCTCAACTGACTGAGCCACCCAGGCATCCCTACAATAACTTTTAAAACTGGGACGAGTGAGTCAACTTTGTTCTTCTTAAGATTCTGGTGCCTTATATTTCCAAATAAATTTTAGGATTAACATGACACTTTAAAAAAAAGAAAAGCAGCTGGGATTTTGATAGGGATTACATTAAATCTACAGTTCACTTTGGGAAATATTACCATCTTAATATTAAGATTCCAATCAATTAACATGGGATTTATTCAGACCTTTAATTCTATTCTATGTTTTGTGATTTTCAATGAGTAATTCGCAGACTTCTTTTATTAAATTTATTCCTATATCACAGGGGCCACTTTAAAGCTCAAATAGACATAAAAGTTTCTATAAACTGTAAAATGCTATGGAAATATGTGATATCGTCGACACTAAAAAACAAAATATCTAAAATCAAAATAGGCAAAAGAGAAGGTAGTGAAGTATAGAATTCAGAAGTATATCCCATGGCTAAGGTTAATCTTAATTGAGCCACAGGTGGGTGAGGGAATTGCATATTTTCAAACACAAATATAATCCAACACTACATCTATATACTTAGTAGGAAGGCATTTTTCACTATTTCTAATTTACTAGGCATGTGGCAACAATAAAAGGAACTGGAAATCCTTTTCCTGAACTATACAAGTGTGTGTTTTCTTTGTGGAGCAGATAGAATTATTACTGAAATACTTCTTCCGTCAAAAGAAATGAAAATCAAAACCAACATGACAGAAGTGTGCTAACTAACCTGCGTTACTGATAATACAATAGATGGGGCCAGAATTAAGCCCCAAAGGAGAAAAGAACTTAAATTAGCCTTACACCTTCTTTTTTTTTTTTTTTTTTTTTTTTTTTTTTAATTTATTTTTGGGACAGAGAGAGACAGAGCATGAACGGGGGAGGGGCAGAGAGAGAGGGAGACACAGAATCGGAAACAGGCTCCAGGCTCCGAGCCATCGGCCCAGAGCCCGACGCGGGGCTCGAACTCACGGGCCGCGAGATCGTGACCTGGCTGAAGTCGGACGCTTAACCGACTGCGCCACCCAGGCGCCCCTAGCCTTACACCTTCTAATTCTAACTCTAATTCATCACTAAGATGAATTCTATTGACAATACTTATACTAACTATAGTCTAATAAAAAAAGTAAAACTTAAAACATAGTGCAAGAGGAAAAATTACTTATCAAAAATTGATAAATATGATTTTAATTTCTTTTTAGTGAAACCACACACAAAACTGAAAATGACCCAAATTGACAGCAATAGCTTTAAGTCAAGGCCAATCAACATGATGTAATAAATTGTGGTAGTAGAAAACTCACGGAAAGGAAGCAAAGACAAGGACATATTTTGATATTATGCCCATAAGGTACAAAAAGATAACAAAACCATATATACGGTATGACTGCAAATATGTAAAACGTCATACACACGAATAATGAAAAACATAGGCAATATGTATAAAACAGAATTTTCCTTTTTTCATAAGCTTTATATATTGTGAAAAAACACTTTATCAAAAAAATGATTTAAATTAAAAGCTACAATTATGGGCTAATTCACAGTATGAAAATATAAACTTAAAGGACTAACCAACTTTGAAATTATATTAATAAACTGATAAAGAGGAAAGATTTATTTAATCTGTCAGAGCAACTGCAAAGTAAGACTATAAAAATTTATGTTGGTCATCTCTGGTAAAACTGTAATTTTCTAACAGATTTCCCAGTAACCATCACTTTTATAGGCATAATGAAATTCTAAGTAAGTGGGAAACACATTGCTAATTTTAAATAGAATGGGCACCACTGGATTAACTTTGAAAATTAAAAATCTGACTTGCATCAAGTCAAAATTAGAACAAAGAAGCAAGCATTAATTCCTCTCAAGTCCTGGGGAAAAGCACTAATTTTTCAGCCTACAACTTTTATTATCGAACCAAAATCCTTTGAAATTTTCAGCTTTTCCTGAAGACCTTTATTCTATGAACGCTTCTACCCATGTAGCTCACTGAGTGGAAAATACAATAGTAGTGACTTGAGATGCTCTTGGAGCAGAAAGGGAGAGGCCAACATCTCTCTTGAGCCATGTCGGTCAGGTTTGTACAGCTTAAACCTGTCTTACAAAGGGCAAAGTAATGCCCTGAAACGGGAGGCAACACACCAATCAGGCCCATAAAAGGGAGGAGTCAACAAGATATCATGCAACGTAAGTTCAATGTTCACAAGGGAAGGATTAGAGAAGAGAGCCGAGCTGGCAGTACAGCTGCGAGTAGCCAATCCACGTGCCATTCCAGTCGAAAGCCACACGCCACGAGCTCCACCTTACATTCACGACTTCTGCTCCAAAAAGACCTCACGCCGACACTGGGGTGGCTCCTTTGTATACAAATAAAGAGAAACTGACCCTTCCTCCTCCCACAGAAACTTCCCCGGAAGTTACGGACATGAGACGCCAGATTCAAAGGGTCCACAGAATGCTCAACACAAGTCCTGAGTCAATACCAAGGTGTTTCGGAGTGAATTACCACAGTGAATTTCAAACACCGAAGACAAGGATGATCTGACAAGCTTCCGTGGGTGGGAAAATAAGGTCACACAGAAAGCATTAACAATCAGAATGGCTTTAAACCTAAAAAGCAATTCTGGAAACAAGAAGACAATAGACTGATGCCTTCAAACTTCCGAAGGAAAACTGCCGACAACCTGCAAGCAGCCTATGCCAGTCAAACCATTCTACTCTCATACGTGACAATTAAAGGCCTTTCCAGACACGCAAGGTCTCAAAAACTTACCTCTTTGATATCCTCTGTCAATAAGCTACTAGAAGATATGCTTCATAAAAGAAAAGAGGAACTCGAAGGAGCAGTCTATTCCACAGTCACGCAGGGACTCACGCACCTTCCACTGCTTCCCAACTCACAACTGACACAGACGCGAGTGAGACACACACTTGAACTGTATCAAAGAAGGCTAGGCTATCCTGGCGAACAGACAGAACAACGCAGTAGAGCTAATCCACTTTTCAAAATTAAACCACACATTGATTAGAAATACGTGTATGGAGGGGAGAATGGGACTGCAGAGTTGGGCGGGGAATGGTCCCAAGAAGAGTGATTAATTAACATGTAAAATGGTATTGTGATTGCCTGGAGCGGAAGGCGTGCATTACAGAACACGTACAGGAACTCCTAGGATAATTATAATGCCATTTCTTGACCTAGGCAGCGAGACACAGATGCTCATTGTATTGTTCTTCCTCAAACTGTATTTTTGTTTTATATTTTTCTGTATTTCAAAACCTATCTTATTCAAAAGAAATTAGAGAGACAGGATGAGGCATTTGAAAAATCTCCTGGAGGGGTGTTTGGGTGGCTCAGTCAGCTAAGCACCCCATTCTTGATTTTGGTTCAGTCATGAATCTCATAGTTCATGAGATTGAGCCCCACGTCGGGCTCTGAGCTGACAGCAATGAGCCTGCTTGGGATTTTCTCTCCCTCTCTCTGTCTTTCTCTCTTTCTTTCTCTCTCTCCCTCTTTCTTTCTCTCTCTGCCCCTCCGCAGCTCAGGCAAGTACCCGTGCTCTCTGTCTCTCTCTCTCTCTCAAAATAAACAAACAAACAAACAAACAAACAAAAAATCTGTTGGAGCACTTGGGAAAAGTAAGGTGAACAGAAAACTAAGCCAAAAAAAAAAAAAAAAAAAAAAGGAAAACCCCTGGAAACACTCCTGGAAAAAACTGAAAGTTAAACAAGAAAGAAAACAATCATGGTAGAAAACCTGGCTGAACAGTAAACAATATTTATTTAGTTATGGTGAAAACACCAACTATTGATTTAAAATTGCAAAACTGGGATGTTGCAGAGAAGAGAAGTGGGAGGAAAATAATAAAATACAAAAGAACAATAAAACCACCAGTAATACCTCAATTGCACGCACGTTTTTCAAAGTATGTGTTACTTTGTAAGATGCTTCTTTTAACTGCATATGTGTGTTTTTTCAACAAAAATGGTTTATAAAGTATGTGCTATTTTGTAATCAGCTATGGCAGACAGACTCTAAGGTGGCTCCCCACCATTATCCCCCCTCCTTCTGTTCCCATCTTTGTGTAAACACCTCCCAAAGAATGTGGCCAGGACTTGTGACTTGCTTCTAACCAACAGAATAGGACAAAGGTTATGAGATGTCATTCCCATGATTATGTTACCTTATATAAGACTAGCCAGCCAGCAGACTTGCTCTAGACTCTCCTTGATGATTCGACGATGTGGTTCTATCAGGAAATACCACAGGGCCAAGAAATTCAGGTTGCCTCTAAGAGCTGAGAGCAGCCTTCAGGAGCTCGAAGACAGCCTCCAGATAACCTTTAGCTACCTTAAAGTGAGCGCTAGTGAGCAAGAAGCTTCAGTCCAAAAACCACAAAGAAGTTAATTCTGCCAAACCTTCCTCGGTGAGCCCGGAAGTGGGTTTTATCACGTAAGTCTCCAGGAGAGAACTCAGCCCGGCCATCACTTGAATGGCAGTCTCATAGGACCCGATGCAGAGGACTCTGCTGAGCCATGCTCAGATTCCTGCCCCACAGAGACTGTAGGATAATAAATTTGTGTTGTTTTAAGCTGCTAAATTTGTTACACTTGTTACACAACACAGAAAACAAGTGCAACAGCTTTTAAAACTCTGGATGAATAAACCCAGCAAAGGGGACAGGGAATAAAAAAATCAACACAAAAAAGCCAGTTGCATTTCTATGCACCAGCTATGAACAATCCAAAAAGGAAATTAAGAAAACAATTACATTTACAATAGTATCAAAAAGAATAAAATACTTGGGGAAAAAACTTAACCAAGGAGCAAAAGACCTGTACACTAAAAATTACAAAACATTGCTGAAAGAAAAAAAGAGACATAAATAAATGGAGAGCCACCCTGTGTTCAAAGACTGGAAGACTTACCACTGTTAAAATGTTAACACTACCCAAAGTGATCTACAGATTCGATGTACCCTCTATCAAATCCCAATGACATTTTCTGCAGAAATAGAAAAACCCATCCTAAAACTAAAATGCACATGGAATCTTAAGGGACCCTGAAGAGCCAAAACAATCTTGAAAAAGAAGAACAAAGTAGAGGTATCACACTTCCTGATTTCAAAACTTAACTAGAAAGCTACAGTAACCAAAACAGTGTGTTACTGGCATATACCACAAACAAAAAATAACTCACAGTAGATCAAAGAAATAAGGGTAAGCTAACACTATAAAACTCTTAGGAAAAAACATACATGAAAACTTAACGACGCTGGATTTGGCAATGATTTCTTGGATATGATGCCAAAAGCCCAGGCAACAACAACAACAACAAAAAAAGTAGATAAACTGGACTTTATCAAAATAAAACCTCTGTGCATCAACAGACACTATCAGGAGAAAAAAGTGACCCACAGAATGGGAGAAAATATTTGCAAATCGTACATCTAATAAGGGATTAATATCCAGAATACCTACAGAACTCCTAAAATTCAACAACAACAACAACAACAACAACAACAACAACAACGAAAAGAACCCAAATCAAATCCAGGCAAAGGACCTGAATAGATATTTCTCCAAAGAAGATCTATAAATGGCCAAGCAGCACAAGAAAAGATGCTACACATCACTAGTTATTTGGGAAACGCAAACCAAAACCACACTGAGATACCGTCTCACACCCATCAGAATGGCCATTATTTAAAAAAATAACAAGTGTGTCAAAGATGCAGGAAACCAGAACCCCTGTTCACTGCTCTTTAGACTATGAAATGATCGTCTGCCATGGAAATTTTCGGCCATTCCTCAAAAAATTAAACATAGCATTGCTATGCAATCCAGCAATTCCACTTACGGGTATACACCCAAAAGAAATGAAAGCAGGGACTCAAATAGATATTTACATACTTGTTTTCATAGACAGCACGATGCACCATAGCCAAAAGGTAAAAGCAAATCAAGTACCCATCAACAGATAAAGGGATAAACAGGATATGGAATATTACTCAGCCTTAAAAAGGAGTTAAATTCTCATGCATGCTAATGAACTTTGAGAACACTGCACCAAGTGGAATAAGCCAGACACAAAACAGAAATACATCATTCTGCTTATATGAAGTACTTAGAGTAATCAAATTCATAGTGACAGAAAGTTGAACAGTGGATGTCAGGTGCAATGGGGAAGGAGGAGTTATTTTTTTAATGGGCACAGAGTTTTAGTTTGGGATGATGAGAAAGTTCTGGAGATGGATGGTGGTGAAGGTTGCACAACAATGTGAACATACTTAACCCCACTGAATTATACACTTAAAGTAATTAAAATGGTAAATTTCATATTATGTACACATTTTTTAATTTTCTTAATGTTTATTTTTGAGAAAGAGAGAGACAGAGCGTGAGCGGGGGGGAGGGGCAAAGAAAGAGGGAGACACCGAATCCGAAGCAGGCTCCAGGTTCTGAGCTGTCAGCACAGAGCCCAACACAGGGCTCAAACTCACCAGCCGTGAGATCATGACCTGAGCTGAAGTCTGATGCTTAACCAACTGAGCCAACCAGGTGCTCCTATATTATGTATATTTTAACGTACTTTTTAAAAAAATCAGATAGACAGCAAAGGGTGAGTTGGGTAAGACAGGAGGACAGTGACTCTCTACTTAGACGTGGCAATATCCACGAGAGGGGAAAAGACATCCAATGTAAAACTGAATTGTTTTTCTATCTTTAGTCCTATAATCCTTGGGTCACTTAAACAAAATCATTTTTTTAAGCTTTTTTTAATAGCAACAACATGTATACTTACTAATTGTATTATTTATTGTTACAAAGTAGTTAAACCATTTAACAGGGAAATAGGGGAGCCCATGTGGCTCAGTAGGTTTTGCACCTAACTCTTGATTTCCCTCCAGGTTATGATCTCACCGTTGATAGGATGGAGCCCCACGCTGGGCTCTGAGCTGACAGCAAGAAGCCTTCTTGGGATACTCTCTCCCTCTCTGTTCCTCCCCTGTTAGCATATGCTCGTGTGCTCTCTCAAAATAAACAAACTTAAAAGAAAAATCAGAGAAGTAAATATTTTAACATCCTAATCCTCTGCATACAGTATACTGTATTTTACTTAGACAACAGAGACCCAAAAGAGTGCTCCTGGCTGTTAAAATGTTTCTACTTAGGAAAGTAGGGTCTATAGAAGAAAAACAAAGTGATTGGAACGAGGAACTTTAAAATTAGTTTCCTAAACAGTAAAGCTTTGTTATGTCAAAATTAGTTAAGGGGCACCAGGGTGGCTCAGTTGGTTAAGCATCAGACTTCAGCTGAGGTCATGATCTCACGGTTCGTGGGTTTGAGCCCCGTGTTGGATTCTGTGCTAACAGCTCAGGGCCTACAGCCTGCTTCAGATTTTGTGTCTCCCTCTTTCTCTATCCCTCCCCCACTTACTCTCTCTCTCTCTCTCAAAAAATAAATATTAAAAAAAAATGTTTTTAAACACTAGTTAAGAGTTTGGTGTTCATAATGAAAAAAAAAAAAAAAAACCCAAAAACTAAGATATACAAGGTTCAAAGTGAAAACAATGAAAGAGATGAACTACAATTCTTTAAGAAGGGTTTTACTATCTCACTCCTGAGAAAATAAAAACACCCTGGGGTGCCTGGGTTGCTCAGCTGGTTGACTGTCTGACTCTAGCTTTCAGCTTAGGTCATGACCCCAAAGTCATGGGATCCAGCCCTGTGTTGGGCTGCACACTGAGCATAGAGGCTGCTTGGGATTCTGTCTCTCCCTCTGCCCCAATCCCCTGTTCAAGATCTCTCTCTAAAATAAAAAAATTAAAATATATATACAAAATTTTTAAAAACCCTGTGACACACTTTGTACCCAAACGCTTTTCCCAACCTCTTCTCTTTTCCACTCTCTCTGCTCTGCACTATCCTCCCCTCCCCTCCCCACCGCCTTTTCTTCTGGTAGGGGAAGGCTGAAACAGGGAAGGGATAATAGGAATAAGCCAGAAAGAGGAATAGGAAAAAAAGGAAAAATACTCCAGTTTACTTTTTTTCCTCACATTGAATACAGTACTAAACACACCATCATTATCAAATGCAAATAATTCACATTTCTGAGGGCAAGGAAACACTAAATTTCTTGGAGTTACGACCTAACGTAAAGCAGAAGAAAGGAAACCAACCGCAGGCTTTCCGTCTGCAAATTAAATGTGCATTGTACACCAAATTCTTCATACAACCTTGACTGTAATGTAATACAAGGCTGCAGTTTAATATGGTGAAATGAACCTTGGTGGAGCACTAACCCTTTAAACAGCTTTCTAGCCGAAGAAGTGAAATCAGTCAAAGAACTTGAAACTCAAGTGCCTCATTCACTAAGTATAGAAAACAGCAAGGTTTTCATGAGAAAGCACATGATACCCAGAGGCAGCTGTGCTGGGGATACAGCATCTGGTAACAGCCACAAGTTATTTTTAAAGAGAGAACTTCACGATAATGTACATGAGACTGTAGCAGTTCTATGGGAAGAAGACAATGAGAATTTGCAAGAAGCTAATTTCCCTGTGTGAACTCAAAATAAGCTTATAAAACAGCTCATCATTCCCAGTGTCCTTTTGATCCAAAGACACGTGTGCAGGTCTCTGAACTGCACTAGTTCAACAAGGGTCACGGCCACCCTATGCCAGTATCAGTAATGGTTTTCCCCTGTCATAAAACATGTGATCACTCTTACAACCTGAACATGACATCAATACTGGTACAATCCTGTGCTCCTCCTCGTGCACGTGTTTCTAAAACACCTCCCTCGTTAGTTCTCCTTAATCGTGCTCTGAAAAGAGGAGGGCAAAAAGAAAAAAAGAAAACGATCCTAGAATATGCACGCGAAGCAGATTTTCACCCCAAAACTTAGACTTAATCTTCTGAAAGCAAATGTCCTTCGTAAGCTCACTCTTCTGTGGTTGCCACTTTTCCTAAACCGCAGGCCTTCCTGACTTGCAGCAGGGGCCAGGACAGATTACAGTTCTGTGCTGGTTCTGTCAGATGAGCTTTGACAAGGCCTCAAAATAGATCCTGGGCACCAGCCAGAGAAACTGCCACTCACAAGTTCCAACTTGATCATCATACATTAGCCCCTCTGTACTTTTTTTTTTCCCTCCAGTCTCTATTGTTTTAAAAGGACAGAGGTTCTCAACCTCCTTCCTCTTGTTCATGAGTGAACGGTGCAGTATAGAAATTAAAATCGTAAACCCTTGATTTGCTCACAAACACTCTGCAGAATAAAAACTGAATTTGTACCTACCCCTGCCTTGGGAAATTAATCCATCAACAGCACTATGGTTTGCAAAAGGATTTTTGAATCTCAAACTCGACCAAGGTTTATTTTATTATGAATAGACTAGGATGTGGACAGTGAAGGAAGACAGAAGGTGGGCTATTTATTTCCCATGACTAATACAGTAGCAGATTTCGTTAGAGCAAGAAGTGAAACTATATACAATATTTTTAATTGACACCAGTCATAAAATCCTAAAACAACCCACTACAAAAGGTATTCATTTAACTCTTGCCAAATATAACATCAGTTTTCAAGCTACAGTATTTTTAGCCTTGCCACTACAAATAAAATTAACCACCTGTCACTCTAAAATGTTTAAGACCGCCTTATACAATACATTTTAGTATTTTTTTAAATAGAGAAGATAAAGAATCCAAAGTAATTAAGAGTTCCTTTCTCCTTCCACAAGGTTGAGAAAGTTAACTTCTATTATAAAATAAAGTCCAATATAAGATGGAAATAAATTTATACATTTTCACAACTTAAGCCCCAACTTTGCAATCACTCTTTCAGAAATATATTCAATATACATACTTATGGACTAGTGCAAAGACTTAAATACTAGTTGTTCACTATAGCAGCATTTGTAGAAAGCTAAAACAACCTAAATGTCTGTTAACAAGGAATGGTAAAATAAATCATGGAAAATGAATAAATTATGGTTCATCTACACTACCCAGGGCATTCAGTCTTTTTTAAAAATCAGGTGGGGGCTCCTGGTTGGCTCAGTCAGTTGAGCATCAACTTTGGCTCAGGTTATGAACTACTCATGGTTTGTGAATTCAAGCCTTGTGATGAGCTCTGTGCTGACAGCTCAGAGCCTGGAGCCTGCTTAGGATTCTGGGTCTCCCTCTCTCTCTCTGCCCCTCCCCCACTCACATTCTGTGCATGTGCGTGTGTGTCTCAAAAATAAACATTAAAAATAAATCAATACAGGGGCGCCTGGGTGGCGCAGTCGGTTAAGCGTCCGACTTCAGCCAGGTCACGATCTCGCGGTCCGTGAGTTCGAGCCCCGCGTCGGGCTCTGGGCCGATGGCTCGGAGCCCGGAGCCTGTTTCCGATTCTGTGTCTCCCTCTCTCTCTGCCCCTCCCCCGTTCATGCTCTGTCTCTCTCTGTCCCAAAAATAAATAAAAAACGTTGAAAAAAAAAATTAAAAAAAAAATAAAATAAAATAAATCAATACATAATCAGGTGGACATATGTGCAAATACAGAAAAGTCTCTAAGATATATCACGGGTAACAACGAAAGATAACTCTCCTAAACAAAGCCAGTTACATATGTAATAAAAAATTTGGAGGAGGACATACAGGAAAACACTCACAGTGGTTGCTTGGATTAGGGGGTGGGAGAGTAGAAAAGGGAAAAGGCTAGACGTCTGTTGTGGAAAGAAGGCTTCTTTTGCACCCTATAACATTTAAACTGTCGTATCAATTTTTTAAACTCCCGCAAACATCTACTGCACCCATGAAGTGGGCGTTCTTCCGGGTACGCACGCCATGTCTTCCCCCTTCTCAACCACTTGTATCTACTGCTCTCCTGACCCAAACAAAAGCACACAAAAGCAAAGCTCAGAGTTTCCCCAAGAAACAGAATCCTCTCTCCAGCCCCCACCAGATAAAAAAATAATAGAACAAATGAAAAAGTAACACTTATGCCAAACCCAGTTTTTAGCCAATGTTTGATTCCTTTTAAATCTAGCCTAATTTACTGTAGGGCAGAACGTTTTAAAAGTCAAAGTGCAATGTGCAACACAAAAAAATCGTTTCCAAAGGTGTCTATCTTAAAAGGAAACATGGAGAAAAAGGGCAAATTTTGCTCAGTACCTTCCTTCTGAAATTTTAAAAGTTAAGTTTTGAATGACGGTCATAAAGTCTATTGTTTGCAAACTGGATTAATAATTAATTATTAATTAACGTTTTCCTGGTTAAAGGTCCATCTCTCCATTCAGAGTCTCCAGAAAGCAATCAACTACCCACAAGGAAAAGGCTACGAAACGGCCTCTATTTTGTAGGTGCAATGGGCAGCACTCCGCTGGTGAAGACCGAAGAACTGTATTTTCTCTTAAATGATCCTCATCAACATTCCCAGCATGCTGCAGGGAGAATTTCTTTTTCTATACATCATCAATTCTGTCCCTTTTCACACTAGGAGCAGGATAAACAATTCACAAAGAGCCTTGCAAGAAACGGCTCTCGTTTCTAGTAAAGATCTGTTTTTGGTTTTGTTTTGAGAGAGAAAGAATCTATTTGCCAAATATACCCTCATATCACTTTTTTCCTTCATTATGGAGATGCTTACATCATAATAAAAGAAGGCTTCTGTTTTTTAATTATTATTATTTTTATTATTATTTAAATCCAAGTTAGTTAACATATGGTGTAATAATGATTTCAGGAATAGAATTTAGCGATTCATCACTTACGTGTAACACCCAATGCTCATCCCAACAGGTGCCCTCCTTAATGCCCCTTGCCCATTCAGCCCATCACCCCCACCCAAACCCCATCCAGCAACCCTCAGCTTGTTCTCTGTATTTAAGAGTCTCTTATGGTTTGTCTCCTTCTCTGTTTTTATCTTATTTTTGAGAAAGAAGGCTTCTCTTGTATATCTACCTATCAAGACTGTTAGTTACGGTGGTTTCCACAAGGGATTTTCCAAAAGGGAATCTGTTCACTGGGAACTGAAACTCCTAATTAAGTTACTATTAGCTGGACAAAAATCAAAAGCAACATTAGGGAACACTCTGTATATAAGAATGGGTAAGAAAATGAGATGCCAAAATTTAGTCAAAGAATTAAAGGAATCTGGTAACCAAGACCAACTTACCATTACTTTATAAGTAACAACTAAGGCTCTCTATAAATGAAAATCAAGGTAAAATAAGCTGAATTCCAAAAAGAAAAAGAAAACAAGGTTAAGAGTATCAAGTATTCTGTGATTCAAAGTTATTTAGCTTAACATTTTTAAAGCCAAAAATGATCAAATTACACTTGAGCAATAAAAAGTTATTTCTAGTTTACAATGAATTCATTCCAATAATAAATCACAAGCTCAATACACTTTCTTCTGTAACAGAACTTACGTAAGAACTCGGTATAGTCTCATTCCACATTTTTGAGGATTTGCAAAATAGGTGAGGCCTTTCACTCAAAAGACTACTTTGTAACTATGGATTCTTTCAGTAAACTTTTTTATATCTTTTCACTGACATTTATTTTGTTTCTAGACATCTTTAATTATCTTCTCACATCTGGGCAAAAAAAAAAAAAAAAGGAGTGGGGGTAAAATTACCACAATATACTCAGGAACTAACAAACTATTCTGAAGCCAAACATTCTGCAAAAGTTCAATTAGGATTTCCTTATCACACTTCATAACAAAAAATACCTACCAACAAACCTAACAAAGCATAATACAACACTTCATATAAAATGACTGAAAGCTTCTAATTAAACAGGCAGTAACAAACTTCTAGCTTTCCTCTCTATTCCAATCCTAAGATCCATATCAATGATTCACAGCGTGACCTAACTTTCTAAATGAATCACTTTCTGAAATTCTTACTCCAACGTGAATTTAACACCAGGTCATCATCTCTACGTTTGTTAAACAGAGGATAAACAGAAGTTAAGCAGGGTTCATTCGTCAAGACGCCCAAACCACAGCAAACCTCAAGTCTTTGCCAACTAACTTTTATCTGCAATTGCACCCTTATATACAGATTCATCCCCAAATAAAATAAAAATGTTATCTTGGAAAAAAAAATGTTATTTTAAACATTATGAACTCGCCCACCCGTACCCCGTTCACCGTCCCTCTGGTTCCATTTACTGCATCCACATTCTCTCCCCATTGTGAGAACATAAAGCAATGGCTACTATCCTTACATGTTCTCTTTTAGCCAATTAAACTACTCTGCAGTTTTTCTGTTTATGGCAGAAATGCTGAGTCATTAAATGGAAACTCAAAGAAAATGAGCTACAAACAGTTAAAGTTTAGGGTACAGTATTTCCCTAGCCGTTTCTCGGCAGCCTGATATTTGTATCTCCCACGGTGGAAAAGTAGAGCAAACAGTTGAACTTTTTTCTCCCCTAAGAAAGGCAAAGAGGTGCGCTTCCATAGGTCCGCCAGCTTCCCGCTGGATATCCACAGGCAAGAGAAGCAGGCCTGACCGGAGCTGTATAACTTAACGATCTGGGTGTGAATAACGCCACATAGTAGTCAAGCATTAACCCTGACACTCCTAGCAAGCGCCTGTTATGCCCGCGCTTCAGTTCGGGTCAAGGAGGAAGAAAAAAAAAAAAATCCCATAAAAATGCTACGCCCTCCACCGGCCTGACACCGTTCGCTGGGGTGTCGCGCTGGGGAGGAGATGAAGGAGCCTCGAACACCGGAGGCAGAGGGACAGCGGCCCGATGTAATTTCTTCCACAATGGGAGAGACCCTTGCCCCCGGCGCAGACGGAGGGTGCGCGTTAGAAATCAGGCGTGCTGCCGGCGAACGCGGTAGGCGGGGGGCGACCCCGACCCGGAGCCGGCAGGGAAGCCCGGCCCCCAGCAGGGGTCAGCGGCGGCGCGGGTCGCACGGGCTGCAGGCCGAACAGGGGCCTCCGGGGCCGGCGGGAGAAGCGGTCCTTACCTGTCCCTGGGCGCGGACTGTGACTGCGGCGCCGCCCGGGAAGGGCTGGGGCGCGCGGGTCGGCCGCCGGCACCCGGACGGGCGAAGAGCGAGGAGCGGAGGGCGAGGGGCGCGGACGGCGGACTGGCTCCCGGGCTCCCGCAGGCTTGCCCGGCCGGACGCAGCGGCTCCCGGCGCCCGCAGCGGGTCGCTCAGTCACGCCGGCGGCCCCGCGGCGCGGTGGCTGACACGGAGACAGCGGGAACCGGCCCCCGAGAGGAGCCGCAGCCCCAGCGGCAGCCGAAGGAGGCGAAGGAGGGGCGGGGCCACAGGGTCGGTGACCCGCTCACCCGGAAGCAGTTGCGGCGGCGGCGGCGGCGGCGCGCGCTGCGGGACAGGCGGGTTCGCGGCCTGGCGAACCGCGGCCGGCTGCGCGGGGTGCCGGGAGCAGCGCCCCCGCCGCGACCGCCGCGAGCTGCTGGCGCCGCGCCGGAGGGAGGGCGGCAGGGTGCGACCGCCGGTGGGCGGAGGCCCGGGCGGCCTAGAGGTGGCTTCTCGGGGCCCGCGGAGGACCGGGGACCGGGAAGGTGAACTGAGGCGGTCGCCCGCTCGAGGCTGCACCTGCCCCGATCGCCCCTAAACTGTCCGGCCTAGTGGGCTTGGGTAAGTGGGCCGGGCGGCGGCTCCGACTGCAGGGAACGAGCGTGCGAGAGCGAGCGGGTGTAGCGGCAACGCTGAAAGCCCTATTTCCAAAATGAAAACCCGTGATTTTGAAATGATTTCCGGAGGAGGCGGCGGCGGTGGTTTGGGGGGAGGGGGGGGAGGCGGAGATGGCGGGATATGGAGGCAGTTAAATATCTGCCAGACCCGGACCTGTCGTTCATTCCAGAAGGGTCTCTTGAGACTCCGCAGGTTCAAGGCGCTGGAGGCAGACCCAGGGCCTTGCTCTTTAGGAAGCTTACCTTCTAGTGGAGTAGAGAGATTTAAGCAGACAGACAAGGTAAAGACGGATTGTGGCAAGGCTATGCCATGCAGGAAATACAGAATAATGATGCGAGGGTTGAGTGGGCCAGACCTCCTTTTTCGGGATAGGATGGCTAGAGAACCTCTGGAGGGAAGTGATAGTTGAGCTGCTTCCTGAGACAAAGGCGTGAAATGACAGCTTAGACACAGTGTTACAGCCGGGGACTGTAGGTTCCAGAACTGCTGCGTAAGGCCGCGGATTACGTTAAAAACCTGTCTCCAAAGCCTGCTTCTTTTTTTTTTTTTTTTTTTAATTTTCCTTTTAATGTTTATTTTTTGAGAGAGAGAGAGAGAGAGAGAGAGACAGCGCGAGCGGGGGAAGGGCATAGAGAGAGAGGGAGACCCAGAATCCCAAGCAGGCTCCAGGCTCTGAGCTGCCAGCACAGAGCCCGACGATGGGCTCGAACTCACAAGCCCTGGGATCATGAACTGAGCCAAAGTGGGACGCTTCACCGACGGAGCCACACAGGCGCCCCCTCTAAAGCCTTCTAAGGCCTGTCTCTGTCCTGTCCACTCCTTCAGTTTCGAAGGGCTTGCTCCCCCTTGGGAGTTGTTGGGGTCTGGGACTGTGGCTTCTTAGCGGAGGTTCAAGGCAGGAATTAGGGAGCTTTGGTGTGTAGACAGACATCAACAGATGCTTGAAGGCAAACAGCCTCGAGAGACAAATTCTTTAACCTTTTGCCGTTTCTTTTCCCACGTCACTTTTTCTGAAACCCATGAGTAAGCATTAAAACTATGATTTTTACCTGGGAGCTTAATCCTCCCAAAAGATGGAGCTCTGTTATGATCTGAATAAGAGAATTAATGACCTATTTTGCTAAATCAGTTAAAGACAAAATTAAAAGCTGACTTGCGAAGAGAGGACCTTTTCAGGTTATAACGCATTACCTGAATAATACCAAAAAACCCAATAATGTTTATTCAATATTAGTTTATATAACTGCGTAATTAATGCAATGATTGTTTGGATAATAATAGTGGGATTAGAATCTCGAGCCCTTTTTGCTTACTCCTCGGCCATTTGTTTTGGTTCATACCAAACTAACAGAAGGAAATATTTTGTTGTGTCTTCTGGGAAAACTGGGAGCGAGCTCACACTTCTTGCTGCCTACTGTTTGGACAGCATTGTGCTAGGCATTTAAATACATTATCCCTTTCAGGACTGGGACCAACCTTGAGATACGGGGATTATTATACCCATTGTCGTAACGAAGACATAGTCGCTGGAAGGGTCAGAAATTAAACTCTAACTAATGAACTCTAATTAACTCTAGCCCTAATTCCCCTTTTGCACCATGTGCTATCCCCTAATATTTAAGAAGGAAATATAAGTGAAGTGTCCAGCCAAGCAGATCTGTATGTTGCTTTTAGAATTTTGTTACAAAAATAAGCTTTAAGGTCGAGTGATACGAGGCAATGTTGGAGCGAGCTTCTCTACGTTTTTACTTCTCCCTCTAAAGGATATTTGCCATCTATTTGACACCAAAAAACAACTCTACTTGTTTTAGGAGTTCAGAATGCCATGTGTCTTTTGGTTGGTTGGTGGTTTTATGTGAGAGGAAGAGAGCGCCAGCAGGGGAAGGGCAGAGGGAGAGGGGGAGAGAATCCTTAAGCAGGCTCTAAGCTCAGTGTGGACTCCCACACAGGCTCCATCTCAAGACCTTGGGACCATGACCTGGCGGAAATGAGAACAGTCAGGCGCTCAACCTGCTGAGCCACCCAGGCACCCCCGCCCTGTGTCTTTTAAATGCTCCCAATAATGTGATAAATGATGACACTAACATTATGTCATTGCAAGGGGCTCCTGCCCAACTGTGTCAGTCTGCATTCTTTCACAAGCAGCCTTTCCTTGCACACAAAGTGATTTCTTTCTGCCAAAAATATGTTCCCAGATTTTTATGGAATATTCTGACATGTGAATGCCCCCAGGTCTGTGTAGGCTGGCCGCTCTAGAGACATTTAACGGATGAAGGAAAATCTTGCAAGTGTTTATATGGTTTTGAGGAATGAGGTAGTAGGATTTGTACATTTTTGTTTCGTTCCTATCAGATCCTTCACGTTTTTCTTTGATGATGTCAAGAAATAAAACTTTTCCTTTCTCAAGAGCAGTCGTTGTTTGTGGTTTTCACAAAATTCAGTTGTGTTTTGCACACATAGTACTACCTTTTGCTCTCTGCACATTTCCGGAAAACATCATTAGTTCAGACATTAAAAATAGGATGCGACTTTTCAGAGCCTACTGTTTTTATTAATGAGATGTGTGTGTCTGTCTTTTTCATTTTGGTTAACTCCTTATAAACCTATGGGAATCTGGCAAAGCAAGTCTTTGACTATGTATATTTAAGTTCTCGTTCTAAAAATCCCTTCTTATCTACATTTACTGTTTTTCCTGCTGTCTTCTTTTTTTATTTTATTTATGTGTTTATTTCACTTTTTATTTGGAAATAATTATAGACTCGCAAAAGGGTACAAAAATAATGCAGCGAGGTTACCCTCCACCCAGGTTCACCCTCTGGCAGCATCTTGCGTACCCATAATACATTATTAAAACTAGAAAATTCACATCTTGCTATCTTCTTTAGGTTTTTAGTTTCTTTTTAAGTTTCATTATGTCGAAAATTACCATTTTGTAACGATTCATTTGTACTGTATTTGATTTGGCTCTTCTCCCTTTCCCAGATTAACAAATGACAGTCAGTAAGCTTGCCACAGTGCTCCTCTGGAATTACAAGCTTACTACGACAATTCTGTGTTTCAGCACGCTTAAAAGGAAGTCATTTGTAACATTTTTGGTTTTTTTTCTGCTTATACTGCTCCATGTCATTCTGCCCTAATAAACCTGCAAATTTATACAACCTGTGTATGTGGGTGTTTTAATATATCCTTTGACCACTGGAATGTTTTCAAAGAGGTTGCTATTAAAGTAAAAAGAAAAATAATGCAAAGCTTTTTCATCTGACTGAGGGGAAAACTTTCTAGTGCTTGCTTGCTTGCTTTCTTTCTTTCTTTCTTTCTTTCTTTCTTTCTTTCTTTCTTTCTTTCTTTCGAGAGGGAGAGAGAGCGTGTGCACGCCAGCAGGGGAGGAGCAGAGACATGGGGAGAGAATCCCAAGCAGGCTCTGCACTGATGACATAGGACTTGATCTCAGGAACCACGAGATCATGATCTGAGCTGAAATCAGGTGCCCCTGACTGGGGAAAAAAAAGTTTCTAAACATCTAACTATCCAAGTGAGAATACGAGGCATGGTCTGTTGGTTCAGAAGCCAGATCTCACTTATGGCTCATTCTGGCTCTAAATGAATTCTAGCCAGCTCACCCTTTACTCCACCAGAGAGTAAACAAAGGAAAGAAAAGAAGTGTAACTTACTTTCTTCAGTCTTAGTGTTGAGAAGAAGTTGATGAGAAGAGAGAATTTGGGATTTGGGGTAGGTATCAATTATGTATTAATGCCTCATCACAAATAATCAAGTGATAGCCCTTATGCGTTATATATTTATTGTAAATAAGTAGTCAAACGCTCTTCCTTCTATGGGTTGTTTAGCAAATGTATTCGTCTACCGTGTACCAGTTGCCCAGTTAGACACTGGTAACAGAGACACCACAGGATCTATTTTTTAAAGGAGTATTAAGCTCTTACTATGTGCCAGATACTTCACAGATGCTAGGGATCCAAAGGGAAGTAAAAAGAAAGCTGTGTTTTCTTCTCTCGTGAAACTTCCTGTCTGGTGAGGGAGACAAATTATCACACAAAAGTAACTTCATAATCCCAATAGGTATCACTAAGGGTAGAGAAGTGGTGCCTGAGAGCATTGAAGTGGAATTCTACCAAATCTGGGGTGTCAGAAATGGCTTCTAGCAAGAGAATCTTTGAGCTAAGATTTAAAACTGCCTCATAGTGAACTTGGTGCAGAAGCACAGGAAGAGCAAGGAAAAACAGAGTCCCAGAGACTGAAAAGAAACGAGGGAGATAACGCGAGAGGGATCTAGAGAATTAAGCAAAGACCCACCATGCAGGGTCTTACAGGTTTGGTAAGGATTCTTATCTTTGCTTCTGAAGTGATACAAACCAATTTAAGAGTTTTTAGTAGGAGTGGCATCAGACTGGTGTTTCCAAAAGCTCACTCTGGCTTCAATGTGAAGAATTCACTCTTTAAGTATGTCCTGAGTACCCACTATAAGCCAGGTTATAGTCTGCACACTGAGCATGCAGCAGTGAACAAAACAAAGATTTCCTCACTTTAAGGATCATATTGTAGACAGTACACAGTAGTATGTAAGATAGTGGTATCTAAGAAGCTGTATAAAGAAATTTGGAATCCAGGTGAGAATAAAAAGGTAGGGTGGTGGTGCTATTTTATTAGCTTGAACCATATGAAGTTTCTGATCTTTTTTACATTGTTTTCAACTCAGAACAATATTGGGTTCGTGTGGGTTAAACATGGTTGGATGACATTGAATTGTTCAACCTAATACTTACTTGGAAGAGTCAGAGAAGACCTCTAATGAGGTGATCCAAAGAAAGAGGCAAGCCATTCACATACCAAGGAGAAGAGCATCCCAAGCAAAGGGACAGCAAGTGCAAAGACCCTAAAGCAAGAATGTGCCTGCCGTGTTTGAGTAAGCAACAAGGAGACCATTGTGGCTGAAGGGTAATGGTCAACAGGGAAGAATGGTAATAGGGACCAGATCATAGAATCTTGAAGACCATGGTAAGAAATTGGTTTTTCCGTTTTGAATGAGGTAAGCTATTAGAGAGGTTTGGGCAAAGGAGCTATACAATCTGTCATCTTAACAGGACCGTGCTATTTAATAGTGGACTTTACAGATAGTGGGTATACAGATGGAGCATTATAAAATCTTTTCACCTTTTACGTATGTCTGCAAATTTACTTCATAAAATGAGACTGTTGTGGCTAGCTGCTCTATTGTAACTAGACTTCAGTGGGCCAGCGATGAGATCAAGAAGACCAGTTAGTCTATTGCAATAATTCAGGCAGCAGTGGAGGTATTAAGAAGAAGTGGTTAGTTTCTGAATACGTTTTGAAGATAGAGCCAGTAAGATTTGCTGATGGAATGGATTTCATATGCAAAAAAAAAAAAAGACCACCTGTAAGGTTTTAGACCTGAGCAACTGGAAGGATGCAGCTGCCATCTACTGAAATTTGGAAGACAGTCTAGGTCACGCAAGTTTGGAGGAAAAGACTTTTTCCGGACGTTTGAGATGCCTATTGGTCATCTAAACGGAGATATCAAATAGGCAATTAGATACACAAGTCAGTAATTCAGAGGAAACATCCAGAGAGGAAACACAAAGATGTGGATCTACCTAAAGACTAGGGATATGAGGACCGGGGCCTTGAGAATTTAATGGAAATAGTTGGGAGTTCAGTCTAAACCCTCTTTTGTTGTAGGCTGGTTTTGTTTCTAGATAGTTGTCTTTATATTGCCATTCTGAACACTTACTATGCATACTGTTTGCAACTCATTTGTGTGCTAAAGGATTTAGGATGTTTTTTAATGTTTTCATGTCTTTCCAAGCAAATTTTACATTTCTTTAGAAAAGATTTATTTTAGGGGCGCCCGGGTGACTCAGTCGGTTAAGTGACTATGGGTTTCAGCTCAGGTCGTGATCTCAGGGTTTCATGAGTTCGAGCTACGCTTCAGGGTGTGGGCTGGCAGTGTGGAATCTGCTTGGGATTCTCTCTCTCCCTCTCTCTCTGCTCCTCCCCGACTTGCGCCGTCTCTGTCTCTCAAAATAAATAAGTAAAAAAGATGTTTTCTTTTGTACACTTGACACTGCCATATCCCTAGAAAACTTTTTTTTTAATATTAGAACGAGAGAGCACACGCAGGGGAGAGGGGCAGAGTGAGAGAGAGAAAATCTTAAGTAGGCTCCATGCTGAGGGCTCAATCCCATAAGTTTAGGATCGTGACCTGAGCCAAAATCAAGACTCAGATGTTCAACTGACTGAGCCACACAGGCACCCCCCCAGAAGACATTTTACAATGCTTATATAATAAACTATTCCAATACGGAGTTTTTTATTTCTTTAGTTGTTACAAAGCATCAATTTTCTTATAATTTAGACACTTCTAGCTGTCCTGTGAAAACAAGGGTAGAGTTAGAACTTTCAATCTACTGCCACTCATGCCCATTTCAAATCAGACAAAAGAGAGCCTTCTGAGAAACAAAAAGCAGCAGCCAAAAAGGCTCAGCTCTCCTCCATGTTGCCTTTATACTCAGACTTCGTGTGGCTGCAAAATGGTTTCCAACCATTCCAGGTCTACATCCGTCCTCATCCAAGTCCAGCATGAGAAAGATCCTAACTAGCAGCAGTCCCTGATTCACTAATTAAACCGACACAGATCCCATCCCCAGCTAGGAAAATTTTATGCTGTGATTGGCCAAATATGAGTCACATGCTTCACTTATGTTTCACCCAAAGAACATGGACTCTAGGAGAGGAGTGGTTCCCCAGAAGAAAAAATGGGATGCTGTCAACAAAATAAGGAAATGGACACTGATGGCCAGAAAATAATACGACCTCTACAAATTAAAGCATTCTCCCAAAGCTTTTAAAAGAAGTAATACCATTGGGGTGCCTGGCTGGTTTAGTCGGAAGAGCACGCGACTTGATCTCAGGGTCGCCCTGAGTTGAGTCTGAGCTCCGCTTTACGTGTAGAGATTACGAAAGATTTACGTGTAGAGATTACGAAAGAAAGAAAGAAAGAAAGAAAGAAAGAAAGAAAGAAAGAAAGAAAGAAAGAAAGAAAGAAAGAAAGAAAGAAAGAAAGAAAGAAAGAAAGAAAGAAAGAGAAAGAAAGAAAGAAAGAAGAAAGAAAAAGAAAGAAAGAAAGAAAGAAAGAAAGAAAGAAAGAAAGAAAGAAAGAAAGAAAGAAAGAAAGAAAGAAAGAAAAATGTCATGGCACTCATTTTGCATCTCTTCCAATTCTATACACAATACTGCATTTCCCTTGTATCATTAGGCTGTCATGTATTCATTTGTCGTTGATGAGTGAATGTCACAAAAAGTAAATAAATGCATGAGCATAAAAGTTAACCAGCTGGAAGGGGGAGTTTTTCAGCACATCACTTTCCAGGGTACTCACACCTAGGTATTACAGGTAGTTTCTTGTCCTACAATTCTTTCCTGTTGTTAGTCCACCTGAAAAATATTTATTAGCCCTCAGGACCCTGGGGGCAGGGTGGCTACTATCTAAGACGCCTCAGAAACCATTGCAGAAGCAAGTGACAATGAGTCAGCTTAAGTTTATCTTCTTGGAGGACATTTACATAGTGTGGAGTCTTGAAAGAAAAATGTATGTACAGATTTGTTTTCAGCTTCTTTTTGGTTTCACCATTTCCATTCCCTTGTACACTAATAGGTTACTTTCCCCACAAGATGTTTAACCTAACTTATATGGCATTTTTATCCTTTTAGATCAAATTTTGCTGCGGGAAATGGATAACGTGTTGGCTCTCTGTATCATTCTGGAATTTCGGATGGCTTCTCCAGTTTGCTGCTTCCCTGGACACCAAACATAACATTCCCTGTTCTAGGACCTGCTTCAAGTTGGTCGTAAGACTGGCAGAAAGTCAAACCAAACTAAATGAATAGTTGTTGAAGTTAATCTCACGTCCTGGAGCTGTGTGTGCTATGGAATAGCCTGCTGTTGTTACCAGGCATAACGCTGATCAGAATCACTGCCCTGTGGTCTTGTTCATCAGAATTTCATGTTTGGAAATTAGATTTGGGTCTGGTTACTGTAAAAATAGATATTATGATAATGGAATATAGCCGTTAAAATTTCTATTGCAGGAGAAATTAGCCATGTATTTAAATGTAGGAGTATGTTACTAAACAATATGTTCAAGATGATTCCAGTATTGTTTAATGTTATGCAGACATAGACAAATACTGGAAAAAGGCACTCAAAGTTCACTTTAAGGAATGGAGGTACCAGTGATTTCATTTGACTTGTTTACTGTTCAGAATCTTCCTAGATGAAATGTACTACATCTATACTCAGATAATTTTTAAAGGAATCTATTTTTCATACCAATACCCCAGAGTCAAAATACGCAAAAGATACCACTAAAGAGTGGTAAATTAGGTCTACCTAAAAAGGTCTTATTACGATTCTCGCCACTCAAAAACCATTGTAGATTTTGCTCTTGTCTTGCATGCATCGTTTTTTTCTTTCACTCTAAAAAATCATGTACTAGATGCTAGGAGTAAATGAACAATACAGGTGTGGCTTCTGCCCTCTCAGAACTAACTAGTTGTCTGGGGAAGATAGAACAAGCCGACGAACAATCTAGCATGCCACAGTCAAAAACACAGTTTCATGCCTACTCCATTAAAACACCTAACCCTCCTTTTTACGCGTCAAATTCCGGCTTTGGCATGTCAGCTCACAAACACATTGAACTCGCACGCTGGCACTCACTGTCGGCCATTGCTTCAGTTTGAGCCACGTCCCCATTGTCCACAAACTTATGTTCAATTACTAGAGTACTAGTCAGTTATTTGGGTATTAATTTGCTCTTATTTTAGAAAAATCTAATTGCAACTACTAGTCATAGGACATGTAGGTCTTATAAATGTAATTTGAATGATATAAAGACGGAAATCATCGTGTGCCCGGAACTGAATCTAGCCTCAGTCAGATACTCAGACATTCATGAAATGAAGTCCAGTAAACTGAGTGAAACTAAAGAAGAAACTCAGAGAACAAGTATAAGATCCCGGAAATAATCATTGTTAAATTTTGTGGCTAAAGTTTTGGTATGTTCAGAGATTTTGATCTTAACTTTTTAGTTCTGTTAAGAAAGGATTCCCCCTAAAACAATAAGCTTACTGTTTGATTTTTAAAGTTTTTTAATGTTTATTTATCATTGAGAGAGAGAGAGCACGAGTGGGGGAGAGGCAGAGAGAGAGGGAAACACTAAATTTGAAGCAGGTTCCAGGCTCTGAGCTGTCAGAACAGAGCCCAACGTGGGGTTTAAATTCACGAACCATGAGATCATGACCTGAGCCAAAGTGGGAAGCTTAACCGACTGAGCCACCCAGGCATCCCTGATTTTTAGATCCGTGGTCAGTTAGGCTTTATGTTTGAAAGTTGGAAATGGCCTGTGGTGGCTCACCATTGCCTACAGAATATATTTTAAGTCATTTATCACATGAGTGATGTTAAAATCCACAAGTCCATAATGACACTGAGAAAAGAAAATATACATATAAGTCACCTAGAAGTTGCAATAGTAAGTTGCTACGTTATATGGTAATGACGATCAGTAAATAAAGGAAAAGAATCAAGCATTCTGCTTCTCTTATACAAATTGCATTTTAGGGGAACCAGAGTTGTAATGGGCAAGCCCTTTCGTATACAGTATTTCCAACTGATAAAGGTAAGAGAAATGACAAAAGACCATTTTTCAATCTCCTAATAAAATAATAGACAACACCTGAACCCACTGATCAATTTTAACATCACTCAGAGTCGAATGACCATACATCATATGCTTCCTGATGTGCTGCGATCAAAATATGCTGAATCGCCTATGCAGTATTTTTGCCACTCCCCAAATATTTTGAGTTTAAACCCAATAAAGCCTCTAAGTGTAACAGTTTATGAGGAGAAGGGAGAATGAACAATATAGGAAAGTGTAAAACAACACCAGAGAAGATGCGATCAACTAAACCCAGACTGTGGAAAGTTCTACAGCACAAATGACAGGATTTCTTCGACAAATAAGTTATCTTAATAAATTAAAGAGATTTGGGGCGCCTGGGTGGCGCAGTCGGTTAAGCGTCCGACTTCAGCCAGGTCACGATCTCGCGGTCCGTGAGTTCAAGCCCTGCGTCAGGCTCTGGGCTGATGGCTCGGAGCCTGGAGCCTGTTTCCGATTCTGTGTCTCCCTCTCTCTCTGCCCCTCCCCCATTCATGCTCTGTCTCTCTCTGTCCCAAAAATAAAATAAAAGACGTTGAAAAAAAAATTTAAAAAAAATAATAAAATAAAGAGATTTAAGGCGTGCCTGGTGGCTCAGTCAGTTGAGCATCCGACTCCTGATTTCAGCTCAGGTCATGATCTTACAGTTCGTGAGTTCGAGCCCTGCTTGGGGCTCTGTGCTGACAGCGTGGAGCCTGCTTGGAATTCTCTCTCCTTCTCTCTGCCCCTCCCCGACTAATGCTGTCTCTCGCCCTCTCTCTCAGAAATAAATAACTTTAAAAAAAGAGATTTAAGAGACCTAATAACTAAGTACAGCATATGGATCCTGATTTGACAAACCAGTTATAAACAGACATTTTTGAAACAGTTGGGAAACTTGACTAGAGGCTGGATATTACGTGGTAGTATATAATTTTGTCTTTGTCATAATGATGCTTTCGAAAGGAGTCTGCTAGAGTCGTATACTGAATAAGGATGAAATTTCAATGATCTCCAGGATTTCCTTCAAAATACTCCAGGGGGAAGGGGAGAAGTGGCAGAAGAAATGAAAACAAGATTAGGTGAGGATTGTTAAGTGTTAAAGCAGAGTGATGGGTCCGTGAGGTGAGAACTGGGGTTTAATACCACATTCTCTATTTTGTGTGTATGTTTTAAATTTTCCGTAACTCGAAGTTAGATTTAAATCGGTCAATACACACATACTTAACACGCAAATGTACATAAAGGCTTTAGAGCATTTTGTTTCTACACCCAACTTATTCCCTGGGGAAGTGACTGAGTGAATGAATACAAAGAACTGTAATATTAGGATTCCTGAGCCAGTTGGTGTGGGTGCACCATCTAAATGTGTAATCCCGAGGAAAGGAGCATCTCCTTTTCTTTCTTGTGGAACCACCGAGGGGAAGTGTCCCAGTGACGGCCACAATGAGGACAGGAAGCACAATCCAAGTCCCTTTCTTCCGATGGCTTTTGTGTCCATAGGCGATCAACGTAGTGGCAGGTAAAGTCCATGGTGACACTGGAGCTTGGGTCTGAGTGAGGGTGTAATTATTTCAGACTGGTGCTTCATTCGGTATAAGGACACTGCTCTCAAAAACTGTGCGCAACTGCAGAGGTTGACAAGGGCATTGCTTTCCAAGGTAATAGCCTTGGAAAGCTCTGGAGTCAGCGATGACACTGGGCTCCCAGCTACTACAGCGGTTAGGGTAACCCCTTCCAGAGCAATCAGCCATGATTGTGACTGCTGTCATTCCTCGACGGACAGGGGAAAGGGTGATGCGTGGGACAAGAAGACAAGAGTTCTTGGAGCGCCTGGGTAGCTCAGTCGGTCGAGTGACCGACTTCAGCTCAGGTCATGATCTCGCGGTTTGTGGGTTTGAGCCCCACATTGGGTTCTATGCTGACAGCTCCGAGCCTGGAGCCTGCCTCAGATTCTGGGTCTCCCTCTCTCTCTGCCCCGCCCCCCTCATGCTCTGTCTCTCTCTGTCTCAGAAATAAATAAACATTTAAAAAACTAAAAACAAAAAAAGACAAGAGTTCTGGATTTCCCGCTGATCTAGACATGTGAGGCCTACATTGACACACCAGAGGCATCCCTATGTTGAATCACTGAGTGTTCATCAACTGGTGAAGCAGGATTTATTCATTGCCCTGCTCTTGAATTGCATGATTGTATCATTATATTCAATGGCAATAAGTCTGACTATGACTCAGAGGTGTGACTAGAAAATTCCTCCCACTCCCTTGTCCCTTGTGTAATCTTGGGCAGGTCGTTCTTCTGGAAATTTGGATAATAATACCTTGCCTCTCTACCTCCCAGGTTGTGTTGAGGATCTGAAGACATAATATGTGGAACTATAGTTTTTGTAAGCTATCAAATGCTATACAAATATAAGGCATCATTACTACTGTAAGTGACTAGGTGATCCATATCTTAAAGCCCCTTATTTTCTTTGATTCTGTGTTAACAATTAATGTTTAATTGGTACATTATAAAATTAGATAGTCAAGAAACAACTACAGAGAAGTTTAGCATGTAGTATGATCTTTCTACTTTCTTCTATGTTACATAGGAATTCCTAGAAATAGGAAGATCTTATCCAGTTATATCCTTTATATACATACATTTTTTTCCTAATTATATCCTTGAATGCATGCTCATTAATTTAGGAGACAAACAAATTGCTCTATATCTCATTAATAATGCTTATTACTTTACAATCTCAATTTCATAAGTCAATATTTCTTTTGTCCAATAATATTTTAAAAACTGGGGGACAAGAGCAGAAGTTGACAAACTGTAGCCTGTAAAACAAATCTGGCTACCACTATTTTGTATGGCCTGAAAACTAAGAATTGTTTTGACATTTTGGAATATTTGTATTTTCTATTTTCTTTTAGAGAGAGAGCACATGAGCAGCGAAGAGGCGCAGAGTGAGAGAGAGAGTCTCAAGTAGGCTCTGCACCAAGCCCCTTGAATTTTTTTTAATCAAAAGAAGGATATGAAATTCATTTTAGTGTGTATTTATCAGAACACAGCCACATTCATTCAGTTATGTACTGTCCATGGCTGCAACGGCAGTTGACTCGTGAGTGAGACCGTATGGTTCACAAAGCCTAAAGTATTTACTATCTGGCCCTTTATAGAAACAGATTCAAAAGGACATAAATTTAAAAATAAAATTTCTGGGGCACCTAGGTGACTCAGCGCGTGAAGCGTCCAACTCTTGTTTTCAGCTCAGGTCATGATCTGACAGTTTTTGAGTTCAAGCCTCCCCCTGGGCTCTGTGCTAACAGCATGGAACCTGCTTGGGATTTTCTCTCCCCTCTCTCTCTGCCCCTCTCCCCCACTCACATTCTCTCTCTCAAAATTAAAAAAATGTTTTTAATTTTTAATTTTTTCAGTATTTATTTTTTAGAGAGAGAGAAAGAGAAATACAGAGTGTGAGTGGGGGAGGGGCAGAGAGAGAGGGAGACACAGAATCCGAAGCAGGCTCCAGGCTCTGAGCTGTCAGCACAGCCAGAGTGGGACTCGAACCCACCAACCGTGAGATCATGACCTGAGCCAAAGTCAGATGCTTAACCAACTGAGCCACCCAGGTGCCCCAAAATTAAAAAAAAAAAAAATGTTAAATGAATCTAAAAATAAAATTCCTAATTTGCTAGCTTCCCCCTGGGATAAATAAACCTGGGATGTGTGGATTTAAATTATGCACATGCAATAAGAGAAGTTCAAAGTTATGATTTCAATATGCAACGATTGTTTTTGAGTCAATTAGGAAGAACTTATAAAATATACTTAACAAAATATAAATAGAATACAATTAAGTTCTTAAAAATATGTTCCCATATTGTTCATTGTTGGTGGCAAAGTAAAGAGAATAAGGAGGACATCTATTCTCTGATTAATACACAATAGAAACTGACTCTGGCTAAGGGGAAAAGGGAGTTCATTGGAAAGAGAATTATCGAACAATCCCAGAATTGATGGGAGAGCTAGAGATCATAACGTTTGGAGGGACAGGAGTCTGGAGAGCTCCACATCCTCAACAGGAAAAGACCCTGCTTTCAGGGCATTTCCATAAGACTTGAGGAGACTTCCATTTGAGTTTTGGGGAGAAATAAACCAATGGGCCTCATGTAAGGTCCATAGAGTAACATGATTGGGAGTCTTTCTGGAATCACATGATTGGGATGGAGAAATAAAGAGGAAGTCAAAAAGGAGAAGGGATTCCAGGCAGACAAAAACCAACAGGTGTGCTCACAGAAAACTTGTCAGGAAACATGGGCTTTCATGCCAACTTTATTTATTTATTTTTTTTTTTAATTTTTTTTAATGTTTATTTATTTTTGAGACAGAGAGAGAGACAGAGCATGAACGGGGGAGGGTCAGAGAGAGAGAGAGACACAGAATCTGAAACAGTCTCCAGGCTCTGAGCTGTCAGCACAGAGCCTGATGCGGGGCTCGAACTCACTGACCGTGAGATCATGACCCGAGCCGAAGTCGGCCGCTCAACCGACTGAGCCACCCAGGCGCCCCCTTTCATGCCAACTTTAGAACCAAATGGGTGAATGTGAGAATAAGTCATCTTACTGGTCTTCACTTAGGGGTACTTCCATTATATGTTAGCACAAAAGAAGGGATACGATTAGACTACCTGCCATAAAACTATTCATTGGCCACAGAACATAAAATTATTACCCTGGGAACAAGAGTTTTTAAGTTAATGAACAATATCTTCCAAAGGATCAAATAAAAAGATAATTGTGTGACCCCATCACCACTTTTATTCAACATTGCACTCGAGTTTTCAGCCAGTGCAATAAGACAAGAAAGTGAAATGATAAATATACAACTGTAAAGGAAGAAAAAGAGAACATTTTTTGCAAAAAGTGATTGTATACATGTAATATTCAAAAGAATATGTGTTATGATCATTAATAAGTGAATTCACTTAAGTCACTGGGTGAAGGTCAATTTACAAAATTTGATTTTACTTCTATACCAGAACATAGCAACAACAAAAATAAAATGGTACTATTTATAATAGCATCAAAAAAAGCATTAAATATGTAGGAATAAATGTAATGAAAGATGTGCAGCCAATTTCCTCAAATTATCTATAGGTTAATGCAGTCTAAGTGAAAATCCCAGAAGACCACCCCCTTTTTTTTGTGGCTGAAATTGGCAAACAGATTCTAAAAATTTTAAAGAAATGCGAAGGGTGAACAGTAGCTGAGGCAATTTTGAAGAAGAAAAACAAAGGAGGATCTATGCCACCTGATACCACAACCTAGTAGGATAACCAACTGTCCTAGTTTGCCTGGGACTGAGGGGTTTTCTGAGATGCAATACTTTCTGTTTTAAAACACAGAAATTTGCATATATCAAAGCATTATGTTGTATACCTTAAACTGATACAAAATTGTATGTCAGTCATACCTCAGATGGAAAAGGGGGTGTGTGCAGAATGTACTGGGACAATGAGGACAATCAGTCACTCTAAGACATAGTATAGCACTAGAATTATTAAGATAGTGTGATACTGGCACGAGTATAAACAAATAAACCAATGAAAGAGAACAGAGAGACCAGAAATAGACTCATATGTGTTTTAGACTCATCAATAGACTCATATATATGAGTTTTATCATCTTACTTTGATAAAGATGGCACAAGAGTAGCTGGGAAAGGCTGATCTTTTCCATAAATGGTGCTAATTGGGTATCAGTATGAACAATATGGTGGGGGGCGGGTGGAAACTCAACTCCTAACTCATAACACAACAAATAAATTTCAGATAAATTGTATTTCAACGTGTGAAAAGTGGAGTAGTAAAGCTTTTAGGAAAAAAAAAAAAAATAAGAGGTTATCTATACGACCATGATATGGACAAAGATTTCCTAAATAGAAAACATAAAATGCTAAACATTAAGAAAAAAATTGCTAAATTGGACTAAATTAAATTTAAATACTTGTTTTGTGTTTTGTTAAAGATTTTATTTCTAAGTTATCTCTATACCCTACGTGAGCCTCAAACTTACAACCCAGAGATCAAGGTTCACATGCTCTACCAACTGAGCCATACAGGTGCCCCAAATACTTGTTTCCATAAAAAAAAAATTATTTAAGGGGCGCCTGGGTGGCTCAGTCGGTTAAGCGTCCGACTTCAGCTCAGGTCACGATCTCGCAGTCCGTGAGTTCGAGCCCCGCATCAGGCTCTGGGCTGATGGCTCAGAGCCTGGAGCCTGCTTCCGATTCTGTGTCTCCCTCTCTCTCTGCCCCTCCCCCATTCATGCTCTGTCTCTCTCTGTCTCAAAAAAATAAATAAACGTTAAAAAAAAATTAAAAAATAAAAAAAAATTATTTAAGAAGGGGCACCTGGGGTGCTCAATCTGTTAAGCATCCAAGTCTTGATCTCGGCTCAGGTCTTAATCTCATGATTTGTGAGTTTGTGTCCCAAGTCAGGCTTTGCACAGAGCGCAGAGTCTGCTTGGGATTCTGTCTCTCCCTCCCTCTCTGCCCCTCCCCTGCTTGCTCTCTCTGTATCTGTCTCTCAAAATAAATAAATAAACTTAAAAGAATTATTTAAGAAAATATTTAAAAAGCAAATTAGGAACAGAGTGATTTTATATATATGTGTGTATGTATATATATATATATATATATACACATATATATATGTATATACAGTGACTTTATATACACATAGTATACGTGTAATTATATATTATAACTATATATTTGTATTGAATATTTTATTCAATATGTATTTCAAACAAATAATATAAATATGCTAATGTTTATTTTTAAATATAGTTATATACAATACATAATAAATATATATTTTATATATTTATAATTAATAATGCTTTAATTATAATATAATAATGTTTTATATATTATCGTATAATACAATAATGCTTTAATTTATAATATAATAATGCTTGTATATTTATGTTTATATATAATTATATATATTATACGTATAATTTTTACATATAAATTACGTGTATCTTCTCCAACTCTGTATATAGGTATCTATATGTACACCTATCTATATATTGTTCGTTAGATATATATCTGACAAAAGACTCATATACAGAATATATAAAGCATTCCCATAAATCAATAAGAAGAAGACATGAAATGGTGCTTCATTTTATTCGTCATCAGAGAGATGCAAATTAAAATCACTAAGGGATAATACAGACAGTACCACGTGCTGGTAAGGATGGGGGGCAATTAGGACTTTCATACCTTATCAAAAGCAGTATCCAATGGTACAACCACTTTGGGAAACTCTTTGGCAAGGTCTACTAAAGCTCAACACGTGTATACCCTTCCACTTACAGATTCCGCTTCTAGGTACACGCGTGCCGAACATAAACCCTCCTTAATGAGTTTAGGCTTGGAGTCACACATTCAAATGCATACAGAGAGAGGTCAGGCAATAATATCGATTGTAGACAATACAATCTGTAGACAATCTGTAGACAATACAGAGTACCGGGGACTGTGGCAGACCGTCTGCACTCCCTATTGTCTATCACAAATGAGGCTACTTGGCCGGCCTATCTCCTTTTGCATTTGAATTTGTGATCCCAAGCCTAAAGCCATTAAGGAAGATTATGATGAGTGCCTGGGAAGCAGGCACCCTCCTCACTGAAGAAGAAACGCATCTGGCCACAGCTCTGCACACTGTCCAGAAGGGCACAATCAGTGCACGGGCTACAGGGACATACGCCGGACGCTCTCTGGCATAGCTGCCCTTCGCTCTTCCGTTCACTTAGCTCTGCGAACAGCCCCTGCCGCCATGTCTAGCCCTCAGGTTTCGACCTTTCTCTCTCAATGGCTCATTGCTCTCGGGTGGACACCTTACCCAAGCCGTGCTTGGATCTAGTCGGTGATCTGCCCAGATCTCTTTGCGAGGGCAGCGCACCACCCGCAGCTGCTGTGACTATTGGCTGCTGGCAGCTCCCAGCTACCCCCTTCTACTTAAATAGCGTTGCCCCCAAATGCTTGAGAAACTGTGCCCACAGCCAGTAACTGATGGACGGGGGGTGTACAAAAGACAAGCGCCATTGCTTCAAGGGGGGCTGACTCGGAAGTGCCACTCTCCGGATTCCACCGCAGGGTCCCGCTGAGGCTAGACTAGCTCCTGCTTCATCCCGCCCCCCTCACTGCCTTGCACGGTTCTGCGGAGGGCACTCCCCACAAAAAGCACCTGCACCAGGATCACGCGGCTTGTGGGGAGCCTGAGCTAACACACGGGACGCGTGAGATCTCCTCTCCCCGAAGAGCCAGAGGGCCCCGGGCAGGCCGAAAGGATTGTATCGATGGCAACACAACCACAAACTCCCGGAGCTCCAGTCCTTCCCTTGCCGAGCTGTGGTTGTTCAGTTTTCCTCCCATTTCATAAAAGCCCCCAGGAGCTTTCCGATTATCCCCCTTTTTGTTTAAGTCAGCCAAAGTCCATTTCTCTGCCCTGAAGCCAGTATAACCTTAACTAATGTGATGGGTAAGCCGGGCCTGACCTAACATGGCTTTGGGAATATGACCCAATGCTTTGTGGGATAACATCAGTTGGAATCCTGAGGGGAAAAAAAAATGAATTGATTAGCCTTCCCATCCCCTTGGCATCAGTCACTACAAGTACTGCTGGGCACGCTCCCCATCTTTTAATCCTCCCAGGAATTTGCCTTGCTAAGGAGCGAATAGTTACCCAAGAATATGCTTCCCTGAGACCTTCTGGATTCCCTGGAGGCAAGAGAAACTAAATTCCTTCCACTGGACATCATCCTCTCGCCTTTCTCTTTGTTTCCAGTGCTGTCCAGGAGGCTCGAGCATCTCTCTGAGACTTCGTATCCCTAAACCGAACTCTCCTACACCCCCCTGCTGTCTGCGCATACACGTGTGCGTGCCTATGCGGTTCGTTTGCGTACATGTTAGGAAGGCGGGGGGGGGGGGGGGGGGGGAGAGTCACAGGCCGGCAGTAAGAGTTCAAATCACTGAACTATGGGTTGTAAAGGAAGGGTGACACGATACAAGCCTGATTAGTTCCGCTCGGAATTGTTCACCGATTCATCAGAAAATGGATCCTTCTGCCCCAGATTCCAACTCTCCCCTCTTAAGGGTCAAAGGCTTGTGGGAGCCAGTAATTGTGTCTCTACGGCAATTCTATGCAGTTCAGCCCAAGACGAGTTGCTCCCCGGGCCAAGCGTGGACCTGGCAGGATGGTATTTTAAGATACCAACGTACATTCTGTTTTCCAGCGGGCGTGTTGTCCTCTCCCCTCCCTCCATGCCAGCACACATTCCTGTGGTCCCAGGTGAGACCCTGCAGAGGGTCGAGTGAAAAGCTGGTAAGTCTTTCTAGCTTGCTCCCAGTGACCGGTAGATGCCATAAACCAATGGTGCCCTGGACTCAGAGTGTCTACAGGGAAGGTGTTTTGGGTCCACACAGTACCTTGTCAAAGTATGATTTGGGCCACACAGGGCTCCCAGCTCCACAGTTTGTCACAGTTCTCAACTCTCCCTATCGTCTATCACCGTCGACATTGCCTGCCTGGCTTATTTGTGTGGGCACTGGAATCTGTGACCCGAGGCCTAAACCCATTAGGGAAGATCGTGTTCAGTGCCCAGGAAACAAACCTTCTCCTCTCTGAGGAAGGAGCAGGAAGATTAGGAGAAGGAGGCTTCCTGTCAGAAGACGGAAGGCCCCAGATTCTAGACAAAATGAGCCAGAGTCTCTTAGCACCATGGAGAGTGAGAAGAAGCAGATTCCACGATTCACTTCGGCGCCCTGCTTGAGTCCAAATGTCTGAGGAGGTGGGGAAGTTACAGAAAAGGCTACTTTGGAGGAACGGTGTGCCTAAGACGGGAAAAAGGTGTACGTAAAGACCTGAGGTCATGGTGAGGAAATTTTCTCTCCCAACCACCCATTTGGTTTTTCCCATGTGATTCATCCACTGAAGAGATATTTATTAAACATTCATTATGTGTCAGGCATTGTTCTAGGGGCTGGTCAAACCCCTAGTCAAAACCCCATTAAGGCATTGATCAAACTTTTGTGGAAATTTTTTCTTTTTTAATTTCTTTTATTGTTTATTCATTTTTTTTTTAATTTTTTTTTCAACGTTTTTTTATTTATTTTTGGGACAGAGAGAGACAGAGCATGAACGGGGGAGGGGCAGAGAGAGAGGGAGACACAGAATCGGAAACAGGCTCCAGGCTCCGAGCCATCAGCCCAGAGCCTGACGCGGGGCTCGAACTCACGGACCTCGAGATCGTGACCTGGCTGAAGTCGGACGCTTAACCGACTGCGCCACCCAGGCGCCCCTGTTTATTCATTTTTGAGAAAGAGAGAGAGAGAGACAGAGCGTGAGCAGGGGAGGGGCAGAGAGAGAGGGAGACACAGACTCCAAAGGGGGCTTCAGGCTTTGAGCTGTCAGCACACAGCCCAACGTGGGGCTCAAACTCATAAACTGTGAGATTATGACCTGAGCCGGAGTCAGACACTACACTTGATCTTAGCCAAAAGGCCGAGAAGTGATTCTGAAGTCAGACACTTAACCGACTGAGCCACGCAGGCACCCCTGTGGAGCTTTTTTTTAATGTAGTCTCTCTCTGTCTCTGTTTCTGTCGGTCTGTCTGTCTGTCTCTCTCCATCTTTTCATCAAGATTCTGAACTGTTTCCAAATACCATCACCATGCTTCACCCCTTGGGATAACTTGAATACCCCTTTGCCTTGAGCAAGTTATAGAAAATTGTCTTCCCTTCACATACTTCTAGAATGATAGGTCTGAAAAAGCCACGAGGGCTGATGAAGGCCTCCCACCTCCAGGAAATGGAGACCCAGATGGGGGATATAAGCTCCAGCAGGTAGGATCTTGGTCTCTCTGGTCACTGCTACGTCCCCAGCATCGCCCGGTACACAGTAGGTTCTAAATACCTATTTCTTGAGTGAATGAATGAATGAACACCAAACTAAACAGTTAGGAGCGGAGCTGGCCCCTGATGCATGTGTCCTGAATTTCCGTCCAGGCTCGTTCCCAAACTGTAGGTTAGCAAAGGGAAAGTCAGTTGTTTTCATAAGGCTTTAAACAAAACAACTAAGTTGAGAAAAAGAAGCATCAAGGAAGATTCATTGACGGGGACACTTTCAGAAGCACATGTGACCACGTGTCAAGAGGAGCCTGACCTCATGGAGGCTGCCTTGAGCTGCACGTGGTTTACAGAAATTCCCCCAGAGCTTCTTGAACTGGTTGCTCTTACCTCGGAATAGGTGCATTGGGGTTAAAGGGCTCCCCAGGGAAAGCTTCCTACTTACCTAGAGCCCCTCAGCTCCTCGGTGCCCTGTTCTTCCACCCAACATGCACCAGGTCACCCAGCCGTTACCTGACTGATGGTGAGGCTCTGAGCAAACATACGGAATTAGGAGCCTCAGCTCTTGGCTTGTTTACAGACTTTGGAGGAAGACAACATAACAATGCTTCTGAAACAAGACCGATGATGGCCTTGAGAGTGATTTTGCTGCACATAATTTAAATGACAACCAAAGGTAAGACAGGTGGGCGAGAGGCCATCATGAGGGACAGAAGACAGCAATGTGGGTCTAAGGCTTGAGAGAATGAAGAAAAGGTCGTGGGCCTCATGTCTGATCTGCTCAGCCTCCCTTCCCACTTCTTCTGGTTGTGGCACTTTGATTTACCACCACCCCCCCAAAAAAACCAAAACTGCCCCAACCCATTACCTACAGTCTTGGTGGGATTGTGGCCAAGGGGTATGTGTGACCAAGTGACCCACCAGGCCATTCATCCTCTTTCTTCCAGGAATTTGAATCTTGAGCACAGAAACATAAGGGTAGGAAATCTAGCCTGAGGGAAGTTCCCTGAAAGGACCATCGGTTAACTCCTGCTACCGGACTCTGTAGGTACCCAAATTCCTCTTCTTTCAAGGGCCTGCCAGCTCAGATTCTGTAAATTCTGTGAGCTTTCCCATATCATTCCAGTACGGCCTTTTAGGGTCAGTTTCTGTTGCTGGCAACCCAAGAACCCTGCCTTGTACAGAAAGTTTCCTGGAAAATGTGGGGTGTGAGCTGACCCAGCGTACCGCTGCAAAGGATGTGGGACAGACTCCAGGTGAGGAGGACAGTATCAGCAAAGCCTCTCAAGAACTCTGCTTGGCCTGGTTCAAGGCAGACGTCACGGGAGGGAGTGTGAGAAATCAAGTGGGAGACATGGGGTGGGGCTGGCGTGGGAAAGCCCTTTGCTACTCATCTTTCTTCTGTTCCCACAATGCTGTTGGATCCACTGCTGGGCCATGATCCGTGAGAGCTGCACACGGAGGGAGAGCCAGCCGGCACAGTTGGGCTGGGGGTGAAATTGGGAATGGGCCAGGGGGGTGGGTCTTGCTAGGCAATATCACCCGTCTAGTGAGTTGAGGCAGCAAAAAAGTTGGGAGTCTTGATGAAGGGAAACAAGAACTATGGAGGAGGTGCAAATATGAGGAGGTGGTGATTGTCAAAGAATAGAAGGGACTCCTGAGTCAATCTGCCTGGGTCTGAATCCTGGCTCCATCAGTGACTTTGTGGGAGCGAATTCCTTACGCAGTCCCTACTTCAATTTAACGTAGTGGCTGGCCAGTAACAAGCCCTCAGTAAGTGATGGTTATCATTATTATTATTATTGTCAATAAAATTTGATTCTATGAATCCAAATCGTTGATTATCAATCATTATCACAAATTAAACTTCAGATTCAAAGCCACAGATCGTCCCTAAATGCACAGCCACCCACACCCAAAACACAGTTACATTTCAGAAATGCCCCTGAGGCCCAGCCTGACATCACCAGAGACATTATACCTGAGACGAAGCCAATGAGATATCATAAAAGAAAAGATCCAAGAGGCCGAGAATTCTACTATTGTGTTAAAAGGGAAATGGTGGTCTGGGACGCAGCATTATGCAATAGGCAGGGACCCAGGTGACTGGCAGAGTTTGGACAATGACATAAAATGCTTCCCTTTCTGATAAGATCCTTGGAAACTAGATACAGGTACGGCCCATACTGCTTCAACAGGAGAATGTTGGTCCGGGAAGTACCCAGTGAGCCTAAGGAACTAGACTCGAAAATGTAATTGTACGATTCCCCAATACGCTCTCTCTCTCTCTCTCTCTCTCTCTCTCAAGAAATGAATAAATAAAATAAAACAAAATAATCTTATGTATCACCGTTCTGGAAGATGGGAACGATGGGGAAGATGCTGGTCTGGGAGTTAGAAGTTCTGGATTCCACAGAGTCTGTTAGGACTTATTGTATCCGAGAGGATTTATCCTCTTAAAGCCTGACTTTCCCATATTAGTTCCCATACCATGAAAAAAAGAAAAAGAGATAAAGAAAAAAAAGGCGAGGGGGGGGGGGAGTGCGCCTGGGTGGCTCAGTCGGTTAAGCATCCGACTTCCGCTCAGGTCGTGATCTCAGTAAGTTCGAGCCCCGCGTCGGGCCCTGTGCTGACAGCTCGGAGCCTGGAGCCTGCTTCGGATTCTGTCTCCCTCTCTCTCTGCCCCTCCCCCACTCGCTCTCAGTCTCTCTCTCCTTCTCAAAAATAAATAAAATGTTAAAAAAAATGTTTTTAATTAAAAAAAAAAGTAGTCCCAGGCCACGGCACACACACTGCTCCTCACACCTTTGTGGACTTGTGACTGTGGCCCACTCTGTCTGGAGCACCCTCATCCCCCTCCCGGAGTGGGGAACGGGTAACAGGATGAGAGGAAGTGTTGCAGTTTTATTTATTTATTTTTATTTTTTTAAACATTTATTCATTTTTGAAAGACAGAGAGAGACAAAGCGCACACGGGGGAGGCACCAAGAGAGAGGGAGACCCGGAATCCAAAGCAGGCTCCGGGCCCCGAGCTGTCAGCACAGGGCCCGTCCCAGGGCTTGAACCCACAAACGGCGAGATCATAACCCGAGCTGAAGTCGGACACTTTGCCAACTGAGCCACCCCGGAGTAGTTAGGGAGGGTGTCACTGAGAAGGTGACCTGTGAGAAAAGACTTGAAGAAGGTCATGGACGGAACTATGGGATCTATGGGCAAAGAGGACTCCAGGTAAATGGCAGAGCCCCTGCAAAGGGCCTGAGGCAGAAGCATTTCTAGTGTGTGCAGGACAGACAGAGTGGCTGTAGTAGAATAAACACAGGGTTTGAGAGATAAGCAAGGCAGACCATGTCGGGCCTCATGGGCCCCCATAAGAGTTTGATTTTTACTTTGTGTGAAATACGAAGTCATTGGAGGGTCCTAAGCAAGAGAATGACGTGATCTGACTCATGTTTTAAAAGAATAACTCTGGCTACTGTATTGGGGGTAGATCACAGGGAACAGGGCAGGGAGAAGCCTCTGGGTTCACCAACAGGTCAAGGACAAGACAAGAAATCAGCAAAAGACTGGAGAGTCTCTGTTTTCCTAGAAGCCAAGAGAAGAAAGACTTTCAAAGGAGATAATAGGCCCTATTTAGCCCCTTTCCAAGACTGTAACGGCAGTGAATGTTCCAAAAAGCAAATCAAGTCACAGCATTAGGCTTAAAACCCTTAAACGACTTCCCACTGCCTTCAGGAAAAGTCCAAGGCAACTATCAGGCTTATAAAGGCTTTCATGGGCCGACCCCTACTTGCCTCATGCCGGGCCCATCCCTATCTGAAGCATTTGCTGTTGTCTAAACGGGGTGCTGTGCCTTCACACTGATTTTTTTTTTTTAATTTTTAATGTTTATTAGCTTTGAAAGAGAGAGAGAGAGAGAGAGAGCATGAGCAGGGAGGGCCAGAGAGAGAGAGGGAGACACAGAATCCAAAGCAGGCTCCAGGGTCTGAGCTGTCAGCACAGAGCCCGACGCCAGGCTTGAACTCACAAACTGTGGGATCATGACCTGAGCCGAAGTCAGACGCTTAACAGACTGAGCCACCCAGGCGCCCCAAGACAGCCTCTTTAAAGTCTTCCCTGCTCTGTGCCTCCTGAGCCCCCTGTGCTTACTGGAGCTGGAGCATTTACCATGGCAGTGAGACTGCCCATTTACCCTTCTGTCTACGCCAACAGAGAGCAAGTTTACGGAAGCCACAGAATGTTTCTTCTTCACCAGAACCTGAGAAAACTGCAAGCAATATTTTGAATAAAAAATAGTTTTGAATAAATGAATGGAAAAATAAAACTCCATTTGAGACATGTTGAATTGAGGTGTTTGTGGGACACAGAAGGCAGAAGCATCTAGTTGAACAGTGATGTGCTGATAATGTTTACCCACTGGTTCTTGATAAAGACCTGATTAGTAGCATTTGTTGAAAACCATGGTGTAAATACTCCCACCGTGGCCGATTTCAAGCTACCAGTGTGACAATGCTAAACGTGGGATCGGGAAGAGAAGTGTGCCGTTGGTTCTCAGGAGCTGCCGTAAGTGGGCTCCAGCATAAGGCTACCTACAGGCAGGTGGATGAGAGGGCGCCATTGTCACAAGTGGGATGTGGGCCGGACCGATGGATTGGGTGGTCGTCTGCAGAGTGATGGTCAAAGGAGCAGCAAAGTGACCCACAGAACTGGCTCAGGGTCAAAAGAAGAGAACAAGGATAGACTCCGAGGCAGCATCCACATTCATACGGCATGTGACAAAAGAGGTAGGAAGGAGAAGGAGGTAGGAAGACTTGAAAGAGAAAAATCAGTAGAGCCAGGGTGGTTTAGGGTCATGGAAGCCAGAGAGTAGGAATTCTCCAGAAGATTCCCCATCGGGAGCAAAGAGATTCCGTGACATAAGAATCGGAAAACATCTGTTGCATTTCAAAGTTAGTTACACTTAACTAAAATGGCGAGGACAGCAGCCAGAGAAAAGAGAGGAAAATGTTTGAAAAGAGAGTGTATGTAGCCAGGGAAGCTGGCATTTAGAGTGTTGTATTAGGTATCTATTGTTACATAATAAAGTACTATAAAACTTAGCCTGAAACAACAATAAACACAGTCTCAAAGCTTCTGTGGGTCAGGAAGCAGCATAGCTGGGTAATTCAGACCGAGAGCCTCTCCTGAGTTTGCAGTTACGATGTCGGCCGGGGCTGTGGTCACCTGAAGGCTTATCTAGGTCTAGAGGACCTGTTTCCAAGATGGCTTACTCATGTGGATGGCAAGTCAGTGCTGGCTGTTGGCAGGAGGCCTCAGTTCTTCCCCACGAGGAACTCTCCATTGGGCTGCTTGAATGTCCTAACAATATGTCAGCCTGTGTCCTCCAGAGTGGGTGATCCAAAAAGAGTATGGTGGAAGATGTAACATCTTTCACCTTCTAGCCTCAGAAGACATATATCATCACGTCTGCGGTCTCCTATTGGCTACACAGACCAGCTACCGTGCAGCATGGATGGGAACAATACAGGAGCGCGGAAACCAAGAGGAAAGAACCACCACGGGGCCATCGTAGAGGCCAGCTGCCACAGATGGAGACCAGACACAGAGGGTTGTGGGGCCTGGTGAGGTTAATTGGCCTCAGGGTTGCAAACAAACTCTGATATAACTTCGCTCCGTGGAATCGCAGGTTTACTTGGGTTCCCTGATCGAGTTGTGTCAGGCCCCCAGTAGACCCTGAGGTGGACGCAAGAAGAGGCCTGGCAATGTGGAGAATTCTTTCTGTGAGGACCGTGGGCTAAGACAGGCTGAGGCCTGCCATATACCCCGTTGTTGAGCCTGTTTCAAACACAGACTCCTCCCCTGGAAGATACAATATAACTGGACCTAGAAACCCGTGTGACAAGATAGAAGTAGCGTCATTATCAGAAAGTAAGACGTGTGCTTATCCTGATTCCCTGCGACCTTAACGATTAGGGTTTACCTCTTTAGACCTCTGAGATTTTGTTTTTTCCAATAGTAAAATATGCAGTTTTTGGGGAAAACGTTTTTCCTTTGCAATTTTGTGTGTCATAAATCTCTAAGGGCTTATGACGGCATATACGACGCCTCCTGTAACGTCTGAAGATCTGAATCAAATTTGCGGCAACGACAATTTCTTATTTAATCGTCTTTTGGGGAACTCTCTGCTGCTGCCATCTTGTGGCCACTTCAAATAATAACAACTAGACTGTTGGCCTTTGGTCTTAGGGATCACCCATCAGACAATGCCCAGAGTTCCTCCTCCTGCACCCCACCCAACGGTCCTCTGGATTCTGAGTGAGCGTTTTCTACGCAGGTTACTGATTTGCAAGGCAGCCTATACCTATGTTGTACATATCTGAGTATTAGAAAGTTCTTTGTGATACTGAGCCAAATTGTGCCTTGGTCTAATTTCCATGCAATCTGTCCTTTTGCTATTGTCTCATTTTTTTTTTTCATATTTGAAGACAGTTGCTTATCATATTTCCAACCCTCTTTGTTCCTGGACTAATTATTTCGTCTCCTTCCTCCGTCCTCATGATATGGTTTGCAGAACCCTCACCGTCCTGTGCTTCTCTCTCAGGTCAGGTGCTCTAGGAGCAGAGTCTGAGGCAGGGATTCTGGTACAAGTGATTTACCCGAGGTGTTTCCTCAGGGTACACCTGTAGGGGCATGAGGGGTATGGGATGGGGCAGGGGACGGCGCTGAGCAAGTATGTGGTCTCAGCTGGCGACGAGGCTCAGGTCGATGCCCCGGGTAGCTCTGGGGCATCAGTAGCACCACAGAGATCTCACCACGAGATGAGTGGTTCAGACTTTCGCGTTCTGTGTCACTCAGTCGTTGGCTCCAGGGGTGTAGAGAGCCAGGAGCGACATTCCTGAGTGAAGCGGTTCTCAGGAGCAGGGTACAGCCGGGAGCTGGTGGCAGCCAGCAGTCACAGCATGTGGGGAATGGGTACCCAGGAAAAGGGGATCTGTCTCCCTTCTGCTAAGATCCTGTCTTAGTTGTAAGACCCAGACCAGAACCCACATATTCCAGATGCGGTCTGACCTGTAGAATTTGAGGGGACAATTACATCCCATCTCCTTAGCCCAGGATCCATAGTCTAGGCTCACCCTGGGGCTGTGATAATCTAACCCCTAAGATGTTTTTCACTTACAATTGTTCCCAAGCCAAGGGGTTTCCATCAGTGCTCATGGCATGGTGGTACCAAAACCAAAAGCACTTTTATGACTTTAAGACAGGATGTTGATGTTTTAAGTTCACATTCTAGCCAACTGACTTCTTTCGGAGTCTAGGCTTTGTTGCCTAACCCAGCACCGCCTGCTGTTAGCTGCAGACTTGATAAATACATCAAGTCTGTTTGGTTACTTTCAGCCATCTTGCTGTTCTTGTCACCCAATGGCTGGTCACCTCTTAATATCTGGCTCTTCCGAGGCCTCGCTCATTGCCCCTGCCTCACCATTCCTGTTCTGTTGCTGCAGCCCATTCACCATCCCCGCTTAACTTTGGCTAAAAATGGACAGGAACAGGCCTGAGGCCAGGGCTCAAGAGAGTCCGCCAAGGTTGAACAGAAACCCCAGTTTGAGATACGCAACAGCCAGAAACACAGCTAGGTATGGAGGCCATACTGACTAACACTGGAATACGGGGAAACCAGCACAGCATCCCTGGGCCTTTTGGGTAGCTTGACAGGAGGTGGGGAGGTGCCTGAGGATAATTTTAGGGAATGTGTTCAGCTAAGATATGTTTTAAAGTGCATTTATTTATTCAGAGAGAATGAGAGAGGGGGGCGAGGGGCAGAGAGAGAGAGAGAGAGAGAGAGAGAGAGGGCGAGAGAGAATCCCAAGCAGGCTCCATGCCGTCTGCACAGAGCCCAACATGGAGCTCAATCCCATGATCCTCGAGATCATGACCTGGGCCACGATCAAGAGTCAGACGCTCAACTGGCTGAGCCACTGGGCTCCCCAATATTCAGCTAATACTAAACTTACTTAAATGCGTTGTGGAGTGGTGTATGATTGCCTTGAGTCTTATAACATATAGAGAATTATCCTTGATAACTGGCCTCCTTCATCGTCTAGGACAATGTTTTCTGTGTATCCAACTAAGCGACACACCCAGAGAATGTAGGCAGCATGCTGCTTTCTCCCCTGCCTGCCCCCACCCCCATCTATCCGTGCGCTGGGGTGGGGAGGTCACGCTCATCTCTGACCCTGACTGAGGTGTGGGTCACAGCCGCCTCTCCCCAGGCCTGTATCAGCAGAAGGAACAACCACTGTCAGTAGTCCTGCTGCCATGTTTGTCTCTGCCAGCCTTGTCCAGAACTAGAAAATCCTTCCCCCCAAAGGGCACGTATGAAATGAGTCATCATGAAAGGCAGACCAGTTAGGAAAGGTGCGGGGCCACCTAAAATCACCTCCTGTACCCTAGAGACCTGTGTGTCCTATCCACCCTTTGGGAAACAGTAACTTGCAGCATATATTGTGGAGAATGGTCTAATTATTCCTTGGTAATTCCATCCTCCAAGCCCTCCATCACTTCCAGATCAAAGACCTGAAACCCTTAGGGATGATAAGACTGCACAGTGAAAACCACAGTAGAAACATTGTGTTCATTGCCTTCGGGTTGTGAAATACCCCCTTTTGTCCCCTTGGAGCCATGGAGCTTTACCTATGACAAATCCTCTCTTATTTGCTACTCTGTTCACCAAATCCAGTAAGTCTGTACATACTTGGGCTCTCTTTACAAAGCAACTTAAACCAATTGTGTCTATCACGTCAGGCGGAGATTCTAGGAATAAGGAATACACTCCCCCAAATGCAGATATAAGGCAAATCCCATAGTGGGATGGTCCAATCCAGGTGTTTGATCTCAGAGTCACTATGTCTATCTACATTTAAAATAGGTAATTATTGGGGCGCCTGGGTGGCTCGGTCGGTTAAGCGTCCGACTTCGGCTCAGGTCATGATCTCGCGGTCCATGAGTTTGAGCCCCGCGTCGGGCTCTGTGCTGACAGCTCAGAGCCTGGAGCCTGTTTCAGATTCTGTGTCTCCCTCTCTCTGTGACCCTCCCCCATTCATGCTCTGTCTCTCTCTGTCTCAAAAATAAATAAACGTTAAAAAAATTTTTTTAAAAAAATAAAATAAAAATAAAATAAAATAGGTAATTATTTAAAAAATGAAATAAAAAAATAAAAAAGGGACACTTGTGTGGCTCAGTTGGTTGAGCGTCTGACTTCAGCTCAGGTCATGATCTCACGGTCCGTGAGTTTGAGCCCCATGTCGGGCTCTGTGCTGACAGCTCAGAGCCTGGAGCCCGCTTCGGATTCTGTGTCTCCCTCTCTCTCTGCCCCTCCCCCGCTCATACTCTGTCTCTGTCTCTCTCTCGCTCAAAAATAGATAAACATTAAAATAAATAGGTAATTATTGGGGCGCCTGGGTGGCCCACTCAGTTAAGTGCCCAACTCTTGTTTTCGGCTCGGGTCATGATCTCGCAGTCATGGGATCGAGCCCCACAACTGGCTCCATGCTGGGCTGGGCATGGAGCCTTCCTGAGATTCTCTCTCTCTCTCTCTCTCTCTCTCTCTCCCTCTCCCTCTACCCCCCACCCCCTGCTCATGCATGCTTTCTCTCTAAAATTCATACATACATACAATAGGTAATTATATTTTTAACCAGACAAAGCACTCAAATTAGAAAAGGCCACAGTGAAGACTAAGTTCTCTTCTCAATCCTTTCCTTGGTTCCCTTCCTTTTTCCAGATGTAAATGTTGTTGCCAGTTTCCTGGGCGTCTTTAATCATGGCTTTCCTTTTAAGTACATATTAATTGTGCTGTCTATATCCTATGTTCATAATTCTTTGAAATAATGTTCTAGTAATATCTTACGACATCTTTGTTCCTTTCCTGTCACCCGTCTTAGCTGGGGTTTCCTCAGAAGCAGAGACTGAAGCTAGGACTTAGGCAAAGCACTGAATTAGGGAGGTGATGGGTTGCAGCAGAGGGAAGGAGCAGAGGCAAACAGGAAGGGAGGAAAACTAAGATAAGAACATCCGCAGTGCAGGTGTAATCAAGAGTTTGATTTTGGATATATTGAGTCCGAAGTGATTTTTAGACACCCAGTGAAAAATTCAAGCAGGCACCTGGTGAAAAGAGGCAAATTATTCGCAATCGGTAATCCGGAGCAGATCCCCGTCTAGTGGCTCAGGCAACAAGTCCTGCCTCTGACGTAAGGCCGGTCACAGCCCAGGCTTTCTTCCCCTGGCGACTGATGTCAGTTAACTGGAGACTGAACATTATATCAGACACCGTTTAGCGGTATCCAGAACTTAAACAGCTAGCCTTTGCCTTCGGTGGCAGCTGTTCTCCGACCTCAGAATCACCCCTGAGACCTTTCACCGCATTAAAAAACCGGTCCCAGATGCTGCTTTCCATAAACTTCATTCTTATGTCTTCTTAGATGTGTTTCAATATATTAGCCCATAAAGGGGAAGCCATTATCACATTCATTTTTCATGAAGTGTCGTAACAGGAATCGTGGACTCAGCAAGTGAAGCTGAAAGTCATATTAATAATGCATGTTAAGTACAACTGATAGGCACTCTTGTCATCTGAACGTCACTCAGAGTGTTAGACCAAGGAGGCATCCATGCCTGGTCATGCGCAACAGCCCTTCTGGGGAGACTGGTAACAAAGGGACCAGAGGCGGATCTTTGGTTTTCAGCTTAAGTGAGTGGTTCTTCGGCATTAATGAGCAGGAAAACCATCCGAGGGTGACTGTAACTCAGTAGGTCCCTGTCTCACCCTCCCTTCCCTCCTGGTGTATCACACAATACCTTAGGCTTGGGAATCTGCATGTTATCAAGCCCTCTAAATGATCTCCACATAGGTGGTTCACAGAACACATTGAAGGAGAAGTTGGCCTAAAGAAACCTGTAGCCGATACTGTGGTTGTCTCACTAACATCCATTTTATCCAGTCCCCAGCCCGTACACACAGATGCTATCTTGTGTTTGGTGCCCACCCTTCTCTGCTTGGCCATGTGCTTCAGGAGAGGCTGGCCACAGACCCACAGGCTGGTCCTGACTGGTCTAGCAATCATGGGTTTCCCATTCCTCTTCTCGGGGATTGGTTTAGACATGGCCGTGTGATACAGTTCCGACCAATAACAATTAAGGAGAAAGCTGCAGGAGGTTTGTGGGAAAGAATGTCTTGCTCCTAATAAGAGATGTGCTGGAGGGGCCCTTGGTGGCTCCGTGGATTAAGCCTCCGACTTCAGTTCAGGTCATGATCTCATGGCTCGTGGGTTCGAGCCCCCCAGCGGGCTCTGTGCTGACAGCTCAGAGCCTGGAGCCTGCTTTGGATTCCGTGTCTCCTTCTCTCTCGGCCCCTCCCCCACTCGTGCCCCCCCCCCCCCTCTCTCAAAAATAAATAAACATAAAAATAAAAAAGACACACTGGGGAAGATGTATTTCGTTTTCTGGATGTGGCTGTATCCAGATGTGGAGGCTGGCAGCGGAATAGCCACCTTGTGACAACGAGAGGGAGGCTAGTCCAAAGGTGAAGGCTGCCCACCAGGGTGACAATGCAGCAAGATGCCATTTAGTCACGGAATTGTCCGGAGATGTCTTATCCTTGGACTTCCCAGGTGTCTCCTTGCTGTTTAGCCAGATGAGTTAGAGATTCTTTTCTATTTTCTGCTAAAAACGTTCTGACTGGTACTGACTTCATATGTGCACTTTTGATGCAGGCTTTAAGCTTTCTGTGATCTACTCTTGGGTAATTGTAACATAAGGTCTCAGTGGGTTCCCTAGAAGCAGATTCTGAGATAGGAGTTCAAGGGTACGTGATTTATTGAGGTTGTGATCTCAGGACAAGCCAGTAAAGGAGGGAGTGAGATTGGATAGGAAAAGGGAAGAGGCAAGGAAGGATGTGGTCTCGGGTAAAGTCTGGGCCCGATCCATGGGAGGCCCTAGGTCTGCATAATCTTATAAGGTAACTACCACCTCTGTGCAGCCATTTACATTTAAGTTAATTAAAAGGGATTAAAATTTAAACTTAAGTTCCTTAGTCTTGGGGTACTTGGCTGGCTCAGTCAGGCGGCACATGGGACTCTTGATCTCAGGGTTGTAAGTTCGAGTCCCATGTTGAGTGTAGAGATTACTTAAAAATAAAATATTAGAAAACAAAAGAAATTAAGTTCCTTTGTCTCATGCCAAGTGCTCAGTACCACGTGGGAGCTAGTGCCTCCCGTATTAACAGAGCAGAGAGAGGCATTTCCATCATCACAGAAAATTCCGCTGGATGACTCTGTGAAGAGTAAGTTATAACACAACACACAGTTGCCCTGCCCTGATGTTTTGCACTGCAGTGTTGGTCGATCGTTGCCGGCCTACGGGGAGTGGCGACCAAATCCTTCCAGGGAGATCCAGGGAGGTGGCTCCTATCGGCCGAGGGCAATTCCCCAGGACAGAGCACGGAAAGTCCCAGCACCCACAGCAGCTCCAGACTGGCCACTAAACAAAGGGGCCTAACTGAACTGCCTACCGTGACAACTACCTTGGTGGCAAGCAGGTATGAGCTGGGAAGCAAAGTTTTTGGCACAGTCATTAGGCCCCACCCCTCCCCCTGCTGATCCAGAGTCTGGGAATTCGCCGTCTTCTGGGATTGCTGCTAGGGAACACCTTTGGTCCCTACCCATCCCCGGCTCAGCTGTGTACCAACTCCGGAGATGTTCAGTTTCACGGGTCGGGGGCGGGGGAGACAATGAAGGCTCAGACAGCAGCCCCTGAGGGAGAAAGGCACATAGCCCAGAGATAAGGCCTAAATAAAGTGCCCGAATGTCCAAGAGGCCTGGTGACTCTGCACAGAACATGGAGCTGTGCCAGAACTGTCTCATGTGGCCTCTGTGCCCTAGTAGAAAGAAAGTGAGGGTGTAAATTCTTGTCAAGTGCTCATTATGCTCCTATAACACGCTTTCCTATGTTTTACGTCCATCTACTCTTTGGCTGCCTCTTCCTATGATGCCAATTTTGTAATGCCGTCCTCCAGAAAGAGACTAGAATATGATTCAGTCTCCTCTTGCATGGTGTATCAAAAGGTTTTGGGTTTTTTTCATATATTATTACTGCTGCTTTAGAAACATTTCTTTTATCCCCACAGTTTGTGATGGAAAGTGACACATCTCTACCTTCCTCCTCAGTTCCTTGATCAGGGGTTAATTCTTGTCTGGGGGGAAAGTCCTCAGATAACACAAGCATGTGATTTCACTCTCCTTGACTTCCCGACAGCTGCTGCCAAAGTGGCTGGTCTAGCTCAGGTCAGGTCTCCACGGCCCCAGGACCTGTTCCATCACTGGTTTGGTCCCCAGGGCAGAGTGGCCGTGGTGGGCGTTGGTGCAAGAGGAGGTGGTGTGAGCCTAAGTCATAGTCACCCCTGAGCAGGAAACTAAGGAGCTTCTCATTCAGATTCTTCTCCTTGGGTCAAAGACAGAATCCCAAGGCTAGAAGATCCTGGCGGTGTTCTTCGTATGGCCCCTCAGTGCACACCAGCCCAACTTCCAACTGTGGGCACTGCAACTCTGTCTGAGGGCTGTTCTCTGGCCACCGAAGCCCATTTGGCTCACCTGAGTAGGCTCTGGGTGTCCAGGAATTACTATCCCTCCCCTCACCCCACTCCTACCCCCCACCGGCCTTCAACCAATGATTAGTGGAAGTTAGTGTGTAAATACCAAAGCTCCTCATCCCTTGGGTGAGATACCCGAGCACGGGTCTACCCTGGCTCCTGGTGTCCCATCGTGATTGAGCTCCAGTTGTCCCCATGGTAGGTGGCTTGATGATGTCCAAGCTCCCCTTTGGCTGTCTTTCCAATACTGTCTCACTGCCTCTCTTACTGGTGTTTTTTTAGGTTCCAAATGAACTACTTGCACTTGAGTCGTGGTCTCAGCATCTGCTTCTGGGGTGGGGGAGGGCATGAAGATCCTAGGTACAGTCCACCCTCCCAGTTGTCACTGGGGACGGCTGCCCGACCCGAGCCCTGGGACCATCATCAGGGCTCGGAGGCTAGAGTAGAATGCCTTGCCTCCAGCTCTGCCGAATAGTTTAATTCTGCAGCGAAGGTTATTAACAAGTGTATGAGGCATACGATGTGCCACTGGCTCCCTCTTACTCTTATCAATTATATGGCTGATACTTTGTTCCCCAAGTCCTGTTGTTGATCTCTCAGTTGACTCAGAACTTGAAGGGAGAGTAGGAGGTTTATTAATCGAGTCTCCCGAAGGTGTTGCAATAAGCCCGGTAGAAAGATAGCAAGCCAGGATGAGCAAAATCCAGGTAGACGGGTCAGAGGGTGGCTGGATGCTGGCCACTGGCCTGAGGGGAGGAGCAAATCGACAGTCCACAGAGGAGGAGGCAGAATGAGGTAGTAGGCGGCATACCGGAATCAGAATTGAGGACCAGGGACGAGGCAAATGCCAAATAATCAGGACGCTTGTGGGTGCCAGGGATGTGATCCTACTGATGAGACCAGAGCTCACTTATCAGAACTGTATCACTGCAACCAGAGTGAAGTGACATCACCCGTCTTGATGCCTAACTTATGGGGCCAGAACGAGTCAGATGCCTCCTCTATCAGGCTATGATTGGGCGTGGGGGCGGGAGGCTGGGCTGCAGCTGTGGCCAGAGGAGAAACCGCGATTCAGGCAACAGGCTGGTACTGATGCATTCTGCAGCCAAACGTTTCATAGCCCAGCATATAATAGGCAATCAATAAATATTCTTGAGTGAATGAACAAGGTTATAATGGCCCATGTGGCAGATATAGCCCCGTTGCTATAAACTAATACATTTTAGTTTATGTCTCTATCTTGAGATACTGGTGCTATGCACACGCACTTGCTTCTGAACGATGTCTGCTCTGGATGTGTTGAGGAAACAGTCTCAAGAGCCTGCAGGACTGAGAGTTTTGTCACCCCGGGAGGTCTCCGGGACAACAAGCTGCTCTACGTTCTCAAATAACGACCTGGACGCTGCCGTTGATGGAATTTATGCCTGTCCCTGATTGAACTTCTACGTTGAGGACTTAACTGTGAGATACGGCGTATAGTTTTCAAACTTACCTTCCCAGTATCATTATGAAGTCATTGTCAGATAAGATCTATAGTCTCCATTCCATAACTAGAAAAGTCCAGGCATATATTGGGTAGGTCAGTGTTTTCCAAGATTTCTTTTCCAGAATGTGAGTCCCTGGAATATCCAGGAAAAGGGGGTTTGTAGTAGATTATGATTGGGAAACCTCTGATTGATTGACAATGCATGTTCACATTAGCATATCAATATAGTACACGAAAGGTTCTGAAAGAAACCACACTCAAGAAACCTATATGAACTGAGATCTTTTTAACATTGATCAAAAGGATATTGCAAAATTATTGGATGCTAAACCTCCTACTTCTGCATCCATTTTCTCTTGCTCTGTTCTGTTTTCACAAATGATCTCTTGCCACATAAAACCTATCCCTTCATCTATGCCTAGCATCTTATCTCCCCCTGCCCCCCATCTCAGGAATCTTAATTTTTTGCTGCAAGAAAACCTTTATTGTTTCCATTTGGTCCAGGGCTTGGGAGAGGGCTCCAGGGTGGTTAAAAATCTTCTCTGTAGGGGCGCCTGGGTGGCGCAGTCGGTTAAGCGTCCGACTTCAGCCAGGTCACGATCTCGCGCTTCAAGCCCCGCGTCAGGCTCTGGGCTGATGGCTCGGAGCCTGGAGCCTGTTTCCGATTCTGTGTCTCCCTCTCTCTCTGCCCCTCCCCCGTTCATGCTTTGTCTCTCTCTGTCCCAAAAATTAAAAAAAAAAAAAAAAATCTTCTCTGTAGCTGCAGAGAGAGGCTCAGGCAGAAGTCCTGACACCAGGGAGAATGCCAAAGGGGCCCTTTAAGGGCCATTGAGCCCTCTAAGCTCCTAGTTGTGTTTGCAAGTGAGCCTTATAGAAGAGATATTCGCCCAGCCCAGCCTGGGGGCTGGCCACCCTGTGGAGGTGAGTTAAGTGATTGACCATCTTCTTGATGAGTTTCGCCTCTTCATCTAGGAAGTCGTTCTCTGGGAAGTCACAGAGATGGGGGTCTGCAAGGGCAGAACCCAGGGCATGCAGATCCAAAAGGGCCTGATTCAGTTTCTCCTCCAGGACCATGGTGGCTTCCCTGGCAACCAGGGTTTTACCCCTGCTCATCCTGGGACAGCTTCCACATATCGTGGAAGAGGGCAGAGTCCCTGCACTTGTGCCTCTTGGTGGCCGACTCCAGGAATAAGCTGCCCATGCATTCCGAAACCACCTCATTGGGTCAAAATAGAAGCTCGGAGAGAGAGAGGTAAATACGGGGGAGGCCACAGATGCGTGTTGACTAGACAGTTGACAGTGGCCTCCAACTTGGTGGAATAATTCTGGCAAATCCGGGGGTTGATGGTTGATTGGCAATAAGTCTATGCGTGTGCGTGCACGCACACACACATGCACACACACGCACACAACGGTGTCTGCTGATCCTGGAGTTAAAGTGTGGCTGAGACAACGGCACGGCCGGAAGAGAGGCTGGAGGGTGGTTGGAGGTTGGAAGAAGGCGTGTCCCTGGGTCCCATCCAAAGACTTGAGGCAAGAGAGAGATCTGGGGGACCCCCAGGTTGTACTACCTTTTCTATCCCCTTATCTCTTTCTGGATCGACACCTTCTCCCTCCTGGATCCTTGCCATCAGCATTTATACAAACTCAAGAGTCTAGATCCTTGCTTTTTTCCCATGTGGTCAACATCACCTAGGAGTCTGCTACAAACTCGGAATCTCAAGCTCCACCCCAGCCTGCTGATTGTCTGCGGTTTAACAAAATCCCCAAGAGATCTGTGTGCACATCAGCATGCTCTAAACCACAACCAAGTTTCTCTGGTAAAAATGCGAATCCCATCTTATCTAATCTCCACCCAAAACACCCTGCTCCTGGACTCTCTTCTCTCCTACTCTCCTTCCCTTCCACAACTGCCGGTTTCCTAAAATGTGTTTGCCAAAGACCCTCTCTGGTGAACACCGGGCGGTCATTGGTCCCGCCTTTGTGACAGCACCTGACTCCCTTGCCCTGTGAATGTGCACTATGTGAGAGAACCCAAGCAGGTTCCGTGCTGTCAGCATAGAGCCCAACCTGCGGCTTGCTCTCACGAACCAGGAGCTCACCACTTGACCCGACATCAAGAGTCGGGTGCTTAACCAACTGAGCCACCCAGGTGCCCCAGAAATGGCATTCTCGGAGCGTACCAGTCCTTCTCCAGTTTGTTCTCAGCGCTGCTCTGCACTCTTGATATTGCAAAGGGCTGACCCTGGAATGATAGTTCCCAGGCTGGGAGGCAGTGGTGGCAGATTGAGGGTGGGAGGGGAGGAGTGTCTCCGTCGAGGCGACACCACTTTTGAGGTTCCGGGCTCGCTCCTGGACTCTCTTAACACTGCCTCCTGTCCTTGCTGATCTCTCTGCTGCCTGTCTGTTCTAGTTTCCCACACCCGATATGGGCTATGCTTTCCTGAGTGGACTCTGACTGATACACGGAAGTATCAGAGAATGGGCATAGGGGCAAAACGTTTGAGAAACAGGCAAATTCTACTTGACTCGATAGGCAACCCTGAAGTCCAGGCACACCAGGACAAGTAATGGAGACCAGGAGGCAATGACAGCATATTTGTGTCACAAGCTCTTACCTAGTGTCCCTCCAATAGCACCTTCCTTGAAAGCTAATGTCTTCCATCTAGAGGTTGTGGGGAAGTTTTATGTATAGGGAAAAGGGCAGGTTACGGAGGACAATCCACCTGCCTCCCCAAGAGTGACTCTGGTTGTAAGTCCCAGATAAATCACTGCTGCTGTTAGTTGGCTGGGGTGGAGGTCAGAGGAGTTGTCCGGCAACAGAAACTTCATCTTGGAGCAGGTTGGCGGCAACTGCCTTTGGCTGCGTGCATCACCTGTCTGGGTTGGGCCAGCTGCTGAGTTGTCACAGTTGGTGGTTGGGGCCTATTGTCAAGTGTCAATATTTTCACAGTCATCCCACATTGCTGAGCTACAGCTCACCCTGGCATCCGCCCCATGGCCCTGGAGGACAGGCAATTCTTTCATACGTAATGGGGATAGATACAACAGAGACTGTCTTTTTCTCCCAAAGACTGTTCAAGTAGAAAGCCAGTGGACTCTGAATAATGCCCTTTCAAAAGGGGAAGAATAGAATTCTAGAATCACATACTCCTGGGACAGTTAGAGATGGCTGTTTGCTGAGTATGATTTCTGCAAGAAGATTCTGTAATGAAACGTAAGCCTCCAAGTCTGAAATAAATACAGTGTGTATATTCAGAATATTGCATGTTTGTATATGTATGTTATCATCCTTCAAGTACCCCATGATCAAGGTGACAATTATACTGTGCCTGGGAATATAGACAGAGCCAAGGCTGAGGGTACAGGGCACACATAAGGACACTCATCACCAAGGTGATGTTCCTCTGGAGGTTGAACCAAGAACTGCCAGGTGTTTTGTGGGGGTTTTTTTGGTTTTTTTTTTTTTTTAATGCTTATTTATTTCAGGGAGAGAGAGACAGAGACAGAGTGTGAGCTGGTGAGGGGCAGAGAGAGAGGGAGACACAGAAAATCAGAAGCAGGTTCCAGGCTCTGAGGTGTCAGCACTGAGCCCCGTGTGGGGCTTGAACTCACAAACCATGAGATCATGACCTGAGCCGAAGTCGGAAGCTTAACTGACTGAGCCACCAGCCGCCCCGAACTGCCATGCCAGTCTTTGGGCACACCCCTTGGGGGAGCCGCTGAACAGGTGCGTGGTCTGAGGTGAGAGCACTCTGTGGGAAGAAATGTCTCTTTACTTTTGGAAGCTAAAGACACAGCGTGGCCCGAAGGTGGGGGTGGGCAGAGCTTTTGGCTGAGACTAGAGACCTCGATACTTGGCAGCTGCCTAGTTGCCTTCGTGGGTAATAATCACTGTCATTGGTTTGGGTTTTTTTTTTTTTTTTTTTTTGTATTTTTTTAATGTGTCTTCTGAGGAGTATTTTGGAATACCTATGTATTTACAAATATATATGCACATCATGTTGAACCAGAGGAGATTACCATTTTGGGGGTTAAAAAATCAGCAATTTCATAAGATTCAACATAACATGTATGTATACAGGAATACAATTTTCTTAATGTTTATTTATTTTTGAGAGAGAGAGAGAGAGAGAGAGAGCATGAGCAGGGGAGGGCCAGAGGGAGACACAGAACCCGACGCGGGCTCCAGGCTCTGAGCTGTCAGCACAGAGCCCGACACGGGGCTCGAACTCACACACCATGAGATCATGACCTGAGCCGAAACCAAGAGTAGGACCCTTAACCGACTGAGCCGCCCAGGTGCCCCTATGAATACAATTTTTAATCACACTAAAGGCAGCATGCTGTATACACTGCAGTGCACTTTGATTTTGCACTTCGCAAACAGACTACATCAGAAAACAAATATTTCAAGCATATCCATGTAGTTACTGCCAACAGCAAATACAGAATACTACCTGAAGGTACCCTAGGATCTCCACTCAAACTTCCTCTCCTTGTTGCAATGTCTTTCCTACACCCAAGACAATATTCTCCTTGACCTTCAATGCCATAGTTTAGTTTTGCCTCCATGAACTCACATAGCATACATTCTTTGGTTTGTCTTCTTTTACTCAACATTATGTAAGATTCATGTGATTACTCCTGAGCAATGCATTGCACAATATTTCATTATATTATAGCATTTTTTGACATGCAGTATTAAGGAAAAATTTTTACATAGATTGATAAATTCAACGTTGTTTATTACAATGGTTTATGGGTTTGTATTATACTTAGAAAGGCCTTTACCACTCCAAGATTATAAAATAAACCCTCCCACATTTTCTTCTTGTGCTTTAATAATTTCATTTTTCAGGTTTGAGGAATAAGGCCAACTTTTTTTTTTTTTGCTTCAGGTGCTAACTTACTGGGGGTGACCGAGTGGCTCAGTGGGTTAAGCATCTGATTCTTGATTTCCGCTTCAGGTCGTGGTCTCACGGTTTGTGAGATCGAGCCCCACATCTGGCTCCGTGCTGATGGTGCAGAGCCTGCTAGGGATTCTCTCTCTCCCTCTTTCTCTGTCCCTCCCTTGAATTCTGTGTGTGTGTGTGTGTCTCAAAATAAATAAACCTAAAAAAAGACACTGACAAAATGCTTCTTTATTTTTATTTAAAAAAAATTTTTTTTTAACGTTTTATTTATTTTTGAGACAGGGAAAGACAGAGCACGAACAGGGGAGGGTCAGAGAGAGGGAGACACAGAATCCGAAACAGGCTCCAGGCTCTGAGCGGTCAGCACAGAGCCCGACGCGGGGCTCGAACTCACGCGAGATCACGCGAGATCGTGACCTGAGCCGAAGTCGGATGCTCAACCGACCGAGCCACCCAGGCGCCCCACAAAATGCTTCTTTCAACGTTTTTTTTTTTTTTTTTTTATTTTTGGGACAGAGAGAGACAGAGCATGAACGGGGGAGGGGCAGAGAGAGAGGGAGACACAGAATCAGAAACAGGCTCCAGGCTCTGAGCCATCAGCCCGGAGCCCGACACGGGGCTCGAACTCACAGACCGCGAGATCGTGGCCTGGCTGAAGTCGGACGCTTAACCGACTGCGCCACCCAGGCGCCCCCAAAATGCTTCTTTAATCCTCATAGGAAATTTATGGTGGCTATACGTACACGTCTTCATTTTGCAGATGCAAAAACTAAAACAGAGAAGTGAAGTAACTTGCCCCCATCACAGAATAAGTGGCAGAACCGGGATTTGAACCCAGTCAGTTGAGTTTAATGTCTGTGTGCTCATCCATTAATCTACTCAGCCTTCCCACGTGGGAGGAACCTACCAACACAGTATCTTGACTATGGGGCAAGGGCTCTCCCTCTTTTCACTGTAACACAAACACGGCATGCAAATGTTTTCAAGAGTGACTTTGTTTACTTAAGAGCCTGATTATCAAGCAGTTACTTAGGAGCAAAGAATTTGACACTTCTCACCTTTATTCCCTCCACCCTTCTCTTTGTTACTGAGAGGCCTCATTCTTCAAATTGGATTTTTTTTTTTTCTCAGCCCGGTGTTGGGTTTTCCCTTCAAAAGATCCTTCTCATTACATTGTTGCCATCAGCTGTGTAAACTGTTCTAGGACATGTCGGGCAAAGGGTCGTAAAACTGTTGAAGATTAAATTGAACTGCTTTGAAAAATTGAGCAGGGTGTGTCTCAGAGAAGAGAAGGAAGTGTTAAACATAGGCCAGCGGGAGACCAGGACAAAGGGCAAGAAGGCCTGAGGTCACTTTCCAGTTCTGTCACTGAGATCATATGACTTTAGCAGAGTAACTTGTGCTTTTCTTTGTGTCTATTTGTCAAACGGGGGCAATAGCAATGACAGCGTAACCCTTCACTTTTCCCCAGTTTACTTCCTTTCTGCCTACAATAGGAATTAAATTAAAAACAAGGGTACCCCCTGCCCCCCCCCCCCCAAAAAAAAAGTTATTTGAAAAAAAGACCAGAGGTGGAAAAGTAGGCTAAAGTCCTGGGAGAGTCCTAGTCCAAGTTCAGACAAAGCTATGGAGACCTTTCTTTCCTGGGAGGCTTTCCAACTGTTTTGTAACTGTAATTTACATAGATATACAATGTTCTTTTGCAGATGTAAATAGTAAAAATATAACGTGTTTCCAAGTGTTCTCAAGAAGCGTATTATAACGGTGTAATGAGGGGGCGCCTGGGTGGCTCGTGGGTTAGGTGGCTGACTCTTGATTTCAGCTCAGGTCATGATCCCAGGGCCATGGGACCAAGTCCATGCTTGGGATTTTCTCTCTCTCCCTCTCTGCCCCTCCCCTCCTTGTTCTCACTCTCTCTCAATAAATAAATAAACATTTAAAACAAACAAACAAACAAAAGACAGTGTAATGAAATATTGCAATCTGCTCAGATCTGTTTCTTGCCACAGTCAAATGATGTGAATGTACATACACATATACATATGTATCCCCCTGCTCCACACAGATCTGGTATGTGGAGAACAACATCACTTTCACGTTTGAGGATAGTGCTCCGAATGTACCAAATAAAATATTTCTTGGGGCGCCTAGGTGCTCCGTCGGTTAAGTGTCTGACTCTTGATTTCTGCCTAAGTCATGATCTCGTGGTTCATGGGACTGAGCCCTGACATCCCCCTCTCTCTGCCCCTCTCCCCCCAACTCTCAAAATAAATAAATAAGCTCTTAAAAAATAATAAAATAAAATATTTCGCTTCTTATAACTGAGAAAATTTATTTTAGTGAGCTTTAGAGCCATGAGAGCTCTGGGCTCAAATGCTGCCTCTACTGTGTCCAGGCTGTGTTACTTTGGGTGAGATTCTTGACCTCTCTGAGCCTTAGGTTTTTTATTTAAAAATTTTTTTAAATTATTATTTTGAGAGAGAGAGAGAGCAAGCAGGGGAGAGTGGCAGAAGGAGAGATTCTTAAGCAGGCTCCATGGGACTGGATCCCATGATCCCCAGATCATGACCTGAGCTGAAACCAAGAGTCAGACGCTTAACTGACTGAGCCACCCAGCTGCCCTTAATTTTTATTTTAAAGGTTTCACGTAGCGAAGTTCAGTGTTTGGAGTATATAGGTTTTTGGGGTCTTCGAGGAGCGCGCAAAGCTGTGTATCGACTGCCATAGTTACGACAAGGACTCTTTCATCATCCCATAGATTCCCTCACGATACCCTTTTAATACCCCCCTTTCCCTACTACCACCCCTCCCCCTTCTCAACTCCGAGCAAATACCGATCTGTTCTCTTTCCCTATAGTTTTGTTTTTCCAGAATGTCATATAAACGGAATCGTATATGTGTATGGCAACTTTGGAGTCTGACTTCTTTCACTTAGCAAAACTTACTTGAGGTCCATTCAGGTCGTTGTGGGTACCAATAATTGTTTGTTTGTTTTTTTTTATATGCCAGGGTACTATTCCATGGTATGGATGTGCCACAATTTGTTGTTTACCCATTCACTGGCTGAGAAACATCTGGGTTTTGATAATTTGTGTCTTCGAGGAATGTGTCCATTTTTTCTACATTGTTGAATTTGTTGGCCTAAGCTTGTCTGTGATATTCCCTCATACAATCTGTAGAATTTAATTCCTGATATTGATAACTAGTGTTTTTCTTTCTCTGAATGAATCTTACTAGGGGCTCATCACTTTTATTCATCTTCTCTAGGAACTAAATTTTAGCTTTGTTGGCTTTTCTCTGTTGTTTCTCTGTTTTCTATTTCACTGATTTTTCTTCTCTCTTATCTTTATTGTGTAATGCCTTCTACTTACTTTGGCCTTAATTTTCTCGTCTTTTTTCTAACTTCTTAAGGCAAAGTCTTAGATGATTGATTTTCAAGGGTTTTCTTTTCTTTCTTTTTTTAATGTTTGTCTATTTTGAGAGAAAGAGAGCGTGCAGGGGAGGGGCAGAGAGAGAGGGAGAGAGAGAATCCTAAGCGGGCTTCATTCTGTCAGTGCAGACCCCACCGTGGGGCTCAGCCCCACAGGTGTGAGATCATGACCTGAGCCAAAGTCAAGAGTCGGACGCTTACGTGATGGAGACACCCAGGCGTCCCAACCTTTTTCTTTTCTAATATAGACATGCAATACTTTAAGTTTCCTTCTAAGCACTGTTTTAGCTGCACCTCACAAATTGAGATATGTTCTATTTTTGTTTCCGTTCATTTGAAACATTTTCCGATGTCCCTTGTGCTTTGTTCTTTGACCCATCACTCATTTGGAAGTCAGCTGCCTAATTTCAAAACATTTGGGGGATTTCCTAGATTTGTTTTTGTTATTGATTTCTAATTTAACTCCTTTGTGGTCGGAGAGTATGCTATGTGATATTAATCCTTTGAAATTTATTGAGACTTGTATTATGAATTAGCATATGGTCTATCTTGGTGAACCTGCCATTCCACGTGTACTCGAAAAGAGTACAGCTGTTGGTTGTAGTTTTCCAAAAAGATCAATTAGGCAAAGTTAGCTGACCCAAATCCCCTGTATCCTTACCTACTTTTTTTGTCTACTTGTTTTATCAAGGACTAAGAGAGGTATCTTAAAATCTCTAACTATAGTTAGAGATTTAAAAATTTGTCCCTTCAAGGGTGTCTGGATGGCTCAGTTGGTTGAGTGTCCAACTCTTGGTTTCAGCTTAGGTCATGATCTCATGGTTCGTGAGTTTGAGACCTGCCTTGGGTTTTCTGCTGTCAGCACAGAGCAGGCTTCAGGTCCTCTGTCTCCCTTTCTCTGCCCCTCCCCCACTTGGTGTGCGTGTGTTCTTTTTCTTTCTCTCTCAAAAATAGATTTAAAAAAATTCATCCTTTCATTTCAGTTAGTTTTTGTTTCATTTTTTAAAAATGTTTCTTTATTTTGAGAGGGAGCATATGTGCGAGCAGGGGAGGGGCAGAGACAGAGAGAGAGAGAGAGAGGGAGGGAGAGAGAGAGAATCATAACCGGGCTTCATTCTGTCAGCGCAGAGCCCAATGTGGGGCTTGATCTCATGAACCCATGAGATCATGACCTGAGCCGAAACCGAGAGTCAGACACTTAACCATCTGAGCCACCCAGGTGTCCCTCCAGCTTCATGATTTTAAAACTATGTTACTGTGTAGATGCACATTTAGGATTATGTCTTCTTGATGAGTTGACCTTTTTGTTATTTTGAAATGCTCTTTTTTTTTTTTTTTTTTTGGTAATACTCCTTGTCCTGAAGTCTACTTTATCTGGTATTAATATAGTCATACCAGTTTTCCTCCAGTTCAGGTTTGCACAGTATCCTGGATTCCCTAGTGCGTTGTTCAGATGTGCTGTCGGAACTGAGGCATTTATTTCCCCAGCAGCGAATAGTGTGGCTACAGGTGGCTCACACCTGTCTGAATTGTCCTTCTCTTTCCCCTCTAACAACTTCTAACAAATCTCTTCTAAATAAATCTCAGAGTCTGTTACAAGGGGAACTTTGTATATAGTATATTCTTTTCCATGTTTTTATTATTAGCTTACCCGTGTCTGTATCTTGAAATTGCATCTCTTAAAAACAGCAGAGAGTTGGATCTTGCTTTTCTATTCATCGTGACCATCTCTGCCTTTTCATCAAGGTGTTTAATCGATTTATGTTTAATGTAATTTTGATATGATTGGGTTTAAGTCTGTCGTCTTGCTCCTTGTTTTGTATTTGTCACATTACTTCTTTGTTCGCTTTTCTTTTCATTGCTTCCTTTTTTTAAAAAAATTTTTTTAATGTTTATTTTTTTGAGAGACAGAGAGAGAGAGAGAGAGAGAGAGAGAGAGAGAACATGAGTGGAGGAGGGGCACAGAGAGAGGGAGACACAGAATCTGAAGCAGGCTCCAGGCTCCCAGCTGTCAATGCAGAGCCTGATGGGGGGCTCAAACTCATGAACCATGAGATCATGACCTGAGCCGAAGTCGGACGCTTAACGGACTGAGCCACCCAGGCACCCCTGCTTCCTTCTTTTTGATTATGTCAGTTTTTAGGATTGCATTTTAGGGGGCTACTGCCTGGCTCAGTGAGAAGAGTGTGTGACTCTTGATCTCAGGGTCATGAGTTCAAATCCCATTTGGGGGGTGAAGATCGCTTAAATACATTTTAAAAAAACTTAAAAGAGGGGCGCCTGGGTGGCTCAGTCAGTTAAGCACCGGACTTCAGCTCAGGTCATGATCACACAGTTTGTGGGTTCAAGCCCCATGTCCGGCTCTGTGCTGACAGCTTGGAGCCTGGAGCCTGCTTTGGATTCTGTGTCTCCCTCTCTCTCTGCCCCTCCCTGGCTTACACTCTGTCTCTGTCTCTTTCTCTCAAAAATAAATAAACATTAAAGAAATTTTTTTTAATGTTATACCACTTCACATACAATGCAAGAACCTTATGACAGTATGCTTCCATTTAACTATGTGTTGTCCTTTGTGCTACTGTTTTCATAGATTTTACTTCTTTGTATGTTGAAAAACCCCAGAATATAGGGTCATTATTTTTGTTTCAAACAATTTGACTTTAAAGAAATTAAGAAAGGATAAAAACTAGTCTTTCATATTTTTCTACATATTTATTATTTTCGGAGCTCTTCCTTCCCTCTTATATATCCATCTGGTATCATTTCTTGAGCACTTCTTTTTAATTTTTTTTAAAACATTTATTCATTTTTCAGAGATGGAGAGAGACAGAGCATGAACGGGGGAGGGTCAGAGAGAGAGGGAGGCACAGAATCCGAAACAGGCGCCAGGCTCTGAGCTGTCCGCACAGAGCCCGACGCGGGGCTCGAACCCACAAACTGCGAGATCATGACCTGAGCCGAAGTCAGACGCCCAACCGACTGAGCCACCCAGGCGCCCCTTGAGCACCTTTTATAGTACAAGTTTGCTGGTAAAAAATTATCTCAGCTTTCCTTTTTCTGAAAATGCCTTTGTTTGGTTTTCATTATAGATGAATACTTCTCAGCATTTTTTGGTTTGTTTCAGCATTTTAAAGATGCTGTTCCGTGCAGTCATCACTTTTGTTTTTCTGTATATAACATGTCTTTTTTTCTTTGGCTGCTTTTTAAGATCATCCGTGCTGTGGGGAGGAGTAAAGTAGCATACTTTCAATTCTCAAGGGAGACTTTGAGGAGGACAGGTGTGGAGGGCCACAGTCTACCATGGAATCTACTCCTGGGAACTCAGTTTCCTTCCCATGTGGCGTTACTCTAGCCTGAATAGCTCAGAGTATGATAAATGTAAAATTAAGAAATACTGAGTCTCCGGGGCGCCTGGGTGGCTCCGTCGGTTAAGTGTCCGACTTCGTCTCAGGTCACGATCTCGCGGTCTGTGAGTTCAAGCCTGGAGTCGGGCTCTGTGCTGACAGCTCGGAGCCTGGAGCCTGCTTCGGATTCTGTGTCTCTCCATCTCTCGGCCCCTCCCCTGCTCATGCTCTGTGTCTTTCTGTCTCTCAATAATAAATAAACGTTAACAAAAATTTAATAATAATAAAAAAAAGAAATACTGAGTCTCCAAGACTGCCTGGATGGAGAAGGAGCATGGGCCAACTCCTGTGGTTAAAGGTAAGAGTTTTCGTAAAGGTTGGTGGAGACTTGCGCTGTAGAAGCTAGAAGAGAATGCACTTACTGAGGGGCGCTTATGGATAAAGACAGGGAATAAGATGAAGGTCTGGGAATGGATAATTTAAAGGTATATCCTCAGGGCACCTGGGTGGCTCAGTCAGTTGAGCTGTCGACCTCGGTCATGATCTCACAGTTCCGTTCATGACCTCATAGTTCGGTTCATGGGTTCGAGCCCCGCATCGGGTCCTGCACTGACAGCTCAGAGCCTGGAGCCTGCTTCAGATTCTGTGTCTCCCTCTATCTCAACCCCTCCCCTACTCGTGCTCTCTCTCTCTCTCAAAAACAAACATAAAAAAATTTTAAGTTATATCCTTAATAGGATTAAGAATATTATAATATATAATATATGTAACATATATCATATTAAGGACATAACTTTTTTTAAATCCTTCTTTCTTTCTTTCTTTCTTTCTTTCTTTCTTTCTTTCTTTCTTTTCTTTCTTTCTTTTTAAGTAATCTCCACACTCAACATGGGGCTGGAATTCACAACCCTGAGATCAGAGTCACATACTCTTCCAACTGAGCCAACCAGGCACTCCAAAGATAAAACTTCTGATGAGTTTTTTCCTTCAATTATGGGAAAAGTTGTATTTAGCATGTAATTGTTTTTTAATATAGTTGACACACAACGTTACATTAGTCTCAGGTGGACCACTTAGTGATTTGACAGATTTATACATTTTGTTAGGTTCAGCACTAATTGCCATCTGTTCCATTACATTGTTATTACAGTAGATTGACTGGATTCCTTATGCTGTGCCTTTTATTCCCATGACTTACTCATTCCTGGGAATGCCTGTATCTCCCACTTCCCTTGTTTATTTTGCCCAACCCCCCAACCCTGATTTAACATATAGTTTTAATTTCTTCCTTTAATACGGCATAATTCCTTTAGTGTTTTCCAGTCTGCTAATACATTTGATGAGTCCACATGTCTTGAGCAGGGCTGTAACAGAAGGAAATGAGAGCGGGTCCATTAGGTCATTCGGTATATCCCCCAAATGCAACTTGCTTTTCTACTTCTTGCTGATTCTCATCCTGCAAAGTCCCTTAGAGGTACAGCATCAAGGTACCCAGGGAGACTACGGTCATGAGTTCCAGACTGAGAACAAAAACCAATGAAGGGTTGGTTCCACCATTCCCCAAGGTGGAATGGGATTTAGTAGAGAGACTTTAGAAGAACACATACCTTGGAAGATCAAGGAACACTCCATGTCCCTAAATTTACTTAGAGGGAGCTGTCCCTTAGGGGAAAAGGAAATGCTAATGCCTGGGTTACATGAATTTTATAATATAATCTGAAAGATCTATAATAACATGTATACTTGTGACTGAATTTTAACTTTGCTTCCAATTAAATAAATGGAAATTAACAGTAAAATACCATTTGTCATCTTTTTATTGTCAAAACATTAAAAAAAATGCGTTGGTAGAGGGAGCCTGGGTGGCTCAGTCGGTTAAGCGTCCGACTTCAGCTCAGGTCATAATCTCGCAGTTTGTGAGTTCGAGCCCCGCGTCGGGCTCTGTGCTGATAGCTCAGAGCCTGGAGCCTGCTTCGGATTCTGTGTCTCCCTCTCTCTCTGCCCCTCCCCTGCTCATGCTCTGGCTCTCTCTGTATCAAAAATAAATAAAACATTAAAAAAATATGTTGGTAGAAACATAAATTAGGATTCATTGTGGAGATCAAGTTGGCATTAACCATACATAATGAATGGATACTTCAATTACATTTCCAAAAATCCACTATTTTCCACAAAAACATACACACAAGTGCACATATTTGTAAAATTGTTCACTTTAATATTGTCTTTTTAATAGCAAAAAGTGGAGAGAAGCAAAATATCCATTAATACATGGGCATCAATACATTAATCATAAATTATACTTCATCCATTGTATAAAATACTATGTAGACATTAAGGAAACTGAAATACAGGCACTGATTAGAAATGATATTCGTAGCATGTTAATTGAGAAAGGCATGATGTAGAATATGTATGATCTGTTTCTGTAAAACTACAAATATATACAATTACATGTACACATAAATACATGTTTTCATAAATACAGAAACAAAATGGAAGGAATACAAACTAAATTATGAATAGGAGTTATTTGGGGGATAAGATTATACAAATTGACGCTTGAACAATGCAGGGGTCAGGGGTACCCACCTCATGCACCGTCGAAAAATCTGTAACTTTTGTCTCTTCCAAAACGTGAGCACTTATGACAAAAGCCTTATGATGATGACAAATACTGTTGACCAAAAGCCTTATCGATAACACAGTCAATGAACACATATTTTGTATGTTATATGTATTATATCCTGCATTCTTATAATAAAGCAAGCTAGAGAAAAGACGGTGTTGTTAAGAAAATTGTAAGGAAAATACATTTACACTGCTCTACTGTAGTTACTGAAAAAAAATCCACGTGTAACTAGACCTGTTCAGTTCAAATCTGTGTCGTTCAACGGTCAACGGTACTTTTGTTTTTGTTACAGTGAGCATATATTACCTATGTAGTAGAATAAAAATACAGTGTGATACATATATTAACAGCATGTAAGACTGAGGTTGTTCAGACGGTAGGATGAATAACCCCATCGGTGTGTGTGTAGGTAAGGGGTTTAGTGGTGGTGTTAGGAAATACTTGAAAGGGATGAGAACATGTAGGCAAGATTATCACGGATAGACGAGAAAGGTGGAAAAGAAGAAAAGTACAAAGTCGTGGAGGAAATAATTATACGGAATTCATTAAGATTTTCTTAATGTTTGTATAGCTACTACGTATAGCTTGGGGACTAAAAAAAAGAAAGGCAAGGAAGTACACTCCGTTGGTTAAGTGTCTCACTCTTGATGTCATCTCAGGTCACGATCTCATGGTTTGTGGGTTCAAGCCCCATGTAGGGTTCTGTGCTGACAGTTTGGAGCCTGCTTAGGAGTCTCTCTGTCCCTCCCCACCTCAAAAAAAATTTTTTTTTCTTTTTTAAAAAGCCAGATGTGCAAGAGAACCACAAGTTAATTTGAAATTCCTAGAGGTTTTAAGTGTGAAGTATGGAGAGGGTGCAGCTGGAGGGAAAGCAGGACCCAGGCCGCCAAGGGTTTCTCGTACTGCCTGAGAATTTGAATAGTGTTCTGCAGGACTGGAACACCACTGACGGGGTTTCGGCAGGAGAGTAACATCAGCTACGTAGGAGATATATTGGAGAGCAGCCAATCTGGAAACTGGGAGATCATTTAAGTGGTGGAATGCAATGAAAATCAAAACTAACTAGTGGCAGGGTGAATAGGAAAGAGAATGGATTTGAGAAGTGTTTCAGAGTAAAAGACACAGGGTTTGGGGATTCTCCAGATCTGGGTGAAGAATGAGAGGCACGTTTTGACTCACTTCCGCGGTTTTCACTTGGGGAACTGGGCAGATGGCGGTGACACCCGCCAAGGCATAAAATACAGACGGCAAAACGAGCTTGTGAGGAGGAGAAAATGCAGGAGGGTGAGAGGAAACACAGAAGGGGCAAGTCTGATGGTGACAGGAGGGGTGCAACAGCGGATGGCTTCAATTTCAGACATGTTGAATCGAGGTGACCGTGCACCGTTAAGAAAAGTTGTCCAATAGGCAGCTGGGTGTATTCTACATAATTCTGTAGAAATGGAGTGGCAGGCCCTGGACCAGGCACAAGCTGAGTTGTATGACAGCCATGGTTTTTGCCTTTCCAAACCTGACAGCCTAATGAAGACGCTATAATCTGGGGCTCACGGGAGAGGTCTGGACTAGAGCTCTCGACATACAGAGGGAGAGTATTAGAAGTAAAAAGAGAATGAAACTCCTGGAACTTCTAAGTATCGTTTACTATGAGCTATACTCTATGCACTTCAAGCTTGACAACATACCCATGAAATGTTAAAAGGTTACAGATGAGGAAAATGAGGGGCAGGGAGTTGAGACTCAGAGGTCACAATCTGGCCTTTGGGCTGAATTTTATTCTAAGAGCTGTTGTGCTGCAGGGATTTAAAATTGCCTCTGGATGGGCTTGCGCCATCTAGTTTGTTATTTTCCCTCATTCTCCGTTGTCTTATACCACATGGGTGTCACTCGTGACCTTTCTGATCCCTTCAGGAATCTGACCTTGTACTATGCGCCCAAAGGTCACAGTGATACAACTTTCTTGGTAAATATATAGGTGTTCACTATGCGATAAGAGAGGACTTAGCCCAGCTGTCAATGCAGTGCTCACACTAGACCCTGCCCTGGCTCTCCCACATTTAGGGATCGTGCTATGGGATCTCACCGAAGAACTTGTTAGTAAATAAAATGAGCTAAAATGTGAATATCGGCGTATATCCTCTCAGGTTCTGAAGCAATCTGGTATAGCATGCTGCCGAGATGGATTTGAGAGTTCACAGACGGTCTAAGTTCCGGGTGTTGGAAGAATTAGGCACATACACATTAAACTCTTTTAGGATGATTGCAGATACTAGGGGTGAACTTGGACCCTTTAAAAATTTGTGTATTCTACCGGCTGTGAATTCTTTAAAAAATTTTTTTAAAAAATGTTTATTATTTATTTTTGAGAGAGAGAGACAGAGTGTGAGCAGGGGAGGGGCAGAGAGAGAGGGAGACACAGAATCCGAGGCAGCTCCAGGCTCGGAGCTGTCAGCACAGAGCTCCACACGGGGCTCGAACTCACGAACGGGGAGATCACGACCTGAGCTGAAGTCGGAAGCTTAACCGACTGAGCCACCCAGGCGCCCCATGTGAATTCTTTTAGCACCCCCGAAGACCCTGGCACTTAGAATGATAAAGATTTTTGAATGAACACGTGAACGTATACAATTTCGGTTAAATAAAAAAAAATCAGGGCAGATGTCCAAACGACTGAGATTTTCCAATATCGGCCTGGGACGTTTGGACCCTGGGAGGCTCGGGTCAGGTGCTTCTTGACCGCGGGGCGAGTCCAGGGAAGGAAAGAGGGCCCTTCTGCGGAGCAGCAGGGGTCCCAGGCACTGAAGATGCAGACTCTTAACCACAAGTACTAAACAAAAGCGCACCGTCCTTCGGGGCACAAGGCGGGTTCCCTGGCGACCCCCTTTCTCCCACCCCAGACGCTCGCCCCCGCGGCTCTTCGCGGCGGGCCCGTGCGGCCCGCCGTCCTCCACCGAAGTGGCACCCTCCCCGCTGTGCTCTGCAGTGGCGGAGCCCCGGAGCGCGTCAGTGCAGCATTCCGACTCAGCCCCGAGGGCATCTCGGCACGACGCGAATTTCCGCACCGCAGAGCGCGGCGTCCGGCCCCCCGCCGCCGCGTTCGAGAGCGACGCCCAGAGCGCGCATGTGCCGGTGCGACTTGGCGCTTGGCCCCTCCGGCGCTCCGTAGAGCTCCCTCGGCGAGCTCCACGTAGGCCGCGCAGGCGTCTTTGGCCTCCGGTTCACCTGCTGCCGTTGTCGCCGCCGCCGCCGCCGCCGCCGCCGCCGCCGCCGGGGCTGGATGGGGGGCATAGGCCAACCAGTGGCACCCAGAAGAAAGAGACGCGGCGGCGGCGACGCCGACACCCGCAGGCCGAGTGTCCCGATCCGCCTGCGAGCCCGAGGAGGAGGCGGCGAGGCCCGGCCCCTGCGGTCCCTGGTGTAGAGAAGCCGCCGTCCCCGCCGCGGCCGGGTCTCCGTGGACGCTCGCCCCTCCGGTCTCACACCCGGGACCCCGCGCTGCGCCATGTTCAGGAAGCTGAAGCAGAAGATCATCGAGGAGGAGCAGCTCCAGCAGGCGCTGGCCTCGACTCAGGTACTATGGCGCCGCTCTCTAGTTCCCGACCCCCCTCGATACTGGTTCGGGGGCCAGGGCAAGGGAGGGTTCTTTCGTGACCCTTGACCTGGAACTTGAGGATCGTCCCCAAACTCCGGACTGGGAATGAGCCCAGGACGGCCCGGGTCTTCTGTGTCGGGCACCCGCCCCCCCCTCCCCCCCATCCTCCAACTCCGTTCAGGAGAGTGGGTGGGGTGGCTGGATCCTTCGGGACGTCTGACCTCTAGTTTTCCCCCAACGCAACTACCCTCGCCTGAGACTACGTGACGAGGGCTCCGATCTTGCATGACCTTTGACCCGTACCGAAGGTTCCCCCCACGCGTCCGAGACCCCAGCTCAGGCGTGAGAGCAGGATGGGAAAACTTGGGTTCCTTGTCGTATCTGATGACTTCCCCACCGAAGTTCCCTGTCCCGTCACCGCCCGGGGATTGAGCGTGCCAGGGCCAGGATCCCGCAAGACTCCTGACCTGTTACGCGACTGTAGTGCCAAACCGTGGGGAGGGGAGGGCTGAGGGTCCGGCCGTTCCGGGCCAGGCTGCTCGCTGGAGCGTTGGACCTGAAAGGGGTGGCGGTGTGGCCCGCGTCCAAAGCCCGAGGCTGTCACGAGTTAGTCACTTCGCATAACTTGGTTGATCCGGGCCGGGCGGAGGGGCAGACGTCCCGAGGCCAGGCCAGGGTTGCGCCTGTCCCCAGCCGGGCGTTCTGCTTCTCCGAGAGCCGTGCTCCGTTCCTTTTTCTTGAATGCCGTGGCTTCAGGAAGTGACAGTTTCTAGGAAAAAGGGGGCGTGTTAGCATTGTTAAGTTAAAGAAACAGTCTCCTAGACTCCGCTGAGGATGTGTGTGTTGGTGCCTGCGGCAGTCGGTCTCTGGAGCAAAGATGAGGGCTTCTGCTGCATTGCTTCCCGGCTTTTCTCAGTCTCAACGGACTGAGCCCTTCTCTCTCTCTATTTTAGAGTTTCTGTAAGAAAGGCTGAGTTTTGATTCATTTGGAGACATTTAAAAATACGTTTTAAAAAACATAGCATTTATCTTACACAGCTTTTTAACAACCGCGAAGCAACTGATTAACAATTATTAAATCGATTATTGCATGGGGTTTATTCTGAAACTGTCAATCGAAGCTGTCCTCTCAAAGGCTAAAGCTCATGTACAGTAAAACTGAAATACATTGGAACATGACGCTGAAGGCTTGGTCATTCTCCTGAGTAAAATGTAAATAGTGATAACATTCAAATAGTAAGTATCTTACTGTTCGTGGCATTTACTGCAAGCTTTTCTAACTTTACAAAACAGGGTTCTTAAGAAACAAAAGTCTTAAAAGTGAGGTAGGGAGGAGGAATGTGGGGAAGCACCAGGTTAGTGGATGTAAAGCACTTACCTTTGGGAATGCGTAAAATATCATTGATCCAAGATTCCATCGCTGGGACTTTATCCTGAGAAAGTTTAGGATGTATTAAAAGGTTCGGCCTCATGGATTTTTATTGCAATGCTGTTTTAGTAGGTAAAAACTGGCTAAACATAGAAAATTGGTTAATAGGCTGTGTTTGGTAGTCGGCTATCACGAAGCCTTAACAAAAGCCAATATTCACTGGGTTCTTACTACGTGGGAGGCATTTTGCTTTGTATTTTGTGTGGATTCTTTGATTTCATTCTTACATAAACCAAAGAGGTAGGTAGCCTTATAGATGAAGGAGTGAGGTTCAGAGAGGCTAACTTGCCTGACGTCACACAGCTGTTGCTAGAGCCCACAGAAAAGTAATAGTTAACGTGCAAAGGTATTTGTGTTAAAGGACAGATTAAGAAGCAGCATGTGAAGTGTGATCCCAGTTTTGTGGGGGAAAATGTATACAAAGGATATTTATATGCAGGCAGTGAAAATAGTTTAAGAGGGAAGTGCTCATGAGATATTATATTGTTATGTTAGAGAGGGAGAGCAAGAGCGTGAGGGGGGCAGGGGCAGAGGGAGAGAGAGAATCTTAAGCAGGCTCCACAGTCAGTGCAGAGCCTGGCCACAGAGCCGGATGCAGAGCCCGATGCAGGGCTGGATCCCACAACCTTGGGTCATGACCAGAGTGGAAACCAAGAGTCAGATGCTCAGCCAGCCGAGCCACCCGGGTACCCCAGATTATTTTTCTTATAGATAATGTTTAGTTTTTCTTCATGAAAATGCATTGCTTGTGTGCATTAACTGAGAGAGGTGGTTTTTAGAATAGTAAAAAAGTTAGGTACAAGCTAACATATTAAGTGAGACAGTACATCTGGATCAAATAAAATCACTTTGGGTATGCAAGATTTTCAAAAATCCTCTTTGATACTATGTGTATTTTTCAAGAACGAAAGAGTTAAGCTGTTAGTGATCATCTACTGATAAAAACTTGATTCTGTTCTGGTCTCGGATCTTCAGCTGTTAAGAACCCTTTAGGTGAGAAGTTCTAGATTATTGTTTTCAGATCTAATGTTTCTTTTTTTAAGGGTAAATTAAAAACAAAACTTTTTTGATGACAATCATTTTGCAGTAGATTATACGTATACTTGTTTGCTTAAGCAAAGGATCTTGAATTTGTATATTGTCATTTTTTCGTTAAAAAATTCTTTTTTTAATTTAACATTTTAATTTACTTTTTTTTTTTTTTTTTTTAAAGTTTTTTTTTTTTTTTTTTTTTTTTTCAACATTTTTTTAAATTTATTTTTGGGACAGAGAGAGACAGAGCATGAACGGGGGAGGGGCAGAGAGAGAGGGAGACACAGAATCGGAAACAGGCTCCAGGCTCCGAGCCATCAGCCCAGAGCCTGACGCGGGGCTCGAACTCACGGACCGCGAGATCGTGACCTGGCTGAAGTCGGACGCTTAACCGACTGCGCCACCCAGGCGCCCCCATTTTAATTTACTTTTGAGAGACAGAGAGCAGGGAGGGGAGGGACAGAGAGAGACACACACACAGAATCCAAAGCAGACTCCAGGCTCTGAGCTTTTAGCACAGAGCCCGACGTGGGGGCTTGAACCAATGAACCATGAGATCATGACCCAGCTGAAGTCTGACGCTTAACCAACTGAGCCACTCAGGCGTCCTCTTCATTTTTGAGTATAAATTATTTTGTGTTGAAGGCACCGTGCTTAAGAATTTAACAGGGTGTGGGGGCGCCTGGGTGGCGCAGTCGGTTAAGCGTCCGACTTCAGCCAGGTCACGATCTCGCGGTCCGGTCCGTGAGTTCGAGCCCCGCATCAGGCTCTGGGCTGATGGCGCGGAGCCTGGAGCCTGTTTCCGATTCTGTGTCTCCCTCTCTCTCTGCCCCTCCCCCGTTCATGCTCTGTCTCTCTCTGTCCCAAAAATAAAAATAAAAAACGTTGAAAAAAAAAATTAAAAAAAAAAAAAAAAAAGAATTTAACAGGGTGTGAAAGGCATTTCCCTTTTATTCACTCAAGAGGTTTTGTTTGCTCTTGGGGCGCCTGGGTGGCCCAGTCGGGTAAGCTTCCCACTTCCGCTCAGGTCATGATCTCACGCTCCGTGAGTTCGAGCCCCGCGTCAGGCTCTGTACTGACAGTTCGGAGCCTGGCGCCTGCTTCGGATTCTGTGTCTCCCTCTCTCTCTGCCCCTCCCCTGCTCATGCTCTGTCTCTCTCTGTCTCAAAAATAAATTTAAAAAAATTAAAAAGAAATTAAAAAAAAAAAGAGGTTTGTTTGCTCTTGGTCTACCTTTTGTAATTTTGTTACCTTCCTTGCCATCTGCCTTGTGTCTTTCTTCTTTCTGCTTTTCAAGTGTCTCCAGCTTGAATCAAGACACATAAGCTTCTAAAATTTTGCATTAAATAAGGGCAGGTACCTGAGGGATTCGTTAGTGTATTAACACAAATTTTGAGACATTTGTTTTGAGGTTTTTGGAGGCCTTTGTGTGCATACTTCCTGGTTCTCAGCTTGCTTTTCGTAGGTGAGGTGGCCTGATAGGCAGGTTTCCAGTAGATTGAGCTAGTAGGCGTAGGTAATTGTGGGATAGGTGAACCATTTTCTTTACAATGTTTGTAAAATTTTTCAGCAGTAGTAATAGTGATATAGTGTAGGGTCCCTTAAGAGTTTGAAAACATTTAATAAAAGCAGGATAGCCTTCTAATATTCCCCAGTTGCTTCTGTTTGGTTGGTACTAAGAGTATTTGCATCCTTCCTTGCAGATATTATTTTAAGTAATTATTTAATCAACTCTGATGAAGCCTAATCACCAATTAAAAATGAAGTTATAAATTTTTATTTTTTTAAAATTAATTTATTTTTGGTTAAGTAGGTTCCACACCCAGCGCGGAGCCCAGCACGGGGCTTGAACTCGCAACTCTGGGATCAAGACCTGAGCTGAAATTTAAGAGTTGGATGCTCAACTGACTGAGCCACCCAGGCACCCCTAAGTTCTGTTTCTTGATTTATCTAATTTTTCTGGGTCACTTGTTGTATTTGTATTGATCATCTCGTTTTGCTTTTTTTTTTTTTTTTTTTTTTAAAGACAGATGCCTTGTGATTATTGTTTGTTCATTTATACTTATGAAGTCCTGGAGGGTGATTTATTTTGATAGATGACATGGGTTTTCTCTGCTCTTTCGTGCTTCTGTCCTGTGTGGAGAGTGCTTGTGTAAGTAAGACAATGCCTCCTCTGCCAGCCTAAACGAAGAGGGTCTACCTACTTTGAAAGGTGACCGTATAATTTGTTCCGCTAACATTCTTGAGAGTGAAAGGGGACACTACTAATAATGATCTTGGAACATGAACTGGCATGAACTGGGTGGGCCTGGGATTGCATTGGGCAAACGTGGCTATGTTGTTACCCTGCTGCTTTGTGGGACCAGCCCCCACTATTGAAGATCTAACTCCTACAAGGTAGGTTGCTTATTATATTTTGCAGTTATATTTTGGTCTGTAAATGTTTGGGTTGGAGGAGGCTGACCTCAAGTACCTGTGTGTTACACAAACCCTTAATTAATCCCTGAGAGCAATAATGAGAACAATAATTTCCCGTTCTAGTACTTTAAACCCATGATTTTTTTTTTTTTTTCCTATTGGAAAAAGTTGCTGCTGCCTCTTCTTTAGCCTTCTGTGCAAATTTGGAGCTGTAGCTACCTTTGCCCTGATTTCTCGACCAATTTGAATCCTTTTGCCTTCGAGTCTTAAGAATTTTGTTTTGTCTTTTCACTGCTGTTCTCTGTCTTGTTCATGAGTTTTCATTAGTCTGTTTCTCTACTTTTTTTTTAAGCCTTTGTTTCAATAAGTTTTGGGGAGGGAGAGGAGGTAAACAATAGCATTCAGTCTACATTCTGATAGTAGAAATCCAATCACCATGATGTACTTAAACATAAATTCGAATTCTGAAATATTTGACTTTAAATTATAAATTCTCAACAAGTGTATGTTCCTTAGATTGTAAAGGTATTACTGATTTTTCTGTCTTACTTTATAGAATCACTGGGGTTCAGTTAGCATGTGCCATGTGACTGGCCTTCAGATATGCTGTTAACAATAGCTAGTGTCTCAAGGGTTGAGAATATCAGTCCACTTAATATTTCTTATCAACTATTGGATGAGATTTAAGATGAGAAATAGATCATCTCTTAGTCATGCTTTTAAATTTTGTTGGGTATTTTGTATTGAACGTGTTACCTATGATATTTAATTTAAATTTTAAAGTAAACATTTGCTTTTATTTTTATCAAAAATAATGTACGGTTTTAAAAGGTCAAGTACTGCTAAAAGGGTATTATGCAAAAAAGAACCATTGTCTGCTCCAACCCTGCAGTCCTGTTCTCCATGTTCTCAATATTTTCTGTTTGCCCAGATATTTAACTTCATATTTCTAATAAAAAGATTTTGTTGCTTTGCTGGTTTGTTGATTTGTACATTATAAACCGTATTTACTGATTTCCCGCCAAGGTCGTTGATTTTGGGAGCATTGATCCATTGTTTTCTGTTTGCAGTGTTGCTATTGAGAAGTCCATTGTCATTGTGCTGTTTTTTTTCTTTCTGGAGACTCTAGGATCTTCCTTTTATATTTTGTCTCCAGTTTCATGGTAAATATGCCTTTGAATGGATTTCTATATGCTTTGTTCTGGACACTCAGTGGGCATTGTTTGTGACTCCTGTGCTCACCTTCTTGGAAACTTGTAGATGTAATTTCTTTGATAATTCCCTCTCCTTTGTTTTTTGTCTTTTCTCTTGAGCTGCAGTTTGGTAGCTTTTATGCCTTCAGGATAGATTCTTTCACTTTTTTTACCCTTTATTTTCCGTTTTTGGTTTTGTTGTTGTTGTTGTTGTTTTGTGTGTGTGTGTGTGTTTGGATTTTTGTTTTGTTTTGCTTTACTTTTGGGAGATTGCTTCAACTTTCAAACTCAATTGAATTTTTAACTAATTTGGCTATCTTAAAATTTCTAAGGGCTGTTTCTTACTGTCTTTTACTTTTTCATAGCATTATTCTTGTTATGTAGATATAATATTTTTAATATCTCTGAGAATAATGGTGATTTTTTTGCTTTGAAGTTTTCTTTTAATCTCTATTGTTTGTTTTTTCTAGGTTTTTTTTTTTTTTTTTTTTTTTTTTTTGGCTCCCTTTTTTACTTTGGGAACTTTATTAAGTGCTCTGGGCTATCAAGGGTGAGGCACTAAAAATCTGATACTCTTTGGAAATGGCATGTGATGGCATAGAGACACTGGGGCTCACTGCTGAGTTACTGTTGGGGGAAATATCTTCATGCTGGTAACCAGAGTTCTTTCTAAAGAGGTCATTTGGTTTCTCCAGAGAAGCATGGTGTGTTTTAGAGAAAGGGTGAGGGGTTTTAAGCCAAGCTGCCAACTTTCTGAAGTAGGGCTAATTCACTGTGGATAGTATCACTTAATCCCTCCAAAGTACTTTGCCCTTCACTCCTATCTTACTATGCCTGGTTTCACCCAGTTTGGAGCCTCATTAGCTCCTGAAAATAAACCTCAGGTTCTTTAGAGGATCTGTAAGGTAGGACGGGGACCTGAGGATCTTTCAACCGATCTTTGTTTTTGATTCTCTCTCTTCACTTTGCATCTTGCATTTATGCTTTTTGTTTTAAGTCCTAAGTCTTTTCATGGTCATGACGATGAAAACAGGCTTGCTTCTCATCACTTTCCCATCTGTAGGTCCTTGGGGTTATAGTGTCCTCATCTGTGTTAAATGTTTTACTGTTCTTTCTTTCTTTCATACCAGTCTTCCGAAACTTGGCTGACAATTTTTAATTTCAAGGTAGAGAAAGTAGGTAGAGGTAGAAAGTAGAAAGAGGTAGAGAACGTATGGGCATATAGTCCATCTGCCATCTGTTTGTTTGACTGCAAGTTTCCTTAAATTACTTTTGGGTGAGTGGGTTTCACTATATTAAAGGACTTGTTTTGAGAGGTAAGCCTTTATAACATGAACAGCAGTATTCATTTATGGCACTACTGTTTTAGATGTTGGGATACAGAAGGTGCTTTATTAAGGACACGTGAAAGCCCTGATAATTTTGGTAAGTAGGATATAAAGGTTTATATGAAGAATTGACTCCCAAGTTACTTTGGCCGTTCCAATAGAGTTGGAACATCAAATAGATTAGGAAGAGACTTTCACCAGGGCTGTGATAAGGATTCTGTGGTGGTGCCCTTGCCATGATTGATTATCCATGGGTGCGGGAGGGAGCAGGGAAGCCAGATTTTGTTATGCTGTGTAGGAATAACATCTCATCTCTTTGGGGCATAACTTAAACCATGAAATAAGTCAAAAGGCAGCCAAAATTTTAATGTCACCAACCTCATATTCCATAGCTAATCTGAGTTATTCATAAGGAAGCTTTAAAAAAACCTTCATTTAAAGCTTCCTTATTCTTATCTTTTTTAATGTTTATTTTCAAGAGAGAGAATGGGAGCCAGGGAAGGGTGGGGAGGGGGAGACAGGGGATCCAAAGCAGGCTCCGTGCTGTCAGCAGAGAGCTCGATGTGGGGCTTGAATTCACGAACCGCGAGATCAGGACCCGAGCCGAAGTCGGATGCTCATCCGACTGAGCCACCCAGGTGCCCCCTCCTCATGCTTATTTTGTCTAGAATTCCAGTAAGTGTAATTATCCAGTTTCTAAACCAGTACTAGGCTAAAATGAGTAGAGAAGACTTATGCAAGTTGTGTGAGTGACAACTGACCTGGAAAATGTTAAATTATGTTCAGTCTCTTTTTGTCTTTAAAAGCTACAGTTTTTTAATTGATTTCAAAAAGTTATACATTCAAAATGGTTGAACCTCATTGTATCTCCAGAGCCTTTCGGGCACCAATGAGGTTTAACTGTTTTGGATCTATAACTCTATATAGATATCTATACCTATACTTATGTTTATATCTGTATTTTTCTAAATCTAACAATTCAGCTGTCTCAATTCTTTCCATGAAAACTCCCAGAGAATAGAGCCCCCAGTGAGTAAGCTTTGGTTATCATAGTTTTGACTATATGTAGAACTTTTCAGGGGCACCTGGGTGGTTCAATCAGTTAAGCATCTGAGTCTTGGCTTTGGCTCAGGTCATGATCTCACGGTTTCGTGAGTTCAAGCCCCACATTGGGCTCTGCCCCGGCAGCTGGGAGCCTGCTTGGGATTCTTTCTCTTGTGCACATGTACGCACTGTCTCTCAAGATAAATAAATAGAATTAAAAAAATACGTAGAACTTTTCAGTAATGTGAAGAGCCAAAATTTGTGTTTTTGTTGTGTTTAGATTATATTGTTTAACCTAGAGTTAATGCTTTTTAGTTTTTATTTTTCAAGACAGCTAAAATACTTAAGTCTATTTGATGTACTCTAGATTTAAGAGTTAGTGGCTGTGTTTATATACATTCTTCTTACAAAGTGTGCCATGGTATGGTAAAAGCATTTGAAGAGGGTTGTGGAGTCAGTGGATTGAGCAGAGTTTTTTTTATTAAAAAAATTGTTTTTAAGGTTTTATTTACTTTTGAGAGAGAGAGAGAGAGGGAGAGAGAGAGAGACGGAGTACGAGTGGGGGAGGGGCTGAGAGAGAGGGAGACACAGAATCCGAAACAGGCTCCAGGCTCTGAGCTGTCAGCACAGAGCCCGACGCGGGGCTCGAACTCACGAGCTGTGACATCATGACCTGAGCTGAAGTTGGAGGCTTAACCAACCGAGCCACCCAGGTGCCCCGATTTTAAAAAAAGATTTTTTTTTTTTTAACGTTTATTTATTTTTGAGACAGAGCGAGACAGAGCATGAACGGGGGAGGGTCAGAGAGAGAGGGAGACACAGAATCTGAAACAGGCTCCAGGCTCTGAGCTGTCAGCACAGACCCGACGTGGGGCTCGAACTCACGGACCGCGAGATCATGACCTGAGCCGAAGTTGGATGCTTAACTGACTGAGCCACCCAGGTGCCCTGATTTTTTTTTTTTTTTTTTAAATGAAAGGTGGATTGAGCAGATTTTTTTTTTAAATGAAAGAACAGCTGGGTCAGGAAATATGACACGTATGTCAAAAAGATAAAGGTTCTATAAAACTTTTGTTTTTGAGGTGTCTGTGTAAAATTTTAAAAATTTTTGTTTTTTAAGTTCATTTATTTTTTTTAAAAAAAATTTTTTTTTTCAACGTTTTTTATTTATTTTTGGGACAGAGAGAGACAGAGCATGAACGGGGGAGGGGCAGAGAGAGAGGGAGACACAGAATCGGAAACAGGCTCCAGGCTCCGAGCCATCAGCCCAGAGCCTGACGCGGGGCTCGAACTCACGGACCGCGAGATCGTGACCTGGCTGAAGTCGGACGCTTAACCGACTGCGCCACCCAGGCGCCCCTAAGTTCATTTATTTTGAGAGAGACAGCATGAGTGGGGGAAGAGAAGAGAGAGAGGGAGAGAGAGCAAATCTTGTTTTAATTTTTTTTTTAATTTTAAATTTTGTTTTTTTTTGTTTTTCTTACTAAAAAAAAAATTTTTTTTTAACGTTTATTTATTATTGAGAGACAGAGCGTGAACAGGGGAGGGGCAGAGAGAGAGGGAGACACAGAATCAGAAGCAGGCTCCAGGCTCTGAGCTGTCAGCACAGAGCCCAACGCAGGGCTTGAACTCACAAACTGTGAGATTGTGACCTGAGCTGAACTCGGACACTTAACCGACTGAGCCACCCAGGTGCCCCTAAATTTTGTTTTTTTAAGTTTATATATTTATTTTGAGAGAGACAGAGACAGCACGAGTGGGGGAAGGGAAGAGAGAGAGGGAGAGAGAGAGAGACTCTCAAGCAGGCTCCCAGCTGCCAGCACAGAGCCCAGTGTGGGGCTTGAACTTACAAAACCGTGAGATCATGACCTGAGCTGAAACCAAGAGTCAGATGCTTCACCGACTGGGCCACCCAGGTGCCCCTAAAATGGGTGTTTTGTTTTGTCTTTTTACATTGTGGGTCCCAGTGAAAAATCTGAGAAACAGTGATCTAAAGAATACCAGGGAAGTGGATGAGGGAATCAGAAGACCTGTGTCCTGGGGCGCCTGGGTGGCTCAGTCGGTTAAGCGTCCGACTTCAGCTCAGGTCATGATCTCACGGTCCGACTTCAGCTCAGGTCATGATCTCACGGTCCGTGAGTTCGAGCCCCGCGTCGGGCTCTGGGCTGATGGCTCGGGGCCTGGAGCCTGCTTCTGATTCTGTGTCTCCCTCTCTCTGTCTCTGCCCCTCCCCTGTTCATGCTCTGTCTCTCTCTGTCAGAAAAATAAATAAACGTTAAAAAAAAAAAATTAAAAAGAAAAAAAGTAGTTTAAAAAAAAAAAAAAAAAAAAAAAAGGGAAGACCTGTGTCCTAACCCGGAACCCAGATGCAGCCAGGGCAAGCTACATAAGCATTCTGAGCTTCTTATTTTCTCATCAGACAGGAGAAATTGGGGATGATAATATCTGCTCTGCTCACATTTCAGATTGGTTGTGGGGATCAGAAGAGACAAAGTATTTAAAAGCATTTGTTGGGGTGCCTGGTTGACTCAGTTGGTAGAGCATGTGACTCTTGATCTGAGGGTTGTGAGTTCAAGCCCCACGTTGGGCATGGAACCTACCTTAATAAAAAGGGTTTACAATTACAGAGCACTTACTTATTTAACATGCTATGCCAAGTGTTGCATTTGCCTTGAAGGGTAGATGTAGTCTCTATGCCATAAGGTAGAGAGGCATGTACTCCTGGGAGAGTGGTAGTGTCTATAGGAACGCATTTCTGGAGAGAGGGTGACATCTGAGCAGAGTCTTTTTTTTTTTTTTTTTTTTTTTTTTTTTTTTTTTTTTTTTTTTTTATTTATTTTTGGGACAGAGAGAGACAGAGCATGAACGGGGGAGGGGCAGAGAGAGAGGGAGACACAGAATCGGAAACAGGCTCCAGGCTCCGAGCCATCAGCCCAGAGCCCGACGCGGGGCTCGAACTCGCGGACCGCGAGATCGTGACCTGGCTGAAGTCGGACGCTTAACCGACTGCGCCACCCAGGTGCCCCCTGAGCAGAGTCTTGATGGGTAATGAAAAGTCGTGGCATAGGGACAAGCCAGTTAAGGCTCATTATTCCCAAGGCTTATACAAGTGATTGTGTATGTTTCTAATGTTGCATAACAAATTACTGCAATCTTAGCACCTAATAACCCAGTTGTTACTTCATAGTCTGTAGGTCAGAAGTCTGGTATGGGTGACTGGCTTCTCTACTAAGAGTCTCACAGGGTGTTAACCCGACTGGGTTCTCATCTGGAGCTTGGAGTATTCTTCCATGCTCACGTGCCTGTAGTAGAATTTAGTCATCCGTGGTTGTAGCACTGAGGTCCTTATTTCTTCCTGGCTATTGAAGGGGGCCACTCAGCCCCTAGAGGCTACCTGGAGCCCCGTGTCACTTGGCCCTCATAGGCACTTGCTTTCTTTTAGGATAGCAGGAGTGCATCTCTCTGCCTTCTGCCTCTGCCTTCTAGACTCTTCTTTGAAGGGCTTTTGTGATGAAGCTAGACCATCCAGCTAATCTTTTGATTGACTCAAAAACTACTGATTAGTAGCCTTAAACATGCCTGTAGGAGTTCCTTTTACTATGTAATGTGAGATAATCAGGGGAGTGATCTCATCATACTCACAGGGTGAGGGTCATTTGGGGTCATCTTAGAATTCTGCCTACCACAGTGACTGAAAGATTTTTCTTACTGAAATTGAGGCCTATGGTTAGTTAATAATCCATTGGTGGGCAATAAAGATATTAATTGTGACAAGTAGCTTAGAAACCTATCTAGATTTCTCATGGCTATGAGAATTAATTAGACCAAGTTTAGTTTGAAGGAATCTAAATCCATTGATATTTTGATTTTTTTTTTTTTTTTTAGTTTATTTATTTATTTTGAGAGAGAGCGAGCGAGCAGGGGAGGGGTAGAAAGAGAGGGAGAGGGAGTGAGAGAGAATCCCAAGCAGGCTCCGCAGTGTCAGTGCAGAGCCTGAAGCGGGTCTCAAACTCGTGAACTGTGAGATCGTGACCTGAGCCGAAGTCAGGAGTCAGGCACTCAACCGACTGAGCCACCCAGATATTCCTGAACCCATTTACATTTTGAAGTGAGGATATCCCATTAAAGATCCAGGACCTTCCTTCAGATAAATGCTCAAGTACAGTTAGTTTTTATGCATGTTTTATATTTTACAGTCATATGTGATGTCTGCGATCCTTACTCTTGCAACTCCAGGGGAAGACCTACCAGCCATCAGGCCAAGCCTGCCAAGCGGTACTAACTTTTCTGAAGACGGTGTGTTTTGTGACCTGTTCTTCAACTTTGTAAATTCAACATTTGATTTTGCCAGTTAATCCGGAGCTGATCCAGCTGTCAGTTACTGATCAGGCTCACATGAAGCCAAAGCATAAAGACGTAATGACAATTGTAAACCTTTACTGTGCGGGGGTGTACTTTTCAAGTGATTGGATGGTTACCGTCTGCGGGAGCCCTTGCCAGGCATCTGGGAAGCTGCATTAATCACTCCTGTGCACAACTGCAGGAAGCTTTGTCTCCATCGTTCACCAGACGATAAACTTTAAATTTGTATGTCTGTTTCCTCACATCCCTCACTTATGACTCAGAGTTTCATATGGGTGTATTCATTGGTGGAGCTCAGGTCACCTGCCCGAGGTGAAAGGGAGCCTGGGTTAGTAAGCTTTCTGAGTTCTAATTTATGAACTTACAAGAGCTGTTTAGAAATAAAAAAAAGGTTATTAGATTTTTGTCATTATTTTGTTGACATTCCCCCCCCCCCCCCCCCCCCCGCCCCGGTCCCAATTAAAATTATCCTTTTGATTTCTGCTTTTGACATAAAATACTCTTTCCCATTCAGTGATTGCAGAAATAGACTCTCCTCTCTTCTTTTATATTGCAGTTTTTAAAAAATCATGGGTTAGATAGGTGATGGGGAGTAAGGAGTACACTTGTGATGAGCACAGGGTGTTACATGGAAGGTGCTGAATCACTATTTTGTACACCTGAAACTAATATTACACTGTATGTAACTAACTGGAATTTAAATAAAAACTGAAAAAATATCTTCAATATAGGTAAGTATGAAGGAAACATCTGATTGGTGTCTCTGCTCTCATCTGAATGGCCATTTGTCTCAATACTATTTATGGAACATCTATCTTAATTTGAATGTTACACTTATCGTAAACTAAATACGTGCATGTGTATGCGTGAACATTGTCCCTAATGACCTCTCTGTTCCAGCCTAGCCCTAACGGTGTGTGCCTATAGGATAGATCAGGGTTCCATTTGTTCATTCATTCACTCATTTATTTAACAGATACTTATTAAATGCCTTTTATTTATGGAAAGCTATGCATATGCAGACTACAAAAGGGTAAGACATCAAGACTGATTTCTGTGTTAGATGTTCTATGTTAGATGAGTTCAGATCTATTTATTATGGGTAAGGGAGGGTCTTAAGGTTTCAGCTTTATACTTTTAGGACTCTTTTGAGTTCACCTTGGAATAGACCTCAACCTTCTAGTTTAAGGTTGGACCCTTTCTCCTGAAGGTTTTTGTACTGAGAATTATAGGAGCCAGGCTGTCCTTTATAGAATTAAATGGACTGGCATCTCAGGATCTAGCTGTGGTGTGCAAGATAGACTTAAAACAAGGCCCTTGACTAGATAAGTGTTTACCTGTGGGGCGCCTGGGTGGCTCTTTTGGTTAAGCGTCCAACTCTTGATTTCGGCTCAGGTCAAGATCCCAGGGTCGCGGGATCGAGCCCTGTGTTGGACTGTGTGCTGAGCAGGGAGCCTCGTGAGGATTCTCTCCCCATCACTCTGCCCCTCCCCTGCTTATGCACATTCCCTCTCTCTCAAAGAAAGAAACATTAAAAAAAAGAAATGTTTTCCTGTGCATTACACAGTATTGAATATTAGAACTGGAAATCACTTTAAAGATTAAATTGGCAACTTTATTGCTTTTAATGAACTTTCAGTTTTGGAATAATTTTGGTTTACAGGATAATTGCCTGAATAGTACAGAGTGTTTCATATACTCCTCAATTGGTTTCGGTTTCACCTGATGTTATCATCTTATGTTAACTTCACAACCTTATTTTGTATGTGAGGACACATAGCCCTCCAAAAGTTAATATAGCTAAGATCATAGCTTTGGTTGGTGGCAGAGTCCTACTGAGGACTGAGTAGGCAGCCTAGGCCTTCTAGTTAATTATGTTTTAGGTATCGTTTTCTGTTTTTCATGTGTTTGTTTTTTTCCTTTCTTTCCTGGGGTTCTTTGGGCGGGGACTGAGAGAAGGACTACACAGTGCATAGCCCACTAGTCAATGAAGTCTTTCTAATTTGTGCAATAATCTTTTAATCTAGGCTCCCTCCAATTCTTCAACACCAACAGGAACCAGGAGCAGGGCATCTTCATTTACAGAGCAACTTGATGAAGGTACACCCAACAGAGAGGTAAGTTTGGAATTTCTTCTAAAATAAACGTCTTACAAGAAGCTTATTAATCTAAAATGTAGGCTACTACATTACTTGGACAGGTCAATTATTTAATTGCTAGGTATTATTTTTATTAGCAGCAATTACTCTTTTTTGGTAAATAGTAATTATGCTTTTGTAAAGTATGTTTTCTTTGAGAATCTTAATTTGAGAGATAATATACTCTGCCTTTAATATTTGAGATTTATAATAATTTGATAATAATTTGTTCAACATAGCAACATACAGGGAAAAGTTCTATTTTTTCAAGCTATTGATTGGAAACTATGTAGTAACAACTGATTCTATGTGACTTGCAGCCAGCAACATAGTTCAGATTAGATTTTTTCAACTTTTTGTCTTTCTGTGAACTGTGATAGAGATACAGAAGAGAGTAAAACAGAAATGCACAAGTCAATCATTTATTATGAAGTAAACCCCATGTAACCACCACTGAAGTCAAGAAAAGGCACATTGCCAGCGTTATAGCACTGTTTTCTCCCCCCCAAAAAGATTGCCCTCATCCTGATCTTTTGGTATTTGTTTCTGTCCTTTTCTTTATAGTACCACTTAAGTATGCTCTCTATTGTAAATATTATAAACATTTAGGTTGTTAACAGTTTTTGGTTATTATAAATTATGCTGCTGTGAACATTGTTGTACCTTTCTTCTGGTACACACATACCTGTGTACCAAATGACACAGCATGTCATTTGCTGTGTACCTAGGAGTAGAACACTGGGTCCAAAGGCGTATATAGTTTTGACACTCTAGAAGACAATGCCTGTTGTTTTTCAAAATAGTTGTAGAACTTTACCTTTCCACCAGGAGCTTCTGAAAGTTAGTGTTGCTCTACGTCCTTGCTAGTCTTTAAAATCTCAGCCATTCTGGTGGGTGTATAGTGTTCTCTTATTGTAGTTTTAATTGATGACTATTAACATTGAGCATTTTTCATCTGTGTATTGGCCATTCGATATCTTTTTTTGTGAAGTGCTTGTTGATGTGCTCATTTTTCTGTTGGTTTGTCTTTTGTTGATTTGTAGTTCTTTTTTATATAGTGTGGATAGGAGTTTTTTATTGGCTTTATGCCTTGCAGGTATCTTCTGCCCTGTGGCTTCCCTTTTACCCTCTTAATGGTGTCCTTTGAGGAATTGAAATTCTTAGATTTAATGTGCTCTGGTGTATTCATATTTTCTGGTTAGTGTTTTTTTTCTTACTAAAGAATTCTTTTCTTACCCTGAGGGTATTTTCCTGTTTTACTTTTAAAAAATACTTTTTTTTTTTTATTGAAGTATGTTTGACATACAATGTTGCATTAGTTTCAGGTGTTCAACATAGTGATTTGACAAGTCTGTAAGTTCTGCTGGGCTCACTCAAAGTGTGGCTGCCATCTGTCGCCGTACAATGGTATTACAATATCATTGATTATATCCTCTATGCTGTCCTTTTTATTCCTGTGACTTAATCATTCCATAACTAGAAGCTTGTATCTGTTGCTCTCCTTCACCCATTTTGCAAATATTCCCCTCCTGTTTTATTTTTCACATTTGGATCTACATTCCTTTGGGAAATGGTTTTTTTTTTTCAATATGGTGTGAGGTAGGGATCAAGCCTGGGACATCCCCCCCCCCCCCAATAATGCTATCCAGTTGTCCCACTCTTTCCACATTGCTCTACTGTGCTACCTTTTTTCAGAAATTGAGTGCCTATATTGAGTGGATTTGTTTCTGTGCTCCCTATTCTGTACCCTTGTTTGCTTTGTCTGTGATCCAATACCACACTGTCTTAATATTTTATACTAAATCTTTAATTAATGTTTTATTTTAAATCTTACCCTCCGTACAGCAGGTCTTTCCTGTCTTAGTCAATTTGGGGTGCTTTAACAACATTTCATAGACAAAGGCTTAAACCACAAACACTTGTTTCTCATGTTTCCAGAGGCTGGGCGATCTAAGATCAAGGTGCTAGCAGATTGGCTGTCTGGTGAGGGCTCTCTTTCTGGTTTGCAGATAGCTGTGTTCTCATTATGTCTTAGCGTGGGCCTTCCTTACTACATGCACCTAGGTAGAGAGGGATGGGTGGGAGTAGTGGGGAAAGACAGCTCTCCTGTCTCTTTCTCTTTTTACAAGGGCACTAATCCCATCATGAAGGCCCGTCCTCTTGACCTTATCTAGCTAATTACCTCCCAAAGGCTCTGTCTCCAAATAACATCACATTTTGAGGGCTGGGGCTTCAACGTGTGAATTTTGGGGGACACACGACAGCACTCCCACCTTGTTCTAGAATGTCTTGTTATTCTTATTCCTTTCCATATAAATTCCATATAAATTTTAGAATCAGATTTTCAAGTCTCACAAAAACAAACTCACAACAAAATAAAACACCAACAGTGACAACAACAAAACAAACCTATAGAGATTTTGATTGGGATTGTATTGATTCTATAGATTAGGTTGGAGAAAGTCTCAGTATTATAAGTCAAATGTTATAATCTTTTCAGTATTACAAGCAGTACTGTACTGAGCATGTACATAAACACTTATAATGCTCTTTTTCTGTAGGATAGAATCCTAGGAATGGGACTGCTGGGTTCTAGGATAGATGCAAATTTAAACATTTTGATGAAAGTTACATTATAACAAAAATTTTTTAACTTTTTATAGATGTCGATTTGATGAAAGTTACATTAAAACAAATTTTTTTTAGCTTTTATAGATGTTGGTTTGATGAAAGTTACATTAAAACAAAAAAAATTTTGACTTTTTATAGTAGATGTTGGTAGCAAAATAAACACTTTATAGTACAATTATTGCATTCAAAGTTAATGGCATATTATACGGTGTCCTTGGTGAATACATTTAAATGATCTCGCAAGTTGTATAAGCATATGAAGCACATGCATACTTTCTTTAGGATCTTATTTTCTTGCAGCATTGCATCCCTTTCACTTTGTGATTTCGAGTTTAATGCTGTTGAACTTAGTTTATACATGTAACCAATTTGATTGAAATCTGCAGTACCGAGTAATACTCAGTGTTGATAGCATCATGACTATACTCAGTACATTGGTTGATATTCTAGTATATTGGTTTCTATACAATACAGTTGAAACCCTGAAAATAACTTGTTTTTAGTAGTTGATTGCTACTACTGCTTTTTAAAAAGGCTTATTTTATCCAGGATGCTTAAAACATTTTAATTGAGGGACACCCGTGTGGGTCAGTTGGTTAAGCCTCCGACTTTGGCTCAGGTCATGATCTCACAGCTCCTGAGTTCGAGCCCTGCCTAAGTTCCAGCCCTGAGTGGGGCTCTGTGCCGATAGCTCATAGCCTGGAGCCTGCTTTGGATTCTGTGTCTCCCTCTCTCTCTGCCCCTCCCCTGCTCACGCTCTGTCTCTCCTTCTCAAAAATAAACATTAAAAAGATTTTTTTTGGGGTGGGGGGACTCCTGGGTGGCTCAGTTGATTAAGCATCCGACTTTGGCTCAGGTCATGATCTCGTGGTTTGTGGGTTCAAACCCCATGTCAGGCTCTGTGCTGACAAGCTAGGAGCCTGGAGCCTGCTTCAGATTCTGTGTCTCCCCTTTTCTCTGCCCCTCCCCTGCTCGTGCTCTGTCTCTGTCTCTCTCAAAAATAAACATTAACAACAATTAAAAAAAATTTTTAATTGAATATTTCTTTACAAAATAATATTTTTTCCCCAAAACAATCCTTTTTGAAAGGGATGATTTGAACATTCTTTTACAATAGGCTAAGTAAGGTAAAGGTTATCTTTTTATTTCTTCCCAAACTCCCAAATTTCAATCCTAAAGATCCTGTGTTTCAGAGGTTTAACTTCAGAAGTCGTTTCTGATTGAAAGAGTAGCATTACCGTTCATCTCTTTGCTTTTTCAACGTTTTTTATTTTTTTTATTTTTGGGACAGAGAGAGACAGAGCATGAACAGGGGAGGGGCAGAGAAAGAGGGAGACACAGAATCGGAAACAGGCTCCAGGCTCCGAGCCATCAGCCCAGAGCCTGACGCGGGGCTCGAACTCACGGACCGGACCGCGAGATCGTGACCTGGCTGAAGTCGGACACTTAACCGACTGCGCCACCCAGGCGCCCCCTCTTTGCTTTTAAAGCATTTTCTGACAATTCTAAAAGGTATTTTTGACCACAAAGTACAATGTAGACTAAACCCCAGTTCAGTTTATTTTACAGGAAGTACTTTCTCATTTCATAATTAAGTTACTTATTAAAAGGGTGTATCTGCTTTGCCCTCCCACTCCCTGGGGTTTTGGTTTCGTTAAACCTCTAAGAGGGCGGATACTCCGCGTGGGTTAGGACCCTGATTTATTGTTTTCAATGTTGTAAGGTTTCTTTTAGCAAAATGTGGAAGTTTAACTCGATGTAAATATCTGTTCACCTCTCCAGTAGATACAGTAAAGTCTTTGTGATCCAGAATGCTTGGGAAGTAGATGGTTTCATTAAGTTAATTTCTTGGTCAATTAAAGGTTTTACCTTTTTTCAGCTATTGCAGAAAATCCTAATATGTCTATTTTCTTGTGTCAGTAAATACTATATGTAAATCTAAATAAGTCGGTCTTTGGTTGCAAGCTTCCTTATAAGGATATAAAAAATCATCTATATGATTGTAGGCGTTGAAGGCAAAGGAGAGCAGACTGAATTTGCACTGACTCTGAAGTCTGTAGATTTCTGACACTCTCTCACCCTGTGTAAATGGCAGATCTGTTCAGTTGACCATATGCTTTCCCCTTGTGATCCTGGGCATAGTCTTGTTTTAACATCAGCGTAGAGCTTCCTTCCGTTTTTGTTGCTTGAGATGAATCTTCTTTGCCTCTCTAGGGCAGGGTGCTTTAGAACAGCTGAGAGTGTAAGAGCATGTGAAAGGCTAACTAGGCCACATAAAGCGACCATAGCCTCCTGCCCTCTGTTCCACTCTGATGACTTTTTTTTAAATTGAGATTAAATTCCTGTAACATAACATTTACCATTTTAAAGTGGCATATGGTACCTTAGTGATACCGTGTATTCATCGTATCTCTCTAGTTCCATGACATTTTCGTTAATCCAAAAAGAAACCCCATACTCATTACGCACTTACTCCCTGCGCTCCCTCTCCCCCAGTCCCTGGTGACCACCAATCTGCTTGCTGTCTCTGTGGATGTGCTTATTCAGGATACGTTGTATAAACGGAACCGTACAATTTGTGACCCTTTGTGTCTGGGCTGTTTTCAGTTAGCATGTTTTCAAGGTTCATCTATGTTGTAACAGGTTTCATTACTTCATTCCTTTTTTATGGCTGAATCTAATGACTTTTCTAAGAGCATGATAATCTATTTATATAGTTTGGAGTAAGACCTGGTAGAGACTAGTGAGAAGAGGATGGTTTTTGGAGTCTTCTGGATCAGCCTGGATTTATATCTTAGCTTTGCCGCTTGCTGGCTGGAGGACCTTTGGAAGTTAACTTTTCAGTGACTCAGGTTTTCTCTTTGTCAAATGGAAAGAATAGTACTTGCCTCGTGGAGCTGTGGGCATTGCCAGTAACATGGCATGTAAATCTCCTCTCGCGATGCTTTGCACATAGTAGGTGCTCGTGAAGCTGTTACTGGGGGCAGCCATGGAAGATGGGAAGGCCTGCCGTGCTTGTTCTGCTCAGGTCCCTACATGGAGGGAGGGAAACAGACAGACCATTATGTGGACTTTGGTCCTGGATGTTATCTGTCTTTTTACTTGTTGAACTTTGGAAGGAAGGATTGATACCTTCACTTACCCTGCTCATTAACTTGCTGTTTTTCAGGCACACTTCCCCATAGAGACAGCCTGGAATAGTGGAGGGATCACAGGATTTCATCCCTTACCTGCCATGTGGCTTTGGGCAAAACTGCCTTTAACTTCTGAGAGCCTTAAAATTGTGGTGAAATGCAGATCCCCTTCTTAGGGTCCTTGTGACGAGCAAATGAATTCAGAAGTATGAAAATACTCATAATTTGTGAATCACATACCGAAGATTATTATTATATGGAAACAAAAAGGCTTTTGCTGTGCCTGTCAGTTCTTGGATGGCATAGCACATAACCAATTTTTTGTTAATCGCGACATTTGCAAGTGAAAAATGATGAAGCATTGGGCTGCTTTGGATTGGAATGCTTTCCCAAACTTCAAGAAAAATGTCACTTTTTCTTGTCTTTTTTTTGGTCACTTTTTGCTTTTCTTACTTATTGTTCTTCCTTTTTTTCCCCCTAAGATTTCATTTTCAAGCAATCTCTACACCCACCACAGGGCTTGAACTTACAACCTCGAGATCAAGAGTTGCAGGCCCCACCAACTGAGTCAGCCAGCGCCCCTCTTTTTTATTCTTCTTAATTGGAGATATCTTTCAGAAATAAAATACTGCCTCTCTAGTTGTCTCTGTCCTTCTGAGTCAGTTTGCACCGTTCCGTGAAGTCATCTGTAACAGAGATTCTTGACGCTCTCAGCTTTTGGGAATTCAATTAAAAAAATTTTTTTTAATGTTTATTTATTTTTGAGACCAGGGGAGGGAGGAAGGGTGGACAGAGAGGGAGACATAGAATCAGAAGCAGGCTGCAGGCTCTGAGCTGTCAGCACAGAGCCTGCCGCGGGGCTCAAACTCACAGACCGCGAGATCATGACCTGAGCCGAAGGTTGGTCCCTTAACCCACTGAGTCAGTCAGGTGCCCCTCAGCTTTTGATAATTCTTAACCACATTTTTAGAAATTTATTCTGCTTCAGGGCTATAGGCATTGTTCTTTAGGAAATTCTGAGAAGTATCTTGAAAGTAATGGGTCAGAAATGTTCTTCTTCTTGGGGCGCCTGGGTGGCGCAGTCGGTTAAGCGTCCAACTTCAGCCAGGTCACGATCTCGCGGTCCGTGAGTTCGAGCCCCGCGTCAGGCTCTGGGCTGATGGCTCGGAGCCTGGAGCCTGTTTCCGATTCTGTGTCTCCCTCTCTCTCTGCCCCTCCCCCGTTCATGCTCTGTCTCTCTCTGTCCCAAAAATAAATAAAAAACGTTGAAAAAAAAAAATTAAAAAAAAAAAAAAAAGAAATGTTCTTCTTCTTTTTTTAAATGTTTATTTATTTTGAGAGGTGGGAGTGAGGGGCAGAGAGAGAGAGGGAGACAGAGAATTGCATGCAGGCTCCCGACTGTCAGCACAGAGCCCGATATGGGGCTCGAACACACGAATTGTGAGATCGTGACCCGAGCCGAAACCAAGAGTTGGATGCGCCCCAAGAAATGTTTCTTAAGTTTGGAATTAATTTTGCCCCTAATAGATTGACTTTCAGAGATTTTACTGTTAGACAGTAGATTAGAAGCTACTTGCCCCTAGCCTCTGTCAGTTAATGAAAGTAAAAAATATCCCTGTCAAATTGCCTTGGTATGTACTCAGTTCTCATATTTTTTTCTTTTGATCTAATGATAGGAAATGAGTTATATTAATAGGCTTCCTGCTATGAAGCCAATCTTTCATTCCGTAAATCAACTCTACTAGTGTAGTGTCAGAGTGCATTATTAATATCCTGCTGCATTCACTTTGGTAGTTGCTTTATTTACATTTCTCCCAATTCTATTTGTAAGGGAGTGGTTTGTACTTTTCTGTTTGTGTTACCTTTATCAATTTTAATTAGTTGGGAAGCTTCCTACCTTTTCTTTTCTCTCCTTCCTTTTTCCCCTCTCCATTTATTTAGATCTTCTTTATTTTTTTTTCAAAAAAATTTACACTTTTCAGAATATAAGGTTTATACTATTTTTGTTAAATGTATTCACAAGTATTTTATTCTTTGGATGCTACTATAAATTTAATTGTTTTCCTAATTTCATTTTTTTGTGTTCTCATTACTACTTTATAGAGATAAAATTGATTTTTGTCAATTGATCTCGTATCCTGCAACCTTGCTGAACTTGTTTATTAGATTCTAATGGTTATTTAGTGGATTGTACAAGATCATGTCATCTGCAAAAGGAAGTAGTTTTATATCTTCTTTTAATCTGGCTGCCTTTTATAACATTTTCTTCCTAATTGCTATGGCTAGGAGCTTCAGTGCAATTGAACAGATGTGAAAGTAGACAGATCATTCCTGATCTTAGGGGGAAAGCATTTAGTCTTTTGTCATTACGTATGATGTTATCTGTTGGTGTTAGGAGATTGCCTTCATAATGCTGAGAAAGTTCCTTTACTTTCATAATTTGTTGAGTGTTCTTATGAAGCTGTGTTGAATGTTGTCAGATGCTTTCTTAGTGTTTGTTGAGATGGGCATATGGTTTTGTCCTTTATTCTCTTGACATGGTGAGGTATGGTAATTGGTTTTTGGATGTTAAACTAACCTTGCATTCCTGGATATATCCCATTTGTTCATGGTGTATATCTTTTATTGCTGGGTTTGATTTGCTAGTATATTGTTGAGGATTTTTATGTTTCTATTCCTAAAAGATGTTGGCTTGTGGTTTTCTTTTTTGTGATGTCTGGATTTGGTATCAGGATAATATTAGCCTCATCAAATGAGTTGGGAAATATTCCCTCTGTTTGTATATTTGGGGAAGAATTTGTGAAGATTAGTATTAATTCTTCAAATGTTTGGTATAATTCACCAGTGAAGCCATCTGATCCTGGGCTTTTCTTTGTGGGAAGTGTCTGATTACAAATTCCATCTTTTTACTTTTTGTAGCTCCATTGAGTTTTTCTCTTTCTTCCTGAGTCAGTTTCGGTAATTTGTATCCTTCTAGAAATTCGTCTTTATCATCCAAGTTGTCTCATTTGTTGGCATACAGTTGTTCATAGCATTATCTTATAATCCTTTTTATTTCTATAAATGCTGTAGTAATTTCCCCTTTCATTCCTTATATTAGTAATATGAGTCTTCTATTTTTCTTTGTCAGTCAAGCTAAATATTTGTATCTTTTTGAAGAACCAACTTTCAGTTCCACTTTCTTGTTGAGTGTGCTGAGCATTTTCAGAATTAGAGTGGTGAGCTGATCTTTGATGACTTATTTTTCTTAAGTCTCAGGTGCGCTGGGACTTAGCATCTTATATCTTTAGTAGAATATATTATCACAAGTACTTCTTAAAATACACATTGTTGGAAATAAAAACAGAATGAGTTTAATGTACCCTAATAGTGAGTATTGCAACTGACATCTGTATATAATAGTGTCTAGGAAGGTAGAAACAGGACTTCTGTCTTCAAAACAGAGAGACTTACACTCCCTAAGATACTAAACTTTTTAGAGACCTCCCTCTAACAGGAGATACATTAATTCATAGGAGATAAGCTTATTTGTTACATACAGCAGGTGCTACTGGATGCCTTGGGGCAGGCATTAGGACTTAATTTTCTCTTCGAATTCTGGTTCAGAAGGACTGGGAGGGTTAGATCTAACTGCCAAAGTTAGATTTGGTGCCAGGAGCTAAAGTGGAGCTCCCAGCATTGGCAGAAAGAGATTGAGAAAAGCTTTTGCAAACTGCTGCCTAGAACGCTCTGTGGCCCATTATGAGAAGCGGCCATCTCTAGGGAGACTTCGTGACCAAGAACTGAAGCAAACCTCACGTTGGCTTATTGCGACTGAGTCCGTGATGACCCCTGTGTTGCCATAAGGCAGGAAACTCAAACTGGGGCCCAGGGAATCAGATTGATTGGATAAGGAAAGATGAGTACAGAAGGAAGGAGAAAGACAATGCCTTCCTCAAAATGAACCTGTAAATGAAAATTCTGAAACAAATGCTACAAAGGCAGGCAAACAAAACAGGAATTGGAATATGAATTTATCCTAGATGAAATTAAAAAAGACTTTAACGTTTATTTATTTTTGAGACAGAGAGAGACAGAGCATGAATGGGGGAAGGTCAGAGAGAGAGAGGGAGACACAGAATCCGAAACAGGCTCCAGGCTCTGAGCGGTCAGCACAGAGCCCGACGCGGGGCTCGAACTCACGAACCGTGAGATCGTGACCTGTGCCGAAGTCGGACACTTAACCGACTGAGCCACCCAGGCGCCCCAAAAAAGACTTTAAAAGAAGTATCTTTAATAGGATACCTGAAGTAATAATTTTCTGAAAAAGAAGATAAAATTGCAGGGAAAAAACAAAAGTAGATTAGGTAGGTCTGAAAAAGAACCGATTAGGAATCCTTGAAGTGAAAAAAAAATTGATATAAAAACGTAAGTCAGAATAAAACAGAAGTCCCAGTTCATGGGGAAATTAGGGTATTCTGGAAGAATACTGAGTAATTCTATCAGAAACGCACAGAGATAAAGAAATATGTATATGAGCGTAAAAGATACGGAAGATAGATAAACGCCTTCAACAGATATCTAATTGGAGTTTTATGTATCTTCGTGAATGTTTAGACACAGAACTTCAATCAGTGTTAGTGCAGCTGATGGCTTCACCTAAGGACTGCACAAGAAGTGAGTTAAGTTCTTAACAGATTTGGATTAGAATTTGAACAGTTTGAGAGACACGGAATTGAGACAGAATTTGATTGAGAATATTTGAGAACCGATGTGTAGAAGATTTTCATAGGCACAAGAAGGAAAGAAGGCACAAGGACAGCAAGTGGGGGGAAAAGCCCTTTGGGTTTTGAGGTCGTGTCAATGGGAACGTTTGTTTTCTTTAAGACTTATTTTATTTTTAGAGTGTATAGGAGCAGGAGAGAAGGGGAGAGGGAGAGAGAGGGAGAGCGAGAGAAAGAATCTCAGGCAGGCTCCATGCTCAGCGTAGAGCCTGATGTGGGGCTTGATCCTACAGTCCTGGGATCATGACCTGAGCTGAAATTCAGGGTCGGATGCACGCCACACCTGGCTTCTACTTGGGCAACAGGCAGGGGTATAGATTGTTGCTTGACAGGACCTTCCTTTGAGACATTTGCTCAACAAGATCTTCCATACTGAGCGTCAGCTTTTGTGTTTTTCTCTTAGAATTTCAAATACACTCAACTGTAAAAATGTATTAATTATTTTTTAAATTAATTAATTAAATGTTTAATTTACATCCAAGTTAGCATATGGTGCAACAGTGATTTCAGGAGTAGATTCCTTAGTGCCCCTTCCCCGTGTAGCCCATCCCCCCTCCCACCACCCCTCCAGCAACCCTCTGTTTGTTCTCTGTATTTAAGAGTCTCTTCTGTTTTGTCCCCCTCCCTGTGTTTATATTATTTTTGCTTCCCTTCCCTTATGTTCATCTGTTTTGTATCTTAAATTTCTCATATGAGTGAAGTCATGTGATATTTGTCTTTCTCTGACTGACTAATTTTGCTTAGCATAATACCCTCTAGTTCCATCCATGTAGTTGCAAATGGCAAGATTTCATTCTTTTTGATTGCTGAGTAATACTCCATCGTATGTATATACCATTCATCTATCGATGGCCATTTGGGCTCTTTCCATACTTTGGCTATTATTGAAAGTGCTGCTATAAACATGGGGGTGCATGTGCCCCCTCAAAACAGCACACCTGTATCCTTTGGATAGATACCTAGTAGTTCAACTGCTGGGTCATAGGGTAATTCTATTTTTAATTTTTTGAGGAACCTCCATACTGTTTTCCAGAGTGGCTGCACCAGTTTGCAATCCCACCAGCAGTGTGAGAGGGTTCCTGTTTCTCCACATCCTCGCCAGCATCTAGAGTCTCCTGATTTGTTCATTTTAGCCACTTTGACCAGCGTGAGGTGATATATCAGTGTGGTTTTGATTTGTACTTCCCTGATGAGGAGTGATGCGGAGCATCTTTTCATGTGCCTGTTGGCCATCTGGATGTCTTCTTTCGGAAAGTGTCTATTCATGTCTTTTGCCCATTTCTTCACTGGATTATTTGTTTTTTGGGTGTTGAGTTTGATAAGGTCTTTATAGATTTTGAATACTAACCTTTTATCTGATATGTCATTTGCAAGTATCTTCTCCCATTCTGTCAGTTGCCTTTTAGTTTTGCTGATTGTTTCCTTCATTGTGCAGAAGCTTTTTATCTTGATGAGGCCCCAGTAGTTCAGTTTTACTTTTGCTTCTCTTGCCTCCAGAGATGTGTTGAATAACTTGCTGTGGCCAGGGTCAAAGAGGTTTTTGCTTGCTTTCTCCTCTAGGATTTTGATGGCTTCCTGTCTTACGTTTAGGTCTTTTATCCATTTTGAGTTTATTTTTACGTATGGTGTAAGAAAGTGGTCCAGGTTCATTCTTCTGCATGTCGCTGTCCAGTTTTCCCAGCACCACTTGCTGACGAGACTGTCTTTATTCCATTGGCTATTCTTTCCTGCTTTGTCAAACATTAGTTGGCCATACGTTTGTGGGTCCATTTCCGGGTTCTCTATTCTGTTCCGTTGATCTGAGTGTCTGTTTTTTGTGCCAGTACCATACTGTCTTGATGATTACAGCTTTGTAATGCGTCTGGAAGTCCACGACTGTGATGTCTCCAGCTTTGGTTTTCTTTTTCAGGATTACTTTGGCTATTCAGGGTCTTTTCTGGTTCCATACATACTTTAGGATTGTTTGTCCTAGTTCTGTGAAGAATGCTGTTGTTATTTTGATAGGGCTTGCTTAACTGTGAAAAAATAATTAAAAAAAATTTTTTTTAACATTTATTCAATTTTGAAAGAGGAAGAGAGACAGAGCATGAGCAGGGGTGGGGCAGAGAGAGAGGGAGACATAGGGTCTGAAGCAGGCTCCAGACTCTGAGCTGTCAGCACAGACCCCGATGTGGGGCTCGAACTCACAGGCCGAGAGATCATGACCTGAGCTGAAGTCAGACGCTTAACCGACTGAGCCACCAGGCGCCCCTGAAATTTTAAGTTATTTTGTTGTGTGGGCCAGAGTGACTTCGTTTCAAACATTAATCTTGGGAGCCTAAGAAGAGTGAATTTGTATAGCCTTTAACTTAAAATCACATCCATTCCAAGGGTGACCTTTCTGAGTTCCCAGGAGAATTCAGATTTTCAGCAAGAGTAGAAACTTGAATGAGTACCCAGAGCCAAACAGGCATCTAGTATATTTTAGTACACCACTAATACTCAATTTTTAGGACCAGATGAAGAGAGTTAGTGGAGGCTCTACTCAGTGTCTATAACGCTGTAGTACTGAGATGAAAAGTCTAAGTTCTTAAGCCTGTGCAGACATTTATTTTCTGTTAATTCCTTTATTATATATAATATATAATAATAATATACATTAACTGCTGAGTTGACGTTGCAAAAGATTTGGGTTTTTAAAAATTTATTTAGTTTTTGAGATAAACATAGATTCACAGGAGGTTACAATATTTTTTTTAGGGGGGCCCTGTTGTACCCTTTACCCATTTTCTCCCAAAGATAGTATCTTGTATAACTATGGTACACCGGCAAAATGAGGGAATTGCCATTGGTAAACTGTGGCATCCACAGAGATTATTCCGAGTTCACCAGTTTTACATTTAAAAGTTCATTTTAATTATAATTTCTTCTAATCTAATTCATGATTATTAATATTTTGGTGTATAGTGTACAGCTTGTGAAAGAAACTGAAGGACAGAAGAGAATACATATTAAAAGAATTCGTATGCTGATCGCTTCTCAGCCTTTTGGCTAAGATCAAGTAGACCTTAGTATAATAAAAGAATTAGTATAAAAGGATTTGTCCCGAAGACTCATTGTATAATGTCAGTTTCAAAAGTTTCTTCTGTACATATTTTCGTTTCTAAGCACAAAATAAACGATTATTTAACATTTTCTGTGTTTTGTCCTGCCCCCAATCTCCGTGCTCTCTTGTTGAATGTGTGACCACAGTCAACATTTGTTCTATGAAGGCTTTGTGTTCTTTACCGTGTGTGGTTCTTATCGGCATGGACTCTTACACCGAGTTGGCGGACACGCTGTGCGCTGTGGTGGCTGTCGCCCATGCCGTTTGTGCGCCAGGAAGCAAGTTGAGATTCCAGGGAGCTTAGGTCCCCTCCACTGCTGAGCTTTCTGGCAACTTGCTATTTCTGCGGGCGGGGAGATGGTAGCCGTGGTGGTGGTGCACGTGCGGCGTGGCGAGGACACTTTGCGACATGCCCTCATGATTCGTTTTTCACGATGTGTTTTGTTTTTGTGCCTCTGCTGTTACGCTGAATGAGACAGCTGCTAGCCGGGATGATAGCAGAGCCTGCTTTTCTCTCTGAGTATACTATCTTTGCTTTGGATTCCTCCAAGCAGCCTAAAACACAGACTGACAGTGTGGTGAGTCCTTCCACCGCTTTCTGCATCCCCCCTGTGGGGAAGCAAAGGAATTTGGTAATTCTAGAAGCACATCTCCTGCTGCTTGTCGCTCCCTGTCCCTCCAAGCATCTTCAGTGCCCTCTTGCTAACCCTGCTCTAAAAAATCAGAGTAAACTGCTGAATTCTGACGGCTGGTGTGTTTTCTGGCAGCTTTTTAACAGCGGCAAAATAACACTGTTTTCATTAATGTGGCGAAGGCTACCTTCAACTTGGTCTAAACTCTAAGTTTTCTCTCTGGGGAATGTTTGCTCATTAACTAAAAATGGTATGCATTGCTAGAAATCTCTGTTCTACTTTTGGCAGGAGGCCAAGAATATTTTGAGCTATGACTCACTGAGAAAAACAATGCATTGTTCATAAATCCGTAATTGAACAACATTGAGTAGGTGGGTGGATTCTACTGTAACAAATAATTGCATCTTATTTGGGGAGAGTACCAGTTTTCTATAAAACATCTGAAAGGAAGTAATTAATCTCATTATGTTTCAATTGACTGAATTCATATAATTTTGAATCCTGCATATAAGTTCACTTTGAGGAAGTGGACTGTTTTCATACGTATCTTAAATTCTTAAGTTAGGAAATTAAAACTTAGAGATCTTTGATTGCCCAGTATGGAAAGCTTTTTGTGTTGCATTGGACACTAATTGGGATTGAGGTTTTCCTTTTTTTTTTTTTTTAGTGTTTATTTTTGAGAGAGAGAGAGAGCCAGCAAACGGGGGGGAGGGGGGGGGCGGGTAGAGAGAGAGAGACAGAGACAGAGACAGAGAATCCCAAGCAGACTCCGCACTGTCAGCACAGAGCCCGATGCGGGGCTCCAACTCACGAACCATGAGATCATGACCTGAGCTGAAATCAAAGTCGGATGCTTTACCGACTGAGCCACCCAGGTGCCCTAAGGGATTGAGGCTTTTTTTAAACGAGGAGAATTGGTTTAATTTATTAAGTAGCTGGTGATGAAACTAGAACATTTCTGTACTTAATCCATGCAGCCAGGAAGGACTTGGTGTGCGTATGGTCAATAGCAATCCTAAATCACATTCTGAACTTGGTTTTAGAAAAGAAAGCAGCTGAGAGTTCTAGTGATGCCCTAGCTTGGATCTCAGGGCAAAAGGTCTCTCCTTGGTTCTGGCTACAAGTAATACCTCGCTATTTTCAAAACTGGTTTGAGAGGCAGACAGGAATCTAAGCTAACCTACCAATTTATTTTATTAAAAAAATTTTTTTTCTTTAAGTAGACTCCACGCGAGGCTCAAACCCATGATGCTGAGATCAAGACCTGAGCTGAGGTCTAAGAGTCAGACACTTAACAGACACCCCGCTAATTTACTTTAAAAACATAAAATGATATTACTTTATATTTTATGTAATAGTAACAGACTTAAAAAAAGGAAGATCCCCTCCTGGGCCTACTTCCATATACATAAAAGTAATTTAAGTACCTATTCTATTGTAAAAAATGCTGATGCCTTTGAAATGTATGTATTTTATATGTTTATAAAATAAAGTTGTAATTATTTAAAAATACCTTGAGTAGACTAAAAGTCTTCATTTATCTTATTTAAGTGTTGTCCAGATAAAAACTTCTCTCCATGCAACAAAGGGAAATCACGGCATAACCTATAACAAAATACAAATGGAACACACATTTAGTGAGGGTCTACTTATGAGTTCACCAGCTATTGATTTTTCCTTCATTCAGATTTTTGAAAATGACCCCAAATTCTCAAAATTACTGTATCCTTAGTGCTCAGCAGTCAAAAAAATAGTTGTCGAAAGAGAGAACAAAACATAATTGAAGACAAATCTGGCAGGGAACCTGTGTGTGCTTTTAAATTAAATGCACTTTAGATTAGAAGAATTTTTCTGTTATCTAAGAATTGCCTCCGGGAGAAAGTACTGGTGACAGCTGAGTATTGACATGCGTTGAGCTAGTTCTTTTGGCTTCTCTCTGGGAGGAGGACTTCAGAAGCCCTTTTATACTGAAGGAAGTAACTGCATAAGGATTTGACAAGCATATACTAAGCCTCTACCACCAGTCAGGCAAAAGCATATACTAAGCCTCTACCACTAGTCCTGGGCACCAAGATGGACACGCAGGGCTCCCGCCCTCCGAGCGTTTATAGTTTAGTCTAGAGACAAACACTTAGAATGCAAAGGAATCAAGCCTTCCTAGAAGAAAATAACAGGGATAGGAAATGTGTTAGCGCCCAGGCAAGCCATATGAAACTTCATAAAAGAAGCTGCATTTGAAAGTCGAAAAGTAAATGAGAGTTTGCTGGGCAAAAGTGAAGGCCTTACAAGTGGTGACAAATCTTTCATTTTGCTTCTGCAGATTCCTAATTCAAATTTACGAGGTAACATGGCAATGCTGCCCTTAGCTGTGTCTATTTAAATATGTGATGTGATACACGTATTGAAACACATTTGCAGGGAGGGAAAGTTTTTAAACGGTAGGTAATGTTTGTCCGATAGTGTGATAGGTCAGTTATAGAAGAGCTTTTTGTATGGACCACAATCATGTGTCAAGTAATTTCCTTAAAATAGAATATAGACTCTCTTGCCACTCTTCATCCTGACTTAAATGTTTTACGGAACCATTTCATTTCCTTTCTCTGCAATTTAACGATCTTAATTTTCAATATAGGGATTGAGAGACTTCTTGAACTCTATAAAGTAGGTTTTTTATTTTATAGTGTGTAATGTAGTATATTTTTAGGGCCAGAAAGCATTAATGGTCACGCTACACAAATATAGCCATATATACAGCTTGTAATTCTTTGAAATGGCAGAGAACAGGAAGATAAGAGTTACGTTCCCCCAACTTTTCTCCCTAATACAACCCTAAGGGAGATGTCTTGGACTGATAAAATTTGATAAGTCTTTTTATATTAGAGGGAGAAGGTGTACCAGTTGTTCTTGGGGAAAATCCAAACGTATGACAAGAGTGGAAATAGTAGTAACGGTGGCAAAAGAATCCCACCCCGCATGCCCAGTACCCAGTAGCATCAGTGAATGGCTCATGGCTCTCTTATTATCATACCCCCACACTTGTCTAACCACCCTCCCACACACGCACACCTCCCTTCCCCGTCCCCATCCCTGTTGGGTTACTTGAAGCAAATTTCAGAAACCTTATTCCATCTAAATGTTTTGGTATATATTTCTGAAAGATAATGACTAAAAATATATAACACAGTGCATTTATCACACCTAAAAATCAGTAGTTTCTTAGTATCGAATACCTAATGGGAGTACAGTGCAGAAAATTGAGAACACTTGCAAAGCTGAGTGCCATCTCCACTGATACTCAAGAATACTCAGGGGTCCCTGGGTGGCTCTGTTGGTTGGGCGTCTGACTCTTGATCTCGGCTCAGGTCATGGTCTCATGGCTCGAGGGATCGAGCCCTGCATCGGGGGGATTCTCTCTCTTCCTCTCTCTCTGCACCCACCCTCAAAAATAAACATTAAAAAAAGAATATTCGTTATTTGACCTTTCCTTGGTCAGCTGTACAAATGTACAGGAAATGTCTTATTTAAAAATCTACCGAGTTACTGAAACATAGTGGCTAGGATTTGCTCTAACGCTTTGTTTAAAACTTAGAAGTTATTTTATCATGAGCCACTTTTAAGGCTCTAATTTTGGTCAGTGTATTACGAATGCAGTATAGAATTTTGAATCTCAGAGAATCTCCTTCGTTATCATGGAACCTATGCCAGGCTGATGTAATCAGGAGAATGTCGCTTAATTTGGAGCATTTGTCATGGCAACAGAACAAAACAAAAAGCTTTCATATGTGGAAGAAGATATTTTTAATGACAAGTTTTTCTGAAAATTGCCATAACAATTTCATTTAGAGTGCTGGCTTCAGATGAATGAGGCATTTCCATCTCTTGTAACAAAGATGTTTTTCAGGTCTTAGCCCAAATAACTATGAGTATTATTTTATCGTAGGGGACACTTGACATTGCTTTTTCTGGATAGCTGTCTATTTGAATGAGGTTTGCTAATTGAATCCCCGTGTTAATTTTGTCATGGGGGAAAAAGCTAGGGACCTTATAATGGGGAGAGGTATGTGATTAGCTTAAAATGAAATTGTCAACGTACTAATCTTTGCTATTTAGTTACATATAGCAAAATAAATTTTCTAAATACTCACCGTACTAGTTTTGCCTTGCATGAAAACATTCTAATAAATGAACTAATTGTGTTTGATAAATGTATCTAATGGGTCTTGGTGCTTGGCGTTTGTTCTTAACAGTTTTTTCTGTTCCTTTTCTTTATGATACTTCTTTGTTTTTCTTAGAATGCATCTATCCAAGCCACGAAATCTCCTGACAGTGTTAATGGAAGTGAACCAACCACTCCTCAGGTCTGTTACTACTGTTATTTTTAAAAAATAGCAAGTCATTTCAGAGTGTTGGTCAATCTATATTATTAGCATTTGACTTCCTATTGAAAGAGTGATGTCCAGACATTTGATATAATATGTATATGTCTGGTAAATCCAGATGTGTTGATGCTTTCTTGGAAACAGTTTTAAATAAAAATCGTGCATGTATATACAGCAGTCATGTAATACGACGTTGTTACTCATTTAAAAAATTAATGGCAGTAAAGAGAAAACTTTCTGACAAAAAGGAATATGACTTTATGCTTGTAAAATATTAGGGATAGTTTATATTGAAAGACATATTGAATTACATAATTTGGAAGGGGGGGATATGGACGGAATGGGATTTCTTTTAAAGTTTGCTCTAATGCAGAGTGTTTTACTACTAGAGCACTTGTGTTATCTTGATTTAAAAAAGTTACTTGGGGGTGCAACACAAGTGACATTCTTTTGATTCTTTCCGAAAACGAAAGAAAAAAAATTCATTAAAAGCGTCATTATGACAGCAATGTCTGACATGAACATTCGTTTACTTTGGCTCTAGCGATGATGTTATCATTAACCTGGCTATTCTTAGCAGTCTCTAATGTAGGGCAGAAACATTTCTAATCTGTGAACCTGGAGCATATATGTAGACAATTTAGGAGCTAGATGATTTATGAACTAAATTGTGTAGACTAAACATTCTAAAGTATTGTCTAGCACAGATACAGATTATAGCTTCACAAACTCCGTGAACAGATTCTATGAGCTGAGAACTTTGTTCCTTTTGGGGGGAGCTGGTCAGGTTCTGGGCATAGTCCAAGTCCCTGGGCTTCTGGCTCTGGCTTTGCTCAGCCTCCCTAGTTAAACTATTCCAATCCTCTCCAAATACATCATTATCTAGAAATGCCATGAAGTAGGGGTAAAATATTTGGAGGCACTGGTCTAAATGGTACTGGACAGATCCAGGGGTCTTTAATGAATATTATTTAAAACTATTATTTAGAATGCGTATTTTCCTCTCTTACAGAATAGTTCAAAAAGGCTAAATACTGTTGTAAATGCAAAAACTAGAATGAATGAGAACCAGCTTTCTAACACATTCAGGAGAAATTTAAGTTTTAATGAAGGTGAAGAATGAACATGGGTGATACTCAGGAAGTAAGCCCACCAAAGGCTTGGAACTTTCTTAAAAAAATACAAATATTTTTCTCAAAAATAATAAAGTAGTAGTTATTGAGTGTTTACTATGTGTCAGACATCGTTAAACATTTTATATATATGATCTCATTGAATTCTTAATCACAAGCAGATGCCCTTACTCAGAAGTCTTTATTTTTAAACACGTTTCTGATTAGTTGGTTGTTGGCTGTTGTTAGCAAATTGGGAATGATGCATATCCTCCAAGGGGGTGGAATGCTTCCTGTGATTGGGCATCTTGACAGCAGCAGGAGATCAGAGAGTTGACGCCAAGGGAGAAGAGACGGCATAAAGCAAGCCCGAGAGTTCATACAGCTGCCGGTGACCCCCCCACCCCCTCCTTGTTACTGCGTTGAACATCCTACGTATCAGTTGGTTTTGGCACCCAGTATAATGATTTAATAAGTATTTGCTCCTTTTTTCTTTTCCACACAGTATATTGTGAAAAACTTCAAACATACAGAGAAATAGAACTGTCAAGTGAGCATCTGTATACCTACCACCTAGATTCTGTCATTGGTACTTTACTGTGTTTGCTTTATCACCAGTCTGTCTGTGTATACATTCTTCTGTCTGCCCCTCAATCCATTTTTACTTTTAAAAATTACGTATTTATTTTTTAATTTTTTAAACGTTTATTTATTTTTTGAGAGAGAGAGAGAGAGAAGCGCAGGCAGGGGAGGGGCAGAGGGAGAGGGAGACACAGAATCTGAAGCAGGCTCCAGGCTCTGAGCGATCAGCACAGAGCCCGACGCGGGGCTCGAACTCGTGAGCCATGAGATCATGACCTGAGCCAAAGTGGGACGCTCAACCGACTGAGCCACTCAGGCACCCCTCCAATTTTACTTTTTTTTTTTTTTTTTTTTTTAAATTTTTTTTTCAACGTTTTTTATTTATTTTTGGGACAGAGAGAGACAGAGCATGAACGGGGGAGGGGCAGAGAGAGGGAGACACAGAATCGGAAACAGGCTCCAGGCTCCGAGCCATCGGCCCAGAGCCTGACGCGGGGCTCGAACTCACAGACCGCGAGATCGTGACCTGGCTGAAGTCGGACGCTTAACCGACTGCGCCACCCAGGTGCCCCCAATTTTACTTTCTTTTTTTTTTTTAAATTTTTTTTTTTTCCAACGTTTTTTTAATTTTTTTTATTTTTGGGACAGAGAGAGACAGAGCATGAACGGGGGAGGGGCAGAGAGAGAGGGAGACACAGAATCGGAAACAGGCTCCAGGCTCCGAGCCATCAGCCCAGAGCCTGACGCGGGGCTCGAACTCACAGACCGTGAGATCGTGACCTGGCTGAAGTCGGACGCTTAACCGACTGCGCCACCCAGGCGCCCCCCAATTTTACTTTCTTAATGGCATTTCAGAGTAAGTTGTGGGTCATGTTATCCTTCCCTTTAATGTTTTAGCATGTATATCATTAACCAGAGTTCATTACTTGTATTTTTTTTAAGTATTAATACTTTAATTACTTTGAGGAGAGAGGAATGGAAATACCACATGTAAGAATTCTTAAAAATACAAGTTAAATCAAATTTTAAAGGACCTTACTATGAAACTGACTAGTTTCAGAGGTTTAATTAGTGGTATAATTACATATATAGCTACTAAGGACACACAGCCTAGAGGTTCTGTAGTAATGAATCATGATGAAAATTTACTTTACTAATTTTTTAGTTAATTTGTCTGGTTAAAAGGTAGTTATCTCCCTAGATTTTTTTTTTTTTTTTTAGATTGAAGTATAATTGACATATGATACCCCCTTAGTTTCAGGTATACATCATAGTGATTTGATATTTTTGTACATTAGGAAATGATCCCCATGATTAGTCTAGTTACCAGAATCTGTCACCATGCAAAATTATTACGGTATTAATGACTGGGTTCCCTATGCTGTACATTACATCCCTCTGACTTCTTTCTTTTACAACTGGAAGTTTGTACTTATTAATTCTCTTCACCTATTTTTCCTTCCTCCCCAAACCCCTCCCTCTTCATGTAACCAATAGTTTGTTTCCTGTATCTATGAAACTGTATTGTTTTGTTTGTTTTATTTTTTTAAATTTTATATATCAGTGAAATCATATGGCATTTGACTTTCTTTGACTTATCTCACTTAGAATAGTACCCTCTAGGTTCATCCATGTCACAAATGGCAAGATTTCACTCTTTTTACATGGCTAAGTAATATTCTTTTTTAAAAAAATGTATCTATTTTGAGAGAGAGAGTGAGTGCACATGCTTGTGCACGCCAGTGGGGAGGGACAGAGAGAGAGAGGAAGAGAGAGAATCCCAAGCGGGCTCTGTGCTGATGGTGCAGAGCCCAATGTGGGGCTCTATCTCACGAATCTTGAGATCATGACCTGAGCGGAAATCAAGAGTCTGACGCTTCGCTGACTGAGCCACCCAGGTGCCCCAAGTAATATTGTTATATATATGTTCCTATAATATTCTTATAATCTCTGTCTCTATCTCTGTGTCTGTGTCTGTTCTGTCTATATGTCACATTTTCTTTATCCATTCAGCTGTTGAAGGACACTTGGGTTGCTTCCATATCTTGGCTTGTGTAGATAACGCAGTGAACGTGAGGGTGCATACTTTTCCCGGAGTCTGTGTTTCCATTCTTTTTTGCACATCAGTCCCCAGAAGGGGAATTGCTGGATCGTATGGTAGCTCTATTTTTAATTTTTTGATGAACCTCCATACTGTTTTCCATCGTGGCTACACCGGTTTACATTCCCACCAGCAGTGTACAAGGGTTCCCTTTCCCTACATCCTCACCAACACTTGCTGTTTTTTGTCTTTTTGATAATAGCCGATCTGACCCCTGTGAGGTGCTATCTCACTGTGGTTTTGGTTTGCAATTCCTTGATGGTTAGTGATGTTCTTTTCCCAGGCCCGTTGGCCATCTGCTTGTCTCCTTTGGAAAAATGTCTATTCAAGTCCTGTGCCCATTAAACATTTTTTTTTTTTATATTATGTAAGTTCTTTATATATTTTGGATGTTAGTCCCTTATCAAATATATGATTTGCAGATACCTTTTCCCATTCAGTAGGTTGCCGTTTCATTTTGTTGATGGTTTCCTTCACTGTGCAAAAAGCCTTTTCGTTTGATGTAATCCCATTTGTTTATTTTAGCTTTTGTTATCCTTGCCTAATGAGACTGGTCCAAAAAAAGTACCGCTAAGACTGATATCAAAGAACTTACTGCCTTTTTCTTCTAGGAGTTGTGTTTTCTTTTTTGAGGTAAATTTTACATAAAGTGAAATGTACAGACCTCAAGTGTGCATCGACCCGAGTTTTAACAAATGTGTATGCTGAAGCCATATGTTAGTCCCATACAGAGATTACAGAACATTATCAAGACCCCAGAAAGTTCCTTTATGGTTCTTCTTCCTCCTAAAGGCAATCTCTTGACATTTTTTCCCACCATACCACGGGGGACTAGTTTTGCTTGTTTTAGGACTTTATATAGTGGCCTCATGTATGTAGTACATAGTCTTTTGTAGAATGCTTCTTTCACTCACCGCAGTGTTTTTGGAATTTCATCCATGTTGTTGTGGATCATGTTATCAGTAGTTTGTCCCTTTTTATTGCTGTGTAGAATCCCTTTGAACAGTTTATTACCTGTTAATGGACCCCTGGGCCGTTTCCAGTTTTCAACTATTATGAATAGAACTACTACCAGCATTATTGTAGAAATCTTTTTGTGGATGTATGTTTTTCTTTCTTTTCTTTTTTACTGTTATTGATTGTGTACTAATATGTTTTGATGATTTCTAGAATAACATATACTGTATATGTAAAATGATGTATTTGTTATATATCCTTTTGACCAAGCATGGGATGTTTAAATATCTCTTATTGGATCATCATTATCATATTGCCAGATTAAGGCCTAACTGAACAAATGTGTACTAAGTACCTACTTTATGGAAAGCATTGTGGCAAGGAGACAGAGATAGAGAATATGGATTCTTTTCTAAATGAGCATATTTAGGGGCGCCTGGGTGGCTCAGTCGGTTAAGCATCCGACTTCGGCTCAGGTCACGATCTCACGGTTCGTGGGTTCGAGCCCCACGTCGGGCTCTGTGCTGACAGCTCGGAGCCTGGAGCCTGCTTCGGATTCTGTGTCTCCGTCTCTCTCCGCCCCTCCCCTGCTCATGCTGTCTCTCTCTGTCTCTCAAAAATAAATAAATGTAGAAAAAAATTTTTTTTTAAAAATGGGCATATTTAGAGGTGAGGGTATGTGTGTAGCAGATATAACGGCAGGAAAACTTACTTAGTGTTTACTGCATACAGCACACCATTTGAAATGTTTTCATTGATTTAATTCTCATAACAATCCTACTGGGCAGGACTGTTGTTATTTCCATTTTACACATGAGAAAATTAAAACATAGAGGTCTTAAAACTAGTGAGTGGTGAAACTGGGATTCAAATCAGGGAATTCGGTTCAGAGTCTGTGTTCTTAGTCACTGTGCTGTAAGTGACCGTAGTTATTTTGGGGCATAAACAACTCAGCTGGTTGTTACACCAGTATGTAACTAACTAACGGTGAGTCAGAATGCAGTCAGTGCTCCAGGAATGGTTCTGGTAAAAGCTTAGGCCATAAAGAAAGGTTGTTTCTGATGAGTGAGATCTGAGGTTTCCTGGAAAAGCGGACATTTGAGCTGAGTTTTGAAGGATGTCTGGATTTTCGTATGCAGGGAAATTATGGGCAGTGGTACAGAGGCACACATTGATGCATTTGTTAAGGGGGCGGGAAGTTGCCTGTTGTGACTCAGGTTTTTGGCACATGGAGGGGTGAGTTTATAGAGAAATGGGTCTTGGGAGATGGGAACCTTGAATGTAAACTCAGGATCTTGAACCTTCTATTAAATGGGAATCCAGTTTAAGAATTGGAATGAAGTGATCTAAATGATGTTTTAGGAAGACAATTCTGGCGACAGTGTGACAGGGCAGATTAGGGTAAGAGATTAAGAGGCAGGGGAACGGAAGACTGCTGCTGGTATCCAGCTTATAGAGGATAAGGTTCTGAAGAAGAATAGTGTTGGGAGAATAAAAAGGAGGCATTGAAAACGGGGTCAAATGGGGGAGACAGAAAGGAATTGAAAGTAACTCTGATCTGTTCACTTACTTTGGCGTATACATTTCTGCTTCCCTACCCCCCCCCCATCAGTTTTTTCAAAAATGAATTCTAAATCCGTGAATGTCTTTGATATCAGAAACCTGACAACATTTGGCACGAGCGGGAGTGTATTTTTTCACATATCAGAAAGCGTGAGGATAAACAGTCTTTAAGGGCCCTTCTCCAGCTAGCCTCTTGTCCCCCCACACCCGTTACCACTGCCTTTCACCCTCACAACTACCAGTTGCCCTCCAAGAGTTGCATCTTCCTTCTAGACAGAAGGAAAGACTCAAGACAGGAGGCAAAGACAAAAGGCATATTCCTTTTTATGAAGAAAATAATCTGTCTCCTAGAAGGTTCCATTGTATAGATTTCCATGTATCGTGCCTTATTGGCTGAACTCAGTCACCTGGCCCCCTCCTAGATGAAACAGGGTCTGGGAAAAGCTAATTAGAAAAACCCCTTTAATTGAAATATATCACAATATAATGTATACAGAAAAGTATGATATACACCTTATACAGCTTTCTGAATGCTTACACATCAAGTACACCTTTGTAGCCAGTGCTCCAAATCAAGACACAGAAATTACCAGTGTCGCTTCCATTCCCTGCTCTGACTCCCAAGGATAACTACTATCCTGACGTCTAGGTTAATTTTCTGTTTTTGAACTTTATGTAAGTGGAATAAAAATGAGTATTCTTTCGTCTGTCTTCTTTTGCTCAATGCTTTATGAGATTCGTCTATCTTGTTGTGGCTGTAAGTCATTCTCACTGCTGTCTAGTATTCCGTTGGTGAACAGACTGCAATTTATCCATTTGGTTATTGATAGGCATCAACAGTAGCTTCAGGTTTGGGACTATTTTTTTTTTTTTTTTTTTACATTTATTTATTTCTGAGAGGCAGAGACAGAACACAAGTTGGGGAGGGACAGAGAGAGAAGGAGACACAGAATCCGAAGCAGGCTCCAGGCTCCGAGCTGTCAGCACAGAGCCCGATGCGGGGCTCGAATCCACAAACCCTGAGATCACGACCTGAGCCGAAGTCGGACGCTTAACCGACTGAGTCACCCAGGCGCCCCTGGGGCTATTTTGAATAAGATTGCTGTAAACTTTCTAGTTTATCTTTTGCTGAACATACATACACATTTCCGCTGAGTCCATACTTAGTAATGAAATTGCTGATTCAGGTTGTGTACTTGTATTTGGTTTTAGTAAATACCGACAAGTAGTTTTCCAAAGTGGACTACTCCATATCCTTACCAATACTTGGTATTTTCCATAGTTTTAATTGTAGCCATTCTGGTGGATGGGTGGTGGTGTCTCATGTGGCTTTAATTTGTGCTTGGGAAGGTGAGTATTACTTACTCTGAACAAAACTGGGTCCTGGTAGAAAGAAAAACAGGAAGATTAGATATCAGGTGGTAGCCAGTATTTGTTTACCTTAAGCCAGTCTTACCTTGAAGTACTGTGCGTGTATTGACTTATTACCCTTCACGACTACCCTGTGCGATGAGTGCATTTTACATATGAGGAAGCAGAAGCACCAAAGGTCAGGTAACTTGCCCAAGGTCATAGTGCCAGTAATGGCAGAGCTAAGACTTGGGCCCAAGAGGTCTGGTTTCATAGCCTGTGCTCTTAGCTCCTGCATCGTATGAAAGGGTCTGCCACAGAAGCTTGTGTGTGACGTTCTCATTTGTAAGTTTGTCTTTTAATTTAGTCTCCTTTCTCTAATGATTGTAATGATTATTAATGTATGTTGAGTATTTGCTGCATTGTAAGCACTTTGCATGTATTAACTCAGTGCTTGTGGCATCCATCTGAGGTGGGTAGTGTTATCATCATCGTCATATAATTATTTTTATCATCCCCATTTTAAAGAGGAAGAAAGAAGACTAGTGAAGTTAAGTAATTTGGTCAAGGTCATGTCGAACATACTGGGGGAACCAGGATTTGAACTTAGGCACCCTAATTCGATAGTCCACAGGCCGAATCACTACACTCAAACGTGTCACTTCCAAACGTACCGGGGTGGCTGTTACCAGGTTTATCAGCTTCTGCGAGGACGTGTCTTTGGCATTGTTCTTTAGCTTCTGGCTGACCCTAAGACAACAACTGTTTCTAGTGTAATTCGAACTTGCTTCACTTGTTTGTCCCAGGGCAACTCACCGTCTGTGTGAAGTGAAAAGCACTTTTTGCATAGGTCAGAAGTGGCTGGTCGTGGGGTATCAGTAAAGCAGTTCTTAAAAGGTTTTGAGCATGAGGGTCCCTCCTCTCCCTTAAGACTTTCTCCATCCCTCCACCCCCCATAAAGGTAAACTTGCACATTATGATAGAAGGGTGTTTGTGTAAATACATATACTGCATATGGAAAAGTACCTGTAATTGCTTTAAATCAAAATGAGTTCACAGTATGTGTATTATTTTCTAACTTGGTGTTTTTCCATTTAATAGTATGTCTTGAACCTCTTTTCGTATACTGTAATGTACATGACGTATCCTCTAGTGGGTGTACATTTGGGTTTCCGGTTTTTACTATTATAAATCACCTGTGAGAAATCTCTGTGCATGTGAAGGGGGAGGGGCATGTTATCTCCCCTCACTCCCGCCTTGCCTAATACTGATACTAAGTCTCTAGCATCCATGAGTCAAGTTTTCCTGGTTCGCTTTTTTAAATTGTATACTAAAGAGAATATTTTTATTTTCCTGTAATTTTTGCCCACACATGGCCTCTGTCTTTCGTGGGCATTCATTCCTGGCATTGCTGAGATCTAGCAGGTGACCCTGTGGCACACTAATGAGAATGAGTTCCTAGGAAACACCTGTTAAATACTGCTGTCCCCTGAACAAAACAATGCAGTTTGGAGCATTCTGTTGAATTATGTTATGTTATTTTTCGTTGTTACTATTCAAATTAACACATCATTCAAATTAAGAGAACAGCTCTTGCTTATTACTGTTTCTAACATCAGACTTACTGATTTGTGCGGAGGGATTCTAGCTCAGATTTTTGAGTCGTCCTCCGTGACTTTTTAATGCTCATTTTTATTCTCAGTAGACAGAACGGTAATTACACCGAGCTGGATGTCACTAGTCAACCCTGCCTGGCATTCTCTTAGTGAACAGAGTGGGCTCACTAAGCATTCCCCTCCCGCTTCCCCCATTCGCCTCTTGTGTTAAAGAGGGCAATCAGGAATCAGCACCTCATGGAGACTCAAGGTAAAGCCCACTTGATTCTAGCCACACACTTCACAACATATATACCCCCATTTTAGGCACTGGGTGTGTATACTGGTGATACAGACATCACTGCTTCCGAGGATCTTCTAGTTGAGTGGACAGATGTTCACGGCACACCGGTGAGGTCGGCTGGGAAGCATGGCATCCTCCTTTTTTACAGATGTGCAAACTGAAGGGAAGTGACTTAGTGAAGGTCGTTCCACTGCTTGGTGACGGACCTGGGACCTGTATCCCAGCCCTCTGACTCCAGGTCCAGTGCTTTTTCAGAAACAGCCGGGTGTCTCTTGTTTTCCAGAAAACGGTGTGTTATGTAAAATGTCAGGCGTGTAAATTGCATTTGTTAGAGCTTTTAATAGATTACTGGTGTTGGTGGTGATAGGGAATACTAGAAGTCTAAATGTGCATTTTAACCACATATTTTGTCGGGTTTTGGTTGCAGTCAGGTGACACGCAGTCTTTTGCACAGAAGCTCCAGCTCCGGGTACCTTCAGTGGAGTCTTTGTTTCGAAGTCCACTAAAGGAGTCTCTGTTCAGATCTTCTTCTAAAGAGTCTTTGGTACGAACGTCTTCCAGAGAGTCCCTGAATCGATTTGACCTGGACTTTTCTGCGGCCACCTTTGATCCATCCTCTGATATGGAGAGTGAACCAGAAGACTCACTCCCTAATTTAGACAGTCTCAACAAAGAACAGTTGATTCAATGCTTGCGAAAAATGGAACGAAGGTTGAATAGCTACAAAGGAAAATGTTCCGAGGTAGGAGCATGATTTTTTTTTTTTTTTTTTTTTTTGCCAATACGAAAAATTTCCCTCTTGTTCTCTGTCTAGTTCATACTACTGTATGGCTTTTACTCTTGTGGTTGGCTAAACCATTGATTCCCCATATCCGCTGATTATTATGGCTAGTCTCTGGCGTTATCTAAAGATTTTCAGGTGTACAGAACCCCTTTGGCAAGACGGTTAGTCAAATTTTGGAGAAGATCATTTCTGTAGCCTTCCGGTTTGCACCTTCCGTGGCCCTCTTCTCCCCCAGCCCCTCTCCCCAACATTGCTTGCACCCCCGCCCCCCCGCCCTCCCGGCGTGCAGAGCGCATCATCTTTCCTCCTCACATCCCCTTTTCTTGTTCATCTTCTAACTGCTGTGCTTCCGAAGTGACCTCTTCTGCCGACCAGACTTCCATCGCTGCTTACCCTAATTATGTTTTAGGTGGTCCGATTTTCTGACACATTTGGTTCACTCTCATTATACCTGCATTTAAACTTCACCTCAGATGAATCTTTACTTGCTAAATCCCTTGAGGGTGGCACTGTGTGTCTAAGAGAGGAAGGCAGCAGTCCCATTCCATCTTTTTTCCGCTCTTCCCTTTGGGCTGGGTTGTATTAGTTTCCCTCCCGGTCCTGTGCAGTGAAAACTCTTCTTCCTTAGGAAAGCCTTTCTGGGGCGGGTTGCCCGTGGAATTTTTTTCCTTAGACAGTGCATAATGTTTTATTGCCTTACCAGTTAACTCAGCATTATAGTTAACTTTAATTGATGAATAATAAGGTTCAAGGTCTGTATATAATGTTAGCCATAACTGCCATTTTCGATTATGGCTGGAGTATGCTTAGTTTTACCCTTGCAGCCAAACATAAGAACAGAAACCCCTAGACGAAATATGTAAAATATCTTTTTAAAACTACAAAGTGCTGACAAAATAGGAAGGAATTATTAGGCTAAACTCTCTCAGCTCGCTGGAAGCTAGACATGTAACTAGCATTAAAGCCATCTCTCTCATGAGGTACTCGTGGAATCAGGCAGCTTTTTCCCGTAAATTTATTGTTATTCATTTCTGTCCGAGTCAATAATCGTCCTGGATTATTTGTTGTTTAGACTTATGCTATTTTTACTAACTTGCCTGTTGCTTCTAAGTTTGAAGCTGGGGCAGCAGTGTAAGTAGTATGAAAGTATGCAAGACACTATGCATTTTAAGTTTACGGTGCCATTGAATTTTGCACCTTCTCTGTGAAGTAGATATTAATGAGCTTCATTTAGTAGAATGGGGTTGAGAGGCTCGTGGAGACTTAATCACAGAGATTAAGAAAATGTGCTTAAAGTCACACAGGTAGCAGCTGACAGACCTCAGGTCTTTCTGGTTGTTTCCACCCTTCTGTGCCACCTCAAGTAGAGTCATGCAGCTTCTTAGGGATGAAAAGAGCACATAGTCTTCGTGTCTGTCTTTCCTTGCCATTGTAGGTGACCAGGATAAGATCGTGCTGTAAGTGACATCTCATTATTGGCTTACTCTTCCCACCTCTCCTACTCCCCGCTTGTTGAGCACCGTTTTCCTATCCGGGAATAAGAATAGCTATTTTAAGGTAGTAAGAGGAGGATGATTGTGGTCTCAGGCAGATTTTTTTTTTTTTTTAATTCTTTATTGCATGGACTCCCCTTCCGTGACTGCCTGCCTCTTAACTCAAGGCATCAGTAGATGCGTTGAGGGGCACATAGCAACCTTCCAAGGAGAATGGCAGGGTGCGGAGTAGGGGAGTGCTTCCTCTTCAGGCTGCAGCCTGTCTCTTCAGAGCCCTCTTGTACTTCTGAAGTAGGGTCCAAATAATCCATTGGAGCCCTGTGCTTGTTTTTCAGATGAATAGGGCTATGCAACCTCTAGGTTTAAGAGATTTGTTAGTGTATAATTTCATCAGGTTGTGTAGAATGTTTAAATATCCTTCCTATTTAATTAGGTTAAATGGTTAAACATCTCTTCAGAACCTACATTACCCGTTTTCATCTATTGGTTACGAGTCCCTTTCTTCAGATTTTTACCCAGCCCTCGTCACAGTTCCTATAATCAGAGTCTTTTAGAGATGAATTACATGGTCTATAATAGCCCAAAGCAACAAAACCGCCCGGTGAGCTTGCTAAATAAACACATATCCCTCCCCTCACCCCCAACTCCAGCCTCATTCCGTTAGTTTGGCGTGGGACCCAAGACTTTCTCCTCCTAAGCCAGCTCCCGGGGGATGCTGTCGCTGATGGTACTGGTTTGTGGCCGCAGTTTGAGCAGCCTCGTGCCTTTAGGCAAGTTGGCTCTGATCATAACTGGGTACTGAGATTTAAAGATGTGTGTGCCTGAGGTGGAATCGAGTACAGATTTAACATCTTTGTACAGTCAAGTTCTATTTTATTTTTTAGAAATACATTTCATTTGTTAATTTTGACTGTACGCTATATGCATCTAATGAGGTTGAATTATCTGTAAAAGGATTCTCCTGATTTGTGTATTTGTGACTTTCATAAAGAGATGCGTTAGCAGTATTTAAAATAACTCATTTAAAAAAAATAAAATAAAAAAAAAAATAAAATAACTCATTTATTTAGGAATGACTGATATTATTGGTGACTTTTTCTTTATTTTAGTTTGTCATAGCTTATCAGACTCTTCAGAGAGAGAAGAAGAAACTCCAAGTAAGTGATATCTTGGCTGTGATATTGATTCATACATTATTTAAAAATTAGAGTCTTACAGTAAGATAGTTCTGACCCTCACTTTTAATAATTCTCCATGTGACCCAAGTATTTTTTTTTAAGTTTATTTATTTATTTTGAAAGAGAAGGAGAGCACAAGAGGGGCAGAGGGAGGGAGAGAGAATCACTGTCGAGGGTTCGAACTCACTAACTGACCTGAGATCATGACCTGAGCTGAAACCAAGAGTCACACTTAACCAGCTGAGCCACCCAGGCACCCCGTTGTTTTAATAAAGGGAGTGAATGAGAAATTCCAGAGATTTTTACCTCTGGTCGGGATTGGCTTTTTTGAATTGTGGATCCCCTGCGGTGTGTAAGAGGTTCGGATTTAAGGCGTGTTTGCCTCTTTCAAACATGCTTTCTGGTGTCTCAATTTGCAAGTCACATCTTGGTTTTTAGTGGTAGAGACATACAGCCTTCTAAGCTTTCCCTTCTATTTTTGAAATATCTGCAGACGTCTCTGTTCCTTATCATTATGTCAAGGTCCAAACACAAGCATCTTCTCTGTTTTTTCCTGAGGCTGCTGCTTGTAAAGCTCTTGGTTAAGTATGTGGAGAGAGGAAGCTCTTCTGGGTGGCGCACCTCAGCCCCACTGTGTCACCCTGTTCTGTGGCTAGACATTTCCCACCAGGTATCCCAGGTGATAATTCACAGGTCAGAGCTAAGGGGAAGTATCCATTCCACTTCAAACGGTACCATCAGTTTGCTGTGATAAGATGTATAAATATTTATCACTTGGAATCATGCTGTATTAATTTCTGTTTCTGTCCTGTCTTGAGAAAGATGGAGAATATAGGCTTATTTTTGTTAGGGGATAGCAATTTTTATCTCTGCTGTATCACGATAAACATTTTAATGTCTTTTAATGGTAAAATATAACAGATATAGAAAGTCATGCACCAAAAATATAGTCTTATTTTTTACAGTAAAAGTTATTTTATTAACAGTTTAGCATTTTGTCCCATCTAAAGACACTAATTAATTTCCCCATGTGCATTATTGTAAAATATTTAATCTGCTATAAATAATAATCTTAATTAAGTACAATATTAAATTTTCTGGCTTTGATCTGGAGTATAATCAGTTCAGAATGATCATACCAATTATTTATTGCTGATTCAGTGTTCTCATTGTCCATAACAAATGTGGAAATCAGGATATTACAAATAGAGTTTTTAGTTAATGTTTTCTTGAACATGGGGTCTTTTGACACGAGGTAGCTCTGTTTTAATCCATTGTATTATTAATATTTCATAAATTCATATTCAAAAGTTCATCTTATTCCTACAGTCTGTGGGTACCTTGCTTGTGTATCTGTGAATGGTCTATGGATTTTTATTTCTAGATGTATGTAATTCTACCACTAAGTGGCGGTAGAGAACTGTGGTTGCATAGTCCCAGTGTAAAGGATGTTAAAGATAAAGTTCAATGATTTGTGCTCTTTTTCTACTTGCTTTTCATTAGTATGTCATGCAGTTGTTTGAACCAACTTTTTTTTTTTTTCTTTTTAAATTGAAGGGTATATTAAGTCAGAGTCAGGATAAAGCACTTCGGAGAATTGGAGAGTTAAGAGAGGTAAGTTGTGATTAGTACTTTGAGAATAGTAATTAAATCTCTTACATTTATCAGAACTCTTGTACTTGTTGGGAGAGTTTCATATACACTTCGGTAGTTAGAGTAAAAACTAAACAGCCCGGCTTATAAGATCAGTGATCAGTTTTTACAGTTTTTATTTGTGTCGTTTTCCTAAGGTATGTACTGTTGGTGGAATTAATGACATAAGAGGATCTTACTTAGGGGCACCTAGGTGGCTCAGTTGGTTAAGCATCCGACTCTTGGTTTGGGCTTAGGTTGGGATCTCACAGTTCATGGGTTGGAGCCCCGCTCTAATGAGTCCGGCTCCGTGCTGACGACGTGAGGAGCCTGCCTGGGATTTTCCCCCTCCCTCTCTCTCTGTGTCTCCCCTGTGCATGTGCACACAGACACACACACACCCTCTCTCTCAAAATGAATAAATAAACTTAAGAGAAAAAGAATATCATGGTTAGCAGTAGAATATCATTTGCCAGCTTGAACAGTCAGTGGCAACTTCCGAGTCTAACCTGTCTCCTCTATTAGGTATTTCAGGCTTGTTTTTTGTTTTTCCTAACCAATAATCTTGGTAAAATTAGATAAAAATTATGTTCATTATAATTTTGGGGGATAACTTTTACAATGAAGTATTAGAATTGAGGCAGATATTTATCATTTGGAATCATACTTTGCTCATTTCTGCTCCTGTCCTGTCTTGAGAAGAACAGATATTATTGACTTGTATTGGTTAGAGGATAGGATTCTATATCGCTCCTGTATCGCTTATGGTAAAATTTTAAAAATATTTTGATTGTGAAAATATTTTAATTGTAAAGTATAACAAATATAGAAAATCATGCACAAAAATATATGGCTTATATGTGTATGCTGAACACATCATAACCACCACCACGGTCAAGAAATAGAATGTTCCTTGTCATCCCAAGAGCCCCTGTGTGTTTCCCAACCAAGTCATAGTCCCGTCCCTTTCTCCAAAAATAACTACTGACTTGTGTTGTACTTCCTTGTGTCTCTTTAAGCTTTTTTTTTTTTAAGTTTCTTTATTTTGAGAGAGAGAGAGAGAGAGAGAGAGAGAGAATTCCAAGCAGGCTCCACACTGGCAGCATGGAGTCTGAGACAGGGCTCGAACCCCTGAACCGTGAGATCATGACCTGAGCCCAAATGAAGAGTCCAACGCTTAACTGATTGAGCCACCCAGGTACCCCTAAGGTTTTATCACCTAAGTGTGCACCTCTAGACATAATAGTCTTGCCTGTGTAAAAATTGTTTTGGTATATCTTGAAAAGTCTCCTTGAATCTACACATCCCCCTGGATCCCTTTCTTTTCCTTACAGTTCGTGTATGGAAAAACCTGATGATAAAAGACACAAAATCACTTATTGGCCTTATTCCAGCATTATAAACACAACAGTCTTAGAATAACAATTCTAATACTACCACCATCAATTATGATTCATGAAATTAGTTAAATAAATTTTTATATACTATTCCAGTTTTTCCACCATTTAAAGATCTTTTTCCATATGTATACTGTTAGGTCATGAGCCATTACATATGTATTCTTTTCCTTTTAATCCTTGTGAAAATGAAAACCCTGTTAGGAAATACTTGTCAGAGACACAGATTGACAAGTTTTAGTTATTTTTCGTATCTGCCTACCTGTGTTAGTTTTTCGTTGCTGCTGCAACAAATACCACAACCTTAGTGGCTTAAGACAACACACATCTCAGAAATTTGACACAAGTCTTATGCAGCTGAAATCAAGGTGTCGGTTGGACTGTTCCTTGATGAAGGTTCTAGGGGACAATCTGTTTCTTTGCCATTTCCAGCTGTTGAGGCTGCCGCGTCCTCTGGTCCTTGGACGTGGCAAAGCCTTTTTCCTTCATCTTCAAAGCTATCAATGTTGCATCTCTGCCCATTCGACCATAATCACTTCCCCCCTTCTCTTCGAACTCAATTGGGAAAGGTTCTGATTTTAAGAACCCATGAGATTAGATTGGGCCCACCCAGATAATCTAGGATAATCTCCTATTTCGGGGCTCTTGACTTATTCACATCTGCACCTTCTCCTGATATATTACAGGTTCAGGAATTAGGACTTGGGATCTGGGGGGCCATATTCTGCCTACCACACTGTCTTTAGTCAAGACTGTAATCAATGGAATGGCCAGGGGACAGCTGGGCCACGGGAAGAGAGGAGGAACAAGGGGTCTAGAGGCCATAGAATAAAGTTTGTTTGGTACAGATCTACTCTATTTTTTTAGTGGCTAAGATCTATTTCTGAACTATAACTCTGGTTCCAGCTACATGAAGAGAGATTTATTCCGTCATTTATGTGTAGATACTGAATGGATAAGTGAGGGTCTGGATATTTTAAATTTTGTTCACAAAGAGCAAAAAATGTCCTTCAGCTACACAGCATGATCCATAAAATCATGATTAGTATTTAATTAAGCACTCAAAGTGCTGTTAGTCATAAAGTATTTCGTTTCTTTGGAATTAAAGTCTGAAGAGAAGTTACACGCAGGTAGTACTTTATTGATTTAGACCAGGCAAAAGAGTATAATTTTCTTTATTTTGTTATATGAAGATACTCAGGGTATTAGGAAGGATGTCGGGTTTGAGGCTAGCATTGAGAACCACCGTGACTTCCAGTGCTTTGACGAAACCTCAGATGCAAGGCCTTCTGGCTAAGCGTCTGCAGTTTCTTACTGTTGGCATATTCACTGTATCCCTGGGGGGTTGCAGCTTTCTGTAAGTTTGCCGTGGCTGAACCAAGAAAGAAGGCATTTGCAGATTTCTATGGAAATTAAGATTCTATGAAAGATTTTGAAGAGATGAGGAAAGCTGGTATCTTTCAGGGGCTAAAAGGATTTTGGAATGTAAAGAATTTCTTCGGGTTGAGTCCCATGGAATTTTGTCACTGATCTGTGTTCCTCAATTATGGAACACGAATACTCGGTTATGGCATAGTTTCTCTTGATAAACAAGCAGCTAACAAATAACTGTAATAAAAAAAGATATTCAGAAAACATTGCTTGCTTAGTATTTTATTTCTTCCTCATGCATATACACGTGAGTAGAATCCATGAACATCTCTCCTAATATTTTTTGGATGGATGACAAAACAAAACAGCAGTCCTATATATCCATATCCATATATGTATGTATATTTTATTCTTACACTGATTTCTAGCATATTAGGCATTTGTTAATGAATCAGATAAGTAAAAAAAGGTAAGCAAGACCATTCCCAACAGATAGCATGTAATTTTCTTTGCCTGATCTTGAATCTTATAACATCCACAGATATTAAATAGGAATATCATATTATGAGAAAGTTAATAGAACTATGAATATTATGAGCTCATCCAAGTAGATAGGGTTCTGATTCCCTTTTAAGGCCAGATAAATGGGGAGTAAATGAAGACACTATCCTAGATATTTCCTCCTTTCTCTGTCCTTCTGTCCGTGCATGGCATGTACTTTTTCTAGGCTCACCTGGATGCAGTTCATTATAAGCAATTGCTGTTCTCAAAGCTAACTTTAGGGAGGAGGGTTCATTTTTTGCAGCTTGAAATCACATCTGAGCATAATGGGTAGCATAGGGCAAAGATAAAAAATAGTGAAATAGTTAATGTATTTGATACATTCTACTCATCAGGATTTCTCTCTAAGGGTATAATCAGAAAGACCTTTCAAATCATATGCATAAAAATGTTAATTTCAAGACTTGCCAAAATTTGTAAACAGTCTGAATGGCCAAAAATGGGAACATTATTGAATTAGTTTGTTATATTTAGTAATATTATAGAGCCATTTATTATTATTTGGCTAAAAAGTTCAAATAGTATTAGATATACCCTGAAGGTTTAATCAAAAATAAATTAAAAAAAATTTTTTTAATGTTCACTTACTTTTGAGAGAGTGAGAGAGACAGAGCATGAGTGGGGGAGGAGCAGAGAGAGAGAGGGGAGAGAGGGAGACACAGAATCCTAAGCAGGCTCCAGGCTCTGAGCTGTCAGCACAGTGCCCGACGCGGGGCTCAAACTCACAAACCGTGAGATCATGACCTGAGCTGAAGTCGGATGCTTAACTGACCGAGCCACTCAGGCACCCCAAAAGAATTTTTTTTTAATGTTTTATTTAATTTTTGAGAGAGCGAGAGAGACAGAGCATGAATGGGGAAGGGGCAGAGAGAGAGATGGAGACTGAGCTGGCAGGACACAGCCTGATGTGGGGCTCGAATTCACCAGCCATGAGATCATGACCTGAGGTGAAGTCAGATACTTAACCAACTGAGCCACCCAGGTGCTCTAGAAGAAATTTTTAAAGTAAGAAATGACCCCAGATACTAGGGTCCAGTTCTAGAGGTAGTGAGATCCCTATCAAGGAAATATTGCACAATTGGCTAGCCAGCCTGTGGGCCGTCGTCAGGATATAAGTAGACAGTTCTTAAGTTCCTTTTTAACTGTAGTCTGTATTGTTTATGGAGTACTTAGTAGAATGAGGTAAAGTGACAAGTGGAGGGAGTGGAGTGTATGATTAAAAGATGCTGCTGTTGTATCCAGGGATTTCTTGTCTACACAGAGAGGTTAAAACATTAAAAACCTGAAAATCATCATATATATTGAGGAATTTGGGGACACCTGGGTGGCTAGGTTGGTTAAACGTCTGACTCTTGATTTCAGCTCAGGTCATGATCTCATGGTCATGGGATCGAGCCCTGTGTCAGACTCTGCACTGACCATGAAGCCTGCTTACGATTCTTTCTCCCTCTCCCCCTTTCCCCCTCCCCCATGCACGTGTGTGTGCGCGTATGTGTGCGCGCGTGTGTGTGTGCGTGCACGTGCTCTCTCTCAAAAAAAAATTGAGGCATTTTTGTTGGCTGTTAGAGATGGCATATAACAGAGTCTAGTATGGTAGGATGTAGAAAATTATTTGGAAGAAATGAATTTTAAGGAGAGTAAAGGATCATAAAGAATTGGCCTGTGCGGAGTCGTGGACGGCAGTGCTTTCCAGACTGTTTGGCTTTCATGGACTGAAAAATTACCTTCTAGTTCCTTCCAGATATAGGGGAAAGGAGAATTGTCAGGGAGCTGCAGACTTTTATTTTTTCAAGTAGGACATTGAATAAGGAACCAGATTCTTTTATTGTCATTATTTTGTGAAAGATTTTTTTTTTTTTTTTTTTTTTTAATTTTTAAGTAATTTCTATACCCATGTCACAACCCTGGGATCAGCTGTTGCCTGCTCTTCCAACTCAGCCAGCCAGGTGCCCTGAAAAGGTTGTTTTTTTTTTTTTTTTAATAACAAAAAAGAGTAGGAAAGACATATTCTCAGAGTAAAGGACAGTTGTTTAAATGAAGGAAAAACTGTCTACACCGGCTTTGTGTTTGTTATTTCACCGCGGATCCGTCAAGACTTCATTGTGGACCTGTCCTGACTCAAAGACTGGCATTTGGAGACTCGTTCTGTGGGAGGAGCCAGGCCAGGAGTTTTAGTGAGAGGAGCAGTGCCAGTGGGATCTTGGGGCGGTGTAGGCGTGGGGGAGAATAGAGAACAGTTAGTGCTTCAGTGTTTTGAGAGCTAATAAATTTGAAACATTGTCGAAAGAGGGCGTTGCTTGTTAAGTCCTTGCAAATGTTGTTTGGGGAAAATTTCCTAGCAAATGTGTGTGCAAGGGATGGATTAAACCAGAGGAAGACTTGAGGTGAGAATTCTCTCTACAAGGCTACTGAAGGAAATTAGTCATTGAAATGATAGAGATCTGGACTATAGTTACGGATGTGGAAAACGAGAGCGCTCAAATATTGTAACAGCAGTAAAAGAATCTGCTCATACGCAGGGATTGACAAAGGGAGGCAAAATGTGACTGTGAACGTTCTGAGCTCAGGGAACTAGAAAAGGAGGCATCCTAGAAAAATAGATGGGTTTTGATGGGATATTTCATATGCTCCAGACTGTAATCTCTAGCATTCTAACGGAATAAGTGTCAGAAGCACCGAAGGCACAGGACTGAAGGGGGATCGATGCCAACAGAATCTGTGAGGCAGGTGGGGCAAAATAAGAGACAGGAGTGTAGACAGGAGCCTAAAGCCCCAGAGAGCAGGTGCCTCATCTGAGAAGGGAACTATTGGTGACTGCTATAATAGAGAGGTAAAGACCATTGGATTTAGTTGGGAAGGCTCCCTAATGACCCAGAGAAAGGAGCATTTTAAGTAATTTCAGGAACTTGAAATTTTTCAGTTTGGTGATGGGCTAGTTCAGCCTTTTCGTTTCACAGATGAGGAAGCTTCTGACTTTGGCTGTCTCTTGCTTCTGGGTATTGGGAGGAGGAAGGTTGTATTGGCTCTCTGTTTGGTAGAAAACAATGTAGTTTTAGGTCAAGTGCATCCAGAGAGCACAAGGAGTAAGACGTCTTAAAGTCGGATAAAGATTTTTTAGCTTAAATAATTATTTGTCCTCTCCACACTATTAACATCATAGAGCAGTCATTCCAGCTCTACAAATACACTTTCTTCTTGGACCTTCGGGGTTTTGAAGGAACAAAATTATCTGCTGGGAGAAATGCTAACGTTTTATGCGCTGATTCTTCTCTAATTATTGTTGCTGATACTTTACCTTCAGAGAAACGCAAATCTGGATTATGTTTTTGAGCTTTGAAAACCTCAAGGTTGTATTTTTTTTGTTTTTTACCGAAAACTACTTTAAAGCTCTTTGTGTTCTAGGAGCTGCAGATGGATCAACAAGCGAAAAAACGTCTGCAAGAGGAGTTTGATGCATCTTTAGAGGAAAAAGATCAGCACATCAGTGTTCTCCAGACTCAGGTAAAAGATTACAAGAAAAAGTGTGTGGTGTTTGGATAGAGAAAAATGAAGGGAGTTTTGAAGCTCTAGATGTTACAAAATGGCCTTTTTTTCTTTTTTTTTGAGAGCGCGCGCGCGCGTGTGAGAGAGAGTGTGTATGTGTGTGTGTGTGGGGGGGCACATGTGTGAGCCAGAGAGGGGCAATGGGGGAGAGAATCCCAAGCAGGCTCCATGCTCAGCACAGAGCCTGACATGGGGTCGATCCCAGGACCATGAGATCATGACCTGAGCTCAGCCACCAGGTGCCCCAAAATGGCCTATTTTTTTTTTTTTTTTTTTTTTTTTAATTTTTGAGAGAGAGTGAGTGAGTGAGCATGAGCGAGGGAGGGCACAGAGAGAGGGAGACACAGAATCCAAAGTGGGCTCTGCACGGACAACACTGACCCCATGTGGGTCTCGAACTCATGACCTGAGCTGAAGTTGGATGCTTAACCGACTGAGCCACCCAGGCGGCCCTATCATCTTATTTTCTAATGCACATTTCTTTTTTAGGTTTCTCTGCTGAAACAGCGGTTACGAAATGGCCCCATGAATGTTGATTTACCGAAACCGTGTCCTCAGATGGAACCACAGGCTGAAGGTGCCACTAAAGAGAACACGGATAGTGATATAGAGCCAGTAGGTAAGCTTCATCTTGTGAAAAAGTTAGTTTAGAAGCTAGGGGAGGATGTTGAGAGTTTCCGGGGCATGATGTGGGCTGAGATAGAAAAGTGTCCTCCTACGATTTCCAGAAAGATGCACGAGTGTTTGTTACTTTGGTTCTTTGTTTGTTGTGGTTATTCAGGAGAACGGAGCTAAGTCATTGTTTTAAGACTTGAAAGCCCGTGAGTAGCACCACGTTTTCGTTGTAATTAAAATTCACTCTAGCGCTCACTTCAGCAGCACATACGCTAAAATTCATGATGTTACACTGTTTTATTGATAGTGGTAGCTAGATTTCGTAAAAACAGATCCATCCTGTTTAAGATAAGTGAATTTGTTCTTGTCGCTGGCTATTTCATTTTTTAAGTAATACTGCTTAAATATTTCTGCATTCAAAGATATCTGTATTTGCTTTCTAATTAGAAAAGAAGGCATAGGGGCACTGGGTGGCTCAGGCAGTTAAGCGTCCAACTTCAGCTCAGGTCATGATCTCACAGTCCTTGAGTTCGAGCCCTGTGTCAGGCTCTGTGCTGACAGCTCGGAGCCTGGGGCCTGCCCGTGTCTCCTCTTCTCTCTGCCCCTTCCCCTCTCATTCTGTGTCTTTCTCTCTCTCTCTCAAAAATAAATAAACATTAAAAAAAGAAAAGAAAGAATAGTAAATTTTGTCTCACAATCCAGTTGTTGCCCTCCATACTCTTTGAGGCTTTAAGGTACATAGTCAGCAAAATCCCCACTTTTTATTTAGTAGGTCTTTCTCCCAAAGATGCTTATGACAAATCGTTAGTCCGGGCAGGGCCAGAGTTAGGTGCTGAACAGCCATCTGTGTGAGCAACCAGCCTAGAAAGGGTCCTGAAATTCCCCTGTGAGTATGAAAACTTTACTCATAAACGTATGGAGAATGTAGAAAGCTGTACTTACCAGAACTCCTCTCAGGAACAGATGAGGATACATTAGAAAAATTTCTTATTAATCCTCTTGGGATGGGAGCCAGGACACAGAGGGCACTTTTGAATAACAAAAGACGGTCATCCAACTGTCTTTCAAGGAGGGTGGACTCTGGCAAGTTAGTTAACTACTGGGTGTTTTGTGCCCTTTGGGGTGGGGTTGTACCATAGGTCGGGTGAATGCACTGCCCTGCTTCTTCAGATACAGGCCATACAAATAGTGACTGAGCAGAGGCTGGGAAGGGTAGGCCTCTCTTCTCCGTCCGGCTCAGAGGACAGCAGAGCGTAGGGTGAGAGTGCACCCCTGTGTCCTAACAGAGGAACTGTTCCCAGAGAGCCCTTCTGTTCCTTACTGACTGCCCCTGCCCGTGCTGCTTTATTGATCGCCGTAGATGGAGCTTCTGCTAAAAGCCTGCAAGTACTTCAGCACAGAGTTAAGCGGCAAGAGAATCTCCTGCAGCGTTGTAAGGCAACAATTCAGTCGCATAAGGAACAATGCGCACTGCTAACCAGTGAGAAAGACGCTCTGCAAGAACAGCTAGATGAAAGGCTTCAAGAACTAGAAAAGATGAAGGTAAAAGCTCAAATGAGTTTGGCTTGATGTAACCCTGTAAAGCTAGATCCACCGGCCCCAGCGTGGCCCGCATCGCCCTCTCCTGCAAAGCCCTTCCCTTCTTCCATGCACAGTACGGAGAGGACTCCCAGTTGCCCTGGGATTTGTAGCATTGACCGTCCTTTCCCGACGTCCTGTGCGCCGTTGCTCTTACTGGACTGACAAGTATCCAAATTAGACAAAATGTGTAGAGTTCTCATGTGAGGAGAAGCTTTCTTAGAGATGGAAATGAATTTTTAAAATTTTTTTAGGAGCTTCATATGGCTGAGAAGACTAAACTTATCACTCAGTTGCGTGATGCAAAGAACTTAATTGAACAGCTTGAACAAGATAAGGTAAACCAATAAACCTTATGATACTAAAAGTTTTCAGGGGGCCCCAGAATTCACTTTGGAAGCAGGTAGAGGCATTCAGGCATATGCTTTCCAAAGTTATTATAGCTGCTTCCCTGGAACATCTTTTTGTTGTAATTTTGAAATTTGAATAACTGTTAGCATTAGTTGTATATCATGTGAAGCCGATTCTCTGTCATTTTTTGATTCCGGTAAGCGTTTTGATTTATAGATTAGCGTAACTATTGCAAAAATAAACCTAGTTATAGTACCTGAGTACTTTTCGGAGAAACGTTGAATTTTTTTTATAGGTAAGACATTACTGAAAGTGAATGATGTTAAGTATTGTCTTCAAATATAACGGAAACAGATTAATCTCTCAGATAAATTGCCTTAAGTAAAGAAGTGGTAGTGTGTGTATTGGTATAAACGGAAGTTTGGGCCAAGAAATTTTAGGATGTACAGGTGAGATTGGCAGTTTACAGAGGGAGTAGCAGCTGTGGCCATGGCAGCAAAGACAACTGAAAATTCATGGGTGAATCCTTTCCCCCCAGGTCTTTCAGCCCCGAGTTCTTGGTTTCTTTTTCTAAAGCAGCTCCCAGTTGGTTCACGTTGTCCACCATTTTCTTTACTATGCTACGTTATAGCTATAGTATTTAAGGTGACCAGGCAATTAAGAACATGTCAGAGCTGTTTACTTTTGAAACGTGTTAGCAATCTTTTCATTCTCCGATGTCACTTTGCTAGATTCAACTCTATCCACTTCATGAAGGCCCACCTTAAAAAAAGCGAACCCACCGCCCAGCTTCAACAGGTGACATCTCTGGGCTCATCTTGTTTCGCCTGCACATGTCTAGCCCTTATTATCCTCAGCCCAGAATTTACTTTGTTGTAGAGCAAATCCAAGAAGTCTCGTAATTTCTTCCCTAAGTATTTTGATGTATTTTTAAAACAAAAGACTCTTTTTATTTCTATAAAAATATAACTACATTTTCATGTTCACCGTCTAAAAATGTAATAATTCCTTAATACCACCACCTATCTGGTTTCAGATTTTGCCTTTTGTCTCATACTTTCCCCCCCTTCTCTGTGAGTCAAGATCTAAGTAAGTTTCTTTCATTGAAGTTGGTTGACATGTGACTCTTAAGACTTCTTTTAATCAGTAGGTTCCATTGCCCATCCCTCCCGCCCCGTGTCTCTTTTTCTCCATTGTGATTTGGTTTTTGAAGAAACTGAAGGTTGACGATCTTGTTTTGAAATTTTGTATAATCCCCATTCACCTGGTTTGTATCTGTCCATTAATATCAGCCATCCGGAAGAGTCACAGCGTAAACCGAGGTTTGACAAACTCCACAAGTAAAGTCATAATCTTAAGATCATGAAATAGCTGTCCCCAGATCTTATTTTTCAGGAGACAAGTTGAACCACCCTGTTTTTTGTTAGTCGCAAATGACTGATTCAGTGTATAATATATAATGTATAATACATAATATCCCTTTTCCCCTTAGTGACCTTCATTTCATGTGTAGATTATCCAGAGAGCGGGAGGACAGTAGCAGTTAGCAAATTGGAGGAGTCGGGGTGGCACCAGAGACTGGCACAAGAGAAAAGAGAAAAAGCAGGCAGACTACCACAGTCTTGGCCCATCGTTGTGGCAGCAGTAACCTTCCGCCTTCAGTGGCCTCTGAGGCTCTCCCCGTGTTCCAGCACAGATCGATAACCGTAGTTCATGGTAGCCCTGAGCCAAGTACAAAAGGCTGTACTGTGTTCATTATAAACTAGTTACTGAGATAGGGAACATTGGCGCAAACACTTATAGGAAGATTATAAATCTTTTAACTAAAATGTGTTTTTAACACTCAAAAGTTTGAACTTACTATTAAAATAATTTTTCATATTAACAAATACCCTGATCTGCCAGGTAACCAGAGTTGTTATAGTATATAGTGTAGTATAGAGCACAGAGCACACACTTCAGTTTGTGAAATACTAAAATCATTCTTACGCTCTCCTTAGTACGAAATACTAGGTTTTCTGCCTTTTAAGTGAGTTTGATATGTGCTATCGATGATGCAGCTTTGTTAGGCAAACACTTCAGTGTCTGCACTTCTGTTTAGGGAATGGTAATAGCAGAGACGAAACGTCAGATGCACGAAACCCTGGAAATGAAAGAAGAAGAAATTGCTCAACTTCGTAGTCGCATCAAACAGATGACTACCCAGGGAGAGGAGTTACGGGAACAGAAAGAAAAGTCCGAAAGAGCTGGTAAGAACTCAGGGGTTATTTGTTTGACGTTAGAACTCAAAAGTCATGTAAAGTGATCGACCAAACAACATTGAGAGAAACTAGTTAACTTTTGATATTGATACAGAGATTCTGTATAGATACCGAACTGTTCCTTAGAGGAGGGAGGGGCTGGTGGACTACAGCTTGTGGGTGGAATCCAGCCCACGGATGGCCCATTTGTAGGACTCTCAAGCTTAGAATGCTTTCTACATTTTTCTATAGTTAGAAAAAGGAAGAATATGTGACAGACACCACGCGTGGCCCGCCAAGCCTAAAATGGTTATCGTTTGGCCCTTTTATAGAAACGTTTGCTGACTCCTGCCTCGGCGTATCAACCTTCAGGTTGACAATTTTGCAACTCCCCAAGGAGGCACAGCAGTACACAGCAAACAATTGCTGCCCTACAGATGCTCTAGGGTAAACAAAGAGCTTAAGATAGAGTATAGAAAAAAGTCTAAGATAAGCCTCTACACATAGCAGAGTTAGTTTAGTCACAACAAACGGAGGCCGTGAAAGTGTAGAGACCGGCATAGTATTCCACAAGGTGCGATACTGAGTCACGTGAAGAAAGAGAGGAGAGAGCAGAGTGAATGAGCACTTCGGGTTCGTGAGGGTGTGAGTGTTGAGTTGGGCCTCCAGGAATGAATAGAAGGGGCCTAGGCGGAGAGGTGGGGGCAGCACACATTTCAGTTACCACAAGGTCAGCGGCAGGCACGGTGAGTCGAGTGGGTGTGTGAATCGGCGGCAAACAGTTCTTGCGCGAGTGGGAAACGAAGTTGGATTGTGAAAGAATGGACTGTTAAAATCTTGAAAGGTGAGTAGCTCAGCGTAGACTTTGGTGTACAAGGCAACAAGAAACCAGTCGTAGGAAAGCATACTGTGATGGAAGCTAGTGTTTTATACTGAAAAGAAATGAAGTGGGAAGTCAGACTTAAAAAAGCAAAGGCAGAAATCTGGGCGTGAAGGACTGAGAACTTGGGCCACCTTGGCTGGGATGGGTCTGGAAAAGAGAGGAAGAGTAGAACCTGCCAAATTTGGTGTGTGATCAACTTTCAGGGGCAGAAAAACAGCAGAAATCTAAGATGACTCCAAGGTTTGAAGCTGGGGAGACTGAATGAAAAGTGAGAAGTCAGAATAGGAAATCTAACCGGGGAATTTGAGGAATGGAGTAAAAGGAGGGGTTTGCTTGGATACTTTGAATTTTCTCAGCCATGAGCTTTCCAAATGAAAGTGACTTACAGGAATTTGGAAAAAGACACTAGGGCATTTTTCAGGAGTCCGTAGCCTAAGGTTGAAGCCTGTGGTGAAGTCTGTGGGAGAGAGAGGCCGATCTCTCCGAAGGGTTGAGTTTTGCCGCGGTACGAGCAGTGGGGTTGATGTGTGTTAGCACAGCCGTGTCTGCTACTATGACTGTTGGCCAACATTTAGTTTTTCTTAGGCAAGGCTCTTATAAATGCTTGCCTTGTATTTTCTCGGGTGTGTACATGCATTCAATCCCCTCAGTTTCTTTGAAATAGGTACTATTATTACAAATAGGAAAACCCACGATCGTGGAAGTTAAGTAGTTTGCCTACATTCACGCACGAGAGAGTGAGTGTGTAGTAGGTTTTGAATCCACTCATTTTGAGTCCAGAGTCTGTGCTCTGAACCGTAGAAATCTAGAGTCTGGCAGAGAGAAATAAGCGAGAGGGAAAAAAGTTACACAAGAAGTCACAGGAATTGTGGATAGTTGTGCTTTTGGGGGAATATAAAAACCATTTGCAGAAGTGTGAGAGAGGTAGGTTGAAGATCTTAAGAAAGGTCTTCAACTTTGGTGAGGATTTGACTCCCAGGATGCAGTTTCAAAAATGATTTTAGAAACCAGATTATAAAATTTAAGGAGGGAAATGAATTGGATGAGAGAGCTATTTGGTTGACACCAGATGTGCTCATAAATATCTCTTTGAAGTGTTTTATTGGTAAGTATCTGGGGAATTTAGTTAATGAATTTGTTCCCAGTAAACCCAAGAAAATATCCCTTCAGAGAGCATTAATTGACAGCAACTGTCAGAATACAATCTCTGAAAAATTACCGGAAGCAGTTTGAGGGTTGTGAGACATTGTTAAACAGGTTTGCTTTCAGTGAATAAAAAACCAAATGTATGGTCTCAGTTTCTCATAGCAAGCCTTACCATTTTCAGGACTGCTTTTGTTGACTAATGTAACCAGTCAAGAGAAAATAATACTGTTTAGGGGGTTAATTTTTTTTTTTTTTTTAAATTGGAGTGTATCTTGGGAGGAGGTAGAAACCCATGACCCAGTATCAAGTTGAAAGAGGTGCGTGACAGAAAGGTAGACAAAATATATAGTTAATTCACATGTAGGGCTAACATTTCGCAGGCTCCTATTCCAGTCAGTTCATCAGTTAGCATAGCCTTCCTTTTCTTGCTTCTTCAGAACATGGTTGTATTTTGTCTTTAAATGGCATTTTCATAAAACTGTATTTTGTGTAACTATTTCATAGCTTATAGGTTGAGAAACTTTTCTGTTTCTGTTACTGTAAAAATATCAAAACTTAATAAGTGCTTAAAGAGGGAATTATGATTTAAAGTTATTTAATAGAGACATTAACTTTGGAAAGTCTTTGGATCACTTTGTTGTAAGTGTTTGTATAGATATTTTAAAAATTATATTTGTAGTCCCAATTATTGGACCGTGACAGAAAGTTGTAACAGACTCATTCTGCATCGAAGATACTGCCTTTTCAATCTATAATGAAAGCTGGTTTTGCACAAGTGCATTTCATCTACTGATCTTGAGTCTGAACAGAACTGTTGAAATGTAAAACAGTGTTTAGTTCAAATATAAAATGCCTCTGCCAATTGACAGAAGAATTCCAATTTAGTGCTGAGAGTAGGAAAAGGTGCTTGTAAAGGAAGTAGAGGTTCCATATGGTCTGTGAACATTATCTGGCACTTGGAGAAGTCTCTTCCTCTGTGAAATACTTGTCTTTCTCTTTCTTGAATTTAAAATTCAAAGGCTAAACACATAAAAGCTGGCCATGGGAAAGAAGCATTAACGGCATTAATTAACATCGTTAAAGCTTGTAGTTGTTAAAGATTTTTAGAAGTAAATTCGTCTACATAAAACAATTATAAGAGAATATAAACTCTCCTAATGCATTTTTAACCGTAAAAAATTTAACTGTATTTAGTAATTCTTGGCATGTGGCCGTCAGGAGACAATAGTTTATTTTTTTGGCTCACTTATTTTGGAGTTAAGAATCAGCTCAAGTGCATTTCCCGCTACTTTTCTTGGAAAACAATCTATTGCACGAGTTCTAATAGTTTTTCTAAATGAGCTGTGATGCCTCCCATATGTTAGAGGACAAGGAAGTCGGCATGGCTTTGATTTTAAAAAGAACAGTTCTATCCTAAAAGGCTGAAACTATGTGAATGTGGTGATCTGTCTCCTTTACAGTATATGCTGTATCAACCTGTATTACTTACTGTCCTCCCTAGGGGAGAGGAAGCTGGGCATGGTTTTTGACGTATGGTACTATAGCACTCTTGTTTTGTTAAAATTATTTATTTTAGTGGATAAAGAAAACCAAAGCCAAATCTATTTGTTAGAAGCATTTTGCTACAATTGTTGATACTGTTCCTTTCTAGCTGTAACTTAAGAACAGATGGCTGTATCTTCAAGTAACCAGGTTTTAAACTTAGAGAAGTCTGGTGATTGAGCTTTAGTTGCATAATGCCGTATTTTAGATGCTAGGTCTTATCACTAATTGCTAGAATATTATCGATTCAGCGCAACACCAGTGCAGAATGTTACTGCTGCTTAAGTTCACACTAGGTTTTGGCTGTTCTGTATGTGTGCATGTGTATGTTTTAAGTGTGGGCGGGGTGGGGGGAGGTAGCTGGCTAGTTATTAATACAGTGTGTTACAAAAACATTGGAAAATAGAGAAAATGTAAGCACGTCGCTGTTGTTTCAATACACTTCCATTTAGTCTTTTCTCCAATCCTTATTTTTATATTATTGTAATCATATTATACATATAATTTTATATGCTCCCTTTTTTCCATTTAGCATTATATTAGGAGTACTCTTACATGTTGCTAAAATACTAACATATTTTAATGGCTGTGTCAGAATGCATGTACGTCATTTACTTAACCATTTCTCTCTTGATCAACATCTGAGTTATTTTATATTTTTGCTGTCATGAATAATACTGTAACAACTCTGTGATACAGCTTATTCCATCTTTGAATTTTTTTCTCAGGATAAATTCTTACCCATAGACTTCTAGTCTTTTTTTGTAAGTTACCTTTATGGATTTAAATATAGCCACTACAAAAAACCCACACCACAGTGTTAACTGCCCCCCTCCCCCTCCCCCTTAAAATGTTCTTGCCTATAGTTACGTAAAATGAATAAAATATTCTGTTTGGATTAGGAAAGTTTCCAGAGTGCTTTCCAGAATATCTTTTGTAAACCTTGTTTCCCTTTCATTTACCCCGTCTTTGCCTAAGTCATGTGTTTTATATGATTGGCTGCATTTAAACACTTAGATTAACTCATAACATTCTTTGCTTTTTTATTGCCATGTTGTGTTTGTGCAGGAAATAAGTTTTTTATTCATTTGTGTGGTATAGGCCTGGTGTCAGATATTCAGTGGAATATATTTATTTGACATTCGAAGGACCCTCTTAATAGAGTTCATGTATTTCAATGATATGTAAGATTTATTCATATTTATATAATAAGCGAAAATCACATGTGTATTTAAGTGCTTTGTTAGTTGCTGATAATTTATGTAACACAGTTTTCTTGGAGTCTTAAGTCTCACAAAACATCTTATTTTTGTGCATCCACACATGCCAATAAGTGAATCATGGTGCCTTTCCCAAGCCTTGTATGAACAGGACTGGGGTAAGGGCTGATTTTTTTTTCTTATCATGGGTACTTAGAAAAAGCTTTATCAAGAAAATTCCATGTTTCTCAGGCAAAAAAGTATGAATCAAAGTAGAGTTTAAATCTGTCATGTTCGATAAGTAATATGTACCTATTTTGGCACTAAATGTATACCTGGCGGAAAAATTTATTATTTTAAATGGAATTAGATTTTCATTCATTATAGGTGGTTTATTTAATAGCCATATATTCATGGTACTTGATATATTTCTACAACAGTAGCTGTGCATCCTTATATTTCCATAGTCTTGTCATCTTGCACTTCTGTCCCTGGCAATGTCACTGTTACTGGAAAGCATCGGGAACACATTTCTTTGCTACAGAATCATATTTTCATTCCTTCTTTTTTATCTGAGTGTAGTTGACGCACAATATTACATCAGTTTCAGATGTATGACCTAATGATTGGACAAAACTATACATTATGCTGTGCTCACAAGTGTAGCTCCCCATCTGTTCTCACACAGTGCTGTTACAGTACCCCTGACTGTCAATCATATTTTTGATTTAATTAATTTTACTTGTCTTTAGTTACATTTTTCAAGATTAGCCTGGTGTTGTCAAGGTATAGATAAGTTGCATGGTTGATGTAAGGATTGCATGAACATTTGGATAGATCTGTAAAATTGAAAAAATTTTTCAAAGTCAGGGCATGGTCCGTCTATAGAGCGAACCTTGTTACGTATTTTGGAAAGTGGCTTAAAGAGTAGATTTCCATTGCAAAGGTGATCTTACATTTCTGGAGGCCCCAATTTGTATATGTGTTGTACTATCTGGTTCATACCACTGGGTGGTAGTATTCTTCTCTTTTACATAAGCTCTAGACAAGTGGTTTTCAAACTTTCTTCATCTCGGGAACCTCTTTACACTGTTAAAACTTACTGAGGATGCCAAAGAGCTTTTGTTTATGTGGGTTACGTGTAACGATATTCGCTGTATTAGAAATTCAGACTAGGAAATGAAAACATTTCTTAGTGCATTTAAAAATACCAATTATAAACCTGTTACATATTGGCCTAAATGCTTTTATAAAAATTACTAATATTTTTTAAAACAAAATTTAGTGTGAAGAGTGGTCTTGTTTTACATTTTTTCTTATCTCATTGTTCGGCTTATAATAAGCGGATTTTCATGCCTATTTCTGTATTCAATCTGTTGTGATATGTTATTTTGGTTGAAATATATGAGGAAAATCTGCCATTATACAGCTATGCAGATACGTATTTGGAAAACAGACGACCTCTGAAAGGGCCTCAGGACCCTTGGGTCTTTGTACCACACCTTGAAAACTGCTAGTCTATACTCCTTTTGTTCACAAAAGAGCCTTGACGGTGGGTTGGAAGTCTGATAAAATTCTCTTTATTGCTTTCTGTTAGCTTGCATTTCATTCATTTTATAGTATTGCCTGTTTTTTTTTTTTGTTTTTGTTTTTGTTTTTGTTTTTGTTTTTGTTTTTGTTTTTTGTTCAATAACCTGAATTTCAGCAGTTCTTTTGCTGGGAGAGAGACACAGGCACTGGCTTACTTATTCACTCTTGATGGTATCAGTCAGCTTCTTAGGGTCAACAGTTAATTTGCAGCTTGGCAGCCTTTCCCCACCTGTGCATCTGTGCTTATTCCCTGCAGAGGAAGTAGAGATGGGCCTTCTCTTCCTTCGGTAGAGCGTCCTCTGGGATAGAACCACGAACAGGAGCACTACCTTGATCTCGGCATTCTGGCAATTGTTATTGCGATTGGTCAGGAGTTTGAGGATGAGGAGAGGCAGAGGTGGTGAAGTGCCAAATGTTACATTCCTCCCTCGCTTCGCCCGAGGTTTATTCCCCAGTCCCTTTACTCCTTTCAGCCGCCTTTTCGTCAAAGAGGGTCTTTTTGACACCCAGTGCCTACTAGCTACTAGCCAGTAAATGTTTGATGAGTGAATGGTTGGATGATTGATCAGCTAGAGGTGACCAGCCTTTCTCACTTAAATTTAACTGCCGGCGAGCATTTGTCTGTTTTTGGAATCCCCGTGGATGTCAGTGAAACTCGTCTGAAGTGGAAGGCTAGGAACCTGGTGATAAAGTTATGGCCTCCCCTGGCATTTTACTTTTGACAGAGAACCCTTCTTAAGGTTTATTAAATTTTTGCCTAGAAACATTTTCAAAGTTTTGTTTTGTTTTTTTTAAATTGAATACAAAGTGCCTGAGATACATTGAATTTTGCTTTGGAAGAACACCGCGTGTTCTTGCAACATGTGGCAGCAGCCTGTGCTTCGCCTTCCCGTTGTCGTGTGCTGTGACCGTGGTTTTCCTGCGCACTCTTGCATGTTGGTGGAGGACTTGTCAGCGGTGGCTGATGCCCGCTTTCTTTCTCCCCGCTCACTTATCCTTTGTTGGCGACTAGAAGGTAAATTATGTAGACATTCAGAACATACTTCTTCAGTACTCACGTTAAAATCCTAGCATAGTTTCCTTTTGGGAAGAGGGGGAAATTCATCTTTAGAGTGTTACCAGCTGTGGACACCACTTTTCTGCATCCGATGGTAATAAGATCAGAAGGTGAGACATTTCTGGTTAGTAAGCAAACTCTCAGTATAGCCTCCTTCAACGTCGAGATGATGGGACTCCTTGTTGGAGGCACACTTCCTGCGAGGAAGCGGCTTCATTGGTGTTACGGGGTAGAATCCAGATGGATTTGCAGTATGACAACCCCCCCCCCCTTTTTCTGGATACTTACTAACATTTCCATAGAGCAGAGTGGAGATGGAACACGGCTGAGTTTTTGTGTGTCTCTCAGAAGTATAACATAACTATGTTTTGTTGAGAGTTAGAAGCCATCAGTAATTGACTGATTCGGAAATTCTGGTGTAGTAAGATGCATTATTGTCCAACTGAGCTGGATCAATGTCAGCAGTCTTAAAGAGTTTTTAAAAATGATGCAAGGTGAGGATTATTCCTTAAATAAAATTTGAAAGTTCTGGCACCAAGCTTTATATATTCAAGTTGATTTATCATCTGAGGGGAAAGTTGGATGCCTTAGTTTTTGCATTTGAATGAGAATGTTGAATTAAAAAATTTCGGGGGCGCCTGGGTGGCGCAGTCGGTTAAGCGTCCGACTTCAGCCAGGTCACGATCTCGCGGTCAGTGAGTTCGAGCCCCCCGTCGGGCTCCGGGCTGATGGCTCGGAGCCTGGAGCCTGTTTCCGATTCTGTGTCTCCCTCTCTCTCTGCCCCTCCCCCGTTCATGCTCTGTCTCTCTCTGTCCCAAAAATAAATAAAAAACGTTGAAAAAAAAATTTAAAATAAAAAATTTCGAAGATTTCTTTCTAGGTATAAAATTATGTGGTTCTCTGACATGGTAGCAGAAAGTGGGAGATAAAAAGAACTGTGGAACCGGATCTATCCTATTATTTATTTATTTATTTAAAAAAATTTTTTTAATGTTTGTTTATTTTTGAGACAGAGAGAGACAGAGCGCAGGTGGGGGAGGGGCAGAGAGAGAGGGAGACACAGAATCTGATGAAACAGGCTCCAGGCTCTGAGCTGTCAGCACAGAGCCCGATGCGGGGCTGGAACCCATGAGATCATGAGATCATGAGATCATGACCTGAGCCGAAGTCGGACGCTTAACCGACTGAGCCACCCAGGCGCCCCGAGATCTATCCTATTTTAATCATTGTATGATGCATAATCAAGTGACTTAGGAAAATGATTTCAGTGGATGAAACACGAAAATTAGAATGTAATAGAGGAGAATATTCTAAATTTTACTGAGTGTGGTTAGAAAACTGAATTATTGGAAAATTATTTCTGAATAGGAACTTTGTGACATACATTTTTTGTTGTTTCCAAAGGTGAGAGCACTACATCTATTTTTGTAGTGTGCTGGATTCTGGAATTTTAAGAATGAAAATGAGGAAAATTCACTTGGTATTGCCTATATACAGTTTTGTTTTATTTTGCTTAATCAGGACAAGTTTTTCATTTAAAACTTGATTTGTTGGACGAATATCAAGACTACCTTCAGGTTTTCCAGAGCCTGATTTCAGAGATTTCTGTAAAGTGCTTAGAAATGCCAGGATACTATTTGACATGCTGAATAATAGTGGTAATGGAACGATGCTGGTGACATCCAAGCATTAAAAAAATTCTTTTTCCGTTTTTTTTCTTTCCCAGATTTAAACCATCAGCACAAACTGAGCAGTAAGCACTTTATTATAGAATTTCTTTCCCATAATTGATCACTTGACTTTAGGAAACTGGTTCTTAAGAAATTAGGAAACTAATTTTGTGTTAATAACAAGAGATATTTCTTGATGCTTGATGCAAACATTTACTATAGTAAAAGAACATCTAAAGAAAACAAAAACAACATTCTCCTTTGAATATTTTGTTTTCCAACATATTTATACCTGAGAATCTTGGTGTTTGCAGGCAAATACCGGTAAAGTTAGAGCAGGAATCTTTAAAATTTTTTTTGAAATGTTTTTATTTATTTTTGAGAGAGAGAGAGAGAGAATGAGACTGAGCAAGAGCAGGGGAGGGGCAGAGAGAGAGGGAGACACAGAATCCAAAGCAGGATCCAGGCTCTGAGCTGTCAGCTCAGAGCCCAACGTGGGGCTTGAACTCACGGACCGTGAGATAATGACCTGAGCCGAAGTCGGCCGCTTAACCGACGGAGCCACCCAGGCACCCCCATGAGCAGGAATCTTTAAAAAAGGATGTCAGCTAATTAATAACCTTTTGAAATTTAAAGCATCAGTTTTTTTACGTTGGGCATATAAAATGAACAAATTGGACAGGTTTAAAACATTTTTTTAATTAAAAAAATTTTTAAGTTTATTTATTTATTTTGAGAAAGAAAGAGAGTGAGCATGAGTGGAGTAGGGACAGAGAGAAAAGGAGAGAGAATTCTAAGTAGGTTCTGCACTGTCAATGCAGAGCCTGACACGGGACTTGAACTCACGAATGGTGAGATCATGACTTGAGCCGAGATCAAGAATTGGATGCTTAACTGACTGAGCCACCCAGGCACCCCTGAACAGGTTTTTTTTAAAAAAAAAATCAAGATATATGGTTGCTAGAGAAGTTATTTTTTTAAATGTTGAGCAAAGTAAGTTGTGTTTCCCAGTTGTTACTAGAGTACAGCCTTTCTTAGGCCTTTTTTTTTTTTTTTTTGTACTAATGCAACTTACCATTAAGAAAATGCTTTAGAACAGATATTTGTCTTCAGGTATGAAATTCCTGTGCCCAAACCACTGTCTGTTAAGGTGAAGCCAAGTTGTGGTTAGTAAATGGGCTTTTTGTTTTTGAGATGCCATAGGTTAAAGTTGCACATTTCTTATACCACTGAGGGTAAAAATACTATAAATATTAATGAACTGCCTCTCCTCTGGACATAGGTTTCTTGATAGCATTAAAAACCCATCCGGAAAATTTGTGTTTTATTTATAGTCCATCTCTGTGGTGAAGGGAGCCTGGTGTCTTCTGTGAGGACTAAAGAAAATAATCTAGGATGATAATAGCAGTTCCCACTGCTATTTTTTTTTTAATGTTTATTTATTTTTGAGACAGAGACAGAGTATGAATGGGGGAGGGTCAGAGAGAGAGGGAGACACAGAATCTGAAACAGACTCCAGGCTCTGAGCCGTCAGCACAGAGCCTGACGCGGGGCTCGAACTCACGGACCGCGAGATCATGACCTGAGCCAAAGTCGGACGCTCAACCGACTGAGCCACCCAGGTGCCCCCCCGCACTGCTATTTTGATAGCATATCACTATGCCGGTAGAGAGAAAGAGAAACACATACAGTGCACACATGCACACACATACTTGTGCACAGATACATCTACACACAAGCACACGCACACATTCTCAGTGCCGAGTTACCCAGTAGTTGTACCCACCCTATCTGGTTTTTTTGGAAGCCGGGTGAGCTATTGGCCTCCTTAAAGATAATACTACTGAATACTACTGTATCCTAGATGATTGTTTTTGCAGGGCCTGAATTCTTCTCTCACACAAGGACACCCTGCTGGTAGAGCCGGGTGTGTGTGTGTGTGTGTGTGTGTGTGTGTGTGTGTGTGTGTTTAAGTTTATTTATTTGAGAGCGAGAGGAGGAGCGCATAAGTGAGGGAGGAGCAGAGAGAGGGGGAGAGAAAGAATCCCAAGCAGGCTCCACGCTGTCAGCGCAGAGCCTGACGCAGGGCTCAGCCTCATGAACCGTGAGATCATGACCTGAGCCGAAATCAAGAGTCAGAAGCTTAACCCCACTGAGCCACCCAGGTGCCCCTAGCAGTGCCTTTCTATATACAGTTGAATCAGTAAAGGTTTCTTTCCAGTCAGTGGCCTTAGTTTGAAGCTTGTACAAAGGGTACGTTTCATGTCATTATACATCTTTTAAATATGTGATTCAGCTGGTAAATGGTAAAACAAAAACCAAAAAACTCTGCTCTTTTATTACATGGTTAAGAGGTTTGTAAAAATAGGATCAGTCAAAGAATAATTTTTCCATTCTTAAAAATGTCCTTGTGAGTATATAATAATATTACCTACTTATTGACAATAGGTAAGAACTCCATAGCAAACAAGAAAGCAGTTGAAATTACATCATACAGAAGGAGGAGTAAGTCTTCATTTCTTTGCATTTGCTATCCGTAAGGACACTTGTAGGCAGAAAGTGTGGGGAACCATTACTAATTTAATTTTTTCCCAAACTCCTGAGTTTAAGTTCATATAAGTAGTCTTAAGATCTGAATCCAGAATTCAGTGACAAGCTGATTTCAGTAACTGGACACTTCTTGCGGCTTTGTGGAACGGCTCAGAAATATCTCTTGGCTTAAAACAAAAATGAGTATTTTAACCTGTCTTGCTACTGCTGCTCATAGTTCCCATAAATTGGATATGAAACACTTTAGCTCAATGATAGTATTTCTTGAGATACTTGTTTTCTGCTGTTTTCCTTTATAGCTTTTGAGGAACTTGAAAAAGCCTTGAGTACAGCCCAAAAAACAGAAGAAGCACGGAGAAAAATGAAGGCAGAAATGGATGAACAAATAAAAGCTATTGAAAAAGCGAGGGAGGAGGAACGCACCATTCTACAGAACGAATTAAGTCGGGTGAAGCAGGAGGTTGTTGATGTGATGAAAGTAAGAATCATTCTAGATTGAAACAGGCTACAGCAATTTTGAAACTTAAAGTCTTATGCTTTTCCTACAATTTTTGACTGTAAAGAGGAATTAATTTATGTTTTAGACCTTGACCATTTTGTGAGTTCTGGACATAGGAAAAAAATCACTTTGATAGAGAAAAGAATTTATATCATTGTGGATATACTTTCCAGACGTAGTCTCTGCATATAATTTCTCTTTGCTGTTTTATAATCTCTTTTAAATTTTTAACACAAAAGATAGTATGTTATATATACTGTTCTGTGTGTGTATACACACACACACACACACACACACACACCCCCCGCTTAATGTGTTCCTTATCGTTGACAATTGGTAATGATGCCACATTTGAGGTTTTGGTTTTTGTTATGCCGCATTTGTTTTAAAGACTGCTCAGGATTTCACCGTATGAATGTTTCATAATTTAATCCATCTTCTGATTTTTTCATTTTCTGTTTTTTTTCATTTTCTGCTGTTGCAATTGGTGAATATCCTTATCGTATTTGCTCACATGTATGTTTCTTTAGGATAGTTTCCTAGAAGTGGAATATTAGGCAGAGATTATGTGTACTTTCAATTATTGCATAGTTGCTACAAGCTCTATAGAGGACACTTTATACTCTTGCAAGTGATGTATTACCTCACAAGGATGGTGTTACTTTTTTTTTTTTTTTAATCTTTCCAAGATGAGGAGTTAAAAGAAAATGACATTGTAGTTTTAATGTGCTTATCTTTTTATCAGTATGATAAACATTTTTTATTTTGAGAGAGCAGGCATGCACACGTGTGCAAGTGGTGGAGGGTCAGAGAGAGAGGGAGAGAGAATCCCAAGCAGGCTTCTCACTGTCAGTGTGGAGCCTGACGCAGGGCTCGAACTCATGAATTGTGAGATCATGACCTGAGTCAAAATCAAGAGTCACACGCTTCAGCACAGAGCCTGGAGGCTCTGTGCTCAACTGACTGAGCCACCCAGGCACCCCTGATAAACATGTTTTTATATATTTAAAAGGAATTGGTAGTTTTTTCTCTTTGAGTTGCTTGGTCAACTCTTTAACTCATTTTCCTTTTGGACAGTTGGTCTTACTGATTTGTGTAAGTTTTTTACGTATAGTAGGAATTAGTTCTTTGACTATACAGTGCATTTATCCAAATAATTTTTTTTCTCTCTCTCATTTTAATTGACTTTGTTTATCACTTATTTTTGCTTTGGGATTGGTCTTTTGTTGTTTTGTTGGCCATGTAGAGATTTTTCTATTTGGATTTTTGTTCTGCTTGTAAAAATACATTCTCACTGACATCAGTTAAAAATTCTACTTTTTTTATGGCACGTATATGCTTTCATTTTTTATTGTTAAATCTTTGATCCAATTGGAATTTATTTGGTGTAAGGAGTGAGGTAGGGATCCAACTTTAATTTGTTTCCAGGTGACTATAATCCATGTTTTCCCTTTTGACATGACGTACTACTTTATTTCATCCTAAATTGTTGTGCTACATATTGGTCTCTTTCTTGAATTCTCTGTGCTATTCCATTGCTTTTCCTGACTATATGCCAGTATTACACTGTTCTAATTACTCTGGTTTTATAATATGTTCTATTGTTTGGTAGCCTCCCCTTATTATGCTTATTTTTCAGAAGAGTGCTGGCTATTCTTGCATGTTTATTTTGTCCACCGGACCCCTCCACCCCCATTCTGTTGGTAGTTTTGTTCAGTTACATTAAATTTTTAGATTTATTCAGGGAGGTTTGACCTTCTTGTAAGATTAAGTCTTCCTCTCCCAGAAAGAACAAGGCCAGTACTTTCTAATAAATAGTGTATTTACCGGAAAGCTAGATTGGTGCAGCCAGGGCAACTTGACCTCAGTGGAGTGCCCTCTCCTGTAAGAATGACTCCTGCAGCAACAGCTCTCCTTGTCTCAAATGAGTGATACACTCTGTAAGCTTTTCTTTTTAACTATTGAGACTTTGGTCACTTTTGATTTCTGTGGGAAATACGTTTTGATTTTTCCTCTTACACTGTCGTCTTGATGATTAAGTTGTAATAAAGGGTTACTTAGTTGTAGAATACATATTTTGGGAGTTTCACTTTAACTATTTGGCTGACCTTCAGAAACACTCAGAACAAATTGCTAAACTGCAGAAGCTTCACGAAAAGGAGTTGGCCAGAAAAGAGCAGGAACTGACCAAGAAGTTTCAGACCCAAGAAAGGCAATTTCAGGAGCAAATGAAAATAGCTCTCGTAAGTACCCGTTTTGTTTTTGTTATAGGTAAACTTTGTAGCTTTATAGAGTTCTCTCCTCACCCCTAACTTCTAGCTTGAAGTCAGACTACTGGCGGCCTTGACCTTTGAGTGCATAGAGAGGGTAGGATGTAGGCAGGAAAAAGGCTGTCACAGCTTGTTAACTTGGCATTGTGTGAAAATTGTATTAACCAACAAGCTTTCATTAGCCAGTTTGTTTGTGTATCGTCCCTCTTACCCTGGCGGTAGGGTAGGCTGTGATGGTGGAGAAGTAAAGGGGACGGTCGGCTAATTGAAGCTGTGAACCAGGGACTGCATAACTCAGGAAGAATGTCTAAAGACTCACCAGACTGAGTGTACCAGAGTTCAAAGCTCAGAAAGTTTTGTCTGAAATGCATTCTATTTTTATTTTATTTTAAGTTTATTTATTTATTTTGAGAGAGAGCGCACTGTGCACGCGCATGCACGGGAAGGACAGAGAGAGAGGGAGAGAGAGAATTCCAAGCAGACTCTGCACTGTTAGTGGGGCTTGTCTCATAAACTGTGAGATCGTGACCTGAGCTGAGATCAGGAGTCTGATGCTTAACCAACTGAGCTACCCAAGTGCCCCATGAAATGCATTTTAAAGGAGAAGAAATGAAAATGACCCAAGTAGTTTTCATTTTAAGTAGAATGGTTTCAGTAGTAATTTTCAATACATATGATTCTTATTAAAAAAATAAAATAAGAAACCACTGACCGAACTAACCAAAATAATATCCAGAAAAACAAAGATAAGGTTTTTGGGAATAGTATAATTTGAAGGTTTATAACAATTTTTTTTTTTTCAAATTGTGAAAAGCCTTTTATATAAGTTACCATAAGAAGTATTAATGCCAAAAATGTACTTGATTGTCTTTATATGAAATTAGTATCCATTAGACAGTGTGTATAATTTAAAAACACTTTTAGTGCAGAAGGAAGAGAAATAGTATTTGTAATTTTAGTCTTCTTGCTGTCACACATTTGTGTTTTTTCACTCTCATCTGGATCTGGGGCTCTGAGAATTTCCAGCAGCAGTTGTTTTTGAACTGAGTCAGGGAGTTCTCTGATCTCTGGGGCAAACAGGCACATGGATTCACAGTTTTGTTGGCTGAGGTTAGGGGTTTGCTCTGCATTCGTGAAAAGAACACGTAATGGGCACATACTTGTATTCTTTCTTGGTCCAGAGAGGATCAACCAATCTATCTATTTAATTAATTATATTATTGCTGTTGTTGTTGTTGTTAAGTACACTTTGTCCCCAATGTGGGGCTCGAACTCATGACCCCAAGATCAAGAGTCGCATGCTCTACTGACTGAGCCAGCCAGGTGCTCTAGTCCAGAAAGGATTTAAGGTAGTTTACAAGAATGCTTAGACTATAATAGGACAGCATACATTTAAAATAGGGGCATGAAAATTAAGAACAAAGTGGGCATAAATGAAGCCAGGAATTGTTCTAAAAATTCCTGTCATAAAGATCTATGTGTTTTCATGCTGGAGTAATTGGCCTTTGGGGACGCTGAGACTTGAACATTGGCCTTGTTAAAAACTGCGTTCCAGGGGTGCCTGGGTGGCTCAGTCGGTTAAGCGGCCGACTTCGGCTCAGGTCACGATCTCGCGGTCCGTGAGTTTGAGCCCCACGTCGGGCTCTGGGCTGATGGCTCGGAGCCTGGAGCCTGTTACAGATTCTGTGTCTCCCTCTCTCTGACCCTCCCCCGTTCATGCTCGGTCTCTCTCTGTCTCAAAAATAAATAAACGTTAAAAAAAAAAATTAAAAAAAAAACAAAACTGTGTTCCAGAACTGATATACTTAGATATAGTCTGAGTAGAGAGAGCCGGATGCAGATACATGTGAAGCACATGCGCACACACACACACACACACACGCGCGCGCGCGCGGGCGCGCTTCCTGCCTTCCACTCCCCTTTCTAGCTAGTTCTTCAAAGAAGTTAGCTTTGTGTTGCCAGCCAAAGTTCAACAGGCTGCTAAAATGTTCTCTTACTATTATTTTTTTGTGAAGTTTATTTATTTACTTTGAGAGAGAAAGAGAGAACAAGTCAGGGAGGGGCAGAGAGAGGAGAGAGAGAATCTCAAGCAGGCTCCGCGCTGTCCATGCAGAGGAGGACAGGGGGGTTCAAACTCATTCACCCGGAGATGATGACCTGAGCCAAAACCAAGAGTCGGATGCTCAACTGACCGAGCTACCCAGACGCCCCTCCTCTTATTTTTATGGGCATAAAGAGATGCATTTAAAATGTAGCTTACATTAGACAGTATAGTATGTTTAAAATGTTGAAAAAAACTTTATAGATTTTTTTAAAGCTTATGTATTTATTTTGAGAGAGGGAGAGAGAGAGAGAGGGAGACAGAGAGGGAGAGAGAGGATATGAGCAGGGGAGGGACAGAGGGAGAGGGAGAGAGAATCCCAAGTTGGCTCTGCAGAGCCTGATGTGGGGATTGAACTCACAAACCATGAGCTCGTGACCTGAGCTGAAATCAAGAGTCAGACACTGCTACTGAGCCACCCGGGCACCCCTTATGTGATGTTTTGAAATCGATTAGAAACTAATAGTTTCTTATCAGTCTGCTTGTAATATGGCACAGCATCTTTCCTTAAAGCAATGTTTCACCAGAGTGTAGTGAACTGAAAATATTGCTGCTGGCAACATGATCCCTGTGCAGTAGGTATGGATAAAGTATTCTTCAGTGGAATCCAAAGCCACTAAATGTTGAAAGTGCTGTCTAGAGCTTCTCTTTTCCAAACAGTAAACACTTTTTAATATAAATGTTGATAGGTAATAAGGACAAAGAAGAAGCTTTTCAGGATTGATGGGGTGGGTAGAACAGCTCAGGGAGGCTCTTACAGGTGCTTCCTTGATCTAATCCATTATTCACATGTAATCTTCTGATTTTGATTCGGTTTTCTACCTAGGGTTCCCTAATGAGGTGTTTCTCACAAATTATATAAGGCCACAACCTAGTTCCTCGGCCTGGAGTTGAAATAACCAAACTCTGGAGTACAGAGAAGAGGTAGTGACACTTTCGTGACCCTTCACATTGAGCCGTGTTTTGCAAAACCTTTTAAGTAGTGGAAAAATAGCAGACGTAGTGGGGTTACTGGAACAAAATTTTTCCTATCGATAGTAATTGTGGCAAACGTGGGCCAGACCACACTGGAAAAGCCACGGTGCTTTGTTTCTGCAGACTAGGGCACGGGAAGACAGAGGTGATGATATTGCCTACCTCACAAGGCTGGTGTGCAGATCAAATGAAACACGTGGTTCCTGTGGAAGTGCCTTGGGAATGCTGACGATTTATGTGGGTCTAAGGTGGTATTGTTTTTGGCACAGGAAAAAAGTCAATCAGAATATCTGAAGATCACCCAAGAAAAAGAACAGCAAGAATCTTTGGCCCTGGAAGAGTTAGAACTGCAGAAGAAAGCAATCCTCACGGAGAGTGAAAATAAACTTCGGGACCTTCAACAAGAAGCAGAGACTTCTAGAACTGTAAGTCTGGGTAATGTTCCGGTTCCAGAGTTGTGGAATTATCTGCAGGGGGAAACTGTTGTTATCCCGCCAATCAATATGGAGTTGTCGGGAGCTTTTGTTTTACTGGGTGAGATTCACATGTACGTGCACCTCATTTTTAGATAATCAGAGCTTTTCCTGGGAGTGGTTTTAGTGTTCGCTGCATGCTGCTGCTGACTCTGCCTTTAACTGGCTGCGTCTGGCTGTGTTTCTGTCAGCCACTCACTCTGATTCTCTGCACTCAGGCTCTGTGGCATGTCTGTTCCGTTGCTTACTTGCCCTTGACCTTTAGGAAGTCGCCTCACTTTGCAGGCAGCACTTGCTCTGGCACCTTCCTGCCGTGCTGTGTCCATCTCCTGCTATGTCCTGGACCTAATTCATTCTCTGTTTACATCACAGTATAGGCACCCCAGTGCCCTGCTTTTAAAACAGTTAAGTTCTGGGGGTGCCTGGGTGGCTCAGTTGGTTAAGTGTCCGACTTTGCTCAGGTCACGATCTTGCAGTTCGTGGGTTTGAGCCCTGCTTCGGGCTCTGCACTGACAGTACGGAGCTTGCTTGGGGTTCCCTCCACCTGTCCCACCCCTCCTCTGCTTGCTCCCTCTCTGTGTCTCAAAATAAACAAACATTGGGGCGCCTGGGTGGCTCAGTCAGTTACGCGTCCGACTTCCGCTCAGGTCCTGATCTCGCGAGGTTCGTGGGTTCGAGCCCTGCATCAGGCTCTGTGCTGACAGCTCGGAGCCTGGAGCCTGCTTCGGGTTCTGTGTCTCCCTCTCTCTGCCCCTTCCCCAGCTCGCTCTCTCGCTCTCTCTCTCTCTCTTGCTCTCTCTCTCTCTCTCTCAAAAATAAGTAAACATTAAAAAAATTAAAAAAAAAAATCATAGTCCATGCCTGGATGGTTGGACTGTGGAATATTTATCTATAAAACATTTGAGTTTTTCCTGGTTTTCCCATGTTAAACATAGTCCTATAGTCAATAAATTTATAGATATGTCCCCGAATGCACATTTTTAAGGCCCTCTGGCTCTTCCCACGGTAGTATATAGAAATGTATGACCTGTTTTAAATAAACTGACACATTATTTAGATTTTTTGCTTTGGTTTAGACAGTGAAAGAGTCACACTTTTTTCCCATAGTTCTAAATTGTGCCTTAATTTCCCATTTCCAACATTGATGTAAGGTGGCATGGTAGAAGGGAATTGATACTCAGGAGGCCTAGATTTTTCCACTTGCTAGCTTTGTAAATTAATTATACCTTAATATCTTCACCTGTCACATGGAGACTTGGCTGTGGTAATTCCTTAGGACCTTTCCAGCTGTGACATTGCATGGCTCTGTCTTAGCTCTTTTTCCTTTAGAATCAAGATTGACATTCTCATGAGCTAAGAATTATCTTCAGTAAAATTTGTATAAGTTCCTTCTTTTTGCAAAACATCTTCTAAATAATCATTTTTGAGGTGGAAAAACCAGATACATTATTTATTTTCCAAAATTAAATTATGAAAGTAATAGAATACTGATGTAGGCCTTAAGAAAACACACAGAAAAAAATTTCCTACCAAAAGTCACTGTTATCTTCTTTATGATTTATTTCTTTTTGACTATCCATTCAGAATATTCTTGAAAATATAGGTGGTTGAAATAATTACCCAGGGAGGTAGAAAGAATTTGGAACCTTAAGTTGTATTAAAATAGAAAATCTTTTCTTTGTTACATGATTCCTTTAGGAACTGGGCACGGATTATTTGTGCTTTCTAGTGTTTGGCATGATACGTAGAGTTATTTTTCTACGTTTTAATCTTTAAGCAGGTGTAGACATTATGTCATGTGTATCATTGCTAATAAATAAGTCTGTACTTTAATAAAAATACATCTGTTTTTATTAACAGAGAATTCTTGAATTGGAAAGTTCTTTGGAAAAAAGCTTGCAAGAAAGCAAAAATCAATCAGAAGATTTAGCTATCCGTTTGGAAGCTGAAAAAAATAAGCACAATAAAGAAATGACAATCGTGGTTGAAAAACACAAGACAGAATTGGAAAGCCTGCGGCGTCAGCAGGATACTCTTTGGACTGAAAAACTCCAAGTCTTAAAGCAACAGCATCAGGCCGAAATGGAAAAGCTTCGAGAAAAGCAGGAACAAGAGAAAGGAACACTGTTGAAAGACGAAGAGAGTCTCTTCCAGGCCCACATAGAAGAGATGAATGAAAAGACTTTAGAAAAGCTTGATGTGAAGCAAACAGAACTGGAATCCCTGTCTTCTGAACTGGCGGAAGTATTAGAAGCCCGTGACAAGCTAGAAGAGGAGCTTTCTGTACTAAAGGGTCAAGCAGATAAAGTAAAGCAGGAACTAGAGGCCAAGCTGGATGAACAGAAAAGTCATCACGAGCAGCAAGTCAACAGCATCATTAAAGAACAAGAGAAGTCTATCCAGAGAACTGAGAAGGCATTAAAAGATGAAATTAATCAGCTGGGGCTTCTTCTGAAGGAAAAGGACAGGCATCTGAACGAGCATCAGGCTCGTGTGGAGAACTTGGAGGCGGATATTAAGAGGTCCGAAGAGGAACTCCAGCAGGCATCGGCTAAGCTGGCTCTTTTTCAGTCACAGCAGAGTACCACGCACGAGCAGGCTGCAGCGTCCGAGGCGCGCTTGGCTCAGCTGCGGGAGGAGTTGTTGGCCTTGGAAACGGAAAGAGCTCTCCTCGCTAAACAGGTAGCCGACGTTGAAGCACAGAAGAATGATGTTTGCTCCGAGTTAGACGCTCACAAAGTCCAGGTGCGGGACTTAACGCAGCAACTTGAAAAGCAGAAAAGTGAAATGGAGGAAAAAGTGCACTCTTTAACCCAACTCTATGAGGCCCAGCTTAGAGATACTAACACAGAACAGGCTCAGACAAAGCAAATCTTGATAGAAAAGGAAAATGTAATTTTACAAATGAGAGAAGGGCAGAGCCGAGAAATCGAAACTCTCAAACAGAAATTATCAGCCAAGGAGGACGATATTAGTATTTTACATGAGGAATATGAAACCAAATTTAAAAATCAAGAAAAGAAGATGGAAAAAATTAAGCAGAAAGCAAAGGAGATGCAAGAAACATTAAAGAAGAAGTTGCTGGATCAGGAAGCCAAACTTAAAAAAGAGCTTGAAAATACCGTTCTAGAGCTGAGTCAGAAAGAGAAACAGTTCAATGCCAAAATTTTGGAAATGGCACAGGCAAACTCCGCTGGAATCAGCGATGCAGTGTCGAGACTGGAAGCAAACCAAAAGGAGCAAATAGAAAGTCTCACCGAGGTACATAGACGAGAACTCAGTGATGTGGTATCCGTCTGGGAAAAGAAACTTAATCAGCAAGCGGAAGAACTTCAGGAAAAACATGAAGTCCAATTACAGGAAAAAGAACAAGAGGTAGCAGAACTGAGGCAAAGGGTCCTCCGATCCGGGTGTGAAAAAGAAGAGGTGAGCAAGGAACTGGTGTGGCTGAAGGAAGAAGGCGCTAGGCAGCACACGGAATTAAAGGAACTACAGGAACAGCTGCACCAGAAGTCTGCTCACATGGATGCTCTCTCACAAAATGAAGCTAAGCTAAGGGCACGACTTGAAAAGCTGGAGGTTGACTTGACTCGTTCTCTGAAGGAAAATACTTCTCTTCAAGAGCGTATAGTTGAGCTGGAGGAACTGGCAGAGAAAGAGAAGCAGAAGGTTTCTGAGTTGACTGACAAGTTGAGAGCCACGGATGAGGAATTCCAGAGTCTGAAGTCTTTGCATGAAAGAAGTGAGAAAAGCCTAGAAGACAAAAGCTTGGAATTCAAGAAACTGTCTCAGGAAGTAGCAGTTCAGCTGGATATTTACTCTAGGAAAACCGAAGCCTTGCTACAAGCTAAAACAGATGAGCTGATCAACAATAGTAGCAGTAAAATGAATGCCATTCTCTCTAGAATTTCCCACTGTCAACACCACACAACACAAGTGAGGGAGGCACTACTGATTAAAACTTGCAAGGCTTCTGAGTTAGAAGCGCAGCTTAGACAGCTAACAGAAGAGCAGAATGCACTAAATAGTTCTTTTCAACAAGCTACCCGTCAATTAGAAGAAAAAGAAAGTCAAATTAAGAGCATGAAGGCTGACATTGAAGGTCTTGTAATGGAAAAAGAAGCCTTGCAGAAGGAAGGAGGCAGTCAGCAGCAGGCTGCCTCTGAAAAGGAGTCTTGTATCACGCAGTTGAAGAAAGAGTTATCTGAAAACATCAATGCTGTCACCCTGATGAGAGAAGAGCTCAGGGAAAAGAAATCTGAGATCGGCAGTCTTAGCCAACAGCTGATCGATCTGAACACTCAGCTTCAGAACAGCATCAGCGCAACGGAAAAAGAAGCGGCCGTGGCGTCACTGAGGAAGCAATACGATGAACAGCAGCGTGACTTGCTGGACCAGGTGCAAAACTTATCCTTGAACGCTGAAACTCTGAGTAAGGAGAAAACCTCTGCTCTCGCACAGGTAGATCACTTGTCCGGCAAGCTGTCCGAGTGGAAGAAGAGAGCACAGTCAAAATTCATACAGTATCAAAATACTGTCAAAGAACTGCAGATGCAGCTTGAGTCAAAAGCGAAGGAAGCCAGCGACACGGCTGAGCAGGTAAACTTACCGAAGGCGGACCTTGATCAGCAGAATGGAAGGTTTGGATGTTTAAAGGGCGAAATGGAAGGTAAGAGCAAGCTGCAGCAAGAGGAGCGTAATTTAGAGAGCGAGTTAGAAACCCAGAAGGCGAGAGTTGCGGAGTTGGAGGAGCATCTGGCTCGGAAGACAGCTGAAACCGAGTCCTTGAATGAAGCCCTTAGCAAACACAGTCGGCAAAAGGACGCCGAACGGGAAGAGATGCTTCGTGAGCTTCAGCACATTCAAGAGTTAGGAGAGGAAAAGGACAGCAGGGTTCAAGAAGCTGAAGAAAAAGTCTTGCGGCTCGAAAGGCAAGTGTCTTCTATGACATCCGCACTTGAAACCAAGGAGAAAGAATTGGAACACGCAAATGCAAGCGTCAAGGGCCGAGAAGAGGAGCTGAGGGCCCTGGAAGACAGGCTTGAGCTGGAGGGTGCCGCGAAACTGGCAGAACTGAAGAAAAAAGCCGAGCAAAAAATTGCTGCCATCAAGAAGCAGTTGTTGTCTCAAATGGAGGAGAAAGAGCAGCAATATAAAAAAGATGCAGAAGGCCATCTGGGGGAGCTAAACGCAAAGCTTCAGGAGAGAGAGCGAGAAATTCAGGCCTTGGAAGCAAAACTTAAATCGGTGGAAGGTTCACCACGGTCAGAAGCACCGCTTGTACCCAGGTCAGCAAAAACCGCGGCAGCCTGGACTGAGCACGAAGAAGCAGATCTCCAAGGCTGTCTGCAGGAGGGACGTGAAGAGAAAATCAGCGCTTTACAAAGAAGTCTAATGGAAAGAGAAGAGCTGTTGCAGAGGCCAGAGCAGGAAAAAGAAGAGACGGTTTCTTCTCCTTCTGAAATGCAGTGCAGCTACCGGGAGCTCCTAATCAAGCTAGAACACGCCGACGCCAAGCAGCGTGAGGATCAGGTTGTGATAAGTCGTCTTCAAGAAGAACTTGAAGAGAAAAGCAAGAGATGTTCCTTGATAGCATCCCAGCACGTGGAGGAAGACGGGGGTAAAAATAACATAGGGGCGAAGCAACACTGGGAAAACGTGGTTGATGACGTCCAGAAGGTTCTCCAGGAGAAGGAACTGACCTGTCAGATCTTGGAGCAAAAGATAACAGAGCTGGATTCCTGCTTAGCAAGAGAGAGGGAGGGGCATAGACTGGAAATGGAAGACTTGACCTCCAAACTTGAAAAATTGCAGGCTTTACGACAGCGGATGGAGGGAGAAGCTAAACCCACAGAAGCTTTGGCAGGACGTGCTGCAGAAAAGTCCAAGTCGTGCGTCGTGCAACCCACGTCGCCTGCTGACGTGGAGGCCCAGCACGATGACCTGGAATTTCAGTTAGCAGGGGCAGAGCAGGAGAAGGAGAAGCTGGGCAAGGAGATCGTCAGGTTGCAGAAAGATCTTCGAACGTTGCGGAAGGAGCATCAGCAAGAATTGGATATCGTGAAGAGAGAATATGAACAAGAAATGGAAGAGAAAATCAAGTGAGTTTTTCAGCATGAATGTTTATTATAAGACAGTCCTCCTTAACTCACTCCCTTTTATCGTGCCAAATACACTTAAATTTCACCAACGCAAACTATGAAACATAAATCGAGTAAGTTAAATGCTGAGGGGAAATAAAAACAATTTAAGGCAAGAGGCGGTGTTATTTCATGTCCGTTTAAAGGGGGAAAACCATTTTTTGCCTGGAAGATTATGCTTATTAGGTATATATCCCAGTGAATACTCTTCTCATTTTATTTTTAGTATTCGCATTATTATATAACATAGATGTGTATGACGAAAATTTTGTTTTTACTATTTTTAATGTTTATTTATTTTTGAGAAAGAGAGACAGAGTGCGAGCCGGGGAGGGGAAGAGAGAGAGGGAGACACGGAATCCGAGGCAGGCTCCAGGCTCTGAGCTGTCAGCACAGAGCCCGAGGCGGGGCTCGAACCCGTCAACCGCAAGATCATGACCTGAGCCGAAGTCGGACGCTTACCCTTACCCGGCTAAGCCACCCAGGCGCCCCAGTGTGTGATGAAAGTTTTAAGTGGAAAAGAAAAATTCTTAAATCCCCAGGACATTGTCTAGAGATAATCCTGGTTTACGTATCCTCCCAGGAGTTTTCTGTTTCTGGACATGCGTGCATGCACACACACACACACACACACACACACACGCATGTGCGCCCTTAAACCTGTTTTTATACTAGTGAGATCTTGTTATGTGCACCATCCTGAAGATTAGGTGACTCTTTACAGCTTGTTTTGTGTTTGACAGCTGTTAGCTCTTTATATTTTTGTGACGCAGACAGGAGCAGGAAGATCTCGAGTTGAAGCACAGTTCTACGCTAAAACAGCTGATGAGGGAGTTCCACACGCAGCTGGCCCAAAAGGAACAGGAGCTGGAAATGACCATAAAAGAAACCATTGGTAAGTCCTATTTTAGAGTCCGTAAAGAACAAGTCGGAATCAGCAGAGACCATTTATAATTTAAACTTACTGTTTTCACACTGTGCTAAGTGCCTGAAGTAATTAAACTGGAGAAAAAAAGTGATTCCTACTCAAGAAAGTTCTCTAACGGGAACGTGAGCCGCCTGGCAGCGGCTCGTCTTTAGGAGAGGAGGAGCCGGTGGTGAAAGGACCTGAAACATTAGCTACTTAGTTGCCTCCTAAGGACGTTTCTGCTCTGGGAGAGGGGATGCGTGACCAACTGGTTTTTAGCAAATTTGATTGGGAACTGAAATTGGGAGATATTAATTCTTCCTTAATGTGTTTTCTTGTTTGTGTGCCCATTTTTTGTATCTTAGATAAAGCCCAGGAAGTGGAAGCCGAACTTTTGGAAAGTCATCAAGAAGAGACAAATCAGTTATATAAAAAAATTGCAGAGAAGGAAGATGATTTACAAAGAACAGCCAAAAGATATGAAGAAATCCTTGATGTACTTGATTTTCTTTCTCTTTTTTGAAATTCAGCTATAATAGATTTCATGGGGGCGCTAAAGATTGGGCTGTCAGATGTCCTGTTTGTCTGGTGTCGAGGCTCAGTATGACCCGAATTTGATATTGGCACTCTGTGCAGATTTATAAGGAGTCTGACTGATTTCTGCCGGGATCGTAGTGCCCTGATCAGATTCTGCTAACCCGGCAGCTCAGTCCACTTGGCAGGTGTGGACGCAACAGTGAGTTACCACGGGGGAGATGGGCTCTCTTCTCCTCTTTCTCTCGGAGTCAGACTGAGTTGTAAGAGAACCAGGCTAAGAATCGAGAGCTTGTGCTTGGGCCGAGTCTCAGTAATGGGACAGTTAGTGTGTACATGGGCGTGGCCACCCAGCTGGGATCTTTCCAGGAGGGCCATCCCAAACCAATTTGCATGGTTTTTATTGCTCTCAAGGGAGAACAAAGATGGGGGAAGAATGGAACGCATCAGCTAAATCTTTTATATTTAGTGGAAGGTTGGTGGAGTGTACTTATTCTGCCTGTGGTGGATTGGCATGGCCATTTTTGTGTGTCAAAATAAGCCGTGAATGCCAGTGAGTATTTTGGACTCCAGAAATTTTTCAAGTGTAACACAATGTAAATCATGCTCTGTTGGGATGTAGATTCCTTAGTTACTCCAAGCCTTATTTCACTATATGCCAGGAACCGTTTGGTGTTTAAGAATCCATAAATCAGAGAATCATGCCTCAGCTGACTATAGCAGCAAGGGAAGTCTGAGCCAGGAACAGAGTGTAATAATAATTATTTTAAATGCAAGTGAAAAGGCTGAAATTCCAGGAAAGGCACATGCATAGAAATGCCACCTTTGTGTAATTTTTGAACTTTAGATCTCATGATGAAAAGGTTTGAATAATTTCACGTTTTCTTACACTTCCATAGAGTATAAATGTGAAAAGCTTTAAAAAACACTATTGTTTCTTGAATGCTTAGAGAATGTTGGAATTGGAAGATACATTACAGCTAGTTTAGTTTCTTTTTATTTTTTTCTTTTCTTTTGTTTCCTTTTTTTTCTTTTCTTTTTTTTTTTTTTTTTTTTTTTTTTGCAGAAGGGAAAGCAAGTTCAGTACAGTTAAATGATTTCCCTAAAGCTTCAGAATGAGTGGGAGAGCACCGACCCTTCATTAGCTTCATGTATTTGTGAAGACTTCTCTCTAAGAAAGGAATTTGGGGGAGGGCAGTAGTTATTTATCATGGATAAGTAAGTCAGTGAGCTTCATTTGCAGGGGACGAACGGTGTCATAGCTAGAGCGTTCCCTCTTGTGAACCACTTCTCTGTCTCTGGATGTATGGGGTAGCAGACGAAAGACTTTCTAGGGTCACGACAGACCTCTGTAGGTAGAGGGGTGAGGAAACAGGAGGCAGGTAACAGTAAGTCCCTCCTTGAAAATCTGCTGTTTATTAGGGAAATTAAAACAGTGGCCCTCTAGGTTTGGAGGCTTGGAGGCTTGGAGGCAGGAAGTGGAGGGTCAGCGAAGGAGTTGGACTCTTCTCCAAAACCCCTTCCTGGGCCTCACACTGGCACTGTCCATTAGAAATACAACGCAGGCCACAAATGTGAGCCATACATGTGTTTGAACATTTTCTAGAATCCACATTAGGAAAAAGAAACAGGTGAGCTTAATTTTTTTTTAAGTTTTTATTTTAATTCCAGTGAGTTAACATACAGTGTAATATTAGTTTCAGGTGTACAATATAGTGATTCATCACTTCCATACAACACCCTGTGTTCATCACAAGTGCCCTCCTTAACCCCCATCACCTATTTCCCCCATTCCCCACTCCTTCCCCTCTGGGGACCATCAGTTCTCTGTAGTTAAGAGTCTGTTTCTTGGTTTGTCTCTCTCTCTCTCTTTTTCCCCCTTTGCTCATTTGTTTTGTTCCTTTAATTCCACAGATGAGTGAAATCATACAGTATTTGTCTTTCTTCTGACTTATTAGGTGAATTTAATTAAAAAAAAATTTTTTTTTTTACTGTTTATTTTTGAGAGAGACATAAAGTGGGCGCGGGAGAGGGGCAGAGAGAGAGAGAGAGAGAGAGAGGGAGACACAGAATCCGAAGCACGCTCCAGGCTCTGAGCCTGGAGCACAGAGCCTGATGCAGGGCTCGAGCTCACGAACCACGAGATCTTGACCTGAGCCGAAGTTGGACACTTAACCACCTGAGCCACCCAGGCTCTCCTAAGTGAATTTAATTTTAATAGTAAAATGTTAACCCCATTATATCCAAAATATTATTATTTCAATATGTGGTCAATTATAAAGACATTTATATGTATATGTATATGTATATGTATATGTATATGTATATTTATATTTATCATATATAAGCCACCCCAGAACTGTGGCCGTGAGCACTGGAAATGCAGCCCATCCAAACTGATGCGGGCTGCACATAGAAAAACATATTGCAGCCCGTATCAGTTTGGATGGGCTGCATTTCCAGTGCTCGTGGCCACAGTGGGCGGCTTGTGGCTACCGCATTCTGTCCGCAGCGTGGCCTCAGACTTTCCAGCTGCCGGGTCCACGGCTGACTTTGCGATAAATAGGCGGTCCCCATCCGAACACTCCAAGTACACACTCTGTCTCGAAGAATTTCTTTTCAAAGGTTACAGATACTACTAAGAGAGATCCTGGCAATTCTTACCAAATACCATATTCCTTTAATTCTGAGTCATAGTCTCTACTGTTCTCCCATTTTAAAAGTTCCAGAATTTTACCTGGGATTTGTGTATCTTACATAGTGGTGTGTTTTCACCCTCTGAAAAACTATTAATCAGATTGCTGCTGTGTCCGAGTGATGACCTTGTAGAATGCTGTATTTTTGTCATCCATCAAAACAGTTTTGTGACCTGTCGATAGCAAAGTGGAGCGCAGAGACATTTTCGTTTTCCCGACTTTGCTGTCTTAGGTAACATTCTTACTATTCTTTGCTGCGTTTGAAGATGCTGGGAACTTTTGTCATCCTTGATTCACACCTCTGTCCTTCTCAGCCCCTCACACGTGTGCATCACCACACGTTTTAGGGCGTGTGATCGACTTAATGTTCCCTGAGTTACTAGGCAGAGAAATCCTGTGTCTCCCTTTAAATGTGCACTAGCAGCGCAGTACCTGACCCGTAGGACTCTCAGGACATGGCTTCCCACTGAGCTGCACTGCATGTTTCTAACCCCGCTGCTCTTGCCACAGTCTGGCCGCCATCTTTCATGTGGTCTGGTCTTTTGGGTTAACTTCCCAACTGGTGTCTTTGCTGCTGGTCTTTTTTCTAAGCTACTCATCTCTTCTTGTCAGAGTTCTTTCCTATTTTGGAATGAGGATGTGATCATACCACTTCTCCTCCTAAGTACCTCCGATGGCTTCCCGTTGTCCCAGTGATCCCTCCTCCGGTTCTGCCTGTGTCATAGACCAGCTCAACGTAGGCTTGTTCTTCTCCACATTTTACCTTTGGGCATGCTTTTCTGTGTGCCTGAAGACCACTTTCTCAAGCTTTGCGAATTAGTGCAGCTGTTGTCATCGGTCAAATTTTGGCTTTAAAAACATAAGCTTTAAATTTAACTTTTACTTAGAAAAAAAATCTGAGTCAATCTTTGCACACAGTTTAAAGATCAAATAACATAAAAAAGTATAGTGAGAAAATGGCCTATAATGAAAGCGTATGCCTGTTCTCTGTATTCTATATATATCTGGCCCCCTTCTCTCTCCACAGGTAACCATTCTTTTCTTTATTTTTTTAAGTTTATTTTTTAAATTTATTTTTGAGAGGGAGAGCGAGCAACTGGAGGAAGGGCAGAGAGAGAGAATCCCAAGCGGGCTCTACGCTAACAGTGCAGAGACCGACGTGGGGCTGGAACCCACGAACCGTGAGATCGTGACCTGAACTGAATACGAGTGGGATGCTTAACTGACTGAGCCACCCAGACACCTCACTGTTCTTTTCTTTTCTTTTTTAAATTTAGTTAAGTAAAAAAACCCAAACAAAAACAGTTCATCCGTTTTTCCCAGTCATCACCACCACCCTCCCCCCTCCCCGCCCCCCCCATCCTCTGGCAGCCACCAGTCTGTTCTCTGTATCTACGAGTTTGGTTTAAAATTTTTACTTCTTTATTTTTAGATTTCACATACGAGCAAGATCATTATGGTATTTGTCTTTCTCTGACTTCTTTCACTTGGCATAATGTTCTCAAGTCCATCCATGTTGTCACAAATAGCAAGTTTTCATTCTTTTTTATGGCTGAATGATATTCGTGTGTGTGTGTGTGTGTGTTTGTGTATTACAATTTCTTTATCCATTCAGTTTTGTATGGACACTTACGTTATTTCCATATCTTGGCTATTGTAAATAATGCTTCAGTGAACATGGGGGTACTTACATCTTTTTGAGCTTATGTTTTTGCTTTCTTTGGATAAATACCCAGAAGTGGAATTGCTGGATTGTATGGTGGCTCTATTTTTAATGTTTCAAGGAGGCTCCACATTATTCTACAGTGGCTGCACCAGTTTACATTCCCACCAGCAGTGCACATGGGTTCCCTTTTCTCCACATCCTCACCAACATTTGTTATTTCTAGTGTTTTTGTTTTTAAGATAATAGTCATTCTAACATCTGTTAGTGGATATTTCATTTTGGTTTTGATGTGCATTTTTCTGATGATTAATGATGGAAAGCATCTTCTCATGGACCTATTGGCCATCTGTGTATCTTTGGGAAAAAATGAGTATTCTGCCCATTTTTTAGTTGGATTTTTTTTTTTCTTTTTGCTGTTGAGTTATATGAATTCCTTATATATTTTGTATAGTAGCCCCTTATCAGATATTAGCCCTTATCGACATATCAGATCAAATATTTTCTCTCATTTAGTAGGTTGCCTTTCCATTTTCTTGACGGTTTCCTTCGCTGTCCAGAATTCTTTTAGTTTGATGCAGTGCCACTTGTTTACTTTGGTGATTGTTGTTTTGCTTTTGGTGTGAGATTCAAAAATCGTCACCAAGACCTGTGTCAGGGAGCTTACTGCCTATGTTCTCTTCTAGGAGTTTTATGTTTTTAGGTCTTACATTCAAGTTTTTAATCCATTTTGAGTTAATTTTTTGTATGGTATAAGATGGCAGTCCAGTTTCAGTCTTTTGCACGTGGCCGTCCAGTTTGCCTGACCCAACTTATTGAAGAGACTAGCCTTTCCTCTGTTGTGTGTTTTTGGCTCCTTTGTTGTAAATTAATTGACCATCTATGCAGAGGTTTATTTCTTGGCTCTGTCCTCGTCCGTTGAGCTCCGTGTCTGTTTTTATGCCAGTACTATACTGTCTTAATTACTATAGCTTTACAGTATAGTTTGAAATGAGGGGACAAGGTGTTGCCTGCTTCGTTCTTCTTTCCCACAATTGCTTTGGCTATTTGGGGTCTTTCATGGTTCCGTACAAATTTTAAATTTATTTGTTCGAGTTCTGTGAAAAATGCCATTGGGATTTTAATAGAGATAACCTTGAATTTGTAGATTGCTTTGAGTAGTATGGACATTTAACAATATTAATTCTTCCAGTCCGTAGACACAGAATTTCTTTACCTTTGTTTATGTATGTTTCAGTGTCTTTCGTCAGTGTCTCTTAGTTTTCAGAGCACAGGTCTTCTACTTCCTTGGTTAGATTTGTGCCTACATGTTTTCTTCTTTTTGATGCAATTGTAAGTGGGATTGTGTTATTAATGTTCTTTCTGGTAGTTTATTTATCAGTATCTAGAAATGCAACAGATTTTCGTGTATTGATTTTCTGCCCCACAACCTGAATTAGGTTATTATATAAAATGAATTATTATATAAATGAATATATTATATAAAATGAATTATTATATTTCGGACGAGGACAGAGCCAAGAAATAAACCTTATAAAATGAAATATTATATTATATTATATATAATATTATATATTATATAAAATGAATTATTTTTTGGCTCTAACAGGTTTTTGGTGGGGTCTTCAGGATTTTCTGTGTGTAATAGGTAACCTGCAAATGGTGACAGTTTTACGTCTTCCTTTCCTCCTTTCCAGTTTGGGTGCCTTTTACTTGTTTTTCTTGTCTAATTTCCCTGGCTAGGACTTTCAATACTGTGTTGAATAAAAGTAATGAGAGTGGGCATCCTTGTCTTGTTCCTGATCTTAGAGGAAAGGCTTTCCGCATTTCACCATTAAGTATGATGTTAGCTATGGACTTGTCATGTTTGGCCTTTATTATGTTGAGGTACATTCCTTCTGTACCCACTTTGTTGAGAGTGTTTATTACAAATGGATGTTGAATTTTGTCGAATGCTTTTTTGTCATCTCTTGAGATAACCATATGATTTCTACCCTTCATTTTGTTCATGTATATCACATTGATTGATTTGCAGATGTTGAGGCATCCTTGCATCCCTGGAATAAATCCCACTTGATCGTGGTATATGATCCTTTAAATGTATTGTTGAATTTGGTTTGCTAATAATATTTTGTTGAGGATTTTTCCATTTATGCTCATTCGGGTACTGGCCTATAATTTTTGTGTAAGTGTATGGTGTCTTTGTCTGGCTTTGGTATCAGGGTAATGCTGGCCTCTTAAAATGAGTTTGGAAAAGTTCCTTCTTCTGTTTTTCTGGAAGAGGTTTAAGAAATAATAATTAGTATTAATTCTTCTTTGGATGTTCAGTACATTTCACCTGTGAAGTCTTCTGGTCCTGGACTTTTGTTTATTGGGAGGTTTTTGATGACTGATTCAATCTCATTACCAGTAATTGGTCTGTTCAGATTTTTCTACTTCATCATGACTTAGTGTTGGTAGGTTATATGTTTCTGGGAATTTATCCGTTTCTGCTAGGCTGTCCAATTTGTTAACTTGGAATTTTTCATTGTAGTGTCTTACGATTCTTGTATTTCTGTGATATCAGTTGTAACTTCTCTTTGATTTCTGATTTCATTTATTTGATTTTTCTTTCTTTTTTTTTTTTTCCTGGAGAGTCTAGATAAAGTTTCGCCAATTTTGTATATCTTTTTAGAGAAACCAGCTCTTAGTTTCATTGATCAATTTTCTATTGTGTTTTTAGTGTTTAGATCATTTATTTCTGCTATTTATCACTATGGACACCCTCAGAACTGCTTTTGCTGCCATCCTGTAAATTTTAGTGTGTTCTATTTCCATTTTTGTCTCAAGATTTTTTTTCTTTTGATTTCTACTTTGACCCGTTGGTTGTTTAGTAGCATGTGGTTATTCTCTACATATTTGTGAATTTTCCAGTTTTCTTTGTGTGTGTGTTTTTAAAAAATTTTTATTTGCGTACAGTTGACACATAATGTTACATTAGTTTCAGGCGTACAACATAGAGATTCAGCTTCTCTATATGTTATGCTACACTCACCATAAGTATAACTACCATCTATCAACATACAATGCTATTTCAGTATTATGGACTATATTCCCTGGGCTATGCCTTCTAGTTTTCTTTGTGTAATTAATTTCTAGTTTCATACTGTTGTGGTTGGAAAAGATGCTTGATAGAGTTCAATCCTCTAACTTTATTAAGACTTGTTTTGTGGCCTAACATATGATCTATCTTGGAAAATGTTCCATGTGCACTTGGGAAGAATGTGTATTCTCTTGCTTTTGGATAGAGTAGTCTGTATATTTCTGTTAAGTTCATTTGGTGTAATATGTCACTTAAGGCCATTATTTCCTTATTGGTTATCTATGTATGCCTGGATGATCTATCCATTGATGTAAGTGGGGTTTACAGCCCCCCACTATTATTGTATTACTGTCTATTACTCCCTTTAGGTCTGTTAGCATTTGGTTTATATATTTAGGTGTGCATATGTTGGGTGCATAAATATTTGTAAAAGTTTTGTCTTTTTTGTTGAGCTGACCCCTTTATCACTCACTATGTGATATCCTTCTTTGTCTCTGATTTTACAGTCTTTGTTTTAAAGTCTTATTTTGTCTGATATTCTCCCTGGCTTTTTGTTGTTGTTGTTGTTTACATTTGCATGGAATACCTTTTCTCATCCTTTTACTTTTGGTGTGTGTATCCTTACATCTAAAGTGAATCTCTAGGGGTGCCTGGGTAGCTCAATTGGTTAAGCGTCTGACTGGATTTCAGCTCAGGTCACGATCTCATAGTTAGTGGGCTCAAGCCCCACGTTGGGCTCTGTGCTGACAGTGCAGAGTCTGCTTGAGATTCTCCCTCTCTCTCTCTCTCTCTTCCCCCATCCCACTTGGTCTCTCTCTCTCAAAAATAAATTAACTAAAAAAAATAAAGCGAGTCTCTTGTGGGCAGCATATAGATGGGTCTTGTTTTAAAAAAATTTTTTTAATGTTTATTTATTTTTGAGAGACAGCATGAGCAGGGGAGGGACAGAGAGAGAGGGAGACACAGAATCCGAAACAGGCTCCAGACTCTGAGCTGTCAGCACAGAGCCTGTTGTGGGGCTCGAACTCACAAACTGTGAGATCATGACCTGAGCTGAAGTTGGTCACTTAACCGACTGAGCCACCCAGATGCCCCGGATGGGTCTTGATTTTAATGTATTTAGGCATCCTGAGTCTTCTGATTGGAAAATTTAGTCCATTTACATTTAAAGTAATTCTTGATAAGTATATGCTTATTGCCATTTTGTTCATTGTTTTCTGGCTGTTTTTGTAGTTCCTCTCTGTTCCATGCTGATTTTCCTGTTCTCTTTCTTTATGGTTTGATGACTTTCTTTGGCCGTATGTTTATATTTCTCTTTTGTGTATTTACTATAGTCTTTGCTTCGTGATTAACATGAGGCTTACATAAAACAACTTATAACAGTATTTTAAGTTGATAACGTAAGCTTGATTCTGTTGTAAAGCCCAGCATTATAATCACTCTGTGACATTTTTGTTTTCGATGTTACATTCTACATTTTTTTAATAATGTTTATTTACTTTTGAGAGAGAGAGAGAGCACAAGCAGGGGAGGAGCAGAGAGAGAGAGAGAGACAGGGGATCTGAAGCAGGCTCTGCACTGACAGCAGCAAGCCCCATGTGGGACTTGAACTCACAAACCATGAGATCATGACCTGAGGTGAAGTCAGATGCTTAACCAACTGAGCCATCCAGGTGCCCGTCGTTCTACGTCTTCTTTTTATCTTTATTCATTATTATAACCATAATTATTTTTACTATTTTTGTCTTTTAACTGTAAACTAGCTTTATAAGTGATTATACAGTAGACGAAACAACCACCCCTCTCAGTCTTGAAGGAGTGGCCTCATGTAGGAGATGAATCTTACTATTCAGCCCTGCCTGAGTTGTTGGTTTTCTCTTAATCCTTTGTGCTTGTCCGAGCAGCCTGTTCTATTTTTTAATGGTTCCCATTAGTTGAGGAAGTGCGGCCACCTGTCAGTATTTCAGAAGGGAGGATCTCAGCGCCTAGATTCATGCTGACTGGAAGCCCGGCCCTCAGGTATCAGCTTTTAACCGTAGGCAAACGTACACAGTCCTGTGGGACTGTAAGCAAGTGTGAGTCCTGCTGGCCACCAGAGGCAGGCCATCTGGGTAGGTTCCCTGGGTGGCAGTCCCAAAACTCAGGGCTCCAAGTGAGTTTATAAGCTCTTTTCTGGGTGATACTGGTAAGCTGGAGCACGGCAGAGGCGGGGAGAGCCCCCTAATGACATGCACAGCCTGTGTTCCTTGAGAGCAGCTCCACTGGCCACAAAATGTGAGCCAAACCTGAAGCCTGCCCTTCGGGCCAAAGCTCCGGGACAAGCAAAGAGGCCTCCTTCACAGTAAGATTTCAGGGTGTATTTCAGTCCGCTCTCTGCGCAGCGCCCCGGGGGTGGCAGTCTGCGAAGAACCGGCTCTCCAGTTGCCTTAGTCCCATGGGATCCAGAAACGCAAGCCGTCCCAGCCACCAGGGCCTGGTGATCAAGGGGTGTCCCGTGGGCAGTAGTGGCAAAAACCAGGAGACCAGACGCGTCTCATCCAGAAGACAGGTGCTCTGGAGGGTGGCAGAGGGTGCGCTCGCAGATGGCCCAAGGAAAAGATTACATTCTGCCCTCACGTGCTTGTTTCAGCAGAAGCCTTCTCCTTAGGCCACCGTCATGGTGATTAGCCAATAGGCCTCCTTCACAGAAACTGAACTCCTGTGTCTGTTGCCTCTTGCTTTGCCCTTGGGGTGGTAGCTGTCTAAGACCTTTTCCCTGTACATTTATGCAGGATCCATGACCAATGTCCACTAGAGCCAGGAAATGTAGCAGTGTTCCCTGGCAGCAGCTGTGAAAATTGGGACCCCAGATGGGGTTCCTTTCTGGGTGACATTGATTATGACAGTCTCATGAGACTAGGCACACAAGCTCCCCTGACCTCCAGAGCAGTGTGATCAGGAGGTGTCCCCTACCTTGGCAGCTGCAAAAATCCGGGCACCAGATGCACGTAAAAGCTGCCTTCTGGGAGGTACTGGTGCTCTGGAACGTGTCAAAGGGAGCATGCAAAAATAGCACCCGCCAGTCTGTGTCCCTGGAGAGCGTTCCGTGGCCTCCTAGATGTGTGTGTTAAATCAGATGTCTGCCCTTTCAGGCAGACGCTTTAATGTAAGCAAGTGCGTCCCCTTCACTTGAAGTCTGGGTGCAGTTGGCTACCTGTGAGCTGGGCCCCGGGTGGGTGAGTCCAGGCACCTTGGTGAGCCCTTTAAGAATGGTTACTCAGATCACTACAGTTTGTGGGTCTCGGGATGTGAGCCCTGTTGGTTTTCAAAGTTAGATGTATTGGGGGCTTGTCTCTGAAGTATAGGTCTTAAAAGTTGGGATGCCCAGTGTGGGTTTCAAACCCTTCAGTCCTCAGGGAGAAGTTCTGGGTTTTGAGTTTCCTCCCAGTTGTTGGTTGTAACACTGGGGCTGGGGTTTAGCAAGGTTGTATCTTAGCCTCTCCTGCCCTCTTCAGTGTGTTTTTTTCCCCCTCTTTGCCTGATGTGTGGTCATCACTCAGCCAGGCTTTTGTTTCTTGTTTTGTTTCTTTGAAGAGGAAATTGTTTCATATGTAGTTGGAGACACAGTGTGTCTGTGGGAGGAGGTGAGTTCAGGACCTTCCTATGTCGCCATGTTGAACCAGGAGTCAATGATTAGTTTCTGTGATAGTATTCCAGTGTTTTCTTATGTAAACAGAAACAAAAATGAAATACGTTATTTTTTCCCTTTTCTACCAAAAGTTTGCTTTTTGAATTTTTTTTTTTTTTTTTTTTTTTTTTGGCATCATACTGTTTTCCCTTACAGTTTTTTTTGAACGCCTTAAATAGAATTAATTGCATCTGTGTTCTTTTGGTACTCATCTATATTCATCACTTCACTTATAACGTGTAACTTTTTTCATACATACATAATGTGTGTAGGAAAATATTAATGTATCTGGCCTTTCTCCTAGATTACAAGCATTTGGTGGGGAGGGGTCTTGTTTATCATCTCTAGTCTTGAGGACCTAGCACCGTACTTGGCGCAGACCAGATACTTGGTGAATTCGAAAGAGGAGGCACGTGGCACGGCAGGCAGGAACTCGTTTGGGAAGAGGGACGGTGACGCCTGCAAGGAAGAACGGAGAACTCACATAAGTGAGCTTAAGTAATAGCCGGGTCCCAACTCCAAGCAATCCCACCGGGAGGAAGTTTTGTGTCATGGCTCCATGACACAAAACTGGTTTCCTTTTGACATGGGCTGCATTTTAGCGATTTGGCTTTGGTGTAATAACCAGACTTTCAAACATGATTTCCATGGTGCGCGTTAACATTGAATTTAATGAGTTTTCTTTATTGTTTTTACTTTGAAGTAAACAGTCCTTTTTTTCCCCTCCTCCAAGAGACTAGGATACTTTTATAAAGGAAGTTACAAAATTGTTTCTTAAAGTACAAAATAATACAGAAGGGATTCTTTTCCTAATTCTTAGAGGGTCTACTGTAGGTTGGTGTCCCACAACTGTCACAGGAAATGTCAGACGTTGCTGATTGTCGTATTAAAACCTGAGCCCAACTGAATAAGTAGCTGTAGAGGTGATCCTTTCAAAGGTGCCTAAACCACACTGACATAGACGTCCACACAGGATATGCCGTGGTAGAATAAGAACAGTAAACCGAGACCGCGGGCAATAACGTTGACAAGAGTTTGTGGTTGCTGGTGTTTTAGGGGTGGAGGCTAGGTTCAAGCGAGCCTCAGTGGGGAGACGTCTGAGGAGGCTGGTTACCAGATGGCCCTGCTTATGTTGCCGGAAGGGGTTCAGTCTTTCTCGGTTGGTCTGTTTCGTGACAAGTGGCATTTAAAAGTAAATTTTCCAAGTGTCCCCGTGGTTCGTTGCCTTATTTTGTGCCAGGGGCCTGTTTCTTTTTGTTTGTTTTTGGGGATGATGGTCCCGTCCAGTCAGCATCTGTTACATCAGATACCCGTTGGTTGCTGCTTTTCCTGTTTAGCTTCTTACTCAGCAAACACTTGTCCTGTCTTCATTACTCAAATGTGATCAATATTCCAATTCCAAATGTTCTTTCAGCACAAAGGTTATTGCAAGATTTATAAGATCAAGAAGAGGTCTGGACTGCTCTGTATGATAAGTCAGGGCAGTTTTCAAGACAAATGAAGACATCTAGAATGGGCAGTAGCCTTTACAAGGTAATCAAAGCAGAAGAGAGAATGATTTGAATACCACATTTTCTAAGTAGCATTTTTGGACCAATAAGTCACATATACTTTTTCAGCTTTGTTTTTGTTGTTGTTTGTTTGTTTTTGTTTTTGTTTTTGTTTTTTGTTAAGTTTGGGGCAAATGGAGACATTACATGGCTACTAATACACTGGACGATAACTTATCTTTTTTTTTTTTTTTTTTTTTTTTACCTAGACTTTAGTTGAGCATTTTAGCCCAGAGAACCACTGGTGTTGTTGGGAGGCACATGTATAGATGTGCAGGTGTACTGAACCAGGACAAAGAATCATTTCTTGATTTTCACGGCTTTTCCAAAGGGTTGGGGAAGGCCTCCGCAGCTTCTTGTGATCAGTACGTTACTAGCTGGTTGAGCACTGCTGTGCCTAAAAGTACTAGTTTATAATTTTTTTTAAGTTTATTTATTTATTTTGAGAGAGAGAGAGAAAGGGAGACAGCACGAGCAGGGGAAGGGCAGGGCAGAGAGAGTGAGAAAATCCCAAGCAGGCTCCACACTGTCAGCACAGAGCCCAGCTCGCGACTCCCCACTCCAAAACCATGAGATCGTGACCTGAGCCAAGAGCAAGGGTTGGACGCTTAACCGACTGTGCCACTGAGGCGCCCCTCTACTCATTTATATGAACGGGTATTTTCTGGAAGTCAAATCCTAACGTGGAAAAAGGCCGAGTCCTGACACACAGGCTCTGTGTCCGAGTTCTGTCACCACCTGGCGAACACCTGCTGGTTGTCGCTTCAGGGGAAAGACACTGCTCAGTGGGCTTTATGGGGTGGGGACAGGGGGAGCGAGAGGGAACAGCGATACCGTAGGAATGGCGAGCGTGGTGCTTAAAGTGGGACGTGAAAGAAGGTGTGTACAGCATAGTCATGACCGATCATAGAAACAGCGGTTTGTGCCTCCAGACTGGTTAGGTGTTTGTTTCTCCTTCAGAGGTGGTTTTCCATATACTGCGTTGCCTCTCTGCGATGTTCTTTTTGATATGTTAATTGACACTTGTTTGTTTGTCTTTATCCTAAAGGCTCGTGAAGAAGAAATGACTGCTAAAGTAATGGACCTCCAGACTCAACTCGAGGAGCTACAGAATAAATACCAGCAAAGGCTGCATCAGGAGGAGAATCCTAGCAATGATAAAGTGAGGGCAACTGGTCTTTGCTGCTGTTTCTTAAAGACACTGTCATTTCTGTCATTTGACTTGCCTGCTAACCTGCATACCTACCTCATTTAATCCTACCCAAAACCTTGAGGAGAGAGGTTTTTGCCTCTGTTTTATAGGCAGTGAAACCGAGGTTCATAGAGGTTAAATAAAGTGTCCAAGCTCACACTATAAATGTTGTGTTGGGAATTTAAACCTCATCTGCCAGACTTCAGAGCCTAGACATTTCTTTTTTTTTTTTTTTTTTTTTTTTAACGTTTATTTATTTATTTAGAGAGTGTGTGTGTGCACACGAGTGGGAGAGGGCCAGAGACAGAGAGACAGAGAGAGAGAGAATCTCTGCACTGTCAGTGCAGAGCCTAACACGGGGCTCGATCTCCTGAACTGTGAGATCATGACCTGAGCCAAAATGAGTCAGACGCTCAACCAACTGAGCCCCCCAGGCATTCTGAGCCTGGACATTTCTTTCTTTCTTTCTTTCTTTCTTTCTTTCTTTCTTTCTTTCTTTCTTTCTTTCTTTCTTTCTTTCTTTCTTTCTTTCTTTCTTTCTTTCTTTTCCTAATTAAAAAAAATATATTTATTTATTTATTTTGAGAGAGAGAGAGAGAGAGAAGATTGAGTGTGAGCAGGAAAGGGGCAGAGAGAGAGGGAGACACAGAATCCGAAGCAGGATCCAGGCTCCCAGCTGTCACCACGGAGCCCGATGTGGGGCTTGAACTCACGAACCGCGAGATTATGACCTAAGCCGAAGGCAGATGCTCAGCCGACTGAGCCACCCAGGCACCCCTGGACATTTCTGTTACAGCAATGCTTCTTAGTCTTTTCCTTAGAAAGAAAGAATACAGCGGAAAGTGAACCTCATTGCCCAGGGGCTTAGGCAAAAAGCGTCCATAGAGAATTGGATAATTAAAAAAAAGTTTGTAATGTTTTTATTTATTTTTGAGAGACAGAGCGTGAGTGGGGGAGGGGCAGAGGGAGCCAGAGACACAGAATCCGAAGCAGGCTCCAGGCTCCGAGGTGTCAGCACAGAGTCCGACACGGGGACTCTCACGAGCATGAGACCATGACCTGAGCCGAAGTCGGACGCCCAACTGGCTCAGTCATCCAGGCACACTGAAAATATGATAATTTAAAATTTTTATATTCTGTGCTAAATATTCATATAGATTTTATATTCTCTTCTATCATACATCTTTATTTGTAGTCACATAAATTGTTTTTGGTTATTTATCAGTAAGAAAAACAATTTCTGTTTTTCTCCTTGGTTAATGGACTAGAGGCAAATGTAGTGGGATTATTTTGGAAAATGGGACTGGATTCAGAGCTCCCTGGCAGTACATAAGTGGGCATTTTTAGAATTCCAGCCGTATAATCGATGCTATGAAGATGGGCCATGTTTGCCGTGTGGCTGCCCTTCCCAGTCTGCACCCCAGCAAATGCACGCTGATAGGGCTTGTGGGCCCCAGTTCGAGACGCCGGACAGGGTACCGGCCTGAGGCCATGAGGTTCGTGACCTCCTCGTCGAGAGCTGTAGAGGATTCATCATAGAATGTCAGTTACCAGGGAGCAATTTTCTAGACAACCCGTTGCCTGGATCACTTCTTCCAGATGGGGAGGAGAAGCCTTTATAAGGGGCTCTGCTGTGCTGCGCTTCTTGGTGCATATATCTTAGCAGTTAGCACCCAGCAGGTTTACTGGACTATTTCTCTATTTCTTTGATAGTTGCAAGTTAGTTTTCCTGTTTTTGGTTTTTGCCATCTGGGCATGATTTGAATATACCAGGTGCTGTTAAACATTAATTCTCTGAGGAGAGTACATGTACTTCGCTACGTGTTCTTTTCCTCAGTATCAGAATAAGCATCGTTGCATGTAGTGTTACTTCGACCTGTGCTGGGATGCCTTCCAGTATTGAAACATGAAATTAATATTCAGAAGGTCTCCTGAGTCCTTTACCTTGTGTCAAAAGAAAGGGGAGAGAAATTGGGGCGGCTGGGTGGCTCAGTTGGTTAAGCATCTGACTTTGGCTCAGGTCGTGGTCTCGCGGTTTTTGAGTTCGAGTCCCGCGTCGGACTCTCTGCTGACAGAGCGGACCCACTTCAGATCCTCAGTCTCTCTCTCTCTCTCTCTCTCTCTCTCTCTCTCTCTCTCTCTCTCTCTCTTCCCCTCCCCTGTTCTCTCTCTCAAAATTACATAAACATTAAAAAAAATCCTTAATTATTATTTCTACGCTAAAAAATGTTTTGTTTTATTCTTCATGAGTTTTTATCCTTTTTGAGCATCTTTGATGCTTCTGGGAGACAGTGAGTTATATATCAGTGTTGAGTTCAATGAAGAATAGTTTGTGATTATAGCTTCGAGTGGATTCCCAGAAATTGTCCTTTAGGAGTTTCCCTAAGGGGCCGATATGCTTTAAATAGATGTTAATATGTTTAATTTTTTTGAATCATAGAAATAATAAATGAATATATTCTTGTTATAAGAGAGATAATACGTAAGTATACAGAATGAGCCTTCTCTGGTGGGCACCTGTCCTTGCCAAGTAGTAATCATTGTTAGGAGTTTGGTGAGTGAATTTCCAGTATTTTTTCTTTGCGTTTACCTATGTTGGTGTGTATCCACACTACAATAGTTTGTGTAACAAAATAGATGAGGTTAAAAGCAAATATTTAAAGTTGTCTCATCTCAAATGTTATCACTTCCAAAAGACTAAGTTTTTATTTTCTAGTTATTTCCTATTATTCTATTTTATTGTTTCCTACAGATTTTAGTGTAGTATCCACTCATTTTTCTTCTTTTCCATTTTCAGGTAACAATTATGGAGTTACAGGTAAGACTAGTTCTTCACTGAATTTGACTGAAGGCAGTATATTGTATTGTATTGTGTATTGTATTGTATTCAGGAGTATTTTGTGTTTTAAGTTGAAACATAAAGGTAACTGTTTTAGCAAGGAAAATTTTACGAGGCAATATAGTAGTATATTCAGGCGGTGATGAAATTCATACGCGCTTCAGATCTGACTTTTGTTCTTTCAGACTCAACTAGCACAGAAGACTACTCTCATCAGTGATTCAAAGTTGAAAGAGCAAGAGTTCAGAGAACAGGTACGGGTTTAATTGGTGCCTTCTGTGTTGAACTGACGGCCTTAAAATTTACATGAGTATGTACTTGGGTCTCATTTAGCTAATTTTTAAAAAAGACCTGATATCATACTGATTTAGTAGTTGGCTTTGCAATTTTGTCTTGCACAGGAAATTTTATTCCCAAATCTGAACGTGCTAGAGGATATCTCTTAAATTTGTGATCGATCGCATGTATTTAAACAAGAACATTTGCATCTTACTCTTTCCAGTGCTTAACATCTTGGATAAGAATTTTTGTTTAATTTGTAATAACTTAAGTTTTTTAAAAAAGCAATTTTCTGGGGCACCTGGGTGGCCCAGTCGGTTAAACATCTGACTTCGGCTCAGGTCATGATCTCACAGTTTGTGAGTTCAAGCCCCGCATCAGGCTCTGTGCTGACAGCTCAGAGCCTGGAGCCTCTTTGCATTCTGTGTCTCCCTCTTTCTCTGTGTGCCCCTCCCCTGCTCTCGCTCTCTCTCTCTCTCTCTGTCTCAAAAATAAATCAACATTAAAAAAAATTAAAAAAGGAATTTTCTCGTTTTTATCAGAGGGAAAAATATATTTGACATCAATTTTTACTACTTTTTCCTAGTGGCTAAATTGTCTTCCTTGAATAAGTTTTGTCCATATATTGTCCAATTATTAGATTTCAAAAGGATTATGTATATGTGCCTAAAAGGATGCCCAAGCATAAGAGTCCCAGTGTACGTGTGTCTGTGGTGCATCATCTTTAGTAGTCTTTCTTTCCGAACTCCGGAGAGAGAATGGCACAAGTCAGCAGGCTGTTTGAAGGCTACATCTCTGGGGATTTCCCAGTTTTCTTAAGAAGTCATACATACAAAAATCTTGATAATCGTTGAACTTAGGTAATGGATGGGCATATGGGCATTAATTGTACTATATTGTCTGTGGCTGAGTAGGATAGAAAATTTTCACAATATTTTTAAAAAAAATTATGGACGCTAAGTCCCAATGCTACTTAATTTTTTCCTACTTCCCAGTGGTTTATCTTTTCTCATCTATTCTCCAGATTGCTGCCTGAAAATTCCCTTCTTTTAGCATCCTCAAATTTTCCAACTGCTAGCATGGCAATTTTTGTATTAGTTACTTTTATGGTGGCAGAATACACATAACGTAACATTGACCATCTTAACCAAAGTGCATAGTTCGTTGACATTTAGTTCATTCACAGTGTTGTGAAACAATCACCATTATCTAGTTCCAGAATTCTTCATCACCCCATCAGAAAACCTCCTAACCCCTTAAGCAGTCATTCCTTGTTACCTTTTGGCAACTGCTGATCTACTCCTGTGTCTGTGAATTTGCCTGTTAGGAGTATCTTTTGTAAATATAATCATATGTTAAAACCTAGCTTTCTTTTTTTTTAATTTTTTTTAACATTTATTTATTTATTTTTAATTTTTTTTTTTTTTAACGTTTATTTTATTTTTGAGACAGAGAGAGACCGAGCATGAACGGGGGAGGGGCAGAGAGAGAGGGAGACACAGAATCAGAAGCAGGCTCCAGGCTCGGAGCCATCAGCCCAGAGCCCGACGCGGGGCTCGAACTCACAGACCGCGAGATCGTGACCTGAGCTGAAGTCGGACGCTTAACCGACCGAGCCACCCAGGCGCCCCAACATTTATTTATTTTTGAGACAGAGAGAGACAGAGCATGAACAGGGGAGGGGCAGAGAGAGAGGGAGACACAGAATCTGAAACAGGCTCCAGGCTCTAAGCTGTCAGCACAGAGCCTGACATGGGGTTCGAACTCACGGACCGTGAGATCATGACCTGAGGCAAACTCGGACGCTTAACCGACCGAGCCACCCAGGCGCCCCAAAACCTAGCCTTCTTATGTGGCTTCTTTTGCTCAGCATGATGTTTCTAAGATTCATCATTGTGGCATGTATCGGTACTTGATACTTTTTTATGGCTGAGTACTATTTCATTATATGGATATACTGTACTTTGTTTATCCGTTCATCAGTTTATGAATGTTTGGGGTGTTTCTACCTTTTGGCTATTACGAATAGTGCCATCAGGAACATTATGTACAAGTTTTGGTTTGAGTACCTATTTCCAGTTTTTTGGGGTATGTACACCCAGGGGTGGAATTGCTAGATCATGTGGTAATTATATGTTTCCCTTTTTGATGAACCGCCCAACTATTTTACGTGGTGGCACCATTTTATGTTCACACCAACAAAGTTATAAGGATTCCAGTTTTTCCACATCCTCACCAACAAGTTTTTTGGATATAGCCATGGTAGTTGGTATGAGGTGGTTTCTCATTACGGTTTTCGTTTGCATTTTCCTAATGACTGATGATGTTGAGCATCTTATTATCTGCTTGTTGGCCATTTGCATGTCTTATTTGGAACAATGTCTGTTCAAGTCCTTTGCTCATTGTTTAGTTGGGTTACTTGGTTTCGTGTTTAGTTGTACGCTTCACGCTTGTATGCTAGATACAAGTCCCTCATCGGGTATGTGATTTGCAAGTGTTTTCTCCATTTTGTGGGTTCTCTTTTGAGTTTCTTGATAATATCCTTTGAGGCACAAAAGTTTTACTTTCGATAAAGGTCATTTTGTATATTTTCCCTTTTGTTGTTGTAGATCTGTTTCTCTATGTGGTATGTTGTAGATATGTTGTAGATCTGTTTCTCTTTTGTTTGTTGTAGATACGGCTTTTGGTGCCATATCTAAGAAACCATTTGCATTAATCGTATTTGCCTGTGTTGTGTCTTAAGTATGAAAGAACCTAGTGCCTACAGAAGCCCTTTTTTTCACATATGGTTTCTGTGTGAATCTTATGATACAATTTGAGTATTTGTTACTTTTAGATTCACAATTTAGAAGACCGTTTGAAGAAGTACGAGAAGAATGTATATGCCACAACTGTGGGGACACCGTACAAAGGTATGAACGGTCTCTTATGTGATCCATGCTTATCTCCTATTGGTGCACTTAGGGATGATTTTTGTTTTTGTCTTTGCGCGTCTGTTCTTTACCATGAATGTATTTTACCTTTGTAATTCACCGATAACAGCTAGTTTTAAGGAAAGCATGCTAGTAATCTAAAACAAAATAATGCGTATCCGTTGTAAAAAAAAATCAAACTGCTGCAGTGTGTAAGTGGGACTGCACTTGTTCCACACTATCCGGATGGAACCGACCTAGTGGCAATTTATGTGTATTTTTCCAGACTCTTCTGTATGTATGCAAACATTTGTATGATCTACTGTATATACTCATACAGACACAGTTATATCTTTTAGATGCTTCCCATTTTTTACTATTATAATAATGCCAAAATTATCTACTTTAAGCTTGGATTTAGGGAGAAAATAATTTCATAAAAATTCTTATATTCAAGGTAGGAAAGGATGATATTCTCTTTTTTTTTTAAATTTTTTTTTTTTTTTAACGTTTTTTATTTTTTATTTTTGGGACAGAGAGAGACAGAGCATGAACGGGGGAGGGGCAGAGAGAGAGGGAGACACAGAATCGGAAACAGGCTCCAGGCTCCGAGCCATCAGCCCAGAGCCCGACGCGGGGCTCGAACTCACGGACCGCAAGATCGTGACCTGGCTGAAGTCGGACGCTTAACCGACTGCGCCACCCAGGCGCCCCAAGGATGATATTCTCTTGATTGAAATAAATACACTGCTTACAAAGGGTTTTAAAAATGAACTTGAGTGTTTACAGGGTTATATACAACTGTGTAAACTCATGATCGTGAGGTAATCATGGTCCTTGAATAATCTCATTACAATTTTCCATTCTCAGTTTTACACCTCACTTCATTAAGAATAGTTTTATTTTGCTAAATGTTTTGTAAAGCTTTCTGCTTCTTCGGGGAAGCACTAGGGCCTAAATGTAAACCTTTCCTTTGTGTTTTTGAAAGCTCTTGCTTAATGCAATGAAATAACAAGATATTATACAATTTTTAATTAAATTAAGCAAGGCCTCGCTTTGGATTCTTTCCAAAACGCGCTTCAAAAACAAGAGAAAACCGCCTTGGAAGTGGCCCGTGGCTCATTGCAGAGAGGACTCCTGCTACAAGGATCGTTTGCCGTGTCTAAGTCACCAGATGCGATCGTCAGCGTAACTGCTGCATCCGTGCTCAGCAGTGCATAGAGAATCCTGCTGATTCTTTTTGTTAGTTTCACCTTCAGATGTTTATCATTTTCTTTTGTTCTCAGTTTTAAATTGTGAAATGAACACACATGTCCGGTTTATTTAATAACTAACACCTGTACGCGTCCCTTCCCTCCTCCGAGAGCAGAGCGTTCCTGTCATACCTTTCATTAGCTGAAGTGGTGTAAAACAAAGAAGCAATTACCATTAATATATGTGGAAAAATTTTTAGCATCCCCAGACCCGAAAATCTCCTCTCTTAGGCCTGTCTGCTACCTTAGACATGTCTTGCTAACAGACGCCCAAAATCAATCGAGATAAAACACCGATGCTCACAGGCACCGTGCAAAGCTCACAGGCGGCCGGATACTGAGTGTGGTTGCTGGGGAAGGGGTGAGGTGGGGCCGCTCTGGCTGCAGCGGTCTGTGCCGCGTCTCTGATGGCCTACTGCCAGATGGATGCCGAGCACGATTTCCACTTCACCTTTCTTCGTAAAAGCAAAAAGCGTCTTTAGATTTCTTGCGGTTAGCAGAGGCACGTACTGATGCAGGCCTTTTGTGAAAGAGAAGCGGCGTGATGTGAATTTTCGAAAGGCGGGGAACACCTGAGTGACGCTAAGTGTGAGGCGCTGTTTCGTATCTCAGCTCGTTTAATCCCCTCACCAACCCAATCAGTCTGGTTCAATAAGCACATTAATCTCCTCACCATGCTGCCTTTTTGGTTTTTTTTAATGTTTATTTTTGAGAGAGAGAGAGAGAGAGAGAGAGAGAGAGAGAGAGAGAGAGAGAGAGAGAGAGAGAGAGAGAGAAAACGAGCAGGGGAGGGGCAGAGAGCGAGGGAGACACAGAATCTGAAGCAGGCTCCAGGCTCCGAGCGGTCGGCATAGAGCCTGACGCTGTGGGCTCGAACCGACAGACCGTGAGATGGTGACTTGAGCTGAAGTCAGACGCTTGACTGACTGAGCCCCCCAGGTGACCATGCTGGGTCTTTCTAAAGAGTAACAACAGTGGGGCGCCTGGGTGGCTCAGTCGGTTAAGCGTCCGACTTCGGCTCAGGTCATGATCTCGCGGTCCGTGAGTTCGAGCCCCGCGTCGGGCTCTGTGCTGACAGCCTGGAGCCTGTTTCAGATTCTGTATCTCCCTCTCTCTGACCCTCCCCCATTCATGCCCTGTCTCTCTCTGTCTCAAAAATAAACAAAGGTTAAAAAAAAAAATTTAAAGAGTAACAACAGAATAAGCACCCATCATACAGGAAGAAATAAAAGATTACTGACCGGTTCTTCAGAAACCTTTATGTAAGCCTCTGCAATAATATCTTTATTCCTCCCCTCACCCTGACTTTTTCCCGACTCTATGTTAACCATTGTTCTTCTTCGTTGTGTACCACCTGTGTATATATTTCTAAACAATATTTTGTTTAGATTTTGCTTGTTTTGAAACTTTATGTAACAGAATCATACTGTAAGGTTGTATTTGTTTCTTTTGCATAATACACGTTTTGAGATACGTCTGTGTTGTGTGTGGCTCTTGTTCGCTCAATTCGATTTATCAGTTTTGTACGTTCTTGTACACGTCTTCCTCGTACTCACGTGAGAGACTTTCTCTGTACAACTACGACCGGGCTTGCTGAGTCATAGGGTGTGAATGCTTTCACGCACATCCTATCCTAGATTGGCAAACTACATGCAATTTGAAGATAATATAGGAGATTGTTTTCTATGTTTTTTGTACTAGCTTTCATTCCCACCAGCAGTGTGTGTGAGGTCTTGTCACTCCAGCCCCTTAGTGCTGGTGCTAAATTAATTCAGCGGTGCTAACTTTATTAAAGGCCCTTAATGCTTGGCTATGGCCCTTAATGCTAAGCTATGACTTGTGATTTTAATTACGTCTCTCTTACTAGTAATCATGTTGAACATCTTATATGATTGTTCATTTTTTTATTCATTCATTTTAGCTGTGTGTATTTCTTCTTCTGTGAAGTCCTAGCCATTCCTTTTTTGTTTTCTAAAATTAGGTTATCTCTCCTTTTCCTTTGATTTGCAGTTTTAAAACAATTCTGAATATTAATCCTTGTTTTGTATACTACATATACATGTATACATATATGTATGTGTGTGTGTATATATATGTATTGTAGAGATATTTACTAGCTGGTGTCTTTATTGTCTTAATTTTTTTATTTTTTAGACGTATAGAAAAGTAATAAGTGTGGTATATAATGAACACACATGTACACGTCACCCTCAACAATTATTAAGACATATCTAATCTTTTTTTTTTTTTTTTTTAACATTTATTTATTTTTGAGACAGAGAGAGACAGAGCATGAACAGGGGAGGGGCAGAGAGAGAGGGAGACACAGAATCCGAAACAGGCTCCAGGCTCTGAGCTGTCAGCACAGAGCCCGACGCGGGGCTCGAACCCACGGACTGTGAGATCATGACCTAAGCCAAAGTCGGGCGCTTAACCGACCAAGCCACCCAGGTGCCCCAAGACATATCTAATCTTGATTCATCTGTACCCCCAACCTTTCCTAACCTTGCTCTATTGGATTATTTTAAAGTCAGTCCTAAATATCATATCTTATTTGATATAAATAATTTCAGTATACATCTATACAAAGGATTCCTTAACAATAACTGTAGTACTAGGGGCACCTGGGTGGCTCAGTCGGATAAGCGTCCGACTTTGGCTCAGGTCATGATATCACGGTTTGTGAGTTCGAGCCCCGCGTCGGGCTCTGTGCTGACAGCTCAGAGCCTGGAGCCTGCTTCGGATTCTGTGTCTCCCTCTCTCTCTGCCCCTCCCCTGCTCATGCTCTCTCTCGTTCTCTCTCTCTCAAAAATAAATACACATTAAAAAATAAGATAAAATGAAACCAATAAGCATAGTGCTAGTATCACACCAAAAACTTTCACAGCGATTCCTTAGTATGTTCAAATAACTAGTCACAGTGAAACTTACCTGTAGCTTCACAAATGTTTTCTTGTGGTGATGGTGATAAACAGTTGGTTTATTTGAATCAGTAGCCAAGTAGTATCCGTACCTTGCATTTGATTGAGAAATTGCTTAAATCTCTTTTTTTTTTTTTTTTCAACGTTTTTTATTTTATTTTTGGGACAGAGAGAGACAGAGCATGAACGGGGGAGGGGCACAGAGAGAGGGAGACACAGAATCGGAAACAGGCTCCAGGCTCCGAGCCATCAGCCCAGAGCCTGACGCGGGGCTCGAACTCACGGACCGCGAGATCGTGACCTGGCTGAAGTCGGACGCTTAACCGACTGCGCCACCCAGGCGCCCTGCTTAAATCTCTTTTAAAAGTCTGCCTTCCTTGTCTCTCTCTGTCTCCCTCTCTCTTTCTCTCTTCTTTTCCCCTTTATTTATTCAAGAGACCAAATTACTTGTGCTCAAGTTTCACACGTTCTGAACTCTTGGTGTTCCAGCCCCTGGTAGTTAGAACGAGGGGCTTGATCAGATGGAGACTGTGTTATTGGCAGTGGTGCCTCCTCAAGGGAGCCGTACTGCCTGTTGCCTCCCAGCGAAAGACACACGCTATCTTTGCAGTATCTTTCACACGGTTCCGGGTGCCGTCAGTCTGATTCCTCACCTTTCGCCTTAGACGTTAGCACCCAGTGGTGACCGTTGGCCAACATCGGTTGTTTCACCAGTCGTTGTGTAACGGTGATCATTCAGATCCTACCATTTCTTGTGCAGATATTAACTGGCATTCTTCTGTAAGCGGAAATGTGCCCTGTTATCTATCTGGGGTATAGCTCCTACGTGAATTTGTCTTTGCCTGCTGTAACGCCTCACTCAATTATGATGACTTTATAATATATCTTGCTGTTTAGTTGGGGAAGCCCTCCTACTTTGTTTTTCAAGAATGTCTTAGCTATTCTTAACTCTTTGTCAATTTAAGTTTCAGAATCAGATTGTAAAATTGCATTCATAACACACACCCAAACCTGGGAAGGTTTTGACTAGGATTGCATTGAATTTATAGAAAAATTGAGGAGAATTGGCACCTATATGGGATTGAGTCTCCAACCCATAATCATGATCTTTCAACATTTACTTAGGCCTTCTGTAATTTCAGTCAATAATGTTTATTGCTCTGACTACCTCTTGTACCTCTCTTCTTACATTTATTCTTAGGTGTGATTGTAAATGTAAAATTTGTTTCTCGTTTTTATTTTCCAGTTAAGTAAATGCATTTTCAGGAGACATTCTTGTGCATTTTTGAAGGATATCTGAGCATGTCTGCTTTTAACTAAAATTATCTGTCATACGCTTAGTTGATTAAGGTTGTGTTAAGTGTAGTTAAATGGATTTTCCAGTTGTACATTTTGGAATTGGGCCCAGGTAAAGGATTGTATTAAAAATGCTGAGCAATATTCCCACAAAGTTATTTGGAAAGACTCACAAGAAGCAATGGGTAGACAATTTGGCAAGCATCTTTATTTGAATGATAACTGATTTCCACTCTCATTGCTTAAAACCCAAAGTAAGAATTATAAAAAGAGGAAGAAATTTCTTTTATATGCCACTGTTAGGGAGAAGACAGGAAAGGGTACATGCCTTGGAAAACAGTATTAATTACTTGTCCAGGAAAATGGCTATATGTAAGTGATCTACATGTTTATAATAATAAAATCAATTATTTTTCTGAAAAGTGTACACTGTAAACTCTTACACTTTGCGTCAATCTAGAGGAATGAAACACTTAAGGGTGATATACAGAGAGATGGCTTTTGAAGAGGAAATAGTACATTGTCATTATTTAGTTCTGGGCGCTCTGTATTTGCTGAGTGTGGTTTGAGTGAATTGGGTCTTTAAAAGTGTACGCTTTTTAAAAGTGAAATATTCCAAACGTACAAACACACAGGGTGTAAATATCAAGTATGAAGACGGTTAACACCTGTGAATTCACCATCTAGAACATCGTCAGTGCTCCTCGTACTGCTCTTCAGTCTCGTATCTCTCTGTTCTCTCCCGAGGGTAACCACTGTTAACGTGTATGCGTACTGTTCCCTAAAACAAGTGACTTTAATGTTTGGGCTGTATAGAAATGATATCAGATTATATGTATTCTGCATGTTCTTGCCTTTATTTCACCCAGCATTATGATTTTGGATTTCATTCTAATAGGTGTGAAGCTATAGTTCAACCTTTTTTTTTTTTTTTTTAATTTAAATTCACATTAGTTAACACAGTGTAGTATTGATTTCAGGAGTAGAGTTTAGTGATTCGTCACTTACATACAGCACCCAGTGCTCATCCCGACAAGGGTCCTCCTTAATACCCATCCCCCATTTAGCCCATTCCCCCACCCACCGCCCCTCCAGCAGCCTTCAGTTTGTTCTCTGTATTTAAGAGTCTCTTATGTTTTTCCTTCCTCTGTCTTTTTACCTAATTTTTTTCCTTCCTTTCTCCTATGTTCATCTGTTTTGTTTTTAAAATTTTTTTTTTCAACGTTTTTTATTTATTTTTGGGACAGAGAGAGACAGAGCATGAATGGGGGAGGGGCAGAGAGAGAGGGAGACACAGAATCGGAAACAGGCTCCAGGCTCCGAGCCATCAGCCCAGAGCCTGACGCGGGGCTCGAACTCACGGACCGCGAGATCGTGACCTGGCTGAAGTCGGACGCTTAACCGACTGCGCCACCCAGGCGCCCCCTGTTTTGTTTTTTAAATTCCACATATGAGTGAAATCCTATGATACTTGTCTCTCTCTGACTTACTTAACTTAGCATAATATACTCTAGTTCCATACACTTTGTTGTAAATGACAAGATTTCACTATTTTTCACTGCCAAGCAGTATTCCATTGTATACGTATACCACATCTTGATCCATTCATCAGTGGATGGACATTGGGCTCTTTCCATACTTTGGCTGTTGTCAGTAGTGCCGCTATAAACATTGGGGTGCGTGTGCCCCTTCGCATCAGCATTTTTGTATCCTTTGGGTAAATACCTAGCAGTGCTATTGCTGGGTCGTAGGGTAGTTCTAGTTTTAGTTTTTTGAGGACCCTCCATGCTGTTTTCCAGAGCGGCTGCACCAGTTTGCATGCCCACCAACGGTGCAAACGTTTTCCCCTTTCTCTGCATCCTTGCCAACATCAGTTTCCTGAGTTGTTCATTTTAATGTGTGTGAAGCTATAGTTTAACCATTTTGAATGCTGATTTTCACAATATGTTGTATCTTTATACCATACTTTACTTATTCTCCTATTGGTGGACCTTTGAACTGTCTTAATTTTGCTCTTATAAACAGTGTAACTGTGAACATTGACTTCTGGTGTACATATGAAGCGTTTCTCTAGGATGTACTGGTAGGAATTAAATGACTGCGTTACAGAACATGCTCATCCTTCCACTTCAGGAAGTTCTGCAGAGTCATGTGAAGTTGTTTAGAGTGCTCGTATCAGCTCACTCCGCACATGCACAGGCATCCCCGTTGTTCTGCATACTCACCAGTGCTTGGAATTGTCCGACTCTCGGGACTTTGCCAATCTCATACGTGTGAATAGTACTTCAGCTTTCATTTGTTTGTTTCTTTTCACTGAGCAAATGGTGACTTAAATTCTCAGCCAAAAGGAATATAAAGTTACAATAAAAGGCTGCTTTCAGCTTTGGCATTTAGAGGCTCACTTATTGTTCATAGCTCTCATAGTGGAAGCTTTATTATATTATCCTACAGCACAGTGTGATCTGTTATTGATTCAGTTTTTTAAAAACTTCGGAGTTATCAAGGCATAAATATACACGTAGTAATATTCAGTGTGATTTCATATACCTGAACTGTAATTATTGTTTACTTTTAGGCTGAAATGGGGCTTGATTAACAGATGAACTGTAACTTCTTATGACAGGCTTTAAGATGTCGAATCAAAATATTTGAAAACCACTATAATGGCATTAATATTTCATGTGTTTTCGAGTTATTTTATCTATCCTGTGTTTCAAAACAGTTTTGAAAATTTGATTTAAACCTAAGTACTTTTAGGTTTGGAATACTAGAAAAACTAGAATGCTATACTGATATAATAAATTCTTAATAAAATTAAAATTATTGTTAATTTCACTCATTGTGGAATATCTGCAGTCAACCACAGAATATTGAGGAGAGATATACCAGTTTTAAGGAATCTTTGTATTTCCTAAGTATAGTCTTTTAAAATTGCCATGCCAAAAGGAGGAGGAGGAGGAAGAGGAGGAAAAGATTTGAGAAATAAAATTGCTATAATAATTCTAATTTTCTTTCCCAAGGGAAAAATACCATTGAAATACTTTATGTATATGTGTACAATACTACACAGTACAATATAATTAATATAAGAGTTATGCCTTGCTTTGTCTGGTGTCTAAGTAATAAGTAGTTGATCTGGATTTTCTTTAAGATTTGATTTTTTTTTTTTTTATTTTTTATTTGACAGGTGGCAATTTGTATCATACTGATGTCTCGCTCTTTGGAGAACCTACCGAGTTTGAGTATTTGCGAAAAGTGCTTTTTGAGTATATGATGGGTCGTGAGACTAAGGTATAAATAATTTCTGGTGACTTGGCGTGTGGCTTAATTTAAAAGGAAATGTGCCCACTTCTAATACTTTAATACACGTATTGATGCCATATTTTACTGTTAGCAGACCACACATGCTAAAAGGTGATAGGTAATTAATTGTGTTATAGTTCGTTGTTTACACAAATGGTTTGTAGATCTTGCTTATATTTGTTTCAGTTATAAAATATTAATTTAAAAAATACTGTTGGATGATGCTAAATACTAAAAATAGAAATTTCACTGACTTAATATTTTGTAAAACATGGGTATTTTTACTTTTGACTTGAAATTTTAGAGTCAAGTCAAAATTTGATTTCATTTTCATGGAAACTTCAGGATAATGTGGAAGTATTGGAAATGGTCATAATTAAGAATGACTACTTAGGGGTATTTCTAAATATTTTACTTTAGTTACAGTGAGAAAATCATTTCAAAACATATGGAATATCAGTCATTAAAATTACCACATCATATAGGTAATAATGCTTGGCTAAATTTGTTTTCTGGAATATTAAATTATTGTAAGGTTCTTGAGTGTATAGTCTTGTCTTTTTCTTGTTTGTATTCCCTGCAGTGTTTTTAAAAGAGCCTTATATTGGACTTTTGGTAAATATATCTTGAATTGAATTGAACCATGTATTTAGGGGAAATTCATGAACCTTTCCTCAAACAAATTTTTATTTAAAGCAATTTCTTTTCCGACATTGCTTCAACTTTTTACCTTCATAAACTTTTACCTTGTCCATATACCTTGGCCGAGGATGGGATCATGAGTTTTCCATTTTTAAGAGCAATCAGTGTTTTTAACTTAGGGGTCCCTTGGGGGGTTACTAAGTCAAGGAGTGCTAAGCCAGTTCAGGGATTAATTTGGCAGGTGTGTTAAAAGCCTAAGAAGTAAGGACATAAGAAATCTCTTAAAAGAATATTATGAATTTATAGACTATAGATTCTGCTAAACACCAGGAGTTATAGAAGTGGAAGTCGTTTTAATCCATAATATCTGTAGAAATCTCATTTCATTATATCAAATAGTTTCAAATTAAAGTAATATCTAGTGTGATCCTGAACATGTAATTCAGAGGGATATATTAACTCACAGTGATTCAGTGTTTTTTTTCTTAAAGGGCTTTTTTTTTTAATTCAGAGAACAGCTAAAACTAATTTTCTCCTTATCTTTTTAAAAGTAAAGCTAATGGAAAAATAATAAAAAAATAAATAAAGCTAATGACATATAGCTTCCTCTTATTAAGACTTGTATTGGATAGCAGCCCGTATTTGAGGTGGGGTAAATAATTTAATGTTACCTTGTTATTGTAGGGAAAGGAGAAGGATATATCTTTAAAAAAAAAAAAAAAAAAAAAAAGCCTCTCAGCAGTTTAGCCGTATTGGTTCATTTGTGAATGTAAAGCTGTGATCCCAGTGTCGCTAAATAAAATATTTACGTGCCTCAGACCGTGCCTTCTGGAGGTTGTGAACTGTGCGGGGTAGGAGCCCTACAGAGCTTGAGTCCTCCTGAAGAAAGACCCGGCGCAAACGTGAGATGTGCCGGGCGCCAGCTTGCGCCGTCAGGGCCGTGCGGTTAGTTTGAGGCTGTGCCTGAGGAGACAGCTGGAAGGGATGTCCCCACGCCCCGTCTGACACCTGACTGGGAAGCCATGCTGCCGAGGGCTCTCCCTGGCCTTTTGTCTTCAACACTCAGTGCACCTGGTTACTACAAATGGTCAGGCTGTCACCGTGCCATCACAGTGTACAGGCCAATCTAGAACATCGGTAGCAGACGCTCTGCTTAATTTACTGCGTGTTTATTGAGCGCTTGCTCCATGTGGCCTTCTGTTTATCACCCCGATGGATACGAAGATGAAATGTGACACTGTCCCTAATTCTAAGGAGTTTACTCTATAGTAGCAAAGTGGAGCTGTTCGTAGTTAAGCTTGACGTGATGCAGAACGTAGCCGGGGCTGTTAAGAGAGGCACAGAGTTCTCCTGTTTTCTTGTGAGAAGGTCAAGGGGGGGGGGGCATCATGGAGAAGCAGGTGTATCTGCTGGGCTTTAAAGCGGGATGAGGTGTATGCAGGTGTGGTTTGACTTTAATAGAGGCGCTCAGACGGGAGGGAAAGTCTAGACAGAAGGTCCAAGGCGGGACATCGGGTTTTGGAATGACAAGTCGTCTGGTCCGACTGAAACACTGGATCTGTGTGCTGGAAGTGACTCCTTCCAGGGCTGCACAGAGTGTGGAGGGCCCGGGATGACTTCCGAGTGTTGCCTGTAGGCATCGGGGGGTGGCTAGCCCATGAGCTGAGGTTGACAAGATCAGAGCTGGTTTTAGACACATCTTTCACCGGTTTCCTTAATTTCTACACAGTAACAAAGAGTTTGAAATGGAAACCGGGTTGTGGCCTTAGAATGAGCCAGTGTGTGTCGTGGCCTTTGTGCTGTGACCCTCGTCCAGCGGGATATGTGTGTCATCCCCCCTGTGTTCCTTCCTCTGCTTCTGCACACGGTGTTCCTTACTTGATGAGGCAGATGACTTTGTAAGAAGACCACATGCAGGACACACATTGTTACGGCACGAAGCTTCCTCTGTCTTCTTCACTTTCCTTCTCTCGGGTTGGGGTCCTCCCGTGCTGTTACGGACACTAAAACTCAGTCTGTTCTCCTTCTCGGTAGAAAGTGTTTCTCATTGTAACCTTTTAGGAAAGCCCCTCCTTAAAGAAGACCTGGCAGGAGACACGGCCTCTCCACCAGGTGGCTCATTTGAACTTTTCCTTACTTCCCAGGGCCCGAGGATACTGTACGTAGAGTAGACAGTCTGACAGGCAGAGAGCGCCTGGGTTTCTTCATGTAAGTGCGTTTTGGTAAGCCAGGGAAGAGCTTTAAGTCTTTGCTGGGTAATCTGCTGCAGATTCAGGATCACTGGTGAATTTAGAGGTGGGTTCCTCATTAACGTTTAGAAACGTGACGAAACACCTAGCGACAGTTCTGGGGTCTTTTGACAGACATACTTGCATGTGCGTGTGTGGTTCATGGTGAATATAAACGGACTCTTGGGTGCTTTGAACCTCACAAGCTATTGACATTAAAGAAATGTTCCTATAATCATGAGTCCCTAAATTCTAGGTGTTTGTTGCTTCCTAAAAACAGTCTTCGTAGACAGTATACCAAAACCATTTAAAATTGCTTCAGAGTGTTAATAAAAAGAATACGGACAAACTTGACCACTTCTTATTTTCTCTTGCCATTTAAGGCCACATATATGCTTAGTTTCTCGATTTCGCTTTAACGTGAAGACTCTGTCTAGGCAATACACTTTAAAGGATGAGGGTTTTTGTAAAATGCCTTTGGAATTCTCCAAGAGTTTAAATGGTTTTTTTTTTTTTTTTTTTTTTGATTCTCAGAATGGCAGAGGCAAAGGTAAAAGGAGGGAAGGGTGCTGAAACCTTGCCACGTATGGGGTTTGTGATTAAAGAATAGTATTAGTTGATCTGTTAGTTGAAACTAATATTAGAAGTATGTAAAGTGCCTGGCCTAGGCTTAGCACATAATAGGAATTTTAAAAATGTTAGTTTCTTTCCTTCCTGGTGATAATTCTACCTTTTTTTCTAATGATGTGAGTAATGTAAAATTAAAAAAAATTTTTTTAATGTTTATTTTCAAGAGACAGAGAGAGACAGAACGTGAATGGGGGAGGGGCAGAGAGAGGGAGACACAGAATCGGAAGCAGGCTCCAGGCTCTGAGCTGTCAGCACAGAGCCCGATGTGGGGCTTGAACTCACGAGCCATGAGATCATGACCTGAGCCGAAGTCGGAAGCTTAACCGACTGAGCCACCCAGGCACCCTGAGAAATGTAAAATTTTTGATTATTATGTCATCTTTTCCTCAGTGACCTTCTCTGGTCCCCAGCCCCGCCCCCTGCACACACACACGCACACACACAGTGTGTGTAACCGTGAACAAAGAACGTTACAGTGAGTTCCCTAGGTGCCCCTGCCGTCCTCTGTGGGCATCCTTGGGGGAGAGCACTAGCCCCTGAATTTGTATGTAAGCACTGAACTTGTTATCCTACTTATTTCGTGAGTGTATCTTATTTCATAAGGTATCTTCTTTCCTCTCTGTCTCCCTCAAAACATCTCATCTTGATACAAAATAGGGAATTTCAACCTTTGAGGAGAATTTTCCACGAGCTTATGGGTGACAGTCTGACTTACGGTATATGCATTTAGATCTGCACAATTTATGATCTTGTTTTGCAAGCCACCATGTGTAATGTTTTGATTCATCATGTTTTCTACCCAACAAAACATCTCGTGTTTATTTAAAATGTAATTTGTATTTCTATTAGGCTGATGTGCTGCATGTTGTAAAAAATACCTACTAAGCATGTTCATGTTCATGCAGTAGCCCATGTGTATGAGATATATGATGTGATTTAGTTAAAGCTGAACTTCTGATGATTTAGAGCTTGGCAATACATTACTTTCTAGATAGATTTCTATAAGTGAAAAGCCTTCTAAAATGAATGAGTAATAAAGTTCCATTTTAATACGATAAAGGGCCAAGAGCATTAGAACTTTATATAGCTTCGTGCTATTGTAATCGCATCTTCTTGAAATAATACCAACCCAGGCATTGTGGAGAGTCCTTTTAAATTGAAATTCTAGTGTTGGCTGTTATTTCCTTGCCTAATATCTTCACATCATACTTCTTTGGTCGTGGCTTCCATTGAGAGCACTAAAGAATCCCACCAGCAGAACGTGTCAGGATGGGTGAAACGTCATCTGCTCAACTGTCTGTGATCATCTCTTGTTTTTCTTGTAGACCATGGCGAAGGTTATAACCACTGTCCTGAAGTTCCCTGATGATCAGACTCAGAAAATTTTGGAAAGAGAAGATGCTCGGCTAATGGTAAGCTTTAAAAGTGGGCTACGGATAGAAGACGACTTTATCGCAATCTCTGACTTTATCGCATGCTCTGTTTCATTTACAAAGACTCTGAGGTGGTAAAAGACATTTTAAATGTTTCATTTTTATTGTACTGTAGCGTAAAAACTGAGAGCGAATCTACATTAAGAAAGTTTCACCGAGGGCAAATAGGAATTGGTGTCTTCAAGGAAAGAACAGTCTTTTTCAATAGCTTTTATGAGGTTGACACCTACACGTGCTATCTGGGATTTCCAGAACCCGGGCTGTTTATGGAAAGGACAGAAAAGACATTTGTCCTGGTATATCCAGTAATAATTTTTAATCAGATTACATCATGATGTTAGATGTTCTGTATTCTATTTCCTTATCCTCCGTAGTGGTTTTCAAATACAGTAATTCTGACTGAAAGAATGTAAGCATTTTTGAGCTTTTGAGATACCCAGCAAGGGAGATGTAGTAACGGAATTAGTAGAACCTTTGTGTGAAGTCAGATGTGATCGAAATGAAATAAATACACACTTCATAAATTATGCAAAATCCCCTTGCCTGACTTCTTTTTGCTCTGGGCCAGTAATGCAGTAAGAAAAGATCCATTCTAAGCACAGTGTGAAATTTGTTGGGAAGTCTCGGGTCTTGCCTCCGCTTTCTCTTTCTCCTTCCTTTTCTTGTCTTGCTGGTAGCCTGCATCACCCTCCACGTCCTCCCCCATTTCTCTACCTGTTTTAAGATTTCAGCACCGCTGTTCTCTTCTCTCTCCTCACTGAAGCAAGCAAAGGTCTTCTCCTTAGTGATGGGTTAGCCTGTGTCTGACCATCTCCAGTAAGGACTAAGTCATTACCTCCTAAAGCATCCTATCTTAATTCAACAGACTACGTCTCTTAACAAAAGTTCTTGCTTATCTTGAGCCCCAATCTTCCTTCCTTGCAGTGGTCACCAATTTCTTCTGGTTTTCACCTATGCAACTCAACCAAAAAATCTGTCAATGGCCTGAATGGAAGGCTTTTCTTCTCCAGGCCAGATACCTGGAGTTGCATCCCAGGGCTCCTCCTGGTTGGCTCAGTGAGTAGAGCGTGCAACTCTTAATCTCAGGGTCATAAATTCAAGCCCTACATTGGGCGTGGAGTCTGCTTAAAATTTAAAAAAATTGCATCCCTACTGACTGAGCCAGCCAGGTATGGCTTCTCTCTTCTGATGCATTGCTTTCTCCAGGGTCATCCCCGCATCCCTGACCTTTGTCCTAGTACTTTATTGCATATTTTGTCATATACCTATTGTATATTTTCTGAGACAGTTACAATTATTTTGGCTAACATTAAGTGTTTTTTGGAAAGTATTCCTCCCTGGTATCTAGTGGCCTGAAAAACATTGTTATACCTCTGTAGTTATTTCTGGTTATACATTTTTTTTGATGTTTATTTATTTATTTTGAGAGGTAGGGGAGGGGCAGAGAGAGAGAGAGAGAGAGAGAGAGAGAGAATCTCAAGCAGGCTCTATAATGTCAGTGCAGTATAGATGGGGCTCGATCTCATGAACCTGAGATCATGACCTGAGCCAAAACAAGAGTTGGATGCTTAATCAGCTGAGCCAGCTGAGCCCCTCTGGTTATACATATTTTTTAGAAGAAGTATGTCACTATAATAATGTATGCCCTTCACCAATAGAATGTTGTTTTAAATTATAGCAAACAGTTCTAAAATGCAGTTGCTTAGAGTAGTTTTTCTCCTCATTGAATTTGCCTTTGTGTAAATAAAACTCTCCAGTGCAATTGGAACCTGTCAACATGATTCTGTCATTATGGCCTGTTTAAGAAAATATTTTTAAATGATCTAATGCGCCTTTGTTCATTCTCCCATGGCCTCTTTATCATCTTGATGTTGGGGTATGGCAAACTCTCATTGTTGGGCTACATTTTATCCGGATTTGCTTTACAGTTTAGATTCATCCTAAGTCATGGCCACGGCAGATATGGTGGGAAACATCCCCCTTCACCCCATACACACATGCGGTCTTAGACTGGTTCGCCTTGAAGGAAATTAATTGAGTTGATACATGTAAATAGTGAACCCTGTTAAAAAAAAAAAAAAACCTTTTAAAGGAGATGGAATTTTTTTTTTTTTTTTTTTTTTTTTTTTTTTTTTTTAGTTTCACTAAAAAGAAATCTTTGAAAACCATTACATTCTTTATTCCTGAATAAAGTGGTATTCATTCTGGATAGGAATGAAATGGTGACTGTTTATTCCTTCCTGAAATAATCCTCCCTTGTCTCAGAGGCTGATTTGCCCAGGAAGAAAGTACCACTCTTTCCACTGCTACTTTAAGCAGAGTCTTATCCATCATTATCTTTTGCTTAATGAATGAGTGCAGTCAGCACACACATACTCTCCTGCTTGTTGTGGCCGGTATAGGAGCATTGAAGACGTGGAAGATAATGGTTGCTGACCTTGTGGAGCCTTTAATTTTCGGGGGAAGAGGTAGTACCCATTTATCATGCATGAATGAAAGATATGTCTAAGTCATGTAATTCAGATAATAAAAGTAGATGCTTAGGAAATAGGAAATAACTTATAATGAGCATGAAGTGAGGCCCACTGATGGCCTGTAAATCAATTTGAGTCACTCTTTGTTGGTTTGAGATTCTTGGTACTTGATAGTGATTCATGATTGTGTTTTTATATTTGATGGAAGATTAAGATTGTTGTTGATTGAGAAGGTTGAACCAAGAGACACATTTGCCTTTAAGACCGGTGTCATTCATAAAATGAGCAATAAGAATCATTATCTTTGAACAGGTCTCTTGGAATTACAACCTGTTTCTTACTCCTGTCCAGTGTCCGTAGCTGACTAGGAAATAACACTGCAAAAAAGAGTGACATATCTTCTTCTAATAGAAAGATAAGATATCCAATAGAAAGATATTTATATATTTTTTCAATGTAAATATAGAAACTATCTTTCCAATAGGAAGATATATAAATGTGTAGAAAACCAGGCTTTTTAGCAGTTTATTAAGCGAACATTTAAAAACTACTTAGTCGTGTTAGCTTTAAACGCATGTTCCAAATGGATCTCTTCTGTAATTTGTTATAAACGTGGAGCTATGTTTTCCCTCGTATTTAAAACCAGCAACCTTGAGTGCTTTGTTATTTTTAGCTGTGAAGGCTGAAAGGCTGGGAAAAGTAAACCAAAACAACCCCGAACACGTTTCAGAGCTGCCCTCCCCATCCGTTAATATTTGGGATGCTGGAGAGAGAGTGTGAGCTGCGCTGAGAGCTGACAGCGTGCAGCCACATCAGTGCTTGCAGTATTTACTGGGTATTGTAGGGGGAGACCGTCTAAAAACTGGCTTCATGACTCTGGTGATTACGCATTAGCTTTTTGGCATCGGCCAAACATTTCTGTGACTGCTGGTAAGATCTTTCTCAGTGTATCCCCTTTTTATTTTACTTCCCCTCCCCTCAGTGAGTTTTACAGTCTGTATTCGAAACACCCCATTCTAGATCACAACAGTTATTACTTAATAAGTGGTTTCAGAGTTTAACCTAATTTCAAGATTACATTTCGTAGATGAGAAGTCGTTATCTGTCAAGTAAGATTAAATTGTAGAGCATAATTAAATTCTGGTCTGTCCGAAGGCTGTGATGTGTAGAGAAGGACTATCCTACGTCCTTCATTGACAAGTCCCAGAGCCTCAGGTCCTTCACAAAACGAACATCATCTTGTTAGCATTATTGGAAGGCCAGACTATAGTGCCTGCCCTGGGTTTTTGAGATGGTGGCAGGGGTGGTGGTGACGATCCCTTAGCCACCAGAGAGCAACATGTGGGTGTAGAATTAGTCTTTCCTAGAAAAGGAGACTTAGGTTGGTGAGTTAATATTACTGTGTGTGAGATCAGTCATTAAAGACGTCAGTAGGACAGGCAGGTCATTTCACAGGAATGACGTCATCTCAGAAATTGTCCCCATCAGAGCGAGTGGCACTGCTGTGGTGAGTGTGGATCTCACCAGCCCAACCCTGGGAGGCTTGGAGCAGGCCCTTTCCATGTTTCTGGCCCTTGCTCGTAAAATGAGCACGGTGGATTGTTCTATTCCTAAGGCTTCTTTCCTTCTAAAGTTCTCAATTATTTGTAGATTTTAAAGTTTTGGATTTGTTTCAACTGGGAAAAAATTGCCTTCTATACGGTAGTCAGAAGTTCAAAAGAAAACGCACGTACCAAATACACACACTTTCATCTTTGTGAAAACAGCCTTTTACCTTCTCTCAGCTCTTAGCTTATTGTGCCTCATTTTGTGATGGTTTAGGCAGTTTGGACGGGCAGAGCAGACTGGATATTTGAGTAACAGGGTAGGAGCAAGAGTGAATACAAAAGTCTTGGGCTCGTCTATTTTGTGCTGAAGAAAACTGCCCTAAAAGTACGCCATCAGATTTTTTTTTATTAAAGGAGAGTGTTATTATTTAGGGTTATTTTATTAAGAAAGTTTGTTTCAATCAGGTGCTAAATCATCTCTTGAAATTGAGAGGTTCTTTTGTTATATAGACATGTCTTCTGAAAAATGTTTCTAGAAATGCATTTTCCTTTTCAGAGTGCTAGCAAAGCGACGTTATTTCACCTAGACAGCTATTTTCCTGATGACCTCGTTGAAAGAAAATTTTTCTCTTCTGATGGAGAAGTTTTGGCTTATTTTCACCCCATCCATTCTAGTCATTTTTAAAAATTGATTTTCTGTCGCCTTTGTTTTTTACTTTTCTTTCACATTGATCCTTTGGGTTGTGTCCAGTTCTCGATCCGTCCTTGCCCTTGACCCGTCTGTACTTCATGTTTCGCACTTTTCTCCCCTTGGTTGGAATTCTAAAAATCTCTTCTGAGTTAACAGATTCATCCAGACTTTTCGGCACTGTTAGACGGAGAACTTTTCCATCCAGGAGAGGCTCACCTTTGCGTGGGCTCAGTGCATACCTGGAAGGTGGACCAGGAAACAGGTGCAAATAGAGCTGCTGTGAAGGGAAAACAAAACAAAAAAACTGTACAGACGAAGTACACATTTGTTGTCTCAGAAGTGGTTAGACTCTCGATTCTGTTAGAATTACGTAATATGTGGTCATTGCAAAAGAAAACACTGCAAATGATTCGGAGTCATGTTACACAGAGAGGGAGACCTTCGTGTTCTCAGCCTCCCAACACTTCCCACCATGCCACAATCATCTTTGTCAATAGTTGGTGAATATCCCCAGGGTTTCTAAGCTTTATAAATATATATTCTTATAGTCATGTTTTTAATCACTTAATTATTTTACAAAAATGGCAGAATGCAACAGCTTGCTTTTTTCACCTAACGTACTTTTATTTTATCTCAACCTCATTACAAATTGATGTCCTTTATTCTTTTCAGTGGCCGATTGTATGATTACACGGGTGTCCTACAATGTAGTTCACCAGTTTCCTATTCATGGACACTTAGGTTGTTTGCAGTTGTTCAGGACGTACAAGCACAGACACAGGGAGCATGCATATATACGTATTTTGCATACTTCTGCAAGTTTTTCAAGAGGGTATTGACCTTATTGTGTTGTGTGCTGTGTCGCAAATATTGTTTTCTTTTTTTTTTTTTTTTTAATTTTTTTTTTCAACGTTTTTTATTTATTTTTGGGACAGAGAGAGACAGAGCATGAACGGGGGAGGGGCAGAGAGAGAGGGAGACACAGAATCGGAAACAGGCTCCAGGCTCCGAGCCATCAGCCCAGAGCCTGACGCGGGGCTCGAACTCACGGACCGCGAGATCGTGACCTGGCTGAAGTCGGACGCTTAACCGACTGCGCCACCCAGGCGCCCCGCAAATATTGTTTTCTAGTTTGTCTTTTGATTTCGTTGCTTCTTAGTAACTGTACCCTTAAATAAGGTAAATGAAATGATGCTTCTGAGGTTCGTCACGCTAAGAATAGACTCATTTTATCAATAATCCCCTTTTTGTTTTTACTGATGCTCTTTTAACAAACCAGAAAGCTAATCAATAATCTTAGATTATGACCATTTTAGATAGGACAAAGAATTAATTTAAGAAGGTTGCTACAGTAAAAACTATGTTTGAGATTGGGTCCCTTTGAATGGAAATTTCCATTTGGGTTATCCTTGCTGAAACCATTCCTGATGATATACTGTTGAATTACAAGCAAATTACTCAGTGATAAAACTGACATATATTAGGAATGATAATTCAACATATAGACCTACTGTATTCACATTCGTCACCATTTCCCCCCAATTTTTGATGGTAAATTGATAGATATTATATAAATCAAATTTCATGTGTACTTTAATGGAATTATGAAAAATATTTTTATAAGGCAAATAATCATACCCAGTTAATGTTATATAAATATTTACTTAAAGTGTGAAAGCATCTTTAACTATGTTGCTTACATTTTTAAATTAAAGTCGCAGATGAAATCTCCGCTACAAATTACTGTATTTTCTTAGGATGGGTGGGACTTATTATAGGTTCCTTATACTTTGCCTAGCCTCCCTTGACTTGGGGGAGATTTGAGAAAATTTTAAGTACATTCTGTTTAGTCCTTTGAAGTTCATATACACATATAATCTCTATGTTATATTAAGTCTTAAAACTAACCCAATAAGCTTTTTTTCTTCCTGGCTTGTAGTATTCTTCACCTCGCAGTGGTATCTTCTGAGTAAACCATCAGTCTGTGCTTAGTTAGCATGTGGTGAGTGAAGAATAATGTCTTGTGTCTTTTGTGCAAAAATCAAACGTGTTGCATGATACTAACCATTTTCCTGGAATTCTTGTGCTCTTTTGTTTAATGAATACATGATTATGCTATGTGTTAATATAAGTGTTTTCTGTTAATTTTGCTTTATAGATTAATAAATAGATTACTAATCACCACCACCGGAAGAGTTATACAATTTTAGGAAGTTTTACTTCTTTAAATAGTAATTGAAAGTTTTAAAATTGCTCTTGGAAATTTTATCAACTCAAAGAAATTATATATTTTATAATCTTTTTTGTTTTTATTTCCCAAGCATAGTCTTGGAAATCAATAAAAATTGTGAGAGAGAAATGAAAAATCATTTTCTAGATAGAAGTGAAGTGATATACTTCACGAAACCAGATTTCAAAACATCATAAGGTCCACTTATCAAGGCTATAGCCTGAAATCGTAAAGGCTAGTAAAGTTGATTTAAAAGAAGTATCATTTTATTACTTCCGGGGATGGTACAGTATAACAAGAAAACCTCTGTCCCCAGGAGACCCTTGGGCAGCCTGCGTCAATTGAGTGTGGCTGTTAGTAATTAACATATTGTTAACTGAACTGGAGGCATCTAGATTGTTTCCACAGAGTCACGGGTCTTCACCTTTTAAACCCCTCTGCCGTGGCCTCCGTGTAGTAGTCATGCTATTAGCTAGACTTGGCACCCCCTAAAATTTAGGGTATATCTTTGTACATCTTTGCCTCAGACTTGGCTGGAATTTTTACAAATCACAAGCAAGCTCGATTGCAATTAATAGAGCTTAATTATAATTGAAATCATTCGATTGTTAATTGTGATTGTTAATTCAACTAGTATTCAGCTAATGGTATTAAGGGTTAAAATGCCAGTAGACAGCTTTTCTTTTTCAACCTCTTAGCTTTAAAAATCATTTATGCCCACATTCGAGTCTCATTTCAATTTTACTGTGTATCAATTAACCTGCCTTAGTGATTGTCTAGAACTATCTTCAGTCTCATAAATCCCTTAACATTTTCCTTTTTTTTTTTTTTTTATGTTGTAAACACTGCATCATGCTTGTCATTGTATTCTTGCATTTCAGTACCGTCCTTTATCACTGGAAGTGACCACACTTCCAGCATTTCTATCGATTGATCAATTGACTACGTCAACTTTTATTTTAAAACATTTCAAACATAAGATTAGTAAAACTAGTGCAGTGAATACCTGTAGACCCTTCACCGATATTCACCAATTCCTAACCTTTTGCAAAATTTTCTCCCTTGCTCTCTGCATATATATCCTCCCGTCTGTAATGGTGTGACCATTGCTTGCAAACACTTGTGTTTGCACACATTTGACAGTTACTTGCAAAGAAAACTAAATACTTCAGCAAATATCTTTAAGAAAAGGACATTTTCCTACAGACTCAACAATACATTTATCACTCTCAGGAAATTTAACATAATACTGTTACCTGGTATATAGTAAATATTCACATTTTTCCAGTTTTTCAAATAATGTCTTCCACAAACTTTTAAATTCCATGATCTACGCCGAGATTGCACATCACATGTCATTGTCATGTTTCTCTAGTCTCTTTTTTTTTTTTTAATTTTTTTTCTTAATGTTTATTTATTATTGAGAGACAGAGAGAGACAGAGCTCTCAGAGCTCTCTGTCTCAGAGAGACAGAGATGAACATGGGAGGGGCAGAGAGAGGAGGAGACACAGAATCCGAAGCAGGCTCCAGGCTCCGAGCTGTCAGCACAGAGCCCGATGCGGGGCTCGAACTCACGGACCGCGAGATCATGACCTGAGCCGAAGTCGGACGCTCAACCGACTGAGCCACCCAGGCGCCCCAGTTTCTCTAGTCTCTTTTAAACTAGAAATGTTCTCCCAGCTTTTTTTTTTTTTTTGTCTTACATGACATTGACACTGTGTGCAGCATTATTGAATTGTGCGTGAATTTCTTTTTCCACAAACAGCACAAGCCAAGTTTCAAAATACTAACTGACACAGGAACTTAAATATGACAGAAGATCTTGCATCTTCTCTAGGCTTCTAGGACCAACATGATTATTGAGCAGGTTTTATACATAACACACTATGGGGAGTACATCACGAGTGTCAGTGCATTATATTTTTCATTTACAAATGGAGAAGACTTTAAAACTTTCTCTTTCTGCTAAATATGTATAAAAAGTTCATCTCCATTAATCTTATTTGGTAATTTATTTTTGTGGCATTCTAACTTACCCGGGCTACTGGCTTTAGTGTTTTAATCAGAGAAACCTTATTAGGAATCACTCATCACCATTGTTTCTCTCAGCATTTTTAGTCTCTTAAGATTGAGTTTGTTCATTTCCCATCCTTTGCTGCCATGCATATCATCCCGGGAGAATTGTGATACGTAGAAAGATCAGCACAAAGAGAAGAGGGAAGAGCTGTGTGTCCTCTTTCAGTCTGAGCCGCTGGGGCCTTGTGAGGTTCTCCCAAGTCAGCATGCCTCCTCCTGGCTTCTCCAGGTACAACCTGGTGGAAGGTGGCAGTTCCAGTTTTCACTGAAGCATCCTGTTTTCCAGGACCACGGACTATATAGGTCAGATCATTCCAAGAACATTAATTTTTAGAAGATTTTTTTTAGGATTTACTATTTAGAATATTTCTACTTCATTCCCTAGACCGTAGAATATAATTCTATTTTAACTTTACCCTTTTTCCTTTCTTCTTTTCCAGTCATGGCTCCGATCATCGTCTTGAGGAAATGGGGTGGTGATGTTGGGCAAGCGTGCATCTGCCTCTTGGAGAAGCAAGCTGTTATTCAGGGCCCCTTACGGAGCCAAAGACCAAGAAAAATCTGACATTGGCCCACAGCTAATATTGCAGACTGCCGTTCAGATTGATTATATCAGTGGAGAAATGGTGATAGTTTTTTCTTTTCTCTTCAGTTTTTTTCTTGGGAAGAGTTTTATGTCGTTTAAGAGATTTTTTTGATTAACTCCACCTGACTTATGGGCTCATTTAATGTTCCTCTCTTCCATTCTTTTTGTCCCTCTTTTTAAAGAACTGCTTGCCCTTCCTATTTATTTTTAGGGTGATTTTTTTTTTTTTAAAGACTTGTGCAATACATTTTGAGGTGAAACGTAGTGGATTTTTTTCTGATAAATTAGAGCATTTAATTGAATATTTTATCCAGATTTGTTGAATATTTGCTAAAGTTCTTTAAGCTATACATATGATAAATCCAAATAGCAGTACCTCATTGTTTACTTAGCTTTTGTACTTATATTTTTCAGAGGAAAAAAATACTACTGTAAATTGTAAATAGTCAATACTGTATTGTATGCAGATCTGTGACTGTTGGCAATGTCATCTTGGAAGAATAAATAAAGTTTATTTACTGTATAAAATTTGCTTATGGTGCTGTTTCCTAAGTTGAACTGTATTTCAAAATAGTTAGGAAATGATGTTTTATCCGGACGAATATCATGAGGAACTGTTTATCAAGATAGCTAAATGCTAACCATTTGGAAAGGTTTTTTTTTTTTGTTTTTTTTTGTTTTTTTGTTTTTTTTTTTCAAAATCAGCATGACCAAGTTAGAAGAAGTATGGAAATAAAGAATACTTCATGGTGTATGTTTCAGGAGTCTGCCAACTTGGAGATGCCTCCTCTCTCTGGAGTAGACCATACTCTGATTTTTTTTTTACACTTAATGAGAGAGCGTCTTCTGGACAGCAAGAGATGGGAACTGTTCAGAGGGTTTCATACACTCTATGTTCTAGCAAATACAGTATTCAGTATCCAAGTATTCCCTAACCTCTGCCTCGAGGTGGAACCACAGTACAGACAGTGTGCACCTTAGCGCTCCTGGTGTAACTTATTTTGTGATAAAAAGTGGGGAGCTTGGGGAGGGGGTGGGTAGATGACGGGGGGGGGGGTCTTCCTACATAACCCACAGCTGACTCCTCTGAGGACACCTGTTCCAGCAAGGGAAGAGGGTCTTCTTAACCACCACCCCTGCTTTTTTTAAAATCAGGATTTACTTAAGGGGCAAAATTTTGTGCCACCAAAGAGTTTCTGACAACAGACATGACTTCTTACCTTTTTTATATAGCTTGTCCTAAGGTAGAAATTGTGGACTCTTAGTAACATTTGCATATGACTTCCTACTAACTCCTTTATGGAGATAAGCATATCAGAAAGTATGTAGGGGGTCAGCACGCCTTTTCTAGAAAGGGTCAAATAGTAAGTATTTTCTGCTTTATAGGCCATCCAGTCTCTGCCACAACCGCCCTCTGTCACTGTCGTATAAGTACAATCGTACGTAATACGTAAGTTAATGAGCAGAGCTGTGTTCCAGTAAAGCTTCATTTACAAAAGCAGGTGGGAGGCTGGATTTGGCTTGCAGGCTGTGGTTTGCCAACCCCTGAGAAAGTGAACAAGCTGGATTTTCATCGCGGAGTGGGGGGAGGAGTGATAATCCCTTAATCCTAGGACTTGCTCATTTTCCCCCAGTGCAGGCAGGCGGCCTCTTCTTTCGGAAAAAGGCACAGCACATTCGGTTCACCTTGATCAAGAATGATGGTGACATTTTCTCAATGACTTGTTCCAGCAAGAAGGACAAAGCCTTTCATCTTTCACTGTGGTCAGTGTCAGGGTCTCAGACCCATCTGGGGCCTTTTCTTGAAGACCCTCCCCTGTACGTGTGTACCCCCCTTGATGCCTGAGAAAGGACAGCTTTTCCACCAGTACTTAACAGGACATGTTTGCATCGTAGATTTCAGACTGCTGAGGACTTGGCCTTCCACTCTGACCGTGACTTGCCACAGAGAGAGCTGTGATCCCAGCACAGAGATCCTGGCGCTGGGGCTCTGAACCCAAGGCCGTCTCCAAGACCTCGTGACAGCAGCACACGAAAAGGTTGGTGCAGTACATTTACTGCCAGGAAACCAGCAGTTCACCTCGAAAGGTGTTAGATGTTGGTAAGACATTGCATTAGCAAGTGGTTGGTGAAAATCACTTGCACCTAACAGGAATTAGTTGTATAGTCACTTTGTTCAGGGCAGGTGCGTGTGAATTTTGGTAGAGAACCATCTCCTTGTTGACTTGTGTCTTAGTCTCTTCACGCTGCTGTAACAAAATTCGGTGGCTTATAAACATGGAACATTTATCTCTCACAGGTCCATGGACTGAGAAGTCCACAGTCATGGCACTGGCAGACCTGGTGTCTGGGGAGGGGCCACTTCCTGGTGCATAGATGCCTTTTCAGGATACCCTCCCGTGGCAGAAAGGCAGGCGTTTTCTTTCCCTGGCCTCTTTTTTAAGGGCATTTGTCCCGTTCATGAGGGTTCCACCTTCATGATCTGATCCCTGCCCAGGGGCCCCACTTCCTAATACTGTCACACTGGGGGACAGGTTTATTTTTGTTTTGCTTAAAAAAATTTTTTTTAAATTTTTTTATTATTGAGAGACAGAGACAGAGCATGAACATGGGGAGGGGCAGTGAGAGGGGGAGACACAGAATCCAAGGCAGGCTCCACGCTCTGAGCTGTCAGCACAGAGCTGGATGCCGACTTGAGCTCACAAACCGCGAGATCATGACCCGAGCCGAGGTCAGACGCTTAACTGACTGAACCACCCAGGTGCCTCACGTTGGGGGATAGGCTTTAACATGAATCTTGGTGGGGGGGAGGGGGGGATTCAAACATTCAATCTATAGCAACTTGGGAGTTTTTGAATTAGGCATTTCTAAACAAAGGACTGGAACATCATTTATGGTTTTCTGAAGTGTGTTTACTTTTCTTCTTACCAAAATTCACTGACCACAAAAAGTGCTTGTAGAGGAAGTAGGACACAGATACTAGAAGGATGCTCATGCCTTTCTCTGGCCGCGGGGCCCAGAAGATGGGGGTGGCCCAGGCACAGCCATCTTTCCAGGCACAGCAGGCAAGGGTCTGAAGGCCATGGGATAAAATACGATGTTTCTTTGAAAAAGCAAAAAAAGACTTTTTGATTTGATTTTCTTTCTGATTCTGACAGAAATTTAGGTTCATTGTAGACAATTTGGAGAATACATTTTAAAAAGAGAAAATAGGGGCGCCTGGGTGGCGCAGTCGGTTAAGCGTCCGACTTCAGCCAGGTCACGATCTCGCGGTCCGTGAGTTCGAGCCCCGCGTCAGGCTCTGGGCCGATGGCTCGGAGCCTGGAGCCTGTTTCCGATTCTGTGTCTCCCTCTCTCTCTGCCCCTCCCCCGTTCATGCTCTGTCTCTCTCTGTCCCAAAAATAAATAGAAAACGTTGAAAAAAAAAAAAAAAAAAAAAAAAAAAAAGAAAATAATCTTCTGGAATCCCCCACCAAGAAATCACTATTACTACTTTGGTGCCTTTCTTTTTCTTGTTCTTTCTTTCTTCCTTTGGTGCCTTTAATCATGGAGTATGTTTCTAATGTGTGAATACGCTCTGTGTGTGTGTGCGCGCGCGCAGACATGCCTACAATCATATGTCTGTTTACATTGGGGACCATTAAAATTTCTTTGAAACTATTTGTAATTGCCCCACATTTCATCCAGTGGATATATTCTTGTTTAATCCCCTTTTCTGCTCTTGAACATTTAGGTTATGTGTAATTAGTCACTCTCATTTAGTTCTCCATGATGATCTCACTGTCCGTATTGTAAGCATCCTTGAAAAAAGCCAAAAACGACACAATCCGGGACCAACCTGCGTTTCCCTCAACAGACTTTGGTTTCCAAACAAGCGGACACGTTTTACTTTACTACGTGCCACATTTGTCTGGCATCATTTCCCCTAACATTCCAAAGATGTGATGCATGCGGGAACATTCTGAGTCAGTACACTTAGAACACTACATTTCAGAACTGGGCTTCACCCAAATTTGACGTGCCCAAGATGAAATAGCAATGCCTAAAGCATACTTTCCACAGCAGGGTGGGTGGGTGGGTGCAGGTGAAGGTTCAGACAAGGCAGCAAGGGACATTCCTTACGTCCTCGAGCCACGTGTTTCTGTAGTAACAACAATTTCCTCAGACTTCAGTTTGGGATCCTCTTTAGGTTTTGTTGTTGGAATGTTCTCTAGAAGCATTCAAACACCAAACATAGATGAACTTGTCCTCAATGACACAGTAAACAATACAGCCATTTAAAACTCTGATTCAGGGGCATCTCGGTGGCTCAGTCGGTTAAGCGTCTGACTTCGGCTCAGGTCGTGATCTCGTGGTTCGTGAGTTCAAGCCCTGTGTCGGGCTCTGTGCTGGCAGCACAAAGCCTGGAGTCTGGAGCCTGCCTCGGATTCTCTCTCTCTCTCTCTCTCTCTCTCTCTCTGTCTCAAAATAAATAAACATTAAAAAAAATTTTTTTAACTTTCCTCCAAGTATTTTCCCCTAAATCAGCCTAAAATGCAGCCATGGGAACGTCTCTTTCACTTTCCCAGCTCGTTCCCCCGCTGCAGGAAGACTGCCTCTTGGTTACCCCACACCTAGAGCAGGCTGCCTTTCCCTTTTAAATGGGGAGTATTTCGGGGCGCCTGGGTGGCGCAGTCGATTAAGCGTCCGACTTCAGCCAGGTCACGATCTCGCGGTCCGTGAGTTCGAGCCCCGCGTCGGGCTCTGGGCTGATGGCTCGGAGCCTGGAGCCTGTTTCCGATTCTGTGTCTCCCTCTCTCTCTGCCCCTCCCCCGTTCATGCTCTGTCTCTCTCTGTCCCAAAAATAAATAAAATGTTAAAAAAAAAAAAAAAATAAATAAATAAATGGGGAGTATTTCGTGTTTCCCTGTCTGTCCCTCTTCTCTCTCCCACTGCTGTCTGTTGAAGTGGGTAGGACGGATAATTTGTCTTTTTCATTCATGGCCTCCAGCAGAAGCTGACCCAGGATCTGGGGTGGATCCTGAGGTCCTGGCCATAATGTCTGGTGCAGCGATTGGCTGAGACTTTTGGGATGCCTTTGGGAGGAGGCCGAGTGCATTGTTTGGGCAGCCGGGAAGGAGATGAATATTTATGATGCTGTGAGCAGATTGTGGTGGATTGGATTCTTGTTTCCAAGTCTTCACACACTTTGCCACCCGACTTGCTAGTACTTCCTGTCAGAGTGGGCAGAACGCATTTCTCCACCAACACTGAGCGTGGCCATGTGACCGTCATCCAGGGGTTTTGAGTGAACATGATAAACGCCGTGTCTGAGCAGCGGTCTTAAGAACCCTTGGGCAGGTCAGCCACTGCTCTTGACCTCCGCCATGGGACTGAGATGCGGTTGCCCCTTCGGCTTGGGCCCTGGAATCGTGAAGGCACATCAGCCAGACATGTGACACGAGTGAGAAGTAAACATTTATTGTCGTAAGCCCCCGACATGTGGGGATCATTTGTTACTGTGGCCTAACCTAGCGAAAGCTGATTAGTACGTCATGAAGCAAAACAGGTTACAACAGGTTACAAGATCATGTGTTTAGATTTTAGAGTTTGACTCTATGTCTTGGTGTAGATTTCCTCAGATTTATCCTGTCTGGGGTTTTCCCAGCTTCTTGAGTCTACAGGTTTGTCTTTTGCCAAATTTGGGATGTTTTCAGCCATTATTTCTTTGAGTATCTTCTCAGCCCTACCCTCTTTCTCCGCTCCGTCCTTTCCTTCTGGAACTCCAGTGACACAATGTTAGATCTTTTGTTACCGTCCCCCAAGTCCCTGAGGCTCTGTTCATTTCTTTTTTCAGCCTGTTTCCTCTCTCTTATTCAGACTGAGCAATTTCTGTTGTTCTGTCTCAGGTTCATTGACTCCTTCCTCTGTCTCTCCATTCTGCTGTTGAACCCACATCCATGGAGTTTTTCATTTCAGCTATTGTATTTTTCATTTCTAAGATTCCCACTTGGGTCTTTACCTCTTCTATTTCTTTCCTGAGATTTTCCGTTTCCTTGCTGAGATTTTGTTTTCTTGTTTGTTTCGAGCAGGTTGTAATTGCTGTTGAAAGCAATATATTTATGACGGCTGCTTTAAAATCTTTGTCAGGTAATTCTAACATCTCTGTTATTGTGATGCTGACATTTATTATCTTCTTTTACTCAAGTTGAGATTTTCCTGGCTCTTGGTCTAATGACTTTCAGTGGAAACCTGGAAATGCTGGATATTATGTTATGAGACTCTGGAATTTATTGAAACCTGTTTTAGCTGGCCTCCTCTCGGACTGCTCTGGCAAGGGAAAGGGCGGGGCTGTGCCAGGCGGGGATAGAAGTCTCTACTTGGCCTTCACTGACACCCAAGGCGGGGAGGGTCCCCTCATTACTGCCGGGTGGGGGTGTAGAATTACAGATCCCTGCCAATGCCACCTGGGCTGGGAAGGATAGGAGGTGCCCCTTTACTCTTTCCCATGTGGCCTCCACTCACACCCGGGAGGAGTGATGGAAAGGGTGACCTCTCTACCTTCGGGTAGTAGACAAAGACCTCGACTCTCCACTGGGCCGCCTCATACACCCCCAGCAGAGACGGGGAGGAAAGCTGTTTGGTGCCAGCAGGGATGGGAGTCCAGGCTCCCCCACCGACATGGGGATGAGGTGGGATGGGGAAGGCCCACGGCCACCTGCCGGGATGCAAGTCCTACTGCCTGTTGTATCTCCTCTACCATCACCCTGGCATGAGTTGAGGGCCCCTCCCTACAGCCTGGTTCTGTTAGGGGTCTAGGCTTCCCACTGGGCCTTTGCTGGCAGGGTGGGGGTAGGGCCGTGGGGTTTTCTGCCGTGTTTGGGCAGAGTACCACGGCAGTTGTCATCTGAAGGCCCTCCGTCTTGCCAGGCGGCTCCTTTCCCAGCCCTCCGGCCAGGGAGGGCATCGAGCGTTTGCAGGCAGCCAGCTCCTCCAGCCCCGGGTCTGCCTGTGTGTATGAGGCAGGGAACCCTGGGGAATTCACAGCAGGCCATTCCTCAGGCCCCAAGGCCCCCAGCTGGTCCGCCATCTTCCCTCCACCTTCCGGAATCTTCTCACATTTGTCTTCTGGATCACGTCCTGGGTTGTTGTTTTTTTTTAATTTTTTTTAAGATTTATTTATTATTGAGAGACAGAGACAGAGCATGGGAGGGGCAGAGAGAGAGGGAGACACAGAATCCGAAGCAGGTTCCAGGCTCCGAGCTGGCAGCACAGAACCCGACGCGGGGCTCGAACTCACAAACTGTGAGATGGTGACCTGAGTCGAAGTCGGATGCCCAACTGACTGAGCCACCCAGGCGTCCCTGTCCTGGGTTTTTAGTTGTACTTGGTGGGAGGAACAGGGAGAAGTGTGTCTATCCATGTTCCTAGAAGGGGAAGTCTCCTACACAGTGTGATTTTATTTATGCATTTATTATGTATTATGTATTATTTATTCGATTCAGAGAATTCTACATATTGTTACAGATGCACGTACTTTAACAACTGTATGAATATGTAAACCAGAAGAGCATGCGGTTAATTCACAACAGTGGTTAAAACCGGTTTTCCCGGATCACCTCTACCCTATCTCTGCTTCCTCACCTTCTCTAGCTTTCTTCATGGGCATCCAGCATTGCCTGCGCTCAGTAAAAATGGTCTTTTTCCTTGAACTAGAATGAAAGATCTGAGAGGTCAAGCGCAGTATCTGTCTTGTCCACGACTATATTGTTAGGACCTAGAACATGTTGTGAGCACTGAATGAATGAATGAATGAACACGTGACTTAAGAAAGGAAAAAATGTGGGGCGCCTGGGTGGCGCAGTCGGTTAAGCGTCCGACTTCAGCCAGGTCATGATCTCGCGGTCCGGTCCGTGAGTTCGAGCCCCGCGTCGGGCTCTGGGCTGATGGCTCGGAGCCTGGAGCCTGTTTCCGATTCTGTGTCTCCCTCTCTCTCTGCCCCTCCCCCGTTCATGCTCTGTCTCTCTCTGTCCCAAAAATAAAAATAAAAAACGTTGAAAAAAAAAATTTTAAAAAGAAAGAGGAAAAAATGTACCAGTACTTTCTTTGTAATGAGAAACAAAAATGTTTTTAAAGGCTGGAAATTTTTTTTGAATTTTAAAAAATATTTATTTATTTATTTTGAGAGAGAGAGAATGAGGGAGAGGGGCAGAGAGAGAGAGAGAGAGAGGGAGACAGAGAGTCCCAGGTAGGCTCCACACTGTCAGCTCAGAGCCAGACTCGGGGCTTGAACTCACAAACTGTGAGATCGTGACCTGAGCCGAAATCAGGAGTCAGGCAGATGCTAAACTGACTGAGCCATCCAGGCGCCCGGAGACTGGAAAAATGTTTAAAGGCCTCTTTCTCTCTGCATTGAGAAGGCACATGGGAGTGCAGGGCGGCAAGAGGACCATACTCATGGCAAAGCCTGGACTTTGTTTTGACTTGTTTTATAAATTACAAAGACTGACATTTTAAGGAACCAAGTCCTGGAAACGCACCTCAGGACGCACCAGTGGAAATGAGCACCGCTGGAAAGAATCCCTTCCCCGTTGTTTTCATTCCTCGTTTCCTAGATGTTTTGCTTTCAAGACTGAGCCACATTGGATGTGAAGATTAGTTTGGGCCCAGGGAAAGAATCTGTCCAGATTAAATTTTCCTAATCTCTTGGGGAGGCTGGCTAGAAGTGTAGGCTCTGGGGCCAGATGGCCAGGGTTCAAGGCCTGGATTGGCCATTTATTCACTAGGCAAGGGTCCTCACCTGTAAACCTCAGTTCATCTGTAAAATGGGCATAATAATAATAATAATAATAATAATGGCATCTACATCTTAGATTGAATCGATGTTTATAAAATGCTTGGAATGGTATCTAAAACATGGTAAGATCTAGAGAAACATTGGCTAGAACCAGCCCCTGCCTATGTCAGGAAGACCTCAAGAGAATAGCCTCGATCAGAACAAGGGCCCAAATCCTGCCTGGAAGTAGGCCAACAGGAGTCACAGCGAAGACTGTGGGGAGGGGTGTCACCCATGTGGGAGGGGTCACCAGTGCCCACTCTCCTCTCCACATGCTTCCCAGCCTCAAGAGCAGGGTTTCCTTTCCTTTTCCTCTCGATTCTCAGAGGTACCCCCCCGGGGTGTGTTGGGTCTGCACCGCACCCTCTGTGGCCTCATCCTGCAGGGACCCTTGAGGATCTTTGTTACCTGGAGAGGCCGGGACTTCCCTGGGTGCTGGCTCAGAGCGGGGCTCAGGAGAGATCCCCTCCTTCAACCTTGGCTCCGTGTCTGTTGAAGGCTCAGGATTTCCTGGGCCTGCAAACCAGTCTTACCATAAGGTTCTGTTTGTCCCGCAGGGGACCACCTTCCAGGGCCAATCGGGGCTCGTGCGGCTCTGCCTTAGGTCTTCAAGGGGACCAGCTGCCCAGGAAACTTAACGCCTTTATTCACCCTGTTCGCACCTGTGTCCACCGTGACCAGGTTTGCAGCCCTAGCCACTGAGGGGTGTGTGTGAGTCAGTGAGTGTGCGACGGTCAGATTCCCACCACCCAGGCGGTGCCAGAACAGAGTCGTGCCAAGACCCTGAGCAAGGAAAGGCACAGAAACACAGCTCCGGAGCCCCTGGAACCCCAGCATTAGCGAGCCAGAAGCCACCGCGTTCGGGAAGCCTGCACGTCCCAGGCTGCTGGGGCTCCCACGGAGAATCGCCAGAAGGAACAGATCCCTGAGTGGGGGCAGGGTGAGAACACCCCTCACTGAGCTTTGCCAGGGTGACACGGGACCTGAGTCCCCGGGGGAGCAGGAGCAAGCCGGCGAGGGCGGGGAGGCCTCCAAGGCAGGAGCAGAGGTGAGGGACGGCGGGTGTGGGGTGTGGTCGTGACGCCACAGCAAGGGGGAGCTGCCGGCCTCGGGTGTGGGGCGGGCGGGGCCGGTGATGAAGGCCACCGCTCAGTTCTTAGACTTCATCGCAAGCAGTGACAAGAGAGAACTGCACAACACTCTTGATGTTCTCAGCTCAAAGCCATTTATCTTCTTCCTTGAAAGTTCAAGGCCAGTTTTGCTGCCAGGAATCTTGTTGCAAAAGCAGCTTTCACCAGTGTGGGCTCTAAAAAATGGAAGGCACATGGGGTGTTCCGTTGCTCAAGCCGAACGCAATGCACAGAGTGATCGGGCCGGGGGTGGCCGGCGGGGAAGGAGCTGTTTGAAGTCGAGTTTGTTTATTGGTGCCGTGTGCACCGCGTTGCTCGTCTCTGGGCCCAGGAGAATGAGGCTACAGCCGGCTGGCCTTTGTCACCGAGGCCCCCAGACTGAGCGGCTTCACAGGCAAAGCTTTAGACCAGCCTCCAGGCCCCTTGGCCCGCTGCTCAAGCTCCGCGTCCAGCTGAAGGTGTGAATGACTAAAAGCAAGCCGACCCAATGACTGGAGGATGATCCAAAGGGAGGGAGGCAGTTGTGTGCGCCTTTCAAGAGCAGATCCCTCCCCCCGCCCTCGCTCCCCACTTCTGGACTGTGGAGCCATTGCTGAGAAGCAGGTGCCTGGCCCAGCCTCACCTGCACCCCTGGCTTCCCCCGCGTGTCACCGGGCGGCCGGGACTGGACCCGGCCCCGGGCCCTGCCGCTGGCTGGGTGATCGCAGCTGAGTGTCCGACGAAGGGCGTATGCCCGTGGCGTGTAATGTGCGGGGAGCCCGGGGACGGTAGGGTGCGGGTAATGGTTCGGAGCACCTTCCCGCCCCGTGCCAGACATAACTGCCCACACTCGTCTCGTTCCCTGTTGCCACGATCATCCTATAGAGCAAACCGCACGGGATCCAGTGGCTTAAAATAAGCATCTATTTAGCTCAAGGACACCTGCAGGTCAGTGGCTCAGGCTGGGCCCCCTCCGTGATCTGGGGGGCTGGCGGGCCATCTGGTAGCGGCTCAGCTGGGGACACTTGGCTCCACTCCCTGGCTGCCACCCTTGCAGCAGGCTGGCCGGGCACGTTCTCACGTCAAGGCACAGACACGAGAGCAGAAGTGGCAACCTGCCAGCCTTTGACCCTTCCGCTTGTATCATGACCTGGGCCCAACTCAGGATCAAGGGGGACGGAAACAACATCTCTCGACAGGAGGATTCCTATCAAGGAGGAACGGCACGTTGTAGGGGTGCCTGGGCGGCTCAGTCGGTGGAGCGTTTGGCTTTCGCTCTTTGCTCAGGTCACGATCTCCTGGTTCGTGGGTTTGAGCTCTGTGCTGACACCACAGAGTCTGCTTGGGATTCTCTCTCTCTCTCTCCCTCTCTCTGCCCCTCCCCTGCTTGCTCTCTCTCTCCCAAATTAAAAAAAAGTCACATCGTAAGGGCGTGTACTGAATACAGTAAGGGGCTGAAGATTGGGGCCCTTAAGGTGAGCAGGTTATCAAAACACTTCTCAACTCAGCACCCCCCAGCCACTGCCCATCAGTTGTGTTCACACCTGACCTCAAACCTGTTTGCCCTCACAACCGTGAATGTGCAACCTTCAAGCTGGGTTTTGTGGAGCCTTTTGGTTCCAAAGGGGGTGCTTCAGGGAAGTCTGCAGGGGCAGGGAGAGGACAAAAAGGCATGGCTCTGGGCCTCCTCCCCACTCAGAGCTGCCACACTTTTATTTGGTTTAGATACTGGGGTTCGACATGGGATTTTATTTGAAAAAAGATTCTGCCGTCAAATGACTTTAAAACGTGTCCTCTCCTTGGATGTATTCAGACCAGCAGGAGGAACGTGCTTAGCACAGATTTCTTTGGTCCCTGAAGAACCGAAGTCTTTCTCTGCTGTGCCCTAGGCTCTCCTCAAAGGCCATTAGCAGAAGAAAAACCAGGGAATCAATGATTGCGTGTTCTTTAAAACTATTTTATGAGAGTCCCCTGTCTATAAGATATTTATTTCATGGCCAAGTGCCAGGGGAAGTTTCAGTGTATTTTCTCTCTTAGAACTATTTTATGTGTCACGTAACGTATCTCCCTTTTCACCTTGGCCACCTGGAAGCACGATGCCAAACTTAGGTCACAGGTTTACAGAACTCTTAAAACCAGACTGGCCCAAGGTGCTTTTAAAATACAGATTCCGAGGCTTCAACTGCACAGATTCTGTTTCAGTCTGAACCGCCGGGCTGTCCCTGGTGGCTTCATTGTTTCTGCTGTCTTCCTCTGGCCTGGACTTGCCCTCTGCTTCTGACATATGCGTACTCGGGCTCTGATCGTTCTTTTGTCTTATATTCTCGATGCTTCGTAGGCCCGAACTGACTGCGAGGAGGGGGCCGCTCGTGGGGCCAGAGGAGGCCGTGCCCGGCCGGAGAAGGGCGGACAGACTCTCAGCAGAGGAGAGGGTAGAGGTGCCAGGATCCTCCAGGTCTGTGGGGGTTGCAAATCCACGTGTATTCCCCAGAGAGCGGCCCAGGGGGAGGCCTGACCTGGGGCTGAGGCTGGGCCAGGATCCAAAACACCCTGGGGCTCTCAGGGAAGCAGGCTCCAGGCTGAGAAAGAGCCACAGCCCGCCAGGTCCCCTGCAGCGTCCTGAACCCCGGCTCAAATGGGGCTCCACACCCAACTCTTTCATCCTTGGGTACCCCTAAATTTAGGCGGGGAAACTCAGGCTCCCAGAGGTTAATTCGATATGCAGGCTTGGACAGTGAGATCATGACCTGACCCGAAATCAAAAGTCAGACACTTTACGGGCTGAGCCACCCAGGTTCCCCGAGGTTATTTGTATTTTTAAGATAATTTGGCATTCGGGACGCCTGGGTGGCTCAGCCTGTAAGGCATCTGACTCTTGATTTCCCATCAGGTCATAATCTCATGTCAGGCTCTGTGCTGACAGTACAGAGTCTGCTTGGGATTCTCTCTCTTCCTCTCTCTCTGCCCCTCCCCTGGTCACGTACTCTCTCTCTCTCTCTCAAAATAAATAGTTAGAATGAGAACTATAAGCTAAACTTAAATTCTAAAAAGTTCTATTTTTGTGATGTTAATAAATTCAATACTAAATTTATTTTAAGGTTATTTAGTTTGAGAGACAGAGATGAGCAGGGGAGGGACAGGGAGAGAGGGAGAGAGAGAATCCCAAGCAGGCTCCGTGCTCTTAGCGCTCGAACCCAAGAACCGTGAGATCACGACCTGAGCTGAAATCAAGAGTCTGATGCTGAACCGACTGAGCCATCCAGGTGTCCCTTACTACTAAAATTTTTTTAACTAAAGGAGTCTTCTAATGAAACTTCCTCTTAAATCTCTCTGAAGATACTAATTAGAATTAATTTTTTTTCCTTCTTTATCCTATAGCTTCTTTTTCTGGGGCGAGTTGTTCTGTTTGTTAATTTTTTCTTTACGTGCCTGGTATTCCCTGATGTCTGGCAGCCCTTGGTTGGCCAGTGGAGGCCAGGGTAGGTTCCTGTCATGGCTGGAACGAGTTTCCCTTTGATCCTCTGTCTCTGTCTCTGTCGCTGCCTCTCGCTCCCTCTCTCTGCCCTTCCAAGAGTATTTGCACCTTCTCTTTTACGCCTGCGAACACTAGCTTTGCCTCAGGGCACCCACAGAGGGCGCTGCTCTCTTCTAAGAAGGAAGACTGAGAAGGAGGAGGCGCTGAGCTCTTAGGCCCCGTCTTCTCTTTCTGGGCACCGCCTGAGGGACTCAGGCACACTGGCTCACGTTAGCCCTCTGGGGATGTTGGCACGGTTGTCACCGATTTACGAACCTGGGTGTCCTTTGCGCCGTATCTTACAGCCGTTTCAAAAGTTGAAACTGGGCTTTACCGAGCAGTGACAGGAATCGAAGCTTAAACAGGGAAGTGCTCAAGGCTCAGAAAAACGCCAGGTGCCTTGTGGCCTGGTGACACTCCACGCTCGGATTCTTTGCTAGGGGGGAATGAGATCTGTTAGCACTGCTTGAGCAGGGATGGCGTGGGGTGGGGATGGGAGGGGAAGGGGGAGAGAGAGAGCAGTCAGGAGAGGGAAGGGCTCTTGTTGAAAACAGCTGGGAAGACAGCCACTGAACCACGTGTGATCTTCAGAAGCTGGGGTGGAAACTTCGGAGCCAGGGCGGAAGCGGGTTGGCCCTGGCCGATGGTCCCTTTATGCCAGGCGCTGTGCATGGTTGGTTTTCTTTAGCGACAACAACAAAAACTGTTTTAAGTTTTTATCATATTTATTTTTAAAAATGCTGATTTACCTTGGGGCGCCTGGGTGGCTCAGTCGGTTCAGTGTCCGACTTCTGCTCAGGTCATGATCTCGCGGTCGGTGAGTTCCAGTGGTGGGTCCAGCTCTGTGCTGACAGCTCAGAGCCCGGAGCCTGCTTTGGATTCTGTCTCCCTCTCTCTCTGCCTCTCTCCCGCTCATGCTCTGTGTCTCTCTCTCTCAAAAAATAAACATTAAAAAAATAAATAAAATGTTTACTTATTTTTGAGAGAGACAGAGAAAGGGCGAGCAGGAGAGGGTCAGAGAGAGAGAGGGAGACAGAGGGTCTGAAGCAGCCTCTGCCCTGAGCAGATAGCCAGATGTGGGGCTCAAACACACGAGCCGTGAGATCATGACCCGAGCCGAAATCAAGAATCGGACACTTAACCGACTGAGCCACTCAGGCGTCTCTCACCTTCTTTCTATCTGACCCACTGAAATCAGGGATTCGCCCCCTAATTGCACTAGGATGATTCTTTCCAAGGTCACGAGTGATCTCCAAAGAGTCCTATCCGATGGTTGATCCTCAGTGCTTATCTTGCTCAAACTGTCAACAGCATGTGATGTTGTCGGCCATTCTCTCCTCTCGGCTTCTGGGACATTCCTTTCTTGTTTCTGGCCTCACCCCACTGGCCACCTCTCCCTCAGTCTCATTCCCCAGCCTCTTTCAAGCACCCTCAGGATCACTCCTACAACCACCTTCCTTCTCCATCCGTATGTACTCCTTCCCCGGCTGGCCTCATTTGGTCTCCTGACTTCAAACGTCGTTCAAGTGCTCGGCAACTCCCGAACATACTTCTCCAGCCCAGCGCTCGCGCTAACCCCAGACCTACACATCTACCTGCTCACTCCACCTCTCCGCTTAGATGTTGTGTTGGGCCGTCAGAACAAAATACCACAGACCAGGAGGCTTAAACAACAGAAATGAATTTCTTGCAGTTCTGGGGGCAGAGTGGGCTTCTCCCGATGCTTCTCTCCCTGGCTTGCAGACGGCCGCCTTCTCACCGTGTCCTCACATGACCTTTCCTCCGCACACGTGTGGGGAGGGAGAGAACTCTGGTATCTCTTCCTCTTCTTATAAGCACACCAGTCCCATCAGATTAGGGCCCTGTCCTTCCGACCTAATTTAAGCCCAATTATGTCCTCACAGGTCCTATCTCCACAGTCACACTGAGGGGTAGGGCTTCAACACATGAATTTGGAAGGACACAATTCAGTCCGTGACGAGGGTGTAGTGGGCATCTCAGACCTAACGTATCCGTCACGAAGCTCTTAACCTTCCCTCCGAAACCTGTTCCCCTTGGCGGCCTTTGCCTTTTTGGTGAACGGAAACTCAGTCCTTCTGATCGCTCGGGCCCAAACCTTACCAGACCCTCGACTCCCCTCTCTGGCTCACATTTCAGTTCATCAGCAAATCCTGTTGTCTCAACTTTCACAACGTGTCTGGATTCTAAATTACGTTTTCCTACCCCCATTGTCATTACTCTGATCAGAGCCGTCATCATTTTTAAACTGAATTATGACAGCGGCCTCCTACATGGCATCCTGTCTGTGCCTTTGGCCTCCAATATCCTTTTCAACATGGCAGCCAGAACAATTCTCCTAAAATAGAAGTCCGACCATTTCACTCACTGCTTAACTCCCTTCCCCCGGTAGGCCCCAGAGCCCTCTAGGGAAAGTGTCCTTTCGGTGGCCAGCAAGCCCTACATGATCACCACCGTAACCTCTTAGCTTTCTGCTGCTTGCTCTCTCTGCCTCGGTCACACTGCCTTCCTTGCTTTTCCTTGAGACCTGTTTCTACCTCGGGGCCCTTGCATTTGCTGTCCCTTCCAGTTGAAATGTTCTTAACACTGGACATTATACAGTAGGTTTCCCTCGTCTTTGTCTGGTATCTGCTCAAACTTGAATTTTCAGAGAGGTCTTCTTTGAGTACCTTACAACAAATAGGGTTCCCCTCCTGCTAAGACTCTATCTCCCTCACTCTGCTCTGTGTTTTCCCACAGCAGTCAGCAGTCAACTCCATGTGACTCTGTTTCTGTCTAGACTTTTTTCTTGGGAATTGGGAATTCATTTATTGTTCCCTCTCCTCACCAGATTGTGGCTCCATGAGGATGGGGACTTAGTCTGTTTTCTTCGCTGGGGTATCTTCAGAACCCAGAACTTGTCTGAAAATGAGCTTCCAGGACTTGGGTATTCAGTCTCCGGGTATTCCGTCTCTGTAACCCACAGCCATTAAAAGGAGGGGTGTGGGTAGAGGCGGAGGGGGGGAAACTGTGGCCATTTTTATAATGTACCATGGGGGGGCGGCCAGTGGACAGATCCCACAGGTGTGAGCGAGAAAGGGGAGAGAGGCCTCTTCATCCACAGGCCAGGGCGTTTTCTGGTTCTCACAGGTCCTTGGCGCGCGGCTCCGATCGCAGCGGGTGGCGGGTTCTGTGGGGGTCGTGTCTCCTGTGACCTTGGGCCCCGCGGCCGTGTATGTGAGCCATGTGACCTCTCTCTGATAGGCTTCGTGGAAGCTCTCGGAGGCATGCTTGTGCTCAAGAGCCTCCTGACTTGCCCGGTCAGCTGTCAGCCGGACTTGTTGGCAGGGCTTCAGACGCTCCTATCTAATCCCGCGCACTGATTAATGGAGGTGGTTTCGCCTTCGCTGTCTCCCGGCGGCCGGGGCAGAGGCTGCTCCCAGGTCTGTGGCCATTTATGGGCAGAGCCAGAGCCCCGAGGGGCTCACTGGGGAGCACGGTGGGCTTGGAGGTGGGGGGCACGTCCTGCTGGGTGACCCCGGCAAGTCACTGTCCCAGCCTCCAGGAGCCGCGTCCCAAAGTGTCATTTCCTTCGCCTTATAAATTGTATAATCATGCCTCTCTCTTGCCGTCATGTTTCTCTCTCTATCTCTACCGTCGCGGACAGATGGGCTTTATGGCTCTTATCTTAAAACGCACTGCTGTCCAGGCTCCACACTGCCCCCCCCCAAACCTGTTACCCCATTTCTCGACTCCTCTTTAGACGACGCCTCAGAAAGAGATCACTGTGCACCCGAAACTAACCCAGAACTGTATGTTAACCATACTGGTCAGGGCCCCTCACCCTCCTCGGAAGCTGCTCTCTGCCTGCTCAGCTGCTCCGACCAGTGGTCTCCAGAGGTCTCCATCTGAACCTCCAGGGGGGCCCCTTTCTCCTCTGAGAAGCCCTCCCCTTGTTTGGCTTCCTGAGCGCCCGGCTCCTGCTTCCCTCCCCACTGGCTGGCACATCCTCATTTCCCCCCGACCCCGACGACTTAGGGCCCTAAGGTTCAGGCCCCAGGCCTTTCCTTTTTCTTATCTACATCCCCTCGGTGATCTCATCCTGTCTCGTGGCTTGAAGCACCAGCTACAAGCCCGTGACGCTCATATTCATATCTGCAGCTTGACCGCCTTCCCCGGTCCCCAGACTCACACAAAGCGTCTGTTCAGTGTCTCCGCCTGGATGCTTAGAGAGCATCTCAAAGTTCGCGCATCCAAGACTGGGTCCTGACTGTCCTTCCAAACCTGCACCCCCCCCCCCCCAACTGCCGCCCCCATGTCAGCAAAACGTAGTGTCGTCTTTCCACTTTCGCATGTGCATTCCTCTGTTTTGTGCACACCACATCTCTCGGTCCCTGAGCCCCCATATTACTAGCATCGATCTGGGGGTTTTCATGTTTCCCTTTCTGTTTCAACTGTCTTGTTGAATATGTAACGCACTTCACGGTTCAGTGTCAAAACAATATTAAGCAGGCGCCCTTGCAGGGGTCCCGCTGCCCTCCCTCTATTCTTTACCCCATTGTCAGTGTTTCTTCTGGCAAAAATAAGCTGAAGCATTGATTTCCCCCCTTTCCCAAACAGAAGTTGGCATACTAGACACATTGTTCTGTACCTTCTCTCATCTGACAGTGTCTCCTCGAGTTCACTCCAGCTCCCAGAACTTCCTCATTCTTTCCCCAGCTGCATCAGTTTCACTGTGTGGATGTAATTTATCCCACCAGACCCCTACTGATGAGCATTTGAGTTGTTCCCAGCCTTTTGTTATTACAAACATGGCTGTCATTAATGACTGTGTGTGTATGTTGTTTCGTGCTTTGGAAGGGTATCTTCAGGGTAGATTTTTTGGGCGGTGGGAGGAAGCCATCGACAGAATCTGGGAAGTTGTGCGGGATCTGTGTCCTGATGCAGCCCCCAGGGAGGACGTATTTGCCAATGCCCAATTCAGATGCGGCCAAGGAGGATAATGGAGAAAGAAGAGTGTCCCAGAGCAGGGAGCTGGGGGATACAAACCCCCAATATGCCAGGGAGCAGAACGGGACCCGCTCAGGGAGCACTCCCTGCCTCCGGGGTGGGGCGCCCTGGCCTCGGCCGATCCTGAGATCCTGAGATCTCAGAATTGTTGCCGAGCAGGGCCTGCTCTGTTTCTTCTGTTGTTCCCTTTCGGAGTTGGCCTCTTGGTGCTGTGCGGTCCCATGTGTCCTTACCAATTTCCTGCCTGCAGGATCTGTCCGTTTCTGATAAGGGGGTGTTGAGGTCTCCAGCCACAATAGTGGACGCATTAATTTCTTTATTTTGATTGTTTGCAGTTTGAATATGATATGCCTGGGTGTAGAGGTTGGAGCATTTATCCTGCCTCGCGTTCTCTGAGCTTCCTGGATCCGTGGTTTGGTATGTGATGTAAATTTGGTGGTGGGGGGGGGGACATCTCAGTCATTATTGCTTCAACTATTTCTTGCGTCCCTTTCTCTCTTCTTCTGGTGTTCCCAGTATGCATATGTTACACATGTCGTAGTTGTGCCATGGTTCCTGGGGACCCCGTCCATGTTTTCCCCATCTCGGTTCTCTTTGCTTTCCAGTTTTGGAGATTTTCATTGACGTCGCCTCAAGCTCACAGAGTCTCTCCTCAGCCGCGTCCTGTCCACTGAATGAGCCCCACAGAGGCATATTCTTCATTCCTGTCACAGTATTTTGGGTCTCTAGCATTTAAAAAAGTTATTTCTTAGAATTTCCATCTCTGTGCTTACATTCCCCATCTATACTCATTTGCCGTCTACTTTTTCCATTAGAGCCCTTAGCATAATAATCAGAGTTACTTAAACTCCGGGTCTGATCATTCCAATATCGCTGCCATATCTGACTCTAGTTCTGATGGTCACCCTGTGTCTTCAAATTGTGTAATTTGCCTTTTTACTATGCTTTATAATTCGTGTGGAAAGCTAGACATGTATGGCCTGGCGGGTTCAGACAATGTGTCTTTTTGGTTCATAGGTCTCTGGGTCAAGAGCAACCATAATACACTTGAGGCAGAGAAGTTACCCCTAGATGGACTTTGAGTTTGATGCTATGATTGACATCCCCCCCCCACCCCCATCGGGGAGAGGGTGAGTATCTTTTGCCTGAATATTTGACAATCAGAAAGATGGACGATGTGTTATTAGGTTTGTCCTCCAACCATTTTTAGCTCTCTACCACCCAGACACTTGGCAAAAATATACATATATAGGGATAGAGACCAGCAGTGTCTCCTCAGCTGGCTACTAAGTGAAAGCGTGTGGAGCAAAGTCCTTGCTGATCTACAGCAGGCACATGAGGGCAATGGACCTCTAAGCCGTTACGATCTGAAGGTCACTTGTTAACTCAGATAAGGCAGCTTGACCTGATAGGCTTCTTTAGGTCTTGATTCACATGTCACCTTCTCCTCTAGGCGTTCCTTTTTTAAAAGGTTTATTTGTTTATTTTGTGGGGGGAGGGGCGGGGGGGGGGGGAGAGAGAGAGAGGGAGGGAGGGAGGGAGGGAGAGAGAGAATCTCAAGCAGGCTCTGTGCTGTCAGCATGGAGCCCCGTGTGGGGCTCAATCTCACGAACCCTGAGATCATGACCTGAGCCGAAATCAAGAGTCGGATGCTTAACTGACTGAGCCCCCCAGGCACCCCTGATCCAAGCCTTCCTGGGCCCTGTATAAAAGAGCTCCACATCCCTCGAATCCCTTACCCTCTTCCCCGCTTTGTATTTCTCCACAAAGACCATCTCCATTGAACATTCTAGAGTTTGCTCAGTTATTCTGTTATCTCTCTCCCTCTGGGGCACCAGAGCATCATCCGCCCAGCTAATGATCTCAGGGCTCATGAGTTCAAGCCCCACGTCTGGCTCCGTGCTGACAGCTCAGAGCCTGGAACCTGCTTCGGATTCTGTGTCTCTGTCTCTCTCTGCCCCTTCCCTGCTCATTCTCTCTCTCTCTCTCTCTCTCTCTCTCTCTCAAAATAAATAGACATTTTAAGAAATTAGGGGCGCCTGGGTGGCTCAGTCAGTTAAGCATCCGACCTTGGCTCAGGTCATGATCTCATGGTCTGTGAGTTCAAGCCCCGCGTCAGACTCTGTGCTAACAGCTCAGAGCCTGGAGCCTGCTTTGGATTCTGTATCTCCCTCTCTCTCTCTGCCCCTCCCCGTCTTATATTCTGTCTCTCTCTCTCAAAAATAAAATAAACATTTTATTTATTTATTTATTTATTTATTTATTTAAGGATTTGTAGATGGTTGTTTTTTTTTATGTATTTTTTATTTTTTAAAATTTACATCCAGGGGCGCCTGGGTGGCTCAGTCGGTTCAGCGTCCGACTTCGGCTCAGGTCATGATCTCGCGGTCCGCAAGTTCGAGCCCCGCGTCAGGCTCTGTGCTGACAGCTCAGAGCCTGGAGCCTGCTTCAGATTCTGTGTCTCCCTCTCTCTCTGACCCTCCCCCATTCATGCTCTGTCTCTCTCTGTCTCAAAAATAAATAAACGTTAAAAAAAATTAAAATTTACATCCAAATTAGTTAGCATATAGTGCAACAATGATTTCAGGAGTAGATTCCTTAACGCCCCTTACCCATTGAGCCCATCCCCCTTCCCACAACCCCTCCAGTAACCCTCTGTTTGTTCTCCATATTTAAGAGTCTCTTCTGTTTTGTCCCCCTCCCTGTTTTTATATTATTTTGTTTCCCTTCCCTTATATTCATCTGTTTTGTCTTTTAAAGTCCTCATATGAGTGAAGTCATATGATTTTTGTCTTTCACTGACTTTCTAATTTCCTTTTCATAATACCTTCCAGTTCCATCCACATAGTTGCAAATGGCAAGATTTCATTTTTTTTGATTGCTGAGTAATACTCCATTGTATATATATACCACATCTTCTTTATCCATTCATCCATTGATGGACATTTGGGCTCTTTCCACACTTTGGCTATCGTGGATAGTGCTGCTATCAACATGGGGGTGCATGTGTCCCTTCAAAACAGCACATCTGTATCCCTTGGATAAATGCCTAGTATTTTAATTGCTGGGTCGTAGGGTGATTCTATTTTTAGTTTTTTGAGGAACCTCCATACTGTTTTCCAGAGTGGCTGCATCGGCTTGCATTGCCACCAACAATGCAAAAGACATCCTCTTTCTCCACATCCTCGCCAACATCTGTTGTTGCCTGAGTTGTTAATAAAAATAAAATAAACATTTTAACAATTTAAAAAAATGTGTTAGGGGTGTCTGGGTGGCCCAGTCGGTTGAGCATCCAACTTCGGCTCGGGTCATGATCTCGCGGTCCGTGAGTTCGAGCCCCGTTGTCAGGCTCTGTGCTGACAGCTTGGAGCCTGGAGCCTGTTTCGGATTCTGTGTCTCCCTCTCTCTCTGACCCTCGCCCGTTCATGCTCTGTCTCTTCCTGTCTCAAAAATAAATGGTAAAAAAAATTTTTTTTAAATGTGTTATCTGTCTCCCACTGCCATCAGAATGTGAGTTCATGAAGGCAGGGAGAGTGTAAGTTTGGGTTCCACTGAAAGCAGACGGTGAGACAAGGACTTTGGTGCCAGTTCTTCATTGGGAGGTGACCCCAAGGTGCACAAGAGAGAGGGTTGGGGGAAGACAGACAAGGAAGGGGGCAAACGCAGTAAGGGATGCATTAATCAGCTCATTGCTGCTCTGACCTGGGGGTCGACACTTCTGAGACCCTCTGAGAAGCCCTGCCAAACCAGCCCCAGAGATTTTCCACCCAGAGATTAAAAGCAAAAACCTGGAGCATTTGTCCCCAGCTCCTGTCCCTTGTCTGCTTCAGTTTGCATTAAACCTCTGGCACGCCCAGGCAGCCTTGCGCGTGGGCCGAACAAGCTTCCAGTGCTGCGAAAAGTCTTCAGGGGAAGAAGCAGGGAGGTACACCCAGTCCCCAGGAACGGGAATGGTCCGTCACAGTTGTAGGCGGGCCAGGGGCAGGCAGGGGCGGGGCGAGCATCCACAGCATCTGTCATAGGGATTTTTTTTCCCCTAAATTGTTGAAACTAGAATAGACACTTGTAAGTGTGTCCCCACCATTCATTTCCCCTTTTCGTATCAATTTCATTTCCATTGTCCTTTGAAAAACCACTTCTTCCAATTTCTCAGCCTGGGGCTTTGGTTGGGACCGTCCCCACCCCTCGTTCCTGGGCATGGGCCCCTCCATGACCCTGAAGGTCTTAATCCAGCCACCTGCTGTCACTCAGCTCTTCTTTTGGTCTCCGCCGCCACAGTGATCTGTTCGGGGACAGACACACGACTTGTGTGGGACCAGCGTGAGAGAGTAAATTCTAGGGCTTGCTCTCTCTTTCTCTGAGTGATGTGGTGTAAAGGTGTGAGGTCTGGAACAACCGCAGCCATTTTGCCACCATGAGAAAGCTTGACACTTCCGGACTGACTTCGTGAAGCCCAGAGAGAAAGCCAAGAAGAAGGAGGGAGGAGAGGGAGAGAATATGAGCCTTTGGAGACATCTGGAGCTACTGGGTCCAATCTCACTTGAAGCCAAGATTAAATCTAGGTTTTTAACTGACATACCCAATAAAAAAAAACTCCTTTATATTATGAGTCACTTTAAGGTGAATTTTCTGTCACTTGTGACTGAACGAGTCCTCCCTGGTTCCATACTTAACTCACAGGCTTGTTTTGAGGTTTACATAAAATAGCATTTAGGTGTGCCTGGCTGGCTCAGTGTGTAGAGCATGCGACTCCTGATCTTGGGGTCGTGAGTTTGAGTCCCGAATCGGTGTAGAGATTACTTAAAAAAAAATAGCATTTAGTAAAGCATGGACCACAATTAATAGCCAATGAATGGCAACCAATATCGTTGTTATGATATGTTTATCTTTATAGTTATGTGCACTTTTTATTCTATACCCTAACATTGCCGTGTTTCTGTTTATCTTTTTGGCACTGTTCAATTTCTACCCCCAAAGGAGAGGGGCCGAGGGAGGGGGCTAAGCAGCCCTGGATCCCGACCACCAGCCTGAGCCTCAACGAACAGCACAGAGCCCACGTAGGGCGGCTCTGATTCCTCCGACATCCCATTTTCGTTCTTTGATGATATTTGTCTGTATCCAGCTTACACATAAATGCTTCCAGGCGAGTGCTCCAAATGTCTCTTTCGGAAATCTGAATCCCCATGAAAACAATGGCAACAAGAAAAAGGTGCAAGCTTTCCAGAACAAGCCCAGAATTTGAAAATGTGATAAAGAGGTTATTGTGTGTCCGAACTTTTCACACAAGAATTGGAGGAGACTTAACACCAGGAATAATAAACAGAGGAAGACCAGTTAATGCAGAGCAGATGGGCCCGCAAATGCTAAGCATCTCAACATCTTTCCCCTTGGACTTTTGGACTCAAGATGACTGAATGCTGGTTTCTTTAGTTGGAAATAAAGCTAATGCAACTGGGGAAACCTGTAAATATGGCGGGCCATGAAAAAAAAAATTAAAAAAAAAAAAAAGGGGCGCCTGGGTGGCGCAGTCGGTTAAGCGTCCGACTTCAGCCAGGTCACGATCTCGCGGTCCGTGAGTTTGAGCCCCGCGTCGGGCTCTGGGCTGATGGCTCGGAGCCTGGAGCCTGTTTCCGAATCTGTGTCTCCCTCTCTCTCTGCCCCTCCCCCGTTCATGCTCTGTCTCTCTCTGTCCCAAAAATAAATAAAAAACGTTGAAAAAAAAAATTTTAAATATGGCGGGCTTGATTTCTGGGGTGGTTTTAAGAACCTACGATGTGGCAGGCATTTGAAATTCACTACTTAAATCCGGACCACAGCTCCATTTTACAGACAAGAAAACTGAGGCTTCACTTACCGAAAAGCATACAGCCAACAAGAGAGTGAAGCCAGGATCAGTCCTAGGTCTGTCTCTGCATATGCCATTTTCCTGCAAACTAGGGTAACAGGTGAGCAGAGAAAAAGGATTGTAGTCAAACCAATTTGAAAAACACTGATATATGTATATATATATATATATATATACATATATCAGTGAGATAGATTAGACAGAGATCTAGGACAGAATCGTAGGGGGCTGGCAACACGAGGGAGAAATGATATATTTTACATATACATATACATATACATATACATATACATATACATATACATACATATATAGAGAGAGACAGATTATACATATATGTATATTTATATAATAACAGTCTAATTGAGGCATAATTGCCATATAATAAATTATACATATTTAAACCACACAACCTGATATGTTTTGACATGTGTGTAACCTGTGAAATCGTCACCACAATCAAGATAACGAATACATCGATTACTCTCAAAAGTTTCCTTATGCTCCTTTGTAATTCCTTCCTCCCGTCCCTCCCACCCTTAATCTCAGACAACTGCTTATCTTCTTTCCATCACTATAGATTAGCTGCATTTTCTAGAGTTTTCTATAAAGGGAATCACACAATGTATATTCTTCTTTTTGCCTGTCTTCTTTCGCTCCGCATGACTATTTTGAGATTCACTCACATTGTTACGTGTTTGTTCCATTGTATGACTGTGCCACAGTTTGTCTATTCATCTGTAGATGGACGTTTACGTTGTTGTTTCCAGTTTGGGGCTCTTACAAATAAAGCTGCTGTGCACATTCGTGGTTCAGTCTTTGCAGGACTTGAGCTTTCTTTTCTCTTGGATAGATACCTAAGAGTGGAGTGGCTAGGTGATAGGGTACGTATATGTTTAACCTTTTAAAAAATATTTATTTATTTATTTATTTTGAGAGAGAGAGAGAGAGAGAGAGAGAGAGAATCCCAAGCAGGCTTTTCACTGTCCTCACGTGGGGCTCGACCTCACAGCCACAAGATCACGCCCTGAGCAAAAATCAAGAGTTGGACGCTTAATCGACCGAACACCCGGGCGCGCCATATGTTTAACTGGTTTCCAAAGTGGCTGCGTCTCACATTCCCACTAGCAGCGTATGAGGACCCCACTTCTTCTCAGCAGCGCTTGTCCAGCCAGTCGTTTTACTCACATTTTGCTTTATTTTGTATAAGTTCTTAAATTTTAGTTCCCACGTGGTTAACATACCGTGTCATGTTAGTTTCAGGTGTACAACATAGTGACTCAACCCCTCTGTACGTCACTCAGTGCTCATCACAGTAAGGGCACTCTTTCGCCCCATCACCTGTTTCCCCCATCCCACGCCCTCCCTTCTGGTAACCACCAGTTGGTTCTGTATAGTTAAGGCTCTGTTTCTTGGTTTGCCTCTCTGTCTCTTTCTCTGTTTGCCTTTGCTCGTTCATTTTGTTTCTTAAATTCCACAAATGCGCGAAATCAAATGGTATTTGTCTTTGACTTATTTCACTTCTTGTACTCTCTCACTTCATCCATATTGTCGCAAAGGGCAAGATCTCAGTCTTTTTGAAAATTTTTTTAATGTTTATTTATTTTTGAGACAGAGAGAGACAGAGCGTGAGCAGGGGAGGGTCAGAGAGAGAGGGAGACACAGAATCTGAAGCAGGATCCAGGCTCTGAGCTTTCAGCCCAGAGCCCAACGCGGGGCTTGAACCCACAAACCGTGAGATCATGAGCTGAGCCGAAGTCAGATGCTTAACCCACTGAGCCCCGAACTTGTTTCCATGCTTTTTATGTCTATAGGTTCTAACTTACAGGCGGTTGTGAGTGACAGCAAATGTTTTGTGGCTGTCTAAGCTCAATCACGGTATTTAGGGTGAAGTGACCCCCCAAACCGTGTCACGAGTTCGTATGGAACGCTAACGTAGGTGTTTGTCAGATGCTGGGTTGAGAAGACTTATTTCCCCCCAGAACATCAGCTAGTGTGACTGGAGCTGACGGAGAGATTCTGTTGAGGCCTGTGGTGGCTAAGCGGGGGGTACGTTTCCCAGAGCCCCCTTCCCGGTGTGCTCTCGAGCTGGAGTTGGTCGAAAGGGCAATTGGCACCAGATGTGGAAGGCAAAAGGGAGGCGGCGGCCGGTGCTCTCTGAAGATCGTCGTGGTTGGATGTGGTGGCAGAAGGTGCAGAAGGTGACCTTCATTTGTCCTTGCCCTTCTGTCCTCTGACCTGATATTCTTCCCACTGATGACCTTGTTAACCTATGGCGCCCCCGGCCCTCCACTAGCTGCCTGGGGGACTGTGCGTTCTTTATCGCAGCACCTCCGGTACATGGCACAGGTCCTGTGTGACGGGTGTTCAGCACCTTAAGTGTTCGTTGACTAAATGCGTACACAGGGCTTCACGTGCATTGAGTTTGGGTTACTCAGTACGGGGCGAGAGCAAAGCAATTTTTTCTGGAGGTTTTTTCTGGAGACTCATCGGCTGTCCCACCTTTCGTCAGAGTGCCTGGGGTAGGTACCAAGTTTCCACCCCTGGGTTTGTGAGGGGAACCGGAGTCAGAACCCCCACCTCGAGGCCCAAGGATGACCGCCATATGCCTGTGTGAGCACCGCCTCATTGGTGTCCCAGGTAATGTGACTGGGGCTTCGGGTACCACTCCGGCTCTTCCCACGGCCGCTGGCACAGACCCTTCACAGCCGCTGTGGTCCCTGGGGTTGGGGACCTGTCTCCTGCTCCCCTCTGCCCCTCAGCAGGTGCGGCCCCACCTGTGGTGTCACCAACGCAGTCACGTTCCCTCAGCCCTAGTCCAGGGAGTAAGCCTGCTTCCGGGAGGGAAGGCTATCTCACCTCATGGGCTCGGAATCACTGTTCCCTCCTCAGCCCGACGCTGTGCATGGATGGGCTGGTCCCCTTGCTTTTATGACAGGTCCCTGTCGCTGGGTTCGGCTCAGGGCCATCCGAGCCACACTACGTACTACCGAATTCCCCCATCACGTTGCTGGAAAGATGTGTGCATTTAGAGTAGAACGTGTCTGTTTTGCAGCCTGAAGCACTTCTAGCACGGAGTCCCAGGCTCTGAAACGAGGACTGGAATCCTTGTCCGACAACCTGCCCTTCCCTGAAGACAAGCCCGTCCACCTCGGGTTTGCGGTAAGCCGGGCCGCCTGAAAGAGGACACAGAGGGGCTGCGGCTGTGCTTCCATATCTCCAGGAGCTTCACCTCCGACCCCCTTCCCCGCTCCCAAGTCTCCATTCCTGTGTGTTCCACTAGGGCAGCTAACCTCGGACACACTCAATTCTGGAAACTTAGTTTATGGATGTCCCATCAGAAACCTCCCCCAACCCCTGTCTCACAAGCACACACACACACACACACACACACACACACACACAGCAGTATCTCCAAACCCCACTGCATTTAAACAGGGAAAATAGTGGGTGGGAACTTGAGGAAATGGCCAAGGAAGGCATTTCAGGAGTTTCCGCTGATGGTTCACATCTGGAAAGCCGGTGAGACGCAGACGTGACAATTCACCAAAGTGACTGTCGAGAGAGCCCTGAGGAAGGAGCCCGGCTGGTGTGGGCCACTGATGTGAGCTTGAGGTCATGGCTGTGGTCATTTACTTCCCGGCTCTTCACGAGGTGCACCCGAAGCGAGTGGGAGCCTGAGGTCTTGAACTTCTAAGCCAAAGAAGGCTCTCAAATAACCCACTTAAAAATGAAGCCACCGGAAGAATAGTGTTTTGCGTTTTGTCTCCTTTCCTCCAAACAAAAACACCTAGTTTAAAATTTTTTTTTAATTTATTTTGAGAGAGACAGAGACAGTGTGAGTGGGGGGACGGGGAGAGAGAGAGAGAGAGAGAGAGAGGGAGGGAGGGAGAGAGAGAATCCTTAGCAGCACAGGGCCCGATGTGGGGCTCAAACTCACGAAACCATGAGATCATGACCTGAGCCGAAGTCGGTGCTTGAACAACTGAGCCACCGCCGTGCCCCAACACCTGTTTTTTAAAGAGTAAAATAAAGGGGTGCCTGGGGGCTCATTTGATTAATCACTGACTTTGGCTCAGGTCACGATCTGGTAGCTTGTGAGTTCAAGCCCCGCATCGGGCTCTCTGGCATCAGCACAGAGCCTGCATCAGACCCTCTGTCTCCCTCTCTCTCCGCCCCTCCCCCACATTTTCTCTCTCTCTCAAAAATAAATAAGCACTTAAAAAATAAAAAGTAAAATAAATAGCACAGTAATAGTGGCATTAGATTGGTTCACATTTATCAGTTTCTTCCCAGAAGTTATTTAACCCCTCTAACCCTCAATGTTTCCGCTGGTGAAAAGATCATACCCAGAATTCTGTTGTGAATATTAATGTAATGCGCTTTGCACGGCTTACCTAATTAATATTCACAACAAAATTCTGGGTATGGTCTCCTTTTTACCAATGGAAACATTGAGGCTTAGAGGGGTTAAATGACTTCTCAGTCACATATCTGATGTTATGAACTGAATATATATGTCCCCCCAAATTCATGCGTTGAAGTCCTAGCCCCCCACGGGGCAGTATGTGGAGTAAGGAAGTGATGAAGGTGAAGTGTGGTCGTCAGAGTCGGGCCTGAACCGATTAGTGTCCTTACAAAAAGGGATGCCTGTGAGCTCACTCGTCACACGTGAGCACGGGGCACAGGTCGTGTGAGTGCACAGGGAGAAAGGCTGAGGGGGGATCTCTCACCAGACGTCAGCCTTGCTGGCACCTTGATATTGGACCCGCCGTCTCCAGAACTGTGAGGAAACACACTGCTGTTGTTTCAGCCGCCCAGTCGGTCGTATGTTGTCATGGCAACCCCAGCTGACTAAGACACCTGACGAGACAAAACTACATGAGATTACAAACCCCAGAGCCTTTGCTCCATGCCCCTGCACTGCCTTCTAGAAATATCATCACTTAGACATTTGTATTTGTTTTTAAACCTTTTTATGTTTTGACAAGTGTCATGCTAGTTTTAATATTTGAACGGAGGTGAGAAATATTTTAAAAACTTGGCATTATGGTATACAGATGTATTCTAACATTGATGGCTGCAGGTTCACTAAATTTAGATCTCTGGAAAAATCTTTTTTTTTTTTTTTTTTTTTTTTTTTTTTTTTGAGCATGGAAGCAGGTTGGAAATGTTGCACCCAATAATAACAGTTGGACTTTTGGCTTGTGAACTACTTCAGTGGGAAAGTATTTGCTTAAATCTCCGCCTGCTATGAGAGTTGAAGGTTTGCGATAGTAATTACCCTTCCCCTGAACTTTCTGAATTTGAAAGCCATGTGGAAATGCAGTTTGTCTTGTATAAAAACTAAGGCCAGGCCAGTTTTGAAGAACTGACTTTAAGAAGTGCATTTAGCTAAGTATCAGTCATTTAGAGAATGATTATCTGGTGTGTGAATGATCTAGGCCCTTCTTATTTTTCTCTCCCTCCTTTGAAAATGCTGTAAGGAGACATCTGGCTTTGACCACTTTCTTCCACATGCTGGCTGGTCTCCTCCTTACCTCTGCTGGCAAAGCCCCTTCACGGGAAGCGGATGCCAGCCCCTCCACGGGTCTGCACTGTACGTAACAGGACTTCGTCAACAGTTGGGTAATGAGGGCTGACTCTAGCCCCACTTTCTTCCCCTGTTTCGTGAAGGTCAAGTTTCCTTCTTATTTGGATGAGTGACAGTTTCGTGTGCATAGCTCCTGATCCGCTTTTCTTCTTTTTTTCCAAGGAATGGCAACACTTATTAACCAAACAGTAGAACACCACAAACACTAATGAGTCTTCTTTTAATTTTTGTTTTTTGGTTTGTTTTTATTTTTATTTATTTTTAATTTACACCCAAGTTAGTTAGTATATAGTGCAATAATGATTTCAGGAGTAGATCCCAGTGATTTATCCCCTGTGTCTAACACCCAGTGCTCCATCCCAACAAGTGCCCTCCCTAATGCCCCTTACCCATTTAGCCCATCTCCCCTCCCACAGCCCCTCCAGAAACCCTCTGTTCTCTGTATTTAAGAGTCTCTTATGTTTTGTCCCCTTCCCTGTTTTTGTATTATTTTTGTTTCCCTTCCCTTGTGTTCATCTGTTTTGTCTCTTTAAGTCCTCAGATGAGTGAAGTCATAGGATTTTTGTCTTTCTCTGGCTAATTTCACTTAGCATAATACCCTCCAGTTCCATCCACGTAGTTGCAAATGGCAAGATTTCTTTCTTTTTGATTGCCGAGGAATACTCCACTGTATATATATACCACCTCTTCTTTATCCATTCATCCATCGATGGACATTTGGGCTCTTTCCATACTTTGGCTATTGTTGATAGTGTGGCTATAAACATGGGGGTGCATGTGACCCTTCGAAACAGCACACCTGTATCCCGTGGATAAATGCCTAGTAGTGCAATTGCTGGGTCGTAGGGTAGTCCTGTTTTTAGTTTTTTGAGGAACCTCCATACTGTTTTCCAGAGTGGCTGCACCCGCTTGCCTTGCCACCAACAATGCAAAAGACATCCTCTTTCTCCGCATCCTCGCCAACATCTGTTGTTGCCCGAGTTGTTGATGTTAGCCATTCTGACAGGTGTGAGGTGGTATCTCATTTGGTTTTGATTTGTATTTCCCTGATGATGAGTGAGGTTGAGCATTTTTTCTTGTGTCTATTAGCCATCTGGATGTCTTCTTTGGAAATGTGTATTCATATCTTTTGCCCATTTCTTCACTGGATTATTTGTTTTTTGGGTGTTGAGTTTGATATCCTATCCACTTTCATGTCTCTAACAGGCTTTCTCTTTGATTAGTGACTTTCGCCTTATGGATCTGGCATCTTCTATATCTATGCTGGCTCTCTTAGACAATTCATATGGTACTAAAGGACAGGTAGATAGGTCGCCAAGAACAGCCCATAATCTCCACCATAACCATTACTAACACTGGAGATAAACTTCCAGATCTCTTTTTACATGCATGTACATATTTAGATGCGTGAAAATCTATGTATTTCGGATCACCCTGGGCATGTGTTAAGGAGCCTGAGTCTCCCCCTTCATGTACCCTGGACGTCTCTCCTTCTCCGTGTAGACAGTTGTCCACTATCCCTTCATAACAGGCTTGAGTGAGTGCAGATTCAACCAGAGAATGGTAAGAGTGGAGCCTAGATTGTGCCCTATTAAGAACCAAGTGAAATTCTTTAGGGCTAACTGAAGAAGGCCTACTTGTCAGCATGAGGTGCCACGTTTCCCAAGAGCTAGAGAGGGTAAATCCTGTGGGCTGTTTACACTTATGGGGGCACTGGAACTATACCGGTCACTTGCGTGTGTGTCGGGGGGTGGGGGGGTGGGGAGTGCAGTGTCCTCGGAAATAGTCTTTCTTCTCTTACTGTCCCGTGGGTGGAGGACAGATGGAGGGATGCTTACCAGATTTTTCTCCCTCGAATCTATGGAGGAGGCCCTCAGTATAACCGGTCATAAAATTTGTAGGTGACTGTAAGAAGGAGAAGCTGGTATCTTGTCCCCTGTTCATGTTAAGCTACCAGTTTAGAGCTGAGGACAATGTAGGGAAGGAAGGGAAGGCAGTGGAAAAGGGAGTGGCCACCGGAGAGGGGCGACGACTGCCCCTTTGAGGTTCCGTTCCCTGAGAGTTATGGGTATCTCTGTCACCTCGCTGGATCCAGGCTGGGTGGCAGCTGGGATGTGCGGTGGGGACTCATCTGAGACCATCGTGGCATGGACACGGGAGGCGCTCGCATCAGAGAATATGGAGCGAAGCCACCGGCTGGGTGATGACAGAGGGTATGGCCACGTCTCACAAGGAATGACCAGTGCCCGTGGGCCCGCTTGGGCTCAAGTCCCTCAGCGGCAAGGTTTGCCAGGACCCACCCACCCGTGCAGTCTGCAGTGGCTGTGGACACGCTCTGTGGGTGGTGCGAACCACAGAGACTCTCCCCGGCAGTCGAGTCAGGAGACTCCTCGCGCTCCCTCACCTCCAACACTGCACTCCAACACCAGAGGGGTAGGCACAGGGCCAGGGGAGTGTGTGAGAGAGTAGGTGTCCCCCGGCACGTGGGACACGCATGCGCACACACTCAGCCCCCAAGTCCCCATGGCCGTTGCGCTGGGATTAAGAGGACAGCTTTGAAACAAATGAATTTGAAGTTTCAAATGAACAAGACAACGTCCTCCTGTTGAGAGGAGACTGTGGACAAATTGAAGGGTTATGGATTTGTACTGGGATATTACCAAGAGAGGCTGCTGTGTAGGGGGCTATGCTGTAGAGATGACGAGAAAATATAAAGACATTTTATGCACGTAGGCATACTGAGATGAAACAGACCCTTTTCACTTTTCGTGACAGCTGCGTAGTTTTATATTCTATGGCTGCCCAAAAAGCCAATATCTTTCTTTAAATTTTTTTTTAAGGTTTATTCATTTTTTAGAGACAGAGACAGAGCATGAGTGGGGGAGGGGAGAGAGACAGAGAGGGAGGCACAGACTTCGAAGCAGGCTCCAGGCTCTGAGCCGTCCGCACAGAGCCCGACGCGGGGCTCGAACCCACGAACTGTGAGATCGTGACCTGAGCCGAAGTCAGACGCTCAACCGACTGAGCCACCCAGGCGCCCTAAGCCAATGTTTTCCTGATAGAATTTAGTCATTTAGTGCTTTCTGATTTTCACCGTTGCAAAGCTGCCATGAAAACCTTTATGCAAACATTAAAAAGTCTTATATTCAATTATTTTCTTTTTTTTTCAATTTTTTTTTTAAATTTATTTTTGGGACAGAGAGAGACAGAGCATGAACGGGGGAGGGTCAGAGAGAGAGGGAGACACAGAATCGGAAACAGGCTCCAGGCTCTGAGCCGTCAGCCCAGAGCCCGATGCGGGGCTCGAACTCACGGACCGCGAGATCGTGACCTGGCTGAAGTCGGACGCTTAACCGACTGTGCCACCCAGGCGCCCCTTCAATTATTTTCTTATGATAAATTCCTAAGAAGTGACTGCTAGGGAGGATAGGACTTTACAACATTATCAGATTGTTAACATCTGAGGTTCAGTTTGTGCAGAGGTGGAGTGGGGAAGAGGACGCGTATAAACCTAGCTTGAATGTCTAAGGATCCGTTTCCAATTGACTAGCAATCAGTAGGGTAGTCAAAATCAGAAAGGAATTTAGAAATAGAACACTGTTACTTTTACATATGAAGTTAAATGCAATTTTGAGAGCTATTCCTATATTCAATAACAGGCGTCATACACAATAATACTAGGCATGTATATGATGTGCATTCATAGGCTTTCTGGATGAATTCAATTAGCTGGGCAAGCTGTTAACGTATTAAGAGAGTAAGAACATATTGATTGAAGCAGATTATAAAAGAGCTCTCAGAAGCAAGTAAGTATTCTCTTGTGATGCTGTTGGGCCTGCAAACTGGCTCAGCTTGTTTGGAGGGCAGTTGGATGATATCCACAATAATTGAAATGTACACTCCCCTTGATGAAGGAATTCTGCCTTTAGGAGTTTGTTCTACAGAAATACTTGCCTGCGGTCACAGGATCGACGCACTTCCGTGCGTCTGACAGTCACCCACGTCTCCCAGATGGGAGGGGGGAGGTTGTTTAAATCAATTACGGTTCAGCCATACGATGACCATCCACGCAGCCGTTAGAAAAGTAAGTCGTATCGATATGGAACATTTCTTACATATTGCTAAGTTTTAAAAAGGCAAGGCACGACACGATGCGTGCGCTAAGTGTGTATGAAAAAGCCTTCAACTTGAGTAGGCGCGGAATATTTCCAGAAGCAGGCTGAGAAACTGGCTGCCCTGGTTGCCTCTAGGAACTGCGGGCTTGGAGGAACTCTTTCTACTGTTGGAAAAAGTTGAACCTAATGGATGAGGGATTCAAATACATTTGAGCAAATAAATAAGGAAACAACCACACACATCAAAGGCTTTACCTGTCATCCTCTTCTGTCCTCTTGTAAATGTCCTGCTACAGCGGATCCTGAGGGACTAAAGAGCCACGATGCCACGCAAGTCATCTCATTCCATGGCCTCTCACCTGGGGGGGGGGGGGCGAAGGTCTTGTCTTTACACCACACTGACCTTCCAGTTCTAGGGCCCCACTTTTATCCTGGCTCCTTCTTTAAGGATTTGAAATAACATGAAAACTCCTAGTAGAACTTCAAAGGCTTCAAAAACATGATGAGGTCATTATTCTTCCTGACTTATTATTAAATTATTGTTCAGTGACTTAAAAATTAGTGAGGCTTCCTTTTTGGCAATATAGTAGACATCTGGGAATCTTTCCTGGTACAAAAACACCTAAAATTGCTGAACAGCATATAAAAATGAATAATGGTTTGCTAAGCTGGCAAGAAATACATGTTCAGAGGCCAGAAATAATGAAAAAAAAATTCTAATCTAGGGGAAAAAGGGAGTGCTGATGTCAGCATTCACCCTGGGGATATCTGGATTGAAGTGGCTCCCACACAGACAGGGGACAGCAACCAAAGCCTGGGTGGAGTCAGATTGGAGACCCCAAATTAAGCTTAGTTCACATTTAGTGGGCGAACTAGGATAACACCTGCCCACAGGGAGGGACTGAAAGAAGTCTTTTGTGTCATGGCCTCCTTGGTTCTTGGTGGAATAAAAAAAAAGAAAAGGAAGACGTGTTCTCTGAGCACGCTGAGCCACATACATGTTGCAGAAGAAAATCCCAGTAGAAATTTAGGTTAAAGTACTGAAGCAGCACTACCCCAGCCCACTGGCAGCCGCAAACACGAATCGCTCGTGGAGGAACGTATTCTAAACAAAGATAAACGCCCGTGGGACAGGAGCTCACAAGCAAAGGTTACATAAGGCACAAGGAAACAAGCCACCATGAGAGAGAATAAGCAGACTGCAGAAGCAAAGGTACAGAATGCAGATATTAGAATCATCAGAAACGGAATATAAAATGAACAAGTTTAACTTTAAGGAAATGAAGGAAGATGTCGGAAGTACAATTAAGGAGCAAGGCACACACCATCAGGTTGGCAAGGCGGGTTTTCAAACAAGGACCACATGGAACTTTTAATTTAATCAATTACTTTTATTTATTTATTTTACACAAATTAAAAAAAAATTAATGTTTACTCATTTTTGAGAGAGACAGAGTGCGAGTGGGGGAGGGGCAGAGAGAGAGGAAGACACAGGATCCAAAGCAGGCTCCAGGTTCTGAGCTGTCAGCACAGAGCCCGACTGGGGGCTTGAACCCGCGAACCGTGAGATCATGACCTGAGCCGAAGTCAGATACGTGACCAACTGAGCCACCCAGGCGTGCCTGATTTTATTTGTCCCTCTTTTTAGAACATTTTAGGTTAAAGAAATGTAATAATGAAAAGTACAAATTCAAAGGACTGGTAAAACAATGGATTATACTGAAGAGACAGTGACCCAGAAAACACAAGGAAGTAAATTACTCAGAATGCAGCTTAATGAGGCAAATTTATGGCAAATATGAGGGCTTATACCCACGCATGATAGAGCAAGAAGGCTTAAAATACGGCACATTAGAGTTCCAGAAGGAGAGAATACAGATTCAAAGAGTAAGCAATAACTGAGACCTTTCTAGCACTGAGGAAAGATGCCAATCTTCAGAGGTGATTATGCTGTGTTGTCTTCTAAATTCTGGGAAAAAAAAAATCTGAATTCCGAAACCTACCTGGCCCCAAGAGTTTTGGACAAGGATTGTGAACTTGTAATATCGACAGTCCTCGGTTTGCACAGCCCTTTGGTAACTGAGATCAAGTCCTCACCTGTATCTTCCTCATCAGATCACTGTGTGGTTTAAGTGAGACAACATGGTCAGGGAAATGCTTGCTGCAGCTTGAGATGTGTGCTAAATCCACCTGCTTTGCGGTTGGCTGCACGGTTCGCTCACAGCAGTGCCTGGTCTGCTCGTTGTCTAGACTCCCATCTTTGCAAAGCATTGCCGACAGTCACCACTGCGGGCTGCACCTCCCCGCGGCACCCGGCTGGCATATACACTCAGTGCCCAGAAAGATGAACTCTCACCAGGAGGGGCTGAGGAAGATGTTAGAGAGTCATGTTGGGGTCATTCCATCAGGAAGGAATCAGTATTTCCCATCAGAGACCAGAGGGCTACAGTTCAGGAAAAGAGATCCCAGGCAAAGTTGGGGATCAAGATAGGGCTTGAAAATACTCACTTGACTTTTCTTTTCAACTGGAAGAACTATGTGTATTTTCTGTCCTAATCGAAGGTTTTGGGGATGAAAAAAATCATATTCTGAACCTAGAGATTACTGAGCCAATCAGCTTGTATGAAGCCTTAGAAATGTACTTAACTTTTGACCTGGTATTTAAGCAGTTGGGAAATATTGAATTTATAAGAAAAAAAAAAGTTGGTAGAGAAAGGAAGGGGGAGAATAGACCAATAAATCTTCCGACTTTTTCAAAGGTTAGGAGAAACCCAAGTTTCCGTTGGGACAGTTAATCATTTCAATACATTATTCCTCTGTGCTGTGTGGCAGGAAGGGAGGGAGTGCAAACAATCGCTTCTTTTGCATTGTTATGAAAAGGATGCTCTCCACAGTTTTCTGCCCCTCTGGGAGGAAGTCAAGCTTGCCTTAGAGAAACTGATGGCAGATTCTGGAAAAGGCTAACGATAGGTAAGCTGACAGTGCAGGTTGTTCCGTTTGCAACCACCAGAGTTAACAGAAAACCTTCCCAGATCAGTCCTTGAAGCGAGAGACTGAAAAGGGAGGAAAAAAAGTTGGTTGTCACTTCCCTTAGAAAATGGGACAAGAGGTTCTGTTTTCCAAAAGGCACATGGGCTTGAAGCAAATCTGCATTCTACATGGCCAGGTTTGGAACATTCTCTCCCCCAATAGTCATGCTACAGACTCATACTTCAGTTCAAGTCTCTATAGGAAAGCTCATTCTGGCAACCAGGAAATTGAGCTCACTCTTGATGTGAGGTTGTATGGATGACAAATGTTTTTAGAGTTTTACGGTTAGAAAATAACGTCCCAAGAAGCCCATGCGTAGGTATGTTTATTCGTTTCCCTATTTCGTTGACTTACTGGGGATTACACAGCTGGTCAGACCTGAGATTTAAATCCTCTCCATCTGAGGCCAAATTCTATTTTTTCCTACCATATCATGGTGTCACATGTTCAAGAAAGCAATGCAGGATTCTGAATCTCCCGTAGGACCTTGCTTCCTCAACCTGGCTACGTGGTAAGTTTTCCGAGAGGGACTTGAAATACATCTTCCTGGGCCTCACCTCCAGACCTGACTCAGCGGTGGTTGTAAATCTGTATTTTTCAGCGGTTCCTTGGGGGTCTGGTATACAGCCAAGTTTGGGCCGCATTGGTACATCGAGGAGGGATGCTACAGTTTTCACCCAGTATCTTATTTATTTATTTGTAGTGTGAGCAGGGGAGGGGCAGAGAGAAGGGGGGAGAGAATCCCAAGCAGGCTGCACGCTGTCAGCGCAAAGCCTGAAGCAGGGCTCCAGCTCACACACGGTGAGATCATGACCCGAGCCGAAATCAAGAGTCAGACACTTAAGCGACTGAGCCCTGCACCTGATATCACTTTCAGAGTTTGGTTTATGGGGTTGGAAACAGTGGGAGTTAGATCTGTAGTTTCTAACCTTCTAAAAACTACCTTGCCTTTCTTTTAAATTGAGGTCTAATTGACATACGATATTAGTTCCAGTGCATGACATAATGATTCGATATTTGTTTATATTGTGACGCGATCATCACAGTAAGTCTAGTTAACATCCACATAGGGTTACAGATTGTTTTTTGCTGTGATGAGAATTTTGAAGATTTACCCTCTCGTAGCAGCTTTCAAATATACCATACAGTATTACGAACTACAGTCACGATGCTGTACTTTACAACCCCAGCCAGGACTTATTTTGTAATTGGATGTTTAAACTTTGGGGCACCTGGGTGGCTCAGTCGGTTGAGAGTCCGACTTCAGCTCAGGTCACGATCTCACGGTTTGTGAGTTCGAGCCCCGCGTCGGGCTCTGTGCTGACAGCTCGGGGCCTGGAGCCTGCTTCGGATTCTGTGCCTCCCCTTCTCTCTCTGTCCCTCTCCCCCTCACGCCCTGTCTCCTTCTCTCAAAAATAAATAAACCTTAAAAAATTAAAAAAAAAAGCTACCTTCCCTTTTAAGATTTTTGTTGAAATCTATGGATCTTTCCCTAAGAAACACACATACCCGCACCTACCCTTTTTAGGGGGTGTATTAGTATCTATTGCTGCTATAACATATTACCACAAACTCAGCAGCTTAAAACAACACAATTATTATTATCTTAGAGTTCTGAGGTCAGAAATCTGACCAGACTATCTTTGAGGTGCTAGTGGGCTGCATTTCTTTCGGATGTTCTGGGGAACAATCCATTTTCACCAAAACTTGTCAGCTTCCAGCCTGTATCTCTTGGTTCATGGACCTCCTACCTCCATCTGTAAAGCATGACCCTGCCCCTCCCTTCACGGTCACATCTTTTTATCTGACGACCAAGAAAGGTTCTCTCTACATGTAAGGGTTCAAATGAATATATGAGGTCCGTGCAGATAATCTGGGAAAATCTTGCTCTCAAGTCTTTAACTGTAAGCACATTGGCAAAGTCCCCCTTGCCAGGTTAGGTAACCTATTCACAGCTTCCAGGGGTAAGGATGTGGACATCTTCGTGTGGGAGGGCATTATTCTGCCAACTGCAGGGGTCTCAGACCTCTGAAGCTACCTATAGAACTGTGTGAACCCTAGATTAGGAGCATCTGTTCTAAGAAACTGTTCATTCTAGTGTTGGGTTAGCACAGAAGTTGCTTAGCTACAAATAACCGACTCCTCAAAGCAGTGGCTCCTATGAACTGGTGTTTATTTTTCCTTATGTGATAAGAAATCCCAAGGAAGGCAGCCCAGGTCAAGTGTGGCCGCGGCAGGATGCTGGAACTGGGGTCCCTGCAATTACTTTGAGGTAGCCTTCATGATGGCTGCTGCAGTCTCCGGGCATGACCTCTGTCTGTAGTGTGGGCAAGAGAGGGAAGGACACAGGGGGAGAGTCACAGCTCAGCCGAGTCGGCTCCCCTTTAAAAATCCTTTCCAGAAGCCCCACCCCCCACAATGTACATTTGTATCTCATTGGCCAGACACGGACACGTGGCCTCCCCATCTGCTAGAGAGACTGAGCAACATAGTTTTATTTACTTATTTTTTAAGATAGATACATTTATGCTCCAAGAATTCCAAGCTCTTTACGTTGGGAAAATGGGAAGTATAGACATTGGGAAGGTACTAGCAGTCAACAGAAACTTAGGCTTTGTTTCCTAAGAGTAGAATGGACCATTTTTCACCCTCACAACCAGAACTCAGAGAAAGTTAAAACTCTCCTTCAGAGTCTCTTCCAAAGGGTTTTTATCTTTTTACTCGGCTTGCTTTCCTTCAAGGACTTCCTTCTTTCAACAATGTTTAAGCATCTACCTACACCTGGCAAAGGGGACATCATGACCTGAGCTGAAATCAAGAGTCAGACACTCAACTGACCGAGCCACCCAGGCGCCCCAACAGTACTTATTTTAAAGGGATGTTGCGAGAATTGAATAAAATACGATGTGTAAGGTACTTGGCAGGTAGTAAGTGCTCAGTAAAGGGTGCTGTTCCTTTCTTTCCTCTCACTCTTTCCTACGGTCATTGGGGCTTCTGGGACCATGGGTCTCTTCTGATATGTGTGCAAGCAGCTGGGAGCAGGTGGTCAAGGAGGCAGAGTTCTCATTTTTTTTTTCCCCTTGGGGAGCCTGTATTGGAACTTAGGGCTGGTTTTGGAACATGGGTTCATGCAACAAGTAGGCGGTGAGTTCTGCTTTCTACTGACTCGCAGGGCATAGTGGCTCGAGGGAAAGGGAAGTGCGTCAATATAGATGTGGTATCGATTCTCAAACTTGAGCATGTATCAGAACCACAGACTGTTAAACACAGTCCTTTTGAACAGACATTTGTTCATAAGATATACAAATGGCCAATAAGCCCATGAAAAGACGCTCAACATCACTAATCCTTGGGGAAACGAAAATCAAAGCCAGAGGGAGATACCACGTCACACCCATTAGGTTACTACATATAAAAATAAAAAAATCCACCCCCCCCCCCCCGGAAAATAAAAGTGTTCATTAAGAACATGTAGAGAAACTGGAATTCTGTGCCCTGTCTGTGGGATGTAAAATGGTGTGGCTCTTGCAGAAAACATGGTTGTTCCTCAAAAAATTAAAAACAGAACTACCATAGGATCCAGCAATCTTGTTCTGGGCAGACCCCCTAAAGACCCGAAGGCAGTTACCCCGAAAAGATAACCGTACCCTTACATGCACAGCTGTGTTAGTCGCATATTCACAATAGCCAAAAGGTGGAACCAACCCAAGTCCCCATCAAGGGATCAACAGATAAGGAACACATGTTACATACACTATTATTCAGCCTTAAAAAGGAAGCAAATACTGATATCTGCTACAACCCGGATGAACCTTGAGGGCATCATGCTAAGTGGAGCGAGTAAGGCAGCCACAGATGATTCCACTCACATGAGGTACCTCCAGCAGTGAAATTCACCGATGGGGAGGAGAATGGTGATTGCCAAGGGCTCGGGGGGGGGGGGGGGGGGGGAGGGGGTTGGGGAGTTAGGGTTTCATGCATGTAGAGTCTCAGCTTTGCCAGACGGAAAAGTTGTAGAGACTGGCGGCGGCGGCTGCACCACAGTGTCAATGTTCTCAACGCCACGAAACTTACACTCAAGATGCTTGAGACAGTAGGTTTTATACCCTGTGCATTTTATCACCATTACCCCTGCCCGCCCCCAGCTGGGCCCCTACCCTGGAGTGGGACTGCGGACGCGCATTTCTGGCAGGTTCCCGGGTGTCGTGGCTGTTGCTGCGGCCGAGACCACACCAAGGGATCGCCGGTGCAGGGGGCCAGGTGAGGGTAGTGGGAAGGGCAGGCCCTCGCTCACCCCCACGTGGCTCTAGTTGTCCCCCAAAAGCACAGCTGGCGCCGGTGGAGCGCCTCTGTTCCTCAGGTGGACTCACAGCCCCGGCGAGGGACAGCAGACGGGCGGGGCCGGAGCAGAAGCCCGACCCGTCACCCGGCTTCCTTTGGTCCTCGCTGTGGGTGTGAGACCCGGAGGGAGCCGCTGACCCCGCGACCCCGCGACCCCGCGACCCCGCGACCCCGCGACCCCGCAGAAGGGGCTGAGCGCGCAGCCGCGGGGCCGCGTCGGGGCAGCTGTCCGGCCCCAGGGCGTGGTGGGAGGCGCCGCAGCCGCGGTGCCCGAGCGGGTGCCGGGCCCTCTCCGGCCGGGGCGCCCGGGGCAGGGGCTGGGGCGGGGCGGTGGGGGGGGGGGGGGCGCGGCTGGAGGCCGGCAGAGGGCGCCGGTGCGCCGTCCCGCCGCCGGCCTCCGGGCCGCCCACCCCGCGGGCGCGCCTCTCCGCAGCCCAGCGCCGCCCGGCCCGGGACCGCTCGCGCCGAGCGCGCAGACCTTTCGGCCGGACCCGAGGACGCCGCCCGCTCCGGGCCGCCCCTGCGCTCGCCTGCGGCGCCCGCTCGGCCTCCCGCCCTCGGGCCCGCGCCGCGTCCCGGCGCAGAGCCCCCGGCCGTCGGCGGAGCCCGCGGCCCCGGCGCCCGCGCGCTCGGCGCCCGGCTCGCGGGGCACAGCGGAGGGCGGCGGCCGGCCGGGGATGGGCGGCCCGGCGGCGCGGAGGGGCGCCGGGGGGCTCCGCGCGCTGCTCCTGGCGCTGCTGGCCGCGGGGACCCCCGCGGGCGCCTACAACCTCGACCCGCAGCGCCCCGTGCGCTTCCAGGGCCCCGCCGGTTCCTTCTTCGGCTACGCGGTGCTGGAGCACTTCCACGACAACACGCGCTGGTGAGTTGCGACCCCGGCCCGGCCCGGCCGCCCCCGCGCCGCGCTCCCCGGGGCCCGAGAGAAACGGCTCGGCGGCGCGCAGCCCGGCGGCGGACGGCGGGAGGGCCGGACGCCGGGCTCCGGTCCCGCCGCCGTCGCGGTGGGCGCCCGGGGCTGGAGGCGGCCGGGCCGGCGCTGCCCGCGGTCCCAGCCCGGCGTGCGCGGGGACAGACCGCGCGGGCGGTCCCCCCTCGGCCTCCTAGCCGGCGGAGCGGGAACGCCCGCTCGCGAAGTAACTCGTCCCCTCTGTCCCCGAGCCTTCCCCCCCCACCCCCCAACCTCCAGGCGAACGCCCCGGGACACCGGGCACTCGAGACGCAGACCCCTCGGTTTCAGGGAGCTCTTGGTGACACCCCACCCACCGCTCCCCGGCTTCCAGCCGCTCCGGTGCGCGGCGCCGAGGAAGCGCGGTAACCCGGGACGTGAGAGGGGCGGGCTGTGCGTGTGCAGGGAGGGCGTGGGGGCTCCCCAGACGTGAGTGGGAGCCCGAGGGGCCCCATCCTTCCTTGCAAGGCTCTCCGAGGACGCGAGCTGAGAGGGTCCGGGATGCTGGTGGGTGATTTCTGGGGCAGCCTGGGCCTCATTTCACCCGGGTCATCTGACCTGGAGACAAGCACCTTAAGTCTTGGGAGAAAGGATGTGGTTCTGCAGAGGTCAAGGAGTCCAGCTGCCCCCTAAGGGCTCTCCGCGCTAAGTGCCATCAGCTAAGGGGCGCAGAGCTTGAGCGCCCAGCCCCCGAGAAGCGCGGAGGCGAGGTTGGTCCTTCCTTGACCTTTTCCTGGCGGGGACTGCAACGGCACACAAGGGTCATTACCTCTTCATCGGAGAGCTAGGCGGTGGACAGTTCCCCTGTTCAAGGTCATGTCCCAGTGGGGGCCCTGGGACAGCTAGTGTGGGGTTGGTTTTATTGTGTGGTCACCAGTGCGAGTGTCCTTCGGGGTTGCAGGTTAGGAAGGCGCGGTCAGTAATGTGTGCTCCCAGCATGCAGCTCTGTGGGAGAGTTCCTGCTCCGAATTGGACAGAGGCTGACCCAAGAGGGTGGATTTGTAGATCTGAGTCCTCAAGCATTCCTGGAAAAGGGAGGACTCCGTGACCAGTCAGCCCATTAAAAGTCATGTTGTTTAAGAGAACTGCCTCCAGGAGACCCGGTTTTTAAAGTCCCGCGTAGCCCCTGTCCAGTTCTATGACTCCTTCCCCACCGTTTACCCCAGTTGCTGAATTTAAGGCCAGACTATCTTTTCCTGCACTTGCCAAATACGCCTTTTAAATATTTTTATTTTTATTTTGAGAAGAGCGGGCAAGCAAGCAGGGAAGGGGGAGAGAGAGAGAGAGAGAGAGAGAGAGAGAGAGAGAGAGAGAGAGAAAGAGAATCCCAAGCAGCCTCTGCACTGTCAGTGTGCGAAGCCTGATGCAGGGCTCGAGCTCACAGACTGTGAGGTCATAACCTGAGCCGAAATCAAGAGTGGGACGCTTAACCGACTGAGCCCCCTGGGTGCCCCGCCAAGTCCTTTTTTTCGAGTAAAGCGGGCTGCACACCTTTTCCATGTCCTGCACTCTGAGAGTCCACTGTGGGCTTTGGATTTGGTAGAGAATGCGGCAGGAGCAGTGGGAGAACGCATCCCAGAATCCCAGGCTGGGCTCCTGGACCGTGTGACCTTGGCACAAAGTATGTGGGGAGTGCTGTCAGGAATCGAAGGGCTTCTGTGGGTGGGGGGCTCCTGAGGAAAGGCAGGCAGGAGAGCTGTGCACTGTGTCGGATCTGTAGCTGGATCTGTAGGTGCACAGGCTTGTTCTCCTCCGGACTCTTCAATGGCTCAGCTCAAGGGAGAAGTGCCAGGACTCAATCACCTGGCTTTGGAGGGGCCGCAGGTCAAAGCTGCCCTGGCTGGGGAACAATTGGGGGCAGGGGAGGCAAGAGCAGGTTTGACCTGCTTTGTTTCAAAAAGGGCATGAGGAAAAGCTGTGGGACTGGGATAGGGCAGTTGCAGGAAATGACGGGCTGGCTTTCAACTTGGCACCCGGAGTACAGGGCAGACCCGAGGTGTGAAACTGGAAGGTAATGCTGGTGTATGGCCGTGGGGCAGGTATGCCTGGGGTCCTAAGGAACCCATCAACAGCCAGGCTCCTGCTCTCAGAAGCGCGCTCTCCGCTTCTGACAGGAGCGTGCTGTTCTTTCCATGGGAGGGCTTGTCCCTATAGTTTCTCAGGTAGCAACTAGACTCTACGGAAATCTCTTTCAAGCAAAATTTCTTTTTCCGTTTTTGCCTCACATTGTCTTAATTTTATCTTCGTTTGGCTATGTCCTTGATATCTGTCCTCTTGCTGCCTTTTCCAACTACTTTCCTCCTTATCCTTTTCTCTCTTCTGCTTTCCTCCCAGTATTCTTTGTCTTAGGCCTTGAACGTTATTCTCAGCTGATTATGCTGCCCAGACTTTGTAAGCCGCAGCTCTTGAAGCAACAGACTTCCAGCATTGCCTCCTTTCTCCTTTTCTCTAGAGACTAGACTTGCCGTGAGGCTGATGACACTTCCACCAAAGGCCCCTCACTCACATGGGCCCCCACCGAGCCCCTGTAGCTAATTTTGTTTTGTATTTTCTTAAAGGTGGTCACCCTAAATTTACATGATTCGGGCCCTGTGGAATCTGGATCTACCCTACCTCTCTATCTGAACTTGTAGCTGTGTGGTTGGTTGATTGACTTAGCGACTGGTTGTTCGTCTCTTCCTACCAGGCAGTCCCAGGACCCTGGATCTTTTAGCCTTGCCTGAGGGACATGTAGGTTGTTTCCAATTCTTCACAATTATAAACAACAGCAGGGGTAAACATCCTTGTAACTAAAGCCTTGCGGACATCCTTAATTATTTCCTTTGAATAAATTCCTGGGCGTAGAATGGCTGGGTCTGGTGCCTTTCTTAAGAAATTACTCCTTAGGGGCGCCTGGGTGGCGCAGTCGGTTAAGCGTCCGACTTCAGCCAGGTCACGATCTCGCGGTCCGTGAGTTCGAGCCCCGCGTCAGGCTCTGGGCTGATGGCTCGGAGCCTGGAGCCTGTTTCTGATTCTGTGTCTCCCTCTCTCTCTGCCCCTCCCCCGTTCATGCTCTGTCTCTCTCTGTCCCAAAAATAAATAAAAAAAAAAAAAAAAAAAAAAAAAGTTGAAAAAAAAAAAAAAAGAAATTACTCCTTAGCCTCCGAATTCAGTATCAATGGTTTAATAAGTCGGCTTCATGCTAATTAAACACCTTTGTTCAGGTAGAAGGATTTGTTGGGAGTAGGGCAGAGGAGCAGGAAGAATGTGCTGGAGAACACGGGGGGACAGCCCGGCCACCGGAGCCAGCATGGGCTTTGCAAGTGGCAGAGCTGAGGGTCTTTGGTGTTGGCGGACCGGGGCGCGGGTCACAGTGCTCTCGTATGCTCCTGCCAGCAGAGCTCGCATTTGTTCCCGAACCCCATAACCCAGCATACCTGTCAGTTCTTTTCTTTTTAAGCCAAAATTGTCACGATTTCTGTAACAGATGGGGGTAATAACCTTGCTTTTCTAAGCCTGGAGGCTTGAACACGGCTTCTGCAGTCATACTGCATTGAGAGCAGAGCCCCAGACCCAGCACCTCTCCAAGTGTTTGGCTTGAACGGTCCCTCTGTGGCCGTGCTCTAGGCAGTGACGGTTGTCCCCATGGCCAGGTGGACCAGGATATCCTGGACAGCGCTGCAGATGTCATTTGTATCTGTTTGGATGCAAACATGCAAATGACTCAGTTTCCTCCTTTCCGACAACACTCCGAGGGTGTCTGCCTGCCAGAGCCAGCTTCCCCTCCTGTCCCCCCGCCCCCGTGCCCGGGGTCTCCTTGCACCCTTTGAGCCACAGTAGTAACTGCCAGGGAACATGGACAAAGCCGATTTCTGTCCCCTTCCCTTAGACATGTACCGGTTCTTCAGCTGCAGGGCAGACGACTGTAACGCCCTGTGATATAAATAAATGCAGCCCCGGCTGGCGTCCAGCCCCCAGAGTGGGTTTCTTTCACACCCCTCCCCTGCCCTCCTTCCTCTGTGCCCCAGACGCCCTGGAGTCCGAGGTGGTTGGGTGCATTGGCTTCCTTTCTGGTGACGCGCTTCCTGCCCCATCTCCCGGGACACATCAAGACGGCTGTGCTCAGGCACAGAGCAAGTGCTCGGAAATGGAAGACACGCCGGCTTTCTGCTTTGTTAAGGTTGTCAGAAGAGCATTCAGTGAGGAATAGGAGGTAATTCAGAGCCAAGGAGAACACAACATTCTCAGTGTGCATTAAGGTTGAGAATGAAATGAACAAGCGAAGACAGTTCGGCTGCATTGCCAATGCCGTTACCATTGGCCAGGTGTATTGCTATTTAAATTAAAATTAATTACGACCAAACAAAATTAAGAATTCCCTTTCTCAGGTACACTAGCCACGTTTCAAGTGCTCAGTATCCACATGTGGCTAGTGGCTGTGGGACTGGACAGTACACGGAACACTTAGAGCAGAAAGGTTGTTGTTTTTGTTTTTTAAGTTTATTTTGAGAGAGAGAGAGAGAACAAGCAGGGGAGGGGCAGAGAGAGAGAGAGAGAGAGAGAGAGAGAGAGAGAGAATCCCAAGCCGGCTCCACAATGTCGGTGTAGAGCCCAACTTGGGGCCCAATCGCAGGAACCGTGAGATCATGACTGGAGCCAAAATCAAGAGCCGGAGGCTTAATAGACGGAGCCACCCAGGCGCCCCGTGGCAGAAAGTTCTGGATAGTGCCGGTTTAGAGCAACAAATTAAGTCTTAAAGGGCTAGACAAAGATCGACAGGCAACATGAGAAAAAGGAAAAAATCAACCCTTGGAGGGTTTGTGTGTCAAAACAAGTGTGGGTGCTTAAACCTAACTCAGAATTAGCATTGGACAGCCAGGGAGGCTGACTTCTTTGTCTTTTCCCTGGTCAAACACTGGAGTGCTAAGGCGGAGGGATTCAAGAACGAAAACTCCACCCACTGTCTGATGGGTGAGGAGATCATGCGGTTCTAGCAACCCAGGCAAAATGTAGGCTACGGGCTCTGATGGGAGAGAGGCACAGTTGTTCCGACGGGCAGAGGGGAGACCCTTGTGAAGGTAGAACCTTGAGAAGGGGGACCGTGGCATCACGGGCCCTGCTGCACCCCATCTTTGTGAGGAGACACCCAGAAATGGCAGTGGCAGCCGGGCCTTCTCGAACCCCGTGTGATGGAGGTCTTTGCTGTCTCACGCCAGGCCCTCAGGTGGGAGTGTGGGTCCGCTTCCCCATCTGGCTTTTCTCGATGTAGCATTTTCAGACCTTATTCCTGGGTCTTACTGCCCCGAAGAGCCCGCTTCTCATGCTCTCAGGAAGGCGCGGTGCGTGTGTGAGGCCCAAGTTCTTTTTTTTTTTTTTTTTTTTAATTTTTTTTTTTCAACGTTTTTTATTTATTTTTGGGACAGAGAGAGACAGAGCATGAACGGGGGAGGGGCAGAGAGAGAGGGAGACACAGAATCGGAAACAGGCTCCAGGCTCCGAGCCATCAGCCCAGAGCCTGACGCAGGGCTCGAACTCACGGACCGCGAGATCCTGACCTGGCTGAAGTCGGACGCTTAACTGACTGCGCCATCCAGGCGCCCCGAGGCCCAAGTTCTAAGGGGACCCAGAAAGTGTCTCTTGGGGTTTCCGGGGCGTTTCCCTGGAGATCTGGGGAAGCTGGCAAGGGTGCTGTTTGCAGAGCTAGTGCTGATTGCTGGCCGCCGGTCTGAGGCAGCTGTCTTGCCCGGGGGAGAAACTTCAGAGACAAGAAGATGACTTTTCTCAGCTAGTCACTAACAGCTCTGGGTGTGAGGGTGTGAAGAACTGGGCCCCGGCCAGCTCTGATTCCCCGCTGATGTCCGGAAATGGTCTTTCTCTGATAGCTTTTACTGTGATTTGTCTAGGGAACATGTTTTCATGTGTATTAGAAAACAGTCTCTGTGTCGCTCTCAGAAATCAAGGGAGCAGCCTGTAACTTTAAGAAATAAAAATCAGCGATTCGATCAGATATTATCTGCTGGGCATCTATCTCCAAGAGATCAAACGCTCTCATAGGCATGATAGTCTTTACTTGAATCTTTGGGACCGCCTGGCTAGTGGTTTCCAGTGTGCCAGTCAGACAACTGGAGCTTAGGGTTCACGCCTTGTCCGAAGCCTGCCCCAGCCTCGGTGATCAACGCACATTGTCAGTGTGCGTCCTCTGGGAGCAGATGCTAAGGCAGAGGTAGGAGTGCAAGGGACGTGTTAGGTGGGGGGACAAGGCCTGGGGAGGAGCAAGACCGGGCAGAGAGAGCCTCAGACTGTGCTGTTGACCTGATTAAGATGTCCACCAACTTAACAGGACGCACCTCCCCCCCCGCCCCCCCCCCCCCCCCCCTGCCGCAACTGTGATCGTCATAATCAGTCACTGGCTGCTGCCCCCTGGGCGGAGTGTGGCCTCGGCTTGATTGCTGTGGCCTTCCTGAAGGGGCTGCCAGTGGGGACTGCCGGCTGACTTGCAGCTGAATGGCACGAGGTGGCACAGGGGATGCACACCTCCATGGTGGCCACGGAACCCATCATTTGTGGATTGCTGTGTTAGGAAGGCAGGAGATGTGCTCCTTGGCCAGCAGTTGTGGCTGGGGATTATCTGTGCCTTATTGCACTGGGTCAGCACGGGGGACATTAGAAATCTGGCCTGAAGCAGACTCTAGAGCATTCTAGCTGCCAACTTTCACACAGGGCACCTCTTCCTGACTTCAGAGAAGTCACAGGTGAGGGATGGAGGAGAGAGAGACCCCCCCCTCCCCCATTACCTTGAGCCATCGGGCAGCTGATGAGCTCCCGACCAGAGGGAGCAGCAGCACTTCCTTCCTGGGACTTCACAAACCACAAACCATGAAGCCAAGTGGGTTGGTGACCAACCAAAGCAGAAGAAAGTGTTTTATCAGGACCTTCCTTTTTGACAGAACCTTGGAAAGTGAATCCAAGATTGGGAAAGATCTGGAGTCTTTGAAACTACAGCCTCACTGGGTCCCCAGTTTGTGCTTTGTGGGGGAACGTTAGAAGGGACTCATGCTGTGAGTTTCAGTTTCCAGCAGAAACAACATGGTGGCCGCAGCTATGCACTTACTGAGTCCTTAGCAGGTGTTGAGTGCTGTTCTACGTGCTTTATGTGCTCTAGCTCGTTGAATGTTCCCAAGTGTCGGCTGGTTGTCATTCCAGCCCCCATCACGAAGGAGAAAACAAACACAGAGGTGTTGCTTGCCCAGGTCACCTGGCCAAAGTGGTAGGCTTGGGAGTGTGCTTATGCCTCTCACAGAGTCAGCAGTCTAAGTTTGGGGCTTCAAGGCATCCAAGCATCTGTCTCGTAAGGTTCTTTCCTTCCCGGCTTTTCTGGAAAAGTGGTTGGAATTATAGCAGTGGTAACTTCCCTGTGACATCCTTTGGGGTACGTATTCATGATCCACTGGGCACAGGTGGAGGGATTCTGGGGGTTCTGTTTTCCAGAGATGCTTGATCACTGGGTTAAACAGGGACCCAGTGATTCTGCCAGGGACATTTGTAGGCCTGCTGTCACCCCAAGTCTGTGTGAAGGTAAGAAGTGTCTTAGGAAAGATGGCACATTCTGGACTATTCCATGTATTCATCCTAATCTCCCTGGGCTGAGTTTGTTACCTTCTATCTCCATTTAAGCAGCTTAGTTTGGAGAGGAGCTAGGAAAGGTAGCCATGGCAACCAGCGTTTAGGACTCACCCCTGGATTTATAACTTTATTGAAGAAACCCACACTGACTTTCTGCATGAGTGGCCGACACGCGAGACAGGATGACTTGTGTCCCCCAGAACCTGAAGATAACAAACACAAAGCCAACCTTCTCCATTTCCGCACATCCCTTGGTACGTTGGAGCCCAGGTGGCCTCTCCTACCCTGTCCTGGATGTGTGGTGTTCCAGCGCTGCGGGGTGCACACCCCCTGGAGCGAAACTGGCGTGGTGCAGGGTCTTCTAAAGGCGGGACTGCACCTCTTACCCACCAGGATGGCGCCTCCAGAGCGAATGTCCCAGGCACAGGGAGCGGGGTTCTTCCTGGCTCTGCCTTCATTGTGGCCCCTGATTCCCCAGCAACAGCCAAACCCATGGTTTCCAGGCCATGAAAGGGGGGCTTCTGAGATGCCCAAGTGCCTGGTGGCCACGAGGGTGGGCTTCAAGGTCAGCCCTGCCCCCGGCTGGCTATTTTAGCCTCGGAGACGTTTGTAGGACCGTCAGTCCCTTCGGGTGTTCGAGTCCTTGTTGAGCTCTTTGGAAAAGAGTAATAATAAAGCGTTTCTCTCCCCACATTGTTGAGTGCATTAAATGAGATGATCTCTGCAGAGCCTGGAACACAGCCTCCAGCACAAAGGAAACCCTGGGTAAGTACTTACCCTATTGTTACTTTGTAGGACACCCTCGATCAACACTGGTAGTTACTCTTTTTGTTACTTTGATTTGACTTGTGGAACGAATGGTCATCTTTATCCTGACTTTAGATGCTAAAAGAGTTTGCTTCTGGTACATTTGTTGAATCCTTTATTCATTTATCACGATCTGAGTGTCAATACTCAATACAGAAATGAATGAGATAGTCTTGTGTTAAGACGCACCCCTCATTATGTGTGGTCTCTAAAATTGTGGTCATGCTCTACGTAAATCTGCATTTCTGTGTATTCATTTACATGCTGTCTGCTTCCAGAAAGGCCCTGAGATGGCTCCTTTACTTGGAGACCCGTGGGACTGTCCATCCCAGGGCTCTGCAGGCTGCTTTCTTCTCTCAGCAGGTGGGAGGCCGCCCCTGGTATGGGGAGCTCTGGCCCCCATCCTGGGCTCCACATAAGTCTGGGAGGGGGTGGTGAGAATTCTAGCAAAAAATAAAAGTATTGTTCTTGGAGAAGAAAATCATCACGAGAAACTACCAGGAAGACCTCACGCACGGCTTTTACTCATCTCCGTGATGTCTGTAGCTTTCCTCTCTTGGATTTTAATGTGTCCTTGATGCTCTTAGGTGGGGAAGGAAAACATTGGCCCTTTCACCATGCTTCCTTCTCCAGCTGCTGCTTCTCAGTGCATCTGCCAAGATCCGAGGCCCCGGCCAGGGCAGGGCGGCAGGCTCTGAGGGCCCTTCACTCCCTGCCAGGGTGACCAGCAGGCTGATGCCTCTCCAAGCGGTGTGGGGGGGGGGGGGACCCTGCCTGTGTTTCTGCTCTTCCCCAGTTGGGCATGAAGTCACCTGTTTCATTCTCAGACTTAGCATTTTCTGAGCTGGATTATTGCCAGCCTTTTATGAGTACTCTATGTGCCAAGGGTGCTGTGCTCACGGTTACTCTGTTGCAGTGGGAGCTGCGGCTGAGGTGCAAAAGCCAGATCCGAGGTTATCCAGCAAGTAAATGGCAGGCTTGTGATTTGAACCCAGGTGGGCCTGACTCAATGCCTGTCTGGCTGTTCCCAGGGTCAGGCTTGCTGCTGTCCCCTCCCTCACCGAGTCCCTGTCCAAGGTATCCATTTCCAAAGGAGGAAGGAAAAGTGCCCTGATGCTTTTTCTGGGAGCATTGCTGTCTGCTCTTGGCCTTGGCAGATGAAAACTCCTACCCCATTCTCAAAAGTCAGGCCATCCTGGATGCACCCCACCCCCAACACTTGCCATTTCTTTTCGTGCCTCCCTGCTGCACTGGGAAGGGGACTGTGTGTTTTTATTATCTTTTATTTTTGTTCTTTTTAATTAAAAAATTTTAAATGTCTATTTATTTATTTTGAGAAAGAGGACGAGCACAAGCCGGTGATGGGCAAAAGAGAGGGAGGGAGGGGGAGAGAGAGAGAGAGAGAGAGAGAGAGAGAGAGAGAGAATGTAAAGAAGTTTCCACACTGACAGTGCAGAGCCCAGCATGGGGCTTAAGCCCCTGAACCATAAGATCATGACCTGAGCTGAAACCAAGAGTCGGTTGCTCAACCAACTGAGCCACCCCGGAGCCCCTGTATTATCTTTTATTTTTTAAAAAAAAATTTTTTTTTTCAACGTTTTTTATTTATTTTTGGGACAGAGAGAGACAGAGCATGAACGGGGAAGGGGCAGAGAGAGAGGGAGACACACAGAATTGGAAACAGGCTCCAGGCTCCGAGCCATCAGCCCAGAGCCTGACGCGGGGCTCGAACTCACGGACCGCGAGATCGTGACCTGGCTGAAGTCGGACGCTTAACCGACTGCGCCACCCAGGCGCCCCGTATTATCTTTTAAAGATGAGGGAGGGCCGGGGTGGTCAGGGGGCTTTGCCCGAGGTCACAGAGCTGGAGAGGAGACGCCACATTCTTCGGGGCTGAATCTGCCACCCCACCCTGCCTTTCCCATATCAGGGCCCTCAGTAAAAGTGTGCGGCCCTGGGTGGCCATAACGTCCCTTCAGAAGTAGCGTGTCCTGCCTTGATGCTGTATCTCTTTTCTGCTTCCACAGTGTTGCTGCGTCACAAATCACCCTCAAACTCTGGTTGAAACCACTGAGTCTGTAGTTGGCGGTTTCGGCGGGGTTCAGCGGGATGGTTCTTCTCTCACTGGGCTCCCTCACGCGTCTGCTCTCAGCTTCTGGGCAGGCAGGCGGGCCGGCTGGTCTAGGATGGCTTCAGGTGAGACGGCCCATCTCCCTGTGTCTTTCGTGCTCCCGCAGCCTGGGCTTGTACATGCGCCGGGCAAGGTGCCGAGGGAGGAATCAGAGGCACGCGCGGTCTCCTGAAGCCCGAGGTGGGAACTCACACCACCCCCTCGGTCACATGGTGCTGGCCGAGGCAAGTTCCGGGGCCTGCCCGCATTCAAGAGGGGGAGACAGACTCTACCTCCTGATGGGAGAAGCTGCGAGGTACCAGGAAGAAAGGCGTGGATACGGGAGGGATGGCGAATTGTGACTACTTTTGCAGTCCACCGCTAGTGGCGAAAGTGTCCCAGCCATTCCTGGATTTCTGTGACCTCAGCTAAGGGTCTAAATGAATTCCAGGTTCTGAGGAGCTCCTGGGAGTTCTGCCAAGAGGGGGAGCGGGGGTGAGTTGGGTGCGAGGGTGTTTGGCCTATGTCGAACATTCTTATGTTTCACTGAACACCTACTTTGTACCAAGCACGGTGCTAGGTACGTTTTTTATTAAAAAAAAATATTTTTTTTAAAGTTTGTTTATTTTTGAGACAGAGCGCGAGTGGGGGAGGGGCAGAGAGAGAGGGAGACACAGAACGTGAAGCAGGCTCCAGGCTCTGAGCTGTCAGCACAGAGCCCTACATGGGGCTCGAATACACAGACTGCGAGATCATGACCTGAGCCAAAGTCGGACGCTTAACCGACTGAGCCACCCAGGCACCCCTTTTGTGCCAGGTGCTTTATAAACGTTGTCTTCCACCTTGCAAGCACCCTTACTAGGTATATTTTTATTTTTTCCCATTTTACAGAGGAAGAAGACCGAGGCCCGGAGTAGTTAAGAAACTTGCCTGAGGTCACATAGCTTATCAGTGGTTGAGGCAGAACTTGAATCCTGTGCTTCTTGCCAAATTACCAACCTGAGTAATTTGCCCTCAAAGCTTAGAATTCTAGTGGAACTATTAGTTTCCACCCCCTAAAAAGCAGTTAGTTATCCAGTGTTTTGAGCTGGAGCCTCAGTTTCTCCAAACATGAAAAGAGGAGCTTCCGAAGCCTTTTGGGTCCCCAGCTTCAGTTGGCAAGCACTGGCCCCAGAGTCTCCTCTCTCTGGGGGGGGAAGGGTTCCGTGTGGTCAGAGGTGGCTCCCTGGCCCCAAACAGCCCCCTGTCTGTTCAGATCTCAGCTTTTTTTTGCCCAGGGATTCCTTGGGTGGTCCTGTGGGACACGCAATGAACGAATTCCACGCCTGTAACTGACACGTGTCTCTGGGGAAGCTTTGGCTTTGGCTTCAAATGCATGAGCGCAAACCTAATGCATTTAAGGTTTTCCATTCCCAGTTGTTGTCCTCCCGGCTGTGATTTCGCCCTGAGGAATCACTGCTGAGGTATTTGTGGGTAGGGAGGGAGCCTTCCCCAGGGAGGCAGCTCGGTCCTCTTCTGTTGCCCGCTTGCCAGGGAGTTTACCTGCCGTCTGCTCCGGTGATGCGAGGGAGGGCTTCAGAGCTGGTGGGTGGCCGGAGTGGAGCTCTGTGGCCCGCTTTCCCACACGTGTCAACCAGGGGGGTGGCTGTGTCAGAGAGGCGGAGTTTGGAGGACTGGCCACGGATGCCCCGGGTTTAAATCCCAGCTTGCCAGCAGCGTAACCACCGTCTCTGAGTAAAGCACACATGGGAAGCTGCCCGACAGGGTTGCCTTGAGTAAGAAATCAGACAACCCATGAGCATAACTAGTGTTGGCAGGTGAACGGATGGGCCCACATTTCCAGACAGGTGTGTGAACTACTCATTAAGAGAGGCAAATCTGGGGGCGCCCGGGTGGCTCAGTCAGCTGAGTGTCTGACTCTTGATTTCGGCTCAGGTTATGACCCCAGGGTCGTGGGGTTGAGCCCCGTGTCAGGCTGTGCGTTGGGTGTGGAGCCTGCCTGGGATTCTTCCTCTCTCCCTCTGTCTCTCTGCTCCGCCCCCTCTCATGTTCTCTCCCTCTCTGAAAAAAAAAAAAAAAAAAAAAAAAAAGATAGGTGTTGATGATTTCTTCTTAAAAAAAAAAAGCAAACCTCTGGGCATCACTGTGCCAGCCACATACGCGTTTTAGAAAAGCGAGGACGTGATTGACATTCAGCCTGATGGAGAGGAGAAAGGGCTTCTTTCTATTTTAAACCCCTGTTCTTTGGCATGACAGAACCTCCAAATCAAAGTGTTAACCCGGGAACCACCCGAAGAGTCTCGTGAGGGCTTTTCTTGGGCAAGATCACACTGTGGTGGCTGGCTGCAGACTGGTCACCCTGCGCTTTCTGGGTCCCTTTTCCTCCTTTCTGGCTGACGTGGGGTGGGCAGAATAGGGGGGTGGGCAGTGCGCTCGACCGCCGGGGTGCGTGCTATACCCCGCTTGCCCTGATCCTGTGCCCTCCAAGTGCCTGATACACCCTGATTGTCCTCGTCATCAGAAATCTCAAGTAACGAGTTAAGGAGAGGAGTCTAAAATGTCCTTGAAGTTTGAGCGCATCTTTAGGGGTGGGATAGGAGCAGGGTTCCTTTCTCAAGAGTCATCCCTTCGTACTGGCTGCAGGTGGAGCGCGATTATTTGTCATCCACGTAGGGGGTTGTATAGCGTGTTAGCCTCCGCATCGCCGGGAGGGCCAGTTAAGACGCGTGTTCTGATTTGGGGGGGGCTGAGGCCTGAGGTCCTGGTTTTCCATGAAGCTCCCGGGCATTTCCCCTGCTTTCCCTGCTGCTGGTCTGAGGACCACACGTGAAGTAGCAAGCAAGGGTGAGAATCGGCCTGATGGCTTGTTGATGGGAGCCTGTTGGCGGGGACACCTGGGCCCTTTCCTGTGGCAACCGTACGAAGGAAGGAGCCATCTCAGTGTCGTGTCGAAGGTACCAGGGAAGATTGTGGGGGCTCTGGGAAGTGACGGGCTGTCTCTTTATAACGCAGAGAATAACAGACGAGAAGAGGCGGATATGGCGTCTGTGCGGTGGCTTGTCCTGAACTCTGGGCGGTCGCACGCTCTGTCTCTCGGGATCGGCCTGGCAGACAGCCAGCTGAACTGACTTCAGAAGAGACCGGCTCACGGGCTGGCCTATGGCAGCGGTCTTGCTGCTGGGCAAGCAGCCCCAGAGCTGCCCCAGAGCAACGCCAGGCTGGGGAGGAAGCCACAGCGTTCTGTAAACACAGAGATACAAGCCGGGGCTCCACCGTGCCGCCCCCGGGAGCGCATGTGTGTGTGCACACGCCCCCTTATCTCCTGCTTCGTTTCCCATTGCAAAGGACTTGGAAAAACCTTCTCGTCCGACCGGCTGACGGGGACTTGGAACCAAAGGGTTGTTATCAGTGCTCGATCAGCCATCGCTAGGACCGCTGAGTACCGTGGGTTTGGAAGGGGAAAAAACTCATCCAGCGGATCCTTTCTCCACCTTAGACTCTGATACGAACTTTGTCCCTCTCAGTCTCCGCTCTGGGCTGGAAGCACCGGTGCCTGGGATGTCGGCTCTCCGGGGTCCCTTCCCGGGATGACCCGTGACCCCGGGTCTGTGGCGTCGGCCCAGTGGCACTCTCTGACAGGACCGGGGTCCCAGTGCCGTTTTGGGGGATGCGGTGGAGAAACAGCTTGCTCCTTGCAGCCGTTTCCCTTCCTTGCTGTGTGAATACTTCTCCCCTTTGTCTAATCTTCGTGGTTTTTAATAAAATGAATTGCAAGTGGCATTTATTCGCCGAGCTAATGTAAATTTGGAGTTTGTGGGAACTCGTGGGCCCAGCCCTGTCCCGCTGGGGTTTTCAAGCGCAGGAGGCGTTTTATGTTCCCAGGCTTCTACAACCTGACGCGTGGAAAGGCGGAGGACGGTTCGGCAGTTTAGATCTGTCAAACTGCTAATTCTTGTCACCTGTGAAAACATAGCCGGCCTTATCGCGAGCAACCCTCTGCTGGCCCCGGTGGCTCTGAGGCTCAGCCCCAGAAGCCAGGGGGGGAGCCGGTCCCTTAATGTGGCTTTCTTCTCGCCGGGGTTGCGTCTTACGTGTCATCCTGCGTTTGAGCTGGAGCCGCCAGGAGCTGGCCCGGCCGCCCGCCCTGCGAGGGAAAGTGCTCGCTGAGATTTCGGGGTGCAGCCCTGCTTCTGCCTGTGGATTTTGCAGCTGGGGCCCCCCGCGGTGAGGCCGCAGGAGCAGGGAGCAGCCGGCCAGCTTCCCGGGGTGCTGCTGAGGGGCCCTGGGGAAGCTCGGGGATCTGTTCCTCTCCCCCCCCCCCCCCCCCCCCCCCCCCCCGCCCGGACTCGAGCACCAACTCTCAAGACCACCTGGCAGGAAATGCTCCGGTGAGGGTGGGTCCTCCTTGGCTCCGTGTGTCCCCAGAGATCCTTGGTGATCCTTTGTGTCGTCAGTGTGTGGGCGTTGAGGGATTGGGCTCAGGGCGCTGGGAATTAAGACAGGACCCACATTCTCGCCGGCTCAGTCAGTAGAGCGTGCGACTCTAGATCTCAGGGTCGTGAGTTCGAGCCCCGCGTTGAGTGTGGAACCTACAAAGGCAGGACCCACGTCCCTTCCCGTGAACCTGATACCATGTGTCTGGGCCGGATTAGTATGGGTGTCCAGCCTTTGCTGAGGGTCCCTCTGAAGGTCCCAGACTTTTGTTATCTGATGTATAGATCTCCACTCCTTTCAGCTGGGGTGCTGGGGGGGGGAACACCATCACTCTGCTGCCAGGGTAGGGGTGGATATCATGACCCCAAGGTGAAGGTGGCTTTCAGGACAAAGTGAGGGGAGCCTGGGCCACATCTCCAGGGAGGCTCTCTGGGGTCATTCTAACCTCTGCTAGGCTGCTTTTCCACAGACACATGAGGGATAACGCTTTCTGTCGCAGGGTTAGGGGGCACAGCACACTTCACGATGTGCCTGGAACCTTTCCAGGTGAACAGCATCTCCTTTCTAGGCTGCTAGACATAAGGAGCAGGTCATGTCCTCATTGAGCAGTGGCTTGGAATTTTCTACTCTTTGGACATCGGTGTAGGTCTTGTTCAGGGTCTCACCTTACAAGTCCTCTTCCAAATGGCTTGTGGCTCAGCACACCCTGCCTGATTGGTGCCGCTTAGTATTGTAAACACTGCTCTTGGGGCGCCTGGGTGGCTCAGTCGGTTAAGCGTCTGACTTCGGCTCAGGTCACGATCTCGCGGTCCATGAGTTCGAGGCCCGCGTCGGGCTCTGGGCTGACGGCTCGGGGCCTGGAGCCTGCTTCCGATTCTGTGTCTCCCTCTCTCTCTCTGCCCCTCCCCCGTTCATGCTCTGTCTCTCTCTGTCTCAAAAATAAAAAAAATAAACATTAAAAAAATTTTTTTTAAATAAAAATAAATAAATAAACACTGCTCTTGACCACTCTGGAAACAGTGCATACAAATGCAGGGCAGAATCGTTTCTGTGACATCTGTAGGGAGCTTGTTGCTAATCCCGCCCCCCCCCCCCGCCCCCCCCACCGATGTTCTACGTCCACACAGCCCTGAATATGTCTTGTCTGTCTTCTTAGCATGGCTTGCTCTTTTCCTCCAGTGGGGAGGGGCCCTGCAGGGGCCATCCTCCCCCACCCCACTGACCCTGGCAGTTTCCGGTTCAAGATAAAGGATGTAGAGCTTCCTTCTTGCCTTATTCACATGTGAACTATTCTATCTCTGGTTTGCCTTGGGACAGAGGATGTGGTTTATAATTCGACACTTCTGTTGTTTCTTTCCTATGGCCCCCTAAGTACGTATGTTTTGTGGGGGGGGGGGAGGGAAGAGGGGGGCACAGAAGAGAAATGGCATCTCTAAATTTCCTGCTTTTTATTTTATTTTTTTTACTAAAGCATCCCACACATCCAGGAAAGTACCCATGTCATATATATGCAATTCAATGAATTATCATAAATCTGAGTAGACACTACTCAGGTTGGAAATAGAACATGATAAGCACCCCTGGAAAGCCCCCTCTCCCTAGCTACACCGCCCCCCTTGCTCCTCTCCGGAAGTAACCCATAGCATGACCTCTAGCACCAGTTAAATTTCACCTGCTCTGAACTTCAGATAAGTGGACTCAGTGAGTACCCGTTGGCCCTCCTGTCTTTTGCCCGGTGTTGTATTTGTGAGATTTACCTGCGGAGCTGTGGTTGGCCAGCACTTGGCATTTTCATCCCTTTCGGTTTCGCCTTCTAGTAGGTGTGAAGTGGCCTCTCACTTGGGTTTCTCTGACAACTAATGCAGTTGAGGATCTTGTCTATGTTCATTCGCCATTTGGTTATCTCCTTTCGTCAAGTATCTGGCCCACTATTCTATTGGTCTGTTTTTTTTTTTTTTTTTTTTTTATTGATTTATAGGAGTTCTTCATAGATTGTGGATAGGAACTCTTTGCTTGGATGTGTTCCTCAGCCAGTCTTAAGCTTTAAATGTGCCTGGAGAGGGGCGCTTGGGTGGCTCAGTTGGTTAAGCCTCTGACTCTTGATTTTGGCCCAGGCCACGATCTCACAGTTCATGAGATCGAGCCCTGTGTCGGGCTCTGTGCTGTCAGTGTGGAGCCTACTTGGGATTCTCTCTCTCCCTCTGCCCCTCCCCCACTCATGCTCGTTTTCTCCCTCTCTCTCTCTCTCTCTCTCTCTCTCTCAAAATAAATAAACATTTAAAAATAATGTGCCTGGAGAAAATCTAACAGGCTCTCTGTTGAAGGCCCTCCCCCTTGGGCCCCCTAGAGCATTCAGGCAGCCCACCCACCACTGGGTGAGGATTTAAGCATTGGCCTCCTCTTTGCCGGTACTGGGTTGTGACAGAATGTCCTTTCTTCTTGATGTGCAGGGTCCTTGTGGGCGCACCAAAGGCAGAGTCCAAGTACAGCACTTCAGTGAAGTCCCCCGGGGCTGTGTTTAAGTGCCGCGTCCACACCAACCCTGACCGGAGATGCACCGAATTAGACATGGCTCGAGGTGGGTGGACATCACTGCCAAGGTGGAAACGGGTTCCGTGCCCTCCCACTTCCTCTTTTTCTTCTCAGGGTGGCCTGATCATTCATCCCCTCTCCCTTCCTTCCTCCTTCCCTTCCTCCTCCCTTCCTTCCTTTCTTCCTCCCTCCCCCCCTCCCTCCCTCCCTCTCTCCTTCCCTCCCTCTCTCCTTCCCTCCCTTTCTCCTTCCCTCCCTTCCTCTTCCCTCCCTACCTCCCTCCCTTCTTCCTCCCTCCCTTCCTGTCTTCCTCTCTTCCTTCCTCCCTCCCTCCCTCCCTCCCTCCCTCCCTCCTTCATTCCTCCCTCTCTCCTTCCCTCCCTCTCTCCTTCCCTCCCTTCCTCCTTCCTCCCTCCCTCCCTCCCTTCTTCTTCCCTCCCTTCCTGTCTTCCTCTCTTCTTTCCTCCCTCCCTCCCTCCCTCCCTCCTTCATTCCTCCCTCTCTCCTTCCCTCCCTCTCTCCTTCCCTCCCTTCCTCCTTCCTCCCTCCCTCCCTCCCTTCCTGTCTTCCTCTCTTCCCTCATTCCTCCCTCCCTACCTCCTTCATTCCTCCCTCCCTCCTTCCCTCCCTCTCTTCCTCCCTCCCCTCCCTTCCATCCATCCATCCATCCATCCATCCATCCATCATCCATCATATGCTAGGTACCTGTTACTCATTAATCACTGAGACATAATGGTGAACAAAACAAAGATCTTGCCATCCTCGACCTTACAAATTAGTGGGCCAAGAGACATTAAAATGAGTAGTTGAATGCCAGAATACCAGAGGGGAGGTGGGTAGTTGATCTACACCTGATTGGAAGGATTCACGGTAGTTAGCTGGGCAGGTATGGGAGGCAGAACATCCAAGCAGAGGAAGCGTGTGCCATTTTAAAGCTCCGAGTGAGGGCAGTGCAGCTGGAGTGGTGGGCGGGAGCGGAAGTGGAGGGGGTTGGCAGGGTGGGCTGGGGCTGGCTCACACAGGGCCCAGTAGGCTGGAGTCAAGTGTTAAGATTTCATGCTATGCATGAAGGGGGAGGCCATTAAAATTTATCGCAGGTTTTATATTTTAAGTAAGGAAAGATGTGATAGGCTTCAAAGCTCACCTTGTAGTCCAGTGGAAAATACATGGTCCATCATCTTTGGAATCAGGTGACTCTGCCTGGGTTCAGAGCCTAGCTCTGCTAGTTGCTAGTTGGGACTCACTGCGAAAGTCCCGCAGCCTCTTTGGCCTCAGTTTCCTTGCCTGTAAAGTCAGGACTAAGATACCTACCTTACCTGACTACCTTGAGAAGGACAAATGAGATAATAGAGGTGACACATGTATCTGTACATAGTGAGAGCTACTTCATGATAATCCCTTCACGTCCTCACTTTCTCCAAAGTTCTTTCCCATCTAGAGCTTCTAATTTTTTTTTTTTTTAACGAAGAATTGTCATGATATTCGTTAGCTGAAAAGGAGAGGTATCCATCGTGCCACTGTGTTCTTTAGTGCCGCTCAAAATGTCCGGTTTGCAAACTGCTTATTACTGGTACGTAACAGATGAAGGAGCTAGCTTCAGAACATAAATCACTGCACCACTTCCCTCCTCGAGGAAGTCTTGCGATGAAAAAAGTATTGGCTGAATCAAACGGCATGCGTCGCGCTGGAGTTGATTTCCATTTTGTTCCAAGTTCCTTATTTCCTCACTGGCAGGTAACCAGCACTTGGACTGTAGACCACCCTTTGAAAAGCAGCCAATGGAACGTCATTTCTCAAAGCAAGTCTGGCTTTTCTCTTTTTCATCCAGGGAAGAATCGGGGCATGTCGTGTGGAAAGACCTGCCGGGAAGACAGGGATGACGAGTGGATGGGGGTGAGCCTGGCCCGGCAGCCCAAGGCTGATGGCCGTGTGCTGGTAAGTGCCGTGGGGAGGGGGCGGCACTCTGAGGGTGAATGACTTCTAGATGCCTTAGGAAGGCTGGGCGGCACGGTGACAGGGGCATGGCCTTGAGGTTGTTGCCCGTTCTGGACTACTGCTTGAACAGATGATTGATCTTTTTATTTTTTTTCATCTGTCAGATGTTCAGTGCCCGTCCCGGGGTGCGGAGATATGGCTGTTGAAACGTGATCGTGTTTGTTGCATAAGTATTTTTGTGAATGTGTGTCTTTTAAGTTGAGGTATAGTGAGCATAAAATGCACAGAACTTAAGATTGTAGTTTTATTTTTGACAAAGGTACACTCCTGTGTGATGCCCTGACCCCCATCGAGTTATGGACTATCTCTGTCATCCCAGAAAGTTCTCTTATGTTCCTTACGAGTCAGTTCCTCCCACCCCAAGGCAACCGCTCTTATGATCAGTACTACCGTGGATTCCTTTCGATTTTTCTAGATCTTCGTATAAATGGAAAGCTACCTGTGTGCTCTTTTGTCTAAGACTTCTTTCACTCAGAATACTTCTGAGATTAACTTGTGTGTATCAGCAGTTTATTCCTATTTATTCCTACATAGTATTACACGTTAGGAAACCCATGTTATTTTTGGTGCTCTACAGTTGACCTTTGAACAACACGGGTTGGGACTGCATGGGTCCACTTATTCGTGGATTGTTTACAGCACTCTAAGTGTATTTTCTGTTCCGTGTGATTTTCTTAATGTTTTCTTTCCTTTAATTTATTGTAAGAAGAGAGTAGTACATATAAGACACAAAATCTGTGTTAACCTCCTTTGATGTTCTTGGTCAACTGTTAGGTCAACGAATAGGTCAACTATTCGTTAACTTGTCGGGGAGTCAAAAGTTATATGCAGATTTTCAACTGCATGAGAGGGTCGGTGCCCCTAACCCCCACTGTCATTCAAGGGTCAACTATATTTGGCTTCCAAAGTGCATGTGGCCTTCTCAGGTCCGTTAGGTGCGTTGAGGCGCAAAGAAAAGTCTTTGTCCTGGAGGCTTTTCGAGAGCTACGCCGTCCGGTGAGGTAGTTGCCAGCCACGTGGAGTCTGTGCATTTTAAGCCAATCTAGTCAAAAATTCAGTCCTCTGTACTAGCCACATTTCAAGTGATAAGTAACAGCATGTGGCTACTGGCTACTGTGTTGGACAGCGCACAGAGGAAACCCTTCCGTCACCACAGAGACTTCTACTGGACTCCACAAGACAGGCGTTTGTAACTGCCTCAGAAGTTTTGTCCACTTCTTCCTTTTTCTTTTAGTCTTTCCTATGGAGGTATGACCCTACATACCGACACACGCAACTTGATGCGGACGGCTTGGTGGCCTTTTCATACACACGCTCCTGCATCCCCGTTGCTAAGGCCAGAGTGTTCCCCTATGCCCCTCTCCACTGAGAGAACCAGCATTCTGACTTCATAGGCCGTTTCTTTTCATTGGCTTTTCTTGGAAGCTGTGTGAAGCGTTTTCTCATAAAAGCAGAAGATCAAGGAGGGAGAACACTGCCAGCTGCCATTCATTGAGGGCTTCCTCCGGGCCACGTGCTGTAAAGTCGAGGGTTTATATATTTATATTTTATCCCAGGAGAAACAGGTTTTCCTTCAGGATCTAGGCAAAATGTTTCCTTCCCTGCCTGAGGAGCCCGCTTTTGTGTTAAACTTCTCCATGGAAGAGGCTATTTGTGTGAATTCGGCCTGCCTTCTCACCACAAAGTTAGCATCTGCCCCTGGTCAGGCCCCTTGGGGGAGGGAAGAAGCAGCTGGATGCTGTCACCAGTGTGGAGGGACCTTCCTATTGGAACCACTGTCGGTCTGCGCAGGGCCCCCAGCCCCTCTGTTTGTCTCTGTGTCCAGTTTGCGGGCTGCCCTGGACCATCTCCAGGCCTCCAGACGTAGTGGCCTGACCCTGACTGGACAACTCGGCCCCAGGACGGCTGGAATGTTGCCCGCCATCCTCTAGAAAGGAGGGAAGAAGCTGCTCCTTCTATAAATCAGGATGGCCTGAGGTCGAGACTCAGCACAGACGCGGTGGCGGTCTGGTGGAGGCACCCCACACGATGCTGCAGGGCGCGTGGAGCCTAGAGCCAGAGGTTGCTCCTGTGAAAACGTTTCTTCCTCCCACAGAAAGATGAGCTCTGTGCAGCCAAGAGCTCATTTCCAGAGAGTTCTGTGTCACTGCCAATCAGAGGAGGGGGCCACCTCTGGGGACATGAACGGCAGTGAGGGTCATGGGGATGAGTTAGCAAAGGAAGCTGAGAAGGAGGAGCTGGGGCTCAGGGTGGTGGTGCCACGACAGGGTAGTCTGCCGTCATAACCCAGTTCTCGTTCATCGTACGCAGAGCTGTGTTCCTCACGTCTTACACGAGCCCGGCTTCATTCGATAAGCCATCCTGTGGGTGCTGGGGGAAGAGGGCACCCAACAGCATCCGTTCTCCTCATGGCTTTGTTTTTTTCACTGTGGTCAAAGACACAAGCTAAAATTTACCATCTTACCCGTTTTTTTTTTTTTTTTAATTTTTTTTTTCAACGTTTTTTTATTTTTTTATTTTTTTTTAATTTTTTTTTTTTTTCAACGTTTTTTATTTATTTCTGGGACAGAGAGAGACAGAGCATGAACGGGGGAGGGGCAGAGAGAGAGGGAGACACAGAGTCGGAAACAGGCTCCAGGCTCCGGGCCATCAGCCCAGAGCCTGACGCGGGGCTCGAACTCACGGACCGCGAGATCGTGACCTGGCTGAAGTCGGACGCCTAACCGACTGCGCCATCCAGGCGCCCCGTCAACGTTTTTTTAAATTTATTTTTGGGACAGAGAGAGACAGAGCATGAACGGGGGAGGGGCAGAGAGAGAGGGAGACACAGAATCGGAAACAGGCTCCAGGCTCCGAGCCGTCAGCCCAGAGCCTGACGTGGGGTTCGAACTCACGGACCGCGAGATCGTGACCTGGCTGAAGTCGGCCGCTTAACCGACTGCGCCACCCAGGCGCCCCTCATCTTACCCGTTTTTAAACGAGCAGCACAGTAGTGTTACCGGTGTGCACATTGTTGGGCTACAGACCTCTCAACTTCTTGACCTTGTAAAACAAACTCTGCATTGAGCGCTTACCCCCATCCCTCTCCCCCCAGTCTCTGGCAACCACCGTCCTTCTGTTTCTAAGAGTCGAACTGCTTTCGATAACGACGTGAGTGGAATCATGCAGTATTTGTCTTGCCGTCGGCTTATTTCGCTTGGCACGATGTCCTCAAGTTTCATCTGTGTTGTAGCGTGTGGCAATATTTCTTTTTTCTAGGGCCGAATACTGTTCTATCCACTGATGGATGTTTGGGTGGCCTGGTTGTTGTGAACAGTGTTGCTATGACCACAGGTGTGCGATGATCTCTTCAAGATCCTGTTTTCAGTGTTTTTGTATAGCTGTCCAGACGTGGCATCACCAAACCCTATGGAAATTCTATTTTTAATTTTGTGGAGGCACCGCCACCCTGTTTTCCCACGGTGGCCGCGCCGTTTTACATTCTCACCAACAGTGCACAAGAGAAGGGTTCCACTTTCTCCACATCGTTGCCGACAGGTTTTTTCTTTTTTTCTTCTTCTCTTTAAGAGTGGCCATCCTGATGGGTGCAAGATGGTGTCTCATGGTGGGTTTGATTTGAATTTCCCTAGGAATTGGTGATACTGAGCATCTTTTCACGTGCTTCCTGGCTATTTGTATGTCCTCTTTGGAGAAATGTCTGTCTGACTCCTTTGCCCATCTTTAAGTTGGATTGTTTGTTGTTGTTGAGTTGTCCCGGTGACTTTTTGCACCTGTGGCGTCTTGCTAGGAAAGGCTTGTCCTGAGTCTCCTCTGTTCCCAGCCCCCTCCGTCCTCCCAGTTTAGACTCTGCTTCCTCCTTGAGGCCTGTCATTGGTGACTGCGCTTTCTGGAATAAGCCTAGCATCTTGTGTGTCGTTAGGAACTCGGCATTATGTTGTGACCTTTGTAAGTATAGTTTATCTTGCACGTATGCCTCCTTTTTTATGGAAGCTGCCTGGGGAGAGACCACATTTTTTTCACCCTTTTCACTGTCAGTTATCAGTGCCTAGAGATGGTCTCTCTAAGGAGGGGTATCTAAAAGTATGTTTGAATAATGGAAGGGCAGAGTGTCACTATTAAAACAATTAGAAAGCAAATCAGCTGCCATCTCTTCTTGGTGGCTGAGTGGTTGATGGAAGCATGAGGCAAAATGCTATAAAACAGCCCTAGAAATGATAGGTGACAAGGTACAAGGAGTGGTGACTTCATCCATATTTACATTTTGGAGGCCTCGTATCCATTTGCTTTTTCTTTAAGGTGTCAAATGTACCTGTCAAGGCTTTCTGCTAGGCAGCTGTTTGCTTTAAAATTAAGCACGGGAAGATGCGTGTTATTCGAACACACTTTGAGCACGCAGGAGGTGCCTGGGGTGTGAGCGTGGGACCTGGGTCCCCATGGAACGTAATATTGGATTCCACGGTGGCTTTGAACAGGGGGAGGTGGGGTGAGTTTTTTTTTTTTTTTTTAAATGGCACCGGGTGCTGACTTCCAAGTATAGAACAGATGGAGAATTTGAAAGCCGCGACAGGGAGTCAAGTGTCTCATCGACAAATGACGTTTTTCTGAGCCCCGAACCCGGCAACCAGCTCTGGTGGGCTGACTTTGGCTTAGTGTCTGCAGTCTGGGCTCATAGGTGTTATGGTGCCTTCCTGTTTTCCTCCAGTCTTCCTGTTTTCCATCCAGATGATACCAGATGCAAACACAGCATCGGGATTAGGGGCAAGGCCCTTCCCACGCTGTCTGCCTGCTCCCCTGTGTGCAGACGACCGTTTAAGAAATAGAGAAGAAGCAGTCTTTGTTGCCATGGCCACCCAGGCAACTCCGCATGGGCATGGGCCCTTTTCTTGGATTTGGGAGGGCACCTCAGGATGTTCAAGTCTGATGTCTTCTGCTTGTCATTAGTCTCCAAGGCTCAGACAACAAATCATTGAAGCATCCAGATTATTCCTCGTGGCAGCGGCATTCTGGGCTCTATGCCTCGTCCTTCCTAAACATCAGGGAGGCCCCTGTCTGCTCACGACTTCTCATCTGTCCACTTCTTTCAAAGCCGCGGCATACGGTGCTGCGTTTACTTCCATTGCCGTGTTTCCTGGTGGTGATGGCTAGAGAACGTCTAATGTGCTATAACACATACGGAGGAAAGTACACAGATGATTTGTGTTCACTTCGATGAATTGTCATTGGGTCGGCAGTCTCAGAAGGACTTTCCCAGCATTCCAGAAGCCCCTTCCCTGGGCCTCCCAGGCTACTCCCTCCTCCCTTGGAGCAGGGCTGGGGGGGTGGGGGGGACTTCCTTGCCGGGTGGGGTGTTCTCGGTGGCCTGGGGCCTGGCCCTGGCTGTGCAGGGTGGACCTGAGGCGTGGTAACAGCTCTGGCCATCTGTGTAAGAGGGTGGGGTGGGGACCTACGTGTCTTTGTGGCTGAGCCATCGGGAGAGGCCCAGGATCCTCCCACCCCCTCCCCCAGAAGGACGTGCTGTTTCCATTCAACAAAAAAGACCTTTGTAATAAATTGCTCATTTTCTCCTTTTTATTTTTTTTTTGGGGGGGTTAGTAAAAAACAATCCTCATAACTTGAAAGATGTCAAATTCTAAGGTTTGGGGTAATGTGAGACCATCTTCCCCTTTTTAGATCATTTGGAATCTGAGTTTGATTAGTCTTGTTGTTTCTAGAGAATGCGCTTCTTTTCCTGTTCTTCCCTGCTCTGCCCCCTTCCTCCCTCATGGCAGAACTCATTTGGAGAGATGGATGGGGTTAGTAATCCTTTGGAGACAGTCCCTAGGAATTTTTTTTAATGTAGGGGTCAGATTGACATGTGTGTGTATATATAATGATAATCAAGGCTAAACAGTCTTTTCTTTCTGTAATTTATATTCAGAAACAGTCTTCTTTGTTTTCCTACATGCATACTGCCTTTGACACTTTGATCTCTGACCTCACAGGATGCCTTAATTTTAGTTTAGTTTACTGTGAAATGCAATATTTGGATTTTCTAGGAATTCTCCAAGATCACTCCTTAAACAATTTATGGCACTTAAAAAAAACAAAACAAAAACAAATGAGGAGACAGTAAACTAGACATTAAATGCAGAATGTCCTTCCTTAGAAGAGTCAGCATGCCCCATGATAAATACCCGCCCCTTTGTACGGTCCCTCCAGCCCAGAAGTACAATAAAACGTGGTAAGCCCTGGAAGCCAAGGGCTTTGCTGAATCTATAAGCTAAACTGGAAGTAATTTGCCAGCCAACTAGATAAGTGATTCAAGTTTGCAAGCCATCAGAACTGAGTCAGGGCTAAAAATTTAAGAAATCAACTGTTTGGTGAAATGGAGTGATTATGTGCTTTGCGATAGATTTGCACAGGTCCTTGAGAAACTATGCTGTCGGCACAAAACTGTATCAAGTGGGGAGGAATGAAGGTGGTTTGCAGTATAAGGAACAACAAGAGGTCTTCCTGTGTAGTTTAATCTCACAGGGCAAGCACCGATGTGTGGGCAGATTCACATTTCCGGTAGTTTTGCCCTTGGGCGGTGAGTGGCTTTGTCTTCAAGGGTCCTGCGGGCGGTGGATTTGAAGGAATGAAGAGCAGAGAGGCTGGAAGGCAGTGATTTTCATCAGAAGATGATCTGAGGGATGACCAAGCCCCAAAGAGGCCCCTCTCTCCCTTGGTGACCTGGGTATTTCATTCGACCCCAGAATGGTTATCTCAGGGGTGTTGGGACCTCTGGGTAGGCCAGTAACAACAGCTACTGGGTCTCCCTCAGGGGGTGGGTTTGACTGCTCCTCAGGCAGGAATGGGAACGTTTTTAAAAAATTTATTTATTTTTTAATTTACATCCACATTAGCATATAGCGCAACAATGATTTCAGGAGTAGATTCCTTAACACCCCTTACCCATTGAGCCCATCCCCCCTCCCACCACCCCTCCAGCAACCCTCAGTTTGTTCTCCGTATTTAAGAGTCTCTTATGTGTTGTGCCCCTTCCTGTTTTTATATTATTTTTGCTTCCCTTCCCTCATGTTCATCTGTTTGTCTCTTAAATTCCTCATATGAGTGAAGTCATGTGATATTTGTCTTTCTCTGACTAAATTCACTTAGAATAATACCCTCTGGTTCCATCCACGTAGTTGCAAATGGCGAGATTTCTTTCTTTCTTATTGGCAAGTAATACTCCATTGTATACATATACCACATGTTCTTTATCCATTCATCTGTCGATGGACATTTGGGCTCTTTTCATACTTTGGCTATTGTCAATAATGCTGCTATAAACACTGGGGTGCGCGTACCCCTTTGAAAAACCGCACACCTGTATCCCTTGGATAAATAGCTAGTAGTGCAATTGCTGGGTCGTAGGTAGTTCTATTTTTAATGTTTTGAGGAACCTCCATACTGTTTTCCAGAGTGGCTGCACCAGTTTGCATTCCCACCAGCAGTGCAAAAGACATCCTCTTTCTCCACATCCTCACCAACATCTGTTGTTGCCTGAGTTGTTAATGTTAGCCATTCTGACAGGTATGAGGTGGTGTCTCATTTGGTTTTGATTTGTATTCCCCTGATTGATGAGTGATGTTGAGCATTTTTTCATGTGTCAGTTGGCCATCTGGATGTCTTCTTTGGAGAAGTGTCTATTCATGTCTTTTGCCCATTTCTTCACTGGATTATTTGTTTTTTGGGTGTTGAGTTTGATAGGTTCTTTATAGATTTTGGATCCTAATCCTTTATCTGATCTGTCATTTGCAAATATCTTCTCCCATTCTGTCGGTTGCCTTTTAGTTTTGCTGATTGTTTCCTTCATTGTGCAGAAGATTTTTGTGTTGATGAGGTCCCAATAGTTCATTTTTGCTTTTGTTTCCCTTGCTTCCGGAGACATGTTAAATAAGAAGTTGCTGGGGCTGAGGTCAAAGAGGTTTTTGCCTGCTTTCTCCTCTAGGATTTTGATGGCTTCTTATCTTACATTTAGGTCTTTCATCCATTTTGAGTTTATTTTTGTGTATGTTGTAAGAAAGTGGTCCAGGTTCATTCTTCTGCATGTCGCTGTCCAGTTTTCCCAGCACCACTTGCTGAAGAGACTGTCTTTGTAACATTGGTTATTCTTTCCTGCTTTGTCAAAGATTAGTTGGCCAGGGGCGCCTGGGTGGCGCAGTCGGTTAAGCGTCCGACTTCAGCCAGGTCACGATCTCGCGGTCCGTGAGTTCGAGCCCCGCGTCAGGCTCTGGGCTGATGGCTCGGAGCCTGGAGCCTGTTTCCGATTCTGTGTCTCCCTCTCTCTCTGCCCCTCCCCCGTTCATGCTCTGTCTCTCTCTGTCCCAAAAATAAAAAAAAAAAAAAATGTTGAAAAAAAAAATTAAAAAAAAAAAAAAAAAGATTAGTTGGCCATACGTTTGTGGGTCCATTTCCGGGTTCTCTATTCTGTTCCATTGACCCAGATGTCTGTTTTTGTGCCAGTACCATACTGCCTTGATGATTGCAGCTTTGTAATACAGCTTGAAGTCGGGGATTGTGATGCCTCCAGCTTTGGTTTTCTTTTTCAAGATCGCTTTGGCTATTTGGGGTCTTTTGTGGTTCCATACAAATTGTAGGATTGTGTGTTCTAGCTCTGTGAAGAATGCTGGTGTTATCTTGATAGGGATTGCCGGAATGGGAACTGTCAAATGGAAAATGGACAAGGTTTTCTAGTGAGACAAGGAGGACCCTGAAGCGGTGGGTTCCTCCGCGGTAGGCAGCACCTGCTGGCTCTGAGACTTACGGGAGCCACGCTGACACTTGGGCTTCCCGTGTGGAAAATAGGAATTCCAAAGACACCTCTGGCCTCCCTCTAGCATTGCAGAAGAAATCAAATGTGGGCCCTGTAGATGCTGAACGTTGTGACCTGTTGTGCATTCGAAGGAAAGAGACCAAGAAGTTAAAAGGTCTGATTATTCTGGGATGCCAAAATATTTGACGGCTCAGTCAGTTGAGCGTTCGACTGTCGATCTTGGCTCAGGTCGTAATCTCATGGTTCGTGAGATCGAACCCCACCTTGGGCTCCACACTGGCAGTTCAGAGCCTGCTTGGGATATTCTCTCTCTCTCTCTCTCTCTCTCTCTCTCTCTCTCTTCCTCCCCTAGTCTCTCTCACGCTCAAAATAAATAAACTTTAAACAAACAAGCAAAAGCTCTGATTATTTTAGGAAAATACATTTGTAGGCCAGAGTGGACCGGGGGCAGAAGTGAGTGTGTGTCCATGAGAAACAGGCTGGGCAGAGTGCCCGCCCTCGCAGGAAGCGGGTCGGCCCCTAACCAAACTTGTGGGTGCTGGGGTGTGCGAGGTCACGCGCACACATGTAACTGGAGCGGGCAGGTGTGTCCGAGTGGGGGACTTCTGTGGTGGGTGGGGAAGGACGCGCCCCTCCCGTGTTCCTGCTGCTCCCCCCAGCCCAGCGTCCGTTGGACGTTCACTTCCACTCTTGCCCGCCTGCGGGCTCCACACCGTGGCTACGTTCTCTCTCTAAACTGTAAACCAGGTCATGCCACTCACCTGTGTGAGACTGTCAGCTTCCCTTGCACGTCCACGAAGGTAATAGTCCCCACGGTCTGCAAGACCCCCGTGGGCTGGCCCCGTCCCCTCTCTGACCTCTTCCCTCCCACCGCAGTCCAGACCCGCCCGCCTTCCTTTCCCTCGAACCTTCAAGCCTTTCGCGGGGGCTTCCTCTGCACCCAATGACCCCTCTCCTGGAACACTGTCCTGCACCCTCAGCGTGGCTGGTTTGCTCTCCTGTCTCCCTGACCTCCATCCTTCCCACCTCCAGAGTCTCTGTCCCATAACTCCGGTCTTTCCTTCCCGGTGCTCAGCACTAGGTACAGTCCTCGTTGGTTTACGTATTTGTTTCCTGTCTCTTCCTAGTAGCCTCCTGGGGTTCGCTCATGTAGGTTGCCGATGCCCCAAACAGCTGGTGCCAAGCTCTGGCGGGACAGGAGGGAGGGTGGTTTTCTGGCCCCTCTGCCCCTCTCCTCCCACACAACCACCAGATGTTGCCTGGGTTCTGCTTTGGGACCTGCTGGGGCTGACTTCCCTGCTCTGACCCCTCTCTCTGTCCTTTAGGCCTGTGCCCACCGCTGGAAGAACATCTACTATGAAACAGACCACATCCTGCCCCATGGCTTCTGTTACATCATCCCGTCCAATCTCCAGGCCAAAGGCAGGACGCTGATCCCCTGCTATGAAGGTGAGAGCTGCTGATTCTCACCCCCATCCCCATGCCAGATCTCCACCCCCAAGGTACCCAAAGCCACACCCATCATCTCTGTTCCCCTCAGCTTCCCAAATTCTGACCAGAGGCAGCACTGGGTCCCTGATTGGCCTCTCGGCACCCACAGCCCCACCCAGGGAATGGGGTGACAAGGGGGCCATGGTTCCAGGCCCTGCCCAGCCCGGCCCATCTCTGCCCCAGAGTCCACAGTGCTTACAGACCTATGTGAAGTCTCAGACTGAGATTCACTGAGCCTCAGCCAAGCCATCAGGCAGAGGCACTGCCACATGCTGTGCAGCCTTGGGAAACGTACTTTCTCTCTCTGGACCTCAGTGTCCTCGCCTGAAAATTCAGAGGTTGGCCCAGATAGTCTCCACAGTCCCAGCTCCCAAAGGATCCTAATGCTCCGGAGACAGCTCCACGGACAAACGTCCTGAGGCAGGGGGAAGAGGAGACTCAGGATTCAGTCATTCCGTGACATCCCACGGCTGACCTTCCTTCCCATGCGGTCTGTGCACCTCATGGTAGTTTTCAGACCTTGCCAAGGGGCACCTGGGGTCTTGGAAGGAAATGTATTTCTCAGGCTCCCTGCTTAAAACCTCCAAACACCTGGGCACTGGACCATAAGCTGATCATCATCATCACTGTTGTTATTATCACTTCTTAAAAAAATTCTTTTTGAGCTGATCGTTATTTAGCTCAGTTGAACTTGAGCTTGAAGGGTTCAGGAAACACTCTCCTTTTCATCAGTTTTATAGCTTGTATATCAGGTTTTCTTTGCTTAGTTCCGAGTGAGATAGAACTCGTTTCCTCTTTAAGTGCTGTGCTGGTTATATTCCCCCTAATTTATTTGTTTGGACCCAAGTCTCCACCAGCCTCTGTTCACGTTTCCTCTGGGTCTCCCTGGGGTTTCCCAGGTTTCAAATCTGTGGCCACCAAAAATGATTCTGAGAAATGCTGCCTGGGCACATTCATTTTTCTGCCTCATGGAGGACCCTCCAGGGCCCTGAAGGGGACTCAAGTGTCCCGAGTAGGTGTTCCGTGCAATGTCCCCGCAGAAGAACTGGCAGGGTCCCTGCAGGAGACGTGAACCCCATCCTTCCGTGAGGGTGAGCCTTGTTCTTTTCCTGTGTCAGCATTTGGTCAGCTGTCGCCGGGCCACGTGGGGAAATTGAACTCTGGCCCCCTTTGTCTCTGCATTGTCCTGGTCAGAAGAAAAACTTCATCTGAAAAATAGGTGTGATGTAGTCCGTCAAGAGGGAGGGATAGATAGTATGAAGACACAAATAAGGGGTCAAGGCAGTGTCCTGACTGCCCCAGCCTATTCCTCACTTTGTCCCCCCAGGAAGAAAAGGCAAAGCCCCTGGAACAACTTTTTGGGTAGCTCGTTGGCCCAGGGAGAGGTGAGGAAATCGATAGGAGGCAGTGGTGATGGAATCCAAAGTAGTTACGCAATACGGCCAGCATGTTGGTTTTCCCAGGAGTCGTGTTGTGAAATATGGACGCGTTGCCGTCCCCAGCGACTCCTCTGTGTACCCCTATAAGAATCAGAACGCAAAAGGACAGACCTCTGACGCGGTCGCGGGAGCCCAATGTTACGTGCACCACTAGCCACCGTGGCTCACGCTTCCGGCACGTCTGTTGTCCTCAGATGTGGGATCAGCACTAGGCCGGTGTTGGTTTGGGGACTTCACACATTCTCTCACTTAATCGTTACAATCCCTTAGAATGTAGCTATTCTTTGCTTGGGTTTGAAGAGGGGTAGTTTTCTGGAGGTTGTTCTAGAAGACGCCAGTGGGGGCGTGGGAAACGAGAAAGGGAAGGAATCGCAGCCCATAAGGGATGCTGCCTAACAGGCTACCGTCGCGGGCAAGTCTCGGGAGCTCGGGGGCCGGCATGGAGCACACCTTGGAATTACCCACCTGAAGAGTGTGGGGGCTGGAGTTTTTCCACCATTCTGTCCTGCCGTGTGTGGGGGCAGGGCAAGGTCCCTGGCGGAGAGATGTAGGTGCTGGAGGCTGGGCTGAGTCATGGAAATGGTGAGGCCCGAGGGGAAGTGGGTGGGGCCCCCAAAGGTGGGCTTGGAGGTTGACCTTCTCCTGTGACAGATGAGGAAGCTGAGACTCCATTGAAATAAGTTGCCGGAGGTCCCTCCTACAGTATAAATGTTAGAGCTGGGATTTGGATTTCTCATCTGTCTGACCTCAGCAAGTCATTTTGTGCCCTCTTGGTTAGTGGTGATTTCTGTGTGTGTTTTGAAATTTCCAACTTAAATGAGACTTTAATAAGAGCCAGTCAACAACCCTCACAGAACAAGAGAGGGCGACTGAACTACCCAGACGTGAACGTTTTGGGTGTCGGTGCTCTCAAGAGCAGGCCCTGCCTGCCTTCCCCGTTGCTGGTGGCTCTGGTGTGATGCTTGGCAGGAAGATGGAAACCCACGTGAGCCAAGGAGGGCCACAGCGAGGCCAGGTGACTGTTCCACAAGTGTCCCTCATTCACAAGTGTGTGTGAGCTCTGGGCCTTCAGAGGTGTTGTGTGTGTCCCCCACCCCACCCCATCCCACCCCCCTGGGTGCTTGGGATCCTCACCATAGGACGTGGCCCCTGTGGCTCACTGGTCCCAGACGAGCTACGTGTGGAACAGACTTGAACTGAACCTACAGCCAGAGCCCAACTAGATGGCCAAACCCCAGCTGATCTGTAGGAGTGGGAGTGAGAGACGAATGCCTGTTATCTGTCACAGGTTTTGTGGTTATTACACAGTTTAAGCTGACGCGGGGCTCATCTCATGATCCCAGATTCCTCACACGACAGTGGATGTGGGATCAGCTCAGGCTTCCAGGATTACTCTTCCACTGTTCCTCGGCTTAATGGTGGCCAAATGGAGCCAGCCAAAAAATAAGCAAAATGGCGGTCCCTCTTCACCCCGTCCCCCTGCCTAATCCTCCCTTCTCATGGGCACACACACACTTCCGTGTCCTAACTCAACACTCCCCCAGGAGTGTTGGGGTATAACAGCAGCCCCTAGAACAATGGGACACTGAAGAGAATGTTTCTGTGGTGCTTGGTCCTGTGGAGGCAAGAGTGGTAAGTGCTCAGATTTCTCTAGAAGACTGGCTTGGCAGGATGGGGGATGCCGGCCACAGAGAACCCTGGCCTGGGCTCTGTTGACTTTGGGGATGTCCACCTCCCAGTTCTGTGGACTACTTTTGGTCTTAAAGCAACCAAATTTTCTCTTAATGTGGAAAAACTCGGTGACTCAGGCTCTCTGTTCCAAGTGGGGGATCACGTTACAGCTAAGTACGGTACAACTAAAATATTTCACAGTTTGACAGGACCTTTTGGATATCATCTCGGCCAGCCTATCTTTATTGAGGTCTAGAGATGCGGTGTGGCTTGCTCCGGGCCAAGTTTTTCGTTCCCTTCCGTCATTCATGTGTCATGCAATGGAGAGGCCACGTAGCCTGGTGGCTAAGAGCACAGCCTCTGGACCCAGACTGCCAGCGTTCGAGTCCTAGCTCTGCCACATTGTTAATGTGCTGAGCTGTGCCTAAGCTACCTCAGGGGTCTGTGAAGAGGACGAAGTGAGTTAAAACTTGTAAGTTCTTAGACCAGTGCCCCGTGTGTGTGTCCACGCAAGCGTGCACACTAAGCATATATGTGCTTGTGGTCTGTATTCCGTGCTAATGTACTATATGCACGCTAGGCAAGTGTTTGTCAATCACTGTGGGGTGACTGATTTGTCTGCTAGGAATAAAATCCACACAATCTTAAGTGCCTGATAAATCAAACCCAAGTGACCCAGTCCCAGCTGTCAAGTTCCCCATCCTCAGGGGAAAACAGTGGAAACATGATGTTTCACAAGTGGGAGAGCCGTGCGGGGGAGAGAATCTCATGCCAGCGTATATAGAGGGCACCTCTCCCCAAGGGCCCAAGCCGCATCCCGGGTCTAAGTGGCCTTAAGACAGCTTATTTCAATTTGCAACTCCTGGAGGAATGGATACCCCCTTAGAGTCTGCACCCGACTGGGGCTCACAGAAGGAAGGAACGGTGGGAATCCGGTGTCGGTCGTGGCGGTGGGTGCTGGGAGGGGAGGAGGGGGCCCGGCTGCTTCTGGGTGTGCATTTTGTGGGATAGCTGGAGGACCACTGAAGGGCGTAGGAAGCTGGGCTGGGGCCTGCTCTTCTGTGCCTCTGTGGCCTCACGCCTGTGGCTGGGCCTTCCGTGGGAATACATGCCGTGATGCCTCCCTGGCATTACTTCGGAAGGTTATTGTTAGGGGCTCATGAGAAATTTCAGAAGTGCTGAGAAAGACCACACATTGTTCTCTCGTTGCGGCCTTATTATGGGTCTCGCTGAGGGTCACCTGTGCTCTCTTCAGAATGTTGCAAGTTTGGTTTAATAGAGGAAAGCCTCGAAGTATGTGGGCCCCTGTCCAAACTGTCTCAAAACTTTTGAATTCTTAAAAAATCGGTCTTTGGCACAAAGACATTTTTCTCATGACTTTTCAGGTGCTTCCTGTTTCTGGGTGGGTGGGAAATGCTATCAGAATATCCTGTTTGGAACCAGGAAATGGAAAGGGAATGGGAAACAAAGATGAACTTAGGACACAAAGTAAACCAGCGGAGCATGCCGTTAAGTCAGCCGTTTAGTTTGTGTTTGATACAAGAACAGCATCATTGCTACCATATGTTGTTTGGTTTTATCAGAATGTGTGGGAAAACGAGAGGTTCGGTGGGACGGTGAGGGGGGAAGCTAGCTGTCAACTGAAGAGAAAGCTCTGTGAAGCCTGGGACTGTCAACCAAGTCCTACTTGGGGGCTCCCAGAAGTTAAGTCAGTGCATGGAGACTGTGAGGCACAGAGATGTCTTTCATCGTTTGCCCTTGAGCCCACAGAGGCAAGAAGCCAGAGCTCGGCAGCAGTGGGGTCTAAACAAGTCCTCTTTTTACCGCGACAGAAAAAGCCTCACGAATATGGAAAAACCAGGGAGCAGCTCTGCTAAATTAACAAAAAGTGGTCCAGGTAAAACACTGATGAACAGGAGCAGGCAGAGCAACATTGGATATTAGACCCGGTTTCAGGATCACTTGTCCCTGTGGTTGCACCCACAGCTCCTGCTTTGGGTGACTTTGAGCCTCGGGGCCCTCATCTGTAAAAATGGGGAGATTAATCCCTCCTAAAGAGGTATTTGAGATATATCAGGTGCCTCACATAGTTCGTAGCTCAGGGTGAACCCTCAGTAAGTATGATTTTTCTAATTAAGTGCTGTTACAGTATCCTTAAACCTTCTGAGAAGGTTTCTAGCCGATCCTGCTTTAATGAATAGATAATGAAGGCTGTAGAAAGTTGGATATTACAAAAATGATTTGAAGGCTCTATGAAAAGATGATAAGTTCTTAAATATCTTTAAACATCCTGTTGGCACGATTTATTTGCTTGGTGAGATCTCCTCTCCCCTCCCTCCCCCCCCCTTTTTTTTCTTTTTCTTTTTGTAGATGCTCTCAAATTTAATTCATGCCATGTTTAAACCTTCTCATGTTGGGAATTGTTAGGGTCTGAATTTATCAAATTTTACTGTGCTTTAAAATTGTCCCATTGATTCCCAAGATTTCTGTGCCACTTTCCTTCTTTCTTATCTGGGTGTGACTGGCCTTTTATTCCCAGCTGATTTGTATCTCTCAGGACGGTGCTTCTTTCTAGAGGAGGAAATAGATCACCCATTCAGATGTGAAGTTTTTATCCCCCCCCCCCCCCCCCCCCCCCCCCCCGTTGAATGCTGTGGCTCTACAGGGGATAAAAATCAATCAAGGTCCATTTACAAATGAAAAGGATTTGAGGTTTTGTCTTGTTTGGTTGTGTTTTTGTTTTGTTTTGGAGAGATCCCTAAAAGGCTAAGTTGATCCATTTAAAAATTCAAGAACAAGCCCCATACATTTTTATTAAATAAAGAACTCTACATTTACATAGGATTTTATGGTTTCTAAAGAGCTTTCATAAACATTATCTCATTTAAGTAAATACAGCAAATTTAAAAACAGATGTAGTTGTGTGTTATAGCCAGTCAAGGCGGAGAGGGACCCTGAGGAGGAGAGAGAGAGGGAGGGTGGCCAGAGGGAAACGCCAGGGCCAGAAGAAGAGACCAGCTCTGTGGCAGTGGCTCTTGGGGCTCAGGGAACCCCATCAAGATTTCCATTTTGTGCCAAGCATGTTACCATGGGCACAAATATATTCTGTATTCCAAACATGTTTCCATGCATCGTGTGGAATCCTTGACTGCTCAGACCGCATCGTCTAACATTTCCTTCTGGAAGTCCAAATGTTAGGAATCTCCTCTCCTAAAATTGCAAATCTGTATGATGGGTATCCTGGGTTTTATTCCTCTCACAGAAACTAACAGTTTCAGAGTTACCTACCGGCTGCCAGGTATTGTGTTAGGTAATTAACACTTATGATCCTCCTGAGTAGTGACATCATTTTGGGGGTAAGTATTCTTATCTCCATTATACAGATGAGAAAACAGGCTTGGGGAGGATGGTGAAGGTCACAGGCTCATTAAGCAGAGAAATGATTGTTGGCCTTTAAGTTTAGAGAAGGTTTCTTTGCACCACCTGTTCTGTTGGGGTGTTGGTTTTCTTTGTGACTACTGGGGTGCTGTGGCCCATCGCTCAGCAAAATCTCCTGTTATGTCATAATTTTATCCTGAATTTTTAGGACACTGCGCTAGAGACTTCTCAAGCTACGTTGCAGTTGTAACTGTAGACGCAAACTATAGACAAGTTCCAGCAGGTGCAGGGGGCAGATGGGGCCCCTCAGCCTGATAACATGTACTGGGAGGCCCATCTGCTCTGCGAGCTAGATCTTTCCTTACTGTAAGCATTTGGTATCACGTCTGAACAGTGGTTTGTCCATGCAGCAGGGGTAGTCATTCCCTGAGTCTGTTAGCTTTGGTCATCGTGTGAATTCTATTCTGTTCGGAGCTGGGACTCTCACTGAGATGTGACTGTCCCATGTTCGGGGTCACTTTTTTTTTGGAGGGACGGAAGCTAACGCAGCGTGCGTTGCGTTGGTCATTTCAGGCTGCCGTAAGGAAAGTACCACAGACTCAGCAGCTGCAAACAACAGGCACCTGTATCTCACTGTTCTGGAGGCTGGGAAGCCCAAGATCAAGGCCCTGGCCGATTTGGCATCTGGTGAGGACGCTCTTCTGCATCCTCACGTGGTGGAGAGCAGAGAGAGACAAACTCCCTTAGGTCTTTCGGGACTCACAAGAGGGCACCACGCCCATTTATGGGGGCTCTACCCTCATGACCTCACCTAATGCTGGTCACCTGCCGAGGCCCCATCGCCTGATACCGTTGCATTGGGGATTAGGGTTTCAAGATATGAATTCTAGGGTGACGCAAACATGTCGTCTGTGACACACGGTACGTTGAATGCAGGTCTGTGATTTTGTGCCTGTACAGTTGCTTGCTTCTGCTTCTGAAGTTGGCAAGATTGGTGGTGGATTCTGGGTGTGGAAGGAACTATCTCAAGGCTACAAAACATTAAAACCCTTTCAGAATTTTTGCAAAGAATACAAAACGTGACATTTACCATCGTAACCGTTTCTAAGTGTGCCGTTGGGGTATCGCATACATTCGTTGTCGTGCAAACACCACTGTCCATCTTGAGAACTTTGTCAGCGTCCCAGACCGAAACTCTGTCCCCACGAGACAATGCTCCATTCGCTCCACCGCACCCCCACCGCCGCCCCCGCAGGCCCTGACAACTGCCATTTTCCTTTCTGCCTCCATGAGTTTCACCACTTCAGACGCCTCATGGAAGTGCAATCATACAGTATTTGTCCTTTTGCGACTGGCTTATTTCACTTAACACGATGTCCTCGGGCATCCGTATTGTAGCGCGCATTAGAGTTTCCTTCCCTAAGACTTCATATTCCACTGAATGAATGCCACAGTTTGTGTATCCATTCATCCATCGATGGAAAACTTTTTTTTTTTTAAAGGATAAGAATTTTATCACTGCAGATGTGCTCTGGGAAGCATGATGGTGTGGGCATTCAGGAGCCCTGTCCTTTCATCCTGACTCAGCCTAATTTGCTGTGTGCCTTGCAATACATTCCTTGCTCTCTCGGAGCAATAGTGACTCCATCTGTAAAATAAACGGATAGGATTCGAATTATCGACATGCTCTAAAGATCTCTTCCCGTCTTAAAGCTTCTCTCCATTGTAAGTTTCTGGCTTTCTGTAGTTTGCCTTATAATGCCCACCATTGCTTAATTATTAAATATTTAAACACAAATTTTTTAATGTTTATTTATTTTTGAGAGAGAGAGGGAGAGACAGATACGAGTGGGGGAGGGGCAGAGAGAGAGGGAGACACAGAATGTGAAGCAGGCTCCAGGCTCCGAGCTGTCAGCGCAGAGCCCGACGCGGGGCTCAAACTCACAAACCGCAAGGTCATGACCCGAGCTGAAGTCGGATGCTTGACCGACTGAGCCACCCAGGCGCCCCTAATTGTTAATTATTTTGATAAAATGGTTTCCTTTCTTCTCTAACCTAGCTATTTAGGTTATTTACTTTTTTTTTTTTTTTCCACTTAGACTGTGGTCCCTTGCAACTGAGGATAGTTTTGTCTTTTCAGTTTTACATGTTGAGCTGCCCTTCTTACTAGCAGAGATTTGTCTTCCCGAATTCATTGTCCTCTAAATTGTAGTTTAATGATTAGTTACTTGGTATTCACTCAGAAATTGAGCAAAAATTCAGAAACGACTTAAGACTAGAAGGCTATTTTTGTCTCTGTTTCATGGCTAAGTTCAGGAGCTACGGGAAAAATAATTTTAAAATTGACGCATTGCAAAGACTATCTTTGAGAGCCGAACCTTTCTGAAATAGGAAGAGAGATCAGAGGGAATAATATGTTACGCTGCATGTAAATCTTGATCTTTCCATGGGTTGGTTTTATCCCACCAGCAATTGGGGAAGAGGTGCAGGAGGTGACCCCACCCAATTAAATTCTTGATTGAATTAAAATTCATTAGTGTAAGGTCCATGTATTGAGTCGTGGGTTGTGAACACTTGGAAACCACTATTTTTTTCCTCTCTGAATTGCCTTCTGTTTAGACAGGGCTTAGTAAAGGCAGCAGCTCACCCAAGGAAAATACTACCATTTTTAGAACGGAGGAGCCACACAGCTTAATGGATCAGCGTGTGCCCCAGGCCAAGAAATTCAAACCCACCCACGGCAACCTGTTCCCACCTCCATCGTGTGATTTCCAGGTCCCCTTGTTCAGCCACATCTTTGGCTTCTCGGATTCAGTCCCGCTGGATTAAACGGTGTTAGGTTTGTTGTTGCATCCGTGGGCTGCTTTCATGCCAAGCCTGATTCCCCTTTGCTGCTTCAAGGTGGATAAATGTTTTGTTCCACGGCGGCAGGGGAGGGTACCGGCTTGTTGTAGCTCTCTGCCTGGCCACATCCTTGGGGCAGGTGGAGATTGTGTGGACATGGCCAGGAGTCGCCAATGTGGGGCCCACAGCCTGTGTTTGTGCAGGAGAAGTTCTTCTGGGGACACAGGCATCTGGAGGTCCCACCCCATCCTTCCAGCCTGCACTGCCTGGACTTCTCAGTGGAGGAAGGGATTGTGACCTGGGCAGGGGGTTTCTTGGGGACGCTGGGATGGGGCAGCCTCTTGTCTCCATGCCTACCTCCCTTTTCAAAGCTCTGGGGTATACAGGCTTTCCTGCCGTCTCAGGAACTGGATCTGAGCATTCTGTCCCTTTCCTCCTGAGGCCCCAAAGGGAACGGAATTGCCCGAGGTGGAATTAGCCAATCTAGGTTTACAAAGCCCAGAAACATCGATCCTGTGGGTCCCTGCCCTGCTCCAATCCCAACCACTACCACCACCACCCTTAGGCCTTTGGGGTTAGTGGTGGCCCCGGGCGGGGGGCTCAGGATTCCTGGTACCCAGAACACAACTCCTTGTGAAACGAGGCTGGGGCTGGTGGTCAGGGAGCCTGACCTATTGGAAGGCAGAGGTGAGGGCTGGCAGAGCAGTGGGGACAAAGGTCTAAAGCACGTAGGTTGGAGAGTTCCGGTGCTTCGCGGCTGGAGGAATGTGCGTGCTCCTCTTCTGTCTCCACCTGGGCCTTGGGGCTGTGCACAGAGCCACTTGCCTGCGTGCTCCCTTAGCATAGCAGCGCTGGCACTTCCTCCTAACTGGCACAAGGCTGGTGTTGGGGACAGTGAGATGAACCAATTCATCTTGGTGTCGAATCAGCCATGATAAACAAACACATGCTGTGACGGGGAGGGGGTATGATTTACAGACACCTCCAGGCTCACCTGGGCAGAGAAGCTGTTCTGAGCAGGAGTTCCAGAAGGCCGTGGACAGCTCAGAATAGGCACGTGTCTGATCCGGTCACACCAGCTGAGCCTTCCTAGACTTGAACTGCCGTGACTGCCTCTCCTCCCCGCAGAGTATGTGTGGTGGGATGGGGTGGGGGTGGAGGCGTTAGGACTGGATCCTGTTCCAAGTTGAAGGGGTGACTCGGAGTTACAGAAGTTTCTGGGAGTTCAGCGCTCTGGGTACTAGTCACGAGCCGCACGTGGTTTGATCCCTTGTTCTAGAGCATCCCAAGAAGGCAGGTATAGACCCTTGGGTCTCAGAAAGTCAAAGCCGGTGGGATCGTGCCTGTTTTCTGTGTGTCCCTGGCCCTCAGACCTCTGATGAGGCCGTCCCAGCTTGGGGAGCCCGGGGCTGGCCTCTAACGGTACCTCGATGCTGGCTCAGGACTTTTTCTTGGGGCCGGGGGTGGGAGCACTGCTAGCTCCCAGAGTGGCCGTGGCTCCCTCAGGAGCCCTGCGTCCTGCTCCTGGCATAGAGCTGACCAGCACAGTTTGGAGATGAGATGGAGAAAGACACGTTTTCATATCTGCTATTTTTGGAGTCCCTGTTACAAAGGAGACCTTGAGGCTATTTTCTTTGAAATGTCAAAGATTCCTGCGCAGTCCTTACTCATGTCATACATTGATGAGGCTGAACCGATGTGTCCTGCTCTGTCCCTTCGTTCAGCTGGTGGGGTCTGAATTTTCTTCGGTTCATTTGCATGAGAGTTACATTTGGCTGTTTAACCCCCGGAGGCAGTGGGGGAGGATACGCTTTTTGCCGGACCTTCCAGATGTAATATAACTGTTTGTTCGGGTTGGGACATTTTGATCCTTCTTGCCATTATGCTATTTGATGTAGGATTTAGTATTAATTTTTATTATTTCTTGCCATCAGACAGTTTGATGCATGATGTCTTTATGACTTTGCATAAGCCCCACTTCCAGCCCTGGTGCAAGATTTTTGCAGAGAACAGGTGGGGTCCATTGTCCCTGGGTTGCTTGCTGACAGGCCTGTGAGTTCTCCTTGTAATAACAGAACAAGGCTGGAGGAACTGATTTAGCCCTCTCAAGGAAGAGGAGTAACTCAATTGACATTCCGTTGTAATTTAGCAGTCGGTTAATGGCCACTTACTGGAAAATGTTACCAGGCTCTGCGGTGAGTGTTGTTAGAAACTGAATTACTCTGTATATTTCCCCAGGGTCCTTTTCCCCCTTCTCCTCTAGTGCACACTCGAGCTGCAGGAAGTGGCTTTTTGTTGCAATCATAGCTTCATTGTTCCTCTGGATTATTTATTTTGTTTCAAAATTAAATATATTGCCTTTAATGGTAGCAGAGATGTGCCAAGAGCCCCCCGGGTGACAGGAGGATCACTGGGTTATTCTGTTGGGTAGCCCAGGCCTGCAGGTGCCCAGGGGCAGGCAGCCATGAACCTGTATCCAACAGTGTTGGTTTCATGTGTAATTAATCAGAGTCACCTGAGCAGAATGTCGCTCTCTCTCTCTCCCCGTGTCTTTACCCATGTAATTATTTCAGCCGGCTGGTCACTGTATGGGTTTTGAGTAATCACTCACTCCACAGAGCCTTTGATAGGCCACAGAGGTGAACAAATGTGAATCTTGGCTTTGCCATTTACTAGCTGTGTGACCTTGAACAATTCACCTAACCTCTCTGAGCCTCAGGAGTTTTGCCTATTTAACCGATGACAGTATGGGCTCCCAGGGATAAGAGACCAAGGCAATGGCGTGCGTGGACGCAGCTAACAGTGCCTAGAACGTGCGAAAATATCTTCTTTCCAACTGAAGAATAGAACATCAGCAACAGAATGCCCCCTTTGTCGGGTCAGAGTGTTGAGAACGGCGAGGGAACGGTGGAGGAAAAAGAACTTAACTGCCTGTGTTTATTTTCACCTGGAGAGAGCTTCCCCTTTTATGGAAGATACAGGGGTCAATGTATAGTGTCACCATACCCCATCAGTGATAGTGTAACCGAGTGCGGGGCAGGTCTGGTGGGGTCCCCTCTTCCTGCAGCCCCAGGCTCCGATGGCTGGTTTCTGGCTGGATGGCAGGAATCATATTGCCTCCAGCTCTAAGGAGGGGTTGTCTTCCAGTGGACTCCACACAGGGATGGCCACATCATTCCATTTCTGGGTCATGTGTTCAGCTCCTTTTCCTCCCGGGGCGCTCCATCCTGTCTGGAGTAAATGAAATAATCGTCACCCGCCTCCCACTTAATTACCACGGCTGCCGCTCCTCTCACCCCTACATGCGTGCAGGAAGTCCGCTGGGGCGCTTGGGAGCCTCACGGCCCGATGGCACCAGAGCCTGGAGTTTTGAGGTCTGGTGGATTCCTGAGACTTTCCTTCCACACCCCAGCCTGGAAGGCGTCCCTGGGCCCGACCCACAGCGGTGCACGGGGAAGTGGCCAGCACGCTCAGCTGCTCCACACACGACCGGTACAGACTGACGAGGCTGTGGTTTGCTTCTTTCCTTCCTCCCCTCTAGAGTATAAGAAGAAGTACGGAGAGGAACACGGCTCCTGCCAGGCTGGGATAGCAGGCTTCTTCACCGAGGTGGGTGTCGGCCGCTGAGCATCTCTGCCCTCCTGCTGGTGGTGTTTACTTCCTGGCTGACGGTGGTCTTGGGAGCTTCTTGAGACGATGCCTCCAGTCGCATCCAGGGAAGGTTATGGAAACCGGCGGGGGCACCTGCTGGCCAGAAAGCACCGGGGGAGGGTGGGCGGGCTCATCTGGAGGATACACCTAGTTGGACGGTTTCTCTAAGGAGTCCTCTTGACTCGGAGACCCACGGAAGGAATTGATTCACGGGAGTGCAGGTGGGATGATGCTCAGTCAAGCGTGTGTCTCGTTGCTGGCAGTGAGGAGGATGTATTAAGCGTCACCTCCTATCATTCCTGTGTCCTAGGTGGAGACATCATAGGATTTTGTATGTAACTCAGCCAGCCCCTTTCCCAAATTGCAAAGGACCGTGCACTTGAATACTCATGTGCCTGTGTAGTGGCACCATGATCTTTGGCTGCTGGTACATCTTGAGGGACTGTTCATAAGTGAGTCTTACCTACTTTGAGTGTCCCCTTCGCATCTGCCCCTCGTTTCTCAGGCATCATTTTGATTATGTGCCGTGTGCGAAGTTCCGTGTCAGGTCCTGTAAGTGGCCCAGTCATCCAGGTGGTTGTCCAGGCCCAAACGAAAGAGTACTTTTCCTTTAGAATTCATCTGCACTCCTGTTATTTGAACCTCCAAAACATATCCCAAATATGACCGTTTCAATTCCCCACCATCATCACCCTCTGGAAAAGCCACGGTCGTCACCTGGAGATGCGCTGGTTTGATGCTTATTTATTAAAAAAAATTTTTTTAATCTTTATTTATTTTTGAGAGAGACAGAGCGTGAGCAGGGGAGGAACAGAGAGAGAAGGAGACACAGAAACCAAAGCAGGCTCCAGGCTCTGAGCTGTCAGCACAGAGCCTGATGCGGGGCTCGAACTCACAAACCATGAGATTATGCATGATCTGAGCCAAAGTTGGATGCTCAACCGACTGAGCCACCCAGGCACCCCTGATGTTTGTTTATTTTTGAGAGAGAGAGAGACAGACAGAGTGTGAGCAGGGGAGGGGCAGAGAGAGAGGGAGACACAGAATCCGAAGCAGGCTCCAGGCTCTGAGCTGTCAGCACACAGCCTAATGGGGGGCTCGAACTCACGAACTGTGAGATCATGACCTGAGCCGAAGTCGGACGCTCAACCGACTGAGCCCCCCAGGCGCCCCTGAGATGCTCTGGTTTGAGCTAGTCTCCCTGCATCTGCTTTTTTTTTTTTTTTTGTAGTAAAATATACATAACATGAAATTGACCATTTTGACCATTTTTTAAAAGTTTATTTTGAGAGAGAGAGAGAGAGCCTGAGTGGGAGGAGGGGCAGAGAGAGGGGGAGAGAGAGAATCCCAAGCAGGCTCTGTGCTGTCCATGCACAGCCCAACGTGGGCTCAGTCCCACTAAATAAACGGTGAAATCATGACCTGAGCCAAAACCAAGAGTCAGTGGTTAACTGATTGAACCGCCCGGGCGACCCTCTATTGACCATATTGAAGCAAACAATCCAGCGGTATTCACTGCATTCACAGTGTTGTGGAACCATGGCCTCTCTAGCTTGACAACATTTCCATCACCTCAGCCTGCATGTGTTCTCCACTCCCACCCTGTGTTTTCTGCACAGCAGCCCGAGGAATCTTTCAAAATCGAGCCCTGTCGGGGGCACGTGGGTGGTTCAGTCGGTTGAGCGTCCGACTTCGGCTCGGGTCACGATCTCACGGTTTGTGAGTTCGACCCCCGCGTCGGGCTCTGTGCCCACAGCTCGGAGCCTGGAGCCTGCTTTGGGTTCTGTGTCTCCCTCTCTCTCGGCCCCTAACCTGCTTGCATTCTGTCTCTGTCTCTCTCAAAAATAAATAAACATTAAAAAAATTTAAGGAAAAAAAAAGATTGATCTCTCGGATTTGTTTTCGCAGACATTATATGCTGGAAACAAACTCCGTTGTTTTCCTAAACGTGTAGTTCTTGTTGTCATATTGGTCTGCTGACCAGGTTTTCTCACCCCACTGACTTGAAATCCTATCCTGCCATATGCCAGGCTCATACACTTCTTCCATCTCTGTTGCACATTTAGATGGGGTAACTTCTGGGGCTGTCGCTCCTCCAGGAAGGTCTAGTAAAGTATGACTCAGCTCAGTAGGCAACAGGGAACCACTGTCAGTCCACAAGCAGGTCACGGACACCATGGATGGCAGTGCTGAGAGAGAAAGGCTGGGTGGGCTGGTGTGGCCAGGACTTTAAAAGTGGGAGGGCCTGGAGGGAGGCCGGGGGTGGGGGGGGTGGTCTGTGATGGGGTCCAGCCACAAAACAACAGGGCGGGAATAAGAAGCGAGCGGAGCAATTGGAGAATATCAAGGCCGTATCAGTGGGCTGGATGGCCAGGGGACTGTGGTATAGACGAAGTATGTGTTGAGCCAGGGTTCTGGAGAACAGTAGTGCCCCAGTGGGAAGAAGGCTGTCTAGAGATGAGTCACCGGAGGAGGGAAACGGATAGGTGTGAGGTGATGGGTGGGACACTCAGAGGTATTTTTGCAAGATGCTTGGACGCAGAGACCACAATCCCACCCGAGTTGGAAACTCGGATCTGGCCATTGCTAGTACGTCTGCAAGGGGGCTGGGTACGCTCAGCCTGGAACTGGGGATGGGGTGGGGGGAAGGAGGCCTCCTTTAGCCAGCAGGGGAGAAAAAGTAGACTCATTACAGAAATGAGAAATGAGGGCTCATCAGAGCCGTTGGTGGAGAACTAAGGGAGAGAAGGAGTTCCCAGGGAGGGGGTGTCCTCATGGTCTCACCAGCCAGAAGGTCAGGGAAGGCAGGGCATCGGGGCCAGGCAGAAGGAGGTCTTGGTAGGAGGAGCGGGAAGGGCAGGGCCGGATGGGAACTCAGGTGCCTGTGCCAGCTGCTGGTGACCAGAGGAACGGGAGCACCTATTGGAACTCGAGGCTCTGGGAGCCACGGAGTCTCAGCATGTGCCGGCCGGGCAAACAGCAGTGGGGCTGGAGGGCATGTGATGTGGGGTTGTGGGGCCAGGGAGTGGGAGGCTCAGCCCTCTGACCCGGCCACCGTCTCCTGGCTGCCCTGGGCTTTGCCTCCCTAAACAGGAGGTCTTTGAACTCACGGCCTCTCTCGTTTCTGGAACTTCAGCTGTCGGAGGCCGTGCAGGAAATGTGGTTGAAAGGGTCAGGCAGGACTTCTCCCCTCGCCTGCCCTCCCGCTGACCTCGTCACTTGGGCTTGCTTTTGCTGTGGGCTCGGCTGTTCCTGCACAGGGCTGGCAACTGCTTCTGTGGCCTTCCGGATGTGGCCACGTTGCCCCCAAGGACGCTGGCCCAAGGCGCCTGCTTGGCCTGAAGGTCTGTGACCCAGGGGTTACCAAAGCTGTCTGCGTTATGGATACCACGTGAGTTTTAGCCTGTTACTGAGGATAAGGGAGAGCTTCCTGGGACCTTTATTGTTGTAGCTCTGGAGGACAGAGACAGATCCTTGTGAGTAGCTAGAGGAGACGTGGACCGGCCCACCCGTGTAGGAGCACTACCTCGGGAGCCTGGAGACATCTGGGTGAAGTCTGGGACACAGACTTCTGTTGCAGAGCCTGAGTGCCCATCTGCCCTGCCCCTACCTCCGCTCAGGCCAACTTACAGCTCACAGAGAAAAGCCTGTGGCTCCTGAGGCACACCCCACGCCTCTGTACCTCTGGAGGTTCTGCTAACGTGTACCTAGGGAAAAGGCCCGCACTGTTTACGGAAGGGATTCTACATGTGAGTCAGGCGGGGTGGCCTTTGCCTTGCAGAGAAACTTGCATTTCTGTGTGCCATTTGCATGGGCTGTTTCTGGGTGGTGGGGGGCTAAGCGTTGAGGCCATTTTCCTGGCGCTCGTGAACAGTGCCACAAGGGCGCAGCCCATCCCTGGTGACCGGGAGAACCGAATCCAGGGAGTTTCAGGAGGACAGTATCCTGCCTCTCCCCGTGGGTCTCATGCTCAGCTTCAGGTTATCTAGTTTGAACCAAGGGAGAAGGAGGCATGAACACAAAGAGGAGAGGCAAGATAGATAAGAGCTGTTGGTTTTAAAGGTTTTTGAGGAGATGGGGTGCCTGGGTGGTTCAGTCGGTTAAGCGTCTGACTTTGGCTCAGGTTATGATCTCATGGCTCATGGGTTCGAGCCCCGTGTCGGGCTCTGTGCTGACAGCTCAGAGCCTGGAGCCTGCTTTGTGTATCCCTCTCTCTCTTCCCCTCCCCTGCTCGTGCCTTCTCTCTCTCTCTCTCAACAATAAATAAAACATTAACAAAAAATAAAGGATTTTGAGGAGAGGGATTGCCTTCTTAGACTCTTTGTAACGTTTGTGAGAGGGTGGGTGCAGGGATATATTAGACATATAGTTCTGAGTCTTTAAGCTGAATTTATTTTATTTTATTTTATTTTTTAAATATATATTTTTAAATATTTATTTTGAGAGAGAGAGGGGAAGAGAGAATCCCAAGCAGGCTCTGTGCTGTCAGCGCAGAGCCCGACGTGGAGCTCGATCCTACAAACTGTGAGATCGTGACCTGGGCCCCTGATTCCAAAATCTAGAGTCAGATGTTTAACTGAGCCACCCAGGGGCCCCGATGCTGGATTGATTTTAAATCATCAGAAAGCAACGTGTCTACCAGCTGGTGTCCTAAAGAGCCTCACGGGGGTCTCTGGTGATGCTCAAGGCTTTGGCTTAGGAGGGGCTGCAGGTAGAGAAAGCTGTTATATGGTGTGTGCGATTGGCACCAGGGATATTGGTCCTTATGTTCTTCCGTGGCCTGTGTGTTGGGACACCGATTCCAATTTCCTTTCCGAGTTCAAGCCCAAGGAAAAAGGCTCTCTCCTCTGACGAACCGATCATTTGTCTAACACTCGTTCTAGAACTAGCACAGTCCCTGCACGGAACAGATGAGTACAGGGGGTGGGACTTAATAAAAGCACCACCACATGTGTGTTTTCAGTGATGCGTTCTGAGTGTGGAAAGTGATATGCTTTTTTTTTTTTTTTTTTAATTTTTTAATGTTTCTTTTTGAGAGAGAGAGAGCATGAGCAGGGGAGGGGCAGAGAGAGAGGGAGGCACAGAATCGGAAGCAGGCTCCAGGCTCTGAGCTGTCAGCACAAAGCAGACGTGGGGCTCGACCCCTCAAACTGAGAGATCATGACCTGAGCCAAAGGCAGACACTCAGCCTACTAAGCCACCCAGGCGCCCACAGTGTTGAGGCCAGCTCTGCAGAGGAGGGGTCAACCTGGAAGGGCGTTTCTGGAATAGGACAGCATGTGGGGAACCCTAAGGGCCAAAGGAGGGGTGGCTGTGTTTTGGGAGCAAGAGGCCTTGATGACATTGGAGTGTTTAGTCTCCAGTGTCTGCGTGGCCCTCTCCTTTGGTGTTTTTGTGCAGCTGAGGGGTTTCCGTTAAAGTTGTCTTTGAACCCTTTTGGATAGAATTTTTTTGTCTAAAGTATTCTGTATGTTTCCGTGTCACCTTCCCCAGGGAAGGCCATACAAAGGGACTGAATTGGTCTGTGTCTCTAGTAGAAGCTTCTATATGTAATCGTAGGTGCTTCATATTGTTGAAGGAAAAACTCATGATTTTGTTAGGAAAATAACTTTTATTGATTCTTAGTGCAGTGTAGCTACTTTGGAAAATATAATCAAGAGACGGCATTCCCCGTTGGGGAAGGGAGGAAGGGAGGAAGGAAGGAAGGGAGGAAGGCCTCAGCCAGGGTCATCCAGTGGACACAATGCTGTAGTGGGCACCACCCTGCCTACAGCGGCCACACTGTGTGCTCCGTTTGGAACACAGTGGGCGTTTTGGGAGGGGACTTCCTTGTCAGTGTCCAGTCATTGTTCTGGAATTTTGAAAAACAAAATAAATTTTAGGGATGAGAGAGAGACATAAAGAGAGAGATGGGGCGCCTGGGGGGCTCACTTGGTTAAGCGTCTGGCTTTAACTCAGGTGATGATCTCATGGTTCATTGAGTGTAAGCCCCACGTCAGGCTCTGTACGGACAGGGGTGGGGCTGGCTTCAGATCCTCTCTCTCTCTGCCCCTTCCCTACTTGCGTGCTCTCTCTCTCTCTCAAAATAAATAAATAAACTTAAAAAAAAAAAAAAAGAATGCCAGAAGAAGGGAGGGATTCCTGTAATCCTTATCACCCAGTGGAAAAAACCATAAACGTTTGGGACGTATGCTGCTCGTCTTTGTTTTGTCTGTCTTGCTCCCGTATGCATCTTTTTTCCTTTCTAAAACATGATCATTGACTGTATATCGTGTGGCCTGTCCTTATTAACTTAGCACTTTGTGATTCTGTCTCAGTGCTATCAGATCTACAGTATTTTTATTGCTGCAGGATTCTGTTGAATTGGATGTGCCATGGTTTAGAATCCCCGCTGTTCGACATTTAGGTCATGTCCAACTTTCTTTAGCACAGTGATGATGCCTGTTCTTGTGGGTAAAACCATGCTGTTGTCCATGCTGACCCCCTTAGGTAGGTACATCACTTGGGAGCACTTGGAATGCTCATCAGCGTTGCTCATTGGGTGGTTTTGTAGCACAGACCTGCTCTCGGCCCCGTTGAGGGCACAGGGCCATTTGCCCCCACTCCAAACGCTGGAGACGGCTGTGTCTCTGTGTTTCTGGGTCTGTTTTTTTTTTTTTTTTAAGTTTATTTTGAGAGAGAATGAGAGAGCATGAGCAGGGGAGAGACAGAGAGAGAGAGAGAGAGAGAGAGAGAGAGAATCCCAAGCAGGCTCCACACTGTCAGCACAGAGCCCGAAGCAGGGCTTGAACTCACAAACCGTGAGATCACGACCTGAGCCGAAACCAAGAGTCAGACGCTTAACCGCGAGGTGCCCCCTGGGTCTGTTTTTATTTTTTTTTTAATTTTTTTTTTTTTCAACGTTTTTTATTTATTTTTGGGACAGAGAGAGACAGAGCATGAACGGGGGAGGGGCAGAGAAAGAGGGAGACACAGAATCGGAAACAGGCTCCAGGCTCCGAGCCATCAGCCCAGAGCCCGACGCAGGGCTCGAACTCACAGACCGCGAGATCGTGACCTGGCTGAAGTCGGACGCTTAACCGACTGCGCCACCCAGGCGCCCCCTGGGTCTGTTTTTAATAGCAGTGCTGTCTCCTGCTGTCTCGAGTCCCTGTCCTTCCCTTAACCTCTCTGCCCTTGTACTTCTGTTGTGAGTTCGCAGTGGGCCACAGCAGCCACAAATGCGAGCTTCAGAGCCCTTCCTGGGAAGAGCGTCCTGAGCGAGGACGTGGGGATCTCCCCGGAGTGCTGGTGCACAGTGTGCGCAGAGATGCTTCTGGTCACTGGTTTTCTCCTCGCTCTGTGTGGGGGAGGTGGGGTCGGAGGCCAAGATGCTGAGGGGGGTGCTGTCTTTTCATGAGCTCTGTTTCCTGGAATTCTGTGATTTATAAGGATGTGCACTGATGCCATTTCCTCGTTTGATCCAGGCGTAAAGGTGAGGGGATGTGCGTGAGCTCCCCCGTGGGTGGGCTAGGGACCTGGTACGTGAGTCACTCTGTCGTCACCTCGCTGCGTTCTCCCCGTCTGTATCCCTGCCGACCCTGGGTGTTTGGTGGATCCCGTCATGCCAGGGGACCCGCTGAAGTCATTTTTATTGCTCAGCGAAAGAAAGTCCGGGGTGTGAGGCGTCTTTCACGGAGTTCTTTGATGTGGCTGTGGTTCTCCCTGCTCTCACCTGCACTCCCTCTTCCGCTTCCTTCCGCGTTGACCTCTGGGTCTCTCTTCGGCAGGAGCTGGTGGTGATGGGTGCCCCAGGGTCCTTTTATTGGGCCGGGACGGTCAAGGTGCTGAACCTTACGGACAACACCTATTTCAAGCTGAACGACGAAGCGATCATGAACAGGCGGTACACGTACCTGGGTGAGTAGCTCAGGGACGTGGACAGGTGAGAAGGGGAAACGGGAGCGATTCTCGCCAAGCTCACACACTATTGCTTTACGGGGGGAAAGAAGGGTTTATTGGCTTTTACGGGTATTGTTCCAATTCGGTCCACTTTCCCTCCGGGCACCTCACGTGGAGCCTCACACCCAGCAGGGAGAGAACAAAGGAGGGCTCTGGATTAAAACTGTGATCATGTTGCAGAGCTGGAGGCAGACATTTTATTTTCTTGTTTGAGCCATTCCTCAAGTTCAGATACAACATGAGTGCAATAGAATCCTGGTTTTCCACGGCATTTCTTTGGGTACAGCCTCCGCTTCCCGGTCTCAACAGCAGTTGCAAATAGAGATGATAAGAAGCAATAATTAGCATGATGGATGGCAGGGTAATGCTGAAGGTGAACCACAGGCTCAGAAGATTTCTCTTCTGTTCTCAGCTCTTTTAACCTTCTAGAAAGAAGATAGATACAACCAAGAGATAGGCTGTCTTTGTGGGCGCGAAGATTTTATGTGGCTCTTTTCCTTAGTTCACGTCCTGAATGCTATCATTCTGGATATTATTTTCTCTTTTTTTTAAAAAAAAAATATTTATTTAGAGAGAGTGCAAGCAGAGGAGGGGCATAGAGAGAGAGAGAATCCCAAGCAGACTCTGTGCTGTCAGCACAGAGCCCGACACGGAGCTCAGTCTCATGAACCAAGAGATCATGACCTGAGATGAAATCACGAGCTGGATGCTTAACTGACTGAGCCATCCAGGTATTCCTGGATACTATTTCTTTGAATTCCTGAGACAACCGTACGAGGCAACTATTATTACCCACGTTTTGTAGGCAAAGAAACCGAGGTACAGAAAAGTACGCAACTTGCTAAGATCACGTGGCTTGTAAAGAGCAGAGTGAGGGGCTTAAACCTGTGGTTTCAGAGCCCAGAGTCTCAATGCAGAGCTGCCTCCTGGGCTGTGGAGACAGCACTGACCACTGGTATGGACCCTTCACTCGGCTGGGAGCATCTTGGAGGTAGGGAGTTGGTCTGACGTTTCCAGGACTTGATAGAGTGCTTGGTACACAGCAGGGAGTTCCAGCGTATGTTTGGTAGATTGGAGAGTGGAGAGAAGGCAGCAGAGAGCTTGGTTTGGGTTTGGCTTTAGGGTCTGGGATAGGTCCTTTGAACTTGAGGGCCCATGGCTTCTCCCTGTGTACCAGAGACCCTTGTTGCTGAAAGGCTTTCAAGGGTCACTCGAGGCTTTGCGATCACGCGTAATACTCTTAGGTAATGTGGTCAGGCCACATGGTCAATAAGGATTGATCACAATAGGGTATCATCACAAAATCCAAACAGCCTGTGATCACAGCATTAAGGGTATAAATGTGAGGACAAGGTTTGGGAATATATGCTAGCTAGAGAATTTTCAGCCTGCTTGTGAAGCAGGAGACATTTAGACTAAGCTCAGACAAATTTTGCCTTTGTTTCTAGGCTCCTTTTGCGTCCAAACTCTTCCCTCATCCATCCACCCACCCACCCACTGTCAGCTTCTTTCTGCCTTCTCTTAGGAGGGAGGGTGGCATAGTGGTTACCGGCAAGGGCTTTCGAGATGCACAGATTGGATTTGAACCTTGCCAGGTTATCTTGGGCATGTTACTGAACCACATTTAGTCTCAGTTCCTACCTCTGTAAAAGGGAAGAAATGATCATACCTTCCTCATTGAATTGTGTCATTAAAAGATGCTGGCGTCCAAAGACATGCATAGGAATGTTCACAGCAGCTTTATTTGGAGTAAAGCGGGAACAACTGGAAACAGCCCAGGTGCCCAGCAGCGGGAGAATAAAGGTGTTATGACCTATTCATACGGTGGACCATTGCTCGACAATGAAAAGAAACGACTCTTACACTCAGTATGGATGAATGTCACAAGTGTGATGTTAAGTGAGCTTCTAGAACACGTAAACCTAATATATAGTGATAGGAATCCAAATGGTGTCTGCCTGAGGGAGGGCATTGACTTGAGAGGGTAGGAGGGAACCTTCTGGTTAGAGTTCTATGCTTCTGTTCACTCTGGGTGGTGGTCACATGGCTGTGTACATGGGGCCACTTTCAATGAGTTCTCTACTTCAAGTGTATGTGCTTCACTGTATGAAACTTCTATCTCAAAAAGAAAAAAACAGGGGTGGCTGGGTGGCTCTGTTGGTTAAGCATCCGACTCTTGGTTTCAGCTAAGATCATGATCTCACAGTTCATGAGCTCGAGCCCCACGTTGGGCTCTGCACTGACAGTGTGGAGCCTACTTGGGATTTCTTTCTCCCTCTCTCTCTGCCCCTTCCTGGCTTGTGCTTGCTTTCTCTCTCTCTCAAAAATACATACAAACATTTTTAAAAGAAAGAGAAAAGCAGGTATAAAGTATTTAGCACAGTACCTGCTTTAAAGAGGACCCTCAGAAAGCATTCTTTCCTGCCCCTGATGTCTTGGGGAACATGACTTTTTGTGAGATGAGCCATTTCAATGTCAGAAGACTGACAGCTGTTTGTTCCCTGTGGCTTATGTTCCAAAAATAGCTGGGTCGTAACTGTCCAGATTTAAGGGATGCTTGAGACCCTTTTTTCTCTGGTGGCTCTTTTTCTCCCCTGCCCTCTCTCATCCTCTCTTTGGTTAATGTCCTCCCTTTGCAGGCTACGCAGTGACTGCCGGCTCCTTCTCTCGCCCGTCCACCACCGACGTGGTGGGAGGTGCCCCCCAGGACGAAGGCGTTGGGAAGGTGAGGAGAAAAGTCTGCGCGAGAGCGTGGGGCCAGACCTGAGGGGGAAGCATGCTGCCCCTGTCGTAGAGGTTTGTCACTTACTCGGTCCGAATGCCCTGCTGGATGGCTGGCAGGTGAAGGGTGACCTCGTGAGTCTCCTGTCGGCCTCCTTCCAACTGCTTTTGCGAGTGTGCCTTGAAAGCTGAATCAGAGAGTGACCGCTACTCCCAGACCTCGCCCTTCCCGGCCCCTTCTCATCTCGGCTGCGTTCTGCAGCTGACTACGTGTGTGTGAGATTATTGAGACCGACCGTTGGCACCGTGGCATCCTCCAAGTGAATGGCGTCCAGCGCCCTCCAGCTTCAAACTGTCCACTCTGCCAAGCTCTTTCCAATCTTGGCTTTGACTTAATAGAGCCAAGTCTAGTCCTGGGTATCTTTGGGACTTTACTTATCTTGGGGCCTAGGGTCGCGTATTTATTTCCCCAGTGGTTTTTTTGTTTTGTTTTGTTTTTAACGTTTATTTTTGAGAGAGAGAGAAGGAGCGCAAGTGAACGGGGGAGGGGCAGAGAGAGAGGGAGACACAGAATCCAAAGCAGGCTGCAGGCTCCAAGCTGTCAGCACAGAGCCAGACGCGGGGCTCGAACCCACGAACCACGAGATAGTGACCTGAACTGAAGTCAACACTCAACCGACAGCCACCGAGCGGCCTGTTTCCCTAGTGTTCTAGAGCCAAGACCAGTTCAGCCCAAAGGCTGGACCGGGAATATGTGGGTCACTTTTCCTAAAGGATTTGCCCAGAGTATAGGAAAGACCTAGACTGGATCTAGGGCTGTCTGAGTTGCCTTGGGAATCATGGCCTCAGGGGGGCTGAGAATACGAACAACCATGCTTGCTGATTCTTTAGCTCCAGGGTATGGGAAATCTACATCCATTAGGTCTATATGAGTCTGGAACCTGCGTTTTTAACAAACTACATTGGGTTCTCTGATAGAAAAGTCTGAACAAAGGAATGATCTTTGGACCTGAGCCCATGGGGTGGACCTAGAATAGAGTCTGGCCATATGTCCGGGGGCTCAGAGAAGTGGGGTCTGGGTTCTAGAGAGGCCCAGATGGGCCAGAACCATTGTTAATTGGAGCCATGAGCCAGCAGGTCAGTGTGGTCAGCTGACTGGGCTTCACTGATGCATGAGGGTCATTTCCCTGCATGCTCCTGGGCAGAAGTTAGGAGCCTCAGCCCTCATTTCTGGAAGTGTCCCTTCCTCCCTACGAACACTGATGCTGGGGAGAAAGGATCTTTGAAAATGAAACCAGATAAAATGTTAGGGCACTGAGCAGGGCGAGTCATGCAAGAAGGAAGCAGATCCTTTAAGATCACATGATTCTTCTACATGGTAGAGTGAAGAAGCACCAAGACCTGTCCCCACGCTGCTAATGTCCTTCAGGAAAGAAGCTGCGTGCGTGTGACCAGGCATGTCTGTAATGTTGGCAAAAATGCTTACCTCCTGGTTCGCAGCCATGCGGATGCCTCAGTGCATCCTTTTCTCCCCAGTTACAAGGACTTTTATCTAATCGCATTGTTTTCCTTTCAGGCTTGTGATAGCCTTAAGATAGTCAAGTCTTAGGACAAGAACCGTATTTGTAACGGATAGAGCCAGACAGAGAGAATCTTGTATTCTGTTAACAAAAAAAGAACCTGAAAATGCTTCTTTGAGTCGGATCGTGTGAGAGTTGCTGGGGAAATTGGGCGTAGTTGATAAAGTTGCTGACTGTCCCATTCCCAGGGACACTAGAACAGACCTCTGGTCTGCAGGATTTTGGTGGTTAATCATTTCTGGGGTCAAGGGCACAAGCACGTTCTCACTAAGGCGGTGGCTGCTTACGCCACAGGAGTGTCCCTGACCCTAGTTCTCAAGGGACGCTGTTCCCGTAAGATGCGACTTGAGAAAGAACTTCCATAGTCCTGTCACTTGGGAAGTTCCATATCAGTGATCCTCTTTGTGGTAGAGACCCATGGTATTAATGTGCACACTAAAGGCTCTCAAAGTCCTACAGCAGAGGCATTGATTTAATGTTTAATTCCTTTTTTATAAAAAAAATTTTTTTAATGTCTATTTATTTTTGAGAAACAGACAGACCATGGGTGAGGAGGGGCAGAGAGAGGGAGACACAGAATCCGAAGCAGGCTCCAGGCTCTGAGCTGTCAGCACAGAGCCCGATGTGGGGCTCGAACCCAACTGAGCCACCCGGGCGCCCCTAATGTTTAATTCCTATTTCCCTGAGCAGATCTCCCGGCTCTGGTGTTCTATGGAATCACTTTGGAAGACTGCTTTGTCTAAAATTCTCCCTTCCACCCCTCTGTCTTTCAATGCTGTACCTGTGACAGCTCTAACTCCTAGGAAGGAAAGAAATATTTCAAGGAAGAAAATCACTTTATCTAAGAGGTGAATTGTTGACCAGTAATTTGCAAGGTTCTCGGGACTTACTGGGCACGGCTTCCATAAACGATGTGGTCCAGGAGCAGAGGACGTGAATTCTGCCCAGGATTGAAGGACACTCTTTTCGCAGAGTTGGTAAAATGCAAGGCCCACTGACTTCCTCATTATCAGCCGACTGAAGCTTGTGATGCCTTGTGCCTGGTTGGCCATTTAAGTAGGACTCTCAGGAGGGTGCTGATTAGTACCTTTGGTCATCGCTTCCATCCTAACCAATTTTTTTTTTTTTTCATTCCTTAGGTGTATATTTTTAGAGCTGATCGAAGATCGGGCACCTTGATTAAGATTTTTCAAGCATCAGGTAAAAAGGTGAGGCTCTTGGCCCTAGTGTCGTCTTTTTGCTTGTGGGATGTCATCATGTGGGAAATCAGTTCAACCCACCCCCTCCCATCCTGAGCCCCGCATCACCATTGCCACAAGGACTATTGTGATGCACGCAAAGAAGAACCAAAGGAAAGTCACTCAGCAACTTTGAGAACCTCGAAAGAGAAATCGCTTGGGAAGGCTGGCTTGAAATTAGCCCTGGACGAGGTTTGTCTGCCTGTGTCATTTTTTCCTGGTCCTGGCCCTAATCCTCTCTCCATTTCCTGCGTGCTCCCATTGCACTGTACCATAGTCTGAAATTAAGGCAGGTAGAGAATCCTTTGACTAATAAGCAACATTTTTTATGGGCTTCTCCGTCCTGCACACCTTAGTGTGGCTTAGATCAGCAGGACTGTCGAGACTGGCTGCTCTTGGGACGCACACATTTGGGCTCGGAGGCCGGGGGATAATTTGGAGGCTTGTCTTGGTAGAAGGCTTTGTGGGCTTTGGGAGGAAGCACAGGACACCTGGGACTTGGGAGGGAGATTCTAGGAGGTGGGAGAATGTGGAAGGTGGTTTTACCTACCACCGCCCTCAATAAAAGTGGGGACAATGACTGTTTCCTATGTGGGTGGGCACATGCCCCGGCCCATTTCAGGTCCCCCTGTGGGTTAGACCTGCTTTGCTCCAGGCACCATTACATACTGTGCTGGTGATGAATATTCCCAGTTCCCCAAATCCCACTCACAAGTAGAAATTGGTTTTCAGTTTTTTTTAAAAAATGTATTTTTTTTGTTTGTTTTTGTTTTGTAATTTTTTGTTTGTTTCTGATAGAGAGAGAGAGGGAGACAGAATCCGAAGCAGGCTCTGAGCTGACAGCAGAGAGCCCGATGCGGGGCTCGAACTCACGAGTGGCAAGATCATGACTTGAGCTGAGGCTAGATGCTTAACCGATTGAGCCACTTATGTGCCCCCCGCTTTTCTTTTCAATTTTAACAGCCTTAATGTGTGTACTTAGTATAGAACTGTCATAATCTTTTCAGTAAAAAAAAAAAAAAAAAAATGCATCACTAAGTCAGTTTTGTGAAGAGTTCCCCGAGAACAGCTCTGCACTCCCCTGGGAACTGCACTGGCCTATTATTTTAACATTTCCAAAACCCCAAAGCAACAACACTGGAAAAGGATGGTGAACAATTCAGCAAAAAAGTTTTTCCGAGCACCCCTTACAGTTAGACAAGAAATAACTCTGTGCCATTTGTGGTAGAAAGAGCCCCACAGAGCAAGGAGGGTGTGAATGTTCCTACCATTTTATATTTTTCTTAAAAATAAATGGGTAAGTGTGCCTACTGTGGGAAAGCCAGACCCCCACCCCGCCCATTCATATCTACCTGGGCTTGAAAGCACAACGTTAAAGGACGCCCCACCCCTAGCTTTATTGAGATATACTTGATGTATGGAGCATTGGGTGAGTTTAAGATGTTGAACACAGTGCTTTGGTACATGTGTCTTTTGTGACATCACAGTGTGGTTGAAGGGACACATCCGTCCCTTCACGTAACTGCTCTTCTTTAAGGACTCTGAAGTGGCTTGTGGAGCTGCAACACATCTGTCACCCAGTTTTCAGGATCCACCTGTGCCTCTGCACCTGCTGCCTCCGACCCCCCACTCCCAACCACCGCCTGCTGCCTGTGCCCAGGGCAGGCCCAGTTAATGCCGGTCATCCTGGCGTTATTAACAGCCTATAACTATGCCCCCCCTCCTTCTCAAAAACCTCCCAGTGCAGATGACAACTTACCTGGTCACCCATCTGTGACTGGTCACGGTCAGGTTTGTGGCCACAGGTTTCAGAGTGGGCGGTGGGAGAGGTAAACATTTGAGAAGCCCCTTGTGCACACATCCCGAGGACTTTATGACGTGGGGTCCCAGGACAGACTGGCCTTCGTGTCTGCTTGGATGTCCTGATGATGTGTTGGGGCTCCCTGGGAGGGGACTGAAGGGCTCCACGGCCATGTCACCTGTCATTTTCGTGAGGGCTCTTCTTGCCCTCACTTTCACCACTCTGGCTTTAGGGCCTTCCCTTTCTGCCTCTCACTCTCCTTCCCACTTCTCTGGTTTCTACCTTGATCCCCACCGTCCGCTCCCTGATTTTGAAAAAGACCATTACTCTCTTTATATGTCCTATTCTGCTTCTTTGCCAGAAGAAACCAGGAATTCTAGTCTGACTTCTCCGTTATTTCAGAGGGAAAGGACATGACCGCAGGCTTTCAAGGGATGTCAGTAGCTCTTTACCCCTGTGTCCAGAGTCACACACATGGGGGAGGGTTCCGACTCAGTCCACCACTGGTCCACTTCTGCCTTTGTTCGTCCAGAATTCGGTCAGGCAACCCTATCTCTTGACCTCATCGTAAGAAAAAAAAATACCCCCAAATTCTGGTTTTTATTGGTTGACATCCTTCGAATAGTGCTCCTAAGAAATCACCAATATGTGCTCAATCCAGGTGTTGATTTAGACACATGTCTCCACTTTTCCAGACTGCTGGGAGAGCTCTGATCAAGGAACACCTACCCCAAAGCATACCACTGCCATATAGGAGTTTTACTGAGTTAACGGGGTATCTGAAGTGTTTGTATGTCAAAACTTTAGGAAAAGTCACGTACAGGGATTTCTGATTGAACATTGACGAAGATGCCAAGTTAAATAGCCCGTTGGAATGAGAATAACCATTCCCCTGGGGCTCAACCAGGGCGAACAGCCAGGTTCTCCGGGCCTTTCCAGCTTGTTTATTTGTTTGTTTGTTTTACTAAAGTCCAGATAGAGTGATTGGCAAAGCCACGGAATTGGAGCTGGCCGCTTGGTTTCCGCCTGACTCTGAGTTCTCCCCACACCCTTCTCCTTGGGGAATGGCTGGTCGCAGGGTGGGGTGGGTTGAGCACAAGTGGGCCTCGGCGTGTGACTGGGGCAGGGCCCCTGTCCCAGAGTTCACTGCAGGAAGTACACCGCAGTGCCTTCCGCTGCTCACACTCCCCGGGGCGGCTGCAGCACACCCCAACACTGGAAGAGAATGCTTGTTCCCATCAGCAGAGCTGGAGCCCTTTGATTTGAAAACATTTATTTTAAAAGAATGGCTTTTTTTTTTTTCTTTCCAACAGAGGTTGCAAACCGGCAGCCTTTGGAAAGAATGCAGCCTATAAATTCTTTTGTTGGGCCTGCCGGTATGTTTGTTTGTTTGTTCTTTTTTTTTATTGTGAACTCGTTGCCCGCGTTCTAAAAGTAGGCGCTTCAAATGACGTTGTAGACTTTTGGCTTCTCTGGAAAAACGCGAAGGTCGGCCTTCTCGGGGTCAGCCTCCCTCGTGGGGGCAGTGGACTTCGGCTGGGTAGGGGTGGCCTCCTTCGCTGGTTCCAAGCCAGGTGTCCCTTGTCACCCGTCAGCCCTGTTACGACACCTTCCTGGATCCCATTGGCATTTGGGTTTGAGGCCCCTGATTTACAGGAATAGGTATTGAATTCAGCTACGATCCAAGACTGGCCAGTGTAACCCGTGTTCCCTTATCCGTTAACTAGTTTTGTGAGTTGTACCTTTTTCTGCCACTGGAGTTCACGCCTTCCTGGTTAGCTTTAGCTACGTGCCGGCCTGGCAGAGGGGAACCTAGTTCCCCGTGCAGTATTTATTTTCATGCTTGCCTTGTGTTATGAAATTTCATATTCCCACTCGGTTGGCCCTGTCACGTGTCTGTTATACGAGGCGCTCTTACTGTGGTTGTAACCCGTTTCGCAACCTCAGCTTGCACTTTTAAGACCCATACCTTGTTCTCCCCGCACCGGTCCGCTTGTTTTCCGCTTGGTAGGGCTCCCCGCGGAGGGGGGACTCCGACCCGGTTAGCTTCACGGTCATGCGGACGGGGGCCCGGCCCCGCTACCGGCAGCCGGGGAAGTCAGGTGCTTCCCCACTTCCCCGGGGCCCTCTGGCCTGTGGGGCAGCACGGCCATCACGGCCTGTGAGGCGCTTGGGAGCAAGTGTTTCTAAAGCAGCGGGCTGGAGGAAAGCGAGGGCCTCCTGTGTGAGGGCAGACACTGAACGTTTTGTTGCGACTCAACTTGGTTGCAGATGGGCTCTTACTTCGGCTCCTCCTTATGCGCAGTTGACCTGAACGCGGACGGCCTCTCTGACCTGCTGGTGGGGGCCCCCATGTTCTCTGAGATCAGGGACGAGGGGCAGGTCACTGTCTACATCAACAGAGGAAATGTGAGTACAGTGCTGGGTGCCAGGTGGACGGGTGTGGGAGAGGGACACGTGTCCAGCGAGGAGTGACTGAACAGCCCGCAGGGCTGGGCACTGGGCCCCGTTACCCAGGGGAGGAGAAAAGACCTGCCTCCTGCCGTCAGAGAACCCAGCGTTCCATTAATGGAAAGCTATACGCAGCATGATTACTGCAGACGCGTGGGGATTGAGAAAAACGGTAAGGTCTGATGTCTGTTGTTTGATTTTTTTTTTTTTTAATGTTTATTTATTTTGAGAGAGAGAGAGAGAGAGAGAGTACATTCGTACGTGTGAGCGGGGGAGGGGCAGAGAGAGAGAGAGAGAATGAGAGAGAGAATCCCAAGCAGTCTCACAATTTCACAAACCCAAGTCATGACCTGAGCCGAAATCAAGAGTGGGCTGCTTAACTAGCTGAGCCACCCAGGCACCCCTGTTACTTGATTTTGAGTGTTGACCCCGTACCTGAAACCGTTCCTCCTATTTTCTAGAAATGATTTCAGTGTAACATATGCATGGTGTCAGGGGTCCCCATTTTTCAAGTGAAGCAGCCGAGGCCCAGAGAAGTCAAGTCCACTGCCCTCCATCACACGACTGGAAGCGGTGGGCTGGGACTTGCACCTGGGCCAGCTGCCTCCCTGGCAGTATATAGACATGTGCCCAGGGGAGCAGAGAGGCCTCCTGGAGGACACAGTGGCTGGGCAGACTCTTAAAGAAGGGGAAGCAGTCAGGCACACAGGCAGGGGTGGGCTGGAGCTCGGCAAGCAGGTTGAGGCGTGGGGCGGCAGGACCCCTTAGTGCAGCGTCGGGGGTCGGGTGGGGGCCAGTGCAGTGGCCAAGGGCTGTGATCCCTATGTCCCTGATTCCGCAGATCCTTGAAAGGGGTGTGAAGGTGTCAGAAAGGTGCCTCTGCCCCTCTGCCGCTGAGTGGAGGGTTGGGGGGACAGGGACGGGGAGGAGGGGAAGCAGTGCCCCCGTGGAGGCAGGAGACCAATGAGAGAGCAGAGTCTTCAGCATCTAGAATTAAGAATGTTCAACAAGAGAGTGAAATGCATCAATTTTGTGACCAGCAGCCTTTGAGCAAACATGAGAAAATGCTTATGGGCTAATGAGTGGAAAGAGGGATAAAGACTCCCTGTACAAACAACCGTGAAAAATACGCAGGGGCGCCTGGGTGGCTCCATCGGGTAAGCAGCCCACTCTTGATTGCGGCTCAGGTCATGATCTCATGGTTTGTGGATTCAAGCCCCACACTGGGCTCTGTGCTCACAGTGCTGAGCCAGCTTGGGATCCTCTGTCTCCCTCTGTCTCTGCCCCTCCCTCACTTGTATACACGCAAGCTCTCTTTCTCTCTCAAAAAAACAGAAACCAACCCCCCCCCCCAAAATGTTAAAAGTATGCAAAATTCATAGAGGATGTTAACAACAGATCTTTGTAGGTGGTGGGGTTTGGGTAGATTTCTAGCTTTCATTTTATCCAAGGAGCAAGAATGTAATACTTTCATAATAATAATAAAAAAAATAATCGGTAAAAATGTACTTTTGAGCAGGGACCCAGATGCTCGTTATCCCAATTGGATAACTAATCCAGTCGGAGGGGGCTGTGGTCTTGAACTGTAGGTGGGCAGATGTCGGAAAGAAAGGACAGCCTTTTGAACAGGAGCCAGCGAGCGTTAGAGCCTTGGGCTATCTTGGATGCTTGCAGACTCTTTGAGAAAGCGAATCGAAAACCTGGGAGCCAAGATAACTTCCTGGCACCTGTGGCCGTGAGGCTTGGCACCTGCGTCCCCATTGACGTTCTAAGGGAGAGGGACAGGCACGTGTGGGGAGAGGTGAGGTGGTCATGATACAGGTGAGACCATCCGCATTTATTTAGCGGCTGCCCAGCCACGTTTGCAAGAGGATGAAACATTTGTGTAGGTATTAACTTGTCAGGCAGTAAGGTGAGCAGCGCAGCAGTCAGCTGGAGAGTGTCTACACGAGGAATCTTGGAGCAGGATAATGCCCCCCGACACGCGGCACCCATACGTTCCACCCCCCCAACCAGTGTATCCTAAATGCCCGGTGGTTGCGCTGAGCACCGAGATATTCTTCGACCTGTTGGGCCTCTCCCTGTTTGATGAGTGATTATGGAGCAGCACAGAGGAGTGGAAAACACGATGGCTTTGGAGTCCGATGGAACCTGGATCTGGGCTTTTCCCCTTACTAGCCTGTGCGATGTGGAAAAGGAGCTTAAAACGGGTGGCTCAGTTTCCTCATCTGTAAAGTGGGGAGAGTCAGAAGGTGTGATGTGAAGCCAGACACTGCCTGGGCTGGCTTGAGGGTGTGCAGTGGGTCCAGAGTACCTCTGCCCTGGGGCAGGTTTCGAAGTTCTTCCGCCTCAAGATATCAGATTGCGTGTTAATACTCTGATACTGACACGTCAGTGATTTGGAGGCAGAGCGTGTGTCCTCAGGTGGCTTTTGCCGCCACCGGGCACCGTTGACTCCCTTCCTCTGTCGGTGGGTGTTCGCTCAGGAAATCCAAATCTGAGCCACACGTGCTGATGGGCCCGGCTGTGTGCACCCCCACCCCCTGACCAAGACCTACTGGGTGTTGGATTTTCTGAATCATGACGGTCAAGATGACTAACACACGCACCTTGCAAAGCAGCTCTGTAAACTTGCACCGAAAGGCACAGGAGACAAAAAGTAGAGATGTGCTTGCCCGTGTCAAACAACTTTGGGGAGGAGAGGTAAGGGCAGCTAGAGGATGCTGTAGGGACAGGTGTGTAGGTAGGCAGGCAGGTTTATAGAGTGTCAGGACAAGGGGGAGGTGGAGTCATCAGCCAACATGACCCTCTCCTTCCCTCTAAAAGGCATCAGGCTGTGGGAGACCCTCTGGCTGCACAGGTGAGAGGGACTCCTTTTGCCACGAGGAGAGAGAAGTTTGGGTGCCCGTGATTATGCCCGGGTGTTTCCCGCTGATGGGAGTGCTTTGGGGATGGCATTTGAAGCTCTGGTTTTATTGTGTTTTTTCTTTGTTTTGGTTCTGTTTTTGTTTGTGTTTTCCATTTTGTCCTCCGTCCTGTTTCCCAGGGAGCCCTCGAGGAGCAGCTGGCCCTCAGCGGCGATGGCACCTACAACGCACACTTTGGGGAGAGCATCGCCAGCCTGGGCGACCTTGATGACGATGGCTTCCCGGGTCAGTGAGCTCACACCTGCCCTCTGGCTTCGCCCCGGCAAGGCGTGCTCCTGGGCCCACCTGCCCCTCTTGGGAGGCCCCTGTGGGGAGGAGGTGCCCTTTGGAGAAGATGGTCTCCGTGCGGACACTCGGGGCTGGGCTCTGAGCCCACCGTGCTTTGGCTTGTTGCAGACAAGTTTGAACGCGCGCCCTCCTGCCACCAACCTTTCTTGTGTCCGAGGCTCCGCCATGTTGCTGAGTGAGGAGGGAGTTAGACCTTCTCAGCCCCGAGAGCGACAGCGAGGGGACGGATTTGAATGCGTCCGTGCCGGGAGGGTCGGGCTGTGTGTACTGATGTCCACTCTGTCTGGACTGCAGATTCCTTCACGGTCTCTTGGCTTCTCTCTCTGGTCTGTCTGGGGCCTCTGCTAACTGTATATGCGGTAGGCAGACATCGGGACGTGGGGGAGCCGCCTCGCTAGGGGGAGGCTGAGGCGGAAGTGGGGGGGCAGCTCTTGCCTCAGGCCAGACAACCAGGCTCCTTTGATACCCCTCATGCCCCGGCCAGAGAGGACCTCGGCTTGAGGTCCTGTGGGCGCGTGCCCCTCACCCTTGACCTCGCTTCTGCAAACACATGACTTTTGTTAGAAGCAAAGGGAAGAAAGTCAGGAAGATCTAGGCTTTGTTCCAGGGGTTGTCAGTTTGCGAGGGTAACGTTGATTTTTTTTCTTTCTTTTTCTTTTTTTTGGGGGGAAGTGAGTGCCATTTTGTGCAAGTCCCTTCTCCAGGAACAGTTGACTCTCTCAGTTATGCAATAACCATGGTCTATGGAACTCCCCTGTCTGACAGAAATTTGGGTGGGTGGTTTATATTTGCATTTTTTTTTTATTGGATGGGTCCATGATTTTTTTTATGAAAGGATGAGGTCAGAACTTTTCTGGAACTAAACCCTTCTCAGTTTTGATGATTTTCTTCCTACTTTTTTTTTTTTTTCCTGCTAAGCAAAGTAGCAAAGTAGACCTGTGGGTCTACTTTAATGTCTGAGCAACCGACAACCAAGAAATTTCTGGTACAGAGGGACCTATGTGAGGGCAGGAATGAGGAAAACTGTCCTTACAGTACTCCACGTGGCTTTCTAACCCATAGCTGTTTTTCTCCCCTCAGATGTGGCCATTGGTGCACCCAAGGAGGATGACTTCTCGGGGGCCGTCTATATCTATCACGGCGACGCTAGCGGGATCGTCCCTCAGTACTCAATGGTAATTGCTGTGAGAATAACATGCGAACTGTTCTTACCTTCATCTGACAAATACATAGGGAACCTGTAGTCCATACCACACCCCGGGGTACAGAGGAAAACACAACACGGTTCCTACCTTCAACCTTCTCACCCTCCAGTGAAAGACAGAAACAATTGGTATTGCTTATTAAAACTTAAAACCCTATTCAGAGACTCCCGAGTTTGCTCACATTCGGGGATGCATTCTGCCTGTGTGAAAGATTACATCCAAATTCTTGCCCCCAGTTAGAGTTATTTATTGAAGATGAGGAAGAGGCTTGCTGTTTTTTAGTGACTCCTTTATCAACTGTCGGTGCAAGCCAAAGGAATACGCTGTAAAATATAAACTTTTTAAAAGTTTATTTTTGAGAGAGAGACAGCATGATCGGGGTAGGGGCAGAGAGAGAGAGAGAGAGAGAGAGAGAGAGAGAGAGAATCCCAAGCAGGCTCCACACCATCAGCTCAGAGCCTGATTTGGAGCTCAAACTCACAAAATCGCGAGATCATGACCTGAACCGAATGAAACCAAGAGTCGGACACTTAACCGACTAAGCCACCCAGGCATCCCCAAAATAGAAATTTTTTTAATGTTTATTTATTTTTCAGAGAGGGGGGGGAGGGGCAGAGAGAGGGAGACACAGAATCTGAAGTAGGCTCCAGGCTCCAAGCTGTCAGCAGAGCCTGACGCGGGGCTCGAACCCATGAACCGTCAGATCATGACCTGAGCCAAACGAAGTTGGATGCTTAACTGACTGAGCCACCTAGGCACCCTGAATTGTAAAATATAATGTAGAGAGACAGTGGTCCGCAGAAGAGGGGGCTTGAAAGCTTTCACGGGGCTGATGGTTGTAACTGGCACTGAAATGAGCTGATCAAAGCTCTGGCCTTGGGCGCCAGACTTGGGAATGTGGAAGTGGTTTGAGTTCTGGTTTTTTGCCATATCAGCTGGGTGTTCAATCTTGCTGATGGTGTTAAGCCCAGCCCATGGGAAAAAAGGAAGTCACTCTTTGGACAGAAGCATCGTCAGGGTATTTGTGGATGTCTGTGTCTAGAGTTGGCACAGGCCTGTGTTATTCTCCCAGGGAGTGGGTCAGTGACAGAAAGGGACTGAGCACAAGTCGAGAAATTTCCCATCAGCAAATATTGATCTATTGAGCGCTTTTTATGTGCTCACCGCTTCCTACTCCTGCTTCTATTTCCCATCATGAAGAAGCTTGCCTCATATCTTGATTATCGCCAAGGAAACAGAACTTTTAACGGAGTCATGTTCTCATAAAATGTTCTATAAGTGAGGTGTTAGTGAAGCGTCAAAGCCTGTTCATGTACTAAAGTACCTGAAGGTAAGAAAGAGACTTTACAAGTTGATTTTAAGAGGCAGAGCCCAAGTGTAAGTTCAGTCCATGCACTCATGATTGTTCTTCATGCAGGAGATACAAGTGAGCTGATTAAGGGTTGAGGGTTGATTTATCGCCAGCTTCCAGCACCCTCTCTGCTGGGGCCGGCCCAGCTCGGTGGCTCCCATAGCAGCAGACACGGAGCGCAGAGAGGAGGGACCACTCTGCCCTATTCTTTTCTTTAGTCCTTGTCGTAGTCCCGTGAGATGGTATCTTTATTTTCCACCTTTTCTTTATGAGGGGTCCAGCCCAGGGAGGTGACTTTGCTTGTCCAGGGTCTCCGGCTAGTAAATGGCAGTGTGGCCACCGAAACTTTGCCAGTCTGACTCCCAAACCTTTTATTGTAACCACGCCCTCAACTCCACACTGGAGGAAGGAACACTCAGGGAAGCTCACTTGGAAAACTTAGAAGTAAGGAAACTTATTTTGCTTGTGAGGCATGCATACTCCAAGGGGCATGGGTTTACCCGGACCACCGTCTTTTCACTAGAAATGATGGCAATCAATGGTGGCAATAAGCTCATACGTGACTCAGCCAATGTGGCAGGAGGAAGAGAGCTTTGGGCACGGGTTGGCGGCCACGTCTGTGTGGTGCGGGCTGCTGTAGTCTGAGGTAGGGACCCTCTTCCCGATGTGACGAGCAGAAAGTCATCCAGGGAACCGTGTCCTCGGGCAGTTGCCGGGGTCACTTTCCACGCATCCTCCTGGAAGCTTGTTCCTGGACCTTGGAAGCAAATCATAGGGAGAGGCAACCTGTCAGAGACCCCTGCTTCCCTCCTCCAGTGTTTTGTTTTGTTGCTGGGTGGAATCCCTACAGAGAACTGAAGTACAGATTTTGTGGTTAGCGTGGAGTGCCTTCAGTCGGAAGCAGGGATCAGCAAGCAGCTGGACCCATCCTGCCTTTGTCAGCAGGCTGGCAGGCTCATTGGCTTTGACAAAGAGAAGTGGTTTGGGGCACTTTAAAAAAAAAAAAAAAAGGAAAGATACAACTCTGCTTATGCTTTTCTAAGCCGCTAATATGTATATGATAAGGTCACTGATTTAAAAGGAAAAAAAAAATCCTTTAACGACAGATTCTTCAGGGCTGGGGTCCAGACAGAGCAGGCATTGTGCTGGTGAACCGGAGGAAGAAATCAGAAACAGCTCTGGGCAAAGGAGTTGCTTTTCTTTGGCGCAGACTGGTATTATTTCTGCCGGGTAAATTGTGAGATCAGGGCTGCAGTTTGTCCGCGTTACTCTTTAACTCATTCCTCTTTCTTGAGTTCACCGTGAAAAGTGTTGATTTTAAGATCCTTGTGTGCCTTTCTCAATTTGAGAGTCCCCTGGGCATGTCATGGCGGCCCGTGTGATCTTTCTCCTGCTAGTAAGGACACTGCACGTAAACCTGGTCAAGCGGAGGTTTTCCAAGGCTCCTGGTTTTCATTTAGGGTTATTAGCACTGAGCAGACTTATCTTCCTGGCTTTATGGCATAATGGCCTGCAGATGTCTGTGGGATAACTTAAGCCTGCATCGCCACCCCCAGATGGACCACCCCTTCACTCTTCCCCCTCGTCCCAGCCACAACATAGCTTAGAAGGGGAGACCCGGGACCAGCCGCTGCTAACCTGCTTGGGCTGTGGAGCTGAGACGGTGGCCTTCAAAAAGTGCCTTTGGAGAAAGAGACACACATACATGTTTGTTTAGACAGAGTCATGTGGGATGAGGAACTCTGCCTGTTAGCAAGAAACATTTCTTCAGTGTGTGCTATGCTGTTGTAATTCGTACATTGATGCTCACGTATTTTCTGTTGGATGGCTTAACTGAAGATGGCAAGTGGAGGGTTATTTGCAGCGATGGGCTCCCGGGAGGGGTCGGGGAAGGTCCCTGGCGTCTCCGTCTGTGGATCCTATGGAAACTCCCTCTCCCCACTCTCATGACTTCTCCGCAGGATGACTCAATAAGGAAAAAGGATATGGAAAGAGAGTCCTTAGAGAGCCCCTGGATATCTGTAAACCTGGTTCTGATAGGGATTTTGCTGTATGGCATGGAAACAAAGCATTTTTCTTATCACCCACAATGAGGGCCCTGGGAGGTTAGCCTCCCAAAAGAGACCGTATAAACAAAGGGAAGAAGGAACACACCAGATCCCAGGGGATGGGACTTTTCTGATTCAGGAAGTGTGATATCTTTTGAGGAACTGTGCCACCCAAACGAATGAAGGGGTTTGGTTGTGTGGTAAAGAGTCCTGAACCAGTGCAGTCCTGTGTGAACCTAAGTTGAACATAAGTTGAGTTAACTTAAGTTTACTCATCATTAAGCTGAGTAACAGTACAGATGCCCCTTGGCGGTACAGCTGTGAACTCCACAGGGCCGCCTTTTAGGGAGGAGGGTGGCTTCCTCTGCTGTTTTGGATTTCCCACCGTTTGTGGTAGGAAGGTTCAGGGCCATGGAGCTCCAGATTTACTAGCTAGAACTGTTTCATCCTGTGTGTGAGGCTCAGGAGCCCGTAGATCTTCTGGTTAACTTGACTGAGTGGCGGTTTCCCTGTGGCCATCTTTTCCCGCTAGATGCACCAGTGGCCTGTCCACTTAGGGAAAGACTAACATGAGCAGAGGGGTGTTCCATGTTTGGTACATATTTGGGTAGAGAGATCTCAGGAAAACACGTTCTTAGAACTGCAGCCAGCTTGGGGCGCCTGGCTGGCTCATTTGGTTAAGCATCCGGCTTCGGCTCAGGTCACGATCTCATGGTTTGTGAGTCTGAGCCCCACGTCGGGCTCTGTGCTGACAGCTTGGAGCCTGGGGCCTGTTTCCGTCTCTGTGTCTCCCTCTCTCTCTGTCCCTCCCCCGCTTGTGCTCTGCCTCTCTCTCAAAAATAAGTAAATATTTAAAGAAAAAAAAAAACAACAACAAAACTTCAGCCAGCTCTACCTGTGTGGAAACAAAACAGAACCTCTGTTGGAAATGGAAGTAAACATCCGTTTCGAACTTCATTTGGCAGGTGAAAACATTACACACCAGTGTAGGTGGAGTTTTCATTGACACTGAGCTTGGAAACATTTTTAAACAATGACATGTGACGAAGTAATAATACAGGAGTGTGTGGTCTTCAACCGCATGCTAAGGACTCCGTGATCAAATTAGGACTACAGTTTTCTGTTTCCACAGTCTGAGGACCAAGTGTCCCACAGAAGCTGCACAGAACAGTCCTGCGTTCTTATTAATGACTGTGCTCCTGTCCGGCGACTCAATTTCCCTATTATCTGTTTCAGAAACTGTCGGGGCAGAAGATAAGTCCGGTTCTGGGGATGTTTGGTCAGTCCATATCAGGAGGCATTGATATGGATGGAAATGGCTATCCTGGTAAGCTGTTTTTCTTTAAAGGCAAATGAGATAAACGAGCATAAATGCTTGAGGTAGAGTCATTTCCAGTCTGGTAAGCAGTGGCCACATCTATTTAGAATCAGGAAAATTCCCACAGTAGAATGGGATGCTTTGCCTAGTGCTCGATTTGAAGGTGTTGACGTTTATTTTGGGCTTTTAGAATGATCTGTGCTGAAGAGTTTAAGCACCACAAGGGTGGATTGCAACAGTGATTTCGAAGGAAACAACGACAGAAAAACAAAAACAAAAACCAGTGATTTCTGTGGCAGCAGCTCTTTCTAAAAGCACTGTCCACTTTGAAAATGTTAGCAAAAACTCATGTTTTGCTCAATAATTACCCGTATTAAGAGGCTTCTTACTCTTGAGAGGGAAAAAGGAGCTGAGCAATCCCTTCCCCACCCACCTCCCAGCCCCTGCAAGAAAATTAAAAAAATTTGGAGCAGAAAAGAAAACCATGCCCTCTCCCTGATGGACAGAACAGACCTTCACCCTTCAAGGCTGCCTGCCTTGGCTTCAAGGTTAATGAATGCCTTGTGGTGGTTGAGGCTAATTGAATAAAAATGCACGATTTCCAACCTCAATCCCAAGTGTTGTCCAGTTAGGTAAAATTGACTGGGCAGTGGGATGATGGTTCTTCTGGTGTTTGAAGGGGATGCAGTGTGGTTAGGTGAGGAAATGAGATAAGAATTAGAAAAAAATCCAGGGGGCACCTGGGTGGCGTCTGACTCACTGTTGATCTCATCCCAGGTCATGATCCTCAGGATCGTGAAGTTGAGCCCTGTGTTGGGCTCTGTATTGGGCTCCATGCTAGCATGAAGCCTACTGAAAGAAAGAAAGAAAGAAAGAAAGAAAGAAAGAAAGAAAGAAAGAAAGAAAGAAAGAAAGAAAGAAAGAAAGAGAGAGAGAGAGAGAGAGAGAGAGAGAAGAGAGAGAGAGAGAGAGAGAGAGAGAGAAAGAAAGAAAGAAAGAAAGAAAGAAAGAAAGGAAGGAAGGGGAGAGAGAGAGAGAGAGAGAGAGAGGAAGAGAAAAGAAAAGAAAAGAAAAGAAAAGAAAAAAAGAAAGGAAGGAAGAGGGAGAGAGAGGGAGGGAGGGAGGGAGGAAGAAAGAAAGGAAGAAGAGAGGGAGGGAGGGAAGGAAGGAAGAAAGGAAGGAAGGAAGAAAGGAAGGAAGGAAGGAAATTTGAAAGAATCCAAAACCATCATGGAATCCAGGAAACGCTTCCATGAAACCATAGATCATCTTGCTATCTGCAGGAAGTATTTCTTTCCACTTAAAACGCCTCCAAAGGATCTCTGAAATCCAGTGCGATCCTGTACAAGGGCACCACCGGACTCTTGTAGTTTCTTATGGGCAGCAGTTTTGATCATTTCTTGTGACTTTCCTGAGCTAGGAGGAAGGAATAGGAAAGGGTCATTGTCGAAGTTTTTGTTCCTGTGGACACTCACGGGTCTTTGTAAGTGGGAGAAGGCAGTTGTTCTCATTTGGGGTAATTTGTGGCCGCCTCAAAATAATACCTTACGGTGGTTTAGCACTTCAATATACGCAAAATGCTTCCACATGTAATATACATCTTATGGTTAGCGCAGCAGGTAGGTAGAGACAGGGTGTCCTCCACTTGATAAGGATACTGAGCCACAGAGAACTTAGGGGACTGGCCAGAGACCACATCGTGGTGGGAGGGGACATACCTTCAGCTCTGCACACGCACTGTGAGCAGGTGTGTGTTCACACTTCGTGACCCGTGTGAATTTCTTGCCTTTTTTGTAAAAGAAATGACAAATTGCCCTGGTTCTTTTATTTTCAAATATCTAGTCAACTCAAAAAGACTATTGGAAACGGCAAAATTAACAAGCACACCCAAGTACAGAAATTTTTAGCAGCACTACAATTCATGGGTTTGCTGTTTCTTTTTCCTTGATGAGAGTATTGTATAGACATGGGGATTCAGGCTCTCTCGGATTCAGATGCTTGGCTCTGTGAGGCGGTAATGGGAATCTCAGGACTAAGGAGTCTGTATTCGAGGGGAAGAAAGGCGGAGAGTTCTTGGATGAGTATATATTTCCTAAATTAAAGTTACCCAAGAATAAACATTACCAGCTAACACTTGCAGGTTGGTTTGTGGTGTACTACGTATTTCATGAATTTTCAGATGTAACTATATGATTTCACATATTTAACATGTACTTAAATATTTAAAAATTATCATATTTAACAACTGTTTAATTTTGTGTTTAATAAATATTTAACAGAGGTCTTCTGATTTAAACGTTATGAAGTCTCATCAGATTTTGAAGAAGACACTGGGGATAATTATGTCCATACTACAGACAAGGACACCCTGAGAACCTCTGAGGTCACACAGAGTGAGGGGTGGAGCAGAGATGATTCACATGTTCTACAGAACCTAGAGCTTTTTCCAGGTCCTCTAGTTCCAAACACCCATCTCTCTAGTTCACTGGTGTCCAAAAGATACATAACATGAGCCACATATATATTTAAAATATTCTGGGACTTATATAAAAAAGGATGAAAAGAAAATAGGTGAAATTAATTCCGATAATCAATGTAAAAAATTTTGAGCTAGTTCATGTTTTTTTGTGCCAGGTCTTTGAAATTGGTCTGTATTTTACATTTCCTACACATCTCAGTTCAGACTGACCACGTTTCAAGGTCTCGACAAGCCACACCTGCTGATGGGCAACCATGCAGGACAGTGTGGCTCTCACTTTTACGAGATTCTTGTATGGCCCAGAGGAAGGCTGTCAGGGGCCTCTGACCTCAGTGCTGGGCCCCCGTGGCTGTGGACCTAGGCAGGGGGCGGGTGGGATGGGCTTCAACACATTTTTGAATGCTGTGAACTTCTCATTTTCAGATGTGACTGTTGGAGCCTTCATGTCCGACAGTGTAGTTCTTCTAAGGTGAGATGCTTCTCGAATTCCATTCTTCGTGGTGGGGGCTGGAGTTTGGCGGTAGGGTGGTAAGGGGAGTTATTCCCCGTTAGTCCGTAATTCTGTCTGTCCTCTTCCTGGAGGCGAGGGGTGCTTGGAAAGTGAGGATGTTGCCTTTCTTTTCTCGTTCTTCTTATCTCCTATCCCAGAGTTCCAGCTGGTGGACCTTGAATGGCCTGCAGCTATGAGGTGGTAGCATTCCTGGAGCTTCTAGACAGAGCCTGGGGTGGCTTAAGCCTTAGGGATTTTGCCTCTTGCCTTGAACAACTGCTTCATTAACACGTGTGCACGATATGATCGTTTCCTATGGGTGCAGGACACTCAAGGGGGCTCTGAAGCACTGCCCTGTCCCATCTCTTAGTCCCGACCTGTTACTCCCTAGACACCTGGGGGCCAGGAGCCTCTTGCCCTTAGGACAGGACACCACTGCCCGCGGAGGCCAAGGTGAGGGACGTGAGCTCGTGAGCTCGTGAGCTCGGGCCCAGGGTTCCTAGAGCCCCTGTGGCCTGGCTCTCTCCTACAGAGGCTGTGGGCTGCCGTCCCGCTGTGAACCATCTCCAAGGATTTCTGTCTGTGTGAGTCAGAGGAGGCAGAATTACCCTTTGGAGTGGGAGCCAGCTCTTAGGTTTTGTTAATAACCTGATGGCAGAACTTTCTAAAACAGGCCAGTAGGATCTTAGAGCTGGAAGGGATCCCAGAGGCCATGTAGTTGCACACCCCAGATTCTTCTCATTCAGCAGTGCCTTCCTTTGAGTGCCTTCCTCTGAGTCTCCAGCGGCTGCAAGCAAGGCACAGGGCCTCCTTTTGAATGAGGTGCCCGGGGTGGGAGCTTAGTAACTTCTGAGGGAACCAGTTAACCCCCAGGCAATTCGGAATGTTAAATTGTTAAGGAGGCAGGATAGCCTTAGGCTAGGAGGGTCAACTGGGGGGGGGGGGGCCGGTGCGGATGGCCTGGATTTGAATCCCTCCTCTGTTTGGCAGGAGGGGGGTTCCTGGGTAGGTCAGGTAACCTCTCTCAGTATTCTCACCCGTTAAAAAGGATAACGGCAGTACTTACCTCACTGGGTTGGTAGAACTCCACTGAGTTGGTACGAGTTAGTAGTTCAAGCCAAATGCGTAAGAACGGTCCGGTGGTCGATACGTGTTAGCAGCTAGATAAACTGGGCTAAATTCTGCCTCTCGATCCTGTATCTTGCACGTAGCAGCCCTTCAGTACTTGATGTTGGCATGTGACTTCACTAAGATGACGCCTCCCTGGTTGTTTTCATTATTGCCGGGTGATTAGGTCTCCGCTTTCTTCATCAACCAACCCTTCCTGTGGGTTGGCCGTTTCCTCTGAGATAAGCCAGCTTATGTACAGATAGATGACTGAAGTCACACTTCGGAAGCTGAGTTCGCCCACCGCCCCTGTGCCCCTGTGCTGTCCTCCCCCTCTTCGTCACCCCAAGCAGCCTGCTCTGGCTTGTCGCAACTCCTCTTGAACAAAACACAATCCCCGGCTCTCTCTCGCAGTTGAAAACGGGCCCTCTCAAAACCGGGAGCGGCTGACTTAAGGTAGATCCTGGAAATTCTCCTTGTCGTCATTCTTGTATTTTATAAACTTCCAGCCGTGAGCTTGGGCCCAGAGGGCGTTTTCTCTCCCTCTCTTTCATGGCAACGCACGGCCTTCTCCTGGAGTTTCGCCCACACGTGGATGTCAACGTCAAGTGAGGCAGTTACACGGCGACGGGGGCCCCAGACCCCAGCCTGGGGTGGGGGTGGGGGGTGAATCTGGTGAGGAGAGACCTTCCAGGGACGAAGGCAGGGTCCTTCCGGGGCAATGATACAACTAGTGTTTGGTAAGTGCCCACCTACCACACGCCAGGCCCCCCGTCTGGGCACTCACGTGCCTTAACTCTTTTTGGTGGTTCTTGTTGTTTTGTTTTTTGTACTGAGGTAAATTTGCATACAGCAGAGCCTGCCCATGGAAGCATACTGCTTCGGTGAGTTTTGACCAGTGTAGCTGCCTGTGGAACTGCCACCCCATGAAGATAAGTAACATAGCTGGGAGCCTGGGTGGCTCAGTCAGTTGAGTGTCCGGCTCGTGACTTCGGCTCAGGTCGCGATCCCACGGTTCATGGGTTCGAGCCCCACATCAGGCTCCGCACTGACCGTGCAGAGCCTACTTGGGATTCTTTCTCTCTCCCTCTATCTCTGCAACCACCCCCCCACCCCCCCGCTCATGTGCTCTGTCTCTCTAAATAAATAAATAAACTTAAAATAGATAAAGAACATTTCCATCAGTCCAGAAAGTTTCTTCCTGCCTCTTCCCAGTTATGCCCCCTCCTGATAGAGCAATTCTTCCTGTTCTAAAATTTCACATGAGTGGAATTATATAGTACACACCCTTTTGGTTGTGGCTTCTTTCCCTCAATAGAGACTCATCTATGCTTTGTGTGTTGTTCAGTTCTTTTTTACCCCTTACTTAGTAGCTGTCCATTGACTGAATATACTGTAGTCTGTTCATTGGTTCTCTTGTCGATAGAACATATTTTAATTCTTAGGTTTTTAAAAAAATTTTTAAAGTTATTTGTTTTGAGAGAGAGAGAGCGCGCGTGGGGGGTGCAGGGGTGGGCAGAGAGAGAGGGAGAGCAAGAATCCCAGGCAGGCTCCGTGCTGTCCGTGTGGAGTTTGAACTAGCGTGGGGCTTGAACTCATGAACTGTGAGATCGTGACCTGAGCCGAAACCAAGAGTCGGACGCTTAACCCACTGAGCCACCCAGGGACGCCCAATTCTTAGTTTCTGTAACAGCTCCATGATAGAGATATTTTTATTCTCATTTTACGGATGAGGAAACCAAGTGGCACTGAAGTTTTATTAATTTTCAAAAAGAAGATCATCGTAGGTTGTGGTCAGTGCCGGGAAGGTGATAGAGCAGGGCTGTGTGGTTGGGGGCACCTGCCCGCATTGAGTCCAGCAGGGGAGGCCATGTAGAGTGAGTCCTGTCAGAGGTGGTGGTGTGGGGTCAGCGGTGCCCTTGTCTCTGGGAGGTCTACAGAAGTGAGGGGCAGAAGTCAGATCGCTGTGGGTGAGAGAGAGAAGGAGAAGCAAGAAAACAAATGGTGGAGTTTGACTCCTTTCCAGCAGCCAGGCTACAAAGGAGCAAATGGGATTGCCGCCTGGCTCTGGGATTAGGCTGAGAGGGTCTTTGAAGCCTCCCTGCTCTCCCGAGTCCCTTTCTATCCTGCAAGAATCAGATCCATACAAACCTTGCCCCAACCCCTCTCTTGCCTTGGGGCCGGAAGAGACAGGGAGGAGAGGACGAGGATGAATGGGGGCTGAAGGGGGAGGAGGGAGGTGGGATGTGTGTAGGCTGTGAGTGGCAGGCACCTCCTCTTGGAGCTGGGCTCCAAGATCGGAACAGGCCCCGGGCAAGGTTCAGCAGGGGACGTGGGCGAGGAGGAGCTCCTCGGGTCTCTTCTGGGAGCTTCAGGTACTCAGAGTGCGGGGAAAGCTTTAGAGGTGAGCTGGGCCCGTTAGAGAGGGGACAGGGAGGAGCAGGCAGGCGGAGGGACTGCTGAGGATGTTTGAGCAGCCGGGAAGGCTGGTCATCTGTGGTGACATCTGCTGATGAGCTGCCGGACGTGGCTGAACAACCGTGGGCAAGAAGGTCTGGAGACATCAGCTGGCTAAGCTAGGTGGGCATCTCCGGCAGGGCCCAGCTGGCTGGCAACTTAGGTGGACTTTGAGTCACTTCGGAGTTTGGGTGGGACCCGAAAAGGAAGCCAAGCACGTGTATGCGTATGTGCAAAACACAGCACGCCCGTTCTTATGCCTCTCAGGAAGAGACTCCACATGTGTATGGGCTTGAAATCCTCTGGGCTGCCGTTAAGAGAAAAACCTTACTGAGGTTGGTTTTAAGTACCTAGACCTTCATTAGCTTCCTGGACGAGGCGGCTCCAGGGCTGTTTGGTAGCCTGGCATCTCCACCAGGGGTGTAGGCTCTTTGTCTGTTCCCCTGTGTCTGTCCCGTAAGCGGCACCTGCCCCCGTCGGAAGCTGGGGTGATGGGAGCCGGTACCACATCAGAGGACATCCTAACTGGTTTTACTGTTTGCTTGGAAGTACATACAGGTGAAATACAGATCTACCTTGACTTAGGAAGGAGTTAATGTTATGATAAACCCATCATAAATTGAAAATATCATGAGTGGAAATGCATTTACTGCCTGAAACCTCCTGAACATCACAGCTTAGCCTAGCCTACGTTGACTGTGCTCAGAGCGCTTACATTTGCTGAAGGTTGGGCAGAATGATCCAACACAAGGCCTATTTGATAGCACCGTGTTGATTATCTCACGCAAATTATTGAACTCTACGGAGAGCGACCATCAGAATGGCCATGTGGGTACAGAAGATCTGGCTCTCTCGTGACTGGTTGCTGACCCTAGGAGCTGCACCCACTGGTCCCCACACGATCATCCCACATAGCACCAGCATGCAAAAAGACCCAAATTCACAATTCAAAGTCCAGTTTCTATTAAATGCACATGGCTTTCGCCCCTTCATCAAGTAGAAAAATCATTAAGTCGAACCATCATAAGTCAGGGACCATCTGTATCAGGATCTGAACTGTCAGAGTCATCAGAAAGAAGTATTCCAGCCACCAGCTTTTTAGAAATAAAGTCTTGGGGCGCCTGGGTGGCTCAGCTGGTTAAGCATCTGACTTCAGCTCAGGTCATGATCTCACGGTTCGTGGGTTCGAGCCCCGCATCGGGCTTCACGCTGACCGTGCAGAGCCTGCTTGAGATTCTCTCTCTGCCTCTCCCCCATTGTGTGTATGTGGGGGCGCTCGCTCTTTCTCTCTCTCTCTCTCTCTCTCTCTCTCTCAAAATAAATAAACTTTAAAGTCTTGGAAGCCTTTGCAGTGCTGTCCTTGGGTGCCCCTTTGCTTTTCTCTCCGAGGCTGGCCCAGCTCTGCCCTGCGTGAGTTTGCCTTCTCAGATTAGCTTGGGAGGGCAGGGCATGTGTCAGGGTGATAGGCTACTCTTTCTGTGCCACTTAAGTTCAAAGGAAATGGTGAGAGAGTTCAGGAGAGATTTTGGGGCTTTCTGTGGTCCAAAGACGATTCTTGGAATTGAAACAGGTTCGAGGGCCCGATCTGATGTTGGTGGGACGTGGGCTTCTGAAGGTCCTTGTCCTCACGTTAGAGGAATCTGCGTTGATAGGCTCTGTCCATGTCCCTGTCAGTTCGCCAGGTGGCTCACCTTGCCATCCTCTGCAGGGCTCTGCTGTGAGGAAGGACCAGGCGGCCTCCCCGACACGGTGGCCCCTGGGATGGTGGGAGGCGGAAAGGCCTTTCCTCCATGTGGTGACCAGGCAGGATGTGCCCTGGGCAGGGTGGAGGCTTTCATGGGGTGGAGACCAGCTCTCCCTGGTGCCTGTGTCGGTTGTATGAAACTTGAGGCCCTCCTGTGGTTTTCAGCACCTTGGCCTGGAGAGAAGTTGGTACCCATTTAACACCTAGGGATTTTGAACACCTACCCTGAGGATGTCAGGATGAATTTGCTGGGATCCTAGCCCTTAAGGGGCCTGCAGGCTGGTGGGGCAGGTTTGGAAGTAGATAAGAAACTTCATTAATAAGTGAGGTGAGGTGTGAATATAGTGCTGGGGCCGTGGGGGAGGGGACCCAACTACCAGGGGTCTTCGGGAAGGCCTCCTGGGAGGGGGAAGGCAAGCTGGCTGTAGAAGGACCCCGGGGGCTTTAGAGAGTGTCTCTGGCATTTGTACAAACACACTGACCAAGAGCAGGCCATTTGTTTTCTAAGTTATTTATAGCATCTTCTCAGGATGAACCCAGAAGAAAGTTGGAAGGCCCCAGCACATTGGATTTCTCTCAGGCACCGCTGTTGTCTGACTTCTGCCGGCCTCTCAGCTGGATTTGCTCTGGGAGACCCACAGTTCCCTTGTACTTGCCACAGCTGTCCTGATCTTGGCCCACATCCATGGCAGTGGTGGCAGCAATGAAAACCCCTCCCCCCCTCTGGGCCTCGTGTCTCCCTCCTTCCCTCTTTCTCCGAGGTCTTCCTTAATACTTGTGTCTCTGAGAGTTGTGCTCCTCTTTCCCATCTGTCTTGTCACCGCGGGCGCTCCGCAGGATCTTTGCACACAAGGGAGGTCATTGTTCACAAGCCACTAAAGCCCCTTAATCTTGTTATGTCACCCCAGTGGCATGAAGGCCGGGGCTCCCTAGAGGTAAGAGGATCTCTTTGTGAGCCCTGGAGGGAAGAAGGTTAAGCCACCCGCTTAGGTGAACCGTGCCTGAGCAGGTGTTTACAAGGAGAATGGAATGGTGGGAGTCACTCGGCTTTCCCCGGGCGACCCTGGGGAATCCACGGGGGGCACAGCAGGGATGCTGTGCATCCAGTAAGCACAGGGTGGGGTTTGAGGGTGGTCCATGTTGGCGATAAGAGTGCGGATGTTTATGGGGTTTCACTGGCTCCTGAGGCCAGCGGTTGATTTCTTCAGCTCTGAAGTGCTTTGCTGTTACCAGCTGGGACTCCATGAATCAGGTTCTTTTAGAAAAATACTTGATGAATCGAGGGGAGTAAACGGAGGGGGAGGTTTGACCCAGCGGATGGGACTGGAACTCTGTAGTTCTTGTTCCCAATGACAGTACATGCTTTGGGGGATTCCCCATGGTGCATCTCTGTCTCCAGCCCTGGCATCCGCTGTAGGAACTCCTCTTAAATATATTACTATCTTTCTAATAAAATGGAAATCGGAACTTAATTGGTGAAATTTTAAATAATCACCCAACATCTGGCAGTTCATTTATGGCTTCAACCAGATGTGTTTTATTAACAACTGACTTGCCTTTATTACTGGGAAGCTAACCATTAATTTATTAGGAAATAAACCACTTCTAAAACCAGGAAAAAGTATTTACGGGGCACACTGGCCCTTCCCTCATGGGTAATTTCATGCTTTAATTAAATGCTGGGCTGAAGGCCTAGGATTTCTTTCGCCCGGTTAGTTCTTGCTTGGTTCCGAGAGAGCATGACTAAGTCACCTCCACCTCTCGACATGCAGGGCGAGACCCGTCATCACGGTGGATGTCTCCATCTTCCTCCCGGCCTCCATCAACATCACGGCGCCTCAGTGTCACGATGGGCTGCAGCCTGTGAACTGCCTGAATGTCACCGCCTGCTTCAGCTTCCACGGCAAGCATGTTCCAGGAGAAATTGGTAATGAGCCACTGAGCGAGGGCTCAGGAGGCCACCTTGGCTGGCGTGGGCTTGTGGGATTGTGGCTGCTGATGGGTTCTTCTGGATTCTTTGCCCTCCCTGTGCATTCCGACTGGTTTTGCGGGCAGCAGGCACGCAGGCCGGATACCCTTTCCCTCTGGGGTTCTTGCTTTTTTCTGCTTCCCATAGTTCCCCTGTTTAGCATAACGTCCGGCTCTAGAGCGAATAACGTTTGACCCCAAGCATCCTTTCCCCACACGTGTGACCAGACTGAAACCTCACTGGGCCACAGGTGTCACAGGCCAGTGGGACTTGTGGAAAGGTAGTGACCGGAGCCTGGCCCTTACAGAACATTCCATTCAGTTAGAAAAAAGGAGTGGTGGGTATTTGGAGACTTCCCCTGAGCCTGTGGCACCACCAGATGTCAGGGCCTTAAGCCTGAGGAATCTGAGACCACGGGTCGATGGTAAGATTGGGATGCTGAGGTTTACGGAGGCTTAGGCCTGCAAAAGGGGGAGCTGCTTTGTCGGCTTCGGATGATTGGACAGAGACCCCCAGCCCTGCAGTGTGTCTCTGGCTGGGGAAGGCCAGCTTGCTAGCCCAGCTCCAGAGACGGCACCAAGCCCTCGAACAGGATGGGCTCCGTGTGGAGGAGAACTCAGTGTGTGATCACCTGAAGGACACGAATCTGGAGCAGTTAGTTGTGCAGATCAATAGGTGCTTTGTTTTTATTTGAAAGGCTGATTTAATAATAGAAAACAGAGTTCTAGAAAAAAAATAACCCACAACACAAAAAGGACCTGGACTTACTGCCTTTCTTAGACATTTAAAATTTTTTTTTAAACATTTACTTATTTTTGAGAGAGACAGAGCACGAGTGGGGAGGGGCAGAGAGAGAGAGAGGGAGACACAGAATCCGAAGCAGGCTCCAGGCTCCGAGCTGTCAGCACAGAGCCCGATGCGGGGCTCCAACTCATGGACCATGAGATCATGACCTGAGCTGAAGTCAGATGCTCAACCGGCTAAACCATCCAGCCACCCCAAAATGTTGTTTTTTTTTTTAAAATTTTGTTTTATTCATTTTTTGAGAAAGACAGAGTGCGAGCAGGGGAGGGGCAGAGAGAGGGGGTGACACAGAATCCGAAGCAGGCTCCAGGCTCCGAGCTGTCAGCACAGAGCCCGACATGGGGCTCCAGCCCACGAACCATGAGATCATGACCCAAGCTGAAGTCGGACGCCTAACCGACCGAGCCACCCAGGCGTCCCCCCAAAATATTTTTAATGTTTATTTTTGAGAGAGAGAGAGAGACAGAGACAGAGAGACAGAGACAGAATGTGAGTGGGAAAGGAGCAGAGAGAGAGGGAGACATAGAATCTGAAGCAGGTTCCAGGCTCAGAGCTGTCAGCACAGAGCCTGATGCAGGGCTTGAACTCACCGCGAGATCATGACCTGAGCTGAAGTCGGATGCTTAACCGACTGAGCCACCCAGGCGCCCCTTCTTAGACATTTTTAGGATCAAGTTATCTTCCTTCCCTACTCACACTGGTCCCTGGACCCAACAGTACCAGCCTCTCTGGGAGCTTGTTATAAATGCAGAATCTCAGGTTTTGCGCTAGACCTCAGAATCAGAATCTGCATTTTCATAAGATCCCACAAGACCCGTGTGCACATTTATGTTTGAGAAGTGCTGCTGGAGTATGTGTGTGTGTGTGTGTGTGTGTGTGTGTGTGCGCGTGCACGTGCCAACACAAACCCAGACATGCAGAAATACGCTTCCATGTGCTGGTCCATTTCCCAACTGCACCTTGAATGCTCTGCCTTATTCAACAGTGGGCTAATCCTTCTAGGCTAAGGGTCTCATTGGTACTTTATCTTGATCTTCAGGTGGATTGAGTAAGTTCTGCAATCAAACCTTGAACTTTTTCGTGTAAATATTTTTTAGAAGAACTTAGAAATTTCAAAATTGGATGTAAACATACCATGAACTTGAGACTTGGTTAGTGACAGAGGAATAACAAACGTTTTATGTGTAGCCCAGGGAGGAAAAGATCATGCTCAATGAGAAAATTGCTCTGTCAGGATCACATAGCTATCGGTGAAGCCAGGAATTGAATCCTGGTCTGATGACACTTAGTTTTGCTTTCCAAAAACGAATTGTTTAAAACCTCAGTCTCTAGGGAAGAAAATTTTTTTTCTGTTGGTCCTGGGACTCCTGTGTCCTCTGCCTAATTAGATGGTGTGTGTTCTATCAACTGCCAACTCCTGATGTAGTTGGACTCTATTAAAGAATGTTATAAAAGAATTGTTGAGTTGAAGGTTAATGTTGGTGTGCATAAAAATAAGCAGAACTCTTCTAGAACTCTAAAATAAGCAAGTGATTAATAGTTCTTGTGTGTGTTCATTCGACAAATGTTTATTGTGGCCTGACATGTGCCAAGCATATTCTCGTGGAGCTTCTAATGGGAATCGCAGAGTTTCTATCTCTCGATCCTGAAGCAGCATACACAATTCCCAGGCTCTTTAATGACCTCACTGTTAGGGTGAAACGGAAGGTAATTTGGCAGAGCAGGAAGAGAGGAGAAGAAGCCCAAGATGTAAGTTCTGAGCAAGAGGGATTTCAGAGCACAAGAAAGGTAGTAGAGAAAACCCTGATTTGAAGTTCATGGCTGAGCCAGGAGGAGACGTGGCTGTCTTCTCGTGCTGCTCCCCACCAGTGGGCCTTTCTGGGCTCCGGTCACTGGGACTCCTTTTCGTTGACCTCGAGGGAGAATTTTAATGAAGTCTAGGCTTCACCGTGACCCTTGAAGTGTCAGGGAATAGGGAGCGAAACGGGCAGTTGGGGGGCACACGGCAGTGCCCCCGGCGGGCAGCGGAAGCAGGTGCTGGACGTCAAGTAGCAGAGTGCTGTCCTGCTCAGCTCGCTTCCTTGGCCTCCGTCAGCCACCTGGGCTCATTGATGAACCCAGACATCCCTTTACAATCTAAGCGGGTCTTTCCTCACGCCTGTTTAAGGCTGGGGCTTCATGATCATGACAACTGGGGAATTTTGGTATCGGCAGGGCAGTGCAGAAAATAACCACATTCTGTTTTCCTTTGCCCTCCCCTGGCATTCAGGGAAATGTGCTGTGTCTCTGTCTTTGCTGAAATCCAGTAAAAGACGAGCCAGCAGTAGAATATGGAGAGACTTGAGGAAGGAGAAATGGGCAGCTGCTATGGAAATGCGATAGAAATCAGGGAGGTGGGAGGTAGCTTGTGTGGGTCGCACTGCCCCGGGGTGTCCCCGAGCCCAGCACGGAAGACAGCGCCTTGGCCCTGCGTGGGCAGGAAGATTGGGTCCCTGGTCTCCAGGTGGTGGAGGGGTGGGGGCACCGTCATCCTCCAGCTTTCCAGGCTCAGTGGCTCCAGCTTTCCGTGGCCCGGCCCACGCCTTGGGAGCCCAGAGCCGGAAGCTGTGCAGGAGCCTTGCTGGTGGTGGTTCTGGCCCCGGGCTGCCTGGCAAAGGAAGTCTTCCTCGGGCCCACCTTCCAGGCACCTCTCAAGGTCTGCGTATCTGGGGCTGTGTCTTGTCCCTAGAACGGCCGCGGTGGGGCCGTGCGGCTGGCGCGGTGCGATAAAGAGGCACCCGTGGTGTGCTCGGGACTTCTGAATGGCTGTGAGGGCACAATCCAGCTGCTGGCAGCTTTGCCACAGGGCCTCCCTCGGGGTGGTTTTGGGAGCTATAGGAACTTCATCTTACTTTAAGAGTCTTGCCTCTGGTTTCTTCTGTCCTTGAGGACCTGATGGGGCTCTAGCACGTGCATAGAGAAGGGACGCCATTCTCCCCTTTGTTTTCTGCGTTAGCAATGGAAAACCACAGCTCCCACTTGCTCTCAGGAGTATTCGGGGCCAGCTGATTTGCCGAGCCCCTGGAGGGGCAGGGGTGGTCCCTGGCAGTACTGTGGGGACGACACAGGCTCTCGGTAGGGGTGGCACTGCTGTGGCCCCTGTCACGGCAGGATCCGGTTATTGCAACAGAATTTAACATTGGGAACTGGCAAAACAGGTCACGAAGGGCCTGCTGGTAACTGTAGGAAGCAGCCCCCCACTTCTGGGTCGGCACCAGGTGGGTGCACGGTGTGCTCCCCAGTCCAGTTGTAGCCCGTGGGATGTCCGGATCTACGTTCCGACTGAATCCAACACTGAGGGCGGGGCCCGGCCCCTGGAATTTAGCAAGCCTCCACGTGGCTTAGACCTGAGAACCACCGGTCAGGCAGACAGAGGGAAAAGGTCACACTTGGGGTGAAATGCTTCCTTGGGGTTGTCAAAACCTAGAAGCTCAGGGGGCGCCTGGGTGTCCAACTTCAGCTCAGGTCGTAGTCTCCCGGTCCGTGAGTTCGAGCCCCACATCAGACTCTGTGCTGACAGCTCGGAGCCTGGAGCCTGCTTCGGATTCTGTGTCTCCCTCTCTCTGTGTCCTTCCCCCACTTGTTCTCCTTTTCTCTCTCTCAAAAAAATTTTTTTTAATTTAATTTAAAAAACCTAGAAGCTCAGAGAAGGGACCCTGCAGACCTGGGGACCTAAACCTCGGAGAAGGGCCCTAGCTGGTGCTGGCAGTGACTCCGAGGGGTGCAGGAGGGGAAAACTGAGATTGGTATTAAAGTGCTGTTGGAACCAGCTGCTGGGGAAATCTGTCGCTGGGTGAAGCTGATAGGAGTAGGAAGCAGGCAGGGAGATGATACAGTCCCTTCTCCGTCCACCAGCCTTGCAGCCTCCCTCGAGCTGTCCATCCGGGTAGAGCCTCCCACAGAACTGCTGGCAAAGCAGAAATGAGGTTTGGAGAGCCCCAGACCCAGCATCGCGGAGCAGGGGGGTCTGGAGCTGAGAGACAACAGCTTTGGGAACTGGGGCAGCAGATGGCCAGTCACGTGGAATTACCGAGGCACCTGCTGGGCCGTTCAACAGTTACTAAGTTCCTAGGAGTGCCACACTGTGCATTCCCTGGCAGCAAGGCAGAGGCCAGGCCGAGCCCTGGCCCTCACTGAGCTTGCACTCTGTCTGCAGGGAAGGAGGCAGACAAAAACCGCCCCTGCTCCCTCACTCCCAGACCCACGTGTCTGGGTCCCTCTGTGCGGTAGGCCCCAAGTTCAGTGCTGGGGTGCAGGCACACACCCAACGGCAGAGGTTCAGAGAACGGATTTATAACTTCCTTCACCAAGCGGTTGAAAACAAGAGTTCTGCCCATCCCAGGTCTTATTGCCGACTTCATCCCTGGCCTGGGGAGCAGATTTTCACTCCTCGGAGCCTCCTGGCTGCTGTAAGTAAGGGTGGTGAGTGCTGTGCCTGAAGGGTCCTGCCCTTACCCACGGGCTGAGCCTCTACCTACCGCCTGACCAGGCTAATGCCTAAATGTGCTTGTCGGTCTCTGGAGGCTAAGGATCCAGCCGACAATTCTGGACTCTCACCAGCGTGCTAAATGAAAACCAGGAGAGGATGAGCCCTAAGTGGTTGTGTTTTGGGCTCCGATCTGGCGCCCCTCGTTTCCGTGGCTCTCAGCAGAGCTGTGAGCAAGCAGGGGTGCCTGCCCTCCCTCCAGGTCCTGAGAGATGGCACCAGGTCATCCAAGCCAGTAGCAGAAGTAGGGTTGTCTCCAGACCCTTCCTCTGGCTTTAGGGGGTGTGTCCCCTCCACAGAGTATTTGCACACAGAGAACATTCTCTGAGCTCCTTGTGGTCTCTTGAGAAGCACAGAGATGGGATAATGAGGCAAATCCATGTTATATGAGGAATGGGGTCACCTCGTCTAATAATTACCACCTCATTCCTTTATGGGATGGAGAGAAAGCTTATGAAAGCTAGTAAAGGGGGAAATATCCTTTTTTCCCCCCTTCTCTTGGGAGACTCCGAGGGAAGCTCTGTAAGTCTGGAAGGAGGATTTATTAGTAGAATTTCACAGCTGAAACCATGTTGTGATGGAGAATGGGAATGAATCAAAACCTTGCTGGGACCGAGCAGAGCTGAGTTGATGTGAGACATCTGGCTCCCTCCTGGCCCGGGCCAGCATGGGGGGCCCTTAGGAGCCAGCTGGGGGCAGGGAAAGGAGGAGGCTGAAACATGACTTGGGGCTGGTCAGCTTTTCCATCAACATGACATCATTCGACATGGCATGGACACAAGCTGCCAGAAGGAAAACCTGAAGATGTGGACCGTGTGGTGGGAGCAGGCGCTAATCAGAACCAGCACCCTCCCCGGGATGGGGGCTGGCTGTCCTGGCTTGCATTAGGGGCGGCCACCCTCCCACGGGCTGAACCACGCCAGCTGATTGGCTGCTTCTCTGGGATCTCATCCACTTCTCAGGGACTCCCTTTCAGATACTCTTGGGGTCGGTACTGTTTAGAACTGCCAGTCGAACTCGGGGCTCCAGAATGATCTGCACTACTTCCTGCCACGCTGGTAGCTAGGGTCGACCCTCCTTCCTTGGGCTGGGCTTCCCATGGTGAGTCTTGTGGTGGCTTTCTTCTAGAAGAGAGAGTTTGATATGGAGCCGACTTCTTTTTGTGTGATTTAAAATGTCAAAGTAAATTTTAAATCAAGGAGAGACATTAAGCAGGCGGTTCTAAAGATGAAAAGCTTCCAGAACGATCGCGCTTGGCGAATTGGATAATTCGGTCTGTCTGTGACTGTATATTTTAACAGTTTAGAAAAAATCTGATAGGTGAATGTGTTGGCATGCCCGCGCTCTGCCTGGAGAGGAGCAGCGGTCGTGGTCCTCAGCTCAGTTTCTAGTAACTGTGAGTTGTCTCTGTCCCCCCCTTGAGTTGTAAGAGGGATCTATCGGGTCGGAGAGTCCACGGCGAGATGGGGTTTCACAGGTGTTTGAAAAGTATCCAGCACCGTGCTTGGCCCACACTGAAGGTTGAATCCGATCCCCTTTCCTGAGCTGCCCCATCTTAATTCGGATTCTCCCAGAAGCAGACCCGTGAGTCAAGGATTCGAGCGCACGTGGTTGACCCGGGTGATGATCAGTCCCAGCAAGGACGGGTAGGAAAGTGTGACAGTGAGACAAGAAAGGAAGGCAGCGATGCCCATCAGGGTTCTGTGGAGAAACAGAACCAATAGACTGTGTGTGTAGTAACACTGGAGTGTGGAGGCGGTCTGAAGGTAGAATTCCTTCTTTTGGGGTGACTTTTGTCTTTTTTCTCATAAGGTTTTGATCCGATGAGGCCCACCCGCATTGTGGAGGGCAATCTTTATTCAGAGTCTACTGAATTAAATGTAATCTCATTTAAAAATACGTTTGCAATGACGTCTAGATTGGGTAGTGAAGCCTAGTCAAGTTGACACATAAAATAAACCATCACAGGGGCGCCTAGGTGGCCCAGTCGGTTAAACGTCCACCTTTGGCTCAGGTCATGATCTCACAGTTTGAGTTCGAGCCCCGCGTCGGGCTCTGTGCTGACAGCTCGGAGCCTGGAGCCTGCTTCGGGTTCTGTGTCTCCCTCTCTCTCTGTCTCTCCCCCGCTCACGCTCTGCCTCTCTGTCTCTCAAAAAAGGTTGAAAACAAACAAACCATCACAGCAGCTGCACAGAAGGTGTGTTGTTGAACAAGTTATCACTGCAGGCAGCTGGAGCTGCGTCCTGCTGGGGAACCCTGAGAGTCGGTGTGGAGCACCCTCAGAGTTACCCCAGCCAAGGGATGAGGGACTGTGGCGGGGACCTGGGTTCTCTGGCACTTCTGGTCTGCCATGCGTGTGGGCGGAGCCACCGGAGAAAGCTCTCAGGAAAGGGGGTGAGGGTGCAAGCTGGGCTGGCAGCAGAGGAATGGGACGAGCCAAGAGGATGTGGGTGGGGCACTGATACTGTCCTCTCCGTCTTCCTGGGATCATTTCTACCCAGACTTTCTCTGAGCTCAGCTAGCTCATCGCTGGCAAGAGGGTTCACACGCTGTCCCCATGCCCACCCTTTGTAAGAGAGGGCAGCTCTCCCACCCGGGAGGAAGGCCAGGGAGGGCGCTGCCCGGGACGAGGCCCACTCAGCAGCTTCCCACCGCCATGTTGGTTTGCCTGGCCATGGCCTGGCTTGTCTTCCAGCAGTGCCCATCTCTAGCCCTGGAACAGAAGGTGCAAACTCAGTCCATTTATATGTGTCCTTTCCTACTGTTTGGCTGTTGCCCAGGGAAATTGCGATCAGTAGAAAACAAGTGGGCCAGAGTTCAGTTCTGGATCATTGTGTGTGTTTGGTTCTGCTGTGTGCATGCAAAAAATGTGACTTTTTGTTTTGCCTTTTTTTTTTTTTTTTTTTGGTCAGAAAATGTGAAAAATACCCCAAGCACCAGTGTGGTTGGAATAGCCCTACCCTGGAGGTTAGGAGAGTTCTAGATTGAGCTTTGTGGTGGATGGCCCTCTGGCCAGGAGCAAGTCTGGCTCCCTTTTTGGAGACTCAGTTGTATATCTGAAAAATGAAGGTTTTGAGCTGGATGGTCCCCAGATTGCCCCAAAGCTTCAGCATTCTGCGTGTCCACCTCGCTACCTGCTGTCACTGAGGGAGTCGGTGTGTGACTCTCATATGGGCTCCATGTTTGCTCTGTCACATTCCTTTCCCACAATGCATTCTTTCCTTCATAATATTGCCTGCGAGTATCCAGGTCTCAGGTCCCCCTGGTGACCCTGCCTGGCCTTGGCAATCGGCCGTTTGCCGAAATAAACAAGTTGGGGCAGACCGGCCCTTGCTGACCAGGAATCTGCCAGGGGGCATGGGAAGATCCCTGAGATGGCAGAGGCCCAGGAAAACCATTACACGCGTCAAAAATACGCCCTGTGGCAGCTGCAGAATGCCTGTCCCGGTCACTTTCCTCCCTCCTTGCTTGTACGTACCCTGGTGGCTGATCCCTTTGATGCTATTAAAAGCCAGAGTCATCCCTGCTGCCCTGCTTCACAGACTTAAATGTGGGCAGATGTGAGTGCTTATTACCGGTGCGAGAGCCCCAGGTTCTAAGGGGCTGGTTTGTGGAGACAGGGCATGGGCATGGTTTCCCGTGGCCTCATCTGGTAATTTTGGGGACAGAACGTTCCCTCTCTCTCACTTGAAAAATGCCACATCCCCCTGAATCCCCAAAGCAGTTAAAAAATAAAAAGTATCACAGAGGACTGACCTCTGAAGCAGGGTTCTGTGGTGCAGAAAAGCAGCGAGCTGGGTCCATTGACCCCACAGCCTTATTTGCCGAATAAAACACATTGTTGTAGGGTTACTGACTCTGAACTAATGGAAGTAAAGCCTTTTGGGTTTGTCCAATGTGCCTTCTATGTTGTGACCATCTTTTTTTTTTTTTTTTTGATGTTTATTTATTTTTGAAAGAGAAAGAGAGCACACACAAGTGGGGGAAGGGAAGAGAGCGAGAGGGACAGAGGATCCGAAGCAGGCTCCAGGTTCCGTGCTGACAGCAGAGAGCCCCGTATGGGGCTCGAACATCTGAACTGTGAGATTATGACCTGAGCCGGAGTAGGTTGCTTAACTGACTGAGCCACCCAGGTGGCCCTATATTGTAACCAACTTTTTTTTTTTTTTTTTAAGTTCCAGACTGTGTCACCCTTGCTTTTGCCATCTGCCATCACACATTCAGGTATAGGTGGAGTTTTTGTCTTCAAGAGTGCATTGCAGTACGCCTGAGTTCAGGCCCCACAGTGGTCATGGTTTTGTTGGAACGATGGGCACTGTAATATACATACGTGATCAGTATCCTCACCTACTTGGGAACGAAGTCAGCTTTAGCCTATGTCTGAGTTTCTGTGAGTGTAAGCACCATGAGGGCAGGGCTTTGCCTGCATGGTTCATGTCCCATGTCACATGCCTTTAATAGTGCCTGGCATGTAGTCAGTGCCGGGTGGACCTGATGGCACACGGTCCAAGAGATGTAGCAGTTAGAGAGCACGACTAGGGGCGCCTGGGTGGCTCAGTTGGTTAAGCGTCTGACTTCGGCTCAGGTCATGATCTCACAGCTCGTGAGTTCAAGTCCCATGTCGGGCTCTGTGCTGACGGCTCAGAGCCTGGAGCCTGCTTCGGATTCTGTGTCTCCCTCTCTCTACCCCTTCCGCAGCTTATACTCTGTCTCTCTCTCTCTCTCAAAAATAAATGAATATTGGGGCGCCTGGGTGGCTCAGTCGGTTAAGCATCTGACCTCGGCTCAGGTCGTGGTCTCGCGGTTCGTGAGTTCGAGCCCCATGTCGGGCTCTGTGCTGACGGCTCAGAGCCTGGAGCCTGCTTCGGATTCTGTGTCTCCCTCTCTCTCTGACCCTCCCCCGTTCATACTCTGTCTCTCTCTGTCTCAAAAAAAAAAAAGTTAAAAAAAAAACTAAAAAAAATAAATGAATATTAAAAAAAAATTTGGAGAGCACGACTCAGCATCTGTGAATTACTGGGTGATTGCTCCCTGTGTAGGGCATATGTCCCGTTGCTTTATAGGAATCAGGATAATGTGCAGCCGTGATCATTTCTGCAGATTTTAGTAATAGGCTACAGGTTCACCATGGTATCCCCTTTTCAGGACGCTGTGTTGAGTACGGCTAATTGTTGATGCGTATATCGGTGACTCAGTCGGTAGCTCATGGGGTTTAAGTGAGGGGGGGCCAGGGAGTGTGGCACACAGAGCATCACCAGGGAGGCGGGGGGCAGCCTGGGTGTGTGTTGATTCTGTGAGGGCCCCGGCTGCATGCTTCTCTCCGCGAAGGTGTTGACTTGGGGCGGCTGTCCTCTGTGCTGTGGAGGGCTAGGTGGTGTGTGAAATGCGCTCGTGAGCCTGTGAGGGGGCACCGAGGTGGCCTTCTCTGAGTGCGTGTGTCCTCGCTGACATCTTGACCTTATTTATTGGCAGGCCTCAATTACGTTCTGACGGCTGATGTGGCCAAAAAGGCAAAGGGCCAGTTGCCCAGGGTCTACTTTGTGTTGCTGGGCGAGTCCGTGGGTCAGGTCACAGAGAAGCTGCAGCTGGTCCACATGGAGGAGATGTGTCACCACTACGTGGCCCACGTGAAGGTCAGTCCTCTTTTTTATTCTCAAGCCTTAATCCCTGTGGGTATTCGTTGCACGCTCGTGGGAACTACTTTTGTTGGGTGTTACGTACGCTCTGACTCCTGACGCTTTATTTCACAAGGAGGAGAACATTCACTTTTTCTTTTCAACTTGGAGCCCGACAGCCCTTTTATTTATCTTACTGTGCTGGTCTTAGCCTCTGAGGCAGGGGCGGGGGGTCATGGTGGGCCAGGAGACCAGTGACACTCTCAGACCTTGACTTGTCCTTTTGGGAGGCTTCTCGTCCTCTTCCCTCTTCGAAGCTCGGTGGTCTTGTCAGAGGAGAGCCGTGGAAGCACGTGTGTCTCGCTCTGCAGTGGTGCTGGATCACACCGCGCCTGATGGCTTCCTCAGTGGTCCACTACATGTTAGTGCATAGTCATGGCTAAGGCATTTTAAAACTAGTTGGGCTAGGTTTTATCCCTTGATTACTTTCTGTTTATTTTAGGAGTGCTTTTTTTGGCCCCTTTTCCCTCTTACTCTAAATAAACTTTCAAGTATTTTTTTCCTCTTGAGAGTGTTTGTTAAATACACTTTGCTGCTAATTCCGGACGCCAGGCTTTGATTAGCTACAGGGCGGCCTCTGTGTAGACAGGTGCCGCCAGGGTGGGGGTCCCGGTGGTGCCCGATCCTGCAGCCGTGGCTAGGTGCCAACCCACGGGCAGAGAGCACGGGAGATAGAACGACCCATGTGAACCGGCCACACGGGTGCAAAATGGATGTGGGTCTTGGAGTCCCACAGACCTGGTGTGCGTCCTGCTGGGTGGCGCTTTGAGCTCTGTGTGTCTTAGTTTCTGCGTCTCTAAAGTGGGCACGTATACCTGAAGGGCCTTGGGCGGAGTCTGACTCCCAGCAGGCACTTGGCACTATTATTTGTTTGGGCCATATGTAGCTGCCAATATTCTGACATTCTTGACTTACAAAACTGGTATTTTCATGTAGTTCAACCTAATATTAGCCCGTGGCTTTCTGGACGAGAGTAAAAATAGTCCGCAGAGTAGAGTCTCATTCCATTATTGAGTTGTTGGTGCTGGAGCAGGAGGGTAACAGCTGCTTCTTGATGCTTCTGGATCGTATGTAGAGAAATGCCCCACACGCCCATGGCACTCGGTCTGGCCCAGAGCCCGTGCGTCCGTGCCTCTGAGATGCTTTTCAGTGGGGTTGGGCTATGTCTCTTGCCAGGACTCGTGCCGGGGCCTGCCCAGACCAGCAGCCCTATGGCCCGGGTGAAGGCCATTTATAAAGTGTTAAGCCAGCCAGCCCCTCATGCCTCTAGGTCTTAGATTACATTAGTTCGTGGATGCCCTTGGGGGTGGGGGGGCTGCCCAGGACAGGCTGCGACACCTTTAAGTGCCTATGCTTGATGTGTCCATACTTCCCAGAGATGGGACATCTGCCCTCGGCTTCCTCGTGCTGGGTCTCTTCCACAAATGCTTTCCTTCAGGGCTCTTTGCGACCTCTCCCTTTGGTTGAAGGGTTGCCCTTCATGTCAGGCCTCAAGATGGGGCCACAAAGAGCCTGCAGGCCTTTGCAAAGTGCACTCAGGGAACAGCAATGATGAGGTGATGAGGTGTCAGCTGGGGGCAGGGCTGTTTCCGTGGTGGCCTCTGGGGGTAACGAGGCGGGCAGAGCAGGGCTGCCCAAGGCTGTTGGTCCGGCTGCTTCCTGATAGCCGAGGTTGCCAGAGTTTAGCAAATAAACATAAAGCCTTCCTAGTTAAATTCACTAATAAACAGCATATTTATATATATATGACCCAGCAGTAGCACTGGTAGGAATTGACCCAAGGGATAGAGGAGTACTGATGCATAGGGGCACTTGTACCCCAGTGTTTATAGCAGCACTCTCAACAATAGCCAAATGATGGAAAGAGCCTAAATGTCCAGCAACGGATGAGTGGATAAAGAAATTGTGGTTTATATACACAATGGAGTACTACGTGGCAATGAGAAAGAATGAAATCTGGCCCTTTGTAGCAACGTGGATGGAACTGGAGAGTGTGATGCTAAGTGAAATAAGCCATACAGAGAAAGACAGATACCATATGTTTTCACTCTTATGTGGATCCTGAGAAACGTAACAGAAACCCATGGGGGAGGGGTAAGGAAAAAAAAAGAGGTTAGAGTGGGAGAGAGCCAAAGCATAAGAGACTCTTAAAAACTGAGAACAAACTGAGGGCTGATGGGGGGTGGGAGGGAGGGGAGGGTGGGTGATGGGTATTGAGGAGGGCACCTTTTGGGATGAGCACTGGGTGTTGTATGGAAACCAATTTGACAATAAATTTCATATATTGAAAAAAATAAATAAAAATAAAAAATAAAAAAATATATACACATATATGTGTGTGTGTGTGTGTGTGTGTGTGTGTGTGTGTATGTGTATATATTTTAGTGGAAGCGTAGCCCAAATAGTGCATGGGATATACATACTAAAAATTATTTGTTTATCTGAAATTCAGATTTAACCGGGCATCCTGTTGGAAGGGTGGGAATGTGGACTCGGGAGCCTGCCTCTGGAGCTAAACATATATAGTTGTGGATTTAATTGCAAAGAGTTCTTTCATATTTAAGTGTCATTTTCTTTTACTTCTGTGTCCGCGTATAGAACCCAAAAAGAATTAAAGGACAAAGAAAATCTAAAAACACAAAAGAACCATGGCCCTCAAGAAGAGAGACTAAGGGGGCGGTCAGAAGATTGGGGAGGGTGAGGGCAGCCTGGGAGGGCAGTGCGAGCACATACCTGTATGTGATGATTTGGGTCGTCTTCAGGAGGAGCGAGAGAACAGTCTAGTACATTGGACCTAGAGAAATTAGGACATGATTAATACTTGACCGTCTTCTCACGTGAGGACATGGGGCTGGTGGGATGCTTGAGGAAGGCTCGTGCCTCTGTGGCCTTTATGGTTCAAGAAGCAGCATCCCTGTTAAATGGCGCTCAGGTGGCTGATGATTTATATCCACTGAGAAAATGTATTGATCTCTTGTTGTCTGGGCCATAGCAGAGGACCCTGGTGAATGGCAGAGTGAGCCAATGAGGGCGAGCCCTGGGGAGCTGGCTGGCTGTCCATGGTGTGGCCCAGCTGGCCGAGGAGGCAGAAGGCCTGGCCCTGGTTTGTCCGTCATGGGAGAACAGCTGGGGGAGCCGTGGCTCTTGTGGGAGTTGAGGCAGGCGAGAGGGTGGGGAGGGAGAGGCAGGGGGCAGCCTCCTGAAGCAGGGGCTGGAGGGGGGATGCTGGCCGTCCGGGGACGAGAGCTTGGTGTAGCCTCTGATGCAAGTGGAACCTTCTCGATGGGCTGGCTCTCAGCTTTGCAGACATTGACGGAAGGTAAATAAAAGCGCTCTGGCTTATCGCACACCATATGGCCAGCAGACAGCGAGGCAGGCGCTAAGGGCTGGGCGTGTTTTGTTTAGGCTATCTTTAGGTATTTTTTTCTTTTTTGCTTTAAGCCTATTCCAATCTTTTTTTTTTTTCCTTCTTTTCCCTAGAAGTTTTCCTTCCATATATGGCGGTAAATATCTCTATTGTAGAAGACTGTTTGAGCTAACACCTGCCCCCCCCCCCCCCAGGCTAGCTGTGTTGTCCCACGCTTTGTTCCCTTCTCGGCCCTGGTGGGGCCTCCAGCAGGGACGGAATTTGGTGATAAGTCCCATCCTCCTGGGGGTCTGTTCTCAAGACCTCGCTGTGGCCCGCAGAGCAGAGGCGGTTCTGGCTGCTTCCCTGGCCTCTCTGCCTCAGAGTCCACATGCCCCGATTTAACTCCCCTCCTCCCCCAGAGCAGCCCAGTTTGGGGGATGGGCTCCCTCCCGTTAATAAAGTGGCTCCTAGCCTCTCAGGGGTCTTCCCTGTCACTGGAGGAAAGCCATTCAGCCTCAGCGCTCCCCACAACCTGCCCTCGGCTCGCACTTCTAGACGCATCGTCTGCATCACGTCATGTGTGCTCTGAGCTCCTGTCAAGGTGAACTGACTCCTTTTCTTCCGGAACATGCCTCTCAAGCCTCCGCATCTCAGTTCTCATGTTCACCCCAGCATTTCTGGCACCTCAGTGATCATATCCATGTATATAACCACCTACATGGATGTTGCTTTTTTTTTTTTTTTTATATCTCAAACACATGCCTCCCGTGGTATTTTATTTCATATTTTTTTATTTAAATCAGCTGGCTTTTTGCCTCCAGTAGAATAACTTGAAACGGAAACGTTGTACCCTCGTGTATGCAGAAGACGCACGATTGCATACCAAACAGAAAGTAACTGTAAAAATAAATACATTGAAGACACAACAGCGTCCTCAGAGTCTAACTGGATTTCATCCTTTGCCAAAGTCTGGGGAGAAGTGGCCCACTCTTCCTATGTACGAGGAGGGGAAATTTTGGAGCGCTAGGGACGTGTCAAGGACATAGTGAACACCACACCGAACTGACCGGAGGGGTACTCCCTGGGGGATAACTTGCCAAACATGTGGGTTCCGAGATAGCCTTGTGGAAAGCCGTGTCTTGAGCCCTGTCTGGGAAGGCCTGGCCGTGTTCTGCTTTGCTTGGATACACCTCCCCCACCCCTTGCCTGCTGAGGGTTGTCTGTTCAAGGCTCCGTCGGGCCACGGCCGGCCGCTGCTGTGGGCCCTGGGGATGCCGCCACAGCTGCCTGTGTCCCGGGAGCTTGTCCTGATTCCTGCTTTGGGGACGAAAGGCACAGAACAAATGCTCGTCCCGCCGAGCCTCGTTGAAGTGACTGATTGGTCGGCTGGAGCCCGACGGTCCCAGGGAGCATCCGGTCGGGGTGGGGAGTGCCCGCCTCCCCGGGAACCTGCTGCTGGGAGCTGGTGGCATGACGCAGCAGGGAAGAGTTGCAGGCCCGTGGCCCCAGCTGAAGACCGAACAAGCATGGCCCGTCACTCCCCCCTTGTTTCCCGGCGCGCGTGTGTGTTCCCTGGGGTGACACCTGGGCTCCACCCTCGAGTCCCGCACAGTGTCTGGAGAAGCCAGGCCTTGGACTCTGGATGCGTGTGTGTGCTGGGCAGGTGAGAGCCTCCTCAGGAGTCAGAGAGCAGGGCAGCGGCCGGAACTCTCCAGGGAGGTCAGGGGGAGGCCCGGGCACGGGATCAGTTACATCATTCCCAACCGTGAGGACCGGCGACCCCTCTAGAGGCCTTCGGAAAACCTTCAGTGAGCAAAGCCATGTGTCAGACACTGTCAGGAGAGCCAAGAACTAGGATTAATGGGATGAGGGGGAAAACCCCGACCCCGCACCAGACAAGGGAGTATGAATGCGCACGGGCTTTCCTGAGGATCTGCAGATGTCCACGCGGCTGTGCTTTCGTGTTGTGGGAGGGTTTTTTTCAGCAGAGTTCAAGCCCTAAGATACTATAGCCCCTTTGTCGCTGGTAGGGCCAGATGGTCGGCCTGGTCTGGCAAAGGGCAGGGCATCTCTGGCCACCGGGTCTCCTCAGAGGTCACGCCTTGGGCTCTGCCCAGGTGGTCCAGTCTGTTTCCGTTCTCACATCCAACAAGAGGCCTCCGACCGAGCTCCGGTCACACGACGGGCTGTGCTTTGGCAGGGCCTTTGGATCTCCTGGGTGCAGCGGTCAGATGTTAGAGGGCTTTACTTCCTTTCCTATGAAGCACATAGTTAAGGGAAATTTCAGTTGGATGTGTGACAACTCCATGAGGAAGAGGAGACAGGAAGACAGCAACATTTCCTTCTTTATCTGGAAAGTAGCACGCTGAATCTTTTTGGTCATCTGGATGAGTGAAAGAAATAGCTAAAGAAAAAAAAGTTGTAGGATTTGGAGAAAAGGGATATAGATGAATAGATGGAGGAAGTCATCTTAAGGCTTATTTATTTGAATTGGTAGTCGCTGTCCATACTTAAAAAAAATTTTTAACTGGTACCAAAAGGTACACGGAGAAGGGACGTATCTCAGCCATGCTGTTTCTCTTCAAGAGGCAGCCGTGGTTCCGGTTTCCTGTGTGTTTTTCAAGAGCTTGTCAATAAATGCACAAAGTTGTGTGCCTACGTCCCGTTTTCACGTCCCTGGAAGTATGCCGTGGCAGACTGCTGAGCGGCTTGCATTTTCCTTTTAGAATTTCCAATTACACGGAGAAGCAGATTTTGGTAAATGTGTACAATGGAATACTACTCAGCAGTAGCAAAGAACTGATGCATGTGACAACACGTGTATGCGTCTATAACGTGCAATAGCGTGTGTGTGCATTGATGCAATAACACGACCAAACCCCAAAGCATTACGCTAAGTGAAAGAAGCCAGACATAAAACACTACTTGTACTGTGGTTCCATTCATACGACATTGTAGAAAAGGCCAACTACAGAGACAGAAAGCAGATCAGTAGTTTCCCGGGGCCAGGGATGGGGAGGAGAAGGGGATAATTAACTGCATAGAGGCAAGAGGGACCTTTCTGGGGGGATGGAAATATTCTGGATCATGACTGTGGTGACGGTTATATGATCAAATACATTTATTACAGCTCATCACAGTGTATAGTTAAACTTGGTAAATGTTACTGTATATAAATTATATTTCAACCGAACTTTTTTTTTTTTTTTTTTTTAAGGCATCTTGAGGGTTGTTCCATATTGGTGCACGAAATTTCCCTGTTCTTTTGCATGGCTGCCTGGTGTTCTGTTGAAAGACTATCCCTTCTTTTATTTAACCTGCCCAGGGGATTTTCTAAATGCCAGCTCCAAGGGCGCCTGGGTGGCTCAATCAGTTGAGCGTCCGACTTCAGCTCAGGTCCTGATCTCGCGGTCCATGAGTGCGGGCCCCGCGTCTGGCTCTGTGCTGACCGCTCAGAGCCTGGAGCCTGCTTCGGATTCTGTGTCTCCCTCTCTCTTTGCCCCTCCCCTGCTCGCACTCTGTCTCTCTCTCTTTCAAAAATAAACAAACAGGGGTGCCTGGGTGGCTTGGTCGGTTAAGCGTCCGACTTCGGCTCAGGTCATGATCTCACGGTCTGTGAGTGCGAGCCCCGCATCTGGCTCTGTGCTGACCGCTCAGAGCCTGGAGGCTGCTTCGGATTCTGTGTCTCCCTCTCTCTCTCTGCTCTTCCCCTGCTCACACTCTGTCTCTCTCTCTCTCTCAAAAATAAATAAGCCATTAAATAAATAAATAAGCCAGCTCCAAGCTCACTTCACCTGGAGTTTGTAGGTTAGTAAGCTCACTTTGCTTCTCTCGATGTGGCGCACGGTCCCTTTTCAGAAGACCCTCAGCCTGCCTAGGGAAGCGGGATAGCCCTTAAACATGCAAGAAACGTCCCCTCCAGCTGCGCTCATCTCTTCTTCCCCGCTGTGAGTCTATCGTGTCCCGGTTGAGGGCTTGTTAGGACCCCTGAAGAGGACAGATGGAGGGGCCCTGGTGGTCTCTGCGGTGGCCTTGGACACGTGTCCTGCCTGAGAAGGGTGAGCCTTTCAACTGTGGCGTGCCCGAGGAAAACTGAGGGTATCTTTCTTCATTCCTGCAGCGAGCTTTCTGCCTTTGTCAGGTCCTCCTTGGCTGTAGATGGCATAGGTAGCCTGAGTGTTTGCTAAAGACATGCTATAAAGTGGGGCAGGGGACGTGGGGAGGCTGAGATGGCTGGAATTGACCGGTGGGAAGGAAGCTGCCATCACTGTTCAGCCCCGTTGCAAAGTGGCTCATGTGATGCACTCTGGTCACACAGATGTCACAAGAAACCGGTGGCTGGGCTTTGGAGCCCGTGCTTGAATTCAACCCCCGGAGTGTGGTTCCTCTGGCGACCTCCTCTGGGAGGCTGTTGTGGAGAGCTGGGGGGCACACTGGGGAGTGATCAGGAATTGAAGGGGTGTGGGGGACGTTCCACATGGGTGTTGCTATTCTCTGTGAGTACCATTTGGCCATTGATTTCTTTGCTGGGTGGATTGAAGGGTCCTTGGTCTTCTGCGTTTGGACAGTGTCACCGGAGACCTTGGGATCAGTGACGGAAGCTCGGAAGGTACAATAATTCTCATACAAGGGCTTTGCCCACCTCAAATTTTTTTTTTTTTTTTCCTGGAAACAAGGCCGATATAAATACAGAGGCATGGCATCGACACTGACGGTTTTATCATAGGCTTTTTTTTTTTTTTTTTTTTTTTTAGTATGTTGTATGAGACAAGCCTTATATCAATTGCAGCTGAAGTCCTCATTTGAGGAGACAACTTTCTGTTCGTTGTTATTTACTCTGGATTTACCTATATGTTGTTGATGCCCTTAGAGCACTATTCTTTTGAAGCCACACCTGATGATGTGTTTTGTCTTCCTGGTTTTGTCCCTCTATTTGAGATACGATTTTCAAGGGTTACGAGGATTTTCTTTACCCCCTCAAACCTAAACCTTACGTGTTTATTGTAAAAGTGATTTCTTTCAAAGTGATCATCTCTTAGTAGTTCATGTTTTGGAATTTCCTCCATGGCTTATTTATTCCCTTTTTTTAAAAATTAAGATATAATTGACATAGCACATTAAATTAGTTTTAGGTGTACTTAATGATTTGCTATATGTATACATTGCAAAATGCTCACTACAGTAAGTATAGTTAACATCTGTCACCACATCCAGTTACACATTTATTTAAGATTTAGTCTCTTAGCAACTTTCAAAAATACAGTACAGTATTATTGCCTATAGCATATGCTGTGCATTATATCCCCAGGGCTTATTTATTTTAAAACTGGAAATTTATGCCTTTTGACCTCCTTTGCCCATTTTACCTACCCACCCCCATCTCGAGTAATCACCAGTCTGTTCTCTGTGAATTTTGTTTTAGATTTCACATATAAGTGAGATCACAAGGCATTCGTCTTATTCTGTATTATTTCACTCAGCATAATGCTCTCAAGGTCCATCCGTGTGGTTGCAAATGGTAGGATTTCCATCTTTTTTTTTTTATGGCTGAGGAGTAAATTCTTATTTGTGTGTGTGTGTGTGTGTGTGTGTGTGTGTGTGTGTGTGTGTAGACATACTACCTCGTCTTTATCCGGTCACTCATCCCTGGACACTTAAATTGCTTCCATGTCTTGGCTGTTGTAAATAATGCTGCAGTGAATATAGGGGTGCAGATATCTTTTCAAATTAGTGTTTTTGTTTTTTCTGGGTGAATACCCAGAATTGGAATTAGTAGATCATACGGGAATTCTGTTTTTAAATATTCACTTTTAATTATGGTAAACTTTTGGAGTTGACTTAAATTTTTAAATTTTTTTTAAGTTTATTTATTTTGAGAGTGGGGGGCAGAGAGAGTGTGCAAGTGGGAGAGGAGCAGAGAGAGAGGGAGAGAGAGAATCCCAAGCAGGCTCTATGCTGTCCACACAGAGCCCGACACGGGCTAGGTCTCATGTACCATGAGATCGTGTCCTGAGCCGAAATCAAAGTTGGATGCTCAACTGGCTGAGCCACTCAGATGCCCCAGAATGAACTTGAATTTTGAAAGCAGCAGGATTTCTCTGTGATCCTCTCCAGTAAATAATAGTCTATTTGTAAAAGAGTGGGATGTGATAATACCGAAATTAGTAGTAAAGAATTTGGTAAGCACACCCCCTTTGAAAGTGGTTCTCACTAAGAGAATTGCCACGACATTGGACATTCGGAGTAATGATAATGGAAGCTGCAAACACAGTCACTGTCTGACTGCTTTTAATCTTCGTTTTCTTCTCACACTAACATGAGAGGTAGTGATTGCTGGTATCCTTACTTGGGGCAGTTAAAAGACAAGGCATAAAGGAGTCAAGGAACTTGCTCGTACCTTACAGCTGACTAGAAGCAGAGGTGCGATTTGAACCCAGCAAGTGGGGTTCCCAAGGCTGGGCCCTTCATTACCACGCTGTAACACCTCTCGTAAGTGTAAGCCACAGCCAACCCAGGACTTTTATGCCACTCCCTCTTCTATGGGCTTGGCGTGGACAAAGAGGCCGTGTAATTTGCCCAAGATTGCAAAGCTCTCCGTTTATTGGGAGGAGCACATGGCCACCACGGGTAACAGCTTTCGATGACCACATTGTGGAGCTGTGGTGTGCTCGTGATGTGTAACAACCAGCGCTCGGGGGAGAGGACCTGACTTAGAGCATTCTGCCAGCTTCCCTGGTATAAATACTCCCACCGTGGCTGATGTCATTGTATCAATGTGACATCATTGCGTTAGGAAGAGATGTACCGTAGCGTGTTATTGTATAGTATTTCTACCACACATGAGGGAACATGCCAGATCTGATAACCTTAAGACCATAGATAATAGTAAAGCATAATAAAATAATTAGGAAGTAATGAGTTTTGAGTATTATCCTCCTTTAACTTAATTCATTCGATTGTAAGCTTATGCAAGTTAAGAATGGCTGTTTTAACCACTGGCTCATGCGCTTTCTGAAAATTGAACAATTGGCTCTTGCAAGCCTGCTACAGAACGTTCCGCTGGCTGTGACCACTGTGTCTGCTGTGTTTGTCTCTAAGCTGGTCACATCACTCAAGTCCTGCCTTACACACAGATGTTTGGTTATCGGCGTCTTTTCATTGTTGTTTCCTGTGGTTTTCTAGATTGACAAATAATCAGAAAGTCAATCTGTGGGGTTAGTTTAACTACCAGACCACAGCTCTTCTATTTGTGCATTGGGTTCAGAGGCACTCTGTGTTTTGATGGAAACTGTTAGGTAGTTTCATAGTTTCCATTCAAAATAATGAAAAAGATTTTATTTAAGTTTATCGAGGTAGCCACTCCTCACTCCCTACCCCATGTATGCATGTTGGGGTTCTGTTCAGCAACCCTTTACACACCAAAGAATCATGCGCTGACTGTGGAGTTGTCTTGGAGGAGGGAAAGAGCCTGGAAAAGGGGGGAGATGATCTCCCTTAGGCCAGTTTAAACCCTGGGAATCCCATCACCTCTGGAGACTTGAGTTTGGCCCAGTCCTGATTAGCGTGGGTTGGGCTGGCCGCTTTCTTCAGCCTCTCGGTTTTTTTGCATGGTGATCTGATCGAGTAGAACCTTAGGGCTGGTCCTGCCCTTTTCTTGCCAATTACTCTAATCAGAAGGAGCATATCAAGGTGGCCCAAAATGTACTATTATGCTTTTCTTTGTTGTCTTTACTCCCTCCTGAGGCACTCGTGCCCAAAGCCAGCTGAGAGTTCTTTGACCTAATAAGGGAGCTCCACATGAATTAAGAAGTACCAGGCCTGGAAACCGCCCTTTGTGGAGTAGCTGGCCCCTCAGTCTACCCCAGGGCTGCCTCCACCAGGCCACACAGCCCTTGCTGTCTCCTTCCAGGTAGAGCATTTGTGTCTGAGACACGTCCAACTCCGTGTGGGAGGGCCCACAGTGGCTTCTGGATGAACGTGGATGAGCCCAGTGTCTTCCTACAAAGGCAGCAGACCCTGCGGCCAGCTCACCAATCATCCAGTGCTATCTCCGAGGCTGGCTTGGGGGCTCAAGCCCAGACAGAAAATGAGAGTCGTGTGGCTGGCTGGGAGCTGCAAGAAGCGGAAGTGGGGGAGGAGAGCTCCCTTTGTGCTGCCCTGCAAGTTGAGATAGGATGTGGATAAAGACATCCGTCAGAGGGTGATGACTGTATCTGGTAAGGGTGGCAGTTGCAGGGAGGGGGGGGGTCTGTCCAGGGAAAGCTTCTGAGGAAGAATTCCAAGTCAGCTAAGGACTTGAAGGAGACGGCCATAATAACAGGATAACTTGCTTCACCACGTCTCCTCTGCTCCCTGGAGCAGAGGTAAGTTCCAGCTCCTGGGAGGTGATATACTGATTGGGTACCAGTATCATTACCTCCGCAAGGAGCTCCCCGTTCTCCCTGCGCTCTGTGGATACAGCATGATACCTTGGCTTTCACAGGAATCCAGCCAGCCACCAGGAATGGAGACCTGGCTACAGGGGCTTAAGCACATCAGTTGACCTTTCCCCACATTGTAAGACTTCTTACAGGAGAGAAGTTTCTGGTGTTCTTTCAGTGGCTCAAGGATGCGATTCTCATGACCTTTCACTTAGGAAGTATTTACTGAGTGCCTACTATGTCCTGGACTGTGTGGGTTCTCAGGTCTGGGAGCAGACAGAAATCCATGCCCTCTGGGGGCTTACGTGCCAGTGGAGAGAGACAGACAATAAGTATAATAAAGGAGTAATTTAAATCGTGTTAGGCGATGAGGGCGATGGAAAAAGAAAAGAAATAGAGCAAGACGAAGCAGGTTGGGAGTGCGGGGTTGGGGTTCTGGAGGTCAAGGCAACCTTACCGAGAAGGTGGGATCTGGGCAGAGCCTGGAAGGAGGCAGGGAGCTAGCAAGATGGATTCCTGCAAGAACCATTCAGAGAGGGTCCTGGGGTGTGAGACGTGTTTGAGGAGGGGCAGAGGGCTGGTGTGAGAGTGGGATTGGAGGAGAGGAGTCTGGGTGGCAGTGGTGGGCATGGGGCAGACCACGGAGGGCCCCACAGGCCATGGGGAGGACTTGCGTTTACCCTGAATACATGGGAGCAGAGCGGTGATGCGGTCTTACCTTCCACTTCGAAGTAAGGGCTCTTACTTTGAAAGGACCCTTTTGGCCGCCGTGTTGAAATGGGCCATAGGAGATGAGATAGGAGCAGGGATACTTTAGGGGACTCTTCAAGCATCCAGGAAGAAAGCTTGGTGGCTCCCCTGGAGTGATAGCAGTGGCTGGGGAGAAGTGGTTGCATTCTCATTCCTGTTGAAGGTGGATCCTGAGGCTTTGATAGTCAGGTATCAGGGGATGCGATGTCATGTTGACTCCAAAATTTTCAGCCTGAGTAACTGGAAGCATGGAGTTGTCAATGGTGGTGTCTTCAAGTGGAATTGGAAAGGTTGCAGGTGGGCCAGGTTGTAAAGGAAAGGTCTGGAGTTCCTATTTAGACACATTGAGTTAGAAGGGCACATTAGATGGTGAAGTGGCTACGTGTATATATGAACCTGCAGATTGAGTGGTGGTCTGGGTTGGAGGTATAAATTTGGGAGTCATTAGCAGATAGACTGTACCCAAAGCCGCGAGATTTGAAGAGGTCACCAAGGTGAGGGCAAGAGAATAGGAGCAAAGATACTCCTCAAACATTAGGAGCACCTCTTCCTCATGGTACCAGGATGGCTGCTGAGTTCTAGCTACTGTGTCTGCTTTCCACGAAGGGAGAAGGGCAAAAGGCTCTTTCCCTCTGATCTGAGGCCCCTTGGAAGAGTCTGCAGTGACTTCTACCAACTCACTGACCGTATCTTAAGGGAGGTCGGGAGGTGACAGTTGTGGCTGGACGTCCTACACACTCTAACAGTGTAGAGCTCTGCTGTCCTGTAGAACTTCCTGAGACGGAAATGTGCTGTTATCTTTACTGTCCCTTATGGTGGCCACTAACCACATATGACTACTGAGAACTTGAAACGTAGCTAGTATCACCGAGGAATTGAATTTTCACTCCAAGTTTAAACTCAAGTGATCACATGTGGCTAGTAACTAGCATATTGGCCAGTGCCAGTATTGAAGTTTGGTTATGACGGGAGGAGGAGGGATGGACCCTGGGTGGGCAACTTGTAGATTCTGTGACAAGAGGGCATGGAGTCATCACAGGACACGTTGGTCCTACAAGTCAAGCCTCGTAAGCTAAATGGAAATTTAAATCACTGGGTTGGAAGTTACACTGGGCTGCTTCACTTTGTATTTACACATGTTGATTAAAACCTGAGCTTCCAGTCTGTCTTTCCAGGGTCCTTTTGGAGCGTGTACGCAGTCACGCACATAAACACATACACATGCACACACACGTGCCTGTATCCACATGGTGTCTATAGGCCGTATACCGCGAGGGGCGGGGAAGAGGATTAGAACCGAGAAAATCGGATGTTCCTGAAGGAGTGTCACAATCTTGCATCTGATGTCCTCTGTTTTCTTCTCTGTGGCCTGAAACTGTATAAACGGTGGCAGTGTAGAGGAGAGAGACACAATTGCTGGGTGCAAAGCAAGAGCATTTTAAAGCTGGAGACAGATTGCAAAACTGCCTTGTGGTTTATAAAGGTCGCCTGTCCTGATGATGTGGGGTAGAGTGATTCCTTCTGAACTCAGCATTTGTGAGCACAGGAGCTGAAGCACTTTCCCGCATGGCACAAGCCAGGATGGGCAGGTCTGTCTCATCGTCACGTGGTCATGGGCAACCTGCTTCACCTTTATTGCTCAGCCTCAGTTTCCTTGGCTGAAAATGGGCAGGAGAATATCGACTCCATAGTAGGGGTCCAGTTAGCACTGAGCCCCTCTTTCCTTTTCTAGCCCGTACATCTATGACTCTGCCTTGCTGCCTCCCGGTGTGCAATGGATCAAGACTCATTTCCTAGGTGTTCGGGGGATTTTTTGATTTTACTGATTAGCAGCAGATGGTGAGAAGGAAATAGAAAGTGTGGCCCAAACGAGAAATCTACGTGGGAAGAGAGGAGGGCAGATGGTCGCATAACTGGCACCTTCCTTCATCCGGAACGGAGCAAGTTAGAAAGACGGAGTTACCTTCGTGAGCCGGCTTCCCAGGGCCCCTGTGCAGCGTGCACACCGGTCACCTGGGGACCGTGCGAAGTGTCATGTGCAGAGCCTGATGCAGCAGGTCTGGGGTGAATTTCTGCCAAGCTCCCCCGTCACGCCCGTGCTGCTGGTCCACAGACCGCACTCTACGAGGAAAGGAGCTGGAACAAATAGGTACCAAGAGTTACAAGTCGAGTAGGATGAAGACCATCGCTGGGCCGTTTCCCGGGCATCACAAGGCTTCAGAGGGGCCAGAAGCTTCTCCCCTCGCACTGCTGGTGGGAGAGTCCCCCATCAGTGAGGAGGGAATGTAGCTCTGCTGGTAACACTCTGGCTTCATTGTGACCTTGTGCGACCCACTGGGTCACGCGGATGCCTGGCGGTAACAGAGGGAGGGCCCCGTATAGGAGGGCTGGTGCGGGAGCCGGGGTCCCCTGTCCGCTCACTGCCTGTTGCTTGAAAGACAGAATTGTCAGCAGTCAGCTTACGGAGCATAACTTTTGTGGCAGTTCTGTTTGACTTCACCGGAGTGTTTTGGGTACAGCCATGTCAGAAATCCATTTCTCTTCCCCAGAGACTAGGAACTTCTTGAAGGACAAGCTCTTATTAAGCAGAATAATTTAAGCTTTTTTTCTTTCTTCCTGTTTTCCTGGGGTCGGCTCTCTCGGAGCAAAGAGAATGAGAGACGACTTAGATTGTGTGGGTTCTTCCTGCATTTGACAGAGGTGGTGGTCATACACGTTCTCCTCCCTTGCAGGTTACAGTGGGACACCAGGCTCCTGGTGACCCCTGTTTTTGAGGATGTAATGAATGTGGGTGGTAGAAAGCGTGCTCCCACATCGCAGCCAGCCAGGAAGCCCCCACCCTGAAAACCCAACCCCTGGCTTTTGGGGTCTTCTCACAAGACCAATGTAGACCTGTGTCATTATACTTGGAATAATGGGGACCCCAAAGTAAAGTCTATCGACGCATCCCACAAGTTTTGTGTGACAGGAAATTGCTTCTTCTTCAAATGCTGCACTGGGGCTGTGCAAAACGAAAAAAAAAAAAAAGTCAACGATAACAGTGACAGTAACTATTTTTATTGAATGTTGACTATTTGCGCAAAGTGTTTTACATGTACATTTAGTCCTTATGAGAACCTAATGACATGCGATAAATTATACATAAAATTACATGTATTGTCATTCTACATACGTAGACAAAATAAAATCCCATTTTAGAGTTGACGAATCTGACACTTGAGTGTTTGATTTACTCAGGACCTCGCAACTGCTCACCAGCCAGGTCTTGGGTTTGAATCCCATGTGGCAGCTCAGTAGTTCTGTGACCTTGGACCAATTACGTAATCATAGCACCAGGGCCCATAAGAAGTGTCGATTGCTGTCTGATGACATCAGATCGGTCTGAGGAAGAGAGGGTCCTGGCTCTGGGAGGCCTGTCTCCAGGCACATCGGTGCTTGGGTTCCCATGTTGGCCGTAGAACTTGACTCAGGGCTGCACATGCGTGTCCGCATCCGATGTGGTCTGTCCAGGATAGGAGAGAGGCTCGGGGTGGGTCGGTGAGCCCAGAGCAAGGGTGAGGCCTGGGGAAATGGAGGTTCTCGTCCTCTCTTTGGACTTCCCAATCTGTTTTTGGCCTCAGCCATTTAAAACATACATGTCAGGGGGCACCTGGGTGGCTCAGTTAGTTGAGCGTCTAACTCTTGGTTTCGGCTCAGGTCATGATCCCAGGGTCATGGGATGGAGCCCCATGTCGGGCTCTGTGCTGAGTGTGGAGCCTGCTTAAGATTCTCTCTCTCTCCCTCTGTCCCTCTCCCCTGCTTGCATGCTCTCTCACTCTCTCTAAAAAAATAAAATTAAAAACAAACGTCAATGAATATTTTGAAGACCTTGAAGTCTGGTTCACGCATTCGGCCCACCAACACATATGTCTTGGGTGCCAGGCACGGCTGAGTGGGGGGGGGGCAACAGGGACGGAAAAGCCCTGGGGCCCGCCCTTGAGAAGCTCGGATTCTCACATCTGCATTCGGAGCACGGTCTTATCCGGCCACCTGACGGCTTTGCCCTTCTGCCCCCACGCGGCGTTTTGAGTTCGCTTCGACGCGCATCACCGGCGTGGTGACCTACATCCAGGTGGGCCTGTTGTGGCCAATCACGTGCACCAGCCACTCCGTTGGTTGAGCACTTGCCAGACGCCGTGGAGCCCCGCGCAGATGGAGCCCCGTCGAACACGGCCCCTGCCTCCAAAACAACTCTTGCTTTCCGGGGCATCTGTTCTGGAAGTGAGGCTCCGTACGTCAGGCCACCCGGGCCTCCCGCACTCCTCACGCTCACCCTTGTCGCTGTCCTCCCACCACCCCCACCTGCACAAACCATCCCTTTCCTGATCTAGCCGCGAGGCTCCCTCTCCAGAATAACTGCCCACCGCCTTGATTCTCTCCACACCCCCACCCCTCAGGTGGGCTGGGCCTTCTTCCCGCTTGTTATTTGGCGTCCTGGCCTGCTAGGGCCCCGTCGTATCAAAATCCCACGGACTGGGCGGCTTCAACAGCAGGAATTTATATCCGCAGTTCTGGAGGCCGGAGGTCCAAGATCAAGGTATGGGCAGGGCTGGTTTCTTCCGAAGCCCTTCTCCAAGCTCACAGATGCCACCTCCTCCTTGTGTCCTCCTTTGCTTCTCCCTCCGTGCTTGTCTGTGTCCTCATCACCTCTTCTTATAAGGACAGCAGTCATGCTGGGTTAGGGCCAATGGTAAGGCCTCATTTTAACTTAATTACCACTAATTACCCTGTCTCCAGATAGGACCACGTTTTTTTTTTTTTTTTTTTTTAATTTTTTTTTTTCCAACGTTTTTAATTTATTTTTGGGACAGAGAGAGACAGAGCATGAACGGGGGAGGGGCAGAGAGAGAGGGAGACACAGAATCGGAAACAGGCTCCAGGCTCCGAGCCATCAGCCCAGAGCCTGACGCGGGGCTCGAACTCACGGACCGCGAGATCGTGACCTGGCTGAAGTCGGACGCTTAACCGACTGCGCCACCCAGGTGCCCCTAGGACCACGTTTTAAGGCACCAAAGGCTGGGGCTTCAGCATAGGGGTTTGGGAAGGACACACTTTTGCCTGTAACACGTTGGTACTTACTATTCATTCGTCTCCTTTATCTGAGTGTCAGCTCTTTAAGGGCAGGGAACTTACAACACTGGGCATGGTCACTCTGAGCCATGCCTAATATCTAGTAGGACCCCCCAAAACGTTTGTCAAATGAATAAGTTCCAGTATCATTTCTTCCTTACTGTCCGTTTCAAAGGATGAGTAGGGTTCATGGACTGAAGTTCGGAGGAGACGTTTATTTTTTTTTCCCCTGATGTAATGGATCAAACTTCTCTGATCCTGGAAAGAATTTGCTGGATGAAACCGCATGAACGCATCCACATACGACATTACCATTCCGGGGTCATGTATTTAAAAGTAACGAGTTTCTTTCTGGATAATCTCTCTTCTTGGCTATAAATGTAATACCGGGAAAATCCAGGGCCCAGGTATTAACCCCATAGTGTCAGTGTAAAGATAAAGTGAGACCTTGCTTGCAGTGAGCTAAACTCAGCACACGAGAAACGTGCAAACGCATTCATAGGAGTCTTCTGTGAATCTATTGAGCCGGAATTTCCAGGCAGGTGCCCTCATGGCCTCTTTTTAGCCCTTGGTGATTTTGCTTTCTGTTTGTGTAATGCCAAAGGCCCACCGGATGGTGATTGTGGAATCACATGTGAACGCTACCCTACATCCCTTCCCAGATTACCTAACCCGGCTCGGAAGGAATGAGGGAGGGACCCAGTTTCAGGAAATGGTCCAAGGCTATGCCGTCTTTAAGGAAACCACACCGAGCTGTCGCCCTGGGGAGGAAGTCAGTTCCATGGCTTGCTGGGTTGCCTAGTGGCAAGAAGTTGATTTAGGTGATAGGGAGTCGTGCAGGCGTGACCGCAAGGCGGCGGTGGCTTTTTTACTTCGGTCCGGGAAGGGTTGTTGTCCCCAGAGTGGAAACTCTAGAACGGTGCTGCCCAACAGAAATGTAATGGAGGCCACACGTGTAATTGTAAATTTTCTTAGTTGCCGTGTGGAAAAAGTTAAACAGGTCGCATTAAGCTTAATAAGATTTAAATCCAAAATATTATCATTTCAGCATGTAATCCGTAGAAACATTATTAATGAAACATTCGTTTTTTTTGTACTAGGTTTTTGAAATGCTCGTTTCCTTAACCAACCACCAGCTTCTATCACCTGAGGTTCCGAGGAGCACTTTAGCGCTCTAAAGGTTGTCCTTATGCTTCAGATAGGGAGCAGCCTTCTCAGTTTCCGGAGCTGGAGTTTCCGCAGCCCAAGGGGCCATAAACATGGTGGTGAGGGACTGTGAAATCTTCCCAGCGTTTCAGAAAGCCTGTGGGAGGCCCCCTGATTGCCATCCAGCTGTGACAGTGTCAGCATCATTGCTGTCCGCTGGGGTGGTCACCTAGCTTGCAGGTGACCCCGGGCCGCTCAGCTTTTACCGACATCAGGTCAGGCTTCCTGGGGTCACACCGGGGGCCATGGGTCAAGAAGCCCTTGGGGCTGGAGAGGCCCACGTTTCCGGTGACCGCGCTCTCACCCGTGGCGCAAAGACAGACCTCCCAGGGAGGGACTCATCTGTCAGCCCTGTTAACGCTCAGAGGCCCTGGAGGGCACGAAAGGTGGATGAAGTGAGCCAACACTATGACTGGTTAGAGGTGCTTCCGGTGTTGAAGTCAGGCCGTAATCATTTCCTGTGTGCCACAAATAATGCTCTCCACCCGTGTGGAATGCCTGGGAAACGCAGCTCTGGCCGGCCTTCTCCTCGGCCTCCAGCTGCCCTGCTGGGGGGTTTCCCCTGTTCCCAGAGCAGAGAGCCATGAATAGAGCGCGGGGTGGAGGTGGGGGGCGGCCACCCTGGTTGTGGGAGGATTCCGGTGGGTTCGGCAGCCCATCCAGAGCTGGGTGGTGCGGATCACCCGCAAGTCCTTCCTTGCACCGGACCAGAGGCTACCTCCGTGTGATCTCGCCCCTTCTCCTAGTTCTGTGCCTGAGCAGTCACAGGCATTTGTCTGTCTCCCCAGTCCCCCACTTCCTCCTCCCCTCAGGAGCTCAGTGTCCCCTGTTCCTTTGGGTGTTCAGTTTGATATTCCACTGGTGAGATACCCAGCCTTCGTTTTTATTCTTTTCTTCCTTCGTATCCAACCTTCAGCCAATCTGTGCTCCCCACCCCGCTTACCAGGGAAAGAAGTGAAGGAGAAGAAATTCAAAGCAGCCCTATTTCTGTGTGTCCACAAGAGTATGGGGAAGATGCTGTAAAAAGGGGGTTAAATGGATGGGCCAGTTCCTTCCTGTTAGCCAGCTCCCCCCGACTGGTTGACATCCTCTCACTTGGTGTCCTGGCTGGCTCGACTCTTCGAGCACACCGGAGTCTGGGATGGTTGGGTTTAACAGTGACGCTCATCTGTTAGGCTCTCCGGAACCTGACAGTTTTTCCTCGTTCACCCTAGACTTCCCCAGGCTGGATGTCCTTCTTCCCATCCTCTTGGTAAGAAAATGTCAGCATGTAGCAGATGATATACCTCGTCAGTTAATGAGCCCAAAAGTTCCATAAAGCTAGGTTAGGACCAAGGTAGTGCTGGCAAGGAATAGACACAGATTCCAAGAAGTTGGGGATCATTTTATTAACGACAAAGCCATAACAAGCTCCTAAAAGATAAGACATTTGGCATCAGGGACTGTCTCGTTCTCACCGTGTATCCAGCGCTAAGCAGAGTCGTTGACATCGACTAATCATTCAGTAAATGTTCACTGAATGTTAGAAGCCGGGCTATGTCCAAGATGAACATATGCCCAAGAGAGGCTGCTAGAAGTTTATAGTGTTAGCGTTTACAGTTTAAGTCAGCGATCTGTTTCGAGTTCATTTCTGCGTGTCGTCCAGGATATTGTAAAACAGGTGTGAATAAAAATATTCCGTTTGACTGCAATTGTAAGTCAATGAATACCTGTCAGACCATGGGGCCTGAAAGCTTGAAAACCAGTTACCTGAGAGGTCTTCCATTTCAAGTATGGCTTCCGAGTGGGGGGCCAGTAGCTCTCCACCTCCCCCTGCCAAATTAGGGGTTGTCATGGCTGCGTCTTGGGCGGAAGCACGGAATCTTCAGCCAGCCTTTCTCGGGGTGCTGGTGTGGGCAGTGCTCAGCTGACACCGCTTAGCCCGGAGCTAGGGCGTCAGTGGATGGAGAAGCCCGCCTCCCCGTTCTGGTTGTCCCATCTACCGCTGTTAAAGGTTTCGCTTCCTCCTCATTTGCCCCGTTACTGTCAGGCCACAGTGCATGTCTTTGGGTGCCTGCCTGTTCTTCCTGGAGAATAAATTCTTATCCGTGGCTTTGCCGGCTCCAGCCACTTACCATCCCACCTTTGTTGGCTTTGGTCACTAGAGTTGCTGTCCTCTTCCTCTGCCCATCCATCTGGAAGTCCTGCCTTGCATGTAGAAGATGCTGGGCTTGGGGCGCCTGGGTGGCGCAGTCGGTTAAGCGTCCGACTTCAGCCAGGTCACGATCTCGCGGTCCGTGAGTTCGAGCCCCGCGTCAGGCTCTGGGCTGACGGCTCGGAGCCTGGAGCCTGTTTCGGATTCTGTGTCTCCCTCTCTCTCTGCCCCTCTCCCGCCCGTTCATGCTCTGTCTCTCTCTGTCCCAAAAAGAAATAAAAAACATTAAAAAAAATTAAAAAAAAAAAAAAAGAAGATGCTGGGCTTGGCTTGGTTTCTCACACCTTGTCGGACCACCCCTCTGTTTTTGCCATCCTGTGGGTCAGCAGCAAAGTGGAGGCTGATCATTTTTATGGAAGAGTCTTTGACGACACCCCAGATCCCTGTTTAAATCACATCGACAGCTTAAAGAATATTATCTTTGATATCAGCATTTCCCAGAGCTGGGGTTTTTTCTCCACATGGGATGGTAGCAGGGTTTATGTCAATAACAAAAGTAAAGTTTTGTATTCAGATAAATATTGGAAAATACCGCATTTAACATTGGACAGGTTTGTTTATTCCCGGATCTCCTAGAGCTTTGGAAGCTCATGCACAAGGGGGATACAGTGTTCAGCATTTCCCCAGAGTACCTGACCACTTGACCGCAGAATGCTTTTCTCTCCCGAACTTTAGAAGAGTTTGCTACGGCGTAGATTTGTTTTCTCTAAGTAATTTGGCTTTGCACCTTCCTATTCCCTTTCTTCCTATTCACACGGTTACCCTTCCTACCCACACGTTTTAATAATAGAAGAACTTAGTGATATTTCACATCTAGAGATTTTTTTCTAGGTCCTTCTCATCGATAAGACCTGTTTAAAGGTATGGCAGGCCCTTGTACCAATCTCTCGGGCCCTCACCCTTTATACATGTCCATCAATCCTGTGGTGACTTCATTGTTTTGCTATATTTTTAGTGGCCTCCTACACTGTGGAAGATTTTCTGAAAGCCCATATCTCATGCTAAATTTAGCTGGGCTTTCAGCAGGCTTGATTGATTGCTGGTCTTAATGGAAGAAAATGTGATCCTCTTTCCTCTCCCCATCATTAGATTTTTACTGATTTATGACCAAAGGAAGCAGCCACTGGATGAGTGGGTGTCTTTTTAAAACTTGTGACACATCACCCAGATGGACATATATTTGTCCCTTTACTCCAACAGGCATCTGTTGAATGCCTTTGAGTGCAAACATCATGCTGGCCGGGGGCCCTCGGGCTTTGGCTGAAGGGCCAGAGCTTCAGCCACACCCGTCCCCACCCAGACTTAATGAGGAGAAAGTGGCTAAAAGAAGCCCACAGGATTAATGGACATTCCAAAAGACCAACCCTGCAGAGGAGTGGAAATGGGTATTGGGATTCAAGGCACGAGCGAAGGTCAAGGGTTTGAGCAAAACAGGCTGGGTCTTGGGCTTGTGTCAACCTGCCCAATGGGTCAGCGGCCGTCCTTCAGTGAGTTATCGGTGAGTGAGGACCAAACTGTTGTGTGACGTCCTCCTCTGCACTCCCTGGCCTGGTGACCTCATGCACATTTCCCACCTCCTGGGCCCCCAGTTTTCCTTCTCTATGGAACGGACACAACATGGGATTATAGTGGGGATTAACGGAGGTAACGTGTGCAGAGCACCCCAGGGGGTTGCTTAGCTCATGGCTGGTGCTCCTTATGGTTCATTTACTTTCCCTTCTGGGGCCTCCTGGAGACCTGGGTATTCCCGGGACTGGGGAAGCCTGGGTAAAGGCCGGGTCGGCTAATGCAAATAGGGACGTGCCTCGTATTGTGGATAGTCCTGGGGTGGGGTGGCGTTAGGGGGACTGGCAGATAAACTGATGGGACTTCTCTGGTCTCAGATGCCTATAAAGCGGTGGGTGAGAGGACAAGGCCATGGAGATCATGGAATGTGCCTTACCTTACAGATGGTAAGGACCTCAGAGAAAGGAGTCCATTCACAGAGCATTCCATTATAGGCACATACCCTCAAGGCAGTGACCCTGCCTCTCATATTTCTGTGTGTGTGTGTGTGTGTGTGTGTGTGTATAAAATTTATTTCTAATTTAATAGCTTCTTAAAATGTATTTTTAATCTGTTTTAAATTTTGAAATAGTTGGACTCATAACAAATTACAAAAATGGCATATCGGAAGTTCTCGTGTACCCTTTATGCACTGATGACGTCTTACCTGTCTGTAGCACATTATCAAACTAGGACGTTGGCATTAGCGTAATACCATAATTTTTTTTTTGGGGGGAAGAGTACCCAGCTCAAGACTAGGAATGTATTTGCAGCCCAATGTATGAGCTGCCTACTTTGTCTCTGCTTTGGTGACATAAGTGCCTGGGATCTGGGGTGGGTTAGCCAGTCCTCAGCAAAGCTTGGCCTCAGAGAAACGGGATCTCAGTACTGCATCCAGATCTGAATCAGGTAGGTTCCCTGTGTTGATCACCTGTGGCTTGTGGCTGATCCAGCTTATTCTTTGGGATTGACTGCCTTATGAGGTAGTGAGTTTCTCATCAGAAGAGATGCTCAAGCATGAGCTTTAGGATCCCCGTGCCCAGCACTGAGAGGGAGCTTGGACCAAATGCTCCTCGAGTGTCTTGTTACCCCTTGAAAATCCTGTCATTCTCCCAATTGCTTTGGCAGAGTTTGCAACTAACATTGATTAGACTATGAATCAAGTTTCACTGCACGTCGATATAGTTGCCAAAGTGATTAACTTCCTGGGCATGTGCATTAAATCTTGACACACTACTTACCAGGCAGTGTCTAGACCTTGGAGTCCAGAGATGAACACATTGTGAGTCTGGGCAGCATACAGTGGGGAAAACGGATACAGATACACAACTCGAATGTAACTAAGTGCCCCGATACATGTGGGTGTGAGGTACTGACAGACTCAGGGAAGTAGTTCTACAATTATCTACAAGGCTGGGAGGGTGCAAGTTTGAGAGAAGAGCTAGACCACAGAAGATGGGTTGGAGTTTGCTGGGTTGAAGAGGAGTTGGGGGTAGAATCGAGGGAAGTGAAGACATCCTAGGGAGAGGACACAGCACATGCAAAGGTCCTGTGGCATGGCCTTTGTATATGCATGGGAGATGTCAAGAAACCTTGGTGTGACAGATTGTAGGTTCCAGGGGGTAAATTAGTGGCTGCACATCAAGCCAGATTAGAATTGGCCACCGCCTGACGCGGATGACCAATGTCAGTCCTGCTGACAGCTTTGAGAATTGACTATTGGGTCATGCCAGTGAGAGCTTTAAAACCATCTGAGGATCGTGTAATTGTGAGAAATTAGCTCCCTCAAAGTGGGGTTGGCCAGCAATCTTGCCCTGTTGTGAAGCAGCTGCCTTGATCCCCCAGAGTCCCAGCATTTCTTCGCTGGGCTTGGCTACCCTTGGCCTTGGCTGACCTCCTTCTCAAGAGTGCGGCAGAGAAGAACAGGATGCACCTCTCAAGGGTTTGGCAGCTTCCTGTGGGCTACTCTTACGTGTTGAGAGCCCGAAAGATTCACAGACTGGATCTCCGCCGGGTGGGACCCTTTGGGACAGGGGCGGGGGAATAGTACAGCTATGAGTTGCAGTGAGCAGTTTGGGGAGCAGACTGTTGTACAAATGTCTTCTGAACCACAGGAGGCTCTGGAAGTAGCCATCCTTTCCTGTTCGGCTGCCCCTTGGTATCACCTCTCAGACCCACTTTGGCATATTTCATCGTAAGCCCGATCGGGGAACGTGTGTGATTCCCACAGCAGGAGGATCTGCCTCTGTCGTGGACCTGGGTGAGGACCGGGGAGGACACCTGCCACCAAGGCAGACTCACGTTTGACAACTTCCTTCCTTCGGTTCCTGAAAATAGAGGTTCTTATTTTAATACTTTTTTTAAAAAACATATTTGTTTATTTTGAGAGAGAGAGAGAGAGAGAGAGAGAGAGAACACAAGTGGGGGAGGGTCAGAGAGAGAGGGAGAGAGAGAATTCCAAGCAGACTCCGCACCATCAGCACGGAGCCCGACACGGGGCTCGAACTCACGAACTGTGAGAGCGTGTCCTGAGCCCAAACCAAGAGTCAGACACTCAACCGGCTGAGCCACCAGACCCCCCCCCCCCTTATTTTAATACTTTTTAATTGCAGAAGGGAAATAAGAGTGGGATGGAGCAGCTGTGGAGAGGAGAGAGATGAGAAAACATTAGGGAAGAAAACAACAGTCCAAACGTAGTGCTGGATGAGAAGCCAGGTGATGAGAACCCCCTGGTGAGCGGTGGATGGAAATTAAAAACCCTGGTCCAGGAATTCAAATCAGGGCTCCCATGGAGCTGCTTGGATTGCATGATGCGAGTGTGTCCAGCAGCAGTGGGCTGGATATTAGGCCCACCACTCTCCAATTTCCCAGGACACCGGGGCTCTCCAGGCCAGAAACGTGTGACCCACTTTTTCTGAGAAGGGAATGTGGACTTCTTGTAAATTATATTACCTACAACATAAACCGTTTTTTCTTAACTTCAAATTCGAACCACTGTGGACAGCGATCACTTCATCAAACTTGATTTGTAAATAATAGTCAGTTTGATGGTAAGAACGTACTGACTTTCTGTCAAACACATTGGCTGTTCATACGGTTGTGATGATTTGAAACAGGAGAACAAGCCTCATGCACAGACCCTGGGAAAGTTGGCTGCTGGGAATCATGTCCTCAAAGGCATTGGCTAAGGGCAGACGGGATGCACAGCAATCCCGAGTGCCCGGGGCGGCTGTTTCCTGGCCAAGGATCAGCCCAGGGCAGGGGTCGGCTGGAGGCAGTGTATCAGGCACATGAGTTGTTTAAGAGCTTGGGGAAGCACGTGAGGTCTGAGCTGTGCTCAGGGGTCTCAGTACTGCATCCAGGTCGCCCGTGGTTTGGGTTCAATGACTGAGATGGTAATTGATCAAGACCAAGACCATTGGATTAGAAGGCTGCGCTTGTCCCACCGGGCTGCCTAGCAAACTCAGGAAGGGCCCTGGTGTGAGGTGATTCAGGAGCTAGGAGCACTACCTAGACGCTGGCCAGGGGTGGGGCCGGGGCTCGGACGAGACGGGATTAGAGTCTTGTGGTCTCATAGCTCAGGTCCGCGGCTCTCAGGTGGGATGAGTGATTCTCAAATTTTAGCAGGTATCAGAATCACCTGGAGGACTTGTTAAAACACAGGTTGCTGGGCCCCACCCTCAGGTTTCGGATTCAGAGGGAGCCGGGAACGTGCATTTCTAACCACTTCCTGGAGATGTTGATGCCCTGGTCCGGGACCACTGATGTAGACGATGGAAGAGGTCTGGATCCTGGGGAGGGGACCTGCTTTCTACTTCTAGACTCTAGGAAGCCAAGTAGATATCTGATGGTGGGAGGTGACAGGGGAGCTTCCTGTCATAGTCCTGGCTCACCATCTGAAGACCCGCCAGTCTTCGTTTTGTTCTGTCCTTCAGTCTCAGAAATTCTGAAGGGCGGCTTGTGAAACTGCATTTTTAGTTTGAGGAGAGAGCTGAACAACCTGCCACGTGGGTCCTGGGGTTTTGTAGATTATTTCGGTCGCCCATTCAGTTCTGTGTCTGGATTTCTCCAGGGTCCCTGCCACGTGACGTGGCCCCCTGATATTCAGCTGGGACCTGCTGGGTCCTGCTTTGTAGCCACGTCCACGGGCTCTGAGGATGTGAACATGTGATTCAGGCCCTGAGTCCATTGGAGACGGAGCAAACAACCTTTCTTCGCTGTGTTCCGATAAAGGTGCTTTCTGTCATTCCCTCTTCAGGGGAACTGCAGTGGCGAAACACCATTAACAGCACTTTGTTTGTTTGTTTGTTTGTTTTAATTTTTGAGACAGAGAGAGACAGAGCATGAACGGGGGAGGGGCAGAGAGAGAGGGAGACACAGAATCGGAAACAGGCTCCAGGCTCTGAGCTGTTAGCACAGAGCCCGACGCGGGGCTCGAACCCAAGGACCGTGAGATCGTGACCTGAGCTGAAGTCGGACGCTTAACCGACCAAGCCACCCGGGTGCCCCAGAACAGCACTTTTTAAGTTGCCAGTAACTGGGGAAGAGATGAACCTAATGTGAGGTTCACATCTGGCCCTCAGGAAAATGGCTGCAGGGAAGCCCGACGCGCAGTGGGCGAAAGCCTGGCCTTGCTTCATTCAGACTGCCTCATGTTTGAATTCCGGCTTTGCCACTTAACCCTGTTTGGTGTGACCTCCCTGTGCCTCAGTTTCCTCACCTATAAATTGACATAATACTGGAGGCTGATAATTTGCTGTAAGTGCTATATAAAGTAATGCCGTGCCCTTAGAACGGCACTTTTAGAAGAGTCAACGTGCTTTCGTTATTATTCTTGTAAGACTTGAGTCGCCCAAAGGCCTGTAAAGCATGCCGTTTGTGTATGTATATTTTTAGGAATGGAATTCTCAGTTTTCCTACCTAGCCAAAACTATGTTTTATAGAAGCAGTCAGTGGGCATTGTAGAGAACGTCAGCTGGAGGGAGGGAAAGGGTACAGTTATAAAAGCCTTTCCGCCTCACCTAAGCTTTTACTGCTGCTCCCTTCATCACTGTCTCTCGTTTGACCTTTCCAGTAGGCTTGGACCAGTGTTACGGAGCCCTGAAATTCATAAAACGAAGTCTAAAATGAAGATGTATGTGAGATCGTAAGACCTCGCATGTGGCGGTGATAATAATGCCTCCCACTTGACTCCCTTCAGAGGGTCTTTGTATGCGGTGTTTCATTTAATTCTTACAGTGGTCTTACTAGGTTGCGTCAGTCCCGTGATATAGTTTGTACGATAACGACCTCCGAGAAGTGGCTGGCTCAGGCCCCACAGGTGGACTCTCAGCCACCTGTCTAGCTGTCAGTCTAGCGACACCTAGACTCTCAGCCTCCTCTCGTGCCTCTGGGATCACTCTCTTCCCAGCGTGTGTAACCCCTGGCTCATGTGTTACTTTGGGCTCTCGTGCACATTTGTGATTCTGTTCATGGAGGGATGATATCCGGGTGATTCTCACTCTATAACAAACCTGAGGGTGTGAAACAACCATTTTATTTCGCTCATGGATCCTGTGTGGGTCATTCAGATTGGGCACAGTGGGGTGGCTCTCAGAGTTCCATGCTATTTGGGGCCTCCGTGGGGAAGGTGCCCGTGTTGGGGCTGGTATCATCTGGGGCATCTTCCCTCACGTGCGTGGCAGCTACTTGGCCGGGGCGGGGACCTCAGATGGGCTGTTGGCCAGAACATCTACACGTGGCCTCTCAACGAGTTCTCTCTGTATGTGTGCCGATCTAGGTTTTCTCGCCACATGGCGGGGGGCGGGTATTCCTAGCTGGAGCCTCAGGACAGCAGAGGGCAAATGCACAGGATGTTTGTCATCTGCCCAAGCTCAAAGGGGAGGCATGTAGACCTTGACCTTGTCACTCAGTGGGAGGAGTGTCAAGGTCACATGATAGAAAAGCAGATGATTGAAGGAAGTAAATCCTTTTTTTTTTTTTTTTTTTTTTTTTTAACAACATTGACAGCAGAGAATATGAGCGGATAGGTTCTAGGCCTAGGGAGCCCTTGATGAGGATCCGGAGTGCAAGGTCAGGGTCAGGTCAGTTTGGACATAGTGAGGTGGGGAGTAGAGGAAGAAAGGGAGGCATTCACCCCACACATGTTTGTTCAGATTATCTTGGAGCCAAGCAGAGTGAGCAGGGCTTCCAAATAATCACTTCTCAAAGGAGACCCTGGGCTCTGTAGAATAGACTCATCCCGTTGAAAATTTGACCTTCTTGGAGACCATTTTAAGATTTATTTATATCCAGCACAGGACCTGCAGAGTTCCATTTACTATGTAAAAAAGCGAAAAGTTCATCTCTGTCAGCATGCTGTCTCACTTATATTTAAGTCAGATGGGAAGGAAAAAAAAAAAAAATCGTTACCAGGACAAGAGTGCTTGTCGAAGTTTATTTAACATTTGTGTGAGGTTTATTTTTGGTCCTGGTATTCTTCGTAGGGTAGGTCTCTCTTTTAAGACTGTTAATAGTGTATTTCCTTTTCATTTGCCACTCCCACCAAAAGAACTCTGAGATTTGAACCATCTTCGTATCCTTAGAAGGTCTCACTTTAAATGATGGTTGGAGACGCTCCAGGTTAAGTAGAGAGTAAACTGTTGCGTCTTGACCTTTGGGTTAGGATCAAGTGTGGTGTAATAAAGTGTCAGTCCCAAGAGTCACCTCTGCTGATTTTTTCCTATTATTCTTTCCTGTTATTCCATATTCCTCCAGCTCTTGCGGCCAAGGATTGTTACATCAAGATCCAGCCTAAAATTAAAACTCCAGGCTTTAACCAATAAGCTAGAAAGCCGTTGAACTCCCACTGGGATGTGGTTACCTTTTCCTAAACTTCCTGATTTGTCTCTTAGCCCCAGAGTTGCTTTCTTATTGAGCCTTTGGAAGGGTCCCTGATGTTTCAGTGCCATTTCTCATCAGAGGGGGACTCTTAGCTGTGCAAAGCTCCTGAGGTCCCAGGCTTTTCAGCTGCGTTTCTCCCCTGCAGAGGAGAGTTCTCCCTGGGTGGGGCTGTTCCATCCTTCCTGGTGGGGCAGCTCTGAGGTCACATGGCAGAATGGTCCACGTCGGCACCTGGTCCAGATTTACAGAGCTCCTTCTGGAATTTTCCCAGAACTTTGCCTTGGAATCGTCTTTTTGACCTGTATCCAGAGTCTATTTCCTTGAAAGGCGCCTCCCTGAAGGGAAGCCCCTGAGTGAGGGCTAACAGAGGTGGGGGGTGGGTGGTGACTGTTATACAACATAAGCCACCAGCCTCACACCTGCTAGTGTTTTGTTCAGGCTGTTACTTTATTTGACAGTATCTGCTGTCTCCTATTTAAGAGTAAATAAATGTAGCGAGTGTCGTAACAGCAACCTCAGTGTTGATGGCTGCTATTTATTGAATGCTCGCTACACCCAGCTGTCTGCTAATCTTTACCTCCATCCCACGAAGTACGGCTGTCATCATCCCCGCTGTACTCACGAGGAAACGGAGGCAAGTGATTCAGCCCGTGCTCTTAGAAGCAGAAAGCAATGAGACGGGCCCCAAGCCCAGTTTATTTGACCCCAGAGCCTGGACGCTGGGGCCGGGCTGTTTCATGGAGCGTCCAGGCCATCCTGGTAGAGCATGGGCTCTGTGACCCGGCTGACAGAGCACAGCTGTGCGGATAATCGTGCCCCTTGGGTATCTGCTCACCGGAAGTGGGGCTATCTGGAAGGTGAGTGGAACACTGTGGAGCAAGTCATTAAAGCCAAGGGATTGTTGCACTTCATAAAATGTCAAGGTTTTCATAATTGAGTTGGGGGGTTGCTAATTTTAGACCATCCGAAAATCTCAAGAAACAAAGCCTGAAGTCAAGGAAAAGGACTCTTTTGGAACAAAGGTGTCTCAGAAGTGGCGAAGGGGTTAGTTAGCCGCGACCCTGGGGGAGGGCCACTGCCCAGAGCCCAGAGCCAGCAGGCCCTCCCGTGGCTTTAATTCTGCTGCTGTTTGTGGAGCACCTGCCCTGCATACTATTGAGGCTCCTGCTGGTCTCCAGGGACACAGAGGCCGGCCAGCCACGTCCTTGTCCTCAAGGACCTCATCCTCCCAGGGGACGATGTATGATGGTGTGATGGAGCCCTTCTCTGGTGGGCACACAGGGCTGGGGAAGCAGAGGGGAGAAAAGTGTGAAATTGGCCGTGGCCTGGGGCAACCTCTTAATGTCTTTTTATTTTTTATTTTTGGCAGGGGTGGGGGCAAGTGAGCGAGGGACAGAGAGAGAGCGGGTGGAGGGGAGAGAATCCCGCAAGGGGCAGAGAGAGAGAAGGAGAAGCGGGGCTCATGTTCATGAACTGCAAGATCGTGACCTGAGCCAAAGTCAGGTGCTTAACCGACTGAGCCACCCAGGCACTCTGATGCAACCTCTTAATGTCTTTTAATAGAAACACTCATAACCTTCCTGCAGTGCACTTCCTGTGAATAGGAACTCTTGAGTTTTTCCTTTTAATAAGAGAAAGCAAGCTTTCGATAAAAATTACACCTAAGTGTTGAGATCTCCATGTGGTTATGAGAAATTTCGGTCTAGCGTGAGGGGGCTCAAGGGAAGTTCCCGTGAGGATTGTCTCCCTGTCCTGCTGGAGAAGTCCAGGTGCGAAAAAATAGCGAAAGACTTCCCGGCTCGTGGCAGGGTGCTGGTGGGAGCCACAGCCAAGCAGGCACCCCTGGCCACGGCTCTCGTTTCAAGATCGCGAAGCAGGAACTAGAGAGTCAAGTTGGAGGGCTGGAGCTCAGAAGCCAGGCACTGCTGGGGTGCCTTGAGATCCAGGCTGCCCGAGGCTGGCCCCCGAGTCTCAGGACCACATCCTGGGGCAGCACGGTCCCTGAGCTCTGTTCTCTGAGCCGCGGAAGCTGGCCACAGGCATGGGAAGAGCAGGCCGGTGAGGGCCACGTCCAGGGAGGCCGTTGACTTGCCGTGGTGTCGCCCATCACGGTGCCCCGTGGGTGAGGGGCTCCCCCGTGTCTCGAGTTGCACAGGCTGAACCTCACTGCCCATCCCTTCCTGGGTGGGAATGCCTTGAGGCTCAACTCATTGTTTTGGTTTTCTTGAGTACAAAAAATCTGGCTGGACATGGAGTGGCTCTAATCATAAAAACCAAACGATGACTTCGGCCTCATCTGTGCCAAGGGTGCTGTTCACACCCTCATGGCCGACGGCTGTGGGGACGGCGGACTTTTACGTGTCCTTCAGAGGCAAGTCAGAGAGTCCTTTTACTTGACTGCAGGGTGGACTTGGGGCTCCCTGGAGACCCATAAAATGTGGCCGCACTGAGCCCCCGGACCAGCAGTGAAACCAGCTCTCTCTGCCTTGAGTGTATCATCCAAATGGCTTTTTCCAGCCCTGTCTGCCATTTCGTACTTAACGTGCCCTTATAAAAGGCCTGAAAAATGGCACAGATGTGGCTAGAAAGGTTAAAAACCCTTTTCAGTGGCCTAATTTTGGAGTAATCAGCTCCCCCCCCCAATTCTTGTACACTAGAAGATTCTTTTAATTCTCCTGTTTTAGTTCTGTTTTAAATGAGATTGTAGTACAAGAAGGGCGATTAATAAAGCTTTCTATTTCTACATCAGCTGTGAAGCTTTGTAACTTCTACCTGCGTGGCGATGGCTAAGTGAGCACAACGTGTGAAATCTAAGTAGACTTGTGGAAACATAAACACATTTTTATTCAGCAGTGAGTGTCGCACGGGGTATAAATAGGGCCCGAAATGATTCTCATATTGGTCTTTCCTCCTGGAGGCCTTCAGAATTATCTCGAGCTGTCATCTTTTTGTTGTATTGGAAAAACGTGAGATTCTTTTCCCCTTGGTCATTATTTACGTTTTTAAAAATAATGTAGTTTTAAAGAATTCTTGCTATTTAATCTCAAGCCCAAACATGGCTCCTAGTGAGGGAGAGATGGAAGTGTGGTATTTTTAGTTCTGAAAAGAATTCTTTTGGGGGGATGGGATGCATCTGAAAGGTGGAAGAAATGTTCAGTGTGGGGAGATATTTTGTCTCCTTTTCCTTTTGTTCTTTCAAAACTTGCATTCGGGGGAGGGGGGGGCGCCTGGGTAGCTCAGTCAATTAAGTGTCTGGCTCTTGATTTCGACTCAGGTCATGATCTTGCAGTTCATGAGTTCAAGCTCCGTGTTGGGCTCTGTGCTGACAGTGCAGAGCCTGCTTGGGATTCTCTCTCTCTGTCTCTCTCTCTGTCTCTCTCTGCCCCTCTCCTGTGCACTTCCTCTCTTGCAAAATAAATAAATAAATAAAAATAAAAACTTGCATTTGGGGAAACAATAAAGTTAGATTGTGCAATTTTTTTTTTAAATTTTTAACGTTTATTTATTTTTAAGACAGAGAGAGACAGAGCATGAACAGGGGAGGGGCAGAGAGAGAGGGAGACACAGAATCCGAAACAGGCTCCAGGCTCCGAGCCGTCAGCCCAGAGCCCGACGCGGGGCTCGAACCCACGGACCGCGAGATCGTGACCTGAGCCGAAGTCGGACGCTTAACCGACCGCGCCACCCAGGCGCCCCAAGATTGTGGAATTTTTAAGTGTCTTGCTTGGTGTTGCTAAATTTTAATTCATTGCTGGGAAATGAGCTCATTTCATAAACATTTATGTGTCTTATGAGCTGACATTAGGGCGTGGGAAAGCTTACCTCCTGCAACCTGCTGCTTTTTGGTGGGAAACGTAAAGGCTGGTCTACTTACTTTCTTATTTGAGAGAGTCGGGGAGGGGCAGAGGGAGAGACAGAGAATCTCAAGCAGGCTCCACACTCACCATGGAGCGCGACACGGGGCCCAATCCCACAACCCTGGGATCATGACCTGAGCCGAGATCAAGAGTCAGGTCCTCAACCGACTGAGCTGCCCAGACGTCCCAAGGCTGGTCTACTCTTGGATGAATTTTCAAAGAAGATTGCAGCTGTCCCCTCTTCAGTCTTGTGTTGGAGCGCCCTTGGGAAGTGCCTCCCTTTTATGTGGCCCTTGACTTCGCAGCCTTGTTTAGTGCATCCGCCAATGTGGACAACAGAGACCAACTTCCTGGGCAGTAGTCCACCACTCTGATTTGGATTTATGTGGAATCAGGGATTTTTGTCGAGCACCCTTTTGTCCTTTGAGAGACGAGAGGAACCTACCTCCCCTAATCCATAATCACAAGAATATCTCTTCCTGGCATGTCCCCACTTATTTCCATGCTCAGGTCCCTGAGAGAGCTGCAGGAAAAGCCTCATGGAGGTGGGAGGGAGAAAGGAAGGTAAGAAGGAAGTCCCAAGATTTCCTCCCCATTGCCCTTGAGGCTCAGTCGTCTGTGGCCATGTAAAGTCACCTAGAGCCGTGAAGGGGGAACAAGCAGGAAGAGAGGGGAGAAGGAAGGCTGTCTTGGGTGCTTTGTAACTGATGAGTGGAAGTTCGATCCTGATAAGAGCAAGCTGCTTGCCCCTGCCTCATCGTCCCCTCCCTCATCATGTACTCTCCTGTCCTTCCCAAGAGAAGTTCTGAGAACCTGTCCTCTGGTCTCTGAGCAGTGGCCTGTCAGCAGGGCCTGCAGCCCCAGGGAAACACTCTCACTAGCCACCCTCCTCTTGAGTCCTCTCCTGGTGGCTACTCTTTTCGGCCAGGCCAGTCGCAGGTAGCAGAAAATCCCAGGAAGAAGTTTATAAGATGCAGGTTTATTGCTGTCACGCGAAAGAAGTTCGAGATTGGAATGGTGGTTCGTGGCCGTCAAGGTGCCGGGACTCTTCTCTTTTTCTGTCTGCCATCTTCAGACCGTGGCTTCCAGCCTCAACGCTGTTTCATCACCCCGTGTGGCCGTTATGGCTCTAATTATCGCCTCCAAATTCCAGATAAGAAACAAGAGGAAGAGAAAAGAGTACCTGTCTCAGCACAGTTGTCTCCCTTCATAGAAGCCTCGCATGATGGTTTCTGCTTACGTCCTGTTGACCACCTCTTCCCCCAGGGGTGATTGGGAAATGCCCCCCTTGAGCTCGTCCTGGCAGGCTGGAATAAAACTGAAGTTCAGTAAAAAGGGAGAAGGGGAGAACGGTGTCGGCTAGGTAAATAGCAGTCTCTACCTTCTGTGTGAACCATAATGTATTCCGCCTGGCATTTTAGCCATTTAGAGAATATCTAACCCTCTTATCAGACCCTGAGCTATTTGGAAGCCCTGATCATATCCCCTTCCTCCTGTATCATCTGTAGCTCCTAACCCAGGGGCATGCATGGTGGGTTCTCAGCCCATCTTTTAGATTTGAATCGGATTCACCCTTGCCCTTCCCCCCCTCAATGGATCTACAGTTAATAAGAAGTCACTTACAAACATTTTTTTAAAAAAGTAAATTCTTGGGGCGCCTGGGTGGCGCAGTCGGTTAAGCGTCCGACTTCAGCCAGGTCACGATCTCGCGGTCCGTGAGTTCGAGCCCCGCGTCAGGCTCTGGGCTGATGGCTCGGAGCCTGGAGCCTGTTTCCGATTCTGTGTCTCCCTCTCTCTCTGCCCCTCCCCCGTTCATGCTCTGTCTCTCTCTGTCCCAAAAATAAATAAAAAACGTTGAAAAAAAAAAAATTAAAAAAAAAAAAAAACAAAAGTAAATTCTTCCCCGGAGGGCTTTTACATAATTCTCAGCTTACACAGAATAATAGTAAAGGTGCTAATAGTTGTCAATAAAACGAGAAAAATGCAGGCCATGGAAATTGGTGGTATTAGTAAATACATAGTCATACTATTTACTTTAAATGTAGGTATACTATCCAGATGTTAGAGGAGCAAGAGATACGAATTTGCTCCTCTAACATCTGATTCGGGAGATTTGGCAAAGGGAAGTAATCTGCCCCGAGTTGCATAGCCAATGATGTTGGAGCATACCATTAGCCAGTATGAGTAGAATGCTGGAAACTTTCATGAAAAATATGTATGAAAAAGTTTGGCTCTTCTGTGTGAGTTTGAGCAATGTGGGAGGGTGGGATTTCGCTAAGAAAACGTGTGTCCGTCCTTGGTGTTTGTAGAAGGCAGGGAATCCTTCTGAAAATCTAGTTACGTAAATTTATGTTCCACCGCGTAAAAAAAAAAATTAAGCGGATGGAAAAAAATCAGCATGGTTGGAGGGCAGGGCTTTCCCTTTTGCTCTGGGAGGGAAGGAAACTTTGTGCCGGACATGTCAGTTGGAAAGTGTCTTTGCTGAGCCCTCCCCACGTGACTGGCTGATTCACTGTCTGCTAGGTCCCTGGAGAGGTGATGTAACCAGGGACTGCAGCTTCTAGGGGAGGGGGAAACTCACTGTCAGCCCAGCCCTCCGGCATTAGGAACGTAACAGAGCTCTGGCCAAAAGCAGATGGAGTTTTGCAGCTATGTTTTGTAATTCCGTTTTATTTTTTTTTCAACGTTTTTTATTTATTTTTGGGACAGAGAGAGACAGAGCATGAACGGGGGAGGGGCAGAGAGAGAGGGAGACACAGAATCGGAAACAGGCTCCAGGCTCCGAGCCATCGGCCCAGAGCCCGACGCGGGGCTCGAACTCACGGACCGCGAGATCGTGACCTGGCTGAAGTCGGACGCTTAACCGACTGCGCCACCCAGGCGCCCCTGTAATTCCGTTTTAAATGTCACTTGTTCCATCTCTTGTTTCCTTGTCCTCATTTTCTCTTCTTCCCTCCTCTTTCTGGCTCTTCCTCTCCCCCACCCCCGGCTGTGGTCCTCTGTGCAACAATTCTGCTCTCCCTGAATTAACTCAGGTGTGACCTTTGGAAATGCATGAGCAAGGAGCTGTGGGGGTTTCCTGCCATCTTTCTGTTTCTGAATCTGGTTAATGTGAGCTAGGAGGGCAGGTGGAAAGAACATGGGCTTCGGGTCTGAAAGACGCAGGTGTCCACTCCAGCTCCAACATCATTGGCTGTGTAACTCGGGGCAGATTACTTCCCTTTGCCAAATCTCCCGGATCTCATCTATAAACTTTGGTTAATGTCTCCCTGAGAGGTTTGCTAGGAGAACCGAATGAGATAATGTAGCAGAAAAGCCCAGAGAAGTAGACAAAGAGCAGACTGTGTTGGGCTGCATAACGCATGCTGGGAGTTTGCACTTTATTTGAGTGCTTTGGGAAGCAGGGCAGTGATGTGATGTGATAGGTGTTTTCAAGAAGGCCAGCTAGAAGGCGAGGGCAGTGTACCAGATGGCTGGGTCAGGGGGAGGCAGACCGACCCGGAGACCTTTTGATGGCAGGGAAAGCAGCTGAGGTCTTCGATGTGGACAGGGAGGGAAGGAAGGGGAAGGGTCAAGCGGAAATCCTGGCTTCGGGGGTCGTGGTGCTGTGGTGCCTGTCATGGAACCTAGCAAAGGACTGCACGTGGATGACAGCTGCAGAGTGGTAGCTGGGGGGCCAACATCATGCGTACCTGGGGCAAAGAAGGACTGCCTGTGCTTGGGCCACGTTGGATGACAAACAGTGGGACAGGCCACAGTCTGCTTCTGCTCTTGCTTGGAAGCCATCATGTTCTGGCCATCCACCGGCTCGGATGGCAGCTTTTAGAAGCAAGTTGGGCCTGGAAAGTGACACAGTCTCTCGAAAGCTTGAGGGGCCTCTGATCTTCACCCTGATACCAGCTCAGGTGACCCCGGTACAGCCAGTGCAGCTGCCCGCTCTAACAGAGTCGGGACAAAGTGCAAGCTAACCCCGCGTTGGATTAGGGCCAGACTTTGGCAACGTCCTCAAATCTGGGTGCTGTGACGGCGCGACCGTTACAGGTGGGGTCATGCCCCCACCCATGGGGGTTCCACGTAGGTAGATCTCAGGGGACTGGGGAGGGATGGTCACCTGGAAATCAGGGTTTTGAACCACTTGGAGAAACACTGTCCTGGAGGAGGGGTTCCAGACGACTCCTGCCTGGTTCTTTTCCTCCCACTTTTATTTATTTACTCCTCTTTTTAACAATCCATTTGGTGGTAGTATTTCCTCTTCCTGTTCATAGTTCAGACTCTGGGAGCAATGAGGGGCAGGCAGCTTCCTCTCCGAGGAAGAAGAAACGCTCGACGTGCTTTATGAGTATGTCCCTAAAATGACAAAAGCATCAAACAAAGGCACAGCGAGGACTCTGTATTCACGAAGTTATTGTCACGGAGTCAGAGCCCAGATAAAAGTCTTTGGCAAATCTGTAAAGAACATTTCCGAGACAGAAAGAGAGAACAGAATTTATTGGGTCTAAAAATAGCGGCCAAAGTGCCGCTTGTCGGGGAACCTGTTGAGCCGAGACAGGAAGGGGATTTTATTTCTCCAGCCCTGAGGTCACTTGTCTTGTTTAAGAAGGGGCAGCAAACATTTCCAAATAGGGACTGCTTTTGAAGGGGAGGAAGATGGCCGGGTGCGTACGGAATTTCTAGTTTTCTTCTCTCCCCTTTCCTACCTCCTGCATCACCCCACCCTTCCTCTTGAGAAAAAGAAAGGTTAGGTTTTCTCAGCAGAGTAGGCGGGGGCTGGCGGGGGTCGGGGCTGGCGGGGGAGGGGCAGGACTTCAAATGGGGTCTGTGATGTTGCCTGTCGATGGCAGGTTTGATGATGCTGCTCTGAGCAGGGGTGATGGCGGTGGACTCATTGTTGGGTCTTCGTGGGTTCCACACACATCCACTAAGTTGAAGAAATAAACCCACAGTTGGCGAAATAATGGTGTTCGTTCTCCCAGACCGATCGGCTGATTCCTGCGTCTTCTTTGTTCCATTTCCGGGCAGGGGGGCTGACTCTGTCCTCCACAACCCACAAAAGAAGGGTCTTTCCCACCCCTGGCCTAGGCAGTCCTCAGGCCTGTATACTTAACAACATTATCTAATGTCAGCATCCCGAAAGTTGTCAATCAGGAGGGCTTCAAACCTCCTCCTCTTCGACATTTATTAGAACGTTGGCTGGAATTAATTCTATTTATGGTGGAGGGCCCGAGAGTAATGCTGCCCTTCTGTGTCTCAGCCAGAGGTTGAGAACTGATAGCCTGCAGGCCAGATCTTACTCAGTCATGTTCTGTTGGTCCTGTCTGGTGTTGACCGGTACCGTCACCAGGATGGAAAAGTGAAACATTTTGTTTGCAGATCTTGATTTCCGGATTCTCAGGAGGGGTCTAAGATATGCTTGGTTTCTACTTCTTCTTTTGATCGGGGAGTCCCCAGACCGTAGCGCATAGATGCCTGTCCTCCCGAGGGCAGCCGTCCGGTGGGTCATGATGGGAAGCAGCCACTGCTAGTTCTAAGAGGACGGTAGGAAAAGAATGAGACAGGTTGTATGTGAAGCACCCAGAAAACACCTGCACACGCGTGGCGAGCACTCTGGAAGCATTAGCTGTTGCTGTCCTCATCATTATGGCATTGAGTGTTTCTGTGAGCGTTCTGTTGAAGACAGAACCAGTATTCACTACGTAGGGTCTTACGGGGCCCCCAGAGAAGACATGTCTGTCAGATCTCCGTTCCACGAGATAATTGTCCTTCTGACAATTATCCTTACTAGCTCATCCGTGGCTCATCCGTGCCTTACTCATGCCCTGAATCTTGTTTCTGTCTTTGTCTTAGCTGCTAGGAAGCTCAGAGGCAGCTTGGTGGCTCACATCTAGCCAGACGACATGGCTTCACGGCGGGCACTTGGTTTATCAAGCCCTTGGTTTCATATCCCATCATTTTATCTCTGCTGTTCTTACTTGCTTATTCTATTGTGGGCATTTTTAAAAGCATGCTTCAATTCCGTTTGGAACAAGGCTAGGTGTAACTTAAAAATCAATAATAGGGGCCCCTGGGTGGCTCGGTCGGTTAAGTGTCTGACTCTGGCTCAGGTCATGATCTCACAGTTCATGAGTTCAAGCTTCGTGTCAGGCTCTGTGCTGACAGCTCAGAGCCTGGAGCCTGCTTCGGATTCTGCGTCTCCCTGTCTCTCTCTGCCCCTCCCCAGCTCATGCTCTGTCTCTGTCTCTGTCTCTCTCAAAATAAATAAACATTAAAAAAATTAAAAAACAATAAAAATCAATAAGCAGAGCATCTGTTCCTCTGAGAGACTATTTATGTTATCACTGCAGACAGGCTCCCACATTTGTTGAGGCCCCATGACTAAGCCTTGGTCTCTCTCCCTACTGGGCACCACTTTAACACCCACATTGGACCGGGCTGTATCAGGTGTGCTGTTGTGTTTCTTTTCATCTTTGGCCCCATAGCTTCTGTTCCTGAGCTGGGATGGCTTATTTACCTGGCCGGACTGACGTATCAGTCAGCCATTTCTGTGTAACAAACCGTCCCAAAACTCGGTGCCCCAAATGCACCCCAAAATGCACGCAACCAGAAGTATTTCTCATTCTCACATGTCTAAGGGATGCCTGGACAGTTGTGGTTCAAGCCACATGTCCACAGGCTGGCAGGGGAAGGAAGCTCTTTCTCCTTGTCTCTTGCGTGTCTAGAACCCACATGCTGCTGGGGCAGACTCTTCTCACGGTGAGGGCAGAAGTGCAGGAGGGGTGAACAGAAACACGTGAGGGGCAGGTTCAGAACTGGCACCGTCGTCTCTTCCACGTTTCCTTGGCCAGAGCAAGTCATGTGGCCAAATCCAACATCAGGGGAGCAGGGGAACAGAGTTTGCCTCTAGTGAGAGGGACTTCAGGGTCCGTGACAAAAAGGCATGAACGCCAGCTGGCCAGGGGTTGGGGCGGGTGGGTGGGTAGGGGAAGCAGTTTACCACACGCAATAGATTCAGTTGCAGAGCCCCAGGGTGGGCAGATGGCAGTACCTGGCCCTTGGGAAGTATGTTGGATATTCTCCATTTCCCTCTCCAGATCCATGCTATGTAATGGTTCTCCCTGCCTCGTGCCCTGGGAGGCTGACCTTCCCTCTGGCTTTCAGCCTGGTTCAGTCAGAGGGGAACCCTGGAAAAAGAGGGTGGAAGTGTGCCCGCCCACAGGTTGGTGTGTGATACTCTGCAGAAGGCCATAGCTTTACCAGGTGGCTAGTCCTTATAACCTTGGGGTCCTGGTAACCTTCGCCCTAGGGGCGGCAAGACTCCCTGCTGTTGCTGGCTTGGGGTGCCTTACCACAGGGTCTCCCTGTTAAAACCTGCCCCTCTCTCCTAAATAATCCCTTCCCGGGGCTCTTCTCTCTCTCCCTGTTTGCAAGAGCCACCTGTTCCTGGCAGGGACCCTCGTGGATACATTAGGTGCTCAGTAAGTGCACGGTTGAGTGAGTATCCGGGCTCCTTGTTTTTCCTGCCCTCTGGTTTTTACACCACTTTTACAGAAGTGACTGGTCAGTTCTTCTTGAAAACCCAATGGGATTTCTGCCGTTACTTGTCTGCCATCATCCCCTCTTATAGGAACCTGGCCCAGTATGTTCATCAGAGGGACTTTGCATAGATAGGGTTATGTTTTTTAATCTGAGATTTTTTGGCATGCCCTTTGGGATAATTGGGGATTCTTTCAAGTGCAACGTTTTCTTCATAAATTGTGGGGGGGTTATTTCTGAGGTGTGATTTATGCCATATTATGTTCCAAGAAGGGAATGTAGGCAATGTCTGTGGCTAAAGAACTCTCAACATAAGGAAGTGGTATGTAGATCCTTCCAATAAGAAATTCCTTAGTTAATTTCTGAAGGGGGTAATTAACACCACTGTACCTGAAAAAGCAGATCAATGCATTTGTTTTTTGTTTGTTTGCCTGTTTGAGTAGGAAAGGGGTGCCTGGGTGGCTCAGTCGGTTGAGCGAACGACTTCGGCTCAGGTCACGATCTCGCGGTCCGTGAGTTCGAGCCCCGCGTCGGGCTGTGTGCTGACAGCTCAGAGCCTGGAGCCTGTTTCAGATTCTGTGTCTCCCTCTCTCTGACCCTCCCCTGTTCATGCTCTGTCTCAAAAATAAATAAACGTTAAAAAATTTTTTTTTCCTAAAAAAAGGGCCCCAAATTTCAATTTCCCAAGTGAGTTTGGGAACCACTGGAGTAGTTCCCATACTTCCCCAGTCAAGATAATGTTTTGCTAAAAATTCAGATCCCTAGTGATTCAGGATCACTGGTCCTGGGGTGGGGCCTCAGAAACCTGCTTTCAACGTGGATCTTGGGTGAGTCATGTTAATCAAGTGTGGGATACACTGGGCATGGCTAATGATTCTCACAGGTTTTGGTCTGTTGACTAAGGAGAAATCCAGTGGTGATGATGATCATATACAAGAATATGTAACATTTAGAAAAGCACTCTATAGTTTGCAAAGATTTTTTTTTAACATTTATTTATTTTTAAGACACAAGAGAGCACGAGTGGGGAAGGGGCAGAAAGAGAGGGAAACAGAATCTGAAGCAGGCCCCAGGCTCCGAGCTGTGAGCACAGAGCCCTATGTGGGGCTCAAACCCATGAACTGTGAGATCATGACCTGAGCTGAAGTCGGACGCTCAATCGAGGGAGCCACCCAGGCACCCCACTGAGATTTTTTTTTTAAATTTCTTTATTTTGGGGAGAGAGAGAATGAGGGAGGGAGGGGAAGAGAGAGGGAGAGAGAGAAAACCCCAAGCAGGCTCCGTACTGTCAGTGCAGAGTCTGACACGGGACTCGAACTCCCGAACCGTGAGATCGTGACCTGAGCCAAAATAAAGAGTCTGATGCTTAACCGACTGAGCCACCCAGGGGCCCCTAACTTGCCAAGATTTTGCATATGTTGTCTCATTAACCACACTGACCCCTTGAGGACTTGTTGGTGTCTGGTATTGCCTGTGCCAACATTCTTTGACCAGAATTGAATGGGAAGAACGGTACCATCAGGTTTTTGTTAAGTGTCCTAATTGATGCCACAAGTGAGGGTGGGGCAGCTCTCATGTTACACATATGCCACACTCCAGAGCCAGCAGCCTTTAGCCCACCCTTTGAGAACCCCCGCACGACCTCTGGATAGGATTCTTTCAACCTCATCCCATGCCTGGATCTTGCAAGAGGAGTTTCTAGAAAGCTCTGCAGAGGGTTTTCCCAGAGGCATCTTCAGGCCAGGGCGTGTCCCATTCGCTGTTCTCCCGGAGAGGAGCACAGATGTTCCCTCCTAAAAAGGGCGTGCAGGGTTGTCTCTTGCCTGCAGGTTGGGAGGCCTGCCTTCAGGAACGCCATCCCAGGTTTCTGTAGCAGTCCTGCAGAAAGCCAGGCCTAGAAATCTGTGAATTACTCCCACAGCAGATGACTCTGCAGCCTTCGCCATCAAACGTGCTGTGAGCGTGCTCTGGGATTCGGGGCGTGGGGTGGGTGTTCAGACTTTATTAATTAATACATTTGGGGAACCTTCATGTTATTTATTTTCATAAGAGATCCTGGGCTGCCTGCTGACTCCTAGCTCAGCTGGTTATTGTTTCTATGTCCCACCGAGGAAAGAAATGCCTTGCCGGCGAAGCAGAGTCCTCTCCGGGTGCTGACTGCTCCATTTTTCTCTTTCCCCTGTGCGTGATGTTTGTAGCATTTGGTTGTCTCACATTCTTGCCTCCCTCCCTTGGTCCACACGCTTTCTTCTGCCTTTTGCAGAATCTCTGACAGTACTGAACGAATAATATAAGCCTGGGGGGCTCGGTGGAGCGCAGAGCTATGATGTCCGTGCCTTTCAGTGCTGGCGCCTTTCCCTCATCCTTGGTTAAGAGCTTGGATCGAAGCTGATTTACCGGCTTCCCTGGTAGAGAACACACTTCATCGCATGTCTGGGAAGGGTGTGATACCTGTTTTCTCATTCTGCACAGCATTGACCGAGATTGGGGCCTCAATTAGTTGAGCCAGTAATTGTGATATTAATAAAGGTTTCCATGTCCGCAGGCAGAGATTGAGCCGTGGTGGATATGGTGACCCTTGAGGCCGTGAACCTTGCACAATGCATCTCCTAGAACTGAGCTTATGACCCTTGCTTACGACTGTTGCACATGACCTTATAGCATATGTTTTAGGAGGATACGCTTAAGTCCAAGTCCTAATTCCAGTGATAAATTCCAAGCTTGTTGTTATTGTTTTTCTTCCCGAAAGACAAAGGGAGTTTTATGCCCTGGTATTTGAGGTTCAGTTCAAGGGCAGTGTTGGATAGGGAGTTTTGCGAGTGCTACAAAATTTGTAATGTCCTTTAAAGAATCCAACCAAGAATCTACTCACTGGTCTACTGTCTGTCCGTCCATCCATATCAGCATTTACTAATTCCTACAAGGTACCTGACACTGTGTTTACATGCTGGGATTACAATGGAAAAGCATAGTATTGCATCATGTATCACAGCCTGCTATTGCCAGACAGTCTCCAATGTTCCAAGCACCTTTGTGAGGTAAGAATTCTTACCCCCTACCCCCCTCCATGAGAGAACAGAAGCTAACGTACCTTACCCAGATGGCTCAGCCAGTCAAGGCGGAGCAGGCCGGAGGCATCCTTGGGACATGTAGGATGGGAGCAGCCTTGCCTTCTTCTATGTTACCTGGACTCTGCTGTTTGCCTGGACCCAGGCCCACACCGGAGGGGAGAGTGAGCATTCTGTGGCAGGGCCAGAACTGGCTTGTCAGGGCTATCTTTCCACCATCAGTGAAACAGGGCGAGGGGTGCGAATAGGACGGAACCACGGGGAGGCCCATCAGCTCTCATTCCCCTGTTTTACCTTGGCAATCTCTTGGAAGCTTGAGGTTCTGTCCAGACTTCCCCTGTCACTGGAGGGTGGCACCTGTGCAAGAGTACAAATGGGGATCCACTTAGTGAGTGTCTAAATATTAAAAAGACACAAAGGAAGATAGCTGTTTAGAACACTCCGTTCTGTCCTCCTGTCTTGGCAAATAGACCTTTATGACCACGTGCAAGGCCAGGTTGGAATGTACATTTTTCAGGCTCCTCAGAGTCGAGTGTAGAAATTTACAGCTTGAGGACAGCGGGTCCCCAGCCCAGCTCCTACGTTGCCTTCCATCTGGCCCCATCCCACGTTGCAGCGCGTGTCGGTACGCAAGCAACCGGGGTAGGCATGCATGTGTGTGCACGCGCACCCGGGCTCCACCCACCCATTCCCCGCAGAAGGCTGCCCCGGGGCCCAGGGGGACGCTCGGTAGTGGAACAGTTTGCAGTTGAGGGAATGGGCCTGGAGAAGAGCCCAACATGGACCCTGAAAGTAGGCTCTGGCGTATTCAGGGATCCTGGGCACCCGCAGCTTGCCTGAGGTGGGGAGAACACGGACTCTGTCCTTGGCTTTACCAGCTCCTTGCCCTCCCCCCCCCCCCGGTGGATAAGTATAACTAAAGGGTTCCCCTGAGGGTGGGGTTCAAGGCAAGGGCCCCTTTGCGTGGGTCCTACGTGATGCCAGACCTGCCAAGTCATCGGATAGAGGGGGCTGCATTTTATACAACAAAGAGCCGAGCTTGTAAATCTCAGAGCAGAGTCTGGAGCCCGGTTGCCAGCCCCTCAGCCGGTGCCCTGTGCTCATCTTACACTGTAAGCGTGCCACCTGCACGCAGGTTTCAGAAGGCTGAGCTTCTCGAAACGCCTAGTGAAATGCCTAGCGGCACTCCGAGGTGTGAGCGCCCGAGGCCAGGCCTGCCGTGGGTGACTACAGTTTAGGCAGAAACTGGAGCTTCAGGGACAGGTGTCTGAGGGGCATACCTCAGTAGCAACACTGACGAGCTTAGTGATTTCCACTTCCCTCGTCTGGAAACTGTGATAAAATGGAATCTGTGGGTGGAGTTGCACAGGCGGAAAGTGAAGTGTGTAGAAACCCAGCAGGTGGCTTTGCCCGCAGTGAGTGCTCAGTGAAGGGCAGCTATTGAGATGAGACCTGTTGCTGTTCTCCAAGCGGTTGCCATCCATATGTCCGTCTGTCCATTCATCCATCCAACGCGTATTTACAGAGCACTTACCATGTGCCAGACACTGTTCTGGGAGCTTGGTCTTCACCCGTGAACAAGAGAAGCAAAATGCCTTGCTGTAACAGAGCGGACCTCCTGATAGGCAAAAGCAGAGATAAATCAGAAGCATAGGAATTATGGATGTTGCATAGAAGCCGATAAGCTATGGAGGGTGGGGGGGGGGAGTTGAGAGGGGAAGGAGGTTTGGTCACGCCAAGGTGGGCTGTAGTTTTCAGTAGGGTGGTCGGGACAGGCCCTATGAAAGAGGACGTCTGAGCAAAGACTTGAAGGAAGTAGGGGAAGGAGCCATGTAGAAAGATATGGGGGAAGAGCATCTCACGTAGAGGGAACAGACAGTGCTAAGGCCCTGAAGCGTCTGTTACTCCAGGAACAACCAAGAGGCCGGTGTTACTGGAGCAGAAGGAGCGCGTGTGCACACGTGCGCGCGTGCGCGTGTGTGTGTATACGTGCACACGGATTGCAGATGAGATTGGAGAAGCGATGGGCCGGTTCAGGGAGGGCCTCATCGACCTCAGTAGGGGTTGGCCTGTTGCTCCGAGTGAGAGGGGCCGTTGCGGGGCATTAACAAGGAGGTGACTGGTCCTCCACACCTCCCCGCGGCTAGGGCCCTCAGGCTGCCTCTGTGTCATCAGTGCGAGCCCCCAGACCTCACCCGCTTCTGTTCCTGTTGTAGGCTCGCTGCCCCCATCCGTGTCGCGCGCCCCTCTCCACCTATGCCCTGGGTCCCATTCCCTCAAGTCCCAGATGTCTGTCTACAGCCAGCGATCTGAGGCGTCGTGTTCTGTAGTGACGTTGCCGGTGGGAATGCAGACCTGGGCGAGTTGTGGGCACTCACCTCGCTTCTGACAGAGCTGCTGATGACCACCCTTCTGCGAGCCTGGGTTTGGCTGGGCTCTCCTCGCTTCCCATGGAGCCCCGTGCCGGGGCCCAGGCCACCTTGGGCCCCCGGGCTCCCGGCTGCCTTTGTCCTGTGCCCAGTGTGGAGGGACAGGAAGGCAGGAAGAAGATATCCCAGGCTGGGTGGAGGGCAGCAGGGTGAGGGTGTGTGTGTGAGGGAGCCAACAGGAAGCAGGGCTGGGTTTTGTTCTCTGTAAGGCTCTCCCAGGGGGATTTCGGGGCTCAGTCTGGAGAGGCATTGTTCCTGTGGATGGCACAGTCCAGACCTTTAGTTGTGGCCATGCTAGCCCTTGCTCGGCTCAGCACGCACTGTGACACAGGCACCAGTCCAGACACCCTCTGAGAGATAGCTGCCTTGCCCCCGGTATCGGCCTGGACGGCCTTGCCGGGGCTGGAAGGCTCTCTGGGATCCTATGCCAAGGTGCCGACGTCCCGCTTTGCAGCTCTATGGGTGGGCCCGGGGGGGGGGGATGGGATGGGGATAGGCAAGGCTGGCGTCACCCACTGCTCACAGCAGCAGAGGTGAGGGGTGGCTCAGGGACAGAGGGTTTCCCGTTGAGTCAGAGCTCCCGCTGATAGACTCCTCCCTCCCACCACTACCCTAAGTAAATGCCAAGACCCCCCATGGCTCTGTTTCAGGAAGAACTCTGCCAGTGGAAACACCGGCCTCCCTTAGTGGAGCCCCATGGGTTATCAGGGTTGCTCAGATTAGGGAAGTCCTCCCCTGCCGCCCTGTGCTGCTCTGCCCCACCCTGCCCTACAGAGGGGAGCCCTGCCCATGGGAGAGTCCGGCTCACGCCAGGCAGTGCGGCTGCCCCTCCTGCCCTTGACGCCAGGTCCCTGGGCTCTGCTAAGGGTAAGCTCTGTGATCAGGGCAGGCTTGATTTTTCTTCATTTTCCTCCCACCTCCCTTCCCTCATGTCTGTGTGAAAATGAAAGCTATTGTTTATTTAAAAGGGCCATTTGCCTAATGCCCCTGGAATTTATTTGCTGGAGCATTTTCCGTTTTCATATTCAGTTCAGACCTTAGCCACAGCCAAGAGGTTATGTAACCTGGGATGGAATGAATCCCACTGGCATCCGGGGACCCCCCCCCCCCAGCGCACCCCACCCTCGCCATTCCTGTGAGGGTGGGCATCCTGAACACTCAAGTTGCCTCTGGGAGTTGCCGGAGGGAGGGAGCCAGGGAGCGGGGGCGGCCGGCAGAGAAGCACTTGGCAGAATGGAGTCAGGAGGGCGATTTCTTTGGGGGCTGAGTTCTTATATCTTCTCTGGGTCTGCTGCCTGCTCCTCGGTCCTAGACCCTCCTCACGTGCAAAGCTCAGACCCTTCCTCCAGCCTGCCTCTGGACCTTTGCAAAAAGCCCAAGCATCACTGTCTGAGCCTTGGAAGGACGTGTGAGCTGTTTCTGGCACCGTCCTTCCTGGCTGGCTTGTGGAACTTGTCTCCATGCTCCTGTGGATCCCCAGCAGAACCCTGACTGAAGGCCACTTCTGCCCCTACATTCCGGCCCCAGACCCCTTGATTTCTACTCTAAAACCTAGGTCTATAGGGAATTACTTTGACAGGGGACAGGGTGTTGTCCTGGGTTATAAGGAGCTGGAGGTTTAAACCGACTTCTAGAGTTTAACAGGAGACAAAGACATAGAGTGGTTTTAGGAACCCTGGACTTAGCTTAGTCACAAAGAGGCCTGGTTGGGGTGGATGAGGTGGGGGGACAAGGGGATGCACCCCCATCCAGGGAGGTGGTAAGAAACCCGTTCTTCACGTCCGTGAGTTCGAGCCCCGCGTCAGGCTCTGGGCTGACGGCTCGGAGCCTGGAGCCTGTTTCCGATTCTGTGTCTCCCTCTCTCTCTGCCCCTCCCCCGTTCATGCTCTGTCTCTCTCTGTCCCAAAAATAAATAAAAAACGTTGAAAAAAAAAATTTAAAAAAAAAAAAAAAAAAAAAAAGAAACCCGTTCTTCACTCTCCCCACCCCGGTCTGGCTTGCGCTGTCTCCCATCGCGTGATTTCTCTGCTTACATATGCTTGTCGACCGTGTGTGTGTGTGTGTCCATTCCCATAATGCTAACCGCTGTAGCTAATAAAGCCTCGATTTTCAGTGACTTATTTAAGCCACCAGAAGTATGCTCACTGCTCATGTATCCATCAAATAAGGCTCTTCCTCCGAGGAGGCAACTTCCTCCCCATGGGGGTTCTGGGACCCGGATTCCTTCCATGGCTGGCTCTGTCATCCCTCAGGGCCTCAAGGTGGTCTGCTTTCTTGGGAGCAGGAGGAGAAAGGGCTACTGAAGGAGGCACGTCCACTCCTTAAACACTCCAGCCTAGACATGACCTGCACCCCTTCCTATCGGTGAGACCCAGCCACACGGCCACTGGCCTCCGAGGAAGGCGGTCCTAGGTTAGGAGCTACCACGGCGATCACGCCACGTGGCGTCAGCGGAAGGAGATGGAGAGAGGAGGTGCCCCGGGGAGGCGGCGATGTCAGAGGACTCGGCGGGTGAGCGTGGGGGCAGCGAAGAGAGGTCAGGAGTCCGAGGCCCGTCCAGGTTTCTGGTTTGGGGGAGAGGTTAGACAGTGCTGCCACCCAAGGATGTGAAGTCAGCAGGAAGAGGGGCGGGGTCGAGAGGGGAGGCTGCTGTCTGTCCCGTGCCCAGCCTTGGCTGGGCGCTATAGGGATGTTGTGTGATTTGGGAACGAGTAGAAACAGGAGTGGGTGAACTTGAGGCCCTTCTGCGCACCCCATGGAGGTCCAGTTGGGAAAAGATGTTTGGTAGCTGTACTCACAGCCGGAAACCACAGCACCCGGTGGGGTCGGACCATCAGTGTGCAAGTGCAAAGCTGATAATAAGAATAATTGAGAGGAAAAAGGCATCATCAGTAACTCAGAAGAGGGCACCAGCCCAGGCATCGAGCCCTCTTCAGCGCCGGGTTCTCGTTTCTCTGAGCCAGGGGAGAGAGGTAAGAACCATCCAGATGCGTATCCTGGCCCACCTGACTCAGGTGAGGAGGGCCCGCCCGCCTCATACTGGCGCAGCTCCCTCTGCCCTCCTTGGCCTCTGTCTCATTGCTCCATGACAGGCTCTAAGAAGGCCTGGGAGCTGACTTCCCAGGCGTCTGACCAGAGGCCACAGGCTGCCCCCTCCTCCCCTCATCAGAAAGAAAGGGGGAGCCAGCTGTGGGCCAGGTCCTGGGCTGCAGCCACAGTCCACTTGGTCACTGGGCTGACCCCAGGTGCCAGGCAGACTGGGCCACCTGAGCTCTGAGTCAGCGGCAGGTCATGGGGGCAGGGATTTAGAGAAGCTTTGCAGGGGAGGGTTGGGGGGTGGGGTGGGGTTGGCCCCACTCCCGTCAGACTGGCCACCTTCTGTTACGCCTCTACACCGGCAGCAAGAGGGGGCACCGCCTGACTCGCCCGGGACTGGGGAGCATAGGGACTCACACCCCTCCCTGGAGGGCAAGCCTGGATGAGGGAGGGGAGAGTTGACAGCCAAATTGCTCTCTTACCTCTCCCCTTGCTCTCAGCAAATCCGTGCGCTCCTTCTCCCTTCCTTCTGTTAAAGCCTACGGAGAAGCTTCCACCGTGAGGAGCACACAGACGTTTTTGGAGCAAGGAGGTCACTGTTAGGGAAATTTTGTTTGTTTAAAATTTTTTTAAATTTATTTTTGAGAGAGAGAGAGAAGCACAAGCAGGGGAGGGGCAGAGGGAGAGGAAGACCCAGAATCGGAAGCCGGGTCCAGGCCCCGAGCTGTCAGCACAGAGCCCGACGTGGGGCTCGAACTCACAAACTGTGAGACCATGACCTGAGCCGAAGTTGGGCGCTTAGCTGACTGAACCCCCCGGGCGCCCCTGTTTGTTTAATTCCTAAGTGAAGCCCAAAGTGTTTGTAAGGCTGCGTAGCAGAGGTTAAGGGCACAGATTAGGGAGCCAGACAGCCCGGGTTTGAATCTAAATTCTGTCGCTTACGTCCTTGGATGAGTCACTAACTGCTCAGTGCCTCAGTTTCCCCACACGTAAAACGGTGATAACAGTACCCCCGTCCTGAGTGTTGGGGATGCTGTGTCCATTTTACAGATGAGCCAGCTGAGCCTGAGAGTGAGTCTGGCAGTTGGCCCGGAGTCCAGGACTCAACACCTCTGTTTGTCGGAGGAGCCTGATCTCTCCACAGTGCCTGGCTTCTCCTCTCCGCAAATGTTGTGAGCTTCACTTGCCATTTGGTTAAGCGTTATCCTTATACTCGACCTCACATGATGGATCACAGTGTTTATTGAGCATCCGCTCAGTGTTGAGAACTGTGGGAAGACAGAAAACAGCTACAGATTGGGCAGTGATTGAGACACAAGAGATGCGAGCTTGTTGAGGAATGGCCTAGAATGCAGTGTGACTCAGTGTGAGGTTCCAGGTTCCTTCCTGCCAGTGCTGCTGGGGAGAGCGCTCTGGGGCCCACAGGCATGCGGAAGCTTCCCCTGATGGAATATGCCCTGCAGCCTTGCCCTGATGCCTGGGCAAGGTTTCAGGAAGGGGAGGGAGGAGGAGAGGCCCTCTGAGCGCACAGAGGGGAAAGAGGAACAGGTGAGAGCCAGCCCTATATAGTCAGGGGGGAAAGGATGCTGGAATAAAATAGTAAGATTGCCAAGTTGGGTTTAAAACTGGGTTCGTGTCCTCCAGCTAATAAAGTGGAAACTTTGGGAGGATATCTTTCCAGTAAACAGAAACCATTCCAGATTATCAGTATTCCACAGATGGACATTTAACTGTCAATAGTTTGGGCCCTGTTCAGGACTAAATGGTAAATCTAACAAAGGTATCCTCCCCTAGAGTGTCCTGACAAGGCACCTGTAATGTCTTTGCCTTATTCAGATTCAGAAGGTTTTTGACGTTGCTAGAAGTCCAGGCTAGAAGAGGGAGGCATCCGGGAGCCCAGCCATGTCTGGGAGGCTGGTAGGAGCTGGGAGCCTCAGAGGCCTGGGCTTTGGGAGGTAAAGGACCAGCGGACCCCAGGGGGCCCAGGCCACAGAACGGGACAGGCCTGTCCACCCCGGAGCAGGGTCAGCTGCCCTCCTGTGGCCAGCCCCACCATTAGGCCAGACCGTACCCTTGGCAACCCAAGGGCCAGGCTGGGGAAAAGAAGAAAACAGTGAGCAAAAGCCTTTGAAACACGAAGTGCAGATGTCAGGGAATTCTGATGGCGTGTGACCAGGTTGGAGTCCGAAAGCTGCATAGAAAAAACAAGCAAAATTGAAAGCAAACGGACTCTGAGTTGAGAAGCTTGTTCCCCTCATCCCGAGTGCACAGTTCAGAGAATGGAGAAAAAGCATAAACACTGCAAACCCAAGTCGGCTACTTAATCTCTTTATTTTAGTGATCAGAGGCGGCACCGGGACGCTGGTTAAGAGCAGAGTCTGACGCAGAGCCCCTTGGCCCCGCTTGGCTTTTCCTCGGTGTCGGAACGAGTTGCTAAGTCTGCCTCTCCTGCCTTTCCTGGCTTGGCCTTTGGGTTGTCAGCGTGATGGCAGTGTTTGCGTGACAAAAGCCATGGGGTGGTTTCCTGCCACCCAGTTTTTAAGAGCATTTTCTCCGTCCCTGTGTGTGGCAGCAAAAGACCGTCTGGCCCCCGCAGCCAGGGCTTTGGGAGTCAGTCTGCCTCTGTGCCCAGGCCCGAGAGGCGATGAAAAACACCATCCACTTGTCCCACTGTGGCGGGAGGGTTGAACCACGCTTCCCAGTTGCAGATGGTTTCTTTTTCTTCCGTTCATTCCTCGATACATTCGGTCAGTCAGCAAACATTTATCGAGCACCTTCCGTGGACCGGCACTGGGCAAGGAGCTGCAGATACCGTGATGAGGAAAAGCAGACCTGGTCCTTGTCCTACAGAAGGTTCCAGTGGGAATAAAATAATCCCGTGAGTCAGCGTCTCCTTCCAGCTGTGGTACCTGCTGTGAAGAAACATGTTGCCGTTAAAGCGTAGCCCGGTGTTTCCGTGTGGCATACAGTCGTCAGTCTCCACTGAGCCCCGCGCGGTCACCGCTCTTGCCACATCCTCGGTCGGGATGCGTCACTACCTGTGAGGACTTGAAAAGAGAAAGGCCACCTCTCAGTTTCGGACTAGCCCCTTCTGGATGCCCAGGATACAAAGGGATTGCCATTAGAGAAGCCCAGGAAGTTTGACTTGGGAGAGGGGTGTTTTTGGAGAAGGCTGATGGTGTGGTGTGGTGGCTTCCCACCTGAGCTTGTTAGGGCAGAGGAGAGGGTGCGTCCCCTAAAGCCAAGAGAAAGAAGACCAGAGCGCTTGCCCAGGTGTCTTCCAGGGTCTCAGGGCACAAAGGTGGATGTTGGACATCCGAGAGGAGGCAGCAGAACCCTGTTCCTGCAGAAGGATGCGTGAGAGCATCACGGGGAGACTTGACCCACTGTGTCACCCTGCCCCATCTAAGAGGGATTGGAGAGCAGTGATCTTCTCAGGAGCCTCAGGGAAGGGTCCCAATGCTAAAGAAGCTCCAGGGAGCCTTGAAACGTGCCTAGAAATTTAACCGGGAACACCCGCCAAGCCAAGAGAAGTCAGCGTGCAATCCTGCCACCCCACGGAAGTGTCCAGAGAGAGAAAGAGTCAGCTTCGAATGTCTGCAGTGGCCATCAATACCTGATGATACGTGTTCCAGCCAAGTGTGACTTCTCCTCCTTCCCACCGCCTTGCCCCCAAAGATGTCCTAGGCAGTTGCTGGGAAAGGCAGGATAAGGAAGAAAGTGACCACCTTCCGCCCCCACCTCCTAGCAGCCTTCAAACCTGAAATGGGACACAGCAAAGGTTAACTTCAAATGAAATTTGGAATTTCATACTGTTACGTAGGCCTGGCCATTTTAATACAGGATGGGGTTATTCTGGAGTGGCTGCAAGACTTTTTGTGATGTAAGAGTGATCCGAGAGAGAACAGGAACTGCCTACGGTTTCACCTAGGGCAGCAGGGAGAAAGGGACCGACCTAGATAGCTAAGCGTTTGAGAGGTGCAGGAGGGCACAATCAGTGTCACATTTCAGGACGTCATGCTGGCTGCAGGTTCGGGAAGAGGCATTAGGGGGTGAATGAGGATTTGAGGAGAATAGGGAGAAAGTTGGCAGTGGTCTGTGGTGGAGGTGAAGAGGGAAGGCAGGCTGCAGAGAAGGCAACATACAGTGATGTAGGACTCCTGTGGTCTTTTTTTTTTTGTCTCTACCATGGACTTGTCTCTATTGTATGAAGAGAATTCTGATTTAGCAACCCCCGTCCCCCCCCAGGATCTATGATATGCACCTACCCATCCAGGGTATTCAGTAACTGACCGATGGATACTTCCTTAATAAGGCATAGTAAGAAAAACGAGCATTAGAGTTTGTTTCAATGATCTGTTACAACAATAACGCGTAACAAACAAACGCAACACCTCAGTCGGCGTATAATGTTGAGCACGTTCACAAATCTGGTCGGCCTTGTGCATGTGACTAGGGGTCAGCTGGCTCTCGGCTATCTTAACCGGCCTTGGCTGAGGCGACTCTGGCAGCCCAGCTCTGTTTCACAGGTACGTCATCACAAAAGGCCAGCCCTGGCATGTCTTCACGGCGACGGAAGGAGCCATCGATGGAGTCAAGATTGACGTAGGCTTCAATGTCATCTGCAACACTCGCTGGTCGTGTGACCTTCAGCCGGTTGTTTTACGTTTTGTGCCTTGATGTCTTCATCTGTACAACGGGGCTAAGAAAATCGATCTTACCTGGACACGAGGGTTGGATAACAGCAGGAGTATCTCCTGTCATCCCAAGGGGGTAAATAATTCTGCCTAGGGCACAAGTATAGATGAGAAAAAGCAGACTCTTCCCAGATGGAAAAGAGACAAAGGGAGGAGAGGCAGCACTAAGCTGGAGTAGTAGCATCGACACAGGCATGGACGTAACGTAGCACAGAGGCTCTGGAGTCAAGAGGTGAGACAGTTTGTGGGAAGCCTGGCTCCAGGGCTGTGCTGCCAGGGAGTCCTGATCTTATTTTGCTAGCTAGGGGAGCCATGGGAGATTCTGGATGCAATCTGGATGCATGGAAGCGAGTGATTTACTTCCTTCTAATAGTGTCTCTTTGGCACTGACTATGTGCAGCATGTTTTTGTAGGTGCAAGGGCCACAGCAGTGATTACTCAGCCTTGTGAGAGAGTCAGGTCGGGGGTGGGCAGGGAGACCTTGGCACCCAGTGAAATCGGAGAGGCCGGTTGGCCAGGAGGAGTACCAGCCCTGAGGCATGCTGCTGCTGCGTGGGGTTTGGCCCCTCCTCCACAAGCAGAGCGCCTGCTCTTAGGCCCGAAGTGTGTGAAACCCCTTCCTAGGAGTGCCACAGGCAATGACAGAAACCCCCCACCCGCATCCACGCACCCATACTTCTTACGGAATGTCTGAAGGCACGGGAGGCTGTGGAGCCTGCCCCATCCTCTTTTCCCTTAACCTGCAAATCTTGGGTGGGATTTAGCACAATACAAACACTAGTTTAATAAATGACATAAAAAACTTGAAGCCGTCCAAGGACACCAGTCACGTGCCCGTGGAGGGGAGACTTTGTGCCTCCCCCCTGGACCCAGGATAAGCTCGGGAATCCCTCTCTTCCCCATCACCAGCCCTTCTGAGACCCACCAGCAACTCTGTAAGACTTCAGACTCTCTTCCCACATACCTTCAAGACTTATTGGAGGGCAAAGGGGAATAGTGGTTTCTTTCCTTTCCTTTCCTTTCCTTTCCTTTCCTTTCCTTTCCTTTCCTTTCCTTTCCTTTCCTTTCCTTTCCTTTCCTTTCCTTTCCTTTCCTTTCCTTTTCTTTTCTCTTTTCTTTTCTTTTCTTTCTTTCTTTCTTTCTCTTTCTTTCTTTCTTTCTTTCTTTCCTTCCTTCCTTCCTTCCTTCCTTCCTTCCTTCCTTCTTTCTTTTCTTTTCTTTTCTTTTCTTTTCTTTTCTTTTCTTTTCTTTTCTTTTCTTTTCTTTTCTTTCTTTCTTTCTTTCTTTCTTTCTTTCTTTCTTTCTTTCTTTCTTCCTTCCTTCCTTCCTTCCTTCCTTCCTTCCTTCTTTCTTTCCTTTCCTTTCCTTTCCTTTCCTTTCCTTTCCTTTCCTTTCCTTTCCTTTCCTTTCCTTTCCTTTCTCTTTCTTTCTTTCTTTCTTTCTTTCTTTCTTTCTTTCTTTCTTTCTTTCTTTCTTTCTTTCTTTCTTTCTTTCTTTCTTTCTTTCTTTCTTTCTTTCTTTCTTTCTTTCTTTCTTTCTTTCTTTCTTTCTTTCTTTTCTGTCATGTCTCCATCTTCCCTTGGAGACTTCCCCTCTGTGGCATTTTTGCTGAGTGGAACAGCTCTTAACCAAACCATAACTGCTCCATGGAGGTCAGGGTGGGGGGATAGGGGAGGGAGGGTAAATGCGCCAGAAACAGAAGAGAGAGCTCCCTTAGCGGGCAGGAACATGGCAGTCGGGAGGAGTACAGACAATGAGTGGCATAACCTAGTTGGTGTCGCTTTCAGAAAGCAGTAAATAAAATGGAGAGGTATCAGCATCTTATCAATTCACCTTTTTTTAACACCTCATTAGCATGAGTCTACTGTTGGGTATTTTTCAGAAGCAGCATAATCCTGAGGTAGCTTCACAAGATTTTCAGAAGCCATGTACAGTTAGGAATTTTTCCAAGGACTCCAGATAAAATACTGAAAATTTCCAGATCATCACTTCTGCTAATCACCAAGATGAACAGTCTTGGGCTTTCTTCTCAGATATTATTGAGACTTGAACTCTGTACACACAGAATTTAATGAAAGTCTCATATACATATCAGAACTTGCATTTCTTCCTTTCATCAGATTCTTAAAGGCAAAATTGACGACTTTGTTTTTCTAAAAGATGAAAAAATATCCCAAAGTACTATTCTAAAAACAAAAAAAATTCCCATCTTTCTTCTTTTATCCCATCAATTTGCTCAAATAACAATAATTGTGAACCTCTTGTGAACAAATGATGTTTTAGGAGTTGGAGTTACAAAACTGAGTGAAACAGGGAGATCCTTGCCCATTTTACTGTAATAAAATAGAGCTAAAATACAAGTAGCAAACTCTAGGGTCTAAAGTAAATTTCCTTAATTTAATAAAATCTCTCAACCAGAAACTCACAAGTATCTTATTGGTGGAATATAGAAATAATTTTCATTGTAATAGCAACTATAGGCAAGAATGCATGCTGTCCTTGCTACTTGAAGGTTCTTGCCAGTGTAATAAGGCAAGAAAGATAGTTGTACATAGTGGAAAGTGAAAGATAATACTGTCATTGCTGACAGATAATACTATCTACCTAGAAAATGTACAGAATAATCGAACTGTTAGAGTAATAGATTTCAGCAATTTATCTGAATCCATATACAAAAAACCCAATAGCTTTCCTGTATACCAGTGCTTGGATAATATATTTTAAAAAATCACAATTCATGATAGCAGCAAATACAGAGTATCTAAGAATGAACCTAAGAATTGTGTAAGACCCATATAGGGAAACTTTTAAATTTTTTAAAAGGACTTAAAAGGTTTGACTAAATAAAGAGATATAGCATACAAATCTATCAATTATCTTCAAACACTATTACAGTAAGATTTTTCTTACATGGAACTTGACAGGCCGATCTACAATTCATATATAAAATAAAATGGGTAAAAAGAATCAAACCCTTTTTAAAAGGAAAAAAAATACTGGCAGAAGGAAATTGCTCAGCCAGATATGAAAACATAAAGTAGTATTAAAACCGTATAGAATTGCTACAAAAATAGGCAAATAGATCAGTCAAATATAGAGTTCAGAAACACATGTATATATAAGATTTTAATAGATGATAGAGATTATGTTTCAAGTCTTGGGGAAAGGGCTGAATTATTTATTAAATATTAGCAGAAATAACTATCCATTTGAAAAAAATCGTTAAATCCCTACTGCATGCCATTCACAAAAATAATTTCCACATGGATCGAGGAGTTAAGTGTAAAAAGCAGGATTATAGGAAACATAGGCAGAAAAAAAGACCATATTTAGGAACTTGGAGTGAGGGAGAGCTGCTCAAACAAGATATGAGATGTCAATACCATAAAAAATAAGTGATACATTCTATTGTATGAAAACCCCTTTTATAACAATTGATACCTTCAACAAAGCAAAATGACTAGTGGAGAATATATATACTAGGCAAAGGATTTCTAATCAGAATATATAAAGAACTTTTTAAAAAGTTTTTATTTTAATTCCCCAGTACAGTTAACACAGTGTTTTATTAGTTTCATGTGTACAATATAATGATTCAACAATTCTATACATTACTTAGCACTCATCAAGATAAGTGTACTCTTAATCCCCGTCACCCTTTTCATCCATCCCCCTACCTGCCTCCCCTAGGGTAACCATAAGTTTGTTCTCTATTCTTTGGGGTCTGTTTCTTGGTGTATCCCTCTAGCTCCCTTTTTCTCCTTTGCTCATTTGTTTTGTTTCTTAAATTCCACGTATGAGTGAGATCATACGGTATTTGTCTTTCTCTGATTTATTTCACTTAGCATTATACTGTCTAACCCCATCCATGCCATTGCAAATGGTAAGACTTCATTCGTTTTTTGTGTGTGGCTGAATGATATTCCACTGTCTATATATTTACTACATCTTCTTTATCCATTCACCTATGGATGGACACTTGGGCTGCTTCCATATTTGGCTATTGTAAATAACACTGCTATGAACATAGGGGTGCATATATCCCTTTGAATTAGTGTTTTTCTTTAATGTTGAGGGGGTAAATACCCAAGAGTATGATTACCAGCTTATAGGGTGGTTCTATTTTTAACTTTTTGAGGAACTTCCATATTGTTTTCCACAGTGGCTGCAACAGTTTTCATTCCCACCAACAGTGCAAGAGCGTTCCTTTTTCTCCACATCCTCACCAACACTTGTTTATTGTGATTTTATTTTAGCCATTCTGACACATGGGAGGTGATATCTCACTGTGTTTTTTTTTTTAATGTTTATTTTTGAGGGAGGGAGGGAGGGAGGGAGAGAGAGAGAGAGAGAGAGAGAAAGTGTGAGTGGGGGAGGTACAGAGAGGGAGACACACAGTCTAAAGCAGGCTCCAGGCTCTGACCTGTTAGCACAGAGCCTGACGCGGGGCTCGAACCCACAAACCATGAGATCACGACCTGAGCCGAAGTCAGATGCTTCACCAGCTGAGCCATCCAGGCACCCCTCACTGTGGTTTTGATTTGTATTTCCCTGATGATGAGTGATATTGAGCGTCTTTTCACGTGTCTTTTGGCTATCTGAATGTCTTCTTTGGAGAAAAGTCTGTTCATGTCTTCTGCCCAATTTTCAATTGGGTTATTTGTTTTTTGGGTGTTGCATTGTATCAGTTCTTCCTTTTTTAATGTTTATTTATTTTTGAGAGAGACAGAGTGTGAGCAGGAAAGGGGAGAGAGAGGGAGACACAGAATCAGAAGCAGGCTCCTGGCTCTGAGCTGTCAACACAGAGCCTGACATGGGGCTCGAACTCACTAACCATGAGGCTATGACCTGAGCCCAAGTCGGCCACTTAACCGACTGAGCCACCCAGGCACCCCTTATCAGTTCCTTACATATTTTGCATACTAAACCTTTATTGGATATGTCATTTGCAAGTATCTTCTGCCATTCAGTAGGTTGCCTTTTAGTTTTGTTGATTGTTTCCTTCACTGTGCAGAAGGTTATAAAGAACTTAAAAAAAACAATAAAGAAAACCATTTACCACTCATAAAAGCTATGAGAGGCAGTTAATAGTCTAGGAAATACAAGAACCCAATAAGCAAGCAAAAATATACTTATTTATGCTTACTTATAATTAAGGTAGCACAGAACAATGAGATGCCATTTTTACCATTTTCAAAATTTTTAAATTTTTCAAAGATTAACTCGATCCAAGGTTGGTGAAAATAGGGGAATAGTTACTTGGATTTACCAGTGTTGCATGTGTATTTGACTTCTATCAAATGTTTCAATTGTTCGTATCCTTCAACCCAATGACTCCATTTTTTGACCTCTTTATAGAAATATTTGCACACAGGCTTAAAGCAAGGATGTTTATTACAGTGTTGTTTTTCATGGCAGAACAGTTAAAACCACCTAGGCATCCACAAATAGGGAGATGGATAAACGGACTGTAATGGAGTAATAGTATGGAATCTAGTATTCGGCAGGTACAGTGAATGAGGCAGATGTGTTTGTAGTGGCAATAGAAAGCTCTCAGAGATCATACCTGGAAAAAAGAAAAAAAAGAAGTGAAGAAAGCGATATGGTGGGTGCTATAATGCATGACTCATGGCTCAGGTCTGCCTCCAAGAACGATGGACTTCTTCCTCCAGCTGAGGCCCTCGGCTGTCTTCTCCCTTTGGACACCACCTTCAGTGGACCTTGTCCAGGGTCACACCCCGTTCCCGGAGCAACCTGTATCCAGTGGCTGATCCTCACAGAGGAATAAAGGCCTGGGGCTCTTGGCCCAACTTGGAACAACCTTGAAAGGTCATTCCATCATTAGAACTAATAATAATAATAATAATAAAAAAAAAGAAAAAAAAACTAATAATATATATATATATATGTATATATATATATAATATATGATACATATTATTTATTATTTCTTGAGTAATTAATAGGTTTGGCTAAGTCCATTGAGACCGCATCACAGTTCAACTTCTGTCTGCCCGGTCTGCTTCTATAACTTCTCCACCAGTTTTGATTCCAAGGGCACCCCTTAATAATCCTCATTAGGGGGGATAATGCAACTAATCGCCGTCTCAGAGTTGACTCCCCAGAACCCAGCCTGTGACAGTAAAGTGGCAGAAACGTAGGCCTATTGGTGCCACTTACATGAAAACAATTCCCACACCGCTGTATATTCCTTTTTATATGTATAAAGTACATTTTAAAGTTCTGGAAGACTGGGGTGCCTGGTGGCTCAGTCGGTTAAGCATATGACTTCGGCTCAGGTCATGATCTCACGGTTTGTGAGTTCGAGCCCCGCGTCGGGCTCAGTGCCGACAGCTCAGAGCCTGGAGCCTGCTTGGGATTCTGTGTCTCCCTCTCTCTCTGCCCCCCGCCCCTGATCACACTCTGTCTCTCTCTCCTTCAACAATAAATAAACATTAAAAAAAATTTTTTTTAAGTTCTGGAAGACTGATCACAGTGACTGTGTACGGAAAGAGGACTAAGATGGACAAGGAAGGGAGTTGATCTCACCTGGTAGGAATATGTTCATGTATTTCTTGAGTAGTTCATACACACCCCTTAAGTGCTATGAGAATGATCTGAAGGGAGTTCAGAGAAGTAATGAGATTTGAAGACTGTCCCAAAGGATAAACTGGAATTCTTTCAAGGATTATAAACTTCAGAAATGTTTTGGGTAAGTCTGGAGTTCTAAACGAGGATCCCCACTTCCTTTATCCCAGCATTTTATTATGAAAGATTTTGAACAATCAGAAGAGTTTAAAGATGCTCACCGTGAACATCTATATAAAATCATCACTCTGATTTGACAATTAGCATTTTGCTGTATTTGCTTTATCACACATATATCCATCCATCATCTTTTTAAAATCAAAGTATATCTCGTGAAATAATATCTTCCTTCATTAGATGATGAGTTTTGCATTAAGATCTAGATTCTTCTGTCTTTCGTATTTGTATCTTTTCTTTTATCATTAAATCAGGCATTCTCTTCTAGTTTTCTACATTTCTTGCCCTTTTGCAAGTGAGGTCAACCACAGAGTTAGTGGATTCAAGCTGTCATTATAAATAAGTTTCTCTTTTAACAATGGCATTTTGTAGTCCCTGAGACCTTGTTTGATGTCACGTGTTTTGTGTGCAGCATCTCATTTGATCGAAACCAGCATCTCTGTGATGGTTGCCACCATGACTGTGATTTTGCCAAAGAGAGAACTGAGGGTTAGGGAGGACAGACAGGTCATCGGAGGCCACACACCCATCCTTTGGCAAAGCTGGGGCAAAGGTCCATTTTATTTCAGAGGTGGAGATGCCAGCCATTATTCTGTAATGTTCTCTCATGAGGGCGAAACACCCATCCCAGAATTTCTCTGAGGAATGGCCACTTTTTCACGATGGTGTGTCTGGACCCAGGACATGACGATCTGGATGCACATAGAGTGGCCAACGCGCTCTTCCCCTTGACCCAGCTCTTCAACTCCTTCACGACTTCACGCGAACCATTTATTCCAGCCACTCAAGAATCTTTGACGTCCTGAGGGCCACGCCAAGTGGGGTTTGTGTTGCCCAGTATTCCCCACACCTAAGGCTAAGTCCCAGTCATGAGATCACAAGAGGTCCTTGATGCATGATGCTTCCTGAGAATTCAGGAATGCTGTGAGGCTTTGAATGGAGCGTGTGTGTTTCCATCGTGGAGGTAACTGACAAGGGGCCGTGTGACAGGGGCTTTTGCTTCTTCGAACGTATTGCGATGGTTCCTTTTCCCCCAGTGCGCCAGACGCCATGAGATGCATACTCACTCACATGTCTTCCTCTGTCAGAGGAGGGAACAGAAACTCAGGCTAAATTCCTTACACAAGGGATCACAGATGAAAGGGTTCAAACCCGAAGTTTCTGACCCCAGGGCCCTCCTCTTTCCACCACACCATGCTGCCGTTATTTTTACCTTGTTGGAATGGTGAAGGGCAACGAGGAAGCCCAGTGCTAAATGAAGGAATCAGTCGCGTGCCCGATTTGAAGTGTGTCCGCACTATGTCCTTAGTGCTCGAGTTCCCTTATGTCTAGCCCTAGAACTGGACAGCAGGCTACCTATTCAGCCAGAAAGTAGACAAAGGACACAGGCAGGCAAACATTTCTATCAGAATGGAAACAAATTCAGTTTTAAGAAATTTTCGGGTTCCTCCCCTGCCCCCCTCTCCCAGATCACACCCCCTCTCAGCAATGGTAGACGTCTGTGGTTCTTATTTTCTGCAGCATCTCAGTCCCTGAAGCGTCTGAGATTTCCATGGGCGAGGAATAGGGAGAGACTGAAAGCTGGATGTGGATAAGAGGCTCAGAGAGGTGCTAACAAGATACGGAGAAGTCAAAGCTCCCGTTTCGTGAGGCACTGGTTTTCTCCACTTGCCACCACTTGGTTACAGAGGTAGAAATTCCCACTGGCAGCAGAATTCTAGAAGCAGATTTGCTAGACGCTTGCCTTTTTGGGGTGTTTTGGAAATAATTCACGGAAATCTGTATCATTTCCCTACTGCGTATGCCTGGAGCGTAAGCAGAAAACGGGCTCCTTGTGAGAATCCGGAGCTCAAGCTGAACGTTGAGGAAAAGCTTGCTTATAGAAGCAAATGTTTAGCCAGAGGGTTTCCACACTGAGGGCTTTGTGTGGCTTCAGGGAACGGTGTAGAAGTCACGTGTGGCTCTAGCTGTGTGCAGCCTTTAATTATGATTCGCCTTTCCTCAATGTCCTCTCTCTTCGGTACTCGCTATGGAACAGAAACCCGAGAGATGTCGTTTTTGGCCGATGTCCTTGGGAGAGTGTGCAGTATTTCTCACCCCACCCGTTTATGACCTGAAAGGAGAGTTGGTTTCAGAACGTTGAGGGAAACCACACAGAGGTTCTCCTCCTCCGGACCACGAAAGCACCGGGGCCTGTTGGCCAGGCCTGAAAAAGCAGTCATGCATCCAGTGCATCAATTTATTCAGCTCATTTACTGAGTCTTTTTCTGGGCGGGGTGTTGAGGCCGATCAAATAGACGTGATTCCTCTTTGCCAAGCTTAGCATCTAATAGGAATGCTAGATATAAACACGTAATAACTGAAGAAGTAGAAGTTGATTATTACAGCTGGTGTGAGGAAGACGACCAGGGTGAAATGTTTGAGAAGGAGTCGGTCATGCTCAGTGTTGGGGCAAAAGCATTGAGGCAGGGGAAACAGCCAGTGTGGTGGCCCGGAGGCAGGAACGAGTGTTCAGAGGGGCAGCAGGAAGGCCAGTGTGGTGGACGATCGAGCAGAGGAGGGAGGGGATAGCAGAGAAGTCTGCAGAGCCACGGGGCCTGGTGGCCATGCTCAGCGAATGGGTCTAATTAGATGAGCCATGGGAAGTTATGGAAGGGTTTCCAGGAGGAGTATGTGGGTTTTCCTTGTATCTTTTTTTTTTTTTAATGTTTATTTATTTTTGAGACAGAGAGAGACAGATCATGAACAGGGGAGGGTCAGAGAGAGAGGGAGACGCAGAATCCGAAGCAGGCTCCAGGCTCTGAGCTGTCAGCACAAGAGCCCGACGTGGGGCTTGAACCCACGGACGGCGAGATCATGACCTGAGCCGAAGTCGGATGCTCAACCGACTGAGCCACCCAGGTGTCCCTTTCCTTGTATCTTAAGATTACTCTGGCTTCTGCATGGACAGTGGATAAGAAAGGAGCAGGGAGCAGGCAGGGAGGCAGAGAGGAGATTCATGTGGTAGGTCGGGCAAGAAATTGCTGTGCATCCCAGTGACCCAGAGAGGACTCTAATTCTGCCCCTGCCACTCCATTACAACTTTGGGTAGGTCACCTCACATCTCTGGCATTCAACTGTTCACCCCTCGTAAAGTAAGGACAAGTATTTTCTCATGTGGTCTCTGGAAGGAATAAGCATTCATAAAGTCCTCTATAAACTTGGGCCATATGCTGATCTGAGCTATAATATGATTCATATTGAGAGGAGGTGCACTCCTGCAATGTTGGAAAAATCACTCAGCTGCCCCTGTGTGAGCGACATCTTATTACAGCCTGGAGCTGAAAAGATGCTTTTGTTTCTCACTGCCATCAATGTCTCTCTCGGGGAGGGCGGCTGGTGAAAAATCACATGGTGTGGTCATTTATATGCAGTCACTTACTAGGGTAATAACTTGGAATGGTGAGCCTTCCTCCTCCCCACCCCCCATTAGCTTCATGTCTCTGGTCACCATCTGTGGGGGACACATGCATGTGATAAAGCGTGTAGGTGTGATGGAATGCCTGATGGAGGCCCATTAAACCTCCCCGCAGTCACTCCCCTTCTGACAAGAGACGGCATGCTTTTCGTGGCCCACGGGTACCTGTGGACCATCACCGCCCCGGTCCAGTGGAGTGCTGGGTTCTCAACCCCCAAGCACCCTGATATTCTTAGGGTGAATAGCACTTACCTCGACTTTGAACAAAGCATGTCTATCTTTTGTCACGAGTTTGGGCCTTTCGGAATCCTTATATTACAAGGAAATATCCTGTTTCAAATGCAGTTCTCTGCTAGGGCCCTGAACAGATGCTGAGGTTTGCTGCCCTGACATCCAAGAGGGTCTCCAGAGACCGATTTAAAAATGTTGGCTGGGGACACGCTGCGGTGGTAGGCACGTCCCCTGTAAGCCTTGGTGGGTACGGTAGCCACTGGCCACGTGTGGTGGGGAGCACTCAGAATGTGGCCAGTGCAACTAGCGAGGTTGGGTGGCCTTTCGCTCAGTTTCAATTTCAGTGGCCCCGTGTGGCTAATAGCCACTGTATTGGACAGTGTGGTTCTAGAGGAATTTTCCTTTTCCTCATGGAAGACCTCTCCTCCGTGCCCCAGGGGCTGTGTGAATCCAGGAGCTCACAGACCGTTCTGATGCCCACGGAGAAACCTCACCGGGGTTTGTGTCTCTCGTGTCTGGGGGGCGCTGTGATGCAGACTCGTTGTTGGGCGGATACGGGGCGTCGCTTTGCCACCTCGGCCTGCACCGCTGTCCGTGCCGTGAGATTTAAGCGGTATGGAGAAGGCTGTCCACGGAGGGACGCGTGTCTCCGGCACGGAGCGCTGCTCTGAGCTTCTGGCTTTCTCCTGTTGGATCTCTGGGTGCCCGGCCGTGGCTGTGCAGGACAGCAAGTCCCAGGGAGGGCGCTTGTCACTTAGCATTTTAAATTGTTCCCACTAGCACAGACACTTGAAAGTCAGTGGCTCCTTGGCATGTGCCTGCTTCGTGGGCTGTGCTAGAGAGTTCTGGAGAACAGTGAGCACAGTGCAGGGGCCATATCAACAGCAAAGCCAAACGAACTTCAGGGTATGCTCACTTCCTTGGGGACGGGAGTGTTTCCAGGAGGCCCTTGCTGAATGGCAGGCAGGCAGGTGGACTAGCTAGCAGTGCTTTCCAGAACCAGAGACTCCTGGATTCAAGGTCAGAAATCAGGTAGCTCGCGTGTCCACAGAGGGAGAAGTTGAAGGGGACTCCAGTGCAGGTGAGAAGCAGTGTAAGGACAAAAACTTGGGCTTGGCCTTGTTCTCTCCAGTCTCTAGGTGGGGAAAGAAAGGTTGGCGACGCACCCACACTCGATGGTTGAATGAGTGTTAGTTGTGAATGGCGTCTAATTCTCTCCCATCCTGGAATTTGAGGTCTGTGTGGGTCCTGCCCCTCATATGAACGTATCAGCATTCAGCGTACGGAGGAGTCATTTATATCCTACACACAGCAAAAGACACTTGAAAGATAACAGATGAATGTTTGACGGAGAGCAGCTTGCCCTGGATTTAGAATATAACTTTTCTAGGGAAGAAAGGGGTTAAAATGCCTGGTGCTGTTTATTACAGGAAAGAGATGCTCAGAGTCCATCACATCTGGTGGAAACAATATGACTGCCCAGCAACAGCTCAGAGCAGGGAGGCCGGGACCCTGTAGACGTGGCTGCTGCGTCTTTTTTTTTTTTTAAAAATTCAAGTCGAGGGGCACCTCGGTGGCTCAGTTGGTTAAGTGTCCGATTCTAATTTCTGCTCAGGTCGTGATCTCACAGATTCATGGGCTCAAGTCCCATGTTGGGCTCTGTGCTGCTAGGGCAGAGCCTGCTTGGGATTCATTCTCTCTCTCTCTCAAGATAAATAAATGCCAAATAAATAAGTAAGTAAGTAAGTTGAATGGGAACCAACTTTAATTTGGGGGTAGCCCTGTCTCACCGTTGGTGGTCATTTCTCAAAGCTATTTTTCTTCCTGCTGGGACAACCAAGCAGGGTTTTTCAATTACAGGTAATTATCCAAATTATCCAAAGGCAGCCACGGCCTTTTCTACTTGGTACATCTTCGTTGAGACCCTCGGTTTGAGCGCATCTGCTTGTAGAAAGGTGGTTTGGGTGTGTATGGAGATTGTCTGTGGGCTCTGTATTTCCAGAATATGCTTTTAAATACTGTGATCAAATTTACATCAATTGGGGAGGGTAATGACTTATCATAAAAGCCTCAGTCATTTATGTTTCCCTTCCCAGGATACAGAGTGTTCTTAATTTACCCACTGAAAAAGTTAAGATAAAAGAAATCTTAAAATATAGCATGAATGCTACTTCAAGAACAGAAACTTCAGCTATTTTAAGTAACAGAAAGGGTTTGGGCCAATGTCTTTGAAGGTAAACCCCCAAAAGTGTTAAGTGCTTTTTCTTTTCTGTCCTTGTTTTTTCCCCCCTAAGTGACCATATGGAGTATCAGTGCAAATAGGCTTGTATTTAGTGGAAAATGGGCCATTCAACTGAGACTTACATAACAAAAACGTTTTCATCTTCTTTGGCTCTGGTTATGTCAAGGATGCTGGTTCACATGAATCAGGTTTGTCCTCGTGGCCCCAGATTGTCCATCGGCACTCATGAATCATTCCAGACGAGCTTGTCCTTGGTACAAATAGGGCTGCACTTAGAGTTCCTGGAGATTCTTCCCCATCCCGACGAAAAGCTTTTACTGGGCTTTTCAGTGGCACGGAGCTGAAGGACATAAATATTGTTTTTGTGGTGAGAGGGACCCACTCTTTTATGGTGTGTTTTACAGGTCTAGAGGATTTTTTTCCTTGTTTCTTTGAGGTTTTCTTTTAAACTCCAGATTGGTGTAGTCCTTAAAGCAGAGACTGTAAGTCCTGGTGTTATCTGTTGCACGGGGAGGCAGAGGGAGCTGGGCAGGGATGGAACCCAGAGATCTGGGTACATGGGACCAGGGGCTGGCGTCCTGCTTGGAAGGGGCTGTGCCCTCCGTGTCATGCTGTCCTAAGATGTAGGTCAATATCTCCTGAATTTGTGACTCCCCCAAAGTAAGTGGTGTTTTACCCTTTCTTTTCATCCACTGAGCAAGAAATTCTTGACTGAAGCCCCAGGCTCAGTCCCTTCCCTGCCCTTCCTGAGAGGCGGGACATGCTCTGTGCTTTTCCGGCTCTGTCCATCCCGGATGCTCACAGGAGTAGCACCTGTCACTCCCCTCTATTCTCATCTCCCACCTGCTGGCATCCTCCTATAAAACACTCCACCTCTCACTCAATTTGATAGGAAGGTATTCTTCGCATGAATTCCCAAAGCACTCTGTGTCTCTACGTTTGCGTTAGAGCTATTCGTGAGCAGGTCTTATCTCCCATGTAAAGAAAATTTGCGAGCTCCCTACCAGGAAGATGGTATCTTGAGCATCTTTGTTAACCTTACAGAGGGCGTTCTAAACAGGTGTTTGCTGAACAACTAAATGAGTTCTTCAACACTTATGTGCACCTTGTTGTGCCAGGTACAGTGGAAGGTTTGTCAAAGAATGACATGGTCTCCACCCACGGCACCTGTGAACAACTGTGCATCACAAAATACGGGTCTTTCAATGATCTACTGCTGCTGCGTAACAAACCACCGTAAGCTTAATGGTGCGGAACAGCAGCGATTTTGTTGTGCCCCTAGGTTCTCCGGGCAAGGACTTTGGGCAGGGCAAGTAGAGTCGCTCCACGATGCTGGTGCCTCAGCTGGGAGAGACGTTAACGGCTTAGGGCTCCAGCCTCCTTCATTCACGCATCTGGCACTTCGGCTCAGGGCTGGCTGGAAGCCTGGGCGCAGCTGGGCCTGGCACCTCCAGCCATATAATCTGGGGGCTTAGAGGGAATATGCTTCTCACACGGCCACTGGCGTCTTCCAGAGCAAGCATCCCAAGAGCATTAGTTGGAAGCCACGTGGCTTTTTCTGACCCAGGCTGGAAGTCATATAACACCACTTGCATTGTGTCCTGTTGGCTACAAGTGAGTCCTGAGGCCCATCCAGATTCAAAAGGAGGAGAATTGAGGGGCGCCTGGGTGGCTCAGTCGGTTGGGCAGCCGACTTCGGCTCAGGTCATGATCTCGCGGTCCGTGAGTTCGAGCCCCGCGTCGGGCTCTGTGCTGACAGCTCAGAGCCTGGAGCCTGTTTCGGATTCTGTATCTCCCTCTCTCTGACCCTCCCCTGTTCATGCTTTGTCTCTCTCTGTCTCAAAAATAAAATAAACGTTAAAAAAAAAAATTTAAAAAAAAAAAAAAAAAGGAGGAGAATTGCACCCTATGTTTTCATGGGGGGGGGCGGGGAGTATCAAGGTCACGTTGTAGAAGAACATGTGGGGTGGCAGATAATTTGCAGCCATCTTTGGAAAATACAATCTGCAGCGGTAAGTAAATGCCCACATGGGCGGCACCAATGGTAATTATTACTGGGTGACAGAGAGGCCCTTGGGGAAAATGTCTTGGAGAATGAGATCTTGGAATTGACCTTGAACTCTGGAAGAGGAAGAGCAAGGGGTCCACAGTAAGGTTCTTTAAGTAGGGATGAGGAGTCTTGTGTAGTGGGAAAAGAGATACAGGCCTAGACTGGCTAGCTGAGTTGAAGGGCCTGTTACGTCTTCTAAACACGATTTCACATTTTTTCCAGCTTTACTGAGATATAATTGACATGTAACATTGTGTAAGTTTAACGTGTGTGGTGTGACGATTGTGTGACCTGTATTTCTTGCGGTGTGATTACCAGAGTAAGGTTAGTTAACATATCTATCACCTCACTCCAGAGTTCCAATCTCTTTTTCTGTGTGTGACGAGACATTTCAGATCTATTATCTTGGCAAGATTCAAGTATATGTCCAGTATTGTTAGCTATGGTCACCATATTGTGCATTAGATCCCTAGAACTTGTTCATGTTATAACTGGAAGTTTGTATCCTTTGATTACTTCCCTTCTCCCCACCCCCGCCACTCACAACCCCCACCTCCAGCAACTAGCACTCTACTTTCCACATGTAAGTGAGATCACGCTGTACTTGTCTTTCTGTGTCTGACTTATTTCACTTAGAATAATGCCCTCAGGGTTCATTCGTGTTGTTGCAGATGGCAGGATCTTCTTCTCCTTCTCCTCCTCCTCCTCCTCCTCCTCCTCCTCCTCCTCCTCCTCCTCCTCCTCCCCCCCCTTCCTTTTTTATGGCTGAATAACATTCGTGTCTGTGTATCTCACATCTTCTTTCTCCACTCATCAATTGAACACTTAGGTTGTTTCCACGTCTTGGCTTTTGTAAATAATGTTGCGATGACCATGGGGAGCAGATATGTCTTTGAGATGGGCATTTCCTTCCCTTTGGACATATACCCAGAAGTGGGATTGCCTGGATCATAAGGTAATTCTGTTTTTAACCTGAGGCGCCTCCATGGGAGGCATGGGAAACCATAGTAACTGTACCAAGTTACATTCCCGCTAACAGTGCCCAAGGGTTCTGCTTTCTCCATATCCTTGCCCAACACTCATTATCTCTTGTCCTTTTGGTAATAAGTATTGTAACAGCTGTGAGGTGATATCTTGTGGTTTTGATTTAAATTTCCCCGATTAATGATTTTGAGTACCTTTTCATGTACCCATTGGCCCTTTGTATATCTTCTTTGGAAAAATGTTCAATTCCTTTGACCATTTTTTAATTGGATCATTGGGGATTTTTTAAACTTTGGGTTTTTTTGTTTTTGTTTTTGTTTTTGCTGTTGTGTGAATTCCTTATATTGGATATTAACTTCTTATCAGATATCTGGTTTGCAAATATTTTCTCCCATTCTGTAGGCTGCCTTTTTATTTTGTCTATCATTCTTTTACTGTGCAGAAACTTCTAGTTTGATATAGTTCCACTTGGTTATTTTGGCTTTTATTGCTTGCACTTTTGGTACCATATCCAAAAAATAATAATAATAATTTCCAAGACCAATGTCAAGGAGTGTTTCAGAATTTCATAGTGCAGGTCTTACATTTAAGTCTTTAACCTACTTTGAGCTAATTTTTTGAGTGGTATAAGATAGGATCCATTTCATTCCCTTGCATGTGGATATCCTTCTTTCCCAGAACCATTTATTGAAGGGACTTTTTTTCCCCATTAAGTCTTCTTGGTTTCCTTGATGGATATTGACCATCTATTTGTGGGTTTATTTCTGGGCTCTCTGTGTTATTCCATTGGTCAGCATGTATACTTTTGTGCCAGTACCAGACTGTTGTGGTTACTGTAGATTTGTAGTATACTTTGAGGTCAGGAAGTGTGATACCTCCATTTTTGTTCTTTCTCAGGATTGCTTTGGGTATTTGGGGTCTTCTGTGATTCCAGACAAATTTTAGGATCATTCTTTATCTTTCAATGAAAAAATGCCATTGCAATTTTGATAGTGATTGCATTGAATCTGTAGATTGCTTTGGATAGTATGGACAGTGTAACAATATTAATTCCTCTGATCCATGAACACAAGCTATCTTTCCATGTATTTGTGTTATCTTCGATTTCTTTCAGTGGTGTCTTATGAATCTCTCACTTCCTTGATTGAATTTATTCCCAAGTATTATTTTTAGTATTATTGCAAATAATAATTGCATTATTTTGTTTTCTTTATATCTTTTACAGAAAGCTTTTAACTTTTGGAGGGCAGGGATGTTTAATATTTATCCAGGAAGTTGAGATTTTTTTCATTCTCTAAATTGTCTAATTAAAACTCATGTCGTCTTAAATTTGTACAAAGTTTCTGTCCAAGAGTCAGGTGGGAAAGGAAATGAGGCTTATCCAAATAGAAGGGGGAGAGATGAGGAGGACACATGAAAACGATATCCAGAAATGCAGCAATAATTCGGAGTCTTCTGCTGTGATTCCTGAGAACTTTGACAGTTTCTTGGGATCATATCAGTAAACTCTGAAATGATACATATACAGACTTAATTTGTCTAAGCCTGAGTTTCACTATTTGAGGAAAAGTAATCCCTACGGAGAGGTTCTACCAGGTAAGCAGGTAACTGAACATGTGGCTCAGTCTTGGGTATTGGTGATTGATCAATGTAGTTGAACTCAAATGTGATAGGTGCCAATGCTGAAGGGACCAAAACTAAAGGAGTCCTCACTCAGAGTGTCCCTTTACCAGTGGTTTCAGCCCCTCCCCCACGAGTAAGAAACCAGTCTGTTTTCTTTATTACTGGATTAGGATCCCACAGTATCCAGTAAACCCAACAGTGCTAGCTAAGAGGTGTAATAAATGGTATTTATTAAGTGGTTTAATAAGGTTTTTGTGGATAAGTGTGACATGCTTCTTTTGAACTTAAAGATGTTGAGACTAGCCAAGGTTAAGAAGGAGGGAAGTTTGAAAAGGAAGTTTGAAAAGAAAGAGGTGTGAGGTATATAAACACGGAAAGGAAGTGATGGCAGAGCAAAGAAATAAAGCTAATAATGTACGCTCGTGCACATTAACTGTAGGTGTAGGATTGGTCTGTTGAGAAAAGCGGCCTTTCTTGGGAAGGGCGATCTCAAATTCAGCCATGCCTTCTTTTTTGTATGAATGTCCGTTTCTTATACACCGCAGCACATGTTTATTGAGTGTCTGTCGTGTCCCGTGCACTGGGACGTGTCGAAATGAATGGGACATGGCCCCCGCTCCCAAAGAGTTTTAGTCTCATGTGGGAGGTGGGGAATATGTTACCCAGTAGATGCCAAGTGTTGCTTTGGATATCCTCTCAGGAGGATAAGGAATAGTGGAGACAGGAGAAGTGGGCCCTCCCCTGGGTGAGCCAGGGAAGGATGAGCTTCAGGCAGAAGAGACCCAACTACAAAGAGTACCTATGGGGATCAAGAAAGATGAGAACAGAGAGGGGCTGCCCATTGGATCTAGCAACATGGCAGCTGTTGGTGGCAAAAAGGAGAATGGGATAGCCCCAAGAGTGAATGAGTTTCGATGAAATTCACTGGAATTTTGATGACCTTGTTTTATTACAGGTTTGAGGGGAGCTACTTTCTTCACTTGCTAAGCTGCAAATCATTCAAAGAAATTGTGCCCTCAAGCTGAGTAGATAGGCCCACTGTGGTTTTGAGTAACTTAGGAATCTTGTGGGGTCGGTATGTTGAGTCTCTCCTTCATTTTGGTCACGGTTCAGGATTTTCACACACCACCATGGTCCAGGGCAAGCTTCTCAGCTTTCTAGATACCCTCTCAGGGATCGTGAAGCAGCAGGCCTGCCCCGGGAAGGTCAGGATTCCTTTTGTAAAAGCAGTGAACACTACATGTAGCCCAGAGAACCTACTCTCTCTCTCCTTCCCCTCCTACGGGCTCACACAGAGAAACAGATGCTTTCATATAATTCTCAGCATCGAAGCACATTTGCTCTACTCTGGCGCGAAATATCTGTCCAGGACCAAATTCTTAAAACCCCAAGGGCCCTGGTATGATTTTGAGCCCAGGCCTTGAACCTGTCATAAAATGTAATGGACAGTATATTTTTTAACTGCTGAAACCAGGGAGTTCATATAACCTGTGAAGACTGGAACAACGTCATGCTTCTTTCTGCAGTTTTTGAAGCGTATTTGGAAGCATTTCAGAAACCACAAGATGGTCCCTCTCGTTGTATCATTTACCATAAAGACCAAAGTTCTTGACCGTTTTTGTACACGGACATCTTTGGCAGTTGGGAGAAGATGTTATAAAGAATAATGTTTTTAAATGCATGTAATCAAATACGTAGAACTTAAAAAGTTTTTTACATTTTGTTTATTTTGAGAGAGGAAGAGAGCAGGGAAGGGAGAGAAATAGAGGGAGGGAGAATCCCAAGCACACTCCACACTGTCAGTACGGAGCCCGACGCGAGGCTCAAACTCACAAACCATGAGATCATGACCTGAGCTGAAATCAGGAGTTGGATGTCTAACCAACTGAGCCACTTAGGTGCCCCAAATACATAGAACTTTTTAAACGCTGTAGATTTAGACTGAAATTCAGCTATCAAAGTGTTAAAAAGGAAACCCCCATTTATGATATAGTCTTATACCTGCCTTTTTTTTTAATGCAGTAAAGAATGCAGTCTGACATTATTTGATGTATTAGTGAGTATAAACAATATTTCAAGGACTCTGTAACTGTAGTTTAACATGAAAATATCTCAGATTTCTATCGATGACAGAGTCATAAGTCTTTCTAATACTTCAGTGGTTTGCTGCCTACATTTACAATGAAAGGAAATGCTAAATTTCAGCGAGAAGTTAATAAAAATGAAGATGTAATTTTTTCCTTTCCATCCAAGTTCACAGACCCCTAAATTCTCATCTAGGTTGAGAACCTCTGGGTTAAGATGCAATTTTGGTCCCAAGTAGGAAGGCAAACAGTTCTACAGGTTACATGATGTGCATCCTACCTCTTCAGGGTTAATTTAAAACAATTTTTTTAATGTTTTTATTTATTTTTGAGACAGAGAGAGACAGAGCATAAGCAGGGGAGGGGCAGAGAGAGAGGGAGACACAGAATCCGAAGCAGGCTCCAGGCCCCGAGCCGTCAGCACAGAGCCCGACGCGGGGCTCGAACTCACGAACCGCGAGATCGTGACCCGAGCTGAAGTCGGACGCTTAATCGACTGAGCCACCCAGGCGCCCCTTCAGGGTTAATTTTATAGCTACTCCAAGCCCCAGTTCTTTTATTAATTTTGTCCCTTTCTTGCCGCTCTGTGCTTTGTAAAACTCGGTGTCATGTGCACTAGAGACCAAGGTGCTTTGTGAGCAGCTCTAAGAAAGAAAGGAAAGAAAAGGTTTGCCTTGAGGAGGCCTGGGGCTGTATCTTTAACCCACCCCCTGAACCCCAAGTCTCCTTCATGGAGTGTTCTGTTGTTTTTGAGAATAAATAAAAGAAGGGCACAGTACAACTCCGAGGTGAAAGTTGTGGAGCGTGTAACGGTCAACGCTGTAGCCCATGTGGAACCCCCCACTCATGGCACTGTTCTGGATCTGCTTGTGTTTTAGTCAGCCGTGAGCTCTGGGTTACCCTCCCTGGCTCCTCTCTTCTCTTTAAGGATATTTCAACCAACCAATTGGGTGTGGTACTCACTGTGTGGGATCTCACATCCGCTTCCCCAGGAGCAGAATCTGGGGTGAGGGCTTCTGCCAGATTGACTCGGGGAGGGCTCTCAGAAGTGAGGGAGACAGAACGGGGTAGGGAAAAGTTGGGTTGAGGATGTGGCCTCTGGAGAAGTTGAGCCTCAGCCTAGTTCTGCGAGGGAGCCCGGGAGAATGAATCACAGCACAGAGCTCATCCATGCAGAGGCCAGCAGACCAGCCGGGGGAATGGGGCACAGTTTAGTTTTCTATGATACATAAAAACTTACAGATCCAGAAGCTTGAAACAACCCACATTTACCATCTCAGTTTTCACGGGTCACGAGCCCAGGCACGGCCGACCTGGGTCCCCTTCCACAGGACCTCAAAGCTGTAATCCGGGTTGTCAGCCAGGTCTTAGGTCTTGTCTGAGGCTTGGTGTCTTTTTCCAGGCCCACGTGGTCGGTGGTAGGCTTTGTCGTTTCTTTGCAGCTTAGAACCATGGTGGCTTGCTTCTTCAAGATTGGCAGGAAGAGTGTCTCCTGAGTCCAGTCCCTTAGCTCAGAGAACGCCTAAGCCCACCTATAAAGGATTCACCTGAGTAGGCCCACCCAGATAATGTCCCTGTTGATCAACTCAAAGTCAACGGATTTGAGACCTTACTTCCATCTGCAAAATCCTTTTGCCCAGTGCCGTATAATGTAACATTATCGCGGGAGTGACATATGTCATATTTACAGTCCTTCCTAGACTCAAGGGGTGGAGGGAGGGTTATACAAGAGCATGAGTCATCGGGGGTCACCTTGGAACTCTGCGTGTCACAGAGCGTCACCTGGCAGGCATCTCTGGAGGAGATGGCTCCCATCAGCCAGAGGCCATCCTCTGAAGAAGGTTGTGGATGTGAGCTGCTAGGAGCCAGAGCCTGCTGCAGCCTGGAGTCACTATAATCACTGAAATAGAGGCCGAAGCTGATGTGGGATGAGCTGCCCTGGGAGTCTGATTTCTGCCCCTTGTGCTATTTCAATCCGCCAGTTTGGCAGGCAAGACGGGCATGAGGGCGAGTGACTGCGTCACTCACGCAGCACTGGGCGGGCGGGCTGGAGTCCGAATGGGGGGGGGGGGGGGATTTGCCACCTGTGGAGCAGCACCTTCTGGGAGCTTGGAGGGCTCGACTGGGTCACTTCTGAGACCATTCGCAGCTCTTAGGATGCTGCCTTGTCTGCCGCGTTTCCCTCCCGGTCAGAGGCTGGGAGCCACAGGATCCACGGAGCTGCGGAGGCGTTCCTCCTCACCGCGTTCAAAGGCTTCCCTGGCCAGAGCAAACCGCCCCCCCAGACCCTGCTGCATTCACTCCTTCACAGAATGCAGGGAGGGGTGCTGGTCCTGTGATCTCGCTGAGTCTCTTCACCTCTTGGCTTTTCATCTCTTTCATGAAGGTTTCCCAGGGGGCATAGGGATTCCCCTTGGGTATGCCAAGGGGGTGAGGGTAGGGTGGTGGGCAAGCAGGGACTCTGTCTCCCTATGTCTAAGTCCGTATTTTATGTACCGTGTGTGTATATACAGATGTCTGCTGCCTCAACTTTTTGTAACACTGGGTTGCTATGTGAGATCAGCTTCCCAGCAGGCAGAGTTTGAGATAGGAATTCACTTGCACAGGATTTATCGAGGGGCTCTCAGGAAAGGACAAGGAGGAGAGCAGGAGGGGACAGGGGAGGGAGCTAAGCAAGGCTTGGTTCCAGCATCCCAGCTGGAGGCCAGCCTCAGCCTGATCCCGCAGAGGAGCTCTGGGGCATCAGGTGCACACAGAATTGTCTCACCTTAAATCAAGGGAGCCTCCCCTCTTCTACCCCCGTGGCAGTCCCTCATTGCCAGTGAGGAGGAGTGGAGGGCATAAAGCCCATTTTAGGACGTGGCTCCCATTCAACCAAGGACATTTCTCTGTAAGAAGTAGCTGCGAGCTTATGCAGCTGGGGGATGGGTGCTCCAGCCCCGCAAAGGTCCTGTCCTCCCTTTCCATCGACGGTCAGTCGTTTGTGTCACCTCCGCAGTTCTTATCCTAAGGCTGGCTTAAAAAATTCGTGACAGTCCCCATTGCCTACAGAATTGAATGAAAGGCCTTCACCTGGTTCTCAGGTCCTGCCGCCTGGTTCTAGCCCGCTTTCCCCTCCCTGTCTGCAGCCCCTCCCTGCCCCTCACCCTGTGTTCTTGCCCCTTCTCAGGTGGTGCCCATGGTGGTAGCAGTGAGATGATGGTGATGATGGTAATGCAGGTGCCACTGGCTTTTCCTGAGTGCCAGGAGCTCTCCATGGTGCTCAACATGTATGGTCTCCAGTCTTTGCAACAGTCCTGCCAGGTGGACTGTGTCACCCCATTTTACATTCCGTGAAAAGCAGGTTCGGAGAGATGAAGTAACCAATGTCGCACAGTCTGCGGGAGATGAATCTGGGACTCCCTCAGACCTGGGACATCTTCTGTCAGTGTCCTTGCTCTCCACCTTGTCTGATGCCTCCGTTCCCCAGGCATGTGGTGGTCTATGAGACCTCCAAACCATCTCCCCCAGCTGCCATGGAAGACCTCTTTCCCATTCCTCCATCAGCCTGCTGAACTTCTAGTTTTTCCTCCAAAGTCACCTCGTCTCCAAGAACTCTTGGTACCCCCACTCACGCCGGACTCTGGGCCCAAAGCAATTCCTTTTCATCAGTTCCCACAGTTCCTGAGCGGGCACCTTCCCCTCTGCATCATGGCCACTTGCTCACACCCTCCTGCCTGCCTCCTCTCTGCTTCCCTACGCCTAAAAAGGTGCCTGGCACAGGCCCGCGGCAACCAAGTGTTGGCCGAAGGCAAACGGCTGACGTGCCGCAGGAGGGTCAACCACAGTGTCCACGCACCCTTCCGCCTCTCTGCCATACACACCTGTCATCCCTGGCCCTGGAGGATCCCCGAGTGCCATGTCCTGGCCGTGGCTGCCACCTGCTACCTTGTCAGACAAGAGCATACTCGGTGCTGTCCAAGAGACACTGCAAACTCAAGGCAGAGCTGACATCCAGTTCCCACAGCCATACTTACCAACCGTGAGTTAGCTCACCCCAGAACTATGAGCACCCCTATTTCCTCACTCCCGACATTGCTAGCAACGTAATGACAGCTGTTCAGGCAGGAGTTGAGGAGGGGAAACGTTCTTATGATAAAATGTGTTATTCAATGCTAAGACGCATCCCAGCTTCAGAAACTTTAAATTGGAGGCGAGGGAGAGTCCTTAAAGTCAAGGAAAGACAGTAGGAGAAGACAGAAAATAATCAAGTGCCAGACTGGGTCATGAGGACACTGGGTTTCTGGGGGGCCATGGCCAGAGGGCTGGCATCGTCAAGGAAAGTCTCATAGAAGGAGCAGCCTTGAGCTGGGCCTCGAAGGATGGAATCCTGTCCGGTGGGGAAAAGAGCAGTGCAGACGTGGGAACCACGTCCCCACGTCCTTCACCTAACAGGAAGAGACCACCGAGTGGGAGCACAAAGTCCACTTTTCACTCTGGTGACCCCAGAGCGTCTCTCCTGATACGATGACTGAGGCCGACACACCAAGTGGCTACAGGACTGATGGCTGAGATGATGTGGGAGAAGGGTGGTGGAGCAGGAAAACCTCGGGTGCCTGGGTGGCTCAGTCGTTAAGCATCTGACTTTGGCTCAGGTCATGATCTCGTGGTTTGTGAGTTCAAGCCCCACCCTGGGTGAGCTGGAGCCCTGCTTCAGGTGAACCCCACTTCCCTCTCTCTCTCTCTCTCTCTCTCTCTCTCTCTCTCTCTCTCTCTCTCTCTCTCTCCCCGCCCCTCGCTCACTTGCACCCTCCTCAAGAAAAAAAAAACCTTCCTGGGTCAGCTATGCTCATTTTTCTTTCATGGTTTATGTTTTTAGCATTTTCTTTTGTGTTCCTTAGTCACCTACAAATACCTTTACAAGCCACTATGGGAGCTTGGGGATAGGAGATGGGAAGAGAAAATTAAGAGAAGGAGGGCAGGGCAGTAAATTAGAGGCCAAAATTTGGTTGCCCCTGGAGGACACATAGGCTGGATAATCTCTATGCTGGGCCAATTTCGTCTGTTTTCATTTAGCTGCCAAATGATGTGTGTAATTATCTATGATGTAATTAACATGTCTCTTTGCAAAGAATGTTACACAAGGATGTGACAAGCTCTTAAAAGATTATTTCCAAATTGTCTAACGTTCTAATCCCCCACTAGCATATTTTGGAATGGATGCAGAGAAGAAATGAAAATCACAGAACATACAAATCAGCTCGATAAGCAGCACCCTCCCCCCCACCACACACACCCATACAGAAACTCTCAAACACAAGAGCAAACCATTTCCAGATATCCAGCTAGACGTTGTTTTATCTTTGACAAGGAAAAAGCATCAGCAGGTTATGGGCTTTTCATAGATAATGTATGCAGATATGTCCATTGCAGAGTCATTTTTGGCTTCCTGAGCACAGATGCTTCAGAGAATCCTACATCCCAGACTAATAACGTTGTTTCCATAAGATATTATATATAAACTAATACGTGGTCAGAATTAAAATCTCTAATCTCATTGAGAAACTTTCAGAAATAAGACGTACTGATTTGCTCACCACTTATTTCCTTCTCTTGTGACAGCATTATTGGAGTTCGTTGAATTCAGCTGTTTTTCAGAGCTCCGTCTAGTCTGTGTTTATAAACTGTACTCGCCCAAAGATAAAGCTTTGTCTCTTCCCAGGGTGAATCTCGTCTCATGAGATTCTTGTAGTCGCTTGTGCTTTTCATAAAGTTTTGTTTAAATTTTTTTTCTGGAACTTTTTCCTTCAGCTTTAATTTAAATTTTTGTTTGTTTTTAAACGTATAGGACTCTAAGTGAAACACTTGGCCTCAGTTTATTCTCTCATAAAATGGGAAATCGGTTCTGGCTACATGTGGAGTTCATAATAAGAATTCATTTTGTGATAGAGCGGGTTTTTTAAAACTCTTTTTTTGAAGTTGCCATTTAAAAATCATGATAAAAATAGTAGCCACAGGCATGCCTGGGTGACTCAGTTGGTTGAGCATCCAAATTTGGCTCAGGTCATGATCTCACAGTTCATGAGTTTGAGCCCCGTGTGGGGCTCACCAGTGTCAGCACAGAGCCTGCTTCTGATCCTCTGTCCCCCCTCTCTCTCTGCCCCTCCCCTGCTGCAAGCTCTCTCTCAAAAATAGATAAAACATTAAAAAAAATAGTAGCCACAAATAAAGGGGATGCTCCACCTCCCAGGAGGTGGCTCAATTGGTTGAGCATCTGACTCTTGATTTCAGCTCAGGTCACGATCTCAGGGTTGTAGGATTGAGCCCTATGTCAGGCTCCACACTAAGCATGGAGCTTGCTTAAGATTCTCTCTCTCCCTCTGCCCCTCCTCTGCTCGTTTTCTCTCTCTCTCTCTCTCTCTCTCTCTCTCTCTCTCTCTCTCTCAAATTAAAATAAAAAAGCACTTATTGCTCAACTACAGTGTGCTAGGCATTGTGTTAGGTTTTTATATAATTATAGAAATTAGTGTATCATTATAAATGTTATTCCTTCGTTGTGGCCTCTTACCTTTCTGAATATTCTATCCGTTTTCCTCTCCATGCTTCAGTTTGGATATTTTCTGTTGACTTATATTCTGGATCCCTGGTCTTCTGCTGTTTCTAGTGCACAGTTGAGTATACCCTCTCTTGCCTTCACCACTGTCTTCTGCTTGGATTCTGCCTCTCATAGCCCCATAGAGCTGTGGGCTCAGCCAGTGCCTTGGGAGTAAATATGGTGTCCAATATCAGCCTCGGTGTGCTTCCCTTCTCTTTGGGGTCTTGGCCCTCAAGTCCAGGAGGCCTTAGTAGGGCTTGGCTTTCAGGTTTTATCTTCACAGACTCATACAACTCAGCTCAGAAACTCGGCCTCTTGGCCACCACTTCACATTCACTTTCCTTGCTTCCCCGCTGCCTCCAGATCCGTACACAGCGTAAGGGGTCCCCTCACTGTCCTTGCCTTCTTGTTGGGACCCTAGACTCTGAAGTCCTGCCTCTCTTCATAGTTCCCTAGTACCTTTAAAATTTTTTTTCAACATTTTTTATTTATTTTTGGGACAGAGAGAGACAGAGCATGAACGGGGGAGGGGCAGAGAGAGAGGGAGACACAGAATCGGAAACAGGCTCCAGGCTCCGAGCCGTCGGCCCAGAGCCCGACGCGGGGCTCGAACTCACGGACCGCGAGATCGTGACCTGGCTGAAGTCGGACGCTTAACCGACTGCGCCACCCAGGCGCCCCGCATCGTTCCCTAGTACCTTTAAACAGGTGTGTGTGTGTGTGTGTGTGTGTGTGTGTGTGTGTGTGAGTGATCCATCCAGCTTTTCTAGTTGTTACCTGTATTGAGGGTAGATCTGCAGTGTTACTCTATTATTACGAGAAATGTGAAATCCTCACCTTGTTTTTAAAAGAATCGTCAAGCGGGCACCCGGGTGGCTCAGTCGGTTAAGCATCCGACTCTTGGTTTTCAGCTCAGATCATGATCTCATGGTGGTGAGGTGGAGTGGTGAGCCTGCTTGGGATTCTCTCTGTCCCTCTCTCTGCCCCTCCCCGCTTGTGTTCTCTCTGTCTCAAAATAAATACATCAACTGAAAAAATTTTTTAAAAATTAATAGGAAAGAATCTTCAAGCTAAAGAGAATTTTAAGCTGTTATAACATTTAACTGCCATTTTAACCGCTATGATCAAGGACATAAAAGGCATTCCACTTTTGGGGCTTTCTCATTCCTGGGCCTGCCTGTCACGGGCAGAAGTAAAGCTGAGCATAGGCAGAAATAGGGAGAAAGGATACAGGAAAGGGACCAAAAAAAAAAAAAAAATCTCATGTTTGGAAGAAGAAAAAATACCAAGGCCTCTTTAAAAAACACTTAGAGGGTTTTTCCGAAACCCATTATGTGGCTTAATGCTAGTGGCTTAGTTGCTGACCTTCTGTGTTATTTGCCCATTTAAAGTGAGGCCAGCCCTTCCTGTTTTCATTTAGCTGACCCCTGCAGCCGTGAGTTAGCTAAGAAAGATGAAAACCCTTCATTTCTTGGGGAAAAGCAGCTAAGTAGGGTTCGAATTCACAAGGCAGGTCGAGGGTACACAGTGCCCCGGGCCCGCTTACTTCAGTCTTGGAGCAGGGAGGTGTGGAATCGAATCACCCTGGGCGGGGGAGAGGGGGGGGTTCCCCCAGACCGTAGTGCGTGTCCTCTTTTGGGCAGGTCGGTGGGGTCTTGTGATTTGACACTAATTACACTCACCCGTGAAAAGTCTAGGATTCTACAAATAAAAGAGACAGAGACTTTGAGGTCTCTGACAGCTGCCTCTGTGCCCCAGGGTAACAGGGCAGGGAACCGCCTCTCTCGTAGAAACCCCGGGGGTGGGTGGCACCTCCCCGTCATGGGCTTCCCCTGCTGGATTTCCCACCTGAGTTACTTGTATTTCATTTTCAGAGCAAGGTAACGGGTTAGAAGGAGAAACCTGAGGGACACTCCAGGAAGGAACGGGAGTCCATAGGAAGGCATCTCGCTCTGAGGCCCTCACTCCCTCTTGTCAGCAGACCTTGCGAGGCCCCACGGCCCTCTCCAGGGGCCCCAGGAGAATGTATTGACAAGTGAGGCGAGCTGAGGAAGGAAGAGGACCTAGTCCAAAGGAGAGTAGAACCCATCCCTGGAAAGATGGGTGGGTGGGCTATCTTATTGGCAAAGGGCCTGTGTGGGTCTGTCCAGGGAAGGCTGACCCTGGACACTGGGGCAGGGGGACAGTTTTGGGGGAGGAAAAAGGAGGCACCATGTTTTAGGCCCAAATCAGTATATTTGGGGAGATTCCTCGTGGAGTTCGAGTCTGGAGACAGGAAGGGGATTTCTGTGCCGTAGTAAAGCCCAGTATGTCTACGCCCAAGCTCAACGCACCCTTGTCCCGCTGGTACCGTGACGCTGACTGATATGTGTCTGTGCGCTCGTGCCAGCTGAACACTAGGGCATCCATAACTCTTGATGGAAGAGACGTCGTCCCCATAGCCAGTCCCCAGTCCCATCTCCTCTTCCTCCCAAGTCACCTTCCCGTCCCTCCCCTTTGTTCCGTCACCACTGCTGTGTCCTGTCACAGGCCTTCGTGATCTCTCCTCCGAAGCCCAATGGCAGCCTCCTCCTATCCTGCTTACACCCAGGCCTACCCCCATCGGTCTTCTTCCGTGCTACAGCTGGAGGGATCTTTATAGAACACAGCTTCCTCCAGCCTCCTTCCTGGCCTCCCTGCCTCCCACCTATCAATGCAAGACACCAGAGGGGTTCTTCTCTAACACGGCCTCTAGCCTCATCTTACCCTCTTCCCAGTCCTTCCCAGCTCTCAGGATGAAGTCAGCACAACCTGTGAGGCCCCCTGGGAGCCAGTCTCTGCTTCAGCCTCTTCTCTCCCTACTCCTGCCCACAAGCCTGACTTTCCCACCTTTGGGAATCAGATGCGATCCATTGGACACCCATGTCCCCTCCACCCTGCCGGACCACCCATGCTTCCTGCCTGCTCTCTGGATGATGTGGTTCTGTCTTACAGCTGAGCCAAGGGTATCTCCTCTGGGCAGCCTTCCAACCCACCGGCCGAATCAGATGTCCCCCATTTGTGTCCCCACAGCCTCTTCTGTTTTGTGCATGTTACACTAGCTTGTCATCATCGCTTGCCTGTTTCCCCAAAGGTCTTTTACCTCTGTCTCCCTTGGGCCCAGAACGTTGCCTGGCATCTCGTAAGCACCCAATAAATTTCAAATTGAGCGTATGGTAAGTCCCCTGTAAAACGAAAGCCACCGCAGATTCTGCCGCCAGCCCGGGTGTGGTCTCCATGTGGGCTCCTTCAGCTTTTCAAGCATCAGGGGACCCCTGTAGAATTTCAACGTGAAGAGGTAGATTCTTAGGCCTTTTGGCCTGTCAAATAAGTTCAACTTTAGAAGCTTCAGTTCGTAGTGGTGGGTTTTTTGTTTTGTTTGTTTGTTTTTTTTTTTAAAGCAGTAAAATGTCAGCGATTACAGTCCGTGCCAGAAGGGTAAGCCTCCTCTATCCTAAGGAATTCTTCGCTAATTGCAGTGCTGATCTGCGGGAAGCTTTCAGAAATGAAAAGGAAACCACCAAGTGTTACTGCTCCTTTTCCTTTGCAGCTCAGATAAAACAAACACAGCGTGGGAGGGCCGGGGTCCTCTGGGGGGGGGGGGTGTTGGCTCCATTCAAAATGCGGGACCCTCCTCTGCCTCCACCCACGGCTCCGTGTGGTTTTGTTCCCTTCGGCCCAGAGCTACCGGGACATGTAAAAAGAGCCGTTTTCCAAACGTCTTAGTTAAAACAGGTTTGTGCGTCAGTGCCGGAGCATCTGGATGTCGGACTTCGTTACTCACCCCGAATAAGCCACACCATGAGTAGGGTTTCCCCCCGCGGTGAGCCAGGCGAGGAGCGGCACTCGCTTGTAGACCCCCCGTTTCCTACTTGCCGCGTGTTCACCCTCATCCTGGTGTGGGAAACATCCCCCACCCCTGCCCTGTGTGCTCTTAACGGATGACTTCTTAGGGTGATGTCCGAACCTAAAGCAGTTGGGATAACTTCTTTTTTTTTTTTAATCTTTATTTATTTTCGAGAGAGAGAGAGATAGAGTGCCAGTGGGGGAGGGGCAGAGAACGGGGGAGACACAGAATCGGAAGCAGGCTCCCGGCTCCGAGCGGTCAGCACAGAGCCCGACGCGGGGCTCGAACCCTCGGACCGTGAGATCGTGACCTGAGCCGAAGGTGGCCGCTGAACCGACTGAGCCACCCAGGCGCCCCGGGATAACTTTTCAACAGTATTTTATAAACTTCAGGGAAAGCACTTTTGCTTCTGGTTCTAAGAATGAGTCTGGCTCTAGCACTAATTGCTAGGAGCGCAGTTTATTTGAGCTCCTGAGCCTCTGTTGCCTCATCTATAAAATGGGACCAATCATCTACCAAGCTCAGGTGTTACGCAGGTTAAGTAAAATAACATCTTGGCCAGTCTCTGGAATACATGCATTTGGTAGCCAGGAAAGGATGAGTTATGTCTGTCTCCCCCACCCCCGGATTCAACCTTTCCCCCAAGAATAAAAGCATAGGAACCAGCTTATTTCAACATGAAGAATTTAAGTCCAAACCCTGAAGATAGTCAACCTTTAAAAACACCACGAAAGCATTGATTTGTAAAACCATTCAGTTGGTACTCGTCTGTTATTCTCCCACCTCCAACAGTCCTTAAATTCTGCTTAGCAGAGTCAGCAAAGGCAGAAGAGATCTGGTTCCCAGGTGTGTGTTTTGCTCCCGGAAAGGACACGTATTAAAGATCTGTTCGTAAAATCCGAAGTCGGACGGAATTTGCTGGAAGCAGTTTATCCAAAAGTCTTCCCCATCACGCTCCTGGAGAGGTCCTATATTTTGTGTATGCTGAACGATTGAATCTGTTCCCGGCTGTGTTTTCTGAACGCAAGTAGAAATTGTCTGCAGGTCCCCCACCCACAGAGTCATTCATCTGTGCCCTGTGCCCTGTCCCCATGCTCCACAGTGAGCAGCCACAGGTGTGGCCACATCTGGCTCCCTGCCCCACACCGCCCTGGCTTGGGTACCACCCCCTTTCCTGGGTGTGCGTAAGGTTTCTCCTCTGCCCTCCAGTGTCCCTGAGTGTCCGCTCCACAGACAACCTTACCCTTTTTCAGAGGCAGTCGCAACAAAGACAGGAGGAAACAAAGCAGAATAAAAACCCTCTTTGACTTTCCTTAACCTGGTATCTCCCCCCCCCCCCCCCCTCCAACTTGTCTGGTCACAGCCCTTTTATCTATTCCCCTCCTAGGGGACTGCGGTTAGTAGACCCCATCTTGGAGAAGGATGGGCCGTCGCCCATTCTCTTGTTAAAGCAGATTTGAGGACACACGTTGGTCAGTAAGGGCATCCATAGAACACGCCCTGTGCTATGAGAAAAGAGGCACCACGGCCCTCCATCCTGACTGGACCGTCTCCAGGACCCATGCGAAGCACAGAAAACAAACCGCAGGATGCCACAGGGTCCGATTTGCCTGCATACGCCTAGACTGGACGAATATGCAAAAACTGACTGGCGTATCTGCCTCTGGAGAGGGCTTCTGGGTATCAGGGAGGGGTGGGAGTAGGCTCCTCGCTGTGCACTTCTTGGGAACTTTAGAACTTTCTGCTGTTTCGAACACAGCTCCGATCTGTTTGAAATTCCACCAGACTTCGCACATACAGTGGTGTGCGGGAATCCTTGGCTCTGCTGACGGCCCCGTGGTTGGCTTCTGCCCACCTGCCCAGCTTCTCTCAGTCCCTGGCAGGGCCACTCTTCTCCTCTGCTGGCTCCCCGCATGCTGGCCCTCATGGGGGACTACCTACCTCTCCGGGAACCCAGAGACCCCCGGAGATGGTGACGCCTTGTGCCAAAAGACCAAGAACTGCAGGCTTGAACAGATGTGACTCAAAAATCCTTGTCAGCCTTGTGGCCTGGGGGACTTATCCTTGTATCTTGCTTTTCCTTTTTTCCGTATGATGGAGGATGAGAGGGCCTAGTTCACAGGGCTTGGGCCCGTTGCTCATCTGTCTAGAACACCTGCCACAGTGCCAGGCATCTTGTAGGTGTTCATTGTATGTTTGCTCCCTTCCCTTCCCTTCCCTTCCCTTCCCTTCCCTTCCCTTCCCTTCCCTTCCCTTCCCTTCCCTTCCCTTCCCTTCCCTTCCCTTCCCTTTCCTTCCCTTTCCTTTCCTTTCCTGTTGTGACCACCAACCTGTCCTTCCTTTGGGTCTTCAAGCCCTTCGATTTCAAAGGCCAGAAGTTAAGACTTTCAATCCTGACTCCACTGACAACCAACCCTGGGAAGACCCTAGGCCCCCCAGTATCATTGGATTTCCTGCCCCGGCACAAGAGCCGTATTTATGTCAATACAAAAGGCCTTTGGTCACCAAAACGCCACGGATGCAAAGGGTTAGCCTGCAGTGGCGCACAGACGCTCTCCCGCCCGTCAGCTGGCTTCTAAGAATATTTGGAAGACGAGTAAGCTAATGCATTCCATATGCTAAAGAGAAAGACGATCTAGCACTGTGCACAGTAGAGTGGGGAAGGCCCCACTGGGTCACAAGGTGACCTTGCATGAGACATTCCCTGCTTTTGGTCCCAGTTACCTCACCTAAAAGGTGCGAGCAGTAAAGTCTTCCCTCACAAGGGTGGCTGTGAGGACCATGTGAGGCCATCCGTGTGGAAGGCCTCTGTAAACTGTGAAATGCTCCGCACGTGTCGGCCAATATTCGCGGTTAACGCGCGCGCTTGTTTATTGTTTCAGCGGAGAGTTCAGGACGTCATCAGTCCCATCGTGTTTGAAGCCGCCTACAGCCTGGGTGAGCATGTGACCGGAGACGAGGAGAGGGAGCTGCCGCCTCTGACACCAGTGCTCCGCTGGAAAAAGGGACAGAAGATTGCCCAGAAGAATCAGGTCAGAACCTTGAAGCTCTGGACCGGGGCCCGGGGTGGCAGGTGCCTGTGGCGGAAGTTGTGGCCCTGGCGGACTGTGGCAAGGGCACACCCCCTCTCTGCGCCTCCCTTTCCTGATCTGCAAAATGATGGAACGCATGTTTCGTGGGGGTCCTTCTAACAGCCACATGATTTAAACGCATTGAGGGACTATGCCTCATAATCCCTTCGAGGCCATGAACTGGTTCCTTGGCCCCTGAACCTGACACTTGTTCCTAGACTGCTTCCAGAGCCCAGATCACACAGTAGGTGCTCGCTAAATGTTTTGTTGGTGAGGGCATGAGTGACGTGAGGAAGCAAGAGCATCGTCTTGTCGGGGTGCCGGAGGCTCAGTGGGTTGAGCATCCGACTTCGGCTCGGGTCACGATCTCGCGGTCCGTGAGTTCGAGCCCCGCGTCGGGCTCTGTGCTGACGGCTCGGAGCCTGGAGCCTGCTTCGGATCCTGTGTCACCCTCTCTCTCTCTGCCCCCTCCCCTGCTCGCATGTGCACACTCTCTCTCTCTGTCTCTCTCTCAAAAATGATTTTAAAGAATTAAAAAAAAAAAACAAACAAACAAGAAAAGAACATCATCTTGTAGAACCAGCGGTTGAGTTAGAAATTTTCAACCCAAGCATCGCAGAATGGCCCAAGCACTGCCAGTGTGGGTGGGCCACCCATCCCGTTGGGTACTCATCAGATTCTGCTGTGTGGAACAGAGCTTCAGAGCAACGTCGGGTGCGGACCCTACAAGCAGGAGCGAGCCTGTGAACTGATTCTGTACTGCAGCGCGGCCCGTCTGCCCTGAGCCATCCGTGAGATGAGCAACGCTGTCTACTATACAGGAAATATGCAAGGAATCTGGTCCCAAATCTGTTTTAAATCTTCCCTCAACATCCAGGATCACCACAGATCCAGGACGTTGGTGGGGAGAAGGTCAGGCAAAACTGCTTCTTGGCGAAACCAGACTCCTGTGCGGGTGGGAGCAAAGCTGTGGAACCACACGCTGCCCCCCTCCCCCGCCGACCGCTCTGAGCTTAGGGGAAAACTAGCACGTCGGTGAGCCATGCCTTGCAGATTAGAGCTGTGAACAGAGCCACAGAGAAGTGTCAGGCTTGAGATGTCCATCCAGATGTTCAGTTCAGTAGTGAGGTTTTTCGCAAGGCATCCCAATTCTCTACCAAAGTACCTCCCACGAGATCTTGGGTCAGGTTCCCTAGAAGCAGAGCCTGAGGCAGGCATTTGGGGGCACATGGTCTAATGAGGCTGTGTTCTTAGGAGAAGCTGAAGGAAGGGATGGAAGTGGAAGGGACGGAGCAACGATCTGGCCTCAGCTAGTCTAGCCTTAGCTGGGGAACTCGGGAGCACGAATTACACCAACAGGTTGTCTTCTCAGGGCAGGAGGGGCTGGCCTTTTGTACCCCTTGTGAGTCAACCATCGGCTGGCTGGCTGGTGTAGAAGTGGAGCGTAGGTCTTCTTGAAGGAGATTCTCTTCAGCTTTGGACAGTTCTCTGTGGAAGAATGGGGGGGGGGGGTTGAGCCGTGAGCTGCCTACACTGCCGTCAGCAGGGGGACGGGTAGCAGTTGTACAGGGATGTGAGCAGGGCGCCCAGCGCCCGCAACACACACGCATACAACCTGCTGGCAACTCTGACTTCAGGTTCTCCTTTTGATTTCAAACACGAACTTCTTTCAAAACACAAGGACCCTGGAAGGCGGCTGGTTATTAACACTCGGAGCAGGCTGGGGGCTCGGTAAATCAGCCCGATCAAAGCCAGTGATGCAGGGACGGCTTATTAAAGTGCTGTTCCTGGTCACTTCTGGTTCAAGATGGCTGACCAAGTACGTATGTTCACGGTTCCTGAGGCCCCAACACAGTGATTAAATACGAGTACATAGGGACAGGGAGGAAAACACTGCGGGGGAAGGGGCGGCAGCCAATGAGAGAGTCTGTTAATTTTCTGCAGTGAGGGAAAAAGATGAAAGAGTGTTGGTGGGTGAACCTTGAACCATACATAGAGAGGCTGGGTGCCCGTCTACCCAGGGATCCAGAACGCTGCAGCCATGGCCAGGGCAGTGGTTTACAGAAGGGTGCCAGAGTGACAGGTGGGACTGAACAGGGAAGGGAGGTATTAAGTGAAGTTTAGTAAGTGGAAGAGTTGACTCTTCACCTCTGTCCTTGTCCCCATGCACTTGAGACATTCAGAGTAGCATGCAACCAGGCATTTTCTTCTCTAAAGAATTTAACACATGGCTTGAGATAGTGTGGCTGGCTCCCCACAGGAAAGCCTTGCTTCTTCTGGCATTTAGAGGCTCCGATGTAAGCCTCCTACCATTCGTCCCTGGATTGTCTAATCAGCCCTTTGGCCTTATTCCTAAATACAAATGGACAACCAATGAAACCTGAGATTGGAGGGGGCGATGTGGTACATTGAGAAGAAGAAAAAGACCAAAATGAACAACAGAATGGCTGACTTAGAAGGAAATAGGTTGTGCGGGGAATAGAAGAGATTATATAACCTTAAAAACCACCTTAAAATGTATGTAATTAACACAAGGAGATTTCAGAATATATTCTGTCCGTTAGGAAATGGTTGGAATTTTTTCTTTAAAGGGAAGAAACAGAAAAAAGAAAAGCTTCCTAAAAATTAACTATACGGTTGCAGAGGCAAAAATTTTGTAGGATTAGAAGATAATGGAAAGAAATCCCCCATAAGCAGAGCTAAAAGACAAATAGAAGAGAGAGCTAAATTATCAATTTAAAAGGTCCTAGATTCAAATAATAGGAGTACCAGAAAAGGTAAACAGAGAAAATTTTAAAAGTTACAAGAGAGACAAAAGAATACAATTTCCCAGAGTTAAAGGGAAACATTTTTTTTAATTTAAAGGTCTCCCCAACTTACAAGCAGGATAAACCAAAAATATCCTAGATATAATTTCTAAGATATTTGCAATTCACTGCTACTAAGATTTGAGGAAACTTCTAAATGCTGCCAGGCTAGAGAGTTCAGGATTGGCGGGGGTGGGGGGGGTGGGGTGGGGGGCGGTGGATATATGTCCACTTACAACATTATTGGAATCATACATGCTAAACAGACCATCAGACTCCTGATTGGCAAGATCAGAAGCCAGAATATGGTGAAATAAGGCTTCAGAGTGCTGAGAGAAAGAGATTTGAAACTGGAATTTTATACTTAGCCTAACAGTAAAGTATGAGGTTGGAATACAGTAATTTTTCAGATGGGCAAGAACCAGATAGTTTATCTCCCTAGGAACCCTTCCAAGGAAATAACTCTAGATGTGCTCCAATGAAACAAAAGGGTAACAGCAAATTTAAAAACTAATTGACCAAATTAGAACAGGGGATCAGTGAACTTCAGGGAGAATGAAGCCAGCGATAGACAGAATAACAGAAAGTAGCAAAACTTAAGATACAGTATAGATGAAATAAATTGCTTCTCAAATAAGAAAAATAAAAGCAATCGAAAACTCTCAGAAAAACAGAAATTTGGTCAATGTGTCATGGTTGAAACATAAAATGTCATGGGATTTTGAGCAGGTAGAAGAGTATAAGGAAGAGAAGGACTTTGATACTAGAAATATTCTCCCCGAAGTGGAAGCTGAGCATTTGCACCTGTTGAGCCTGTTGCAGAGTTGAGCTTTGCACCCATAGAAAAGTGTGTGTAATCATGACACTTGTCTCGGTTCTAATGTGAATAATCATGTAGCCATAAAATTAGCATTATTTATTGATTTTCAGTTACAGTATAAAATGTAAATGTCATTAAATTTGACTGCCCAGAGGTCAGAACAGAATGATGATCGAAGTTCTCTCAACATCTTAATCTTTTAAATCGGAGAGTCGAGAGATGGTGCAAAACTTGATGAAGTGAGAGCTAGCTATTTACGACTTAAAATTACAGAGGTCATCAGCGGAGTACTACCTCTTAAACTATGGTTGCTGAACCAGCCATGTCAGCCTCTTTGGGGATCTCGTGAGAAACGAAAATTCTTGGGCCCCACCCCAGACCCACTGAATCAGAAACTCATGGGGGAGGCCCCAACAATCCGTGCTTTGACAAGCTGACCAGGTGACTCTAAGGCAGCTGGGGTCTGAGAAGCCATGCAACAGAGGAGCTAAGAGTAATGATTTGCCTGTCCGCCTGTGAAAATTAGGAAGGCAGAGGAGAGGGGGCAATCGTGTGAGATAAGTTCCTGTCCGTCATGGCGAGAATTCAGTAAGAAAATGTCTAAATCTGACTAATCATCAAAAGAAACACGTGGTCGTGTGGCAACATGTGGTTGCCCCTGGACAGCAGGACTTGGTCCAGGGAGGTGTGTGGCAGGGGGGTCATTATTTTTTCTGAACCATGTGATTCTTTGATTGAAATGAAAATGAAAGAAAAATATTGTTCTTAGCTTGGGGAGATTGTGCAGGAGTCTGAGAAATATTCTGGGAGAGTGATCCTTGCTTTTTCTCCTTTCCCTGATTAGGTGGGAGGGGGACTCATTGAATGATCATCCTCCATGTGTCTTCCAGATGTTGGCTCTGTTTGCGGGGGGAGAAAGATTCTGAGAGCTAGGCCCGCTCCAGCAGACAGAGCTGTGTTTCAGCCCGCGTATGCGTATATGACAGTTCCACAAAGAGCATCTGGCCTCTCCATGGGGAGGAATAATCTCATGGGAGCTCTTTAAGTCATGTTGCCAGAGAACATTAGGGCTTAAATACTGCAGTCTCTCTAACTAAAAGGCACCGAGCCCATGTAGGTACACAGGATTGTGCAGCGGCGTGAATTGAACCCTAGTGATTCTTTGGAGTCAGGGCCTGCCCTCACGGACGGTCTCGTTCAGGTGGTAACTGCACAGACGTGTAGAACCTGGAGACGGTGACGAAGCATGTACAGTTCAGGCTGACTGATGGATCTGCGGTGTTTTGCAGTGACTGGGACAGAGCCTCCCCTCTGCTGGGTGAGGAACAGTGTTGGGAGAGTCTGGGCTGTGGGATAAGGGCTAGGCTGTGGGGTGACGAGTGGAGTTGCCGCCAGTGCCGAGAACTGACTGGGATTCTGGGACCTCTGCAGGCCTCGGTAGGACATTCAGCCTGTTGAGTATACACTTTCCTTAAACATTTAAGGAAAGCAGAGACCTACTTCTCGTCAGGGGATACTCAATACAAAAGCAAGCAACAAGGATATCAAAACACAACTTGGGGCGCCTGGGTGGCTCAGTTGGTTGAGTGTCCAACTTCGGCTCAGGTCACGATCTCACGGTCTGTGAGTTCGAGCCCCACGTCGGGCTCTGTGCTGACAGCTCGGGGCCTGGAGCCTGTTTCCCATTCTGTGTCTCCCTCTCTCTCTGCCCCTCCCTCGCTCATGCTCTGTCTCTCTCTCTCTCTCTCTCTCTCTCTCTCTCTCTCAAAAATAAATAAACATTTAAAACAAAATTTAAAAAAACAACTTGTTTTATCCCTTAACCAGAAGCGTATTTAAAAGGACTATAAATCCAAGAGCAATTCAGTCATTTGAATGTCTATTTCGTGTAAGACCTTGATAAAAAGATAGAAGATTGCTGGGGTGCCTGGGTGGCTCAGTTAGTTAAGCATCTAACTGGATTTTGGATCAGGTCATGATCTCATGTTCATGGGATCCAGCCCCACATTGGGCTCTGCACTGACAGCATGAAGCCTGCTTGGGATTCTCTTTCTCTGTCCCTCCCCCACTCATTCTCTCTCTCTCTCTCTCTCTCTCTCTCTCTCTCTCTCTCTCTCTCTCCCCCCCTCCCCCCTCCCCCCCACCCCCCTCTGTCTCTCTCAAAATAAGTAAAACAAAACTTAAAAAAAGATAAAACATTGCTACCTTCAGTGGACTTACAGGACAGGAATAACTTGTACAGAGCAGACAATGAGATTCAGGTGAGTGTGCGTGAGTGTTTCATTCCAGAGACTATTTCCAGCTGAGGAGACCGTGTTCTGTGGGGAAAAGGAGAATTGGCTGGAGCCCGAAGGAAGAAGTAGGATTTGGACACTCAGGGCTGGAGGGGTTTGACAGACTAACCGAGAAGGAGGGACTGATGGATGCTGACGGTCTTCCACATGGTTGAATGTCTAGTGTCAGGGACGGAGGACAAGCTATGAAGATGTGGGCTACTTGTTCACTGGCCGTGGAGCTGGACTTGATTCTGTAGGGGACAGGAGACCATTATATCTTTCTGAGTGCAGGGAGATCAGAGGCGTGCCTCAGGGAGACTGGTTGGCCTGGGTTCGGGGGAGCACCTGGGAGCTCTCACGGTAGCCCCAGGAAGGCTTTGCAGGTGGGTTGTCGAAAGTTCGGTGTGATAGACCCAGAGAGTTTTCTCATTAATGGCTCCCAGTTGGTCTCATCTGCTGAAACAGTATGGCACTAAATGAAAGGATCCCGCAAGGCCCTAGTTGGCCTGTGTGCTGGGAAAGAAGCAAGGCTGGCCCTGGACTTATCAGCTGAGGGGACCTTATCTTTCCCCTTCAGGTGGCTATACCAGTGGCTATGACAGAGACCCTGTCTTCAAACCCTGTGCACAGACTAAAGCTTTAAAAACTATGATGGCACTCATGCTTCCTCAGGAGGCCCCCAAAGACCTGGCTGCGGCTGGACTTCCAGGTTGCCCACTGTGTAGACAGAATGGCCCCCGGAGATGTCTACACCCTTATTCCTGGAACCTGTGACTACGATAAACTACACGGCACAGGGGACTTTGCAGGTGTAATTAAGGTTGTGGGCGCTCCTGGGTTATCCAGCTGGGCCCCATATTTCTCCAGCTGGAGGCAGAGGAATGAGGTCAGGGAGATGGAAGAGAAGGAGTCAGATGTGAAGCATGAGAAGGACGTGACAGGCCATGGTTGGTTTTGAAGATGGAGGGGCGGTTTGAAAAGGAATGTGGGGAACCTGCAGGGTCCACGAGAGGCCCCCGGTTAGGGTCAGCAAGGAAAGCAGGACCTCAGTCTTACGGCCCCAGGGAACTGAATTCTGCCAACGACCCGAGGAAGCCCGGAAGCAGCTTGTCCCCCAGAACCTCCAGATAAGGGCCCAGCCAGGCGACACCTGGATTTTGGCCCCGTGAAAGCCACAGCAGAGAAACCAGCCGAGCCCTACAGAGCTGTGAGATAAGAAGTCTGTCTTGTTTTAAGTTGCCAAATGTGTGCTAATTCATATCTGCAGCGGTGGAGAATGAACGTGTCCTACACCCCAGAGAACCCCAGGCCTTCTTTCTTCCCCTGGCTTCCCTGGGGAAGGAGCACAGTCTCTGGAGTGAGATCAGGGGCCCAGGCCCAAGCAGAGTATACTCCCAGGGCAAGTCACTTACCTCCTGAGAGCCCTGTTTAGCACCTGTCACTTGGGGTGTCATCTACTCTGCCTCCCTGTGGGGTTCTGTGTAATCACAGGCGAGAAGCATTGAAATGGTAAGGCATTATCAGACTCTGCTCCCTCCCCTCCCCTTCCTCTCTGCTTGGGCTGTGTCCAGTCGCAGCTAGTCCGTGAGTAGTTTCCCTGGGTGGGACGCAGTGGCACCATCTAAGAGCTCTGGCTGCTTCTTCATGTGGACCTCTTGTGGTCTTCATGACTGGTCCTTGGCTGTCAGGCCCAGAGATGCCCTTGCCTTAGAGGGGATGGTATGGGGATGACCTATCCAACCAGAACCGGAGAGCTGGCTCTCCCAGCACAAGCCTCTGGTCTCCATCCCTGCTGCCACTAATCTAGTCCAGGCCGTCACCATTTCTCACCTGGACCAGGTCATTTCTCTGCATAATGCCTACCGCTCCCTGCCCTCCAACTCTCCTCTGCCCTTAGAAGACTCAGGGGCACCTGGGTGGCTCAGTCCATTAAGCATCCAACTTCAGCCCAGGTCATGATCTCGCGGTCCGTGAGGTCGAGCCCCGCGTCGGGCTCTGTGCTGACAGCTCGGAGCCTGGAGCCTGTTTCAGATTCTGTGTCTCCCTCTCTCTCTGCCCCTCCCCTGTTCATGCTCTGTCTCTCTCTGTCTCAAAAATAAATGAACATTAAAAAGAAGAAGAACATCATCCAGACTCATATTAAGGTCCACAGACCCTGCACAGTGGGGCCCTGGCCTCTCCAGTATCATCCAATGCTAGCCCCACATCACACGCCAACCACCCCCAAACTCTCCAAACCCTCTGCTGCTTCAGGCCCTTTGCACATGCTGATACCACTTCTAGAAAGCTCTTACTATGTCTTCCTCACAGCCCGTTCTTCATTCTTCAGGTCTCCGTTTACCTGTCACCTCCTCAGAGAACCATTCTCCAACTACCTGTATGCCCTGACTTAACTATTTGATTCCTCTATGAAACCCGCCCCAATTTATTACTACTTTGTCTAATTGCTTTTCTGTCTCCCTCACTTGAGTGGAGGCTCAAGAGGGCAGGGGTCTATTTTACCTCATCGTCTGCTGATCCCTAGTACCTAGCACAGGGCCTGGATCAGTGGGCACTCAGCAAACGTATCTCGGTGGACAGCCTCTGAAAGAACACAAGGCCGGGTCATCCCGCGGAGGTTGGACATCCTATCAGAGTTTCTTCACTGACACATGCAGCAAAGCTGTGTCACTTTGGAAAACGCGCTTTCTGCTCTCTCTGGGAATTCCAGTCAGGCAGGAGAACATGGTGTGTGCTTTAGGGAGATTCACCTAACAACCGTAGTATGTTCGTGCACCTGTGGATGTCCTTCCCAAGAAACAAGATGGAGGAAACACGCCCAGTGAAAGAAGAGGCATCCCCTGCGTTGAGAATACTCACTTTGTCACCTTTGAAGTGAAAAGTGAGCTGTTTTACTCTCACATTAATTTTTAATTCTGCTGAAGCCGTAGACTTTGGGCCTCCATGGTACTGGAAATCGTCACCATCTGTCCCCTCACCCTAGACCCCTCAGCGCCTGTGTGTGTGGAAACAGAGCCCATGCCTGTGAGAACTCACTGTTTGTTCAGCCTGGACGTGAGGTAATACTTTCCCAGGTGAGGTTCCCAGCCGCGTCGAAATGCCAGCTCTGAGGTTTATTTTCGTTATCATATATGAAGTCTCTGCCGAACGGTGGAAAGCTGGGTGGTTCGGAGGGTGGAAGAGAGAGGGCATGTCACCGCAGACCTTGGAGCCAGACAGGTGTCAGGGACCATCCAATCTCGGGGGGCAGATTAGGCACCTGGATTCAGGGGAGCAGTTTGGCCCAGCGGAGGAGAAGGGGAGGCGGTTAAAGGAAGAAGTTTCCACCCCATCCCTCTTCCAACCAGATCAGCCCCACTTTTGCAAGCATCACCTGCTTGGCACAGCTTCTGGGCAATCTTTTCAGAAAGGGCACCGTAGTGAAACACATGTGAAAGCCATCTACTTCAAGTGTGTGTGAGGCAGACAGGTAGTTCAGCCCCCACTGACCCCGGAAGCCTGGCTACCTCTCTGTGTCTCTGGCTTCTCCTCCAGGGTCAACCCCGAAAGCAGGGGAGAGGGGACTCCCGTCTCTCAAAGGCTGGGTTGTCCCCAGGAGTGACCTGTTCCATCTGCTAAATTTCTTCCTTGGCACTTCCTCTTTGCAACTCATGCACAGAAGGAGCGTCTCCTGACCCTCCCGAACTCTTTGTAGGGGAAAACAGTGGGGTTTTTTTCCCCAAATCTTCAGGCCTGTCGGGTTTTCTTTCTTCCATTCTGCCTAACGGAAAGCCTCGCCCGCGAGCCTGCGGAGTGTATATGAACGAACGAGGGCGCGTGTCCAGTGGACGGTCTCTGGCAGAGGAGGAAACATCCGCCCCTCCCTTGTTCTCTCCTACGGTGTTTGAGGAAGTCAGAGGCCAGGCATTTGCTCAGAGCCCCACCTGGGGCCCCACCGAGGTGAGGCTCTCGTGAGCGCGTGGGGATCAGTCTTACTAGCAGCCTGTCTAGTTTGAGGGTATCTTTCGCACCCCCAGCTGCCTGCCTGCGTCTGTCTCCGCAGCTTTTAGAAATAACGGCTAGCATAGCCTTCCTTTGCTCTGACGGCACGAGCACCTTTATTGCTGGCTCTGTTTTCTGCCTCTGGTGACTGATTAGTAGGAACCGTTTTAAAAAATAATAAATGAAGCCTAGAACACAAAAGATTCCTGGGCAAACATCAAGGGTGAGAGCATTTCTGGTCCTGGGAGGCAGAAGGTCCCTAGAAGCAAGTTTATGGCTGATACTAAAAGTCAGAGGTTGGGGCGCCTGGGTGGCTGAGTCGGTTGAGCGTCCGACTCTTGATTTCGGCTTGAGTCGTACTCTCACGGTTCATGAGTTCGAGCCCCGAGTCGGGCTTGCTGCTGTCAACTCAGAGCCTGTTCGGATCCTCTGTCCCCTTGTTCTCCTCCCACCTGCAACCCGCCCCCCCCCCCCCGCCGCCCCCGGAAATAAATAAAAATTAAAAAAAAAAACCCTGAATTTGGTCAAGGACAGCCTTTAGTGACTCATGTTAAAAGAAAAAAAAAAAAGTCGGAGGTTGTAAGGGGATGTGAAATGTGGCCTGTAAAAGGCCAGGCAGTCCTGGAATCCAGGTGAGTCCAGATCCCAGTTGCAGTCCCAGGTGGGCCAGCTCAGCTCTCCACTCCGTTGTTCACAGGCGCTGACCTGGATCGCGGAAAGGCCGTCATGAGGCAGAGGGGACTGTTCTGCGAGGTGCAGGGCCATGGAGCAAACCACAGGATGCCCTCAGACAGAACTCAGCCACCTCCAGGTTTTCCATAAAGCAGAACTCGCTCTGTGTCTGTGTTTCGAGGAAAACCAGTAGAGTATTTGCCGTCCCGCGACTTTAAAAATCTAAAAGGACAGTCTGTACAGACCCTGAGCTAGAAGGAGTTCCTCCACTTTAATTTTATGACGTCTTTGTCTTTCACTTGGTCCTTTGGACGTGCTGTCTTTTTAGAAAGCAACTCTGTCTGTATGACCTGATCGTAAATACCAGGCAGTGAGACATCTCCCTTCTTCATCCGGGCACAGGGCTGAACGGAGAAATCTCTGGGACTACCCAGAGCCCTTACAGTGTGTCACATTAAAGACAGTGCTGGATTCTGGAAAAAGAGCCCACTGAAACGGAATCGGGAAGAGAAACCTTTTGCACTCCCGGTCATGGCATTTACACAAACAGCTTTTTAACACGGTACCAGGTGCCGCGGGTTGCAGACATGATTTACGTGTGGCCAGGGCCTCCGGGAGCTTCTGTAAAACCGTGGGAGGAAGAGAAGTTCCGAAATGTTCCTCCTATCATCCAGGCAGAGACCCTTTGCAAAGCCGCGTTGCCCATCAGGAAATGGCTCGCTCACATTAGCTTAAAAACAGTCTTCTTGTTTGGTCCCCTTGGGGTGGGGTTTCACAAGCATGGATTCCCACCCAGTCCAGTTGTCCCAATTTTCTCAGGCCTCAGCATGGATGTGGTTGCCACAGCAACCCTGTAAACAGTATGTATCTGTGTCAATGACTATGTTTATATATCTTAAAGCAAACATCACCAAGTCCAAGAAATTGACTCTCCTGTGAACATGACAGCTGGAATAGGCGAAGAATCCTACTCCAATTACATCAGAAGGGAAGATTTTTTTTCCAGTGCAGATTTGAGTAGGAGAAATGGGCACCCCAAGGCCTGAGCATCTAGACCAATGTCCTGTCTGAAGTCGGCCTTGGCCAGGACAGCCATTGAGCTGCCAGCCCTGAGTCACACATCCAGGGCTGCCTTGGCCTTGGTGGCCACGGCATTGGGAAGAAAGCGCTCCCAGCTCCAGCCTCTGTACTCTGGCTCAGAGAGAAATGTAACTTCAGCCAGGTTCATTGTATTTTTTTTTTTTTTTCTGGCCCGAAGGGAATGAGGAAACCAATAGCCAAATAAATATTCTAGAAGAGGAGGCCACAAACTATAGCCTGCAGGCCAACTCTGGTCTGCTGCCTTCTTTTATAAATAAAGTTTTATTGAGACACGGCCACACCTGTTTCTTTACATACTGCATATGGCTGCTTTCACGCCACTAGGTGCAATGGAGACCAGGTGGCTCACAAGGCCAAAAGTAGTTACTAGATGGCCTTTACAGAAAAAGTCTGCCAACCCTGTTCTAAACGAAGCAGAGTAAGGGTTTGGGGAGAAGCTGGATGAAGGATTTGAAAAAGAAAACTGTTCTCCCGAGAGACCAGGGTGAGGAAGGAGCCAACAAGGAAATCTAGTCCTTGGGGCTGAAGAGGCCACTGGATGTCTAGTCTACAAGTCACCAAAGTCTGAGGCAGGAAACAGCTTTCTCCTGAGAGAAAGGATTTGCCTCCTTTAACCCGAGAGAAATGAGAGACGATGGCTCCTCAGATCTGTTTGTATTTTCCAGAAAGGCTTCTTCCAGGTAAAGAAATTGACCCAGCTTTGCCAACCAGTAGGTGGAGGCGGGAGGGACTGCATCCAAGCCGGCGGGGGATTTGTCCGATTCGAACAGCCAAGATTGTGTTTGCCCGGAAGACTAGGGAGATGGGGGGAAAAGTGGGCAGAGGAATTTCTTCGGAGGCCCTGGTTGGCGCTGGGGTCGTTCCTGAGAGGGAAATTGGGAGTTTGGCCCATTGGCTTCACAGGGAACCTGTACGCTTTGTACTTAGTAAAGGAGAAGTAGTTTTTACTTGCTTCTGGAAACTCAGTGTTGCCAGTTGGCATTCTGAGGCTTCAGTCTGCCCCTGTTCTGTCCCGGGACATGCTTTTCGGTTCCTCAGGAAACAAAATGGTCGTTTGCCCAGAGAGACAAATCCAGGTCCAAAGTTGAATCTGAGATTCCACTTCAGCCTCCCTGCTGCGTGAGGCAGGTGTTTGATCCCTCGGTCTTTACTGCTCTACCTGTGAGACAAGTGCATCCCCAGCTTGGGAGGGTCTTTGCCTAAAGCCTTGGCTTATTTTCCTTTTATGACTGTGGAAATTGAGTCCTGGCTAATGTCTAAGCTGGTACTTTATCTTCTCAGTATAGGTTGTGCTTAATTTTAGCTGGTGAGTGTAAGCAATTGCATAACGTGTGTGTATACGTGTATGTGTGTCTGTAAGCATACATACCCCTGCATGTGTATGCATATCTATCTATTTATGGAAGACTCAGTTCTTGTCTTTATTGGATGGAAATTTAGCAGCCCTGGAAGACTTCAGCCAGTTTCAGTGACAGGAAATAGAGAGCACAAGGTGCAATAGCATTGACCCAGATCGGGGCATCCACCTTTAGGCTCCCCATTTCAGGGGTCACCCCATCTCTCAGAGCACCGTGTGGTCCTCCGTGTGGCACGAAGCAACGTCAACCTGCCAGGCTCTAGGGACCGGCACAGAGGTGAACAAGACCAATAGAGTCCCCGTCTTCATGGAGCATAATTTTAGCAGGGGAGATAAACAGGAAACATGTAGTCATCCAATCAGCGAGTTACGACTGAGATGAGCAGTAGCAGGAGAAAGTGCCCAGAGTTGCCAGAGCTGACGGCGGGAGCTTGAGCTCCTGGGGAAGGGGCTCAGAGACGTGGTATTGACTTGCTCCTGGCGGGATGGGAGGACACACGGCGAGTGAACCAGGTGGAGGAACTGGGGACCCCGTGACACTGGATGGACTCGTGCAGAGGAGGAGCCTGTCAGCAGGGGCAGAGCTGGCCTGAAGCTTATTCAATTGGGAGGAAAGTCCTCTTGAAGAAAAATGTGAAGTTATGAAAGAAAAAGTCAGGTAAAAGGCCTCTGTCAGGGCTTGACAGCGAGAGACCCTCAGGCTTTGGTTTCGTTAGCTTGATGGTAAAGCCGCGTTTGGTGCTTTTCCCTCATTCCTGCCCTTGGAGAGCCCGCTTCTCTCGCCTGAGATATCCATGTAGCCCACATCCTCTTCCTCCTGTTCTCTCCTTGCTTGAGATGGGAAACAAAGCGCTTCTATTCAACAGTCTTCTACTGAAGTCTCCTGGAAGTCTGGCTCTCTCCCTGCCCCCGGTGGTATCCAAAAGAACATGGGAATTTCCTTTTTTGCCCAAGCCTTCCGTGAGTTTCTCCCCCGCCACAATCAAGGCAGGGAATGTTGGCTGGGGCGCTTTATTCTTCTGGAAGTTTGACACAGGAGTATGAATTTCCATAGGGCAAAATTACTCTGTCTGGTAGGTCTAGACTTTCCGCTGGCCAGCAAGTTCACCGGAGTGCGCACTGGCGTTCCGAGAGCCGCCTGGACGTACCCTGTGGGAGGGGAGCAAATCACCGGGAACCGTTTTCTGTGGTGGGGAAAAACCCAGACACGAGCAGTGACAGAGGAGAGGTTTAACAGTGAATGATTTACGACTAAAAAATGACAACAGGCTCTTCTCTCCAAAATCCAACAGTGATCAAAGCCGCTTAACAATAGCGAGCAGCGTCTGTCAGTCCGGAACACAGGGAACCTGCTGTCCGTAGATTAGACACGTACGAGAGCTGGAGAGCAGTCTGAGGGAGACATCGGCAAGCCTGCCTGTGGGCCGTAGGGGAAAACCGTAACTCCTCCTGAAGTGCCGCTCCCGATTCCCCTGCCAACCCCCACGGGTAGGCCCAGCCCCGAACACAGGGCAGGCCCTCTGGACACTCCGAGCATTAGGCCCCAGCACTGGGTGGGGCTTTGGCCGTCGAGGTCCACTCTGGGTTAGAGGCTGCCTCCCCACCCCCGAGACACGGGAAAGGGTCCCTTCCGCCCCGGTGTGCTGCCCTCAGCCTAATGGCGTCATTGCCTTTGACTTTTCTCTTTGAAACCAAGATGATAAAATCCCATCGCTCAGGCGGAACCCACGTCAAGTAGAGATTTTCTGCCTCCCCACTCCCCAAGACAGCGGACAGAAGACAATGACCCCGCTGTCATCGAAGAATTCTTTACACGCCCGGACTCTTACTCACGTCTGAGAGCATTTAAGATTTCTCAGAGGTGGAAAGGACACCTGCCATGTACCCGTGTTGAGGAAACCACCCGAAGAAGCATCTCCGCACACTGAGAAGTGAATCAGATAAGGAACGCGCTCCGCAGTCAAGGCCACCGCCGACTGGGCTTTCTTGGAGCCTGGCTTCGTGGGCAGGGAGGGCGTGGGTGCCCGTTCCCCGGGAAGAGTTCCCACCGATCTAGAAGGATGTGGTTGGCTGGTGTGTACTCCTTTGCCGTTAAATCCTGTCCTTCCTGTTCTATCTCCCCCCAGACCGTCTTTGAAAGGAATTGCCGTTCAGAGGACTGTGCCACAGACCTGCAGCTTCGGGGTCAGCTGTTGCTCTCCAGGTAACTCGGGGCTCCTCCCACGACCTCGTTCTGAGAGCTTCCAGGGTGTCTTGCCTCCAGGCCCAAAGCCAGAATGTGCCCATTTCCCCACCGAAGAGGGTAACTAGAGTTGGTGGGTGACAAGGGCATCTTACAACTTAAAAGAGTGTATGTTCTACGCGCATTTTCACAATAGCTGTCATACGGATGGGATGATTCGCTTTTCGTTTTCTTTACAATTCCACATACCTCCCAATGTAGCCCATGTTTCTCATTCCTGGATCTGTGTGACGTGGGGGGAAGGGAGGAGCTATTTTTTGTTGACTCGTTGTATTAGGTTGAACCAGAAGAAACTGCCAGTATTTAATTGGGACAGTTCCTATAATTCGACTTACTGTTATATCAAGATTCTTAAAAAAAAAAAAAGAAAAGAAAAAAAACTCCCCCCACCTCCCGCCACCCGGCACTTAACAGTGGCATTTGCTTTAACAACAGGTAAAGGTTCTATGGAGGGAGGGGGTGAAGGAGAGGGGCAGGCTGTCCTGACTCAAGTAAACAGTCCATATTGTTTCAGGCTTTCTTCCCACCATATGTGGGTCCCCAGGCAGGGGTAAACCACACAGAGGCCTTCTGTTTTTCTGTTTCCTCTTTGCCAACCTTTTACTTTAGATTTCTTGTACGACGAAGGTGCTGGTCCTGAGTCATCTGGCCACATTTCAGAGAATGGTGTCCTTTGGGGACAGTTTCTTCTGAAAGATTGTTTTAGCCTGGGGGCCAGAAAGTATCTCCAGGTATCTGTTACCATTTCTCACAAAGAGTCATCACTTGTGACAGTTATTCTCTAAAATGTCATACTATATCCCTTATTTGTTTTTTTGTTTTTTGGGTTTGGTTTTGTTTTAATTTTCTTTAATGTTTATTCAGTTTTGAGAGAGAAAGAGAGAGAGACAGCACAAGCAGGAGAGGGGCAGAGAGAGGAGACAGAGAATCCGAAGCAGGCTCCAGGCTCTGAGCCGTCAGCACAGAGCCCAAGGTGGGGCCCGAATCCACGAACCACGAGATCATGACCTGCTCAACCGACCGAGCCGCCCAGGCGTCCCTGGGTTTTGTTTTTGTTTTTGACAGAGAAAGAAAGAGTGAGGGAGGGACAGAGAGAGAAAGGGAGAGAGAGAATCCCAAGCAGATTCCATACCCAGTGTGCAGCCCAACGTGGGGCTTGATCTCACCAGGCTGAGATCATGACCTGAGCCCAAATCAGAAGTCGCTTAACTAACTGAGCCACCCGGGTGCCTCTGTCCCGTTTTTGTAACCATGAAAGTTACGTTTGGGTGAAATGTAAGAAATATCCCCTCTTGAACCTCAGTCTATCAGTGCCTCGTCTATCAGTGACGGCAGTGGAATGCTTACTTATGTTGATAAATAATCTATTAGTCATCAAAGTAACGGTAAGATTCTTTTGTTTGCGTTTATTGGGCAGAAGATAGTGTAACACCCTCCCCTCCTCCAACAATACTCCCCTAAACCACTTAAATGTTAATTCACATTACTTTTACTTAGGATAAGATTAGTGCATTAAAATGGCATGTGTTTTGCCAAGCTTAGAAGATTACTTCAAATGAATGAAATGGATATTGGAATTTTTTAACATTAAGAAGAATTTTCTGGAAAGAGAAACCAGTTCTACAGAAAGTTCATAAATTATCAGGTCATTACTCTTAGTTTTAAATAGGTCTTCCAAAAAGTGTTTTAGGGAAAAAGTAACATGAAACAAAAATCTATGAATTCGTTTTGTCTTGAGGCAGACTGTAAATGTTGGAAATTTGTTTTGGATCAGAAAACCCTGAGCGGTGGGAGAATGTCACTTGCTCCAAGGTTAAATATTAGGTTACAGAAGTCCTGATGTTCTCACTGCCCATTAATGGATATGGACAAATCTATCTGTGTTCAATTATACTTTTCATGTATTAAGATAAAAACCCAAAGCTCAGGGTCAATAAGACACCTTGTGCTTAAAACCGCCTCCACTGCCCCTCCCTGGCCCCTCAGGGGTGTCGATCAGAGTGAGTTCTGCTCTGTGAGCCCATTAATTGATAATTTGAGAATGACGGGTGTGATGGCCAGGACCCAGCCCCCCTCTGTATCAGCTAGCTACAGCCACAGAAAAATGCTGCGTAACCAGGTGTCTCCAAACTCAATGGCTTAAAACAGCAATCATTTATTCTCATGGATCTTCAGGTCGGTGGAGGGTCAGATTCAGCTGGATCTTGACTGACTCGCCCGTGCACGTGGGGGTGAACAGAGGGTAAGTTGATCTCTGCTAGGCTCGGGTGATCCACTTTAGCTCCGCTCCATGTGTCTTTCATTGTCCTGCTGGAGCCAGTCGGCTAGCCTGGGCATATTCTTCTCGTGGCAAGGTGACACTTCAGAGGGCAAGCAGAAACATGCAGTAACCCTAAGGTCTAGGCTCAGAGCTGGTGTACTCTCACTTTAGCCTTATTCTGTTGGTCACAAGTCATATGGTCAACCCCAAAGTCAGGGGAAAGGAACATATTCTGTGCCCCTTTAGTGAGAGGAACTGCAAAGTCACACAGCAAAGGGCATAAGTACAGGGAGGGGTAAATTGGGGCCCATAAGGCAATCTGCTGTACCACCACATAAAGAAGAAGGCAGCTCTCCCGGGTGGCTCAGTCGGTTAAGCGTCCGACTTTGGCTTAAGTCATGATCTTGCGGTTTGTAGCTTTGAGCCCCGCATCGGGGTCTGTGCTGACAGCTCAGGGCCTGGAGCCTGCTTCAGATTCTGTGTCTCTTTCTTATAATTCCATCGTCCTCAACTCAGACATGTAACCTAGACTGGGTGGGGAGATTTTCTGAACCTCAGAAGCAGTGTCCTTGGATGAAAGGTCTAAGCCTCTCCTTAGGATGAGTTATTTCCCAGGAGGCCCCCTGGCCTCTCAAAATAGCCTTTTGTCTGGATCCCCCATTAAAGCTTCATTGTATCTTGGGCTCACAGCTGTCCCCAAAAGAGTCATCGGAGAAACATTAATTGGTAATTGGATAGGGAAAGATGCCAAACCAAATGGTAGTTCCAATTACATTGCATTTCCCTGGACCTTCACGTAGAGCCAGGCACAAAGCGAGAGAAGGCACAGTCCATAAACTGCTGGTGGAAGCCAAGGTCTGAATTTGGTTGACAAAGGCTTAGTCGCCACAATCAGAAACAAGCTGCTCTGGTTCTCATTTGTGCCCCAGGTGGGTTGCACACCCCTTCATTGTTCAAGTCAAGAACTGGGCTCCAAGCTGCAGAAATGAGCAGTGTGTGTGCCCTGCTCTCCTGACATGCACAGTGTGGGTTGGAGAGGACAGCTGGGTGATGGTGGCACCACCCGGTCAGTGCTCGAAGAGAGGCAGATGGGTCATTGTAGGACCAGGGAGCAGCTTCCAAGGGGAGGAATGAAGGGAGTGAGGAGGAGGATGCAGGCATCCTGGGCAGAGGCAAAATGTGAGCAGAGGCATGGCAGTGTGGAGGGCTGGTTCCCATGAGATCTGCAAGTGTCTGGAGTGAAGGAGGGGGTCAGGAGAACACAGTGAGAGCTGAGGCAAGACTGAGAGAGACTGACGTGGGATGGGTCATTTTGTCCTCTCTTCCACTCAGCAAAAGCTTGGGTTTTGAGTCAGCCATCCATCTCAGTTCTTAGTCCCTGGCACGGGTCCATGGGGTGGCTGCCCTTTGTCCAGGCACAGAATCCCCTTGGCAGCGTTGGGCTGGGAAGGCATGTTTTGTTGATCTCCACCATGGTGTCTCCCCAACTATTTCAGAAGGGCAACTTGGACATGATTTTTGCATTTCATAGCGTCTCTAGAACCTGGCTCTCGTGTTCGCTCTGACCCACTGTACTGAGAAGTTGAAGCCAAGTGGTAACCGAGAAAGATCCTTCCAATGACTGGGCGGAGGGTGCAGACAAGGTGTTGTGGCTGGAAGCAGCCAAGTACCCACCAGACTGAGGAGGCTTTGTCTGGAGAGGATGGAGGGAAAGACATCTGGGAATGATTGGGTCCCCCAGAGTGGCCAGGGATCAAGCCAGGAAATGCTATCTGTGACGGGGACTCATGATGTTTTTATTTTTCTCTCCGGAGAGCATGAATTCTGGCAGGCCTGTTGTCTCTTAAAGCAATCAAACTCTTTAATTAGAGTTCACAGCCTTTAATGGTCTTGAGCCTATTTCCAAAACATGCCATTTCCAAAATGTCCAGGAACAGGGATGAAGCTGTTTAGATTGTTTCTATTAAACAGAACTGAAAACTCCCATTTGTAAAATGATGCAACTGTTTTGTTTTGTCTGTCTGAATACTTACAGTACCTAAGACTATATCACGTGTGATTAAGATAAAGAAAAAGAAATATAGACCATGGCAGTTGATCTGTCTATCTAGATGCATCCCATAGGAGACCAGTGGAACATTTCAGTGCCTTCTGGCTCGCCAACCGGAATAATGAAAGAACTCTTAAGGGAACTGAAGAGACACAGTAAAATATTTACGAAGTTAGGAGAACCATCTAGTGGCCACATTTAATGGTCCAATGTTTGTAGCCTTAGCAATGCTATTACCACAGTGGGGGTGGGGGGGTCAGGAGCATTTCCCAGAATCCTTGGCGGGGAGACCACTGCATCCATGAAAAATCAGGCTTCAAGAGGAGGATCGCTGCACCCAGAGAGCTGTTTAGAACTTGAAACAAATTATTCTTCTCTCAAAAGTAGCAAAGTGGCCAGAATCATCCATGGCACGACAGGTAGTAGAAGTAAAGTCTCGTTTGATAAAGGGGAAGAGACCCCTGTTTCTGGAACACCTGCCGTGCACCAGATCCTCTAGAGAGTATTTGGTATACATTAAGCACACCGTAGTGTCTTACCAGCTGTGCAACCTTGAGCAAGTTGCTGAACGTCTCTGCACCTGTGCCCTCATCTATGAAATGGGAGAAATAATAGCAATACCTTAGCAAGTTATTTTAAGTGTTTAATGACTTAAAACATATTTAAGTACTTCCAGAAGTGCGTAGCATATAATAAGCACTGACTAAATGAGAGTTAGCATTATTGTTTCATTTAGTCCTCTCCATGACACTGAGAAGTAAATAAATACTATTATACTCTTTTTAGTGGGGAGGATACAGATGCTCAGGAAAGCTAGGTTACTGGCTCAAGTCATTGAAGCTGGGAATGTCTACTAGTTGCTGTTGGGGTCTGATACCACTGGCTCTGGACCAGAAGTACCATGGCTGGGGACCTTGGGGAGAGAGTCATCCTCTGTGTGAGAAGTTCCATTCAGAAAGGAGGCGGAGGGGTTAAGGAAGCCATTTTCAAGATGGCTTCCGTCCATTCCCCGCTCATGCTTCCTCATGTGCCGTCGGACATGTGGAGCTCCGCTCTCCAGGCTCTTCTCCCTGGAGGGGTCCACTGCCCGTCCTGCTGGGTCAGTGGTGGTCTCTGCATTGAGTCACCCATCCTTAATCCACATAGGTTGGCTTTTCCTCTCCTTGGCAGGCCTCGGATTTGACCATGAGCTCGTGGCTGTCACGTGAGCGGTTTCCTCAGTCATTATCATCATAACATCATCATCGTTGTTGTTGTTGTTATTTTATGAAAGAAGATGATTGGAGGCTGGTCAGAAACACGGAAAACGTGTGCCCTTTGCCAGAATATCAACCATGTGATTTACTGTTTCTTTTCTCTTCGCCGTCTGTCCCAGATCTGGGGGAGGTGGGGGCGGGGGGGGGGGGATGCAAAAGAAGTTTGTTAATGGGGAGCAGCTGGCTTTTGCAATTGCTGTTTCTGGAGTCTCTGGACACAGGGACGTTTTTTTATCCAAGGGTGTATTCTTGAAAGAAAAATGAAATGCTCCAATGAAGAGGAGTTTTTGAATGAGTCAAAGGATTGCTCATCTTTACTGCCCTCTCTCAGAATGAGTTTGCTTTTGCTCTGATGCGGGTTCCCTAATGGAGAGCAGCAGGCGTGTCTCCCACATTCCAGGAACACAGCAAGGCCGAATGGACATGTGGGTGGTCCTTCGGTGGGAGTTACCTAAGCAGAGGGTAGGATTGAGGCCCCTGGGAAGGTAATCAGCAGAGTCAGGCAAGCAAAGAGACATTCGCACACTGGAAGGGAGATTGAAAGATGCGGTATCGATCCAGGGTAGATAGCTTCTACTCACCTGACGGGAGGTGACACCGTGCTAGTATATTCATTCATGTGACAAATAATAATAGAGCACTCACTGTGGATATGCCGGGCTTGGTGGAAACAAATGGGGAAGATTCACCGTATCACAGTGCAACACCAACGTACCAGTTACTTACTGCTGTGTAACAAACAGTGCCGAAACTTCATGCCTTGGAACAACTGCCATTTGTTTATCTCCTGATTCTGTGGGTCGGCTCTTTAGGCTGGGCTCAGCCGTTTGGGCCTGGGGGTCTCCTGGGCTCCCTCGTGGATCTGCAGCCAAGGTTAGATTGGCCAGTTGCCTCTGCTTGCAATTGGCTTATTGTTGACTGGGGTTCTGCCATTGGCCTCCACAAGGTTTCTCATCCTCTAGCAGGCTAGCCCAGGCTTATTCTTACTGTGTGGCGGGGGTCTGAAATCCAGAACAGCGACGCACAAAGACTCGTGAAGTCTAGTTTCGTGGCCACATTCTGTGGGCCAAAGCGAAGCCAAGGGGCCAACGGGATTTGAGGGATGGGGACATAAACTTGACTTCCTGACGGGAGGGGCTGCAATGTCACATGACAAAGGATGTGAACAGAGGCCATCAGTCAGTTCGTCATACCCGGCTACCACTGTGGATAGTAGCTTCATCCTGCAAGGACATGCGAAGGAAAGGTGGAAAACGCTCACCTCATAGTCATTGCAGCAGAGGGGTGAAGGGACTGGGGTGTTTGACTCACAGTCATTGGTTGAGGGCTGCTCTCGGGTTGGGAGGGTAGGGACAGTTAATTCCCCGGCACTCCCAACCTGTGGCAGGCAGCAGCCTTGTCCGGCTCTAGAAAAAGACCCTTGGATACAAAGATGCAAACACTAGCAGCTGGAAGTCAGCAAGGGCATTTGGAACAGTCTGAGGTGGGCGGCAGGTGCGTGGATTATGTCTGCTACACCCACTTTCTCAAAGAATCTCAGTTAATGAATTTATTCTGGAATTTCTAGCAGGAGTGTTATACCACCTTTGACCCCCCAGGCTTCTTCCCTTCAACTTCCCGAGAATGCTTTCTTTCCATGTTTTGCCAAATGCCCAACATTCTCCATTACTATGGTAACTTTCTTTCCTATTGCATTTGTCTGTATTCTATTCCTTTGTCTCTTCTCTTGCGAACAGAACCAAGTATTGCCCATATGTTGAAGAGCACTTGGTTTTAGAGCAAACCCAAGAGCCAGGCACAAGGATAGGAGCTTTGTTCCCATTTTCCTGAGGACAGCAGGAAAGACAGGTAAGGGTGTGTCCATGGCACATCCGAGTGGCAGAGGATAAGACCTCTGGCCCCTCCATCATCCTGGGAGGGACCTGAGTGGATGGACCAAGTGTTTCTTTGGAGCCCTGACTCCAGCCCAGTCTGGGGATGAGCACAGAGGATCACCCTGTGGCTCTGAGATGCCCTCCCCATTAAAGTGACTCAGGCAGGGCAGAAACAAGCCCAGCTCACAGGTCCTTCGTGGTTGGTGGCTTTCATGGACGTACTTGGAACCATAGGGTTTCGGGTGTAGAACAGGAAGCCGGTAGGAATTTGAGTCACTTACCTGAGGTCAAAAAGAAAGTTAAATGGCAGTGGCAGGAAAAATACCTGCTGGTAGCTTCCTGAGTCCCAGTCTAGCGTCCTAGCCATTAGACCCATGGCCTCTGTCTTTAAGTAGCCACGGCAGCTTGGGGAACCTGGCCTCGCCTTCACACCCACTGTGCCGCACTCGCTAACCAAGTGGAAATGACTTGAGGAACTTCCTTCCTATCTCAGGGAGGACCTGATTTGTAGTTTCCTAAACGGCCTGCCGGCCTCAGCGTGAGGTTGCGGACAGTGGGTCACTGATTCTTTGAGAAGGTGAACTCAGGGTCACCGCCTGAGGAACTGACCGTGTTCCCTTGTTAGGCAGATTGAAAACATGGAGGGGAGGTCACTTCGTGTTCAGCACCACCTACCCCACCCCCACCCCCCCCCCACCGCCCAAGAGCAGCAGAAATCTATCCCAACAAACACTAGATTTCAGGGACAGCCCTCCCCCAGCTGAGCACACATGGGGATTTTCCATCTGGATGGTGAGAGGTTGGGGAATCCAGAAAGGAGCTTACGGATCCTGCTGAAGGCAGGCTTGTGGGTGACCATGGCAACCACAGACGCTGCTGGGAAAGGGCTTGCACATAGCCCACCTCCCTCCTGAGCGACCTGGGGAGGCTGGGTCTACGTCACCGGTGTACCTAATAAAATTTTATTTGGTAGCATTTTCCTTGGCTTTCAAGTACAGCCAACCGTCGGAGGTTTTATGTGGAAGCATCTTTCCCACAGGGTCCAAGTGATATGGCTGTTACTTTCCTTCTCCGTGGACATTTAAGCCACGAAAAGGAGCAGCGAAGAGAAGGTGACAGCTAGATCCTTTGCTTCTCAAGCCGAGAGCAGACAGGGAGCCACCTGCTATTTCTGTGCTAGGACTTTTGCAGTGTGTCCTGTGACTGGGTCTGTGGTCTCTTGCCACAGGTAAATGTCCCCCCCCCCCCGCCCCCCGCACATACTTTTCTTGTTGCCTTGGTACACACTCCCTTGGTAGCACCTTTCCCCAGTTTGTTCTGAGCCATCTGATGTGGCCCCCGGCAGATCAGAAATTGCCCTTGCTGCTCTCCACAGAGGAAGAACCACAGACAACTGCAGCTGAGGAGGGACCATCCTTTTGCTTTGTCCCCTGTGGCTACTGGCTCCTCCCCCAGAGCCAAAAGTGACAAGCTTGGGCGTCGCATGTCCTGCCCGGAAGTCACGGATCCTTGCGATTGCCCTGCGAAGGGAGATGCTGTGTCAAGAACCTTCTGGATTCCGTGATCCTGCTCCTCTGACTCCATGCTGGGTGATCTTGACCCAAACGTGATGAGGCTGGGTGGCTGCTGTTGGGGCCACCCCCGGGTCCCTTTTACTGTGCAGCTGCCATAAGTGCTGGCTGCTAAGAGCTCCCAGCTGCCCCGCCTCTGGTCTGGAGAATGGCCCTTTCTCACAGCAGTCGCCCTGCCTGGGAGGTTATACCCACCCCGGGGCAGCTCTCAGCCAGTGATGGACTCATTTGGGGTACAAAACAGCCAGCCTCCCCATCTCAAGTGCAGCTCATTCCATGCTGTACCTTGTGCCCCATGTGAACCAGGCCAAGGCTAGACCCTGCCCAAGACCATAGTCCTGCTCGGCTCCTTCCCATCCTGTCCTCCTTCCATGGCCCCTTGCCCCTCAGGGCATCCCTTGATAGAACTGCCTGAATCCCCAGGAGAGACTGCTTCCGGAGAAACCCACCTGACAGGCTGTAGCACTCAGACCTCAGGTTTGATTTGTCCATTCTTAGATCTCTTTCTTTAAGACTGTGAGTTTACGGAGGAAACTAAATCTAATGTATTTGTCAGGTATCAGTGGAGGGAAATAGTTGCCAATGGACTTTTCACCTGCCCTCTCAGAATTGGGGAGGCTTTAGGGATTTTTAAAAACCAGGCCTGTGGAGTGACGTGTAGGAGGTCACTTCAGGGGGTGAGTGGGATTCTGTGTCTTTAGGATTACTTCTGGTTGCTTTGTCCCTGGGACTTTTTTTTTTTTTTTAAAGAGGGCTATGCAGGGGCGCCTGGGTGGCTCAGTCAGTTGATTGTCCGACTTCGGCTCAGGTCATGATCTCGCAGTGTGTGAGTTCAAAGCCCCGCATCGGGCTCTGTGCTGATGGCTCAGAGCCTGGAGCCTGCTTCAAATTCTGTATCTCTCTCTCTCTCTCTCTCTCTCTCTCTCTCTCTCTCTCTCTCTCTGCCTCTCCTCCACTCACACTCTGTGTGTGTGTGTGTGTGTCAAAAATAAATAAACATTTAAAAAACAATTTTTAAAAAAGGAGGACTGTGCAGACACAAGGGATAACAGGAGAGGGGTACCCCTGTGAGAAATGGCTTTCACTGCAAAATGTCCTGAGTGGTAGAAACTGAAAGCAGTTAGAGTCCTCAGTACATGAGGGAACACATGATACTCAGATGGAATAAATCAGCCTTCCTTGCCGGGAGCACTGGGCTCTTTTTTTAGAATGTTTCCTGTGATAATGAAATTTGAACAAGACGTGAATGCCATTACTTCTGGCAACAGTTGTGTTTCTTCAAGAAGAAAACTGAAAGACAATTTTTAAAGCGTTTCCTTTTGTCCCCGCCCAGTGTGGAAAAACACAAACAATTTAAGCTTCTAAGCCAAGGAGAAGGTTCTCACTTGTGGACCTCCCCGCCAGCCTCCCCAGGTTCATTGTTAGTCCAGGGACAGTGGAATTGAGGTGAAAGAAATCCACAGCAGTTGCAAATATCTTATTGTCCATCCTTCAAAAATGTCGTTCTTGTCTCTCCTCACTCCCCCAGTGTGGCCTCTCCTTCCCATCATGAAACCAGCCCCCCCACTCACCTGCTCACAGGACAGAGGCTCTAGCCTGGGTTCACATCCCCTTAGTGACCTGTGCCTAGAGTCCGTGGGGTCTGTGAACTTGAAGAGGAAAACAATCAGATCTTTATTTTCACTAGCTCCAAGCTGAAATGCAGCATTTTATTCGATTAGGAACATAGACCCCAAAGCATAGGAATACTAGCGGGACCTGTGACTGTCGCACATAGAAATCACTGATGTTTTCCTATCAACTTACAATGTTGAAGATATTTCAAAATATCACTTACCTTCACCCCTACTTCAAAGTTATGGTGGTCACTAGACCCACCGCCAAATCTTATTACTTAATGTTGTTAAAACAAAACAAAACAAAACAAAACACATATTGCTAAACCACACATCTTAAAATATAATTATCATATTTTTGTATGATTGGTTTCTTTGTAATCTGATTTTTCATTTTATGCATTAAAAAAATTTTTTTTTAACGTTTATTTATTTTTGAGACAGAGAGAGACAGAGCATGAACGGGGGAGGGTCAGAGAGAGGGAGACCCAGAATCTGAAACAGGCTCCAGGCTCCGAGCTGTCAGCACAGAGCCCGACGCGGGGCTCGAACTCACGGACCGCGAGATCGTGACCTGAGCCGAAGTCGGCCGCTCAACCGACTGAGCCACCCAGGCGCCCCTATGCATTTTTAAAACATTACTTTGATGGGGCGCCTGGGTGGCGCAGTCGGTTAAGCGTCCGACTTCAGCCAGGTCACGATCTCGCGGTCCGTGAGTTCGAGCCCCGCGTCGGGCTCTGGGCTGATGGCTCGGAGCCTGGAGCCTGTTTCCGATTCTGTGTCTCCCTCTCTCTCTGCCCCTCCCCCGTTCATGCTCTGTCTCTCTCTGTCCCAAAAATAAATAAAAAAATGTTGAAAAAAAAAAAATTAAAAAAAAAAAAACATTACTTTGATAAGGGGACCATTCATTTCAGTAGACCACCAAGAGTATCTGGTGCCATAAAAACCCCTGTTCAGAAGTTTTTCCTGATTACAGGAAAAGACACATACTAGAGAAGCAAATATTTTTGCCTTGCCCACTGGAGTAGAGAGATTTTTATGGTAATACCCATAACGGGGACTTCATTAGAAAGCTATTGTCATAGACATCCATTCCTTGTTCTTGGGTTATTAAAGGCACAGGTAACTTCCCGTCAGACCTTTGATGAGCTCAAGGAAACTAGTGCCTCAGGCCCACAGCAGAGAAGCTGAGCTTGGGGTGAACGTGGCAGCTACGTTGTGGACAGAGGGGCACGTTCGTGGTCGTTGGACATGCTGAATATGCCATGTGTATTCTTGTTTCTAGCTTCAGGGAGATCCAGAGGACCCAGGTGGGCAGAGCTGTTTTCTCCTTGTTCCTATGGCTGCTCACCTCACAGGAAGAACGGTTCCGAATCCAGGGAGGCTTGGAATTTCAACGCGTTTTATTGTCTGTGACCATTTATGTCTCCCATTTGCTTCTTGGGCTCAAAGCAAGGAGGAATTACGGCCACGACAGACTTACTTGTCAAGGGACCACAGTGGCCCCGCCGACTTGGGTTCTCTTGAGTTATCTGGCCTGCCAGCTTCCGTGAAATACGCATTAGCTTCCTACATTCTGAGTATGTGGCGGTCAGGTTGAAGAAACGGGGTATGTGGGGTAGAGGGTGGCACCGTGCCATTGCCCGGTCGGGTCCTACTTTGCTGCCCGCCATCCTGTCTGATGACATCAGACCTCTGAGCAGCCTGCAGATTTGGGGAATTCCTTTGTGCCCTCCCCCCACCCACCCGAGTATTCTTTGTCCTTAATCCGGTTGTTACAGTGAGTGGACCTGATCTGTTCCAGATGTCCTAAGATTTAGTGATTCCAGAAACTACTAAAGTAAAGGCTGATGAGGATTTGAATTCCTCTGTGAGCTGAGAACTAGCAGTTCTTTTCACAGTTAGACTGATGGGGCCGGGGGAGGGCAGACCCTCTGGCTTCTCATGTTTGCCTTCTTGGAGCAAGAACGACCATTAAAGCAAATGCTGATTCTACTGCTACCTGAGTTCTTAAATGAGCCAGACCTGGGGCCACACTGATGCTAGCAGAGTCAGTGAGGATATAGGCATGCTATTTTTGTTGTTGTTGTAAATACCGCGTATTTATGTTCGTTATCTGAATGCTGCTAGGGAAACCACTATTTTGGGTCACATCACCTTAGTGTATGCTTTTCTCTCACTTTATGAGCATAAAGCTGGCCCGGGTGGGTACATTTGAGGGAGACAGAGGTGTTTCTGGCTTCATATAAGTGGTTTTCAAACCAGAAACTCAGTCCCAGGAATCATTTTGGTGACCCCCTGTGAACTTTAATTGACGTGCCTTCCCGAGGTGCCTCATGATCTCTCTCTGGAGTTAATAACCATGTGGATCTGTTTTGCATGATTAGAAGGGATTTATAAAGCCTGGTGAGATGTGAGGCACGTCTCAAACTATATGGCGTGATAACCCATTTTTGGAGAAGTTTAAAACCTACATCCAACCATCCAGTGCGTTCTGTTTAAGCATAGCATTATCGGGTTGAGGCAGCGTTTGAGAGTATAAACAGTATGACCGTTAAAGCTACTTAAAGTTACGGATTTAAAACAAAAGGAGAAATGAAGGTAGACGGTTGCCGTTTATATATTTTTTAAGTGTGTATGGAAGCAGACACGTGTCCAGACAGACCCTGGTAGGGGTCTGGGACAAGCCGTGTGAGCGTATCATCCAAGGGAGTCAGCTGAAGCCTGTGGTGTGTGTCCAGGGGGACCAAAGGCAGGACAGCTGGAGGAAGGGCTGAGTGGTGGCAGGGGTAGGGCACGGACATCTGAGCAGCAGGCTGCTCCCAGATGTGGCGCTGAGTTTTAAAGCAAAATGCGTCATAGGCTGTGCAATGAGAGGGTCTTGAGCAAGCCGGCCTGAGGAGCATCAAACGGGTTAGAGCAGGTGGTTCAGGTACGAGGCTGTAAACCACAGGAGGTGGCTGGAGGCCTGGGTTTCTGTGGGGCCCGCTCTGGGGTCACCACAGGATGAGACTAATAATCAGGCAGAGGTAACAACTCCTAGCATTCTAGAGTATATTAAAATGTAATGCAAGGTTAGATTTGATTTATTAGCCATATTTAGAATTGTGCCTTTTTGATACAATATACTTTTTGGATAGTTCTTGGTGATTTTTTGTTTTTTTATTTTTTTTGCAAAAAATATTTTTACCCAAAGGAGAAGCTTTTTTTTTTTTTGGTGCTCTTGGTTAGGTAAAATAAATTCCTGAATATTTGCCTTAATAGCTAGAACCTTATAAATCCGGAAACTGTAGTGATTTTTCACAGCAGTGAAAATTGGTATTTGAATTCTAAATAACTTATCAATGAGATCTACAGGAAAACTAAGTAATAGGCAGTCACTGACTAAAGTAAGCCAGCAAGACAAAATGATTTCCTATCCCTGTAGGAAAGAGGCATTTCAGAGCTGATGCTGGAACATAGCCTGAGGATTGAGTCCTTTTTAGTCCCTTGCTGTACTCCTGGGTTTCCTTATCCGGAGTGCTGTCACATGAGAATGACCATCTCGGGGAAAGGATAGCTTCTCCAACTTACTACAGGCTGAGAGAGAGGGATCAAGAGTCTGAAAACATGGTGTCTAACACTCAGCGTGAACAGAATCCGATGAGGGCATTTATCCTGGCATCTTACCTGTAAAGGCTGGGCTTAGCAGCTTTCTTCTTTGGAGCCGTAGAAATGTTGGGGTTTTGTGAATGCTGTTTGGTCAGATGGCTAATTTTCTATATAGAGGAGTTGTCCGTATCACAGAGGAGAGGCTTCGGGTCTGGCTCTTTGAGTGCAAACGCTTGTGTTAACGAATTCAGGGGGGCTTTGGAATCACCCTCAGAAGCAGCAGTAGGTTTGACTGTGACAGGTCTCAGCCCCTAAAGGTGAACAGAGGCTGAGGCATGAACACCGTAATGACATTCTGGGGCAAAATGCCGTGACCACCAGTATTGGACCTTGGCAGAATCAGCGTCTGGCTCCCCAGGCTGGGAAGCTGAGGGAGGTCCCTTACAGAGCACACGCCTGCAGAGATGGGCTCAGAAACTTATGTTTGTTGTCGTCTAGACCTTCTCGGATTGATCACGGGTCATTCTTTCCCAAGTGATTGCACTAGGTCAGCTCCGGAATATATACCCCTCAGATTTAGCAAGGGTGGTGTCCTTTTGTCTTACTTTAATGTGCACTGGTTTGGGGCAGGGGCAGTATTCAGAACAGTTAACAACCTTTAGAGAATCGGCGTGTTTACCCTTAAGAGCAGTCGCCAGTCACGGACGACTAGTACGGTGCCCCTGCTCTAACCCACCGGCGGCCAGCCCGGGGAACGGGTGTGTTCGTTCACCCATACCACATTCGGCAGGACTGAGGCCTGAGTGGGCTGGAGCCACAGTGGAGACTCAGGCACCTGAGATGGATCCTCGTAACAGTTGCTCCAGAAGGGAAGTGAGCAGGAGGTATTGCAAGGGGTGGGCTGGGGTTTCTCCAGGCCTTGTGTCCCTTCCAGACTTGCCGGGCAGAGAGGATCAACTGAGCCGATCTGCCAGCGACAGATCGCTGGGTCACGCTTCCACCCCTAAAGCTGGAGAAGACCCCCCCCCCCCCAGCAGGCCCTGCGTAACAGCTCTTGCAACCGCGTGTTGGCCTGCTCTGCCCGCCGGGTAGCAGGCCGAGGTGCTGGGGACGGACCGTCCCTCCCAGCAGCAGCCTCCGACCAGTGGCTGACCGGAGTCACATGCAAATACCTCCCTCCCCTCGCAGTCGGAATCTTCTGAGACGCACATTCTGTAAGTCCCCGGAAACCCCGGCAAGACAAAGCTGCAGGTGCCCACAGAGGTGACGGACTTGATGTCACGCCCATTTTTGGTCGCCTGTCCCTGCACGTCTCAGTCCATCTTGTCCCTACCGGTGTTTTCGGGGACCACCTCAGGAATAAGTGACTCGTTCTCAGACTTGCGTCAGGGTCTGCTTCTGACAGAGTCAGGCTAAGACATTCCTGATTGCTGAGGTCCACGTGCTGGCTTCCTTTTCTCCCACCAAGTGACACGTAACCGGGAAGGCTTACCTGCACGGTGGACAACTGTGGGCAGCCCACAAAATTACTCTGGGGGGGAGAAAAAGCACGCGTGGTGGAACGCTTTTTCTTTTTTGACATTTCATAATATTTATTAACAGCATTTTATAAGCAAGTGAATTTTAGGAGCTAAATATCATCAATTTTATTTTTTTAAGAATTTTATTTTTACCCGTGTACTTTATTTTCCCCAAACCTCTACTTGACAAGTAACGTGAACAAATATGTACCACTGAAGATAAATCATAAACCAACCATACGGTTGAAAGTAAAATACATAGAATTTACTGAAAGTCTGGAACAGTCCTGACCAGTAGAGACAGAATGCAGACCACCTATGCAATTTAGAATTTTCTGGCAGCCACACTGAAAAATTCAAGTGAAACAAATGCATGGAAAAAAAATGTTATTTAACATATTTAAAAAATCGTTTAAGCTTGTAATTAATATGAAAATGACCGTTGAGGTTCTTTACATCCTTTTCTTCATTTTATTGTGCTAAGTCTTAGAAATCTGATGTGAGTTTTACACCCGATTCAGAGCTGCTGCATTTCAAGTGCTCAGAAGCCGCACGTGACCAGTGGCTACCACGTGGGACAGCACAGGCTTGGAACACGTACTTCGGAGTTGTAGCACCCAGTAGGCAAGGGGGCTGAGGTCATTGCACACCGGCCGCCATCAGTCATTGGTCGAGAGCTGCTATGGGCCGTTAGGGACCCTATTCTTCGGCACTCTGCCAGCCTGCAGAGGAAAGTCCTCCAGCAAAAGATGGGGAGGCTGGCAGATGGAATTGCAGTCTGTGCAGGCCACAGTGGTGAGACCCCAGGGACAAGGGGAGAACCACCCATAGCCAATAGGCTACAATACTTTCACCTTGGTGCCTCATTATTTGTTAACTAATTACTTAGAGCACTGCCCGACACTGGTGACTCAAGATTACATGATTAGGTTCACTGGCCTAGAAGGTCAACCCCAAACTGTGACATTCGAGATTCATGGGACTCTGGATGCCTCGTCTATATCCTACGTGCCTCTCACTTACCTTACTGTTAAGGATGCCCTTTTCTTGCTCCTTTCCATATTATTTCAGAGTCACGTCCATCCTTTTATCTGTTATTCATTTCCTTCTATGTCTGAAATCGACTTCCTGTTTCCACCCGTGTGCTCCTCATCCTTTAAGACGTGGCTCAATTCGTACCTCTCTCAGGAACGTCTTATGGTAACTACAGTCCTACAGCGATTCCTTTACTCGGAATTTTTTTTTTTTTTTTTTTTTTTTGCACCTTATTCTGCACCTGTATCTTTGGCATGACTCGTCTTCTCAGCTTTGTGGTATATGTCCTTCACGTCGTAATCAATTTGTCTGGTACTTTTGCACATATCCCTTCTAGGAAGACTTCAGATGAGCACAAAAACCCACACCAGCGGCTTTATGGTTTTTTCACGTTTGTGATGTTAAGCACTTATAGTTGAAAACCTCTTGATAGTTGTCAACAAAGTGCCAAGGAGGAGGTTGCCCACAAGAGCTGCTAAAGGCATGCACAATCATTTCCAGTTTCAAGGACACTGTCAAGAGGAAACTAAGCACCTCGGAGAGCTTTTGTAAAGAGATGATACCTCCCGAGAGTCTAAATATTCTAGATGCCAACAAGGCAAACACAATTTCATTGCTCATCTTATCATAGCCAAAGAAGCTTCATGTGAATCTTAGTCTGTTTAATCGCATTTTTCTCTACTTTAGGAGCACTGAGAACACAGGGAGGAATACCAGACCTCCCACGGGAGTTGGGAGGGCTGCCTGGCTTCGCTGCTGTCTGCCGAGTGGCCGCAGGGACGCGGTTCACTCTCTGGCCTCTCTGCAAAATGATGACTCAAGCGAGTCCCCATCCAGCTGTCAAATTCCATTTCTGATTTTATGATGTCTACCCATTTGTAAGAATAGGAAGCATTGTCTGTGATTATAAGTTGCAGTGGCTATAATTTATATCCGTGCTTTTATGACGCATTGTTGAGGATATCTGTGATTTGTTGGATGCCGAATCCTTACTCAGGAATGCCGCCCCCAGTTTTGACATTTCTCCTATGGGAGAATATGATCTGCTTCACAATGTCCTTCTTAATATGATTTCCATGAGTGGAAAACTAAGGATTCCGTGTGTGTGTGTGTGTGTGTGTGTGTGTGTGTGTGTGCGTGCGCACGCACGTGTGTGTGTCTGTATAATCAAGCTTAGCAACGGTTTTGTTGGAAGAGCTGTCTTGCCATTGCTGTAGGACTCATGGTTCGTTTGCCTCCTCAGTAATACTTTGCCAAATACCCCCACCCTCCCCTCCCCTCCCCTCACTGACCTGAAGAATCCCTTCTTTGTACTCTCATAGCATAGGGGACCTCCTAGGAAGGTTTTTGGGTCAGCGCTTCACACATGTTGATGTTAACTCACGTCTTATGTGTTTGTCCCCTCTATTAGACTGAGAACTCCTTGGGGTCTGGGACCTGTACCCTGATGCCTATGTTGAGAATATAGTCTTAAAAAAAATTGTGGATGGTTGGACGGATGGACGGATGGATGGTTAGAAGAAAGGGAGGGAGGGAAGTGGATGAAAGAGTGAAGGCAGGAATTAAAAATGGATGGACTTGGCTGCCCTATACTGTTATCCTGGTTGTCATTATTAAGTATAGCTGTGGGTGGCAAGTACATGATCAGTGATGATAATGATGTAACAGACTTTTAAAACTTAAGTGCAGTTGACTAGAATGCACTTGATTAACTCCCACATTAGCATCCTTTACTCAGGCTAGATTGAAGCTAGCAGTAAAAGAAAATGAAAGTGCTACATTTTATGTAAGGCATTTTATGGAAGGTAGATTATAACCACAAATATTTAAATAAGGTCACAGCTTTTATCTTTAAGACTTAAGGAAAATCTAAGATGATCCAGTGGATAATTAATAATTAAACACCCTTAAGCTACTTTGGTTTCTTCCCTTAGCATCTTCTCAAAAAATTACCTGCATAAAATTGTTTGCTTGATGGTAGAGGGGAAAGCATTTACCTCAGTGGCCTTCGTCATTCAGTATATGATGACTGATATGGAAACGTATTGCATTTACCCAATAAGGAATTTGGAATGGGATGCACTCTTATTTTTTTTTTAAGTAGGCTCCATGCCCAACATGGGACTCAAACTCAAGATCCTGAGATTAAGCATCGTGTGGCACTCACTCTTTCCGTATGGTGATGAGTGAGGTCAGAGAACGGGTTCTACAGTGACTCTCGGGCACCACACAGCTACTGAGATGGCAGCAGTAACATCAAATCAATGCTAAACTTAAATATAAGCCCAAAGTGCTGTAAGATGTATTAGAGCAGTTACATATGTTATTTTTTATAAGAGATGAGCAGTATATTTCCATTGGGCTGTATATGTGCTGTAAGATAAGCTTTATAGAAACTGTACGATTTGTCATATGTTGACTATTATTAGTAACACTTTCCACATAAGAATACACCAGTGATTGGTGTACAAAGTGATATGACTCATGTAAAAGACTGCAGAAGCAAATTAGAATTCATGGGAAAATTTCTCAGGGAATAAGATTTCCTGAAAATAAGAAGGGTGGTTCTTCAGTAACCAAGCACCCATGGGATGTTTGGCAAAAACCCCTGTGCTCGATTGTCTTACTCCTTCAGTCCTGTCAAAGGGATTGGTCTTCATGGAGTTCTGTCCTTGTTAGACGCCATCAAAAGCCATTTCTTGCCAAAGCCCTTCCCGACTGAGATGGAGTTTATGTGAGAGCTGTGGCTCAGACAACCTTCATGTCAAAGGGAACTGGGCATTAGTGCTAGCTCAGCCACTGCATGGCTCTGTGACCTTGACTAAAGTGGGTTCCCCTTTGGGGTAGGGGGGCTCATCTTCAACTGTAAAATACAAAGATTGAGCTGGTGAGCTGTTGTGGGAACGTTGGGCATTTCCATTCATTCATCAATTCCATAAGGGTTCACTGGACACCTGCTATGTGCCAGGCACAAGTCTTGAGTCTCGAGGACTTCACTGATGACCAAAACCAGACCAGGGTCCTTGCCTTCTGGGGCTTAGATTTTAATTGGGAAGAGAGATTTCTTAATCAAATAGCCACACAAATAAATGTGTCATCCCAACCTTGGTAAGTGCTGTGAAGGACTGGCAGAGCACATGGGCTGGAGGGGTTTATAATAGGGAGATTTATTCTCCCCCAGGAGAGAGATCACAAGGGGCTTGCAGTGGAGGGGGGCGGGCTTTGAAGGCCTAGGAGGTGCTGTGTTCAAAGCCCAGCACAGCTCCTCGGCCAGCCTCTATCTCTGCTTCTCGATTTCCTCACTTCTAAAAATGGGACTAACGTCAGGAACCACTCGCTCGCAGCGTTGTAAGGTTTCAGAAGGTTGACATGTTTCAAAGCACCCAACACCAGGCAAATTACATTTCATTTCATTTCATTTCTAAGAATAGTTTTGGAAGCAGAGACGTACTATTTTATACATAGGTTTTCAGCTGTGGAGAAAGAGCAAAACCAGCTTTCAGGCTCCCCTTTTTAAAGAAGTCTGAGTTCACATTCCACCCTGGAAGGCGCCTGGCTTCCCTTCATCATGGAGCCATGTTAGAATCACTCGACTAGAAGCCCAGGGACGACCTTGCTCGCCTGATTAAGTGACAGAGGCCCAGGCTCCGGGGGCTGGGGAAGGTGAGACATCCCAGGCCTGATCTCTTGCCATTTACACGTGAGGAAAGGAGGCTGATCACAAACAACAAAATGGGAACGAGGAGGCAGCTCCCTGCCCCCACGGTCCTGTGCTTTTCTATATTGTTTCTCTATGTTCCATTTGGAAACTGGCTACTTTCTGAGGCGACTGGGCTACCTGTGAGTGTGTATGCAATTCCTTCTCGAGAGAAAGCAAGCCTATCAGTCCCTCATAACTCCTCAAGGCCTGAGGATTACTTCTGTAATCTCACAAAAGCAAACAGGAGGACAGAAATAACCCATCAATCGTTAAAAATTAAAATGGCCAACAATAATAAATCATTGCCGCAATAGCTTCAGGTCAGGGTCTTAATTTATTGGAGGCCACTCAAGAATTTGAAGCTTTTTTTCTGAGTTAATTTTCCACATCTTGTTTGGATCCTTAAAGCTCGTGCTTCCAAAAGCAAGGCCATCAGATCTCTCGGTGCACATGTTAATTCTTGCTGATGCAGGAAAGTGAGGCCTTGTCCTCATGGCTGGGTAATGAGGATTGCTCTCCCCAAAAGTCTGTGCTTCAAAGTATTATAGCCTACTGAGATTTTGGATCTTTCTCTTCTCCTTCATGCTATAGTCACCATATTAATGCTTACAAACAACAATAAACATGTGCTGGTTATGCAGAAAAGGAATTTATTGGAAGGCTATGGGCCAGTTCGGAGCATAGGCAGGAAGCCTGCAGAACCAACGGGGACAGGAAACAGGGGAGATAAGGCTTAGCTCAGGATGTCACCTCAACATCTCAGGAGCCACCTCAGATGATCTCAGAGGGCCCTGGTGGCTGTCTTTGAGAACCCCTTACAATTCCTGGCCCTGGCTGGGAGCATCTGCGCATACTGAGGCCACATGACTGCATACAGTCAGGTGCCCACACTTTAGCTATCAAGAAGGGGGGGAATGGGAGGGACTGCCCCTTTTCTTCTGATGTACCCTTCCCATCTATCTTGAGATTCCTCCCAAACAGGAAGGTGTCATTTAATTGTTATTATTTTATATTGTATTTTGTATTATTAAGTCATACATTTATATTATTATTTATTATTGTTATTATTATTTTGCTGAGCAGCCCAAAATACCAACTGTCCATTACATGAACCCGCATGAGCTTAATCACGTCATCCCTTAAGTGGTTGGCCAGAGATTGGCTACCGGGGTGCATTTACTTCGTCCACAGCGCGCGTCACATGATAGTCCGCCACTTCGTATTGTCCTCGTCCCCTTGTTGTCCCACTGACGGCCCACTCGCTCCCCCACTGGCCAGGGCTGCCATTTCCCTCCTCCTCTTCGCCCCTCAAACATTCCCTCCTCCTCCTCTCCCTTCCCAGTCTTTGACTTTACTTCTGTTTCCGTGCAAAATGGATGTAATCACAAAGGAGCCTCCACTTTGTTTCTAACACCCGTCTACTAACGCATCTGTGCCATGGGCTCGTTTCTCACCTGGTCCCATCTGGTCCCAGCCCCTCCATTTGTTCACCAGGCCATCCAGCAACTGTCCCCTCTGTGGTGCGTCCTTCCCTTTATCGTGCAAATGTGCGACCATAGTTTCCATCTTGAAAAAGGTAACGATTCCCTTGCGCCCACTCCCCACCCCCAGCCCTCATCCCATTGCTCTGCTCCCCATTACAGGAAACCAACTCCAAATGGTTGAGTATTCTCACTGTTTCCATCTGTTCGGCTATTCCAACACTTAAACCAATTCCAAGCTTCCATCCCTATCACTCCAGTCAAGCAGCTCTTACCGAGATCACCAGTGACCTTCAGGTGGCTAATTCCAGTGGCCAATCCTACTTCTTCATGTTATTTTGGCCTATCTGCCAACATTTGACAAAACAGGCAAAACATGTCTTCTGTGGCCACAGAGAGACCATCTGTCTTGCTTTTCCTCCTACCTCCCTTGTCATGCTTTTTCTTCACCTTGGTGGCTCCTCCCCATCTGCAGTTCCCACGTGTGAGACCTCTTCTCTGTCTACACTCATTCCCCCGTGATCGTATCCAGTCCATCCCAAATGTGTATCCCCGGCCTAAACCCTCCTTCAAGACGTATGCATCCAGCTGTCCAACACCTCTTCTTAAAGATCCAACGGTCATTTTGGATTTTTTTCTGCTGAACCTTCTACACCTATGGCCTTTCCCATGTCAGTGAATGACAATTCTTCCCTTCCACGTGTTGAACCTAAAATCCTTGCAGCCATCCTCGACGCCTCTCTTTCCCTAATGCCCTTCATCCAATCAATCTGTGAGCACAATCTGTTGGCCGTAACCATGGAAACACATCCAGGACACGACCTCTTCTCACAACCTCAGCTTCTACCACTGTGGTCTGAGCTGCCACCTGGTTTGTTGCGAGAGCTTCCTAACCAGGCTCCCTGCTCACCCCTGACCACATACTCCACGGACCGTTCTCATCACAGCCAGTGTGAGCCTTCAAATGTGGAAGTCGGGTCACACCACTCCTCTGCTCAGAGCCCTGCAGGAGCTTCCTCTCAGAGTCAAACCAAGGCCCTTGTGGAGGTCCCACAGTGCCCCATATGCTCTGCCTGCCCCCACTCCCTTCATCTCTCTGAGCCCGTTTCCTTCCCCACACCCCTTTGCTCACTCCTCTTAGCCACTCTGGCCTCGTTGGCATGTCTTGAACATGCCAGGCCCAACTTGCCCTTGCTAGTTCCCAGATGTCTATGTATCTTGCTCCTTTTATGCCTTCAGGTTTCTACTCAGAGGTCACCTCACCAGTGAGCCTTCCCCAACTACCCTATTTGAAATCACAACCCACTCTCCCTTCCAATATGACGTTCTCCACCCTTCATACTCTCTGTGAATTTTCTCCACGTTCTGACCATGCTGTACGTTTGCTGCATCGTGTATGTTTTCTGTTTCCCTAAAGCCACACGAAGGCAAGACCTCTGTCCGCTGTTCTTTCTTCTAGCACGTACAGTAGTAGTGATTGGCATTTAGTAGGTGCTCAAAAATACTTGAATGAATACGTGACCGAATTCCATGTCCAGGGTATTAAATGTCTTATGATTTTCTGAGTTTGATGTGAGCCCCAGAAAAGCCTAGCAAGTTAGGCTGTTAGATGAGGAAACTGAGGTCCATGGGAGCTAACTGCTTACCCACGAATGCATGGCCAATGAATGAGTTTCCTGGAACTTGTACTTCTGACCCCAATGGAGTTTCTGCCCCCAACCCTCAGCTACCCTCTGATGCCTCATATGATGTTATGAAAGCTTCAAGGCATTCACTGCTGTTTATTGCTCATTGCAGTGTGGATGAGAAAACCCCATACCTAGCTTTGGGAGCTGTGAAGAATATCTCCCTAAACATCTCCATCTCAAACCTTGGGGACGACGCCTACGATGCCAACGTGTCCTTCAATGTTTCCCGCGAGCTCTTCTTTATCAACATGTGGCAGAAGGTAAGGAAGGCACCCCCGAAAGGGAGCCTTTGTTCCGTCTGGTGCGTTCTCTGACTTTCATCACAGCTTGGAACGTGCAGTGGTTCTGCGAAGCCTGTTTCGTTATGTGGGGCATCATTTGGAACTCTGGGGATTTTTCCTCCTCCTGGACTTAGAAGGTGCGTTGGTGCGGCCAAAGAAGAAACTGTAGATACCTACAGGGTGCCGGAGCGATATCCATATCTAACACTGCCCCCCATCCATTTTGTCTCGTGGAACCCTCCCCCTCCTGTTTTGTCTCACCACTTCTCCAAACACTCGCATGTTCTAGAGAATTCCAGTTGTACATCGGTAGTTACAAGGAACGAGATAAGAAATGAGGACAAATCGCTGCCTGTTATCACCACTGGTGCACTCGATGTTTTCCATGAAAGGGTCACGTATGTCAGTCTAAGCTTTGGCACGTTTATTTACGATACATGTGAGTGAATTGAGGAAATTAAATTACTTTCATGAAATGAGTAAATTTTTCAGCATGAACTAATGTACTTGAATGAATTGAAGTTTAAGTCGAGTGACTCAGAAAGGAAAAAGCAGTTGGTATTCTCTCCTGTCCTGTAATCCAACTCAGTGAACCACCTATGGGAAGAAGGAAGAACGAGTCACCAGGAGGCAACAGGAATGAGTGGGCTCAGACAGACCTTGCCCTTCCCGGTGGTTGCTCTAACTCTTGACAGCAGTTTTGAAGGCAAATCTTGTCACTTTTCAACGTGTTTACAACATGGAACTGCAGTACCTTGACATCTGTGTTAAACGGAACCAAAATCACTTTCTGAGGAACAGTCGTGCCCTGCCCACAGAGGAGCACTGAGCGTGCCTTCAAGCCTGTGGGAAAACGTCTGTTCAGACACAGATCCTGGCAAGCTCACCAGTTTTGGCAGGATTACACCAACCTTGCCCAGCTTAGGGGGCACCTGAAGGCTATAGAGAGATCTGTAGTGATGGGGCTCCAAGAACCTCACAAGAGGTTATCTCAAATCTCTGCTGCTTCATAGCTTTTAGGAACGCCAGGGTTGGGAAGGTCACAAAAGCGATCAAGAAGGACTATGAGAAGGGCACACTTCCCATCCTCTGTAAGCTAAAATTGTCCTGGGGTAAGCCCAGTCAAGAGGGAACCAAGTATCTCTAGGGTTCTAGTATCTCTGGCTCCATACAGAATGTCTTTTATAGGATTTCCTGTGCTGTGGCATCGTCTTGTAGGGGGTGGATTTGGGGGAGGGGCAGACTCAAGGACAGATCTGTAAAACTCCTCTCTGGGGTAACTGAAAGGATGTGGTTGGTGACTTGGGTCATTACGTTGCAGGTTCCTCTCACTTAGGATCCACCGGAGAAATTTCTTTCCGGCCTCAGAATTAGGAAGAGCTGTGTCTCCCCAAGTACCTTGGCTTATTTTTGCCTATAGACACAGTCATCCTTGTGACAAAGCTTTGTTCTGTCTGTTGTCTGCTACAAAGTTGAGAGCTGGCCCTGCTCTTTCGGTATATAGGATTTGGTAGTATTATTTCATAAACTGTATAACTGCCTATATCTTACTTTACTTCCTTCATCATAGGTTTCTTTTTAGCATGGAGGCTACATAATATTCTGTCATAAAGTATTCTATGGGATTACCCTTAAATTCCTGTTATGTAGATATTTCATTCTAGTTTTATTCTCTTTAATGCTGTGATGAGGGGTGCCTAGGTGGCTCAGTCTGTTAAGCATCTGGCTCTTTTTTTTTTTAATTTTTTTTTCAACGTTTTTTATTTATTTTTGGGACAGAGAGAGACAGAGCATGAACGGGGGAGGGGCAGAGAGAGAGGGAGACACAGAATCGGAAACAGGCTCCAGGCTCCGAGCCATCAGCCCAGAGCCTGACGCGGGGCTCGAACTCACGGACCGCGAGATCGTGACCTGGCTGAAGTCGGACGCTTAACCGACTGCGCCACCCAGGCGCCCCTAAGCATCTGGCTCTTGATTGCGGCTCAGGTCACGATCTCACAGTTTGTGAGACTGAGCCTCATGTCAGGCTCTGTGCTGAGCATGGACCCTGCTTGGGATTCCCTCTCTCCCTCTCCCTCTCTCTCTGCCCCAACCCTGCTCGTGTGCATGCCTGTGTGCTTTCTCTCTTAAAATAAATATTTTTTTAAAAAATTGAAAAAGAATACTGTGATGACTGTCTCTCATGGAGATTGCCCTGAACAAGCGATTTTATCTTTAGTCTTGTAACTATCTGGGGGATGGGCCACAGCAGTGATCGACCACCCACTATATACCAGGGGTTTCGCACACATCTTCCCATTCCCTCCTTACTGCGTAGGATCTGGGCACATCTGCCATATTGGAGGAATGCTGCAGGAGAGAAGTGAGGGAAGCAGGATGAGGCAGGCAAAGGGCTGAGTAAGGGGATGCTGTTGTAAAATGTAGCCTTTGGTCTGAATGATAGGGTGGAAAGACGTGGAGGAATGCCCAAGAGCATAAATCACTCAGCAGAACCGTCCCCTCTTGAAGTGGCAGGAGAGCACCGTTCCCGCCCTTGTATCATACTGACTACCTTGAGGAGTAGTAAGTGACCCCCCGGGCATTCTTGATGAGGGGCTCTAGTCAGGTGAGCACAGTGTACCTGGGAAGGCCACAGGTATGTCATTAGCTCCTATAGCCGATCATTTTTCTCTCTTCTCCATCGAATCCCAACGAGCTTTGGCACAGGGAGCCCTGGTTTCAGTTTGGCAGAGAGTTGACAAGGTTTCGGGGGCTCTTCTGGATGTGGGACGCATCAGCGTGAAAAGGTGGCAGGGTGCAGAGACAGCACGTAGCGGCCGTGGGGGCAGGACTGTCTGGAAAAGCAGGGAGGATGACCCTCAATGTGATAGGAGAAGGTAAAGAAACAAAAATCCCTCTCCCATGACCACAACTGCACGTGGACATGTAGATGGCATCACTCAGCCCAGAGCAGGATTCTAATAGCACCCAGATGGGTGGTACAGAGGAACCAAGAGAGCCCACCCACCCCACATAGGCCTAACAGAACCAACATGGACGCCACGGCAAGATCCTACCACATAAACTGAGACGAGTGTAACTCAGGACACGGAAGAAAAGCATACCCTTTAGAAAGATTATTAATAGAAAACAAAAGTCAATTTTGCAGAGCACCCACTTTTGTTCTCGCTGAAATTCAAGAAAAATAGGAGCACCACCGAAGATCAGAGAGTAGAATGATAAACTGGGATGAGAAAGGAATGAACTGAGAGGCCAAAAAAAATAAAGGTTGTAGACAGGATAAGGAAATATGATGAAACCAAGAAAGCAATGGCAGAATTAAAACGTGCTGTAATTAGGAAAGAGCAGAATTAGTAGAATGGAAATCTGATTCATTGCTGTACAGGACATATTTGAGATGATGGTCTCTGAGGATCCAGAGGGAAAAAAAAGTCAGTGAAGAAGGATGACGGTGAAAACCATACATGTAGAAGGTGGAGACTGGAGAATCGGCATAGATAAGTGGGTCCAGAATACTTGGAACAGAAGACATGGGTAGATACCAAAGAAGGATCTCCATTCTCTTGAATGGTCTCTGCAAATACCAGGCAAAAATACTGAGAACACTTTAATGTCAACACACAGCTTCACGAGATTTTTAATTTTCAAAATGTGAAAGTGATGCTACTGATACCTAACAGAAAACAAATAAACCAATGTTCCATAGACTTCTTTAACAGTATTAAAAAGTCAGAGTAGGTTCTTGTCAATTAAGAATTCTATACCCAGCCAAGTTGCACTCCCTCGGGAAGGCAAAATGAAGACATCCCTGAATATGTGAGAATTCATAAAGTCTGTTAACTCTCCTAGTTTAGATTTCCCCAAAAGCAGACTCTGACACTATGATGTAGGTACAGGTGGTTTATTTGGGGAGTGATCTCAGGAGGCACGTTGTGGGAGTGGTGCGTTTAGACAGGGAAGGGATGAAAGCTAGGAAAGTGTGTGCTGATGAGCCATGGGGAACTTGGGCTGTGTCCTGCTGCAGACCTTCTCAGACAGTCTCTGTGGAACACGCTCTCAGAGTCACTCCCCGGGGTAAGGAAGCTGCTAGAGGATTTCTCCACCAACTTTTTTTTTTTTTTTGAGAGAGAGAGAAAGAGAAAGAGAGTACACAAGGGGCACCTGGGTGACTGAGTCCGTTAAGCCTCTGACTTTGACTCAAGTCATGATCTCAGTTCCTGAGTTCGAGCCCCGCATCAGGCTCTGTGCTGACAGCGCAGAGCCTGGAGCCCGCTTTGGCTTCTGTGTCTTTCTGTCTGTCTCTCTCTCTCTCTCTCTCTCTGCCCCCCCTTCAAAAAAATAAACTTAAAAAAAACATGCAAGCAGGGGAGAGGGACAGAGAGGGAAAGAAAGAGAAAGAGAGTGAGAGAGAGAGAATCTTAAGAAGGTTCCATGCTCTGTGCAGAGCCTGACATAAGCCTCCATCCCACAACCCCAGGATCATGACCTGAGCCAAAATCAAGAGTGACTGAGTCACTCAGGCGCCCCAGATTTCTCCACCAACTCTCGCCATTCATCCACAGAAAATCACTCCAAGGGCTTTAACACCCTGGCACTTCCAGCCTTCTCTGGCTATGAGCCATACTCCCTGGGGTGAGTGAACAATTCCAGCAGTGAGAAGTTGGAAGCCTCTGGCCCAGAGGGCACTGGCTTCAGGTGACCAACCCTTTGGTTAGTTCTAGGGAATGTGAGCAAGGCAGCATCTGCTTCAATAACTGTTGAAGCTTTAATAAGCATGAAACTATTCCTGAGAAATAGGATACTTACAGATAAAGCACTCAAGAATAGAGTCGTCGAATAAAGCGTTAGGGCCAAAGAAACGTAGAAGTAAGAAAAAACAAATTTTGCAAACATTTAAAATAGGAAGCAAATGTTAAAAAAAAAAAAAAAAAGATTTATTGCCCCAGTAAAGACATAATTGAAACAATTAACTTAAAAACTAAGACTGTAATATCAGTTGTACCGTACAAATTTGGGAAGAAACATAATCTCATCGCTGTTGCCGCTTCACATTCTTCAGAAGGGAGTTTGGACTCCTCAGCTGTTGGTGAGAGGCCATTCTGAGCCGCCGCTTCCTGCCTCCCCTCTTCCCCAGCCTCGGTGTTCGCCATGCCCCACATATGCACTTGAATCCAGTTATAATTCAGACCCAAAGCTGCCTTTATCCTAGAATTCCCTCCGTCCCCATTTTCTTCAGTGAACTGCCCTGCCCTCAGATCTCCGCTCCGATGCCTCCCCTGGCTGCACGGGTGATGTGGGTGGGTGGGTGGGTGGCTCTCCCTCTGTCCAAAGCCACAAGGTGGCTCGGGGCGTAGGCCTCCAAGGTCTCCGGTCTTCTCTGTCATCACCCAGTTGGTGATGTGTTCGTTTCTGAGACTGGACAAAACATCTCCCCTAACACGGACTCTTCTGTCCTCTGTAACGCAGAACTGCTTCCAAAGATTCACGCTGGTTCTTTCCTGTAAGGGAAGACTGCTTACAAAAATGTGGGATGCACATTGGATAACCATCCGCTGACTTTTCTCTCGCCTCCATCAAGCTAACGTGAAAACACTCCGTAAAACGGGGCTTCGTGTGCCGGTGGCCGCTCATTGGCTGGCACGTGCGGGTTGGCCGGGGCGCAGCCCACGGCGGTCGTGTAGTGGCCGTCTGTGAAGCCGTGTGCCGGGTCTCATAGGGATGGGGGAGGGGCACAGTGGAAAAGGAGAGTAAAGAACAACGGAGACGATGCACTTGGAGCACATCTGCACCACACAGCCCCAGGGTCACATTCAGGTTAGATTCTGCGTGAGCGGCACCCCCGGAACACCACCCCACAGGCTACGTGGGTGGTGCCTCCCCCTCCGGAGTTGTACAGCCATGTGGCTGTGGGGTCAAGGGAAAGTTGAGTTTTAATTTCTCGCCGCGATGCCGCTCGGCACACAGCGGCTCTTCTTGCCTCCGTGGAACAGGAACGCATTTGTTCAGACAGCGGTCGTTAGGTACCTGCTAAGTGCCAGGGGCCGTACCAACGGCTGGGGGACCCAAAGACGAGTAAGGGCCGGTCCCTGCTTGCGAAGAACTCCTGGCCTAGTGGGGTGCGAGGCATGTCAGCAAACAGCACCGGAGGCCATCTGCTGTCCAGAGCACTGGGACATGACATTGCTCTGAAGCACGCGATGACCTACACCAGCTAGTCTCGGGTTGCCTGAAGCTCCCAGATAAGTGCTGGGGAAAGAGGATGGGCCTCCTCTGAAGAGTTGATATCAGCTGGTGCTGCCGTCGCAGAGCTGGGATGGATGAGTGAGTTTATTCGGTGAAGGGGAGAGCTGGCTGGCGCCCCGTGAGAGGGCAGAGGAAGAGGGACAGGAGCGATCCAGCAAGGTGGAGAAAGGCTGCCCGTGTGGGTCTAAGGGCCAGCGACGCTCCGAGTGGCAGCGTGGCCTCTGGACGTTTTAGGAATGCAGATGCCTGCTGTCCTATGCTGAAGTTGCTTGTCGGTTGGGGCTCCGGCGCTCAAGAATGCTTCATGTGGCCAGACAGATAAGCTCAAAGACGAGGCCGGGTGCGTGGTCACGTATCTTCATGGCAGTCAGTGCCTGTTAGGGCCCGCATGGGAACAGACAGGGACATGGACAGTTGTAAGCTTGAAGATAGTGCAAGGGTACTCCCAGGTGACCTTTGGGTCCCAAGGGGGCGTGGTGGCTTGCCACAGAGTCACAGAAGAGGTCGTGCTTGGCGAGAAAGAAGGAGGAGGGGGTCCCTGACCTAGCACCCTCTGTAGCGTGAGTGCTCTCTTGGTTTGGATCTCCCAGACGCTGACCTTGAAGCAAGGAATTGAGGGCAGTTTGTTTGTTTGAGAGGTGCAAGAAACACTGGGAGGGAAATGGAGCAGCGACAGACAGGTGGAGGCGGCTAATGCAGGGGGTGCTGTTCAACCAGCTGCCACAGTGGGCAGTGGGACTTCATCCCAGGACAACCCTGGGAAGCAGTGTAAAACCCAAACTTGGGGGCTGAGGCAGCTGGGGGAGTCAGTGGTTGAAGCTTTCTAGGAGCACGCATCCCCCAGACCTCTATCCTGTGCTGTGCGTGGCCAGAACAACCAAGCTCATTCTGGAAAGTTCCATTCAAGCACAGGGTTGCGGCCGCTGGCAACTGGACGTGGGGTGGGGCACCCTGAAAGGTGTAACACGTCTGTGTGAGGTTCCCCAGAACCTGTAGAGATGCCCACAGGGTTGGAAGCATTATGTAACCTAAACACCTCACTTTCTAGACTTCCAGAAGTCACAAGTTAGCGTAACGGAACTTTGCCAGGGTTCTAGCTCGAGAACTAGCGATGCACACCTCACGGTCTTACGGGAGTGGCGCAAGGCTAGTATTGTAAGTGGGACAAGGGGCCCAGGTGTGGGACAGTAGGAGGCAGGGAAGACTGTGGAAAAACGGGGCCTCATCCAGAGAGAGCAGGCCACGGTTCCCAGGTGGGAGTGAGGGCCGATGCAGCCAGATTTCCTACTTTTCAAGAAAAGCCAGAAGTCCACATTTTTATGTGAAATCTCATGACTTTGGCAGCTAATTAAAATGTTTTCTGAACATTGTATGGGCCAAACAAAACATATCCAACTGACTGCATCCAGTCTGTAGGCCACCAACTCGTGACCTCTGACTTAGCTGTTTTCCATATGCTGTAGGCAGTTCTCCCGCCTGCCTGTTGTCACATGGATCTGTATCTGGGGTAGACCCTGGTGTGTGTGCAGGCGTGACTACATTTCACACCTGTCCCTGGGTGGCAGGTTAGCTAGCCAAAGAGATTTGGGGGTTCAAGTGTGAGTGTCTGCTTGGGGGGAGGGAGGGTCAATTTACAGGTAGTATCCATGGCACTTTAAAGCCAATGATGTTCTCAAAACCCTTGCACGATTGCAAGAGGCAGCCAAGCCGGGGGTTGTGCTTCAGAAATTCTTAGAAGTAACACAGCAAGCCGCCAAGGTGGGGGAGAGGGAAGGCGAGGCTCTCGCTCCCATCCGACGCAGATGCAGAAACTCAGCTCTGTTTCTTGCGCTCAGCAGGACCTTGAGCCAAGGGTCTTCTCTCTGTGACTCAGTTTCCTTCTCTGTGAAATGAGACGTGCCGAGGGTCAAATGGCGTCTGTGCAGACTACTCGTACATGATGCGCGGCTACCATGGCGGCCCCCGCCACCCACAAGCACCAAGTCTGTAATTCATTCATTTGCTCAGAAGGTGTGCATCGGTCACCTACTCCAGACCAAGATTACATGCTGAGGGGGAGGAGGGGGAAAAAGCAAGAATACTAGACGGTGCGCTGTCAGTCAGAGGGTGTTGACTCTTCCTTTTTTTTTTTTTTTTTTTAATGTTTATTTTATTTTGAGAGAGAGAGAGAGGAGTATGAGCGGGGAAGGGGCAGAGAGGGAGGTTAGAGAGAATCCCAAGCAGGCTCCGTGCTGTCAGCACAGAGCCCAACACGGCTTGAACCCTTGAACCATGAGATCATGACCTGAGCCAAAATCAAGAATTGGACGCTTGACCCACTGACCCAGCCAGGAGCCCAGACTCTTCCTTTTAAACTGAAAATCAAGACCTGTGGTCTTAGCAAAGGGATTGCAGGAGAGTGTGTGCATGGGCCTTCATAACGTCAAAAAATAGAGCTAGTGTTAAACAAACATATTTTTATATTTAATTAGTTACCTTTATTTAAAAAAATGAAATTACATGAAAATAATGGAAAATTTGGTGTATATATGTGTGTGTGTGTGTAAATATACATATATGTGTATGTGTAAATGTATATGTATGTATATGTATATATATGTATATGTGTATGTATATGTGTATATATATGTATATATATGTATATATATATATATTTACACATATACACGTGTAAATATATATATATCAGTTAAGTAAGTGGGCTAACTTTTGTCGTCCCCATTTGTTTGCTTTTAATAATGCCTATTGATTGGGGCGCCTGGGTGGCTCAGACGGTTGAGCGTCCGACTTCGGCTCAGGTCATGATCTCACAGCTCTTGAGTTCGAGCCCCACATTGAGCTCTGTGCTGACCTCTCAGAGCCCGGAGCCTGCTTCGGATTCTGTGTCTCCCTCTCTCTCTGCCCCTAACCCACTCGCATTCTGTCTCTGTCTCTCTCAAAAATAAATAAACATTAAAAAAAAGTTTTTTTTAATAATGCCTATTGATTTTTTTTTTCATTACTATTTGCCTACGTGTTAGAATTTTGGTTTGGGGATGTTGACTTTTTAAAATCCAAGATCTATAATGGTTCAAATGTGTGATATGTGTGATGAATATCAGAGTTTAGAGAATGAGGAAAATAATGTACTCGCGAAACAATGTAGGGCTAGGCCCGGAGTCTTTAGGCAGGGAGAGTGATAAATTTGGAGGGTGATGGGGGGTTCGTGGGGTCTGGAGCCAACGAGCAAGAAAGAATTCTTGAAGATGTCTTTGGTGCAAAAAGGTGATTTTTTTTTTTTAACGTTTATTTATTTTTGAGACAGAGAGAGACAGAGCATGAACGGGGGAGGGGCAGAGAGAGAGGGAGACACAGAATCGGAAGCAGGCTCCAGGCTCTGAGCCATCAGCCCAGAGCCCGACGCGGGGCTCGAACCCGCGGACCGCGAGATCGTGACCTGAGCTGAAGTCGGACGCTTAACCGACTGCGCCACCCAGGCGCCCCGCAAAAAGGTGATTTTATGAAAGCATAGGGACAGGACCTGGAGGCAGGAAGAGCTGCACTGAAAGTGTGGGGGGCGGGGGGGTGACGGTTTCATGGAGTCAGAGACAAAGTCAAGAGGGAGTTTCCAGAGAGACGTGCATGTGCTAAAGACTTACTGGAGGCCTAGCTGTTGTCAATCTAAGGTTGTTTTTCTCTCTAGCAAAGCATTAACCTTAAGATTGTAGGGAGTTCCTGGACTTTAGGCTGTGGATGGGATTGCCTTTTTCTTAACCATTTGCTTTTTGTTTTGTTTTGTCCTTTCCTGTTTTGGGTAGCTGGGGGTGTCCAAGGAATACCACACATGTCCCACCTAGGGAGGGGGGCGGTGCTAGCTTGTGCTTGCCCCTTAGCCTGCATCATGCTCCCTCATCAGAGAGGACCGACCCAAAGGTCTGCAGGCCCAGTGAAGCCTGGTGGGGGGAATCCAGCATTTTTATCAGCCAGGCAGTGATGGGCCCTATGTGTTCTCTACTGAAAATATGGACTAAGGAAATAGAAGAGAGGACAGAGGTTTGTGACATGCTGGAGGAAGAACCAAGAAAGAGCAAACAGACCAGGGAAGACCGGGTGAGACTCAGTCTTGGGATTGCCGGAAGGAAAGAGACCAGTAAGGAAACAGTAGAGTCCTGAATCCCGCTGGGAAAATGGAGACCTACCACTTACAATGCCTTTTAGAGCTTTCTGCCCTTTCAAGTTCATAAGAAACATAGTTAGTGCCCGGCCCCGGTTGTTTGTAAGTCACTGAATCCCACTGACACACTGTGGTGTCACCATCTAACTTCCCTGAGAGACTGAGGTAGCGAAGTGGGCACTGGGCCCTTCTGTCTCCTCCCACGACAGGGCCCAGTGTGGGAAGCCTGATGGTGTCCATTAGAAGTGGTGTGAAGGAAAGCTTAGTTTTGCTCTTGCTGAGGCGTGCTTTGCATTCCAAATTAAACTTGGCCTCTGAGTTGAAAGCACCAGGTCAGCTTTTGTGGCGTTCGATGGCTTGTTCTTTATGACAAAGGCAGAGGAGGGCTCATAAGTTTGTTTTTCTTATAAAGTGATTCTTCCAGTTTGTATCTACCTTTACCACAGAAAGGCCTTCTCTCAGGGGCTTCTCTCTTCTCCCTTTCAAGGCAAACCACTCAAGATGGCGCCAGGCGATAAAAATGATCCCATTTCTAACCCAAAGAAGAGTGGGAAAGATTAGGTACTTACGTGTTTGTATGCCTTTATATTTGTGGGAGTGCCCTGGCCTGTTCTCAGATAGAAGTTTGCACACAGGAACTGCACCTGCACCAAGGAACACGACAAGAGTCTTCCGTGGAGCTGGGAAGGCCAGCATTGCGTCAGGAAGGGTTTGCAGGCAGGAGCGCGAGTGGCCGTTGGTGTGTGAGCACATTTCAAAGAGCCTGCCTTCCCTCTGCGGCTGCTCTCCTTCGCGGCAGGAACTGATTTTCATTGTGTTCTGCTTTCTCCCGTCTCTTGTCAAGTTAATAGTCGCCCCGAGTAAAATGCAACCCTTAGATGTTTATAGTCATCTTGGCCCGGCCATTAAGATGATGAATGAACTTGCTTCTTGCCCTTGTAAGGGAGGCCTGAGGGTGGATATCGATACTCAGAAAATAATAAGTCTTTTCCGCCCCTTTTCTGTTTTTAATCCAGTGCCCCAGGCCCCTCGGTGACTTTACCTTGAACTTCCTGCATAATGCCAGGCAGAAAAAACTCACCGGGTTCCAAGCCTATCTGTGGCTCTGACACAGCAGCGAGTTCTTTTCCTCTTTCTTCCCTTGTCGGTCTTCCCCATCCCGCTTGCCGAGGGTAAATCCCAAGTTCCCTAGTGCCTTTCCCGTTTCTGAGCTCTTTCTACTGGTTGCTGCCCTTCCTCCTGGAGAGGACAAGAGTGGGTGGTAGGGAGCAGGTACCCTGAGGCCAGGTTCCTAGTTCCTCACCTGGATTACTTAGCCTTGCGGCCAGGTCAGAGATTCTAACCCCTGGAGAAATTGTGCCTGAGAGCCAGCCTGGGCCCTTCCTGCCCCAGTTGGCAGTGAGAGGTGATAGAAAAACCCAGATGTCCATTTCCCATCACAACGTGGCCTCGGTGTTCCACGGTGGGGCTCGTTTTTCACATATATGAAAAGCTTCATTTGTGTATTCACTGTGTTTGGAAGGAAGGCTACGTTTTGCTTTAGAAATGTCAACAGAGCCTTAGCTACAACAAGGATCAATTAAGAAGGACGTTTCCCAGAGCTGCAGGACTTGGGTAAATCTATGGGGGGAGGGGTTATTTTAGAAAACATGTGTTAAACCTCTGGATTTTTTTTCTAATGAATTGAAAAACAGCAATTTAATAATTTCCTCTTCTAAGGGGAAGGAGAGTCTTGGATTTTAAATCTTTTTCATAAAGCAGTGCAACACCTCTTAAAAGGAAAGCCATGAAAATGGACTGCTAAGCCAAGGCAAACAAAAGAAAACGAAAAAGATTAAGGAGAACAAGGGTGCCTCAGGCTGGGTTTCCCTGAAGCAGACGCAGAGGGAGTGGGGAAGCGGGACAGGGCAGGGGTGATCTCAGGCTCAGTGCTGCCGAGGGTGGCCTCTGCCTGATCCTGCAGGGGAGCTGGGAAGTGTGAGTCCCACCTCAGCAAAGTCCTTGTCGAGGTCAGGAAGCTGGGCTTTTGTTCCCCCACGGCACCAGTCATTGGTTAAGGGCCCCTACTGAGGAATCAAAGTCCCAGCACTTTCCGCCCTCTGTGGGTGAGGTGTGGACATAGTGGTCCAGTAGCCTGAGGGCAAGCCTCCAAGGAAGACCCACAGATGCTGGCTCTTGGAAGAAGACACATACTGCAGCCAGAAGGTGGACACCTAGACAGGGTCCTAGGGGATCTGGTGGAACCCTGAAAGCGTTTGCTATGGTAGGATTGCCGCTGACTGGTGTTCTTTGCGTCCTGAAGGCTGTGTTATAAGCATATTGACAAAGATCCAGCTCTTGACGTGTGTGTGTGTGTGTGTGTGTGTGTGTGTGTGTGTGTGTGATATTCTCACGTGATAATGTCAGTGGCACACAGGATATTTCTGCGAGCATCTGAATTTGGGAACAAATATATATGCCCTTGGAATTTCACAGAGAACGTGAATACATAGCTACGTCCTGTTAAGATCCAACTTGCCAGAACTGTTATTTCATCCCTTTGAGGCCAGACTTCCCAGTAGCCTCGCTGCTTCCTGATGGCCACTTACCCAGGCACCTGAGTGTAACTGGCCAGCCTGTCCTCTACCCTCGGCAGATGGATTAAACCACTGATTTTGAAAATAGTTAGGAATGTGTTTGGCTGCATGTAACAGAAAGGCCAACTTTTAGCAGCCGATCCTAATGGGACTTTTCTTTTGTAAAGATAAATCCAGAAGTGGTCCGTCCAGGATTGGGAGGCAACTGTGTGATGCCATCAGGAAACCTAGTTCCTTTGGTCTTTCCGCGCAGCCTGCCTTCATGCATGTTGTTTCCTGGTTTCCACTTCCAACACCGCAGCTGCGTTAAGACGAGGAAAGAGAACAGCCCTGCCCCCTTTTATTTATTTTTTATTTTCTTTTCAATAGCTAACATACAGTGCTATGTTGGTTTCAGGTGTGCAATATGGTGATTCCACACTTCTGTACATTACTCAGTGCTCATCGTGATAAAGACTCTTAATCCCCTCTTTCACCTATCTCCCGACTCCCCCCCCCGCATCTGGTGACCACCAGTTTGTTCTTTATATTTATGAGTCTGGGGGTTTTTTTGGTCTCTTTCTCTTTTTTAATTTGTTCATTTGTTTTGTTTCTTAAATTCCACATATGAGTGAAATCCTATGGTATTTGTCTTTCTCTGATTCACTTATTTCGCTTGGCATTATATTCCCTAGATCCATCCATGTTGTTGCAAATGCAAGATACCATCCTTTTTTATGGGCAGGTAATATTTTATTATGTAAAAATATTTATAATCTCTACCCATTCATCTATCAGTGGACACTTGGGTTCCTTTCACAATTTGGCTGTTGTAAATAATGCTGCTACAAACATAGGGGTGTGTGTATCTTTTCGAATTAATGTTTTTGTATTCTTTTGGCAAATACCCAGTAGTGGGATTACTGGATCATATGGTAGTTCTGTTTTTAATTTTTCGGAGAAACCTCCATATTGTCCTCCACAATGGCTGCACCAGTTTGCATTCCCACCAACAGTGCACGAGGGTTCCTTTCTCTCCACATCCTTGCCAACACTTGTTGCTTCTTGAGTTTTTGATTTTAGCCATTCTGACAGACGTGGGGTGGTTTTGATTTGCATTTCCGTGATGATTTGTGATGATGGACATCTTTTCATGTGTCTGTTGGTCATCTGTATGTCTTCTTTGGAGAAATGTATGTTCATGTTCATTTTTTAAATGGATTATTTGGGTTTTTTTGGTGTTGAGTTGTATAAGTTCTTTATATATTTTAGATACTAACCCTTTGTTAGATATGTCATTTGCAAATATCTTCTCCCATTCAATAGACTGTCATTTTGTTTTACAGGTTGTTTCCTTTATTGTGCAGAAGCTTTTTATTTTGAAGTAGTCCCCACAGTTTATTTTTGCTTTTGTTTCCCTGGCCTCAGGAGACATATTTTTTAAAATGTTGCTTTGGCCAATGTCAAAGAAATTATTGCTTGTGCTCTCTTCAAGGATTCTGATAGTTTCAGGTCCCACATTTAGGTCTTTAATCCACTTTAATTTTTTATGGTGTAATTAATTTTTTTGTTTGTGATGCATTTTTTATGGTGTAAAAAGTAGTCCAGTTTCATGCTTTTGCATGTAGCTGTCCAGTTAGGCCTGCCCCCCTTTTTCTTTTTTAATTTTTTAACGTTTATTTATTATTGAGAGACAGAACATGAGCATGGGAGGGGCAGAAAGAGGGGGAGACACAGGATCCAAAGCAGGCTCCAGGCTCTGTGCACAGAGCCTGATGCGGGGCTTGAACTCACAAACCACGAGATCATGACCTGAGCCAAAGTCAGACGCTCAACCGATTGAGCCACCCAGGCGTCCCAAGCCTGCCCCCTTTTAAATAGCTTTCCTGAAGCTCCACTTGGCATTTTCCATGTACCTCTCATTGGCCAGAACCCTATCACATGGCCAACCCTAGCCACAATGAGGGCTGAGAGAAAGTTTTCTTAGCTCGGCACGTCGCTGCCCCCAAACACAGGTTGTTTTGTCTATGAGAGGAAGGGAAGAGTGGCCGTTGAGAGGCATTGATGGAGTCAGCCATAGCAGAAACCTGAGAGAGGTTGTTTACAAGGACATGTCTCTGAGAAACATAGCAGAAAGGGGGAAGGAGAGAGAATGAATCACAAATAGACAAATGACCCCCATGATCACCATCTTATTTTCCGTTTGCTAAATTTCTTTCAGACTCTCCATTACTGCATTTAGGATATTTTTAATATATATTTAAAAATTTTTTTTTAAATGTTTATTTAGTTTTGAGGGAGAGAGAGAGAGAGAGAGAGAGAGAGCGCGCACATGAGTGGGGGGAACGACACAGGTAAAGAAGTAGACAGAGTCCAAAGCAGGCTCCAGGCTCTGAGCTGTCAGCACAGAGCTCGATGCAGGGCTCAAACCCACAAACCATGAGGTTACGACTTGAGCCGAAGTCGGATGCTTAACTAAGTGGGCCACCCAGGTGCCCCATAAATATATGTATTTTAGTGTTTCTTTATTTTTGAGAGAGAGCGAGCAAACAGGGAAGGGGCAGAGAGAGAGGCAGACAGAGGATCCAAAGCGGTCTCTGTGCTGACAGCAGAGAGCCCGATGTGAGGCTTGAACTCACGGACTGTGAAATCATGACCTGAGCTGAAGTTGGCCATTAACCGACTGAGCCACCCAGGCACCCCTTTGGATATTTTAAAGTCATCGTCAAGGATACCTGTTGGGGAGAGTAACAGAGCACCTGGTATGAACCAGCAGGTGATATGACTCAGTTCTGTCTTATCAGGCAGCACCCAATGAGTCTACTCCAGCTGATGTCAGACCCGGATAAAGTGTAAGATCATCTTTACACTGTCTACCTTATCTATCTTCATTGACGTATACATTTCTTATTTTCACAAGAGGAAGCCATTCCAATGCTGCCACAGCTCTCTGTCCAGCCAACAAGAGAGGCCAGCATCCAGTACCCCTGGCCTTCTGACTGTTTGCTGTATATATTTCCAGTCCCTTCCTTGCTGTTCTATTTTTGGTTTTGTGCTGTGTCTGGTTTGGCCTCTTCCTTCTTGAAATGTGGATCCCAGGCCTGAACTGCCGTCCAGTGAGCCCAGCATAGATTTATGATTGCCCCAGTTCTAAACATGGTATTTCTGTTAATGTGGCAGCCACAGCACAATTATATTTATTTGTGATGCATTTACTCTCTATTTTTCTTCTAGTCTTTTTATGCTCTTTGGAAATCTAGTTGTGTTATTTATAGCTTTGTGACTCAAAATATGGTCATGGACCAGCAGCATGGCATCACTCAGGAGCTTGTTAGAAATGCAGACTCTCAGACCTGACCATCCCCAACCTGCTGAATCAGGGTCCGCATTTTAACACAATCTCTGAGTATTTATACACAGCAAAATTTGCGGTTGGTCGTAGCTCCTGACTTTACGTCATCTGACCTGGTAACTTAGCAAGACATTGACGAGAACCCTTAAATGCACTTGGAGGAAGGGGCCTGGTGGGCTCCAGGTGTGACGGCCCAGAGGACGCTTGCCGAGTGGACTGGGAGAGAAGGAGTAGGTGTCTATGGAACATCCTTCAGGCACTATACTGGGTGATTTATCTCATTGAAACCTCACCATGGCCCTGTGTGATGGGTGCTTTTATTCCCAATGTATAGATGAAGGAAGAGAAACTCACAAGACTAAAGGAACACCATCATTTTATGCTCAAGACTCAGAAAGGTTAACAAGACTGAGGTCACACCAGAGAGTGGCTGAGCTGATGCTGACGTCACCTTCTGGCCCAGATTTCATTGTCTCATCCACCAGGAAATCTCTCAGAGGCTTTGCCAACAATGTGGTTGGCTAGCCAGGGAGATCGGTCTCTGCCTCTACTACTGTTTCTCCCCAGCATGAAAATGGCTGCCCATGTAGGAAGCGATGAGGTGGGCTCTTCCCTAAAGGAAAAGAAGCTTGCTGGCGCATATGCTGGAGCAGAGAGAGAAGCCCAAAACCAAGGAGAGGTCTTGAGGGATCCAGAGGAGAGCCTCAAGACAGCTTAGAACGGTCAGGGGAAGGTGCCCTTCTTCAGGGTGAGAAAGTCACGCACAACCGTGAGCCCAGCTGCCGTGGACTAAGATTGAGAAAAAGAAAAGGCGAAACGTTCCCTGGGCCAAGGAGGGGGCTGTGCTGGAGATCAGCTGTGTTACTACCAAGACAAGTAGGACTCCACCCGCCTAAATCCAGTCTTCTTTCTGAGCCCAGCACAACGGGTAGCACAGTTGATTACCTCCCTTTTTCATCTGCTTTTGGTTTTAGTCTTTAATAGCATGTCCTTTTTTTTTTAATTTTTTTTTAATGTTTATTTTCGGCAGAGAGAGAGAGAGAGAGAGACAGAGCATGAGTGGGGGAGGGGTAGAGAGAGAGGAAGACACAGAATCTGAAGCAGGCTCCAGGCTCTGAGCTGTCAGCACAGACCCTGATGCGGGGCTTGAACTCACAGACCATGAGGTCATGACCTGAGCTGGTCAGATGTTCAACCGACTGAGTCACCCAGGCGCCCCTATAACAGCATGTCTTAATTGAGATATAATTTACGTAATGTAAAATGCACACGTCTTACGCATACAGATCCATAATTTTTGTATGTGTCTATACCCATCTAGCTACCACCCACATCAAGAATGAGAACAGGGGCACTTGGGTGGCTCAGTCGAGCATCCGAGTTCAGCTCAGGTCATGATCTCGCGGTTCGTGAGTTCGAGCCCCATGTCAGGCTCTTTTCTGTCAGTGTGGAGTCTGCTTCTGATCCTCTGTCTCCCTCTCTCTCTGCTCCTATCCCTCTCTCTCTCTCTTAAAAATAGATAAACATTAAGGAAAAAAAAAAAAAAGAATGAGAACATTCCTAGTGGCACAGGAAGATGTCTGAAATGGGATCCTAACTCCACCAAACCTTCCATTTGCAGGAAATAGCAACTCCCTATTTCTTGCCCCACCCCTCTTCCTCTCACATCTGCATCTGTTGCACAAATGGCCTGTTGGCTGGACCTGCAGAATATATCCATGATCCAACCCTTTGCACCATTACCACTGCTTATATCCTGGCTCAAGTCCCCACCTTATTTTGCCTGATTATTGACTGCAGTAGCTTCCTTCATAATTGGTCTCCCTGCTTCCCCTCTTGCCCCCTTACATTCCTTTGTCCAGAACCCTCCAATGGCTTCCTATCTCACTGTAAACTTCATTCTTTGCAATACCTAGAAGACTATAAGTTCTGGCCCAGGTGCGGTCTCCCTCAACACATTTCCTATAATCCTCCCCCTTGCCCTCTCCACTGTAGCCACAGTGGCCCCCTTGCTGTTCCTTGCAACACACCAAGCTTGTTCCTATCTCTGGGTCTTTGCACGGGCTCTTCTGTCAGATAGGCACATGGCCCAATCCCTCAATTCCTTTCCATTTTGGCTTAAATGTCACCTGATTAGAAATACCCTACTGTCTCAAACACCCCTATCACATTCCCACACCCTGATTTTTTCCATAGACCTTATTACCATCTGATATACCGTTTGTTTTGCTGATTGTCTTAGCCCTCCCACTGGACTAAGCTCCACATAGTATGGAATAAGTTTTTTTTTTTTTAAGTTTATTTATTTTTGACACAAGAGAGTGAGCGGGAGCCAGGGAAGGGCAGAGAGAGAGGGAGACACAGAATCCGAAGCAGGCTCCAGGCTCCGAGCTGTCGGCACAGAGCCCGATGCGGGGCTCGAACTCGCCAACCGTGAGATCATGACCTGGGCCGAAGTCAGACGCTTAACCGACTCAGCCACACAGGCGCCCCTGGAATAACTTTTTATTCATCAGTTCATCCCTACCGCCTGTAGCCATGCCTGGGGTATAGTCACATCTCAATATTGTTGCCTGAATAAAGGAATGGCTGGCAAATGGGTATATAGATAGATATACCTATATGTAGAGATATTTCTTTCTGGGTACTTTATGGTCACTATGTGAGTCGTCATTAAATTTTATATTGCCCTAGTGCTTTTTAAGTGCTAAATGCTCTTTTTGAACAACTTGGTGGTTTGGAGAGTTATGCTGATCTCTTATCTCCCTGGAAAGGCAAACCACAAAGAATCAGAGAAACGGAGAAATGCTACCCCCACCTGGTGAGAGAGCCTTGCTGTGGAGAATCAGGCCTGACCCGAAGAGCAAATTCGGTTCTTTGGTGCTGAAAGCCACCACTGGTGCTGAGGGATGTTGTCTGTGCCTTGTGGGGGTGACAGACCATGCGGGTCCCCCTGCGCTCCCTCATTTGAGGCCAGCAGCTTTTCCCTGCCAGAGTAGTCCTCTGTCCACGGGTCTCTGCCCTAGGTTTGTAGGCCCGTGATAGGCCCGGGCATGTGAGCGACGGTCCCACGGGCTTGAAAGCCATCTATGCTGTGGGTTCTTGCAAAGAACAAAAAGTAACATGCATGTCTTCATTAGGTTTCCCCGAAAGTAAACCCTGAGACGGGAATTCAAATGCAGGGTATTTGTTGCAGAGGTAAAGGCAGGGGGTGATGAGGGGAGAGAGGAAAGAAAGCAGCAGGAAAAGGATAGGTTATCAAGACAGGTATACTCTTGGCGACTGGGTCCGCTCCCACTGGGGAGCTCTGCGCCCATAGATCAGACAGCTGAGAGCTAGGCTGCCCAAGGCGGGTGAGGGCCTTATCCACACCTCCCCACAGTCAGTGGACGAGGGCCGCTCCGGAGGGCGTTACACTGCTGATCACTTCCAGCTTGCCTTGCATGGAGGCCGCAGCGGCTTTGTCCCTAGAGAAAGCCCGCCAGTGCAAAACTGCGGGTGCCACAGCTGGAGAGAGAGGGGCAGGGATATGGACCAACAGCGTCTGCAGTGACTGCCGTCACCCCAAAAAGAAATCACGCAGCCAAGGCTGACCTCTGACTCTTCAGTCACTGGCCACATTTCTTTCTCTTTCACTTGCTTCTTTCTGCTGGTCACTGAGACAGAGTGAAGCATCTACAAGAGCGGTCCAGGGGCTGTAGGACTGAAGGAGACTGGAGTAAATGCAGGCCTCATACTGAGCTATCTAGAAACATCGGCCTCAGGTTGACAGACACGAGGCAGGCCACCTCTGCCTTCAAGGAGTCCCCAGACTCTGCGGGACAGGTCACATGGCCTCACCTGCACGTGACCCACCAGAAGTGTGGCGCAGGACCCAAGGCGGGTGTTTGGCAGGCCGAAGAGCAAGTTATTTGGTGCGTGAGCAGCCTAATTGTAGCCAAGACTACCAACACACGTGAGCCGCTAACAGGGCTTACGTGGTGGGTATGCAGACCTATCTGTGATAAGGAGGGATATGAAGACTCGTTCTAATCACCCACTGTCGCCTCTCAGCAACCCATTTTAAAAAGAGGAATCTGGGGCACCTGGGTGGCTCGGTCGGTTAGGGCTCTGACTTCGGCTCAGGCCATGATCTCACTGCTTGTGGGTTCGAGCCCCACGTCGGACAGCTCAGAGCCTGGAGCCTGCTTCAGATTCTGTGTCTCCTTCTCTCTCTGCCCCTCCCATACTCGTGCTCTGTCTCTCTCCGTCTCTCAACAATGAATAAATGTTAAAAAAAAAATTTAAAAATAAAAAGAGGAATCTGAGGCTCCTAAAGAAATCAGGCAGTTCCAGGAAACAGCATAGCTGGGATGTGAGCCCAGTCTGCCTGGAGGCCAAGGCTGGGCTTTGCCCACTGTGCTCATGCTGCTCCCAGGTCAAGGTTTCCCTTCACCCCGGCGGATGTGTGTGACAGCGACAGCCCCTTGGGGGTCCCTCGGGTTGCAAGGTGGTTAGAGCTGTGCATTGAGAGGTCTCCACCAAAGTTTTGGCTTTTCCCCCCCAAGAAGATAAAAGAAGGACCTCTCAGAGCCCCCAGCCTTTGGCTGCAGGGCTCTGTTCCCTTTGCCCTGGCTGGCCCACCTCAGCAGATGGGTGCAGTTCCCCCAAGGCTTGGCCAGAGGGCAACAAAGAAACCTGGGGCTGCTGGCTTCTGGGGCTGAGCAGGGAACGGTCCTGGCAGGAGAGGTGGGGCTGTACTGGGGAGGGTGGGAGCTGTCCCAGAACACCCTGCAGTGAGGTCAGCCACGGGAGAGGAGTGGCCAGCGCGCCTCCCAAGGGTGCCACGTTCCTGAAAGCCACAGTTGGGAAAACCACACGTCGTGGTGGGGTGCCCCCTTGGCCAAGCATCTGCCTAACGAAAGCTCGGCCTTCCTGAATGCAGACTAGCTCCTCTAAGCAGAGGCGTGAGACTTCCATAGACCTCCACTGAACACCTCGGTGGTATCTGGAGAGGCCGAGGACCCAAAGACGGGGCAGGTGTCGGCTCTGTGCCTGGGAAGAGGGGTAGGAAGAGGTCCTGTTGCTACTCGAGCCTGGAAGGGGCATCGGTTCTGCTTAGCAGAGAGATCTGCTGCGACCCCACAGCACCACGATGACCACTGGGAATTGTTGGCATAGGTCTCAAGTTTCTTGTATTTTTATGTACTTGAATATATATCATATGAGAAGACATGTGGAATATTTTATGCGCATCATACCAGGAACTCTAATCCTTTGCCAATGACATTTGTCCCCAATTTGTCCTTTGTTTTTTAACTTTTTTTGCGACAACTTGCCCAACAGAAGCCTTTAACTCGTATGTGGTCAAAGTCATTCATCTTTTTCTTTTTCTTTTTTTTTTTTTTTTTATAAAGAACTTTTTTTAAGTGATCTCTATGCTCAGCATGTGGCTCAAACTCACGACCCCGAGATCAGGAGTCACATACTGTACCGACTCAGCCAGCCAGGCACCCCTATTTGTCTTTTTCTTTATGCATAGTTTCTTTTTTGTTGTTGTTTTTTTAAGTTTGTTTATTTTTAAGAGAGAGAAAACATGCATGCATACACTTGAGTGGGGGCGGAGTGGGTGGGGGACAGAGGATCTGAAGCAGGCTCTGTGTTGACAGCACAGAGCCCCATGTAGGGCTCAAATTCACAAACCGTGAGATCATGACCTGAGCCGGAGTCAGATGCTTAACCAACTCAGCCACGCAGGTGGCCCTTTATGCATAGTTTCTGACTTTGGTGTTGGCTTAGAAATCCTCCAGTCTCCAGATATCTACCCAATATGTATCTGAACTGCCTAGTTTTATTTTTCTTACATGTAAATTTTCGGTGGAATTTACTTTGGTGTAAGGAGAAAAACGTACAGATCCAACTTAATTTTTTCCAAATAGATGTCTCCAAAAGATCTGTTAAACACCCCCTTACCCACCCACACCACCACTGACTTGAAGCCATCATCTTTGTTCTGAATTCTCGTTTACATTTGGACCCATTTCTGGATTTCTCTGTTCTGTCCTCTGACCTCTCTACGTCAGGGTCACCAAATGCAGCTTTAATTGCGGAAGCTTTATATGACCGTTGAACATCTGGAAGAAGCAATGTCTCCCTTAGCACTCCACGTTGTCAACTTGTTCTGTCCAATGTCACATGTTTATTGAGATCATTCTTTTAAGTTCAGAAAAATTCCATCGCAATGTGACTGGAATCATTGTAAATATGTACTTTAATTTTAATGTTGGAAGAACATGTACATTTTTCAGTTTTCAGGTTTCTCATCCAAGAATCTACTCTGTTCATTTACTCTTCCTTTCCATCCCTCAAAAGAATATCGTCATGTCCCCAGTGAGGTCCCCCATCTTCTTGTCATTCTTGGATATTTGCCGTTGTAGATGGGGTCCTTTTGTTACAATTTTTGGAAGATCCATTATATTTTTTAACTGGCTCTTACATATATATGGGGGAAGAAAGCTTTCAAGTTTGGTGTAAGTTCAGCAGGTGACTTTACTGACATGCATCTTAGTTTATCAGTGTCCTTTATCTCAACCCTTTTTAGGTAGAAATTGTATCCTATGCAAATCACGATTTAACCCTCCCTTTTAACATTAAAACCTCACTCCTCCCAGAGGAACACCTTGCCCTTCACTTCAAGGCAAGGTTGGACAACAGTGGACACAGCATCCTTCTCATTGTCAACTTGAATGGGTCATGCTCATGGTTAGAGACCTGAGTTCTATATTTTATTAGTCACATTAAGGAAGTGCATTAACATGGATCAGCGTTGACATATTGTCAGATATACTTTCAGTCTATTTGTAAGATCCTTGCCTATCTGAAGACTTTTTATGCATGAAAAAGAATGGTCACTTCTATTAGTGTTATATCTCATGTCCAATCCACTTTCTTTCTTTTTTTTAAGTTTATTAGAGCGAGAGAGAGTGCGTGCGTGCAAGCGGGGGAGGGGGCAGGAGAGAGAAGGAGACACAGAATCCGAAGCAGGCTCCAGGCTCTGAGCTGTCAGCACAGAGCCCAACGCGGGGCTCGAACTCACGAACTGCGAGATCATGACCTGAGCTGAATCAGACGCTTAACCGACTGAGCCACCCGGGCACCCCACCAGTCCACTTATTTTCAAACAGCTACCACTTTACAAATATTCACACAGTACTTACATAACTTGTAAGGTAAAAACGTGAATTTCAGGGGTTTACATCGAACCCTATGAAACTGATTTGGGGTAGCTCAAATATTGGCAATGCGAAGTGGTTCAGTCTAATAGATTTTCCCATTCAGCTTTGAATCGCTTGAACTTTTTCACAGTTCGTAGACTCTCTTAAATGCCTTCAATACTTTAAAAAGCAAACTCATGATTCACCGATCAATGGGCTAACACTGAAAAACAACTACACGAGTGCTGCTTTCAGAAATCTAAATTTATTCTCTCTAGCCTGGTTCTAATTCTGACTTTGGTTCTGATTTTTCCCTGGCGTTGCACGTGTACGAGTATTCCCAGAAGAGTGAGGGCTACCTGCTCAAGCCTGAAGCATTGGTGGTGGGAGATTCGGACCCAGGGACGTGAGGATACTACTCTGGTCCATTATCCAGTTGGCCAGTGTAGCTAAGAGTGTTTGTGTTCCGCCTGGTCCCCTCCAGGCCTTTCCTGCCATCTTTGTTCCTCCATACACACACACACCCCACTTTGGTTTTCTTTTAACACCCAGGAGCTGTGACTCTTTTATTGAGGACTGACCTCAGGTTCCAGAAGCCACTTTACCTGTAGTTATGAAGAACCCAAGTGCTTTGACCTGGACGGTCTTTGACCGTGACTGTGTGGTACAGATCTTATCAACGCCCAGCACCCCAGATCAGGACAGCTATGAGGTGCCTCACTCCAGAGCTCCCCTGTGGGATCAGGTGAGGCCACCTTCTGTGGGACTCGGCCTGAGCTTACATCCTTGCCTGATTCCTCCATTCCCCAGATCCCTTTTCCTGCTTCCCCCACTTTTTTGCCGGTTCCCTGGAACACATTTTTTAATGCATCTTTTGAACAAGAACCCTCATCTCAGGGTCTGCTTCTCAGTACCCAGACCTAGAGCAGACAGGCCCCCTTTTCTATAAATAGGCTTTGCTCATTATAGCAGAAACATCCCAAATTACAGATCTGACCAATCAGTTATGTTTTGTTTTGTTTCTCTGTTACCACAGCGTTTTTCCTCAAATGACCTGTTTGGAATATCTTATCGTTATAACACAACCTAATAGAAACCCTCTTTATAAGTATTTGTTTTGAGTGATTTTCTGTTCTGAATGACGCCCAGCGCAGTTCAGTTAAATCTAAAGTTTTTGACCGATTTGGGTCACTGAAATTACTTCTTTTCATTACTATTCTTCAAATATTGGCCTATGAAACTATTCATATTGCTTCCCTTTTTTGACCTTTTAATAAGATCAAATGTATTTTAAAATCTCCAACCTATGGAGCGCCTGGGTGGCTCAGTCGGTTAAGCGCTGACTTTGGCTCAGGTCATGTTCTCACGGTTCGTGGGTTCGAGCCCCGCGTCGGGCTCTGTGCTGACAGCTCAGAGCCCGGAGCCTGCTTCCGAACCCATGTCTCTCTCTCTCTCTCTCTCTGCCCCTCACCCACTCGAGCTCTTGTCTCTGTCAAAAATAAACATTAAAAAAATTTTTTTTTTTTTTTAATAGAAGCTCCAACCTCTACTTGGTCATTGTGTATCATGCCCTCACTTTGTTGCCCGACTCATTTTGCGAACATTTCGTTTAGTATTGTTGTTCCTGGTTTCATAAACAAGATTTGTCTGGTGTTGTCTTTCTTGTGTGGCCTCTGTCAGATCGGTGTCAGGCTTTGGCCAGTGTTCACAAAAAGAAGCAGGAAGTTTACATTCTTTCTCCGTACTCTAGAAACATACACGCATGGGCACAGCAGCGGGCCGCCGGCGCTGACCCTTACTGCAGCACTATTATGCGCCTCTGCCCGGGACTGAACTTTTATTAACGTGCGGCACCCTCACACCGACCCGGCGAGGGGCGTCCAACCACGAGCTTCGTTTTCCCGATGAGGAAACCGAGGCTCCAGGAGGTTAAGGAAGAGCCGGAGCTCGGAAGTAGCGGAGTGGGAATTCAGGCCCAGACGGGCCAACCCCAGTGAGCTCAAGTGCATCTTATTTGCATAAAGAGGCTTATTTACATATCCCATGCAGCGTGATGTGGTGCCCAGGGGCCATCACCCGGTGGAGGGCCAGGCGCTTTGGAAAGCAGGTCTTTTTCATTACACGTCATTACCAGTGTTTTGTGCGGGAGGTGAGGGGCAAGGAAGCATTGATGGATTTGCAGAGACGGCCGCAGTTTGAGCAAGGCTGTCTTCGGTCTCCCGAGGATACCGGCACGGAGACCCAGCTCCCTACCAGTTCCTCCTGGAGTTAGCTTTCCTTCGGTGCCTGCGTGTCTCCACGCTGGATCCTGGAAGACTGGCAGGAGCCTCACCCTTGGGTTTTCCTCCCAAGGAATGGGAGGAAATGACTTTGTCCCCAAGTGAACCCAACGTAAGAGGAAGATCACCCGGGAAGGCTTTGCCTTCAGTGGGATTGGAAAGGTGGAAATAGCTCCATCCTCCCTGTTTTCACATGTACCAGTTGAGCATTTGACAGGTGGGAGAGGAGCTGCGGCTGCTTTGAGCTATTGGCCAGGGAGTCTAACAAGGAGACCAGTGGGCTATTGAACGATTGTATCATGCAACGGCCGGAATCCTGTGACACGTTCTAACTTTCTGCCGTACTGTGTACCATGGAGGGACACTGGGTTGTAGACCCAGCTGTGATTTTCATGAGATAAAAGCCTTTATTTTTGTTTTGCTTTACTCTCAATAAGCCAAAGGCTAGTTGTGCCAACAAGAAGCTGAATGAATCACATAGAACCCTCGTTTGCATCGTTTAGTACAAGGCTTGGGAGGTAACCGTTAACCTAGATCCCAAGGTCTATAGGAATCAGTTCTGCAAGTACCGAACTCACAAATGGCCAGGTGGGTGTTTAGAATGGCAGAAACGGCGGCTACCTGGGTCATGACTGGGATCACAGTGCCATCCATTCACTCAGCAAACCTCAGTCGTGTGTTTAACGTGGATCAGGCATAGGAGATACATGAGTGAAACAGACGTAAGCCCTCCCCTCGATCTGCTTACAGTCCATCAAGGAAACAATCCTGCATGGGGTGGATTGTGACCTTGGTGACTGGAACTTACTTGGCTGCCATAGAAGATGTTCCTGAGGTGCTGTGAGAGGTTTCCAGTAGAGACGCTGAGACTGGGAGGAACACAGACCCTGCAGGGAAGCTCGGCATGCCTAAGGTGGGTGGGCGAGTGAGCTGGGGAGAGACCAGGATGAGGCGAGGGACTAGTGGGGCCGGATGGCACTGGCCGACTTCAGACCCACGGCCAGATGTCCCTGCGTGAGCCGCAGGGAGGGAGGTTGTGTGTGTATTTCAACTTCTGCTTTTCCTTATTATTGGGACCTCCAAATAGGTTTACAAAATACCATAAAAATGTTTATGTACCTATTTATTATAAAGCTCTAGTCCCGCGGTTATATCCAAGGAAGAAAGGGCCTACTTTTGTTATTTTTCCTTACTTTAGAAAATCAGCACTGCCCCCCCCCCCGCAAAAAAAAAAAAAAAAAAAAAAGCTGTCCTTAATGAAAATAGAAGCTTTTTAATTGAGACCAGAATTGTCATCATAAAAGAACCGTTTATACATTTGGTTGGTGCTGATGGTCATTAGCCAGCTGAGGGATCCAAGCTTTAAATCTGAACCGTGTCAGGGGGGAGGGAAGCTCAGACTCTAAAAGACCTAAAACGTTAACGTTTTACCAGTGGGACAAGCCCCTGGAAAAGGAAATGGTGCATTGAACGTCACAAAGGCACACGCATACCGATTTTTTGATCCTTGTTTCAGAAAACCATAGCTAGGTTTCGCATAACAGTTCCCTCTTTCTTCAGCCCCTCTGAAAGCGTAGCTTGGTGCGGGAGAACCCCGAGGCTCCCCGCTCTGGTTTCCAGGCTCAGGGTTACGATGTGTGTTCCCTGAAATGCTCTACCTGTGCTCTGCATCGGCTTCCAGCCAGTTCCAGTATGCAATGTTAGTTTTGGCTTTGGGAAATAAGGTCTCTTTCACTTGGCTGGAAGTATAACAGCGACCATTTTATTTTGCTTGCGCCCCATGAATTAATTGGGCAATGAGGAGAAAGGGTACGCATACCGGGCATCTGGGTTTTCTTAAACCCACAGTCCACCCCGCTTTCTAGAACCCGTCTTGCTCTCTGGCAAGGAAGGAGTGTGCTCTACCAGTGCTCTGAAGGGGACTTTGGAGTGGAGGCGGCAGAAAATGAAAAGGTTGACCGAGAGTCTGGCAGTTTCCATGGGCTGCGCTTGACATCTGGGGCAAAACGGATATGAAGGATGAAAGGGAGGCCAGAGGGAGTTTGGTTTTGCAGAACAGGAACCCGAGCGGGTTAATTTCTTACACTTTGCGTTTGTCCAGAAGAGCCGTCTGTCCTCGCGTATCGCGCCCGTGAGCCCTTGAAGCTGTCGGGATGGCTCTTCCCCGTGAGCTCCCTCTGGACGTCTTCCTCTCAGCCTCGGTGGGACTGTTGGGCTTTTTGATTCACCTTTTCCCCAAAGTGATGTTTTCCAGACCGTTCCTTTTCCTGAGATCTACTGCCCTCCCCCACCCAGGCAAATGACGTCTGCCCTTTGCCAAGCCTGAAATGAGGATGTGGGTGCAGGTGGTTTATTGGAGCAGGGTCCCAGGGAACAGGAAGGAGGGACGAGGAGCCCGTATGAGCATAGGTCTCTGCTGCTGGTGCCTGCACCTTCTAGAGGTGTGCAGAAAGTCACCAGAAATCTCGGTTAGAGGACAGGAGACCGGGCATTCATTTACCAGCGCCTCCCAGGCGTTTGGGGGCTCCCTCTGAAGGATGAGATGGTCCTGCCTTGGCAAGGGCGCAGTTGAGTGTGAATGCCCTCGGGACCGTCTGCCGTGCCAGAGCTGAAATCAGAGTTGGGCCAGGAGCAAGTGATGCGGGGCATCTGAGGCATATTCTAAACCGGTTTCTGACCCCAACCCCAACACCAGCTCCCACAACACGAGTTCAACCCATAACTGCCTTTTGCCATTTGAACAAAAGCATTGGCTAACTCTCCTCCTGGCCGTAATCCCTTCCTGAGATTTTCCATGAGCCCGAAGGGAAGACAGTCTGCATTCTAAGTAGAGGTGAACAGATAAGACTTTGTGTTTTGGATGGAGATGGGTGGAGTTTGAATCTAGACCTTGACTCCTCCTGATCACTGTGCTTGACGCTAGATATAAATTAGGAAGCAACGTAAATGGGAAAATGCCTGAAAAGCTATGACATTTCAACTATACTGTGCAAGAGGCCTTATTTTGAGCTAAACAAATAAAACCCAGGCTTTAGGAAAGGTAAATAAGGAATTGATTACTTCAACCACAAACTCCTTCTGTTTACAAGAAGATCAATGCTGAAGAAATTTTAATCTTAACATCTTAACAGAGGTCAGTGCAGCGCAAATAAAAAGTTAAACGTGCTTCAATAGCTTAACAAATACTGAGGTAAAGAACAGTCTTACCGGTGAGTTATCTTCTGTTTAAGTGGGACTGAGGAAAACCATCTCCTTGAAGAAGTTTACGAAACACCTCCCTTGTTTTTGTTCTGTTTGTGTTTTTGTCCCGTTTCTTTCTACTTGAGGTACCCTCAAGCACTTTGAAGGTTTGGGGACAGTAAATAAAACTGATGGCCATTTTTTGTCATCCATCTTGAGTTGGTAATGTTCTCCCGTGTTCAGGAGTTCACTCCTCGGTCCCCAGGGACACAAGTACAGTGGAATGCGTTGATGCCCAGGTTTCTTGTGCACGTCCCGTGTCTCCAGGGCCCCGTTTCCCTTAGCTTGAGTCAGTGGGCCCAGTGGGGACCCCACCCCTCAGAGCCACTCTGCAGTTGTGTTCTTATATTCTGTCTCTCTCCTCTTTCTCTGCTCTCCTCTGTGGACGTCCGTTCTGCCTCTCCATGGGGGCTAACCAAAGAAGAACTGACCGTAACTTCATAGCAAGAAGAGTAGGGACAGGCCAGGGCTTTCCTGGGCTGGCAGCATGGGCTTGGCGAGGCGGATGGGTGGCCAACCACGTTATCATGGCCACCCCTTCCTCAGTGCTTCCTGCTGGCCGGGTGGGACGTCAGTAACTCACAAGGGCCCTCATGTACCCCTCACAACAACTCTGTACCCATCGCTGGCACAGACCACCCCCAGCTGTAGTGGCCCAATACAATAACAGTCATCTTACGTTGCTCATGACCCTGGCGGTGGTCCCGCAACACCAGGCCCAGTTTCCGACTTTGCGGGGGCATCTGTGGGGAGCTGGCAGGCCCGCGGGCAGTTGTCTCGGGCCATGGGAGCGACAGCTCTGTGGTCTCGTCCTCCAGCAGGCCAGCCCAGGATCACGTGGGCTTCCCGAGAGCCAGCGGAAGTTCCAAGCGCTCCGGAGATGAAGCCTGCCACAGGCAGAGCATCGCTCCTGCTGCGTTCTGTTGGTCAGACTAAGTCAAGCGTTCCACCCGGACCCGAGGTGGAAAAATGAAGTCTACTTCCTGCTGGGGGCAGCTGCCAGGAGGCGCGGACGTGAGGAGGGATGGAGGGGGGTGTCATTGTCTTTACTTCTCAACTTTAACTCAAGGATCCTACAGGGAGGAAGCAGAGCACAGCTCTGGGAGGTTTTGGAAAGTCGGGAGCAGAGCTCGAGAATCCGGTGTTTCTAAAGGATGCTCCCTGGATGCCCCTGGGGGGCTCCGTCAGTTGTGAACAGGTCACGATCTCACAGTTTCGTGAATTCGAGCCCCGAGTCGGGCTGTGCGCTGAGAGTGCAGAGCCTGCTTGGGATTCTCTCTCCCTCCCTCCCTCTTTCTGTCCCTCCCCTGCTTGTGCCCTCTCTGTCTCTCTGTGTGGGTGAAAATGACACCGGGAGGAGGAAAGGACCCCATCCAACTCTTTCTTGTGATAGAGAAAACCGAGTACGGGTTGGCTTCCGGCTCTGGCTTGATTTTCACAAAGACTCAGCAGAGCCGTGCTAGGGAGAGGAGCACACCCAGGGTGTGACAGGGACTCTGTTGGGCACAGTCACAGACATTGTGTCAAGAAGCACCCCTGCTGATCCTGAGGAGATGGAATGATCATCTCTGTTTCGCAGAGGGGAAGACTCAGCTCAGGACGATGGTGGTTTTCTCCAAGTCACCAAGCTACCAAGTGGCAGCGTGGGACTACACCCCCCATCTGTCTGATGACAAAGCTTTTCTGTTGCCATCCTGCCTCACAGTTAAGGACAGGGCCTAATCCTTGACATCAGGAAACTGCCAGGAAGTAAATATTGTTGTCCTACCTGCTGCCGTCCCCTGCCCAAAATAGAGAATGAGATAAGATAGGGTTTGAGGATGAGCTCACAGGCGTGGGTCAGGTGGGAGGAAAGTGAGCAGGACTGTCACTTGGACACTGAACAGAGTCATTCTGGCTTCAGAGTGTCCTCCAAGAGGGTTCCTTATTTCTGGGGTGACCGTAGAGTCTATCAAACTGGGACACTTCAGGGACTTACTGGGAGCATCATTAACAATTAGCCCCAGGAAAACAGGCATAACTTGGGACTGTCCCAGGCAACTGGGATCCATGGTCACCCTACCTATGACCAAAATACAAGGAAGGCTTGGTGACTCAGCACCCTCCCTGGAGTGGGCACGAGGAGAAGACTCTGGCCTTGGAGCCAGATGAGGTGGGCCTTAGTCTACCCCCTTCCCCAACTGTCTGAGTCTGGGTCTCTGTACCGCAGCCCTAACGATGCCTACACATCTATTGCTGTGCAGCAAATCACTTCAAAACCTAGTCGCTGCAAACAACGGTCGTTATCGTTCACAGAGGGTCAGCAGTTTGGGATGCTTCTAGCTCAGGGTCTCTCACGAGAGCTCCATCAGGATCTGATTAGGGCTACAGCTGTCTAAGCCTTGGCTGGGCTGTGGGGCTGGAGGATTTGCTTCTGAGGTAGCTCCCCACGTGGCTGGCAGGTTGGTGGTGGCGGTCGGTGGGAGGCCTCACATTTTCCGCACCAAGGCGCCTGCAGCAGGTGGTCTGAGTGTCCTTACCACATGGCGGCTGACTTTCCCCAGAGCGAACCAGGCAGCTCACCTGCTCACGACCTTCTCTCAGAAGGTCACACAGAATCCGTCACTTGTGCCACATGATGTTATTTGGACGTGAGTCAGTAAGTCTGGCCCACGTTCAGAGGCTGGGGACTGAGACTCCACGGTTTGAGGGGAGGAGGAGCAAATAATTTACAGACACACTTGGAGATCACTGTCCCTATTCAGGATGGATGTTCTGGACTTATAAGCTAGTGCTGTCTGTAGACTGCCAGCAACAGTTCCTGGCACTCGTTGAAAACAAAGATTCTCTTGGCCCTCCAAGGTCCAGAAGCAGCATTCCCAAATGACGGTGGACAAGGACGGGGTTCAAGGTCCCGCAAGCCTAGGCATGCCTACCAGACACGAATGAACCTGAGTCACCTTTACAACTAAAGGGCTGATGGTATTAGGTCAGCTCTGAGGCCGCTTCAGATATAGGCCATTCCTCTGTGGGATCCAGATAGAAGACTCCATCTCAGTGTGGAATCTAACACATGTCCCCCTAAAACCCTCTGATGAGAACCCCCCCGGCCCCCCTCTGGTGCCTGGAGCCATCATGGCTGAGTCTCCCCGCCCTCTCCAGGGAGCTGGGCCCCAGAGCTGTAGCCCATGGCCCTACTTTGGGGACCCCTCTCCACACCACCCTCTGCTAGGCCCTTTCAAGGGCTTTTACTTAATTTACTTCCCAGAACACTGAGATAGGTACTTATACATGTTTTAAAGCTTTTTGTGGCAAGTGATGAAAACTGGCTTGGGTGAAAAAGCAATTTATTATTTTGCAAACTGGAAAAAAACAAAAAACAAAAAAAACCTAGGGTTGGCGTGAGCCGCAGTCTGTTGTTTGGGCCTCAGAAAGTTGTTACAGCGTCTCTCCATCTGTCAGCTTCTCTTTCTCATTTTGGTCCATTGCTCAGACAGGCTGTCCCCTCAGGGTGGCAAAATGGCTGCCAAGCTGCAGTCAATGAGCAATCTCATGTCATAAAAGTCCTAGCCTAGGTCACATGCCCCACCCCTCGGGGGGGTGGGAGTTGGGGGGGGAGTGCCACCCACAGTTCCTGGCTCCCCAGAGGGGATTTGTGGTAAGTTCTCACAAAGCTGGATGAGAAGCGTTATTATCCTCATGTGCCAGGGCAAGAAACCGGGCTCAGCCCAGGTGAGTAACTTAGCCATAGACACAGTAGTTGAGGGTTCCTACTTCCCCTGCTCATGTTGATGAAGGAAGAGGTTCTCCCTACCCCAGCCTTGACTCCTAAGTGCTCTGTGGCCATCTTAAGTCCACCTGTAACTCTAGGACATGACCAATGGCTCTAGAAATGAGTGGGTTAAAATGCCAATGGTGGGATCTTGACATTGGATGGTATCCACCCAGGGGAGGAGCCAGAATTTCCGGTTCTTCTCTGAAACCCTTGAAAGAACTCGGGCCTGGACAACCCAAGTGGGAGCTTTTGTTGTCTCAAGGTTCGTGTGACTTTTCCTGTCACTTTTTAGTGCCAGTTGTAAGATTCAAACACAGAATTCTTCCCCCGCGTGTCGTTTCTCAGGAGGGCTCTGAGGAGGTGCAGAGTTGGTGCTCGCAACAGAGGGGCCTCCCTCCTCTGTATCCCTTCATCCGGAAGGTTCCAGCTGAAAGGACAGCCTGTCTTCTCCAAGCACAGAGGAGGGCAGGACTGAGCCACAGATGGAGGAGGGAGGAGGGCCTCGAGAAGACAAGAAACAAGCTCTCTCCCCAAATAAGCAGAAAGCCTGAGCTGTGAAACCGAGGTCGTTGGCACTGGGGAGGGGTCCGAGGGCGCTTCCCTCGTGAGGTCATTGGAACAGGGCAGGAAATCTGAATCTTGTGCCAAAGAAAACTCTCTGTGCTCTTTGTAAAAAGCCTGCTGTGCTCTCTTCACGAGGGGGCTGCTGGTTGAGGCTCACGGATGGGCACGTTGCCTGCCACCATAGGCATCTGCTGGCCATTTCTGAAGGCCTGGGGCCACCCTCCTTGCAGTCACACTGCTGTTTCTATTTGGGCTGAGGATAAGCCGTGGATCCCCCAGGCAGGTGAGACACCATCTGGCCCTTTTATTTCTGGCCGGGAAACCCTGCATAGACCAGAGTCCGTTTTATGGCTTGAGACGCTGCGTGTGAAATGTTTCCTTCTCCAGCAGAAATACCACACGGGGCCCCAGGCCTCTCTCTGCAGCCTGCTCGGGTCCAGTTATGTCTGAGACAGGATGCCTACCATCTAGACGGTCACAGGGGCGCAACCCGGGGTAGAGGAAGCTTAGGTGCCGAGCGGCCAAACTGACCAGGGTTGGAATTGCGATGTAGCTGCCCACATAATGGCAAGTTGTCCAACTTCCTGGGGCCTCATGTTCCTCATCTGTAAAGTGGGGGTTATGAGCCCTACCTCACAGTGGCAGGCTCAGATAACATGGCACTTCAAGGTCCAACATGAGAAGACATTCGGTAAATGTTTATTCCCTCCTGCCCTTCTGTTCTCTTCAGCATTTCTTCACCACGGTACCGTCATGTTAATCTTCTGGCTGCATTTTGGGGCTTGAGGGGGGTGAGGGGCAGTGTAGAGAAAGGTGACGTGCGGGTATCCCGGTGACAGTGGTTGGCCCGTGCAGGGCTCCCATACGCCAGCAGCAGGGGCCCCACAAACTTCCTAGCCTACCTGGAAGGGGCCGTGTCCCGTGTTCACTGGCTGAGCAGACTGAGTCCTACTCCCTCTTTTTATTTTTTTTTTTTTTGTTTTAAGTTTATTTATTTTGAGAGAGAGAGAAAGAACACGAACAAGTGGGGGGAGAGGCAGAGAGCGAGGGAGACCGAATCCAAAGCGGGCTCCATGCTGTCAGCCCACAGCCCACACGCAGGGCTCAAATCCTGCAGGACCATGACTTGAGCCGAAATTCAGAGTCCGATGCTTAACCGACTGAGCCACCCACTCGCCCCAAGTCCTACTCCTTCTTAGGAGGCCGTCCTCCACTGTGGGTCGTGCCCAGGGCCAGTGGCTCTGAGAATGCAGCTTGGCGCTACTCCGAGCATGGCCTCCTGATACCAGCGGGACACCAGCGTCCGCACCACCTGGGACCCGATGAGGAAAGTGCATTCACGGACCGTTCCCCAGACCTGCTGAATCAGAAGTCCTGCGGGCGAGTCCCAGCAGGGTCCGTCCGATGCACAAGAGACTTGAAGAACCTCTGCGCTGTAGGCGCGTGATTGCACAGCAGAGGAAGGAAAACCTGCGCACCCCGTGCCCTGAAGGCCCCCTTGCAGACTGGTCCCGGTGAGGAGCTATCGGCTCTGGGGTCGGTCGGCCCCAGTCGAGTTCTGCTGCTACCACGCAGCTGCGGGGGGCCTCGGACCAGTTCCTTCACCCTCCCTGGGCCTCTGGATGCTCCTCTGCAAAATGGATGATCGATTACTTACCTCGCAGGGTTGTTGAGAAGCATAAACCTGTCCGTCCTGACAAAGCGCCTAGGGCAGAGCCTGCCATATGGTCAGAGTTCAGTGCACGTTGATTCTGTCACTTAGTTTTCAGGCAGCCCAGCCAGGTTGAGGGTCGAGCTCTGGGAGAGGCTTTAAACAGGCCTAAGGATTTGCCCCCCAAATGTAGCGGCTCAGAGCAAAGGAAGCACTTGAAAAGTCCGCAACCCCCCCCCCCCCCCGGTGGAGCTGAGTAGCAACCACCTGCACCGCGGTGGCAGCACCAAAGTGATTGGCTAAGTCCTTACAGCAAGCTGGTGGGGTAGGAATTCCTCTCTGTGTGTTTACAGGGAGGTTCTTAAGGCACCACTGGACAAGTGGTAGAACCACGACCTGAACCCAAGGCAGTGTGAAAAAACTCATTGTGCAATCACAGGTCGAGAAGCTCACGGGGCCCCGGGGCCCTCCCCCTGGAAAGCTCTGTAAAGAGGAGAGTGGCTTTAACCCGCCCGCCGCCCACCGTTCAGGGCCCCTTCCCGGAGCCTGGTGCAGGCAGCGTGGGAGGCCTCCTTCCCAAAGTGGACAAACAGAAAATGCTTAGGAACGTTAATTAAATGAGTCTATGTTTAAGAGGCACTTAAGTGGATTGAAATCAATATATGAGTCACAGAAGTCTGCACGGCCGTCTTAGCTTGCACCCTTAACGCTGGGCGGGTGGAATTCTTTGTTTTAAAAGATCCCGGTTTGCTCGGTTGGAACGGACATTCCCAGTAAAGCAGCTCAGCGCTGCATCGTGCGTTAGAGAGAATGAGAGCTTTTCTAAGGCCCGGGAGGCCATGTGCTCACATCCTGAAGTGTTCCCACTGGCGCCTTCCCCCTACCTGGAGTACAGACAGAGGAGGGAACCTGGGTGTTTCTCTGATGGTCTCTGAGTTCCCTGGATTGAAATCCTGAGATGAGGCATCCTGCAAAAGTAACATACTAGGAAGTGTTCCCAGGAGAACCCAGTAGGGAAGTGGAGAAGGAGGCCAGCAAGGTATATTGAAGTTCTTGCTGGGGCGGGGGGGGGGGGGGGGGGGGGGGGGGGCGGGGAGAAAGAAGGTGGGTAACTTCCACCCAGAGTTACAAGTCACATCTCAGCGCATCCCCATCAGGGTAAGAGTTCCCCCGAGGGGATGGGAATTCCCAAGCACGGCCATCTCTCTCTCCCCTTTCACAAAGAGTTGCTGTGTGCACGGCCGTGTGTGTGTGTGTGTGTGTGTGTGTGTGTGTGTGTGTGTGTGTAGAGGTGCGTGGGGAGGGGGAGGGGGCCCTTCCCGCGCTGTGGACCCTTCCTCTGCTCTGCTGTGAGCAGGGCGCTGTGTGGTCAGTCTAGCCCGCTGAAGTGGAACTAAAACCCAATGTGGAAAGCAAGACAAATGAAAACGTTGTCCAAGGGAGAATAAAGAACAAGCAAAAACTGTCTGTGGGGGAGACACCCAGGAGATGACAGACGGACGCACAGAAAGTGCGGATCAGCTGATTGCTTTTGCAGCGTCAGGGCTTGGGAGGTAATAAAGAAGGCAGTCCATGCGTCGGTCCCCTGCCACCAAAGCCAGCTTCTGACATCACGAGTGTCACAACAACAAGTTCAAAACACACGGGCCCCGAGAAAGTGTTATGAACCTGCGGCTCACCTTTTTTTTTTTTTTTAAGAGAACCAGGAAAAGTCAGATCTTTTACAAACAACTCCAGCAAGATTAAACTTAAAACCTAGTCATTAAAACAACCAAAAGCAACCCTTACTCTTTGTGTGTGTGAGTCATTTTAAATAATTGGCCAATTAACTGAAAATGTTGAAACCAAATATAGAGAAAGCCAACCATAATCCTAGAAAACCAGGACACTCCCCATAGCGTTCTTGAAAATACAAAAAAGGACACATGACATTAGCATTTAGTTACAGTAGAGGGCCCTTCTCAGTTCAGTGCTATAAAACGGGCTTCTTCTTGTTCTTTTTTTTATTTTTTTATTTTTTTTAACTTGAGTTTATTTACTTATCGAGAAAGAGAGAGAGAGCGAGCGAGCAGGGGACAGGCAGGGAGAGAGGGAGAGAGACAATCCCAAGCAGGCTCTGCGCTGTCAGCATGGAGCCCAATGCAGGGCTCGAACCCACGAACCGTGAGGTCATGACCTGAGCCGAAACCAAGAGTCGCGGGCGCTTAACCGACCGAGCCACCCGGGTGTCCCAACTTGCTTTTGTCCTAATCTTGGTATTGATACTCAAGGTTCTTGGTACCAGGCTTTTTCCTTGGCCTGTGAGTAATCGGAACATCCTGAGATACAGCCTGTGCTCTCCTCTCTGACCTTCCCGTGGGCATTCCCTACACCTCGAGTCCTCAACTGGTGTATGTTGCTCTGTTAGATCAGCCACCAAGGCAGTCGCTCTACGTCTGGTGTTTAACAGGAAGGCTTGCTTAGTACCTCCATGCTTGGCACTCGAGATTAGTCCACTAATGCCTGTTGAGTAAATTAATAACGGAACGTAAGTCCCACAGGGACCTGTTTGCCTTATTTAGTCTGCTAGATACGGTTCTGAATAAGAGGGCCCTCAGCTAGATCTTGCCATTTTAGGAAGAGTAGTTTTTGAAATTTTTTTTAATGTTTTTTTTTTTACATTTTTTTTTTAACGTTTATTTATTTTTGAGACAGAGAGAGACAGAGCATGAATGGGGGAGGGTCACAGAGAGAGGGAGACCCAGAATCTGAAACAGGCTCCAGGCTCCGAGCTGTCAGCACAGAGCCCGACGCGGGGCTTGAACCCACGGACCGTGAGATCATGACCTGAGCCGAAGTCGGACGCTTCACCGACCAAGCCACCCAGGCGCCCCAATGTTTATTTATTTTTGAAAGAGACAGAGACAGAATGCGAGTGGGTTAGGGGCAGAGAGGGAGACACGGAATCCGAAGCAGACTCCAGGCTCTGAGCTGTCAGCACAGAGCCCGACGCAGGGCTCGAACTCACAAGCTGCGAGATCATGACCTGAGCCGAAGTCGGACGCTCAACCGACTGAGCCACCCAGGCACCCCTGTGAAGAGTATTTTTTAATTTGAGTTGCTCGTCATTTGTAATAGTTTTTGACCTCCGTGTTCTGGATTTGTACAGGGAGCTCAATTTCTGCCCATCGAGTGCATCACTCCCGGGCAGCCATCATACAGGAGTGAGTATACAGGGGTCTTTCCTCCAGCAGCTGGGTCCTTCTCCCTCCCCGCAGGCTGGGAGCACCTCCTGGGAGGCAACAGGGGCCTGCTTATAAGAGCAGCGAAGGACAGCAGGGCTGCTCAGCAGACAATTATTAAATGAGAGGACGAACAAAAGAACGTGAGACGTAACAGAAAACACGCATCTCTCGTACATAAGAATTATTCTGCAGGAGCTGTTTCCCATTTGAGACAAAATAAGAAACGCTTGTTGAATGAATGGATGGGCTTCCTCGGGGGCAGCAGAAGGCGGGCACCCATGTTGGCACTGGCCTCGGTCTCTGGAGTTCGCCTCTCTTTGCCACTTCCTGGAGGGCATGGGGGCTGCAGTGTGTGAGGCTCCCGTTTGAGGCAGTGTGGGACCTGTTGACAGGTGTTCTGTCCTCACGAGTTGGAACCCAGGGAAAGCACTTTTCCCCACCCCACCCCCTTCAGTCTGGGTCTCAATCTCTTAACCTCCAAAAAGGCGGTGACTATCCTAGCCCTTGGGGTCTGTTTCAAAAGCTGGCGTAGTACATGTGCTTCAGATGATTCCAAATCCACGTGTTCTGACCCTGCTTCTGCTCTAAGGAACCCCACTCTGGAGGGTGGGGCCGGCCATCTGCACCTTGAACAATGATTATAATGCAGTCTAACCTCCGAGGGTGTTCAACTCGAGTGCACGTTGGAACCCCCGGGGAGCTTGTTCAGCAAATGCTTGCCTGTGCTGTGTGCCGTGGTTCAGTAGGTCTGCGCCAGGGCTCCACCTGAGTCCTTTTTAGAAAGCTTTCCACATTAGACGTGGTCTTTCTAGCACTTGTCATACCAATTGGAGAGAAGCGCCCCCTCTGGTGGTCCACGGCCTCTTGGCCAGGAGCAGGATTGGAGAGCAGCCGTGAGCTGGTTTTCAGCCCTTCTCCCCCTCAGCTAGTTCTCTTGTGCAATAAACAGCCTACACAACTGCGCATGATATCCCTGGCTCCAGCCGGTTCCAGTCGGCGTGTGCTATGCTCAAGCACCGAGGGGCTGGAGTGCAGGACGGTCAGCGTTCCTGGGACAACTCAGACAAGGAGAGTCGGATGTTGAAGGGTAGACGCCCCGGATTTCTCACCCGTCCGTGGCATTCCTGCCCTGGGGTCGCCTCCCAAATAGAGGACTTGCAGCCCAGTCCTTGTCCCGGCGTCTGCTGTGGGGGGGACCTAGATAAGGGACATGGGAATGGGCAGATCTCCAGCTCCAGAAGAGTGTGTCTGCACACACGCAGTAGCCCTCAAAGAACATCAGCCGTGTGCATATTTTTCTGGAGGGCGGGGAGCATGAGGAAGGTGGTCTCCACTCTTGTTTCCCGAGCGGGTGGGCTCAGTGATGTAGAGCAGTGCTTCTCACATGGTCACAATCATAGAGGCTGCCTGGAGATCGTGTTAACATACAGACTCTAACTCAGCAGGTCTGGGGTCCGACCTGAGAATCTGCATTTCTAACACGTTTCCCAAGTGTCGGTGATGCTGCAGGTGCAAGGACCACACTTTGAGTAGCAACACCCTTCCTGGCACAGTCCTTTGAAAATGGGTTTCGAGTGGGCAGGAGTGTAAGCGGGTTTGTAGGTGGGGTAAAACTCTTCACTGTTAGTACATCTCTAACACCAAGATTCCTGGCCAGGATTTTAATAAGTACCTCTCAAACACTGAATTCCTACAAACACTTAATTCCTTTCTCATGCAAACACCACTCATACATTGTTTTTATGCCCCGATGTTAAATTCTTTCCTGCAGGTTCCGAGAGGCCCTCACCTTATTGATTTTCCAGCCAACCTGTAGGGAAGAGGAAAAAAGAGTGAAAGAAAATCGAAATAATTTGATTTGTGAGATAGAATTCAACGCTGAATTCTTAGTTGGTTGATGAAGAATTTGCAAAATCTGGGAACTATTTTTTTTTTCTAATCTAAGAATAGAAAGCGTGTTTTTAAAAATCTAAGAAAAGGGCGCCTGGGTGGCTCAGTCGGTTAAGCGTCCGACTTCGGCTCAGGTCACGATCTCACGGTCTGTGAGTTCGAGCCCCGCGTCGGGCTCTGGGCTGATGGCTCAGAGCCTGGAGCCTGCTTCCGATTCTGTGTCTCCCTCTCTCTCTGCCCCTCCCCCATTCATGCTCTGTCTCTCTCTGTCTCAAAAATAAATAATAAAACGTTAAAAAAAAAGAAATTAAAAAAAAAAAATCTAAGAAAGGACGTTGCTTCTGTTTAACAGGAGGGCAAAGTTCCTAGATGAAAGTCAAATCATTATGTCTTAAGGCTTAAAAGGCATGGCTTACTGATCTTTCTTCGAGGGCGTCTGGGTGGCTTAGTCAGTTGAGCGTCTGGCTTCAGCTCAGGTCATGATCTCACAGGTCCTGGGTTGGGGCCCCGCGTCGGGCTCTGTGCTGATGGCTCAGAGCCTGGAACCTGCTTCAGATTCTGTGTCTCCCCCTCTCTCTGCCCTTCCCCTCCTCATGCTCTGTCTCTCTCTGTCTCTCAAACATGAATAAACATTAAAAAAAACCTTTTTTTTAATCTAAGACAAGACATGGCCTCTGTTTAACAGAAGGACCAAGTTCCTAGATGAAAATCAAATCATGATGTCTTAAGCCTTAAGACATGGCTTACTCACCTTTCTTTGCACTTTGGGCTTTTCAGTTAGAGCTGGCTGATTTCTTTTTATTTGTTTGTATTCTCAAGTTCATATCCCTGTGGTTCCAAAGGGAGCAACCCCAGCACTGAGGGAGGTGTTTTTATTTGTGAAAATATAACGATTAGCTCTATATGGGGTTGATGTAATGCACCAAAGGGGGACATGTTACAGGAATAAGCTTATTCAACTCATTTCTAAGTCATATTGGCTTTTAAAATGTAATATTTTTACTCATTTTAAAGCTTTCAAAGCACTGTTTTCTAAGGGCCAAGGGAAGAAGACGCCTGGCTCCACTTGGATCAGATAATTGATCCTCCCTCCTGTGACCAACCGACCTACCTACCGCTGACATCCCCCTGCCTGTGACTGGCTCAGAGTTGCTTAAAGTGCACTCACCAAATTCCTCACCAGATTCTAGGACTTCACGTCAGAGGGGAATTTTGCATTAACAGTTACACGGTTCGTCCGTCTCAAACATTTGTCCCGACAGTAGTTCCTGCTTGCTTCACTTTTTTAAGCGTGAAAAGACCAAACCCAGCATCGTCTGTGCCCTGGCTGCCCAACGGGGTTTTGACAAAATTTGAGAAAGGCACTTGTTTTGTAACGCTTCCTTTACCCCGTTCCTCCAAACGCCCCGTGTGTGTGGGTGATCATCTCTGGTGCCCTGGGCTGCTCAGCTGCCGGCTCCCGCCTGGCAGGAAGTCTGTCACCACGGACCCGGCCTTGCCAGGCCGTCAGCCATATTGGGCATCTGTAACGTATGTGCCAGGTACGCCGGGTTGTGCTCCCCGCCTTTAGGCTTGGTTTCCATGGATTCTTCGGGGGAGGGGGAAAGGGAGGCCTTGTCCGTTCCTTGTTTGGTATTCCCCACCCAGGCCCCTTCTGATCCATTCTTTCGGTGCCAGCTAGGAACGCCTGGGCAAGCGATGTCCCTACTTGGCATTCCAGTTTCCTCCTTGTAAAATGGCATCAGAGGGGAAGCTACCACACAGAGGAGCCACCTGGCACGTAGTAAGCCATTACTGAGTAGGGGCCATCTGTGGATTCCATGCTTATGGCCATCGGCACCAGCAGAGTCCTATAAGGCAGGTGTTTTGCCTTCCTTTGACAGGTGAGGAAACAGAAGCTTAAGGAAAGGATGGTTAATTTCCCTGAGGACACATAGCTGTTGCAGACCTGAGCCAGCAATTAAAGTTGGGACGCTAACTTGTGCACTTTCTATGCTGTAAGCCCATGTGGTTTTCTTCCTGGGTAGGAATTTCATGGGCCCCGTCCCAAAGGATTCCCTTCTGGGAATAGGACTGTTTTTTCTGGTGAGGCTCAGGCTGACTCACGGTCAAATGGGGCCAATAAAGTATTTCCTGGGAATAAACTCTCTTTATGTTAACGCAGTTGGCCAACTTATTGGGAACCCCCACTCACCTCTGAGCCCTCGGTTGATTAGGGAATTGGGGGTAAAGTGCTTCCGAAATTTACCCGAATTCTGTATTAGCTGAGTTAACATGGAGGTCTCTCTCACCAGCTCACAAGGACCACACCTCAAGTGCCTAGAAGGAATGGGGAGGGGGTGCCTGGGTAGCTCAGTCGGTTCAGCGTCTGACTCCATCTCATGTCTTGATCTCAGGGTTGTCTGTTCAAGCCCTGCGTTGGAGTCCCCACTGGGCATGAAGCCTACTTAAAAAAAAAAAAAAAAGGTGGGAGGAGGGGATCTTAGATGAACACTAAATTGCTAGACTGGCAGCCAGACATGGGGACATGAGTGTCACCTTCAGTTTGACAGACACATGAGGAAGCTAGAAAATGAGAAGTCAAATTTCAAACTTTTGCAGGTGCCTAGCCCTTGCCGGGACCTTGCAGATACGCTGCTCGCAAAGAGCACTGTGTTGGCAGTCAAATAAAGCACACTCCAGAATGAAATGAGATGGCGTGTGATTGGGAGGAAGGAGTCCAAGGAGGCTCCCTATCCTCATTATCTGATTCTTCTTGCCAACCACTGCACGTTACAAACAGGACTGGGGCTTGACTCCACCGGCCAAGCTCCCAGGCCTGGGACAGCTGAGGTATGTCTGGAAGAAAGGGGGACTTTGCCAAGGCAAGCATCGCCCCTGCCAGGCAGACCAGCAAATGAACTTCTTCTTGCAGTCCCTCCATCCGAATCCTCGACCATCCAAGGCCCATTCATTTAATAAATGCAAACTCAGGAGCCCCTAAGTGCCAGGCACAGTGCCAGGCATCGAGGATACAGAGGCAAATGTGCATAAACCAAGTATGCTTTTCATCACGTGTTCTAGAAAATGTTCATTGATGTTTTCCTGATCCTGAGAGTAATGCGTGTCGGTTACAAAAAAAAAAATTAATTTAAATTGAATCACTTAATCTCCAGGGAGAAGCCCCAATAGCATTTTATGGTATTGGATATCCTTGTTAGCCAAGGAAAAGTGGGACTGGGAAAAAGGCCAGTTATGTGAATCTTCTTAGAATAAGATCCAAAATTTCAGAGTAAAAAACTTTTTTCAGATTTGATTGGGTGTTTACTTGAAAAGTAAAACTAGGGGTGCCTGGGTGGCTCAGTTGGTTAAGCGTCTGACTTCCACTCAGGTCATGATCTCATGGTTTGTGACTTCAAGACCCATGTGGGGCTCTGTGCTGACAGCTTGGAGCCTGGAGCCTGCTTTGGATTCTGTCCGTCTGTCTGTCTGTCTGTCTGTCTCTCTCTCTCTCTCTCTGCCTTCCCCCACTGGTGCTCTGTCTCTCTCTCAAAAATAAATAAAACATTTTAAAATATTTTGTTAAAAGAAGAAGAAAACTAAAAATTGTGGAAATAAGTTTATATTATCCTACATTTAACAGCCCTTGTCGCACTGGAATTATAATGTCAAGGATATCTTAGACCCAGGGCAAAAGCTTATTTGCTTTATTAGCATCTTTAAAATAACATGTTAATTTTGGAGATGAAGAAATTGAGTGCTAGATAGGCAGGTTTTGGGTGTGAATATTCCTATTATATCATAAGGTAATATTCTTTGTTTCAGATTTTGCCTTTTTTTTTTTTTTAGGACAATCACAAAAGGGTCATTTTACAAGGGTGTATTTTTTCCAAGCACTTCTCTTGATCTTTTTTATTTAAATCCATATCTTTGGAAGCATCTTAAAGTGTTGTCATCCAGGGATAATTATCAGTTAACCAACCTAAACTCAGCCAGATCGAGATTTATCAGTGGCTTTCGGTGGTTTGAGCAGTTTTCCAACATCACTTTCACTGATTTCATGAAAGCCTGCTTTTTTTTGCAGCAAGGGCTTCGTTTCCCTCAGCAGTAAATTTGTACCGTATTTGAATTGGGTCATCAGATGTCTACACTGTCTGGCAATCAGGGACAAAGGGAGACAGTTTGTTCACTGGTCCGTGTTCCCAGTCAGCTGAGAGCTGGTCATCGTAAGTCTTGCGACAGTGACAAAGTTGTGTTTTCTAACCTAAAGTCAGGGTAAGCAACGACTGGGACATGAGGAAAAGCGGAGCTAAGGAGACACCTGGGGTCTGGAACCTCGCCCACCTACCTCCTGGCGGTACGGTACCAAGAGCCGGGCAGAAGTGATGAGCAACCCCCAGTAGATCACTATTTTGAAACTTCACTGGGTCTCTCTGTGTCTACAAGGTGCCTGCCCCTGCCAAGGGGGCGAACGGCTCCATAATAAGCCTGTTTTTCAGTTCTGCGCTGGGCATAACGTGAAGCCAGAACAAAGAGGACGCGATGCTGCTTTGGGGTAAATTGTTCCCCTGGCTGGGCGGGGCTATACAGATTTTATTCACTGCAGATAAGAAAGCTTTCTCTTGGTGAGTGTGGATTTAAACGTGATCAATTAGCATTGTAGGTTCCCCTTGCATTCCCTTTCCTCACCTGAGACCAAATGCCCCGTACTTTCCAGTGACTCCCAGTGCCGGGAGCCTCAGCTCTACAGAGTATTGTGTGAGGTCAGGTTCACCAGAAGCAGAACCCGAGCTGGGCGTTTCTGTGCAAGCGATTTATTAGGGAAATGCTCTGGAAAGAAGCGGAATGAATGGAGCAGAACGGGACAGAGGAAGGAACCAAACAGATGTGCTGTCAGCTGGAGGCTGCTTTAACCTAATCCCACTGGAACCCGAGTTGCACAGCAGAGCTGGTCTCACCTGGAGGCAGAGGGATGGCCTTTTGCACCCATGCCAATCACAGGCTGCAGAATCCTTGCGGGGAAGGGCGTTGTAAGCCCCCGGGCGAAGCGGCTCCCATTCAGCCGGGAGCTGATTGAACCCACGTAGGAAAGGGGTCCTCGGGCAAGCACCCACACCATCCATACAAGGAGTCACGGTGTTTGCGTACTTCACAACTGTCGTAGGAGAGCGGGGTATGGAAATAAATGACCCCAGCAGGGCTGTATTTGTGCTGACAGGCAGCAAGAGGGTGATGCATGCTATCCCTTCCTGTAGGACCACCAGGAGCTCATGAGTCATGAATCGTACACTGAGCGCTCTGAATCCCAGAGAGGTCTGTGGCTTTTGCTCTTTCTGCTTAGCCCCACCAAGATCCAACCAGAATTTTATAATCTCCAGTAGACTGAGTAGAGTGACCGAAAGAGTCAGACTAATGCAATAAATGCTGGCTTCAATGTTACTTTCTAGCATTTTGGAATTAACAAAAAGAAAGAAATTCAGCAGCTCTTGAATAATCAATCAAAAGCAATCTTAGGCCAAGGCCAAGAAAACCAAGGGCTTCTCAAGTACCAGAGCAAGTTTTTGAAGCCCCAGTCATTCCTGCACACTCACGCAAAAACTGAAAAGGTCTTTGGGGCAATAAATCTTTATTTCAAGAACAGATAGACCTTTGACTTGAATTGAAAACCTCTCTCCTGGAGGCGTCTGGGTGGCTCAGTTGGTTAAGCATCCAGCTCTTGATCTCGGCTCAGGTCATGATCTCATGGTTCGTGGGATTGAACACTACGTCAGGCTCTGTGCTGATATTGCAGAGCCTACTTGGGATTCTCTCTCTCTCTGCCCCTGCTACACACACTCGTATGCTCTCTTGCCCACGTGTGTGTGCTCTCTCTTACTTTCTCTCACCCTCTCAAGTTGAAGGAAGGGAGGGAGGGAGAAAGAAGGGGAGGGGAGGGGAGGGGAGGGGAGGGGAGGAAGGAAGGAAGGAAGGAAGGAAGGAAGGAAGGAAGGAAGGAAGACCTCTTTCCTTCTTTGAAAGGGGTTTCTAGTGGGGTATTGAACTTCACAAAGGGAGTTTGGAACTAGGTTGAATAATCGTGTAATTTATATACATGCTGGGATGCTCTTGAGAGTAATTATACCCATGACAGGTATGAACGGGAACTGTGCCAGGGAAACTGAGAGTCAGCGTCACCTAGGCTTGGGCTGGCTGCCTCTGATGCCCACAGGCTGATTAGCTAGGATTTCAAGGAGCTTCTCCTTGGGCCAATGTGGACTCTGCTTCTGTAGGGAGGAGTATGAGGAAGGGGATGGTGACAAAGCCACCACAGTGAATCATTAGGACCAATCTTTGGGATATGCAGGTCTTGAGACAGCATTTGAGAAACTATTCTCTGGTTTCCTTATCGAAATTGCCAACACATACCCCTAGGCTCCAAGAGCAGCCCCTCACTCTGATGTGTAAATGTCGGTTTCTCTGCTGGGAGGTCTCTTCTTTCTAAGCTATGAGCTCTTCAAGGACAGGACTGACATCTTTCAGACCTGTGCCCTTCACACTGATCATGGTAGGTGATATGCTGACTCAGCTAACCCAACAGATGCTCAGGGTCTGTTCTGAATCCTGTGCCATTTCCATACTCTGGGTGTGAACTTAGCACCCATGAGTATTTGGTGCCAAGATGCACGAAGTAAGCCTTGGAAGCAGGACTGAGAAAGAGTGTTCCTGATAGTGGGGACAACTTAAAGAGAAGTGTAGAATAGTAAAGGGTGTTCGTAGAATAGTAATGTGTATGCTTATTCCCTCTAGAAAATCAGAGCTGTGGAATGGAGAAGGAGACAGGCTTTAGAATGCACCAAGAAGGCACATGACCTCATTGAACTTTGGTGTCCTGGCCTCTAGACACACAGCAAGAGCTAGTTCTGTGCCTTTGCCTTCTCCAGAATCTGCAACATACCGTCTCCCCTTGGAAGTCTTGATTTGGCTTCAGTAACTTGGATCCTGTGGGTTCTGAAGAGCCTCTTGGCTTCCCTGTGTTGTAGACACAGGTGGAAAGACAGCAGCTCGCCACGACCCCTCTCCTGGCTTTCTCAGGCCACCGTGTGTAGGGTCCAGCCCTGGTGGGCTACACAAGGAAACTTCTCCTTGTCCTTGTACCTGGGCAGGCTTGCAGGGGCCCTGCTCAGCCCTCACACACCTCCTTGGTGTGTATTTTCCTTAGAGTCTGTCTTTCCAAAACTAGCAAGACCTTGAAAGGCAGGATTCGAGTGTGGGCTTAGGAGAAAGTGTCCAGAAAGTGTCCTGTTGTCTTTAAGCCAAACCTTTGGAGACATCCAGCTCACGTGCGGCTGGTTCAGTTTACCAGGAGAGCACCGGGGTTCAGAGCCGAAACATTAGTTAAGAATGTCCTGGGTACCTGCTTCCCTTCCCAGGGGGACCATAGGTAGGGTGGGCCACCAGAGGAGGGCTAGGGGACTGGGCCTGGTCCCAGGTTCCCCTCCCACCGGAGCCAGCAGTGACTGTTGTCTGGGAACTGCCCCAAAGAAGGACCGTGTTTGCTAAAGTCTCGATCTGCCTCTTGGAGGCCACTTACACATATCTGTCCACACAGCCAGCCCATCCATTGGTGCTTTTTCTCTTTCAGGAGGAAATGGGCATTTCCTGTGAACTGCTGGAATCAGACTTCCTCAAATGCAGCGTGGGATTTCCTTTCATGAGGTCCAAGTCAAAGGTAAGGGGCAGATACAGGGCACTTCCTTCACAGAGGCCCCCGGCCCTTCCCATCAGCCACCTGCCCGGTCAGCTGCACCCCCACCCTCAGTCTTCCTCCACAACCCTGCCCTGGGCAGTGGCGCCCCAGGGGCCCTGGGCACATGTTCCCCTTTGATCCACGTGACGTACCATGAATGTGAGAGACGTACCATGGCCTTGGGACTTTGGCAAGCCCCGTCTGGTTGGCCTTCTTGAAAATCTTTCTCTGGGACATTCCATGCCACTGTGAGAGAGACAACATAGAAGAAATGTGGTCTGGGCTAGTGACCTACTGTTCTGTCACTCCCCTGAGTACTCAAAATTTTCTGAAGAGACCTCATAAAATTCTTAAAACATAAATACTGGTATTGCATTTTGTTTTTTTAAGGTGAAAGAAATTAGAGTCACTTTGGCATTTATAGGAACCCAATTTTCTGAGCTTAAATAATGTGGTCATGGTCCAGTATATTCAGACATTCATGGAACATTCTGGTGTATATCAGCCTTAGAAGAATATGCAAAGATATGTAGAAGATGTGATTTTTGGAAGCAAAACTAGGATCTAAAAGATCAGGTCTGCCTTTTGAAATGGAAGCTATTTTTTTCCTGCTACGATTTGAAGGAAATTTCACATTCCTTTGTCGAACATCCCCGCCCCCACCCCAAAAAATGAAAATTTAATCCTCCCCTCCCCTCCCCCTTGTCATAGAATCAAATTGTTTTAATCTCCAAGGCATTTTGGTCCCAATACCTGGTAGCTGTTTTGCAAACCATTTGTGAGAATATTCTAGTGAGAAAGAAGGTTTGCTTATTTCCTAGCAAATCACTCAGACCCTTCATTGTATATGTCTGCTCCAAACTACAGTGGCTCTTACATCTGTGATTTCTAACCCCTCTCCTGCTCTGTTGCTCATTCTGTCCACAGTCATCCCAGGAGAAGGGATGATGTAGCTTCCCTTAGAAAACGAGTTACAGGGGCACCTGGGTGGCTCAGTCAGTTGGGCGTCCGACTTCAGCTCAGGTCATGATCTCACAGCTCGTGAGTTCAAGCCCCGCGTTGGGCTCTGTGCTGACAGCTCAGAGCCTGGAGCCTGCTTCGGATTCTGTATCTCCCTCTCTCTCTCTACCCTCCTCTGCTCATGCTCTGTCTCTCTCTGTCTCGAAAATAAATAAACATTAAAAAAAAAAGAAAGAAAGAAAGAAAGAAAACGAGTTACAAATAGCCAGCCGGACCCTGGCCACATCCCCTTAGACTCCAGGTAGGGTGAGGAGGAGGAACATCCTGAACCCTGGACATGATTGCCCTATGGAAACATACATGGCACCTCCACACACAAATGTAATTGAAATCTTTTCAGCAACAGAAAATAGACTTAATTGAAAAACAGTGGCAATTGCCATTTCATTGTAAAATCCAGCCTGTATCCCAAATCAAACCTAAGGTGTGTCTGGCTAATTTTAGTTTAAAGATTACGTTAAGAGGAAAATTTTGTCACTTCCATGTACGGATCCTGGATCGCTTACCATAAAGAGAGGGTATGTAGTCATAAAAATGAATATAGTGAAAACAAAGCCACGTTGAATTCGGAAGCATTCAATTTTGTCAAAATTCATTAACTCTCAAAATAGTCATGGGAACCGACAGAAGTATGAATGTTGGAAAGTTGGATTTTTTCCCAGCTTGGTAATGCCGCTACCTTCCTCCCACATACAGAGGCTGAAACCATAGCGACCCTAAACCTGGAGACAGGAGGTCTAGGGGTGAGTCCCTGGAGAAGGCCCAAGAAATGACACAGCGGGGACAGGAACTGCCTCTCTCCGTGCCCACCTTGCCCTCCCCTGTGCCTGAGACCCTGTGGCTCATCAGGCTGCAGACTACCTGCAGAGCCTCATGATAACACCGTCAGCTTGCTTTTTTGGCCACGAGTTTCCCTCGGTCATGACCAGCCCACCCAGTCTCCGGCCTTCCGTTCTCCCAGGCCCCCGTCTCTGGTTTTGGTTTCTGACCTCACCTGGGTCTTTAGTGTGTTTAATTCCGATCTCCTGCCAGTTCTGACCCTGTGCTGGGACAAGACCCTTGGCTTTCCCTTCCTTTGTGTCCTCCAGCTCTGCTTCCCATCCCGTCTCCATGCCTCACCCTCCCTGGAAACTAACAACCCCTGCTGCAGCAGAAATTTCCGTCCAGAGAGGGATGTCCAGTATACATTGTATTTGATGGTCCAACGTCCATTATTTTCAGGTAGCATTCAGGGCAGTTGAGTCCAGTGTTGCAAAGTTAGACCAGTGCCTAGCATTAGTCATAAAGGAACCCAAATATTTACATATTAAATAATCAGAGACTCTCAGAGCTTGGTCGAATTTAAGAATCATTTTGTCCAGGGGCACCTGGGTGGCTCAGTTGGTTAAACATCCAACTTTGGCTCAGGTCATGATCTCGCAGTCCATGAGTTCAAGCCCCGCGTTGGGCTCTGTGCTGACAGCTCAGAGCCTGGAGCCTGCTTCAGATTCTGTGTCTCCCCCCGCCGCCCTGCCCCTCCCCTGCTTGCACTCTGTCTTTCCCTCCCTCCCTCCCTCGCCCCCCCCTCAAAAATAAACATTAAAAAAAATCACTTTGTCCAACCTCTTCTTTTTGTTGAAATGCAAAGAGGTTGAATGTCTTGGCTAAGATACATCGTTTGTGGCGGAGCCTGGTTTTATAACCCTTACCCAGAGGCCCCTCCCACATTCCCACACATGCCCAGTATGTACCTGGTGAAAACCATTTGTTCAGGGCAGTCTGTCCCCAGTCACAGGATGCTCACCCCTGGGAGTACCTGAGACGATTGTAGGTCCCGAGATTATTTTAGGCAGAACAGGGAAACTGCACTCAACGACATTGACTCTCAGTGAGACAGTCATTACCTGGTCAACACCCTTTCTCCCTAATCGTATGCAGGAGAAGGTCTCTGATAGTGCTGGCATGTGGTTTAACACCTTCCTGTCACTTGCTAATCTCCCTCTCACCAAAATAGAGTGGACCTTCCGGCTCAGGGCCTTCAGCAGGCAACAGAATGCTTTGTTTTCATTTATGTTTATGACAGTCCTCTCTTAATGGTAAGGGACGCTGGTTCCCATCTGTGATCGGGAATAGAAAGTTTCCTGTCTTTAGGGACCCCTAGGTGGCTCAGTCGATTAAGCATCCGACTCTTGATTTCAGCTCAGGTCATGAGATCAACCCCTGCATCGGACTCCTTGCTAACAACACGAAGCCTGCTTGGGTCTCTCTCTCTGTCTCTCTCTGTCCCCTGCTACTCTCTCTCTCTCAAAATAAATAAACTTAAAAAAAAGTCTTTAAACAAAAAGAGTAAGGCAGGAAAAGTACAAAGTAAATGACACAGGTGATACAATATGCAGATGTTGCAGACTTTAGGAAAATGGTGTGTGAGTGATAATTAGAAAGCTGCCTGGTTTAAAGGACAAGCCTATCACTTCCTAGGGAACCCCAGTTGCTGAAAAGGACAGCGTGCCTCTCACCAGAGCGCCCTCCGGGCCTGGCTTTCCTGCGAAAGCTGTATCTCTGGCCTGGCAACCAGAAAGATACACGTGAAAAATAAAGCTTGCCATGCAAGTGGGCTTCCAGAGGTCATAAACTGCAGAAGACTGTAGCGGTTAAGTTCGGAATGCCTGCTAACGCCAGGCGTCACTTTCTTTTCCCCCTAGTATGAATTCAGCGTGATCTTTGACACCAGCCACGTGTCTGGGGAAGAGGAAGTTCTTAGCTTCATCGTTACCGCTCAGAGGTAAGGGGGATTTCATTTTTTTTTTCAAAGATAACAGAGTTATGCACATGGGAGAGGACATGGCCAGGTCATGCTTTGATGAGGCTCAGGACGCTGAGGAGGAAGAAACGGTTCAGCAATGAAGCCCCAGGCCGCGGGGTGGAACCACATCTCTCAGGGGTGGCGCTAGTCTAGGTCTGCTTATGCGGCTACCGGGCCAGACAGAGCTCGGAGTGTCTGGGGATCATCCAGTCGGAGCTGATGGTTTTTACAGCCAAGGAGAGACAGACCGGGAGAGGTGAGGATTCTGAGCCAAGCTCATTCGTTCACAAACTTCCCCCGTGGGTTGTCGGACGGAGTCAGCTGTTTCTCACGAGCACACCGTCGCATTCCCTGACGTGGAGAGAGGGCCCTGCAGTCGGAGGGCCTGGCCGAGCCCGTGATCAGAGGCCCCGAGACCTACTCCGCAAGAGAGAGCTTGTCCTGGAAAACCTGTGGGCCGATAGTGAGGGCGGGGGGACGATGCAGGGCGGCTCCTGCCCTCCGCACGGTGCTCCCGCCCCTCTCTCTGCAATGTATCCTCGAGCCCCAAGGGCCTTGGGGGTTGTCAGCTGCCTCCACAAGCCAGGACCCACACGCACCTTGAAGCGCCATCGGGGTAGCGGTCGGCTGACAGCTGGGATGGACGGAGAGGTATTTAGGTGGGTGAATAGGGGAAAAAAAAAAAAAAAGCTTCGATTGAGCTGTAGGGTGGACACCCAAGCCTATACCTTTGTGATTTGAATTTTCTTTTTCTGGAAATGATTTTTTAAACTCACCGGAAATGTTGCCAAGTGTAATTCAAGGAACTCCCACATAGCCTTTGCCCAGCATCACCCAGCGGCCACACTTTGCTCCATTTGCTTTCTCATTCTCTGTGTGTGTGTTTTTTTTTTCTTAATCATCTGGAAGTAAGTTGCAGAAGTCATGCCTCCCTCCCGTAAGTACCTCAGGGTGCACGTCCTAAGAAGGAAGCCATTCTCTTAAATAACCACATAGAGTTAGCAAATTCAGGAAATTTGACTGCTGATACAATGCTGTTATCTACAGTCTGTGTTCCAATTGCCCCCAGTCGTCCCAGTGACTCTTCAGTCACTTTTCACTGGTCCACAGTCCAGTCAAGGATCACGCATTGCTTTCAGTTATCATGTCTTATCTATAGTTGCCTTAACCTCCAAACAAACTTTCATGCCACGAGTCCTAAGTCCATCCTGGAGGTGGTCTGGAGATCTGAACCAAACTCCCTGAAGGCCAAGGTCAGGCAAGGACCACTGAAAAAGGTGAGAAAACAAAACGAAGAACCTGCATGATTAATAGAGGCCAGGAAGTCGGAAGACCAGACACCGAGTGAGCGGTCAAGGACCAAAAGTCAACCAGGGAGAGATGCTCTGTGGAGTCACAAGGTTATTGGCACAGGGTTCCGACCTGAAAATGCGCAGGATCCGGGGTGCAGAGGGAGGCAGCGAGCTCAGCTTCATGAAACTAACCCAAACCTTCCTATGAGGAGAATGCCCTCAGGAGCTGAGAATGACAATTCTAGAGAATGACATGTCCTGGACTCTTCAAATGAGCCCCGTTGGGGCCAGCTCAGGGGCGACGTGCCGCACGGGATAACAGGCACCGACTCAGCCACGTCTCCGGCCCCCAGATACAGCAAGAGTCATGCTTGGGACCATCTGCCCACCCCCCGTGCACGATTGCCAAGTGGCTGTCATGGGCAAAGGACCGAGCTGGGGCTGAGAGGGATCCTGGATGAGTGAGGGGGAGTCTTGCATCCCAAACCGTCTCAAGAAGGCTCCAGTCTAGAGTTGGAGGCAGACACGCAGCTTCCTACAGGGGAGGAGAGAGGAACTAGCGAGGGCAGGCACGCTTCGCCCCTTCAGTCTGCAAATGTCCGAACACTTCCCACAAGCCAGTGTGCTGCGTAAGACACTGGCACAGGCCCTCCTCTTGGAGAACCAGTGGGCTGGTAGCAGGGGGACAGATAATGAGCAAATGACTGCGTAACGTCAGCGAGAGACCAGGAGACAGCGGGATTCATCCAGCAAGCGGGACGCATTCGCCGGCAGTCCTAAAGCATCTTCTTTTTGTCCTGTACTCTCTTTAAGCCCACTCAGGGGACTTAAACCCCCATAGGGGGTTCTTTGGCTGTCCTAGGAGGGGGTCCAGGACAGTCCTGTGCATTCTGAGGTCTCAATCACTTCAAGCCTCACAGCACATTCACAAACCTGTGATTAAGGTGTCCCTTGAAATAATCAAAATTTGATTTAAAGTGAAGGCTCTCGCCCCTTAGGGTGGGCAAGCGGCAGAAGGGAAACCTACCTGTGTCTCTCTCTCTCTCTCTCTCTCTCTCTGTCTGTCTCTCTCGGGAATGGTCTTGCTTCCCTCCAGGGATGCTGCTCCTGCCCCCTCTTTCCCTGGGAGAGTTCCTGAGCCCCCGAGGCTCGCAGCAGGGCTTGTGGGAGGTGTGTGTGAAGCAGGAAAAGTGCCCGTCCCTTAACAGGTGCTGGTGTCTACACTCCCCCGGCCGCAGGGGTGTTTGCAAGCTAACTCTTGCCTTTGCACAGCCAGCCCCCTGCTGCGGGTTCTCAGCTGCTCTCCCTCCTCATATCCTCCAACCTCAGCCTGTCCACAGCTAGAGACCCGTTCAGCTGAGGCTACCCTCAGGGACGGGACCAAAGGGGACCCCACACTGGCCTTCACACAGAGTCCTTACTCAGTAGCCTCAGCCCTGCTGGTCTCTGGATTCTTCATGCCCCTCTCTCTTCACTGGGCCAGGAGAGGGAAAGCCAGACGCCTTCCCCTACATTCTCTGGGGATGCACCCCACCCCCCACCCCACAGCAAGGTGCCCTGAAGCCTGAAAGGGCAGACACCCTGCCCCCACGAGCACTTCTCTCTAAAAGCTGTTTCTCCAGAAATCCTCCTTTCTCTGCTAGTACATCCTTGACGTTTCAGCTTGGATTTTTTGCCCCCGACCATAGGAAATCCTGGTCTGGTGCTTTCCTCTGAATCTTGGCATCTTTTATACCCCAGCCAAACCATGCATCAGAGCCAACATACTATCACCCACCCCCCACCCCCCCAGTGATTGTTGAATTTTCACAGACGCACCAATTCCCCAGAGTCTCGACTGAGATCCTTCCCAAGCCCTGAGTCTGTCCATTCTCTGCAGTCCATGCCGGGCCCCTCACTAATGGCTTTGCCCTCAGGTATCCCATCTCCATCTCTAGCCGCTGGTTTGGGAAGCTCAGGTCGGTCCCCAACAAGCACAGACCAGCAGGCACCTCCGGTGAGATGCAGACACAAAGAAGCCCTGATTGTATCTCCCACTGCCCTTCGCTTTTGTTTTCCTTTGAGGCCTTCCTCAGTCTCCGTGTTATTTAAAGCTGGCAGCATTCAGATTCACTTTCCCTTGGGAATGACTGGATGCCAGAAGCATACATTTTCAGAGCCCCTCGGTCCACAACCACGGTCGCCTCTTTTGGCTTCCGTGCCGTTTCTGTATTTTCTTTCTTTCCTTTCTTTTTTTTTTTTTTTAAAGCATTATCACTAATATTTCAGAGAATGTTCTCTCTCCTAAAACTAAGAGTGCCGCATGTCACAGTGTTTATTTGGCTCTCTTTCCCTCGCGTTTTCGTGTCCGACTTCCGCTCCAGAGGCAATGACTCTCTGGCCTTCGGTTCAGCGCTAGTCGGACGTGGTGAACAAACACTAAGCGCGTGTAAAAAGTAGACGTCAATACCAACAGCCGTGATTGTTCGCAGCCAGCCCAGCAAGGCCGGAAATGCTGCAGAACCTTCTAGCCTGGCAAGGGGGGACCGCGCCACGGGCTACTAGCGTTTCAACGCCGATGACCACTGGCGGGGCTTGCGAGCTTCGGGCTTGTGTGAGACTTGGTTATTTCCCATGCGTACTGTTTGAAGATCACACGGTTCCCGGCCACCTAAAATGTGACTGCGACCTAACAGAACTGCATACAAAGCATAGAGAAGATGGACTCTGTTCCCATCGCTAGAACCCAGAATGGCTTCCCCGGGGAATGGCATTTACCAGAAGAGTGTGTTTTCAGGCTGAGGACACAGAGGCACGGCGTCGAGAGCTCACACAGGAGAGCCTAAGACCCACTGCAGGTGGTGGGCATTGCAAGGTTCGTGAGCCATCTCTGGGGAAGGCTGGGGAAGACGACTGACGGAGGAGATCTGGCTGGGCCACGGAAGGCCCACGTAGCTCAGGAAGTCCGCCCTCCATCCCAAAGGCAGAAATGTTTTTGAAGCAGGAAGTGACGCGTGCCACGGTTTGCCCACAGAGCACGAGATCGTTGAATTTAATAAAAGGAGGCAAATAGCCGATCAAACCTGGAAATTCTCATTCTCCTGCTGAGTCTTGGATCCACAGAAAACCCTGTGGTCGGGCAGACCCATCAGGGTGCACTCTCCGTCCCTCTCCACCTGGGACAGTCGATATTCCTGGGCAGGAAATAAATGACATCGGAAGCGACTTCCCTGGTTAAAAAGAGGAAACTCCACCTGCCTTCCAACCCCACCCAGAGCTAATCAGTGGTCAGAGAAGGAGAGCCCAGGGCACCCCGGTGAAAACTCTATCTGTCAGAATCACATGTCCGTAGACTCCAGCTGTGCCCATTGGAATCACCCCAGGGGGCTTTCAAAGCTACCTATGTCTGGTCCACCCTGCAGAAATTCGGGTCTATTGGTCTGCATGAGATCTGAGCTTCGGCAGCTTGAAATAGTCTCATCAGGTGATTCTAAGAAGCAGCCAAGGCTGAGAACCACTATCCGGGGTCCCTGCCTCTAGACTGGGCACATTTCCACTCAGCAAACACCTATTAAGCGGGTAGTACGTCTCAATGCAGTGCTGGGCACATAAGAAATCATGCTAATAACTTACTAAAATCAAGAACACCCCCTTTTGTGCATTAATACTGCTACATCGCATCAGGGGACACGTAGTAGTGGCAGCTTACGTAATTGAAATAGAATCTTCTAGCCTTTGAATCACAAATGTTAAGGAAGCTGTATTATATGTTAAACATGCAGCGGAATATTAGCCGGCACTCATTTCTTGCCAGATGGTGGGAAAACTGGTCTCACTGCCCCAGAGGGCGGCCTCAGCTCTTGACTCCCTGTTATGCCTGAAAGATCCCTAAAGCCCCTTATCTTGAAAGCCACAGTTAAAATATCAATCGTCCAGTCCTCCCCGTCACCACCCTTTGAAGATCTCCTGCCTACTTGTGGATTTAGGAGGACATAAAGTTGAGGCTAAACAGTCCTCCAGAGCTCTCTCAGCAGCCTGGCTCTGCAGACCCTGGGAAAGCATCCCAAGTCACGAGCTTGCAGAGTGACCGGAAGCCTTTTGATGTCTGGCCTCTGTATCTCAACTTTTCAACTTCAGTCGGTCTGGAGCAGTCACTCGATGACAGATGAGACCGTTGGGCCCGAGCGGCCAGCAGCCACAGGTGGCTGCACAATTGGTAGGGCAAGGGGTGGCGCTTCCTTCAGGAACCCATTACTCAGACCTGGCAGGATGCCGGGTGTGGGGAGGGGGCAGGCCAGGGCGTGACTGTCCCATCCATTCTGCAGCCTGGTGGGCCTCTAGCAGTGATTCTAAGGCTTTTATTGCCCACCCCACCCCCACCCCCCGCCCCGGGGAAGGAGAGGCCAGGTGGACACCTGACAATCCGGCTTCGTCAGACTGGCTGCCCTCTGAGTGATGGATGTCACCCCAGATGCGGAAGACGGATGAAGAGCCAGGGGTCAGAGTCACAGAGCACCATTGTTTCAGAACAATAGGAGAAAGAAGGAGAGGGCATGTGGGCTGCTATTTAAGTATTGTTGCCTTTAGCACTTTCTGGTGGGAGAGGAAGGCAGTGGGGGCAGAAGGAGGGCAGGGAGCAGGCAGGAACTCTGCCTGCCTCAGGGAATGGGGGTGGTGGGGAGCGATCCAGTGAGCCGTGCCCAAACCTCAGCAGGTCTCCGGGCTACTGCATTCCACCCCTGGAAGATGAGCTTGGCTTCCAGCCGGGGTCCCACACTCAGGCCATGTGGTAGAACCCATCATCTGGGAAATGTAACAAAATAGTAAAAGCAAGTTCCGTCTTCTCTCTCCCTCTCCTCTTCTTCCTCCCCCTCCACAACCTCCCAAATCTCCTACCAGATTTGGAGGAGGAATCACAATGGAAAAGCCCTCGTTTGGGAGTCAGACTGACCTGGTTTGCTCTGGGTCCCTTTGGGCAAGCTCCCTAATCTGTCTGAGCTGCTCCTTACCTGTCAGAGGTGGGTAATCCCTTCCGGGTTCCTCTTAGGACCCAGTGAGATCATGCTGTGCAATATGCCTGGCACAAAGCGGCCACCCAACAGCATCAGCCTCCTTGCCCTCCCCTTTCCAGAAAGACCTCACAACACTCCCCTTTCTCACTCCAAAGGGGACACCTGTGTGTGGACATGCCGCAGCCAGAAGTCTCCAGAGGGAGCCCCCGTGATCTTTCTCATGACAGGATTGGCCAGGGCCTCTCTCCCGGGCTCGGCTGCTCGGCTCCATGGCTGGTGGGTGAGGCCCCCAGCTGGGCAGCAGCTGCTCAAGTCCAGCAGACCCTTTCCCAGCGGCAGTGCCCGCACCTTGCCGGCCCGCCGCTCGCGGAACAAGCACTTACAGAAGTCGCATGCGCTGGTGGTGTCCGCCCATAAGCGTTCAGCACTCCCCTTGCCCCTGCACCCACCGGCCAGCTTTCAGCTCCCAGCACCTGCCCCTCTGCCGAGGCTTTCTCTGGCCAGAGCCCACCCACTTGGGTGCGTGGGGCAGGTGCCAGGAAATGCATGCTCCCTGTCCCCCGAGTGGCGGGTCTCAGGAGTCCGTGGACCAAGACCCACCTCCCTGGGAAGACTGAGTTGGGAAGACGAGCTGTGTGTTCCACGCTGCCTCCCAGATGCCCCTAGCGAGACCAACCCCAGTACAGCGCCGACCGCCTGCACCGTGTGCCTTCTTCGTCTTCCTTCCCTTCCCTGTCTCCCTCCTCCACTCCCAACTGGTGTCTCTGGGGGTCACCTCCCCGACACCCTACCTGTACTCACATCTTGGGAAGGGGATCGCAACTGGGACAACACAGTGCCCACCGTGACTCTGTACACGGACCGGAAACAGAACTGAGGACACGTAAGGTGCACAGTCAGCCCTCGGAGGGTGACGGACTGAGGTCTAACTCGGAACAAACAAGCCTGCTGCCGGGTAGCTGGCACTGACCGGCACTCACCCCTCTCCCTCCCGCGCAGTGGCAACGTGGAGCGCTCCGAGTCCCTGCATGACAACACCCTCACGCTGACGGTGCCGCTGATGCACGAGGTGGACACGTCCATCACTGGGTGAGTAGCCAGGCCGGCCAAAACACAGGGGGACCCCGCGGTGGCACACCGGGCCTTGCTTGTATTTGCATGAGTAGCCAGGAGTCCGGGGCCCTGCCGGTCCCACTTCTTCCCAGCTTTGAAATGCAGGGCAAAAGCTAGAGCTACTGGCCCGTGCCCTCCTCCCTCCTTGTTTTCTCCTCTTTCCCAGCTACCCACCCACCTGCTGGGTAACACAAGAAGTTGGACGGCAAGGTAAAGCCCCATAATTTCTTTGAGCGTTCTGTACACCTTAATGTGCGTGTTTTCCCGGCACCCACCCCTCCAGAGTGTCATGATGTCTGGGATTCAAATCTCAGCCGAACGCTGCTGGGCCAGAAGTTACAGCCAGATGTGTCCCAGCGACCCTGGCTGGCTTGCAGAAAGGTCCACCTTTCCGATTAGCTTCACAGTCAGCGCTGGCTTTGCATGCTTCTGTTAACCCCTTCTGCGGTGGCTCTTCCCTACGTCTATGGTGGTCCGGAATGGGCAGGGAACAAATCCAACGGGCACGGCGTCTGCCCAGGGGGAAGTCCACGGCCACTCAGCGTTGCTGGCGTTGGAAGGCAGGGCTGCAGGCCGCAGGCTGCAGGGACCCAAAGCAACCCGGGTGGTTTTCAGCCAAAGCCCAGGCCTGGAAAAATGAGAACTCAGTTCCTGTTTCTGGCTTCAGAAAACAGAGCACATACCTCTTTGATAGTGGAAAAAGGATTTGCACAATTAAGTGTAGATCAAATGAGGACCCACTGAACCCCTGCCCCGATGCAAGCTGAACTTTCTAGAGGTTCAGAGTTTCTCATTTTTCACTTCTCAAGTGCTTCTGGGTCCCGGCCTTGGCTAGAAGCGGGAGCGTTAACGCACTGCAGAAGGGCCATTCTGCAAGAGTTCACATGCCGCTGGGTGCCTGCAACGAGCCTCTGGGCGTGCTTGCACTCTGGGCGTTTTAGTCAAGTCTTTGAGACAGGAGGCATCAGAGGAATATATTTGCAAGTTAGCATAGATCTGCCTCTGTTCTATTTTTAACCACGTGCGGTTTATTTACTTGCCTCATCAGAGGCACGGTGAGAATACGGCCTGAACCAAGCCCTGCCCTTGGGGAGGAAAGAGAAAACACTGGATCCTGCTGTCAGGCCCTAGGAGGCCTCATTGTGGAGGCGTTAACAGCCCCCACTGAAGCCATCAGTTACACACCCGCGAGTCAACCTCTGACCTTTCCAGGAACGTAAAACAAGGCTAGTTTAAAGGAATCAGTTCTTGCCATTTGGTCACTCCAGAAACTCACTACATTTCTAAAATAGTACATGTAAGTTGGAAGTAGATGAATTGCTGTCCGTTCAGGTTTGGTACCAGAAATCTTACATTACCGTGTCTGGGCAAGTGAGTGGCTTCTAGAATGTCATCTAGAATCCGTGATTTGTCTCGGAATTCGAGTGAGTCCGAGCTTGGTTTCGTCTCAATTTTGTTCACATGGGCAATGTGGAAAGCATCGCTACAAACTGAGCTCGAATTCTTAACCACATCTTCAATAGCCACTGTTTGAAGTCTGAAGAAAAATGCTATCATTGAACAGACTCAGCTTTTAATACCTAATTTCTCGTGGTTTTGGTGGTCTGACATTTAAGTTGTTTTAATGAATCTGTCGGAGTGGGGTGTAGGACGCCAGATACATAATTCATTTATATTTATTTCTTAAAAGCTTGTCGTGTTATTCCTCAATCCCCAAAATGTTTTTCAAATGATAGAACATGTATAATTTTGTGATCCACTTTAAAAAAAAAACAAACAACAAACAGCTGAACTCAAAGCTACCATTGTCGTCGTCTTCCTTTTAGAAATGTAATCTCAGTACATATTTGTATGTGTAGTTTATTGATTTAATATAAAAAGACATTCCTGGAAGCTTCTGTTTAGGAAAACATAAATCTGGCTGTGTCCATTTATAGGAAAAAGAAGTAACAATTCCAGAAGGGAAGGGTTTGGTGAAGACACTGGAGGGAGCAAGGTTCTAAATTAAATAGAGACAGAGGTTTGGGTTCTCAGGACAACTGTGACCGTGGATTGCTTGACCGAGGTTTAGGGTGACGGATTAAATGCTTTCCTCTTTCAGAATCATGTCTCCAACCTCCTTTGTGTACGGCGAGTCTGTGGATGCATCCAACTTCATTCAGCTGGATGACACGGAGTGTCACTTTCAGCCCCTCAACATCACCCTTCAGGTACCCACCCCTGGAGACTGTCTCTGTCACTGAGGGCCCACGGAAGGGCCCATGAGATGGATCTTCTACTGAAAAACAGCTAAAGAACTAGGCTCTTTCCGGGAGAAACTTGTCCCAGCCTGCTTGGCTAGAGTGTAGTGTGTGTGTGGCCGGGGGAGGGGGGGGGGGAGGTTTCCGTAACCACACAGAATTAATCCCTTCCCTGTCTGCTGTATAGACCCCTCTGCTTTTCAACACTTGGAAGGAGAACTGTGTGATAAACCCCAGCTTTCCCCAAGAAGGCCTCTGGCCAGCATCCCAACCCAACTGGCCCCAAAGGATCCCTTTGAGTTCTCCATCATTATTCAGCTTATGGAGAGGGCAGCCTCATGCATTTGCTTTGTCCCCTTTTTCCTGGGGTTCTTCATGCTGACTCGGCCTGAAGGAACAGGGACAGCCATTCACAAGTGCTGTCTTCCAGTAGCAAAGTCGTGTGAGAATGTGTAAGCTCCCCACGGGAGGCAGCGTGCTGCTCCCTCATGGAGCCGTGGCTGGCTCTCCCTGGTCATAGAAGCACATTTTCAGCAGGCCCACCCGGTGTGGACCCTGGACATCATAAGGAACACCATTCATTCTCTAGATCAGGGTGGGCAAACATCTTCTGCCAGAGGCCAGCAGGTAAGGATTTTAGGCTTTGTGGGCCACGCAGTGTCTGTGTATGTGTATATATATATATATATATATATATATATATATATATATATATATTTCCCAACTATTTGAAAGTGTAAAACCATTCTTAGCTTGCAGCCCATGCCAAAAACAGGTGGCAGGCCAGATTTGGCCTACAGGCCAGTTTGCCGACCCTCATTGCGAAGTATAAATTCTCAGGCCAGCACTGTTCGACTTGAACATCTTTGTGTGTTAAGCTAGAGGGACCTCGGCCTCATCCAGTCCATTCTCCTCAGTTGGCAAACACTGGTCAGGCTCTGACGGGACAACCCTGTGTGGCCAAGCCCCCTGCCAGGAGCTGTGGATGAAGTGAAGGGAGATGAACCCGGCTGACCCATGGTGCACTGGAATCTACACCCCACATCCCTCCATTCCAGCTCCTAGAGCTGTCCCCGGCCTCTACCCGTTCGTCCCCATAGAGAAGATGGTTTTCCAGTCTGGCATCGACTGCCATGACCAATAATTACTATTTTCTTTCCCCACGGCCACTCCTGGGTGGACTGAAGGGATGAGAAATAATCATGGGGTGTGGGTCTAGAACGAGGCGGTGAAACATTTGTGGGATCTCCCAAACAATGGTCTTCCTCTCTCTAAAGTGTTGTCCCAGGCAAGAGACCTCTAAAACTGTGATGAGGGACGCATGTTCCCAGCTCAGAGAGGAGGTGCTTCCTGACCAGCTAAGCCCCTAGTGTCACACCCTGTGCTTAGTTTCCAGGGAAAAGGGGAAGATGGGGTTAGACCTGCTTTCGAAGCCTCACAGTGATTGCTGTGAGTAGGACCTCTGGGTTTCTGAATCGCTTCTCAGAATTAGTTTATCTTTCTCCGTTGCTTTTTGTAATTGGATAGAAAACAGATAAAGACCAGATGGAGTGATTTCGTTCACTTAAATCACTTTAATTACTTACCCACTCTTAGCGGTAAGTTTTGGAGGTGTCTTACAACAAAAGATACAGTCCAGAAAATGATTCAGAAGGGTTCACGTGACACACACCATTAATGAAGAGGGTATAGGTGTTAAGAGAGAAGACAAGAGTCGGAGTTATACTGAAGATCCAAAAATGTTCTTATCACCCTCTAAAATGAAAGAAGGAAAGAAAGATCAATGCATCTGAGGGCATGCGGTCAAGTCGTGTTTCTCTGAAGGCATTTTTGCAGGGAGCTTAAGGTCTGGTATTCAGGCAAAAAGCTTTCTTCACATCTGACCCGACATAGGATACAGGCTGGAGAAGGGGGCCAGGAATGAGTGGCCGGGCCATGCCCCTTAGATAAATCTCTTGATTAGCAGTTGCCTGAGGAAGTACACGGCATTCCGTTCAGGATTAGGGGAGCTGACTGAGTCCGAAAGATGGATAGCGTGTGTCGTCGATTAGAAGGCATCCTCTTGTGCCAGCAAAGCTGACAGTTTCCTTGAGGGTGCTCTGGTGACTCATCTTTCTGATCTAATCGTCACTATTATGACTGAAACGTAGGATGGCCACCGACCAGGCTGATGGTCCTAATGACCAAGGAACGGAGCTAGTGGGGGAGGGTAAGATCAGGAATGTGGATAAATCTGTTCCGTATTTCCTCATTCTGGCAGCATCGCTGCTGAGGAAGGGCATAAGACTTTCCGTACAGCGTGGTCTTTCTGTCTTTTCCAAAGCTATTATTCAACAAGCTACTAATTGTTTAAAGACTTCACTGCAGATGCAGACAGGCGAAAGGCAGAAATACTAGCCTTGGGCCTGCCTTCTGCCTTCCATCAGACTTTTCTTAACAGGAACACAATCATCTGTTGAGCCCTGATAGGCTGTCTTTTTTTCATCGAGAGTTCGTCATTTCTCTCACCTGAAAAATAATGGTGGAAAAGAACACATCTGCCGCACGAGAACATTGGCGGAGAATCCAAGCTTAAGGCGTTTGTTAAAAAATAACCGTGGTAACACGGGGCCCTCTCACCCGTCCTGCGGTAGTGAGTGAACTAGCGAAGAGCAAAACCACTTTCTTCTTTCTCCCCCCCCCCCCCCCCATGGTTTTCGTCGGCATTCCGTCAGACAAGTCAATAATTGTCTTTTCAATTCTGCGCGCTCATGTTTCACTTCCAATTCGTTCCTTCAGTTGTGGTTAGATACTCCTTCCTTTTCTTGCGTCTTGGGGCGGTTGTCTTTGGTGGGTTTTGTTCTTTTTGAATCAAGAGCTGGCAAGCACCGCTCCTCCCCTCCGTCATGTCCCTGGGCTTTGAAGCAGAACCAACTACTGCGGAAACAATGAGCATGTGGTTTTCTAGGGACGAGCTGGCTGCAGCTCGATCCTGAGACGTCCTGTCGGTGTCTGCAGACCTGGCCAGATTTCCCTTCCCCTCCCGGCTCTGCCCTTCTGACCCCAACTTCAGAGACGCCTTGAATCCCCGAGTTCTGTCTCTAGTCCCCAGGCCCCAGAGCAGCCTTTAGCTGCTTCTGTCTCTTCATTCTACCCATGTTTTGGTTTTTTTTAAAACAATAACATCTTTATCGAGATATCGTTTTTCTCCCGCAAAGTTCACCCGTTTAAAGTGTGCAGTTTATGGATTTTTGGCTTGTTTACAGAGTCGTGCAACCATCATCGTCACCTAATTTTAGACCATCTTCGTCACCCCCCGAAAAGGAGCTCCACAGTCTTGAGCAGTCACTCCCCGTGTTGGCGTTTCTATTGCCGCTGTAAGAAATGACCACAAACTCGGTGGCTGAGAACAACATAAATGTATTACCGTACAGTTCTAGAGGGTCAGAAGTTCAAAATGGGTCTCATCGGGCAAAACTCAAGGTGCCAGCAGGGCTCTGTTCCTTTCTGAAGCCACTAGGGGAAAATCTGTCTTACTTTTTCCTCCTTCTATGGGCTGCTGCGTTGACTCATGGGCCCCTTCATCTTCAAAGCCAGCAATGGCCAGCTGCGTCTTTCTCAAAGTTCACCCCCCTGATTCTGACCGTCTCCCTCTTCCCTGTATAAGGACCCTTGTGGTTACATTACACCCACCTGGATAGTCCAACGTAATCTCTTCATTTTAAGGGACACTGATTAGCAACCTTAGATCCCCCTTGCCATATAGCGTGTTCACGATTTGGTTCCTTGGATTTGGGGACAGGGACGTCTCCAGAGGCCATTCTTCTGCCTGCCACATCTCCCGTATCCCGGCCCCAGGCAACCACGAATCTACCTTCTGTCTCTACACCTCTATCCATCTTTTTTATTCTCCTTCATACTCCATTTTTGCCTTGAGTTCCATTCTCGACCTTTTCTCCATCCCCTTTCCCTTATCTGTCTCTTTGTGGCCACTGTCTTTCCTCTCATTTCTTAGGACATGATGCGATTCTGGAGACAGAAAACAGAGAGGACTATCGGGGGACGGGGGGGGGGGCGGGGGGGGATGGGAGGATAAAGTTTTGCAGGACCAAATGCTGGGGCAGAAAAGAGGTACACAGATGTCCTCAAACAGGATTAGCAAGAGATCAGCTGTAAGTTATGGAGAAACCCTGATCAGCCGGTGGTGTAGTAAGAACAGCCCTTTCTGTAAGTTACATCATTTGGTTTGGGGAAAATTCACTTCGTCTCCTCTGTTACCTCAAACTGTAAAAGCAGGACTTGGACCAGATCAGTGCTTCTGAAACTACAGTTCCTGGGCCAGTAGCGTCAACATCTTCTGGGAACTTACTAGAAGCCCGTAAACCCCCTCACAACACCACCCCCCCAACAGACCTACTGCAGAAACTCTGGGCACGACTCTCCCCCAGTATATGTTTTAACCAGCCCATCTGATTATTCTGATGTATATTAAAGTTTGAGAACCACGGGACTAGACTATGTTTATATTCCCACCAAGTGTAATAGCCGATGAGTAATTCCTAGGTATGTAAAAGGAAATAAAATTTTTAGCAGGAAGAAGACAAAGACATGCTGAAAGGGAACAAGGTAATTTGGAAGTTTGGGGGGTTTAAAATGTGTATTAGGAGGATTTCTGTTTCATTAAAACCTGCCATTATTCAATATCTCAGATCACTTGAAGTCATGACCTTTTAGATCCCAAACCCTACAGTCTCTGTGGGAGTATCTACTGCATGCCATGAAACGAAGATCTGTATTTCTATTAAAACTCACTGTGTGTGTCTCACACCCACAGGTCTATAATACTGGGCCAAGCACCCTTCCTGGGTCATCTGTCAGTATCACTTTCCCCAATCGACTGTCATCTGGAGGTGCAGAAATGTTTCATGTCCAGGAGATGATGGTGAGTTCTCGCTTATTGTCACTGTTGCCTTCAGATTCGAACTAGCCCATTCACATTTTGCCTTCTACCCCGAGGACCCAGAAAGTTTAGCTCATTCCAACCTTTAGAAACATACCTGGAGAAGCCGGGGACCCTCGACACCTGAATTTCTGCATTGGGACAGTTTGGTTAACGCCATAAGATCTCTCTGGGGATGGGGAAGGGTTGATGATGAACATGACTTCTGGGATAGACTTTTCTGGTTCTGGAAACTCCTGGCAACCTTAGGTGTGGCTAAGGCTACATTTTTCTGAGGGGAAGATCCACAGCATTCAGGAAGATTCTCACGGGGTCACCGAGGCCTGGGGGATGAAGGCTTAGTTCCTAAGACAGAGGTGTAGATTGAAACTGACATTTATATACAGAATGTGTAGTTCCACTTGATTCTATGTCAACTGTCGATTTTATCTCAAGGGGAAGTTTGACAGCTAGTATGTGATCATCCCTCCCACCTCCTTGAAACAGCCTCCTTGGTTCCTCCTTTCTCACTGGCTTTTCTCCTCGTCCCCCCAACATCTGTAGGGCTCGAGGTCAATCTCAGAGACCTCACCCAGACTCGTGGCCTTGTATTCAATGTGTGCTGATGACATCCAGCCCAGACTTCTCCCATGAAATCCAGACTTGAATGGTTAACTGCCTTCAGGCCATCTCTATCTAGATGCCTGACAGGAATCTCAATCTTCTCCAAAACTGTGGCCTTCTCAGTGGTCCCCTTCCAAATCTGCTGCTCCCACAGCCTTCCCCGTCTTTGCAAATGGCTGCTCAGTCTCTCCAGTTATTCAGATCAAAGACCTTGGATCATCCTTGACGCCTCTCTTCCCATACTTCACTTCTGATCCGCCAGCACCCCACTCGCAGGCACCATCATCTGTCTTCAGTTATCGCAGTAGCCCCTCACTTGTGTCCCTGCTTCCTTCTGGGCCCCCCTGCAGTCTGTTCCTGGCCCAGCAGCAGAGCGAGCCTCCCAAAATGTGGGTCAGGTCATCTTAATCCAATGGCTTACCCACCCCCGAATCTTCCGGCACCCCAGCTGGCCCACAGTCTGTCTCCTGTCGCTCTGTGACCTCAGTTCCTCCTCCTTGACCACTCTCTCCACTCCTGCCACACTGTCCCTTGCTGGTCCTAGAGCACAGCAGACACTTTCCTACCTCCAGAACTTGCCCTTGACCTTCCCTCTACCCAGATACCCTTCCCCCAAGGGGCCGCATGACCTCCAGCTTACTTCCTTCAGCTGTGTGCTCAAATACCACCTGCCCAGTGACACCCTCCCTGGCCGGCCTTGGTCCCGGCACTCCTCATGCCCTTTTCCTGCTCATACTTCACTGTCACCTTCATCACCAGCTGACATTCCATGTGTTTTCATGTTTGACCAGTTTATCTGCCTCCTCCTGGCCCCCTACAGTATAAGGACGAGGGTTTCTCTCTGCTCACTGTGATATCTCCAGACCCTAGTACGATGCTTGGCATGTAATACATGCTCAATGAATATCTGTGGGCTGAAAGAAAAATCTACAGTCTGAAACAGAGTTGTTCACTCTGTCCACATGAATTCAGGAAGAGAGCCATACTGTTCAAAACTGCCTCAGGCTGATTCAGTCTGAAGTGGCTGGGTGTGAGGGGGGACCCTTCCTGGGAAGGACTGGGGCAGGATGCTCAAGTGAGTCAAGGCATGCCGTCACATTGAAAGAGTCACGGAATCATTGCTCTTCACGCGGACACACGAGGAACATAGCTCTAGCCAGACGAAGGGACAGTCTCTCCACTGAGAGCTTGAAAACTGGGGTAGCAAGGCCCACCACATGTCACACATCTGAGCCGACACTTGAAGCAGACGCTGCCCACAGGTGTGGAAAGTGTCATGTGATGGTGACAGCGGCATCTGGCATCTCGGTCCGCTTGGGTCTTGTGGCCTGAAAACCCAGACCGTGTGAAATGTCGAACGTAGAACAGGTCGCCCCGTCCCGAGTCGCCTGCTCGATCATTTCCTTCCCTCACGATATTCCATTCCTGTTCCGTGAAGGGCCCACGTCTGTGAGCTCTGCTGACACAGAAGAAAAGAGCCCACGTTCCTTCCCAGCGGTGTGCCGTGGCTTGAACCCGGCGTAAGGTCACGCGTGCTCTTGTCTACCCCCTTAAATGTTATCAGTCATACCCACCACTCCACCTATTCCCCTGGGCCCAGGAGCGTTTTCCTCTTCAGCGTGCCCTGAGAGTTGTCGGCAGAAACGTCTGTAGGGTGGCAGAGAGAACTTTTTTCTTCATAGACAGAATTATTTATTGACCGAAACAGGAAATTTAAGGCGCTCAGATTCTGAGGGGATATCAGAACCAATACACCCCTCTTTCTCTTGACTGATCGTCGGACCAAGGAGGAGCCACTGGAACGGACTTTGGAACACATTTATAAATAGCTGGCTTGCCTGGGAGGCGTGAGACGTGGTTTTCCTGAAGATCTGCAGAACTGCATGGCTGTTAGTGTAGCTGAGTGGACGCTCAAAAGCCCACGTGGTGTCAGCTGGCCTCATTCCACTGTTGGAGTCCTCAGAAGCAAACCCGTTGGATGTTCAAGGCCGTATTTAGAATTTTCACGAAGTCTGTAACAGAATCCGCAAGGATGGCCAAGCCTCCCGTTGGATACGCCAACCCGTGGTCAGAGGCTGACAGCCTTTTCGTGGTATGGAAAACCCAACTCACTGGCAGACCTCGCTAAGCAGGTAGTGAAGCACCTCGTTCCCGTGAACAGTCACGGCTGGATTACGACGACCCTGGTAATGTAAAGGCGATGCAGTGATGAGGCGAGGGTCCCCGGGTACCTGTTTCAGAGGCCGATGGGCAGGACATCCTCTGCCCTGAAGCCCTCGGGGCTGAGAGCGAGGGCGTCCTGTTCTGAGGCAAGCTCAGCGTGTCCCCAGCTTCAGCCCCTCCCTTCCTCAGCAGAGCCCAAGAATGCTCCCTGGGACAGGTGTGGCCCCTAAAGCTCATGGCGTTCTCCACGTTGGCCCTCCGGGACTGCGAGTGGAGTAGGGCTTTCATTTGGGAGATTTGGGTAGCGTGGTGCAAATGGAACTCACCCGTTTGGGGAGAAACCGGCCCTCGTTTCCTATACCGCACAGGAGGTGACTCTCCAGCCTGGTGGCATCCCCTCCCCAGGCCACCTCCATTTCCCAGCCTGGGACGGCTGAGCGGCCAGCCGCCGGCTACGGTTAAGCCAACCGAAGCGCCCTCGTGGGAGAGGGCCCTCCGTCATCCCTCCCCACACCCCGTGGGACCCTCAGATTGTTTCCAACATTGCCCTCAGTATCTGTTTTGCCTGTGGTCGCCATCCACGTAGAATGCTAAGGGTGGGCGTGCCGTCCCCATGGGCACTGGGCCATCACCCCACCTCTGGCCCTGAGTCTGTGGCACAGGTTTCCAGCTGTTGGCTCAGAATTCATTCAGGAGCGTCTGGATGGCTCAGTCGGTTAAGCATCTGACTCTTGATTTCGGCTCAGGTCATGATCTCACAGTCGTGAGTTTGAGCCCCACTTATGGGCTGCGTGCTGGGCGTGGAGCCTGCTTAAGATTCTCTTTCCCTTTCTCTCTGCCCCTCCCCTCCTCGATCTCTCAAAATAAATAAAGAAACATAAAAAAATAATAATGATTCAGGGGCATCTGGGTGACTCAATAGGTTAAGCATCCGACTCTTGATTTCAACTCAGGTCACAATCTCACAGTTTGTGAGATCGAGCCCCAACATCAGGCTCTGCACTGACAGTGCAGACACTGTTTGGGATTCTCTCTCCTTCCCTCTCTCTCTCTGCCTCTCCCTGCTCTCTCTTTCAAAAATAAATAAATAAACATGAAAAAAAAGGCTTAAAAAATAGTAATTCGTTCAGGCCCGTCTGGGGCTAGAGCTATGATCCCTGGGCAGGACAGACCTGCCTCTAGGTTTCACCAAAGACTCTGTGTTTTCCCGGAGGGTTTCTTAAGGTCCAGGTGCTGTGAGTGGAGTGTGGCTTTGCTCATGTGGGAGAGATTTTTCTAGGGAGCCTAAGGAAGCGTGACCCCTTCATACTCCCAGCTGTGGTTCATGATCTTTCCTTGTAGCAAATGGTCTAAGCCCCTCCACTCTGCTTGTGTTCTATTTAGAAATAGACCACAGTGGTGGTCCGAGGAAAGACTTAATTTCCACTGCTTCCCACCCATCAGCGTTGCGCGGTGCCCTGTGGGGACACACTGACTTCTCACAGCACAGCAAAAATGTGGGTAAGCCGCGGTGAGCATAGTATCCATCAGGAAGCCAAGGTGCAATAACCATGAAAGAGAGTGAGAGGGAAAGAACACCAGACTTCTCTGGACCATCTAAAATAAAATCATTACAGGGATGCCTGGGTAGTTGGTTGAGCATCTGACTCTCTCTCTCTCTCTCTCAATCTCTCTCTCTCCTCTCCTCCCCCCCACTCACACATGTGCACACTCCCTCTCTCTTTCATAAATACATACATACATACATACATACATACATACATACATACATACATACATACATCTATACCATGGCAAACAATAAATCATTCTGGGTTTCTTCTGTAGACACTGGCAGAAAAGGCACCTATTATGTGCCAGGCTCTGCTAAGAGGAATAAGTCACTCAGCACTTCCAGAAATTCAGACTTGCAGGAGACTGACCTAGGAAATGTCACTGAAATACCATGTGACAGATGCATGGAGGCATGCCCAGACCCAGGCACGTGGTACAAAGGTGCAAATCCCACCTTGGGAAGGGCAAAGGAAATGCAGACTCTTTGAGTCAGGGCTGAGAGGATGTGTGGTTGTTCACCAGGAGAACACGCGAAGGGGAGAACTTTCCAGACAGGGAGAGGTCACCAGTTGTATGTGTACAATGGAGGCAGTATCTGATTCTCTGTTCTCTGTGCCTAGTCTTATACAAAATTGGCAAAGGTAGCTGTTTTCTACACCTTCTCCAGAGCATACTGCAGACAGATACCTGGGCAGTGTGATAGGAAGTCATTTCCTGTGACAGTTGGTAAGTTAACCATTCCTTCTGGGGTGCCTCATTTCTGTGTACTTGTGGATCACTCCATCTCTCCTGACCTAGGAATGGGAAAGGCCAAGCCACTTGCCCCCAGAGGCTGTCAAACCACACATCATGGATGTTGCCAATAAATGACCTGTGGACAGTGGCTTCTGTGGGCCAGACAGCCCTTGTGAGGCAAGCATTTGCTCCTTAGAGAAAGTTCCTATTGGAAGTGAGGACATAACCTCTCATACAGCTTGATGGGAATTGGCCTGGAAAATGTAACGGCTTTCACTTTGGTGTAGTCTGTCTACACAGACAAGCCTTTTAGCAGAGCCCCTGGGCACGGGCCTCAGAGAAGCTAAGTTAGCACATAGGTTACAAGCATTATGGCTTATGAAGGGGCGACCATTTGAACTTGGGTGGTGGTCCCACTCCAGAGTTAAGTTTTACTCACAATGTATGAAGTTCAAGGACAGGGATGGGAGGTTTGTCTCAGGATTCAAGTTTTATTTGCTGACATTGAAAACCTATGTGTGCAGCTTTCTGATGCTGGAAGTGGGAGCTTTGGGGTTTGGCTCTTGTAAAAATGCAAGATGGAAGAAAGTCAGACATGACAGTTTACAGAGAATAAAGGGCTGGAACCGTATGCTAGGTGAAAGCCTGGGTCTTTCAAAGAACTCTAGTGTTAATCTAGAGACACTGAATATGCATCCCATTCTTTGTTCCCCCCACAAAACCATCTGAAAAGGTTTACCTCTCTGGCCAGCTCTGTCCTTGCTTTGGGACAGCAATTCTAAAGAACTGACCTGATTTCCAGGGGGTAAAAGAATGTGGAAATAAGGGATGATTTTCTGAGGAGACACATCAATAACTTTGCATAGGGCATCGTTAGGATGTTGACATCAATATGATATTAATAACTAGTATCCATTAAAATATATCGAAGTAAATTATAAACCCCCTCCCACGCTGTCCCTGCAGACACATCAGACGGGACTGCCCATGATCTAATTTCTGCCAGGATGAGTCAGTTGATATGGGAGCTTCACCTGACTTGTGATGAGTCTATATCCCTATAAAGGAAAGATGTACCGATACATCAGTGACCACACAGAAGATTAAACTGAGAAATGGAGGACTGAATTGCTTTCCCCTAGAATGATCTGGAAAAGCTTCTCTTTTTTTTTAATGTTTATTTTTGGGAGAGACAGAGTGTGAGCAGGGGAGGGGCAGAGAGAGAGACACAGAAGCAGAAGCAGGCTCCAAGCTCCGAGCTGTCAGCACAGAGCCTGACATGGGGCTCAGACCCACAGACGGCGAGATCATGACCTGAGCTGAAGTCAGACACTTCACCAACTGAGCCACCGGGGCGCCCCTGGAGAAGCTTCTTAAAGACGGTGGTGTTGGCACCATTAACTCCATCACATTTAATCAATGACTAAAGAATGAAGAGCTTTCTCCTAAATACCTGACAAGATAACATACCACTTCCTGCTGTCCTGAGGCTTTCGTGGCCTGTGTTCATGAGCTGTCAAATTAAATCCACATAGCACCTCTACAAGGGGCGGGGGTGGCGGTGGGGTGGGGAGGGTGATCCTTATCCCAGGTAGAGGAACCAGTCTCAAAGACTGGCCCAGCGTTACACAGCTGGTAAGTCAGAGAGAAGGGTCCGTGATCAGGTCTGTCTGGCTCCAAAGCTCATGCGTTTCCTACTCCAGTGTATTTCACACCCCTCCTCAGAGCATTGCCCAGCCACCAGAGGCAGACTCAATCAGTAGAAGAGACAGATGATGAACAGACCACCAGGAAACACTCACTGAATTGCAGCACGTCAACCCCAGGACAGAGAGGCACCAACTGCTGCAAAAAGAAAACCTCAGCCCAGACGGTGTAATCATGATGCAGACAGAAGATGGGGGAATGAGCGAGATCGGTATCTTCAGAGAGAAGCAAGAAGACAGTGTGTCCATGAAATAGAGAAGCTCGCGTTTCGTACATTTAAAATTTTGATCCCTCAGACAAAAACCTCAGCCCATGAGCTGTGTCGTAGAATGGATGTAAGAGAATAAAGCATCGGGTTGGAAACTTGAGGGGTTTTCCAACAACGTAGCACTAAATGACCCCCAAAATGCCAGTCAAACTTATTCCGTTATTTTATAACAACCTGAAAGGGAGATCCAAATGATCTCAAGATGAGAATTAGAAGGCAGGAAAAATGGAAATGAAAGCAAGTCAAGATTCTTGTCTTGTTTGGGGAAGAGTTTCTGTACCAATTAGCTCAAGGCTTTGATAAAATAAAAAGTATAAATACATGAAAATTTTAGTGATGCCTTAAAAGAATGAAAGCAAAGACATCCAAACCACTAAAGAAGCATTTTAAAACAACTCATGGAGGTGCCTGGGTGGCTCAGTCAGTTAAGCGTCTGACTCTTGATTTTGGCTCAGGTCACAATCTCATGGTCGCAAGATTGAGCCCCTCATCTGGCTCTGTGCTGAGTGTGGAGCCTGGTCAAGATTCTCTTCCTCCCTCTCCCTCTGTCCCTGCCCCCTCTCATGCACACTTTCTCTAAAAATTAAAAATTAAAAAAAAACTCATTAATAAATACATACACATGTTTATATATAATACGATGGCAAGAATAAATCCAAACATATCAATAATCAAAATAACTGTGAATGAAATAAATGCCCTAGTAAATGACAGAGCCTGTCAGGTTAGGGTTTCTTTTTGTTTGTTTTTCTTTTTTTTTTTTAATGTTTATTTATTTTTGAGAGAGACAGAGACAGAATACAAGTGGGTTAGGGGCCGAGAGAGAGGGAGACACAGAATCCGAAGCAGGATCCAGGCTCCGAGCTGTCAGCACGGAGCCCGACACGGGGCTTGAACTCACGGCTGTGAGATCATGACCTGAGGACCTGAGCCAAAGTCAGACGCTCAACTGACTGAGCCACCCAGTCGCCCTAGGTTAGATTTTTTTTAATCCAAGCGTAAGTTACTTACAAGAGGCACACCTTTAAAATGACCCATAAGGTTGGGCTGCCTGGGTAGCTCAGTCGGTTAGGCTGTGCTGACAGCCTAGAGCGTGGAGCCTGCTTCAGATTCTGTCTCCCTCTCTCTCTCCTCCTCCCTGCTCGTTCGCTGGCTCTCTCTCTCTCTCAAAATAATAAACACTAAAAACACTTAAAAAGGAATGAATAACCTTTATTGTAAGGAAAGAAACAGACGTATCTCTATGGCAAACAATGTTGCTCACCCCCAGGAAATATAAGGTAATCAACTGACTGGATGTGAGGCCTTGTGCATGCGGAAAGTAAAAGCTTGGGGCACGCTTATAAACTGCCTGACCTTGCATTCCTCAAGCCACACACCGGTCCACTGGCTAAGGGTGGAAAAGCCTTACGAGACCCAGGTGGTTATGTACAGCCTCTGGCCAGTCATTGGCTGATCACTAGGCTATGCTGATCCAGGACAACCCCTAGGAAACCAGGCTTAAAAGTAAAACAAATGTAAACAACAACAACAAAAAAATAGCAGAGACATCAGAGATTACACATTGCAGAAGACACAGATTCACAGAATTAGTCCAATCAAGGCACTAAACAAATAAGCAAAACAAAAAAAGTAACGACTACCTCTTCCCGAAGGAGGGTAAGAACTCAGAGTTGCCACAATATTTATCTAAAACTTTCAGTTTAGAAAAATACATATGTGAAACATGCAAAGAAGAAGGAACAGGGTAAACAGGGCGCAGGGGGAGAAAAGGAATCAATCGAAGCTGCCTTTGAGAAGCCCAGATGTTAGATTTAGTAATCAAGGACTTCAAAGCAGCCATTATAAATATGTTCAGAGAACTAAAAGAAACCATGTTTAAAGAATTAAAGGAAAGTATAATAACAATGACTCATTGGACAAAGAATGTCAGTAAAAGATGGAAATTATAAAAAGAGCCAAACAGAAATTCTGTTCCAAAAATTCCAAAAAATACTTTTCTGGAGTTGAAAGGAAAATACCTGAAATGAAAAATTCATTAGAGGGGCTCAGTAGCAAATTTGAACTGACAGGGAATCAGCAAACTTGAGCAAACTTGAAGATCAGTAGAAATATCCCATCTGAAGAACAGAAAGGGAAAAAAATATAAAAAATGAGGGAAGCCTCACAGACCTGTTAGACATCATAAAGTATACACATAGAAATCCTCATAATTGGAGTTCCAGAAGGAGAGGATAGAGAGAAAGAGGTAGAAAAAATATCCAATGAAACAATTGCCCCAAATAGTAGAGATGTTTAGACTCCTTCACAATAAAAGATATGGAGGCAACTGACTCTCCATTTGGAAAGAAGTTACAGAAAACCTCGACCTCACTGGGGGGAAAAACAGGCAGATTAGAAAGTTATATGCAAAAAAGGAATATTAGCAGAAAGTACTGAATATTTTCATAATATTTGGATGGGAAAGCGCTTCTTCCTAATCAAATCATAAAATCCAGAACCATTAAAGGAAACATTGACAGATTTAAATCTATAAAAATGTTAAACTTTTGTGTGATCATAAAACATCCCAAACAAACTAACAGATTATTTAGGAGAATATATTTGCAACATAGTTGACAGACAAATATGTAAATGTCTTCTTCAGATCAATAAGGAAAAGGCCAAAAAGTATAAAAATGGGTGAAGGGATATGAACAGGCAATTCACAGAAGTTTTCATGGCAAATAAACATTAAAAAAACAAATGCAAATAAGCAACAAACATTAGCCTCACCAGTAATGAGAGCAGTGTAAACTCAAATGAAACCAAGGTCCCTCCCCAATTAAACTGGAAAAAAATCTAAAAGATTGTTAATATCCATAGTTGGTTAAGATGAGGAAAAATGGGCACTCCTAAATACCATTCATCTAAAAGGCAATCTGATAGGGACGTGTGGGTGGCTCAGTTAGTTGAGCGTCCAACTCTTGGTTTTGCCTTGGGTCACGGTTTCATGGTTCATGGGTTTGAGCCATGCACTGGGCTCTGCACTGACAGTGAGGCACCTGCTTGGGATTCTCTGTCTCTCCATCTCTGTCCCTCCCCCACTTTCTCTCAATATAAGTAAATCGACTTTTTTTTTTAATTTTTTTTTAACGTTTTATTTATTTTTGAGACAGAGACAGAGCATGAACGGGGGAGGGGCAGAGAGAGAGGGAGACACAGAATCGGAAGCAGGCTCCAGGCTCCAGGCTCTGAGCCATCAGCCCAGAGCCCGACGCGGGGCTCGAACTCACTGACCGCGAGATCGTGACCTGAGCTGAAGTCGGCCGCTTAACCAACTGAGCCACCCAGGCGCCCCGTAAATCGACTTTTAAAAAGCAATTTGACAGTAACTATCAGAATGTAAAATGTGATTACCAGCAATTCCACTTTTAGGAACCTGTGTCAAAATTCTCACATAAATATATCCAGCAGAAACTTCTGTTTGATGGTAGATATGGATGTCATTGTTCTCAGCATGAAAGTAAACTCTTTCTATTTTGGTGAAGTAGCAAATAATATTCCACAAGGATTCTGAGAGGGAGCTGTTAGATTCAGGCTTAAAAAAAGTAGTAATAATAATAACTTTTTGTTAAGAACTTGTAACAGATGAGGCAATATACCAAGTACTTTATCTGGACAAATTAACTTAATATTCATTAGAAATTACCAAGGAAGCAGAGGCACAGGGATGTGCCTAGGTCACAGAGCTGATAAGTGGCTAAGTTAGCGTTCACTTTTTTTTTTATGTTGATTTTTGAGAGGGGCGAGGAGGTGCAGCGAGAGCGGGGACAGAGGATCCGAAGCAGGCTCTGTGCCGACGGCAGTGAGCCCGATGTGGGGCTCGAATCCACACACTGTGAGCTCATGACCTGAGCTGAGGTCGGATGCTCAAAGTCAGTATTCACTCTTAACGACCAGACCGTACAGCCACGCGCAAGGCCTTGTGACATCTCTTTGTCTGGATGTTAGCATTACCTGGAAGTTAGAATTGTGGTCGGGGAGGTCTCGCGGAGACCTTCATTCAGGGTGGAGGCCCCGAGCTGTCTCAGGAGGTTGTAACATGATCTTTGCGCGTGAAGGTTTGGCTTGGCGAGTCTGTGTTTTCCTGAGAATTCTCTCTCCTTGCTTTTAGCCCTCTGTGGTTTCTCTCCGGTGAAGCCCCAGGCCCCATGTTGCCCTTTGCGGTGTCCAGACTGGACATCCAGGAGCCTCCGTGTGTGCTTGCTAGCCCTCACCCGGGGGGAGCTTTCTGCCGCAAAGGAAATCACTGAGTTCGCTGGCAACAGCAGTTGGACAGTAACACCGGTTTCTGAAGCCGGCCGGTTGTTAAGGCACATTTTGCAGGAGCGAAGGCCTGGGCTCCGTGACTTAGTTACACACGGAGGATAATTGCAACAAGAAGTCTCCCCTGTGGCAGGCTTGCTGGAGGCCAGAACTTGTGCACCAGCCAGGTCTGGTGCTCCAAACCAACCCAGCAGATAACCCAACATTGAACCACTCACTTTTTTTTTCACGGTCTACTACTCTCCTCCATAGTGGACCCATGCTTCTTTTATTCCCCCTTCTCCACTCTCAATGCGAGGGCTTATCCTATACCAAACCAGCGTTCATCCGGGGAGGGGCTTTCCTACTAACAAGAATTCAAGGCCTAGAAACCCCAGGATGCGGAGTCCAGGGGGATGTTCTTCTTCTCCTTGAGGACCTGGTTTGCCATTTGAGGACTTGTATTAACTTATCTGTGTAACTCTCAGGGACACCCCTGGGGTTCTCTGTAAAAAGATTAACAAGGAGATCTGAATGGTCAAAACCACGTGGTCTAAAACCCTGCGTGACCTCCCATTCACCTTTCCAGGCCATGTCCTCCAATATCCTCTGCCCCCGACCTTGTCTTCCAGCCACTCTGGACCATGAGGGCTGCTGATTCACCCACCACGCACGTCGCTGGGCCTCCTGGCCTTCCTAGTGGCTCCTTCCTTCCCTCTGGCTACGGAAAGCCCACTCATTCCTCGACACCTAGTTCTCACACATCCTCTCTCCCATCAAGCCTTCCCAGATACCTTCCTGGGTAGTCCTGCCCAGGGCCTTTGCACCTGCCTCTGCTGTGAGAGCACTCTACCCCCAGTTCTTTGCATGGCTGGCTCCTTCTCATAGTGTGAGCCTGAGCCCCAAGTTCACCTTTTCACCGAGGTCTTCCCTGGTCACCTTAGCTAATGTTGCAAATCTCCATCAACTCTATCCCATTTCTCTGTGTTACTTTCTTCATAGTACTTGTCACCGCCTGAAATGACTATTTTTCAATTGTCCTCTTCCACAAGATTGAAAACACTATGACAAGAAAGTCATGGCTGCCTTGTGTCCAGCATTTGGTGGCCCGACTATAATATGTGCTCAGATAAATGAAAGAATAGAATCGACATTAAGTATTTCTTTCTGCCGTAGGACAGGGTGGTGTCCTTAGACCCCTGCATACCCTGCAACACATCTAACGAGCACCTCATATGTCCTCGGAACTCAGGAAATTTGCGTTGAGTTGAAATCCCAAGATGTTTTGGCAACTTCCCTTGACTCACAGCAGAGGCTGCCTTAATTGTAAAGTGGGAATAAGCAAAAAGGTAAAACTTTGAAATAAGGGGCCAAATCTCTTAACAGAAATGAAGGCCTCTCAGAACAAACTTGAACTCCACTTTCTCTGACATCGTGAAAACATGCTCCTTTTCCCTCACAGACACACACACACACACACACACACACACACACACACACACATACACACACACAGTCAAGTCCGCTGATCTCAGCAGTGGCCTCCAACCATTTTTTTCTTTTTTCTTTTTCCCTTGGTTCTGCATATGAATGTGAGCTGAATAGTCAAGTTCCTAAAATGAGTCAGGATTCTGTTGGCTTCAATTTTTTTTTTCTTTCTAACAGAAGCCAGACACTTAAAAACGGGGAGACGGCTGATTGAATTCTGGAGAGAGAGTTACGTTCCTGGGCTCTTGGGTCAATTTTAGTTTTGGCTAGAGGGAGGAAGTGTGTGTTTCTTTGCACAGCTTACGTTCGGCACGCAGCCGAAGAAGGTGGCGATAAGCTTCAGCCGGGGCTGTCCCTGCACAGTGTGGTCCAGAGGCTGCCCTTTAACCCGTGTGGGCGGAGCCAATGAATCAAGTCAGTGACCTCTCCCTGCTGACTGAGGGCGCCAGCTTATCAAGGAGCCCAGGGTCCTATACTCACGGCCGCTGTGACATCTGGAAGCATTAATGCTCCGTAGCTGGTGTGTGGGCCGGTCGGAATGCCCACACTTTGGGACAGGATTGTTCTGGTCCCTGACATGGATAAAGGTTAGAAGTGAGTGATTCTACCATTTACTTTCCTTCATTCCTTAAGAGCATCATGACACAGAGCCCTGTCGTTGCCGGGTGAGGGGTGGTTCCTGGAGCTGCTAACAGGAAATCTCCCTGAGGATAAACAGAGCTGTCGGTCATTGCCTAGAAACACGTGGTTCTCATTGAACCTGCCCAGGACTTACTGTGGATGCCTCAGAAGCACCAAAACAGGAAGACTCCTCTCTGATATACACACCAAGTTTCTTCTGACCGAAGGGAACTTTCTCAACATTGTTAGACGCTGAGAAGTGATTCTCTCCCCGGCTGTCCGGGAACCAGCTTCACTCATCCTTCATGAGGACCGGAAGCACATTTTAGGCATCTCACAGTCTTGAAACTTTAGACCTAAGGATTCTCTTTTCACCGCTCTGACGAATATACTCTCAGAAAGTTGGAAGGGAGGTTAGACAGATGGCTTCACGGGAGATAATCAGAAAATGATCGTTCTTTACTTTTTGAGAAAGGGATAATTATAAAGGGATACATCTAATAAATGCAGCGATAACTCAGTGAATCAACAGGTGTGCTACTTTATCTTTTCATGGAAGCTGGGGACGGGCTTTGTTCTTTACCATAAGATGGGTCTAAGAGCTAGACCCGGAATCTGAATAAACCGATCCAAATCCAAGGGCTGTGTTGTGTCCCACATGAGGGCTACTGACTCATTTATTATCCACATCAACAGATTGTTCTGTTTCCAAAATGTTTCATTATCTGTGAAAGGAAAACATTTTTGGCATGCACGTCAAAGTGCTCAGATAACATATTTATGTCTCACTTTTTTCACTGGAGAGAATCTGACCGCATCTGGAAATTCTTCTGTTGTCACCGCTTCTCTGAAACTATTTCCCATCTGTATCCCTTTAACTCCAGTAAAAGACCATCCCGGTGCTCGCGAAATGGGCCTCCTCTGGGAGATTTGGCTTTCTCCGATTAAATGTAAATGAATTCTGTTCTACTGGGCGGCCTGGTGGTGCCTGAACTTCGGACTTTCCAGCCTGTTGGCCAGCACACCCAGAGGAAAAGGGTGTGGGGGAGCGGGGAGGGCATGCCATTGTTTTTGCCAAACCCTAGAGCTGGTGAGGGGGAAATAATCGTTGGCTTTTATCGTAAGAAGTGAAATATTGTATGAAATAATGGCGGGCTCACACAGAGGTCACATTGTACGATGGATTATGCTCTCCTTTTCCTTTGGAAGATTGGTTCTGAAGCTTTGCCCCTTGATTTCCTGTTTCAGTTTTGTTCTCTGTAACACCCTGACATTTCACAGTGGTGGTGGCGGCCTTGAGGGATGGGAGCTGAGGCCGGGTGACATGGGGAGTGGGAAGAAGAAAGCTTTTTTTTTTTTTTTTAATGTTTACTTTTGAGAGAGAGAGAGAGAGAGAGAGAGAGAGAGAGCGAGCACAAGCAGGGGAAGGGCAGAGAGAGGGAGACACCGAATCTGAAGCAGGCTCCAGGCTCCGAGCTGTCAGCACAGAGCCCGACCTGGGGCTTGAACTCTCAAACAGCAAGATCGTGACCTGAGCTGAAGTTGGACGCTTAACCAACTGAGCCACCCAGGCGCCCCAAGAAGATAGCATTTTATTTAGAGGATAATTTTTAATTAGAAAGAGAGGAGACATCTAGAGTGAACATTAGGATCTTTTCAGTCTTTTTCTTTTTTTTCTTTTCTTTTTTTTTTCCATTGGTTATTTTTTTTTTAATTTTGTTTTTTTTTTATTTTTTAAAATTTACACCCAAATTAGTTAGCATATAGTGCAACAATGATTCCAGGAGTAGATTCCTTAGTGCCCCTTGCCCATTCAGTCTCTTTAAAAGTAACCGTCTTTGCCTGTCTGGAAAATTAAACGACACCAGATCATTCGTAAACCCCCTCGTCTTCCTGCTCCATCCCCAACACTGCCAGTCTGGAGGCGGGCTGTTGTTTTATGGAAGGCTGCTAGGCCCTCATTTAGCTGTTTCAGTTCAGACACAGGGTATTCACTTCATTTGGGGATGCAGGCTGGGAGGGACTGGCCAAAGCCAGCACCTCATGTTAACGTACCTCCTGTTGTTGAGATCATCAGAGTGTCTGTCCTTTCTGTGTGTCCGTATGAACACAGAAAGTGTCTAGCTCCACGCAGAGGTAAATATCGGAAAGTCAGAACTTGCTGAACTGATAAACAAGAGGGCCCTTTTCGCAAAGCAGAAGAATCCGTGCTCCGGGAGGGTCTACCAAAGGACACCTTTGAGAACCCCTTCCTTCGCATGAAATGATGCATGAACACAAAAGCTGTTTCCAACCTTTCAAAGACACTCGTTACATAAAGGTAGGTCTATCTGTTGCGGGAACTACTCAGGATTGTTAGTGGTTTCTCTGCTCATGTTAAATAGTGTCCTTGCAGTCAAAAAATCAAGGTAAATGAACAGAGCCTTTGGGCAGCCAGCCTCTTCTGCGTTATTCTGGGTCTATATTCGTGCAAAGACTTGAAATGACTGGTAATACGTGAACATGTTTGTTTTAGGATTTGTTCGTAAAATGTTAGCCCTTGTACCGTTCTTCGGTCAACACCAAGAAATAATAGTGAATCAGAGCAACGTGATTTAACATAAGGCATAACATAAAGAGCTCTATAAGAGGAAAGATGGTCTATCAGTTTATATTTTGCTGAATGGAAAAGGCATAGTTTCAATGTATCTTTCTGTTAGTAAACCTCTTAGGTCAGCCTGATTAGCCAGTGGGTATCACTTCTCAAACATTTTCTGAGTACTATTTTTATTTCAAATCTTGAAGTCCTAAAATTAGTATCACCAAAGCCACTGTGGTGAAGGTTCTGCCTCCTGTGGCAGAAGGGGCCTATTATCTTTTGATACTTGGTTCCGAGATTGGGCAGTAGGTAATTGAATTAGCGAAGTAGGCATTCGAAACATTCTCTGGGTTTTCAAACTCCAGGGGTGTGTGAATCCAGAGGAGCAGGTGGCAAGTCAGGGGACGGGTCATGTTTACCCAGTTGCCATCCGCTGTGATTGGTGGGACATGATACAGAAAAGTGGCCCCAAGATGTAACAGAGAACACAGAGTCACTGATTAACAGATGAATGTGAGTTAACGTGAAACACGTGTTATTCAAAAATGAACCTGTGCCCTCTTTAATCCGAGTCAGTTCAACAAACATAGTTTTCAAATCAAACTTCATCTAAGACCCACGTTGGCAAAGACTCTGAGCATCTTTCATAGGGAGCACTAATGTCATTGAGTTTGCTCCCCTGCTGATCTGATCCCCCGTTTCTCTTTTATTGGCTGTGTACTGTGTTCAAGGCAGTTCACTTTGTACATCAAGCCAGGGACACTTTGGTGAACTTTCCCATCCCTGGACCCCAGCCAGCTGGAGGATGGTCAAGAAATGGAGCTGATTCTGATAGAAAGGGGACGTCTATGCCTTAGCCTGTTAAAAATCTGCAGTAATATCACACGCCCCGGGTGAAAAGTGGTTCCTTCACTTTGAGACTTGTTCATCGCCTTCTAGGTGGCTGTCCCACCTCCATCTGAGATTTGTCTCCTCTGTGTCAAGGCCCACCTCTACTGCCTCCTTTCTGCCCACCACAACCCAACATTTGTCCGGTGCGTGAGCCATGTTGAACTCAAATACTCTCTAGTTCAAGTCTGCTGTTGGCACCTCTGTGCCCTTGCACATGCTATTCGTCCCTGCCTGGAACTGCCTTCCCCTTCTCACTCTGCTCTCTAGGAGTTCTCTTTATCTTCCAAGATCCACATGAAGCACCACCTCCTCTGAGTCAAGAATGCAGATCATGACAGGCCGACTGCCGGTAGAGGGAAACATTTCTGAGGGCTTGTGAGAGAGTGGACGATGAGATTAAGGCCCGGGCGTGTGGGGGACAGAGGCTCTGCAGCCTGGGCCCAAGGAAGGAGGAACAGGAAGGGGGCATCCTGGGGGAAGCTTTGGAGATGGCACTCCTTCCATAATCAAAGCATCTAGGTGTGTGACAGGCTGCTTAAGCCCTCTGGGCTTCAGTCTTCTCATCTGTAAAATAGGAGTGAAAGTTAAGGAGACCAGATGGCCCAGATTGCCTGGCACATCCCTGATATGTGTCTCTGTCTTGCTCGTCCATCTGATTAAGTCTCCTACTTCACTCTCGAAAATATCCTCGTTTGGACAATAAATTTTATGATCACCCCACTGATAGCAGCACCTTCTATGCATGGGTACTGTGACGATTCAGTATGTGCCGTAGCTGTTAATGGTTTTTTTGTTTTTTTTAAGTTTATTTATTTCAAAAAAGAAAGCATGAGCAGGGGCGGGGCCCAGAGAGAGGAAGAGAGAGAATCCCAAGCAGGCTCCACGCTCATTGCAGAGCCCGACTCAGGGCTTGATCTCATGACTATGACATCATGACTTGAGCCAAAGTCAAGAGTTGGATGTTAACCAACCAAGCCACCCAGGCACCCCCATAACTTTTAGAATAGTACCCACGTTAGCTGGCGTAATTCCTGTTTATATCTGAACTCCGTACAGGGATGGGGCCGTAAGCAGCTGGGATTGATTTCGAGGGTGATACGCTTGGGGAATGAGACTCCGAAAACAGATTGGAGGACTGCTCTGTCCCTCCAGTCTTGAGGCCCAGGGACAAGAACTGCCTTAGGGTGGCTCTGTTCTGGGACCCCAGGAGAGACCTATGTCCTCTCTCTACCTCTAGGTCAGCAAACAACTCAGAGGTACCCTAGGCAGGCCCCTCTCTTGAGGCCACAACATGGGAGTGCTTTGTTTTCTCCAACCCCTTTATCAGACCACCACGGCCTGGAGAGTCTTTAGTAAAAGCTCTAGACGTTCCTCTGAATGGTAACGGACTCTCTTTTGCAGCGTCATGCCTTTGGAATCGTCCCGATTCATACTTTGAACCCCGTAGTTTATGCAGGGAGGTTTGGCTAGACCACACCAAGTATACCAAGCACTTCGTCCTCAGATGGGCCTGGGACCTCGGAGGCTTCTGACCACAGAGGCTCCTGACCGAGGCTAACTCGGACTCTGCCACCAAGTGATGTCCACATTGTCCTTGGGCTCCTGACAGTTTCCCAAATCACCACCATCTCCTGGTTTTGACTTACACAGTGTTTTCTTTGGGGTCCGGACAAGGGGAGTAAAGGAGACCAAATGCCAGCAGAAAACCCTCATTAGCTGCCTTGGCCGAATCCAGCCTTGACACTGTGGCCCACATCCTCTTGTCCTTGTTGTGTGTGTTTGGTGAAGACCTATTATTCACATTCCAGTAGACGTGGGCCTCATCCAGCTCCCAGAGGTCCTGGAAGATAAGCAGCCGTGTCATGGGAAGCATTTGGACTCGGCTGGTCTGGAAAATAGATGAGAATTGAGTGGGCAGGGACGAGCAGAGGGCAACGGCCACAGAGTCCTTGGCCAGCCACAGAAATGAATCTGTTGGACACGAGCGCCTTGGTGTTTGGATTGTCTGCAACGCAGGAAGAAAACAACGTTTCCCTTTGATTTTAAGCAAAGAAGTGGCGAGGGAGCACCTGGGTGGCTCAGTTGGTAAGTGTCCGACTCTCGATCTCAGCTCAGGTCACAGTCTCATGGTCATGAGTTCGAGCCCTGTGTCAGGCTCTGTGCTGACAGTGCTGAGCCTGCTTGGGGTTCTCTCTCTCCCTCCCTCCCTCTCTCTCTCTCTGTTCCTCCCCCCACCTCTCAAAATACATTTTAAAAAAAGTATGCAAAGAAGGTGTTTATAACCAAGCTGGGAGTAGGAGATGTCGGCAATTGCTTACCTACATGACATGAGATCAGGTGGCCCCCTGCTCTTACAAAAGGCACGGGTGGTCTTCAAAGTATGGAATAAGCAGGTGAAGACAACCTTAGTGACCACCTAGGCGACCACCCTAATTGAACACAAGGACGCTGAGACCCCGGGGACTCGAACGGGCAGCTGTTAGCAGGCAGAGCTCGGGCCGACGCCCGGGACTGTCGAGTGCCCCCCAAGCCCCTCTGGGCCTTCACTGGGTGTTTCTTGCCGCCAGCAGCCAGTCACATGACCTGGACAAGTCCTGGAACTCAGGGCCTGTGGTTCCTTATCTGTCAGCTGAGGCCAAGGGACGGCGTGATCTCCAAGCTGCCTCCCAGAAACCACATTCCAGGATGCTCTGTTCCCCTTCCAGGCCGAGACAGCATGGAGAAGCCTGGCCTCTCAGCCAACAGGCGCTTTTATCTCCCACACTCTGGCCAGGAGTCAGTCTTTGGCCCCAGTGGCAGAAATGGGTCAGGATGAAGGGTTCTGGGCCTCCCAGACTTTGAGCTAGTGCTTTCTTCTTCTTGATCAAGGGAGGAACAGGAAGGTCTGGTTTTCCCCCCACCTGTGCCTGTGCATGACTGCCACCCCAGCCCCAGCCTCCTCTGTACCTGAGAGGCAGGGACATGGTTATAAGTACGGGCTCTGGCGCTGGATGGCCTGCCAGCTGAGAGACCTCAGGCGGACCTCCGGCCTCCCCTTGCCTCTCAGTTTCTCCATCTGTAAAATGGCGATGGTAATAGCACTCACCTCCCAGGGCAAGGACTGCACGCGCTAATGTGTGTAAAGCACTCAGAGCCTGCACACGTGTTAGGTAGTGTCGTGGCTGTTGCATACAAACCTACCCAACATAGAAAAATCCTGCCCTTCCACGACCCGGACAGGGACTGGGTTGCTCAGTTCTAGCTGAGGGAACATCTGCACATCGGCAACAGGATTAGGTCGATCGGAATCAGACCCATCAGAGCACCAAGCAACCTTCGATCTCCCTTTGAACGAGGACCACCCTGAACCTCCCCGAAAAATGTCATTTTCCCCCAATTGAAGTGATTCCCGTGTAACCACAGTCGGGAGCACAACTGGCTGAGATTTTCATTCACCACAGACTCAGTCTCCACTTCCCTTCTCCACATTCCCCTGGGCCAGATCAGACGTCACACGGGGTCACATCACATCGCTGTTGGCACCCTGTTCGCAGGCCGCCCAAGGCTGAGCGCCAAGGCTTCGGCTGGTGCTCACCCCCTCGCCCTGCCTCCCGGCTTCCTCCTGTTTGGGGGTATTCACAGTGCCAGGCTCCTTGCATCCAAGGGTAGCCAACTTGGCTGGTCTGGGGCTCTGTTCCCGCCCTTCCTCTCCCAGCCTAGAGACCCAAAGCACCAATTCGCAGAGCCAGGAGGAACTCTGCCTCCACGCCTGATTTCGATCGGGGACAAATGCATCGCACAAGACTCAGAGATTCTGTGTCTCTAAACCCAGACCAAAGTGTTTGTGTGACCAGGCCCCGCCCTCTCAGCAGAGGCATGCAGGCGCCCCGGGGCTGCAGCAGGACCGGTTTTCGCAGTGACCTTTCCTCGAATGTCCGCTCCAGAAGACCAACAGGTTAAGTGGAGGATGCTTCAGAATGAGAAACAAGTGGAATTAAGAACATGAGCACAACACGTGCAAATTCTCAAATGCTCAGTGAACGAAATGCGTTCCATCCACCCACCGTGTGCCCTCTGTGCCTAAATGGAGGGCAACCCTCAGATAACACAATACCCCGCTTCCCTAATAAGGTGCATTCAACACTTCTTTGGGCCAGCTTAATAGGAATCAGAAATGGGGTTGCCTTGGAGGTGGGGGATGGGACTGGACTGGAAAGAGGCAGGAGGGAACTTTCTGGAATGAGAGACAGATTGTACCTTCACTGGGTAGGTGGTGATGTGGGTGACTTCCATTTGTCAGAATTCATCAAACTACACTCTGAAGATCTGTGCATGTTAGTGAATATAAACTTTACCTCAATAAAAGAAGTTAGAAACGCGAATTAAATAACTTCGACTCACAATATTTAACCTAACTATGCAGTTGCATTCTTTTTTTTAAAAGTTAATGTTTTAACGTTTTATTTATTTTTAAGACAGGGAGAGACAGAGCATGAACAAGGGAGGGTCAGAGAGAGGGAGACACAGAATGTGAAACAGGCTCCAGGCTCTGAGCTGTCAGCACAGAGCCCGACGCGGGGCTCGAACTCACGGACCGCGAGATTGTGACCTGAGCCGAAGTCGGCCGCTTAACCGACTGAGCCACCCAGGCGCCCCGCAGTTGCATTCTTAAAATTACGTTAAGAATAATATGTCAACTTACATTATTCTTCCCATTCGCACATCTCACAAAATGGTTTTATGCACACGTACATCCTTTGACATCAGCATATATCATGACAAAGCCACTTTTTAAAAATTTTTTAAATGTTTATTTCTGAGAGAGAGAGAGCGAGAGAGAGAGCGCACACGTGTGCGTATGAGCACAGGCAGGGCAGAGAAAGAGGAAGAGAGAATCCCCATGCAGGGCTCAAACTCACGAACCATGAGATCATGACCTGAGCCCAAACTGAGTCTAATGCTTAACCAACTAAGCCACCCAGGTGTCCCTTAAAGACCTTAATTTTAAGTAATCTCTACACCCAACATGGGGCTCAACCTGGTGATCCCGAGATCAAGAGCTGCATGCTCTACTGACTGAGCCAGCCGGGTGCCCCGGGAAATGCAGTACATTTTCAATCCAAGCTTCTTATTGAAATTTTTTTTGCAAACCGTGAATGCCCATTTCCATAACATTGCAACGGTTTTTCTCATTTGTCTCGTGATTATTCGTGATCCTTACTACATCAGGGACGTGTGTTTTGCTTTCTAAAAGGGACTTTCAAATAGTTGTCACAGTTTGCCATACTCGCTCCGAAGAATAATTCCCAAATCTGTGTTAAATCTCATTGCCTTCTTCCCATTAATTCCCTCTGGTGACCTCGAAAAGCAGCCAAAACCAGGGCTGATTGAGACTGAATCAGGCTGATGTATCTTCCCAGATTCTGTGGTTCAAACAAAGTAATTGAGACAGTACCAAATTATGAGATATTCTTAAAGAATAAGAAGTCCTAAACTAGGAGAGATTTGTAAAGGCAGCACACTCTTTTGTAATAATTAATTAGAGGAACTAGAACATCTTATTTGTTTTCAGATATATTATAGTAAATCCTGGCATATGTGTTTAGACCAAAGATAAAATCGAGATTAATGCAGCAAATTTGGGGATCTTATTCTATAGTTTGTTATTAAAAGATTAGCACTGTGGGCTTAAGTTAGAAGTTTCTTGCTGTAAAAATTTTAAGTTTTGCTCCCTACTGTGAATGGGAAGTTGAAACATTCTTTTTTCTTTTTTAATGTTTATTTGGGGAGGAGGGGCAGGGATGGAGAGAGAGAGAATCTCAAGCAGCCTCAGCACTGTCAGCAAAGAGCTGGATGTGGGGCTTAAACCCACAAACCATGAGATCGTGACCTGAACTGAAACCAAGAGTCAGATGCTCAAACGACTGAGCCACCCAGACACCCCTGAAACGTTCTTGAATAAATTCAGACACACTATATTTTCCTTAAGAGCTTTAAAAATGAGAGAGTTTGATTTAAACAGATGATTCTGGTTAGAAAAGGGATTATAAACGCAGTCCTAAATTATGAATTACTAATTACAAATTTTACAACTTGACCTTAAGTTATGTCCAGTCTTCAGCGATAAGCAGGGTTATGTAATGATGTATGTAAAGAAGTCTTTGTTTTTTTCACCATATCCTCAATTTAGGCATGAAAAATAGTGTTATTCTTAAAGAAACCACCATGGAAGGCTTACACTGTTGTTTCGGTTTTTTGTTTTGTTTTTGAAATTTTTTTAATGTTGAGTTTTGAGAGAGAGAGAGAGAGAGAGAGAGACGGGGCACAAGCAGGGGACGGGCAGAGGGAGAGGGAGAGGGAGACACGGAATCTGAAGCAGGCTCCAGGCTCCGAGCTGTCAGCACAGAGCCCGACGTGGGGCTCGAACTCACGAACTGTGAGATCATGACCTGAGCCAAAGTCGGGCGCTCAACCGACTGAACCGCCCAGGAGCCCCGCAGAACTCTGATTTTAAATGACGTTATAGGTCATTCTCTAGTTGGAGCAGAAAAAGGGGCCCAGAGAAGTCCTGCTGGATGCCTCTTCTCCTCTCTAGGGAGATGACTAAGGGGGGTTGATAGCACCCTAGGTATTCTGTGGAACACAGTTTGAAAACCTCTGGCAGTGGACCATGCATGAATGCTTGGTCTTAGAAGACCTGGGTTCAAAACCTGGGTTCTAGACTCTGTGATTGCTGGCAAGGACTTAACTTGAGTCTTATTTTCCTCCTCCAGACAAGGAGCGTGAAAGCTCATCTCCAGGAGTAGCTACCGGAATGCTTATAAATGTGCTTTGGAAACCATGAAGTATAAGGTTTATTTTGTTCCTTAAGTCTTACCGTCTCCTAGTGACATTTCATTCACATGTTGCGTGCCATCTCATCTCAGTTATTTAGGGACTTCGGATTATCTGGCCTGGTTGATGGTACTACCTTCACCCTTCAGCTTTGCAGCAATATTGTCCGCTGGAGGATGGTCAAGGGGGAAGGGATGACTTTGCAGTAAGGGATTCCAGGTTCATAATTCATTCTTGGGATGGATCACTGTGACAGGTTTCTTTTCCCTTTCAGGTGGGCCAAGAGAAGGGAAACTGTTCTTTCCAAAAAAACCCAACCCCCTGCATCATCCCTCAGGAGCAAGAAAATATCTTCCATACGATATTTGCCTTTTTCACAAAGTCTGGAAGAAAAGTCTTGGTAAGAATTTGCTCACTGGTTGGGTTAACATGGGTGGTCCTCACGAGGAAGGCGAGTAGGAGATAGAGAGACTAGTTTTCTATTTGGCATTTATTATTTTCCAAATCTGGTTTTAATCAATTGACGTCTAAAGTCACAAGGACTGTGGTCAAGTCCTATTTTTCAGCCTGAGGTTTCAATCAAAGTGTTAAATTTACATTCCAAATTCCATTGCCTGGCAAAGGGAAAACCTTTGCAACCCACCAAGCACAAAGTAAAACATTTCTCCAACGAGTATGAGTCTAATCAAGACTGATGGTTCTACAACCACTTGGGAAAACTCCTGGGCAGTCTCCACTAAAACTAAACATCTCCGTATCCTGCGACCCAGCAGTTCCACTCTGAGGCATACCCCCAAGAGAAATGTGTATTTATGTGCCCTAAATGACATGGATAAGAAGGTTGACAGCAATCTTCTTAGAGCTAAAAGCTGGGAACAGTCCAGATCCCCATCAACAGGAGAATGGGTAAACAATTGTGGTGTAGCCCCACATGCGGGAATATTACAGAGCAATGAAAAATACTACCCCACGCTACAACAGGAACGCATTTCACAGACATAATAGTGCCCGAAAGAAGCTGGAGCCAAAGCACACATAGTATAATATTTCACTTACAGGAAGTTCAGAAAAACCAAGGCTAGCAATAGTAATGAAGTTCAGGATAGTGGTTGCATTTGAAGGAATGTCAACAGGAGAGGGCATGAGGGAACCTGCTTCAGTACCAGAATTATTCTACACCTTGATCTGGGTATAAACATGAAAAATATATCAAGGGGGACCCTTCAGATTTATTCCATCTACTCTATGTAAGTTATACCTCCATTTTTTTTTTAAAGTAAAGGTATTGAAGATACAGTTACATGCTTTCCCCAAGCCTCCTTTCCCCATATATTTGGTTATATCTCTTTAGCTTATTTATTTATTTATTTTTTTTTTTTTTATTTATTTTTGGGACAGAGAGAGACAGAGCATGAACGGGGGAGGGGCAGAGAGAGAGGGAGACACAGAATCGGAAACAGGCTCCAGGCTCCGAGCCGTCAGCCCAGAGCCCGACGCGGGGCTCGAACTCACGGACCGCGAGATCGTGACCTGGCTGAAGTCGGACGCTCAACCGACTGCGCCACCCAGGCGCCCCTCTTTAGCTTATTATTTCAGGATGGGCACATCTCACTTTTCTTTTTCTCGTTTTTCCTAAAAAAAAAAAAAAAAAAAAAAAAAAAAAAGAGGACTGTTTGCCACTTGCACTATGGGTTCTTTTGGTTTGTTTTTTGTTTTGTTTTTAACTTACCTAGTGCTGATGATACAACTATTTTTAAAAGCCCTTAGCATTATTAGGTATAGTGATATCTCGTTGTTTGACAGACACAACTCTGTGTGCGGCTGGCAGTTTTACCCCAGCCACGAAACATCATGCCGGTAGGTGTGTGCGTTTTGGATTCTACCATACGAAAGAGAAGAATTCCTCTTTTGTAACTTACATTTGGAATTTAGGTGTCTGTTGGTGATTCGCGTGTTTTCTTGGTCAAACGTGCTTTTCTTTCCTCCTGTGTTTTCTTGAGTCATGATATGACTTCTGAGCCCTCTAATTTGCTCTACCTGGAAAAGGAGCACGAAAGTGTGTTTGCCAACTGCACAGGCAGAAATCACATAATGCAGGAATTACATCCTGTGCTCAAAACTCAGAAGAAAAATTCCTTTGGAATACGTAGATGTGTGTCTTTTTGAAAACAGTCATCTGTCCCTGTGAAATCCAGTTTTCGGGTAGTGTAAACCAGTGAGTGGCTTTTTCCCATTTGCTTGACCTGAAGCCGTGTTCTGGTGCCTGCAGGGGCAGGAAATCCCTCCATTGCCCTCTGGTGGCAAGAAGGAATGATCACGATCTTCCTTTGGATTCTCTGCCTAGGATTGTTTTAGTCACCGGAATAGAAGCTCATGGAGCCCTCTGCTCCAGAAACTGCTGCGCATTTGTCTTTGTTCTTAATACCGTTTGAAAGAAAGTTCTCTGATTTCTCTTCTCAGGACTGTGAAAAACCAGGAATCTCTTGCCTAACAATGCACTGTAACCTTAGCGCGCTTGCTAAAGAAGAAAGTCGTACTATAGACATTTACATGCTGCTGAACACAGAAATATTGAAGAAGGTAATGCCCTTCGGTTCATTTAAAAGCATTGGTATTATAGGGGTGCCTGGGTGGCTCAGTGGGTTAAGTGTCCAACTTTGGCTCAGGTCATGATCTCGCGGTCCGTGAGTTCGAGCCCCGCGTCGGGCTCTGTGCCGACAGCTCAGAGCCTGGAGCCCGTTTCGGATTCTGTGTCTCCCTCTCTCTCTGCCCCTCCCCTGCTCACGCTCTGTCTCTCCCTGTCTCTCAAAAATAAATAAATGTAAAAAAAAATTTTTTTAAGTAAAACATTAAAAAAAATTCTTTTAAACGTTGGTATTATTATTAGGTATAGTGATATCTACTATGAATACGCTGTATGCTAGCTAACTTGACAATAAATTATATTTAAAAAAATAAAATAAAACAGTTTTATTTAGCAACGAAAAAAAAAGAGATTTTAAAAAGAAAAGCCTTGGAGTAGGTTTTCTCATGAAACACTGCCTGCCCCCTTTTAAAACGTTTCTGGCAAGTGCCATTGGTAATTCGCTGCAGGAAGATGCTGGGGTAGGGGTGGGGGACACTAGACCCTTGCTATTCTACACGCGGTCTGAGGACCAACTGTATCAGCAGCACTTGGGATCTTGTTAGAAATGTGGAATTTAAGGGGCGCCTGGGTGGCGCAGTCGGTTAAGCGTCCGACTTCAGCCAGGTCACGATCTCGCGGTCCGTGAGTTCGAGCCCCGCGTCAGGCTCTGGGCTGACGGCTCGGAGCCTGGAGCCTGTTTCCGATTCTGTGTCTCCCTCTCTCTCTGCCCCTCCCCCGTTCATGCTCTGTCTCTCTCTGTCCCAAAAATAAATAAAAAATGTTGAAAAAAAAAATTAAAAAAAAAAAGAAATGTGGAATTTAAAAAGAAAAATGAAAAGACATGCAGAATCTTGGGCTGCGTCCCAGACTTCCTGAACCAGCACCCTTCAGTTTAATAAGCTCCCCCGGTGTTTTGTTTTGCACATTTAAGTGTCTCCCGACTTCAGCTTGCATCAGAATCCCCTGGAGACCTTGTTAAAATGCAGATTCCTGGGGGCTGAGTCTGAGATTCTGTCGTTCTGACAAGCTCCCATGCAATACCTCTGCCACTGCTCTGCGGACCCCATGCTAGATCAGGGGTCAGCACACCTTTTCTGTGACGGGCCAGTTGTAAATATTTCTGGCTTTTCAGGCCACACAGTCTTTTGTCACAGCTCAACTTGGCCATTGTCTTGTGAAAGCAGCCATAGACAATACGCAGATGAATGGGCATGGCTGTGTTCCAATAAAACTTTATTTACAAGAACAGGCAAAGGGCCAGATTTGACCCACGGGTGGTAGTTTGCCAGTCCTTTGTTTAGATGACACTTTATTTCAGGGAAGTCCAACTTTTGATCTTCAGGTCACTTTGCTATTATGAGTTTATCAAAAGTGGCTCATTTAAAAATACCTCAGTCCGTGAATTAGCGGTTCCCTAAAAATATCATACAAATTCCCTGTGATTTATTTTAACATGAGAGCCGCTGAGTATGAAAGGCCACAGCCAACCAGCTGCTTTAAAAAGAATCGCTTGGGAAGATAAAATAAAATATGCATGTTAGCTGCAGAGATTCTATTTATTTTCCTCTGGAAAAACTGTGTGTGTTAGTCGGTATAAACCTGAATGAATATCTTTAGAAAAGTCATCCCAATGTTAGTTTTAAATTAGGCATGGCAGTAGCATGCTGACCTGAGAAGTCACAGGCACGAGAGATTCAAGATGTTTCGCCCACTTTTCCATCTGTGACTGGCGCGGCCCCCACACGCCCAGGGAGAGCTGCGCACAATTCTCTTTTCCTTGGTTTCCTTTGCAGGGAAACCAGTTTGGGGCCAGTTGGGCTCTCCCGGCAGTGTTTCCCTGTTGCTCCTCTCCCTTAAAAAAGGACAGCGTTGGGGGGTGGGGGGCAGCACCCGGGTGGCTCAGTCGGTTAAGCATCTGACTCTTGGTCCTGGCTCAGGTCCTGATCTCATGGTTTGTGAGTTCAAGCCCCGCCTCAGACTCTGCCCTTGTCAATGGGCAGCCTGCTTGGGATTCATTCATTTTCTCTCTCTCTCTCTCTCTCTCTCTCTCTCTCTCTCTCTCTCTCTCTCTCTCCCCCTCCCCTTCCTCCCTCCCTCCCTCCCTCTCCCCCTCCATCTCTGCCCCTCCCCCACTCACTCTCTCAAAAATCAACAAATTGCAAAAAAAAAGAAAAGAAAAGGGACAGCGTTGGGAGAGGACCAGGCGAAAGCTAGAGTCCCAGTGGCCGTCCTGTGATTCCGGAAGCATGTCTGGAAGCCCCGCATCGCAGGAAGTGCCTTCCCAACGTGGGTCTCCTGGGTCAGGCTGAAAGATTAGGCTTCCGTATACTTACCTGTCCCGTTCATCTTCTTGACAAATGGCCCCGGTGACAGTTTTATTCCCCACGCCACACTCGTCACTGCGACGAAGCCCTGATCCGGGCCCGGACGGCAGGGGGGAGGCCATTCTGATTCCTCCTGCACCGTCAACCCAGATGTTTGCCGCTTTGCACTCCGTCATTTGTCCTTAACTGAATTGCAAGGCCTCAGGCCTTTCTTGTGTACACGGCTCAGTGGCCTGGCCTTCTGCGTGGCTCTCCCTGTCAGTGGCCAGGGGTAGCCCTTTGCCAAGGATCATGTCCCACTGACCGCCGTTCCCAAGGACCATCCAGTCCAGTCTGCGCCCTGAGAGACAGCCGTGGGGTGTCATGTGTAGGTGCTGGACGATCGGTCTCCCTGAAAGTGCCCTTTCTGCAGAAGCCAGAAATTTCAGGTGCAGAGGAGAGCCTAAAATGAGGCTGCCCTGGAACCAGATGGGTCCCCAGCTGCTCCTAGAGCTTGAAATGCAGAATGTCAGTCCCCTGAAGCCAGCCATGACCTCCCTTGGGGAGTGAGCACCAGACGAGACGCCCCAGAGCCCTCTGGCCTCCCTAAGGGTATGGAGCCGCTCCAGCCTTGAGGTTGGCCTGGGCCTCCAGTTGTGTTTATTTTCCTTTGACCTCAAGGTCCAGCCCCAGACAAGGGAATTTGAGGTTTTATTGTTTTGATCTTAACTAGTTTTTATTTGAAATGCAGGGTCTGACTTTTTAAATTATCAGAGGATTCAGATTGCTCTGAAAGTGCCCTTCTCCAACCACAGGGAGGCCTGTCCTGGGGCGGGCTGTTCATCTGCCCCGCCTTTAACTCTGACAATTACCACCATCATTGTTATTATCCTTGTGATGATGAGGATCCACGGTGACGATTAGTCAAGGTTGCGAATAAACCACACATTTACAAAACTGTCAAATTGGTAAAAGATCATTCGCACACAGAATTATTTACTGCTGGAGGAGAGCTGACGGAGCGGTTCATTTGAGTGACAAGCTTCCCGGAAGCATTGAAAATCGGTTTCACCGCCGTTTAAAAAAAAAGGGACAATAATTAGCACATACCTCCCAGGTGAAGCAGGCAAAGTGGCCTCCCCGTGTGCCCTCCGGGGAGGGTCTTTGTGGTTTCTTTGGCAGAGATGAGCAGAGGGAACTGTTTGCTCTGAGAGGGTCCTCTGCTTTCACTTTCGGGGTGGGGGGGGTAGGTTTTACCAGAAGTGGGTCAAAGCTGGCATCTGGTACATACCTCCTTGTGTGGCAGGCAGACTGAGGAAGTGTGGGTGGGTCTACTGCAAGTCACCTCGCTGGCAGAGCCCCAGCCATCCCCACAGGTGGGCTGCCGAATGTTCCAGTTGCCTGCCTATCCTGCTTCCTCACCAGAAGCCAGGCTGGTCCTCCACCCACAGTCAAGGCAGCACTGTCTGTACCACTGGCTCAAGCTGCTGACCCTTCCCTGAGCCGCAATTTTGCCCTCTTTCCAGATTCCCAACCCCATCCCTGCCTGGTGGCCATTTTCTCATTCTGTGGATCTGAGCCCACACCAAGGCCACTGCTGGTGGGCTCTTCCTGAGTCTTAGATGTGCCCACGCCCACCCCAGTCTCCTTACTCCTCAAGCCATGGCCCGATTTATAAGCTAGATGTGTCCCTCTCTCATCACCCCATCCAGCCTCCTCTCTCCATGTTAAATGGTTTTGACCCCCAGACAGCCTCATTGAAGGGTAAAGAAAGAGTTAAAAGTAACTCATGTGAAGGGTTTGAGGGTTGTGGTCAGAGCAGGAAGATGCTTGAGAAATAGAAATCAGATGCCTTCCATGGAATGCCAGGCCTGGATTTGTTGTACACAGTTAAACAGCTTTATTTATTTTCCCCTCTTTGTGAGTATGTCAATATCAGTATCCGAATATCTGGCTCTTACCGCTTGGAAACCATAGCACACAAGCTTGCGTGTATCGATGACTGGCAAAACTTCAGCTTTTCAGCATCCGCCATAGCAGGAAAGAATTCTCGAGAGACAGACGGGAAACCTCTGTTTACGTGGGTGCCTGGAATGGGGAGGTACCTAGTTCAGGGATAAAATTTTCGTCCGGCCCACATGGAATCTTGGAATTCAGTTCTTCCTGCTACTTTGAGGCCCAGCCGTTGTCACTGAAAAATGTGTCACTGAGTTGTGTTGTTTCCTCCACAGGACAGTTCATCTGTCATCCAGTTCATGACCCGTGCCAAGGTCAAGGTGGATGGTGCCCTGAGGGTGGTGGAGATAGCCAATGGGAACCCAGAAGAGATGACGGTGAGTCAGCCAGCCTTAGAGCAGCCCTCTTGGGAGGGTGAGGGAATCTGGGTGGCTTGGTGCTAGAATTTGAGGGTAAAGACAGTCTCTGAGCCAAGATGTTGGCTTTGCGGTAGACCCAAGACCATGCCTGCCTTGGCTCCCAGGCCCCCACGGAGAACTGCTGCGGTCTGCTCTTGTGATAGCATTGTTCTTTACTGTGCCATCATTATGTGAAGGCTCTCTGCTATGACCAGCTCGAGGAAAAATAGTCTGGAAGTACCCTTGACAGGGCTTGGATTTCCACGCTGAAAGCCAAGACTATTTTTATCTTTCTCAGACCTTTCCCTGAAACCTCATCTGCCTCCCCAATCATATTGCTCCATGGATAAACACTAGGCGTCTTAAAAACAAGTGGTTTGAATAACTTTAAAGAAGTCACATCCAAATTTCTAAGCCCTACAACCTTCTGTCACTCTCTGCCCCCTTGTCCTGCCTAAAGTGCGGGGGGTGCAAGCTTCGGAGACACAGGAGGGTGCGGCAGCGGGAGGCGTGGATGTGGGGGTGTGGGGGAGGCCGGAGGGGAAGTGTGGCCTTGGGACCGTGCTGCCTTTTACGGGTTTTCAGGGGTCGGGAGGGGAGGTGCATTCTTGACACTCACTCTCAGATCCTGGGCAGATAGAAAGGGTCGAGACAGCAGCCTGCGAACGGGTTTTGCCACGGAGCGAGGCAGTGACGCGACTCTGGGAGGGGTCGGTGTTGCCGTGACAAATTTACAAATGTGATAAAGTCATAGAGGTTGTGTACCTGCAAAGAAAAGGCTGGTAACTTATTTTGCAACAACAATAGGAGCACCACGTGTCTCAGTGTTAGGATATGAATCAGCCCAAAGCCCATTCGTGTAAGTCTCCAGGGACTGCAACGAAACCTCAGTCCTGCTCCTGTGTGTGGTGAACAAGAGCCAAGAGCACCAGCTAGTGCGGAACGAAGGTGAATCTGGGAATGGGGGAGGGTCATTAGAGCTGCGCCAGGGCTTGGGTGTGCCATGCTCAGTGTGGGCAAGGGCGGCCGGGTGCAGAGCTGGACTCCTCTGTTCGCTCTGAGAAATTGTCCAGGCAATTTCTAATTTTAATAACAGGAACCAGAAAGGGTGACTTGGAATGGCACTGGCGTCTCTCACCCTCTAGGGCGAGTTTTTCCAGCGGACCAGGTGTTCGGAGCTGGCTTTTGCCTTCCCCTCGCCGCCTTTTGGCCATTTCACTGCTAATTCAGACCCTCGCCTGAGAAGTGAAGGAGACTGGTTCATTGCCCATTGTCATAGGTCTGGTTAAAAAGTTTTATAGCCCAACATGCGAGGTTTGGAATGTTTGAGTAGACCACGGTGTTCCCGCTTGAGAGCTAAGGGATGTGATTTAGCAGGTTTCCTACAGGTGGAATCCCTTGTGTAGATGAAAAAACCAATTGACTGGGCACATCGCCCTCAGTGAGAACACTGAGCTGTGGGATCCGGGAGGACATTGCTTAACATGCCATTGTTGGCCTTCTGAGTCATCTGTATGCCCCCCAAATGCCACTTCCATTAACTACTGTTCCATTTTGAGCACTATGGTGATATTTTCATTATCAAGAGCTCTGTGAAAGCAGCTCTCACTTCCAATGATTTTGCTTTAGGACTGACCCATGAGAATCCTACGATGTCGCCTTCTCCCTCCTTTCCAGGACTTTGCCTTTCAACCCATGAGCTAGATGAAGTCCTACAGTCTGTTCTCAACTTTCCTGGCAGGAAAAAAAAAAAAGTCTTTTCTGAGTAGGAAGGTTTACTTTTTTAGAACAAACACGTTCTTCCCTGCATGAGTCTTCTGAAGGCCTGGCTCTCTGTCAGCTATCTATTTGAGGGGAAATTTCCATGGAGGCTATAGCCACCAAATTTAAACCGGGCAAAGTTTCACAAGATTTTAGATGAGATACCAAATTCTGATGGCCTTGGAATGAACAGGAAGTGTCCTTTCAGCTGGTAAGGAGCAGGGTGTGGGTGAGAAGGGGAAATAATCTGATTTGTAACCACATAATGTGTATACTGTGGTAAATTTCCCCAATCGGGAAATCAAGTGATTTTCCTGGGACTCTTTGGATCTTTTCTTTTTATGCTATGGTCTGAGTGCTTTACAAAGCATTTGAGTGAATAACTAGAAATATGTGATCGATTTTTGAATGTTTATTAATAAATAGATCTGGAGGGTACTTTGGGGGGGGGGGATGTCTACGACCAGCCCCATCAAGCTCACCTGTACAGATCCAAACCTGAGAGCTCCAGGTGAGATCTGTCGTGTTATATTCTGTACTGGTTGCCAAGTGCCAGTAGTATGCTGAATTTCCTATTCTATTCAACCCAGCCCTTTTTTTTTTAAAGTTTATTTTTATTTATTTTTGAGAGGGAGAGCAAGCGGGGGAGGGGCACAGAGCGAGGGAGACGGAATCACAAGCAGGCTCCACCCTTTCAGCACAGAGCCCGATGCCGGACTCAGACTCACAAACTGTGAGATCATGACCTGAGCCGAAATCAGCTGCTTAACCGACTGAGCCACCCAGGCGCCCCGACCTGGCCCTTCTCACTTTTCAGGGAGATTTGCCAACAACTGAGGCTAGAAACTCCCCCAGGACAAACCAAGAATCTGGAGGATCAGCTTTACTACTGCAAGCCACCATCCCCAACCCCCTTCTCAGGCTGGATGAGAAGCTTGTATGAATTACATAGCACACCGATTTTCTTGATATTTTCCAGCTGAAGAACATAGGATACACACATAAATCCACAGGTGAAGAAGTCATTGCCATGTGGAGTGTATACTGGGCTAAGACCTTAGGAGCAAGCGGGAAGGACTGATTCTCTTTTTGGCAGAGTCAGAATGGGTTCGAAGGATATATGGCAGCTCTCAGCATTGCCAGGAAGTCTGGAGAACCAGGCTGAGGGCAGGAGAGGAGTCCAGAAACCTGAGGAGCCAGGACCACGGGCTCAGGCCATGGGAAGAGTGCACGTGATGCTTTGGACACAGCTGTCCCTGGCTTCTCTCAGCCTCTTGCTCTGGAGTCAGTGGGGAGCCTCTCACTGGCCGAGGTTGGGTCCCTGTCGCCGGGAGACCACACCCCAGGGAAAGCAGATCACTAGCATCTCTGTGACACCATTGCCCTGAGACTTACACAGAGGAGCATTCCCCAGCACTAGAAGGGAGGGAGGGGGTCAATACAGGGCTGCCAAGAAGTGACAGTTGTCCCCTCTCGTGGGCCTCTCTTATCCTGAGGATCAGCATCAGGCCAGCTAACCCCTGGCTCTTCTTGGGGCGCCCATCTGCAGCCTTAGTGAGACAATGTGAAAATCTTTGTCCAAAGATGGTTGAGGAGTGTTTGGGCTTTTTTGCCTTTTTTTTCTGTCTTTCTTTTTTTAAGAAATAGTATGTTTGAAAGGGTGATACTTCCTTGCGTATTTGACAGGGCAGGCATTTGGGGCCCGTCACCTTCTGCCATGGTGCATGGGAACCATCTGTCCACACTGGGGCGTTCACCTCCCTCACGCAGCCCACTGCCCTCGGCACCCCTTCGGATGGGTCAGAATTTTAACAAGTGCCTGGAGATTTCCTTGTGCCCCCCCAACTCGGTTAGAACCACTAAGCCTCTGCCTCTAGTGAACGAAGGACCTCTGACACTTGGGAAGAAGAAATGACTTGCCCGGCATCTCACAGTGACTGAGGCAAGAACACCGCGTCCCGGCCTGAGGCTCCTTCCCCCTCCCTGCCTCAGCCAGCCAGTCCCCCAGGAAGTCACTGAGCCTTTGTGGGTGAAAGGGCCTGGACAAAAGCAAAGTCTCCAGCATGGAAAGGAAATCGTTGACTTGTTTTAAAGTATCTCTGTTAAAACCGCCCAGGTGGCCTGGGAGCCCAGCCAGCTCCTTCAGGCTGGACCTGGCTGTCCTCACCCCAGAGGGGGCCTTCCCTTCTCGTTCTAATCAGACCCCAGAATGAAGCCTCAGCATTGCAGCCACACTTTCGCTTCTAAAGTCACCTGCCCAGCCAACCACTAACCGAGCAGGGCAGCAAGTACAGAGTTCATTTTCTCTGAAGCCATTTCCATCCAACTCCCAAGCTCAGCCCTTTCGAGAAGCCAGTCCTCTGTGAATGCAGAGGACTGCATCTCCCCTCGGGAGTCAGAAAAGCCCGGGTTCCAGCCCTTCTCCCTCCCTGTGACTTTGGGGATCAGGTAGGCTGTGTGAGCCTCAGTTTCCTCATCCATAACACGGGAAAGCTGCTTTCTCCGTCCTAGAGATCTCCTCCCTTGTTCTGCAAACCGCCATTGCCCCCCAACCAAAGACACAAGCCGGGGCATCTCAACCAGACGGGCGTCACCTAACGCGGTAAACAGAGACTATTCTCAAAGATGCCACTTGCGGTCCTTTTGTTGTGCTGCTTCTTGATGGCAGCTTTACAATTTTTACAGTCACCGAGTAGATTGTGACCTGTACTTCACCGTTTACGTGGCCAGTTACACTTAAAATTAGGTTCCACGAGGCAAGAGAGTTTTTCCCCCTCGAACCTCAAGTTACATTGAGACGTAGGTTGCAGAAGAGGGTCATTGGAAGGTCACCACCGGTCCTACTCCGCACCCACCAGCCCCACAAGTGAGAATTAAGTTATAACCATAAGAAATTGAGAAGTATTCCAGCAAAGTTTGCCAAAATATGAGTCCTACTTCCTAATAGTCACATTTGCTTATTTATTTGATGAATATTTACAGGGGCCTTGCTAAGAGCCAGGTACCGTACTAGGCAGGCACTAGGGATGAGATGGGGAACAAAATAAACGTGGCCCCGGCCCTCCCAGGGCTGATTGAGGGGACAGAGGATGGGAAACAGGGAAGCAAAGAAGGATTTCATTGCAAATTAAGGTTAGTTCTGGGCGCCTGGGTGGCTCAGTCGGTTAAGCTTCCGACTCTTGATTTCGGCTCAGGTCATGATCTCACTGTTCGTGAGACTGAGGCCGCTCTGAGTCGGGCTCTGTGTTGACAGTGTGGAGCCTGCTTGGGATTCTCTCTCTCCCTTTCTCTCTGCCCCTCCCCTGCTTGTGCACACATGCTCTCTCTCTCTCTCAAAACAAATAAGCCTAAAAACATTTTTTTTAAAAAAACAACAACAAATTGAGGTTAGTTCTATGGGAGCAACCTGCTTTCTTTTCTTTTTTTTTTTTTTAATGTTTATTTATTTATTTATTTTGAGAGAGAGAGAATGAGTGGGGAGGGGCGGAGAGAGAGGGAGAGAATCCCAAGCAGGCTCAGTGCTGTCAGCAGAGCCCAGTGTGGGGCTTGATCTCACGAACTGCAAGATGATGACCTGAGCAAAATCAAGAGTCAGACGCTGAACTGACCGAGCCTCCCAGGGGCCCCCTGGGAGCAACATGCTTTCTCTTAAAGGAGTCAGGGAGTCTTTCTCCAAGGAAGGTGAGACCTAGAAAATGAGAAGGAATTGGCTTGCCAAGGATGGGGAGAAGCGCCCCAGCTCAGGGGGAGAGCTGCTTAACACCCCAGCGGCCCGCTGTGCTCACAACTCGAAGACCAGTGTGGCAAGAGCCTGCGGAAGGGTGAACGCATCTGTGGGGAAACACACGGGCAGGTCTGCACCGTGAAACACCAGAGGGGGCAGTGGCGAAGGGAGGCCAATGAAAGCTTCTGTTTGAAGAGGGGAATGGCATGATCTAATACACAGTCGACCTTTGAACAACACAGGGGTTAGGGGCACCAACCCCTGTTGCTGTCACAAATCCACGTAGAACTTTGGACTCTCCCAAAACTTAACTATTAACAGCCTGCTATTGACCAGAAACCTTACTGATAACGTAAGCAGTCAATTAACATGTAACTTGTATGTTATCCGTATTATATAGTATGTCCTCTGTATTATATACCTATATACGGATATGTAATAATCTGTATTATATATCTGTGTCCTTACTATGTATAAAGTAAGCTAGAGAAAAGAAAATGTTATTAAGAAAATCATAAGGAAAAGAAAATACATTCATAGCACTGCACTGTATTTATTTTTAAAAATCCACATGTCGGGGCGCCTGGGTGGCTCAGTCGGTTAAACGGCCGACTTCGGCTCAGGTCATGATCTCATGGTTTGTGAGTTCAAGCCCCACGTTGGGCTCTGTGCTGACAGCTCAGAACCTGGAGCCTGTTTCGGATTCTGTGTCTCCCTCTCTCTGACCCTCCCCTGTTCGTGCTCTGTCTCTCTCTGTCTCAAAAATAAATAAACGTTAAAAATAAAATAAAAAATCCACATGTAAGTGGACCTCTGCAGTTCAACCTGTGTCGTTCAAGGGTCAGCTGTGTATTCTTTAAAAACCACAGGCTCCGGGGCGTCTGGGTGGCTCAGTCGGTTGAGCGTCCAACTTCGGCTCAGGTCGTGATCTCACAGCTCTTGAGTTCGAGCCCCACGTCGAGCTCTGTGCTGACCTCTCAGAGCCCGGAGCCTGCTTCGGATTCTGTGTCTCCCTCTCTCTCTGCCCCATCCCTGCTTGTGCTCTGTCTCTCTCTGTCTCTCAAAAATGAATAAACATTTAAAAAAAAATTTTTTTGTTCTTTAATAAAAAAAAAAATAGTGGCTCTCACTGCATGGCCAAGGACAGGCTGAACCACATGAAGAATAAGCCTCTTCCTCCCCCAAATCCTCAAGAGTCTTGGTCAGTTTATCCTAAACCGATGATTTCTGGTTATCATCGCGATCGCTATCATCGTTATTTTTGTAAACAACAGAACCCACTCCTAGGTTGAAATACGCTTCAGTTGTCTCAGGGGTGGGGAGCCTGGCATTTCCCCCTTCTCCGTTTCCCTTGGTGGACGCTGTACCCCACGCCGAACCCCTGGACTCTAGAGAGTTCTGCTACGAAAGGTGGTATTTTAGGACAAGACTGCCGTCCGGTCCATCAACTTCTCTCACTAGACACGAGTTGAACCCCCAGTGAGTATGAACCAGCATCACTCTATACCCTCAAGACGTTCACAGCACACGCAAGCGGGCACGCAGACATGCTCGCAGCCCGGTGTGGTTATGTACTGCGAATGCCCAGCTGAAGAGGTTAGGGCGGGCTGCGTGGGAAGAAACAGCGACCCCTGAGCAGGCGCCAAAGGAGTCTTCTAAGGGACGGGCGAAGGACAGGCATTCCACAGGAAGTCGTGTGGTGTCCTAAGCTAGAGTCTCAAGGAGCAGACGTGAGATGAGTGTGTGCGTGCAACCGGTTTATTAAGGAAGTGCTCCCTGTGAGCCCAGGAAGGGAAACTGAGGCTCCAGGAGGTGAAAAGACCTTCCACCCTGAGGCACCACGGCTTGCCGGTTGAAGAGCCAGGACGGGCTGCTGGGGCTGGCTATTTGCAGGCCCCGAGCCTTCCTTACCCCTGTGCTCCTCTGCCCTGTGCTGGCCCATTGCCCCGCGCCCACACGCACAGTGGGAAGGCCATTCTGAGCAGGTGGTAGGGATCACAGTCCTGGGTGGTGAGCAGCTGGCCCTTTGTTTCAGGAGCGACCCTCGGCTCTGGTGGCCTGAGCAGCACGTCACGTGCCGACCCCGGGGTCTGTTGATTCTGGCGCTCTTCCTGGTGAGGCCTGGTGCCTCACCAGATGCATGGCTCCTCGTCCGGATAGCCTGAGGTGGATGAGCTGTCCTCTAAAGAGCAGCCGTGAGGATTATCAGCAGTGGTGGCTATAAAACCTCTCAAGGCGGCGTCGAGAACTCAGCCCTTTCCCAACAGACGCGGCCCATGATTAACCACAAAGGGATTATGGCACCAGCCCAGCTCTCGCCTCTGCAAATTCTAACAGAGCAGGCCATCTCCGACACCCGGCACCTGGCAGCCACGGGCACGGGTGACGTCTGTTTGTCACGGCACAGACGTATGATGCTGATCTCGCCAAACGCACAGTTTATTTTCTGTTCATTGATGTGGTCTCCAGAAGTCTCCCTGCTCCCCTGAGCGGGTGTGCTTTCCGAGGGCTGTGTTCTGAGAGCAGTTTAAGACGTGGTTCTGCTGAGAACATTTCCTCCCCCCTCGCCTCCCCCCTCGCTGGCTGTTAGATGTAATCAGAAGCAGGTGGAAATGTCATTTCATCGTCCCAGATGTTCCGTCCCCTCCACTTTTTCTCTTACTCGAATTCCTGCTCTGTGAGGTGTGTGTGAGGTCGACTGCAGAGAGCGTCTTGCCGTCGTAATTGACCTTCAGCCGACCTGGGTCTGAGGCTGAACCTCCCTTTGGGTGGTGCTGACTGCACCGTCCCCTCAGCACCGGAAACCCTTGTCCCCGCAGGGGCCTGGGCCAGGCACACCCCGTTGTGGTCACGTCCTCAGGCCTCACAGAGACCTGAGCGTTGCCAGCTGTGACACGAGGCCTACTTGCGGTGGTGGGAATTTGAAAGTTTCCAGAAACACAGAAACGAGTCCAGCACTGTGATTCGGGTTTGCCAGCTGCCTCAGACCGGAAGTGGGCTTCCGGAGGTTCCCAGACACCGGCTTGCCAACCTCAGGTGCATGAAACTCCCCAGCAGCCGGCAGGACGCCCAGGATGTGGGCCCGCTCTTGCCCCGGCCCGACGTCCGTCCTCCTCAAAGCCTCTGTGGAGACAAATCCTCAAGCCCCTCCTTCTCTTACGTATTATTAGTTCACGTCCGGCACACGAGCCTCCCGGCTTTCATCCACGGCTGTGCCATCAGCCACCCCCTCGCCGGGCAGAACTGCCACCTCGGGTCTCCCGGCCTCCACCACCAGACCCCCCACCGTCCGCAGATCTTTTCCCCTTTTTCCTCACCTCCTTTCGTGCTGGAAGCACAACATCTCCCCTGCACCACTTCCCCTACAACCCTGCTACCAGGGCTGTTTGTTCCTTGAACCTCCCCCCCACCCCCCGCCCCGTGCGAAGTTCTCCCTTCTCATCTACCGTCGTTTTTCAGCTAAGTGCTCCCGGCAAACTGTGAACCATATCCCTCCCCGGGTCCAAACCCTGCGTCGGATTCCCATTTCTCTTAAGATGAAACGTGTGACTCATAACCCAGCCTCCAGCCCTTCCTATCTCTCCAGCTTCACCTTGAACATCTTCCTTTGGTGCCTTGTTCATTCTGCCTGCTCCGACCCCGCTGTCTGCTGGCCCTGTCTCACCCCTGCCAAGCTTACTGCGGCCTCAGGGGTTTTGCATATGCTGTTCCTTCTGTTTGGAATGCTGTTCCCTCCCCTCTCTTTGACTCGTCGCTCTCAGCTCCAGCAGCTCCTCCAGGAACTCTTTCTGACTGCCACGCCTATCTCAGAGTCTTTTATAACCCTGAACCTCTGCCTTGGGGCACTGGCCAAAATTATAATTTCACATCTATGTGTCTAATTGATCAGTATTCTCTAAAAGCCAGAAGCTTCGTGAGGACAACACTATCTGCTTGATTCATCAAGGACCTCCTACAAGCGCCCGGCACGTAGCAGCTGCTACATAGACAAACAGATGGATGGATGGATGGATGGATGGATGGATGGGGTGGACAGACAGATGAATGGATGGACAGATGGGCGTGTGGGTAGGTGGGCAGATGGATGCACGGATGGCCAGAACTCCCCGCCGAGAAATAACATTTGCAAATATATTTTTGAGGTAGAGAAGAGAACACTCAGAGACTCCGGCTTCAAACCCCAGCATCTTCTGTTGTAGACTGAATTATATCCATGCTCCACCTGATGTTAGAGCCGAGAGGACGTTGCATTCATGAACCACACCGTGAATCACAATCCTGGTTTAGGTGACTGGAGACGTGCATTTGAAGCCTTGTTCTGTAGGAATTCACAGGGTGCTGGAGCCCGTCAACAGGAAGATGCATCGTTACCTTACAGAGTGATAAGGACTAAGAGACAGCACTGCTCAGCTAAGGTTTTAAAACTAAGTCCTGTGGAGCCATGGGGGTCCCTTGATCCGGTTCAGGGCCTGCTGCGGCTGGGGTAGGGAGGGACGGCGTAGGAAGGGGGTGCTGAGCGGGCTGGGCTCGGGCTGCCTACCTTCTCTACAACCAGAGAACCTCCGTTTTCTTCCGTTTTGTACATTGAGATGCCACAATAGGGCTTCTCTGCTAACAGAGGCTGAAAATGGCAATGTTTCCAAAAGCTCAAAGAATGACTAATTCTGCCAAAAAGTCAGGTTTCTTGGAACAGCAGATGTAGGAGCAGAGTCTCTCTTTTTCCATTTTTTTTTTCAACTTGGCTTTAAAACACTGAGTCAAAAAGAAGTTTTAAGAGCGAAAAACAGAAAAAAAGGAAAAGAAGCCCCATAATCTCAAAAAAGCACCTGTGTACTTTTAAAACTTCCTACCATGTTTCTGCAAAGCTGACGTCTTCTAGATATTAAATTGCTATCTTGATTTTTTTTTGCACTTAATGTTGTAACATTTGTCATTTCCCCATGATATTATCCCATTTTCAAAAGTATTTAAAACTTGGAAATCAGGCGAAAAGATGATCGCATGTCCTTCCGATGGTAGACTGGAACGTTCCCTGGCCCCTTTCTGCTCCAAGTATGGACCAATGGCATTGGCGTCACATATGCACCAGAGAGAGAGAGAGCACATATGCACGTGAGCAGGGGAGGGGCAGAGAGAGACGGAGAGAGAGAGAGAATCCCAAGCAGGCTCTACCCTGTCAACACGGAGCCCGAAGTGGGGCTCCAAGCCATGAACCGTGGGATCATGACCTGAGCCAAAGTCAGAAGCTTAACCAAGTGAACCACCCAGGCGCCCCTGAATACTTTTAAGATGAGCAATGTTGGATTTTGTCAAATGGACAAGAACAGAAAGGCATTGCAGGCGGCCAAAGCAGCCTGCAGAGGCCGGAGAGCACAGTTCTGGCTGGCGAGATGATGCAACCCAACAAGGATGGGAATGATGGCCCGGCAAGGGGCTGGCAAGGTAGGAAGGAGACGAGACTGTAAAGAACTTGGGACCCTGGAATATGTATTCAGCGTAAAGGGAAGTCACCAATAGCGTAAGCAGAGAAGCAACATAAGACCTGCGTTTTAAGAAGACAACTCCTGGGGCACCTGGGTGGCTGACTCTGGCTCAGGTCATGATCTCACAGCTCATGAGTTCAAGCCCCGCATCAGGCTCTGTGCTGACAGCTCAGAGCCTGGAGCCTGCTTCAGATTCTGTGCGTGTGTCTCTCTCTCTCTGCCCCTCCCCTGCTCACATTCTCTCTCCCTCTCCCTCCCTCCTTTCTTCCCTCCCTCTCTCTCTTTCTCCTAAAATAAATATTTGAAAAAAAAAAAAAAAAAGGCAACCCCTGATGGCCTCTCCGGGGCCCCTGAAAGGGTGCTATGAGATCAGACCAGGCCTGACCTGGAATAGTGACTGGGGATGGGAACAAGAGAATACAGAGAAAAGATACGTAGAGAGGTCCAGGGGCGTGACCAGGATCACCAGCTCTTTAGTGGTATAGTCGAGGCTTCCTGGTCACTGCTTGTTGACTCCCTGCTGTAGTCCAGCTGCTGTGCCTTCCTTTGGGGTTTTATCTGAGATGTGACTTCTTAAAGCTGCAGGACGCTCTGATTTTCTCCCCCATGTGAGCTTATTAGGGTCTTGACGCACGGGAACCCGCTCTGCCAAAGCACGAGACATGCATCCAAGAAGACGGACAGCATCACTAAAAATAAGAAAGGATTAAACACGCATTCTGGCGAAGTGACAGGGCATTCTTGTGGAATTTGCTAGACTAAACTGCTGTGGATACTGTTAGCTGTGCCTGTATCCACAAAACCAGATCTCCAGCATGGCTTTGCCAGGATGCAGATTTCTGATGCGGAGGGCAGGCAGCGTCCCTGAGAAGCCATCGGGGTGATCCAAGGGGCTCGACCACAGCTGACCCACACTGAGCTCACAGCCTGTCTCAGCAACTCTCTGTCGATGAGAAGGTTCGGCAGACTTATGTTACGTGACCCTGCGGTGGGAATTTTCACAACGCTATCTGATTTTCCCCCTCAGACCCCCGTTTCACAGAGGAGGAAACGGAAGGCGGTATCTTGGCTGTCTAAGACCGTACCTGTTGGCCATAGTGCCTCAAGGCTCATCTGTACAAGACGCCATGAGAGATTCTGATTGTGGGGGGTGACCCAATCCACAGCCTTTCAGGGGCAAGAACCCAAGGGCATGAATCTTTCTTTAAAGACCTGAATCTCTAGTCTGAACAGATGGGTGCGTGATGGCAGACTTCAGAGTTGACGCTGTGCCATTCCAGGTGTACTGAGGACAAAAGCAGGTGCAGCTAATCCAGGCCCTTAGAAGTCAGGGTCACAGTTACCTGTGATGGGGAGGTGGTTAGCCGGAAAGGCATGCAAAGGGGACTTCCAGGGGTTCTGGTCCCATTCTGTTTCTTATTCTGGGTACTGGTTGCACCTGTGCATTTAGCATGCGTGGGATAAGAATTCAGTGAGCTGTGCACTTGGGTTGTGTTTACTTTTCTCTGTGTATATTTGACATCAGTAAATAGTTTTTAAAAATGGAAAAGTAGCCAACCATGCCCAACCTCAAAAATACCTCCCTGCCGGCAGTGATGGAGAAATCACCTTCTGTTTGTCAGAGCTGGGTTCTGCCCGGTGCCAAGCTTGGGGCTCTGTGTGTCTTAGCCCCTTGAATTCTCTGCAGAGCTGCTGTTTTACCCCTATGTTGCAGATGAGAGAAAGGGGGCTCAGAGAGGTTAAGTACCTTGCCCAAGGTCACATAGCCAGTGAGCACAATACAGCAAAGAGGCCTCCTTTCCGTTCCCAGAATGACTATGTGTGTAGGCAGTTTTCTTTCATTTGCCCCCATGTAGGAAGGGATGGTCTCTGCTCTGCCTGATTTTCTTTGAGATGAGGTTCTGGATTCAGCGTCTATGGGTGCAACTATGGCAGCTTGTCTTCCTCATGACTGGCCATCCAGCCCCTCCCCCCAGCACACACCCCTCCCCTCCTACTCGGGCTGTGGGAATGGATGCAATGAGATCGAGATGCACACCTTTGCTTTTCTTATCACCAGGGCACCGTCAACAAATGACCTATTTAACCAACAGGTAGTCTTTAAGAAGAGCCATCGTCATCTGGGCACTCAGTGGTGCAGTGTTGACAAGCTCAGATTTGGGGGGTTGGGGTTGGCTGGACCTGAGTTCAAATCCTGACTCTGTACTTCAGCTACTTGGCCCAGAGAAAAAGGCTTGTCCTCTCTGGGCCTCCATGGTCCCCCTCTGTAAAATGGGCATTGAATCCCTCATAGGGTAGTTGTATAACGTGGATAGGAGGTTACAAGACACAGAGGAGCATTTGGGAAGAGTTAGCTGGGAGACAGGCCCTAAAAGGGGCCATAAGCAGTGCTGGTCACTGTAAGGTACTGTGCCCAATCACCCCATGAAGCTTGAGTGGGGAATCCCTGGGCTCCCATGATTAGTGAAGCTTCCAGGCAAGGTGAAAGCCACAGCCGGCCTCCAGCATCTAGCTAGGTTCAGACAGGCTCTCCCCAAGGAGGGGATGGCCCAGCGTGGACAAAGACCCGGGGATGGGCCAGCTGGGCAGCCAAGGGAAACAATGACTGCCCAGAGCTGGGACTTTTGTCTCTTTTGCAGCGAGCTTGAGTGGGCAGTGATTGTTAGGGCAAAGTTACTATGCGGCAAGGACACAATGGATGCTTGGAATTCTACAAAACCAAACCCCACCGTGCCCAGTGGGGCTGGAGCAGAGCCAAAGGGTCCAATTAGTGTTGAGCCAATACATGTTAAGCAATCCGTTCTCCGGCAGGTGGGTGGGGGCCCTGACTTGTCTCCCAATTTCTGGAGTGTAAATGCCCCCACGTCGATGTAGCCAGGAAGAGGAGCACACGGCTGGCTCTTGCCGGCCGATGGCCAGTTCCAGCACACCACTGACTTCCCATAAATCTGGGGAAACTTGCCTCATGGAGGCACGGGCTGGGATTGCACATGGTTCCCACCGAAAACCAGAGCCCGGCGCTTCAGGAGTGAGGGTCTCCAGTGTGCTAGGCATTGCCATGAGACCGGAGACGGATGGCGTCCCGGCCCTTGGGGAGTGACAGTCTGTCAGGAAAGTGGCATCCGTCAAATGCTTGCGCTGAGCGACACGTTGAGCTGAACACTTGGAAAGAAGCCGGCACGGCCACGTCCTCCATCGCAAAACCGCAATGCACGGGAGGCCGTTGTTGCCCGAATGCAGAAGACTGCGTCTTCTGAGACTTTCACCACACTTAGGTTCACTTCATGATATTGAAGTCAGGCTTGTTGTTGTTACAACCCTCTCAAGACCTGGGGCTTGGATTTCAAGTGGCTTTTTCACCCCCTGATGGTGAAAAATCCATCGGTCTACAACCAGGAGAGAACTGCACAGAGTCCAGTCTTCGGTAACAACAGTCTGGACTCCTCTGTAGTTCGCTCCGAACGTCAAGCCCAGGCCGGGCTCCGTCACGCTATGGGCACTTCCATTTGAAAATCATTCCCCCTTCTGCTTTGCCTCCTAGGTGGTCTTCGAAGCCTTGCACAATCTGGAGCCCCGTGGCTATGTCGTGGGCTGGATCATTGCCATAAGTCTGCTGGTGGGAATACTCATCTTCCTGCTGCTGGCTGTTCTGCTCTGGAAGGTGAGTCTGGTGATTGCAGGGCCCTGTGGAGCCCCCAGCCATGGATGCCCAGCCCTCCTGCCTCGCGAGGATCCTCTTGAAAGGAGCTTCCTTTTAGAACTTCCTTCACGGTGCAGGTACCAGACCTTGCAGTGAAGCAAGGTCAGCGTCCCCCTCAGGTTCGAATGGACTCTTGGCTCCACTTGAGGCCATTACAGCCGAGGCCTGGACCTTTAGAGCGAGAGCAGACGTCTCAGCCCCGCCCTGTTCTTACCTTCTCACTGGTCCCAACAGAAAGGTGGGAGCCTGACTCCACGACAGAAGCCTGGGAGGAACAGCAGGGCCTGGGGTGGTTCACCGTTTGCTCGGAGAAAACACCAGCAAAGCAAAAGCCAAGCGACTCTTGGTTTTCTTCCCATGTGGAACAGGAAAAGGACTTTTGCCCTGAGGACTCGGGCAACTAAGATGAGATATAGTCCAGAGTTCCGCCTGGGGAGCTGCGTGGTCCGTTCTCCCAACCCCGGGTGGTTCACTTGTAGGTGAGCCCGGGAATACACTTGCCCTGCTTCCTTCACCGGGGAACACTGGCCCCTCCTTCTCGCCTCTTGTCACTTTCTCAAGGGGAAAGGGGTGTCCACACCCCAAGTCTGAGCTGGTTTCTTTGCCTCACACTCTCAGAGGTCTGGAGTCTCTTCCCTTCAGAGCCTCTGTGCTCGTCAGTAACAACCTCAGAGTCATTATCTAGCGAAGGTGTGCCCCTCCTTCTGAGTGCTCATGTCCCAGGTAAGTGGGTCCCCGGTTGGTCCTTACGTCTCCAGGTCCTAGAATAACACCAGAGGGCAGAGCTGGGACTTGTTGCCACCAAAGCCCTGCTTTGCTAGTGTTCTGGGTTTCGGATGCAGGTGGGAAGCAGCCTCTTATGTTATTATGGACGGATGCTTTAAATTCAAATCATCACTTTCTTGGGGGTCACAAAATAATTTGCATTCATCGATCAGACGTTGTAACCTGTCAATAAGAAAAAAAAAGGTATATGGGGCGCCTGGGTGGCTCAGTCAGTTGAGTGTCTGACTTTGGCTCAGGTCATGATCTCCCGGCTTGTGGGTTCGAGCCCCGCGTCTGGCTCTTTGCTGGCAGCTTAGAGCCTGGAGCCTGCTTCGGATTCTGTCTCCCTCTCTCTCTGCTCCTCCGCCACTCGTGCTCTGTCTCTCTCTCTCTCTCTCTCTCTCTCTCTCTCTCTCTCTCTCGCAGGAATAAATAAACATAAAAAAAAAAAAAAGGTATAGGGCCGTCTGGGTGGCTCCATCGGTTAAGTGTCCGACTCCTGATTTCAGCTCAGGTCGTGATCTCACGGTTCGTGGGTTCGAGCCCCACATCAGGTTCCATGCTGGCAGCGTGGAGCCTGCTTGGGATTCTCTCTCTCTGCCTCTCTCTTTGCCCCTCCTCTGCTTGCTCTGTCTCTGTCTCTGTCTCTCTAAATAAATAAACAAATAAATAAATAAATAAAGACTTAAAAAAATTTTAAGTCTCTAAAAGAAAAAAAGCACAAAAACACTCAGGAGTCCGCATCTCAGAATAACCACGATGAACAGTATTGTCTCTTCTTGACCTTCTTCTCTGTAGAGATATAGACCAAGCATTCTCATAGCACCTATTTATTTTTGAGAAGGATGTTGAACTTCCCAGTAATACACACGACATGTTTAGAGGTACAATACCTCTAACGTTAAAACAGTGGGTCCAATTATTCATCTGAAATAAAAGCATAATACACATACTTGTATCCAAGAAGTCGAGACACAGGAAACTCCATGTTTTCACTACACATTCTTCAGACTGACAATTGGGCTGATTGCTCTAAGTGGAGGGCTACGTCACCTGAAAAAGTTCTGGAGGTTTAAAGAAAACTACATGGAACACATTCCTTGAAGAGAAGTTTCTCTTATGTTCCCATGCTTCTCAGACATTCCGTGTACTCTTTTCAGCCTCCCCCGCCCCACCCCGAACACAATACTGCAAACATCTTTCCATGTTGTTAAAAACCCACCTCCAGGCGGCCCCAGTGTCTGCACGCACCCATCCTGTCCCCCGATGCTGGGAGCCAGGTGGCTCCTGGATTCACACCCCCTTTAAACGGTGCCACAGTGAATATCCTTAGAGCCAAATATTTGCACAAATCCTTCATTATGTACTTAAGATGAAACCCTAGAAATGGAATTACTGAGTCAGAGGAAATGCATACTTTAAGCCTTTTATTACATCCTGCAAATCGCCTCTAGAAAGGTTATACCCATTCCCCCTCCCACAAGCGCTATATCAAAAGTGTCCATTTCCCTATATATTTGCCAGGAGTGAATATTACCTGTTCAAAAAGAAACAAAAAATAATGTGCCAGTTTGTCGTTTGTTTAATCTGCGTGGCCAGATAGGTTCTCAACTCTTCCTTGTGTCCTCCGACTCCTTCCGGCCGGGACGGCCTCAGGTCTGCAGGCAGAGAACAAAGCCAGCTCGGTGTTTGATCTGAAAAGACAGTAAGAGCTTTGGTTGGGGTGTGTGTGTGTGTGTGTGTGTGTGTGTGTGTGCGCGCGCACGTACTCCTTCCTTCTGCCTTTGGGCTCCTCAGATGACAGGAAGTCCTCCAAGGCTGGGTACGTGAGACCAGACAGGGACAGAGAGTGGGGAGTGTGGTGGCCATGCCCTGCTCGTGAGGGAATGCCCTCCTTCTGGCCACCCGCCTTGGCCCTGCCATTCAGGTCTGTGTCCCAACTCTGTGTCCACACTCGTGCCTTCTTCCACCTGCCATCTGCCTAGCTTTGCTTCTGCTGTGTTTGTTTAAAGAATGAGGTTGCAGGAGATAGCTGCCGTGGGTAGTCAGGACCCTGATGTCACCCAGCTGCTGTGTGATCCGAAGTGCCAGGACCCGAGGAGGCGGACCCCACCCTCTACCACGGACTGGGCGAGGGGGCAGAGTGGTGGCAGTCAAGTGGTGGCATTACCCCAGACGAGGTCTTGCCATCACTAACAAGGGGGGAAGCGCAGGGTCTAACAACACCTTTAAGGAAGCAGTTAAATGACTCCAAAGTGGAAAGCCACTTTGCTCATCCTCCAAGAGCAATATTTCATTTCAGCTCAATTTATTGAACGTTTGCTTTGAACCAAACGCTGGGTAGGCACCTGGATACGACGATAATTGTGACTCCTCCCTGCCCCTGAATGCTTCGCCATCTAGCACACAGACCTATAAATGGAATAGGGGGTGATAAGCGTGTGCAAACTTCTCTGGAAACTGAGACGAAGGTACCGTTGAAACCTGGCTCTCACGTTTGCCAGCTGTGTGGCTGGAGACGGTCACCCTCTGTGAGACCCTCCGTTCCCTCAGTAAAACGGAGACCGCAACCTCTAACTTGAGGCATAGGGAGGATGCGGGCAAAATGCTTAGCACCGAGCTGAACACACGGGAGCACCCGAGAGAAGTCAGAGGACATTTTGCAAAGGAGGTGTCATCCAAGCCTGACCTTGGATGTGGTTTGAGTTCTCCAGGCAGGGAAGGGCAGGTGGATATTCCCTAAGAAGGAAGAGGAGGTGAGAATGGGAGCCGCGTGGGAGGCATGTCACGGGCAAGCAGTGGCCCGCGGTAAGATAGTCGACCCCGACTCTCTGAAAACGCCCACCACCCAGGGGAAAGGGGAAAGGGGGGAGGGGTGGGTCTGTGGACAGAGCAGTGGCATGGCCAGAGCTGTCTCGGGAGAGAGATCTGGGGACAGTACGGGGGCTAGGGCAGTGGCCACGGATGGAGGAGAGGGGAGCCAATTAGAGCGGGATTTGGTGGCCGGTTGGACGGGGGAGGTCAGGAAGGAAGACGGTCCCTCACTGTTTTCACTAGACAGTGGACGGTTTCCCTTGGTGAGAGTAAGGAAGGTGCGATTTGAATTCATTCCAGAAGAGAGGCAGCTTGGGGTGAGGCATTCTGAGTGTGCGGGGCCTACAGGAGACTAGACTGGGCGTGAATCACTCCCAGGCCCCCTCACCCAGCAGGCGGAAGGTCTACGGAAGGACATTCCTGTCACCTCACCGGCCCGGCCCGCTTTCCCTTCCGTTTCCTACCTCAGGCATCACCAAGGCCCTTCTTGTCAGTTGCCAAAAAAAAAAAAAAAAAAAAAAAAAAAAAGCCCAGAAATCCATTCACAGCCACTTCAGCAAGAATTGTAAGGGTGCAAGAGTACACACAGGCCCCAAAGGAGATGTGTGCATCCAGACCCAGAAAGTGTCCAGAAGCCAAGCCAGATAACCCCCTCTCTCCCTCCCTTTGTCCCCCGCAGCCCCTCACCGCTGCCCCTCACCGCTGCCCCTCTACACTCCTGCATCCTGTTCTCCCCGAGCTGACCTGCCTCCCCACACTTCTCTGCACACGGGAAAGAACGGGTGCCCCCCGCTGCTCCTGAGGGGTACGTCTCAGTGACTTCTAGCCCCAGACACAGACTGATCGGCCACCTCTGACGCCCAGCTCTGCAAGTCCAGGGGAGAGAATGTCCACCGCTGTGGCTGGAGGCAGGGAGCTGGCAGGGAGAGAACTTGGCTCAGCTTGGGTCCCATGTGCCCTACTGATCCCAACGGCTAAGACTCGGGAAGGAGGAAGATTCAAGATGGCACTTTGGGAGGCGGGGTGGGGTTGGGGTTACTCTCATAAAAGAAGGAAGTTAGACAGGCATTCACCCCTTTAGGGTTTCGTGGTTTCCTGAGGTGCCGTTGCTCGAGCTGTGAGCTTTTATATCGTACCTTTTAGCCGCTGCTGTGTAACATACTGCCCCCAAATTGAGGGGCATTGTATCTTATAAATGTGTGGGTCGGGAATCCAGGAAGGGTTTGCCTGGGTGATTCTTCTGCTCCCCGTGACATTGAGTGCGGTCACTCAGTGGCATTTCCCTGGCGGCCAGGCTGGTCTGAGGAGTCTAAGACAGCTCAGTCACATTCCTGGCACCTTGGTGAGGATGGCTGGGGGACCAGACTCAGCTGAGCCCCTCTTTCTCTCCATGTAGACTTAGAGCCTCCCCAGGGTGGGGTCTGGCTTCTTACGTGGTGGCTGAGGCCCCAAGGGAGCATGGTGGAAGCTGCTCGTTCTCTCAAAGGCTGGCCCAGAACTGGCGTAGTATCATTCCACCATACTCGGTTGGTCAAAGCGGTCACCTGGCAGCCCAGATTCAAGGGAGGGGAAATAGACGCCGCATCTTCATGGGAGGGGGGGCCGCCTTTCATCTGCCACATTCATGATGTTCAGAACTAGGGGCAAACGTTCAATCGTTTCTTCAAAAGTCACGATCGTTTTCAAGTAGATGAGACCTCGCCTCTCTTCCATAGTGTCTGGGGGAAAATCATGATTGAGCTCCTTTGGGGAAAAGGGGGTAAAAGCAAATCTTGGTGCAACATTCATGAATGCACTCGGCATTCAGAGTGGGTAATCTCTTCGGGCAAAGCTACAATGCAGGAAGGAGGTTGACAGAGGAAGTTTAAGAAAAATATCGTTTTTCTTTTTTTTCTTTTTTCCTTTTAGAGAGAACACGTGCGTGTGCATGTGCCTGAGTGGGGAAGGGGCAGAGGGAGACAGAGAATCTTTTCTTTTTTTAATATAATTTATTGTCAGATTGGCTCCCATTCAATGCCCAGTGCTCATCCCAACAAGTGCCCTCCTCAATGCCCATCACGCACTTTCCCCTCCCCCCCACCCCCCATCAACCCTCAGTTTGTTCTCAGTATTTAAGAGTCTCTTATGGTTTGCCTCCTTCCCTCTCTGTAACTTCCCCCCCCTTCCCCTCCCCCATGGTCTTCTGTTAAGTTTCTCAAGATCCACATTTGAGTGAAAACATATGGTATCTTTCTCTGCCTGACTTATTTCACTTAGCATAATACCCTCCAGTTCCATCCACATCACTGCAGATGGCAAGAGTTCATTCTTCGGAGAGAGAATCTTAAGCAGGCTCCATGCTGAGCGAGGATCCCACAGGGCTCGATCCCACAACCCTGGGATCATGACCTGAACCGAAATCAAGAATCCGACACTCAACTGACTGAGCCACCCAGGTGCCCCAATATCTTCTTTCTTAAACAGCTAACTAAATGTGATGACTTTCTAGGAGGTTGAAAATGGCAAACGAAATGTAGGATTATTGTGTTGACCTATAGACTCCTAAAACTTCACCTACAGACCTCTTGTCAACTGTGATTCCTATGTCCAAAACCTCAGAATGATGCTTTACATACAGTGAATTGAGATCTGATATCGTATGGACAGTCCAGTGCCTAGAAGTCTGTTGATTAGTTGGACGAAAAGCCAGCCTAATATGTAACTTCCATGGGAGGTCTTAATGGTTTGGGCTTATTGCCACAGTTCGTATATATTCCCCTCTGTTCCTGTCAAGGGGAAAGCCACTGAGTGGTCCCCAGTCGCTACTGCTGACCAGGGGGTGCCTTCCTGGGGCCTTTGAAGACAGGTAGGCGGCGTTCAAGTCCTCTGCCTTGAGGAGCCACATCTCTTGAAGTTCCCTTTCGAGTGGCTCCTGACATGGCTCCCTGCGGTCGTTGGCCGTTGCCTCGAGCCGATGTGCCAAAAATGGCCGTTCCCCACAATGTGCCACGTAAACACAAATCGTAGCGTGGCTGGGAGACGGAACAAAGCAGGTGGCTGTGCTGATGTATTCATTGTGCCACACGGGCCTGCGGGTCAGCACGCTTCACACTTGGAAGATGGCTAGTCCCTTCACTCAGCAGACAGTGTTGGGTCCCTACCAGGCGACAGACTCTGGGCAAAAGGACAGTGGTAGGCACAAGAGGCCTTAGTCAGTCTGGAAGACCTCTGGGAAATGCGGTTAAGTGACCAGAGATGGTGGCTGAGCCACGTACACACACCTGAGCAGGACTTGGCCGGGCCAAGCTTGTGCCACCAGCTCCTGGGCGCTCCCGCATGTCCCTGTGGGGCCGCTAACGGGCCCATCATCCACTGTTGCTCTACGTGTTTATCTAAAAGAAACCCCTTACAGGTCAGCAGATGGCCTGTTCCAGAGCGGGGCTCCAGACCCCCCTCCGCCCCCCACCCCCACCACTGGCCTCCTCCTGTGCCTCTGGGCAGACCCAGGGCCTTCCCGAAGGTCCCCCCCGCCCCCCACTGCACCTCAGGCGCTCTCCTGCTTGGCAGCCCCAGGCCCTGACTCCAGTACCAAATCCACAGTGAGGGCCCTGAGCTAACCAGCCCCTTCTTCAGATACTGAAATGGATCCTAATCAGCTTTGCCAAAGCTGGGATGTTAGCAGACGCCGGGAGCCATAATTTAAACTGTGTGTGTCAGGATTACGGTAGCCTGCCAAACCACCATGCAGGAAGAAAACTTTGAAACGTGAGACTCTTTTTAAGGGAGAAAAATCCAAATGAGTTCCCTCCCCTCTCCCTTAGCTCCTGCCCGGGCCTCGTGCCTCTCCAAGACCCTCACAAAGGCCTGTTTACGGAAGAAAGCGTGGTTGCTCAGAGCTACGGTAGGGAGAACCGCTTGGTGTGGGACTCGGGCACGTTAAGAAGTGCCTTCGGCTCCTTAAGCCAGCCTCTGAGTCAGGTGGCAAGCGAGTGAAGACACCGGGAGGCTCTTCCTTTAGGAGAAAAAGCCGCGTCTAGGGCCCCCCGCTTCTCTCTCCCTCCCACCCCCTCCCCTGGGCAGTTGGCCAGAACCCACAGGCCACCCCTCGGTGGAGGAGAAACCCTCTGCCTCCTCCTCTCCCGTGTTCAAGGAACCGTCCCCTCCCTCCTCTTTGCCCCTTTTGCCAGGCGAGATGACCAGCAGCGAGGGAAGTGCCACTCCCCTGCCAGCCCTGTGGCCAGCCCCTTCCCACGATGGCCGGGACCCCCGGCCCTCCCCTCTCCCAAGCACCGGGCAGGCGGGCTGCTCCCCGCCCTCAGCTGGGCCCGCTCCAAGAGCCTGCCGCTTTCGAGCTGGCGTTGGGTCCGTGGTTTTTATTTGAGAGCGTTACTTCTGACCTCAAGCCGAAACCCTGAGAAAAAGAAATCTGTGAAAGGGCTCAGAGAACGCGCAAGGTTTGGCGGCCCCTCCGGGGGTCGTTGGCCTTCTCGCCTTCCCTCCAACCAGGCCCATCCTTGCCTCGCTTCCGGAGAAGGAACGCACGGATCCACGCGCACGTGTGCAAATACACACAGCCACCAACACCCTTCACACTGCCTCAATTAAAACCATGTGCCAGAGACACTCAGTGGGGACTTATTTATGCTTGGAAGTAAATATTGGGCTGATGTTGCCCTGCCGACATCTCCAGACAGAGACGTGCTGTGTAAATAGTCGGGTAACCGGAGAGACCGTAAACATGAGGCCCCGAGCTAGTCCAAAGAAGGAGTGTGTCCGAGGTCCTTGGAACAGCTTCCCGGGAGGTAACCCACAGGCTGGGGGAGGAGGGGGTGCGGATCTCACAAGAGCACAGATACTGTGGAGTCGTGCGGTCCAGTCCCTCACTCACTCCAACTCGGGCTGGGAAGGAAGAGGCTGGTGCAGACCCCAGAACTCGGTCAGGCCTTCTTCTCTCTTCCTAGGCCTCGAGCCTCCCACAACACCTCCCTGATGAGGGCTATCCTGAGGAAATCTGCCGTTTCCCTAGTTGTTTTCGGGTAGGTTTTTGATAGAAGGTTATATCGGAAAATTGTGAAAGTCTCTCAGGAGGGCTCAGGGCGATGCTCTTCGGGGCTGCGGGCTGCCATCAATCAGGGCCGGTGCGGACAAAAGCCAGAAAGCAAGCTGACGCCTCTGTCTGCAGCTGAGCAAGGCTTGGCTTGAGTCCTCCTCGAGGGTTTCCGTGAACGTTTCCTCCGCTGCAGACAGAACTGTTTTAAACACGGCCTTCTGCCCTTCAAGTGGCAATGCAAGCCCTTGGAAGGTTCCAGAAAAAAAAAAGTGCAGGACAACATTGACTCCACTGGATGGGAATGGACTGTGGGGCTGCTGAGGGTCCAGCTTAAACTCATTATGAATCATCCCCCAGGGGGCGCAGCTGGCAGCCAAACCAGGTTTGCCCAGCACTTCTCAGATGTCTCCCCCAGAGTAACCAGAGCGAGAGGAGGTGCCTAAGGAAGGCCTGCTGCCAGAGAAATGTCTTTGAAGTCTCAATTTATCTTCGTTCTAAGAATTTTATAACTCCTTGTGTGTATCCATCCTGTAGCATAAACATGGAAAATGCAGTTTTCCCAAAATTTCCAAAACCTCCTCGAAAACGATCGCCACCGGACGAGGGCTCCGTGTCTTGGGCCGCCTTCGCGTGAACCCTGGGTGTATGCAGCTGTGTGCCCCCCAGGCTGCAGCCCCGGGGTTGCTCTGGGAACCCGCCGAGGTCTGAGAATGCCATCGGTGTCTTAGAGCCAGGAAATGACCTCACCTGTGGCCCAGGAGATAGGTGGCTGGAGCACGAGCAGTCATCAGGACTCGGGGCTCCCCCTGTCGCGTCTCTCCCGTACACCGCTTCCGAGAAGGTCCTATGGCAATGGGCAGACCTGGTGTGACACAGGTGTTGGGGGACCACTGCTCGGTAAACTCAGAGCCTGGGCTTTGGGTTCTGTATCAAAAGCCACAACGAGGCTCTAAACGGCCCAAAGCTGATATCCTCTTTTTCTGAAACAGAGTTAGCTTAGTTGTGTAAGAAACAATATTAGTTCGACAGAGAGCCACCACTCACCTTTGTGCAAACTAGCAAACAGAGCCCCTTCGTCCAGAAACTGTACTCCCATCCTTTAGAAAATTCAGGAAACCTGCGGATTTTGTTGAGGGGGAGTGGGGGGAAAGACACTCTACTGCCATCTGCTGGGAAATAGTTGTAATAAATGGACATGTCCATGATATCCACGGCGTGAGGGGCACTGCCCCCTTCATACAGTGCACAGCCTGCACCACTGTACCCAACTCCCTAGCCGTGAGAGTGGACTGAGTTTTAAGAAATGGTCTTTGGGCTGCATCGAAGAAGGGCAAACGCCAGTGGCCAGCTCCAGCCTTCCGTCTAAGAGGCCACGCCCGGGTTGTGTCGGACGCAGAGCGCTTGAGACCCCGTGGTGTTGCAGTGGGGCATAGAGTTTGCAAGGCTCTTTTGTTTCTGAGAGCGGTGTGACAGCCGTCCCGGGGGTGGGGAGGGATTCTTAGGACTAAAGCTGACACCACTCCACTTGAGAGAAAAGAGCTTGCTTCTGGATGCCTGCAGGAGATGATGGTGCTGTCACCTCGTTGGTAACAAGTATGACACTTAAACATGGGCACACGGGAGCTCCATGTGACCGTGCATCTGGCTGCTCTAGATCCTTGCTCGATTGCTTGCACACTCTATTTTAAATCCTTATGCTAGCACAGCTGTGAGAAAGTGAGCCGACTTTTGTGCTGCTTGGAGACGAGCAAGAAAAGTCTGTTCAGCAGGACAAGGCACGGCGCTGCTCCTTCGGTCTAGAACCCTACCAGCTGCCCCTGCCTCTCTTCCTGCGAGGAAGACTTTCAGTAAGTCAGACAGAAAACACGGGGTGCCGTATCGCTTGACTCCTGCTGCGTGACAAACCATCCCGAAGTTGAGTGGCTTAAAAGCAGCAAACGTCTGTCTAGCTCACAAGTCTGTGGGTCGGGCTGAGCTTAACAGGGGGGGTTCTCTGGTCTCAGGTAGACTCGTGTCTGCGCCTGCAGGCAGTTGGGGGTTGGCCGGTCTTCGGGGGCCTCACTGAGCGCACTCGCATCTAGACCAAACTCGTGGAGGCTGGGCAGGGTTCTGGGAAGTGCGAGAGGCCTCTTGAGGCCCAAGCGGGGTACCGACACGGCTTCGCCTCCACTGCGTCCGGTTTTCAGAACAAGTCACAGTGCAGAGTCAAGGGGTGGGAACCAGCCCCCCTCCTCATGATGGGAACTCCCACAGAGTCACGTGGTGAGGGGCCTGGACGCGGGGGACGCAGGATTGTGGGTGTTTCTGCGGTTACTGCCAAGTACAGGTGATACGCTAAGCTCCGGGGACAAAATGCACAAACCCTGCCTTCAAGGAGTCCTCAGACTTAAGACAAACTCGGAGGATAATGAGGGAGCCGTTGAAATTCCGCCTGACTGGAGATGAGCTACTTATCTAGAATCGAAAGTGAGTAATCTGGGATTAGTGAAGCATGGCACCAACAGCAGGCAGAGTTCTGTGCTAAGGAACCTTATTTCCGTCTTACATCCAGCCTTACTCTCGTGATTATGTCCTCCTTAGCACAGAAGGTGCTCATGACATATTTGCCCAGTCAACCACATCTTTTAACGGTATTTCAAGCAGTGACTTCTGAGACATTTCCAGTAAGTCTTGGGTTGCTCTCCTGACCTTCTGCAGGCGTGCTTTGAGGGCCTTGACAACGGCCTTTTTCCAGAACATCCAGACCAAGCCCTGATTCCACATTCCTTGCAGAGAGGAGAAGGTGATAGGGACTTAAGGAGAGGAAAATGTGTGTGGGCAGGGGGGTGGAGGGGAGTGCCAGAAAGTGGGGTCCTGGCAGATGTAGTCTTATGCCGAGAAGAAACTTCCAGGGCCGAAAACACTAGGAACTCAGTGTCCGAAACGCTGGCCGTGCGGATTGACACGCAGAGCCGCAAACCCTTGGAAGTTGTTTTAAGAAAGCTTCTTCCCCATCATTCAACCTGCCTCAGCCTCTTCACTGACTGCACTCCGAGTGCGCTCCCAGGATTCCCCTGGCAACCCGGAGAGGCCAATCAGCCCCTTCTCTGGGGCGAGGAATTCTGACCATGGGATGACTGAGGACGCTCAGCTCACAGGGAAGGAGGATGAGGACAAATGGACAGATAGAGAAGTGGGCGTGCCCGTGAGAGCTGGGCTGGCCTGATGACTCGCTCAGTGCAGGTTTCAGATTCGCTCCTGGTGGCACACTGCAGAAGTTCCTGGTCGTGAGCGCTTTCGAACGTGGCCACGGGAGTCACAAGCTCATGACGGTGTGGAACCACAAACCTGCAGGACAGCAGGCTCACCGACAGCAGACTGAATGCGTGCGGCCGTTTGAATTCCTCCATTCGAGGGGATTGAAACGGGGATTTGAGGGCGGGTCACTGATTTGCAAGGTGACCGCAGGAAACCCTGATCAGAGCAGGAAAGCAAGAGAGCAAAAGAGAAGGAGGCCCACCAAGACGTGGTAAGTAAGGCTGGTTACTGCTTCAGGCAAGTTCCACCGGGGATCTCTGGTAGGTCGTGCACCTGAGGGTTGTCACAGCCAAGAAGAGGGGGTGTTGGAGTACCCCACTCCAGCTGGCCACGTTTAAGGGCAGAGGCAGGGAGGGATGTCTGACGTCAGAAACAGCGGCCACGAATGCTGGCGACAGAGGACAAGACGTGCCGGGTCTCTCTGAGCATAGGAGAAGGTCAGCTCCCATGCTTAATGTCTGTGATGCCTGTGCGAGAAAACCCAGAAACTCGTCTTGCCGGATGTGACGTCAGAGGGGAAGGTCTTTCCAGAACTGAGCTGAAGGAAACTGCCATCCCGGATCCGGTGAGATGCCAGTTTTCGGGGAGTTCACACTGCTGGGTGTGGGGCAGGTACTGCATGTTTTGTAGGTTTGAGAGAAAGATCTAGAGGAACAGCAAGGTAGAATGCAGACTGACGGACGCTTTTCAAAGCCTGTTCTGTGAGAGCAGTATTTAGCAATTCCCCCACGATGGCTGATGTCTCCCCGGATAACAATAGGTTTATCAAAAGCCAAATGAGCTCAGGAAATGTCAAGTCCCTGAGTTTCTTAGATCCTTTACTAAGGGTCTATTAGTTCCTTGACTTTCTACCGTGCATTACATACGTCTTAAAGGAAGAGGGGCGCCTGGATGGCTCAGTCGGCTAAGCGTCCAGCTGCGGCTCAGGTGATGGTCTCGCCATCCATGAGTTCGAGCCCCACGTCAGGCTCTGCGCTGCCCGCTCAGAGCCTGGAGCCCACTTGGGATTCTGTGTCCCCCCTCTCTCTTTTCCCCTCTCCTGCTCGTGCTCTGTCTCGCTCTGTCTCTCAAAAAGATATATTAAAAAAAAATTTTTTTTTAAGGAAGAAGGCAGCATCTCCCAAACTCATTTGACTGTGAATTTTATTCGCAAATCACTATTTTACTCCCAAATGCCTTTGAATAACTCTCGGTAACTAGTGTTTGCCAGCACACCGTTCGGAAAACACTTCACCAAAAACACTTTATAAGGAACAGTCATAAGAGAACCTGCAGAAAGTCCGTGCATTTTGAAAAGTGGCCCCACAATAATGCTCTTCCTAAATCGGTCTAATCTGAGGGGCTTTCCAAGCCTTCCCAGGTCTGTGAGTACAGGACTTTTTCTCCTCCTCCCCCAGGCTGCCTTGGGACCGAAAGGGCTGATTCTCCAGCATTCTAACCCGGCTTCTCCTCTCTCTGCCTTTTAGATGGGCTTCTTTCGCCGAAGGTACAAAGAAATTATTGAAGCTGAGAAAAACCGGAAAGAGAACGAAGACAGTTGGGACTGGGTCCAGAAAAACCAGTGACCTGCCACACCAGTCACGTGACCCAAATCGGCCGCCTGTCGTCCTTGATCTTTGTATCTTCCATATTTGGAAGAAAGAATCTTCTCCAGATTTTTCGGAGGCCCCACTGATGCTGTTCTCTTCCTCGTTTTTTGTCAAGCCCAGGAGCCACCCTGAGGCAGCCGCTCTGGCCAGGTCACATGACTGGAGCCACCACCTGTTTCTTCTTAAAGGTGAACTCCGAACTTGGGAAAGCAAGCTACAGAGGTGAACGATATTTATGGATGCAACGTGCGTGGTCAACCCTCAGGGGAAAACTGTTACCTAAAAGTATTTTTATAAATATAAGCCTTTTATATACTGATTATGTCTTTATATTTGTATCGATGTTTTATTATTTCTATTAAATAGTTATATAATTCACTCAAGCACTGATCTCCGGGCTGAAATCTTGGAAGTACGCGTGCATTCGTACAGATCTGATCGTACTTTGGGACTTGCTGTTAAAAAGAGACGTGCACATAAAATAATCTGAGGAGACCTCGTGTGAGCCACGAAGCAGGCGGCACCACACGTATACTGGTTGAGGTCAGACCCCTAAGACAATTCGCATCTTTGTTGCCTGGAGTCGTTTGAAATAATGTGCTAAAGAACTCTAAGCGGTTTTTCATACATACCTTGCATCGGAAGGCTTCCAACAGGACTTTGGATGGAAAAACCTGCCCCTAGCACAAGTCTGCTCGGCATCACCTGTACGGACATCACACCCTCCTTCCACTTGGATTAATGGACGAGAGCTTGGAGCAAGGCCATTGGGTCACCTGGCAAGCCTCGGCAAGGCATCTCATCCTGGACGTCATGCATCCGAGTCCGCTCGCCACGAGGACTAAATCAGTGCCCACCAAGCAAAGACTTGTGTCAGAATGCTGTGATGTGTTGCCTTTTCGTGGTAATTTGAGGTCAGAGGTCTCCGCTTCCCCTCCCACTCTTGCTGCCCCAGCTGATGGCCATTGCAGATTCCTTCCCAGAGATGACCATTCAACCTGTCCTTAGTTTTTAAAACAGCGTCTTAAGGGAGGTTCCCCGAAAGCAGACTCCAGTACAAAGATTTGCCTGCAAGTAACCAAATAAGGTGGTGTTGTGCCCGTAGGAGACGGCAGTAAGGGGGTGAGGGAAGCAGGACAGGGAAGGGGAGGAAGCCAGGCAAGGGTGCCATTTCAGAGGACATCCCGAGGAGGGCAGCTTCAGCCTGATCCTGCGGGGAGCTCTGGAGGGTAAGTTATGTCCCAGAGTCGCCCCAACCCGGGGCAAGGGAGCTGATCTTTCAGATTCTTGGGCGCAGGGGAGCTATAAATTTCCCACTCTCAGCTCCTGCTGGCAGAACAGCTCCGACAGCCCAGAGGCAGTCCTCTGCAGGAGAGCTGCAAATGCACCCCCAGCCCGGGGAGGCATCCAGAAATGATGTGAAAAAGAATGCACTGGGACCTGGGCGCAGCGCTGGCACTTCCCTGCCCAGCCTGAATGCTGAATTGCTGCCCTCGGTTCCAGTCTCCCTGTTTGCCGGTTGGTGTTTATCATCAGCCGCGCTGTGCCACCTGGTTTTGAGTGCAATGTGATTTTCTAGAAGGGCAATGAGATGATGCGTGTAGTGCGCCCAGCACAGCACCTGGACCACAGGGGACACTCAGTAACTGGCCGCAGCCCTGGCCGCGGTCGCCACAGACCTTCTGATGAGAGAAAAAACACGCAGCTGAGAACAGGGTCTGACAAAGAGTCCTTAATGGCTTATTACAGCCTGCTGGAGCCCCAGGTGTATAAAAGATCGTAGCAAATGGGACCGAAAGAAGAAACAAGACGGGGATCTTTCTTGTAGGGTCTTGTCTACTGGAAGCTAACATGTTGGGGGGGGTCTGTGAACATCATTGCAAAGACACAGAACTCCAGAGGAGACAGGCTTTTCCACGCACATACTTGGCTAATACTTGGAAAGATAGCCAAAGTTTAGGCAAAATCATGAGGATGCCGGACAGTTGTGAACCTGGCGTGGAACAGAAGCGTCTTTTCGTTTCTTATTATGCAGTTGACTCTGATGCGGAAAGACAACGAACGTATCATGTGTCCCTTCCTGGTGAATCTGGGAATAGATGTCAAGGCCAGAGGGTCAATGGCATGAACTAGGCTGATCTTAGAATGAAGGCGGGGATGTTGCTTCTGACAGAGACGGAGACAGAGGTAGCTACCGGGCAGATGCAGTCAAAGACACCAGTTGTCAAAGCTCCCCCGTGAGTTGTATCAAAAGTAGTGAGGGCAGTTTTGAGGGGGTCTTGGTCACTCGCTTAAAGGACACTTTTGAGCTGTGCATCAGGAGCTGCGTTAAGTGCTGGGGCTTCCCCAGAGAACTCCGCAGCACATTCTGCCCGGAGAGCCAAACCTTCCCGCCAGAGGCAGATGGAGAGTCTCCTCTATGAGACCCCATGTGCGGCTTTCCCTCAATGGGCTTTTGCTCGTAGTATCATGCCGTCCTTTAATAAGCCATTGAAGATTGTTAGACGGTAGGCCTGGGTCAGCTCCCTCAGCGGCTTTGGACAAACGCATTTACAGCCTGTAACCAGCTCCCTTAAGAGGGGTGCAGACGCACTGGTGGCCAGGTAGAGGATGACTCCTCCTGTTCCTGTGGACGGTCTCGGAGCCAGGATCTGTTTGCCCCTGGTCGATTCTGAACGGCAGACCCACATGAGCAGTCATATGCTCAGGAGATCACTAAGACTTCATAAGGCAGCCACTCCAGGAATCTGTCCGGAGAAGGACGGTGCCTCTGCCCATCTGATGGTGCTGAGTAGCAGGTGGGGCGACAGCAGGAAGTTAGCTGCTTGACACGGTGATAAAGAAGCCCAGCCCACCGTGAGCCCTCTCAATAGGCTCTCAGGGGAAGCAGGCAGGGTGAATGGCATCTGTACAACTTCTCCAGAATATTCTTTTGAAAGTCCACAGTGCATTCCGGTTTCGAACCCTCCTGCTTCTGTGGGTTCACTGTGGAATCCTATCAGATATCCTCTTACACAGCATTAGTTCAATCTGCTTCGGCTTTTAGTTATGTATTCAGTATGGTTTTACCTGACGGGAAGATTGAGACACTTTTTAAATATGAAAAAGGACCTTTGTAAAAATTGAAAATAATGCCCGCTTTTCAAGAATGGTTGATTTATGCTCCGTTGATATGGGACTCATGAGTTGGGGACATCCCCAGAGTGAGTCCTAGACCTGTTCCCAAGAAAAGACCACAAGGTTTAGGAATAAGGAGATACTAGAAGAAGGGGGCGGGTCCATTGGCTTGATGCCGTCTGACAGGCACACGTCAAGAATCCGCTCTCTCAGTCAGCTGGTACCAGCATCAGCATCACCAGGAGTATTCTCACGTTCGGTGAATGTTGTAGAAAATCCACTAGAAAGTCGTCTTTCACCAAGTCATCTTTGAGCCAAAGGCAAGGGAGTTAAGAACAAACAGAAAAGCAGCAGGCCTCCCAGGAACATCTGGGACCTGTTTTCAATGCAGAAGTATAGTAGATCCCCCAAGTGATACATGTGCTGTGGGCTACCTGTTAAAACCCTAGCAGAGTCCTTTTTTTTAAAGGCTGTTCCGCTGCTCTTATTCTTGGAAAAGACATTATGGCCAGGGGAATGCAGTTACACATAGGTTACATACGAAATGTGCATCTGGTGAAGCCCACATGCACCTGACCCAGACTTCCGGAAATGTAGAGGCACTGCAAAAGATTGTTATGTCGGGGAAATGGCCCTTTAGCAGACAAAAGGCAGCAAGTGAGTGTCATTTCAGAGGTGCTCCGACGTACAGGGGTCGAAGCAATGTGTTGTTCTGCTATGTGGAGCAGTGGTACACACAGCGGGTAATATTTTCTGAAACAAAGAATGGCTGAAGGGAAGATACAGATGCCACTAGGGCCAAGATGAACCTACTAGAATGTCTTCCGATTTTCAGCACATTGGGATAATGAACAAATTTCCCACATGGTGCAATGCTTTATAGCACAATGGTCTAGATTTCAGACTTTGTTGTTGTTGTTGTTGTTGTTGTTGTTTTTCCTAATGTGCACGGTGTGACGGGCAGAGTGAGTTTAAAAGCTCTAAGAGTGATTAATTGCATGGCAGACACCCACGCTAACTTCACTTCCAGAACTTGACTGATGCATCCATGTACATTTACGTTGAGGAATTTTGGTGGGAGGGGTATTCCTCCTCCCAAAGTCATTAAAAGTGTATTAAAGTTTATGCAGTCACTTCTAATTCACTTGCACTGTTAGGGGAATGCAGGTTTACAAAAATACATGTTTGGAATAAAAAATGGCTGCAGATGATTCAGGAGTTTGGTCTGTAATTTCTTTGCTGGTGAAGAACTTGAAACTTTTCAGGGTGTTGAAGATGCGGTTTGAATGTAATACGTCACGAGCGTTAAAGAGCACGTGCAGGTCTATCTAATCGTGCGTGAACAACCCCCTCCATGTGGCCGAACTGTCCCCGATCCTTGGCCTCCATTCCGTAGTCACCACTTTCTCTGTGTGTCACCCACCTGCCCAGGGCCACACCTGGGACTTTGATCTGCAGACAAACGTGCCCAAAGTAAATGGAGTGGATTCCTTGTTGTTAGTAGACTGCTTCCACTAGTCACCAAGCATTTCCCCAGAAGCTTTCTGGTAGCATCCTTACACGTTTACAAACATCGTGTTCTCTTACATTTGTAATCTCCATCTGTCTAGTTACGTCCCTGTTCTTATCTCAAATGCCGTTCACTTCTGTGTGTTTCTCTTTTTTCCCTGGATGAGACCAACAAAGATCTATTTTGCCAGTGCTTTCAAGAATAAGCCTTTGGCCATACCAATCAAACCTACTGGGTTTTGTTTTCTGTCTCATTCATTACTGCCTTTATACTTATTAAAAGTTATTACAGTGCCCCGTAGTTAAAATTCATGCACAAACACACCACACAGTATAGAAGAAGGGTATGAGAAGATACACGCCAGGGGGTTAAAAATGGTTACCTTTAGGTAGATGGGAATGACAGTGTTTTAGCTTTGTTTTTTGTTTTGTTTTTCCTTGCCTGAGGTTTAGTGTAGTTCCAGGCATTTTTTAGTGTGTATTTCTTTTGCAACAATGAGGCATATGCAAATTATTTTTTAAATAAAATCACATCTGGGAGAATATGAATTGCTAAGCCAAAAGAGATCTCAAATTGCAAGTCCAGAAAGGAAGAGCTTTGTTTGCAGCAAAGAGCACTGATGAGTCTGACTCTGAGGACAATGGTCCAGTGAGTAATTTCAAGCTTTTTAATTCCAGATACTTCCTGGCTTAACAAGAACTGCCGCCGTCACGAAGACTAATTAAATACATTTCTCTAAGGTTACCCAACCTGTTTCCTTAAGCCAGGAAGAGGTCTGGACAAACTCAAAGGAATCAAAAGACACAAAACTAAGAGGAAGAAAATCACCAGTTAGCAATGTCAGGCCCCCTTCGGTCAGGAGTTTTTCAGTCTGCCAGATTACATCTGGTCCTTATAGACTATCTGTTCATCAGGTTACTGTGCTTGGTAATCGAATTAATGTAAGTACTTACTTAGAGCCCCGCCTACGCTATGAAACCAGTTGGCAGCTATCCATCAGCAAAGGCGCCTGACCCTGAGATCACGTCCATTCATTCTACGTACACGTCCAACTGAAGTGTGTTTAACAAGGTATCTCTGACTCTGTGCCGAAATCTGAAGCTGTGCCATCTGGGCTTGCTACCAAAGCCCTGCTTTGCCTCAAAGTCGGATCCAGATCATTTTATACTTTATTTGATGTGACTCTTCCACAATTGAAAAAGATCCTAAAAATTAAAACAAATCTCATCAAAGGTACAACTACTCGCCAAACAGATGAAAAAGCAGGGGGCATTTTTAAAGTATTTCCAGGAAACCTTTCTTCTAAGAAGTGACAGATTAAGATAAGTGAAATTATCTCCAAATCGACATCTATTCAGAACCCACCTTATCAGTTAGGAGACTCTCTGGCTCCATATAATAGAAAAAATCCAAAATGACAACATTTTAAACACGATAGAAGTGTGTTCCTCTCTCACATAAGAGAAGACGAGGTCTGAGTCATCAAGATCTCATATAGCAGCTTCGTGGATCATCAGCACATCAGCTCCTATCTTTCGAGGCATGTGGTTTACATCCTTAAAGTTGTTTCCTGGTTCCGGATGGCTACCAAGGAACCAACCACCATGACAATATTCCAGGCCAACAGTAGGGGAGGAGGATAAAATGCCACATGCCTCCTCCCTTCTCACTAGCCTTGCCAGAAGTCCCATACAACACTAACCAGAAATTTGTCATAAAAATCCACCCGCCCGCAAAGGAGGATGGGGAGTGGGTTATTAAGGTCTAAGAGGAGTGCACATGTTGAAGGTAACTACGTCGCCACACCCACCATGTGTAAGATACTCAGAATGTAAGGGTCCTAAACCCTAAGTGTGTAGGGCTGGATGTAAGCAAAGGGAAAGGCTTTATTTGGGGTCAGGGTGGGAATCTCAGGTACACAGAGTTGGTTAATCAAATTCATGTCCACGCAAAGCCTTTTCTCATTTTGTGTCATTTTTCTCCTTTATCCACCCGGCTCCGTCCCCACTTACATTTCCCCCTCTTCCCGAGGCACCAAGTCTAGTGAATGGAGTACATGTCCATGGAAATGTACATAGTATTATTTTTTTAAGTTTATTTATTTTTATATATTTTTATTTTTTTTTCATTATGAAATTTACTGTCAAATTGGTTTCCATACAACACCCAGTGCTCATCCCAACAGGTGCCCTCCTCAGTACCCATCACCCACCCACCCCTCCCTCCCACCCCCCATCAACGCTCAGTTTGTTCTCAGTTTTTAGGAGTCTCTTATGTTTTGGCTCCCTCCCTCTCTAACCATTTTTTTTCTTCCCCTCCCCCATGGTCTTCTGTTAAGTTTTTCAGGTTCCACATAGGAGTGAAAACATATGGAATCTGTCCTTCTCTGTATGACTTATTTCACTTAGCATAACACTCCCCGGTTCCATCCACGTTGCTACAAAAGGCCAGATTTCATTCTTTCTCATTGCCAAGTAGTGTTCCATTGTGTATATAAACCACAATTTCTTTATCCATTCGTCAGTTGATGGACATTTAGGCTCTTTCCATAATTTGGCTATTGTTGAGAGTGCTGCTCTAAACATTGGGGTACAAGTGCCCCCATGCCTCAGCACTCCTGTATCCCTTGGGTAAATTCCTAGCAGTGCTATTGCTGGGTCATAGGGTAGGTCTATTTTTAATTTTTTTTTTTTTTTAATTTTTTTTTTCAACGTTTTTTATTTATTTTTGGGACAGAGAGAGACAAAGCATGAACGGGGGAGGGGCAGAGAGAGAGGGAGACACAGAATCGGAAACAGGCTCCAGGCTCCGAGCCATCAGCCCAGAGCCTGACGCGGGGCTCGAACTCACGGACCGCGAGATCGTGACCTGGCTGAAGTCGGACGCTTAACCGACTGCGCCACCCAGGCGCCCCTATTTTTAATTTTTTGAGGAACCTCCACACTATTTATTTATTTTTAGAGAGCGCACGCACACGGGGGCGGGGAAGGGGCAGAGAGAAAAATCCCAGAGGCTCCGCACAGAGCCCAACATGGGGCTCAATCTCAAGAACCATTAGATTATGGTTCTCATAATTAAGACCCGACCCCAAATCAAGAGCCAGACACTTAACCGACTGAGCCATCCAGGTACCCCCTCATTTCCCTGATTTCTTTAGTTTGTAACTAGAAGTTTGTACCTCTTAATCCCTTTTGTCTGTTTCAGCACCACTTCCCCCGTCTACTTCCCCTCTGGCAACCGCCAGTTTGTTCTCTGTATTTAAGAGTCTGTTGTTTGTCGAGTTGTTTTGTTTTTAGATTCTACAGGTAAGTGAAATCATAAAGTATATGTCTTTCTCTGTCTGATTTGTATCACCAGCATAATACTCTCTAGGTCCATCCATGTTGTTGCAAATGGCAGAATCTCATTCTTTTTTATGGCTGAGTGATATTCCATTATATCTATATCTATATATCTCTATCACCTCTTCTTAGTAACTCATCAAGGATGAATGCTTGGATTGTTTCCCTGTATTTGCGATTATAAATAACGCTGCAATGAGCATAGGCGTGCGTGTAGCTTTTCCAGTAGTGTTTTCGTTTTCTCTGGGTAAATACCCAGTGGTGAAAGTACTGGTTCACAGGGTAATCTTATTTTTAATTTACTGAGGAACCTCCATACTGCTTTCCACAGTGATTGTACCAATTTGCATTCTCACCCACGGTGCATGAGTGTTCGTACTCAATGATGAAAAACTCAGATCCCTCTGTTCCCTCCTTAGTCCCTGCAAGGTTAGCTCCTTAGCCTGGGGGCTTGCAACATGAGAATAACAACAGAAACTGCAAACTCCAATGACAGTGAATAGTAATGAATAGCTTTCTTGAGGGATCCTGTATTTTCAGGACAAGAGATAGCTCTAAGATGCTATACATTCATCATTAAAACATTTAGTGACTCCTTACACAACAGAAATACAGACTATTGCCCAGGCTCTTCTGAGGAATGATGACCATCCATGGACTCTCCATGTAAGACCTCCTCAGGATATTTGTAATATCAAATATCTAAGATGCTGTCATTGCCATGTCCAAAACTGTTGACAGATGATGTGTGGAATGTACAGTGTAGGGGTGTGTTTGAGAAGATGAGCTATTGATTTAAGCAGATCATGGGCCAACAGCCAGCAGGAGAGAAAAGGAGCAGAGGACCATACCCACCAGGGCCCTGAGAGACAGGGGACTTGCAGAAGAGAGCCCTGGTTATTGGTGGGGCAGTACCCCGCCCCCTGCCCGCCAAACTACCACTACCCCACCACATCCCAGAACCTTGCCTAAGGGAACTTGGGAAGAAAATAAGTTCACCTAGGACCCCCAGGGCAGATGGACACAGGGAATAATGCAGCTGCATATACACATGACCATCCCCAAAGAGGGGATTCAGGAACATCTGGTTGAATGATTCTGGCTGAATTATAGATACTTGCATATGGTGTCATTATGGCTTTGTCTACCCACTCATTAGCAGCAAGCTCTGGCCCGTATCAGTTACCTCTAGAATTTGAATCTTCGAACTGTTACCTATTCTGGACATCACTCATTATGGAAGTTTTTTCCTCAGCAGTCCGGAAATTACATTCTTCCAGCTTCTGTTAAACACTCCATTTGATGGAACGTTCGCGTGATTTCCCCGCCCAACTGGTCAGCGCTCCCTGAACCTTGCGGGCTCCCTCTTTTTCCCCAGCCCTCCCAGCCATCTATCCCAAGCCTCCTTTTTTTTTTTTTTTTTTTGCTTAAAAAAAAATCATCATGAAAAACCATTTTTAATGGTATTAAGCACATTCTAATTGTTGTACAGGCACCACCACCATTCATCCCCATAACTCTTTTCGTTTTGTTAAACTGAAACTCTCTACCTGTTAAGCAAGTCCCATTCTCCCCTCTCCCCAACCCCTGCCAACCACCCTTCTATTTCCTGTTTCTATGATTTTGACTCTTCTAAGTACCTCATGTAAGTAGAATCCTACAGCGTTTGTCTTTTGGTGACTGGCATATTTCACTTAGCATAATGTCGTCAAGGCCCATCTATGTGGTAGCATATTGCAGAGTTTTCTTTCTTCTTAAAGCTGAATAATATTCCATTGTATATACATCCCACATTTGGCTCATCCATTCACTGGCCAACAGAGCACTTAAGTTGCTTCCACCTTTTGACTACTGTGAGGGATGCTGCTGTGAACATGGGTGCACAAATACCTCTTCAAGACCCTGCCCTCAATTCTTGTGGGTGTATACTCAGAAATGGGATTGCTAGATGATATGGTTAATTCTATTTTTAAGTATTTGAGGAACCACCATATTGTTTTCCATACTGCCGCACCACTTATGCTCCCAAACATGCACGGGGGTTCCAATTTGTCCACATCCTCACCAACACTTGTTTTCTGGGTTTTGTTGTTCGTTTGTTTTTTCACAGTAGCCAGCCTAATGCGTATGTGGCAGTATCTCATTGTAGGTTTGACTTAATGTTTCCCTAACAATTTGTAATGTGGAACGCCTTTTCATGTGCTTCTTGGCCATTTGTATATCTTCTGTGGAATAATGCCCACTCAAACTCTTTGCCCATTTTTGAATTGGGTTTTTTGTTGTTGTCGTTGTTGTTGTTGTTGTTGTTGTTGCTGAGTTTTAGAAGTTCTCTATTTATTCCGGGTATAAAACTGCTTATCAGATATGTGATTTGCAAATATTTTCTTCCGTTCTGTGGGTTTCCTTTTTACTCTGTGGACAATGTCTTTTGAAGCATAAAATGTTTAAGTTTTTGTAGAGTCCAATGTTAATAGAGTCCAAACTGTCTATTTTTTCTTTTGTTACCTGTCCCTTTAGTGTTGTGTTCGAGAAATCATTGCCAAATGCAATGTTGAGACACTTTTGTCCTGTGTTTTCTTTTAAGAGTTTTTTTTAATGTTTACTTATTTTTGAGGGAGAGAGACAGAGTGCAAGCAGGGGAAGGGCAGAGAGAGAGGGTTACACAGAATCCGAAGCAGGCTCCAGGCTCTGAGCTGTCAGCACAGATCCTGACGTGGGGCTTGAACTCAAGAACCATGAGATCATTACCTGAACTGAAGTCAGACGCTTAACCGACTGAGCCACCCAGGTGCGCCTCTTCTAAGAGTTTCATTGCTTTAGGTCCTTCCTCCATTTTGAATTAATTTGGGTATGTGCTGTGAGGTATGGGTCCACCTTCATTCTTTGCCTGTGGATATCCAGTTGCCCCAGGCCCATTTGTTGAAAAGACTGTCTTTCCCCTCCATTGAATGGTCTTGGCATCCTCGTCACAAATCATTTGATCATATGTGTGAGAGTTCATTCCCGGGTCTCTATTCTATCCCGTTGGTCTATTTGTCTGTTCTTCCCACTGTCTCCCCAACCCTCCCCACCATCTGTCCTAAGCCTCCCTTAAAAAAAAAAAAAGTTCTATTTTGTCTCCATGACAGCACTCAAAGCATATGAAAAGAGCTGCTGTATAACCTACAAAATTTCTCTTTCCTGCATAAAGAAATCTCCAGTTCCTAAGACTATTTTTATGACAGTTTCCACATCCTGCACCATCTCTGACATAGAAGAAACTGCCACCCTGTAATGAAGCCACCCCTCAACTTTCCCTCCTTGCTCTGAGTTGCCAGTATAGAACTAAATTCAGTAACTAGAATTTTTCCACGTTTAATTTGCAGCATTGCCATCCTGTGGACTCATAAGAAGGTTGTGGGCAACTCGTCGGTATTTTTTAATCCACCGCTACAAAAGAAAAAAAGAAATATCTTCCCTATGCCATTTGTCTTAATTCTGGGAAATATTTCAGGAAAGTGCAAACATGATTACAACAAATGCCTGGACATCTACCACCATTGTGTCGTGTTTGCTTCAATTATTTTGTCGAGTCATTGGGGTTGTTTTTTTTTTAACTTTTGGGGGAAATAATGATAGACTCAGGCAGTTGAAAAATAGTACAAAGAAGTCCTGTGTACCCTTCACCCAGCTTTCCCCAGTGGTAACATCTAGCATAACTATAATACATACAATATCAAAAAAGAGAAATGTGTGCTGATACGATCTACAGATCATATTCGGATTTCATCCCTTTTTATCTACATGCACGTGTGTGTGTGTGTGTGTGTGTGTGTGTGTGTGTGTGTGTGAGATCTGTAGCTTTCAGCAATTTGATCAGCCATAGAGACACACATAACCACTACCACAATCAAGATTAATCACCACATTATTTTGTACGCCTGAAACTGATATAATGTGATATAATGTTATATGTCAATTTTAACTCAATTAAAAATGTTTTGCAAAGATTAATCACCACAAAAGGACTCCTTCATGCTACCCCTCCCCAACCATCCCTTACCCCTGACAACCATTAATCTGTCTCCACATCTTCTAGAAGATGTTTTATAAATGGAATCATAGCGTGCATAACCTTCTTCTTTCTTTCCACTTGTACATTCTAGGCAGATTTGTTTCTATTCACAGAAACTGTTCCTTTTTCTTTCCTCTGAAGAAATACTCACTTTACATATGTGTCTTCCATACAAATGTCCATGTGTGGAAAACCTTCTTCAGCCATGTGGGGAGAGTGGGAGAAGGGAGATTCCCAATTTCACACTTGGTAGTTACTTTCCACAGTGGTAACACTTGTTTTCTGGTACTAGCCTATAGACACATTATATGGTTTCATTAGGCTTTTATTTTATTTACTTATTTATTTATTCATTTATTTATTTATTTATTTATTCTACTGGACCAAGCTCTACCCATATCTCAGAGAAAACTGAGATATTCCAAAAACCGGAATATTTTCCAAAGGCTGAAGTGGAAAACAGTCTGTTAGCAGGTGTTTGCAAATACTCTGTTGACACTGTGTAGACAAATTTGACTTTGGCAAACATTGTGCAGATTGGGGATGACTTACCTGACCAGGATCAGAGAAACAAAAATGTTTGAACTTCTTTTTTTTTTTTTTTTAATTTTTTAACGTTTATTCATTTTTGAGAGACAGAGCATGAGCATGAGCAGGGGAGGGGCAGAGAGAGAGGGAGTCACAGAATCTAAAGCAGGCTCCAGGCTCTGAGCTGTCAGCACAGAGCCCGACGCGGGGCTCGAACTCACGGACCGCGAGATCATGACCCGAGCCGAAGTCGGACGCTTAACCGACTGAGCCACCCAGGCGCCCCGCTTCCCTCATTTTTTAAAAAAAATGTTGATGTATGTTGAGAGAGAGAGAGTGAGTAGGGGAGGGGCAGAGAGAGAGGGAGTCACAGAATCCGAAGCAGGCTCCAGGCTCTGAGCCGTCAGCACGGAGCCCGACGCAGGGCTCGAACTCACGAACCATGAGATCGTGACCTGAGTCGAAGTCAGGCACCCAACCAACTGAACCACCCAGGCGCCCCTCTTTTGCCCATTTTTGAACTGGACTGTGTCACATGTTGCTGCAGAGTTTGGGCAGTTCTGTATACATTTTAGATAGTAGTCCTTTGTTACATATGTGGCTTGGAAATATTTTCTCCCAGTCTGTAATTTATCCATTTATTATTTCCTTTATGGATCATGTTTTTGGTGTCATAGTCTAAGGACTCTTCACCTCACCTGAGGTTGTGGATATTTCCTTCTGCTTTTTTATTTTCCCCTGAAAGTTTTCGAGCTTTGCCTTTTCCAGAATGTCACATGGCTGGAAGCATACAGGATGTGGTCTTTTCAGGCTGGCTTCTCTCACTTGGTGAAAAGCATTGATGTTTCCTCCACGTCTTTTCATGGCTCGGTAGCTCACTTGCTTTTAGCACTGAATAATATTTCATTGTTCTGGATGCAGCACAGTTTATACATGCATTCATCTACCAAAAGACATCTCAGCTGCTCGCAAGTTGTAGCCGTTTTGAATAGAGTTGCTCAGATACCTGTGTGCAGGTGTTTGCGTGGACTTAAGTTTTCAGCTCATTTGAGGAAATGCCCCGGAGCGCAATTGCAGGATTGTATGGTAAGGGTGTGTACAATTTTGTAGGGAACTGCCCAACTCTTCCCAAGTGCCTGCACCGTTCCGCATTCCCACCAGCAGTGGACGACAGAGTGAGCCCAGCCAAACTGAACAAGTCAGGAGGCTCTGGAGATGTGGCTTCCTCAAGAAATCAGTGCTGAAGGACACTTAACGTGTTTGGTCGCCAGGAAGGGAGATATAAACAGGCTGAGCAAAGTTCGGGGATGAATTCGTGAGCAGTACAGAGAAAACCAAGTAAAAGGGAAAATAAAGAGAGACAATTCTTAACTTCAGGGAAAACAAAAGTTGAACAGAAAAGGGAAACAGATGCATCTAGCCTCAACCCCTGCTCCCCACTTTCATGGTCGCTGAAGAAACTACTGATAGTCACAGCTCCCACTGTAAAACATACAGTATCAGCCTAGAAGTTTCTTGTGAGTTTGGGTATAGAAACAGGTCTCGGGGTCTCCCAGGCTAACACCGCACCCCTTGGCAAACTACAAGAAGGCTGTATAACTATGGTTACTCAAAATAACCATATAGATGGTCATTCAGATAATCATATCAAAAAAGGGTGTTACTCATAACATAAAACAGAAGGGTTTTCCTGTTCTGGTAGCAGAGAAGTCTTCCCTAAGGAAGAATGATTGAGAAGGAGAAATAACCAGGTGGAAAAGGGGGGGAAAGCATTCCAGGCAGAGGGAACGGCATGGGCAAAGGTCCAGTGGCAGGTGCAAACTTAGATTATTCAGGAACCTGTGCAGAGCCCAGTGTCCAGACAGGAAGAGCCAAGAGATACAGGTGGGTAGTGAGGCACGGGAAGCAGGCACACTGCTAGCAGGAGGCTGGAAGGAAGCTTCTGCCTATTTGGAAGCTTCCAGGGAAGCTTTTTGAGGCACAGCTCACCCTCAAAAGTCTGAATTAACTGGGTGAAAATCAAATAATCTGGCTCCCGGCTGGCCCCCTGCTGGTCAGGACAAGTCAGGACTGCCTTTCTCACGACTGCTTCAGAGACTTGTGGATATTTTTGGTATTTATGGTAGCAGAACATTTACCTTTCTAAAACGTCAGTAAAGTAATGCTGAGGGGCAACATGAAAAAAGAAATTAAGTTATGCAATTAGTGGGAATAATGGGAAAAGAAATCAAGCAGCTTTTAAAAGAACAAAAAAAACCCCTTCAACCGTAAACTTATAAAGGCAATTTTTTTGCATATTAATTTTATTTTTTTTAACTTACACCCAAGTCAGTTAGCATATAGTGCAACAATGATTTCAGGAGTAGATTCCTTAATGCCCATTTAGCCCCTCCCCCTCCAATTTCCCAGCAACCCTCTGTTTGTTCTCTGTATTTAAGAGTCTCTCAGGTTTTGTCCCCCTCCGATTTTATATTATTTTTACTTCCCTTCCCTTATGTTCATCTGTTTTGTCTCCGAAAGTCCTCATTTGAGTGAAGTCATGATATTTGTCTTCCTCTGACTAATTTCACTTAGCATAATACCCTCCAGTTCCATCCACATAGTTGCAAATGGCAAGATTTCATTCTGATCGCTGAGTAATGCTCCACTGTATATATATACCACATCTTCTTTATCCGTTCATCCATCAGTGGACATTTGGGCTCTTTCCACACTTTGGCTATTGTTGCTAGTGCTGCTAGAAACACTGGGGTGCATGTGTCCCTTCAAAACAGCACACCTGTATCCCTTGGATAAATACCTCTTAGTGCAACTGCTGGGTCGTAGGTAGTTCTGTTTTTAGTTTTTTGAGGAACCTCCGTACTGTTTTCCAGAGTGTCTGCACCAGTTTGCATTCCCACCAGCAGTGCAAAAGACATCCTCTTTCTCCGCATCCTCGCCAACATCTGTTGTTGCCTGAGTTGTTAATGTTAATATAAAGGCAATTTTTAACATAGGCATTCATTTCAAGTTGCCGGACAGTAGAGAAAGGGAAAATTAGGATGCTGCGGGGAACTCGATCCTTACTGAAGTGGGGCCATTCTCTGTGCGGTTTTGTAACGTATTTCCCCCACTCCTCCTGCAAAGCTATAGCATGGTGGAGATTCACTCTTCACCTTTGTAACAATGGAGGAAATGCCACAACCAAGTCAACGGGTGGCTCTTGGCAACATTTTCTCTATAATGTCATCTCAGTTACTAGGAAAATCATTGGAAACCTGTCTTAGAAAAGTAACAGAGGCATAATCTGATTCTAAACACCTTACATTGTTTCATGGAGATTCTTTTCCGGGTCTGTGCGCATGTGCTAAGACCTCTTTTCATTGCACACAAGTATCATTATTCCCAGGTGGTTCGTGCTAAAGTTTTTTGAAAGTTAATATTCTTCTACTTTGAATACATGACCTTGAGCTGTAGCACACTGATTCAAAACACCAGTATTTTGCCCACCGAGAATGTTAAAATTTGCTTGTTGTTTGATGCCTACAAGGATGGGAAACAGAATAGCTTGCTATTTGAGAATTATTTTTAAAAGAAGCTAATAACTCCAAAGAAGCTGGCACTCCCAGAAAAAAAATTAAACTATAAATCAAAAAGGGGCAAAAGGCAAGTTATTGAGACCTACATACATCAAAAATATTATCTGCCACAGTATTAGTTCTAATTATTCTCTGGGCTCCCCAGTTTAAAATATTTTGATAAATGCTATGAGAGATACAGATTCATCTATTTAATTTAATTTATTTGAGTAATAGCACTCAGCTTAATACATTTCCTTTTTTTTTTTTTTTGATTCACTTCACATTGATCACATGCCATGTGCCAAACCCTATATAATATATAAGGTCTGTGTTATTCTCTGCAGATTTCCTGAATTTGCATTTTAATATTTTAGAAGATACAGCCTTCGATCATTCTAGAACTATAGCTACTCCATAAATTCTTTCTTTGCTAAATTCCTAAGTTCACTAGCTATAATATTTCACTCTTTTATCATGGAGTATTTGGGGGAGGAGCGTCCTCTGTGGCATGAATATCAGCATTCCATCTTGGGTTTTGCTCTGTTTCTCCACTGGGTGAAATGGTTTATTGACTGTCAATTTGTAAAGTGCTCTCTGGGAGTTTCTGGATGCATGATAGTAGGACCGGAAACATATCTCATTGCCTTTTCTGTCCAAATTGAATTAACATGTGCAATATATCATCTTTTAGCAAGAGTGGATGAAATTCCGGTGAGTGGCCCCATCGCATGGCTGTCCCTACAGAGTGTCCTGACGGAATAGTTGTGGTCTCCAGGGGTCTGATGACTTCCTCTGCTATCTTTTTAGTTTAATAGCTGTTTTCACACACACGTGTGTGTGTGTGTGCATACATTATGTATGCATATAGAAGTACTTGGTTTAAAACCTACTCCTCAGGGTCATGGAAGGAGAGAGGAGTTTCCCTCCCACCTAATCCCCATTTGCTTCTTTTCTTTACCATACTTCCTCTACCCCCTGACCAACCATATTATTTATTCCTTCTGAGTGCATTCAGATTTTCCTTACATACTTACAAGCAGGTATAAATATGGACCTTTGCTTTTTCCCTTTATAAACAAAAGGCAGCCTGCTATACCTATTCTCCCCTCTCAGTAGAAAGTATTCTTTTTTTTTTAATTTTTTTAAATGTCTTTATTTATTTTTGAGACAGAGACAGACAGAGCATGAGCAGGGGAGGGGCAGGGAGAGAGGGAGACACAGAATCCGAAGCAGGCTCCAGGCTCTGAGCTGTCAGCACAGAGTCCGACGTGGGGCTCGAACTCATGAACAGTGAGATCATGACCCGAGCCGAAGTCGTACGCTCAACCGACTGAGCCACCCAGGCACCCCTTGTAGAAAGTATTCTTATTCTTTTCATTACCTGTATGATGTTCAATTGTTTTAATGTATAGATAAGCCATAATTTATGTAATCAGCCCCCCTTTGAAGAAAATGTAATTTCTTTCCCATCTTCATTATTACTGCAATAAATAACCCTTTATGTCATCATGTTGCATATGTGCAAACACATGCGAGGCAAATGTCAGAAGTAAAACCGTGAAGGGCACCTGGGTGGCTTGGTCAGTTAAGGGTCCAGCCCTTGATTTCGTCTCAGGTCATGAACTCTCCATTGTGAGACTGAGCCCCATGTCGAACTCCGTGCTGGGCATGGAGCCTGCTTAAGATTCTCTGTCTCCCTCTGCTCCTTCCCTACTCGTGCTCTCTCTCTAAAATAAAATAAATAAAATAAAATAAAATAAGTAAAATAAAATGAAATAAGTAAAAGTGTGAGCACTACTGATCTGGGCATTTGTAATTTTGAGAAAAACTGCCAAATTGCCCTCAGTAAGGGTTGTACCAACTTACCCACCCATATGTGCTGGTTTTCAGTGGTCTCCTGAAGAGAGAACACATTTTGGTCATTTCTTGTTTCCCATCTATAAAAATCCATTCATTGAACAAATATTTACCAAGTGCCAGCAATGCCCCAAGCTCTCTTCTTAGGCCCTGGAAATACAGCAGTGAACAAAAAAACTGTCACACAGAGAAACAGATGACAAAGGCAGTCATGGAATATAACATTCGTGGTCATTTAAAGCCTGTGTCACCAACTCACAGGCCACACAAGGAACTTCCATGTGTGAAGGTCATAGGTGAGAGGTCAGAGGGAGGGGTGGGCCCTGTGTAGCCCCGGGGACCGCAGGCCTCTGTGAAGGCCGCAGCTACTGCTCTGCTCTACACCATTAGGTGGTGTGCAAAGAGAAGGCCCATGCTGATAAACCATCCCAGTTTTCAAGAGAAACCAGAAGTCCATATATTTTCCCCCATTTTAAACACTGGGAACTAATTCAAAATTTAGGAACATTTTGGGGACAAATCATTTTTTAGTGGTGCTACACGAGTCGATACTAAAATTTATATGGAAGAATAAATATCTAGAAAAATACTTCAGGAAAAAAAAAAACTTTAATAAGGGCTCAGGGACTAGCCCTACTAGACATTATAACATCCTTTAGAGCCTTGTAATTAAAACAGTGTGATATTGGTGCATGAAGAGTGTCCGGCAGAACAGAATTAAAAGCCTAAAAAATCAACCTGAATACATATGGAAAATTTGTATACAATAAAGCTGAGATTTCAAGTCACTAGGGCAAAGATCGACCTTTTACTAGATGTCATGGGGACCACAGGGTAGCCATGGAACAAAGGAAAAACTAGATCTTTATCTCACACCCCACAGGAGAATAAACTCCAAATGGATCAGAGATCTAACTGTAAAAGATGAAACCATACAAGTACTAGAAGAAAATATGGATGGATTCTTGCATAATCTAGGTGTAGGGAAAGGCTTTCTAACTACGCCTCAAAATCTGGTGGCAATAAAGAACAGATTGATAAATTTGACCACATAAAACTAAAAAATTTCCTCTTGGCAAAAAAACACCATAAGCAAAGTCAAATGATAAAACGGGAGAAAATATTTGCAATCTATGTTGCAGATAAGGGCCAATATCCTTAATATAGAAAGAACTCTAAAACATGGAGGAGGTGAGATTTAACAAAACATATAGGGAAAAAAATGGGCAAAAGACATGAATAGACAGTTCACTAAAATATATAGAGATATTTAAATGGGCCTTAAACATATGAAAATATGTTCAGCTCACATTATAAGAGAAATACAAATTTAAACTATGCTGTGATACCATTTCTCTCCCAGCAGACTGGCAAAAATTTGAAATATGACAACACATTCTATTGTTGTGGCTGTGGGGAAAGAGGCACTTTCATACATTGCTGGTGGAAATGCAAATTGAGACAACCTTCCTGGGAGGAAATTGGCAATTCCTAACAAAACTATATGTGTGTTTACCCTTTTACACAGTTATTCAGGAATGTATCCTTAAGATACTCCTATGCAGTGCAGCTAAAAAAAGAAAGATACGAGGAAGATCTCTGTAAACTGAAATGGAGTTATTTGCCTCTACATTAAGTGAAAAAGAAAGGTATAAATGAGGGGTGCCTGGGTGGCTCAGTGGGTTAAGCGTTTGACTTCAGCTCAGGTCATGATCTCACGGTTCGTTGGTTCGAGCCCCACATCTGGCTCTGTGCTGACAGCTCGGAGCCTGGAGCCTGCTTTGGGTTCTGTGCCTCCCTCTCTCTCTGCCCCTCCCCCACTCGTGCTCTGTCTTTCTCTGTCTCTGAAAAATAAGACTTTAAAATATTTCTCTGTCTCTGAAAAATAAGATCTTTAAAAAAAAAGACAGAAAAGAAATTAAAGAAGGGCCCAAAGAATAATGGGAATGTCAAACACACACAAAAGCTAACGTAAACCAATTCCCACTTTTCCCAAACCAGGAAAATCAGATGGCAGTAACTGATTCAGGCAAGAATCAACAGATGATAGAAACAGAGGGTAAATATTTGGCGGGAATACAGATATTTACATGATCTCAAAGTACCTCCCCACAAAATGCTTTTTATTTAGAAAGGGGGAAATACAAAGGGACAAAATTTGCAGTGGACACACCCCTAGGGATGCTGTCCTAACCAAGAGATCGAAGTGAATGATACCAATGCCACAAAGCAACATGGTGGGCCCCTTCACATGACACACGGGTAAGGAAACAATACTTCTGGAGTATTCCAGCCAAAAATGCATAGCCCACATCTGATCATCAGGAAACAACAGGCAAACCCCTAGTAAGGGATTTTCCACAAAATAACTGGCCTGTACTCTACAAAACTGACAAAATCATGAAAGACAAAGAAAGACCAGGGAACTGTTCCAGATTAAAGGAAATAATAGAAACATGACAACATGATCCTAGAGTGGCTCCTGGACCAGAAAAACTAAATTTTCTCTTTTGCTCTAAATGGCGGAACAGGTCAACTGGTAAAAGGTGAGGAAGGCCTACAGATCAGATAATAATACTGTGTCAATGTAGATTTTCTGCTTTGGGAATTGTACATGGTTATGTAAGAGACTGTGCTTGTTTTTTTAGGAAATAGTCACTGAAGTGTTTAGGGGTAAGTCTGCAACTAATTCTCACGTGGTTCAAATGATAATAATATGGGGGGATAAAAAGCAAACATTTGGGGAATCTAGTTGAAGGGTATAACAGGAATTCTTTATTTTTGCAATGTTTCTTTAAGCCTATAATTATTATTCTTTTTAGTCCATTGTGAGAGTCTTCCCTGTACAAGCAAAACCAAACAACAGTGAAAACAACAACCAACCAGGTTTGCCTCCAGCATGGACGCCTGCGCTGCCAGTGTGCATTCTCTGGCTTGGATATTTACATGATTTTGAGTGAGGTCCTGCTGACAACAGCCAGTGCTAGGGCTGGAGAAGGCTTTTCCTGCATCTGGAACTTTTAAACCGACTTAGCACCAACAAGAAGGATGCAGAGATGGCTCTTATATAATAATAAGTAATAAAGCATTGTAAATCTGAATCAGCCTCTGTTCTCAGGAACGAGGAAAAGCGGTTGAGGTTCAGACAGCCTTGCCCTGTGGAAGGCCTGCACTGCCTTTGGAGAGGTGCAAGCAACCTTGCTTCCTGGTTTCTGGTCTTAGCCGTTAGAGTGGTGCCTCATGATCTATCAGGGCCTCACCGTTGAAGAAAGTATGTTTGTAGGGGCGCCTGGGTGGGTCAGTCGGTTAAGCGTCCGACTTCAGCTCAGGTCACGATCTCACGGTTTGTGAATTCGAGCCCCGTGTCGGGCTCTGTGCTGACAGCTCGGAGCCTGGAGCCTGCTTTGGGTTCTGTGTCTCCCTCTCTCTCTCTGCCCCTCCCCGACCCCTGCTCACACTGTCTCTCTTTCAAAAATAAAACAAACACTAAAAAAAGAAAATATATATAACCAAAAGGCAAAAAGAGACTTTAAAGTTGAATGAAGTTAGGAAAGAAGAAAAATGTGTTTCAGTACTGGAAAGGGAAATGGTCTTGGCATATCAAGCTTTTCTGGGTAGGAAGGAGAAACCAGGTGAGAAGCAGAGGCCCCATGCAGCATATGGGACAGTCTCATCTGAGGGTGCAGCCGAATCTGCTAGAGCCAGGATGTGTTAAATCAGTTTGCAGACCGATTCAGGGGACATTCGTGCCACCTCTCTCTTCTCACCCTGCAATTGCTGTTTCCAGATTAATGAGTCCAAAGGCCAAGGGAGCACATACCAGGAATACTGAACTCAGAAAAGGAGGTCCCCTGATATCTGGGCCTTGGGAGGCAGGGAAGTGTTACTCAAGGAGCAGAGCAGGAACAACATTCTTGGCAGAGGGAATAGCATATGCAAAAGAGAGACACAATAGATAGGACATAACTTTAGGGCTATGCCATACTCTCTTGCCGCTTACCTCCATCTCCTCATATTTCTCTTGGAATATTCCACAGATAGGCAGTCTGCAGTTGTGAGCTGAGAACATGTCTCCATTACCTAGCGAACACCCATCTAGCAGGTTCTGGGTCTCAGGCCTCGTTAATCAGAATGTAGGAAAAAGGGCCCATTTCAGTCCCTGATCACGTGCTACTTGTCCCAGATGAATGTGTCTCCACTCAGGTTGAGGAGGCTTTATTAACTATTATGTTTATCGCTGAACCCTTTCCTAGATTTCTGTCGACGCCATTTCTTCCTCAAATAAATCAAGTGCACTCACCTTCTGAGCCATACTATTTTAGGCACGGGATCCAGATCTGCAAACTCTTCTGGCAATTCCTTGCCCTGTAATCTCAAGCAGCTGCTTCTTGGACCGAAGGAGGCCCAGACGTGAGGGAAACCATTGCCATCTCAACTCCTCTCTGGCTGTGTGACTGGGCGAGCCTCTTGGCCTCTCTGATCCCATGTCCTGCCAGTAACAAGCCATTATTAATTTCTACATCTCACAGAGAGGTTGTGAGCATTGGTGAAGACAGAGTCCCTTGTGCTTGACATACCTACAGCCACCTTGGGCTCTCCTTCAGGCAATCTTCTACACCCCAGGAAATGCCACCACTCCCCAAGAGCCAGCTGGACAAGGGAAGACCCAATTCTGACATTTGTGGGGAAAGAGAACAAATGGAGGCCCAGATTCCGCATGCTTCGCTCTGTCCAATCCATTCCAGGGAACTGCAAAGGAACACAAGGCTGGAAGACCAAGTTAAGTTTTTAAGTGATCAGATTCCTTGACGTTCTGCATGGGGGCATCCCCAAGCCCCCAAGCCCTTGGTCCACAGCCTGCCTTCCTCCTCCCCCTGACATGTGAGGCACCATGGCCGTGCATGGGGACTCTCCTCTATCTGTCCATTCCAGCTGTACTCTTACCCCCCCCTCCCCCATGTTTGCAAACAGCCACCCTTTGGTCATTCCTCACCAATGGTGAGGTCAGCCCTCAAGAAACAGATCCAGGGAAGACATGCCTACTGATCTTAGCGGTGGGTTGAGAGCTGTTTGGGTAGGAAATTCCAGGGTTGTGGGTGCTCTGAGTATGTTCTAAAACAGGGCTGGTGGGTACACAGATTGTAGGTAGTCACATGCCCTGTGGTCCTGCAAATTCCTCCTCCCCTGAAGAAGGGGAAGCCTGGGGCGAGGGCATGGATAGTGCACTCCACAGTGCCAGGCCCAGGGCGAGGGCTCCTCTTGCTCAGGTAGGACAATACTGAAATGGGACTGGACATCTGACCTATGAGCAGCCTAACCAGTGACTGGCCGGTGACCTAAGAGGTGGCCTGGCGCGAAGACTTCTGCCCAGAGAGGGTGATTTGGCAGACTGTACTTGCCAACACTTGCCGCCACATTTCTGTTCACGTGTCCGTCTGTCACCTCGCCATGCCCGCCAAGAGGTGGGGTCTATTTCTCCTCCCCCTGAACCGAGACGGGACTTTGCGGCTTCCTTGGTGAGCAGAAAGCAACAGAAGCCGTACCGGGTATCTTCTGAGACGAGGTCATGAAATGTGATAGGACTACCCAACTGGGCTCTCTCTCAGAGGGCACTCGCTCTGGCAGGTCGGCTACCAGGATGTGAGGAAGCCCACACCACCTGAGAGACCATTGGTTTAAAATATGGGTTTTGTTATCATTCACATATGGTGAGGCCAACAGATCAGAGGGTGACTGCCATTGAAAAGACAATTCGTTACACTCATAGTTCCCAAGAGAAGGGGGTATACCAGGCCATGGGGTGGGGGCTCAAAAGGAAGAGCCAGGGTTGGTCAGGAAGCAGACTAAGAGAAAGGAAAGCTGTGACAAGAGACTTTATTGTGGTTTCCATGGAAAGGTACGAGTGAGACAGCCTCGGCCGGTTAAGGATTGGCTAGTTTGAATAGTGTCCATGGGCTCTGGGATGCACTTGGCCCTGAGGTGATTAGGGAAAGGGAAAACTGGCCTGGAGTGTAAAAGCTTCATAAGGGAGTGGTTGGGGCGGGGAGATGAGCTCTGGATTGGTTGGTTTGCATAAGAAAGATCTGCGCGCAGGCGAGCTACTCGCCATCTCTAGGAATGAGCTAGCCCTGGGAGGCGCAGTCCATCCAGAGTCAGCAAGATCCCAAGATGTCAAAACGTCAGAGTACAGCAAGTGAAAGGCATGAGTAATACAACCATTAGATTTTCCAGTAGCCTAAAAGTCTCAGCCAGCGTCAACTGTGAGGTGAGAAAGTGAGCCTTCTGACGGCCCCAGCCTCAGCCTTCAAGCTGTCCAGATGGCACCATGTAAAGCAGAGGTGAGCTATCTCTGTCAAGCCCTGCCCAATTTGCAGATCATACACAATATAAATTTTTTTAAGTCACTAAGCTTGGTAGTAAAATTTTACATAACCTAACTTGAACAATGGTAATGAGCTGAACTAAACAGCCTATCTCTCTCTCTTGCTCTCTCTCTCTCTCTCTCTCTCTCCCCAGAATTGAAAATGGGACTTGAGAGCATTAGTAAGTTGCTAACAGGAAGACAGGTGATTAGACCCAAAGAGAAGCAGGGATGGAAGATTTGGCTGAGTCACACTCAAGACAAATGACAAGAGGGCTGGTCTGGAGTGCTTCTGATCCTGAATGACCCAGTTTCCTGAGGTCAGCAGTGGGACCCAGTCAGCCCCGAGGGCCGTCGGGCAGTAGGTTTCTCCAGAGTCTAAGCTAGGTTCCCATGAGGCTTTAGATGGGGCAGAGACCCCTGCTCTGGGACCCTCACCCCTGTCCTTCCCTACGAGTGTCTCCATTCTTTGCAGCCAAAGGAGCCTCTCCCCCTCGGGGACACATGGTACCCAGTCAGAGCTTGGCATAAGGTAAACAGTCAGGATGGGTGACACCCACCCACCTTCTCTCCCACCAAGAGCCGCCAGGGACTTAGAGACAGAGACAATGTTAAGGAACTCAGTGGACTCTCTAGGTCTGGCCAAATCTATGTGACTCGTATCTTCATTTCTCAAAAATTTGCTTTGAACATTTATTTTTTAACTAGTTTTTTTTTTTTATGTTTATTTTTGAGACAGAGGGAGACAGAGTATGAACAGGGGAGGGGCAGAGAGAGAGGGAGACACAGAACTGGAAGCAGGCTCCAGGCTCGGAGCCATCAGCCCAGAGCCCGACGCGGCGCTCGAACTCACGGTCTGTGAGGTCGTGACCTGAGCTGAAGTCGGACGCTCAACCGACTGAGCTGCCCAGGCGCCCCTGCTTTGAACATTTAAAATATCATTGTAGTGGTTCCAAAATGTCTGGACATTTTACTTCCTTAGTCCCATCTCCAAGCTCAGACCAGGATAGGCGTCCCCTTCTGGTCTGCACTCATTCTTTCTGGGCCAACAGGCCATCATCTACCTGAAAAGCAAGGCCCAGAGAGCGAGGAACCTGGCCTGCGGCCTCCTTCAGTGGAGACAGGGTCCCCAGCCTAGCACTCAGGTGTGGAGCACAGGGAGTGCCTCCCACGGCCACCTCGGCAGCAGAGCAGGACCGCTGGTTCATTGGGGTTAAGAGCCCCATCTGGGAATGGGCTTTAGCGGTGCATGTGGGACAGCTGTGTAGAAGGACGAAGGGGAGCAGGTACACCTGAGAGTGTGCTGGGGGGAACGAAGATGTGTGTGGCTCGGGGTGGGGCTGTTTGTGTCAGAGGACAGGCTAATATACTGACATCCTTTATTCACGCTGTATTCTCTCCCCCAGTTCCAAAGCAGAAAGCCCAGCCCTTTCTCCACCCGGGCCTCTGGGGAAGTTTGTGTGAAAAATAGAAATTGCTAGCAGACGTTTCCTTGCTTTTACTTGTGATCATGTACGGGAGGGACGGGCCAAAACGACCAGGAAGGTAGGAGGGGAACTGAACAGTTCAAGGGGAACTGAAGAGGCACGGTAAGGCTTGGCAGGGCTGGACTTCGAGAACCAGAGGCAAGGGAGAGAGGGAGAGAGGGAGAGAGAGAGAGAGAGAGAGAGAGAGAGAGAAACAGGCATGCCAAGGTGGAAGAAACCAGCCTGGGCAGAGACAACCTTGTCATGTGTGTGCCCTCTGTCCCAGCACGTATATGAGCCTGTGTACAAATGAGTTTGTACCTGTGTGTGCCAAATGTGTGTCTGTGACCAGACCTGCCTGTGAAATATCTCATGCCACAGACTTTGGGCATGTCTGGGTTTGTCTACTTCAGCTCCAACTCAGCCACTGCAAACACAAGTCAGGGAATAAAGGGGGGACCTGTGGCTGGGCCAAAGCCCGGGGCCTGGGTAGCCTGGGTAAGAGAAGCCAGATGCCATCAGCTAGGCTAGAGCAGGCTCTACTTGCCTGGGCAGGTGATGCCTGGTACCTCGGGACATAGGAGAAGCATTGAAGGGGCAATCCATGGGGTGCTAAAAGTGTGGAGTCCCACTTCAAGGAGCTCATTGGCTCCAGAGTCACCAAATCAACCTGGGACTCTGGGACTCTCTGGCCCTTCAGGAACCAAAGCCACTCCCACCAGTGGGCTGAGGGGACACAGGGCTGCCTTACCCACCCTGTTCTAATAGCTATTCCTTGGTAACCGAGTTTCAGGGTAGGACCATGCCCTCCCTCCCCCCAGGAGTCCCAGGGAGGATGTGAGCACAGGGCCGTTTCCCCTTATCCTACCCCAGTTCTCTGGGCAGGGCAGGTCTGGGAATTGGGAAGTAGAAGGAAAGTGGCCAGGATGTCCTCCTCCGCAAAGGCTTCTCGGATTTCTGGGTGCCCTGAAGATGCACCAACTCAGCCTCACAGGCCCGAGAGTCTGTCTCAGGCCAGGACGTGTCTTGTTTTCAAATTCCCCAAACACTTCCTAACCACCTACTTTTTGCCTAGGGTCCTCTTCTCAGTGTTCAGGACCCCAGCTCACTGGCCTGTTCTTTATCGCCTGTGGCCAGCATCACCAATGCCACTTCATCTTCTAACCAAGACTGGCTGCCAAGTGGGGCCCAATGCTCGTTTCCCCTGCCCTCTATGCCCTAGACAAGCACATGGGCCCTCACGTTCCTGAGCTCTTTTCTGTTAATACCCTGGGGGAAACTGAACAGGAGTGCAGCCCACGACAGCTCGGTGAGGCAGGGGACAGGAGCGAGTCCACTCTGGCTATGGTACTGAAGAGAAGGGAGAGATTTCCCTTGGCCCAAAGTTCTTCCAGCTGCATGAAAAATTAAATTGACATGAGACAGATTAACGGGTGGAAAAAAAAAACCCCAAGGTTTTCTTATGTGTAGATGAAGGCCCAATAATGAAATGGAGACCCAAAGAAATGACCAAAGCAGGGTCTTTATACTTTTTTAGACAAAGAGATAATAAATTTGTGAGGAATTGACAAGACAAAGAAAAAACTTTGGGTTGGAGTAGTAACTTAGTAAAAGTAACAAAGCTTGTTCTGAGCTCTAAAATTCCCATCTCTGGTGATAAGGATGTCTCTTTACCTCCTGGTACAGGTAGGGTACCTTTCACACAGATTTCTTTCCTGATTTCAGGGGGACAGAGGGTCTGAGTGTCCTTCTTGCACAGGCTGGCTTTCAGGTAACTTTTATTTAAAATAACAACTATGCCAGGGGCACCTGGGGGGCTCAGTAAGTGGAGTGTCCAACTCTTGATTTCAGCTCAGGTCATGATCCCAGGGTCATGGGATCAAGCCTTGGGTACCTGAGGAGACTGCTTAAGATTCTCTCTCTCTCCCTCTGCCCCTCTCACCATCTCACACGCTCTCTTGCTCTCTCTAAAATAAATAAATAAATTAATTAAATAATCAATATGCCAACGTGGCACATTCTGGAGCAGCCCACCCTTGGGCCCTACATTATTCATCAGGGAACAGGCAGGCAGTGAGTCCAACTTCCATATCCAACTGGCACATGAAAAGGACCTCACAACATGGGGGCCACCAGGGGGCAGGCTGCACCTGCTGGACCACTGGCTCATCTGGGGGCCTTATTCTTGGCAGTCAAGTGTCTATAGGTGGCAAGGATGCTTTGCACAGGTCCCACACGGGGACAGATGGAAAGCATCCCTGGGGATGACAGCAGAGGGCAAAGCTGGCCAGGATGCCAGGTGTCAGTGGACATAGGCATTTGGTTGGAGGAATCTATGTGTGATGAGGGAGCAGGAGTCTTGGAAAGGAAGAATCAGGATGTTGTGGGAGCAGCATGGATGTTAAGGACAAAAAGATGAGCTTTTGGGGAGCCCTCAGGAATGATGTCCTGGGCAACCTGCATGGGAAAGACAAGACAGGGCGTCTTGGGCATAAAGAAGCCCTCTGGCTTCCCTAACTATACCTGGATCCTCCAGCTCATAGGAAGTTCATAAGTTCCCCCTGGGGCCTCCACATCCTTGAGTCAGAGGTGCTGTTCCCAGACCACTGCAGCCCAGGCATCTAACCCTTGTTTGGTTACACAAGCCAATATAGTCCCCGCTGTTGCTTAGCCTGGTTTGAATTGTTTTCCACTTCAGCTCACAGATCTGAACAAGTTTCTTAAATGCTACCTGTTCCTTGCTCAAGAAGTATCAATAGCGCCAGATTACCCACAGGTTGAAGTCCAAACTCAACCTGGCTCTCAAAACCCCAATCTCTTCCTCCGTCATGACGTCCCACTCTTCCTCAGATGGAGCTTTCTCTGTGGACGCCGTGGTTGGAAAAGTCCTCTTAACTGGGACACTGTGGGCTCAAAGATGCTTTTGCCAGCATCATATCCTCTGTGGGGACTCCTGGACTACCAGGAGAATAAATCAGTTCTACTCTGTGCCATCTCGATTTTCCTCTGCGTCTTCCATCAGGCCATGAGTCTCTTGAGGGCACTATGTCTACTGCATTTGGCCCAAGCCTGGCACACTGAAGGCATCCAAAAACATACCTGAAGAATAAATAAACGACCTCTGTGAGTGCAGCCTGTCCTGCATAGCTAGAATACGCCTTTTTTGGAGCTGATCAGACTCTGGGCTGGTCCACTGTAGGGGAGAACTGCCACCCACATCTAGGTCCCAAGGTCCTAGGTCCCAAGGAACCACATCTAGGCAGAGAGACTTGTGAGCAGACTCAGGTTTGTATCCACTTAACTGACCGCCAGGAATCTCTGCCCAGATCTCACTTCTTCTACTCCTTTCCCAGCAGGAGACTTGCTGCCCTGAGCCAGCAGCACGTGCAGCTAGAATCCAAGAAAGACCAGAAAAGCTGACACTGAGATAGAAACTAAGTAACAGACACAAAACTCAAGATTGAGATGCCCACAGAGAAGACAGAAAGCTGACAAAGCACAGAGCCTAGACAGCAGAGATTCAAAGACAAAGAGTAGGGCCAGCCAGGCTGGGAATGGCAAGTCCAGAGAGCATCCCATCATCTCCTCTCTTGATTAACGCGACATCTTCTGCGGGTTTTTCCTGCCTCTTGCACTGCCTCTGACCCAATCTGTTAGTAGGATTTTTTTTTTTAATTTTTTAAATGTTTTGTTTCTTTTTGAGAGAGAGAGAGAGACAGAGTACAAGCGGGGGGAGGGGCAGAGAGAGAGGGAGACACAAAATTGGAAGCAGGCTCCAGGCTCTGATCTGTCAGCACAGAGCTGGATGCGGGGCTCGAACTCATGAACTGCGAGATCATGACCTGAGCTGAAGTCAGACGCTTAACCGACTGAGCCACCCAGGTGCCCCAGTAGGAACCTTCTAAAGACATATCTGAATATGTCATTCCCACAGCCCTCAGAGTAAAGAAAACCCCGATACCTCTCCTGAGTTACAAGGCTCTGCTTGACATGAGCCCTACACATCACCAGAGCCTTCAACCCCAACCACTGTGAACTTTCCCCCAGGTATGCTCTCCCTGGCCGCTCAGCCTGAAATCGAGCTACTGTTCCCTCTAGCTGGGACACTCATCCTCCCCTGCCTCCTCCCAGTCACCCATTTCATACTCAGTGTTCCTTTGTCAAGGGCAGCCTCTTTCTCCCCCCCACCAGCATTCTTGCCCCCATCCCCCAGCTTCTGGTCCAACTGTCCTCCCCCACACTGGAGCTCCACCCCAGAGCTCTACCAGAGTCTGTAGGCCAGGCCGACCTCACCCTCTATCTTCCTACCTGCTCCTGTCCTTGGCCTCATGGGGCCAGGCTTGCCAGTTCTAGGGCCATGTCCCACTGCCCTTGGTACCCTAATCTCTGCCCCCTCACTCTGTGCAGCACTCCCTTTTGAGTCATGGTTCTTCCTACGTCTTCCATTTGCCTTTTTTTTTTTTTTTAAATCTTATCCACTAATTTTCTATTTAGATAAAAATTAAGTTAATTTAAAGAAAAACATTAAATCGGGCATATGGTACAAGGACACTGCATTATAATAGTTTGGGGATTGAGACTCAGATAACATTTCAGTGCTCTGTTCAGACCCCTGAGATCCCTTTTACTGTTTCTGGGCATCTCTCTCTTGGACTTGTTGTGCTTTGGCCTCCAATGGCTGGTACCTGTCCTCAGGTCACTACGTCTGTTTTGATTCCATTCCTCAAGAGCCCAAAGTGTCTGGGGGCTTTAAGCCCCCTGAATCCCAGGGACAGCCCATAGCTTTAACTGGACATGTGGGAATATGACAGCCCATTTCCCTAACGCTCATTTCAGACAACTCTGAGAGCCTGCCTAGAACAGACCCTAACACATAGTGGGCATTCAATAAACGTTTGTTGAAAGAACAAACGTAGCCACATTTATTAATCTTATCCTCTGTAATTTCTGTATTTCGTTGTAATTTGTGTCACTCTTAGCTTTTCCCATCTGACATCAAAAAGCATTCACCTATATTTGTTTTATTTATTTATGAATTAATTTTTTAAAATTTTATTTATTTTTGTATTTTAGAAAGAGAGCGTGTGTGTGCGAGCAGGGGAGGGAGACAGAGGGAGAGAAAGAGAGAGAGAATCTTAAGCAGGCTCCACACTCAGCATGGAGCCCAACGTGGGGCTCCATCTCAGGACCCTGAGATCATGACCTAAGCCAAAATCAAGATCAGACACTCAACCGCCTGAGCCACCCAGACGCCCCTATGAATTTTTTATATTTAATTATTTGATCCTTCTGGATATGCTGTTAAGGACTGAGATAAATGTATTTTCTTCTCATGACCAATCAGTTGAACCAATAGCAATTCTTGAATCTTTCCTTCATCTATCAAACCAAGACACTATCTTATCTAAGACTCATTCAGTGAGGCATTATGCAATCATTTATTATGGTAGTTATAAATGATTATGCACCGCATGGAAAAATGCTCACCTTATAACTTTAACCATGATATTTTTATAGCTACATAAAATTATGTCAACATATTGGCAAGGACAGGGAGAAGTAGAGAAAAAATAGATTTAAGGATGCTGATAGGGCTGTGGGTGATTTTTCTCTTTGATTTCTGTGAATATTTACGAAATTAAAAAAGCCCTGAAACTTTAAATGAACATAACATGGAGGGTAAGAAGAACTTGAAAAAGATAGCAAGCTGTTTTCTTGATTGAGCTTGAGACAAAAGCTTCGGTGAGGTAGCTTTTTGTTTTTTTCCTTTTTTTGGAGGTGATCTCAGAAGTAAGCTGCGGACAGTGAAGGATACAGGCAAGAGAAACTGGAGGGTCCGGGGGGGGCGGGTGTCGTTGTTTCAGGAAAGGCCAGACCCGAGGAGCTCTGTGTGTGAAAATCATGTCCTTTGGCCCTGTACCCTTGAGCGCTGAGCTCCTTCCCTGCCTCAGCTAAGTGAGTAGACCTTCTGGAAGTCCCCCATGCAAAAGGAATCAAGGCCTCCAGCGTGTGGATCAGTGAGTCCAAATGCTCCCATCACCTTGCCCTGGCTAAAGGGATGCTGCCTCAACCAGGCAGCAGGGATACAGATCTCTGTGGTCACACACTAAGAACTGTAGAACAGTATCTGGCTGCAAGACCCCTCTGACCCCTGAGAATTCTGCAGTTTTTTAGAAACTGAATTCAGAGAACATTTGAATTCACCAGGCCCTGGGCCAACCCCACCCTCGTGACAAATGTCAAGAGCATCACGAGTAGGAACACGGTTAGTCCTGGGTGCCATGGGGCCCCAATCTGGTCCGTACCCGGGAGGGTTAGGCAGGGCATGTCCTGGAGCCTGGGCCGTATATACCCCAGGGCTTCCGTTCCTAACCGACAGGGCACTTCACTTCAACCTTCATATCTCAGCTACCCCCAGCAATCCACTGGGTCCCAAAGGTGCTCTTAGACGAAGAGGTACACAAGCATCAACACGTACCAAGGCAACAGGCACAGGACCCATCCACACGCACAGACAGCCAGGATGTCACTGGAGGTCTTGGATTTGGGGGCACAGCACAACCACAGGCGGCCCCGACTACCTCTTATAGCAGCTCTCCTACAGTGCCTTCCCCCCTGCCTGGCCACAAGAGCCCTGTCCCGGGGACAGGTCTCCCACACCGAGACCCTCACTGCGCTCCACCTGGCGCAGGAACTGGTGAGGTGGGCCGGTTGCCCCCCGCCAGAGGGCTACCGGGAGTGTACTTGAAAACTTTGGAGAGGCTCGCTGGTTCCCTCGGTGCGCACGCCACCTGGCTGTCACCAGCTCCGGGAGGTACGGGGGAGCGAGAAAGGACCTACCAGCGTCATGTCTTTTAAGTCACGACGGGGTTGAACGTGCCTACGAGGCCCGGGGTGCGCGCGCAACCCCGCGCGGCCAGGCGAGGCTCTGTAGGCCGCAGGTCGCCCCCTCGGCCTTGCCGATCACGTCACGCTCCGCAGGCCCTCCCGAATCCTCCTGATTGGTGGAGAGCGCGCGCGAGCGCTGCCGCTCCGCCCCCGGACCCGCCCTCCTGCGGCACTGCCCCGCCCCCTGGCTTACAAGGCTGGCCGTGTGGCTTCCAAGTTGGAACGCGAAGGCGCGGGCGCGAAAAAGCTCGGACCCTCCGAGGCCGAGGGGCCACTTAGCCGTCATGCACGCCGTCGCTCCAGGCCTGACAGTAGGTGGCTGCTCTTCAGAAGCACAGTGCCTGCTCATCTAGGCCCCCTTCTTCTCCATAGCCCACGACCGACTCCCCCACCCCCCTTATTGCAGAGCACCCGGAAATGCCCATTGCCCAGGCCCCCCTCGACGCCGATACCCACACGTACCAGGACACTGGTCCTCGGGGACCCGCCGCCCGACTCCCAGGCTCTCAGGCCCGATGCGGATGCGGGTTCCGCCGGCACCTCACTCCTGGATCCCCCAGCCCCGACCGCGGACGCCGCTCCTGACTCCCCGCTCACCCCTGGCTCCCCAGGATTCTCCGCACTCTGGGACCCCTCTGCCGCCCCGCGCGCCCCCGGGGTTTTCCTCACACGAGCGTCCGGGACCCCTCAACGGACCTCCTCGGTGTATGAGGGACCACTCCTTAGCAGCCTCTACCTCCGCACACCGCTGCCCTCCGCGCCCTGATCCCTGACTCCTCGGTCCCCGCACCGGGACGCCCCTCACCCAGCATCTCCCCCCAGACACCCCCACGGAACACCCCCCCCCCCATATTCCTCCCCCGGCCTCCTCGCGGTAAACATCCCTCCTCAGGGCCCAAACTCACTCCCGCAGCCGTGCGAGCCCCCCTCGGCCCCCGGGTCCCACAGTGCACCCCCCCTCTGAACCCCACCCGCACGCCCGCAGGCCCCCGCTTAGCTCCCAGCGCCTGCCAGGCTCCCCGCCTCTTCCCCCAGCCCCGGGCCCCTCGCATCCACCGCCAGAACCCCGCCGAATCTCCCGCACCGCGAGCCCTGCGCCCCAGTCCTCCGCCCGAGACCCCCTCACGCACACGCGCGCGCGCACACACACACACACACACACACCGGCGCGCACGCCCCTCCCGCCCTCCACTCACCCCTCCGTCTCACCCCGCACCCCTCTCCCCTCGGGCCCGGCGGGCAGCGCCGGGGGCGGCGGCGGAGGCCGGTCCCCGGGCCGGGACACACCCACCCGCCCGCCCTCCTTCTTTCCCTCGCTCCCTCCCTCCTTCCCGCCCGCCCTCCCGCCCTCGCTCGGCGCTCGCTCCTTCCCCCTCGGCCGCTCCCGCTTCCCGCGGCGCCGGGCCTCCCGCTCCGCCTCCCCGTGCGCGGCTCTCCCGGGCGCGGCTCCGGGGTTCATGGTGACGAGGCGGCGGCCGCTCGAGCCCAGCGGCGGCGGCGGCGGCGGCGGCGGCGGCGGCGGCGGCGGGAGCTGGGGCGCGGGCCCGAGCCGCCTCTCCCTGAGCGCGGGGCCGGGCGGCGGGCGCGCCCAGGCGGCGGCGGCGAGCGCCCCCCCGGCCCGCGGCCCCGCGCGCCCCCCGCGCCGCGCCCCCGCGCGCCTGGCTTGCGGGGGGCCGGGCCGGCGGGCGGACGCCGCGCCGCGCACCCATGGACGGCCCGGCCATCATCACCCAGGTGACCAACCCCAAGGAGGACGAGGGCCGCGCGCGGGGCGCGGGCGAGAAAGGTGAGCAGGGGCGCGGGTGGGCGGGCGCGGGCGGGGGGCGGGCGCACTCCCCGCGCCGCAAGAGTTGGCTGCCGCGCGCCCGCACGGGCCTGGGGGAGGGGTGCGCCCGCGCAGCAGGGTGCGTGGGTGTGGGGGTGAGCCCGCAGGCGAGGCTGTGAGCGGGTGGCGGTGACCCTGACGCGCTGCGAGTTTAGGTTTGCGCTCCACCAACGGAGAAGTTGTGAGCGTGTGTGTGCGTGTGTGTGTGTGTGTGTTGCTGGCAGGTTGTGAGTGCTTGTGCCCTTTGGGTTTTGTGTGTGCATGAGACAGAGAGGTGGTTCAGGGTGTGTGCGTCTACCAGAGAGGTGCGGAGGATGCTGTGCACCTGATAGGTTGTGAGTGCGTGTGTGTGCACTTAAACGTGTGTGCGCGCGGACACGCCAACTGAGATTGTAGGGGTGTGTGTGTGTGTGTGTGTGTGCACCTCTCGCAGAGGTTGTGAGTGCGTGTTCTCCTGCCAGGCCATGAGGTTCTGTATGTACCTTATGTGCAGGTTTGTATGTAGCCAAGAGGTTGTGGAGTAAGTATGTGTGTGTGTGTGCATGAGCGTGAGCCTGCAGAGAGGTTGTGTGTGTGTTCCCTACTGACGGGAGTTTGTGTGTGTGCATGGTGTGCCTACACCACCAGCTGGCAGGTTGAATACACTGTGTCCATGAACTGGAAGGTTGTGTGTGTTTGTGCACTCACGCGAAGGCTGTGGCCTGTCTGTGCCATATGTGTGCACCAGTGAGGCCGTGTGCCTGGGTGTTTTAGTTGGTTGTGCAAGTGCTGGGGAGGCAAGGGCGGGGGGGAGGCATTGCCTAAGCCATTCCCCCTTTTTCGACTTCTGGTCTCAGTGACAACAGCCTGTTGGGAGTGTCTGCTTGGTCTGATGCTCCCTGGGCCCTTTTAGGGCCGACCTCTAACACAGACTCAGAGAGCCCTTAGGGTGCCGGGTGTGTCCCTTCTCTCTGTGCTGCAATGCCTGGTTTGGTTTTAGCACATTTGACCCCATCACCCACTTTTGTCTCCTCCTCGTTCTTTTTCTTTGTGCCTCTGCCCCCCTCTGAGACTTGATGTCCCCCTTTCTTATGTGCCCTGCTTATTGTCCCTCTAGTGAGTTGTCCTGAGGTCTTTGAAGGGCCAAGGAATCTGGCTTGGTCTGTTTTGGTGACTAAAGCCTGCCTCCCTCTCTTCCTGCTGTGCGCCCCCCAAACACCTAGACTGATGTCAGGAGCAGCCCACAAGGACACCCTCCCCCCACCCAGCCTAGTCTGGCTACTGCCAACTCTGGGAAAGAATCAGATTTCTTTCCATGTGTTACGACCCTTGCTGTGCCAGCGGGGTAAGGGGTGCAGCCCATCTGAGGAAGTGGGGTGAAGGTGGGAGGAGACAAGCCCCTGTCTCTTTCCAAGCAGGGACCACTGGGCAGGCCCATCAGAAAAGGCAAGAAACCACCAGAGGGACCCCCAGATTGGGGATTTGTCAACCCATTTGCACTTTCGTAAACCAGGAACATTATGTGTCTGCAGACGTGTTTTCTTTCATGCGGAATTAGAAATCAAACTCCCCCAGGCATTTTTCTGTGCCTAACAAACTAGCTGCAAAACTAAGCGAAGAGGGTGCTTCAGGTCCATCTGTATGTCTCTTTGGGCCCAAGTGGGCAACACTTGTTCTGACCTTTCTGCCATCAGGACTGTCAGTTGGAGCCCTGGCCTGTGGGCCCTGGGCCGGGTGTGTCCTCTCATCGAAGGTTTAGTGGGAGGCACGAAGGTGGTTTGGTGCCTCTGCTTCTCACCTACTCTGGATCGAGTGCTTTGCGTGATGCTTTGCCAGAGCGAGAATCCACAGCTGTTATGAAGAGAGGTGTGGCATAAAGCAGGGAAATATTTGTCAGGACCTTAGCCCTCCTGCCGCCCCCAACCTGAGTCTAGGAGTGGGGTCCTCCCCAACACTCTCTCTTCCTCTAGCTGCTAGGCTTTTTAGAGTCAATCTATCCAAAATCCAAGCCACACACAAATCGTCAAGGATGGTGCTTATTCTATTCAACCTGTTTACGTTACTTTTCATGGCGGTCTTTTATTATCTTTAACAGCTTATTTTGTTTGTTTTCTAGTGTCTGGCTGGCTGATTGTTATCTGATTAGGCCAATACTGGCTGCTCGGGGGTGGGGTAGCTAGCCAGTAGATTCTTCTTGCCGAAACATTAAATAATACTTGATTCAGTTTTTCACTTTTAAAAAATGGAAAAAAATTGGTCAGTTACGACATGGCAATAAACTTCAGAGCCAAAATTTGGAACAGTTTCTTCATACTCGTACATCACTAAATAGGTTCGGCGATGTTTCTAGCTTAAGCATGTTGATCTGTTTAGATGGGCACAATATATTTTACATAATTTTAATTTTAGGTAAACACTTAACCACTTTGTTTTTATTGGTGGGGCCTGGAATGTTGTAAGATTTTGTGGGAGGAAAGAGACACACTGTGGGTTTTAAAAAAGTTTACTTTATCATTTATTCTGTAAAACAGGAATAGTAATGACTGCTTTTGTGTTTGATAGGAGGGTTAAATGAGATGATGTATGTTAAACCTTTCTTTAGGTATGGATTTGTAAAAAGAATAATAATACATAAATACTCAGCGTTGGCTCTGGTGTTTTGCACGAGTTGAATTACTCCTTGACACATTGCCACGTGGTGGTGCACTCCTTGGAGACGACTGTCACGATTGCCACCAACAGCCTGGCCTGTCAGGGAAGATTTAGTTCTTAGCTGTGTTTGATTTGGTTGACAGTATAAAGATGCAGAGACAGATTTCCCTGTTAGTTCAACTCAGCCTGCTTTGCTGTCTAGACATTTACTCTTACAAATCAATAAGAAGGGTTAGTACGGTGGAAAAGTGGACAAGCTCATGAACAGGGAAGTCCTAGCATAGAAGAGCCAATCTGTCCCATAAATGTATGAAGTGATGCTCTACTTCATGTGACATAGTTGCATGCATCAGTTCGGTTAAGCACTTAAATGACAACATTCAGACTAAATAAAAGTTTTGGGAAATGGATACTCTTACAGACTTTTGTCGGAGAATACAATCAATACAGACTTTGTAGAGGATAATTTAGCACTGAATTGTTTAGGAACCTTTCTGGCTGCAAGTAACAGACAACTGGGCTTAGCCTATGGCGCAAACCAATAGGACTTTATTCCCACACAGCTAACAGTCTGGACGTAAGCTCCTGCTGGCTTTGGTTCAGCAACTCCTTGGTACCAGGCCTGACATCACCATGATTCTCTTGGCTTCTGTTCTTGTTGTAACGTAGCTGCCACCCCTCCAAACACCACAGCCACCTTCAGCGCAGGAAACCGCGACAGTCATGTCTGTCCCTTTTACCTGGAAAGCAAAAACGTTTGAGGACTGGTCAGCAAACTTTGCCGATGTTTATTTAGCAAGAACTGGGTCACATGGCCACCCCTAGCTGCAAGCAGAATGAGCTTCCAGCTTTTCCAGCCTTTGTTATGGGAGGCAGGAGATGATTAGAAATAGGTGGGAACAAAGTGTTGGTTCAGCCAATCAGCCACGTTGGCCGTATCTTCAAACTTGTAGTTCTACTTCTGGGTGTTTCTCCTGGAGCAGTGCCCTCATATGTGATCAAAGAAACACGTACAGGAATTTTCACTGATGGGTACATTGCTTGCAGTAGCAAAAAATCCATTCTGAGTTCACTGTTTTATAAGATGAGAAATTTAGGTTCAGTTTTTTGCTGTTGAAGCAATTAGACATAAATTGTTGGAAAGGCTATCCTTCCTCTTTTGAATTTCCTTTGTACCTCTGTCAAAAATCAGTTCAGCATATTAGTGTAGATCTCTTTTTTAAAAATTTTTTAAAATTTTTATTTATTTTTGAGATAGAGACACAGAACGCAAGCAGGGGAGGGGCAGAGAGAGAGGGAGACAGAATCTGAAGCAGGCTCCAGACTCTGAGCTGTTAGCACAGAGCCGGACCTGGGGCTCAAACCCACCAACTGTGAGATCATGACCGGAGCCAAAGTCAGACACTCAACTGACAGCCACCCAGTCCCCCCTGTGTAGGGTCTCTTGTTCACTGATCCACCATAGCTATGTAGTAAGTCTTGAAATAGGATGGACTGATTTCTCCAATTTTTTGTTCTTTTTCAAAAATTATTTTAGCTGTTCTAGTTCTGTTGTTTTTCTATATGCATTTTACAATAACCTGGTCTGTATCTACAAAAGATCTTGCTGAGATTTTGATAGGAATTGAATTTAACTTGTATATAAATTTGGGGAGAACTGACATCTTTACTATGTTGAGTCTTCTAATCCATGAACACGTTATGTTTCTGTGCTTATTTAGACATTCTTTGATTCTTTCATCAGAGTTGTATAGTTTTCAGCATACAAGTCCTGTTGATGTTTTGTTAGACTAACACTTAAATGTTTCTCTAGCTTGTTTTAAGTGATCATATTGTACTTTTAATTTTGGTCCAAGTGTGCATTGCTGTATAGAAATAGAATCGATTTTTGTATGTTTGTCTCATATCCTGTGACCTTGCTGAGCTCACTTATTAGTTGTAAGAGGCTTTGTAGATTTCTTGCAGTTTTTTACACAAACATATCAAATAAGAACATTTATATTTCTTCATTTCTGATTTGTATGCTTTTCTTTTTCTTGCTTTATCACACTCACTAGAGTGTTGAATAATATGTGGGAGATTGGACAACCTTCCCAGTGGGAAACCATTCGGTCCTTTACCATTAAATATAATGTCAGCTGTAGGGTTTTGTTTTTTGTTTTTTTTTTTTGATGTCTTTATCAGGTTGAGGAAGTTTCCCTGTATTCCTATTTTTCTGAAAGCTTTTAGCAAGAATGGATGTTATTATTTTTGGGTAGTACCTGGGTAGCTCAGTCTGTTAAATGTCTGACACTCGATTTCGTTTGGATCAGGTCATGATCTCCTGGTTCATTCGTGGATTTGAGCCCTACATCGGGCTCCTCAGTGACAGTGCAGAGCCCTCCCATGCACTCTTTCAAAATAAATAAACTTTAAAAAAAAATTTTAAAAGGATGTTATTTTGTTGTGTAATTTTTTTGCATCAACTGATACCGTCCTGTGAGTTTTGTCTTTAGTCTGCTAATGTGGTAGATTACATTGATGGATATTGTTAAGAGTTTTTACATCTGTATTCATGAGTGATATTTGTCTGTAGTTCCTTTTTTTTGCAACGTCTTTATCTGTTTTGGTGTCAACTTCACAAAATAAATTGGGAAGTGTCCTCTCTTCTTTTTTCTGGAAGAGATTATGCAGAATAGGTGTTAAGTCTCCAGTGAAATCATCTGGGTCTGGAGATTTCTTTGGGGGAGAGTTTTTAATTACAAATTTAATTTCCTTAACAGTTATAGAGCTATTCAAATAATCTCTTTCACGTTGGCTAAGTTATAGTTGCTTTTTTTTTTTCAAGATTTGACTATTTCATATAAGTTGTCAAACTTATGTGTAGAGTTGTTCATAATATTATTCTCATATTATCTGGTTCCTGTAGGGTTTGAAGTGATATACTCTTTCATTCCTGATATTGGTAATTTTTGTCATTCTTGCTATAGATTTCTCCGTTCTCTTGATCTTTACAAAGAATCGGGTCTTTGATTCATTAATTTTCTCTATGCTTTTATGTCTTCAACTTCAGTGATTTCTGTTCTTTTATTATTTCCTTCCTTTTGCTCGATGTGAGTTTATTTTGCTCTTTTTTTCTTCGTTCTCGAAAGGGAGCTTAGATTGATTTGAGACTTTTCTTCTTTTCTAATGTATGCATTTAGTGCTACAAATTTTTCTCTTAACACTACTTTTGCAATGTCCCACAAATTCTGATGCTACATTTTCATTTTCACTCAGTTCAATGTATTTTTTAAAAATAGACTTTATTTTTTTAGAGCAGTTTCAGGTTCATGGCAAAATTGAACAGAAATTAGAGTTCCCATGTGACACTGACCCCACACATGCACAACCTCCCCTGCATTGACACATTATTATCACCTGAAGCCCACAGTTCACATTATGGCACACTCTTGGTGTCTTACATTCTGTGGGTTTTGACAAATGTGTAGGGACATGTATCTACCATTGTAATGTCATACAGAATCGTTTCCCTGCCCTTAAAATCCTCCCTGTTCTATTTATTCATTCCTCCCTTCCTGCAGCCCCTGGCAACCACTGATCTTTTTACTGTCTCCCTAGTTTTGCCTTTTCCAGAATATTACATAGTTGGAAATCATACAGTATGTAGCCTTTTCAGATTGGCTTCTTTCACTCAGTAATGTGCATTTAAACTTCCTCTGTTTCTTCCTGGCTCATTTTTTTTCTAGTACTGAATAGTATTCCATTGTATGCATGCACTGTAGTGTGTCCATTCACCTACTAAAGAACCTCTCAGTTGCTTCCACGTTTCAGCAGTTGTGAATAAAGCTGCTATAAACATCTGGGTACAGGTTTTCCTGTAGACACAAGTTTTCAACTCATCTGGGTAAATAGCAAGGAGCACCATTGCCGTCTAGTGTGGTAGGAATATTTTTAGTTACGTAAGAAACTGCCAAACTGCCTTCCAAAGCGGCTGTATCATCTTTAGTTTTCAGAAGTTTAGTTATGATATGTCTTGGTGTGGATTTCTTTGGGTTTACCCTGTTTGGAATTTCCTCAGCTTCTCGAATTTGTAGAGTGTGTCTCTTGCCAAATTTGGGACGTTTTCAGCTATTATTTCCTGAAATGCTTTTTCAACACTGCCATGTCTCTTCTCCTTCTGGGACTCTAATGACACAAATATTAAAATCCTTTGTTATAGTCCATGGGCTTATCAATGCTAACTATTCTTTTTTCGTTTCTCTCTGTTGGTTCAGATTGGATAATTTCTGTTGTCCTGTCTTCAAGCTTTTTTATTTGTTCCTAGTTCCCTCCATGCTGCTGTGTATCTCCCATCCACTGAGCTTTTTATTTCAATTTTTGTATTTTTTGGTTCTAAATCTTCCATTTAGTTTTTCTTTCTATCTTGTATTTCTCTCCTGAGACTTTCTATTTCTTTGCTGAAGCTTTTTATTTTCCTCATTTGTTTTAAAGTGCTCCTAATTGTTTTTATGATAGCTGCTTTATTTTTTTCTTTTTTTTTTTTAATTTATTTTGAGAGAGAGAGAGGGGGAGAGAGAGAGAGAACTCAAGCAGGGGAGGAGCAGAGAGAGAGAAAGAGGGAGAGAGAATCCCAAGCAGGCTCTTGATTTCCAGCCCAAATCAAGTCAGATGCTTAAGCAACTGGGCCACCCAGGTACCCCTCATAGCTGCTTTAAAATCTTTGTCAGAGAAGTATGACATCTCTGTCATCTTGGTGTTGGCATCTATTGATTGTCGTTTTTCATTCAATTTGAGAATTTCTAGTTCTTGATGTAAGTGAATTACAATTGAAATCTTGACATTTTCATACTATGTTATGAGTCTCTGGATCTTATTTAAACCTTCTGCTTTATTTGGTTTTCTCTGAAACTGCTCCAGCAGAGAACGGAGGGGAGGGCACTGTCTCATTATGCCAGATAGATGTAGAAGTCCAGGATCTCTACTTGGCCTCTTTTGACACGCTGCTGTGGAGGGAGGGAGTTTTCAGCTCCCACATGGTCTCTACTGAACTGCATTCGGAGTGGTCTCATGCCACTGGGTGCTGGGAAACTTTCCCCTGCCTCCTCCTGTGCCTCCTCTGGCACCGCTCCAGTGGGAGGAGGGCTTCCTTACTTCTAGGTAGGGATGGAAGTCCAGGCTGGCCACATGGTCTCCACTGACACCTCTGGGAGACAGGGGAACTCTTTACCAGTTGTCAGGTTTGGAAGTTCCTGCTCCCTACTTGGCCTTCTCGGACACTACCCTGGCCTCCTAACACCCTGATGAGGGTGGAATTCTAGGTACTCAGCCAGTTTTGCTGGCACGGGTGAGGAGGTGTGTGTGTGTGTGTGTGTGTGTGTGTGTGTGTGTGTGTGTGTGTGGTGATTGGCTGCTGTAGAGCAGTTGTTGTCTGAAAGTTTTGTGTGTTGCCAGACTATCCCTTTCCTGGTCCCTTAGTTATAAAGAGTAGTCTTTGGAGGGAATTCCCGTCTGCAACTGTTGGTGTTCACCTTACCACCTTCTTCAGCTAAGTCTGGGCTGCTAGAAAAAGAAACCCCAGAGATCATTGCAATGTTATTTTAAGTTTCAGAGCCCCTAGCTGGTCTGTCTTCTTCCACCTTTCAGAATCTTCTTATGTTTACTTTATAAACAGTGCCTAGGGTTTTTAGTTATACTTAATGGAAAGAACCAGAAGTATGTCTACTCCATGTTCCTGAAAGCAGAAGTCCCCTGATTGACTTTTAGACCGATCCAAATTAAGTGTTTTAAGGAAGACTGGAGTTGGAAAGTTGTCATTTTCAAGGTTTATTTCAACATTGTGCTTATGATCAATGTAAAAGTCAAAGTGACTTAGTGCTTTGAGAATCTTGATTGCCCCCTAAAAAGAAAATGATAATTAATTCAGTGGGAAATCAAGGCTAGATCAGTAGGGCTTCAGTGACAATTGTTGTTCAAACAACCTTAAAAAAATGCTTCCATAAGCTTTGGTCTTAACACCAGAATTTTTTATCAGAGTTCATAGTATCCTGATTTAAATATATTTTTGATCTAATATTCCATTTGCTTGGCAAGCATGTTTAAACTTCTGTCTTTCATTTTATTTCTCAAGCAAGAAAGCATCAATTTAAGTCAATAGAAATGTCTTCATAGGATAAACACAAAGGAGCTCATCTCTGGATTTAGCACTCATGACCACCACACGTGGCTTGCTGGCCAGTGACTGGAAAAGTCTGCTTCCAGCCTGACGGCTCTGGAAGGAGGTTTTAGAGCTTCAGGAACTTGTCCCAGACCGTACTTGACTGGCACGTCCAGGTTGGAGAGGAACCCCATTTGGAACGGACTGGGTTTTCAGGAGGGACCACAGAGCTTCGAGTTTAATTCCGACATAGGTGTATGTTCGTATGTGTTTACTTACCTACTTATCTGTCTTCCAGTTTTATTAAGATATGATTGACATACAACACTATTTAAACTTAAGTTGTACAGCGTGATAATTTGACGTACATACATGTTGTGAAATGATTACTCCAGTAAGTTTAGGGTGCATCCTTCACCTTGTATAGTTACAAAACAGAAAAACCACCTTTTTTGTTCTTATGATAGGAACTTTTGGGATTTACTCTCGTAGCAACTTTGAAATATACCCTACAGCAGTGTTGACTGTAGTCGTCATGTTGTATGTTACATCTCTGATGCTTATTTATCTTACAGCTGGAAGTTTACAAGTTTGTACTTTATGATCACTTCACCCAGTCCCCCTCCCCCACTCCCTGCCTCTGGCAACCACAAATCTGATCGCTTTTTCTGTGAATTTGGTTTTTTTAGATTCCACGTACAAGTGAGATCACACAGTATTTATTATTTTTGTCTGTCTGACTTATTTCACTCGGTATAATGCCCTCAAGATCCATCCCTGTTGTTACAAAGGGCAGGATTTCCTTCTTTCTTATGGCCGCGTAACATTCCATTGTATAGGCATACACCTGGTCTTTATCCATTCCTCTATTGATGGACACTTAGATTGTTTCTAAGTGAATAATGCTGCAGTGAACATGGGGGTAGGGAGGGCAGGTGTCTCTTTGAGATAGTGATTTTGTTTCCTTTGGATATATACCCAGAAGTGAGGAAAAGGCCTTGGTCTCTTTTACTGATGTGGAGGGTAGGGGAAGTAGGATACATGTTGCAAGTAGATTCACTGGGTCTTTTCAGCCAGGAACCGGCAGAAGTCAGGATATACTCTGGCGACCAATGATTCTAGACTTAAATGTACGTATATAGTTTTAATATATGTTTTTTTCACTTGCTTTGTCAGTAACGTATGATGCCAAGGTCAGGGAATGTAAGGAGTCTCTTGGGTAATATTAAAGGCATAATATATACCTTCAAATTTATTTTCTAGATCTTGATTGATCAGACATTGAGAGTTTAGTATTTTTAATGACTTATCTTTCTGTTTAAAGTCTACTTTCTTTAAATAGTTTTCTTTCCTTTAATCTTTTCACATATATCCTCCTATCTTCACAAAGTGAGGATGCATATTCAGTGCTAAATTTAAAATAAAATTAAGCAAATATTTGCTTTTATGGCTCTGCATAATGGAGCACTGGGTCGGGATGTGGACATTTTTGTATTGGGGATCAGGACTGAAAACACTGGTGGCATAGTTCTCTGAAAGCAGGGAATAATAAACACTGGTCTTTATGGATGCTAAGGATTATGTAATCACCTAAGTAATAGCTCATTTTGATTCTGAGTAGCTGCTTCAATTTAAAAACTGAAAGGTTTCTTTGTAATTATGATTTGTATTAAGGCTCTTTGCCAGAATGTTTTAAAATCTTGGTACTTAAAAGCGCTTTAAAAACTGAAGAGAAGTGGCTTAGCACCTGATGCCCAATAGTGTTCGTACTTTTCATAGTTAGTATTTAACCCAGGCTTTAAATGTTTTTAGGGTCTCTTGAAGAACAAACTGTACCACCTTGTCAACATGGCTTGAATGAAACATAGCCTTTCAGTACCAGAAGTCAGTATTCCAATAAGAATTTATACTGTACTTTACATTGTACCTAAAACCTCCTTCTGCAGTCTGATCAAGATTAAGCTTTCATGCTTACAATGTCATTAAATTTGTTCTAAGTATTTGGCTCACTTATGTTCAAGTCAGAAACCATCGACCTTAATTCCATAGACTTCAGTCAGAGCCATATTTTCTTTCCCCTTTTTGAAGAAACACGTTCATTTGGGTTTTGGCTAGAACGGATACATTTCATAGCAGTCATCAAACAGTGTGCAGCTTGAGTAGCTTATTAATAACTCTGTCAGATATTTATTTATTTATTTATTTATTTATTTATTTTTAACTCAGATATTTAAACAGTTATTGGTGAGCATTAATGTTTCTACTCCATAGCACACCCTGTATCATTGCCGAAGGCCTGACTTCTCCTTTTGAATTTTTTTGAGTTTGATTTTGTATCGAGATAAATGTGCAGACAAGAAGAATCACTCTCTTTTTGGCCTAAGCCAAGGTTCCCAGTTTCTGTGTTGACAAACTCAGGCAGCTATATAACCAGCCCCCCAGTCAAGATGGAGGATATTAACATTGGTGTCAAAATACTCCCTGTGCCCCATTGCAGCTGTTCTCCCTCTACACTCAGCCTCCGACAATAATCTGTTCTCTTCTCTATTGTTTTTTGCCTTTTCTGGAATGTCATATACTAAATGGAGTCCTGCAATATGTAGCTCTTTGAGTTTGGCTTCTTTCACTTAACCTGATGCTTTTGAAACTCATCCAGATGGCTGCATGTGCTAGCGGTTCGCTCACATTTATTGCTGGGTAGCGTTCAGTTGTATGGAAACATCGCAATTTAAAAGTGTATGTTTCGCTTAAAAAAAAAAACCTGCCAAACTACTTTCCAACGTGGCGGTACTATCTTGCATTTCCATCAGCAGTGTGTGACAGTTCCAAGTGCTCTGCATCCCTGTCGGTCCTTGGTACCATCAGTTTTCTATTTTAGCCATTGTAGCAGGTATCTATCTATTGTCATGGTTTTAATTTGTATTTCCCTAACAACTGTCAGTGCTGAGATTCCTTTTATGTGCTTGCTTGCCATTTAGATGAAGTCTGTGGTTAGTTGTCTGTTCAAATTCTTGCCCATTTTTTAAAAATCGGACTGTTTGATTTCTTCTTATTGAATGAGAAGGTTCTTTGTATATTCCGGATACACTTTTCTTGTTGGATATGTTTTGCAAGTATTTCCTCTCAGTCTTTGGTTTGTCCTTTCATTCTCTAAGCAACTTCTTTTATTTTCCAACTTTTTAAATTGTAGTGAAATACAGACAACATAAATTTTACCATCTTAACCATTTTGAAGTGTACAATTCAGTGGCATTAAGTACGTTCACACTGTTATGTAACTATCACCACCATCCATTTCCAGAACTCTTTTCATCTTGTAAAACTGAAACTCTCTCCCCTTTGAGCAGTAACTCTCCTTTCCCCCTCTCCCTAGCCCCTGCAGTTACCATTCTACTTTCTGTTTCTGATTTTGACTATCCTAGCTACCTCATAGAAGTGGAATCCAGAGGTATTTGTCTTTTAATGACTGGGTTATTTCACTTGCTTTAATGTCCTCAAGGTTGATCCATGTCGTAGCATCTGTTAGAATTTCCTTCCTTTTTAAGGCTGAATAATATTCCATCATATATACAGTTGACCCTTGAATAACTCCGAGGTTAGGGGCACTGATCCCCTGACGCTTTTGGAAACCCGTGTGTAACTTTTGCCTTCACAACAGCTGAAACTGCTAATACCCTGCTGTTGGCAGCAAGGCTTACTGATAACATGAACCTTTAGTTAACACATATTTGGTATGTTATATATTATGTACTCTATTCTTACAAAAAAGTAGGCTAGAGAAAAGAAAATTTTTTTCAATCTTAGCAGTTCTCTTTTAAAAAATTTTTTTTAATGTTTATTTATTTTTGAGAGAGAGTGACAGCATGAGCAGGCAAAGAGAGAGGGAGACACAGAATCCGAAGTAGGCTCCAGGCTCTGAGCTCTCAGCACAGAGCCCGACATGGGGCTCAGACTCGCGAACTGTGAGATCATGACCCGAGCCGAAGTCGGATGCTCAACACGCTGAGCCACCCAGGCGCCCCAAAAAGAAAATATTTTTGAGAAAATCGTAAGAGAAAGTACATATACATTACTATACTGTAAAAAATCCACATATAAGTGGGCCCATACAGTTCAAACCTATGTTTTTCAGGGGTCGACTGTATTGTATATATATTATATATATAGTGTATACATATCATACATACTGTGTACACTTATGTATATGCCATATATAAAATATCCCACGTTTTGCTCATTTATTCATTTGTCAGTGGACACTAGGTTGCTTTCGTGTTTTAGCCATTGCGAATGGGTATATACCCAGGAGTGGAACTGCTGCATCACATGATGATTCTCTTTTTTTAAATATTTATTTATTTATCTTTGAAAGAGACAGGGAAAGGGTATAAGCAGGGGAGAGCCAGAGAGAGAGAGAGAGAGAAGGAGAGAGAATCCCAAGCAGGCCCTGCACCGTCAGCGCAGAGCTCGATGCGGGGCTCGATCTAATGAACCGTGAGATCATGACCTGAGCCCAGATCAAGAGTTGGATGCTTAATCAGCTGAGCCACCCAGGGGCCCCTCATATAGTAATTGTATATTTAATTTTTTGATTCCATAGCAGCTACACCATTTTACATTCCCATCAGGTATATAAGGATTCCAAATTGGGGTGCCTGGGTGGCTCAGCTGGTTAAGGTCCGACTTCGACTCGGGGCATGATCTCATGGTTCGTGGGTTTGAGCCCTGCATTGGGCTCTGTGCTGTCAGCTCAGAGCCTGGAGCCTGCTCTGATTCTCAGATTCTGTGCCTCCCTCTCCCTCTACCCCTCCCTTGCTCGTGTTCTCTCTCTCTCTCAAAAATAAATAAACATTGAAAAAGATTTTTTTAATTAAAAAAAAAGAGGATTCCAAGTTTTCCACATCCTTGCCAATACTTGTTATTCTCTGTCTTTTTGATAGCAGCTACCCTAATGGGTATGAGATGTTGATGTCTTCTGAAGAGCAGAAATTGAAGTTTATTTGTTTGCATATGGATGTGGCAATTGTTTCCGCCTCATTTATTGAACAGAGCACTCTTTCTCGATTGTATTGCTGAACCTTTAGTAAAAACCAATTGACTGTATATATGTGGGTCTATTTCTGGATACTGTACTCCTTAAATTTTGATCGCTTCCTTAATGTGAAGTGGTGTTAAGCTTAATATAGTACCAGTCCTCCCTCAGAAGTAAATTTTTGGTCATGATTTAAGCGGAAGAGAAGACCAAGACATTTTACAATCTGGCAGGAAAGATTTACTCTGCATTTTGCAGTGAGGAGGTGGGGGGCTCTAAAAGACAAAACCTATGACTTCCTCCACTCTTTTTTTAGGAACTTGCCCAAACAGATTTTGTACGGTATATCTTTTTTGCAGATTTAAAATCGGCGCTGAGAATTTCTTTTCATCTTGAGCATCCTTATGGAGAGACCTAATACAAAAGTACGAGAGAAGATAAACAAGCATTTGAGTTTCAAAGACAGCCTCCCATCGTTATACAATAGTATAAAAATAGTGACTATCTTGATGGAGTCTGAGAGAACAAAGGAATAGAAAAGCACCAGGAGAGAGAAATGTGCTGAAACCCCAGCTCTGCAGAGAGGGCCTGGGCTCTGGAGGGTGTGAGGGATACCTTTCAGGCTGTCCCCATGTGTCGGCAGGGAGGGGGAAGGAAGTGCTGACACTGCTTGAAACAAAAGGGCAAAGCCAGCTCATTAGCTGGGTAGCTTCATTTCTGTTGCCCCCAGGTAAGTAAACAGGTGAAACTTTCCTGAGAAAGAAATCCTCATCCAGGAAGTGTGACCCAGTTTGGATAGAGATCACAGTTGTGCTGGCCGCTAATGTTAAGATGTCACTTAGAAAATAGTATAGCGATGATCAGAGCCTCAGAGATGGGAAAGCCTGGGCAAATGGCTAATCTCCTTTTCTATCTTCCTACCCCCTGTCTGGGCTCTCATTCCAGTTCTTCCTCTGTGAGGCTGCTGGAGGTGAATTTCTGAAGCACAGCTCTGATCATGCTGCTGCCTGCTTAAAGCTATTTCTCAGTGATTCCCCATTGGCCCCAAGAGAAGAACATGATGTTGTATAACCTGTAAGCCCTTCATGGACTGACCCTAGACCACCTTTACAGTCTCCTGTCCAGGGACTTCTCTTCTACACCGTCATGAACTAACATGCTTTTCTTTTTCGCTCCATTGTGTATGTGCTGGTTCACCTTACTGAGATGCCTTTTTCCTTATGTGCCTGATGGATTCTTAGTCGTCCTCTAAGATCCAGCTCACGTGTTACTTTGTCTTGACACCTTCTTGTACTGCCTGAGCAGGATGCAGTAAATAGAGTGTAATATTTAAAGGCATAGGCTTGGGGCGCCTGGGTGGCTCAGTCAGTTGGGCGTCTGACTTCCGCTCAGGTCACGATCTCGCGGTCCGTGAGTTCGAGCCCCACGTTGGGCTCTATGCTGACAGCTCAGAGTCTTGGAGCCTGTTTCGGATTCTGTGTCTCCCTCTCTCTGTGACCTTCCCCCGTTCATGCTCTATCTCTCTCTGTCTCAAAAATAAATAAACGTTAAAAAAAATTTTTTTAAAGGCATAGGCTTGCGTTTGAATTCTAGCTCCATCACTTATGAGTTGTGTGAACTTTGACAACTTAATTAACCTCTCTGAGCCTTGATTCCATAGTAGTTAACACTTCCTAGGATTATTATGAGGATTAAACAGTATAATATATGTATATACCCATATATGTATTGCATATCAAAGTACATAAATATGTAATAAACACTTCTTATTATTTATAATTCATTTATTCAGAAGCATTTATTTAGCACCTTCTGTGGTATTCACCCATACCTGGTACTTGGAATGCACAGATGGGTGAGACCTGCCCATATATTTGAGGTGCTCAAACATAATGTTCTAAAAAGAGGCTATGCAAAGTGCCATGGAAGCTACTATTTATTTTATGCCTACTGTATGCCAAGTACTTTGCATGCGTATCTTACTTCATCCTCGAACAACCTTTAGATGGAGGTATAATAATCCCTATTTTATTTTATTTTAAAAAGATGTTTATGTATTTATTTTGAGAGAGGTAGAGAGTGAGGCAGCGGGGGAGGGGCAGAGAGAAAGGGAGAGAAAGAATCCCAAGCAGTCTTCAAGCTCAGCGCACGGAGCTCAATCTCACAACCATGAGATCATGACCTGAGTCTGAATCAAAAGTCGGACACTTGACTGACTGAGCCACCCCCACCAGGTGCCCCCATAATCCCTATTTTATGTCCGTGGAAACAGAGTCTCAGAGAGGTTAAGTAACTTGCCTGTATGATGTAGGTATAGACCTACCAAATAGTAGAGCCAGGAGTTAAATGTAGTCCGTCTGACTCCGTTAAAAGGAAATGTAGGAAATCTTTGGAGAATATGGTAAGCTCAAAAGATTTACATCTTGAAAGACAGCAACCATATTTTTCCAAAAGATGCTTCTTTTTGCTTCTGCCAGAGGCAACATTTTTAACAGGATAAATTCTAGGGCTCACCCAAGTTGACAGGCCACATTTTCTTACAATTTGTGCTTTGTTATTTATATAACAAATTCTGTGTCCTTGAGTCTTACTGTTAACTCTTCACCCGATTCATATTCACTTGTATACTGTGAACAGTTAGAAGTGAGAGAAGGTAAGGGCCCAGAGTCCAACAGCTTTCATCTCTAAAATTCTGAAAGTGATAGGTTTCACTCTTATCATTTACACTCTTTCTAGGTGTGTGATTAAATAAAAGTGGAGTTTTGAGGTGCTTTTGGAAGGAAAGAGTGCTAAGAAGGCTCTTAAAGATGCGTCAATCCCATGGTATTGGTCAGAGTTCTTAGCAGCAAACCACAGAAACCATGTGAACTGTTTGAGACAGAAAGGAGTTTGTCAAAAGGTTTTAGTGACTTGTAGGCCCTCTGATTTGGCCAAAGAATTAGATTTGGCTGTTTCACAGCTAGGGAAGAATGCTTAATTACACCTTAGAGTTATTCTAGTAAAATAATATACTGCTGCCCTCACCTGCTAATGATTCAGCTTAGCAGCATCACCAGAACAGTACTTGTTCTCCCTTAAACTTGGTGTTCATTTTCTAGAAACTGTAAGAAACGAAACGAAACTAATTGTTTTCTGCTTTTTAAAGTAAGCTCTATGGCCACCATGAGGCTTGAACTCGCAACGCCAAGATCAAGAGTTGCATGCTTTACTGACTTAGCCAGCCAGGTGTTCCAGGAAGCAAATTCTTATAGGCCTGCTTGATTCTTTTTAGGTGGATGCTTTTGAGGAGCTGGGCTGAGATCTAGTTAGAAGAGATCTTATAGAAACAAAATCTTAGGGGCGCCTGGGTGGCGCAGTCGGTTAAGCGTCCGACTTCAGCCAGGTCACGATCTCGCGGTCCGTGAGTTCGAGCCCCGCGTCGGGCTCTGGGCTGATGGCTCGGAGCCTGGAGCCTGTTTCCGATTCTGTGTCTCCCTCTCTCTCTGCCCCTCCCCCGTTCATGCTCTGTCTCTCTCTCTGTCCCAAAAATAAATAAAAAACGTTGAAAAAAAAATTAAAAAAAAAAAAAAAAAAAAAAAAAGAAACAAAATCTTAGGTAAATAAATGGAAGCATGCTCAAACAATGAAATCATATCAGGCAATTAAAGGGAATAAACCAGAGCCACTAACATGGCTAATTTTAAAATGTAACATTGAATGAAAAAGCAAACCCCCTAATAACAGCTACAGTGTGATGCCATAAATAAATGTGAAAACAGGCAAAAACAGTTTTTGTATAGTGTGTGGATATATGCATATATAACAAAACTACAGAAACGTCCGTAGGAATGATGAATGACAAATTCATACCAGTGGTTATTTCCTTTTTTTTAATGTTTATTTTTGAGGGGGGGAGGGGCAGAGAAAGAGGGGGACAGAGCATCTGAAGCAGTTTCCAGGCTCTGAGCTGACAGCGGAGAGTCTGATGTGGGGCTGGAACTCACGAACTGTGAGATCACGACAGCCACCCAGGTGCCTCAGTAGTGGTTATTTTCCAACAGGGAGAAAAGGGAGTGGAATCAGGGATGGCTATATAATTAATTCTGGGTGCGTGTTGAACATTTTTTGTTTTTGTTTGTTTGTTTTTATGAATTATTTTCTTGAGACAAGATTTTAAGCAAGATTTTAAGATGTGCTAGAGCTGGGTGGTGGGTAGCCTAATATATAGTTGTCTGTTATCTTTATTCCTTGCACTTCTGTTTAAATATTTCATAATTAATAATGTTAATCCTGGACTCTGAGTATTAACATAAATTTTGAAAAGTAGTGCCTCCTTTACATAGAGATAAATTCAAAGGAAGTGGTAACAAGGCAGTTACTGAACTTAGTTGGTTCTTTTCCCAATAGGAGAGTGTTCAGGAAGATACCCAAAAAACTTGGTCATTGAGCTTTCCAGAAGGGGTTCAAGTGATCTCATTGCTAACTCAGGCTGTGCCAGATACGCAGATTGGAGCCAGGTCATACCCCAGTCCTATTATGTTTCTCTCAGGTGACCTTCCAAAGGGTGTCGTGAGTACTTGGTCTGGAGTCAGGTTGGCTTTGTGTGGAGTGCTGGCCACAAAAGTCTATGTTGGTTTAAACCATCCTATTTACAAACGTGTAGTCAAATAGTCTTGGTATCATCAAAGGGAGGATTTGCTTGATTTGCCAATTCTACCCCATTATCGTGGGAATTTATTTTGGGAATAAAGGAACTGAAAGGTTCAGTCAAGTCCTTTATATTAAGCGAAGGAAAATCATATTGGAAGGAGAACAAAGAGATGTGTGAAATGCAAAATCAAAAGGAGTCATCTTAAAAGAAATCAACTGAAAAAGCGTTTGAAGACCTGTGGCATCCCTCGCACAGAGGCCCTCACTAAGGCTTTGAACTGATGCATCACCATTTGGACTGGAGCTCTTGTGCCCTAGTCGTCCGGGCTGCCTCCAGCACTGGATTTTCAGTGCAAGGGTTTTTCACCTGGAGTCCACTCCCAACTGGTCCGTGAGTAGAGTTCAGGGAGTCCCATCAACTTGGTTAGCGGAAGATATTACTTGTTAATTTTCATTGACCCCTAACTAAAATTTAGCATTCTTCTCAGTTATGAAGATAACTGGCGATAAACCACTGTAGTGTTAATAGTGCCTGTAACTTTATCATCATGTCCGAGAGAGATTGACCTGTGGTTTTCTTTTCTTTAAATGTCCTTGTGAGGTTTTGGTATCAAGGTCATGCTGGCCTTAAAAAGCAGATTGGAGAATTTTATTCTCTGGGAGAATTTGTGTAAGGTTAGTTTTATTTCTTCTTTAAATATTTAGTAGAATACCTTGGTGAAGCCCTTTGAGGCCTGGAGTTCCTTTGTGGAAAGGTTTTTTAATGTAGATTTAATTTACTTAAAAGGTACAGGGCTCTTCATATATCCTATTTATTCTCATATAAGTTGGAGCAAGTTTCTTTTTCCTAGGAATATGTCCATTTATCTACATTTTCAAAATAATAAAAGTTGTGAAAGTTGTTCAAACTGCCCTCTTTTTGTTGATGTTGTTGTTGTTGTTTTGTTGATGATGTTGTTTTTGTTGATGTTTTAGAGAGAGAAAGCAAGAGAAAGAGCAGAGGAGGGGCAGAAGGAGAGGGAGAGAGAGAACCTTAAGCAGGCTCCCTGCCCAGCGCAGAACCCAGTGTGGGCTGTGAGATCATGACCTGAGCTGAAATTAAGAGCAAGATGCTTAACCAGCTGAACTACCCAGGTGCCCCCAAACGGTTCTCTTTTTAATGTCTGTAGAATCTATAATGCTGTACTCTTTTTCATTCTTGATATTAGGTAAAACTTTTAAAAATGAACAAAACCCAGAGTTCAGAAGGGTTTAGGGAAATGACAACTATTGATGGGAATTGAAATTAGTACCATCTTTCTGGAAGACTGTTTTGCAGTGTATATCAAACGAAATGTGAGTATATTTTATCCAACAAACCATTTATTTATTTGTTTGTTTACTGTTTGTTTATTTTTGAGAGAGAGAGAGAGTGTGTGCACATATGAGTATGAGTGGGGGAGAGGCAGAGAGAGAAAGAGAGAGAATCCCGCACAGGCTCTACACTGTCAGCTCAGAGCCCAACACAGGGCTCAATCCTATGAACCAGGAGATCATGACTCCAGCCAAAATCAAGAGTCCATCGCTTAACTGAGCTACCCAGGTGCCCCTATGTAACAACCCTTTTAAAAAGGAATTTGCCGGGTTGCCTGGGTGGCTCAGTCGGTTAAGGTGTCCAATTTTCGCTCAGGTCATGATCTCATGGTTCATGAGTTCGAGCCCCGTGTTGGCCTCTGTGTTGACAGCTTGGAGCCTGGAGCCTGCTTCAGATTCTGTGTCTCCCTCTCTGTCTGCCCCTCCCCCACTCATGTTCTGTCTCCCTCTCAAAAATAAATAAACATTAAAAAAATTTTTAATAGGGACGCATGGGTGGCTCAGTCGGTTAAGCGTCCGACTTCGGCTCAGGTCATGATCTTGCAGTTTGTGAGTTTGAGCCCCGCGTCAGGCTCTGTGCTGATGGCTCAGAGCCTGGAGCCTGCTTTGGATTCTATCTCCCCCTCTCTCTGCCCCTCCCCTGCTCACGCTCTGTGTCTCAATAATAAATAAGCATTAAAAAATTTTTTTTAAATAGATTAATTAAAAGGAACTTGCCATAAATAATTTCGCAAATGCAAAAATATTCACCACAGTGTTATCCATAACAGCAAAAAACAAACAAGCAAACAAAAAACACCTGGAAACCAATCAATAGGGGACAGGGAAGTAATTACGTTAATTACATTCACTAGAATCATTTTTGCCAGTCACAAAAGTTAGGATATTGACATGGAAAAGTACCAGAGACATACTGTTGGTTACAAAAAGCAAATCACAGAAGAGCATGTAGAGTGTACCCTCTTCTGTGTTAAATACATACTTCTCTATGTGAATGTATCCAAAGAAAATAATTTGGAAGTATAGTCACCAAATTTCTTTTTGCTTTTCTGTATTGTTTAAAATGTTTGCATGAACATGCATCATTTCTACAAAAATAGCAAAACTTTCTGACAAGCTTGGCAGTCACAAGATGAGAGGGTGGTTGGGGAGGGGAGTGTCAAAGCATTTTTCTTGCCTGATGGAGAATAGCCAGGAAGGAAGGAAAGCTTGAAACTATAAGAAAGAGGGGACAGTCAATTGAGTAAATCCCTTAGAAAGACAGGAGGGCCTGGACTCAGACACAGAAGTTAGCCTTAAAGGAGCAGGACAGCATTTCTTCCCAAAAGGGAGGGAAAGATGATTGGAGATACAGAGAAGTTCAGAGCCAAAAAGAAGGGAGATACGAACATTCACAACTCATGGCTGCCGACTTCTTAGTGAAATCGGAGGTAAGGCCATTTGCCAAGAGTGGGGAACGAGAGTAGAATGAGGTCTTGAGACAAGAGGAGGGGGATGTGGGGTGTGGGCAGCAGATCAGACTGGGGGCCTGATGAAACTTTTGAAAGGGCCCAGTGGTATGGCTGGGCAGGTTTTCTCTAGCAGAATGCACAATTGGTGCCAGGTTATAGGGCAGCACAGCACGCTTAGCAGAGCTTTGGAGGATGACAGAATTCAGGGTAGTGATGAGGGCAATTTAAATAATTGCTTTGGAATCTAGGACGCTTGGGAGGAACATGAATTAGAAAGAGTACTAAGGAAGGACTGGATATTGAGTTGGAATATGGAGATCCAAAAAGCCAGAGGACAGGTGTTCCTGGTCATTGTGGGGTTTCAGAGTATGACATGTTCCAGGGGACACAAGGTCAGCTAGGTGGTCATGGAGTATCAGGAATGGTTGTGGAAGTTGGGAAGGTCAGGGTTGTGATGTTGGGAGTTTCGGTGGTCTTCCTCATGGGTGGAGCATTTTCTCAGGGTGGTGACAGGAATTCTGGTTTCAAGGATAGAAAGAAGGCTGACTCCTCAGAGAAGGCTTAATGAAGAGAGGCGGGAAAGCCCTGGTCTGGAGCCACTGCAGGAGAGCAGGGAGTTTACTGACTTGCCCTCCTAAAGCTCAGGACCCTCGGTGCCAGGAGAAGTCTCAAGGCAGAAGACCTTCAAGGCTGATGGGAGAAGCCAGGTTTGCAGTGCAGGAAGGAGGCTGACAAGAGGAATGGGCCAGAAAAGGAGAAGAAACGCTCTGTAGAAGCCTCTTTGCAAAGGGATCCGGGGCAGGGACAAAGGGGTACAGATGAGTGGGCAAACAGTATGAGAGAGGGGGTTCTAAAGAGAAGTGAGCCGACAGGAGGAAGGTCTGAGCTGCAAAGGGGTGGAGCTTTGGCTGCTGGATTCCCAGAGGAAATGCTGAACTGTACGTTTCTTAGCGCAGAGCGGTACCTGCTCACTACAGAGAGAACAGCAACTACAGATAAGCAAAAAGCAAAAACAAGTAAACAGAAAGCCGTAAGAACTACCCAGATCCCAGGGTCTTGGAGCTTTTCCCATTGACATGTTCTTCCCTCCTGTTCCTACTGCCGTAAATCCAGGTCAAGGCCACATCATGTCTACAATAAGCTTGTCCTCTGGGTCATAAATCTCTCTCCCTGGCTGAGCCCCTGGGCCTTCCCCAGCCCCTCTCCCCCGCTTCCCGTGTATAAACCAACACAGCCATCTTCCCCAAATACCACTTTCCATTGTTGCTTCTCTTTGCAGGTTCCATCATATACTACATCCCTCCCTGGTTTTCAAGGGCGTCTCTAACACGGAACCATCTTATTTCCCCACACTCATTTCCGAATATTTCTCTTTTCTTAGACATGCTTTATTTCCCTCCCAGCTCACTTTCCCACATCCTCACATCTGGTTCTCTGTCCCCTCACTATGATGCCTGGCCTGTTAAGGATGACCACATCTTTCCATACTGTTCCACTCCCCCCCAACCCCACCACCATGTGAAGGCCTGGTGCCTTACTCCAGCCCATAATGACTGATGTTTGGCCTTCCAGGTACTCATCTGACCACCCCTTTTAGGAACTTATCAGTTGCATTTCAGTAAACACTTAGGTGTGTTGAGTATACTTTCGGTACACCGAGGTGAGAGCACAGGATTTAGAGCCGGGAGGAACCTAGTCCCCTGATATTACTGATGAGGAGCCTAAGATTCAGAGAGGCCAAAAGACATCCCCATAGTCAACCTGCAAGATGTTAATAAAGCGGATCCCAGAACCCTGATTCTCAGCCCTAAATACTACATGTTGAATTGAAATTTGCTCTTAAAATACAGCTTTTCTTTGATACCTGGGTGTGGAGCCCCAGAGACCCAAAGCAATGGTTATCAATTTTCACAATATGTTAGAATTAGCTGGGGAGATTTCTAAAAATCCAGACTTCTAAGCCCAGTAGGGGGAAACTGATTCAGTTGGTGTGGAGTAGGACCTGAGTATCTGCTTAAAACAAAACAAAACAAAACAAAACCAACCAACCAAACAAACAAATGAAAACAGCTCTCCAGATGATCCTTGGATCACCCTTCGCAAAACAGTTTGTGTCTTTCTCTTTTGAGCTCCCTAACATTGCCCCTGTAAACATTGTTAAGCTTTCCTGAAGCCTCCCATGTCAGGAGCAGGTTTGAGTTAAGCCACAACCATGTTACCATCCAGAACGCATAAGCCATCAGCTCTGTGCTGTAACCTGTGTAACTTCTCAGGCTCCAACTGGCCTGGGGCCCGGCTGCTGCCCTCCCTTAATATGCTTGGCCATTTGGCCCCGGGAGCCAAATTATTTTTCAAAATACTTTTAGGCATACCTTGGCAAAATATTGATCGTAGTGGAATTCTTGTTGGAAACACCCCACTTGCCAAGGTGTTTCTGAGCACCTTCTGAAGTGTGGATGCCCGGCCTCTGCAGCCTGCCAGCCGTCTCTGCCACAGGACACCCAAGTAAACCAAACCCAAACAGGCACCTAGAGCTCGCCAAATCCCAGCACATGCACCCCTGGGCCCGTATGACAAGGAGGAAAGGCACTTTGTGTAGCGATTGGGACAAGGCTCCGGAATCTGTGTTGGAATAATGAGGCTCTAAAGGCATGACTCACTGCTCTCCACAGTTATCAGTCTAGGAGTTATCAATGCCCTCCTTGTTGCCTGAGCGCACATCAGAGAAATGACTAATAACGTGGTAATAGCTCTTCAAAATGCTGCCCGGACCTCTGAAGACAATTCAGATATGCCAGGTATTTCCTAGCAGTAAGGGCAAGCCTTGCATAATTTAGAAATACACAGCGGTTTCGCATTTTGGTGCTTGATAAGTGGCAGTTACATAACAGCCTGTAACCACGCAGATGAGCAGAGCCAGAGGTGGGGGAGAGGGTGCTTCTAAGAGAGGTGTTAGTGCTGGAGTGAGGGGTGCGATAGCCGACAGACGTGGCGGCAGCTAAACCTTCATGAAGCTTGGGTCCGGGAGATCCACGCATGCCCATCATGGCACATGTTGGCTCGACAGCAGGAAAGACATCTCTCGACATTTACTATCAGGCTAACACCAATGGGAGGTATGAAATTTTTTCTCTCATGAGCCATATTGCCAGTGTTTTCTCACTCCTTGGTAATGTTTTTAAGCTAAAAGTAGGATTGCCTCAGTCTCTGAAGTAACACAAAGCTGAATTACTCTCTGAAATCATATGTTCTTTAAACTTTTCTGTTAAAAACTCAACTGATGGGGTTGCCAGAGCATCACCTCGCTGCGGTCATAGAGCCAAGTTGACCTTTCTTGGTGCTTCACATGTAGTGGTGCCATACTTCAGATTCCACGTATAGGAGAGCCCTACAAGGGTGCTAAAAAGCGGGTTCCCATGGCTTATTTCTTTCTGGGGATGGGAGATGCTAGTCTATGAGCACCTACCAAGGATCTCATGTGCTACCAAAATGCTTCTTGGACTGCCCTGTTTGAGTTGTGTCATATTCTTGAAAAAAGGACTGGCTGATTTAAATAGACTGCTTGGTGTTTGTCACAACACAAGGCTCAAACATCTAGAGACCAGAAAGCCAGTTTGTTTCTGGAACCATCTTTAGGACAAGCATCATTCTCGTCTCCTGGGAGGAGCCAGCATGGCTCATCTGTTGCCCTTACCTTTTGGAGATGATGCTCAAACCTGGGGTCTTTAGATCCACGGATGGGGAGATTGCTAGAAGGGGCTGCTCTGAACCAAGTCAGGCTGAAAGCCTCCACTCGGCCTCTGCACTTGGTAGCCTGCCATTTGCCTTAGCAGGAAGCTGCCATGGAAGGAGCCCCTGAAATGGATGAGGTCCTGGAAAACTTTGTTGGACTGAAATACACAATCTTGCCTCAGGGTCTTTTAAGATAAATAATTTTTTAATATTTATAAATGAGAACAGAATTTGAGATGAATATATTCTTTTTTTATTGCAGCCTGTCCAAGCAGCGTGGGGGATCAGAAAGCTAGCTTGATGGATGGGTGGCAGGCAGTAGCCAGGAGGCCTTAGCTAGCTGTAACTTTTACTTATTCACGTGATACCCCCCACGCAAGACAGGGACCACACTATGCCGTAGAGGAAGGGCGATGACTGTACAGTCTTACTGAGCATCATGTACATGTATGTAAGGCATTATTTTGAATGCCAATCAGTTTGAAATTTTTCAGAATAAAATTTAAAAAAATTTTTTTTTTTTTACATTTATTCATTTTTGAGAGACAGAGACAGAGCACAAGTGGGGGAGGGGCAGAGAGAGAGGGAGACACAGAATCTGAAGCAGGCTCCAGGCTCCGAGCTGTCAGCACAGAGCCCGACGTGGGGCTCGAACTCACAAACCGTGAGATCATGACACGAGCCGAAGTCGGTCACTCAACCAACTGAGCCACCCAGGCGCCCCTCATAATAAAATTTTTATTGAATTAGCATATTTGAATGAGCATATTTGAGAAGAAGAAGAAGATGTTGAAACATAGAAACATAACTAACTTAAACACTTAAGGATGACAGAAAGACTGGAAAACAAAATCAGGGAGTTTCCAGAAGGTAAAATGAAAAGATATAGAGAGAAAATAGGGGGAAAATAATAAATCAAAACTGTAATGTTTATGTTTAGAGAGAGAGAGCAAGCGCACCCTAGTCGGGGAGGGGCAGAGAGCGAGGAAGATAGAGGATGCAAAGCAGGCTCTGTGCTGACAGCAGAGAGCTCAACACGGGGCTTGAACCTACGGGCATTGAGATCATGACCTGAGACAAAGTCAGATGCCCAAGCGACTGAGCCACTCAGGCACTCCAATAAATAAAAAATTTTAATGGCACATCCAAGAGCTTTAATATCTGACTAATAGGAATCTCAAGGAGAAAGAACACAGAGAGAAGGAAATTATCAAAGAAATAATACAAGAGAAATTTCAGAACTGAAGGTCAAGTCAAGGCGCTCTAGATTAAAATGTGCAGGGAATGAGGGGCACCTGGCTGGCTCTCTCAGTAAACAGAGCATGCGACTCTTGATCTCAGAGTTGTAAGTTTGAGCCCCATATTGGATGTAGAGATGACTTTAAAAAAATAAAAGCTTAAAAAAGTACACCAAATGAAAAAGAAATTACACATACCTATACATAGTATCATTAGCATTCAAAACTCTAGAAACAGTGAATTATAAAGGCTTTTGGAAGGGGAAAACCTGTCACAAATGAATGAAAATCAGAATGTATCAGAGTTCTTAACGTCAGTACTGGAAGCTAGAAGACAATGAAATAAAAGTCAACAAAAGTTCTAGAATTTTATACTCAGCTGAACTTTCAATCAAATGTGAAAATAAAGCAAAGACATTTTTAAATCTGCAAGGACTCAAAATTTTGCTTCCTGGGGATCCTTTTCTGTGAGACAACCAAAACAAATACATAAACAAAATGAAGAAATAAATAAAAAAGGAGAGAGAAACAGAATCCAGAAGGCGGGGAACCAACACAGGAAAACAATGCAGAGAAGACCAATGTGTATACAATGGGTTTAGCTGTTTTGGAATTCACAGATTATCTGACATACTTGGCCATTTGGAAAATAATACTGATAATTCAGGCAGGGTGTTCGGAAAAATTTGAATGAAAGTGAATAGAAAATTAAACAAATGAAATTAAAAAGGAAGTGTTGACTCCAAGGAAGAAAATGGTACTTAGGAAAAAAAAAATCAGAGTAAACTCCTTGGCTTTTCAATGAAAAGTTCTTTATCATAGTAGTGTAAGGGAAGGGGGAATGTGGTAGATTATGTAAAGAGCTAAAACCTAAACTGTTAAAACAAAATTAATAGATGAAGGCTAAATAGAGAAACCAAGAAATGGCAATATTAACATAATTTGGTCTTTTTTTTTAATTTTTTTTAATGTTTATTCATTTTTGAGACAGAGAGAGACAGAGCATGAACAGGGGAAGGTCAGAGAGAGAGGGAGACACAGAATTGGAAGCAGGCTCCAGGCTCTGAGCTGTCAGCACAGAGCCCGACGCGGGGCTCGAACTCACGGACTGTGAGATCATGACCTGAGCCGAAGTCGGGTGCCCTACCAACTGAGCCACCCAGGCGCCCCAACATAATTTGGTCTTTTGAAAAAACTAAAAACATTGAAGTGTTTGCCTCAGGGTTGTGTTTTTTTATTTCAGTATTTTTGAGCAATTTGCTTTAAACCATGTGATTTTATCTGCTCTCATAAAAATGAAAATTATTTGTAAGAAAAAGCTCCAAAGTCTGGCCATCAGTGGGAAATTCCAGCCTGCATCGTTCAATAAGCTTTAGCCACCACAGGCATCACACACATGGTGGGTGACGGCACACAAAGTCCCAGTTGGATTTTGACTCTCTGTCTCTAGATTCCTTGTCACAGGATATCCTTCCTGTCTGATGGCAGGTTATGGGCTGTCTCCTGCCAGAGTCATACCAAGTTTCAGGTGAGGTTATAAGACTGAACAGGGGTGTGTGCCTCTTAACAGGAAGGTGGGGAGGTGGGGAGGGAGGGACAGAGAGAGGGAGGGCGGGAGGGGGGAGGGAGGGACAGAGGGAGGGAGGAAGGAAGGGAGGAAGGAAAGGAGGGAGGGGAAAATCCCCTTCAGAGATGAATTTAGAAAACAATTTGCCACTTTGCTACTGAGACAGCTTCAGGGAAATTCTGTCCAAAATACATCCAGCTGGATGTGGCATCTCATGATGATTCCACTTTTTGACTGCGTGAAGCTTGTGGGCGTGTCTCAAGGCCAGCCCTAGGGAGTAAAGCTAACCGGTGGGCACACCAGGCCATCCCATGCCACCACTGCCCAGGTTGGAGTTGGGGTGTGCTACTGAGGATTCCAGGCTGGCCCAACCTAGTGATGGCCAACCCAAGCACGCTAGAGAACAAACACAGGCTGGACCAGATTTCCTTCCTAGGGGTCCCAGTATCAACAGTATCACTTCTCTTCAGTATTACCACTGCTCACTGGAGATGCCTTATCATAAGTCTGGGATCTATCCAGTCCAGATTAATCCATGTCTGGGATCACTGAGTCTCCTTAGAACTAGACTACCCTAGAGCTTCTGGATGGCTCAGCGGGTTAAGCATCTGACTCTGGATTTCGGCTTAGGTCATGATCTCACGGTTCGTGAGATCAAGCCCTACATTGGGCCCTGCACTGACAGCGCAGGGCCTGCTTGGGAGTCTCTCTTTCCCCCTTTCTCTCCACACCTCCCCCTGCCCATTCTCTCTCTCTCTCTCTGTCAATAAATAAGCATTTAAAATAAATGAATAAAAAGTTTTTTTTTTTAAGAAAATCATTTTAAAAACAATTGGACTACCCACAGACCATGGTAATATTTAAGCAGCCATTCAGTTCTCTATACCCTACTCCTGATGACCAGCACCGTCTAAAAAAAGTGACTGCACAGGAAAGAGCCTTTCTACTCCTACACACAGGTGTGCAGGGCCCCAGGCCAGCCACAAGCTAGGACACAGCTGTTTGTGTACACGGGTCTGCTGTAAAGCTTAAAGTGTCCTCCACTGCAGGCTTGGAGTGCATTTCACCATTTTCCAGTGAAAACGACTGTACCAAGGGACCCCTTGCACTTTCAGTTAGTCGGGATTAACCTGTTTATGGAAGTGTTTTCCTTTGGAAAGAACATCTTTTTTTAGGTAGTGAGCCATTTTTTAAAAATCTTGTTGGTTGGGGTGCCCAGGTGGCTCAGTCGGTTAAGCATGCAACTCTTTTTCTTTTAATTTTTGTTAACATTTATTTATTTTTGAGAGACAGAGAGAGACAGAGCATGAGCAGGGGAGGGGCAGAGAGAGGAGACACAGAATATGAGGCAGGCTCCAGGCTCTGAGCTGTCAGCACAGGGCCTGATGAAGGGCTCGAACCCACAAACCATGAGATCATGACCTGAGCCGAAGTCAGATGTTTAACCGACTAAGTCACCTAGGCAGCCCTTAAGCATCCAACTCTTGATTTCAGCTCAGATCATGATCCCAGGGTTGTGGGATCGAGCCCTGAGTCAGGCTCTATGCTGAGGTTGGAGCCTGCTTAAGATTCTCTCTCTCCCTCTGCCCCTCTCCCCTGCTCACACACTCTCTCTCTCTCTTAAAACTAAAAAACCAAAAAACAAAAAAACCGTAAAAACCAAACAACTAGAACAAAAATCCTGTTGGTTTATTATAGATTGAAACATGCTTATATAATAGATTGAAACAGTCAGAAGTATGTTAGAAATTTCCCTCCATCCTAATCCCATCCATAGGGAAAAAGGATGGTATATGTGTGTGTATATACAACTTTATATAACATATGTGTATATATACATATGTATACAACATATGTACATACACACATATCTTCACAACCGTGACTCAATGTATGCAGTTATTGTTCAAGAAAAATGAGATCTCACCTATGCAATGCACATTGTTTTTTCTGCTGACATATATTATAGACATCTTTTCATATCATATAGATTTACCTCATTCTCAGAAATATTCTTTATATGGATATATAGTACCTTAATTTATCTGATGAACTGATGAACATGTAGACTCTTCTAGACTTTTGTTATTAATTTTCTTGATGCAATAACATCCTTAACTCTGAAATCAGACAGCTTTAATTCAGATTCCAGGTAGTCCATTTACTTTGTGAACTGTAGCAAGTTATTTAAACTCTCTATGCCTCAGTTTCCTGGTATATAATATGGGAATCAAAGTGTCCCCATGAAAAAAGAGCTAAGTAAGATAGCATATGATACATTTAGCATATTATAATAGTGATAGCTAACATTTACTGAGTACTTACTAATCAGCCAGGCTCTGTGTGGTTAAACAAATACCACAGTTTCATGCATTAGCCTTACAGCAAATTTTTTAATATCTTCAAAGAAAAGTCTTACATTAATATTATTAAAATGACATTAGCTATTCCTATGCATCTACTCCTCCAGGTAGATTTTTAAATCAACTTTCCACCTACCTCCCATCAATATGACAAGTTCTTTTTTTTGTTTTTTTTTTTTAATCTAGTTGGAATTTTGAAGGGTGTCTGTACCCTTGAAGGTTGCCAGAGTAGAAAGACCCTTGGACTTGAGTCAGAGAAACCTGGATAGTGTCATGGTGTCCCTTCAAAGACTTGTGACCGTGGGCAGTTCATTTAAATACTGCAGCTTCCCTACCTATAAACCAGGAAGAATGATCCTTATGGGAGTGGGGGGCGGGGCTCTCGTAAGAAAGCGCTGGAACGGCACCTGACACTTAATAAATATTTTTTAAATGTGCTTGCTTCTGAGACCAATGTTTTCACGTTGTCTTCTGGTCCTTTGTCATCAGCACCGTTTTCAGTGGCAACTCTAAGACGATCATCAGTGGAAAGAGCTTGTGTCAGATCAAGAGCTGCAATGAGCGAGCAGGATGAAGCTTAAGGCCCCGCTTCCTGTGCAGGGCAAACTGAACGTTCATGACCAGTGAAGATTAGCCAAAAGGGAGGAAAGGGAATTGGGACAAACATAGACTGCTCCGTTGTGCTGGCGTGTGCCACCAGCCGTGGCACGGACTTCCTGCTGCAGGACACAGCTGACCTTTGGAGAGTCACTGTCCGGGCGAGGCTGTCCTTTAGCAGGACAGAACACAGCTGTTGTTTAGATGTCAGAGGCTAGTTAATAACTGTGTTTGGCAGTCAGCTTGGGATGTTAACAGTTTGGAAAACAGTCTGCTTCTAGGTTTAAGGAAGGCGAGTATGAAGGGACTCTTTGTGTTGCGAACAGGTTGTCTGGTAATCCTTCTTTGAACAAAAATTAACACTTAGCAGCTTTAAAAAACGTTAAGAGAACTCATAAAAGTCAGAGCAGATGTGCAGGAGAAGGTCACACTTCCAGAGCTCTCTTGGGAACTATTCCTGGACTAACAAGTCCAACAGACGTGTTAATTCAGGTTGAGATTTCTAAGGCAAATACTGACTCGATCTCAACCTTTTGCAGTTAATTCTCCAAACTTGAATGTGTCCTGTCAGGCTACCTCGGCCTGTTTTCTTTCCTCCTGCCCCATACTTTGCCCACCTTCATTTTGAACTATTAGTAGGTGAGCTTTTAATAGTTCTGCATTCTGTCTCTAGGTCTGATAATGTTAGGAGGCATAAATTTAACTATTCCTCACTTTCCCAGTGCATGCTTGTGGGAAAGGAGGGAGGAGAAGAAACAGTCTGTTGAGACCAGGAAATCTTGGCAGAATGTAAATGGTTCCCAGACTCAGATCAGATTCCATAGAAATAACTTCTTACCCACTCTTCACCATTAAAGAAAAAAACTGAGGACAGGTTGTTTTGTTGATTGCCACCTCCACCCAATTCACATGATTTTTTAAAACTTATTGTTCATTTTTGGGGTGCCTGGGTGGCTCAGTCGGTTAAGCGTCCGACTTCGGCTCAGGTCATGATCTCGCGGTCCGTGGGTTCGAGCCCCGCGTCGGGCTCTGTGCTGACAGCTCAGAGCCTGGAGCCTGTTTCCGATTCTGTGTCCCCTCTTTCTCTGACCCTCCCCTGTTCATGCTCTCTCTCTGTCTCAAAAATAAATAAATAAATGTTAAAAAAATTTATTGTTCATTTTTAACCATGCGTTGCAAAGTTTCTGTGAATTGGTGTGCGAGCTGTTGTACCGCTGCCCAGCTTTTAGTGTAAAGTAAAAAGCTTTGACTAAAAGGTATGGCAAACATAATGTATATTTACTTCACCTTCATTCCTAAAGGATATTTTCACTGGCTATAGAATTCTGGGTTGAGGATTTTTTTCCCAGATGCTGTTACACCATCTTCTGGCTTCCTTGGTTTCTGATGGGAAGTCAGAGGTCAGTGGGATCGTTGTTACCTTTCGGTAATTTGTCCCTTTTCTCTGGCTGCTTTCAGGATTTTTTTTTGTCTGTACCTTTGGTTTTATTTATCCTGCTTACAGTTCATTGAGTTTCTTGAATCTGTAAATTTAGGTTTTGTACCAAATTTGAAGAATTTTCAGCCATTATTTCTTCAAATATTTCTCTACCCCACTGTCTCTCTCTTCTCCTGAGACTCTGGTTATACCAATGATAGACAGACTTGTTTGTTTGTTTATTATCTTAATTCCAATGTAGTGAACATACAGCGTTAGCTTAGCTTCAGGTATACAATATAGTGACTCAACAAATCTATGTATCCGCTGGTGCTCATCACGACAAGTGTGCTCTTTAATGCCTGTCACCTATTTAACCCTTTTCCCCACCCATCTCTCCTCTGGTAACCATCAGTTTGTTCTCTGTATTAAGAGTCTGGTTCTTGGTTTGTCTTTCTCTCTCTCTTTTTTCCTTTGCTCATTTGTTTTGTTTTGTTTTTAATTCCACAGATGAGTGAAATCATACAGTATTTGTCTTTCTCTGACTGACTTACTTCGCTTAGCATTATACTCTCTAGCTCCATCCATGTCATTGCAAATGGCAAGATTTCATTTTTTATGGCTGAATAATATTCCATTGTGTATATATGCCATATCTTCTTTATCCATTCATCAGTCGATGGGCATTTGGGCTTTTTCGTTAATTTGGCTATTGTTGATAATGCTGCCAGAAACATAAGGGTGCATTTATTCCTTTGAATTAGGGGTGTGTGTGTGTGTGTGTGTGTGTGTGTGTGTGTGTGTATTTTGGAGGTAGACACCTGGTGGTATCATTACTAGATCGTAGGGTAGTTCTATTTTTAGCCTCTTGAGGAACCTCCATACTGTGTTCCACAGAGGCTGCATCAGCTTGCATTATCACCAACAGTGCAAGAGGGCTCCTTTTTCTCTGCATTCTCACCAACACTTTTGTTTCTTGTGATTTTGATTTTAGCCATTCTGACCAGTAGGAGGTGATATCTCATTGTAGTTTTGATTTGTATTTCCCTGATGGTGAGTGATGTTGAGCATCTTTTCATGTGTCTGTTGGCCACTATGATGGACTTTTTGATATTGTCCTACATATTTGATGTTCTGGTTTTTTTCTTTTCAATCTTTTATTTCTCTCTGTTCTTCAGATTGGGTCATTTCTATTGGTCTATCTTCAAGACCAGTGACTCTTTCCAATATCACTTCCACTTTATTAAGCTCATCCAGTGATTCTTTGAAAATTTTGTATATTGTATTTTTTAATTATGGAACTTCCAGTTGGTTCTTTTTTATAGCCTCTATTTCTCTGCCAAGGTTTTCTATGTATTTCATAAATTCTTTTATGCCATTGAGCATAATTATAATAGCTGCTTTCAAATCCTTATCTACTAATTGTAACATCTGGGTTACCTTGAGATTACTACTGTCTCTTTTTCTTGAGCATGGGCTGCATTTTCCTATTTCTTTGTATGTTTAATAATTTTGGATTGTATTTTGAACATTGTACTAGGACATTATGAAGACCCTGGATTCTCTTACACTCTTCTGATGAGGTTTATTGCCGGGGGGAGGTGGTTATTGTTTATTTTGATTTTTGTCTTAGCTAGCAGTTACCTTGATTGAACTAACACCACAAACTCTGTCTCTTGGGCAGCACCTTAATTCTTAACCTGTTATTTTATCCTTAGCTAGAATGCTTACAGTCTGCCCCATGCATGCATGTCTCAGGAGACTCAGGAAGAGTTTTTTACATAGGTTTTCTCTTTCTGGCTCTATTCTTTCTAGGATTCCCTCTTCACTTTACAGTGGCTGTGGTGGTCCCAAAACCTGTCTCCAGAATTCTGCCTGCTTTCTGTTGGCATTTTAGCCACCCAGCATGGCACTGACTGCAGCCTGCCACTAGGCTAAAAGCCATAAAATTGAGAAACACGTCTATCTACATCTTTTCCCTTCTTCCGCATCTCAGCCCTCCTACAGAATCTTCTTATTTTTTTGTCTTTCTACAGTGCCTTCATGCAATTGTTTTTATGTTTTGGCCGGAGTATATCGCTTTCTCTGGGAGAATTGGTCTAGTAGGACCTTACTTGGCCACACCAGAAGTGGAACCAAAAGCACACTTTTTAAAGAACATTTTAAGTGCCGACTGTTCCTTTCTATAATTAGTTTAGCAAATTTGAGGGGCACTTAGGTGGCTCAGCCGGTTTGGCCTCTGACTTTGGCTCAGGTCATGATCTCATGGTCCTTGAGTTCAAGCCCCGATTCAGGCTCTGTCCTGACAGCTCAGAACCTGGAAACTGCTTCAGATTCTGTGTCTCCCTCTCTCTCTGCCCTTCACCTACTCATGCTCTGTCTCTCTCTCAAAAATAAATAAACATTAAAAAAATTCAGATTAGCAGATTTGAAAAATAGATCTATATGTAGATAATGGCATGGGACTTGAAAATTACTAGAGGAAATACTTATTTTTAGGGTCTTAGTAAACAACACTATTGTTAACAGCTGAACAAGCAACATCATTCATTGTATACTTCAACATATTAATGAGATACCAAAAGTTTCTTTGCTAAATCTTTTAGTCAAAGTTTCTATTTCATATTAGCTAAGTAAAATTTGTCATGCAGCAACTCACATACCAATTCATAGAATTATAGGGAGAAACAAGATATACCTCAGTCAGAGTTGGAGATTTCCCCACTGTCAGCAACTGATAGATCAGTTATAAAAAAAAAAAAAAAAAAAAAAAAAAAAAAAAAAAATCAGTAAAGGCATAGATGAAGATATAAACCAGATTGATGCTTGTAGAATACAACATTCAACAAGAGGATACACATTGTTGTCAATTGCTCACGGCATGTTTACCAAGTTGGTCAAATGCTGGACCATAAAACAAGTCTCAATAAAGTTTAAAGATTTGCAATATGTAGAGAATGTAATATGACCCCTTACTACATTGGAATTAAATTAGAAATTAATAACAGAGGCGTGTGGGTGGCTCAGTTGGTTAAACTCCAACTTTTGATTTGAGCTCAGGTCATGATCCCAGGGTTGTGGGGATCGAGCCCTGCATCGAGCCCAGCCTCTATCTCTTTTTCTCTCCCCGCCCCCCACTCATCTCCCTTGCCCCTCTCCCCCATTCACGTGTGCTCTCTCACTCTCTCTCTAAAATAAAAAAAAAAAGCAATAATGTCTTGGGAAACCCCAAATATTTGGAAATTCAGCAACACACTTATGAACAGTCAGTGGTTCAAAGAAGAAATCACAAGGGTATTCAGAAATATTTGTAACTAAATGATAATGAAAATACAGCATATTAAAATGTATAGAGTGCTGCTAAAGCAGTACTTAGAGGAAATACTATAGCTTTAAATGTTTGTATTACAAAAAGAAAGGTCTTGGGACTCCTGGGTGGCTCAGTTAGTTGAGCGCCTGACTTCAGCTCAGGTTATGATCTCACATTTGTGGATTCGAGCCCCACATCAGGCTCTGTGCTGACAGCTCAGAGCCTGGAGCCTGCTTTGGATTCTGTGTCACCCTCTCTCTCTGCCCCTCCCCTGCTCACACTCTGTCACTCTCTGTCTCTCAAAAAATAAAATGTTAAAATAAAAATATAAAAAAAAGTCTTAAATGAGCTGTACAATAGAACTTTCTGTGACAATGGAAATGTTCTGTGTCTGTGTTATACAATCTGGTAGCCACTAGTCATGTGTGGCTTTTGAGTTCTTGAAATGTGGCTAGTGTGAATAAGAAATTGAATTTGTAATTAATTCAATTTAAATTAATTTAAATTTAGATACCCACATATGGTTATTGGCTACCATATTGGACAAGACAGGTCTAAAACTCAGTGACTAAATGTTTTCTCTTAAGAAAAATATCCAGGGGCGCCTGGGTGGCTCAGTCGGTTGAGCGTCTGACTTCAGCTCAGGTCATGATCTCACAGTCAGTGAGTTCGAGCCCCGCGTCGGGCTCTGGGCTGATGGCTCAGAGCCTGGAGCCTGCTTCAGATTCTGTGTCTCCCTCTCTCTCTGCCCCTGCCCTGTTCATGCTCTGTCTCTCTCTGTCTAAAAAAAGAAAGAAAGAAAGAAAGAAAGAAAGAAAGAAAGAAAGAAAGAAAGAAAGAAAGAAAGAAATCCGAAATAAGTAGTAAGAAGAGCATGAAAAAGGTAAGAGCATAAATCAATAAACTGGAAAATAGATTTAAAAATATAGAAAAACCATAAATCCAAATGTTTGGTCTTATAAGAGATCAATAAAAGTGATTAAATATATAAAGAGAATTCATTACCAATATCCAGAGTAAAAGAGGGGCTAGCAATCCTATAGACATTAAAACATTAATAGAGGGGGGTGCCTGGGTGGCTCAGTTGGTTAAGCAACCGACTTCGGCTCAAGTCATGATCTCACAGTTTGTGAGTTTGAGCCCCGCGTCGGGCTCTGTGCTGACAGCTCAGAGCCTGGAGCCTACCTCAAATTCTGTGTCTCCCACTCTCTCTACCCCTCCCCTGCTCACACTCTGTGTCTCTCTGTCTCTCAATAATAAATAAATGTTAAAGAAAAAAAATTTTTTTAATAAAAAAATAATAAATAAAACATTAATAGAGGAATATCATGAACAAACTTATGCCAGAAAAGGTTCAGCAACTAGATGAAGTCTACAAATTCTTTGAAATATACAACTCATAAAACTGACACTGGATAGAGGGCGCCTAGGGGGGTTCAGTCAGTGAAGCATCCAACTCTTGGTTCTGGCTCAGGTCATGATCTTACAGTTTGTGGGTTCAAGCCCCACTGTGGGCTCTGTGCTGTCAGCGCAAAGCCTGCTTGGGATTTTTTTCTCTCTCCCTCTGCCCCTGCCCTGATTGTATTTTTCTCTCTTTCAAAATAAATAAGTAAACTTGAAAAAAGAAACTGACACCAGATGAAACCGAAAATCTGAATAGCTCTACATCAATTTTAAAAAAATCTACTTCAGGGGCTTCTGGGTGGCTCAGTCCATTAAGTGCCAACTCTTGATTTCAGCTCAGGTGATGATCTCACAGCTCATTTCATGAGATTAAGCCCCACGTCAGGCTCTGTGCTGACAGCTCAGAGACTGCTTGTGATTCTTTGCCTCTCTCTCTGCTCCTCCCCCACTTGCACATGCTTTCTCTCTCTCTCTCACTCTCTCTCTCTCTCAAAATAAATAAATATGTTTTTAAAATGCTACTTTAGCATCAAAAACCTTCTCACAAGCAATTTGGAACTCTCAGATAATGATGGTAGGAATGTAAAATGGTATAACCACTTTGGAAAAAGTCTAGTATTTCTTTTTTTTTTTTTGTAGTGTTTTTTGAGGTTTATTCATTTATTATTTGAGAGAGAGAGAGAGAGAGAGAGAGAACAAATGGGAGAGGGGCAGAGAGAGAGAGAGGGAGACACAGAATCCAATGCAGCCTCCAGACTCTGAGCTGTCAGCACAGAACCCAACATGGAGCTTGAACTCACAAACTATGAGATCCTGACCTGAGGGAATTCAGATGCTTAACTGAGCCATTCAGATGCCCCTCGAGCATTTCTTATAAAACTAAATGTATCCTTGTTTGACTCAGCAATTCCAGTCATAAATACTTATACAAGAGAAAGTGAAATATTTGTTGACAAACACATATGAAGCCTAGGTGTCCCCATCAATAGGAAAATGGATATACAAATAGGGGTATATTCATACAATGGAATGCTATTCAGCAATACATATCAAGGAGAAAATTACTAATACATGCACCATGTGTGAAACCTTCCACCAAAAAGAGTATATATTATTTTATTCCATTTACATGAAATTCTAGAATAGGCAAAACTAGTCTACGGTGGGGAAAAAAATCAAAACAGTTGTTCCTTATGGGGGAGTAAGGATTTTTTTTATATAACTTTTTAAATGTTTATTTATTTTTGAGAGAGAAAGAGAGTGTGAGCAGGGAAGGGGCAGAGAGAGAGGGAGACACAGAATCTGAAACAGGCTCCAGGCTCCGAGCTGTCAGCACAGAGCCCATCACAAGGCTTGAATTCATGAACCATGAGATCATAACCTGAGCCAAAGTTAAAGGCTTAACCAGCTGAGCCACCCAGGTGCTCCAGGAGTAAGGATTTTTTTAACTCAAGTGTATATATTTATGTATTCCAGGTGTATATACACTGAAGATTTGAACACTTCATTGAATATAAATTTTACCTCAAGAGAGAAAAAATGAACATTGAACTGTAGTTAATGATACACATGATGAATTATTTAGAGGAAGTAGAACGATACCTGAAGTTTACTTTGAAAGACATTGAAAAGATTAGATGGATTAATGAATGGATACGTGTATAGGTACGTGATATGATAAATCAAGTACGGTAAAATGTTGATGGTAGAATCTAGGTGACCTTAAACATACTTTGTTGTGTATGTGAAAATTTTCAAAACAATATGGGAGAAAATGGGCCGTGGAATAATTAACAAAGTAATTAATATGAATCAAGCAGTTTCTGTGTCCTCTGGAAACTTGCAATCTGATGAAGGATATGAAGCAGCATACTAAAAATAGAGTGCAGAATAGGATACATTCTCTAGTAGACATAGGGACCATCCGGTGTGATCGTTCCGGAGAACGAGAGCCTATCAGGTTGGAGGAGCCATGGAGGCTGCGTGGAGGACCGGATGTATCGAATACCAGTGGACAGAGGGCTTCAGCAGAGGAGATGGTATCCCAGGTGCAGGTGTTTGGATAGTGTGAAATAAAGGTAGAAAAGTGGGACTAGGGCCTTGAAAACCAGGTCTGGATTTTATTCAGTAGATAGGTGAGAGAGGGCAAGGTGGGGAGACAGATGCTTTAACGTAAATGTTACTTAGTGGACCTAGAAATGCCGGAAACCCAGATGGGGGCCCTGACCGCCCCCCCCCTCACTATCAAGCTCCCTTGCGGGGGTGCCCCGGCCCCCGGCTTGGATTTGAAGGAATTAGAGGATCTCCAGGGCCCTTCCAGTTCAGCATTCTGTGATCTTGTGGCCGCTTGAAAAAGTTGTTGCTCAAACAGAGTAAATATTTCCTCTTGCAATATTATCGTACTGTATTAGCCAACCCTTTCTTCATCAAGTCTGGATTGTACTGTGAGATATATTACAAATTCCATATTCAGAATGTCAGAGCTCTGAGCTGTTGCTGGGTGGTAATGCTGCTTTTTACAGAGCTGTAACATTTCAAGCTGTTGAACTTTCACATTACGAGAAAAAATGACTGTGATGTTAAGCCAGATGGGGGTTAGAGGGGAAACCTTACAACACTTTGTGGGAGCTGGGAGTGCTGCATCTGTCTGCCTAACCCAAACTTGAAAGGAGATTCTTCACAGAATGCTTATAGCGCTCTGGTCATTCCTGAGTGCAAGGAAATAGAATCTTAAAGTTGTGTAGGACAACACAATTTCTTTGGATGAAAAGATTATCTTTTACCACGTGAGTTTTTAATAATGGATTTTTAAAAAAATTTTTAACATTTTTTTATTTTTGAGAGAGACAGAACACGAGTGGGGGAGGGGCAGAGAAAGAGAGGGAGGCACAGAATCCGAAACAGGCTCCGGGCTCCGAGCTGTCAGCACAGAGCCCAATGCGGGGCTCGAACCCACGAACCGTGAAATCATGACCTGAGCTGAAGTCGGATGCTTAACCGACTGTGCTACCCAGGAGTCCCAACAATGGTTTTATTATTATCTCTGATGTGTTCTGATCTTTGGTCCCAAACAATATTTTGAACCGTTGCGTGTGTGATGAAAAATTGACTTTTCATCTCTAAGCATCCAGGCCCGGGTGGACACCTGCTGTGTCGAGGGTGAAGGAAAGACAGTGGAAATATTGTCACTTCCAGACCACTGGGTTCAAGTGTTCAATGTGCGGAAAGAAGTGATAGGCTGAAAAACTTGTGTGGTACGGGAACACAAACTCTTCGGGAGGAAGGACAGAAAGAAAGGTGGCCCAGAGCACTTCCATAGTCAGTCAGCCACGGCTGTGGTGGTTTGATGGCTGGCTTAGACCTAGTTCCAAAGACTCCAGCTTGATCGTTATGGAATGCTCGTTCTGTAGGGAGCTGTGCTACAGAGAAAACGTGTCTCCTAACATTTGGTCACTTTTCATCTTATTAGGGAGAGAAACCATGTTCCAGTCTCCTCAAAACACCAAGCCACACCTCTCCGTGTGTCTCGTGTGTTTGTGCTCTGTGAACTTGACAAAGGTAGTCTTTTACGAGGAGGGTCTTCTCTCAGGGAACCCCGGTGAGAGGGGTCTCAGATCAGAGCTGCTTCAAAGAGGGGAGGGATGTGCCTCTAGAGCTGGGCCGCCTTTTGCTGGGAAATGAGAGCCATATCAGAGACCGTCTTCGATTTTAAAAACATTTCACTGAAATGTATGCTTTCTGGCTGTAGCAAACAGCATGTTTTGCGGCCAGATATCCTGCCCAAATACTAGTAACAGTGTCATAACTTCTGTTTTTAACACCCTTTCCCCTTTCTTCAGCTTATTTGTAAGGAGTTTTCTTGTGGTTATAAAAGAAACTATAGAAATCATAGAAAATATCCAAAAGCGTATAGACAAAAAAGTTATCCATTAATACCACAACTTAAAGATATTCGTCATTGTTTTTTCTTGCATTTTAAATTTCTCTTACATGTGTATATGCCTAAATGTCATAAGGGAATCATGGGAAATACAGCACATAGATAGCTTAATATGCCACCTGGTTTTCACATAACAGGAGAATTTTTCCCAAATTATAAAAACCCTTAGAGAATATCATATTTAATGACTACAGAATATTCATTCCCCTTTGTGGACGTCGCATCGCTTTTGAAAATAATACCTCACTATTAGGCTTTCGGATTGTTTCCAACGTTCTGTTGTGAAAGCAACACTATCTTTGGTTTCAGGAGACACACTTCTGTGTCTGGGGAAGAAGAGAAATGCATAAGTTTGCCAGGGTGCCTGATGCCCCTTACTGAGCCTTGTCAGGGCCTTTGGCTGGCTCTCTCTATGTGCTGGGTCCAGACTGCAGGAACAGGGAGCGAGTCTTCTGATCAGCTAATGGTGGCAGGGATCACTGTATCTGTACTGCCCTTCCCAGGGGACAAGCAGGCTCTAGGAATGGGAGTCCGTGTCAGTGGACAGCCCTCTGCTCCCAGGAGCCCCCCTAGGCCCAAGGACCTAGCGCTTCCTCACTCTGTCTTCCTCAGAAAGAAAGACAGCTCTTTCTGGGTTCCTACTTGACTGTGGTCATAGGTACTCCAACAGGAGCTTGGAGCCGTGTGGAGCCTACTCGGCCTCCTAATAACAGTAATAACAGTGGCTGATATTTACTAGGCGTCTGCTAGGATATGTCAGGGGCTTTACAGACAGCATCTTATTTAACTCGCAGACCGCTTGTTCTGACAGCCAGAGGTAGTGTGCCCAGAAGAGAACAAGCAAGGTGGCTCTGGAGTTGTACGGACCTTGCTTGGAGCCCAGCGCCACCGTTTACCAGCAGCCCTATGACTTAGGCAGGTGAATCAGTCAGGAATGCATTCAGCTGCAAAACTCCGAAAACTAAGCCAACAGTGGCTTAAACAAGTAAGTCGTTATCATGAGAATTCCGGAAGGAGCCAATCCAGGGTTCACACGATGTCATCAGGGACTCAGCCTCTTACCTTCCTACCTATACTGTCCCTGGCAGGTGGCTTTCCTCCTCCTGGTGGCCGATGGCTGCTGCATCAGAGGCAGGAAGAAGAAGAGTAGAAAGCCGGGACGATCCCCGGATCGGGAATCAGAAGCTTTTTCCCTGAATGCTCAGCTTATGTCTAATTGGCCAGAACTCTGTCATTTGGTCACCTAGGTATAAGGGACTCTGTGGAGAAGTGTCAGCTGCCTGTGTTGTCATCCCTAAAGAGATAAGGGTTCTGCTGAAAAGGGACGCAAGGGAATGTCTGATGGGTCAGCAGCCATCAGTGGCTGCGTCAGCAAGTCACTTAATGTCTTGGGAGTTCAGTTGTTCCTCCGTTAATAATTCTTTCCTATTCTGGTCAGGCTTTTTCAGCTTCCACCAGGCGTGCCCAGCTTGCCTCAGGGTATGGGAGTTCCTCGGGAACATCCCCAGGGACAAGGAGAAACTGAGGCGTGGGTCCTAGCCACACACACCCCATTCACCAAGGGTCTCTTTACTTCCCAGCAGGCCCAGTAACACCTCACCCTTCAGGATGTACCGGGAGCTCTAAGCACCCACTGTTATGCCATCACTTTAGACCTGGGCATCCATGACTGCTTACCCTTGGGATTCTTCTAGGCGGGCAAAGCTGAGCTCGTTGTTACTTGTTCCTCTTGCTTCTACTTCTCTCTCTACTGTCTCACCCCAACTGCTGTCTCTGCTGCCACTGCATCTCATAGTCAAACCCCCCAAAGAGATGATGTCTTGGGTCCGTCACCACTCACGAGGAACATCACCGTCAGGCAGGGTCTTACGCTCGCCCACCCCAGTACCCCAGTCACCCTTTAGCCACAGGACACACTGGGGCTTCTTTCCTCGACAGAGACCTGTGGATGTGGCAGGTGTTAAGGACCCCAGGTCCTCTTCAGTACATTATGTCAGAGTCTCAGACATATAGCTGTGCACAACTACAGGGGCCCCACGCACGTCGAAACCCACAAGAGTTGCGTTCCAGGAAACCCTGGTCCCCTGAAGTTGAGCACCAGGGAGGTACAAGCCCCAAGTGGGCCTCCCTGTGGTTTAAGACCTTGAGGCCGGGGTGGGCTGAGGGAAGGTGGGGGAGATGGTGGGGAAGGGGGTGTCCTGTTACCCGGCTAGCCTGGTGCTAACTCCAGGGCGGAGTGGAGAGTGCGGGTTCTGTGAAGTGGGGGAGGAGAAGTCTCGGGAAAAGGCAGCTGGTCAGATTGCTGGCATTCCTGAGGAGGACGTTGTTTGAAAAGGAAGCCGCTGTCAGCTGCACCCTTCGTCCCCGGCTGCCCAGAGGTGAGGGGCAGTTATCAGGACAAATAAAATAAGGGAATGTGTGTTCACGTACTTTGAAAGGGTGACTCATTCCAGAGGCCTCCTTCTTGCTGTTATTTCAGTTGCTGCCGCTGCCAAACAGCGTTGAACCCTGAGGTGTGAGGCTGCCTGGAGGTAGGGGCAGGGAGCAGGGGAGAATTGCCTGGCAGCCCGGAACCGAGAGCCTGTGGTCAGTGGGCGGGGAAGGGGCCCGGAAGATGGACGAATGAGGCTCGTCTGTCTCCTCAGTAGTGGCTGTCGGGTATTTGTGCGATTCCTGGCGCAGATGGAGAGCAGATCTGGGCCCTGAGGGTCAAACGCAAGGCAAGGATGCCCTTGTCATCACGAGGCGATCCAGGCAAACAGTCGGCAAAGGGTGTGTCAGACCGCCACCAGATCCTGTCATCGTGGGCCGTAAGAATCAGGCACGACGAGCTCACAGTCCCTTGAGACAAAAGCTCCGCCGTCCACCCTGCATCCATCCTACGCCGCTGAGACGCTGCAGTGGGCCAGAGCCCCAGCACTGCTGGGCAGTGTTTGCCAGATCCATGCAGTGGCTTCCGGCTGGTGCCAGGTCCCCCAGCCAGCTTCCCGCAGCCAGCCAGCCGCTGGGTGACTGGTTCGTAGAAGCTGCACACGCGTGAGCTGGGACAGCGCAAGCAGAAAGCAACTGGGTGGCGCTGCCTTCCTCCCCCGATCCCTACCCCACCCTCGCTGGCTCCTGGACTTCGCCTGCAGCCTGTCCAGAGCGAAGAGCTGTACAGTAAATCTCCCGAGCGTGAACAAGTCCGTGGGATAAAGTTGGCTCCACGGGCTGGCTGCCTGTCACACCGCCAACAGAGCGGCCCTTTACTGGAACTCTGAACTTGATTATGTGACATTTTCACTTGAATCAGAGAGGAAAGCCAGATTGCTGAGCAGAGCCAAGGTGGTCATGGCTCTTTTTTCACCTGTTTCGCACTAATTCCCTTTGGGGGAGGGTCCTCACTCGGCCCCTTTTTAGACACCCAGGAGAAGAGGGAGAGGTGCACTCTATCAAGCATCAGGGGACAAGCCCCACCCCAGCAGGTGGGAGACCCAGGGTTCTTGTCCCACCCACGCTGAGAAAGAGCTTGATGGTGTTAAGAGCTGTGTGGAGGGAGAACTGACTCGCCCGAGTGCAGACACACTGGAACAGAGGTGGGATCAGGGGGCGCCCATCAGGGGTGACAGGTCCCCTTCCAGTCCCTGGCCAGGGCAGGACCCCTCTCCACGTTCTGAGACAAGGCACTGGGAACGGCTCAGCTCTCCCTCATCTGCGCGCTCAGCCCACAGCTCTCTGCTCAGCCCCCTTGCCGTGGAGAAAACACGTCTGGCCATGGGTCCCCTTCCTTCCCACATCCCAGGACACATCTCCCTGCTGCGTCATGCAGACCTTGTCCACATCTCTGCTCCTTCCTTCTCCACGTTCTCCGATCCGGAAAAGTGGTTTTTCTGCCCATCCTTGCATCTTGACTGCAATATCACAACAGCTTCCTAATGAGGCTGCCTGCCTCTGGGTCTCAGCAGCAGCAGCCTGTACATATGTCCAGCATAACTTTCCAAAGCGTGATGCAGTCTAATCACCCTTCTGCTGGGAAGCTGTCAGTCCTCCTCACTGCCTACAAGGGACAGAAGATGGGAGAACATCCCTTTGGGATTTGGTGCTCACTTGCTACTCTGAGTCTTACTTACTCCACTTTGTTCTGCCCACAGCTCCAAACACAGACGCTCGGGAAGCATTTAGAGATGGAAGGAGTGAATAGAAAAATTAGGAAGCCAAACAAGAGTTCTCTGGTGTTTTTAATTTTATATAGAGGTACCATGCTAATATATGCATGAGATTAATCACTGATGATAGTCTTTTCATGGTTTTCTTGAGATGAGTCTATTATCCAAAGAATGGAAAAGCCTGTCTTATTTTATAAAGAGAGCAAGGTTTATAGGACAGATAAGGAAATTCAGAGTCAGATAACCTTTTGATCTTTGATTTTGAATTGGTAGCTCAGATGATGCCTCCAAAAAGGATCTCAATAATTTCCCTTTTTTTTTTTTTTTTTTTAGCCAGCCACTTCTCCAGTCAAATTTTAAAAGGCTTAGAAGAACATGTGATTTTTAAAATATCCTGGAGGTCTTTTCCAGGCCTGGGCAACTCATGGGTCAATGCACAGCTATTTCTGCATTCAAGTAGAGTGGGGAGGGTGCCCTGACAGTTCACTGAAGGTCAGGGGCCTGACTGTCTGAACTGGGAGGCTGGACGGAGGAACTTCCTTCTTCCCTCTTGTGCCGCAGCTGGGCTTCACTACAGTACTGCAGACATGTTCTCGCGTGCCTGTACCTGCTGCAAGGTATTTTCTTCTGAGCTGGTCCCTTTAAATTGTGGGGACCCCGACTCCTGTGTCAAAGGTATAACACACAGGTGTGAACAGAGTAGTCATTTGTGGAGTAGTGTAGACTGAACCATGTAGGGGTAGCTTTGCAATGCACAGTCCCTAAATGAGAAATAAAGTTTCCGGCTGATTTGAAGCCCTGTTCTTTTTCAAGGTTTGAGCCATGCTTATAGGAAAAGAAATGCTCTGGTCAGATGGAGAGTGGAGGTGTGTGGACTGGCACCCAGGGATTGAATTCCCAGCCCAGCTCTGCAGTTCATCTGTTGATTTTCTGGGCCAGGACTTTCTCTGGAAGTTACAGTACCTTTCAAGTTTGGGGGTTGGGTCAGTTTGTTCTTGTGCTAGGCATTTTCTCCTTGCCCCTCCAGATCCTGTCTCCAGCCTTCTCCACCCTGTCCTGTGCCCTGGAAGCTGACCGGTAGGGACTAAACTAATGGGTCCCCTTGCTTCCTGGCCCCCTATTGAGTTCCTTACCCTATAAGGAAAACCGACAGGAGATTGAGAGGGGAGTAGAGGAGGAGTGGGGCCAAAGTATTGATTCTCCTGGCTCCTCCCTGAGTCTGGGCTCCTGGCAGACAGCCCTTTTCACAGGGTGTGCTGTCTCAAGGTTCCAGTTGCCTCTCCGCCCTCACCCATTTGGTCCTAGGGATGTAACTGTGGCAATGTTACTGGCCCCAGAACACTGCACTGTGGTTCCCTTACTCCCTGCCCATCCCTTATAAATGGCTCCTTTATTAAACTCTCCTCAAATTACCCAATTTGAAAGTGCCATCTGTTTCCTGCCAGAATCCTGGTGGATACGGTTCCTAAGATCTTTTCCACCTCCGAAAAAAGATGCCGGCAAGCAGGGGAGGAGCTGGCCCTTTGGGGCTCCCATTTTTCACTCGTGCCTCCCTTCACGGTTCACCAGGATCAGGGGAGGGACGGACCGGTAGAAATACGATCTCTAAAGCACAGAAGTCACTAGGACAAGAATCACCCGTGCCTTGGTAGGCACAGGCTGTTAGAACCCTGGTGTCCAGAGACTACGCAGGTGTGCTCTCCCACTGTGGTGGAGGGGTAAGAGCAAGGTGGATCACCCCACCCGAGCCTGGGTTGTCCCTCCTCCCCCTTGCCGCCTCTGTGACTGTGGGCGAGTGACTTCACCCTCCGAGCCTCAGCGCCTTTTCCCTCCTAACCCAGAGTTGGTAACACCTATCCTGGCCGACACGGATTGTTAGGAGGTGCAAAGGAAGGAGCCTGTGGGAAACCGCTTTGATGAACATCAAGTACAGGACGAAAGAGAATTGTGGTCATAAACAGCTTTTACTGTGGTAGGGGTCACAGACAGGGCAGAGAGCCCAGTGGGGACATTACCCCTGCTCCTGACCTAGCTGCAAACCCACCTCTGTTCTCTTTTCCCTGCTATGTGCGCTTGCCGAGACATACGTAGCTCCCAGAGAGTCAGTTTCAGGATCAAAGTGTGACCTCAGAGATACCAGATTACAGAGTCATGTCATCAGACAGCAGCAGCAGCTCTCTGACATTTCTGGAATTCAGATCCTGACCTTGGGGGTCTTAGGTGGCCATTGACGGCCCTTCTAAAAGCAGCGCTTCAGAATAGTTCCAGGAGAGGATAAGGGAATGGAGTATGCTTTATTTATTCATTTTTAATTATCAAATTACCACAGAGACTTCTTGGCATACAAGAAAAACACGTGCTTGTAAACGACATACGTCGAGTGCAATTTTTTCTTTAAAAAATAATCAAGGGACTTAAAGAATTTCAGTCATATTGCCTTGGTACCATTGGGAGTATGTTAGGCCATGCACATACAGTCCACATGCAGCACCCGTGCAGACCAGTGGAAGAGTTGAGGAAGGAGAAAACGGGTAAAGAAGTGACAGGCTGGGAGTCCACAGCCTTACGTGTCCTAGTGGATACGTACCTCACTGTATTTCTTACCCAGCAGTTCAGTACTGTGCACAGAGCAACGATAGTGAACGTCAAGAGCATAGTACTTAGTGGAAAAAATAAGAATGAGATGCGCAAACTGATATTTCCGTAAGTTAAAAATAGGTGCACAGAAGCACCCATTGCGCATTTTGTAAGTGCTGTTGCAGACATAAGGATACACCTCAGGCACATTAGAAGATTTCGCTGTGGGGTGAAGGGAATGGAAATGGGCTCGAGGCATAAAAGGAAGAAAATGCATATGTGCATAAATACAGGGCTTTTGCCTAGAGGGCGTTAATCAGAACTGTTGCGTATGGTAAACGCAAGCTCTGTTTTTGAGGTACACAACAAGCAAAGTCCTCAGTTTTCCTTTTTCTTTTAGGTTTTTAAAAATTTTTTTTCTTTTTTTTAATGTTTATTTATTTTTGAGACAGAAAGACAGAGCGTGAGTAGGGGAGGGGCAGAGAGAGAGGGAGACACAGAATCCCAAGCAGGCTCCAGGCTCCGAGCTGTCAGCACAGGGCCCGACGTGGGGCTCGACGTGGGGCTCGACGTGGGGCTCGACGTGGGGCTCGACGTGGGGCTCGACGTGGGGCTCGACGTGGGGCTCGACGTGGGGCTCGAACCCACGAACCATGAGATCATGACCTGAGCCGAAGTCAGGTGCTCAACCGACTGAGCCACCCAGGCACCCCTTTCTTTTAGGTTTTAAAAGAAACCTAAAAAGGGTTTTATTGTTAGGTTTGAATGCTCTTCCGCCAGAGCCCTCAGCGTAGCCCCTGAACCACAATGATTAATGGCACAAAAGTAACATCTGTCGGGTCAGAACGCGAGCACAGCATAAAAGCCATGTAGAAACCACTGGAAGGAAAGGATGCCGTGAACCACACCTCAGGCTCACTTCTGGAAACTCACGACCCGACCCGGTAGTGCCCACCAAGTGGGCCAGTGTTGATGCAGCAGGCAAGACTATTCCAAATATGGTTCTCTTTTGTTAAAAAAAAAAAATGCTTAATGGAAAGTGGAAGATATGGCAAATGTGTGTAAATGTAACAGAAGAGCCTGTGTAAAATATTTTGAGCAACATACCTTTTTTTTTTTTTTTTTTGGTGAATTTGTTTTTAGTGTCTTATGGGTAATTTTTTGCAAAAATGATATCACACGTCTATGTAATCCCATTTTACATTAATTACATTTTACATCCTTATCTCAGTTATTCTTTCCTTAATGTTGCATTTAATAGTATTTTTCCATTTTGCTACATACTCTGTCACCATCATTTTTAATGGCTGTGTAGCACTTTATTGACTAAATATACCAACATTTGTTAGAATGACATTTAAGCTACTTTCAACTTATCCCTGATTTACAAGTAATGCAGAAAATGCTGCATATAACCTTTCATATTTTAAATTAATCCCTTAGGATAGTCTCAGGAAATGGAATTACTGGATAAACTGGCGTACAAAAGCATCTATACTCTTGGTGCAAATTACTAAATTGCTTTCCAAAAGGATGGTAGCAATTTGCACTTAAAACAGTAATACGTTCTTGCAGCAACATTGTGTTTAAAAGTTCTTAATTGCCTCGGCGCCTGGGTGGCTCAGTCGGTTGAGCATCTATCTGACTTCAGCTCAGGTCATGGTCTCGCGGTTTGTGAGTTCGAGCCCCACATCGGGCTCTGTGCTGACAGCTCAGAGCCTGGATCCTGCTTTGGATTCTGTGTCTGCCTCTCCCCTACTTGTGCTCTGTCTCTCAAAAATAAACATTTTTTTTTTAATTTAAAAAAGGTCTTAATTTAACAGCTAACATGCATTGCTTTCATTTTTGCACTTCTTTGATTAATAACGACGTTGACAATTTTCCAAGTTTGAGATTAGTGTTTCTGGGCTTTTCTTTTCAATTTGTATGCAGTGTTTACCCAGTGTTTAGCTTTCGTCAAATTCTACGATTTTCCCTTGAAGATTTTTTAAAATTTTTATATAAACTGTTTTTCTTTAAAGAAACTGATACTGGCCCGTTGGTGTTTTTTGTTTTATTTTGTTAGCAAAATAAAAATCATGATGAGAACTGTTTGTTAAACTTGAGAACTTTTACAGCATGGCATAATGAAAAATGCACTGAATTGAGGGCTTTGTGGGCAGACAAAACCAGGTTCCAGTCCCCGCCTCTGATGTCCTGGCTGAGCACATCACTCGAGCTGTCTGAGCCTCACTGTCTTCATGTATGCCGTGGAAATTATGACCCACCTTCCACATGTGGGACTGGGGTCATCAACAAATGCTGGCACGGTGGGTGCCCAATACACAGGGATTTTCTTCCTGCTCCTCGCCTTCCAGATCCTGGGGCTGAGCAGGCTGAGCGGGCCGCTCAGGGTGGCTGAGTGGCTGGTTCCGAGGAACGGGCTGCCGGCTGGCCCAGGACTGCCTGCGGCGTGCCCAACCCTGCCCTGGGGCTGGCTGTTTCCTTCCAGGCCGGAGGCAGTGGCTGTGCTTCTTACCAGTGGCTCTGAACAGTGGGGTTGTTGTTCTGGCATATCTGGTTACCAGCTTCCTGTTTTTCCTGGTGTAGCAATGTTCTCTCAGTCAGCAGCAGGAGGGAAAGTAGTCCTGGATGGGGAACTTCAGTTCTCTAACTCCTCCTGCAGCAGGGGCTCTGTGATCACCATCACGGGGCCACGTGACCGGGAGCAGGACCTTGACACTGAGTCCCATGTGTGGGGAGGGAATGAAGGAGGGGACAGAAAGTCACCATTGCTTGGAATTCGGGACAGTGGTGCCCAGGAACTAATGCTAATGGGTCTCAGACGTATGCTAATTAAACATGAAACTTTCATCTCCCACAAAGTGAATGTATCACATGTTCTAATTCTCTTCCTATTCTGGGAACAGTGGTGAAGTCATGAACAAGATTCATATCCCAGCCCCACTTACTAGCTATGTGACTTTGAGCGAGTGACTTAACCTCTCTGTGCTTCAGTGTCCTTATCTGTAAAATGGGAGAGTAACATTAACTACCTGGTAGGGGTGTTGTGAGGTAGTGTGAATAAAGTATTAGCAGAATTCTAGGCCACATAGAGTAACCACACGGTAGTTTGCATAAGGTCCTAAGATGTTACCTGCTAAATTCCGCTTCAGTCTATGGTTCTCAGAGGTTGGACTGCATTCTTCTGTTCAGAGATCTGGAAATTAAATTCAAAGGCACTTTGGTGAAGTTTCTCAGTCATTAGAAGTAGATAGTATTTGTGAAGGATGTGCATCAGGAATATAGCAGACCTCTTCCTAAAAAATTAGTTGTAGAACATAATAAGTAACTTATTTTTATTGGCTTTGATTTTTTAAATTTTTTTTAAATTTAGGGCTATATTCCTATGGAAGAAGTTTGCTTGCTGCTGAAACAGATGTCCCTTTGTCCCAGACAAATACACAGAGGCTGAATTACTGCCTCTCAGGGTGGGGGCCGGGGGCCCATGTGACATGTGTGAGCTCACCACATGTGAATGTGAGCCCTGCTGTCTGGGGGAAGTGAGACGGTGGGTTATAGCTCTTCTCAAGCTCCACTAGTTCCAAGGTCGAGGCCCCTGCTCCGTGTGCAAAATCCTGGCCTCTGCCCAACTTCATGACCATAAATAGGGTTTCGTTAGGTGATGATGTCGTCCGGTACCTTTCGTGGGTGCTTGGACAGATGCAGAGGCTACAGTGAGCATGTGGGCAGTTGAAATCACTTACTTCCCTTGCTTCTTTCAAAACGGTGTCTCAGGGGCTGACTTAGTTTCTTGCCATACTCCTGAAATCGAAGCAGAGGGTGAGCCCTAGATGTGGTTACGGCGGCTACTGCATTCGCTTTTCCGCAGTGTGGTTTGCCGAGGTGACTGAATACTCAATCAGAGTATAGTGCTTCTTGGGTTTCACAGACTAGGGGAGATCCCTTTTGGTAACAATTTGCAGGGCATTCAGAACTGAGTTGAGGCTGCACAGTAATGACTTCCTTTTTGTTACGCAGCAAGAACTGGGAGAGAATTCAGAGAAGGGCCAGTAAGATGTGAGAGGGAAGAACTGTGTAGCTGGAGCAGAGAGGGGTAAGGGACGAAGGACTAACAGTCTTCTTTACCTGGGGTACAGACCACCTGCTTCTTGTTCCCCTGAACATCCAATGAGAAGAACCTTCGGCAAACGATAGGGATTTCTTTGCAGGAGAAGAAATTTTTTAAACACTGTAGTGGATTTCAGGTTCTCTTTGTGGTAAGGGCAAGAGGGGAGGTGACAGCAAGAATCAGGAAGGTGTCCAAAGAGCTGGGTGACAGGTGAAAGAGGGAGGAGCAGGATTCTGATATGCTTACAAGTCAAAAACTGTCATTAGGAAAACCTCTTCAGTTAATTACAGTTTAGCAAATTCATTTGTAACTTTAAAGCACCTCGATTTATGGTGTCTTGGGTGGGGTGGGGTGGGGGTCCAGAAGTGAAATGACTGTCCCAGTAGGGAAGCATGGAGAGTGCTGTGGCTCCCCCTGGAGGAGAGAAGGCCAGTCCTTCTGCAGTCAACCCTAGCCACTCGTTCTTGCCAAGCAGGTGTTTTCGGGCCTCAACTGTAAGTTCTGGAATAGGGCGTTGTAGCACCTAGCCTCTTCCTGGTTTTGAAATGGTTTCCTTTCTGAGTGGTCTTGTATTAGGAGTCTCTGGGTAAGGTGGACCCTCAGTCAATCAGTTAGGTGTTAGCCAGGCTACAGGCTACCCAGGTACAAGTTTACCACAAGAGGCAGAAGGGTTGCCATGTGTTTAGGATGGGAAGAAGGGAAAAGATGTTAGCTGAGGTCAGGTCTTCAGCTGTGTGTGTGTGTGTGTGTGTGTGTGTGTGTGTGTGTGTGTGTGTGTGGTGTTGGGGTTGTGAGAACCAGCCCAGGCTTCAGTAAAATGGGAGGCAGAAATGTATTAGGAATCCAGTTATCATTTCAAAGGTAGTCTGACACTATAAACAAGGGGCCTTAACCACTGGTAGGATTTGGGAGAGTCTGGTAAATTAGTAACCTCCCCATTCCACAAATGTTTTATAAACATTAACCACACATTAGGCACTAGTGATAAACTCTCACGAGTCTACTTTGTTATTTCTGTTACTCTTGTCTTCATCATCACCATAGCCCCAACATCCAGCCCTGGTATACCTTCAGCAATAGCTTCCACATTTTATTTTACTTATTTATTTTGCTGTTAATTGAAATGCAGTCGCCATATTTGCTGCAGCTGCACAGCATAGTGATTTGACAACCCTGTGTATCACTTGGGGCTCACCACGCCAAGTGGAATCAACGCTTGTCACCACGCAGTTATTACAACGTTATATGCCCTATGCTGTATCTTCCTTACACTTTAAACTTTTTAAAAATGTTTTTTAGTTTATTTTTATGAGAGAGAGAGTAAGCAGGGGGAGGGGTAGAGAAAGAGAGGGACAGAGGATCCGAAGCAGGTTCTGCACTGACAGGCTGACAGCAGTGAGCCCAGTGTGGGGCTCGAACTCACGAACTGCGACATCATGACCTAAGCTGAAGTCGGACACTCAACCGACTGAGCCACTCAGGTGCCCCTGCTGTACTTTTCATCTCCATGACTTGTGTATTTTATAACTGGAACTTTGTACCTCTTAATCCCTTTCACCTATTTCTCCCAGCCCTTTCTTCATCCCCTCCCTCTCTGGCAACTTTCTGTTCTCTGTATTTATGAGTGTGTTTCTCTTTTTGTTGTTGGTGGTGTGTGTCTGTTCATTTGTTTTATTTTTTAGATCCCACATATAAGTGAAATCACAGGGTGTTTGTCTTTCTCTGTCTGGCTTATTTCACTTTGGCTTCTACTTTTTAAATGCTTACTATGTGCTGACACTGTCCTAAATGCTTTACAAGCATTATTCAACTTAACCTTCACAATAACTATCCTTTCACAGATCAGGATAACTGACACTCAAAGAGCTTAAATGGTTTGATTAGAAACTTGATAGGCGTGTAAATGAAAAGTAGTATTTTAAAACCAAGGTCTACTTGATTTATCCACTGCCGGTAGTGCCTCCTAAATGAGCAAACAGTACAAGCCTCAGCAGGCTGTACCCTTTATATTCAGCCTGGACAGCCTGGAATATTTTGGACTAAAATCTACAAGTGGCAGAACAGAGGGCATAATCCCTGCTTTTCCTTCTTTTCTGGAAAGCAGAGGGAAAATGGTTTCCTGGAAGATTGTCTTGCTTTCGGATGGAAATGAGACCCACTGCAAACTGGAAATGCTTATTAATCCGTCTTTATTTCAAATCAGAATTTTGTGACACAGACCAGGTTACAGATGTTAGAGATGAAGAAACTAACGTCTACACAAGGGACGAGACTTGCCCAGGATTACACAGGGAGGAAGGATGTTGCCTCAGGAATCTAGCAATACTGCTCCCTCTGTATGTGTACCTATATCTGCCAGCGACTGTTTCAGGGTTTCTGTTCTATTACATTAGTAATATGTGATATTTCGGTACCCAGTGGATCAAGTCTATTACTAGCTCTCTGCATTTCCACTTAAATCTTAGAATCAGCTTATCTGTTTCCAGTTTCCATAAAACAAAACAAACAAAAAACTGCCATGGTTTTCTTTGAGATTGCATGGGACCTATAGACCAATTTGGGGAGAATTGGCATCTTTATAATGTTAAATCTTCAAAACCATGAACATGGTATATCCCTCCACTTAAAAAAATTTTTTTAAGTTTATTTATTTATTTTTGAGAGAGAGAGAGAGAGTGAGAGTGAGAGTGAGCAAGGGAGGGACAGAGAGAGACGGAGAGAGAGAATCCCGAGAAGGCTTTACAATGTCAGCATGGAGCCCAATGTGGGGCTCGAACTCACAAACCATGAGTTCATGACCTGAGGTGAGACCAAGAGTCAGACACTTGACCGACTGAGCCATGCAGGTGCCCCCCCCCCCATTTTTTTAATAGATTTTACAAATTTCTCCAGATAACATTTTAGAATTTTCTGCATACAGGTCTTGCATATCATAGTTTATTCCTAGATATTTTATATTTGGATGTTAGTATAAATTATAACCTTAAAATCTTTTTCCTTTTCTGGATGTTTATTATTGGTGCTTAGAAATACAAAAGATATTTCCAGACTGACCTTATATCTCCCAAGTAATTGTCCACTCTAGAAATTTGTCTGAAGATTCTTTTAGATTTTCTGCACACACAATCAAAAAATCTGTGAATGAGATTTTTGCCCCTTTCTTAATACCTCGTTTTTTCCAGTATGATGTTGGATAGAGGTAGAGATACAGGCAGGAAGCATTCAGCATTTCACCATCAAGCATGATAAGGGCCACATTTATTTATAAATACCCCATTTATCAGATTCAGGAAGTTCTTATCTAGCCCTAGTTTGCAAGGAATTTTATCGTAAATAGATACTGAATCTTATCAAATTATTTTCTGACTCTATTGATATTTTTCTCCTTTATCCTGTTAATGTGATGAATTGCATTCCTCCATTAAACCCATTTGCTTGTGATATGTTACCATTTTTATATGTTGCTGGATTTGTTTTCCTGGTATTTTCAGAATTTTTTACATCTGTGCTCCTGACGAGGATTACCTAGAATTTTTACCCTTTGGTAATGTCTTTGCTATGGTTTGGTTAGTCTCATAAAATGTATTGAGAGGTGCCATCCCTGCTGTTCTCTGGAAGAAGTCGTGTAAGATTGGTGTTACTCCTTCCTTAAGAGTTTATTTAAGGGGTGCCTGTGTGGCTCAGTCAGTTAAGTACCTGATTCTTGATCTCAGCTCAGATCTTGATCTCAGAGTCATGAGTTCAAGCCATTCGTGCTGGGCATGAAGACTTACTTTAAAAAAAAAAAAAGAGTTTATATAAAATTGGTGTTACTTGTTCTTTAAATGTTGGATATTTTCTTTTAGTACTTTGACAATATTCCAGTGTCTTTTGCCTTTCAGTATTTTCATTAAGAAATCAACTGTACACCTTATCTTTCTCCCTTGATAATCTGTTTTCCCTCTGGCAGTAGTATTAAAAGTATTTAACTTTTTCACTTTGTCTTTGGTGCACAGCAGTTTACTGTGAGGTGCTTAGGTTTAATTTTGTTTTTATTCATCCTGCGTGGAGTTTATCCATTTGGGATGTTAGATCGGTACTTGATGTCTTTTTGCAGTTTAAAAATTTTTTGGCTACTTTTTCTTTTGTCCAGTTCTTTCTTTCCCCTCCTGTGACTGTAATTGAATGTCTGTTATTCATTCCATTTTTCCCTGTCTCTCTTATTTTTTCGTCTTTATTTTCTATCCTTTTGTCTCTCTGAATTTCAAACTAGATATTTTCTTTGGACCTGTCGTTTAGTTCACTGTATTTAAGCTCCTCTTAAACCCATCTATTGAATTCTTTTTTAATTTTTATTTAAAAATTGTTTTGTAATGTTTATTTTTGAGAGAGAGAGAGAGAGAGAGCACAAGCAGGGGAGGGGCTGAGAGAGAGGGAGACACAGAAACCGAAGCAGGCTCCGAGCTGTCAGCACAGAACCCGATGTGGGGCTTGCACTCACGAACCCCGAGATCATGACCTGAGCCGAAGTCGGATGCTTAACAGACTGAGCCACCCAGGCGCCCCATTATCTATTGAATTCTTTTTTTTTTTTTTTTTTAATTTTTTTAATGTTTTATTTATTTTTGAGACAGAGAGAGACAGAGCATGAGCAGGGGAGGGTCAGAGAGAGAGGGAGACACAGAATCCGAAGCAGGCTCCAGGCTCTGAGCTGTCAGCACAGAGTCTGATGCGGGGCTCGAACTCACGAGCTGTGAGATCGTGACCTGAGCTGAAGTCGGACGCTTAACCGACTGAGCCACCCAGGCGCCCCTCTATTGAATTCTTAACGCGAGTTATTTTATTTTTAAGTTCCATGGTTTCTGTGGGGTTTTTTTGTTTGTTTGTTTTATTTCGTTTCTAGTTCTCTGAGAAACTTTTCAATTTTATATTTGAACATATTAATCATAGTTTAAAAAAAAGGCTGTGTCTGATAGCACCTTTATTTTTAGCCCCTGCCAGTCTGTTTCTGTTACCTGTCGCTTTACTCAGAATCCATTCGTATTGTCCTGTATCTTCATACAGCCAGTTAGTTTTGGTTGAGTGCCAGCTGTTATAGATGAAAACTTACAGAAATAACGTGAGGCCTTCAGTGATGTTATCTTACTTTCAAGAGAATTTAGATTTGCTCTGTCAGGCCCTGGAGCACAGCGATCTGTTATCACTGCCATCCAGTTTCAGGGATTGAGATGGCCTTTGTACCTGTGAGCACAGCCCGTTTGTGCTTCATTTTTTACTCAGGGTGTAGCACTTGGGGAACAGAAGTCGAACTTGAGATCCCCGGTTCTACAGGCTGTCCAAATGACGGTTCAGCCTTTCAGGCTCTTAGCCAGTTCTTCCAGAAGAAGCAGGCACTCCTCTTAGAAGAAGTGTCCCCAAATGCCAGGCTTGCCTTTCTGGTTTTTCTCTATTCTGAATCTTGGCTTCATTATTCTTTACTGCCTAGTAATCCGACATAACTTAAGCAGCATTTTAAAAAATATTTTTCCAGCTTTTTTGTTGTTCTTGTTGTTCACAGCAAGAAGGTTAGTCTGAATCACCTAGTCTGACACTATTTCACTGGTTTTTAAATGTGGTACTTTTATTCACATGGTGCTTGCTGTGGATTAAATTGTATTCTACAAGAAGACATGGGGAGAAGTCCTAACCCCCAGTACCTCAGAAGGTGACCTTATCTGGAAAAAGGGTCATTGCAGATTTAATTCGTTAAGATGAGGTCCTAGTGGAGCAGAGTAGGCCCTTAATCCAACGGACTTGTGTCCTCATAAGAAGAGGAGAAGATACACAGAGATAGAGGCGCACAGGGAGAAGTCCACATGATGGTGGAGGCAGATGTTGGAGTGGTCCATCTACAGACCAAGGGGTGCTAAGGATTGCCAGCAAACACCAGATGCCAGAAGAAGCAAAGGACTCCCCCTGCAAGTTAAGGAGGGCATATGGTTCTGCCAACACCTGGATTTCAGACTTCGGGCCTTCAGAGCTGTGAAACGGTAAATTTCTGTCATTCTAAGCCACCCAGCTTAAGTGCCTTTGATATGGAAACCCTAAAAAACGAATACATTGCTGTATGCTGCACAGAGGACTTTCCCAGAAACCATGCTGTTTGTTCTGCACAACTATCCTGACATAAGGTGGGCAGGTGGGTGGTGCTACATGAGATGAGTTTGAGAAACTGAGGCCCAGAGAGGAAGCATCTAGGCGGCACAGTCTAGGTGCACAGGTCACAGGCTAGGTGCACGAGTCAGGATGTATGTAGGTGTCCCGCTTCTTTCTGCCCACCGAAATGCCATCATTTTTGTTCAGTTTCATCACATCTCTCTAGTGTCCTAGGTCAAGAGAGACCAGCCACCCTGTGCTGATGCTCATTTGCTTTGTAGTTGAAAAGAATAGAACATTTACCTGACTGGGCAGTGCACGCACTCATTTTTGTGTTCATTCATTTGTTCAGCAGACACTTACTGAGCACTAAGGTCCTATGCCTGGCTGAGGTCGGGCATAATACAGGGAAGGGGACAAATGCAGGAAGGATAGAACGAGAACTCAGTTTCTTTCCTCAAGAGCTCACAGTCCAATGGCAGAGAAGATACATCTTCACAACTAAATCATTATAGCTTTTAAGATGAAACTTAACAGAGTATGAACGATTTTACTCATACAAAGTGAGTTTTCCACTCTGGTTGATGTACAAATGAAATGTAAGAAAGCATTTGTATATCCAGTTTAATATGTATGGCATGTCTTTTGCCCTGAAGTGTTAGAAACTCTCATTCTCATTATTTAGAAAATTATCTGCCGATAAATTGTCCTAAATTACAGCCCAATATAGATTAATAAATTTAGACATTATTGGATTGATGTCATCTAGTTGAAAATGTAGCCTTCCAGCCAATGCCAGACTGCAGTGTACTAGATATAGTTTTACTATTAAATGTTTCTGTTTAGCGCACAGTGTTACTCAGTCATCATATGTTTATTTATACTTTTCAAAGGAACGTTAAAGGAAGTGTCAGGCAGTTCTTGTCCTCAGCCAGAGACAAACTGTAAGTGATGAAACCTTCATTCTTTGATTCGTTCAACCTTAATTTGAGTGTCCAGGCAGTGGGGATATGGTGTTGAATAAGACACAAATAAGCAAAGCATAAAATTCAGTGATGTTGCATTTGACAGCAAAATTTTGAGAAAAGAGCTGGATGAGCCAAATGCCCAAAGGCATGGTAGGAATTAAGGAAGAGAAATGTGGGTTGGATTTGGGGGGAAGAATGTCGGAAAGTTTCACGGAGCTGGGCCTTATGTGAGAACAGGTTAGGGGCTAGAGGAAGGCCTGGCAGGTGTACGAAGCGAGGAGAGGTGGGGAGCAGAGGCAGAGGCAGGGGCAGGGAGGAGACCCGAAGCATACAGAAGGTGCTCCAGAAAGGACATATGCTCAGTATACTCAGTTTAACATGCATTTTTGCTCTGTTGAGTAAGAGAACAGACCTCAGGCCTGGAGCTCAAAGTTAGTCTCTGTCCGCCCCTAACCAGCTCTGACTTTGTGCAGGTCACTTCATTTCTCTGTACCTTTAGTAAGGAAATGAAAATCTGCCTGGTATCAGGACACTGCTAACTTGGCAGAGCCCCTTTGTCCCCTGCGCAACCTGCCTTCATTGCTTGCTTCGTCAAGCCAAGGCTTTGCCAGCTCTGGAAGTCTCAATGTCTGCTGGGGCTGGCTGGGGTCCCTGTGGGCCCTGTACCTGTTCTCAGTGCCACGCCCCTGCTTTCAGATTGGCTCATTCCCTTTAGGGACACTTGTGGAATATTTCCCAAGCCTTCTTGCACTTAGTGTATTTCTTGGAGCATACCCCCCACCCCCAGCCAGCCTATAAATGTGGTTTGCCTCTCCCTAGGAATATCATCTGGGCTCCCGTTTCTAGAGGATTCTAACTTTATTCTGTCCTTCCAATCACATTCTGTGTTCATATCAACCAGTTCTCTTACTAGTTCTCCATCCCATGTTCCCTTGCCTGAATAAGATCACAGACAAATAGACTAAAACTTGTATTGCTTTATGGTGACTAGACATTGTATTCTTCAATTACGGTAGAGTTGTTTTTTGTTTGTCTTTTTGCACCAGGTAGGATCTTAACTAAAGGACAGTGCCTGGAGCTTGGAAACAGTTTCAGTCATTCACCCAACAAACAGGAGGCATTATCAGTGATCGGGCCCTCTGCTCTTAGCCTGTCAGAATGGTGAAGAAAGTACTGTTTCTTCCCTCCAAGCTCCCGAAGGGGAAATAAGGCCTATAGAACAAGTGGAGAGAACCCTAAGGGACATTGTGGGAGTGGCAGGAGCACCTTTTATTGTAATAGGATTTGTGTCCATGGGAATATTTGTTACTTAAAAGAGTATACATAATATAAAAATAGATAATGTGTGATATCCATTTGATGCATTAAAGCATTATTTGATGCTTTAAAGTTTGGAAACTGTCCTTTTTTTTTTTTAATTTTTTTTTTTAACATTTATTTATTTTTGAGACAGAGAAAGAGCATGAATAGGGGAGGGTCAGAGAGAGAGGGAGACACAGAATCTGAAACGGGCTCCGGGCTCTGAGCTGTCAGCACAGAGCCCGATGCGGGGCTCGAACTCACAGACCATGAGATCATGACCTGAGCCGAAGTCGGCCGCTTAACCGACTGAGCCACCCAGGTGCCCCGGAAACCGTCCTTTTCTATAGAAGAAGACACTCCACCATGGATTCTGGACCATTTGGAAACTGTACTTAGGGGTCTCATGATCAGAGGACCCTTGCTATTTCCAGAAGTCTGCTCCAAGAAGGGACCCCCTCACCTGAGAACATTCCAAACAGTTTCCTCAATGTAGAATTTAAAGCTTTTCCCTTCCCTGGAGAAACAGTAGTGGAATTTTGCCTCAAGTTCATAATTAACACAACATGATAGAACAGAGTCTCTGAATATGTTTTCACCTCCATCTGTATTTTAAAAGTGAAGTGTGAGGTAGAGACCGGAATAGGAGTAGGTGGGGCAGGTGTGGAGGACAGTTTCCAGGGAGATTTGATGACAGTAGCTATTTGCTAATCCCAAAGCAGGTCCCGGAGAAGCTTGAGGGATTGGTGGGAGGCTGCAGTTTAAGGAGTTGGGGAATCAGTTAGCAGATGGGAGCCTGCAGCCGAGGGAGGGTCATCAGAGACCAAATGGGAGGGGGACCAGGGCTCCCCTTCTTCAGGGTAATGGGCTGGCCATCAGCCTCTGCCCTCCAGCTCCTGGAGGGCCTCAGGGAAGACAGACAGAACGAAGTTCAAACCGGTTTGCAGGGCATTCCCCTCAGTGAGTGAGCCCGGTGAAGGTGCCCACAGGGTGGTTGGAGAAGGGAGCTGGCCAATGCAGGCAGGAGCCAGAGGGCTCATTTAAGAGGGTGGAGAGTTCTTGAAGCCCTGAGGGTGATTCCTTCTTTCGGGCTCTGCTAGAGGCTTAAATAACACTCATATATTCTCCCCTAGTTCTGGAGGTGCGAAATCAAATCCATTTCGCTGGATGAGAGTCAGAGTGTTAGTAGGGCTGGGTCCTTCTGTAGGCTGGACGAGAGAATCTGTTTCCTGACCTTTTCTGGCTTCTGGGGCACCTGCGTTCTTTAGCTCAAGACCCCACCCTTACTTTACTTCAGCCTTTTGTTACTTTTTCGCATCTCCTACTTCCTATGGTGACCTTCTCGGCATCCTTATGATTATATATAGGGTCCATTTGAATAACCAGGGTAATCTCCCCATCTCTAGATCCCTAATGGGATCGACTATGCTAGTTTCCTTTGCCAGAGAGGTTCCAGAGATCAGTATTTGGCGGGGAGTATCATTCAACCTACTGTAGGACAGAAGGGATTTAGCTAAATCGTGAGAAACCGTTTCTGGATGAAAGACGGGAATTCCTGTCTCTGCTTGAGGTCTTTGAGGGTGCGGTGCGGCACCCTGTCTTGGGGGCTGAACTGGCCAGGCCACCAGAGCTGAGCTCCTCAGACCTTCCCTCCAGCAGACGGAACGCCGCCCGGCCTGTGCCAGGTCTCGGTGAGACTGAGCACCACCGGGGCAGCTCTCTCCAGAGCCGACTCGTCTGCTCCTGGAAGCAGAGGTGTGAGCTGCTAGCACTGCTCAGGAAGGAAGCAGTCTTGTCTTCCTTCTGATTGGCAGGCTGGGCTGTTCTGTAGCTTTGCTCCCCCTCAGATCCGCTGTGCTTCCGCAGGCTGGGAACATCTGCCCTGGAGGTTTAACATCGGAGCGGAGGGCAGGAGAGGCCCAGCTGGGCGCCCTGGCAGGAGGTGTGTGGGAGGCCCGGGCTTTTCCTCACTTGGGTCTGTGGATGGTCCAGGGCCAGGCACAGGGCATTTTCAACTTGGAAACATCCTCATCAAGAGTGGTATTTTCAACGAGCGACCTTTTTTGAGAGAAGACCAGCACCTGGTTCATGACCGCCGGTCCCTTTCAACCCTGCCCCCCCCAGTGCTTTCAGTCACTCGGGATTTAATGTGGATGCCTCCCACTTGCCATAGGGACGGGGCAAGTATTTTGGCCTGATTAGCTCACTTAGGTGTAAGAGGACCTAATGGTTCTGCCCAGGTCTAGTCTCTTCCCCGCCCCAACTTCCATGAGCCCTGCTGCCCTCTGCATTTCTTAGCCCCGTGGGCCCAGCTCCAGCAGCCATGGATTTGCACCCATGACCCTCGGTCTCTGCCAGCCTCGGTGAACCAGAGCCCTCATGACAGGAGCAGGAGAGCGGGGGAGCCGAGAGAGACCTCCTAAAACTTTCTCGCCCGTGATTTTCTCTCTCACATCCTCTGGAGGCGACCAGCACAGGGCCTTTATTTCCCAGGTAACAGAGTTTCCCTTGCCTGCGGAAAAGGATGTTGGGGACTGATGCTGTCTGGGATTCTTTGCCCTGCTCACATCTGAGGAGTGGCTCTTCCTTCCGTGCTTGACCGACTGGCGAAGCACGTGCCCCGTGGCACCGTCTTTTCCAGGCGGGACAGAGGCCGAGAGAGCGTGCGGGACCAGCGCCTGGCTGCTGGACACGTTTGACCCGTGCCGTAGTCGACGCGCCCACGCTTAGAGGCCGTGTTATAGGTAGTTGGGTGTCTGTGTGCCTGTCGCCTCCCACTAGCTAGTATGGATGTTTCCCCAGGACAGAGTCATTTCTTCATTTAACTGCTTTTAAGCTCTCGGTGCCTAGGCCGCGTCTGGCACATAGCTGGTGTGAGAAAGCAGTCCCGACCCCTACAATGACCACCATCACCGCATGTACACAGTGCGTGCAACTTTTATGTTGATACGCAACTGTTACGACTTTCTGAGGCCTGTGAGGCCTTACCTCTGTGGCAAGTGAACATGCCCCCCGTAAGGCAGTGGTCATTACAACTCCTGATCGTCCTGGGACGGCGCGTTTCTTCTCTTTGTGCCCTGTTGTCTTGGGCCTTGCCTCTGGGGAGTTCACATGTGCTTGAGGACTTCTTCCCAGGCCATGGGGAATGAAGACCTCTGCTTGGGGGAGGAGAGGTATCCAGGCACAGTCCCGTGGAGGGGAGTGAGGGCAGCCACATCCAGCAGCCGCTGCAGGTTACTCCGTCCTGTCCTCAGACCTGCAGTGCTGTGGAGCGTAAAGGCCAGGCTCTGTCCCCAGACTCAGCCTGAGCGGCCTGAGAGGAGTGCCCTGAGGTACGTGAAGCAGCAGCAAGGGCCAGCTGGTTTCCCAGAGTGAAGTCAGCTCTCAGGACAGGAACTGGACTGAGAACTCCCCATTGCTCCGTCCCGTGGAGAGATTCTCCCGCCTCTGCCCAGGCTAGAGGATCAGGGTGTTACCTTATTAAGGGAGCTAGCAGGCATCCTTGTATCTAGTGCCAGATAAGTCTTTACTAAATACGTTGCTACTCTTTTTCCTCGTAAAGGCAGCTCTGTTGAGTTATGGGTTAAATCAGCTTTTATGGGCACCTTATCCCTCTTTGTCACGCAGTGTTTATGGGATAGCGTTCCAGATCCCAGACAAGCGAGGCTGGTGAGCACAGCCTGCTCTCCAACCGGGGCCTTGCCACCTCCCGGCTTGGGGCGCTGAAGCATCTCTGCGGAAGGACCACCTCCAAGGCTGTAGTCCAGCCCAGGCTCAGAGCCCGCAGGCCTGCAGGGCTCTCCCGGCCTCCGGCCATCTGATGAGCCAGGGCCTCACTTCCATCACAGACAGTAAGGGGTGAGTTCATGAAACATCCTTACCACTTACGTGCTCTCCTGTAACATTACCGCAACCCAGTCTGAGGCAAGTGGGCCCCCCGCCAAGGGGGGCTGTAAGCAGCAAAGAGCCTAACCACATCTGCATCTCAGAAGAGACTGCTCTGAAAGGGGGGGGGGGGGGGGGGGAGAGTGCAGAGAGACCTGTCACCAGTCAGGATGTGGCACAGGTCCCGGGGAGGGAGGAGTGGTGGCGTGGGCCACGATGACAGCTGAGCAGCCGGGAGAGGAGCCTGGGCCTGGCAGCGGGCGGACCGTGGGGGATGCGGATGGAGAAGCTGAGCTCACTGTCTGTGTTGCTGGTGTTCTTGAAGTGATAGTGATGTAGGCAACTGGAGGAAGGAACCCTGAGCTCTTCTTCTGGGGCACCCTGAATGCTGTGAAGAATTCCAGGGGACTGCATCCCAACGGGTAGTTCAAGCGTGTTCTTAAAATATCTGATCTTGGCAGGATGGAACTCTGTGTAGGAAGAATCACACGGTACTTCGTATTCCGTGTTCGGTCCCCAAAGTGTGGGGTTTATTTTGAAATACGTGGTTTAAGCATTTTTTATCTTGAGAGGTTTCTTGGGGTCGTTTGTTAATATTTTTTCCCGTTTATAAAGGTTATATACCCTAGAAGATTCCTGGTTAAGGAACAAGTAGCTAAAAAGATTTCTTGTGAAGTCACGCTCTCATGGAAATTAAAAATGTACAGTTAACAACTGTAGACTGTCGACAGTGACATTTGATGTGCATATTTCCATCTGAATTATTAAACGCTTAGCTAGTTGATGCGAACAAGCCTTCCAGGTATTCCTTGCTTTTCTCTCTTGTTTTTTAAATGAAACAACACACTTACAAAGCAGTAGAAAATCCAGGCAACATTAAGTCACTTATTTAGGCTGTCAGGAAAACTACAACCGTAGGAAGGGAATGACACAAACATATGATTTGATGAAATTTCAAAACTAATCTGAAAACGTCTGTCCATATGCATGAGAGCTGATGCCTGTTTTCTTCAGATTGTCACAAGCACAGCCTCTCGTGTTTACCTTTCCCTTGTTAAAACGAAATGGGGGACTTTCTGTGTTTGAAAACTGGGAACAAGGACAGCTGGTCTCTTGCCATATGCTTCAAACTGGCCCAAGGTGAAATTTTCCTCGTCTGGACATTCTTACGGTAGGAATTGAGAGTTCATCGTGATTCGTGCTGAAGCTGTTTCCATTATTTGGCCTGAGGAGAGAGAAGGAGCGCTGTGTGTCCTGTTTATGTGATGAAAATAAATTTCTCTGGGCCGGCCATTTGCTCTTTTGAACCTTGTGGTTGCTGTCCCACGATTGGGAGGCTTGTTTATCCATGCGAAAAGGGAATGCGAAGGGGTTATGAAGTCCAGAGTTGATATTTGGGAGACTGAAAAGGATGGATGGCCCCGTGCCAACAACTTTTACTTTTTACTTGGAGACTCCCCGGTATCGTAGTTACCGGCCTTTCCAGCAACGGTCTACAAAAGGGCACCGTGAGGAATTATCCCGGTGGGTAATGCGTAAAATCTTCTGGGCTCATGTTGATCTTCCTGCCTCCACAATTGCAAAATAACGACAAAAGTAAATATTTGGGACCAGGTTTATTTTGGTCAGACGAGTTCCAGTCTGGTTTCTAAAATTAGGAATTCTGCGGGATGCACGTGGTTTGGGGCATCCTGCCAGAGAACTTTGTCTCAGGGATGTACAGTTCTCTGATTTGTTGTTGCTTGCTTGGAAATGTGCATCCAAACCTCCTCTCATGTCTGTCCATCTGTGCAGGCCCACCGCCGATGGTAGGAAGGCTCTACCCAGCTAATTTGGGTAGGCTCCCTCCCTCCTGTCCTCACCCCTGCTTAGAGGAGGATCTGAGCCTGCCGTCTGTCCTTCATACATTGCCAGACAGGCCTTCCAAGAGCACAGCTTTCCTCCTGTCACTGTCCCTCCTCAGAGCATTCACCTCCCCCCTCAAACACACACGCTGCCTTCGGGCTAAAGGCCCTCCCCACTGTAGTGCTATCTGGTGTGGGACATCCTCTGCCACCAGCCAAATTGGCCTCCTCGTTGCCCCTCAAACACACTGGCTACTTGCTTGCCCTTGTAACTTTCCGTTTCCCCCATATAAACGTCCCTCCATATCCCCTCTGTCCACCTTTCCGGGCCCAGCAGCAGCCCCATTCCCCCCAGGAAATTGTTCTGTCCAAGGGAAACCTTAGCCAACCGCTGTGGATACTTGCCTGCATCATCCGACGTTGTCGTGTTCCCTCAAGCCCAGGAGGTACTCAGGAGGCATTTCTGTGTAGCCCTCTCTTTGGGTGTCGGGCTCCCCCCCTCAGGAAGCTGTCCTATAAAAGCTGCCCTCCCACTGCTGGTTCCTCGGCTCGTCTTTCTCCTCCACGCAGACTCATTCAGCGCTTTGGAGGATGTAGTAAGGGCTGCTGTTATTCTGCACCTCTAACTGGGGCTGTGTTTGGGGTGGGAGGAAGGCCTCATTCACAGGGCCTTGCCTTCATCTGCCTTCTGGGGTAGAGTAGGAGTAAGCACGGCCAGCCTCGTGGACGTGCCTCCTGTGCTTCACAGAGCGCCCCACGCTTGGTTTAATGCTCTGCAGTTACTGTCTTGAAATTCTTACTTTTTTAACAACGGGCCCTGCATTTTCATTTTGCACTGGGTCCTGCAAAGTAAGTATCTGGTCCTGGGAGTAGGGCAGATGCTGACAGATAACATAAGGTTATGGAGACATTCTAGAAGGAATGCTGGGTGGGGTATGTGCGGAGGCCAGTGAAGGGTGGGTAGCAGAATGGGAGAAAGAGAAGTGAAAGAGATACATCAGTTGTGAGGGGCCTTCCTTGTAGGGGTGACGGTTCTCCAAAGCCATGGGTGGTGACTTCACAGGACCTGCCCTTGACTCTAAATAGATTTATTTAAGTTCTTTCTTTTAAGTCCCTCTCTTTCACCTCTTTCCTGCTTTGCTTTGATCCACAACACTTACCGCCATCTGACGTACTCTATACTTTACACGTTTATTTATTGTCTGTCTCTTCCCACTGGAACATAAGTAAGCTCAGTGAAGGCAGGGATGTTTGTGAGTTTTGTCCACATAGAACACTACCCGAAGGACAGGAGACGCTAACTAAGCATGTGCTGGTGAATTCACTGCCCTCTGGGGGCTGACAGTACTGTTAACTTGAGACCAGAAGGATGCCACCGAGGGGAGGTCTGTGAGGCCAGAGCAGGGTCACAGAGGAGACAGCAGGCTGGCTGACAGAAGGAAATTAAACAGTAACACAAGGTAAGTAGGGATAAAACTCGACGAGCCCAATTCAGCAGAGCAGCAGAGCAGCAGAGCGAGGAAGAGAGCTTCTCTGAAGCCGCGCCTGGGACCTGAGAGGAACGGCCGTGGTGGATGAGCTCACGGGTGTCCAGCCTGCGGAAGAAACACCATTATTTTCTTATTTCTGCCCCCGTCATGGACCCCATGTCAATGCCACCAGATAAGCTATTAGGGAATTAATTTTTGTTCTCATTGGTGAATAGAGACATAATTATTTAAGGTGATTTTTTTTCCCCCAGTTTTGAACCGGTATTTGGTATGATTGGATAGAGAGCAAGGCATAGGTATGGTTACACCTTAATTGCAGAACCAACGTAGAAGACTCTTCCGGGTGAGCTGGCTTGCTGCTTTGCTTAGTGATTCTAATTAAGTACACTGGGAGAAGTTTGATCCAACGATAGCAGTTTTCAGTGGAATTTTACCGATGAATTGTGACTTTTACCCACAAGAACGAGCATTCCACAAGCAAATGCAGTCATTATGTCGAGGATGCTTGCAATGCTACTGCCCGGCGACAGGGGTGATGAGCCAGAGTGAACGAGCCCCACCACCCGCTTGGGTCCCCTGTAGGCCAGAGGGGGTGAGGCAGATACCCCATGGTGTGTTAGTCGTAATGATGGCGGGTAGAAAAGCGCACATAGACTCTGCAGTCTGGCGGCCTGAATACAAACTGCAGTTCAGCCACATGGTGGTTGTGCCTACTTGAGCGAAGTCTAGGTGCCCCACTTCCTGGACTGCTAGAACGAGGGTGATGATGCCCGCGCGAGGTGGGGATTGCGCACGATCAGTTGTGGGAGCTGCTGGCACAGGGCAGGTGACGTTCCATCAGCGGTGGTCGTGGCTTCCTTCCGAAGCCACTCTTTTGGTTTAGTGTGATAAAAAAGCAAAACAACACATACAACCTGAAATCTACCCTCTAAATGAATTTTAAGCGTGGGACAGCATCGTTGACTGTATGCACGGGGTTGCACGTTAAATCTCCATAGAGCTGTTTCTTTTTTTTTTTTTATTTTTGGGACAGAGAGAGACAGAGCATGAACGGGGGAGGGGCAGAGAGAGAGGGAGACACAGAATCGGAAACAGGCTCCAGGCTCCGAGCCGTCAGCCCAGAGCCTGACGCGGGGCTCGAACTCACGGACCGCGAGATCGTGACCTGGCTGAAGTCGGACGCTTAACCGACTGCGCCACCCAGGCGCCCCTCCGTAGAGCTGTTTCATCTTGCATGATGAAACTCTGTGCCCATTGAACAGCAGTTCCTTCTTTCTCCTCCCCCAGCCCCTGTCAACCAACATTCTACTCTCTCCTTCAGTGAGTTTGACTACTTTAGGTAGCTCATAGAACTGGAATCGTATACCGTATTTTTTTTATGTCTAGCTTATTTCAGTTAGCATCGTGTCCTCAAGGTTCACCCATTTGTAGCACATGACAGTGTTTATTTTTTTTATGGTTGAATAATATTTGATTGTATGTATATACCACATTTTCTTTCTTCATCCATTGTTGGACATTCCAGTCGCTTCTGCCTCTTGGCAGTTGTTAATAGTGCTGCAGTGAACGTGGGAGAGCAGATATCTCTTTGAGACCCTGTTTTCAATTCATTTGGATAAGTACCCAGAAGTGGGATTGCTGAATCATATGCAGTGATCTTTCTAATATTAAAAATACGGGACTTTGGGGGGGGGGGTGCGCCTGGGTGGCTCAGTTGGTTGAGCTTCCGACTGTGGCTCAGGTCATGATCTCACGGTTTGTGAGTTCGAGCCCCACGTCAGGATCTGTGCTGACCGCTCAGAGCCTGGAGCCCGCTTCAGATTCTGTGTCTCCCTTTCTCTCTGCCCCTCCCCTGCTCACTTGCTCTCTCTCTCTCAAAAATAAATGAATGTTAAAAAAAATTTTTTTTTAAATATGAGATTTTTAATTTGGGGGGAAACTTCCATATTGTTTTCCACAGCAACTGCACCATTTTACATTTCCAGCAACAGTGCACAGGTGTTCCAGCTTCTCCACATCCTCACCAACACTTGGTCTTTTCTCTCTCTGTGTGTGTGTGTGTGTGTGTGTGTGTGTGTGTGTGTGTGTTTAAATAATGGTCATCCTTACAGGTATAAGATAATATTTCATGTGCTTTTGATTTGCATTTCCTTGATGATTAGTGATGTTGAGCATCCTTTCATTTGGCCATTGTATGTCTTTTTTTGGTTGTTGTTTATTTCTTTTTGAGAGTGAGACACAGCACAAGTAGGGGAGGGGCAGAGAGAGAGGGAGACACAGAATCCAAAGCAGGCTCCGGGCTCTGGGCTGTCAGCACAGAGCCCAATGCAGGGCGTGAACCCTTGAACTGAGAGATTGTGACCTGAGCTGAAGTTGGACGCTTAACTGAGAGCCACCGAGGCGCCCCCATTGTATGTCTTTTTTAAGAGAAATGTCTATTCAAGTCTTCTGCCCATTTTTAAATTCAGATTATTTGTTTTGTTTGTTTTGCTGTTGAGTCATAGGAGTTCCTTACATATTTTGGGTATTAACCCCTTACCAGATACATGGTTTGCAAATATTTTCTCCCGTTTTGTAAGTCTGTTGATGGTTTCCTTTGCTGTGCAGAAGCTTTCTAGTTTGATGTAGTCCCACTTGTCTGATTTTTGCTTTTGTTGCCTATACTTTTGGTGTCCTATCTAAAAAAAATCATTGCTAAGACCAACATTTTTCCCTGTTCTCTTCGATGAGTTTTATAATCTTAGGTCTTAAACTTAAATCTTTAATGTACTTTTGAGTTGATTTTGTACATGGTGTAATATAAGGGTCCAGTTATATTATTTTGCCTGTGGGTATACAGTTTTCAGAAATACCATTTGTTGAAGGGACTATACTTTCCTCAATGTGTAGACTTGACTCCATTGTTGAAGCCCCTTTGACTACGTATGTGTGAGTTTATTTCTGGGCTCTCTGTTTTGTTCCATGAGTCTCTGTATCTGTCTTAATGCCAGCACCATACTGTTGGATAGCTTTGTGATATATTTTCAAGTCAGGAAATGTGAGCCCTCCAGCTTTGTTCTTCTTTCTCAAGACTGTTTTAGCTATTTGAGGTTCCATATGAATTTTAGGATTGTTTAATTCTATTTCTGCCAGGAAAGAAAAAAGGCCATTGGGATTTTAAGAGATTACACTGAATCTGTAGATTGCCTTGGGTAGTGTGAACATTTTAATAACATTAAGTCTTCAATCCATGAACACCTGCTGTCTTAGCATTTATTTGTGTCTTCTATAATTTCTTCACATTTTTTTTAAGTAGGTTTCACACCCAACGTGGGGCGTGAACTCATGACCCTGAGATCAAGAGTCACACGCTCTACTGCCTGAGCCAGACAGGCGCCCCATGTTTGTATCTTCTACAATGTCTTTCACCACTTGTAGTTTTCAGTGTACAAGGCTCTCGTCCCCTTGATTAAGTTTAACCAAAAAAATGAAAAAACTTTTTTGATGCTATCGAAAGTGCAATTGTTTTCTTAATTTCCTTTTCATTGTTGGATTGTTTGTTGTAAGCAGGTGGAAACGCAACCGATTTGGGCACATTGATTTTGTATCCAGCAACTTTGCAGAATTCATTTATTCGTTCTAGTAGTTTTTTATGGGATCTTTAGAGTTTTCTGTATATAAGATCATGTCATCTGTGAACTGAGATGGTTTTGCTTCTTTCTTAACAACTTAGATGCCTTTTATCTCTTTTCCTTGTCTAATTGCTCGGACTTTCACTACCTTGTTTAATCAAAGTGGCAAGCGGGCACCCTGCCTTGTTGCTGATCCTAGAGGAAGAGCTTTCAGTTTTTCACTTTGAGTAGGATGTTAACTATGGGCTTTGGGCGGGGGGCGGGGGGAGGGGGAGGGGAAGAAACCATAGGAAATCACAGGAAAGATATGTTTAACTGTAGCATAATAACAACAGCAAAACTATGGGCTTTTAGTATATACCCTTTATTATATTGAGATTATTTTCCTTTAAGTTCTATTTTTTTAGTATTTTATTATGAGATGGTGTTGAATTTTGTCAAATGCCTTTTTTTGACAAAAAAACCCATCTTTTTGATGTTTTTGATGAAAAAAAAAAAAAACATCTGTTGATGTGATCTGTGTTTCACTCTGTTAATGGAGTGTATCACGTTGATGGATTTGTGTGTGTTGAATCATCCTTGCATCCCAGGGATAAATCCCACCTGGTCATGGGACATGACCCTTTTACTATACTGTTAAACTTGGTTTGCTAGTATTTTGTTAAGGATTTTTACATCTTTATCCATCAGGGATATTGGCCTGTGCTTTGCTTTTCTTGTAGGTCTTTGGCTTTGGTATCAGGATTGAAGATGCCCTCATAAAATGAGTGAAATGTTCTGACCTCTTTAATTATTGGGATGAGTTTGAAGGGAATTGGTATTAATTCTTTAAATGTTTGATCGGATTCTCCAGTGAAGCCATCTGACCCTGGGCTTTTCTGTGTTGGGAGATTTTGATTATTGATTCAGTTTCCTTATTCATTATTGAACTGTTCAGGTTTTCTGTTTCTTCATGATTCAGTCTTGGTAGATTATATGTTTCTAGAAATTTATCCATTTCTTCTAGGTTATCCAATTTGTTGGCATATAATGTTTCATAGTAGTCTCATAATCTTATTTTATTTCTGTGATATCAGTTGTTAATGCCTCCTCTTTCATTTCTTATTTTATTTGAGTTTTCTCTTTTTTTTTTGTTAATTAGTTTAGCTAAAGGTTTATCAGTTTTCTTGATCTATTCAAAAACCCAACTCTTAGTTTCATTGATTTTTTTTCTTTTGTTTTTCTAGTCTTTATTTTGTTTATTTCTGTTATAACTATTTTTTATTTCCTTCCTTCTGGTAACTTTGGGCTTGGTTTGCTCAACTTTGGGCTTGGTTTACTCTTGTTTTTCCAATTCCTTGAGGTATAAAGTTAGGGTGTTTATTTAATAACATTCTTCTTTTGTTTTTCAAGTTTATTTATTTATTTTGAGGGGGGGATGCAGGGCAGAGGGTGGGGGGGGCGGAGAGAGAGGATCCCAAGCATGCTCTGGGCTGTCAGCCGGAGCCTGACATGGAGCTTGAACTCATGAACCAGGAGATAGGACCTGAGCCAAAATCAAGAGTTGGACAGTTAACCAACTGAGCCACCCAAGTGCCCCATAATTCTTCTTGTTTAATGTAGTCATTTGCCACTCTAAACTTCCCTCTTCATACTGCTTTTTCTACATCCTGTTAAGTTTTGGTATGTTATGTTTTCATTTGTATTTGTCTCAGATAATTTGTGATTTCTTTTTTGACCCATTGGTCATTCAAGTGTGTGTTGTTTAATTTCCACATATTTGTGAATTTTCCAAATTTCCTTCTGTTGATTTCTTGTTTAATTCCATTGTGGTCAGACAAGTTATTTGGTACAATTTCAGTCTTCTTAAATTTGTTAAAACTTGTTTTGTGACCTAATGTGTGATCTGTCTTGGAGAATGTTCTTTGAGTACTTGAGAAGAATATGTATGGTGCTGCTGTTGGGTGCAGTGTTTTGTACATGTCTGTTAGGTCCATTTGGTCTCTTGTGTTATTCAGGTCTTCTGTTTGTCTTCTCTCTAGATGTTCTGTCCGTTATTGAAATTTTCTACTATTAAGGTGTCGCTGTCTGCTTTGCCCTTCGTTTCTGCCCATGCTTGCTTCGTATATTTGTGTACTCTGGTGTTAGGTACATATATATTTATAATTGTTGTATTTCTAGTGAATTGACCCTTTTACCAGTAATGTTCTTCTTTGTCTCTAAGTATAGCCACTCTCCTCTCTTTTGTTACCATCTGCATGGAATATCTTTTTCCACCCTGTCACTTTCAGCCTATGTGTGTTCTTAAATCTAAAGTGAGTCTCTTATAGACAGCAGGTAGTTGGATCTTATTTTTTTGTCCATTCAGCCACTGTGTGTCTTTTGGTTGGGGACTTTATTAACATGTACTGATAGGGAAGGTCTTACTATTGCATTTTGTTTTCTGTCTTGTAACTTGTGGTCACTCTTTTTTCTTTTTAGCTGTCTTGTGTGTCAATGACTTTTTTGTGGTGACATGTTTTTAATCCTTTCTCATTTTCTTTTGTGTCTCTTCTATAGGTATTTTCCTTATTTTACCATGGGAGTTGTATAAAGTATCTTATAGTTACAACAGTCTATTCCAAGCTGATAACCAAGGCCACTTTTAATCTTGGCACAATTTTAAGGAATAAGGTACAACAAATGGATTGTTTAAACTTTTTCGTCTTAACCTTCCTTTAATTACTTTAATGGAATTAACTAGAGTTAGTGGATGTATATTTCATGAGCCTAATGCAACCAAATCCCAATGGTATTTTTTTTTTTAGAACTTGATAAAGTGATTCTGACATTCATCTGGAAGCATAAAGGGTTAGACTATCCAAGAAATTTTTGAAAAAAATATAATAAACGGGGACCAGTACTGTTAACTATAAAATAGTGTATCTGCAGTAGCAAAGCTTTGTGTTACGGGCACAAGCAGAGGACTGGAGGGGAGCAGAGAGGGATGAAGACAATGCCCCACTCAGTGTATGAAGATGAATTGTTTAATAAATATTATTAGGATATTTACCTTTGGGGGGAAACTAGGTAGATTTCATATATCCTACTATGTACAGAATAAACTCCAAACAGATAAAATTTTTACTTCAAAGATACTTTAAACTGAAAAAAGAACTAGAAGGTTGGCGGGCCGGGGCGGGGGCGGGGCGGTGGCATGCCTAGATGGCTCATTCGGGTAAGTGTCTGACTCTTGATTTCGGCTCAGGTCATGATCTCACGGTTTGTGAGTTTGAGCCCTGCATTGAAATCTGTGCTGACAGCATGGAGCCTGCTTGAGATATTCATTCATTCATTCATTCATTCTCTCTCTCTCTCTCTCTCTCTCTCTCTCTCTCTGCCCCTACCTTGCTCGTGTGCTCTCTCTCTCAAAATAAATAAATAAACTTAATTAAAAAAAAACTAAAAGAAAATGTAAGTGAATAGTATATCATATTAGGGTGGGAAGAAAGCAGTTAAAAAATCATTTGATGGGGCACCTGGTTGGCTCAGTTGGGTGACCGACTTCTGCTCAGGTCATGATTTCACTGTCCCTGAGTCCGTGGGTTCGAGCCCCGCTTTGGGCTCTGTGCTGACAGCTCGGAGCCTGGAGCCTGCTGCGAGTTCTGTGTCTCCCTCTCTCTCTGCACCTCCCCACTCATGCTCGGTCTCTCTCTCAAAAATAAACAAACATTAAAAAAAAATCATTTGATTTGACTCCCTAACAACTTAAAACTTCTGCACATCTACAACCACCGTAAAAAACAAAAGGTCTAAAACAAACTGAGACTATTTCCAACGTACAGAACAGTCCCAAGGATTATGTCTCCAATTTGGGCAAAGGAACTCTTAACAATCAAAGAAAAAAGTGGAAAAATAGGCAAAAAATATATAAGCCCAGTTCTCAGAAGCGGTAGAAATGGTCAGAGGCGTAGGAGAGGTCACAGAACTCGGAGGTCGGAGGGCGATTGCGGAAATGCGCATGAAAGCGACATTGTTGCCATTTCTACCTTGCAGACAGGCAAAGGCTGTTTAAAGTCTCTGTGTTGGCACAGCCTCCGGGGGACACCCCACGGGTTGGGGGTGCACCGCGACGCCGCCTCTCTAGGCAGCAGATGGTCCGCAGGATCTAGAGGCTCAACATTTCTTCAAAGACTTTGGTCCCAGCGATTGCACTTCTAGGAATGTCTTCTAATAGGATAATCAGACACATAAAGTTATGTACACGTCCTCGCTGTAGTATCATTTTTCATGCTTCTTACTCATTATAATGCATGGTACATTACATAGAATTTCCACTTTAATAGGTGGTACAAAATTCAAAGGCTACTGAAAGGAAATGGAGTGAAAAAGCATTCTCCCTCCCTCCCAGTTCTGTCCTCCATTTCTCTCCCATGGAGCAACCAGTTGCTTATAACTCCTTCCAGAGGGACTTTTTGCGCAGGTAAGAATGTACACGTGATCGTGCTCTTTAGTTTGTTAATTTGTTTGACTTTGTATTTGAAGGTCTGTGGTAGCACACTATCTGTACCATATGTATGTTGCTTTTGTCATTTAATAAATCTCAGAATGTGTTCCATTAGTAGTAGGCAATATAGTACAGAAGTTAAAAAGCACGCATTAGTCGGGTTGGAACAAACACTACTGTTTACGAGGTAGGTCATCTTGGACAAGTTTCTTAGCTTCTGTGGGCCTTAGTTTCCTCATCTATAAAAGGAGTATAGGATTAGCTCTTACCCATAAGATTACCGAAGTGATTCGATGACTCACTATATAAAGTGCAGGAATAGCAACTGGCACATCTTACATAAGTCTTTGCTACCATCAGTGTGCATAGAGCTGCAGCCTTTTAACAGCTGTATAATACTCCACGCCAGGGATCTATTCCACTTTGTCCCATATTAGTGAACAACTAGATATTTCCTAACATTGCTGTTGCAAACAAATTGCAGCATTTGTTGTGACACTTCAAAAAATTTTTTTAAAGCTTATTCATTTTTTGAGAGACGGAGACAGAGCACAAGCGGGGGAGGGGCAGAGAGAGAGGGAGGCACAGAATCCAAAGCGGGCTCCAGGCTCCGAACTGTCAGCCCAGAGCCCGACGCGGGGCTCGAACTCACAAACCGCGAGATCGTGACCTGAGCCGAAGTCGGACGCTTAACGGACTGAGCCACCCAGGCACCCTTGTTATGATCCTTTTTTAAAGGAAACCGCATAAATGTCCAAAGTGAGTTTAATTATGGCACAGTATATAGGCATACATATGCAATATAGCCCATCAAAGTAAGGTTGTAGAAGGGTACCACATATGCAAAAATGTTCCCATGTATTTTTTAAGTAGAAACAAACATTTTTAATATTTATTCAATTGTTTTCCATTATTAACATGAAGTAGATTATAGAAACTGGAAAACAATAGAAAAGTATAAAGTTAATAAAATAATAATTGACCCAGCCCTATGATCCAGAAATTGCCATGCTTACCGAACGTATTGGTGAATTTTATTTAATCTCTCTCTGAAAATTTGCACCAATTATTTCCTAGGAAACAGAGGTTGCCACTTTGATTAAAAACATCTGGGAGCTGAGAGTTGGATTCCTCAGATAGGTTGGCGAGACGTGGGGGGCATAGGTGAAGCCGGCTTGGAGGAGGAGGCTTGCTGTGGACAGGAGGGCTTCCCAGGAAGCAGTGTTGCTTGAGCTGACCTCTCTCTGAAGAATCACAGGCGCTGCTCCTTTTTGGTAGCATCCCAGAAATGCTCATCGTTCTCTGTTTTGTCTCATACGTACACTCATTCAGTAAACATGTGTCACCACGGGCCCGTTCTGTACCAGCACATTTCTATGTCCGAGGGACTTGGGCACGAACAAGATGCATCGCAAGCTTGTGCGCCTGGAGCCCGTGTTCCAGATCTTGTCCAGAGACACCTGACAAGGCTGAAGACATAAGGAATGTACAGCACCAAGAGGTTTCACCTGCCAGTGACCATGAGCACTCTTCCACACTCTTCCCAGTGGCGTTTTTTGTGGCTGCAAGGTTTTCTGTCCAGCTGGTACGCATTAGTTTAATTAACCGTTCCCACTCTGCTGGGCGTTCGGATGGTTTGCGGAAGACTTCATGGTCTCCGACACATCGCTCGCCTGCTTTTCAAACGGATCGTTCCAGTCTCCAGCGTGACCTGCAACGTGTGAATGAAGGTGCCTCTGCCATCAAAATCTTCCCGCCATCGGCTGTGTTTTTGTGTTCGTCATTTCTGTTCATTGAATTAACAGGCACAAAACGGAGCTTCATCGTTTCAGCGTTCATTTATTTAATTACCGTTAAATTTTAACCTTTACTTCCTCTTAAGTGCATTTTCTGTTTGAGTCCTTTGTTCTGTTACTTCTTTTGGCTCTTGCTGTGAAAAGCGGACTCTGTACAGTGACGGCTGAGAGCTCCGATTCTGGACTCCCCCAGACCTGGTTTCTCTCCAGCCCTGTTACTTAGGAGCTGTGTGGCCTTGGGCCAGGGGTCTGGGAGGTGCTGAGGCGAGGAGGGCATTCCCAGCACAGGGGTACTCCTCGGAAGCTAAGTCACAGAGAGTTTGACTGCCTGGGTGCGTCCGAGGCACAGTGGACCCACTGTGTCTGGACTGACCTCATAGGGCTACCACAAGTATCCCTGGCTCACTGTGGAATTTTCTCAAGTGTGGCCTTTGGCGTGATGACAGGCAGCACAAGGCCTCATATCAGCTTTTTCTCCCTGGAAGTAAAACCCAAACCCAGAAGAGTACAGAGGAGCGAGGCAGGGAGGGCTAGTGGGAAGGCTGGAAGCTCTGTAGTCGGGCTGCTCTGGCTTTGAACCCCAGCACCCTCACCGCACAGTTGTAAGTACTCCGAGTCTCGGCTTCCTCGTCGGAAAACCGGGTGTCATCTCTGCACCGCACGCTGGGAAGGCCAGCCACGATTTATGTCAAGGGCCCCCGGCAAAGGAGGCGGCAGCTGATGAGGGCTGTTAGGAGCCAACAGGGAACAAGGGAGACATCCTACCATCATGGAAGGATGACATCGGGACTCCTCCTGCCCAGCCTTTAGTCACCAGCCCCTGCTCCTCCCCTGGATTCCTCACGGGTAGTGCCGCCCCCGCCCGTCGTGGGCTGTAGTGGGAAAAGAGCGATCAAAGGCACGTTTCTTCCAGAGGGCCGGGTGCAGTTCCCAGGGGAAATTTATCACTTGGAAATTGGAGAGGGACTGACTGGGTATCTCAGAAGGTGACCCTTTTGGTGACTAAGTCCTTTTTCTAGGAGAAAAGGATGTTTGGATGCTCAGTAGCCACATCTGCTTTTGAACTCTGTACGGTCTGTGCCCTGGCCTCTCCCCACCCCAACAGTCCTCCCCCCTTACCCTCCTATTATTCAAACAGAGGAAAGTTGTGTTTGTTGACCACTCTTTCAGGGTGGGAAAGGAATGTAATGTATGCATAGACTGCCCAGAATTTCCTGTTAGACACCCACTCCAAACCACGGCCCTGGGCTGCATTCCAGAGATTTGCAGCCCAGTCCTACAAGAGAAGAAAGGGTGCATTCATTTAAACGCCGGCGGCCGGCGAGAGGAACCCCCCCCCCCCCCCGCTCCCAACTCAAAAAAAGGTGTCTAGCTTGTTCCCTAGTAATACAGTTGTGAATCCAGCTGCGTGGGCTCTTCAGGGTGTGCTCTGACATCCCCACACGTGAAGAAGCGTTTTTTCCTTGGGAGACTCTGGTGTGCACTTTTGCACCCTTAACAGCACCGGTGTCCATGCTGATGCTTGGACATGTTTTCCATGTTCTGCTGTGAATACTTGGACGCTACAAACCTGCTGTGGAATCCTTTCTTGATTCTGCTCTTGCAACAAGAAAGAAGCTAGCATGGAGGGCAGGTGTTGGTGCTTTGACACATTAGCAGTAGATGTGGTGTATCAAGTCCGTTTTCTCCTAGAAACTCTGTGGTGCTGGGTCTTTGGCAGGGAGGCCGGCTTGGCACTGTGAGAGTTAAAGGCCAACCTTTGTTGTCTGTAGCTGCCAAGATGCAGTTCCTTGGCTTGGGGAGAAACCCGAATGACTTGGGATGGATTGATGGTAAGTAGCAAACACTTCGACCAACCAACGTTCCAGCTTCTCTGAGCTTCATCCTGAACTACTCTTTTGACTGTGTAGGGGTGTGTTTGGGGCAGTGGGAGTTTCAGGTCAGATGTGAGATAAGGACAGGTGGCTGGGGTGTTGACAAAGACAAGTTACGTGAAGCTCAGAGTTGGTGTAGACCCAGGAGGTTTTGGTCCTGAGACCAGGGATTCAGGAAAGAGCCAGGGCCTCCTCACGGCTGTAACCCAAACCAGGTCAGAACGCAAGAACGGTTTAAGGGCCCGGGTTATGTGGCATGGGCTGCTCCCACACTGATGGAGAAACACTGGCTGCTTGAGGGGCAACAGCTCAGTTTCTGGATGCAGGAGGGAACCAGTTAGGTCAGGAAGTATCAGCGGAGGGCTAGAAATGCCCGTCTTGGCCTGTACATACCAACTGGCTGTGGATTCACTTGCACCCTCCATGCGTTGGCATAAACACCGTTTGATAGCTCCTCGGACCCGTCCCCTTCATCCCACCAGGGGACCGAACCGCACTGTCTGCCTCGGTGGACGTTGCCCAGACATTTCATGTGTTTAATTATAACACTTTCTTTCTAACCGGATTTCATATAAGAGTTCCTAGAAAAGGCCTGAGTCCTAGGCCTTTATTTTAAGCTTCGCATGGGGAGCTGCTTTTTATTTGTTTAGTTTCTATGATTATTATTATTATTATTATTATACAAAGAAACTTTGGATAGGAAGTAAAGTTTTAAGGAGCTACGTCAAGTTCTAAGTTTAGAATTCACATAACCAAAACCAAAATGGTTCTGCCTACGTGTTTTTTCATAAAGCCAGGCTGTTTTTGTAAGGACTGTTGTCTGGATACACGCTAACTTCCGAATGTTCACAGGGAGACATTGCTCAGTACCTAAATCAATCAATCTCTTCTTGCTTGTATCTTAAGCTGCCGGTAGATCTTCTCTCTTGAGCACCACACGTGCTTTACAAACACGCGTGTTTTTGCTGCATCCACACAACAGCCCTGCAGACGTAGGAATGAAGTGGTGTAGCTTAGGTAGATGAAGTCACACTGGCTGACACGTGGCAGGGAGGGACTCAAACCCCAATAATCACTCCACAGCCCATTTTCTCTCCGTGTAATTTATTTTTTTTAATTTTAATTTTTTTATTTCTTATTTCCATGTAGCTTGTACTTAAAGTCAATTTTGGGGGCACCTGGGGGGCTCGGTTAAGCCTCGGCTTCGGCTCAGGTCAAGATCTCACGGTTCGTGGGTTCAAGCCCCGCGTGGGGCTCTGTGCTGACAGCTCAGAGCCTGGAGCCTGCTTCGGATTCTGTGTCTCCCTCTCTCTGCCCCTCCCCTGCTCATGCTCTCTCTCTCTCTCTCTCTCTTTTTCTCAAAACTTAACATTAAAGTCAATTTTTAAGTAAGAAATTTCCATTCTAGGCTCTTTACCCAAAACGGTCCACATCTCTGATTTGCAGATACGGTATCCTGGAAATCTTTGATATGGATTGATAGCCTGTATCAGTCCATTTAAAATTTAAGCTCGGTGGTTCCAGTCGCAGGGTCAAACCGTGACATTTGCGGTACAGATCTGCTCGTGCCACTCCCCATTTCCATAGAGCCAAATGCAGACTCATCGCATGGTTTAGAAGGCTGTCGTCAACCACGTCCGCACCCCCTCGCCACTGCTCTGACTTCTCAGATACCTCGTGCTGTCTCTCACATCAGGCCCTTTACCAATGGCTATCTCCCCACTTTTCTGCCCCCTCCAGCAATTTTATGAAACCGTCAGCCCAGCTCAGAAAGCATTTCTTCTAAGAAATCACTCCTACCCACCCTCCAGTTGGGACTGTGTGCCCTGTGCTGCCCGTCATAGCAAGACGCAAACTGTACCAGGATCTCTTGTTCGGTGTCTCTCGTGCTAGACGTGAGCCACGTGAGGTGGGGACGGTGCCTGTGTGGTTCACCAGTGTTTGCACACCACCTCGACAGGGAGCTTACGTTTCCAGGGATAACCTTTTCCATCGCAAATAACATAAACCCAGAAAAACAGGTAATTTATTCTCTTATATAACTCAGAATCCCGGGAAGGATCTGGTTTTAATGAAACCACGTCCCCAGATGGTGTTGTCAGAGATTCGTCCCACTCCGTGTCTCAGCTGCTTTTTCCTCCCTTTTGGCTCGTCCTCGGGTAGGTGCTTCTCACGTGGTGGCCAGAGCCACCAAAGGCTCCAGGTTTATGTCCTACCCATTTGGCAAGCCAGCAAAAAGAGAATATCCTTTCCAGTGGCTGTAGCGTGGATCCTGGGGCAGACTCTCCTTGGCCCACGTTGGGTCAGATGCCAGTCAATCACGTGGCTCGAATTGGCCGGGCCTTGGTAATGGATGGAAAGCAGCTTGGGGCGGGGGAAGGCCGTAGGATTTTTAGACCCGGCCAGTCAGCATCCTGAGCCCTTTCAGAACTAAGTGCCAAGGAGGGGTGAGGCTGAGCAGCTCCATTCATTTCCCCCACTGGCCTGGTTTTGAGAGCACCAGACAAGTCCAAGAGTGTTCAGGAAATTAGAGAGCCCCCAGCCTCCCAAAGCTTCCTGTAGGCCCTAGAACAAACCTTGCTTAGTGGGAAGAGGCCCGGCTCCTCCCTCAGTGTGGAAGCGAGGCCACTTTGGGCTGCTTCACCTCCTGGTGCAGAGAAGGGAAATCCTGAGCGAGCTGCCACTTTCCTTTCAGGGTGATGGCCTCCCCGGGGACTCACTCCTGCAGCTCTGTTTGTGGCTTCTACATGGTAAGCCATCTAAGGGTAGAAATTATGAGTAGCTCGCCATCTCCAGGTTTAGGATTTTTTTATCCTGTAAGTTAGTCTGTTAATTTGTTTGTTAGTTGGTTGTGGGGAAGACGTATATGACCCGAGGATGAAAATGGGATCTGGGGGCTGCGGGTGCTTTTTGCAAAGCTATGTACTGCCCTGCTTGGGCATCAGCTGCTCAGTGTCCCTGGGACATAAACAGATAGCGTGTTTACTTGCAGAGAAATGTGCCATTGGCCAGGGAAGAGACCGCTTTTCTTTTTCTTCCCCTAAGTAATTTGAGTGTGGCATAAAAACAAACACCGTGAGTTCATTGCAGTCTTTTCTCCCCCATTTGGCATGTTCCCTCCTTGATCTGACCTGATCGGTCAAGACTGTCTTCAGCATGGCACATGGACTTTGGAAACAGGCCCCCTTGGGTTCAGATCCTGGCACACGCGGTTACTAGTCGTATTTCTGCCGCGGGGAGATGGAGACCGAAGTGTTGATCTCCTTGGGTAGCTGTGCGGGTTACCTGAGATGAGAACTGAGAAGTGCTGGAATTCAGAGGGCTGGCCCTCAGTGAACAGTGGTCACTGTCCCTTCCCCACACTGCTGCTTGGAAGGCCTGTGTGCCTGGAGGTCCCCGTGGCCGGGCCTGGCCTACCATGGGGGGCCGGCCCAAGTAAGAAGACGGGGGTGCCCTATGACATGCACCCAGCCGTTCTCAAGGAAGATAAAACAGCCATCATTTCCAGGGGGTTATGGTTCTAAAGCTCATTATTAGCAAATCAGGACCTTAAACTCACACTTACTTGGCCACTCGCCCACGCCTGTCCATGCCTGTCGAGTTGCTGGCAAAGACAGTTTTTCAGTCTTTTCTCAGAATCTCCACGTGAATGCGTTTGGTTTTGCCGCTGGCAGAAGAGTACCCCGAGACTTTTAGCAGAAGTTTCGTGACCTCACGACGGGGAAGGTGGTGCACAAATCACTCAAGTACGGCAACAGGGGATCGTGCCAAAACTGCTTTTCGGGATAGATAAACTCCAACAGTTACCACGCGGACTCAGTGATTTCCTGCGTTGGTTCTTTCCCCATTAACCCTAAGCACGGGCCCTTTGTGGCCTCTGCCCAGAGTACGTTGACCCGCCCAGAGGTGGTTTGTGGTGGGACAGCCCTGGATGCATTCGCAGGCACTGCTCCTGCCCCTCCAGGTTGTCAGTCTCCTCCCCTGAGGTGTGTTTTTCGTTTTATTCTCATTTTTGCCTTTGATTTCTGACTCGCAGCAGCTTGTCTTGAGGCCCAGATAACAGAAGAGATAACCTCACTCCCTCCGGAGGGACAGGACGGGCCGGGGAGCGAGTCCATGGCACAGGGTCGCCCTGGGCTTCAGGAAGAGGGACTTTGCCCTGGCCAGCCCTGCCCCGGCCGAGCACGTGTTCTCTGTCCCACATCTGCTGTTTGCGTTTTAAGTGCAACGGAAGACTTCAGCCCTCCCGTCAGTTACTTGACAGACGGCAGAGTTTAAGAAAGGGTCTTCACGCCCTCACACATCTTATTTCTTCATGAGGTCAGGGTTGGAGTTAGGAGTGTCCAAGGACCTAGCTTCAAAGTGACTCTTTCTTGGCACCCTGCACAGAGTAACGCTGCTCGGAGAGTATCCAGTCTGACTTGTGCCTGAAAGGATCTTTGTTTTGCAGTAGTGCTTAGTCCTGGGTCGGGAGACTGTCTGCTGGGTTCAGGAATGCAGATGGGGCCTGACCCTGAGGCTGGGTCAGTTAATGAGCAAGCAACCCCCACCGGGCTGAGGTCAGAGGAGTTCTGTCGGCCCCCCCCACCCGGCAGGCTTGGACCTCCATCGACCAGCTGGCCCTCGAGGATTCGCATGTCGAATAACAATCCTTGAGCGTGACTTCCCGGGGCCCCTCATCTTCTTGTGCTGAGTAGGTCTCCCGGTATGGGGGCTCTGGGGGGCAACTGCGCGTCCGAGTTTTCGCGTTGCATTACGGCCACGAGCACGTGCTGCAGTCGGCCGCAGTGTGCTTTTCTCTTTCCAGCATCCCAGTGCAACGTCAGCTTGAAGAAACAGAGGCACCGTGGCATCCTCAGCTCCTTCTTCTGCTGCTTCCGTGATTATAATGTGGAGGCCCCACCAGCCAGCGGCCCCAGTGTGCTTCCGCCGCTGGTGGAGGAGAACGGTGGGCTTCAGAAGGTCAGTGCCGGAGGGGACCTGTGCACTCAGCAGAGCCCCAGGAGCTGCAGGTCTGTCCCGTCCCCCCCCCCCCCCCCCCCGGTGAATATCCTGAATAAGAGCCTGGGATAGCACGTGTGCAGCCACTCCCTGTACAGCCCTGAAATTTCCACAAAAGATCATGTGTTTTGTCAGACGATGGGTCAGTCGTTCCCATTTAGCAGACGGAAGAACACATTTGATGAGAGTTGGAAGAATCACTTCACATTTTGAGAACATTCTGTCTTGGGAAGTCGGCCGCGTGAGATGGGGAGTTCAAGAACCAGTAGTAGAGAGAGAAATGGGAAGACAAATGAAGAAACAGAGGCACGGGAAAGAACCAATACTGAGTGTGAATGGATTCAACTACCTTGTTTAATAACACACGTATTTATTACACATTCTTTTATATGCAGCAAATGAAAAATCCTAAGTCAGATTTTCACAGTACATAAAGAAAAACTAGACTCCGCCCACATGCTGCCTAGTGGATGTATCTGTCCTAAACAGAGCGACTCAGAACAGTTAAAAGGGTGAGCAGAAAGACATCAGGCAAGTAGAAGGGAAAAGAGAGCAGGGATTACAACGTTAATCTCAGTCGAATTAGACTTTCAGGTAAGAATCACTGCAGGAGGCGAAGAGGGATTATTCACTGTGAAGACAGTTGAGATTTTGACGACGCAAAACCCGTAAAACTTCATGTTCCAAATAATGTGAGCGAAGGACATGAGCAGGCATGTCACAAAATAGGAAACATAGGCCAGTAAACATGAAAAAATGTTCAGTATGGCTGTTAATCAAAGAAAAGCAAACCGAAGTCTTGAGATAGCCCTTTCCACTTACCGAATTATTGAGGCTATTTGTAAAAATATTTGGATTCGGAGGAGGGTAGTGACAAAGGGGTTAGACGATATAAATCAGTTATTTGTAGCCATGTTAATTGGTCACAACTTTCTGGAAGGAAATTCAGCAATATAATCTTAAAGCCTAGAAATTATTTATTGGCATAATTATGGATTATTGAACTACAACACACTATCCAGCACAGATCATAATGTTGCAAAATTGTAAGCAACCTAATGATCAACAATAGAAAATAGAAAACCCGTAGAATAAGCCTATACTCAAATAGTATGCAACTATTAAAAATTACCTCTCGTAGGGGCGCCTGGGTGGGTGGCTCAGTGGGTGAAGCATCCAACTTTTGATTTTGGCTCAGGTCATGATCCCAGGGTCATGGGATCGAGCCCAGTGTCAGGCCCTGCACTGAGTGTGGAGCCTGCTTATGATTCTCTCTCTCCCTCTGCCCCTCCCCCCCACTCATGCTTTCTCTCTCTCTGTCTCTAAAATAAATAAACAAATAGGGGATAAAAGACTTCAATGTAGCAGGTGAGTATAAGTATATATACATAGTCCTACATGCACACACAGGCATTCAGAAGACTAGAATGATATATGCCGAAACATGAAGAGACTATCTCATACTGGTGGGATTATGTATAGGATTTTCTCTCCTCTCCTGTGCTTCATTTCTTTCTCTCTTTTTTCTTATAGCTTTTCCCAATTTTCACAAAATAAGCAGAAATCACTTTGGGGACTAGAAAGTAAATTATTTTTAAAGTACATATGAATGGAAGGAGAAGGGTTCTGGGAAGATGACAGCCTGAGCACATGGCTCTCACCGTTGAAATTCTCTCTCTGGATAAACCCGGTGAGCCTGCCAGTGGAATCCGGAAAGCGCAGTAAGGCTTCTGGTTTTCCTGACATCTCCAGGGGAAGGAGCAGGCGCGGGATTCATCCTCTCTGAGCCTCAGTGAGAAGCAGGAAGCCACCAACAGAGGAAAACGCTTGCCTCTCTTGGAGTCCTAGGACAGAGACTTGAAATGGATGGTCCCGTGAGGTCCACCGGCCAGCAAGAGCTGTGGATCCCCTCGGAAAGGGCCCGCACTACCCACTTGATGTGTGTGGTCCTTGGAGGGGCTGTACTGATGAGCTGAATTGCTTTCACTTCTTGTGCCCTAAAGCAGCCCACTAGGTGCAGAGACTTTCTTCCTGTCCTTGTGGTTTGTCAGTTTGGGCTCTGCTGGACCACAGAAACATTGCTCCTTGCCGGGCCTGGCAGTGCTCCCTCGTTTGCCACTGCGGAGAAGGTCCAAGTCGAAAAAGTACACTATGAGGCTCCCACTGAGGTAAAAGCAACAGAAGAGACAGAAGAGAACTTTAGTAGGCAACTCAGGAAAGGATACGTCAAGAAACGAATTTCGAGGACAAAAGTAACGTCTAGAACTTAAAAAAGAAATCCCATGATTTCTAAATATAAAAACTTAGTAAACAAACTGAGAAAAAGGAGAATGAGGGTGGTCACTGCTGAGGCCGGAATTAATGTTCTAGAGCAAGTGGAGAAAATATCTTTCAGTTCAGACCAGAAACACAGAGATGATCATTGTGGGAGGAGGGGGGAAGGGTAGGAAGAGGCATCGAGGAGAGCTAACATGCAAATAGGAGTGCCAGGAAGAGAAAAGGTAGTAGAAGGAATTTTTCTTGAGCTGAAAAAAAGTATGAATATGTAGATTGTAAGGGCTTTTACCAAGTAAGTATACAGTGAGATTAGTGGGGCAGGTTAGGGGAGCACATGCCTGGATGTGTGCTGTTGAACTTCTGAAATTTAGGGGCACCCGGGGGGCTCAGTCAGCTGAGTGTCCGACTTCAACTCACATCCTGATCCCACTGTTCGTAGGTTCGAGGCCCGCGCTGAGCTCTGCACTGACCGTGTGGAGCCTGCTTTGGATTCTCTCTCCCTCCCTCTCTCTGCCCTTTCCCTGCTCCCCGCCACCCCACTCTCTCCCTCTCAAAACATAAATAAACTTTAAAAAAAAATTCTGAAATTTAAGTGTGAAGAGACAATCTGGCAAGCTACCAGAACGAGATATTTTCAAAAGAAAGAGAATTACAGCAGTACCAGACTTCTCATCAACAATACTGAAAGCCAGAAGACTATGAAAAAAAATGTTACAGGCTATTGAGAGAAAAGAATTCCAGACCAAAAATTCTATACGTGACCAAGATAGCGTTTATCTGTTGAAGCAAAGGGAGTGCATTTTCAGACAGGTCATGATTCAGAGAGGGGACCGAAAGAAGCCTGGGCGAGATTGATATTCCGTTATGATACAATTATAGAAGACGTAAGAATAAGTACCACCTGTTAGGAATAGAACCGTACAAGCAGCACAGTTAGGAAATAGATCCTGAAAATTCACAAGGAGTGAAAGGAGAAATGGGCAGCAACGTGAGTCGGCCGTCAAAATTGAGAAAGGGGGAAGAGAACAAACATCAATAGTAAACCTAACATAAAGAGGAGGCATAAAACCCAAGTTCAGTGAACCAGATTCCCCTCACAAAAGACCACGACCGTATCAGATTGGCTTGACAAATTCATCTGTGTGCTGTTTCCAAGAATAGACCTGCATCAGATAGGAACGATTTTGGCAGCAAGGAAAAGAAAACTGAGAAATAATAGCTTAAACAAATAGGGGATTATTTTCTCACATAAAAAGCCTGAGTCTGGCAGTTGCCGGGGTTTGTTTAGGTGCCCGATGATGCCGTCAGGGACCCAGGTTCTTTCTGTTCTTCCGTCTTTCCGTTTTTCCGCTCCACCGTCCTTGACGCGGTTGCCCTCATCCCCATGCTTGTTTATTATCCCAGAGTCACAGGCTTCAGACAGCATATCCACATCCGAGGGAAGAAGGCGGGGAGGAGTACCCCCACCTAGGCCGCTTGTATGGGAAGTCAGTGCTCTCACAGAAAACCCCAGGGTACGTCTCCTTCTGTCTGCATGGCCAGAACTTTTGTCACACAGCTACCCTCTGGCAGCAAGGGAAGGGAGGCCCGAAAGGGGAAGACTTTAGACTGGCCTATTCCCGCCCTCCGCAGAATCAGAGCTCTCTCACAAAGGAGAAAGGAGAAATGGCTGCTGGGTCAACGTGCTAGTCGGCGTGGGCTCGGTTAGGCCGTAGGCACAACCCCCAGACCTCAGAGGCTGCAAACGGTAAAAGTCTGGTTTTCACTCACGCTACACGTTGATCGTGGCTCAGCTGTGGCACTTGTCCAGTAGATCTATAATGTGAGCCACCTGTGTTGTTTAAATTTTTCTAGTAGCCTCATTCTTAAAAATATTTCTTAAGAGTTGAAATTGCTCTTAATAATACATTTGATTTAACCGAAGACCTCCAAAACATTATTTCAACATGTAATCGATAGAAAAAAAACTGTCAATGAGATAAAATTTATACTCTTGCTATCTTACTAATTCTTCAAAATCTGATATGTATTTTATACCTATAGCGCATCTTAACTTAGCTCTAACCACCTTTTGACAGGGTCGGTAGCCACACGTGACTCATAGCTACCGCCATCAGATTGCGTAATGTAGCTCATCCTCATTCATGGACTCAGACTGAGGAAGGCCCCATCTTTTTGCTTTCGCCGTTGCCATAGCAGGAAAAGGGAGTGTGGTGAATCACACTGGCTCTTAAAGTCTTCACTCAGAAGTAACATGCCTTGGGGTGCCCGGGTGGCTCAGTCGGTTGAGCATCTGACTCTTGATCTCAGCTCAGATCATGCTCTCAGGGTTCGAGCCCCACATTGGGCTCCATGCTGGGCATGAAGCCTACTTAAAAAAAAAAAAAAAAAAAAAAGAAGTCACGTGCCTCATTTTAACTTACATCTTCTTGGCCAAAGCAATTCACATAACTATGCTTAACTTCAAGGAACGTGGAAGTGCAGTCCTACCGTGTGCCCAGAAAGAAAACTGGAATTACTCTGACAGTAGATGACTAGTAGTTTCTGACCCAACGTCTAATATACGGTGGTTTTTAAAAGATGGAAAATAGATGGGCAAAATGGAAAAAGCAGATAAGATAACCAGAAAGCAAAGGTGACAAAATTGGTATCAGACAGGGGCGCCTGGGTGGCTCAGTCGGTTGAGCGTCCGACTTCAGCTCAGGTCATGATCTCACGGTTCGTGAGTTCGAGCCCCACGTTGGGCTCTGGGCTGATGGCTCAGAGCCTGGAGCCTGCTTCCGATTCTGTGTCTCCCTCTCTCTCTGCCCCTCCCCCATTCATGCTCTGTCTCTGTCTCAAAAATAAACAAACATTAAAAAAAAAAATTAAAAAAAAAAATTGGTATCAGACAAACTTCGAGGCCAAAAACAAACAAGAGAAAGAGGGACGTTTTCTAATGATAATAGGTCTGATACATCAAGTGTGTAATAGCCATAACCTTTGTATACTAATCAACAATATAGACAAATATGTAGAAGAAAACCACTTAAATACGATAAAAAACTGTCTTCTAGAAATACAGGGTGCCTGGCCAGCCTCATTAGTATAGTGTGCGACTCTTGATCTCAAGAGTTGTAGCTTTGAGCCCCGTGTTGGCTGTAGAGATTACTTAAAAATAAAATCTTTGGGGCGCCTGGCTGGCTCAGTCACAAGAGTATGTGACTCTTGCTCTCGGGGTTGTGGGTTCAAGCCCCACACTGGGTATAGAGATTACTTAAATAAATAATATTTTTTTAATAAAATAAAATATTTAATAAATAAATACAGCAAGCCACATAGGAAAATCTCTGGCAGTTTCTGGCTAATGTAAGAAGATAAGAAAATGAAACAATTGATATAAATATGAAAAACATTGGAGTTTAGCTTTATTTGCATATGACACGATTATTTACATAGAAACCCCAAAATACTTCAAAAAATGGAATCATTAAAAGGTTTTGCTCTGGTAGCTCTTAATTATAGAGAAATGTATTAGGTTTCTAGATAAGACTTAAACTTTATATAGACGAAATAATGTCGAAGAATAGCTGAGAAAATTTTGGGAAAAAATCATGAAAAGATGACTTCCCTTAACCTTACTCTACATTGGTGTGGAAAAACCTATTCGTGGAATTTATATGATGAGATTCCACTGTAAACCCTGTTGCGGCCCCAAATTCTAACGTGTTCCCTCGGTGAGCTTTCCTCGGACTCTCCCTCCCCCAATTTAAATCATTGCTTTAGAGAGTCGCCATTAGCAAAAGGACCATCGTTGGTACCCTAGGCCTGTGAAGGATTCAAACAAAGAGAAAAATCACTGCTGTCTTGGTACAAGTTTTAATTTAAAAATTGTATTTGCCGGGGCGCCTGGGTGGCGCAGTCGGTTAAGCGTCCGACTTCAGCCAGGTCACGATCTCGCGGTCCGTGAGTTCGAGCCCCGCGTCAGGCTCTGGGCTGATGGCTCGGAGCCTGGAGCCTGTTTCCGATTCTGTGTCTCCCTCTCTCTCTGGCCCTCCCCCGTTCATGCTATGTCTCTCTCTGTCCCAAAAATAAAAATAAAAAACGTTGAAAAAAAAATTTTAAAAATAAAAATAAAAATAAAAATTGTATTTGCCTAGGTGAAATGGCATGAGAAAATGGCGGCGTACCTCTGGCAGGTTTCTTGGAGTAGCTGGCTGTATATATGAGAGAATAAAGGCCTTTCAAGGCAATTCTCTGGCAGAGCTAGGCTTACCCGGACTCAGTATTCATTCCTGGACTTCTTCACTTACGTTTGTCACAATTGCTTTCCAAAGAATTAACTCTAAGTAATGCATCATTTGCATTGCACTTACTAGTCGGTCTGTAAGACCAGACCCCACAGAAAGAACCTGTCAAAGTGGGGCAGCTACTGCCTAGAGGACCCTCTGCCCTCCCTCTCACTCACCTTGGTCAGGACAACTGGAACACAGCCCAGGCACATTAGACGTGGAAGCTGGTTCTAGGCCCATCTCTACCGCTGGCCCCCAGCTCTCCCTGCCTCTTGGAACTCAGCATGCCAGAAGCAGAGAGAAGGCTGTGGACAGAGTGCAACAGGTGGCATCTAGGGTTCTATCCACATTACGTATTCGCTTTGTCCTGGAGAAATGCTTCAGCAGCAGTGGCCTAGAGTGGCAACCATTGCCTCCATCACAGTTAACAACCTGGACCTGCACGCCAGTTGCCCAAAATAAAAGGGTGTGCAGCCCCTGACGAGAGGCAAGAAGAAGTCAGCTCCCAGGAGACCCCAGTGGCCCAGACCACGGAGGACTAATCAGGGAGAGGACAGAGGAGAGGGATTGCTGAACACTCCCTAATACGTGCATACCCCATGCACGCGCGCAAACTTCCGGGGTGATTTTCCAGCCCAAACATCTGTCCAGAATAGCACCTTCGGTCCTAGCCTGTGTTTTGCCAAGCCCTTCAGGTATTTGCTGTTGTTATCTCTTCCTTCACTGATGTGCTCATCTTATCTGAAGGTACACCTGTGTGTTGGGCTGTTTGTAGCCTCCCACTAGTGCAGTGCTCCTCACTTAGAGATGATTTTGCCCCCTAGAGAACATCTGACAACATCTAGAGACATTTTCGATTGTCGCTCCAGGAGTTCTACTGGCATCCGGTGGGTAGAGGCCAGGGATGCTGTGGAACATCTTACAATGCTCAGGACAGCCCTCGCAGCAAAGAGTTACCAGGCCCAGAATGTCAGTAGCTCCAGGGTTGAGAAACTCTCCTCTGTCGTGACCCAACAGGCTTGTGAGCTTCTGCTTAAAGTCTCCCCACCAAGAGCAGCCACCTCCTAGATCCAGATGTTGGGAGTAATATTACTTAAGAGCTTGTGAAGTGAACTTCTCTGCAGAAGTTCTTAAAAATGGATTTGATTTGTTTGCACCTTCGTGTTGGAGAGCAGCACAGCTCTGCCTTGAATAATGGCAGAAGGCAGTTTAGGATCCTTAAGGCAAGCCCCAAGTGTCCTGAAAAAGGAAAGAGCCATCAAGAGGATCTCGAGAGGAAACAGGAGTTGCTGTTACTCGGCAGAGGTGGTAACTAGGGCTGCAGATGATCAAGAAGTTGCTAACTGGTGTTTAGAGTCAGAGCAGAGCCCAAAGAGGTGCCAGCCACCTGCCTTTGTCAGCAATCTGGTTTGACCCCTTCCCATGAGACCCTGGTCACAAGCGACGCCCTCGGTAAAGATGGATACACTTTTCACAATAGTTCCATGTGGGAGACCAGGAAACAGTCTCCTATCTCCTCATCAGGAACTGTGATGCTGGTATTTATTGCCTCCCATCCTTCCATCTAAAAACGAAGAAACAGAAACTGGAACTGCTCAGTGGAGATAACGGAGAAGAAGTGTTCTTTTTTTAGCATTTATTAATGATGCTAAAATAAAATGTTTTGGAGTGCCTGGATGGCTCGGTCGGTTAAGCATCCGATTCTTGATTTCTGCTCAGGTCATGATCTCACAGTTTGTGAGTTCAAGCCCTGCATTGCACTGACAGTGTGGAGCCTGCTAAGGATTCTGTCTCCCTCTCTCTCTGCCCCTCCTGTGCATGCGCTCTCTCTCTCTCTCTCTCGAAATAAATAAATAAGCTTAAAAAAAATAAAAATGAAATGTTTCCATCAACCGGGTTTGGAATGGCTGGCATTCCAGGGTTGCAGAATGGGTGAGGCCCCACTTTGAGGCCTGAATTTTCTTAACACTCCCTGCAAATACAGTTTCTGTTCCCCTTAAAGGGGACTCTGTCTCCCTTCTGTCCAGTCCTCCTCTAGAAGAAAACCTGGAGTGACCAGGGGATTCCTTGTAATCTGATAAACTAGTGTTCCTTCCTCTACATATTGTATTGACTTAAGGCTTAGTCTTTTTAGGGAATAACTAACTTAAAAACAAGAAATAAGGCAGTTACTAGAGGGATTAATGGATCAAAGTAGTATATGGGATTTTGTGTTTATTTTTCAATTAAGGATTAAATTCCTGGGAGTAAGGGAGGCACCATTTAAATAAGCAAGATTAGGGGCACCTGGGTGGCTCAGTAGGTTGAGCGTCTGACTTCGGTTCAGGTCACGATCTCACCCTTCGTGGGTTCGAGCCCTGCCTCGGGCTCTGTGCTGTCAGCCTGGAGCCTGCCTCACATTCTGTATCTCCCACTTTCTCTCTGCCTCTGCCCTGCTTGTGCTCTCTCGCTCTCAAAAATAAATAAGAAACATTAAGAAAAACATTTAAACACGCAAGATTAATGAGCCTCAGGAACCCGGCCTGGTTTGTCAGGGGTGGGGGTGTCTGGGAGGCAGAGTGGAGCCCAGTGCCCTAATTGGAAAATCGTTGGGTTCCTCCTGTTCATTGAACACCACCAGGGTGCAGAGAACAGGAAATCATAGGGCTGCCGTACTCAAGAGTGCTTTGAAGTTTCTTTTGAGTATATGATCTGCTTACTTCTCTTCAAACCTGACAATGATTTCTTTTTTCTTTTTCCTTAGGGTGACCAGAGGCAGGTCATTCCCATACCAAGTGTATGTATATTTATCAAATTTTATTTAAACACGTGTAGAATCTTGTAGCTTTGGGCCTACTAATATAAATGGTTATTTAAATGTTCTTGCATACATTGAGTTTTAGCATATGGTACAAACAACTCTGTTCTGTTGAAAAATGAAGCTACAGGGGCGCCTGGGTGGCGCAGTCGGTTAAGCGTCCGACTTCAGCCAGGTCACGATCTCGCGGTCCGTGAGTTCGAGCCCCGCGTCAGGCTCTGGGCTGATGGCTCGGAGCCTGGAGCCTGTTTCCGATTCTGTGTGTCCCTCTCTCTCTGCCCCTCCCCCATTCATGCTCTGTCTCTCTCTGTACCAAAAATAAATAAAAAGCGTTGAAAAAAAAAAAAAAAAAAAAAAAAAAAAAAGAAAAATGAAGCTACATTTTAAACTGTGAGTAGAAGGTTTCTCAGGAACAGCAGGACAACCAGCATCTAGTCACCAAATTCTCACCTTTCCTTTCTTTCTGCGAAGGGCCTCCAAGCTAAGGCGGCCTGCTGCCCTTCCCCACCCCCAGCACCTCAGCCCCAGCTCCATAGACTGGGAGAACAAACTTTTGCCCAGACGTAGGATTCTGCAGCAGGCTGTGTCCCAGGGGGCTCCTCCAGCCCATGTCCTGGGTGAGCAGACCGTCTCTGACTTACTCAGCAGGGTCAGTAGCTTGGCCTTGGCTCTAAGATCAGAAAAAAATTGCCCCAATTGTATTCCCTGAACTTGAAGCTGTTCCAGCTGGGCACTCCTGTGGGCCACCATTTCTCTCTCCAGCCTCGGAATCTGGGAGAGGAGCCCACCAGTGGTCAACGTCAGCACGGGTCACCCCTCAGACATCCACTGTCCCCACTGTCCCTGCTCTTCCTCCTGCTCTGACAGCAAGAGCCATTTAGCCTGAGGCTAAGCCAGCAAGAAACAGACCAGTGACTGACTCTCCAAAGAGACTTGCGCCAGAGATGTCCGTATCCAACAGACCTTTTAAACAGTCCTGTGTCCTTGTGGAAGGATTTAGATTTTAAAAGATGTCCATAAATTGATACTTTAATCCCTAAAGAGTCTCTGATTCAGATTGTTTGATTCACATCTGTGCATCTAACTTTCCTTGGACTTTTTTATCTCACAGAGAAGAATGGATTTCATTAGTACAGGTTGACTCCAAATTTGGTAATGAGTGTCACTTACAAAATAATAAATTGCCCCCTAATTTTTTGATAATTCCATTTTTCTCAGGACTTTAACTCTCCATTGATTAACAAGTTTCAATGGTTTGTGGAGTAGTTCTGACTTCACCAGCATGCCTGGAAGTCAGGCTTTGTCAGGAAGACCGACTTTATTCAAAAAGATTGATCAGGCAGCAGGGCTTCTCATCTGGTGTTTGAGTAGGATACCTAGTGGGATTGTTACCAGAGGTCTCCTTCTAACCGTTATGCAAAGTAATTTCATACATTTCTTCCTACAAGATACCTACATGAAATAGATGACAGGTGCCACCTCTCCCCCTACCTGTGATACTCCCATAGCACTGGTTTTTCTCAAAGTTCATTAAGTGCCAAACCAAGCATTTGTCAGGGTAAAACTCTGCCGAGGAAAATGACCCTTTCCCCACAAATCTCAACACATTCTAGAATCCCAGAACGAGATAGCCAAGGGGAAAAAGATCCCTTATATAATTTAGTGCGGTGTTAGATCAATACACTGCTGGCTCCTTCCTACAAATAAGAGTCTAGGTCAGGCCTCGTGAATCTCTGAAATATCTTGCAGAAAAACAAAGCCTAGCTCAAGTAACTTGCATCATTGAGTGAGAGCTTCCAGAAAAGCAGTCTACTGACGGGCATGCACAACTGAGCCCAAGTCCATCTGGAGTCCAGTTCAGCCCCAGGATTCGAGACTTGGGATCCCCTGCAGAATCTGTACGCACATGGCAAGGCCGCAAGTCACATAAATGAAATAGCCGTGCCCTTTCTGGATCACAGGGGACCTGGTGGGTGCTGGGAGCCCCTGTGAGCTTGGGGTGCCGTACTGTAGGGCCAGAAATCCAGGCTTGTGCTGATCCCAAACCAGGGCCTACAGCCTCTTGGAAGCTGTTTCCAGGCCCTGAAGGTGAAAGGTACCCCTGAGCCTGTGGGTGCCCAGTGTAGTTCTGGCTGGAGCCCACTCCCCCCCCCAACCCCAACCCCACCCCCACATCTCTGCTTCCCACCATGCCCCTCTTATTTCATTGTCATGCTACTCTCTCAATGTGTGCAGCTTTGGTCTTTTGAGTTTTTACTAAGCAATAATTCAAGCTCATAGTTGTAAAAAATACTGTAAGAATAAAGCAGAAAGAAGAAAAAATCTCCCAACACGGTCCTAATCCCTGAAATAATCACTTTTAATATTTGTTATGTATCCTTCTAGAAATTTTCTAAATAAACACAACCATATTGACACAAATGAGAATTTTGCAAGGTATTTTTTTGCTTTAAACAATATACTTTGAACATCTTTCCAAATATCGGTGCATAGTGATCTGCCTCATTGTTTTACTCGTCCTTGATGGTGTTTACTTTGTTTCTACTTCTCAACTATTACTAATACTTCTCTTGGGAACATTCCTGTGCATGTTTCCTGTGCATAAACATGTGTATGTTTATGGACTTGAGTTATAGTATCTGTTGTGATCAGGATATAACTTACATCTTGGGTAGATTAAAGCCAAATTGTCCTCTGAAAGCCTGACTTACATTCCCACCAGGAGTGTGTGGGATTGCCCGTTCCCTTATCAGAAATGACAATAATCAAATATTTAATTTTTGCTGATCTGTGAGCAAAGAATAGTGTATCAATTCATTGCTTTGATTTGCATTTCTTTATGAATGAGTATGAACATCTTTTCACGGGTTTATTGTCCATATGTCTTTCTGCCTCCCTATTCATTCCTTTTAGAGTTTATACTGTTATCTTTTTAATTTCAAGGAAATTAGGACTTCCCCCCCCCAATTTATGGTATATCTTTTGGCCTCGTTTATAATCATTTTGGCCACAAAGAAGTTTAATTTTATACAGGCGAATGTTTTAATCTTATCCCTTATGGCTCCTGGTTTTTTATGTCACACTTAGAAAGATCTCCCCACTCTATGACTGTGACCCATATTTTCTCCTAGCGTTTTAATGGTTTTATCTCTACACTTAAATCTGTGATCCATCTGGAATTCACGTTGGTGTAAGGCGTTAAGTAGTGATCCGGCTTTATTGCCTTTTCCGAGTGGCAAGTCACATGTCTCGACACTATTTATTGATTAATCCATCTTTTGTACACCTGTTGAAAATGACATTTTTATCTGGACTTGATGTTATAACATTCCACTTGATAACGTTTGTTGCCCAGCCGTCAGCTGGGATTTGGGGCCCTCCACACATCTTATTGGAAGCCTCGTGGGCTATCCAATAATAAAAGTCAGGTAGTAAAGGATAAGGGAAAGAAGCAGAGGGCCAGCTTTAGAATCCCCTGAAGTTTGGGTGGCCTTGGCTGAAGGTGAGAGTTCAAATGCTTTGGCCCCAGCAAGGAATGCGGAATGTGACTGGGGCTGTGACCCGATTCCTCCCATTGCTGCTCTTGGAGGAATCTCACTCTCGATGCTCACGGTGCAAGGTTGACAGTGTAGCTGAGTCACGACGGTGTGAGAGGAGAATAGGAGGAGAAATGAGTTTTCTAGCAATTACATTTCTGCTCTGTGTGCCTAAGCCTGTTAGTAAACAGTAGTATACTTTTTTCCCACCGAACCTTATGGAGAACCTATCGGCAGAACAACGATTGTGATTAAAAATGGTCTAGAGTTTCCTTCGCCTCCTCCCGCAGAAGCCCTGAGACCTCTGCCCTCAGCTCTGAGGCTTGGGGAGCACAGTGTGCAGACTGTGGGCCTGGGACTCTTATGTGCAGAAACCCCAATCTAGTGTGCCAAGAACGTTTCCGCCTCTAAGACCTGTGAGGGTAAGTGGGATGGGTGCCCCGGGAACCTGAGAGTTAACTATTCATGGCTGCCAGTTCACTACCGAGGTTGGAAAATTCCAGATCTTCTCCCAGGAAGAGAACTGGAATGAATGCCCTTCCTAAATCTTAGAGGGCAAACCAAGATTCCTTCCCCCCCCCGCCCCCCCCCCCCCCCCCACATTTTTGCTCCCTACCCTCACCCTCTCCATTCCCCTGGCAGTGTCCTCCGTGTACTTTGGAGCAAGACTTGGTTTGTATGAAAAGGCTCTTCTTGATGTAACTGGTGTCTCTCTTGTTCTCCAGTTTTTTGATGGCCTGGGAGAAAATTTGCCCCAGGACGTTTTTAGTTAATAATTCAAGCATCACCTGAACAGATCAATTGAAGTAACAAAGCACTATTGCAATTATATAGTGTCCTTGCGTGTGCCAAGGACACACCTGTCCAGAAGAATTTTTACCAGCGGTCCGAGGAATTTGCATTAATCTAAAGCCAAGCTCTCAGAGAAGCTGTGTGTGTTTAGGAAGCGGGGCTGAGGGTTAACGGAACCCTCCTTACCCATTGTCCCCAGCCCCGCCTTGTTCTCTGCAGCACAAATGCTAAATCAGTAGCTTACTTATGAGGAGTCTCACCCTTCTCCCTCTTCTCTCTCTTCTCCCTCTTCTCTCTCTTCCAGTAGTACCTGAGGTCTTTTCTGTCCTGTTAACTCAGAGAGTGCTTGCAAAGTGTCGGTTAAATATGCTCAGAAAGTAATTTTTATTCTCAGGTCCAGAAAATAACTGAGCCGCTTTTGGCAGATCTTTGACGTTTTCAGATCTGCTAGGGACGGAATCATTTCCATCCCTAGAGCCTTATTTCCCAGGCGAGCAATTACATAAAGTTTAAATGTTGTTTTAGTATATAAATGCATAGAGACTGGACAGACATGCACCGAACTGAAAAGAGGGGCACCCGGGAGAGGAATGGGGAGCAGGGAAAAGGAAATAGTTGTCTCTTGCGTGCCTGTATTCTTTACAATGAGAATGTGTCTTTATTACATAATCGTGTGATAAGAAATTAAATTTTATTCTGGTCACAAGCATGCTTTCTGCTATGGCCCAAACAACAGAAATAGCTCAAACCCTCTTTATTATGTTCACTTACAGAGCTCACCATATTCTCCCTTTTTAAAACACTGAATACAAAACTTCTTCTTGCGAGTTTATTGTAATGTTTCTAGCACCCTGCTTGCTTGCTGATTTATAGTGAAAGACAGAATCCTTTTTAGGACCCTGAATCCCATGTCCCATGTCCAAGGTGCATCTCCTCCCGGTGCTACTGGGAGTACTGGGGAGGGAATACTGCTTGGTGAACTTTAATTAGAGCCAAGGGAGTTGGGAGGACATGAAGGCTTTTTCTTCTAGATGATGTTGGACAGGAGGAAACACCCACTGGAGAGAGCCCCTATCGAATTAGAATCACCACTCAGCCCTAGACCAGTTGATCGTCACGCTTGCAAATTTACCTACTCGGTTGACTTCCTGTGTTCCGTTCACTACGGAACCAGCTAAAGTCCAAAATTAACCCCGGATCTTGACTAATATTCACTGTAACCTCCCGTCTCCCCTCCTCCAAAAAAGGAGATAATCCATTCAAAAGGGAATACTTCTTGATTTCATTTTTTTCTTGTTTCGTTTTGGGGTTTGTTTTGATAAGCTAAATTTTCTGTTCTTCAGTGGCTAGGGACACAGTTTTTTTGTGTGTGTTTTGTTTTGCATTAAATGTTGAACAGAGTTTGACCTTCTTCCAGGAGAGAAAATTAGCCAGTTAACATTGGGTACGGAATATGCCACAAAGTAGACTAAAGTGCTTGGAATCACTTCTAGAATGAGGCAAAACCCAAAGAAATAAAACTCTAAATCACGAATGACTTTGGCTGCCGATATCCAGCAGCTTATTAACTCTTTACAACCTCTTTACCACAAGATTAGAGTCAGCTACTACAAAGACATAATAGGTTTTCTGATCCACAAACACCATGTGGATTAAAGTATAACCTCAGAGACTGAGGATCCAAGGGGTAAGTGCTACCTTCACTCAGTACTGCAGTGGGGTGGACACAAGTCAGGGCCCTGAACCTGGACCACTTTTATTTCTGTTTTCTATTATTGGAAGTCCGTTTGGATTGTGCTTTGCTCGTGGATCCATAGGTCCTCTTCAAGTTTCTGAAAATTGTGCTCGTTAAAACAAACCAGCAAAAAACCACTGTGGTTCCAGTATAGCTGTAAAACGTACTTCTATACCACAGGGAACTTCAGACAAAAACGATCCCCAGGAAATGGGCCCGCGTAGTTAGAATAGCTAATATAATTGAGTATTTATTTTGTGTAGCCCATTTTAATAATAACAGTAGCCACCATGTATCTACCAGGCAGAACACTGGGCATTTTACCACAGTCACAGCTGAGAGCAACAGCCTTCCATGGCAGGTAGTACTATCCCAATTTACAGCCAAGAAGAGACAGATCTGATACTCACACCCTGACTTGTCTGGTTCCAAAACTGAGGCCCTCCAATAGCCATTCAGATAACGGCACATTATTTATTAAAACTTCAGTTGTAAACTACGTAGTCCTACTGTTTTTAATAACATCCCATGATGTGCTTAATCAGGCATTTACATGTCTGATCTCACTTATAACCTCGCTGACAACATGATACGGCGATAAGGGGATTGATTGGTTGGTACGTGTTCTACATAAAGGTAATAATACTGATTTTTTTTTTTTTCACTTTAGCCACCAGCTAAATACCTCCTTCCAGAGGCGACGGTGCTTGACTATGGAAAGAAATGTGTGGTCATTGATTTAGATGAAACATTGGTGCACAGTTCATTTAAGGTAAATCAACATAAAAAGCAATCCATAACCTTTGTGATTTTGGTCACGGTGTATTGGAAAAGGAAAAATAGAAAGGATGACATCACTGTTCATGAAGAAATCCCAGTAATAGTTGCTTATTACCTCCGGTGAACATTAACTCGAGGAGTTAAATACTACCTACTTAGTTTGGTGGGAAATGCTGGGCTGCCGGTGTCACTGAGACCCCATTCTTACCTATGAGGTTTGAGTTTTCCAACCCTCCAACCCCTGCAGAAATACTTCTCGGATGGCAAAAGGCCATCAATGTGCCAGTGCCCCAGGACACCACCGTGTGTTTGTGAAGGTAGCTAGAGTGCTGTATGTCTTATTGGAAGGGGCAGGGGAGGCACTGTTAAAACTGTCAAGCAACCTGCTGTCTTGGAAGTTTCCCCAGACCAATTTTTGAAAGATGTCCAACTCTGAAGAAGAGCATCAGACAGTCTCGTCTCGTGTCTGCCTCGTTCCTCACTCCATCCCCTCCCTGCCAGAATGACAGCACAAGTTATGAATTACCAAAGGGCCTCCGTGGGGAAATGGCTGTGGCTACGCTATTCAGAAATGACTTCATGAACCATCTCTCCATTTTTTGAAACGAGACAGGTTTTTTAAAAGAGGCAAATGAGGGGCGCCTGGGTGGCTCAGTCGGTCAAGCGACCGACTTCGGCTTGGGTCACGATCTCGCGGTTTGTGGGTTCGAGCCCCGCGTCGGGCTCTGTGCTGACAGCTCAGGGCCTGGGGCCTGCTTCGGATTCTGTGTCTCCCCCTCTCTCTGCCCCTCCCTGCTTGTACTCTGTCACTCTCTCTCTCAAAAATAAATAAACATCAAAAAAAATTTTTTTTAAGGAGGCAAATGATGAGGGGTGCCTGGGTGGCTCAGTCAGTTAAGCATACAACTCTTGGTCTCAGCTCATGTCTTGATTTTAGGGTTGTGAGTTCAGGCCCAGTGTAAAGCCTACTGAAAGAAAAAGAAAGAAAGAAAGAAAGAAAGAAAGAAAGAAAGAAAGAAAGAAAGAAAGAAAGAAAGAAAGAAAGAAAGAAAGAAAGAAAGAAAGGAGGGAGGGAGGGAGGGAGGAGGGAGGGAGGGAGGGAGGGAGGGAGGGAGGAAAGAAAAAGAAAGAAGGGAGGGAGGGAGGGAGGGAAGGAAAGAAGAAAGAGAAAGAAAGAAAGAAAGAAAGAAAGAAAGAAAGAAAGAAAGAAAGAAAGGAGGGAGGGAGGAAGGGAGAGAGGAGGGAGGGAGGGAGGGAGAGAGAGAGAGAGAGAAAGAAAGAAAGAGTGAGGGAGGGAGAGAGAGAAAGAGAAAGAAAGGAGAGAGAGAGAGAAAGAGAAAGAAAGAAAGAAAGAAAAGAGAAAGAAAGAAAGAAAGAAAGAAAGAAAGAAAGAAAGAAAGAAAGAAAGAAAGAAAGAAAGAAAAAGAAGAAGAAGAAAGGAAGGAAGGAAGGAAGGAAGGAAGGAAGGAAGGAAGGAAGGAAGATAGATGGATAGATAGAGGCAAATGATGAAAAAGCTTAAAAATAGGGCATCTGTGTGTTGGAAGGAAGAAGTAGGGTCCTGGTCCTGTTTTTCTCGGGGTACTTCTGGAGATGAGCTGCTCCACTATCACTGGCCAGTTTGATCCCATTCCTCCTTGTACCCCAACCCGTGACACCCCTTACCTTGCGGAGAGATATGAAGGCACCCTCCATGGTTGGGGGGCGTGGGGGGTGTCTCACGTGAACCAGTCATTCCTTGACCATTGCAGGGGACGTTGGAAGAGCCATCAAATTTACCTGAAGACGTTTCTGTCAGAAACATCCTTCCTTATGCCTGCTTCTCACTAAACAGAAGCCTTCCTTGATAGGACAAGGCCAGGCGGTTGTCTGTGAGTCCTTTGGGAGAGTAGAGAAGGAAACGTACTCTATCTAGCAGTGAGACAGGCCACTGGGACCTGGAGATACCACCTCATTCCCCAGCACCCTGAGGGCCCTTCCAGGATTGGTCCCCTGGTTGCCATGACCTTATGTCCCAGCTCAGCTCTGAACAGCACTGGAAGCCTTTTCTCCCCTGTGGGCAAGTTGCTCAGGACTTTTCAAAGGCCTCTGGAGGAAAGCCCTTTGGAGCAGGGGTTATTTGCCATTTCAGCCTGGACAGCTTCATCCCAGGCTCTGGGAGTGTGGGCAATGCTGACCAGACTACCCGAAGCTATGGAGGGTTCCTGACTCCAAAGGCAGGACCTTAACAGCCCCTGATGTCTCCAAGGCCTGCTCAAAGAGCATTATACAGAAGCTGATGTGAACAGCGTCTCTTCATTTCTTCCCTCCCTGGCTTGCCTATATTTGCAAGCAGAATATCCTTTATTGTAGGGGCGGGGGGGGGGGGGGGCGCTATTCAAATATACTTAACATACAGAGTTATATTAGTTTCAGGTACACGACACAGTGATTCAACAATTCTATACGTTTCTCAGTGCTCATCAAGATACATGTACTCTTTCTTTTTCATCACAAAGGAGATTTTTTATTTGTCACCATTAAATGTCTGAATTTTAAACAGATTCTTACAGGCTCTTACCCATCAGCTCATTCAACGTTAGCACCGGTCTCAGCCCCAGTAACTTTTCCAGAAGTACCACCTTCAAACCATGAAGCTTCATGAGCTTTTCCAATTCAAACCTGGGCTTCTTCGGCATTTTTACTTATCTTTTCTTTTTTTTTTTTAATTTTTTTTAATATTTAGTTTTGAGAGAGAGAGAGTGCGAACAAGGGAGGGGTTGCAGAGAGAGGGAGATACAGAATCGGAAGCAGTCTCCGGGCTCCGAGCTGTCAGCGCAGAACCCGACTCGGGGCCCGAATTCACAAACCTGAGATCATGACCCGAGCTGAAGTCAGACACTTAACCGACTGAGCCACCCAGGTGCCCCAGCATTTTTAGTTTTCTAATGAAGACATCACGGGGTGGATAAATAGACTGACAAGCCTTTTCTGTGTCTTTTCCGATGCTGTCCGGAATCAATTTATTGACCAGTTCTTTCAAGTCATTTGCACCTCTCGGGTCATGATTTCCACCATCTTTTTCTGAACTCAGCGGACCTATTGGTGCTGAGTGTAAGAGATCTTCTGAATCTGATTGTTGCTTTTTTTTTTTTTTAATAGCAAAACCAACACAAAACAGACAAAGCAAGTAACCATCAGTAGTCTTGACATCAATATGAGTTACAATCATAGTCTGCCGTTTTTTGACCATGGAGCACACTTTGTCACGGGAAAGATCCATGCCATGGATGTTAGGCAGTTTTTGCCCTGAACGTCCTCAGTAATTAGGTTGAATTTTCTAAATGCAACTTCATCCTTCCGCAGATGAGCAGGGCTCACTTCAAAAACACGACCCTTGAGGCCATCAGATGCAGTTTCAGTTCCTTGAGTCCTCGTGACTACTGTTTTTCCAGGATTTCTTATATTAAATGTAGCTGGTGCTTTCACATCCTACCAATCTTTCTTAGAAAATGGTTCGACCACTTTCTTCGTGGCTGCCTTTTTGCCACCTTTCACAAGGTGCTTATTCTTGCCCACTGCCATGGCGCTGCTCAGGGTGCCAAAGGCCAGGTATGTGTGCTCTGAATCTCCTTGATCTATTTCACCCATCCTTCCACCCACCTTCCCTCTGGCAACTGCCTTTATTGTACAGTTTTTAATGTTCTGGGGCATTTCAGAGGCCTTGGAGAATCTGAAAGCTGTGACCTCTCTTGAGATCATACAACTGTAAACCTACAACTGTTTCACACAGAGGCTCTTAGACCCAGGTTAAGAACGATGGCTTGGCATGGCCTCCTTTACATAGCACGTAAGAAGAAACCGAGGCTGAGGCTTGATTTGAGCTGGGGAATGGTTGTTTTCTTTTAATATACTCTATGGAATATGATTTTGCAATCTAATAATGCCTTGTTAGAGTTTCTTCCTTCATGATTTTGTATTTTGTTGTGGAATTATAAAATACTGAACTCATCCTTGGCCTTCCAACCGCAAGAGTGAATAAACTGTAATCTTAAGCTTCAGGTACTCTATTGAGTGCTTAGCAATGGTTCTGTGTTCTAGTATTTTCTGTTTACTTAGCAAAGAACATTGCATGTGTGTATGATGATGGGCTTAATAAAAGCAGACCCCAGTTCAGATTCTGACCAGAGACTCTGCCCTGCACACCCCTGTCCGCACCCCTGCCCAATAGCCACCGCACACCTGCTGTCTCCCCCTATTTGTCCCAGGGGTTTGTGTTCTGAGTCTCTTGGGCCTGTTCATTGGAGTAGTTGCTACCTCATAATAATCTGCCGAAATAATCATGTTTGCATTTTAAGTATCATTAGTATTGTCAAAGAGTTACTTTAAATAGGCTTAAGTTTGTGGCTGTGCTGGGGTATTGTGTTACTTAGAACAGAGCAATCGAGGGTGGGTCGGCTCTCCCCACTGCCCAGGGCAGGAGACGGTGCCAGGCAAGGCGGAAATCACTGCTGCTCAGGACCAGATGGAGCCATAGGCACACATCAGACCCTTTACCGCAGCTGTGGAAGAGAGGAGAAACGAAGGTCCAGAGGGAAAGGAGCCGAGGCCGTGGCCTGTGACCTCTGATTTCACCTCACGTCTGTGGCCCTGCTTTGTGTCCTGTGCTCAGCATCTCCTGCCCAGCAGCCCATCACAGGGCAGCTTACATCCGTGGGTCCAATACAAATCAGTTTCCCCCCAAGTCGCAAGTCCTCTGGGACCACTGGGCTCTCACCTCCTCCCCCTGGTGGCCAGTACTGGTTCCACACCATGTGGCAGGGCTCTAGGCGAGAACTGGAGTTTCTGAGGAGCCCCATTCTCTGGCCAGGCTGCCCTACCTTTGTTGTTTAGGCCAGGGAGATGATACAGAGGTTGGACCGAGATGCTGAAAGTTTAACGATATTCAGAACAGAAAAAAATGTGCTTTCCTGCTTGTGCTTATTTTAAGGAATCAAAGCATACTTCAACATCCTTCACCTAAAACTTTTTTCCAGGGACAGCTGGGTGGCTGTCGGTTAAGTGTCCAACTTCGGTTCAGGTCATGATCTCACGGGTCATGGGTTCAAGCCCCACGTTGGGCTCTGTGCTGACAGCTCAGAGCCTGAAGCCTCCTTCAAATTCTGTGTCTCCCTCTCTCTGCTCCTCTCCCGCTCGTGCCTGCTTGCTCGCTCTCTCTCTGCCTCTCTCAAAAATAAATAAACATTAAAAAAAATGTGTTTAGCTGTTTTTTCCAATAATAAAAACATTGGTCCAGGCAAACCTTATTCTTTCTAAAGTTTCCAATTTTATTTTGTTCTTTCGGATATATTAATTATAATTTCTTTTCTCTCTAGCCCATTAGTAATGCTGATTTTATTGTTCCGGTTGAAATCGATGGAACTATACATCAGGTAAGAAATCAAAGCTAAATCGGAGCTGCAATTAGCATTTTTTGGTAATTACGTTTCCTATGAACTTAATCCTAAATTCCCATTTCATCAACGCTTTTATTACTGACTCAAAAGGGAGCAAGCTTTGTAAAATAAATACAGTGATTTCCTGCTTTCTTTTTTTCACTGATGCATTTACTTTATATTGAGTGTATAAGGGAAACTATAATCCATTTGTAGATAGTAGATGTGGTTGCAAGTTGGAATAGTTCTTTGATTTAATTCAGTCTTTTAGAAGTTTCCATATCCCCCACTGGCCCAGCTTGATGGTCTAATTAACTTTCTCATGTAATGGCTTTCGGCTACTCTCCTAGCAGGCAAAAGGAAAATGCCACAAGTACCCACTTACGGTGGGATGTTGGGAAGAGATGTCAATTTCCAATACCTGCCACTCCAGACTGATCTTGTCACTCCTACATCATGTTCTCCAGCGGATCTTTCGCAAAATCCCAACCAAAAGGATGTGTGTTTTTGGATCAGGAGACAACTTTGAATAAAGATGCCCTAGTTAATTGGCACGCATCTTTGTTCTGATGGTTTTTTTCCCCTTATCTGCATGAAGCTTCTCCAGGAATAGCTTCACTTATGAACATACTGGAACACTGTGGGAAAACTCCTAGCCTTGGAAGTTGAGGAGTAGGGGGGATTTGTAAGGTTTTCCACGGGGATGGTGTGACCCTCTTCTTGTCGGCCCAGGGTCTGAAAGGGAGAGTCTCTGGCCTGATTGTGTTTATATCTCAGGAAGGAAAATCTCTCTTGGTGCTTGAGCCATAACAGGATGCCTTTCCTTAACAACACCAGTAGTTTCCTTGGCCCTTGAGGACAGGGTGTCAGAGTTGATGTCTTGGAAATCAGCTGGTCCGACCATGTCGTTGTCCAGATGGGGAAACTGAGGCTCGGCCAGAGAAAGGGTTGGTTCAAGGTCACATCATGGAAAGAATTAAAATGAGACTTCCAGTCTTTTGCCTCCTGGCCCATGGCTCTTTTCCTGATACCCTGGTCCCTTCGCTTCCCAGGCAGGAGGTCTTGCCAGGAAGCTGGCCCTTGGAAAGGCAGCTTTATATTTCCAGTGTCTCCACATGTCATGCTTTTAAAAGCCAGCAGGGAGCCGAAAGACAGGCACTTGGGCATTTAACATTTGCAAAAGCATCAACTGAATTAACTCAGCATCTGAGAAGCAGTTAAGGCTTCATTTAGTACCTTGGCTTCTGCTACAAAATAACGAGACAAAGGAGAGGCTGCCCACTGTCATGGCAGGAATTAGGAGAGAAATTAATCCTTCCTTCTTACCTTGCAACTGTGAGCATGACCCTCAGGGCCTGACCTGCGACGGCCAGCCCACTCTCAAAGGAGCCACCCCGGCTCCCCCAGCCTCCCTCCAGACTGTACTGTGATTCATATGGCGATAGATACTCCAGGGTCCCAGGGGTGGGATCAGAAACCCTCTCTCCTGAGGGAATGAAGCCACAGGCGCCAAGAGGAGGACCAAGGCCCTGGCGAAGGCCGTGGCCTCGTTCAAGTAATCCAGGATAGGCTGTGCAGGTCCCGATGGGCCTATTCTTGGTTACTTGCACGCGGACGCGGGCCTGGACGCCGGCATCCGGGCCCAGGACCTTCCTCTCTGCCAGAGGCACCAACACCAGAGTTCCCAAATCAGTCTCCTGCCCTCTGCATGTAGCAAAGCTTGCTTTCCAAGCAGCATTCCCAAGGAGACTGAGGACCACAGGCCGCACCCGTTCCCTGGCACCGAGGAGCCTCATGGACAAAGTAGGGGCCTGCCCCAGCCCCACCCCCAGCCTCCCAGCTCCTCACAGCCCTGCTGGCACCCCCGCCAGGCCTCTGGCCCTTCACTCCACCCTCGGCCACAGACCGTGCTTACCCCAGTCTTTCAGTGGGCCACAAGTTTCCCACCGAGTCCTGGCTCTGTGCAGAATTCTTCTGCCATGCACGCATCCCCTGTGTGCTACAGAGCCCCGTCCCCACTCTGTGACTCCGGGGGTAGACAGCTGGCAACATCTGCCATTCACGGCCTCACATGTGCTCCCCCTGACCTGCCTTTCACACTTCCTCTTTAGCCACTTCGTCTATCCCCCGTCTCTAAAGGGCCGGTCACGAAGGGCTCTGGCCTTGCTCTCACACCCAGGTATTTTCAGGCCAGGTCTCATGCTCCTACTGCTTCCTCTGCCTGGAAGCTTACTTCTCGTCCTTACCAGCCTGGTGAACTCTTGTTCATCCTGCAAGGCCCAGGCCAGATGTTACCTTCTGTGATCCTTCCCCTGGAGAGGGGAGGGGAGTTCATTGTCCTTAATTTATCTCTCTACTACAACTTGGATATGCATGCTTAGTTTGATTTGTTCTTATTTGTATCTGCTCTAGACTGTGAGCTCTTCAAGGGCAAGGCCTGTGTTTTGTTCATTTTTGTAACTTCTTCAGGCTGAGCACAGAGCTGGGGCTCAGTGAATATGAGCTGAATTGAATTTTAATAAGTTTGATTTATTTTAGGGAAGTGGCTAATTTCACATGGAATTTATTCAAGTTTTAATTAGTTCTTCCCTCCTCCCACCTTCCCTATCTTCTCTCACCAGCTTTGCCTTGTCTCCCATTTCCCTGGTCTCCTCAGATTTGTTCAGGTTCCCCAGTCAGGAGCACAGAGCCGCCCAGCCACTCCAGGAAAGCCTCTTCTTTGCCCCCCTCTGCCTGGAGGCCCCTCCTGATGGGGCCCTGGGAGTAGGCTGGCGTCACGTCCCCCAAAGTCTATTTCTGTACCGAGCTCAAGTAGAGTCACCTTTGCGGCGTCAAGCGGATGGCTTCCCACACTGACAGGGAAGGCACCTCTCGCCTCTTTGCTGGGCCTGCACTCCCACCCCGGGCCTTCCTGGCGAGAGAGGTGTTCCAGTCGAGGGTACGAGGTGGCCGCTTGTCCCAGAGCTGCCAGACATTGGGTCGGGCCTGGACGTCTGAATGGACGGCCCCTGGGCCGTGGCCTGTGTCCACATAGGGCCTGACCCACAACGCGTACTGAGAAACACGGTGAGAGAAGGAGCCATTTCGCACAAACACGGCACAACCCTTCTACTTACTGGTTCTGAAAACCCCTAAGACCCCCCAGTGCCGCGGTCAGCTCCCCTTTCCCTCTTCAGAGGAGGGTGCACCAGACTCAGACCGGGAGCCCGGTGTGAGGAGTGTGTGTGTGGCCTAACGTGCCGCATCTGACTGTGTAGCCCTCATACAGTCGGGGTGTCCCCCCCCCCATAGAGCTGGGGACAGCAGGCAGTTCCCTTTTAAGGAATTCTTCCTACGTGGGTGTTGGGCCCAGGCCACCCCAGCAGCTGCCGTGACTGACCAGCCTGCTGTTTGCTGCCGTTGCAGGTATATGTGCTGAAGCGGCCCCACGTGGACGAGTTCCTCCAGAGGATGGGCCAGCTCTTTGAGTGTGTGCTCTTTACTGCCAGCTTGGCCAAGGTACGTCCTGCTCCCAGCTGGGCTCCCCCAGCCCCTCCACCCTGACCCCCTGTCTGCCAGGCAGCCCTCTGTTAAGGTGTGGGAGGCTGTTCCCATGGTGACAGTTTCCCACCCCAGATGGGATGGATGCAGGCCACGTGCACAGCGCCAGCCTGAAAGGCTTCTGGGTTATTACCATGGTGACAGGGCGCCTTTGGAACAAATGCTCCGTGAAGTTGCTGCCCGCAGCCGCCTCAAGCTGGATGTCCACGGGCCAGGAAATCAGTGTGTAACTGGCAAAGGGCATCTGCCCCTCGGCCGTCGACTGGCAGACCCCTGCTAGGGGCTCAAGCCTTTGTGTCCTCCATTGGCTTACACAGGTTTGGGGAAGGATAAGTGTCCAAGACTCAGGCACATGCACGGGCCAGAGGAGGGTTCTGACTGCCCTAGTGAGCCATGTGATCTCGGACAAGTGACTTCACTTGTCTTGACTCCATTTCTTCTAGAAATTGGGGATGATTTCCTCTACCACATGGGGTGGATCAAATGAAATAATACTTGTAAAGGGCAGAGCACCGTGCTGGACTCATTCAGCAAACGTTCCTGGAGCACCTGTTGTGCTCCATATGCCCTGCGGGCACTGTCGCGTGGTAAGTCTCCTGGTGCTCAGGGTTTAATTTTCATAATTATTAATGATGACAAAATAATTCACATGTTTTGGCCTTATAGCTTGGTATGAATCTTTGACCCAGCGTCTACACTGGCTCTAACCAAAGAGAGTGGTTTCTTTGCCCTTCCCCACTGTTTAAAGGAAGTAGCAGGTGCATAGGATGACCCCCCCCCCCCATCCCCATATGGTTATGTCTGCCCTTTCACAGGTGTGCTGAGGTGCTGCGCCTCAGGTGGAGAGGGCGGGCCCCACTCCTCGGAGGAGATCCTTGCCATGACCACCCCTCAGATCCTGACTCTGATGGGGCCAGCGTCATCCATTTGTTGGTGGCACCACCAGTGTCCCCGTGGGCACCTTGGGGACTCTGAGGTGGCCCCAGAGATGAGCTTTGTGGGGCGCAGTTTAGCAATCTGCTCATCTCCAGACCTGCTGCAAGGACTCTCCCCTTCCCCACCCCCTACAATGTCCTGGCTCTGGGTGGCTCCCTTCTCCTCTGCGTGCTGGGGACTCTGACCCCAGGTGCCCAGACATACCGCTTTGCCAGACGGGGCATTCCTGGTTTGAATCATGTCTCAGTCACGGCTGAGATGAGAGGGAGCCCCACCTGCACAACGTTCTGCCAGACTCATTGGCAGGCCTTAGGGCATGAGCTCGGTAGAAAGGGAATCCAAAACCTAGGCCTCACTTTGGCATACTAAAAAGAGCATGGCCTCGGGGAAGACATACTCTTCCCCAGTGGGCGCTCTTTCCCACAAATGGCACCAGGACGAACCGTAGCGTGGATGGGTCTCCTGGCGAGGCTCTGGGGCACCGAGGAGCCTGAAGTGACAACTGCAGAAATAACAAACAGCAAGATGGCACCGGTGCGGTAGATTAAGAATTGGGGGGTGGGGGTTAGGAGGGCGTTTGGGGGGGAAGCTGGCAAAATTGAAACACTCTTTCTCAGTAGTAGTCGCCAGCACTTAAACATCCTTGTTCAGTCTCTTCCTGGACGTGTCCCACCTGCACCTCCACCTGTCTCTCCAGCCCTTCCCTCACTGCTACTCCAGCCTGGCTCAGCCGAGTCGGCTCCCAAGTGCAGCCTTCCGACCCTTTCCTCCCTGATGCACAAGCTCTGCGGACAGGTGGGCGCTCCCCGGTTCTTGGCTCTGGGCTCAGCTCCCAGCCAGCACCATTGGTGCCGTGGACCTCCTGGCCCACAGCCCAGAAACCCACAGGAGCCCTGAGCTGATGTCAGAGCCCTTCTATGTCTGTTTCCTCATCTAAGTTTCCTTTTTGATTCGTTCACCCAACAGATACTTGCTTAGAACCTCCTGTGTGTCGGGCTCTGTACTAGGCACTGGGGATACGGCAGAGAACAAAGGAGACAAAGCCCCTGCCCTCATGAAGCTTACATTCTCCACATTTACCTCTAAGGCCTGGAGCCCCCAGATTCAGACGTTCTCTTGAAGGATGTATGCCACCGCCAGTGTTCACAATCATGCGGAAATTAATCACTATTTCCACCTAGAGTCAGCCTCCTAGTACCGGTGGGTACTGCCCTTTCCAGCGGAAAACTGCAGTGCCTGCCTGGTCAGCAGGAAATGGCCTGCTCCTGGACTCTGCCCCCTCGGGATGTGTCTGGGGAAAGGAGGACATTGCCACAGAGTTAGAGCTGCTGCCCGTAGGCCCGTAGCCCCACATCCTGCAGCGTGCTGGCATTTCTCTGCACCCCGGGGGCTGCTGTGCATTCCGGGTACTTCCTGCCTCCCTGGCAGAGTTGCTGGTCTTTGTGCTGTCACCTCTCTTTCACTTCCAGCCCCAGCCACTCAATGGGAACCCCGTCTTTTCGACATCTTCAATTATGAAGATTTTCCCTCAGGGATGACCTCTTTATTTCTTTATCCGGTTCAGCTTGCTTTGGGAAAATCCCCCAGGCCGTGAGAGAAGGCCAAATACGGTGAGCCCCACACTCCCTCCCATAAAACTCGTGGGCTCTGCGGGGCACCCGGGTGATTCAGTCAGTTGAGTTTCTGACTCTTGATTTCGGCTCAGGCCGTGATCCCGGGATGGTGGAACTGAGCCCCGCCTCCGGCTCTATACTGAGCATAGAGCCTGCTTGGGATTCTCTCTTTCCTCTTCTCTCTCTCTCTCTCTCTCTCACTGAAAAAGCAAAACGAAAACGAAAAAAACCTCCTGGGCTTCAAGTAAACGGAAGCGGGTGTCTGGGCACCGTCCCCGTGCTGGTGCTGGTCTGGCCCAGCTCCTCAGAGCACCCGTAGGAGGCAGTGTGGCCTCATGCCACACAAGCCAAATGCAGAGTCTACTCATTCGTTCGGTGGCAAACTAGTGTTTACTGAGCCCCCACCGCGGTGCAAGGTGCCCGGACATCCTGGTGGACACGCCAGACAAGGCGTGTGCTCTGGCCAGAGAAGAGAAAATCCGGTAATCCCCGGGGGTGGTGAGGTCTGTGAAGGAAGCCACCGTGAGACCCCGGTAGCCAGAAAGGGAGGTATAGGTGGCTCTACGTGGGTGGTAAGGAAAGCCAAGACCCGAAAGGCGAAGGGACAGAAGGAGAAGTTGGTGCAGAGACCTGAGGAGGGGATGTTGCGTGCGCAGGGAGCACTGGTGCAGGGGTTCTGACCACGTTCAAGGCCAGTGCGGCTCGGGTGACGAGCTGGAGCTGAGCGGGGGCACACATCACGTAGCCGTGGCCGTGCGGGACAGGGCGGGCCCTGAGGGGTGCGGGCCTTACTCCAGGGCCAGTGGGTCCGCGGCGGGGGTGTCGTAAGCAGGGGTGATGGGACATGAGAGGAGCGGCTGCGTGGGCTGCAAAGGAGACGCAAGGGGGAGCGGGCAGGCCCTTTGAGAGCCTCACACAGCTGCCCCAGGCAGAGGTTACACACACCGGGAGCCGGGCGGTATACACACAGATGCAGGTCGGTTCAAGATACTCTTGGTGGCGGAACCGCCAAGAACTTCTGACGGACTGGATATGAGAAGTGAGAGAAATTGAAGCAGCCAGGCTGTCTTACACACATGGAGAGGAAAGCGAGCAGGATCCTAAAACACGTCCAATTATGTAAACCCCTGTCTGGAAAAGTAGTGTGGATCTTGCTGCAGTAGGGCAGGTCTCTGGGCTCTTCCAGGCGCCCGGCCTTCACCACGGCTCCTGCTTTCCAGTACGCAGACCCCGTGGCCGACCTGCTGGACCGCTGGGGCGTGTTCCGGGCCCGGCTCTTCAGAGAATCGTGCGTCTTCCATCGTGGCAACTACGTGAAAGACCTGAGTCGCCTGGGCCGGGAGCTGAGCAAAGTGATCATCGTGGACAATTCTCCGGCCTCCTACATCTTCCATCCTGAGAACGCAGTAAGTAGCCCCGGGGGAGAGCACGGGGGGCCCCGTCCAGCTTCGCCTTCGTGCTCTCAAGCACCTGCGCCAGCTCTCTTGGCCTGGCCTTGGTGAAACCCCAGCTCTGCCACTTAGCAGTTGCGTGACACTGAACCAGTTCGTTCACCTCACTGAGCCTTAGTTGCCCCGTCCACCAAATGGGAATTCTGGGGGTGCTGACCCATAGGATGGTTGGAGGATCGAGCGCGGCAGAGCGTGGAAAGCACTTAGAACGGTGCCTGTGATGGGTAAGTGCTCAGTGGGGCCGCATCTTAGCGTTGTTAATGTTGTTCCTGAGAAGGGTTCCGTCGCGAACCTCCTGGAGCTGGCTCGTGGCTCCCGGAGACTCAAAAGGCCTGGCTACCTCTTCAGCAGACGACGTTCTTAAACAAGCATGAATGAAACACCTCGATAAAGGCCTTCAGACAAGCCTGCCAAGCTTTCCCACCTCACAATGATGTCTGAAAAGTATACAGTGGGGACATCTCCTACCTAAAACTCCCCGGAGTGTGACAGTCCCCAGCGCCTGCTCACTGGGTGCAGCATGACTGTCCAAGCAAGAGAGACATGCTCTCCCACCTCCCGTCCTACGCTTCCAGGGAAAGGGAGGTCAGCCAACCCCGCTGGTGACTGCCAGCCATCAGCAGGACCGCCACACTGGCCCTCAGCTCAGGCAGCCTTTCCCGGAGAGCGGGCTTCCTCCCGAGCCTGGGCTTCTCACACTGAACAAAAGGCCCCCCAGCGTCCTTTCCTTGAATCCAGAGCTCTGTGGCTCCCCATATAGCAAAGAACTGAGTTCAAGCTAGATTCAGTTAGTGAGTAATGATTATTTGAGTAAACGTTCCAAATTTATTATATTTACATGCATTCATTATAGTGAGTTAATCAAATTCATCGTAATGCATTTTGTCATGTGTCTCTTAACAGATAAGGATTACTTCGTAATACAGTCACAATTCCATTATCCCATCTGACAGAGCTAACAGTTTCTTAATACTCTCTAATATCCAGACTGTGTTCATATTTTCCTTATCATCTCGAAATGTCCTGCATTTGGACTGTTTGAATCAGAACCAAGCAAGGTCCATGCACTGCTCTGGTTAATAATGCGTATAATCTTAACAGTTCTCCCTCCCCTCTCCCTTTTTCTTCCGTCCTATTTACCAGTTGAAGAAAGTCTAGTTGTTTGTCTTACAGAAATGTCCCCTCTTCTGGATTTGTCTAGTTGCGGCCTCGTGCTGTTTTCCCATGTTTCCCGTGAACAAGTACTTAGAGCACTACTGCTTGATTGAGTGCAGGTTCAGTTTTGTTTTTTCCAGAACACATCACAGGTGGTATTGTGTACTTAGTATGTTATCACATCAGGAGGCATATCATGTCAGGCTGTCCCACTTTTAAAGACTTCAAATTGATCTTTGGAGTCAGGTGTTGTTAGCCTGATCCTACTGTTTTTAAATTTCCCATCAACCTTTGACCTAGAAATGGAGCAGTCGTTGATGATCATTGCCTACATCAACTATTTCATTAAGAATTGCGAAATGGCGATTTCTAAATTCTATCATTCTTTCCACGTGTGTTGGCCAGAAATTCCCCCCCCCCTTTTTTTTTAAATCAAATTTGCCCTCGTCGACTACTTGATTACCCTAAATTCAGTTTGAATGTTTGAATCGGGAAGTCAGGGTAATGTCTTGGTTCTTTTTCTTTAATTCTTTAACCTTCAGAGTAATGAGTCGATGGTCTAGCAGCTTCCAAAAGTAGCCAGTGAATTTGGGGGGAGGGGGGCATTATGATGAACTCAAGCATTTTTCATTGTTATAACTTAATACGCTTATTATTCTTTTGTATGCTCAAATGTTCGTTCACCTTTGGACAGCGGACATCCCTTCAAATAACAATAGTCTTTGAAAGCTTCCTGCTTCTGGTGCAACAAGATATTCCAGGCTCGTCTTGTCCGTTTCTTACCTCCACCCTGGAATCAACCACTTTTCTATGGAGCCTTGTTCCTATTAGTGGGAATGGTATTGAGAGACCACAGTTTGGATGGACTCTCGTTGTTGCTGAGATGTCCTTTGCTTCTGGCCTTTTATACTAGACAGAGCTAACATATATATATTTTTAGAATTAAAATTAAATCATAAATTCATATTGTTTTTCCAGTTCAGTGTTACAACAGTTTTTATTTAGTTTCTTTGGTTTTATTTTTGTATTTGTATCTCCTTCTCTTGTGCTGAAATTCTGGGTTCCTAAATATATTAACACTTCATTACATATTTGACTTATTCTATAGTATATGTTGAATAGTTTCCAAATAGAGTACTAATATTATTACTACTAATAAGACAATTGCACGCACTTAAGGTGTCTTTGAGAAACGTACGGACAGAACACTACGTTTTAAAATCACTTGAAATAATTCTCGGTGTGGTTATGTCACCAAGTTTATATGCACCTTGGGTTCATTTTTTATTGCTTTCTTTTCTTAATGGTTTAATTTTATTTCAATTATGTAACACATTTCCATGATTTCCAACATCAAAGCTACCAACAGAGATAAATTTGGAGAAGTCTTGTGTCTATGTCTGCCTTCTCCCTCTTTCCTGCCCTTCCCCTAGGAGTAGTCATTTTTTTGTTAATCCTTACCTTGTTTATATATTTTTTTTATTTTGAGAGAGAGAGAGAGAGAGAGAGAGAGAGAAAACACCAGTGGGGGAGGGGCATAAAGAGAAAGAAAGAGAATCCCAAGCAGGCTCCATGCTGTCAGCACAGAGCCCAATGTGGGGCTCAGTCCCACGAACTGTGAGATCATGACCTGAGCTGAAACCAAGTTGGATGCTTATCCGACTGAGCCACCCAGGCACCCCTATTTTTTAACTATACAATGAATCGTTTCGTTTCTGAGCAGTCCTTCAAAGGGCCCAAAATGTTACTTTTGTGAACTCCTTTGCTTTCCCCAAAGTCCTTTTTACATCTCTTCTTTTGCACCGCTGGCTGCTACCCATTACCGCCACCACCCCCACGTCTAAAACTAAGGGAAAATCCTGTCTGTGCCCAGAGCTCAGACTGTCCTGAAATTTTATACTCCTCCTTTTAACCGATCGCTGCTAAGGATGGGAGGAAATTCTCTGCTTTTGGCTGAGAAAGCGGCACAATTGGAAGCCTTGCCATGCCCGGTTTGTGGGCTCCGTGGTGTCAGTGGCCGGCAGGTAACTGTGGCTCCAGGGGCTCTGAGGGGTCAGGAGCTGTTGGACGCAGTGGAAAGAGCTTGTGAAACTGGCAGGTGGCAAGGCCAGCTCTCATACAGTCTGCGCCGTGGCCACCTTTTCTGTGGCAGGAGAGAAAACAAGCAGACGCACACACACTGACATTTACACTTCACTTAAAAAGCAAACACACTGAACTCTGCCTTCTTCCTGAACCAGGTAGCTCTGGATCCACCTTAGTTGGGACGGGAGAGAACAAACAAGATGATGACGATGATGCTTTTTAGACACCCGTCCTCCTTACCAAAGAAAATGCTAAACGTGCGGGCACCGGTCGGGCTAGGAGCTGCCCCCGGTGCCGGGCACGGTTCAGCTGCCCCCTCCACACACTGTCTTCCAGGTGCCCGTGCAGTCCTGGTTCGATGACATGACGGACACAGAGCTGCTGGACCTCATCCCCTTCTTCGAGGGCTTGAGCCGGGAAGATGACGTGTACAGCATGCTGCACAGACTCTGTGATAGGTAGCGCCGGCCTCCGCCCGCCCCGCCTGTGCGCTCCGGGACCTCGGCCTCGGGGACCTGCCTGGAGTGAGGACACTCCGTGCTCCAGGCCGCGAGGTCAAAGTGGCCATACCTACCTGTTTTATTTTTTAAGAACAGAAACACTATTTTAAAATGAACTCTTTTAACAGATTTCATAAAGGGACATGCATTTTACGGTATTTGCTTTTCTTAAAACATACCAAAAAGAAAAAAATGGAAAAAAAAAAAAAAAAAGAAAAAGCTTGATATCTATCGGACTTCCTTTCAACTGCCCATCCTCCCTTCCAAGCAGACAACCGGTCCCTTTCTATCCCAGCTCGGAGCAGCTGACCCAACTCAGAATCTCTTTCCTACAGGATGAAGTGCCTTTTTGAATGTTATTTTAAGCTGAGAGTTAATTTTTCTACACAACATATTTCCAGACATCTTTTAGTCTTTTATTGTCTTAGATTCTCTAAGAAGACAACTACGACAATTTTCTAGAACCTGGGGGGGGGGGGGGGGGGGGGCGGGGCGGCTAGGGCTGGAGGTGAGTCATAGAAGCCTGTCTCCCAACAGGTGTGACGGCTCAGACGCCCTGTGGCATGTTGTAGGGCCGGGCTCCCGACAGGAGTCGCGGTGACCACGGCGGTGCCTCCATTCGTTACTGACCCAGTTTGGAATGTATCTGCAGTTGTGCGGCTCGGCCCTTTAGGGAACGACAGCTTCTTTTATATTATTGCTATTGTTTCTGATGGTGACACATTTGTCTTGAGGTCCCAGTCTCCCCCCTTGAAAAGTGGCATCGTCACTTCTGCTCCCACACGACTGCCATACTCCTGTGTGTTTTCTGTTGTGTCGTCGTCGTTCTGGGTAGAGCAGTTACCAGAAACTCTGAAACCCTTGGATATTTAAAAAAAAAAAAAAAAAACCTGTTTATTGATTTTTTTAAAAAATGTTTTCCTTTCCAAAAGCTGGATACACACGGAGCTGTTTGGGAATTTTCTTTGCTGCTATTGCGCTGCCACCAAATGGAATTGACCAGCGGCTGTTACACTGTTCTTTGCCACTGTGCCTATGCTCAGAATCTGCTCACTGCTAAGCTGCAGACTCGGACAGGGTCAGAAACGTAGGTGTCCCGCCCCACCGCAGACTGCACCAAGAGTCCCCCTTGCCCGGCTCTGGCCATGGGAGTTCAGAAGGGAACAAAGACAAAGGGGCCAGCGCGCCACACGGGCGTGGTGTTGGTTTCCGACTGCAGTCGACATCAGAGACCGTGATGAGCCGACCGTTCTCTCTCGAGAACCCGTGGCCTCCCCCAGCCACCCCGCTGACGTGGCCCAAGTCCCCTCTTGGTCTTCTCTTTTGAAGCACAGCCTGGGGTTGGGGAAACCTGTCTAGAGGTGGAACCCCTCGCCCCGAGCCAGGGAGAGGAAGGGTGCCCTCCCCGGGCCGGGGCTTCCTCTGCAGCCTTTCCCAGTGACAAGACAGTCTATAAAGTATTGCTCTTAAAAGTAATTTAGAAGAACCCTTTCGTGTCGGCACCATTGCCTTAGTCCTCTGTGGGTTGGGCCTCCGCCAGAGTTCTGGTGGAAGCGACTGGAGCTAGCAAGTGTGGAAATGGGGGTCGAAGTAAAATTTTGTTCTAGCTTTCGTTCACAAGATAACGAAGCCAGCTGCCAATCGTGTCCTCCCAACAGCACTTTGGACCGCGGACTGCCGTGCATTCAGAAGAGAAATAATTATTCAGGGGTAACCGGGTCCCCCAGCTTTCTGAGTGTGCAGAATCCAGTAACCCACATGCCAGTTAAAGTAGAAACAGCCCCTTGCTCGCATCAGCACAGACCACGGCAGTTCCATGGCGGATCTGCACACGCCATAGCCCTTGATCTGGAAAACTAGTCATTAAGTCAACCCGCTGCCTTAAATGTCTCGAATGTTGCAGTCCAGTGTCTGTCGTGTGTTAAAATCCACACAGAAATCGGTCCTGGTGAGAGCCCCAGACCCTCAGCCATGCCCCCTTCTCTGCTGGCACCATGAGGTCTTCTCTGGAACAGGGGGCAGAGAGGACGAAGTTCTAGAGTATTTCAGGGGAATCGGACCTAGGAACAGTGTCCCACTTCTCAGAGACGGAGTGAAGACACTGGCAAGCTTGAGCCAAACGCTGCACCTAGTGGTTCTTGAAACCATGAGCACCATTGCACGATTGTGGGGGATGGAGCCCGGTTCCTGCCATCACAGGACACAGAGTGTCTCGGGGAGGGGGGGGCCAGCAGACCCCCCCCCCGAGGGTTCTGGATTCTGTGCACCTTATTTGACCACACTCCAAAATTCCATTTTTGTTTTAACCCTCGATTCTGCTTTATGTACATAGCCAGAATATCTAGATCTCTCTCTATATTTTTAATCATCTACATGTAAATGAAGCAATAGAATTCTAACATAAGGCCAAGAAATGAGATGAATGTTTGGGGTTTATGTTTTTTAAGGTAAATACGGGTATTGTTTTTAATTATTACCTTTTATTAAATTGTGGGCTTTAAAACCTAATGAACCCTATTAGCTATTTCTCTGTGCCATTGCTTCCCATGTTACCAAAATACCCACCCCACCCCCAACTCTTCAACCAAAAGAGAAACCCGACCTCCTGAGTCTCCACGGCCCTTTTGGTACCAGGTTAATATATAGTCTCCTGGACAAGTATTTTTTACATTAAGATCTGGGACAAGATATGTTGGGTTGTGGACTCTGGCCCCGGTGATGTTATGCGGTCTCTGGCCGGGCCTTGAGTGGAGGTGCCCAGGCATCCGAGGTTGTCACTGCTCTGTCTTCCATTGTTCGGGAATCCTCCGCGTTGGTCTGCGGTTTCACACATTAGCTGTTTGTAAACCATGTATCTGTACGCCAAGGAGGAACACCACTTGTCACAACCCATGGTTGGTGGGGAAGCTCCTTTGACACAGTGCAGTTTTAATGAAGTGACTTTGGAGACGTGAGGCCCTGATGACACTGACTTGTCATGGTTGCAGCATTTGAACTGCTGGTCTGGAAAAAGAAAACTGTAAATCTGTATAACCTGGCAACATCGAAGACCCTCTATTTTAAAGACGGCCCTCTGATAAAATCTAGAACCACACAGCCCTATAGGGTCAAACACTCGTGACGTTTGTGCCTCTGCTTTTAAAGGTGCTGTGATGGGCAGTTGGCATGCCAGGGTTCGAGAAGAGAGTGGATGGCTTGACGTGCTTGCAGTTGCCCGAGCAAAATCCACTGGCTGCCTCTGCTCCTATCTCGCTGTAAATTTGATGGTGTCTGTTCCTGTTCGTTCTCCAGGGAGCTTCTCTGCAGACTAACACCCCCCTCCCCCCACCCGTAGTGGAGATTCTGGTGCCTGGGTAGCCGTGGATTTCTGTTGGACATTTGAATGTGATAAACAAGCCAGCGTTACTTGGGAAATACTACATGTGGAATGTGCACGTTTCCAGGGGCGAGCCTTGTCAGTCGAGAGGTTTGCAATGATTTCCTTCCTGCCCAAAATAAACACGTGAAACTGCGCCCTCTTGTGGATGGACTGCTTCTCCGGCGCCGGCGTCTCTTCCCCCTCTCTGTTCCCTCCCCCTGCGCGGCCTCAAGCCAGCGCCTCGGGGCTCCCGGGGCCCCAGCCTGGGCAGAGCCGGGGGGGGGGGGGGGGGGGGGGGGGAAGGGAAGGAGGCGGGCTGCAGCAGCCCCAGGGGCCATGCACCATGACCCCAGGGGAGGCTGGGAAACCGCCCCGCCCAGTGTTAAGCCCCCTGGTGGCGTCTCCCCAGTCGGAAGCAGTGTGTCTCCCCCTGTGGCTCCCCGCTTCCACACGCAGAGAGAACCACGGTCCCCCCCCCACCCCCGGACGCCCCGTCGGCGCCACCAGCATTGTGTGTGGAGTAAGGTACCCTAAACCCAGAGCCCTTGGGCGCGCTGCCTGAGATGCTGGGATTGCCAGCTGGAGCACAGCAAAGGGATAGAAAGTGTAAGGATATTCAAGACCGCGTTCCCCCAGGGGGACACCCTCCAGGCCCTGCCCTCAGCCCCTCTGCACGAAGGTGAGAGGGGCAGCCAGTGCCCCTCTGCCCGGGAGTCGCGCCAGAGCCAGGGCATGGCCACGCCACTCTCAGGACTGTTTCTTCATAGAGCTCCCCGATTCAGATAGCAAAGGACACCGGTGGCAACAGTCTCATTGGGTCTCACCCATTTCGGTGGATGAGAAAACTGAGGCCGGGGAAACTGCTCCGCAGTTGTTCGGTCACAGGCTTCCACCGGCACATACACTCATCCCAAACCACATAGTACACAGCGTGTGGGTCGGCCCAGGAAATGTATTTACCAAAGACAAAACCCCCCCGAATCCCCCACAGCCAGTCTGTGCCATGCCCCGCCCCCCTCCCCGGGTGCCCTGTCCAGTGGGGAAGCTGTCCCGCCAGAGAAGTCACCCCAGCTTTCCCTCCTCTTGCCCTCTCTGGCATCGCCCCCGTACCCACAACTGCTTCCCACCTCCGTGTACAGCCAAACACACAAATAGCTGAGAGTTGTGGCAGCCCCCCTGAAGCTGAGGTGGCCCCGCGAATGTCCGTAGATCCTCTGGATGGGGGGAAGGAAACATCCGTCATCAAGGGTCACTTATTTGGGACATGGGCAGGCTGAGATTTTCCTCCTGATGTTTTCTTGTTTGAGCACATATTCTAGGACCAAAGAATGGGCAGGAAGGCAAGGAGAAGAGGGGAGGAGTAGCCGGGAAAAGCCAGCTTAGGAAGACGGCCTGTTGAGCTGATGGATGGGGGATGCACTGGGGGCTTGGGGCAGAGTCCTCGGAATGACTGGGACTCGTACAAGTGGATTTCCTGTGCTGGGGCTGCCCGGGGGCCAACAGGCTGCTCAAGGCCCAGAGCCACCAGTTGCCATGGCCACCAGCCTGATCTCCAAGGAGAACATACCGGACCCTCCAGCACTCAGGAGGAGGATATGTGGGCTCCAGGGTTTTCCGTCCCAGACTTCCATTACAGCCCCATCTCTCAGCCCAGTGATTCTCGGCTCTGGCTCCCCATTACAGTCACCTGAGGCCCAACCCCCTGAGAGTGGGCATCGTATCTTCAAGTGCCCCAGAAGACTCGAAGTTTCAGCAAGGCCTAAGGAAAGAAAAGTCCCCCACGCTGTCTCAGGGCTGACACCCAGATACAGCAAAGGAGTTACGGACAGGGCTTAGAGGAAATGGCACGTATTGCTTTACCGGAAGGATCAGCCATACATGGTCATTGCTAAAAGGTCAGGAAACCCAGAAAATTACAAAGAAAACCCCACAGGGGCACTGGGAGCCTTTCCCAAGGCAGGGTGGGGAGGGGCTCCTAATAGCCACACATGGCCCCGCAGCTCCCTGCTTTTACACTGAGGTGGGGAGCAGAGTGAATATGCCCACCAACCTAACTGGGCCTTGCCACCTCCCAGCCTCCTATCCTGGTCCTAGCGGTGCCTTGATGGGGTGGGTGCATGACTGGACAGGGTCACACATCCGGAGCCGCGGGAACGCAAAGCAGCGACACCTCCTTGAATGCAGGGACCCAGGGCTCTTTTGGGGGCTATCCTCGGGCTCCATTAGGCCCATCAGAATGGCGGCCCTGAGGGCACAGCGACAGACCCCCACCCCCTTCCTCGGTCCCTAGCGGTTCCCACCACGGCGCCCTCCGAAGAGTCGCTCTTGGGCCCTGGTGACGGTGTCACTGCTCCTCCGTGACCTGTAACCAGATGTAGGGGCCCACGTGGGCTGCTCTCCTGAAAGGCGTGGGGTCCGGATGTTTTTAGGTAGTGGGACCCAGACCCCAGGCAGTCCCACTGCACGCCCCGTCTGCTCCCCCGTGGGGGCGCCCCCCACGCCTCGTCTGAGCTCCGGAGGGGCGCACCCCCTGCAGGACCTGGTCTCCGCGAGGAGCATCTGTCTGGGAGGGGACTCTGATGAGACCTGGGACAGCCACTGGACAACCAGAGCGCCGCGATCCTCGGGGCGAGGCCAGAAGGGGCGTGGCCGGCTTCCAGCGTCTGCCCCGCCCACCGCGGGCCACACCTACCCCTTTGTCAATATTATAGCTGAGCTGGCTTAGACTTCCACCCGGCCTTCAGAGATAATCCCAGAAGAGAGAGACAGAGAGAGAGAGAGAGAGACAGAGACAGAGACAGAGAAGAGAGCTGCCTTCTCACAGGAGGACACGTCAGCTCAGAAAAAGCCTGAGGAGTGGGTCCAGACTCCCGCAGCCCATGGGCCCTTGGGCTGGGAGTGGAACCCGACTTCTGGGGAAAGCTCAACTCCAGGCCTCTGCTCCAGGAAGGGGCCCAGCAAAGGATCCAGGTGATCAGGGCAGAGACTCAGGAGGACGTCAACAAAGATTTATTAAGCAGCTCTGGTGCGCCGGGCACCATTCGAAATGCCGGCCACGGCAGCGGGCAAAGCGCTGCCCCCTGGACCTCCCGTTGCAGCTGGGGACCGCGACGCTGAACAAGAGCCCAGTCAGTAAGGTGATCCGCTTCTGGAAGGGCTAGGAAGATGAGGAACGTGGCAGGCGGCTGAGAAGAGCCCTGCTTTAGCTAACACGGTCAGGGAAGGCCCCTCTGGGGAAGTGTCATTTTTGGTTGAGGCCAGAAGGCAGAAAAGGAGCCGAGGGAAGAGTTAGGGGAGAGGCTTCCGGCAGAGGTAACACCAAGTACAAAAGCCCAGAGACCAGAGATGAGGTCGGTGTCTTAAGGGACAATGAGAAATGTGTAGCTTCAACACAGTGAGCAATGGGGAGAGTGAATGGAGAGGCAGCCAGAGGGACAGGCAACTTGGGGCTTTGTTTAGGGAAGCCACTGGAAGGTTTGAAGCAGGGGAATGGTGTGATCCGTTTGGTTAAGAGGCCCCTTTGGCTACTGTGGGAATATGACCATAGGAGGGAGAGAGACCAGGAGACACAGAGGGAGGCTCACGATAACTGGCGAGAGGCTGGCTTCCAGGGCCGGGCAGGGAGGTCTGGCCAAGTTCAGGATCGAGGATGAACCAGACTGGCCAGTGGCTGCCCTGTGCATGTGAGAGAAGGAGAGGAACCCAGGATGGCCCCCAGGTATGGGGCCTGAGCAACCAGCTGGATGCTCATCCCATTTCCTGGCCTCGGAAGAGGATGGATGTCACGTGTGAGGTCAGACCTGCCAGGAGACGCGTGACAAGACAGGTGGGGGACGGGGGGAGCGGGAGTCTGTGTCGGAAGAGACACTAACGTTTCCCTGGTACTTACAGCCTGGGAACTGGAACTTGGAAGAAAATAGAAAAGACACGGGAGCTAAGGCCCGAGTTGTGTGCCTGCTGACATTTGAAGGTCCCAACGGAGAGGGCAGAGTGGCCAGTGAGGGGGGGGGAGAACACTGAGTCTGTGTGCTGTTTCCAGAGGAAGGGGTGGTCCGCGGGGTCCCTGGGCAGTAGGAGGATACGATGAACCAACCACCGGCTGTGCCAAGAGCAGGCACTGGAAAGAGAAATTTCCAGGGACTTCCGGAACAAAGGCCACGTGCAGAGTGCACGGAGGGGACAGTCTGAGGCCAGGAAGTGAGGGATGAGGACACGGGATTTTGCTGAGCATGGGGACAAAAGCAGGAGGGCAACAGGCGTGCACAGGTGGAACCAAACACACACCGTCATAGAAGGGAGCAGGGGATTTAACAGCCATTCTCTCACACACAAAGTCAGACACACACAGGGACTAACCAACTGCCCTGGGACACAGGCATCCCTTCACACACAGGGACCCATTCGCTCCGTCGGTTAAACACAGTCACGTTAACTAGAATTTAAATAAATTGTTTTAAAAGTGGGACTTACAAAAGAAAACACCAACGACACAGTCGCACACGGGCAGGAGGTCCTACTGGGCACAGGCCGACCCTGATCTCCTGGAGCCGCCCCCTCTCTGTGGCAGGGAGCAGTGGGGGTGAGGGCCGGACATGGGGGCCACTGGGCAGGTTTCAGCAGTGTGTCCAGCAGAGGCGTCCCACGGGCTGGGCCGTGGCTGGGACCGAGGCCTGTGGCCTAAAGGAAGGGTGGCCCTGTTTCCTAGAGTTCTGGAACGCTCTATGTTCAGCACCTCCCCCGCCCTACAATCAGGAAGGAAAGCAGGGAGCAGCCCGAGGTGTGGGAAAGGTGTCTTCCTTGCAAGGGCTGGACTGGCCTCTCCCACGAAGGGCATCAGGGCTCCCCGGGGAGGGCTGTGCTGTGAGCAAACCCAAATTGGGAGCAGGGAGGACAGCAGAGATGCTAGAGGGAGCCCTGGCCACCTCCAGGCCCTGAAGTGACCTGGGTCTCACAGAGCCAGACTGCCACCCCCACCTTCAATAGGCTCGGTCCTCCTTCCTTCTAAAGTTTGTTGGAGTGACCTGGCCTTCTGGGGGTGGGGGTGGGGGTGGGGGTGGGGGTGGGGGGGGTGGACAAGGATCAGAGAGGCTCATCAGGCTCTCAGAGAAGGAAAGTCACAGTATACTCCACAGCCCACATCTTGGCCCAGCCCAGGCCTCCATGCCCTGCTGTCTCTTGGCCACCAGTACCCAGGGGGTGAGGCCTGGCAGACCAGCCACGAGCCTGGGGACGGGGTGGTTCTCAGAGAGCTGGGTCAATATTTGTTGACTGACTGACGGACTACATGGGAAGCCCAGCCCTCAGGCAGTGGGGTGTGTCCTCCTGGGCAGGAGCAGGGATTGAGTTTCATGCAGGAACAGGTTGGGGGACAGACCCAGCACTGCCCACTGGCCGGGAAAGAGAGCACCTTCCAGCAGGTAGGCCTGGCAAGGAGGGGGCTCCACAATCGGCTGGGAGGGGCCGCTCTGAGTCAGGGGTGTCTAGCAAGGGGTCGTGGGGCTCAGGGTTGCCAGGGGGCCACCGGAACCTGGGGGGCAGCGAGCAACACTGATGGGGGCAGGGAGGCCCTGGCCGGGAGCCTGACGGGGAGAAAGTGGCAGATTCTGTACAGGTGGGGCCTCTGTCGCCCAGACTCCGTATACCTGGAGGCCCAGGCCCGGCCCTCCCTCCTCAGACTCCAGCAGGCAAAGTGACCTCAGGGTGCGCCCTTTCACAGGCACCTCAGGAGGAGGAAGTGGCCACTGGGCGCCAGAGGAGGGGGGCTGGGAAAGGAGGGGGCGTCTGGAAAAGGAAAGGGGCGCCTGGCGGTGAGAAGAACGCAGGGGAGAGGAGGAGAGGCCGGGGGAGAAAGGGGCATTGGGGGAGAAAAAGGGTGTAGCAGGGAAAGGGGGTAGGGGGGCCTGGGAGAGCGAAGGGAGCACGGGGGGCAGGGAAGGCAGAAAGGAGGGGGCTGGGGAAGGAGGATGGGGGGGTGAGGGGCTGCCCAGTGCGGACAGAGGGGCGCCCAGGAACGGAGGGGGAACAGGGAAGGGGGGAGATGGGTTTGTCAGAAGAGGAACCAGGCATCTGGGAGAGAAGGGGGCCCCAGGCTGGAGTGGGCAAGCCCCCAAGGAAAAGAAGGGGGCTTTCAGAAGGGGGGGAGAGGACACAGTGGGGGGCCCGCCGCAGGGTAGGTGATAGAAGGGAGTTACCCAGGGGAAGAGGGGACATCTAGGGTGGGAGGGCTTGGCAGTTTAGAGGAGGTGCTCTGGGAAGGGAAGGGCCCCCCTGAGGGAGAAGGAGACTGCCTGGAGGAGAGAGGGGGTGCTGGAGAGAGCGGCCCCCCTCCCCGGGAGCATCCCTGCCCCCGCCACCCAGGTTACATGGGGATGAGGGCCTCAGGCCCTGGGCGCCTGAGAATTTGGCTCCCCGGGCTGGAACCCAGCCCCTGTGGGTGCTGCTGACCCTGCCTGGTGAAAGTGGCCCGGGCCCAACCTTCTGGCCTCCAGTTCGACTCTCCTGTCCCCCACGGGCCCCTGGTGGCCAGCCACGCTTCCTGTCACCCTGTCGCGCTTTCACGCTGTCACATGCTCTACAGCCCGTAGTTTGTACCTCTGGCCACCGCCCACCTGTGCCCTGGTCGCCGTCACTATCCATCACCGCTGAATGTCACCATGCCGCCTGTCACTCAGCGGCATCGCACGTTTTCTGGTGCTTGGGACCACCTTGACGCGACCACCGGGCCCGCTTGTCACGCATGTCTCCGTCACACCCAGAGGCAGGTACTGCAAGAGCAGTCGCGGGTGCCGTCAGAGCACAGGGTGACCCCGCTCCCCGTCCCCCTGCACTCGGTGCGCGACAGGCTCCGTCCACTCGACGGCTGTCCACCGAGTACCTGCTGGGTGGCGGGCGGGCGGCTGGGAGCCGGCGGGTCAGCGAGAGCACAAGCCCCTGGCCCCGGCAGCCCTCGGCGCCAGCGAGGGAGGGCGTGGCCACGGCCTCGGCGGCCCCCGGAGCCTTCGAGAGCAGCTCTAACCCTGGGCGGCCCCTCCCCCACTCCGCGCTTCCAGAGGCCGCGAGAGGGTTGGGAGTTTCCCCCCAGGCAGCGGTGAGCTCACCAGGGCCGGAGCCCAGCCCTCAGCGTTCTGGACAAAGGTGGAAGGAATGCAGGCTGTTGGGCATGAGTCACAGAGGCCTCTGCCTCTCTCGGACTCTCCCACCGAGTCCGCCCCCCGGGCCGTGCAGGGTCAGCAGAGCCACCAGGGTTCCCGCGGCTGCCGCCGAGACAAGGCCGGCGTGCGGCGGGGAGAAGAGAGGAGCGAACGCTGCGCTGGGGGTCCCTAGGAAGGAGGACTTCAGACGGAAGTGACTTGTGGGTCCGCCGGGCCAAGCCGCAGCGACAAGAAAAGCTGCCACCGGCCGGATTTAGGTTAGAGGGGAGAAAGAACTCCAACGGATGAAGGGACGACCGGACCTCACACACAGGTTCCTGGAGGAACGTTACAGGGCAGCCTGGGGGGGCCGAGAGTCATCCTGCGAAGACGCAACAAAACCCAGAGCCCCCCTCCGGCCTCCCCAGATGCCTCTCGTTCCGGGCGGCTCTCCTAGGCACGCTCAGAACCACAGGGCACGGCGGGAGCTCAGCCACTGTTTGCAGAGCCTGTGGCCGTCCGCAGGGTCTGTCGAGAGTTCAGCTCTGTTTCGGGGATTTCAGAGGGCCCATGCTTGACTCCCCCCACCCACCCTCTCTCGCCAGCTAAGCCTGTTGCTCGCTACCACAGTCATCCGAGGCCATCCTTGTGTGCCGCCTGTCCCGAGTTTGCAGAAACCTCGTCTTCTCGGTGTGCCTCCTGAGCCTGTGTCTTGAGGCTCTTTCCAGAGTCTTTTTTCAGAACCTGGCTTTCTAGAGGGTCTGTCCCTACTTCCCTGGGTCCAAGATTTGCTGTCAAGGCAGACGCTGCCCTGCGCGTAGAACCTCTCCCTGTCTGCGGAGTTTGCCTGGGGTCCTCGTCTGGGATGCCTCTTTGTGCCTGAAGACATTGTTCCTGTGTGCAGAGCTTTGTTTGCAGTGCCCGTCCCTGTCAGCAGACCTTGTTTCCTCCGCAGCCTGTCTCTAGACTATGCCCCTGTTTGCAGAGGCTTTTCTTATTTCAGAGTCCGGTTCTGTCTGCGAAACCTGAGCCCTATTTGTGCAACCTATGACGTTTTGGGGGGCCTCTAGCCGTTTGCACGCCCCATCTGAATTTCCCTGGATAAAAACTGTACCTGCCTGTAAGAGCTATTCCTATGAAGAGTTATCGCTGTCAGAGGTCACCGTGTCTTTCTGGGAGCACCTGTGTCTTTCTGCGGAGCACATTCCCGTTTGCAGAGCCTATCCTGTCTGCACACTCTGTTCCTAATTCTACGTGTAACTGTTAGCAGAACGTGCCCCTACTCACAGAGCCTTTATCTGTTGCCAGAATTCATCTTTTTCTATGAGGTCTGTCCCTGTTTGCAGAACCTGGGCTCCCTACAGACCCCAGCCCTGTTTCAAGATCTTTTTTTTTTAAATTTTTTTTTTCAACGTTTTTTATTTATTTTTGGGACAGAGAGAGACAGAGCATGAACGGGGGAGGGGCAGAGAGAGAGGGAGACACAGAATCGGAAACAGGCTCCAGGCTCCGAGCCATCAGCCCAGAGCCTGACGCAGGGCTCGAACTCACGGACTGCGAGATCGTGACCTGGCTGAAGTCGGACGCTTAACCGACTGCGCCACCCAGGCGCCCTCAAGATCTTGCCCAAGTCTGGGACACCCGTGCTTGAACGCAAAGCTGATTTCCCTGCCGGCTCATTTCAGCAAACCCTGCCTCTCTGAAAAGCTGTCGCTGTTAACAGAACCCGTCTGTTTGCAGAGCACTGTCGGCTTACAAAACCTCTCCCGATCTGCCAAGTCTCTGTGTGTAGAGCCTCCGTCTGCAGAGCCTGTGTCTTTTGTCAGAGTCTGGATCTCTTTGCAGCATTCATGATGGTTTTCCCAGCCTGTTCCCATCTCCCTGTATGCAGGATTTGGGTCTGTTTTGCAAGGCTGTTCCTGCTTGCAGAGTCGGACCATGCCTAGAGATGTTTTGCTTACTTCAAGAGACTGCCTCTGTCTGGGCAGATGCTGTGCTGTTTGCAGAGCCTTGCGTATCTATGTACCTGTCCGTATCTGCCGTCTGTCCCTTATATAAAGGATACCTACCTTAAGGGTTTGTCCCCACCCACATTTACAAAGTCTTTCCCCACCTGCAAAGTTCCTCCACGCCTGCAGAATCGGGAGCTGTTCGCAGAGTCTTTTTTGTGTTCACGACCTTCGCTTGTTTGCCCGGCTGCTTGTTTGTCTGACTTTCCCTGGATAGAGTCGGTGTCTCTTTGTTCAGGCTGTCCTTACACAGACAGTTGGTCCCTGACTACAGAACTCATTTTTGCCAAGAGACCCTGTGCTTGTTGAATCCCTTTCTTCAGTCTGAGGAAGTTGTCCCTGTTTGTAGAGCCTATGCTTGTATGCAGAGCCTTTTTCTGTCCGCATAGCCTATCACTCTCCGAGGGTGCCGTGTCTCTTTGCATAGCCTGTCCCTGCCTGCCTGGAAGACCCAGGCCTATTGGCAGCTCTGTCCCTCAACGCAGAGCCTGTCTTTGTCTGCAGGATTCAGTCGAATGCCAGAAGTCTGTGTGCAGGGTCTACCCCTGGCTGCAGAATCTGTTCTGTTCCCAGCACAACCTTTGCCTGTCTGCATAACCTGCGTCTGTCTCCAGTGACTGCCCCTGACTGCAGATCTCGTCTGTCTGCACAGCCTGTTTCTCACTGCTTGCTTGCAGAGGTCCCTTCGTTCAAGACCCATCCCTGCCCACAGAGCTTGGCCCTGTTTCAGGAGCACAACCACAGATGACAAACCTGTTCCCTGTTTGCAAAGCCTCTGTGCCAGGGTCTGTCCTGCTTTGCTGCCATTTGTGACTTGAGAGCCCCCCGAATGAAAGGCCTGTTCTATGATGACAGCGCTTTGGAGAGCTGCAGGTGGGGAGAGTTCTTGCCTGGAGCCCAGAGCACAGGTGGCCGGGGCCTGAGGACTCTGGCTCTTGTTTCTTCCCTCGTTCCCACCTGGCCTAGGATGGACGTCAACAAGGGCCTCCCAGCCATTGACAGCCACAGGGACCTCCACGTATGGATCATCGAGGTGAGGGGCACAGCCAGACAGCAGAGCTGGGGACACAGAGAGTGCGCAGTCTCTGAGACTAGGCTTCTCCCTCCCCCCACCAACTCGGAGCTCCCTCCTGTCCCCCACCCCAGAGGGTCATGGAGGGTAGGTGGCTGGGGGACGGTCCTGCTGAGCTGTCACTGGGCACCCTCCTCTCCCAGAACCTGAGCATGGAGCCAGTACCCGAGAAGGCTTATGGGAACTTCTTCGAGGAGCACTGCTACATCGTCCTCCATGTGAGCATTTGGGGAGTCTGTCTGAGGGGTGGGGACTCCCCGGCTGGGGAGTCTGCTGATGCAGACCAAGCTCCACCCCAGGAAGAGGGAGGCCGGCAGCCAGAGCATCCACCCTACAAGGGGGCGCCTGCCTTTGAGGCCTCTTTGCCCGCCTCGGACCTCCAGCCCCGGGGAGGCGCCTGCCCAGTCCCCTCAAGGCCCTCAGTGCATCCTGGGTCTCAGTCTCCACCCCACCCCTGGGGCCTCTGCACCCCCCGCCCCCTAACACCTGGGCCCTAGGTTCCCCAGAGCCTCAAGGCCACGCAGGGGGCGTGCAGCGACCTGCACTACTGGGCGGGGAAGGAGGCGGGCGCCGAGGCGCAGGACGCGGCCGAAGCCTTCGTGCAGCAGCTGCAGGAGACGCTGGGTGGCGCCACCGTGCAGCACCGGGAGGCGCAGGGCCACGAGTCCGACTGTTTCCGCAGCTACTTCCGCCCGGGAATCATGTGAGTGCGGGCGGGGACCCGGGGCGGCGGGTGGCCGGGTGGCCTGGGGTGACCCTCTCCTCCCTGGTGTGGGGGTGTCGGGGGAGGGGGAGACGTCCTGTCTGGGGTACAACTCTCATACCCTACCACGTTGCCCCAATTCACGGATACGCTTATGCCCCCACTTGGACACAACCGACCCATGTAAAGTATACGATCGGTGATGTTTTTTTTAGTACGTTCACCGACTTGGGCAACCGTGCCCACAGTTGCGGAACACCTTTGTCACCCCAAAAAGAAGCCCCGTACCCTTCCCAACACTCTCCCTTCCCGCCCCCCACCCCCCACCCCCACATTTTCTTCAGTCTGCAAAAATTTGCCTATTCCGGACACGTTTCTAAATGGAACCGTACGACACGTGGTGTGGGGATAGAACACATTTTATTTACGTATTTATCACTTAGGGGATGTTTGGATTGCTTCCACGTTGGCCTGTGATGGGTAATGCTGTTGTTAACATTCGTACGCATGGGTTCCCCCCCCAGTTTTATCGAGATATAATTGACGTGCATCACTAGCTTGATGGTGTGGCTTAGAAGCAGCGTGAAGTGATCACCACACTGCACTTGCTTGACGTCCGCCTCCTCTACAAGTTTTTTGTGTGGACGTGTTTTTCATTTCCCTTGGGTATATACCCAGGCGTGGACGCCAAGGGTGTTTTGAGTTTGCCTTTCCGTTACTGTGCCCGCTAGAAATATGTCTTTTGCTGTAAATTGCTTCACAACGTATTAAATTAATAACTGCAACATAGTAAGTTAAACCGTAGGAAAATGCCAGTATTGGGTCGTTTCTGATTCGTACACTTAAACCCCCTACGGGAACGCATTTGCGCACGCACCCGCAGAAAACACACCATGCCCATACGATGAGCCTATAGGAGGGCTCCTCTACACATGTACGTCAATGTGAGTGTCTGTGTGCACACAAACGTGCTGTTGCCAAATTGCATGCACTCACATCTATACTTACGTGGATAAACGGATGCCCTTATGCCCCTCCTTGTATACGTGGTATACAAGTATACAAACATGGTATACAGGTACATGCGCATGTGCACAACATGCATGTATTTACATCTATACACGGATAAACATACTATGCCCTGCATGCATACACGTACAGGTACACGCACGTGTCCCCCTATCTACACGCACACTTCCGCCCCATGTGTGTGCTCATGTGTTTGTGCACACTTTTCATATGCGCTTGCACACGTGTGTGCTCACACCTGCACTCACTCCTGCACGGAGCTGTGGAGGGTCTTAACTGCGACGCCCCCCCCCCCGCCCCCGCCCCAGCTACAGGAGAGGGGGCCTGGCCTCTGCCCTCACGCACGTGGAGACCAACCCGTACAACATCCAGCGACTGCTGCACGTCCAGGGGAGGAAGCACGTGTCGGCCACCGAGGTGAGGACCGCCCCGGGTGCCGCTTGATCTTCGGGCTCAGGTCGGACTGTGTGCCGAAGTGCAGGGAAGCGCGGAGGGTGGAGGCGGGCGGTGGGGGCACCGTGCGCTGTCGGCATTCCCAGGTGGCCCATCTTGAAGGAGGAGGGGGAAGGCAGAGCCAGGCTGCCAGCCCCACCCCTCCGTGGCTCCTCTGATCCTGTTTTCTCACCCATCCCGTGGGCACACTAAGAACTTGGGGAGGCGAGGCGGACCAAACGGTGCACCCGGATGGTCCGTGTAAGCACCGTGGGCAGTAGCATGCTGTGGGGTGGGGGGTGCACAGCCCCACACTCTTCGAGCGCATCGTCCTCACCACCCACGGGCGCACATGCTGTCTCCCACGGATTCAGTGACCATACATCCCTGGTCGTGCAGGGACAACGCGCAGCCCAGGTTTTGCCCGTCACATTGGCATGATTATTCAGCATCCGTCCTCTTACTCCCCAGAGTGTCTCTGTTTGGATGATAACTATCCTTTTCCACGGATAGCACGTTGTCCCCCATGCGGAGACACGTACGTTGTCACCCACGAGCTCACGCACTGGTTCCCATTTGATGTGCCCCCGTATACGTACACATGAGCGTGTACACACACATCTACACCCATGGGTAAACAGATGCGCTCCGCTTGTGTGCACATTACGCGTACAGATGTGCAGCTGCAGACACGCACGGAGTGAAGAGTGTCATAATCCTGTAGATCCCGTGAAATGCAGCATTACCTCCGGTAGTGCCTAGAGAGGCACACAGCTACACCCACAGGGTGACCTTCAAGGTCTCATACGGTGACAACAGATGCGTGCTTCCACACCACAATACTGGTGCAGTGGTCACACATACACCAGGTCGCACACAGCCTCGTGCACACGAGTGAGCTGTGCTCATGTGGGTGGAGATGGGCTGCGGTGCCCCTCCACCTGGGTGCTGGTGGTATGGCACCCTGTTTCCTGCCCTGCCCCTCCTGGCTCTGGCAGGTGGAGCTCTCTTGGAGCAGCTTTAATAAGGGGGACATCTTCCTGCTGGACCTGGGCAAGGTGATGATCCAGTGGAATGGGCCTGAGACCAGCATTCCTGAGAAGGCACGGGTCAGTGTCTACCCTGGGAACTAAGGGATGCAGGGCTCAGGGAGAAGGGTGTCCATCCTCCAGACCCCTCAGGAGGTGGGCTTGGTTGTGCCACTACAACCTTAGAAGCACCTGCTATGTGCAAGCTGAGTCCAGACCCTGCCCCTGACCCCAGCCTCTGGGAGCTGAGCTGCGACGGGAAGGATCTGGGATAGACTGTCAGCGGTGAGCGGGGGCCATGCTGGGGAAGCCCTGACTGCCAGGTCCTCTCCTGCAGGGCCTGGCCCTGACCTGCAGCCTCCGGGACAGGGAGCGCGGTGGTCGCGCACAGATTGGCGTGGTGGATGATGAAGTTGAAGCCACTGACCTCATGCGGATCATGGAAGCCGTGCTGGGCTGCAGAGTGGGCAACCTGCCTGCCACCAGGCCCGACAAGAGTGTTAACCAGCTGCAGAAAGCCAGCGGCCGTCTCTACCAGTGAGCAGATCTTGGGGGTGGGCAGAGTCTGCATGCCTGGGTCTGCACGTCTGTCGTTCCAGCCGTAACACAGTGTCTCTAGAAAGGCCTCCAGAAAAGGCCCGTGGGTTTCTGGAGCAAGCCACGTGGGGCTCTGGGTCCAGCCTGTACTCTTGCATGACTGCTCTTCTGAGAAATCCATTGTACAGATAGGGCAACTGAGGCACTGGAGGCCGAGAGAGCTGCCTAAGGCTCCACGGCAAGGCTGTGGTGAAGTTAAGACTTCAACCTGGGGCCCCAGACCCCATGCCTTCTGCCTCTGCGAGGACTAAAGGGGGCTGGAGTGGAGCCCACGGAGGGGCTGAGCTGCCCACCTCTGGATGCCTGTCCCCCAGTGTCTGTGAGAAGGATGACGACTTGGTGATCCAGGAGTTGGCGACCTGCCCGCTAACCCAAGACCTACTGCGGGAAGAGGTGAGACAGGCCTGGTCCCCGGCTCGTCATGCATCCCCGCCCACCCACGGCCCCAGCCCAGTCTGGGCCACCTACCAATCAGTCCCTCTCTTGCTCCCAGGACTACTATATCCTGGACCAGGGTGGTTTCAAGATCTACGTGTGGCAGGGACGCCTGTCCAGCCTCCAAGAGAAAAAGGCTGCCTTCAGCCGGGCTCTGGTAAAGCTGTTGGGCCCTGTCTCAAGGGGACATCGAGCTGCCCTGGGGTCTGAGGGAAGAAATGGCAGTACTCTGAAATCTAAGCTGGGACACATCCATTCCTGGGGGCCTTTAAGGGAGGGTAGTCCTATCCTTGGGCCAGGAGATGGGTCCATCCTGCCCTAGGAGCCTGTCTGATAGAGGAGGACATGGCTTTGCCCTGGGGTCTAAGCCTGGAGACAAAGCACCCAATCTGATGACGGGGACACAGTTCTGCCCAGTGGTCCGAGGGTCCCTTTCTGGTACCAGGGGCATGCAGCCTGCCCTGGGAGCCCTGACAGGGGTTGGGGGAGCGAACACCCAAGAAACCATGTGTAAAAGGGTCCTCGTGGGGCGCCTGGGTGGCTCAGTCGGTTAAGCATCCGACTTCAGCTCAGGTCAGGATCTTGCAGTCCGTGAGTTCGAGCCCCGCATCGGGCTCTGGGCTGATGGCTCAGACCCTGGAGCCTGCTTCCGATTCTGTGTCTCCCTCTCTCTCTGCCCCTCCCCTGTTCATGCTCTGTCCCTCTCTGTCCCAAAAATAAATAAACTTAAAAAAAAAATATTTTTTTAAATAAAAAATAAATAAATAAATAAAAGGGTCCTCGTGTAAAACATGGACCTGCCTTGAGGTCTGAGAAGCAAGCCGCACTGGGCACCCCCTCCTTGTCGAGGAGGGGAGACAGGGCTCTGCCTGGCGCCTGGAGGGGGCGGCGGTTGTCATGGGCCGCCCTTCCCGAGGCCCGGACTAAAGGGACCTTGCTTGTCCTCAGGGACCTCAGAGAAGTCGGTAGTAAAGGAGCCAACTTCTTAAGCGGGTCATGAGCGCGGTTAATTAATACTGCTCTGCGCTCAGCTGAGCGTCAGGTCCCCGAGGGTGGACTGGAGAATTGGGCCCTCGGGCCGCACGCCTGACAGAGCCCCCGCTCCAGGGCTTCATCCAGGCCAAAGGCTACCCGACCTACACCAACGTGGAGGTGGTGAACGACGGCGCCGAGTCGGCCTCGTTTAAACAGCTCTTCCAGTCTTGGTCTACCAAGCAGCGCGGGAACAAGAACTTCGGCAGGCTAAGTGAGCGCGTGGGGCGGGGCCGGAGGGGCGGGGCCCGAGAGGTGGGGCGGGGACTTCGGCCGGAATGGAAGAGCGGGCGGGACAAGGTCGGGGGCGTGGCCTTGGGGGCGGGGCCGGCGTGGGGCCGCACCCAGAACCTGGGCGGGATGGGAGAGCGGGCGGGGCGGGGCCGGCGCGGGGCGGCACCCTGGACCTTGCGTTGGACGGAAGACTAAGCGGGACCAGGTGCGGGAGATAGTTGGGGCGGGGCGCGGCCCACGCGGAGCGGGGTCTGCGGGGGACAGAGTGGGGCCGCCAGGGGGCAGCCCCCAGAAAGCGCCACCGGGTGGGGGAGCGTGGCCAGAGTGGGCTTTCTTTTGAGTGATGGGCGGACGCGGTTGGCGAGGGCGAGGACGCCCGTGACACCCCGTGTCCTCCCGTCAGGTAAATCGATTCAGGTAAGGCCGGATGTGGGCAAGCTGCAGAGTCAGCCTGAGCTAGCTGCCCAGCTCAGGATGGTGGACGACGCTTCCGGGAAGGTGGAGGTAAGGGGGCATTAGCTCGGCTGGGAGAAGATAGGCACACAGGGGTAGGCTTTGTCTTCGGCTGAATGGTATGGCTGCTAAAGTGCCCCAAGTTGCGCATCTACGCAGGGACACCCAGGGGCGTGTGTACGTATACACACGCCCTCCCTCCTGCTGGCTCCTACGCGTGACACCTGATCAATCTGTGCAGCTGTGGCCACTTGCTCACGTAACACTTGGCAGACGGCACGGTAACGCTTCAAGATACTTGATTGTGCCCTTCGGTCAAACATGACACAACCGTACATATGCCACAGACACAGACGCACACGCCTACTTGCACCTAATCAGCCAAGTTAACCAACTGCAAACATGTAATTGTATAAATTCTGCATCGCGCGTGATCATAGACAGAACGGTCGACCCACAGGAACACACCGACACGGTACAGCGTCACATGTAATCTGTCGCCGCCCACACAGGTACATACTGTCAGCCGCCTGGGCTCAGATCAGTGTTCTGGGAGATGTAGGGATTGCATCTTGACATCTCATCAGATCCCTCGTAGAGCCCTTCATTCCTCTGGGCCTCAGTTTTTTTTACCTATAAAGTGGAGGCAAAAACTCTGGTTCCATCTGGCCCATGGCTGGTGTGGGGATGCTGTAAAATTCTGGGAACAGGACTTCTGGGCCCATGTGAAGGGCTCCTAGTTCTCAAGGTAGGTCGAGGTCAGAGAAAATGCCATTTCTCCAACGTTCCCTCCTGTATTTGTCCTAATATGGATGGACAGAGGCTGTTAGAAGAGACCAAGACAGGAGGAGACGTGGCAAGGTGTGGGGGAGCAGGGAGAAGGGAAGAGAGGGAAGGAGGACAGGGAGAGACAGAAGAGACTGAGAAAGAGGAGGGAGGAGACAGTTGGGGGGATGGGATGAAGAGCAAGAGGGATGGGGTACACAGAGGGGGACAACACAGAGGGGAGGGCAAAGGTGGGAAGGAAGGAGGTCTTGCCACTCGGGCTCCAAGCACAGAGGCCGGGAGGGGATCCCTTCCAGCAGGCAGGCAGGCCAGGGGAGCCCCTGACCCAGGAGGCCTAGCTGCCAGGGAAGTGCTGCTCCTGGGTAGCGCGTGTGGTCCCAGTCAGTCTCTTCTGCAAGAGTCTGGTTGCTCTGGTCTGGAGGACACCTTCCCCAGAGACAGCTACCAGGCCCTGTGTGGGCACATAATGTCCAGACTTTGTTTCCTGCCATTGTCAAGGTGGGCATGGCTATGCCCACTTTCCAGGTGGGAAAGGCTGAAGCTCAGAAGGGTCTCACTGCCCCCACAGCCCGCCTGGGGTTTGAGGCTCCAGAACCCATGCTCGCTACCCATAGGAGCAGGAAATCACGCTCTTCAGTATAAGGAAGTATTTTCCTTTCAGTCTTTGAATAGGCTTTGTCTTTTTAAGTGACACTTGAGAAAAGAATTTTTCCCAGAGCTCAAGGGCTCGCGTCTGGCCCAGCTTCTGCAGCCTTGGCCTGAGCCGCGAGCAGCTGTGCCAGGAGCTGCCTGCCCCTAATCTGCTGTGGCTGGCGGGGGCAGGGTGAGGGTGGTGTGTGGCAGGGCTCAGGTCCGTCCCAGCAGCCTCTGGGGTCCTCACTGCTTGTCCGTCCCAGGCACCGCACGCCAACGGCGTCCCGGCCGACGGCGGGCCAGCGCAAGTGTGGCGGGTCCCAGGGGCCCATGGCGGAAAGGGTCACCTGCAGATCCTTGTGCAGGCCTGGCAGAGATGAGGCAGGCCCGGAGGCCAAGGGGGGCTTTCTGGCTGGGCGCAGACTGGCCGGGCTCGTTCGAGAGGAGGAGCCGCCCGCGCCCATTGGTCCTCTGTTCTCCAGGTGTGGTGCATCCAGGACTTAGGCAGACGGCCCGTGGACCCCAAGCGTCATGCACAGCTGTGTGCAGGCAACTGTTACCTCATCCTCTACGCCTACCAGAGGATGGGCCACGTCCAGTATATCCTGTACCTGTGGCGGGTACGCTGGCCCGAGAGGGGTGGTGGGCACCTTCAGGCCCCAGAGCCGAGGCTCTGAGAATGGGATCTAAGAGCCGCTCCAGGCCCCTGCCATCCCCACCTGCAGGGCCACCGCGCCACCACGCGTGATGTCAAAGCCCTGAACTGCAATGCCGAGGAGCTGGACCTCATGTACCAGGGAGCCCTGGTGCAGGAGCACGTGACCATGGGCAGCGAGCCCCCTCACTTCCTCGCCATCTTCCAGGGCCAGCTGGTGGTCTTCCAGGTAGGGCCCACTTTGCCGCTGTTCCCGCAGCCTCGCCGGCTCTTCCGTGTGCCCGTAGCCCTTGCATGCACGTGCTAAGCTTCTCTTCAGCCCAGGGGCCCGTTCACCACCCCCGGTTTCCTGGTGCCGTTAGATACCCAGGAGCTCCAAGAGTGACCCCCGCTTCAGTTTCTTCCCCTGGTCCCCAGAGCCAGCCGCCAAGCAGAAGCACAGGAGAAGAAGTTGAATTGAAAGGGACCCAGGGCCTTGCCTGGGGTCCCCGTTTTCTGTCTATAAGGCCTGGGGGAAACTGTGCCCTGACTCCTTGGAGACGGGGGAGGGATCCATTTAGAAAGGGCCTGGTTCCCTGTCATAGGCTGACGGGACCCTCACGCTCTACACCCAGAGGGTCTAGAAAATAGTGGTGGCTTCAAGCGAGGGTCCGGTGGGCCCCAGGGCAGTTTGTCCATCACCGGGACAGGGAGGCGGCTCCCAGGAGCCCTTGCCTCATCCTGAGGCCCAGCCCTCTTACAGGGGTACACGGGGCACGATGGGAAGGAGCAGCCAGCACCTGCTACAAGGCTCTTCCATGTGCAAGGCACCGACAGCTGCAACACCAGGACCATGGAGGTACCAGCCCGCGCCTCAGCCCTCAGCTCCCATGACATCTTCTTGCTGGTCACAGCTAGCGTCTGCTACCTCTGGTTTGGAAAGGTACTCTGTCACTGACCTCTCGACTTTTCCCTCGGGTGGTGTGCCAGGCAGGGGACGGGTCTCCTTCCCAGGAGATGCAGACTTCGTGTCCAGCCTCAGCTAGGCCAGGAGTGGGGTCCCTCTGGAACCTGGGGGGAGGTTGAAAGTGACTAGTAGATCTGGGAGTCTGCTGGTCAGAGGCAGGCCAGGCCCAGACTGCCTCCCTTCCTTCCTGCCTCCAGCGAGGAGCATGTCCCTCTTCCCAAGTCTCTCAGGGGGAGGAAAAGGAGGCCTAGTCCGGTTTGCCAGAGTTTCCTCCAATGCTCATAAACCACAAATGACCCCCGAGCCTGGGGTCCCCATCCCATTCTCTGGACCAGGAGAGGGTCCCAGCCCTGGGAGGGGGGAAGGAGGGATCCCTTGCTCATGTGTGCCCTGACATCAGCCTTGGCCTCCTGTGACTCGGGCCCAGCTCCCCAGAGTCCCCTGTGAGTGGGGGAGGTGGGGCTGGAGGTGAAGACCCCTCCCCCTTCAGGGCCTGACCCAGCTCTCTGTGGGCCAGGGCTGCAGCGGTGACCAGCGAGAGATGGCGCGGACGGTGGTCTCTGCCGTCTCTGGGGAGAACGAGGAAACGGTGCTGGAGGGTCAGGAGCCTCCCGGCTTCTGGGAGGCCCTGGGAGGCCGGGCTCCCTACCCCGGCAACAAGAGGTGACAGGGGCTGGGCGGAGGGTGTTCTTATACAGAGGAGGAAACTGAGACCCAGAGAGGGTGGGTGACCACTCAAGGGTCACACAGAGAGCTGGAGAGGCCCCCCCCAGCACGGAGGCCTCTTGGTCTCCCACTCCAGGAGTTCGCGGGAGCGCAGCCTACCCTTCACTCCGGGGCCCCTGGGTAACGGGGATCAGGAAGATGCCCGGGAGAGCTGGCTAGTGGCGCCCTCTGCTGGCCGAACATGCTCCCTGCATGTCCCAGTCCCGGACCTGACCAGTGACAGAGGGCAAGAGGGCAAAGCCCCACTCCCAACCCGCAGTCCGCAGGGGTCATGGTACCAGGTGGGGGGGCGGGGGTGTGGGTGTGGGTGTGATATGTGGATAAACAGCGTGTGTGGAGCGTGTAATGGACAAGGGTGTGTGTCAGAGGTTGAGGCCGGGTGAGGCCTTCAAGGGAGGAGGCCGAGTCAGGGCCGCTGTGTGTGTCTGCGGGTCTGGTGTAGGCACTGTACTCACTCCAAGCCCCCCGAGCTCCCCAGTATGACCGTCCCCCTCTCTCAGCCTAGCTTCCCTTCTCCCACCTCGGGCCTGAGGCCGGCTCCCAGCCCGGACCAGGGGAGGGCAGGGCCCCAGCCCAACACCCCTCCCCCTGCCCTGCTAAGCCAGCCAGCCCCTTCCCAGGGGCCACTGCTGGGCAGCTTCCCGGGGCGGCTTGTGTCACAGCTGGCCGTGGCGAGACAGGTCACGTAATGTGCTTTCCCGCTGACAGATGGGGACGCTGAGGCTGGGGCCCAGAGAGCAGCAAGGCATCTCTGGAGTGAATTATGGGATGGGGGGAGCCCAGAGGAGGGCCTGTGCGTCCGCTCCAGGAGAAGCTGTCCCCCTCCCCTGGGGCGGGGGCCCTGTGCTGAGGGCTGGCTCGGTCCAGGCTGCCGAGAGGCGTAGTTCTGTGTGCGCCCCTCACAGCTTGACTGTCCACGCTGGCCAGGCTCCCCGAGGACGTCTCCGGCTTCCAGCCCCGACTGTTTGAGTGCTCCAGCCACATGGGCCACCTGGTCCTCACGGAAATGGTGTTCTTTAGTCAAGAGGACCTGGACAAGTATGACATCATGTTACTGGACACCTGGCAGGAGGTGAGGTGGCCTCCCCTGTCCGGCTGGGGTGAGTGGGGTGGGGGGGGGGTCTCCGTGTCTGTGCAACCGGCTTGAGTGTGCGTGGCTGTGTGTTTCCGGCCGTGTAAGGCTGTAGGGGAGTCTGTGTGATGGCGTGTGACACTGTAACACGTGAGTGAGACACGTGAGTGTCACGTGAGTGACTGTGCATACATTGTGTGACCACGGGCAGCTCCGTGTCACCAGGAGGCTGCAGGAGACTCTGGCTACGTCTGGGACTTGTGTGCGATTGTGACCAGTTTTGTGGTTGGGCGCCACTGTGTGCCTTGTGACGGTACGTGTGATTCCGGGCGACCGGGTGCCTGTGGCTAACGTGTCAGCGTGAGCGTTTGCAAAGCAAACGACTGACCGTGCGCGCGTGTGTGTGCTTCCTGTGTGTGACTGTATTGGCCGTGGTGGAGCCCTGGCTGTAACTGGGGAAACTAAGAGACTGGGTGGCCTCAGTGAGTGACTGAGTGACTGTTTGTGTGGCAGGGTCACTATGTTTCTGGGAGGCTACATGCAGCAGCGGTTTAGGGCTACCTGCGTCTTCCAGGAGCGCGTGCGACTGTGTGATGGGGCGCCATCGTGTTTACGTGCGGCCACGTGTGACTGTAGGGGATCGTGTGTCCGTAGCTGCGATCATGTGGGTGTCTGTGTCACGGGGTCTGTGACACTGTGTGGATGCAGCCACGAGGCTTGCGTGTTCTCATCTCAGCAAAGCCCTTCCTACAGCCCACAAGACCTGACGGCCCTCTCGGGGCCCGTGTGCTCCCACTCTCCCCCTCCACCGGCTCTGCCTCAGCCACAGTGGCCTCCCTGCCGCTCCCCTAACACGCTCAGGGCCTTTGCACTGGTTGTTTCTTCCGGTTAGAACACTCGACTTGCTCCCCACGCTTCCCCCAGCTCTTCACTCAAACGTCACCTTCTCGGGAAGGCTCTCCCTGAGTCTAATTTAAAATGACGGAATTGGGGCGCCTGGGTGGCTCAGTCGGTTAAGCATCTGACGACTTCAGCTTGGGTCATGATCTCACGGTTCATGGGTTCGAGCCCCGCATCGGGCTGTGTGCTGACAGGCTCAGAGCCTGGAGCCTGCTTCGGATTCTGTGGATTCTGTGTCTCCCTCTCTCTCTCCCTCCACTGCTCATATTCTGTCTCTCTCCGTCGTAAACGTTAAAAGAAAAAATAGCAGTGTTTCTGCCTCCCCCCACCCCACACTTGGTGTCTTCTTTCCCTGCCTTGTTTTTCTCCATCTGATATAGTACATATTTTACTTATTTTTGTCTCCCCAGTAAAATGAAAGCTCTGTGAGAGCAGGGATTTTTGCCTGCTTTTCCTCCCATTATTGAACCCCCAGTGCCTAGAACAGTGCCTGGCACACCATAGGTACTCAATAAATATTTGTGACTTGAATGTATATGTGCATGCCTGTGATCTTCTGGCATGTTCATGGGTGTATGGGTATGGCGGCCAGCCTGCTTGGCTGTGCCTGGTTGGCTGGGGTGTGTGGAGGGGTTGTGAGACCAGTTAACGGACAGAAGTGGGAAGGGAGTGGTCAGCTCTGGGCAGCCCCTCCACTCGCCCAAGGCCAGGCCCCCTCTGTGACCCAGATCTTCCTGTGGCTCGGGGAAGCTGCCAGCAAGTGGAAGAAGGAGGCGGTGGACTGGGGCCAGGAGTACCTGAAGACCCACCCGGCAGGGAGGAGCCCCGCCACGCCTATCGTGGTGATCAAGCAGGGCCATGAGCCCCCCACCTTCACTGGATGGTTCCTCGCTTGGGACCCCTACAAGTGGACTGTGAGTGAGGCCTGAACTCCCAGCCCCACCCTACTCCAGGGAGAGTATGCCCTGAGCAGACTGGGAGGAGGCATCGCCTTGTCCGGGGACCTCCCGTGTGGGTGGCGGAGACCTGGTCTTGCTGTCAGGTCCCCTCCTGGGTGCCAGGGGTGCCCTCCATCCTGCCCCTGCCCTGATTCTTGCCCCCAGAATGACCAGTCCTACAAGGAGGTGGTGGATGGCAGCCTGGGAGCAATGCCAGCCATATGTGAGATACCAGCAGTGAGTACTGGGTTCTCCCACCCCGCCCCCCCCCTCCTCCAGGCTCCCACCAGGGTCTAGGCTTGGTTGGCATGATCCAAATGGGCAGAACGGACAAGAAAGGAGCCAGGCCCTGGTGGACGGCAGGGTTTGCAGTGGGGGCAAGAGGCCCAGTGGGCTCAGTGTGGCCTCTCCATGGGAGCCTCTCCTCCATACGCCCAGCCTGAGTCCCCTCTCTGAGCAGGAACTCAACGACTTCCAGCTGTCTAGAGGGCCAAGCAATGGCGGGGCAGACCCTTTGACCCTGCAGACCCTCAAGGGCTCCCAGGACGGCTCAGGGAATGAGCTGCAGCCAGGACCCAAGGCAGGTGACGCCAGCACCAACAGCCACCACAGCAGCCCCAGACCCACCATCAATGGGAGCCTGCCCCGCGAACGGCTAATGCATCAGGCTGTTGAAGACCTGCCAGAGGGTGTGGACCCGGCCCGCAAGGAGGTGGGTGCCCGAGGCCCCCCTGCCACTCACTGCCCCCGGAACCGATGCATCTAAAACTGAGCTGGAGTAACCCGGGGCATGACCCACTGATGGTGGGCAGTGGGCAGGTTGCCCGGGAAGACGTGTGTTTCAGAGGGGATGATGGGCAGAGAGATGTGGGAGAGGAGAGCCTTGAGCCCTGCGATGACACCCCTGGGTGGATGGGCCAGGATTCTGGGCTCAGTTGACACGCTGGCCCTGAACCCTCCCCCCGCCAGTTCTATCTCTCAGACTCTGACTTCCAAGAGATCTTTGGGAAGTCCAAGGAAGAATTCTATAGCATGGCCAAGTGGAGGCAGCAGCAGGAGAAGAAGCAGCTTGGCTTCTTCTGAACCCAGGCCCTGCCCGTGTCGGTGCCACTAACGTAGCCAGGACCCCCAGGGGTGCCTTCCCAGCATGGACCTGAGCCCCCGGGGACACCCCGCTGGCATTCCCCCATCAATAAAAGTCCGTGGCCCTCACAAGGTGTGTTGTAAGGGCTTTCGAGTCTGCCTCACTTGGTGGGTCCACCTCTGGAGGGGGAGGGGCCCCTGGGGCTGGAGGGGGAATATTCCAGAGGACGGAGCTCTCTCTGTCTTCCATGGAGGGCTTTGTTTCTTGCTGGTCCTTCCCGCCCAAAGGGACAGACAAGCCTCATACTCACAGTGTGAGTGTGGGGGAGGCGGAGAGAGAGAGGTGCTGGGGCTCCAGTGCTCCCCCACACACACGGGTACACACGTGCACACACACACACATGCGCCCTCTGTAGGGATCCTTCCGGCATTCAGGGAGAGAGACCACAGGACTCAGTCTTATAATTTTTATAAAAACCCTCAGTCTGGGGCTAGCCAGAGGGCGGAGGGCTGCAGTGTTTTTCCTAACGGAATCGAAGAGAGCTCCAGGGACCGGGCCAGCTCCTGGAAGCCCAGAGAGGCAGCAGCTTTGACAGTATGCTAGAGCTGAAGGCCGTACGGGGCCTCTAGCTGCAAGCGAGAGGCTGGGAGCAGCCACACCAGCCCTGTCCCTGCCTGTGGACAGAGGGCCCGGCTGGCTTGGGGCAGCCGCCTCCAGAATCCCCAAACCTAGTCCTGGAGAGACACCTTCACAAAGAGGGTGGCAGAAGGGTGCTGGTCTCCGTTCTTTGACAAGAGGTGGACGTGGCGGTATCCTGGCAGGTGCATGGGCAGGAAAGAGCACACGGAGAGTTCCGGTCACTGGATGAGGATGCTTCAAGGGACAAGGGCCCCGGCCCAAGAGACCGCAGGCCCTGCCTCCCCGACCTCGCTGTCTCCCCCCCTCGACACACACTCACCCTGCTTGAGGCTGCCCAAGGGGATGGTGCTCTGGCCAATGAAGTCGTTCTTAGAGGAGGCGTCATAATCCTCCACCAAGAAGCGCACGAGGGCGAGCTCAGGCACAACCACCTCGAACTCAAACTCTGTGTCCCACCACGGGTTGAAACCTAGGGGTGCAAGCACCGCGTCAGCAGCGTGGACGCCGGCTCCGGCGGGGGGGCCCCCCGCCCAGGCCCCGCAGGTACCGTTATTGGTGACCACAGCCGTCTGGCGGCTCGCCGTGTCCCGGCCCACGCCGTGGATCTCCACCGTCACCTTGGGGTCCACGATTGAATTCTTATTCTTGTTGACTTTTGGCAGCTGCTGCCCGGAGATGACCTGAGGAAAGGCAGGGGACCAATGAGGGGTGGGGAATGGTGGTGAGGGAGGAGGGAGGCCCACAGGCTCCTGTCCCTCCCGTGGCCGGCCGTACCCTGACACTGAGCCGCTTCCGGGTCCACCAGGGCCCCTGAGCCAGAGCACGCGAGTTAAAGGTCGAGTTCGGGTCTCGCAGGAAGGCAGGCTTCAGCACGTACCCGCAGGCCCCGTTGTCCTGGAAGCGGCCCTGGTACACATCCATCTCTGGGCCAGGTGTCTGGAAATTGAGGGCCACTGGAGGCGAGACAGAGCAGTCACAGGCTGTGGGCTGGTCTCCGGGGCCCTAGAGCCCGGCCTGCTCAGGGTAGACTGAGGCCTTAGAGGCCCATGGGGAGGCAGAAGGAGGGCCCAGCGCCACTCCAGTGCCTGCTGCCCTCCTGCCACCCTCCCTGACCCACCACACCAGCCTCACGTTTTATTGCTGGTGCCAGAATGCAAAGCCCTAGTGTGCTCACGATGAGGTTTCAGACACTGTGACTTGCTGGCGGGGGGATTATTTTCAAACCGAACCCACAACACGCTGTGTCTGGCCCCTGGTCCTCTGGACCGAAACCCTCACCCAGGCCTCCTCCCAGGCCCCGCCGGCCCCCGCCGGCCCATACCGATCTGGCAGCCGCCGTTCCACATCTCCACGGGGCTGTAGTTGGAGGAGTCCGTTCTCCACCCAGCAGGGTAGATCCTGCTCAGGTGAGTCACATTGTGGCGAACAAAGCTGTTTCCTGAGGAGGTGTAGGTGGTCAGAAGTGCACACCCCCCCCAGGAGCCCAGGCCCCCCCCCCACCAACCAGCTCCATCTGGTGCCGACTCTGCCAGGTCCCGAGCAGGGGGAGCCAGGCCTGACCAGTCCAAACGGTCAGACAGATGGACAGCACCCTGAGGGTGCAGGGCCGGGGCTCACCTGACTCTTGGAGCAGTCGGAGGGCGCGGTTCTCAGAGAAGGACACCATCTCATAGAAAGCCTGCCCTGGGGTGCCGGGGCCGGAGAAGCCCCCAAAGTGGACACTCTTGCAGTAAATGACCATATCGGAGAGCTCCTTCACTAGCCTGAGCTTGTCCTCCTGGGGGCCATGGGGAGGCCCCGGTTAGATTCAGAGGTTGGGGCAGGTGGGCACTGAGAGAGCCAGAAACCCAGACACAGAGACAGAGGGAGACAGACAGAGAGAGGGGGGCAGAGGGTCTGAGTGGCAGCCACAGAGAACTGAGACCAGGCAAACATCCCATGATGGGGGAGGTCCCCGGGGCTGACCCCTCCCCCACAACTCCCCCTCGAACCCTGGGCTTGTGCTGCACTCGGCTCCTCACTGCCTCGTCCTCCATCTCAGCAGCCTCATCCTCATCAGACACGACAGTGGCTTCAGGGCCACCCTCCCCGCCAGGGGGCAGGAGCCCCCCAAGCTTCTTGCCCTTCAGCAAGATCTTCCCCTTCAGTTGCTAAGAGTGGAGAAGCAGCTGGTCAAGACCAAGCCAACGGGCCTCCCGGCCAGTCCCCCCTGCCCTCTCATATGGGTACCCCCGTGCCCACCGCGAACCTCAGGGGAAGGCAGGCTGGCAGTGGCCCCGTCCAGCGGCCGGTCCAACAGCATGGGGCCCAGGATGGTGCGCAGGTGTCGCGCCATCACACGCTGCTGCTCCAGGCTGCAATGGTTCTCCAGGGACAGGATGACGGGGTAGGGGGACGCCTGGAGGCCCCAGGGCAGGTTAGGAGGGGGGTGCCGCCCTTACTACGGCCCTCCTCACCCGCCAGGAGCGCGCCCACCTTGAAGGCGTAGTCCCTGATGGCCCTGAGCACGTCGCAGAGGAGGATCTTGGAGGTGAACGTGTAGCCGTGGTAGATGATCGGCTCCAGGTTGGGGCCGTCCCAGCAGTCGAGCTCCAGGCAGCGGCACCCCTTGCACAGCGCCCTGCGGGTAGGCGTGGCGGCTAGGCCCTCCGACCCCGCCCCGGGCCCGCCCCGCCCCCAGGCTGCCCCGGCCCCGCCCCGCCCCGCCCCGCCCCCGGGCCCCACCGGATATAGGCTTCCGTGCTGCTGGGCCCGGTGAGCTGGTCTTCCAGCAGGTAGGTGTTGTGCGAGGAGGACATCAGGTAGTGGCTGAGCGGCTGGCCCATGTCCTGGTAGACCCGCCGATGCGCCAGGCTGAAGGCGCTGCCGTCGGCGGACAGCAGGTACATGAGGAAGCCGTCCTTGGTCATCTGCCGCTGCGCCTTGGCTGCGAGGGAGGAGGCCGGCACCAGTCAGAGCTCTGGAGGCCAGCCGCCTCCCGGAGACCTTCGGGAGGAGCCCCCTGCTGTCCCCGCCTCCCTGTCCCGAGCTCGCCCTGGACGTCTCTCGGAAGAGGTAAGTCTGGCAAATCATCAGGCCGTCATTACCCCAGAGTGGGGCTCTGTCTCTCCCTCCTCCTCCCCCTCCCCCCACCTTCTCGGTCCCCCCCCCCACACCGAGGCCCCCTCCTCAGTCTGCCTCCTCCTCCTCCTCCTCCTCCTCCTCCTCCTCCTCCTCCTCCTCCTCCTCCGGGCCTCTAGACTGAAGCACAAGGAGGGGCCCAGAATGGGCACAAAGAAGGAAGCAGGAAAAGGGTTTGTTTTTCCAGCCTCCTCTCCTGTTTCCTGGAGGACCCTCAAACCCCTCTGGAGAAGGACCCGAGAGAGAGGGGTAGTGATGCTGGAGTCCTGTCTCCCATCTGCTTGCCTTCATGGGGCAGGCTGAGGCACCCCCCTTCCCTCCAGCTCCTGACACTCCCCAGGCGTCTCCCAGCCAGTGTAGACCCAGGGAGTGCAGGCTGAAGGCCCCAGCCAGGCCCTCACCCGTCTCGCTGGGTTCATAGCGCTCAATGAGAGAGAGGGCCAGCGCAGGCCCCGCCGCCTCCTCCCGCTGCTGGTGCTGCAGGAACGTCACTAACTGGTCCACCGACAGCGTCTCCCTGGAGCCTGCGGCCTCCGCAAAGGTGCGGTCAATCTCCTCCCGCTGGGTCAGCATCTTGTAGAAGGCCTCAATCTCCTCATCCTCCAGCGAGTCTGTCTGGGAGCGGTCACATTCCTGCAAGGCCACGTGGGCCAGGCTCAGAGCATGCTCCCCACTAGGGTCTAGGGCCCACTGCCACACAGAAGCAGCCCTCACTCCCTGCCTCACCCTGAAGATCTTCCGGGCATAGCTGTCATCCACCTGGATGTTGAGCTCCTTCAGGAAGTTCTGCAGCTCCTTGAAGCTCATCTTGTTGTCCTTGTTTTTGTCGGCTTTTCGCAAGCAAGAGTGAATCCAGCTGGGCAAGAGGTAAGGAAAGAAAGAACCCAGGAGCCCTGATACCCCCACGGTCCCAGCTAGAGCCATGTTTCAAGCCCAGGGTGAAGTCCTGGGCCCCGGTGGACTGAGACCACCCACAGACAAAGCCCCCTGCAGGTGCAAATGCACATCAGCATCCCAGGGACAAGATCCAACGGGCTCTTCGGAGAAAATGTTACATTCTATTAAGAGGTCTATTTTCTGTTGGCTGGATTTGAACCTTTTCACATTTGTAAAAACATTTATTTTCTCACTGTGGGAGAGTTCGCTTATAGACAACTTAGAAAATGCAGAAAGTAGGGACGCCTGGGTGGCTCAGTCGGTCAAGCGTCTGACTCTCGATTTCGGCTCAGGTCCTCATCTCACAGACGTGGGATCAAACCCCATATCAGGCTCCACACTGAGCATGGAGCCTGCTTAAGATTCTCTCCCTCTCTCGCTCTCGCTCTCTCTCTCTCTCTGCCCCTCTCCCCAGCTCTCTCTCTCAAAATAAATAAACATTAAAAAAAAAAAAGAAAGAAAGAAAATGCAGAAAGTAAACAAACAAATCCCCCGTAGTTTGTATCACCCAAACCCTTCAAGGTTTGTCCTTCTGGTTTCCAATACATCATTGTTAGCCAACTTGACTAAAGCATGTGAGGCTTATTTTACAGGAAACATCAAAACTTGAAGCCACAGATCAGAAGGTGAGGATATCACAAGCAAAAAACAAAGCCTGGCTCATGCTGTCACGATGGGGGCACTTAGGCCCCCACCTCTCCCTTCTGTCCCCTGTCCCCTCAGACTAGACCTGGAGAAGTCAAGAAAGAGGAACCCCACAGTACATTCCACAGAAATTAGAGAACAAAGACAACGACCATAATTTTTAAAAACCAACAGCAGGTTTTTAGAAAAAGTCGCAAAGGAAACAACATAATTGAGGCCACATAAACTTTACACAATTCTGAGGGTCAAAGAAAGAAAAAATAAAGTCCAGAAAACAGTACGATGACCCTAATAACTAAATGAGAGAAGGACACGAACTGACCTTTTACAAACGTTCTCGGTAATCAAAGAGACTAACAATTTGCAAATGCGCTGCGGTTTCTTAAACTGTAAGATCAGCAATTTCAAAGTATGTTACTTTGAAGGCACGCGGGGGTGAGGTGACACGGACACTCCCATCTTGCACTTGGACAAAGGAAATCAGTTCAGCCCTTAGGAATGTGGTGTAGAGATACAGCTAACGTCTACACCTCTACATCATTTGACTCACTAATTCCACTTCTAGGAATCTATTTGTAAGGAAATACTCCTACTAAATACTGAAAGGTTTTATGAACATAGTTCTTTGCCATGTTACTTGTAGTAGTGAAAGACTAAAAATAAATGTTCACCGCTAAAAGAATGGAGCGCTAACTTATAGGGCATCTACTCAATGGAATATTACAGTCGTTACAGCTGTTTATGGGGAAAGAATTATGATGTAATGTTACACGGAAAGTGGATACAAATGTATGATCTCCACTATTTTTGGCAAATGCATCATGAGGCAAATTGAAATGCAGAGAAGATTCGGGGCAGAACCCAAATCAGCAGTTTCTGAAGGAGATGGGTTTTGGGGGCCTTTAAAATTTCATTCTAACATAGCCATATTTTATGTATATATTTACATGAGAAAATAATTAGGGCAGAATTCTAGGTAAAAAAAAAAAAAATCACGTTCAGAGTGGTCCAGCCAAGCATGAGGTCCCCCTGCCGACTGCTATTCCGTAGGCTGGAATGGGTTTATGACCTTGGGGTCTGGGCAGCAGAATCCTCCAGAGGGCAGAAGCCTGTCCAAGCACAAGCCTGTACTACAGAATTGGACTTTTAAGAAAGCTCAAAATCAGGTAGATATAGCCTTGAGAAAAAAAACACTTAAAACTCTGAACTGCTGAAAATCAGAGAGTAAGGAAATTTAAATGTGTAACTTACACTCTGAAAACGACAACACCATGTTGAAAGAAACTAAGGAAGACCTAAATAAATGGAAAGATATCCATATTTACAGACCACAACACTTGATTTGTTAAATGGGGAATACTCTCCAGATTGATCTACAGATTCAACACAACCCCTATCAGAATCCTGCTGGCCACTTTGCAGAAACTGATCCTAAAATTTATACGGGGCATCAAGGGACCCAGGATAGTCCAAATAATCTTACAAAAAAAAAGAAAAGAAAAAAAAAAAAAAAGAACAAATTTGGAAGACTCACACGTCCTGATTTCAAAACTTAGTACATGAACTAACTTGGATTTTAAATAAATAAATAAATAAATAAATAAATAAAACAAAAAAACTTAGTACAAAGTTATGGTAACTGAAATGTGGTGCATGCATATGTATAGATAAATGGAATAAAACTGAGTCATTAAATAAACCCTCATATTTATGGTCAACTGATTTTTGATGAGGCTGTAAATACAGTTCAATGAGGAAAGAACAATCTTTTCAACAAATGGTGTACCTACATGCAAAGAAATGAAGCTGGACCCCCCCCCCCCCCAACATCATGCCACAAAAACAAATTCAAAATGAATCAGAGACCTGGGGTGCTTGGCTGTCTCTGTTCATAGAGCACGTGACCCTTAGTCTCAGGGTTGTGAGTTCAAGTCCCACACTGGGCGTGGAGCATCCTTCAAAGAAAAAAAATTCAAATTAAAATTAAAAAGAAAAAAATTAAAAAGAAAAAAAAATCAAACACCTAAATGTAATAGCTAACACTGTAAAACTTTTAGAAGAAAACATAAGAGTAAATGTTTGTGACTTTGGGTTAAGCAAAGCCTTCTTCGATATAACATCAAAAATCACATCAATGAAAGCAAAAAGTTGCTGAATTAGGCTTCACCAAAACTAAAAACTTGTGCTTCAAATACCATCGAGAAAAAGAAAAGAATCCCCAAAATAGGAGAAATTATTTGCAAAGCATAACCAAGCTGAGACTTGTGTCTAGAATATATAAAGAACTCTTAGAACTCAATCATAAAAAGACAAAGAGCCCCAGTGAAAAACTGGGCCAGGGATCTGAGTAAACATTTCTCCAGAGAAGATGGCAGAAAAGCACATTAAAAAAAAAAAAACACAAAACAAAAAAACACTCCACATCATGAATCAAATGCAAATCAAAACCACAATAAGATACCTATCAGAAACCAAAACAAACCAAAACACAAACCCCAGAAAATAACAAGTGTGTTGAAGACTTGGAGAAAATCGGAATCCTTGTGCACTGTCGGTGGCCATGCAAAGCAGTGCAAACACTATGGGAGACAGTATGGTGGTTCCTCAAAAAGCTGAGGGTAGAATCATATGATCTCGCAGCTCTCCCTCTGCGTATATACCCCCGAAGAACTGAAGGCAGGGTCTAAAGAGGTATGCCCAGAGTAGCATTACGCACAACAGTGAAAAGGTGGAAGCAACCAGGTGTCCCTCAGTGGAGGAATGGATGAACAAAATGTGGTCGGTGCAGACAATGGACTATCATTATTCCACCTGAAAAAGAATGGAAACCGTGACGCACGCTACAGCGTAGATGAATCTTAAGGACGTTCTGCTAAGTGAAGTGAGCCAGTTGTAAAAAGACAAATCCTGTATGATTCTACTTATCTGAGGTTCCTAGGGTCGTCAAATTCAGAGAGACAGAAAGGAGAACGGTGGTTGCTGGGGGCTGGGGAGTGGGGATTGGAGGTGGGAGGATGGCAAGTTGTTTAATGGATGTAGAATTTCAGTTTTACAAGACGAAAAAAGCTCTGAATGTTGGTTGCACGACAATGGGAATGTACTCAACACTACTACGATAGTTGAAGACGGTAAATTTCATGTTACATATATTTTACCACAATTAAATTTTTTTTTTAAAAAGATCCATTTAATGGGGTGCCTGGGTGGCTCAGTTGGTTAAGCGACCAACTTCGGCTCAGGTCATGATCTTGCAGTTTGTGAGTTTGAGCCCCGCGTCAGGCTCTGTGCTGATGGCTCAGAGCCTGGAGCCTGCTTCGGATTCTATCTCCCCCTCTCTCTGCCCCTCCCCTGTTCATGCTCTGTGTCTCTCTGTCTCTCAATAATAAATAAACATTAAAAAATTTTTTTTCAAAGATCCATTTAAAAAAGAGCTTAATAGGGGCACCTGGCTGGCTCAGTCAGTAGAGCATGCGACTCTTGATCTCAGGGTTGTGAGTTTGAGCCCCATGTTGGGTGTAGAGATTACTTAAAAATAAAATCTCTTTTTTTTAAGAGCTTAACAACACAAGATGGGCAAAGGATCTAACGGATATTTCTTCAAAGAAGATATACAAATGACCAATAAACACATGTAAAGATACCCGACATCATTAGCTATCAAGGAAATGCAAAGCAAAACCACAATGATGCCGCTTGATACCCACAAAGCTGGCTACAGTAAAAAAAGATAGTAACAAGCCTTAGCGAAGATGTGAAAAGTTGGAACCCTCATACACTGCTGGTGAGAATGTAAATTTCCTCATTGGAGAACAGTTCGGCAATTCCTCGAAAGGTTAAACATACGGTTACCATAAGACTTATAAATTGTAGGTATATACCACATGAAACTTCTACACAAATGTTCATAGCAGCATTGGTTCATAAAAGCTCCGAAGTGGAAACCCAAATGTCCATCAACTACTGAATGGATAAATAAACTGGGGCATAACCACGCCATGGAATGTTATTCAGCCATAAGAAGGAATGAAGTCCTGATTCATCCATTCAGCATGGATTCGCCTGAAAAACATGCTCAGTGAGAGAAGCCAGTCACAAAAGACTGTATCTTGTACTTAACGTGAGATGCCCAGAAAAAGGCAGACATATAAAGCCAAAATGTAGATTAGTGGTTGTCTAGGGCCTGGGGGGTCATGGGGAGATGGGGAGTGGCTGCTAAGGGGTGTGGGGTTTCTTTTTAAGGTGATGAAATGTTGTAAAATTACTTCCAACTCTGTGAATATACAAAACAGCATTAACTTGTACACTTTAAGCAGGTGAATTACACGGTATGTGAATCATATGTCAATAAAACTGTCATTAAAAGAGGGGACTGGAGCTGGCTCCTCCCTAACCCTATGTACCAGAAGCCCGATCACTTTGAATCCTAGGCTAGCATGTCGTGCACCCAGACTTGGAAGTGAATTTGTTTTAAGCCCACAGGCTGGCCTGCACACCAGGCCCCGGGAAACTTGGGCCCCACTCCCCCCAGAATGGCACAGGGGGTACCAGGGCCTCCCAAATTCCCAGAGAGAAAAAATGTAGTAACTCCAGGAAACATGCTTAAAACACCCAAGGCACGGCCTCTCGTGGAAGCAGGCTGCTGCCGTTAGCCTCACCTGTGCTGGTTATTGGTGGGGAGAAGAGGGGACATTGGGGGGTGCACAGTGTAGGCCAAACAGGGCTCCAGGTACCTTTTCTGCCTCCCTTCAGCTAAGGACTGAAGTGTGTTCCCCCAAATTAATACGGTGAAGCCCTAACCCCCAATATGATGGCATCTGGGGATCCGTCTTGGGGGGCTTAGATGAGGTCACGAGGTGGAGCCCTCATGATGGAATTCGTGCCCTTATGAGAGGACACACCAGGGATCGTGTTGACTCTCTCTCTCTCTCTCTGCCATGTGAGGACACAGTGACAAGGCAGTCACCCACAAGCCAGGAAGAGTGCTGTCGTCAGAATCCAACCATGCTGGCAACCAGACCTCGGACCTCCAGCCTCCAGAACTGTGAGAAAGTGAACTCCTGTGGTTTAAGCCCCCAGGCTATGCTATTTTGGTGCGACGGCCCGATCTGGGTATCTTCCGTTCCCATGTTGCCCTGGGGATGGCCAAAGCCAGTATCCACAGGCTGGGCCAGGACCCACTGCCACCAAAAGGATACTGCTGCACCTTCTGCCGCTGGTCCATGGAGCCCGAGTGGTGGATGATCTTGCGCAGACCCTGCACCCAGTGCCGGGCGCCAGCTGGCGATGGGGCGATGAGGTCTAGTGTATTGCGCTGGTCCTTGAAGACAATGGAGAAGCAGCGGTCCTCGGGCACGTCACGGGCATACTTCTCCAGGCCTTCCGTGCGGTGCCCCATCCGCACCTCCTGAATGTCCTCAATGGAGACTGCAAAAAGGGGACAGGTGGCAGAGGGCCAGTCCCTGCCCCCGATGCGCCCAAGGCACAGCGTAGGGGCCGGTAGAGCCGGGGCTGGAGCTCTACGATCCAGAGACAAGGAGAGGGACAGGAGGACAGACGAGGCGGCACAGAAGGGAGGAAGGAGGCCAGAGACTGAGGTGTTGGAAGAACGTGAGACACAACTGTGGTGCGCAGCGGATACGCACAGGGAGGGACAGAGGGAGAGGCCGACCTCGGAGAGGGGCACCTGGGACCCCAGCCCTGCTCTGTCTGGACTGGGAGGGTGTAGGACCCCTGGGAGAGTACTGGGGCCGGACAGGGCTTTTAGAGATGGGGGAGACCACTCTGGAGCTTGGAGCCTGTGACAGACAGGAGGCCACAAACCCTCCTCATTGCCCTTGACTTTGTACCGTCTTCCCCTCAGACAGCCATGAGAGCCTCCAGGCCCCTCTCCTGACCATCCAGGAGACAGAAGCCATCATGGCCCTGGGGTGTGGGTGCAGAGGGAGAAGTGCTTGCGTTGGAGCGTAGACAGGGCCCTGCCCTGCATGTGTCTGTGTGTGTCCTGACCTCAGAGAACCCCTTGGCAAGGAGGGTGCAGGAAGGCCGTGGCCCTCTAGGACCCCAAGGGGTGCCCCTTAGGAGTCTGAGGGAGTACACCATTCTGACCTCAGAAGCTGGGGGGAAAGGCCTCCCGTCACATTCAAGCCTTCCAAGCTTCAGGGAGCAGCAAGCCCCTGCCTCCCTACTACCCGCAGTGTGTCCTCCCTGGCCTGGCCATGAGCCAGTCCCACCAGCTGGGCTCACGCTAAGCTGCCCAGCATCAAGGTTCAGGCTCTGCCCCTGCCCCACCCGCGTCCTGAGCCATCCACATCCATCTGTCTCGGGTCCTAGACCAGCTCTGGCTACAAGCTCACCTCTCCTCCCGGTGCCTGCCTGCACCCTGAGTGCCCAGACGCCTCCCAGCCACCTACCTACAAGCCCTAGGTGTATGACATGTGCCCCCGCCTGGGCAGCAGGCTCTGATGGCCAGACACGTGAGCCCTCGGCCATCTGGGGTGCTGGGGGTACCTGTGCTTAATCCCTCTGCCCACGGCCTCCTGTGCCAGCAAGGCTCACCCCAGCGGCAGGCAGCTGACCCAGGCTGGGGTGACAACAGGAAACCTGAGCTGTGGAGCTGGGCCAGCACCCCCACCCGCACCAGAGAGAGATTCCAGATGCCTCCGCTGCTGATAATGCCTTGTCTGCCTCTGGGAGCCAGAGTGGGGGGAGTGTGGTAGTGGAAGGGTCAGGGGAAACTTAGCAGGAAGCAGAGGCAGAGAGAACTGGGGGCGCTGCTCCCCTCCTCCATCACCTGGCCTCAGCTTCCCCGAGGACAGAGCGCATTTGGGGCCAACAGTCTCGCTGCTCACCCAGAGAAGGGAAGCAGCCAACATGGGTGCTCAGCCCGAGAGCTGTCTCAGTGTCTCTGTCACGGAAGAGAGCCTCTTCTAGCCATGTTCCTCACCTGAGCACACCTGGTGCCTGACCCCCCACCTGTCACCCCTGCAGCCCCTCTGCCCAGGCCCCTCACTCACTTGTGCCCCTTCCTCGTCCTCCCCTCTGCATCTTTGCTCACGCTGGTCTCCTGCCTGGGACGCCCCTCCTGCCCTCGTGTTCACAGCTGTCCCAGGATGAGGGGCTCGTCTCCCCAGCCCAGGTCCCCTCCCCTGTCTCCGCCCCCCCGCCCACCGCCACCAAGTGCTGGGCACACAAGTGTACTGGCTGCTGTGTGGGCTCTCGGGAATCCCCAGGGCTCAGAGAACAAGATGCCCCATTCCCACCAGCATCTAACAGGAAGCCCCATATCAGGGCAGAGGCCTACGAAGGAGACTGGCTGGTGCCACGGACAGGAAAGGTCTGGGTCGCTTCCATGCTGTGTGGCTGATGTGCACTCGGGTGGTTTTTTGAGAGACTTCAGGCTCCATCCGTTCCAAGCTGACCCTGCCCTGCTCAGAAACCCGTGGCCCATAGCCCCAAGGCCCTAGCCCAGCTCCGCATCCGACCCTGCTCCTACCCCGCCTCACCTCCTGCCTTGCTACAGCCACAGGGCCAGCAGGCCATACTTTCTCAGCTGACTACCTCAGTTTCCTGAGGCCGGCAAACCCTCCCTGGGCACCCTCAGCGGGCAGGCCCTCCGCTTCCTGCTGTCCCCCCTCCCACCCCGGGCCTGTCGCCCGTGTCTGATCTCACTCCCAGCCGACTGACCCTGTCTCCGTGTGCCCCCTCCCCCACCCTGCCACTGCCACAGCCAAAGGCAGGGATCTGGGTTGTGTGGAATCCAACGGCAGTGATCTTCCTGCGCGGTCCTACACAACAGTCACCCGCCGCATGTGGCTATTTAGATATAAATTAGTTAAAATTCAGTAGAATTAAGAATTCAGTTCCTTAGTCACCCCAGCCACGTTGCCAGTGCCTGATGGCCATAGGTAGCCAGTGGACCTATACGGGACAGCACAGATCTAGAACATTCCTGTTACCAAAGAAAGTTTTTTTGGGGTAGCACTGATCTAAAAATTTCCCACCACGTAAAGATGCGGAGGGGAACACTCGTGTTGCAGAGTCTTTAGGGCATTCTGTGTCAAGAGGTAGCTGTCTCTGTGAGGGCTTGCTGGAGGCGCTCTCCGTTTACAGGCCCGAGGCTTGGGTTCCTGGGCCTTTTCAGAAGCTGCCAGAAAACCCTCAGGCCCAACACCCTCAAGGGAACTGCCCAGCGAAGGGCTCTCTCTGCTCCACCCCACCTCTTCGCTATGGCCCCAGTCCCGGGGAGGAACTGCCTCCCACAGCCCCACCTCATATCCTGGCCACTGACACCGGGAAGGGCCTTATCTGCCCCCGGACTTTGGGCCTGGCTTGTGGCCTCATTACACCTGGAGTCAAACTCCACCCAACTTCCCTGCCTCCCACATCTGTCTCAGTGGATACCCTGTGAGTTCAGACAACACTTCCAGCAACCTCCCTACTTCTGAGCCGGACCTTCCCATCTGTGGTCGTGTTTATATACCCCTACCCCCCAAAGGCCTCGCCATCTGTGGTCCTCCGTGACCACCCTCTCTGGCCCAGACTAGGCCTCAGTTTCCCTATCGGTGATTTAACAAACTCTTCTCCGCCACCCTTGCCAACTTTCAGTCTCCCCACATCTGGTCCTGGTTGTGTGACCGACCCTGGCCCCACCAGGCCAGGCCTGGACTTCCCTATTTGTGGTCCCGGTCCAGGGTTGACCGTCCCCTACTCCCTGCCCCAACCAGCATCAGTTTCCCCACGCAAACACAGGCTCCCCACTCTGCTCCCACCCTGCGGCCCTGGGATACTCACACAGCTGGGACTCTGGGGTCCGCATGACCTTGCGGGACTCCTGCCAGATGGTCTTGCAGTCTTCCTGCAACTTGTAGAAACGCTCCCTCCGCCATGAGTTGGACTTCACCTTCAGGAGCTGGCTGCCCTTCAGCAGTACCTGTAGGTCCTCATCATCCTGTAGGCCTAGGGGACAGAGCTGGTGAGATGCCATTGCCTCCAGTGTCCCTGCTGCCACCGGACCCATGCTAGCTACTCCCACCTCTGGACCCTTTCGGAGCCCACTTCTCACCAGCCTCCTCCTCAGCTCTTGGTTCCCTTCTCCCACCTTCACCCAAGCTCCAGCCTGATCCTGGAGCCCTGCCTTCTCCAGGAAGTCATCTCTGACTGCCAGCTGAGGCCGTGTAAACCTCAGGACACCCGCCCACTGAACGCCACACTTTATACACCGTGACCTGCCACCCACAGCTGAATGGACAAAGGGAAAGCAGCTAATTCAAGAACATCTGGTTCCTGAGGTTTTTTAGGTGTCCTGAGACAGCCTGGTTCTGTAAGAACCCTCCTGGTCATACTTAGGGATCAGACTGATCTGAAGGAAGCTGGGACCAAAATATCAGGCAGGGCAGGAAAGAAAAGGTCCTGAGGTCAGAGCAGTTGTAGTTCTTGGTGTCAACATTATGGTTGCAGTAGGGCCCTTGTGCCCGTCCCTGCCTCCCTCGCCCCTGCTGCCCCCACCCTAACTTGCACCTGCTCGAGTAGGTCTCTGATCCTTGCCCCCAGGGAGACCAATGAGCCTACTGGGGCCTATGTTTGGCCTGCTGGGATGCCCCTGTCTCTCCCTGCCCGCTTCACCTCTGAGTGTCCTGGGTCGGGGAACCTCAGCGTATCATAGCCCTGAGGCACAGCACAGCCTTCTCAGCAGCTGAGGCAAGACCTGGTCCAGGGCGCCAAGTGACGACCAGAACCCTGGCTGCACGGCCCCTCCTGCCCAGCTGTCTTCAGACACACAGGCTGGCTTGCGTGGCAGGGGCTCCCAAAGATATAATGCCCTTTGTCCTACCAGCTCCAAGCAGGAGGTACCAAAGGGGCACGAGGCCTGGATCCCCGGGAGCCCTCATCCCCAAGCAGACCCTGTATCAACTGTGATCGGGGAGAGACCACTCCCCACCTTAATGACTCATCAACGTAATACAGAGATAAATGCGCCTAGATCTGTATCTGTCACCCAAGCCAGAGGCAGTCCAGCAGCCAGCTCTGTTCAGAGGCAATCGGCCATCTCCCCTCGCTCTGTCCCCCAAACTAAAACTAGGTGGCCCTTCGGCGGTCCTTATCCTTCTGCTCCAGCAGAGTGGTGACATCAGGGACCACGTGGGTCCAGTCTGAGGGGCCTGTGACTAGGCCTATAAGCTTTGTTTTTCTGAGCCCAGACCCGCAGCGCCTGATAGGCTCTCCGGCTTTATCCACGCTCCCACTCCCCCCACCCCGACCAGCCTTCCCCACACCCCCACAAGACCTACAGAACCTTCTGGACCACTTCCCTAGGCCTCAGCCACCCTTGCCCTCCCTATCCCTCCCCGATCTCCTGCCTCCACTGGGGACAGTACCCAGTGCTGAAAACCACCCCCCCCCCCACCCCGCCCCATGGCTTTAGGCAGCTCCCCTCTGTCTCTGGGCTTCTGTTCCCCCATCAGCACTGGGTCAGAACAGCATAGGAAGAGGCATCTGTGGGCCTCCTCAGAGGCGTCTGTCTGATGTGCCTTCTCCCTCCTTTGTCCCAAGTCTCCCCACACTTCTGGGAGACCCCGCTGGGAGACCCTTGGTGTGAGCAGGCCTACTTCAGCCCCTGGGGAGGGTCAGTGCAGGAAAAGGGGGCTCCTGCAGGAAGTCCTAAACTGTCGGCTGTGTCTGTGGCACTGAAACAAGAGGAAGGGGGAAGGGAGTTCCCGGATGCCCGAAGGGAGTCCCCCAGCCTCTGCTGGGGCATTCATCCCGCTGTCCTTTCTGAGGCTGAGGTAGGACTGCCAGGGGCCTCTCCGGACCCTCTGCCTGGCCCCCGCGCCCAAGCCGGGCGCTCATCCGGGCCAGCCGCTGCCACACCACAGATGGTAATGGGGGGACGGGGTCGGACAGTCGAAGGTGAGCCCCACCCTCCGGCCCTGGAAAACACCGTGAGGAGATGACATGTTCATCCTGTCCTGGAGCCGGGCCGTGGCCCTGTCTGCGGTCAGGCAGAGATAAGTCCCCTGGCTGCCGACGTGGCTTCCGGAACACGGACCTCAGCCCCAAGGTGGGCCTTGATAATCGCCACTGCCTCCTGGGCCATTAGCAAACCTGGGCAGGCACCCCTACCTCTGAGCCTCACCTGCGGCCCTCTTGTCTCTGGGGGCCTCTGGGCTGCCCGCCCCACCACTTTTCCTCCCTGAGCACCCGGAAAGTCTACGGACACCCCGCGCCCAGCCCCACTCGCTCATCTGTGGTACCTTCTCCTCCTGAGAAGGGGCCTCTGAGCTCAGGGGCCCCTGGGCTGATCTGCAGCCTGCCCCGGCTGGCTACACGTAGCGAGGTGGCCTCTGTGAGTACGGAGGGTGCTGCGGGTGCCAAGAGGCTGAGGGGGGTGCCAGGAATCCTGCCCCCATGCACCTAGGGTGATGCATAATGGAGACAAATCGGGTCTGGGACCCACGGCAACGCACAGCTACACAATCACACACTGCCGTCCTCAACATCGCCAGAACATCGTCATAACAACGATAATAATAGCAGCCACCATAACATTAATGGTCAGGATTTGACTAAGATACTGATCTTAGCACGTGTATTTAATCTCCCCAACAACCCTATGAAGAAGGCACTATCATTACTCCCATTTTACAGATGAGGAAACTGAGGCTCAAGGAAGTTACACGGTGGAGTCAGGACTCAGAAGCCTGCCCAAGGGTTAGTGCTAAGAAACACTGCCTTATGTAGTCACTACTCAGGCACAATGAGTAATGTTACAAACAGCACTGTCAGAAAATCCATGTAACACATATTGTAACACAGAAAAACAGAATCGGTCACCTGGGACACGCGTAGTCACACGGCATCACACTGGATCACACGCTGTCACACTGGTGCCACGGTGTCACACACATGTTACATATCATCGCTGCTGCACAGTGGCCCCACGTGCCGCACGAGGGACAGAATCACCACTAGGTCACACACTGGGTCACCCAATGTCACATTTGTCACTCACATTTGCGCAGCATCACACTGGATCACGTAGTCTCAAACAATCATCTCACTGGGTTACAGAGTCATTACCCCGGGCCACATACCTAGTAATGCCTCAGAAATCTGTAAACAGGAGGGGCTAGGGGTGGCAAGGAGGGCACTTTGGAGGGGCTCAGGTAGATCAGAAGAGGTAACCAGTCCCCCCATACTCACTCCACACACCATCCCTGCAAACACAGCCCCACCGTGGCTCTCACTCACAGAAGCACTGAACACGTCCAATCAAAGCATCGAAGGCAGGAATCCCGAGCTCAGGGACATACGGTCTACCTACATCGTGTCCCAGCTGCCTTCCCAGCAGAGCTAGGTCCCCTCCTGGTCCCTTACCCAGCCTCTGCCCATTGAGCGCTGCCACCTTGAGGCTCTGCTCCTGCAGGTAGAGCTCTCTGGAGCGGGTCCGGCTGCGGATTCCTAGGCATTGCATGACGCTCCCCGGTGCCTCTGCCGCCACCGAGCCTGGCCCGGGACAGCAAAGCCTCTAGAAAGCCCTGGCCGTGGGGGCGGAAGCACCGCCCCGAGAGGAGCAGGGGAGGAGACCGGGCGTGGGGGGCGGGGCCAGAACCCAGAAGGAGGGGCTAACCTGGAAGGGCGGAGCCTCGGCCCTAGAGGCGGGGCGTGAGAGAAATCTGGGCTGAAAGGGGCGGAGGCAGACCCTAAGAGACGTGGCCAGTCCCGGGGGGGCGGGACCTTCGCCCCCGGGGGGGCGGGCCCCAGGCGGGGAGAGGAGGAGCCAGAGAGGCGGGAGTGGGACAAATCCGTAACCCAGGAAGCAGATCTGTGGCGAAAGCCACAGCCCAGAAAGCTGATAGGGGGCGGAGCCACAGCCCCAGAAGCTGGGGTCGGGGGGCGAAGGAAAGGAACCGGGTCTGGGGAGCAACTTGGAGGCAGAGCCTCTCTCAAGGGGCGGAGCCGAGGTCCAGAGGGCAGACCAGGGAAGGGTAAACCGCCCTAAAAACGCGGGGTTCGCGCAGGGAAGGGAGGAATTTCGGCTTTGGAGGCGGTGTCCCACCGGGGGGCGGAGACCGAGCCGCGAATTCGAAACACCTGCTGGGGGCCGGGCGAAGGACCAGAAGCTGGAGCGAGATTGAGCAGAGGAGGGGAGACGGGGTGGCGGCGGCCACCGCGGACGAGTCTAGAAGACGGGATGGGGCGGGTTAAGGAGGAGCCTGGGCTGGAGCCTGGGGCAGACCACCAAGCCTGCCAAGTATTTTACCTCAATTACTCAACGAATTCATTGTAATTCAGCCGGCTGTTGCCTCGCTTGTGAACCTCAGGCGGGCCTGTTTTCTTTTCTCGGTTTCTCCACCAGAGTGGGGTCATCTCCACGGTTGCGAATGCGAATGGAATTCTCGAAAAAAGGCTGATCTTAAAAATGAGCCCATTCACGCAGGCTTGCTTTGATTAACAGACGAGAACTACCGCAACTTTATACAAAACTGGGCCGCCAGTGTGCTCGGGAACAGTGGGACCTTTCATGTAAGTTACAACTTCTCTTTCATGCATCCAGCCCCTACTCTGTGCCAAGGTCAGAACACCACCCAGAGGCCTGACTCACCCTTCTTTTACTCTCCGCCTCTGAATAGTTCCTCCATTGGCCTCACTGCAGCTCCAGTCACCAGCGCGGGCAGTGAGTCACCCTCAAAGCCAGCCATTAGCACAGCCAAGCAAAACAATACTAACAATAAACTGAAGCGCACAGTGATTTGCCTAAGGTCACGTCACAGAGAGTAAGTACATCGTGAGAACGTGTGTTGGTGTAGATGAGCTGAAATACGGGCACAGGCAAGTTGTTCTTTATTTGGAGGGGAGCGGGCAGAGGGCAAGGTAAGCCTGTTTTAGAGAAACCACACAAGGGTTCTCATTCAGAGGACCAAGGACCACCCCCCACCCCAAGGGCCTATGGATAGAATCACACTTCAAGTGGAACTTGCTTCCTTCGAATGCTCATGTATTTTCTTTTATGCACTTAAACACATGACCCTGAGGAGGCGTCCACAGGCTTCATCTGACCGCCAAAGTGACCTATGGCACAAAATGTTAGGATCAGCGTGGATCGGTGTGCCTGTGGGGTATATGGGCCTGGAACTCCGGAGACAGGCAGGTTTGAAACATAACTGAGGTGAACAGGGGGCTGGCCACCCCCACCTGCTATGATGGCTCTGGAACTGTTATCTCTTGAGGGCACCGGCTTTTTTGCCCACCTAGAGCTCCTATGCCCATAAGTGTCTTATCCTTACGACATCCCCTGCAAATTGATGTTGTATACCATGGATGAAAAGAAAGGACCCAGAGAGGCAAAAAGACTTGCTCAGGGTCATAACATAAAGAGATGCGAAATGAGGACTGGAGCCCAGGGTTCCTGGGGCCCAGATGGGGGCCCTCCTACAGCCTGCCTTCCACTTTCACAAATGCCAGTTGTAGAGTGGGGCAGGGTGGATTTGGTGTAGGAAAAGTTGGTAAAGGTGGATGTGTTCCGTGAGGGGAGGGCCTGGGAGGTAGTATCCTTTCAGGCACGTTTGGGGAGCTGCTGGAGAGGCCGTGACTGGCTAGGATGCAGGCCTGGCTAGAATGGAGACAGCAGAGGTAGTGGAGGAGGGGAAGGAGGCCAGGGGACTGGAGCATCAGTCTGAGGGCTTCAGAGGCACCAGAAAGAGCCCCTTGGTTCTCGAGTCCTGTTCTGGTCACATTTTTCCTAGCAAGGGACTATCTTATGGTGCCCCCTCATCTCCCAAAGAACGCACAGGGCATGATCACTTGGGGGTGAACCTCCTGCAGAAACGTAGCCCCTGCTGAGTACCAGGCACTGTTTCCATTGCCTTATACATATTACCGCATTCAGTCCTTACAGCAAGCCTGTGAGGTAGGTAGCATTCGTATCCCCTATTTTGCTGAGGAAACTGAGGCACAAAGAAATCAAGGGATCTGTCTGAGATGAAAAAGTCAAGGCTTGAACTCGTATAGTCTGCCTCCAGAATGCATGCCTATAGACTACACTTCATCCGCATGCATCTGGGGTGAGGACGTAAGGGACATCTCCTATCTAGGTAGGCTGTGTAGCGCCCTCCCCCCATCCCCACCCCCCCCCCACCCGACCCCGGGCCAATGGAGGGGGCCTTTCTGCAGCAGACTGCCAACTGCCCAAACCAGATGGTGTGGTCCTACAGCACATGTCCAGTGCTGGGGGGCACGAAATATGAAAGGGGTGCAGCGTGGACAATCTGGAACAGCACAGGTCACAGTGACCACCCCTTCCCACCATCAATTCTCCTTGACAGGTTCTTGCGTCCTGATTTGGTTTGTAGCGGGGGGGACAAAGGTGATTAAGGGACGTAATTCTGGGTGATGTGCTAGAAGTAGGAGGGCCTTCAGAGAAACGATTGAGGATTGTAGTGTTCATGACGGCCCCACAGGAAGGGCTGGACAGAGTGAGGCATTTGGGAGGCAGGTCTCAAACCGAAGGGGCCAGTGCGGCCAAACCCACGCCACAGTCCCTCCACGTAGCTTCCTCTCCGGGGAAGACACCAGGGAAGAGATATTGCACAGAGGCACAGATGCCCGAGAATGGAGCCCATTCCAACATGAGCTGGGCCAGAGGCGACCAGAGGGCTTGCAGGAGGAGGAGACCTGAGGGTGAGACAGGCATGGAAGACGTGGCAGTGTGCAGGGTAGATGGCACTAACCAAGGGATGAGAGAGAAAGCAGAGGTCTCTACTCTGGTCCTCTGAACCATCCAGCCTCCCTTTCTGCCAGTCTGGCAGAAGCACTAAGAACACGTCTGGTCTGAGGAGAGAAGAGGGAGCACTGGAAAGGGGGCAGGAACCCCATGACCCAGCTGGACGAGATTGCCTGGCGGAGCCCAGGCTACTGGTGTGAGGGTAACAGCTCTGGGCACTGAGCAAAGGTCTCTTTGGGCCATGGAGACCACGTGCAGGCCAACTGGGAAACACAAGATAGACTGGGGGCTGGCTGAAAAGAACATCTCCTATCCCCTTGAAATCCAGGGGGTCTCTAGTGGTCAGCTGGAGGCCTCTGCCTTTCTCCTTCCCATCTATTATCTCCCTGTATGGTTTAGATGGTTGAGTGGTGGGCACTGAAGCCTCCAACCCCAGGGATGCCAGAGAACGCGGAGTTATGGTTAAGCAGTGATTGGCGTGAAGGGCAGGGTTTGCTGAATTGGCAGATGATCTCAGGGGCCAGGAGGACAAGATACCCTTAAGAGTGGGTGAGTCCCCAGGGCGGAGCAAAGAATGCCAGACCAGGTTGAGGGTCCTGACCTGCCAGAAGACCGCCAAGGCCCTGCAGTGGGGGAGCCCACAGCTGCTTTTTCTCCGGGAGGGACAGCAATATGGCCAGGAGCCGGCCCAGACTGTTTCCCCGGTGGGTCGGAGGGCCAGAACTCGGCTGGACAAAGGGTGAAGCGGCAGGCAGTGCGCGGTGAGACTTGGCCCGGCCCCGCCAGGAGGGTGCGCGGTCACGAGGGTCGCGCTGCTCCGTCCAGCTGGTGCATCGCTGACCAGGATTTCTGCGCGGGGCAGTTACGGCCGCCCAGCCCGAACTTGCACCCCTCCTCCTCTCTTTCCCTCCCCGCTCCTTGCACACCTCCGCCTCTCCTTCCCTCCCCCTCCTCCCCGCGCCACACCCGCTCGGCCAGACGCGGTCCAGGCACGCCTGGGATTTGGGGAGCCTCTCGGGCAGCCCGGACGGGGCGGGGAAAACTTGGTTATTCGTGGATGCTGGTTCCGTCCCTCCTCGGCCCCTCCGTGCGCAGCCGACCATAGAGCCCAGCCTTCTGAGACCAGAAAAAGGCAGAATCTTTCAGGCGGGGTCGGGGGTAGCCTTCAGGGAAGTCTTCAGAGTCACGACCCGCCCCCCCACCTCCGGCCAGATCTGGGGGACAAGCCTGGAGACGCCCAAGGTCCTGCGGGGCAGTCCCACCCCGAGAGTCCTGGGCCGAGATTTCCTCAATGCAACAAAAGGGCCGAGAGGCGGGCCCGGGGCGGGGCGGAGGGCAGCCGGAGGAGCCTCGGGCCCCCCGCCCAGGGCCGGGAACGGCTTTCCGCGGGGGTCGGCCCGCTCAGGGTCTGCCCGCACGCCAGCCAGGAACTCACCGTGCAGGGTCAGGAAGTCCCGGCCCGAGTCCATGCCCGACGGGCGGCGCAGCGGGAGGGGGCGCCGCGCGACACACGTGCGCGGCGACTGCGCCGATGGCCTGGGGTCCGAGCCGAGTAAGGTGGAGGGACCCGAAGGGACTGCGGTGGGAGGAGACCGGAGGTGGGCCCGGGACACCGCCCCGCCCCCTGGACCCGCCAACCCGCGTCTCTCCCCGCCCCCTCCAGGGATCGGGGAGGGCCGAGTGGGGGCCGAGCAGCCCCCCCCCCCCCCCCGAACCCTGGCCCAGGCTAGTGGGCGCGTCCCGGCCAGAAATAGCCAGATTCCTCCCGCTTCCTCCGCCGCCGCCACCCACAGGCCGCGGGCCCTGTCATTACCAAGGGCGGCCCGGCCCCACGCCCTACTTGTAGGCGCCTCGCCAGGGTTGGGGTGATGCTCGAAAGAATCGCGTCATTCTGGGGAAAGGACCGCGTAGCTTCCGACGCCCAGCCGGGCTGCTGCGAAAGGGAGCCTGGGCGGCCGGGCGGCCAGCAGAGGTTCCCCAGAGCTGTACTTTTCCTTCTGCAAAATGGGTGCACGGGCACGGGTTAGGAGGTCCTCGGAGAGGTATGCCTGAACCTCGTCCGAAGGAGGGTACCCTCTTCTCTCGATGGGAAGTTTCTGACCCCAAGAGTGCCTTTGGTGAGGGCTGAGACTCAGGCAGGGAAAGTTTACAGCAATTAGATGCAGGGAGCTCACCTTTGAGCCTCTCACACCCCAACCCCCTGGTGATCTGTGCAGTAGAGTGGAGGGACGGGACCTAGGGTGGGGTTACATCTCCAGGGTCCCTTCCTTGGGTAGCTTCCCAAGGGGCTGTCTGAACAAGAGGCCCTTATGGTCCCTTGTATCCCCTCAAGTCTTGCAACGCAGACACCCTCTTTATAGGGTACCCAGATACCGCCCCCCCCCCCCCCAAAAAAAAGTCCAGGAATCCTGCTGCCTATCACCCTTTGGGAGAGCCTCCACAAGGCCTCCCAGGATGAAGGGTGCCGGGCCCACCAGTGAATCATCCAGGCTTCCTGGGCTGGTAAAGCCGATGTGAGAGTCTGGCAGAAGCCCGTTGGACCCTTCTTGGAGGAGGACGAGGCCTGGCTCACCTCAATCCTTCCTCTTCCCGGCCAACCGGGCCTAGGTGGCCTTGAATACCTCAGGGAGGGGTGTAAACCAGAGGGCACATCTTCCTGTTCTGACGGCTGAGACTGGGTCAGAACTTCCAGACTTTGGAGAGCCCCCTCCCTGCCTGTGCCTCCTGCACATAGAGAAGGTCTAGTCCTTTATCTGGCACTGAGTCCAGTGGTCCTGTCCTTCAGTAGGAGCGCCACCCGCCCCTGCTCCTGGCAGGCCTGTCAGAGCCCTCCTTGGTTTCCCTTCCAGTCTGGGATGAGCAAGTCCACACCGGCAGGCCTCACTTTGGAGCCCCCGCCTGCGGGCAGGGTGGATGAGGGGGTCCTTTCTCTGCCCTCACATCTGTCTCTCCCTCTCAATTCTAGGCTAGAACGCATGTCCCCAGGCCTGCCCTTTGGGGAACACTGACTTTCCCAGGGGGGCCCACAATACCCTCTACTCAGCAAGTCAGGCCTCCTCAAGCCCTGTTCCTCTTTCCAGCCAGAGACCATTGAAATTCTGACACCAGCAGTTGCCTTGGCTTCATCTCAAGCATCATTCCTATTTATTCACGTCACCTCCCAGCTCTGAGCCCCAGGCTCCAAACTAGAGCGTTATTTAGTTACTTCGCCTCTCCCTCTGCCCGGGTGCCGGGGGGGGGGGGGGGGGGGGGGGGGCGCTGCAGCCAGGCTCTTCCTTTACGTACCCCAGACCCACCCCACTCAGGCCCTCCTCTGGCATCTGGCCCAAGCAGAGGAGCTGAAGCCTCCTCCCCGGCCTGAGATTATTAGGCATGGCTGACTCAGAGTTGGCACAGGCAACCAGGTTCTGCCAGAAAAGAGGGCTGGGCGATGCCCTGCTCAGAGCAACCAGGCTGCCGCCCTGACCTGTGGGTCAGTCTACACTCCGGGGTACTGTCCTCACCTCCCCTGTCGGCCCCCTCCCTCTCTCACAGGCTGGGAGGCACTCTGCCTGCCTGTGCGGGGGAGTATAGCTATTCGTCTTTGGAGGGGAGGGAGCCTGGAGGGCCTAGCTTGAGGCTTTGTGCCCAACCACAAACCTCTGCCCTAAACAAGCAGGGCCCTCTGTGGGCCCAGCCCTGGCCTGGCGCCTGAATTACCCTCCCCGAAACCTAGCTCTCAGTTACCTCTGCAAGATGCCCTGAGATCCTGGTGACTCACAGGACTTCTGGCAAGCTCAGTTAGTGTGCAGAGAGGGGCCGTGCATGGCCAACCATGTTGTCCTGTGGTGGAGTTTCAGGCATCTTGCCACCTCAGTGGACCATCCTGTCTTCAGTGTGTGTGGGGGGTGGGGAGGGGTGCAGGAGAAGGGGGCTTCTGGGATGACTGGAGACAGGGGACACCTAGTGAGACCTAGTATTAGGGTCGTGCCTACCTCCAGTCACTTCCCAGGCCGCTCCACCACTATTCATTCTAGAGGCCTGGGGAGAGAGAGGATCAAACCTGAATGTCAACTTTCCGGACCGTCGGGCTCCTCTGTGTTTCAGGACTGGCCCCGCCCACCCCATCCCCCAGAAATGCAAACCTAGGCAACTTTGAGTAGGTTTATTCCACCCTTCCTGGTCTTTGAAGCCCCTGTCCCAGGGCACGGGGATGAGGGGCTCTTTAAATCGGCTGTGTGGGTTCCTGTTGTGACACTTTGAGCAATCCCTTCATTTCTGTGAGCTCTACAGTCAGGAGCTGCAGTTTCCCTTGGAGTCCACTGAAATGACAGATGTCCCCTACCTGGTACAAGTAAGTGCCTGCTGGACAGACATAGACTGGAATCCTCTCTCCCCACGGCTGTCCCCTACCTGGCCCCCTCTACTGAGCCTGGTGGTCACAGAGCCCAGCCTCAGGCTCTTGGTCTAAGGGCGTGCCCTGATGCTTGTGAGGCCTGGAAAACCCCATCTGAGCCCCACTCCAGAGGGTCCTGGACCCAAATCCGGACGCACTAGGAGGAAAGGTGAAGGCGGCCTCTCCCAAGGAAGCGGCTAGGGCAAGTGCAGGTGCTCAGATCATGCCAGGAAGACAGTACTGACCGTGCAGGGATCCAGGATGCTGGGATGGACCACAGGGTGTCAGGGCCCATTGGTCATCCCAGGATGATATGGGACGACTTGGGTTACTTTTCCATAATTATATTTGTGAGATTTTCATTGTGTATTTGTTTGTGAACACAACTGCGATGTTTCTTTCACTGTGGACCAGGTCCCAATGCTTGCCCCAGCCCTATACCACCCCACAGGTGTGGGGAAATACTCAGGAGACTGGCCCTCAGACCCCCCTGTGAGGGAGGAGCACACTTACGTCTGTGAACTGGAGAGGACCCTGCTCTGCTATTTCATTTGTTCAACAAACATTTATTGGGTGCCTACTCTGTACCAGGCACAGTTCTAGAGGCTTGGGAATCGTCAGTGAACAAAATATACTCCAAACCCCTGTCCTCGTGGAGCTTAACTTCTAGTAGGACAAAAAGAGACGCTATAATAAACATAAGAAGTGAGTTGTATATTACAAGGTGTGTAAGGTGAGGGAATTCTGGAAGGGAGAGGGTTCAATTTTAAATGGGCTGGATCTTACAAGGCAAGTGACATTTGAGCAAAGACATGTAGGAGAGCCTTTCGGGGATATCTGGGAAAGAGGATTCTGGGCAGAGGGGACAGGAAGTGTCGAGGCTGAGGCAGGTGTGTGGCCGGTGTGTTGGGGGACCGGCAAGGAGTCCAGTGTGACTGGGGCAGAGGGAGAGAGATAATGAGAGGAGGTGAGAGGTAATGGGGGCCAGGTTCTGCTGGGCCTTCTAAGGGCTTCCACTTTTACACTGGGAGAAATGGAGAGCACTTGGGAGGTTTCAGGTCAAAGAGGGACATGATCCCACCTGTGCTTTCAAAGAATCACTCTGGCTGCAGGGAGGCGTATCATGGAGGGACAAGGGGTGAAGCAGCAAGCTGGGTGAGGAGGCTGTCGCAGTAATTCAGGTGATGGAGATGGTGGCCCAGACCTCGGGGGTAGGAGTGGGGGTCAGAGAAGCGGCAGGACTCTGGATACAGTCTGATGGGAGAGCCAGCAAGAATTACCAGTGGGGCCAGTATGATCAAGAGAGGAGTCAAGGATGACTCCAAGCTTCTGGCTGGGCCTCGGAAGGAGGCGGCTCCCAAAACCCGAAATGGAGAAGACTGAGGAGGAGGAGGGGCTCTACTCCGGACATACTAAGTTGGAGATACCTTCAGATGGCCAAGGCAACATATCAAGGACATGATGGATGTACAAATCTGGAGTTTTGGAGGCGGGTGCAGGCTGGGAATAAAATCTGGAATGTGGTTGGAAACATGTTGAAAACGTCCATCAGCTCTCACATAATGCTGGTGGAGATCTGCTCTGGGATAATCTTTCTGGAGGCCAGTTTGGCAGCATCTGAAATATTAACAAGGACACACCCTTTGGCTACGCAATTCTAGTTCCGTGATATTATATTATTATCTAACTCTGTGATATTATCTGTATATCACATACAAAAACATTGTACAAGGTGAAGGGCGCCTGGGTGCCTCAGTCGGTTGAGCATCTGACTCTTGATTTTGGCTCAGGTCGTGATCTCACGGTTCGGTTCGTGAGATCGAGCCCTCCATCGGGCTCTGTGCTGACAGTGCGAAGCCTCCTTGGGACTTTCTCTCTCCCCATTTCTCTCTGTTCCTCCCCCACTTGTGCTCGCGTGCGTGAGCACGCTCTCTCTCTCTCAAAATAAATAAATAAACTTCAAAAACAAAACAAAACAAAAACATTGTACAAGGTGAAGCTCATTAGGGGGCACCTGACTGAATAATTTAAGATATTTTCATACAAAGCCATACAGAGAAAGACAGATACCATATGTTTTCACTCTTATGTGGATCCTGAGAAACTTAACAGAAACCCATGGGGGAGGGGGAGGGAAAAAAAAAAAAAAGAGGTTAGAGTGGGAGAGAGCCAAAGCATAAGAGACTCTTAAAAACTGAGAACAAACTGAGGGTGGATGGGGGGTGGGAGGGAGGGGAGGGTGGGTGATGGGCATTGAGGAGGGCACCTGTTGGGATGAGCACTGGGTGTTGTATGGAAACCGATGTGACAATAAATTTCATATATTGAAAAAAAAAGATATTTTCATACAGTGAGTGGGCCTGCATTTATTTAAAAGAAACAAAAGTTCTGGTCAGCAGAACAGATTGTGAAAAAGTGAAGAAGGCAGCTCAAGGGATTCTCTTTGTGCTAAGAGGTCTGCCTAGGGGAGGAGGCCGGAGAGTGGTGCCAGTGAGGGCCCCGGCCCCTTGTTTCTTCTGGGGCCGGGTCTGAACCATTTCCTTAATTGGTTCAGTCAGGGGGCAAACAGAAGTCGAATGCTGGAGGCAGAATCAGGGATGAATCCAGCTTCTCAGGCAGAGGGAGACATGTCCAACTCTTGATCTCAGCTCAGGTCTTGGTCTCAGGGTGGTGAGTTCAAGCCCTGCCACTGGGCTCTGCACTGGGCGTGAAGTCTACTTAAAAAAAAATTGTGTGTGTGTGTGTGTGTATATGTATATATATATATATATATATATATATACATATACACACACCCTGGGGCTCATCTCAGGGAGCGGGTTTCAGCTGTGAAGGCCCACAGGCTCACCCCAGGAGGAAAAAGCAGCGAACTGTATCAGCTGTGAGCAGAAGCCATCGCGTGCTAATGATGGCAGTCTGTGGGATCTCAAGTGGCTGTCCTGGACAAGCGTGGTCCTCTCCCCCCTTTCAGTGGAGATGATCCCCCCCACCGGTTGCACACACAGGTTATTGGGGAGTCATTCTGGGCCCCTCTTCTCTCATACTCCCATTTTCCACCGGCAGGTCTTGTGAATTCCCCCATTCACATGTCTCCAATCCATTCCCCTCCCCTACCCTAAACTCCCAATCCGCCTGTTTCCTAACCTCTGCATTACTTTCCTAACCCATCACCTTGATGCCTCTTGCCTCCCTCCAGTCCGTTCTTTCACAGCAACCAGAGCGCTCTCAGTAAACACAGAACTCATCATGACACTCCCACCTGAAGACCCTTGATGGCCCTTCTGTGCTCAGAACGAAGTTTAAATTCTCTAATGTTGCCTACAAACCTGCTTATGATCTGGCCCTCGCCACTCAGCTTCATTCGTCCCGCTCAAACTCTAACTTCCACTCATGAACTGCCGGAATTTTTTTCCCCCACATGCAGTGCTCTTGCCTGGCTTTTGTACCATGAGTTCCCTCCGCCCAGAGTGCCCCTTTTCCTCCTCTCCTGGCTTATTCCTACTCATCCTTTTTTTTTTTTTTCCTTCACTTTTTAAAAAACTGGAGTGTAATTTGTATACAATAAGATTTATCCTTTATAGTCCTGTGAGGTTTGACAAAGCCATACAGTTGTGTAACCACCACCGCAATAAAGAACAGTTCCCTCACCGCAAGGAATTTCCTCAGCCTCCTTTAGAGCCAACATTACTTTCCATGACCTGCTTCTGGCAACCACTGATCTGTTTTCTGTTTTGTACTTTTCAGAAGGTCCTAAAAATGAAACCATTCGGTACATAGCCTTTTGAGGATGGGTTTTTCTACCTAGCGTAATGCATTTGATATTCATCCCTGCTGTTGTATCAGTAGTCTGTTTCCTCTTTATTGCTGAGAGCGTTTGTTGTATAGATACACCCCAACTTATCCTTTGGCCAGTGGATAGGACATTTGGGGTTTTTTTTCCAGGAGATTGTGAACAAAGCCGCCATAAACGTTTGTGTACAGGGTTTTGTGTGCCCCTAGGTTTTCATTTCCCTCCGGAAAATACCTAGGAGTGGGCCTCCTGTATGTGTAACATTCTAAGAAACTGCCACACCGTTTTCCAGAGTTGCTGTACTAGTTTGTACTCCCATGGCAACATGAGATTTTGAGTTTCCCCACATCTTCACCAGAACTCATTTGGTACATTTATTTAACTTCCTGACATTGTACTAAGTGTTAGCGGTATCACGCTGTGGTTTTAATTTCCACTTCCCTGATGACTAATGATGGTGATTTAAAAAAAATCTCTGCCCGGTCTTCACTTCGTCCAAAAAGCCACTGTTTACGCTCCGTCCGCAGAATGATGAGGTCCTGTCACTTTGTGGTTCCCTGAAAACCAACACTTATCGCCACCTTGGGCTTAACCCACTAAAAGCTAGCACTGTTTTCCAGTTCCCTCCCTGCTCATCACGCTGGTCTCCACGTCTCGGTCTCTCTCTCTCTCTCTCTCTCTCTCTCTCTCCACACACACACACACACACACACACGACTGAGGGCAGAAGCAGCATCTTACTTCCTTTGGTATTTTCAGCTCCCAGCACAGACTTGAAAGACAGTCTTTATACCATAAATATTAAATGAACGAGTTAATAATTGCTTAAGAAATCAGAGAATGAACGGACGAAGAGAGGTAGTTAGGAACCAGGTTTTGCATCCAGACCGACCCGGCTGCGCCAGCGAACTGTGTTTCCACAGGTGCCCGACGCGAAGCTCACTTTAACAAGGTCCACAGAGAAGATGCGAATATTTACAACGGTGACGACACCGAAGGCACCTCCGACGAGCGAGGCAAAGCGGAAGAGGCGCGGCCGGAAGCGGAAGGGCGGCAAGGCGTGAGCGGCGTCTCAGTTGCCATGGAGACGGGGAGAGCAGGGGACCGGCTGTCTGCAGAGTCCGGGTCCTGCGCTTTCGGGGGCGCGACGTGGACGCCCGCCTCGCGTCAGGCCCGGGTCCGCAGCCCCAGCGAGTCCACCCGTCTGTCCTCGGTCGCCTGCTCCGAAGCCTCTCACTACGGCTTTGGGGGCCGGGGCCGCCGCGCGGGGCCAGCCGCGCTCCGGCCGCTCCCCGAGCCGCCACTGCTGCGTCTGCGCCCCACCTCGCTGCGCACCCAAGACATCTCGCACTTGCTCACCGGCCTCTTCCGCAGCTTGTACACCAACGAGGTGATCGGCGAGGACCTGAGCGCGAACTTGATCAAGGCCCGCGGCAGCCAGGATGCGCGCCACGAGGAATTCGTGGACGAGCTTCGGCGGGTGAGGCGGCCCGGAGCCCCGCGCGCTCCCTGCCGGTGCTCGCCGGGGACGGGGCGGGGGACAGTGCGGGGGACCAAGGGCGCAACCCCAGAAAGGCGGGTTCCCACGGGACTCAACCGCTGGACAAATGCCGGCACCTGCCGGGGGCGAGGCCCTGGGGATGCCGCTGGGAAAGCGCAGAGTCCGTGCGTCGGTGCGTTCGACAGTGTAGTAGAAGGACACGCTTTCCGCGCATTTACGTAACACACACACACACACACACACACACACACACACACACACACACACAGCCTATGTCTGGAGCACCTCTTCATCGACATTTCTCTACATGCACACGCACAGTTACATATTGCACGTATAAATAAAAGGCCTGGGGCAGATAGCTGAATAATTGTTCCCTGGAGATCGTGAAGCTAAAAGTCACCCCTTTGGGGCTGCCTGTGTTTGTGTCACACACCACAGTCGGAACCTAGGCATTCCGTGTCCAGATTTGAGGAAGCACGCCCAGTCCCTTGTACAGATGAGAACACACCTGCTTCCCCATCTGTACAGGGAGGCAAGCAGCTGCCTTGGATCCGCACTGCCGAGGAATCCCTTGTAGGGAGTCCCAGATGAGCACTTTCCAGCAGCTGAGGTCAACTGTGAAGGGGCTGACAGCTGGAGGCTGACTGCTCCTTACACTCCCTGCTGCTAGGTAGCAGGTCCTTCCTTGAAGGGGCACCTGCCTGGCACAATTCTGTCTACCCCAGGTGGTGTGTGTGCCGTTGCCGAGTTTGCATGGCAGCCGTGAAGGCAGGAGGTGGACTTTCAGGCTCGGCTCTTTCCCTGACTTGACCGTGAAACCTTTAAGGCGTTTCCCTTCGTGGGTCTCAGTTTTCACACCTGTTGGGTTGGACCAGATGGTCTCCATAGCTCTGTGACTGCTCTGGGTTTCCCAGGAAGCCTGATGCTGGGGGGAGGGTGAGTAAAGCTCTGTGATCTCACCAGATTTCTGTGCGTTTGATGGTCTACCCGTCAGATTCGGGAGCTCTACAAGCAGCGGCTGGATGAAATTGAAATGTTGGAGAGACATATCATTCAGGGCCGCGCACGAGCTCTTGCAGAGAAAGAACGGATCATGCAACAGGCCGATGTGCATGCCCAGGAGACCTTCATCAAGATGCCTCCAGGTGTGTGTAAAGAACTCCCATATGCCCCTCACCGGATTCCCCCGTTGTTAATACATGACCGTGTTTGTTCCACTGTCTGCTCTCTAGCTTTCTTCTGAATGTTTGGAGAGCAAATGGCAGATGTGATGTTTCAGTACCACAGAACACTCTGGCATGCACGTCTCCCAAACAGAGACTGTCCCCTACACCACCAGCATACCACCCTCCAAGCCTAGAAATCAGCATTTGTGCAACATTAACCTCCAATTCACAGATCCCATCCAGGTTTCACCAGCTGACCCACGGTGGCTTTTTCTCTTCTCTGGTCCAGGACTCTGCCTAGGAAGTCTTGTTGCATGGGATTGTCCAGACCCCCTTTTAGAGTCTGTGGTTCAGAAGAATTCTTTGATCTTTTCTTGTCTTTCATGTTCTTTAAAATTTTTTTTTAGTTGTGGGGCGCCTGGGTGGCTCACGTCAGTTAAGCGTCCGACTTCGGCTCAGGTCATGATCTCACCGTTCATGGGTTCGAGCCCTGCGTCCTGCTCTGTGCTAACAGCTCAGAGCCTGGAGCCTGATTCAAGGTCTGTGTCTCCCTCTCTCTCTGCCCCTCCCTCCCTCTCTCTCTCTGTCTCTCTCTCTCAGAAATAAATGACCATTAAAAATTTTTTTTAGCCAAGTACAGTTGACACACGATGTTACATCAGTTTCACGTGTATGACTTAGTGACTGCACATGTCTACCTCGTGCTCGACAGAAGTGTAGCCATCGTCTGTCCCCATACGTCGCTATTACGGCATCATTGACTGCGTTCCTTATGTTGTGCCTTTTATTCCTGTGACTTTATCATCCCATAATTGTGTTTCATGTTCTTGACAGCTGTTCCCCCCCAATTTTTAAAAAAAAATTTTTTTTAATGTTTATTTATTTTTGGGACGGAGAGAGACAGAGCATGAACGGGGGAGGGGCAGAGAGAGAGGGAGACACAGAATCAGAAACAGGCTCCAGGCTCTGAGCCATCAGCTCTGAGTCATCAGCCCAGAGCCCGACGCGGGGCTCGAACTCATGGACCGCGAGATTGTGACCTGAGTTGAAGTTGGACGCTTAACTGACTGAGCCACCCAGGTGCCCCCCCCCTCAATATTTTTACTGTGGTAAAATACACCTAAAATTTGCCATCTTACCTATTTCTAAGGGTACAGTTCAGAGATAGTAAGCACGTACATAATGTTGTACGACCATTACAACCCTGCATCTCCAGAATTCCTTTTTTTAATGTTTATTTATTTTGAGAGAGAGAGCGAGCAAGCAGGGGAGGGGCAGAGAGTAAGGGAGAGTGAGAATCCCAGGCAGGCTCCATGCTGTCAGTGCAGAGCCGACTTGGGGCTTGATCACAAACTGTGAGATCATGACCTGAGCCTAAGAGTTGGACACTTAACCAACTGAGCCACCCCTATGCCCCCAGAGCTCTTTTCATAGTATTTTTTAAAGTTTATTTATTTATTTTGAGGGAGAGAGAAAGCATGAGTGGGGGAGGGGTGGGGCAGAAAGAGAGAGAGAGAGAATCCCAAGCAGGCTTCGTGCTCTCAGTGCAGAGCCCAACTTGGGGCTCTAACTCATGAACCATGAGCTCATAACCTGAGTCAAAAATCAAGAGTCGGATGCTTAACCATCTGAGCCACTCTGGTGCCCCTTTGTTTATATAAGTAGTTTTTTTTTTTTTAAAGTTTGAACTCTTTTCATTTTCCAAAACTAAAAATCTCATTTAGTTTCCCATTAGACAATAGTTTCCCATTCCCCTTACCCCAGCCCCTGGCAATCACCATTCTACATTCTGCCTTTATAGTTTAGACTACTCTAAGTACCTCATATAAGTAAAATCATATGGTATTTGTCTTTTTTGTGACTGGCTTATTTCACTTAGCACAATGTCCTCAAGCTTCACCCGTGTCGTAGCATATGTCAGAATTTCCTTCCCTTTTAAGACTGAATAGTATTCTATTGTATGTATAGACCACATTTTGCTAATCCATTCGTCCGTCGATGGAGACTTGGGTTGCCTCCATGTTTTGGCTATCATGAATAAAGCTGCTATGAACAAGGGCGTACAGAGAGCTCTTTGAGACCCTGCTTTTGATTCTGTTGGGGGTATATACCCAAAAGTGGAATTTCTGGGTCATATGTTAATCCTACTTTTAATTTTTTGAAGGGACTGCCATACTGTTTCCCACAGTGGTTATATCATTTTTACATCGCCCCCAACAGTGCACCCGGATTCCCATTTCTCTACATTCTCTCCAACACGTGTTATTTTCTGGGTTTTTTTGATAGTAGCCGTTCTAATGAGTGTGAGGTGGTATCTTATTATACTTTTGATCTGCATCTCCCGGCAAATTAGTGATGTTGAGCCTCTTTTCATGTACCGATTGGCCATTTATATATCTTCTTTGGAGAAATGCCCATGGAAGCCATTTTTAAAATCATTTTTATTAAAAAAAAATTTTTCAAATGTTAATTTGTGTGTGTGTGTGTGTGTGTGTGAGAGAGAGAGAGAGAGTGCGAGTGGGGGGAGGGGCAGAGAGAGTTGGGGACAGAGGATTCAAAGTGGGTCCTGTGCTGACCGCAGAGAGTCTGATGCGGAGCTCAGACTCAGGAATTGGGATTTTGAGATCATGACCTGAGCTGGAGTCGGACGCTCAACTCCCTGAGCCACCCAGGTGCCCCCGTCATTTTTTAAATTGTTGCCTGTGCCTTTGGTGTCATATCCAAGAAACCATCGTCCAATCCAGTGCTGTGAAGTGTTTGCCCTATATTCTAAGAGTCTTACTGTTTTAGGTCTTACATTTAGGCCTTTGATTAAAATTCTAATTGAAGTCCAATTAACATACAGTGTTCTATTAGCTTCAGGTGTGCGGTATGACGATTCGGCAATTCTGTACGTTACTTCATGCTCGTCACAATAAGCATACTTGTTTTTGTTTTTAAGTGAGTCGGCTTTATTTGCTCTGAATAAAATTTTGTGCTTCTTGGAACTAGCTTCTATAAACTACCAAGGGATCTTAATGTACAAGATATTCCAAAATAGCCAAGACTTATATTTCGTGCGGGGGTGGGGGGAAGCTCAGGAAGGAACTCTTGCTTCCGCGCTAGAGCTAACTCCTCTGACTTAAGTAAGCCTCCTCCCCATTTCATAGATGAAACTGAGGTTCTATAGGGGCGCCTGGGTGGCTCAGTGGGTTAAGCGTCCAACTTTCGCTCAGGTCACGATCTCCCAGTTCCTGAGTTTGAGCCCCGCGTAGGGCTCCGTGCTGACAAGTCAGAGCCTGGAGCCTGCTTCGGATTCTTTGTCTCCCCCTCTCTCTGCCCCTTCCCCACTCATGCTCTGTCTCTATCTCAAAACTAAATAAACATTAAAAAAACATTAAAATAAACATTGTGTGTATGGTACATACACACAATGGAATATTACTCAGCCATAAAAAAGTATGGATCTTGCCATTTGCAACAACATGGGTAGACCTAGAGGGTATAATGCTAAATCGAAGAAGTCAGAAAGAGAAAGACAAAGGTCTTAACTTTCTTTTTAAGTTTATTGATTTATTTTGAGAGAGGGAGAGAGAGTTTGCACCTGAGTGGGCAAGAGTCAGCATGCACACATGAGTCAGGGGGAGGAGCAGAGAGAGGGGAGAAACAGAAAATCCCAAACAAGTGGGGCTCGAACCCACAAACTGTGAGGCCATGACCCGAGCCAAAACCAAGAGTCAGACGCTCAACTGACTGAGCCACCCAGGTGCCCCTGATTAACTTTGATATGCTGTTTTATATGGTGTTAGATAAGAGTCCAACTTCATTCTTTTGCATAAGGATATCCACTTTCCCCAGCATCATTTGTTGAAAAGATTGTTCTTTCCTCATTGAATGGTATTGGCATCCTTGTCAAAAATCATTTGACCATAGATATGAGGGTTTATTTCTGGGCTTTTTATTCTATTCCATTTGTTTCTATGTCTGTCTTTATGTCAGTGCCATATTATTTTGATTACTATAGCTTTGCAGTAAGTTTTTAAATCAGGAAGCGTGAATCTTCCAGTTCTGTTCATTCTTTTTCAGGGTTGTTTTGGCTATTGGGGGTTCCTTGAGGTTCCATATGAACTTTGGGATGGGTTTTTCTATTTCTGCAAAACACATCCTTGGTATTTTGGTAGGGATTGCACTGAATCTGTAGATTACTTTGGGTGGTATTGACATTTTAGTATTAAGTCTTCTAATCCATTAACAAGGAATGTGTTTCCTTCTATTTACGTCATCTTTAATTTCTTTCAGCAGTGTTTTGTACTTTTTATTGTACAAGTCTTTCACCTTTTCAATTAGCTTTTAGGTATTCTTTCTGATGCTATCTTTTAAAAAAAATTTTTTGTAACGTTGTACTTATTTTTGAGACAGGAAGAGACAGAGCATGAACAGGGGAGGGTCAGAGAGAGGGAGACACAGAATCTGAAACAGGTTCCAAGCTCTGAGCTGTCAGCACAAAGCCCGACACAGGGCTCAAACTCACGGACTGCGAGATCATGACCTGAGCCGAAGTCGGAGTCGGCTGCTTAACCGACTGAGCCACCCAGGCGCCCCTCTGATGCTATCTTAAATGGAATTGTTTCCATAATTTCCTTTTCAGATCATTCACTGTTAGTGGATAGAAATGCAACTGATTTTTGCATGTTGATTTTGTGTCCCGCTACTTTGCTGAATTCATATATTCTAACAGTTTTTTGTGGAGCCTTTATGGTTTTCTACATATAAGGTCAGATCATCTGCAAACAGATACTTCTTCCTTTCCAATTTGGATGCCTTTTTTTTTTTCTTGCCTAATTGCTCTAGTTAGAACTACTAGCGCTGTGTTGACTAGAAATGGTGACAGCAGGTATCCTTGCCCCTTGCCTTGTTCCTGACCTTCAAGGAAAAGCTTTCAGTCTTTTCCCATTGAGTATGATGTTTGCTACTGGTTTTCCATCTGTGGCTTTTATCATGTTGAGGTGGTTTCCTCCTAGTCCTAGTTTTTTTAGTGTTTTTATCATGAAAGTGTGTTGAGTTTGTTTAATGTTATTTCTGTATCAATTGAGATGATCATGTGATTTTTCCCCCTTCATTCCATTAATGTGGTGTATTACACTGATAAGTTTCTTCATATGTTGAACCACCTTGCATCCTGGGAATAGGTCTTACTTGGTCATCGTATATGGTCCATTCACTAAGCTGCTGGATTCCATTTGCTAGTATTTTGCTGAAGACTTTTACACTGAGGTTAATAAGAGATACTGGTCTGAAGTTTTCTTGTGGTGTCTTTGTCTGGCTTTGGTATCAGGGTAATGCTGGCTTCATTGAATGAGTTAGTAAGTGTTCCCTCCTACTCCATTAAAAAAAAACTTCATTTTTTTTAAATGCTTGGTTTTTTTTTAATGTTCAATTCTGTAAATGTTTGGTAGAATTCAGTGAAACCATCAGGTGCAGGGAGGGCATTTTTTTGTTGGGAGATTAAAAATAAATTTTTTTAATGTTTCTTTATTTTTGAGAGAGAGAGTGACACAGAGTATGAGTGGGAGAGGGGCAGAGAGAGAGAGGGAAACATGGAATCTGAAGCAGGCTCCAGGCTCTGAGCTGTCAGCACAGAGCCTGACATGAGGCTCAAACTCACGAATAGTGAGATCATGACCTGGGCCGAAGTCAGACGCTTAACCAGCTGAGCCACTCAGGTGCCCCTTGTTGGGAGATTTTTGACTGCTGATTTAATCTCCTTACTAGTTATAAGTCAATTCAGATTTTCTATTCCTGAACAGATTCTTTGGGATTTTGTCCTTGTAAGTTTCCTGTTTCTAGGAATTTGTCCACTTTATCTATGTTATTCAATTTTGGGGGGATAGAATTGTTCCTAGTACTCTTATAATCCTTTTCCCCCCCCCTGTGGAATCAGTAGTAACATCCCATTTTCATGTCTGACTTGAGTCAGTTGAGTCTTCTCTTTTTCTTAGTTGATCTAGCTAGAGTTTTGTCAGTCTTGTTGATTTTTCTGAAGAACCAACTTTTAGGTTCAGTTGATTTTCTCTGTTGTTTTTCTGTTCTCTATTTATGCTCTAATCTTTGTTATTTCCTTCATCTAGCTTTGGGTTTAGTTTGTTTTTCTAGTTCCTTAAGTTCTTTAAAAAATTCTTTTTTTTGCTTTCTTAAGTTCTAAAGTTAGGTTGTTGACTTGAGATCTTTCTTATTTTTTCATATTTCCTTGTTTATTTTTAGTGAGAAAGAGCAAGTTGGGGAGAGGGGCAGAAAGAGAGAAAGAGAGAGAGAGAGAGAGAGAGAGAGAGAGAGAGAGAGAATCTTAAGCAGGTTCCATGCTCAGAACGGAGCCCAACACGGGGCTCGATCCACAACTCTGGGATCATGAGCTGAGCCAAAATCAAGAGTGAGACACTTAACTGACTGAGCCATCCAGGCACCCCAGATCTTTCTTTCTTTTTTTTTTTTTTTAAATGTGCTTATAGCTATAAATTTTCTCCTTAGCACCACTTTCACTGTGTCCTATAAGTTGGGTATGTTGTATTTTCACTTTCATTGTCTGTCTCTAAGTATTTTCTAATTCCATTGTGGTTTCTTCTTTGATCCATTTGTTGTTTACAAATGTGTGGTTTAAGTCCCACAGTTTAGTGAATTTTCCAGTTTCCTTCTGTCCCTGATTTCTAACTTCATCCCATTGTTGTCAGAGAAGATACTCTGTATGATATCTATCTTTTAAAATCTATTGAAATTCAATTTGTGGCTTTACGTGTGGTCTGGGAAAGGTCTAATGTGCACTGGAGAAGAACATGTAAATAAATGGCTGTCGTTGGGGAGCGTACTGTTAGATCTTGTTGGTCTATTGTGTTCTTCACATCCTCTGTTTCCTTACTCATCTTCTGTCTTGTGTTTCTGTCCATTATTGCAAATGGGGTACTGAAGTGTCCAACTAATATTGTAGAATTGTCTATTTCTCCCCTCAATTCTGTCAATTTTTGCTTCATTATTTTGATGGCCTGTATTTAAGTGTGTAAATGTTTATAGTTGTTATATCTTCTTGTCATACTGAACCTTTTATTAATATATAATGCCTTTATTTGTGTCTTTTTTTTGAATGTTTATTTTTGAGAGAGAGAGAGTGCGGGGGAGAGGCAGAGAGAGAGAGGGAGAGAGAGAATCCCAAGCAGGCTCCATGCTCAGTGCAGAGATTGACGTGGGGCTCGTTGCGGGGCTTGAACCCACAACCATGAGATGTTGACCTGAGCCAAAATCAAGAGTCAGATGCTTAACCAACTGAGCCACTCAGGCACCCCTGTCCTTCTTTGTGTCTTGTGACCTTTTGATTTAAAGCCTATTTTGTCTGATATTAGAATAGCCACCCCTTAGGTGCTTTTGCATGGAATGCTATACTTTTGTTTACTATTTGCATGGAATATCTTTTTGCATCCTTTCACTTACATTCTATTTGTGTCTTGCATCTAAAGTGAGTGCATTATACTCAGATGATGAAGCGTCCGACTTCGGCTCAGGTCATGATCTCACAGTTGATGGGTTTGAGCCCTGCGACAGGCTCTCTGCTGACAGCTCACAGCCTAGAGCCTGCTTCAGATTGTGTCTCCCTCTCTCTCTGCCCTTCCCCTGCTCGCTCTCTCTCTCTCTGTCTCTCAAAAATAAATAAACGTTAAAAAAATTTTTAAAAATAAAGTGAGTCCATTATAGACAGCATGTAGTTGGATCATGTCTTTTTATTCATTCTTCCAAACTGTCTTTTGATTGGGGAGTTTAATCTATGTACATTTAAAGTAATTACTAATAAGGAGGGATTTCTGTCATTTTGTTATTTTTTTCTATATGCCTTATAGATCTTCTGTCTCTTATTTGCCACATTACTGTTTTCTTTTGTGTTGGGTCTGTGTGAGTGTGTGTGTGTGTGTGTGTGTGTGTGTGTGTAATGTTTAAATTCCTTTCTAATTTCTTTTGTGTATATTCTACAACTAGTTTCTTTGTGGTTACCATAGGGATTATATTTAACAACCTAAAGTTACAACACTCTAATTTGAATTTATACCAGCTTAACTTCAATAACCTACAAAAGTTCTGCTTCTTTACGGTTCTGTCCCCACCCTGTTAGGTCGCTGAAGTCACAAAATTACATCTTTACCCATTGTGTGCCCAGAAACATAAACTAACAGTTCTTTTAAATGCATTCGTTTCTTGGGTTTCCTGGGTGTCTCAGTCCATTGAGCATCTGACTCTTGATTTTAGCTCAGGTCATGATCTCATGTTCATTAAACCGAGCCCTGCATTGGGCTCTGTGCTGACAGCAAGGAGCCTGCTTGGGATTCTCTCTCTCCTTCTCTCTCTGCCCCACCCTTCCCCTTGCTTTCGCACACTCTCTCTCTCTCAAAATAAACTTTAAAAAATGCATTAGTTTCTTTCAATGATGTAGAAAACAAGACTTCAAGTTATGAACTGAAGCTAATATAATTCCAGCTTTTAGACTAATACTTGTTTTTTTCCCTTTAAATAATAATCTCTTAAATCATGTAGAAACCTTCCATGATTTCCCATGCATTTACCTTTTTTTTTTTTTTTTTTGAGATCTTTATTTCTCCATACAGCTTCAGGTTACTCTCTAGTGTCCTTTCATTTCACCTTGCAGGGCTCTGTCAGCATTTCTTGCAGGCAGGTCTCATGGTAACAGACTCCCTCAGCTTTTGTTTATCTGCGAATGTCTTCATTTCTTACTTACTTTTGAGGGACGGTTTTATCAGATACAGGATTTTTAGTTGACAGTTTTCTCCTTTTAGCACTTCGAACACATTGTCCCACTGCCTTCTGGCCTCCAAAATTCTTGGAGATCTGCGGACAACCTTACTGAGGGCCCTTATATGTGCCGAGTGGCTCTCCTGCTGTGAAGATTCTCTCTTTGTGTCTTTCAAAGCTCGATTAGTGTGTTTTGTTGTGAGTCTCTGAGTTCATCTTACTTACAGTTCACTGAGCTGCTTGGATGTTTACATTCATGTATTTCCTCCCATTTGGGAAGTTTTCAGCCATTATTTCTTCAGATATTCTCTCTGCCCCTTTCTCTCCCCTCTTCTGGGATTCCCACATGTGTGTGTGGGTCGGTTTGATGCTGTCCCGTGGGTCCCCCAGGCTCTGTTCACTTTTCTTCAGTCTTTCCATTCTGTTCCTCAGACGTGATCATTTCCATTGTCCTATTTCAATGTCACTGATTCTTCTACCTGCTCAAACCTGACTTTGAATCTCTTTGATAGTGAAGTTTTCATTTCTAGTTATGGTACTTTTCAGCTTCAACATTTCTTTCTGGTTTCTTTTTCGGTTTTCATTGTCCTTACTGATATTTACATTTTGTTCATACGGCACCTTCTTGACTTTCTCCACATCTTCCTGTCGTTCTGTGAGCATCTTAAGACTGTTGTTTTATAGTCTTTGTCTAGTATATCTGTAATCAGGTCTTTTTCAGGGACAGTTTCTGTTGGTCGATTGATTTCCTTTGAATGGGCCACACTCTCTTATTTCTTTGTATGTCTTGTGATGCTTTTCTTTTAAACTAAACTCTACACCCAACTCTACCATGAGATCAAGAGTCATGTGCTCTCTGACTGAGCCACCTAGGTATCCCTCTTGTGATTTGTTGTTGTTGAAAACTGGATATTTGCGGGGCGCCTGGGTGGCTCAGTCGGTTGGGCGGCCGACTTCGGCTCAGGTCATGATCTCGCGGTCTGTGAGTTCGAGCCCCGTGTCGGGCTCTGTGCTGACAGCTCAGAGCCTGGAGCCTGTTTCGGATTCTGTGTCTCCCTCTCTGTGACCCTCCCCCATTCATGCTCTGTCTCTCTCTATCTCAAAAATAAATAAATGTTAAAAAAAAAAATTAAAAAAAAAAGAAAACTGGATATTTGAATCTAATGTACTAACTGTAGAAATCAGACTCTCCTCCTTCTCTAGAACTTGTCATTTTTGTTTATTGTTCTTGCTTTTTAAAAAATTGTTGTAGGCTGTCTGTGCCAAGGGTCAGCCTGAGATATAAACGTAAGGTCTTCTCAGGTCTTTTCTCAGCCTTTCCCCGGACATGTGCAGTCAAGTTCTAATTTTGTCCACATCTGCAATTGTTTTTGAATGTCCTAGTCTTTTTTAATTAAAAACATTTTTAAATGTTTATTAACTTTCGAGAAAGAGACAGAATGCAAGTGGGGGAGGGTCAGAGAAAGAGGGAGACACAGAATCTGAAGCAGGCTCCAGGCTCTGACCAGTCAGCACAGAGCCTGACCCAGGGCTCAAACTCATGAACCGCGAGATCATGACCTGAGCCGAAGTGGGCCACTTAACCAACTAAGCCACCCAGGTGCCCCTTGAATGTCCTAGTCCTTAATATCTGGTTCCCAAAAGGGGGAAAAAGGAAGATGAATGGGAGGAAAAAGGCACCAGCCCTTTAAATTGCCTAGAAGTCACTTCTGTAGGAGGAGGGGTTTGCAGCTGTGGAGGAAGGCCCTCAGCAATGGCCGCTGGCCTCTTTGTAGGCACCTCTGTGGTCAGAAGCAGTAATGTGAAATCAGAGCACAGATACCTGGTATTTGGAAGATGGAGCCCTCTTTGCTCACCCAGGCTCCCGCCAACTGTGCAAGTTGCACCAGAAATGCACGCACAGATGTTTGCCATGGGGGTGGGATGGTGGCTGGGTAGCTGCCACTCTGCTGAGTTGAAGTTAGCCGCCATTTACCTCCAAGTCTTGCCCAGAAGTTCCAAGTCTTCTGTAGACTCCAGCGTTCCAGAACAGTTACTTTAGGCTGCTTCTGCCAGTGCAGCTCTTGTCTAAGCGGGGAGATGGCTTCTGGCCGTCTCAGAATCCTCTCCTGACGTTCTTGGCCGGCCTTTCATTCTGTGGCTCTCATGTCTCCTTGTGGCCGGATTCAGACTCCCTCTTGGCAACACCAACAGTAGGCGTGCAGTGCTCTTCTCACTGCAGCCGTCAGAAGGCACAGGTGATGGTAACCTGGACCACCTGGTCAAGCTGGCGTCTGTTGTGGTTTTCCACATTAAATTCTCCAAATGAAACTACAGCTGATGAGTATTCGTGGAGAGGTACGGTCAGATTTCACCGATTCTCCTTCCTCCTCAAAGCTCCATCACCACACCCGCCAGCATTCACTGAGAACCTTTTTCTCAGACAGCCACCTCGATGGCAACACTCTCTTTGGTCAATTTCTTTGTTAAAGAAATTGGGTTGTTTTCCTGTAGACTTGTCCGTAGTCTTGATTTTGCTGATTTCAATATTGTGGTGTCATTTAACCTGGTCTCCTGGTTCCTGTATTTCCTGCAATTGAGTGAGTAGTTCTAGAGACTTCATGAGGCCTAGGTTCGATTATTTTGTGGGCGAAAGGGCAAGACTACTTCATAGGTCTTGCTGTGTGCTGCCTTCGGGAGGCACTTGATTTCTGATGTCTCTCTCTTCATGATGCTGGTAACCTTTGCCTGGATCCATTATCTCATTAGGGGCTGTAAATTATAATGACACGCTAATGGTATGGGGTACTTCTCCATGGGGAAGCTTTTCAGCAACTACTATGGTTATCATTGATGGGCAGGATTAATTCTTTCTGGTTTTTAAAATAACGAGTTGGTTCCCCGAGCATTTCCAAAAGTGACTAATGAGGTTTGTTGGTTGATTTTTCGTGTCATTATGAACTTGTGGATTTCATAACTACAGTTGTATTTATTATCTTTATTAATGCTCACATCGTCCCATCTTGGGCCTATCGGAGCTTTTTCAAGTTCCCTCCTAACTCTTTTGATACAATAGCAGTTGTCTTTGATAGCTTCCTTATTTTCTAGAATGGTTAGATGTTCCAGGCTTTATCTTCTTGCCCCGGACCTGCAATCAGCCATTTCTCCAAGGAGGCCTGGTTCCCTTTATTGTCCCCAAAGACTTTGATCTATCCTCCTGCATCCCTGAAAATCATCACTTTCTGGTGCAATAGGAAGAAGGGACTGTGCTTTTAGGGTTGGGAGACTGCATATCTGTGGCCCAGAGGGAGGGAGAGGTGGAAGAGAGTGGCTTAGAAAGGCATTAGACTTACGGGGTCTTCCTAGGGACCAGATGCTGTGTAAGACGCGTTGCCTAGGTTATCCCGCTGAATCCTTCCAACAATCCTGCGAAGTAGGTTTCCTCTCCAGTTTATAGCTACAGGAACTAAACTGAGAGAAAGGGTCAAATAACTTCCCTAAGTTCCCACAACTCAGAAGTACTGGGGCCCACATTTGAACTTGAGTGAGTCTGCTGTCAGAGCTCAGCTTCTATCAGGAGGAGGAGGAAGGATTGGTGACCAGAGCAGGCCTGGTGTCCCACAGGTGTAGATGCCTTCCCTCAAGGCGTGGCCCTGGGTACGAGGCCCTAACCTCGGTCAGGCCTGCCACCTCTGAGGCCCAGCCCAGTGGAGAGTGAACACTCGGTGCACACTCCGTATCTCGTCCTGTGTCCCCCACCCCACAGCAGAGTTGCGTAGCTGCCAGCACCCCTCCCTCCACCGTGGACTTGGCAGAGATTATTGGTAGCAAATTCTCAGGAGGTATTATCAGTTGCCTGATGTCCCCTGAGCCCCAGAAGTCCAATGCTCTTCCTGTCTTGGTGGGATTCTTCTGGCTAGAGATCAAGGGGGATGAAATGTTTGGTTGTTTTTAAGTGAAAGTGAAATAAAACATTGAGAACTGGGCACCCTCAGTCAGGGGAGTTTTTCAATGACCTTCATTCTATTTTTTACCCAAGATAATATAGTTATAATCAGACATTATCTGCTCTGGTTTCTCAGCCTTCCGCTGGTAACGTTTCTCTTTTTTTATTTCGAAAGTAGCAGAAGTAAAGATCTTAATCCAGTTCCATGGACATCCCTCTGGTTCCTGCTTCTGGGTGGCAGGTGGGGGGAATGGAGGAACATGAGGTGACCCAGGAACTTTTTTTTGCTTTAGAGAGTGTGTGAGTTGGGGAGAGAGGGGCAGAGGCGGGGGGCAGGGGAGAGAGAGAGAGAGAGAGAGAGAGAGAGAGAGAGAGAGAGAGAGAGAGAATATGAATGAATCATAAGCAGGTGCAGGCTCCACGCTCAATGCAGAGCCTGACTTGGGGCTCAGTCCCATGACCCTGGAATCATGACCTGAGCTGAAATTAAGACACGCTCAACCAGCTAAGCCACCCAGGTGCCCCAAACCTTTTTTTGTAACTTCGGTGATTGATGATGATGACATTCCCCTGAAACCTTTCTTTTTTAGGCACAGAGGCAGCCTTTCTCTATTTGCTAAATGTCACAAGGTGAAAAACATGTAAATTCCCCAGTCGGGGAGGGGAGGTGGGGAGAGGATCAGAACATCTTGTGCTTTCATTCCCTTCCCTTGCTGGTAAATTGCCCACATTATCTCTCAGGGAATGGAACAGAGCCATGCTCAAGAGTATAGGGTCGGTGTAGGCAGCCCACTCTTCCCAGGTGGTGGAGGATGGTCACGAGGCCAGTGCAGGGTTTTCCAAGGCTCACCTGGTACATAATCCAGGCCAGACATGGAGAAAGACTTTCCAAAGATCTGACAAATGAACTGGCCCCTGCTTCTGCAGACATAACACCTAACTGCCCACAGCCTGGGGGAGGACCGTGGAGAGAATGGTATCAGAAGAGAAGAGGATACGTCTCCATCCCACACACCCCCTGCCCTTTGTATGGAAGTTTTATCTTCTAATATTTCAAATAGGCCAATACCAAAGTCGTTGGGAAGTGGGATGGAACAGAACTTGGCATTCCCGCCACCCTCTGCTGAGGTCTCTATTGCACAGGAGAGGCCAAGGGACCACGTTTCCCAGAATGCACCTTTCCCCGAGGTTTCCAGGTTAGGTCACTCATGAGAGATTTGGGCGAGTTTTGGAAGGGGAGGTCACTGTTCTCCAGAAGCAGTAGCAGGCAGATAACTGAGCAGCTGTGAATTTCACAGCAGCTTCCAGATAACTTCTTGAGAACTCCCTACCTCAGTGCTGCTGGCCGAAGTTGGTAGCAATAGCTTCCCTGACATTCTGTCTCCCTTTCCATCATCCCCTACATTTAGCCCTTTATATATGATCTACAGAGAGTGATTTCTGTTTTCGTCATTGAACCCTGATTATAACAGTAAGCAAAATCTTGAAACTCCTAAATTAACAAATATCATGGGAGAAACACATATTTTTCACTTGTCTCACCTATATCCTGGGTTATAGGGAAACTCCAAAGGGCAAGGCCAGTTACAGGCACCATGTTGGTTAATGCAGCAAACAACAAACTTTGAGGACTTCTGAGTCTTCCATTCATCTTACTTATTCCTTATTTTTTAATCAATCTCTTCATATACATGATTTTAAAAACTCAAATGGTTTAGAGAAGCTTCGGATGAAATATAAAAAGCCGTCCCCCATGCATGACATTATAAATTTGTCCAAACCCTTAGATATACACCACCAAGAGTGAATTGTAATGTAAACCAAGGACTTTATGTGAAAATGATGTGTCAGTGTGGGATCGTCAATTGTAACACACATACCCCTCTAGTGTGGGGACGTTAATAATGCAGGAGGCTGTGTGTGTGTGGGGGGGGGCAGGGAGTATATGGGACATCTTTGTTCTCAATTTTGCTAAGAACCTAAAAATGCTCTAAAAAAAAAAAAAATCCTCCGTGCCACCTCTCCCAACCTCAGTCTACTTGCCAAAGGTGGCCATTTTCAGCTTTGATTCTTCTTGATACATCTAAATAACGTGTCTCTACCACTCTTCCTTGGATCATCAACCATGGATATTTTTTTAAATTTAATTAATTAATTAATTTGTAAATTTACATCCAAGTTAGCGTATAGTGCAATCATGATTTCAGGAGTAGATTCCAGTGATTCATCCCTATGTATGACACCTAGTGCTCATCCCAACAAGTGTCTTCCTTACTGCCCCTTGCCTATTCAGCCCATCCCCCCCCACCCACAACCCCTTCAGCAACCCTCAGTTTGTTCTCTGTATTTATGAGTCTCTTATGTTTTGTTCCCCTTTTTGTTTTTATATTATTTTTGCTTCCCTTCCCTTATGTTCATCTGTTTTGTATCTTAAATTCCACACATGAGTGAAATCATATGGTATTTGTCCTTCTCTGACTGATTTGATTTGGTTAGCATTATTCTCTCTAGCTCCATCCACGTCATTGCAAATGGCAAGATTTTATTCTTTTTGATAGCTGAGTAATACTCCATTGTGTGTGTGTGTGCACGCATGCACACACACACACACACACACACACACACCACATCTTCTTTATCCACTCATCCGTCGACGGACATTTGGGCTCTTTCCATACTTTGGCTATTGTGGATAGTGCTGCTATAAACATTGGGGTACAAGTGCCCCTTCGAAACAGCACACCTGTATCCTTTGGATAAATACCTAGTACTGCAATTGCTGCGTCATAGGGTAGTTCTATTTATAACTTTTTGGATGAACCTAAATACTGTTTTCCAGAGTGGCTGCACCAGTTTGCATTCCCACCAGCAGTGCGAAAGAGATCCTCTTTCTCCACATCCTCACGAACATCTGTTGTTGCCTGAGTTGTTAATGTTAGCCATTCTGACTGCTGTGAGGTGGTATCTCATTGTGGTTTTGGTTTCTATTTCCCAGATGATGAATGATGTTGAGCATTTTTCCATGTGTCTGTTGGCCATCTGGATGTCTTCTCCAGAGAAGTGTCTATTCATGTCTTTTGCCCATTTCTTCACTGGATTATTTGTTTATTGGGTGTTGAGTTTGATAAGTTCTTTATAGATTTTGGATACTAACCCTTTATCTGATATGTCATTTGCAAATATCTTCTCCCATTCTATAGGTTGCTTTTTAGTTTTGCTGATTGTTTCCTTCGCTGTGCAGAAGCTTTTTATCTTGATGAGATACCAATAGATCACTTTTGCTTTTGTTTCCCATGCCTCCAGAGACGCGTTGAGAAAGAAGTTGCTGCGGCCGAGGTCAAAGAGGTTTTTGCCTGCTTTCCCCTCTAGGATTTTGATGACTTCCTGTCTTACATTTAGGTCTTTCATCCATATTGAGTTTATTTTGGGGTATGGTATAAGAAAGGGGTCCAGGTTCATTCTAATGCATTTGCTGTACGGTTTTCCCAGCACCATTTGGATGTTCTTTCCTGCTTTGTCAAAGGTTAGTTGGCCACACATTTGTGGGTCCATTTCTGGGTTCTGTATTCTGTTCCATTGACCTGAGTGTCTGTTTTTGTGCCAGCACCATACCGTCTTGATGATTACAGCTTTGTAATACATCTTGAAATCCGGGATTGCGATGCCTCCAGCTTCACTTTTCTTTTTCAGGATTGCTTTGGCTCTTCGGGGTCTTTTCTGGTTCCATACAAATTTTAGGATTGTTTGTTCTAGCTCTGTGAAGAATGCTGCTGTTACTTTGATCGGGATTGCATTGAATATGTAAATTGCTTTGGGTAGTGTCTACATTTTAACAATATTTGTTCTTCCAATCCATGAGTATGGAATATTTTTCCGTGTGTGTGTGTGTGTGTGTGTGTGTGTGTGTGTGTGTGTCTTTTTCAATTTCTTTCACAACCTTTCTAAAGTTTTCAGTGTATAGATTTTTCACCTCTTTGACTAGGTTTATTCCTAGATATTTTATGGTTTTTGGTGCGATTGTAAATGGGATTGATTCCTTGATTTCTCTTTCTATTGCTTTATAATTGTATAGAAATGCAACCGATTTCTGTGCATTGATTCTATATCCTGCGACTTTGCTGACCTCATGCATCAGTTCTAGCAGTTTTTTTGTGGAATCTTTTGGGTTTTCCATATAGAGTATCATGTTATATGCAAAGAGTGAAAGTTTGACTTCCTTCTTGCCCATTTGGATGCCTTTTATTCCTTTGTGTTTTCTGATTGCTGAAGCTAGGACTTCAGTACTATATTGAATAATAGTGGCGAGGGTGGACATCCCTGTCACGTTCCTGAACTTAGGGTGAAGTTCTCAGTTTTTCCTCATTGAGGATGAGATTAGCATTGGGTCTTTCAAGATCTTGAAATATGATCCTTCTATCCTTACTTTCTTGAGGGTTTTTTATCAAGAAAGGTGCTGTATTTTGTCAAATGCTTTCTCTGCATCTATTGAGAGGATCGTGTGGTTCTTGTCCTTCCTTTTATTGATGTGAAGAATCACACTGATTGATGTGTGGATATTGAACCAGCCCTGCATCCCAGATATAAATCCCACTTGGTTATGGTGAATAATTCTTTTAATGTATTGTTGGATTTGGTTGGCTAGTATCTTATTGAGGATTTTTACATCCATGTTCATCAGGGAAACTGGTCTGTAGTTCTCCTTTTTAATGGGGTTTTTGTCTGGTTTTGGAGTCAAGATAATGCTGGCTTCATAGAATGAGTTTGGAAGTTTTCCTTCCATTTCTATTTTTTGGAACAGCTTCATAAGAATAGGTGTTAACTGTTCTTTAAATGTTTGGTAGAATTCCCCTGGAAAGCCATCTGGCCCTGGACTCTTGGTTTTTGTTTTTGTTTTTTTTGTTTTTTGTTTTGTTTTTGTTTTTGGTTTTTTTGGAGATTTTTTTATTACTAATTTGATTTCTTTACTGGTTATAGGTCATTCAAATTTTCTATTTCTCTTTGTTTCAGTTTTGGTAGTTTATATGTTTCTAGGCATTTGTCCATTTCTTCCAGATTGCCCAATTTATTGGCATATAATTGCTCATAATATTCTCTTATTATTGTTTGTATCTCTGCAGTGTTGGTTGTGATCTCTCCTCTTTCATTCATGATTTTATCTGTTTGGGTCCTTTCCTTTTTCTTTTTGATCAAATTGGCTAGGGATTTATCAATTTTGTTATTTCTTTCAAAGAACCAGCTCCTAGTTTCATTGATCTGTTCTACTGTTTTATTTGTTTGCTTGTTTGTTTGTTTTTTGGATTCAATAGCATTGATTTCTGCTCTAATCTTTATTATTTCCCCCATTTTGCTGGTTTGGGGTTTTATTTGCTGTTCTTTTTCCATCACTTTAAGGTGTAAGGTTAGGTTGTGTATCTGAGATCTTTCTTCCTTCTTTAGGAAGGCCTGTATTGCTATATACTTCCCTCTTACGACCACTTTTGCTGCATCACAGAGTTTTGGGGCTGTGGTGTTATCATTTTCATTGGCTTCCATGTACTTTTGAATTTCCTCTTTAACTTCTTGGTTAGACCGTTCATTCTTTAGTAGGATGTCCTTTAGTCACCAAGTGTTTGTCGTCTTAACAAATTTTTTCTTGTGGTTGATTTTGCGTTTCATAGCTTTGTGGTCTGAAAATATGCACAGTATAATCTTGTTCTTTTTGTACTTGTTGAGGACTGATTTATGTTCCAAGTATGTGATCTATTCTGGAGAATGTTCCATGTATACTTGAGAAGAATGTGTATTCTTCTTTAGAATCAAATGTTCTGACTATATCTGTTAAGTCCATCCAATCCAGTGTGTCATTCAAAGCCCTTGTTTCCTTGTTGATTTCCTGTTTAGATGATCTGTCCATTTGCCGTAAGTGGGGATGTTGAAGTCCCGTACTATTATGGTATTATGATCAATGGGTTTCTGTATGTTTGTGATTAATTGACTTATATATTTGGGTGCTCTCATGTTGGAGCATAAATGTTTATAATTGTTAGATCTTCTTGGTGGATAGACCCCTTAGTTATAATATAATGCCCTTCTTCATCTCTTGTTACAGTCTTTATTTTAAAATCTAGACTGTCTGACATAAGTATAGCTCCTCTGGCTTTCTTTTGGCAATGATTAGCATGATAGATGGTTCTCCATCCCCTTACTTTCAACCTGAAGGTGACTTTAGGTCTAAAATGGGTCTTTTGTAAACAGCATGTAGATGCATCTTGTTTTCTTATCCCTTCTGTTACTCTATGTCTTTTGATTAGAGCATTTAGTCCATTGACATTTAGAGTGAATACTGAAAGATATGAATTTATTGCCATTATGTTACCTGTAGAGTTGGAGTTTCTGGTGGTGTTCTCTGGTCCTTTCTAGTCTTTGTTGGTTTTGGTCTTTTTTTGTTTTTGTTGTTTTCCATCTTTTCTCCCCTCAGAAAGTCCCCCCCTAAAGTTTCTTGCAGGGCTGATTTAGTGGTCATGAACTCCTTTAGTTTTTGTCTGGGTAACTTTTTATCTCTCCTTCTATTTTGAATGACAGCCTTGCTGGATAAAGAATTCTTGGCTGCATATTTTTCCAATTTTCCACATTGAATATATCCTGCCACTCCTTTCTGGCCTGCCATGTTTCTGTGCATAGGTCTGCTGCAAACCTGATCCGTCTTTCCTTGTAGACTAAGGACTTTTTTCCCTTGCTGCTTTCATGATTCTTTCCTTGTCTGTGTATTTTATGAATTTGACTATGATATGTCTTGTTGATGGTTGGTTTTTGTTGAATCTAACTGGATGTCTCTGTGCTTCCTGGATTTTGATGTCTGTGTCATTCCCCAGGTTAGGAAAGTTTTCCACTGTGATTTGCTCACATAAAACTTCTACCCGTTTTTCTCTCTCTTCATCTTCTCGGACCCCTATGATTCAGATTTTATTTCTTTGTAATGAGTCACTGAGTTCTCTAATTCTTATATCATGCTCTTTTGCCTCAGTTTCTCTCTTTTTTTCTGCTTCATTATTCTCCAAAAGTTTATACTCTATATCGCTGATTCACTGCTCTGCTTCGTCAATCCATGCTGTCATGGCCTTCATTTGAGAGTGCGTCTCAGTTATAACATCTTTTAATTTCCTCCTGACTAGATTTTACTACTTTTATCTCCACGGAAAGGGATTCTATGCTTTTTTCATCCCCAGCTAGTATTCTTATTATCATGATTCTAAATTCTGGTTCAGACATCTTGCTTGTATCTCTGTTGATTAAGCTGTCATATCTTCCTGTTCTTTCTTTTGGAGTGAATTCCTTCATTTCATCATTTTGAGGGAGAAAAAGAATTAATAAAATAAAATAAATAAACAAATTAAGAAATTAAAAACACAAAAAAATCAAATGAAGGATGCTATATCCTAGGTGTGTTTTGGTCTGGTTGTTGAAAGAATCTTGATAGAATAGACAAAAAAGGGAAAGAAAAGAGAAAAAGAAAAAAAATCATTTAAAAATAAAAAAAAAAATCAATACAATTAAGGGCGTCTGGGTAGCTCAGTCGGTTGAGCATCCGACTTCAGCTCAGGTCACGATCTCACAGTTCGTGGGTTCGAGCCCTGTGTCGGGCTCTGTGCTGACAGCTTGGAGCCTGGAACCTGCTTTGGACTCTGTATCTCCCTCTCTCTACCCCCCTCCCCCCGCCCCCCCCCCCCCCCGCATATGCTCTGTCTCTCTCTCTCCCAAAAATAAATAAAAACATTTTTTAAAATGAATACAATAAACTAGAATAAAATGAAATGATAAAAGTAAAAATAGAATTAGGAAAATTTACAAAGAAGTAAAAAATATAGTAGAGAAAAATTAAGAAAAATATTTTTTATGAAAATGGTAAATAAAAATAAATTTTTTCCTCTTTCTGTATTGAAGAATAAGAAAAGGAAAAAATTTGAAATGATGGGCCAGCAAACAGAATGAAATATTATTGAAATTACGTCCAGTTTCCCCTAGAAATCAAACTATGAAGCACTTTCTAGGCCATAAACTAGCAGGCAGAGAGATTTGTGGTGATCCTCTAGAGCACAGTTGGCCCAGTTGGGTGGGGCTTGGTGTAGTAGTTCCATTCTCCATAGATGGTGCTGCTTAGTTTACTGGGGTGGATCATTGTTTCACATATATGTGTGTACGCGCATGCACGGGAGGGGTCAAATGGCGTCACCCACCTACCCAGTCTCTAGTATCAGAACTCTGTACCCTCCCCAGCTGGCCATCAAGCACTCCTCCATTGTCTCAGGCTTCTGTCCATTCCCCACTTCTACACTGTCTGCGACCAAGCCATCGTCCTGCTAGGTGGCACCTCCCTCCTGAGTTTTATCTCAGATGGGGCTGAGATAAAACTCACTTCTGAGGGTCCTGCAGTTTTGACCCGCTCAGACCTTCTGAGGATGAGTCTCCGTGAGCTGGCCCACCCCCCAGAATGTTCGTTCACATGACCGCACTGCTACAGATGCCCAGAGACTGTGGCTGGGTACTAGCCTGCCCCAGAGAAAGTTCACAGGATCGTGTAGCAGCAGTGTTTCGGGGATTATGGGAAATCACAACACACATCTGGCACCAGGCTTCACCCTTAACATCCTTGTTCCAACACCAACAAACGTGGCTGTTCTCCAGGGTCCACTGGAAGCTTTGCCTGTGGGGAGGCCATACAGCCTCTACCAAATGTCCTCTCAGCAGGGGAACCGCCTCTGCCTGTGTTGCCCAAAGACCCCTCGAACCCTGCTGTCTGCTCCTGGGAATTTGCCCTTCCCACCAGAGCTTTGCCAGGTATCAAGCTGCAGAGTCACAGACTCTGTGCTCCCCTGTTTATAGAGTCTTAATGGTATTTAAACCCTCTCCTCTCTCCCTTTCGTGTTCAGTCCCTTATAGGTGTTGCCACTCTTTCTCTTTCTCTCCAGCTATTTTCAGGATGAGTGCTTTTCCTGTACTCTCCCACCCCCCCCCCCATCTCTGTCCTCTCCTCACAAGCAAAAACAGCTCCCTGCCCTCCACAGCTTCTCTCTCCCCGAGTTCCCCTCTCCATGCCACATACCTGCTGAGTTCTGTGGTTCATGTTGTGCAGATTGTTGTGTGAATCTTCAGATCAGTTTTCTAGGTGTGTAAGATGGTTTGGTGTTGATCTAGCAGCATTTCAGGGATGAGAGAGGCAAAACAACAATAACAACAACAACAACAACAACCATGGATATTAATGCTTGACTTCCCACTTCATTAAATGAGATTTTACTCTTTTGTCTGTCAGTAGATCTGTTGGGGGTTGGCTGATCTAGCCAGTCTTGGCTGGCTAGACCAGCTTTAAGCTGTGGGCCAGCTGAACTTGGCTCTTTGCTACAAGTTGGGCTCAAGTCTGCTTAACATGGATTCATGCTGGAGTCCAAGGTAAAGGGGCAGGAGCTCTTCTCAGGGGCAGGGAAGCTCTTCTCATGATGGCAAAGGCTCAAGAGAGTAGGCTCAGCTGTGCAAACCCCTACCAACATTGGCCAAAGTACATCGCACAGCCAAAGTCAAGGGTGAAGAAGTGTACTCTGTCTCTACTTGTAGGGACTGCAAAGTCATATGGCAAAGGGTGTGGATATAGAGAAGGGTGAGGGGTTGGGGCCATTTATTTGACCTACCATACTTTCCTTAATTACATTTTGTTAACAGACCTCTCCATGAGTCACACAGTACGTTAGCTCAAATGATACCACAACACAGCCTTGTCTGATGGTTGCCTTCTTTTAAGTGACTGGTAATCACTTGACGATTAGTTTCTTTAATCTCAAGATTGCACAGGGTTCTGAGAAAATTTTGTGAGCTGGTTTAGGTTTGGAGGATGAAAAACTTGGGGTTCAGGTTCTTTAATGTAATGCTTGAAACACCTTTGTCCTTATTCCCTTCTATGTAGTGAAGTCTATCTTCAGATGGTGTGTGGACAGTGTGTTGCTACAGAAGCATCATTTGATCTGCCCGGATGATTACTACAGTGACACCGTACCGTTTTGCTCTGCACCTAAAGGTAATGCTTCTGTACTCTGTTCGAGCCTTTGGTATCATTCCAGGGGTGTTCTGTAGCAGGACTGCACGGGCCACCTTGGCTGCCATTTCCCCACGGATTTTTTTCCCTTTCGTTTAATTTGATAATGACTCTTGGGAGGGTCAGTCCTAAGCATTCCACTTCCTCTCTAACTCCCTAACACCTGCAAGACCAAAGTCTCAACTCCTCAGGGTGGAATATGCATTCTTCTTAGCTGCTCAACACCGAGAGATATGAAAATGTTTAGAAAAGTAGCTGGGGGCACCTGGGTGGCTCAGTTGGTTAAACATCTGACTCTTGATTTCGGCTCAGGTCATAGTCTCGTGGTTCGTGAGTTCGAGCCCTGCGTCAGACTGTGCACTGACAGCATGGAGCCTGCTTGGGATTCTCTCTCTCCCCACCCCCCCACCCCCGCCTCTGCCTTTCCCCTGCTCACACTCACTCCCCCTCTCTCAAAAAAGAAAAGAAAAGAAAAGTGGTTGAATGAACCAAGAGAGGGAGGGTCTGAAAACCTAGATAAGTAAGGGGGCAAATTCCTGACGGAGTCACAACATGGACCATGGGGTTTTTCCATACCCCATGTAGGAAAATAACAACTTTTTTTTTCCTTTAATGAGTCTGGTGGGAAGACTGAATAGAGAGCCAGAGAACGATGTGTATGTGATGTTGAGGTTTCCTGTAATGTGGGAGGCAAGATCTTTTGAGAGTGAGTGGGGTGGGAGCTTGGTTGTGGGTTTAAGCAGGGAGGTGGACTTTTGGGAGAGTCAGTGTATGGACAGGGGGAAGTTGCTCTGTGGATTCCGTGGCCACATATCAGGATGGCCCAGTGGTGCCAGGCTTGGAAGCTGAGCTCGCCAGCCACCCAGTCTGAGGCTTTGGAGCCAAGAAGGTATTTGGGGTGGGAAGGTTGTGATCCAGAGAATCAAGGGTGCTGATGAGAACAGAGTTCCATTGACGACCTGAGCTGCACAGAGAAGGCAGACCAGAGAGAGGTAGCAGAATTAAGTGTCACGCGATACCAAGCCACTTAATATTGTGAAGGTAGTTGGAAATTCGGTGTTCCGCAGATGAATAAGGATAGAGTTAACATGTGTTGAGGATTTACCAGGTATTGTACTGCTGCCAGTTTCATTGCATTCTTGCTAGCAATGAGCGTTCTCCTTTGACCTTTTGGGGATGAACTTATACGTATACAAAACTAATACAAACTTTGATTTCTCCTGTGAACTGTTTGAAAAGCAAGTTCACACACAGGGTACGTGTACATGCGTTAGAGGCGGACAGGCAGGCAGCGACCTACTCATGTTCTTTGACCAAGTTTGACAATCAAACAAGTACTGTAACACTCTCTTCCTAAGTCTCGAGTACGTAGAATGAGTCCCAGGGATAATTTATATGCTGAGGAGCAATTATATCTAGTATGATAAATGTGAAAGTTGAGGAAAAAGTCTCAAAGTGGCTTTGGTGGTTTTATTTAGGCATCTTAGAAATGTCCACTTCATCTGTGGCAGCTTTCAGTTTGGTTCTTTGGTGCCGCAGGCGTCTCTGTCCCTGGATGTTCAAAACTCACATTCAGTTGTGAGAAGCGTTCTGTCCCAAAGAAGCACCTGACCAAGAAGCTTGAAGATCCCTGCAGGAAGATGCTCAGTAAGTCTGACGAGGAGCTGGACTACACTGTGGACAGCCTGACATGGGACTCATCTTTAGAGGCCAAGCGCAAGACTGTCCAGGTTGGTGTGGAAGCCTGGGCGCGGTGGGGTGTGGGGGCAGCGGGCACAGGGAGGTTGTGGGGGTTGGGGAAGGAGTTCCAGGTGACACAGGATGTTGTGGATCCACAGCAAAATAGGGGGGAGGATTTGCCGTGATTACCCGTGGGTCGTGCGGCTGGCCAAATGCCAGCACACGCAGTCCCCCTGCCTGTCATTGACTCTCTATTTTGTGTGTGTGTGTGTTTCAAAGAAAACAGGTCCACCCAAGAATAAGAACTGGATGAACCACTTACCTGTGCCCCAGAGAGAGCTGGAGCGACTTCTGCTCGCCAGAATGGACAGTCGGATCCGCTTCCTCAAAAACCCCCGGTTTTTCCCTCCTAACACTCCACGTGGAGGTACGTCTCTCCTCTTTCCTCCGAAGAAGCCAGTGCTGACAGGAGACCTCCAGAGTGGAGAGCCAGTGGAGAGGTGGGTCTTTCCCTGACTTGTGTGATCAGAAAGTCAGACCCGTTGGAGGACCCAGAAGGTCCTGGGTCTGGCCTGGGATATAGAGGATCCTAGACTTTTGGGGGACAGGGTGTCAGTATCAGAGCAGAGCAGGGCTTCTGGGCTCCCCACAGGCCTGGCCTTCGGACATCCCCCAGAGGCCTGGACTGTGCTTTTCTGACCTGCCGGGGGTTTGAGGAATCGGGTTAGTGTTGGTCCTCTGCTCACATCTGAACAGTCTTGGTCAGATGGGAGGAATCTCCGTAGCCACATGTTCTTCTGTTGCACTCCTATGTCTTGGAATAGAAACTCAAGAATAAAAATACGTAAAATTTGATTAATGACAAATAATATACATTGTGATTTTCTTTCAGTGAGTGCCTTTGGCTTATTTCATCAGTTGTCCTCATGAAGGGAGTGAATTGCTTTATGAGTTCATAGTTTTAATGGACTTAAAACTATTTAACAGTTATAAGTCAAATATCTTTTTATTAAGAAAAATTAGAAAATTAATATTTTCAAAGAAAACCAGCACCCATATTAAAAACCCAGTTTAGGATGTTGCTATGTAAGCTTCCAGAGCTGAAGCCTTCTATGCATATTGAAAATGAAGCACGCAGCTGTACATATCTTCACAAAGATTCTATCGTGGGGTAAAATTATTTTGTAACCTGCTTCAACAACAGGAACAAAATCCAGTAAATGACATCTTGTGAATATCTCTGATGGTTTGGGTATATTTATTAAAAAAAAATTTTTTTTTAACGTTTATTTGTTTTTGAGAGACAGAGAGGCAGAGCACGGGCAGGGGAGGGGCAGAGAGAGAGAGGGAGACAGCATCCGAAGCAGGCTCCAGCTCTGATCTGTCAGCACAGAGCCCGATGCGGGGCTTGAACCCAAGAACCGTGAGATCATGACCTGAGCCGAAATCGGGTGCTCTACCGACTGAGGCACCCAGGCGCCCCGGTTTGGGTGTATTTATTTTACATGAGGCACATGGATGAAATTAACAGCTTTTCTCCCCTCTTTTGCCCTCCCACAGTTGTGCTGATACTCCAGTGTTTCTTGCTAAACCATCAGTCGGATTTTTCACAGATTATGAAGTTGGGCCAGTTTATGAGGTAAAAATCTTATTTCTTGGGGCACCTGGGTGGCTCAGCACGTTAAGCGTCTGACTCTTGATCTCAGCTCATGTCTTGATCTCAGGGTTGTGAGTTCAAAGCCCTGTGTTGGGTTCCATGCTGGCCATAGAGCCTACTTAAAACAAAAATCTTATTTCCTTACAGCTCCTACTTCATCAGCTTCCTTCTTTTTTTAAAGTGGTTCATGGAATTTTAAAACTATATACAAAATTAGGGAGAAGACTATGGTAAGCTTTTCCTTATTTCTTGAGGTATGCCTGTATCGCTGTATGTTTCCCTCTTAGAACCACTTTCACTGCATCCCAAAGATTTGGACCATTGTGTTTTCATTTTCATTTGTCTCAGTCTATTTCTCTTATATCCTCTTTGATTTCTTCATCGTCCCATTGGTTGTTTACGAGCATGTTATTTAGCCTCCACGTGTTTGCGTTTTTTCTAGCTTTTTTCTTGTAATTGATTTCTAGTTCCGTACTGTCATGGTTGGAAAAGATGCTTAATATGACTTTACTCTTCTCAAATTTATTGAGAGTTGTTTTGTGGCTTAACATGGGCTCTATCCTGGAGTATGTTCCATGTGCATTTGAAAAGAATGTGTATTCTGGGGCTCCTGGGTGACTCAGTAAGTTAAGCATCTGACTTTGACTCAGGTCATGATCTCACAGCTTGTGAGTTCGAGCCCTGCGTGGGGCTCTGTGCTGACAGCTCAGAGCCTGGAGTCTGCTTCGGATTCTGTGTCCCCCCCTCTCTCTCTCTGCTGCTCCCCTGCTTGTGTTCTCTCTCTCAAAATAAATAAACATTTTTAAAAAGTCCTCTACTGTTATCATATTACTGTCAATTTCTCCCTTTATTTCTGTTAATATTTGCTTTGTATATTTAGATGCCCCAATATTGGGTATATAGATATTTACAATAGTTATATCCTCTTACTATATCGATCCCTTTATCGTTATGTAATGCCCTTCTTTGTCTCTCGTTACAGTCTTTGTTTTAAGGTCTGTTTTTCCTGATATAAGTATTGCTACCCTGGCTTTTTTTTTTTTTCTTGCTTCCATTTGCACAGAATATATTTTTCCCTTCCTTAACTTTCAGTGTGTATGTGTCTTCAGATCTGAAGTGAGTCTCTTGTAGGCAGCATAGAGAGGGGTGTTATTTTTTTTATCTATTTGTCACCCTGTGTCTTTTGATTGGAGCATTTAGACCATTTACATTTAAAGTAATTATTGATAAGTCTGAACTTACTACATTTTGTTAATTGTTTTCTGGTTATTTTGTAGCTCTTTTCTGTTCTTTTCTTCTCTTGCTATCTTTCCTTGTGATTGTTTTCTTTCATGTTATGCTTGGCTTTCTTTCTCTTCATTTTTTGTGTATCATAAAAGATTTTTGATTTGTGGTTAACCTGAGGTTCATGTATAACATCCTAAGTATATAGCCGTCTATATTAAGTGATGGTCGCTTAAGTTTGAATACATTGTAAAAGAACTTCATTTTTACTCTCCCCTCCACATTTTATATATGTTACCATATTTAACATCTTTTTATTTTGTGAGTCCTTAGCTAATTTTTTAGATATAATTGATTTTACTTCTTTTGTCTTTTCTTTTTTTTTTTTTATTTTTTTTTATTTTTATTTTATTTTTGGGACAGAGAGAGACAGAGCATGAACGGGGGAGGGGCAGAGAGAGAGGGAGACACAGAATCGGAAACAGGCTCCAGGCTCCGAGCCATCAGCCCAGAGCCTGACGCGGAGCTCGAACTCACGGACCGCGAGATCGTGACCTGGCTGAAGTCGGACGCTTAACCGACTGCGCCACCCAGGCGCCCCTCTTTTGTCTTTTCAACTTCATACAAGCTTTATAAGTGATGACTCCACTACCTGTACTGTTTGCTTACTCTTACTCCTAAATTTTTTTCCTCTCGTAATTTTATTTCTAATTATGACTTTTTCTCCGCTTAAAGAAGTCCCTTTCATATTCCTTCTGAGGACTATTTGGTGGTGATGAACTCCTTTCACTTTTGTTTTTCTGGGAAGCTTCTTCTCTCTCCTTCAATTCTGAATGATAGCCTTGCTGGGTAGGATAGTCTTTGTTGTACGTTTTTAACTTTCAACATTTTGAATGTGTCATGCCACTCCCTTCTGGCCTGAAAAGTTTCTGCTGAAAAATCAGCTGATAGGCTTATGGGGTTTCCTTTGTAGTGACCGGTTGCTTCTCTCTTGTTGCTTTTAAAATTCAGTCTTTATTTTTAATCTTAGACATTTTAGTCATTACATGTCATGGTGTGGACCTCCTCGGGTTCATCTTGTTTGGATCTCTCTGTGCTTCCTGAACCTGGATGTCTCTTTCTTTCCCCAGTCTGGGATATTTTCAGCTATTATATCTTCAAGTAAATTTTCTGCCCCTTTTTCTCTTCTCTTTCTGGGACCTCTGTAATGTGAATATTTGTTCACTAGATGTTGTCTGAGGGATCCCTTAACCTGCTCTCCTGTATCTTTTTTTTTTTTTTTTCCTTTTTGCTGTTCAGCGTGGTTGCTCTCCATCACCCTGTCTTCCAGATTGCTAATCATTCCTCTGTATCTGCCAATCTGCTGTTGGTTCTCTCCAGTGCATTTTTCACTTCGGTTATTGTATTCTTCAATTCTGGTTTCTTTTTATATTTTCTTTCTCTTGGTTGAAGTTTTGAGTTTCTCCACCCTCCTCTCCAGCCTGGTGAGCATCTTTATGGCCATTACTTTGAGCTTTTTATCAGATACATTGTTTATCGCGGTTTCATTTAGTTCTTTTTCTGAGGCTTTGTCTTTTTCTTTCTTTGGCACGTATTCCCGTCTCATTTTGCTTGACTTTCTGTGTTTGTGTGACTTAGGTGGAACAGCTGCTTCTAAACTTGAAGGGATAATCTTGTGTATGGTTGTCCTCTGTGTAGACAGCGTGCGCCTGGCGACTGTCGAGTGCAGGAAGGCTGGCAATGCTGGCTTCATATTTGGCCCTCCATCGTGTTCACATTCGTCAGGTGACCGCTCTTGGGGCTACGTGTTCCAAGCCCCCTGGAGATTAATATATACACGTTAGAAATGCCCACCAAGGCTGGGATGGAGGGAAGCTTGCTTCTGTTAGAGATCTGTTAGAGATAACATAGTCTTTTTCCTTCCTTCCCCCCACCTCTGCTTTCCTTTAATTTTTTTTTTTTTCTTTTTTTTTTTTCAACATTTTTTTTTATTTTTTTATTTTTGGGACAGAGAGAGACAGAGCATGAACGGGGGAGGGGCAGAGAGAGAGGGAGACACAGAATCGGAAACAGGCTCCAGGCTCCGAGCCATCGGCCCAGAGCCTGACGCGGGGCTCGAACTCACGGACCGCGAGATCGTGACCTGGCTGAAGTCGGACGCTTAACCGACTGCGCCACCCAGGCGCCCCAGCTTTCCTTTAATTTTAAAGACAGAGAGAGCAAGTGGAGGAGAGGGGCAGAGGGAGAGGGAGAGAGAGAGAGAGAGAGAGAGAGAGAGAGAGAGAGAGAGAGAGAGAGAATATCTTCAGCAGGCTCTATGCTCAGTGCAGAGCCCGACGTGGGGCTCAATCCCACCACCCTCAGGATTTTGACCTGAGCCAAAATCAAAAGTCGGGTGCTCAACCCACCGAGCCACCCAGGCGCCCCAGTCCTGATGTGCAGGTGGCACCATGAGATCTAATTAAAGGCCAGCTACCAATTAGGTGTATGCAGACCCTTTGAAGTGCACGTGAACCCTTTGATCTCACTACAGTGCCCTTTTGCACACCCCTTCGCTTTATAAAATCTGTGGACTAAGGTGCAGACATTGTGGAAAGTAGCCATGTAGCAGCTGCCTGAATCATCGGCCCCCGGATTCCCCCTGTCAGTAAGTTACCCTGGATAAAACTCTATAAATTGCGTGGGTTCACCTGCTTTGTTTTCTGGTCACAAAGCGCCTTCTCAGTTTGGAAGATATTTTATTGTCCCTTCCCCACCTTCTCACAGGCTGGCTGGTCAGAGCTGTGGCTGTCATGGGCAGGGGGTTCCGGGGTACTCCATGCTGGAACTGTCCTGCGGAAATGGCTGGAGCTGAAGTCGGTGCCGTCTGGGGTGGTCCTGGAACTCTCTGTGCAGAGGGCACCCTGGCAGGACGGCTAAAGGTGAAGTGGGTACAGCTGAGATGTCCCAGGGCGTCTGCACAGGAGTGCCCTTGGGGGCATCTGGAGCTGAAGCAGGCACGGACCAGGAGACCCTGGGTGGTCCAGGAAGGGGCACCCCTGCGAGGTGGCCGGAGCTGAGGCGTGGCATGGGCTCGAGTTTCCTAGGATACTCTGCACAGGAACACCCTGGTGGGGCGGCTGGAGCTGAGGTGGGCATGGGCCAGGGGGTGCCAGGGTGCTTTGTGCCGGGGGTGACCCGGCAACTCTGTCACAGTGGTGGTGGCAGCCTGGGGTGTTCTGGGATGCTTTGCATTTGTGATGGCTGGAGTTGCAGTGAGCGCTGACCAGGGGTGTCTCAATATGCAGTGTGTTGGGGCCGCGGTGGTGGGATAGCTGGGGCTCATATGTGCTAGGGGAGGTGGCAGGCCAGCTCTGGTGCCCAGACCCTGCTCTTGGCTGTGTAATTCGGCTGGAGGAGGAGTGCTAACCGCAGGGCTCGCCCGCCGGAGAGTTTCAGCAGCTCCCTCTGTCCGGCAGAGTCCTAAGGCTGGATCCTTTATATTCTAGTTGCCCTGTTCAACTACTGCTTTTTTTTTTTTTTTAACTGTGCCTTCAATGTCCTCCCTCCCTGCTGCAGTTTGCGGCATTGGGGGTAGGGGTTCCCGCTGTGACTGTTCCCCATCTCTCTTGCTGTTCTCTGTGTGGTCTCTCTGTCTCCTGTCATGGAGCAGCTGTTCAGTTGGCCCTTCTTCAGGAGGAATTTCACTGTAAATAGGTGGAGGGTTAGAGCGTCTGTGGAAGAGGTGAGTTCTGGGTCTTCCTACGTTGTGGTCTTGGACCAGAAGCCCCTCAGCCTACTTTTTAAAAAGGCCCTTTATTTATTTAAAAAGGCCCAGGTGGGGCGCCTGGGTGGCGCAGTCGGTTAAGCGTCCGACTTCAGCCAGGTCACGATCTCGCGGTCCGTGAGTTCGAGCCCCGCGTCAGGCTCTGGGCTGATGGCTCGGAGCCTGGAGCCTGTTTCCGATTCTGTGTCTCCCTCTCTCTCTGCCCCTCCCCCGTTCATGCTCTGTCTCTCTCTGTCCCAAAAATAAATTTAAAAAAAACGTTGAAAAAAAAATAAATAAAAAGGCCCAGGATTCATAAATCCTGGATTTGGCTGATTGTATCATTGTGGTGACACGAAACACGTTCCTTTGTTCCTATTTCTATAAACTTATAGTTCGATGTAGACATTTGATTAGATTCACGTTCAGTTTTTTTTCTTTTCTTGGCAAGAATAATACTTTGGTGGTGCTATGTATTTCTTATTATATCACATCAGGAGGCATGTATCTGCTTTTCCTATTACCAGGAAAGAATGGTTTTGGGTGCTGCGAGCCTGAACCGTCATTTATGAAGTTTTTATCAACCTTTCTTGTAGTGGCTTTAGAAGCCTTAGATGATTATTACCTAGATCCATTTTTTTTTAAACAAAATTAAGGGTTATAACATGGTCATTTCTAATTCTGTTACTCCTTCTGCATTTATTGGCTGTGATTCTCTATTTAAAAAGAAACTTTCTGGAGCGCCTAGGTGGCTCAGTCGGTTGAGCGTCCGACTTCAGCTTAGGTCATGATCTCACAGTCTGTGAGTTCGAGCCCCACGTCGGGCTCTGTGCTGACAGCTCAGAGCCCGGAGCCTGCTTCAGATTCTGTGTCTCCCCCTCTCTCTGCCCCTCCCCTGCTCATGCTCTGTCTCTCTTTGTCTCAAAAATAAATAAAAACATTAAACAAATTTAAAAAAAATAAAATAAAAAGAAACTTTATTTCACTTCATGCTCCTTTCCCCTCTTCTTTATGCTCTCCTTACCTGACAAGTAACTATTTTCATTAGTTTGGGTTCTTCCATTGTTTCTTTTTGGAATCATAAGCAAATATATGGATATATTTGAACCCCCTCTCCTTCTTACTGTCCTCTGCACCTTGCTTGTTTCACTTAACAGCATATACAATGATCCCTCTGAGAGTAGTTATAGGGACTCTCCTGATTCCTTTTCCCTAGCCTCCTTCATTTTCATTCTAGCCTCCACCATTCTAGGGAATCAGACTGAGACCAAGCTTAGTAGCCGCCAACTCTGTTCACCAGATGCAAAGACTGCCAGGCCTAATCGTGGCAAGTTCTTTCACACACATGTGTATTGTACTTTACAGTTTAAAGAGCAGTCCATTATTCTTTATGAGCTCTCAAGCACCCAGGGCAAAAGCGGGCAAACCTGTCAGTCTTATGTGTTAAATGTTAAAGCAATGTTTTTTTTTTAATTCCTTAAATATAACAGTGATATATTCTCTTTTGGACCTCTGTGTCTGGTCATCAGATTTCAAGGACAGTTGCAGAAGTTGGCAAAGACTCCAAGAAAGGGGGTAAAAATAATTTCAGTTGGGGGGGGTGGAATAGGGCAGAGAAAGAACTGCTCAGGGCCGTGTGACAGACCCTTATATGCAGGACTGGAAGGTGCCATCTGTGGAAGCCTGTAGATGAGGTGGTCACAGACTGCCATGGACCAGTCCTCCCTTCTGCCTTTGCCTGGTCCTCTAGGGCTCATCCCTTTCCTATTGCTGAGTTGTCACTTCTCTGGAAAGTCACCCTGACCTTTCCCGACTGGATTAAATGTCCTGATTGCAGGCCCTTTTCCCACCATTTGCTCTTTGGTGGCACAATTTTATATTCATCTTTCCCACTAGACTGTAAGCCCAACAAGGGCAGGAATTATTTCTAGGCTTGTGTTATTTTATTTTCAGTGCTCAGCAGATAGTAGTTCCTCAGTAAATATGTGTGGACTAAATTACATAAATACTCAAATATGGGTCTACCTCTTGGCCTTGCCTACCCCTGATAAATCAAGAACAAATGAAAGGTGTCATATTTTACTAAAAAAAAAAAAAAAAAAAAAAGCCAAGTGTGTGTGTGCAGGGGAGAGAGAAAATAACTTATAAGGGGTTTTGATAAGTTAGTGAATAACAGCCCACAAGTGGATTAGTAAGGTATTTATTTATTCCTTTAGAACATTGCAGGGTGCCTGGGTGGCTTAGTTGGTTAAGCATCCAACCCTTGATTTCGGCTCAGGTCATGATGTCATGAGTTCGAGCCCTGTGTCAGGCTCTGTGCTGACAGTGCGGAGCCTGCTTGGGATTCTCTCTCTCCCCTTCTCTCTGCCCATCCCTGACTCATGCTGCCTCTTTCTTTCTCTCTCTCTCTCTCTCCCTCTCTCTCACAATAAATGAATTTAAAAAAGAAGGTTGCTAAGGATGAAAAAATGTTTAAATATATGGGGATGTGTATGTATAATAATGTTAAAAATTAAAGTACAACATAATATGACTGTGTAAAATTGAGTACATGTGGCTGGAAGAAGCCACCCATGGTACACAAAGAATCATACATAATTAGTACATTTCAGAGAAGAATTTATGGTTATAAGTTTTTCACAAACTTTATATTGATGAAACATCTTAAATTTTAAAAATATATGGATGAGAATTAGGTTTTCCACTGTTGCAGAAAGAAGTTGCAAATAAGGAAAGGGACTGCTGGAATCAGCTCTTGGGTGCTGGGTTGTAGTCAGAGATACAAATAATGGATTTGTGGTTTCGAAATGTGTTTATGTATTACACATACAGGTGCACACATACAAGAATAAATATAGATGTGTGTGAATGCATAAGTTAGTACACTTGCATGTATTTCCTAGTTGCAGCTACCGAGAGGAACAGAAATAGTGGCATCCTAGCAGCACTTAGCACACCTAGTGTCCACATCTTGGTTTCTAAGTACCATTCTCCAATAAAAGGCACTAGGGCGCCTTGGTAAATTAGTTAATTCCAGGGCTGAGACAGGGGAAATATGTGAACCTAGAACATCTTGTGGTGCCATAAAGTGTAAGGAAGTGATGAGAGAAAGAAAAAGGGGGGCAGGAAGAGGGGGCATGTCAAAAGGACACAGAGCTCTCAATGGCCAAAGTTGAAACGTTTCAAACAACAAAATAAATGATAATGGTATTCAGATTGTAACCCAAAGAATAAAATAAAGTCCATGAATTCATACTGAATAAGTAAACATCTGAATAAATAAATGGAGGAGAAGGGATGACTCTTTGTTATGGAAGGATTCTAAGTTAGTTTAAAACATTTTTGAAATTTTATTTTATTTATTTTTTTTTTTTAATTTTTTTTTCAACGTTTTTTATTTATTTTTTTTGGGACAGAGAGAGACAGAGCATGAACGGGGGAGGGGCAGAGAGAGAGGGAGACACAGAATCGGAAACAGGCTCCAGGCTCCGAGCCATCAGCCCAGAGCCTGACGCGGGGCTCGAACTCACGGACCGTGAGATCGTGACCTGGCTGAAGTCGGACGCTTAACCGACTGCGCCACCCAGGCGCCCCATAACATTTTTGAAATTTTAAAGTAATCTCCATACCCAGTGTGAGACTTAAACTCACAGCCCCGAGATCAAGAGTTGCAGGCTCCACCAACTGAGCCAGCCAAGTGGCTCAGAATAATTCTAATTAATACATAGAAAGAATGAAAGAAATAAAAAAGTTACCATTAAATATCACACTGATAAAATCTGCAGGCAGGATATACCAATAGATGATAAAATTGGGGGTAAAAGTTTTAGCAGAAACAGATGATTGCATAGTCTCTCCCCAAATACCTTGTAATTACAAAGGAAAAATAGTAACTGTGCCATGGCAAATCATGGCAGATAGGACTTTGACCAAATGATTAATTTTAACATCACTGCTAATACGTATCATATACCTCCAATATGACATACTGAGAAGGGCACGTCACTTGTATGATATTCTTGTAAATAATGCATAACCTCAATGTAATCATGAGTAAACATCAGACCAACCCAACTGAAGACCATTCTAGAAGGACATTGCGCAGAATAACTGACCAGTGCTCTCTAAAATGCTTAAGGTCATGGACAACAAGGAAAGACTAAGGAACTGTCAAAGATCTTAGGAGATTAAAAAGACATGGGAACCTAATGGAATTTCAGGTTTTGGATTTGATCCAGCAATGGAAAAAGAAAGTGGACAAATTGGAAAAGTTTACATAGATTCTTACTTTCGTGAATATATTGTAGCAAGCTTAATTTCTTAGATTTGATCATAGTTCTCTTGTTATGAAAACGTTAACATAAGGAGAAGCTGAGTGAAGACCATATGGGAATTCTCTGGATTATTTTTTACAACTCTTATAAGTCTAGTATCAAAACCAAGCGTTAGAAACATACAAGTATTAGGCAGATTTCCAGTTATGGCCGTATTATAACTAGATAACCTGAAGAATAGGAATCTACAAGAAATGAAAATTCTAGAACTGAAATTACTCAATGGAAGGGCTTACCAGCAAATTAGACACAGATGAAGATAATACTTACAGGGAGGTCAGTAGAAATGATCCAAACTAAAACACAAAGGGAAAAGAGAAGAAAAAATACAGAAAGTGGCATTTAAAAATATGGGACCTAGTAAGCAGGTCTATTGTGTAATTGAAATCCCAGAAAGGGAGGAGAGAGAGCATGGGGGCAGCAGCAGGGTTGAAAAACTTAGTGGATGACAGTGACCAAAAAGTAATGAAGACATCAAGCCATAGAGTAAAACACTAACAACCCTAAGCAGAGTAAAATAAAAGAAAATCATACCCAGGCATATTATAGTAAAATTCTGTTCTAAACCAAAGAAAAGGTGGCGGAAACCCAAACTTAAAGCATCTGGAAAAAAAAGACCCACCACCTTCTAATGGAAATGTTTGAAGCTAGCAAATACTTGGAAGCTTCAAAGTGATGAAAGATAGTAACTTTCAATCTAGAATTCTAAACCCAGTGAAAATATTCTTCAAAAATTTCAACAATAAGTTGGGATGCCTGGGTGGCTCAGTCCGTTAAGCATTCAGCTGTTGGTATGGGCTCAAGTCATGATCTCGCGGTCGTGAGATCAAGCCCTGTGTCAGGCTCTATGCTGAACATTGAGCCTGCTTGGGATTCTCTCTGCAACCCCCCACTCATGCCCTCTCCTCCCTCCCTCCCTCTCTCTCTCTTAAAAATAAATAAATAAACTTAAAAAAAATGAAGATAAAATGAAATTCTCAGATGAAAACTGGTAATTCACTATCAGATAATGATAATTCCATCACCAGAAGATCTACACCAAAGGAATTTTTAATCAGAAGAAAATGACACTCATATGGAAGCAGAGAAATGCAAGAAGGAATGAAAAGCAACAACAATTACATGATATGTAAATGGACCAGGTACCCCAATTAAAAGAGAAGGACCTTCAGACTGTGAATAAGAACAAAAACCAACTAAATGCTGCTTATATGAGATAACCTTAAAAGTAAGGGTACAAAAAGATTGACAATATAAGGATGGATAAAGATATATTTTATGCACAAGAAAGGTGGTGTGGATTTACTAATATCAGAGAAGGCGAGAAGCATTAGATACTATTTAAAATCTGTACACACGAATGGTTTAGCCTCAAAATACTAAGCAAAATTTTATAAGACTAAAAGAAAAACAGCTACAATAACAAACATGTAGGAGATTTTAACATTTTTTTCTCTCAAAAACTTAAAAAGCAGCTAGACCCAAACAATAAAGACATAGAAGAATCGAGCAATTAACAAACTGTGTCTAATTGAGTTATATATAACACTACAGCCAGCACTTGCAAAATGTATTTTCTTTTAAAAGTGCACATGAAACATCAAAATTGTCCATGTGCTGAATCATGAAGCAATTATCAAAACATTTCAAAGGACTGGGGTGCTTGGGTGGCTCAGTCGGTTAAGCATCCAAGTCTAGATTTTGGCTCAGGTGGCGTCTTGTGGTCTGTGAGGTCAAGTCCCATGTTGGGCTCCACACAAAGCACCGAGCCTGCTTCGGATTCTTTCTCTCTCCCTCTCTCCCTGCCCCTCCCCCACTTGAGCATGCACCCTCCATAAATAAACAAAAATACATCTTTAATTTTTTTTTCAAAAGACTAAACGCATATAGAGTTTGAACCTAGTGGGCTTAATATAGAAACCAACAACAAAAATATAACTAGCAACTACCCAAATATTTGGAAATTCAGCAGTTCATTACTAAACTCATGAACCAAAGAAATCATAATGGAAATGAGAAAATAGAAAATAATGATCATTTTAAAAAGTAATTGAAGTATAATTGGTACACGGGGCTGTATTAGTTTTAAGTGTATAGCATAGTGATTCAACAGTTTTGCATGTTACTCAGTGCTCATCATGATAAGTCACCACCATCTGTCACCATACAATGTTATCACAATATCAGTATTACTGATTATATTCCCTATGCTATAGTTTTCATCTCCATGCCTTATTTACTCTATATGGATGATAATCTTTTATTATCTTTTTTTTTAGACAGGGTACAAGCAGGGGAGATGGGCAGAGGGGGAGAGAGAGGGAGCGAGCCTTAAGAAGGCTCCACGCTGAGTCCCAATTTGGGGCTCAGTTCCATGACTCTGGGATCATGATCTGAGCTGAAATCAAGAGCTGGACACTCAACCAACTTAGCCACCAGGTGCCCCGTGAATGAATATTTAAAAAAAATTTTTTTTAATGTTTATTTATTATTTTTGATGGGGGGAAGGTAGGGGCAGAGAGAGAGACACACACAGAATCCGAGGCTCCAGACTCTGAGGTGTCAACACAGAGCCTGTTGCTGGACTCAAACTCATGAATCTCAAGGTCATGACCTGAGCCAAAGTTGGACACTCAACTGACTGAGCACCCCGGCACCCCATGAATGATCATTTTAAAATGGTACATCAAGGCTTGTAGGATGCAGCTAAAGCCAAGCTTAGAAGAAAATGTACCGACTTATATTTACATGTTAGAAGAGAAATAGTCTGAAAATCCACTACGTGGGTGTCTCCCCAAAATTATAATAGCAAATTAAACCCAAAGAAATGGGAAGGAAATAATAAAAACAAGAACAAATTTAAATTGTGGGTTTTTTTTTTTTTTTTCAGAGAGAGAGACAGAGACAGCACAAGCAGGGAAGGGGTAAAGAGAGAGAAAGACAGAGAATCCCAAGCAGGCTCTGCACTGCCAGCACAGAGCCCAGTGTGGGGCTTGAATTCACAAAACCATGAGATCATGACTTGGCTGAAGCCAAGAGTCCAGTACTTAACCAACTGGGCCACCTACCTAAACAAGAACAAATTTAAGTGAAATAGAAAGCAAATAAGCAGTAGGATCAACAAAGCCAAAAGTTAGTTCTTTGAAACAATTTTTTTAAATTTTTTTTAAGTCCAAGTTAGTTAACACGTAGCATATAATGGTTTCAGGAGTAGAATTTAGTGATTCATCACTTACATATAACACCCAGTGCTCATCCCAACTAGTGCCCTCCTTAATGCCCATCCCCAACCCAACACCCCTCCAGCAATCCTCCATTTGTTTTCTCTATTTAAGAGTCTCTTAGGATTTGCCTCCCTCTCTGTTCTTATTTTTCCTTCCCTTCCCCTATGTTCATCTGTTTTGTTTCTTAAATTCCACATATGAGTGAAGTCGTATGATATTTTTCTTTCTCTGATTGACTTATTTTGCTTAGCATAATACATTCTGGTTCCATCCACTTTGTTGCCAATGGCAAGATTTCATTCTTTTTGATCACCGAGTAATATTCCATTGTATATATGTAGCAACCACATCTTGTTTATCCATTCATCAGTTGATGGACACTTGGGCTCTTTCCATAGTTCTTTGAAAAGATTAATAAAATTAATAAATTCCCAGCAGAGCTGATCAAAAAGAAAAGAAAGTACAAAGTCACCAATATCAAGGAAAAGAAGATATTATAGATCCTACAGACGTTAGAAAAATAAGAGGTTTATGAACAACTTTATATCTAGACATTTGAAAATGTAGATGAAATAGAGACATTTGCAGGAAAATACAATATACAAAACAGATCAAGAGAAAATAAGCCACCCGAAAAACCTTATGACACTGAATCTGTAATTTAAAACCTCACAATTTCTAACAAGCTCTAAAATTGTGGTGGTCCCACAACTCTATGAAAATACTAAACACCACTGTATTATACCCTTTCATTTGGTGAGTTGTGGCATGGAGATTATGTCTCAGTAAAGTTGTCTAAAACAACAACAAACCTACGAATAAAAGTTCAGGCCCTGATGGCTTCACCTGTGAATTCTCTCTAACCTATGAGGAAGAAATGCAACAACCTTTTATAAACAATACAGAGAATAGAAAAAAAGGGAAGACAGCCTAACTTGTGTTATGAGAAAAGCATAATCTTGGATACCAAAATCTGAAAAGGATTATTATAAGAAAGGCTAGACTTTGTCATGAACAGAACTGCAGAGTTTCCCAAGAAAACATTAGCAAACGGAATTCAGCTTTATATGAAAATGATAAGCATTACAGGGGTGCCTGGGTGGCTCAGTTGGTTAGGCATCTGACTCTTGGTTTCAGCTCAGGTCATGATCTCACAGTTAGTGAGTTCAAGCCCTGCATCGGGCTCTGCGCTGGCAGTGCAGGGCCTGCTTGGGATTCTCTCTCTGCCCCTCCCCTGCTTGGGTGCACAGGCATGGGTGCATGCGCGCTCTCTCAAAATAAATAAACTTAAAAAAAAAAAACATTATAACCAGCATGGTTTGATCTAGCAGTGCAAAGTTAGTTTAACATCTGAAAAGCAATAAGTAGAATTCCCCATTTAACAGTCAGGGAGAGAACTCACATAGTTATCTTTCAATAGACACAGACAAAATTTAATATCTAGTCATAATTTAAAAAACTCTAAGCAAACTAAAAATCAAATAAAACTTTCATAATTTGACAAAAGGTATTTACAAAAATAAAACTGTTATTGTTCACAGATGACATGATTGTGTACCTAGAAAATCCAAATCCACAGATAACCTATTGTATTTAATCAGTGAATTTATTAAAAGTCTCTAGATATAAAGTCAATGTATAAAACTAATTTTGTTCCTATGTACCAGAGCAAGCTATTATAAAGTGAATTTAAAATATGATAGTTTGTAGTACATTTAAATAAATAAAATTTAAATAAATATGTACAAGACTTTGACAGAAAACTAAACAATATAATTGAGAGAAAGTAAAGGAGACCCAAATAGATGAATAGATATATAGCCAGTAGTATGTTGGAGCCAGGTCATAGTAGCTCAGAAGAGTGTACCGTGCACCTCTCTCCCCAACTCCATGTTCAGTGATGGTATCTTGGATTCGACCACAGAGGAAGTATTTACACCATGAAAGCCAGCAAATACTATCAAATCATGGCTCTCCACCATCTCCAAGAACCTGTCATTAAACATTTACCAGCACAATACTGAATATACTATATTCATGGATTGGAAGACTCATTAGTAGACAGACGTTTTCAAAGGATAATTCAGAGGAATTTGTTATCTGCATGCCCATTTGAGGGATAGTAGTCGGTATGCTGTGGTCAGTGAACAAAGGCAAAAACAAATTTGTAACTGAGAGGAGAGAGAAAAAAACTTGCAGCCTGGGACAGTGAATCTTCCAGTGTTTGCTGTTAGTATCTCTGTCTTAGGCCAGGTCTGCACCATTGCCCTCAACTCTTCCAAAACTTCTCAACTCCTCCCATTTTGGTCAAAAGTTCCTAAAGGACAGGAGTTAACCAGAAGGGTTTTAGTCTCTGATGCAGGATCATTTTGGGATGTCAGTTTGATATTGGCAGAATAGCAACATTTGAACACCTGAATATCCCACAGTGGAGGAGAGTAAAATACATCAGGGCAATTATAAATATTATAAGAAACACTTGGAACCTATTTTGTACCCAGTGTTTTGGTCAGCATAGGTCTGATCAAGAGAATACACCTTAAAGGTCTGTTTGGTCAGTTTTAGTGAAGTAGTTGGGTTTTCCCCACTTGACCAATTGATGATTTTATCTTTTTCAAAACATGTATCCTAGTAGTACCATAAAATGTAGCTATTGCATAGAGTTCATTTCCTTGGCCAGTATTCAAGGGCGCATCTATTTAGAATCATTCTGGATAACGAAGTTGTGTTAGCCTAGAATGAGTTTGTTTAAAGCTTATGTAATTCTACTAGGTTTGTCCAGTGGGAGCCTTACAAATGGTCTTCTGTGTTCTTTCGCTTTCTTTTTTAGCACTTCCTTACATTCTGGCATTACAGGATGCTCCAGGCTCATCTTAAACTCACTTGTCCCAGTTCTTGAATCAGTTTCTAAGAAGCCCTGTTCTTTTATGTGGAGAACACAGAAACTTGGTATTTAGAAATCAGGGTCCAAGCATTAGATCTGCTGTTTCCTGCTGGGTTGTCATTGGTTCTGGGTCCTTTCAATGGACAGAGCTGGAGAAAAAGAGTAACTGCGTGGATTCAACCATATATATGCATATGTATGTATACACATGTCTATGCATTTGTCCATACACAGCTGTATACATATTTAAAATCATGCCAGCATGATCTTGATTCCAAAACCAGACAAAGACCCCACTAAGAAGGAGGACTACAGAGCAGTTTCTCTAATGACCATGGCTGCAAAAATCCTCAACAAGATACTAGCCAACCAGATCTAAAAATACATTAAAAGAATTATTCATCATGATGAAGTGGGATTCCTGGGATGCAGGGCTGGTTCAATATCCACAAGGCAATCAATGTGATTCATCACATCAATAAAATAAAGGACGAGAACCATATGATCCTCTCAATAGATGCAGAGAAAGCATTTGACAAAATACAGCATCCTTTCTTGATAAAAACCCTCAAGACCGTAAGGATAGAAGGATCATACTTCAAGATCTTAAAAGCCATATATGAAAGACCCACCGCTAATACCATCCTCAATGGGGAAAAACTGAGAACTTCACCCTAAGGTCAGGAACATGACAGGGATGTCCATTCTTGCCACTGTTATTCAACATAGTACTGGAAGTCCTAACCTCAGCAATCAGACAACACAAAGGAATAAAAGGCATCCAAATGGGCAAGGAGGAAGTCAAACTTTCACTCTTCACAGATAACATGATACGCTATATGGAAAACCCAAAAGATTCCATCAAAAAACTGCTAGAACTGATTCATGAATTCAGCAAAATCGTTGGGTATAAAATCAATGTACAGAAGTTGGTTACATTTGTATACACCAATAATGAAGCAGCAGAAAGAGAAATCAAGGAATCGATCCCATTTACAATTGCACCAAAAACCATAAAATACCTAGGAATAAACCTAACCAAAGAGGTGAAAAATCTATACACTGAAAAATATAGAAAACTTATGAAATAAATTGAATAAGGCACACACAAAAAATGGAAAAACATTTCATGCTCATGGATTGGAAGAACAAATATTGTTAAAATGGCATTACTACCCAAAGCAATCTACATATTCAGTGCAATCCCTATCAAAAAAACACCAGCATTCTTCACAGAGCTAGAACAAACTAAATTGATTGCTTCAATCCCAAAGCAATTCTGAAAAAGGAAACCAAGCACAGAGAACTCCCATTAGATTCAACAAAAACTGACTGTCAACATAAATTCACAAAATATTCAGGCAAGGAGAGAATCATGAAAGCAGAAAGGGAAAATAAGTCCTTAGTCTACAAGGAAAGACAGATCAGGTTTGCAGCAGACCTTTCCACAGGAACTTGGCAGGCCAGAAAGGAGTGGCAGGATATATTCAATATGCTGAATCAGAAAAATATGCAGCCAAGAATTCTTTATCCAGCAAGGTCGTCATTCAAAATAGAAGGAGAGATAAAAATTTTCCAGACAAACAAAAATTAAAGGAGTTTGTGACCACTAAACCAGCCCTGCAAGAAATTTTAAGGGGGACTCTCTGAAGGGAGAGAAGATGAAAAAACAAAACAAAACAAGTAAATAAAGACCAAAAGCAACAAAGACTGAAAAAGAAAACCAAAGCTGGAGGCATCACAATCCCGCACTTCAAGCTGTATTACAAAGCTGTACTCATCAAGACAGTATGGTACTGGCACAAGAACAGACACTCAGATCAATGGAACAGAATAGAGAACCCGGAAATGGACCCACAAACGTATGGCCAACTAATCTTTGACAAAGCAGGAAAGAACATTCAATGGAATAAAGACAGTCTCTTCAGCAAATGGTGTTGGGAAAACCGGACAGCAACATGCGGAAGAATGAACCTGGACCCCTTTCTTACACCATACACAAAATAAACTCGACATGGATGAAAGACCTAAACGTAAGACAGGAAGCCATCAAAATCCTCCAGAAGAAAGCAGACAAAAACCTCTTTGGCCTCGACTGCAGCAACTTCTTACTCAACAACATCTCAGGAGGCAAGGGAAACAAAAGCAAAAGTGAACTATTGGGACATCATCAAGATGAAAAGCTGCACAGCAAAGGATACAGTCAGCAAAACTAAAAAGCAACCTACGGAATGGGAGAAGTTATTTGCAAATGACATATCAGATAAAGGGTTAGTATCCAAAATCTATAAAGAACTTATCAAACTCAACACCCAAAAAACAAATAATCCAGTGAAGAAATGGGCAAAAGACATGAACAGACACTTCTCCAGAGAAGACATTTAGATGGCCAACTGATGCATGAAAAAATGCTCAACATCACTCATGATCAGGGAAGTACAAATCAAAACCACAATGAGATACCACCTCACACCAGTCAGAATGGTTAAAATTAACAACTCAGGCAGTGAGAGATGTTGGCGAGAATGCAGAGAAAGAGGAACTCTTTTGCACTGCTGGTGGGATTGCAAACTGGTGCAGCCACTCTGGAAAACAGTATGGAGGTTCCTCAAAAAATTAAAAATGGAACTACCCTACAACCCAGCAATTGCACTACTAGCTATTTATTTAAAGGATACAGGAGTGCTGTTTTCAAGGGACAGATGCACCCCAATGTTTATAGCAGCGCTATAAACAAAGTATGGAAAGAGCCCAAATGTCCATCGATGGATGAATGGCTAAAGAAGATGTGGTATATATATACATACGTACATACATATGTATGGTATACATATACATATACATATATATATATATATATATATGTATATGTATATACACACACACACACACACACACACAATGGAGTATTACTCAGCAATCGAAAAGAATGAAATCTTGCCACTTGCCACAACGTGAATGAAACTAGTGTGTATTATGCTAAGTGAAATAAGTCCTTCAGAGAAAGACAAATATCATATAACTTCACTCATATATGGAATTTAAGATACAAAACAGATGAACATAAAGGAAGGGAAGCAAAAATAATATAAAAACAGGGAGGGAGACGAAACATAAGAGACTCTCAAATATAGAGAAAAACAGTGTGCTGGAGGGGTTGTGGGAGGGGGGTGGGCTAAATGGGTGATGGGCATTAAGGAGGACACTTGTTGGGATGAGCACTGGGTTATATGTAGGTGATGAATCACTAAATTCTATTCCTGAAATCATTATTACACTATATGTTAACTAACTTCGATGTAAATTTTTAAAAATATTTAAAAGATAAAAATAATAAAATCATGACTTTGTACCGATCTTCTAGTTACCGTCTAATTCCACATTGCCTCTTCCCATTCTGTGCTTATGGCTCCCTTCCCCCACAGTCATCTGATGAATCTTGGAATCAAATTCTACTCTTGGAAGCCTCTGCATCTAGTGGCTTTTTAGTGAGGCTCAGGGTCAAGTCTCCACAGTAAGTGGATGTCTGTACGGTTGCAGGATTCTAAGCATTTATACAGGGGAAGGCATATATCTCAGATGTATTATGTTCTGGAGCTTAAGAATAAAAGTGGTTCAGGGTACTTGATAGAAAAAAAAAGTACTTGAAATGGTCCTTTCTGGCATGGTTTTAAGGGCAACTTTCATTTTATCTTAATCTATTCAGTATTCCAGTTAGTATAACCATGTAACAAATCTCCCCAAGACTTAGTGGTGTAAACAGACATTTGCTTGCTTATCAGATAGGATATCGTAAGGACAGTTTATTTCTACTGTGATGTCTGGAGTCCTAACCAGAAGACTGGAGGCTAGAAGTTTCTGAAGGGCCGTTCACCCACGTGTCTGCTGGTTGATGCTGGCCTTCAGCTTAGGTCTCACTTCCTCCCCTTGTGGCTTCTCCACATCAGCTAGTTCCTTCTATCTCCTCCCCTCCCCTTTCCTCCTAGCACAGTGGCTGGTTTCCCCAGAGCAAGCCTCCCAAAAAGAGAAATACAGTTTGCCACAGTCTGTTACATAAATTGAATTATATCTAGTGATACCTCTTAGACCTTTTAAGTTTTATTTATTTATATTGAGAGATAGCAAGAGTGGGGGAGGGGCAGAGAGAGCGGGAAAGAGAAAGAATCCCAAGCAGGGTCTGCACTGCCAGCATATAACCCAGAGGGGGGCTCGAACTCACGAACCGTGAGATCATGACCTGAGCCGAAATCAGGAGTCAGACACTTAACCAGCTGAGCCACCACCCAGGGACCACAGTGATATCTCTTAGAAATGCGCCTTGCATTTGTTAGGTATATGACTATGTCCATATGTCGTTTACCCAACTAAACGACAACGTTTAAAGATAAAAACATTTTCAAAATTGTAAAGTTTTTTTTACAAGTGTATGTTCCACGCACCCTTCGTGAGGAAACCGTTAGGGAGCATGCTGTCCTACCAGGGAGTAAACCAAGGAAGAGGAGGGCTGTTGTGTGAAAAACAAAAGATCCAGCGTAGGAGAGAGGGGAGGGAAATCCCCGGATTCCTAATGGTTAAATGATTTTCCAGTTGCTGTTGCTGCAAAGCAGATTTCCCCAAAGTTTGGCAACTTAAAACAACCGTTTTATCATGCTCAAGGATTCTTTGGATCAGAAATTTAGATAAGGCACAGTGGGGATGACTTGTTCCAGAGTGTTTGAGGCCTCAGCTATAAAGAGGGCCTAGGGGTGACCTGGAAGCCGGAAGCTGGAATTGTCTGAGCCATTTTTACTTGCATAGCAAGTGGTTGGTTGTCGGTAGGCAGCTGAGGGGGTCTACCAGAGTACCGACACGTGGGTTCTCCCCACGGCCTGGGTTTCCTCACTGAGTGGCCACCTCAGTGTAATCAGACTGCACATTGCAACTCAGAGTGAGTATCCGAGCTTCTAAGTGATTGTCACAGTAAGCAAGATGGAAGTTGTATGACCTAACCTTGGAGGTTACCTTAGACAAGTAGAGAAAGTCCCTGTTTCCTCTGCATGCTGTAGGTTACAAGTGACTCACTAAGGTTAGTCCAGATTCCAGGGGAAGCTGCATAGACCTCACCTCTCAATGGGAGGAGTGTCAAAGAACTTGTGGATGTATCTTAAATCTGCCACAGGAGTTGTCCTGGGTGATAGTTAGCAGTTGGTATAGCAGGAGAGCAGCCCAGACTGGAAGAGGCCAGAAGGCTCTAGCATAGATTGACTTATGGGGGTGACTTATGGGGGGATCATTAAGGGTCCCTGATATGGGGCGCCTGGGTGGCGCAGTCGGTTAAGCGTCCGACTTCAGCTCAGGTCATGATCTCGCGGTCCGTGAGTTCGAGCCCCACGTCAGGCTCTGGGCTGATGGCTCGGAGCCTGGAGCCTGTTTCCGATTCTGTGTCTCCCTCTCTCTCTGCCCCTCCCCCGTTCATGCTCTGTCTCTCTCTGTCCCAAAAATAAATAAAAAACGTTGAAAAAAAAAATTAAAAAAAAAAAAAAGGGTCCCTGATATATCTGGACATCTTAGAAAGAGATTTTTAGAGTAGTGCAGAGAGACTTAATTATTAACAAGTACCTATTAAAATAATCAGTTGATTATTAACTCTGGAAAGACAATAATTATATAAGGGACAATTTCATGCTCGGTTGTGAATATCATTTGCACAGTGACAATAAGGTAAACATCAATGACTGTTCTAACCAAGTAATATTATATAACTTACATTGGAAAGATGGGGGATAGGAAGGGCATATCGTATGGTGAGTTGGATATGGGAGAGGAGAGAGAGAATATCCATATCCTTGATCCGTAATATGTGCATACAAATGAAGAAAAAGTGGCATGCCCTTTGGAGACATATTCTGAAATGATCAGTCAAAGGAGGAAAAAGTATAGGAAATGGCTGGAGAGGGATTCAGGGGAAGAAGGCAGGATTTCTGTTTCCAAAACCTTTGACTCTTTACCTATGTGACCGTCCAACTTGTATGAAAATAACTAAAATAAAACAAAACCATTTTCTAGCCAAAGTAATGCTCCGCCCAGATCACCTGACAGGTGTCCATCACCAGCCATTGAAACTAACCCCTATTATGTATAAACTGTTTCAGAGACCAGAAAAAGAATACCCTCATTATTGGGTGATGAGCCTGCTATGATCTGAATGTTCCTGTGCTCCTAGAATTTATATGTTGAAACCCTAGCCCTCAAAGAGGATGGTATTAGAAGGTAGGACCTTTGGGAGGTGCTTAGGTCACGAGGGTGGGGCCTCATTGGTGCTTTTTTTTCCCCCTTAAGTTTATTTTATGTTGGGAGAGAGCGTGCACTGGACCCTAAGTGTGCGTGGGTGCAAGTGGGGGAGGGGCGAAGAGCAAGGGAGAGAGAGAATCCCAAGCAGGCTCTGCACTGTCAGCTCAGCGCCTGATGTGGGGTTCCATCTCACAACCCAGGAGATCATGACCTGAGGCGAAATCAAGAGTCGGACCTCAACCACCGACTGAGCCACCCAGGTGCCCCGGGGGTTAATGCTTCTGTAAAAAAGGTTCTAGAGATCCCTTGCCCCTTCCACTACTTTGAGAACACAGTGAGAAAGCCCCAGCTATGAATCGGGAAGAGGGCCATCACCAAAACATGACCATGCTGGCACTTTGATCTTGGACTTGTCAGCCTCCAGAACTGTGAGAAATAAATTTCTGTTGTTTATAAGCCAACCGGTTTACAGTATTTTGTACACGAGCCTGAACAGACTAAGCCTAATGTTACACTGACCCCAAAGCCAGATGAGGACCTATGACAATGAAAATCATGGGCCAGATTTGCTTTGGAATATAGGTACACTCCCAGTCCCCAGCCCCCGGAAGGTTCGAGAGAGCTTCTCCGTCCTGACGTGAGGGCAGATGGGACCCAGGCTGTGAGCGGAAGGCTGAAGGGTTGTGGTGGGAATAGAGGCCGTACCTTGTAAGCCAGGGGGTTATAGCTTTCATATACTTGGTCTTTTGTTTCCATTCAGTATTTTGCTAACTTAAAAAAGGCGTCTGAAAGAAAAAAAAAAAAAAAGAACATAGGTGCAGAAATACCAGGTGAAAAATGGCAAACCAAATCAAGCGAGGAGTGCGCATGTGCACACCCACACAGACACCCGAGCAAATTGTGTGTGACCAGGAATGCGAGGAATGTCCTCACGGTGGGCCTCGAGTTGGCAGTTCGCTGCTCTGAGCCTGTCATCTTTTCCTCTGGGCCTTCCAGTGCCATTAAGGAAAGCCAGCCCACTCTGCAGCCCTTATAATTATCGCGGCCCCAGACCTTGCGGGCACTGTAGCTACCCCATGTTTCAGTGCCTGACCTCCACCTGCACCTCATTTCAGCTGGCCGTGGGTGACAACCGTGCCAATTGTGGTGCACTGCGTACCAGGGCTCGCCACACCCTCCTGCCCGGCAGCTAGAGTCCTAGATTGCCACCTGACTGCTAGGAGAGCCAACTCTCGACTTGCATCCTAAGGGTCTGCTGCTTTAGGACTCCTCGGATGCCAACTGTCACAGCCGGGGTGCCCCACAAAGCAGAGCCTGCGGCAGGGAGAGTAGGTGCTGTCATTTGCCATCTCTAGAGAGGAGTGAGGAAAGGGAGTGCGGGGAAGGAGGAAGAGCCAATCTGAGAATGTGTCATTGAGCTGACTGCCATTAAATGCAGTTGACGTTTTCATTGTGCTTGTCGCACATCCCCTCAGAAGCCTTGCAAACCGCTGGCCCCTGCCTTTCACTGGCCAGGGGATTGCCTTGTGTGGCTGGAGCAAAGCTGTCATAAAGTTGTTTTGTTTTTTTTTTAACGTTTGTTTATTTTTGAGAGAGACAGAGTGCGAGTGGGGGAGGGGCAGAGAGAGAGAGGGCGACACAGAATCTGAAGCAGGCTCCAGGCTCCCAGCTGTTCAGCGCAGAGCCCGAGGCGGGGCTCGAACTCATGAACCGTGAGATCGTGACCTGAGCTGAAGTCAGATGCTTAACCGACTGAGCCACCCCGGGCGCCCCTGGAGCAAGGCTGTCTTAATGCCTCAGTGGATGCGAGGACCGGCTGCTGCCATGGACACCTTGACTGGTCATCTCAACAGTGGGTGCAGCTGGCTCCATGTTTCTGAGGGAACAGCAGCCTGATGGGGGGAACTGCACATGCTGTTGCTCAGGCTATTCTGTGCACGTGTGCACCCCTGCAGAGACGAGACTGAGATAGCATCCATGCTGCACGGAAGATAATATAATCCCTACCTCACTCCATACCCTAAGCGAAGTACTTTCCAGCAAAGACCTCAAATAAATTTTAAAGAAGAAAATATAGGAGATATAGAAAGATTTCATGAAACAGAAGCACAAACCACAAAAGGCTGATAAATTTTACATTAAAAGTTTGGAGACTGTACCTCAAAAAATATGAGTTATGAACTTGGAGATTGTTTATAACACGTACCTTAAAAAGAATGAGTACCCAGAATATATCAAGAACTCCTACAAATCAATAAGAAAAAGACAGGGACGCCTGGGTGGCTCAGCCTGTAAAGCGTCTGACTCTTGATTTTGGCTCAGGTCATGATCTCACAGTTCGTGGGATTGAGCCCCGTGTTGGGCTCCGTGCGACAGTGCAGAGCCTGCTTGGGATTCTCTGTCTGTCTCTCTCTCAAAAATAAAGATATAAACATTTTTTAAAAACAAGAAAAAGACAAAGTACACAATGGCAAAATCGTAAAGGGATATGGATAGACGAGTCACACAAGAGGAACCCCAAATAGCAGATAAACATATCAAACAGTGCTCATTATCATTAATAACAGAGAGATGAAGATTAAAACCATAATATGGTTCTCTGCACACTTGGGTGTGGTTCACAGATAGACTGGTGCAAATGTATTGGCCAACAATGGATAAGTGTTGATTTAGGAACACATACCTATGAATAAAAGTATGAAGACCCACACTTCAAATTTACATAGGTGTTATCTGGTGGAGGGAAAAGGGGCTAGGGTAGGTTCCCTCTGTACTTTTTAATGTTTATTCATTTTTGAGAGAGAGAGAGAGAGAGTGGGGGAGGGACAGAGAGAAAGGAAGATACAGAATCTGAAGCAGGCTCTAGGCTCTGAGTGGTCAGCACAGAGCCCATCGCGGGGCTCGAACCCATGAGCTGTGAGATCATGACCCGAGCCAAAGTCGGATGCTTCACTGACTGAGCCACCCAGGCGCCCCATGTGTTTTTATGATTTATTATTAAACTGGGCGATGGAAACTTGGCTTTTGTCATGTTATACTTTATCCATTTTTCCCCAGTGTAATATTTCACAAAACCGAAGCACAAGGTATGTTTGCGTACGAGCTCCTCTTCTGGTGGGGGTTAGCAGTGCGCGAATCCTAGGCCTTGCCCTCGGGGGTCTCCTAGTCTGAGAGAGGAAGAAGAGAAGGCAGGATTTGATAGAGTTGGATGGGTTGAATGCTGGAGGGAGGCCCGATTACAACCTTATCATACGGGTGCCGATAGCCCTCTTCGCTGTGCCCATGGGAAGAAGTGGCCCAGAGGGATATACGTAGGGGGAAAGTCGGCAAGTAAGAGGCCAGGTGGGCAGGACGTTGGGGCCCGATATCCTGGGCTCACATCTCAAAACACCACGGGTTAAGGAACGTCTGGGAGCTTCAGCTTCTGCGGTGTGAGACAGCGAGAACTCCCACCTTTTCCTGGTTATTGTGAGGTTGATGGGGCACATGGCGGACGGTCAGTACACAGCAGCTGTTGTAAAGCGGGCAAAGCCAAGGTCAGATCTATTCCCGTCTTCCGGTTCACCTCGTATTGTATTTTTTCCAGATGCAATCAAAAGTGGATCGATGGGCAAAAGGAATCCCCATGTGCCCATTGGCCAGCCTAGACTCATTTCACCTCTACCTCTGCCTGCTTTCCGCGCTAGGTAGTCCGTCCGGGCCTCGGGTCGCTCATCCGTGTGTGTTGCTGTCTAAAAGAGCTCCCCTTTACCTTTGGGCAGATGGCGATCTCGCTGCAGAACACCACGGCGGCCAGCCGCTGCCTAAGAGTCATCCCGCCGTCGACGCCGTTCTTCGCGCTGGGATTGGGTGAGTCAGCCCAGCCACGGTCTGGACCGCCCCGGAAGTGTGTGTTGGGCTCGCTCCTGGCACCGGCCCGCGTGGCCCTCTGATGGGCCTGGGCCCGCGTTTCCCTGAGTCCCTGGGGCTCTCGTGCTCTGCCGGTAGCCTGCCCACCCGCCAGCCCATCCTCCTGACCGTGTCTCTGAGACCTGCCAGGCCCTTTCTCCAGTCACCCCTCCGGGCCCGGGCCTGCCCTCTCTCTGCTCGCCCTCCGTTCTGCCGCTGCGTCCGGTCAGGCCGTCCTCATTCGTCACTTAAACTTAACACTGCGGTGGCTTCCCAGCTGGCCTTCCAGCTTCCGTGAACACGGCGTTTTAAATCCCAAGAACGGCCTGATCGAGTCATTCCCCTCCCCCACCATGCTCAGAAGCTCGAATGGCTCTCTGCTGTCCCATCAGGCCAGGCATGGCCTCACCTAACTATTCCAGGTGGACCATGTCCCCCACGCCCCCAACCCCCACCCGCCTGCTCCCTGCCCCGAACCCTGGTGTCTTCACCTGGGTTCCCTGCCCTCACAGCCTGTTCCCCTCGCGCGCCCTTGTTCTGCCGTCGCCGTGGCCTTGGCCCAGACAGCATCTACTCATGGAGCAGCCCCAGCTGTGGTGGGGACTCCCTGTACCCTCCGGCTGCCGTCTGTAGCCCTTGAGTCAAAGCCCTGGTGGCCGGCTGGTCCCCAGATCCTCATCGGTTGCTTTTCTCATGCACAGGGATGTTCCCAGGAAAAGGCGGAATGGTGGCCCCTGGGATGACCTGCCAGTATATCGTCCAGTTTTCTCCCGACTGCCTCGGGGATTTTGATGATTTCATTTTAGTTGAGACCCAGTCAGCCCACACGCTTGTGATCCCCCTGCAAGCCCGGAGGCCACCCCCAGTGCTGACATGTGAGTGTGCGCGCTGCCCTCCCCGCGATTCAGTCAGGCTGCCTCCTCTCAGGGCCCCTTTGTGGCAGCACACGACTTGGTCCTCTTGGGGAGGGGCTTCTGGGTCCTAAGGAGGGACCTACTAGCAGCTTCCATGCAGACTTCCACGGTGTCAGACCCCAACTGTCCTACTTCCCAGTGGAGGCTGACTCCGAATCGCACGCATGAGGAGAGGAGTTTAGCAGCCCAGCTATCTCCAGCATGGGCTCCTCTGACTCGTGGACACCCCCGAGGGCCTGTGCCACACGGAGGCAAGAAAGAGGTGCCCGGGGCCCTCGGCAGATGTCGCCTCTGTGGCTCTGGCCGGGGAGGGGGGGCGTTTCCTTGGAAGGCCAGCTTTGGCTGGGCCCCCTCATTTACAAGCCTGGGCACAGACTAGAAGCTAGGACTCTCACCACAACCCCCAGGCCCATGCTGGGTGGTCCTGGCTGAGGCCTGAGTCCACAGTGGGCACAGACTCCTGTCCTAGCCCTCAGTGCGTGGAGGCTGCCATGTGGGAGTGGGGGTCAGGGAGTGTCCCCATTCATCCCCTGCTCTGGGTGCCGGGCCACGGCTGCTCTGAGCTCTGGCTGGGCCTCAGGAGAACAAGGGCAGCGGGGCCTCTCCGGAGGACGGGTTATTTCTCATGTGTGTCTTTTCCTATGGCTGCAGTGTCACCGGTATTGGACTGTGGCTACTGCCTCATCGGGGGAATGAAGATAACCAGGTTCCTGTGCAAAAACGTGGGCTTCAGCGTCGGCAAGTTCTGCATCATGCCTAAAAAGAGCTGGCCACCGCTGAGCTTCAGGGTAAGTGACTGCAGACTGCTACCCGGAGTGAGAACGAATCCGGCAAAGGAAACCCCCCACCACCACCCCGTGGGGACTTGTCAGAGTGCACCTGTGATGGGAAACACACGGGAAAAAGAACGGCGTACCCTCTCTCCCGGCTGCCGTGATCCACATGCGGATCCAGACGTACGGAGTCCGGTGCTGACACCCGTGTCACCTGGGCAGGTGGTCTCACCTCCCTCGCCCTCCCAGGCCTGGCTCACGTGTCGCTGCATTTATTCCTTCAGGCGGTCACCACCGTAGCCAATGTGTGTTTGTTTTTTTTAATTTTTTTTTTTTTGTTAACATTTATTTATTTTTGAGACCAAGAGAGACAGAGCATGAACAGGGGAGAGGCAGAGAGAGAGGGGAACACAGAATCTGAAACAGGCTCTGGGCTCCGAGCTGTCAGCACAGAGCCCGACACGGGGCTCGAACTCACGGACCGCGAGATCATGACCTGAGCCGAAGTCGGACGCTTAACCGACTGAGCCACCCAGGCGCCCCGCCAATGGTTTAAGAGATACAGGGTCACAAGGTGGCAGCTCTTGGACTGAATTCTGTGTGCCTATTTATTTGTCACTGTGCTTAAAAACATTTTTTGAGACGACCTTGAGAAGCCGGGAGAGTTCACGTAAAAGTCTGCATTTCCAGTCTCTGAAAAACGGGCAGCCGGGCAGCGCTGGGCCAGGCCTTACCGCGGCCCCACTGGCTGGAGCCCAGCACTGCACCGTGGACCGCATGTGCACACGGTTGTTTTTCTTGTGGGCGGGATATTTCTTGGTAACTGTGTCTCTGGAAAACAAGCGATAGATCCGGAGGACACACGTTTCGCTCACTTCTGCTACCTGCCGGGGTCCCGTAGGTGTGGGGTCGTGTCCCCGGCCTGCTGAGACGGCTCCCTTTGTCGGCAATCGAGCTGCAGTCTTGCCAGCGAGGTGGGGGCTCCCCTCGGCTCTGGCTGCAGCTTCGAGCCCCGGGGGCAGATTGGGGATGGAGGCAGACACGCAAGCTGGCACCAGCCACACCGGGCACTGTGGTGGGGAAGGGACTGTGCTGGGGGAGCCCATCTCCTGGATGAGGCCTTCTCTCACACTGTTGCTGCACGTGTGAAGCACTTGTCAGTGGTGTTCCTTCCTCCTCCTACCGGTGGTCAGCCCTTCACAGGGGTTCTGGGAGCCTTCGGAAGCGCGCCTGGTGCCCAGGGAAGGTGGAGCGAGTGCTTGCTGAATGGACGGGCCTCAGTTTCTTCACCGACTGTGTACCGGATGGTCGTTAATATCCTTCAGATTGCAAAATGGATGTTTAGAGAAGTGTGTAATCTTAACTGCTGGATTTTACAATCTCTTCCGCACTCTTGTGTAATTTTCCACTTTTCTTTAAGGCTGTCGCAACCTTGGGCTTCGTTGAGCAACCGCCCTTTGGAATCCTGCCTTCCATGTTTGAGCTGGCTCCGGGGCAGGCCGTATATGTGGAGGTAGGTAATTGACATGACGTGTATTTTCTCCTTGTTACGATTGGCCGTGACTCTTTCCTCAACTGCTTGCATGATTTCATTTTGCCTCTGTGTTTTCATGACCTGAATATCCACCCCCATTCCAGGGTGGTTTCTGTGTAGGAGCATAGTCTCACATTCTGTGGGGGTGAGGCGATTTGCTTGCCTTATGATCCCTCTGACAAAGCAAGTGGAGACAGCCCCAGCATTTCCATCATGATCCCCAGGTGCTGCCTGTCAACACCGTTAGCAGGGGGGCCCCTTCCACCTCAGCTGCCTCCAGGATCGTCCTTTGGTTCTTCAATCTCTCTTGGATACCAGCCCCCACCCCTGCCAGATCTGGTGCCTGGGGACTGACAGTGGCTTTGTCCTCTTTTTTCTTTAATTCTTGGTTATACAGTCTGCAAGGCTTGGCTTCCTTAGGCCTTATTCTGAACGTCCGCTTAAAGCTCCCGGGGTCGGATCTGCGGGCTGTGGGCTTATCCTTTCCCAACCAGCTTCTTTCAGAGGTCCCTTGGGCTCATCACACCTACTCACTGGTCCCCAGCACGGTCTGTGGGAAACGGTGACGTCTCCCTGCCCCTCTCGTTCCACACCTTCGCCCTCCCTGACTCCCTCGCCCAGGAATCCGACCGACCGTGCCACAAGCGTACGTGGCCTTCCTCGCTAGTCCGCTGGAGGAGGCACCGACACTCAAGAGTGAAGGCTGTCTGGTTTCTGGTGAGGAGGATTTGGACCACACCATGGCATCAGACAGTGAGAGCCAAGAGCCATGGGGTTTTCAAATGTAGCTGCCTATCGCAGCCTCCTGAGAACCTTGTAGACACATTGCTCTCTTGGCCCCGTCCTGAGGTTTCGAGTTAATGGGTCTGGGGTTTGCCTGAGGCATAGGATTTTTTTTTTTAAGTTTATTTATTTGAAAGAGAGAAAGAGAGCACACCTGGGAGGAGCAGAGAGAGAGAAAGGGAGAGAGAGGATCCTAAGCAGGCTCCGTGCTGTCAGCGCAGAGCCCGACGTGGAGCTTGATCCCATAAACTGTGAGCGCGTGACCAGAGCTGAAATCGAAAGTTGGAACCTTAACCACCTGAGCCACCCCGGCACCCCAAGGCATAGGATTTTTAAAGCTCTGCGGTGCGCAGAAAGTCTGAGGACCACTGCTGTAAGTTGCTTTTTCATGGTGAAAAGGAGGGCTTCCCTGTATCAGCTGCTTTCCAGTTTCAAGTGCCTGGTGGGATCTTCTGGAGCTCTGGAGTGATGCTCTCATGCTCATGTCTGTGCAGATCTGATCCCCAGTAAGAACCTGGCTCTTGGAGTTGGGATGAGGCCAATTCAGGGCATCATAGGGCTTTATCAGTCCTCGCCTGCTGCTGGGGGATGGCTTGGGTCCTCTTGCCTGGTCCAGACCGTGTCAGTACCTTGCGGTGTGGCTTTAAGAAACTGGGGTCAGTCACCCCCGGCCCAGGCCAGGACACCTCCCTCACGCCGCTGTCCTCTGATCCCCAGGGAAAGGCAGAGGGGAGCAGCAGGACCCTGTGGGGAGCAGTGAGGAGCCAAGAGGAGGTTTTTCCCCTTGGCGTTCCTTGTGTATTTTCTTTTTTCATTGTTTGGGGTTTTGTTTTAAAATGTACTCATATTTCCAAGTAAGAAACAAATTCACGTGACTAAAATCCAGAGATGGGAATAAACGGTCAAATGTCCTTTTCCACTGCAGCTTTTCAGCCACCCAGATATCCACAACCTCACCGGGTCCTCTGAACGCCCTTTCAGAGATACCCCATGTGTGTTTTCCTTTGTTCCCACTTTTCCTTCCCACACATCGCTGCCCACTCACCGTTCTGCTATACCTTTGTTTTCTAAATGTGTATTTATTTTGACAGAGAGAACGTGCATACAAGGAGGGGAGGGGCAGAGAGAGAAGGAGAGAGAGAATCCCAAGCAGGCTCCGTGCCATCAGCACAGAGCTTGACATGGGGCTCGAGCTCACGAACCATGAGATCGCAAGCTGAGCCAAAACCAAGAATCAGATGCTTAACCCACTGAGCCACCCAGGTGTCCCAGTTCTGCTAGATCTTTTTTTTTTTTAATATTTTTTTAACATTTATTTATTTTTGAGAGACAGAGACAGAGCACAAGTGGGGGAGGGGCAGAGATAGAAGGAGACACAGAATCCGAAGCAGGCTCCAGGCTCCGAGCTGTCAGCACAGAGCCCGATGCGGGCTCAAACTCATGAACCGTGAGATCGTGACCTGAGCCAAAGTCGGACGCTTAACCGACTGAGCCACCCAGGCGCCCCAGTTCTGCTAGATCTTAAGGAGCAGTCTCGTATTTTTCACAGCTGCATAGTATTCCACTGTGTGAACGAACCATGATTCAGGTCAGCCGTCCCCCACTGATGGACATGAAGGTTTTTTCTGATCTCTGGCCATTTTGGTGACTGCATACATCACTCTGTCCAACTATGAGTCTCCCAGCAGGTTACAGTCCTTGAAGTGGTTTTGCTGTCTCGGGGGTCTCTGCTGGTCCGAATTGTAATACACATTGCCAAAATCGCCACCATGCGGAGATATGAGGGTGCCTGTTTTCTCACACTCTTGCCAACAATGTGTTGTCAAACTCAAAAGAAAAACTGTTTTAAAAAAAAAGGAAAAACTATTATCATGGACTGTTAAAGCATATACAAAAACGGAGAGGATAGTTTAATGATCACTGTGTCCTCAGTACCCAACGTCAACGTTTATCAACTCTTGGCCAACAATATGGCATCTACACCCTTCCATCTCTTCCAGCCAATCCCCCCTTTCCCTCCAGATGATTTTGGAGAAAATGAAGATATCTTCTTGTTGCATTTACGATTCCTAACTTTCTGCTCTTTACCAGTATGAAGAGTGAAAATGTTTTCTGCGTGGTTTTCCTTTCCATTTCTTTTATCATGAATGAGGTTAAACGTGTTGTCATTTGTTTGCATCTCAGTCTCTGTGAACCTTTTCTTCATGCCTTTCAACTTGCTTCCTGCCTTAGCCTGGGGTGGAGCCTTGGCAGAACGCCCTGGCTTTCGGGAGAAGGGGGAGCAGCAGAGAGGGAAACGAGGAGTGGAGAATAAGGGGAGGGGTGCGTGTCTGAGAGGGGGAAGCTCCTGAACGACAGCCCTTCTCTCCCCAGGTCTCGTTCCTCCCGACAAGCCTGGAAAAGGCAGAGCAGACCTTCATCATTGTGTGCGACAACTGCCAGATAAAGGAGCTGGTGACCGTAGGTGGGCTTGTGTGTGCGCCCAGGCCACCTCAGGTTCTGGGGCATCCTGCTGAAATTTCCCCAAGATGCCCACCTGCCTGCCTACCTACCTACCTACTTATCTTCCTTCCTTCCTCCCTCCCTCCCTCTCTCCCTCCCTCCCTTCCTTTCCTTCCTTTCCTTCCTTTCCTTCCTTTCCTTCCTTTCCTTCCTTTCCTTCCTTTCCTTCCTTTCCTTCCTTTCCTTCCTTTCCTTCCTTTCCTTCCTTTCCTTCCTTTCCTTCCTTTCCTTCCTTTCCTTCCTTTCCTTCCTTTCCTTCCTTTCCTTCCTTTCCTTCCTTTCCTTCCTTTCCTTCCTTTCCTTCCTTTCCTTCCTTTCCTTCCTTTCCTTCCTTTCCTTCCTTTCCTTCCTTTCCTTCCTTTCCTTCCTTTCCTTCCTTTCCTTCCTTCCTTCCTTCCTTCCTTCCTTCCTTCCTTCCTTCCTTCCAGTTTGTCCTTCCTTCCTTCCAGTTTGACCCAGCAAGCATTTAACTGAGTACCCGCTATGTACCAGCTTATCAAAATCACCTCCTTTTGGTCTGGGAAGATGTGGGGACAGGATCTGCGTGCCGAAGGCCCCTGTTACCCTCTTAGGTCTGCCTCCTGGGGTCACGATCAAGGCCAGTTGCATGTGGATGGTAGCTAGATCCCGTGACAGCCTTTGGCCACAGAGTCCTGATTTCAGCCCTTTTTATCACCTTACTGTGTCAGGAATTGGGCAGCTGGTTGCTTTGGATCTGATCTATATTTCTGGCGAAGAAAGCCAGCCAGAGCCCGGAGAGCTTACAGACTTAACAGCCCAGCACTTCATACGCTTTGAGCCGGAGAACGTTCAGTCCACAGCTAGAAAACAGCTCATTATTAGAAATGCTACGTGAGTGACCGCTGGGCAGTACCCTTCGGCATGCACCCCTTCTCCTTCCCCGCCTGGCCCGGAGCTCCCAGTGGGCCAGGAGGGTCCGGATTTTCCCTGTCCATCATGGTAGCCACAGGTGACCATTTAAGTTGAAATCAATTAAAATTAAACTAAAACTCACTTTTTCGGTGGCCCCAGTCACATGTTGAGTACTAGCCACGTGTCGCTAGCCACACTGGACAGAGCAGATACGTACGTTTTCCCTCACTGCAGGAAGTTCTAGTGGGCCGTGTTCTAGATTATCCTGGACTACCCTCAGCCCCAGAACGGTTTTACAGAGAGGTCTTGCCATGCCCATGAGGGGAAGCCATCCACGTCCCAGGATCAGATTGTGGCCGGTGGGTTCAGTTCTCACTGCCAGCCAGGCTTCCCGGGTGACCCCGGGCCTTACCATCTGCTGTCCCTCCCCATCAGCAGCGTGCCAGAGTCCCACCTCCCCACCCCCATGCAGTTGTCCCTGCTCTGTTGGCAGCCGGTGCCGGACAGAGCCGCCCTGGGAGGCCACAGCTGGAGAGGTGGAGGGCAGTGGAGGGGGGAGTTCATCATGGGGCAAACCTTTGGAACTCTCACATGGTAGGAGACACTGCAGAAAAATGTCCTAGGGTCCGTAGCCTGATAGTTAGAGCCTGGTTCCCTGTGTTCACCATTTTCCTGAGTCACCGTGGCTCTAACCCCCAACTGCTATGGTGGGGAGGGGGCAGCTCTCTTAGGAGGTCTCTGGCAGACTCTCTGACCCACGCGCTCCCCAGGCTCCTCCACGGGACGAGCCTCAGGGCTGACCTGGCCACTTCCTGTTCCTGGGTCCTTTCCTGCTCGCTCCTACAGCAGGGCCGGGCCAGGCAGGGGGTGGGGAGCCGGGTCCCGGCAGAGGTGGTATACAGCCTTGGATCCCCTGCCCCCACAGGCACGTGGAGCTGGCCTTCCGCTGGCAGATCATGAAGCCGAACCTGCAGCCCCTAATGCCTGGAGAGACCTACAGCAGGGACAGCCTCAAGTACCACCCTGACAGGGAGACGGCCTTCTCCGTCCTGCCCGAGAGAGGGGTCCTCAGCCCCCACACGGACCACGAGTTCATCCTGAGCTTCTCTCCTCGTGAGGTTAAAATGATGCCATCGTGGTAGCCACGCATGCCTGGGTCGGGGTACTCCCACCACCCCCTCGCCCATGTTCTTCAGTGACACTGAGGCCACAGCCGAGCCTGACGAGATCCCGGCACCGTCTGAGGCCGGCCCGTAGCTAAGAGTGGGGCTGGAGGACGAAGCAGCCTCTCTGGCCGGGTCCTGACCGTGCACACGCCCGGTCTGCCGCGAGACCCTGGGCTCATTTCCTCGGCTCTGGTGTCTTCCGTGTTTCCGCTAAGTCGACAACAGTGCCACACCTGGGCAGCCCCCGGCACCCCCCGGCGTGTGAGGTGCAGGTGCAGAGCACAAGGTTCACACGGGGGGGCTCCAGTGCGAGGCCCTGTGTGTGACTCGAGAGGGGAGTGAGAGCTGGGTGTGAAGGGGGTGCCCTGGGACCCTCTGCCTCTCAGCTCCGCACCCCGGCCTCACTGTTCTGGGAGGGTGTGGTGCCGCCCACGGTTGAGGGCTCTGCCGGTGGGCAACGTCAGGGTCTGGAGGGCCTTTCCTTCCTGTCCGCTCGGGCGCAGCCGAGGGAGGAACACCAGTCTGGAGTCTGCGGTGGCCCCCGAGTCCTGGCTCCCGTCCTGGCAGGCCCACGCCTCTTCCCCTAGGGTAGGGGGGAGGTAGCAGGGAAGCAGCACTGTGTTTTCCAGAAGGCCTTTGTGGCAGCTAGGCCAGGGGGAGAAGGAATTCCTGCCATGGCTCCCGGCTTCTCCGGGGCCACCTGAACGGAGGGCAGTTTGTTTTCAGGGCGCTGTGTTTGTCTTGCAGCTGAGGGATTTTCACAGTGTGCTCCAGATGGTGCTAGAAGAAGTCCCAGATCCCACGAGGTGAGCGGGGGCTGGGCCCTGCGCGAGGGCTGGGCAGCGGGGCCTGCCTTCTCCTTGGGGGTCCTGGGGAAGGCAACGGGAAGGGGTGAAGGAGCCCCCCGCTCCCCGGCAGGCTTTGACACAGGGGAGCACTTTGCCTTGTCCTGGCACCTAGGCCTGGAGGGGCTCAGCTGCGGGGGACAGCTCGCCGGGCTCCACTCAGTGGGCCCTGGGCGGTGGTGACTAACGAGGCGAGGCTGTGCCCCGTGGGGGCACCTCTACCAGCTCTGCCCCGGGCAGACGGTCAGGGTGGGCCTCCAGTCAGCCTCGTGGAGAGACCCCGGGCTGGGTGCCCATGACGCCGCGGTGTGGTCCCTGGAGGCAGCGGCAAGGGGCCCCGTCCCAGTACTGTGACGGGAGTTAATCACTGGTTGGCTGGGCCTCTGATCTGAGGGCGCTTAGGAGCTGTGGGGGGGCGGGGGGGAGTGCTTCCTCTTCACAAGACCCCAGGCAAGGGACAGAGGGGAGGGGCACGGAGGGCCATGCTCCTGGGCTGCGTCGGCTCTGAGCTCCCGGCGGGTCTGTGTTCAGCTTGGAATTGGAAACCCTGAAGGATTGCTCATGCTCTGCGGATGACGTCATTGTCCTGGAAATCGAGGTGAAAGGCTCGGTAGAACCTTTCCAGGTTCTCTTAGAACCGTATGCCCTCATCATCCCCGGGGAGAACTACATTGGTATAAATGTGAAGAAAGACTTTAAGGTAGGCTGTGGTCCTTCCCGAGCCTGGGCTGAACTTGGCATGAGTAGGGGGGGGGGGGGGGGGCGGGGTACGGCTGGAGGGGCAGATGGCCGCTTACTGGTTGTAACCCGATGCCGGACTGGGCACGTCTGTCATCATACCAGCTCCCCAGCATCCGCTGAATGAGAGGGCTGCGGAAGCCTTCCTGCGCTCCTGGGTCTCTGGCAGGACACGATGCCCACGGACCCTGCCGCGTGGCGTTGATGGCCAAGGATTAGCGGGGAGGGAGGGTGTCGGGAGGACCCGTTGTGAGCCCGGAGCCCCGCAGTCCTTCGGTGGGTACAGATGTGTGCAGGGGCAGTGCCCGGGGAGCCTGGATTGGGGCATGTCTTGCAGATGTGGAACAACAGCAAGTCCCCCATCAGATACCTGTGGGGGAAGGTCAGTGACTGCCACATCATTGAAGTGGAACCCTGCGCAGGGACCATAGGTACCGGGGGCACCTCCTGGGGCTGGCTGGGGAAGGAGACCTGAGAGGAAGAGGGGCCTGTGCAGGCATTCGGGGGGTCCCGGGATCAGCTCCGGCCGCAGCCCGGCACAAGCGGTGGACGAGAAGTCAGCAAAGGCCAGACATCTGGGCCCAGCCGCAGCCGGAAACTGCCCCGCCCCCTTTCTCCAGCTCACTTTGCCCTCTCTCCCAGAGCCCAACGAGGTGGAGGATTTTGAGTTGAGCTTTACCGGGGGTGTCCCCGGCCCAACAAGCCAGGACCTGCCGTGTGAAATCCAAAACTCACCCTCACCGGTGGTGTTACACATTGAGGCGGCCTTTAAGGTGCTGTTTGGGGGGCTGGGCAGCTGGGTGGGCCAGAAGGGTGGCAGCGGTAGGGCACAGAGCCCCCACTCCCAGGCGGCCCGGTGACAGGCCCCTCTGGATGTCTCAGGGGCCGGCCCTTGTCATCAAAGCCTCAGCCCTTCAGTTTGGTTTGCTCCGCCTGGGGCAGAAAGCCACCGACACCATCCAGATCCAGAACATCAGCCAGCTCCCAGCCACGTGGTGCATGAAGGAGAGCCTGGTGTGCCTCCAAGGAAGGCAGGAGAGTGTAAGTCAGGCACCTCTGGCTAAATGGACCCCCCCCCCCAAAACACACACACACACACACACACAAGCCTATTGACCCGTGGGGTAGGGACAGTGAAACCTGTCCTGGTGCATTTGGAGTGTTGAGGCTGGAAAGGAAGAGCCTGCCTGGTGACTCCCTCCTGGCAGTGTCCCCAGTTCTCCCCATCTGTGAGGCACTTGGGGTCCCCTCTACAGCAGAACTTAATCCTGAACTGGATTTTCCTGTTCCTTTCTCTACCATCCGATGTGGAAATAAGACAGGGGTTTCTCCTTCTGTCAAAACAAGCTGGGGGCCTCTGGGTGGCTCAGTCAGTTAAGCATCAGACTCTTGGTTTCAGCTCAGGTCATGATCTAACTGTTCATGGGTTCGAGCCCTGCGTCGGGCTGTGCACTGACAGAACGGAGACTGCTTGGGATTCTCTCTCTTCCTCTCTCTCTGCCCCTCCCCTGCTGGCTCGCTCTCTCTCTCTCAAAATAAATAAACATTTTTAAAAAGCAGCCTGAGTTAGGAAGAAAATGGGCAGCTGAGTTGGGCGGGAAGCTCCCGGGCCTCTAGGAAGGGGCAGGTGGGAGGGGCTCGCCTCAAAAGTTCGAAACCTCCCAGGGACTGTGCTTGCAGTTTGAGTACCACCACCAGGGGGCACTTGGGCATGAACTTGGGGCCCGAACTAAAGGGCTCCGAGAAAGAACACAGGATTCGTTTCCACTCAAAGCCCTTCCCTTTTTCTTATAAAAACGGAAAATACTAAAAGTGATTAAGTATTATCATCATCGCCTTTAATTTGAAGTCCCGGGGCGCCTGGGTGGCTCAGTCAGTTGGGCGTCCGACTTCGGCTCAGGTCATGATCTCGCGGTCCGTGAGTTCGAGCCCCGCATCAGGCTCTGGGCTGATGGCTCAGAGCCTGGAGCCTGCTTCTGATTCTGTGTCTCCCTCTCTCTCTGCCCCTCCCCCGTTCATGCTCTGTCTTTCTCTGTCTCAAAAATAAATAAACGTTAAAAAAAATTTTTTTTAAATAAATAAATAAAAAATAATTTGAAGTCCCAAGCAAAGAGCCCCACGTGGGACTCAAACTCACAAACCCTGAGATCACGACCTGAGCCGAAACCAAGAGTCGGATGCTTAACCGGCTGAGCCACCCAGGCGCCCCTACCGTCGGACCTTTAAATCAATGTGAGATCCAGAGCAAGTGGCACAAAACTTCAGTCGCTCCCTAGCTGCCAGGGATTCGCTGTAAGTCACGGCGGGTCGCCCCCACTCTTCACACAGGTGGCAGCCGTGGCTCCTTAGAAGCTGCCTTAGCTCCTTGTGGTCCGTGTGTGAGGCTCTGACTAGGTCTCTGTGGTGAAAGCACCCTCCCTCTGACTGCTCCCTGCCGAGATCCCCTCTTGCTTGCCCCCTTCCGGGTCAGAACACTGCCCCCCACCCCCTCCTCCATATTCAGAAGCTGAGGAAAGACGGGTGCGGCCACACATCCATCTTATCTGCCAGCAGGTATTCCCTTTCTCGGGGACTTTTCCTTTCCACTTGACCGGCCTTGTCCTTTGAGGCAACAGCCTCATTTCTCCAGCGGGGCACCGAAACTTAGCAGTTAGGAAACTTTGCATCAAATCACCAACACCATTGCCAAGAACCATTGCATGCAAGCGCCCTGTTACATAGGCTTGGAGTTTAGTGCTTTCCCTCCAGGCTCACACCCATAAAGGGTAACCGCTCTGGCCACCTTGTTAGGCACCCCCTGCCCCATCCTGCCTCTCCCCACATCCTAGTCCCCTGTCCTAGGCACTCTGGGACTTCCCAGAGCACACTTAGAAACTTACAGACCACAGCCAACCTCCTTACTGGATAGAGACCGAGAGGGACAGCAGCTTCTCCAGGGTCACACAGCTAGCGGGTGGTGGAATCATCGGATCCCAGTTCTCTACTTCCCAGTCTGGGTTTTTCTCCCACTGTGAAGAATGACAACATTTTGTAATTGAAGTAGCCATCAATTTCGTCATATATCAGGATTTATGTCCCAATGGAGGCGGGCACGAATCCTGTCTCAACAGTTCTCTGTACTCTATTCTTTCGAGCTCTCAAAAATAATGTTGGATTTGGGGTTTGTTGGATGTGCTCAGGTCAGGGGCACAGAAACCCAGTCCTGGCCTTCAGCATGCCCCCAGGACTCCCGGGGAGATGCCTGTGAGGAACAAAGACCAAGGAAAGCAAAAGGTCTCTTCTTTACTGGCGGAGCTTGGGCCCCATACTTGAGCCCACGAACTACTTTTACTGAGAGTTAGGCCAGCCCTTCCCTCCCACCAGTGCCGGGGAGGTGAGCCGTCAGAAGCTAGAGAGCACAGAGCCCAAGACAAGCGCCCTGGACCCGACCTGGCCAGCATGGCAGCTGGGTGGGAGGTGGGGGTAGGCGAAGGCAGGCCCCCACCGGGTGGGTAGGCTGCCCTGCAGGCAAGTGCCTGGCACTCACTGTCTCCGTCTCCTGGGATGAAGGGACCAAAGGGGGATACACCCTCCTGGGTGTGACCTTTTCAGGTTCAGTGCCGCCCTCACGAGGCAGGGCGGCCATGGTGGGGGGGCGGGGGGGGCCTCAGTCAGACCGGTGCTCCTTATCTCGGTGGGGACAGGAAAGCCACCAGTTCTGCAATTCCAAGTGTCCTCACTCCTCGTCCTTCTCGACTGACCTCCACATCAGGTGTCTCCCTTCGACACTGAGCCCTCGAGCGGCCAGATCCCTGCTCTGGGGGAGTGCAGGGTGACCATCACCTTGGAGGCCAAGCAGTGCCAGCGCCTGCAGACCGTCCTGGAGCTGCAGGTGGTAAACGGAGCCTGGAGGTAAGAGGGCGAGCGGGGTGGGGGGCGGGAGGCTGCTACAACACACCCTGCGTCTACTCACAGTACGTTTATGTTGCGCGGCACCAAGTATTTACAGGCATTTCCGAATTGAAAGGTACTGAAACGTGTTTGTTCTATAAAATTTGGAAATTACGGGAAAGAAAATCCATTACCCGGGGATAAGTCACTGGTGATATTATAGGGTGTATCCTTCCAGTTTGGGTGCTACAGGAGCGTCAGTTAGTGCAATCACTTTCAACAGCATTTTGCGTTGCCCAGTTAAGGGAACTATGTGCCTTCCCTGTGACCCAGCATCAGCCCCTGGAGATGTGCTCCTAGAGGGACACACACCGACACACTGGGAGTCGAGTGCTCACGTGGGATGCTCACAGCCAGCCTGTTCACAGTAGCGAAAACCTGGAAACCTTGAACGTGTGTCAACAGGAGAAGGGACACCAAAAATCATGACATATTTAAATGAGCAATTACCGCTGTATTCTGGGAAGCACACGCTAGAGATTTCGGAGGCCGTTGGTGCTATTGCCTTTCTTCCTTCCTGCCTCCCTCCCTCCCTTCCTGCCTGCCTGCCTTTTTCTCTTTCTTGTGGAAACTTTCTTACATACATAAAAATAGGACCGTATTATGAGCCCCCATGTACCCATCACCTTCAGTAACGAGCAAATCACCACTAATACCGTTTCATTCGTATCCTTCCTCCACTTGTCCCCATCCCTTCCCAAATGATTTTGAAGCATAATATTCATTTTCTTAAGCTGGCTGGCGATACTCTGCTTTTTAAGCTGGCTTAGGGGGATGTACAGGTGTTCTTTTTTATTCTTTAAACTGCATATATATTTAAACTGTAGATGTGTGTAATAGGCATTTCTGCATGTATTTAGTACTTCGTCATGGAACACTTACGTGCTCGTTTTAAATCGTTGGGGTTTTGTTTGGTTTTGTTTTTGCGCCTACTGTGTACGAGACTGCCCACTACCCTGCCCTCTCACAGTGGCAGATATTATCTGAGAATTTATACTGTGACATCTGATGGGGGGCGTGGGGGGGGGGGGGAGTACCACCCGTGTCTCGTTTGTGTTTTTACACGATTACTAGCCCGGGTTTCAGTGGCAGTGTTCCTCACTGGTCCTGTGTGGCATCTCGTGGGCCTTAAATACGAAGGACAAGTCTTTCTCCTCTGGGAGAATGCCTTTATTTACGTCTCCCTGCTTCCTTTCCTACTCTGTCGTTCTTAAAGGACGTGTGAATCAGAACGTTTACACTGGCAGGCGGTGGAAACACCGATGTAACCGGCTTGGGAAACTGTTGGCTCCCTCCTGCCCTGCTGCGTCCACGGGCTCCAGCCTTTTCCTCGGTCTGCCCTTCCTGCTTCTGTCTCAGTCTCTCGCCCCCCTCCCCTCACCCCTGCCTTCAGATCGGCGGCCCTCTGGGCTGGCCTTGCTCTCGCCGCCGATCGATGGGGCCCCGGGGAGGGGAGCCGCGTGCTCCGGAGGTAGACTCGGATTGGTCCTCTCTGGGTCACGTGCCTCCCCCCTCCCCCCACCCAGGCCTGCCGGAGGGGGGAGGGGCTGCCTCCGGAAGAAGCTGCTGGGAAAGTCGGCCAGACGACGAAGACCGCGGCCGCCGCAGGGGCTGTACGGCGGGACCAGTCGAACCATTTCCCTCCTACCCGCCTTCGCGCAGCGTTTGTGCTCCTTGTTCAGGGGCATGACCTGGGCCTTGCACGCCACTAATTTGGCCTTTGGCGGATGCCCTTCTTTTGGCCGTCGGATTTTTAAATGTCAAGCTTTTTGTTCTTGGGTTGTTCCTTTTGTAGAGTAATCTGTTATAGTCTTAGGGATGCAACCGCATCTCAGATTCCCCCCCCCCCCCTCCGGAAACGAGTTTTTATTTCCTCACATTTTGGTTGGGGTCCCGTCTTCACTGTTCGGGTTTCCTTGTACATCACGTAATCCTTGGATGCCCACCCCCGGTTTTGAGCGGGAGGAGAAGCAGATTTGCACGAGGAGCCGGTGGTGGAAGTTCCCGAGGAAGCGGGTGTGGGTGCGGAGAGCACCCCTCTTCCAGGGAGCCGAGGGGACGGGAGCACCTTCAGCCCCCAGCTACCCGAATCCAGGAGGAAGGACCTTTGGGGAAAGCAGCCAAGACCAACCGGCCAAGGAAGCCCACGGGCCAGGGCCAGCTCGGCAGATCGCCGCACGCCTTCATTTGTAAATAGGAACGAAGGACTTGGATCTGGAGGGGTGTTTTCCCACGGTGGCAGTCGAGAGCCCAGCGGTACTGCAGGATCTGTGTCTCTTGAGGCCACGCCCACATTCTTCACGGAATAGGGGAGTCACCGCTTGGCCCTCCGGGGCGTTGCCGTGTCGCCGGGTGGTGTGCGGGAGCTCAGGTGTTGGGGCCCTGAACTGGCCACGTTCATCTCGGGGCAGCCTTTGGTTAACTCCTCTGCCCTTTCCCCGCGGCCCACTCCTGCCCCATGAGGCCCCTCGTTCTGTTAGGGAAGCTCTGCAGGGCCTTTGCCTCCGGGATTTGTTCGAGAGAGAGATTACAAGCAGGGAAGGGGAAGAGAGAGAGAGAGAGAGGGAGGGAGAATCTCAAGAAGGCTCCAAATTGCCAGTGCAGAACCCGACATGGGGCTCCAACTCATGAACAGTGACATCAGTACCTGAGCCAAAATCAAGAGCCAGATGCTTACCTGCCTGAGCCACCCGGGGGGCCCCACTTCTTTATTCTTTATGGTGCTTGATAAAATGTAATGATACAGGTGTAATGGTGGCTGATCCTGACCCACTCTCCATCCTTCTTCTCCACCCTGCTGTCCTATTTATCCACATCCTCAGGATCTCTCTTAATGGTAGTCATCCTGGTGTGTGCGAAGCAATATTTCATTGAGGATTTGGTTTATATTTTCGTGGTGGCAGATGATGTTTTGCATCTTTCATGTGCTTATTGGCCATTTGTAGGTCTTCTTTGGAGACATGTCGATTGAGATCTTTGTCCACTTTGAAAAATAGGGTTGTTTTTTTACCATGGAGTTGTAAGCATTCTTTATATCTTCTAGATACAAGTCTCTTACTAGGTATATGATTTTCAAATATCTTCCCCCATTCTGAGGATTGTCTTCACTTTCTTGATGGTTTACTGTAAAGCATAAAATTTTTTTAATTTTGATGAAGTCCGCTTTATTTTTCTTTTTTGTGGCTTGTGCTTTTGAGGTTCCATCTAAAAATAACCATTGCCTCATCTAATGTGCACAGCAGCCTTCTTCCAAGAGCTTTGTAGTTTTAGCTCATGGGGTTAGATGTCTGATCCGTTTTGAGTTAATTGTTGTGTATGGTGTGAGAAAGGGATCTGTCTTAGTTCTTAATAATCACTTGTTTCAGCACCGTTTATTAAGAACACTGTTCTTTACCCATTGACTTGTCTTGGCACCCTTATCAAAATAAATCAACTGTACACGTGAAAGTTTATTTATGGGCTGTCTGTTCTGTTGAGCTATAGAATTATTCTTGTTCCAGCACCACAGTTGCTTAATTACTGTGACTTTGTAGTAAGTTTTGGAATCAGGAAGTATGAATTCTCCAACTTTGTTTTTCTGTGTCAAGGTCACTTTGGCTATTCTGGGTCCTTAGCATTTCCATATGAGTTCTAGGGTCGGTTTATCAATGATTGCAAATAGCCAGCTGGGATTTTAATTGGGACTGTATGGGATCTGTAGATCGCTTTGGAGAGTATATTCACCTTAACCATGTTAAGTCTTCCTATCTGTGAACGTGAAATGTCTTTTCATTTATCTAGGTCCTTCTGGCATTTCTTTTGGTGATGTTTGTCATTACATTTGGTAAGTTTGTCACTACCAAACATTTGGTAATGTTTATCATTTTGGTAATGTTTGTCATTTGTATAAATCTTGCACTTCTTCTTTAAAGTTATTCCTAGGTGTCTGTTTTGAGGCTTTTGGAAATGAACTGGCTTTCGTAATTTCATTTTATGAATATTCATTGCTAGTATACAGAAATGCGAATATTTCTGCATACTGATCTTGCACCCTACAACCTTGCTGAATTCATTATTCTAATAGTTCTCTAAATAGAAGATAGTGTGTCATCAATATATAGAGATAATTATACTTCCTCTTGGCCAATCTGGATGCTTTTTATTTCTTTTTCCTGCCTAATGCACCTAATACACCAGTACAATATTGAATGAAAGCAGCAAAAGTAGACATCCTTGGCTTGTTAACCTATCTCGAAAAGAAAGCGTTCAGTCTTTCACCATTAAGTATGATGTCAGCTACTGGCTTTTTGTAGATGTCTTTTATCGGGTTAAGGAAGTTCCTTTCTATTCCTAGTTTGCTGATTGTGTTTTTATCATGAAAGAATGTTAGTTTCATTGAATGTTTTTTCTGTATCTATTGAAATGATCATGTCATTTTTTGTCCTTTCGTTGTGTGTGTTAACAGGGTGTTTTATGTTAACCTTTGGACGTTAAAACCATCCTTGCATTCTTGTAAAAATCCCATTTGGTCACAGTGTATGATTCTTTTTATCCGTTGTTGGATATGGGTTGCTGATATTTTCCTGAGGATATTTGTATCTGTAGCCATAAGAGATACTGGTCTGTAGGTTTTTTTGCGATGTCTTTTTCTGGTTTTGCTACTAGAGTAATACATCTTAGAAATGAGTTTGGAAGTGTTCACTCCTCTTCTATGTTATTGAAGGGTTTGTGACAGACTGGTGTGAATTTTTTAAATGTTTGGTAGAATTAACCAGTGAAGACATGTGGAGGTGGGCTTTTCTCTGTGAGAACTTTAAAAATTACTTAATCTTTTGTGATGGGTTTGTTCAAGTTTTGTATTTCTTCTTGACTCCATTTTGGTAGTTTGTGTTGTTCTAGGAATTTGTCCGTTTCATCTAAATTACATAATTTGTTCACATACAGTTGTTAATTGTGTTTCCTTGTAATCCTTTTTTATTTATGCATGGTCAGTAGTAATGCCCTCTTTTTCATTCCCAATTTCTGTCATTCGAGTCTTCTCTCTTTTTCTCTTGGTCAGTCTAGCTAGAGCTTTGTTAATGTTGATGTTTTCAAAGAACCAGCTTTTGGTTTAGTTGATTTCCTCTCTTTTTTTATTTTCTGTTCAACATATCTGCTTTCTAATCTTTATTTCTCTCCTTATGCTTGCTTTGTGTTTAGTTTGTTGTTCTTTTATCTCGTTTCTAGTTCCTTAAGGTAAAAGCTTGGGTTTTTGATTTGAGATCTTTTATTTTTTTTTTAATATTGGCATTTACAGATATAAATTTCTCTCTAAGCACAGCTTTAGCTACATCACATAAACTTTGATAGGTTATGTTCTCATTTTCATTGATACAAAGTGTTTTCTAATTTCTCTTATGATTTTTACTTGATCCATTGCTGATTTAGGAATGTGTTGTTTAATTTACACAAATTTTTGTTCCTCAGATTTCTTTCTATTGTTGATTTTTCATTTGATTCTCTTGTTTTTGAAGAACACACTTTGACTCCAGTACTTTTAAATTTCAATTTTTTTTAAATGTTTATTCATTTTTGAAAGACAGAGAGACAGAGCGCAAGCAGGGGTGGGGTGGAGAGAGAGGAGGACACAGAATCTGAAGCAGGCTCCGGGCTCTGAGCTGTCAGCACGGAGCCCGACGCGGGGTTCGAACTCACGAACCGTGAGATCATGACCTGAACCGAAGTCGGATGCCCAACCGACTGAGCCACCCAAGCGCCCCATCCAGTACTTTTAAATTCATTGAAGCTTTTATTTTGAGCTACCTTATGGTCTAGTCTGTAGAAGGTTCCATGTGCACTTTAGAAAAATGTGTATTCTGTTGGCTATTAGGTCTGCTTGGCTTATAGTGTTAAGTCTTCTGTTCCCATGTTTATCTTCTGCTTAGTTCTATTACTTAAAATGCGGTTTTGAACTCTCCAGCTATTGTTGTTTAATTGTCAGGCTCTCTCTTCAATTTTGTCATTTTTTGCTTTGTGTATTTTGGGGCTCTGTTGTTAGATACATGTGTGTTTGTAACAGTAATGTCTTTTTGATGGATTGACCTTTTTATAATTATAAAATATCTTTGTCTCTAGTAACAGTTTTTATCTTATAAATTTTTTTTACTGCGTATTTATTTTTGAGAGAGAGAGAAAGAGAGAGAGTGAGCAGGGGAGGAGCAGAGAGAGAAGGGGACGCAGAATCCAAAGCAGGCTTCAGACTCCAAGCTGTCAGCGCAGAGCTCGATGTAAGGCTTGAACCCACGAACCGTGATATCATGACCTGAGCCAAAGTCGGACGCTTAACCCACTGAGCCACCCAGGCACCCCCCTTTTTATCTTAAAGTTTACTTCATCTCACATGAGTTAGTTGTTACAGCCGTCTTTGGAATACTGTTTGCATGATATACTCTTCTCATCCTTTTACTTTCAACCTATTTGTGTCTTCGGATCTGAGATCTTTCTTGTAGACGGTATATAGTGGGAACATTCTTTTCACCTCCATTTTGCCAATTTCTACCTTCTGATTGGACTGTTTAATCCATTTACATTTAATTTAATTACCGATTAGGACTTATATCTCCCATTTTGCTATTTGTTTCCTGTAGGCCTTCTTTTTTTCACCTGCGTTTCTTCATTACTACCTTTTTCTGTGTTAGAGAGATATTTTCTAGCACTGTATTTTAATTCCTGTGTTTCTTGTACCTTTTTTAAAAAGTATTTTCTTTCCTGGGTGGCTCAGTCGGTTAAGCATCTGACTCTGGATTTTGGCTCAGGTCATGGTTTCATGGTTTGTGAGTTCGATTCCCACGTCGGGCTCTGTGCTGATAGTACGGAGCCTGCTTGAGATTCTCTCTCTCCCTCTCTCTGTCCCTTTCCTGCTTATGCATGCTAGTGCTGTCTCTCTCAAAATAAATAAATACACTCTTAAAAAAAAAAGCATTTTATTAATTGGCTGCCCTGGGTGTTTTAGGTAATATCTTAATTTTGAAACAATCTAGTTTGGATTAATACCAATTTATTTCAATAGTAATCAGCTTTGCTGCAATATAGCTCTGTTCCCTCTCCTTCCTTATATCTTTATACAATGTAGATCCATCAACACAGTTTTATAGTTATTGGCTTATGAAGTTGTCTTTTAAATCAGATAGAATGGGGACGCCTGGGTAGCTCAGTCAGTTAAGCGTCTGACTTTGGCTCAGGTCATAATCTGTGTGACAGCTCAGAGCCCGGAGCCTGCTTTGGATTCTGTGTCTCCCTTTTTCTCTGCCCCTCCCCTGCTCACGCTCTGTCTCTCTCTCTCTCTCTCTCTCTCAGAAATAAACAAACATTAAAAAAAAAAAAGATAAAAAATAAATATACCAGGTAGAATAAAACAGTTACAGGCAAAAATATATTTATATTGTCATTTACATTACCTATGTATTCACCTTGATGTATTTGTACCAGTTAGGGTTCCACCGGAGAAACAGAATGAGTAGTTGTATTTATTACAAGGAATTGGCTTACACGACTATACGGGCTGGCTTCGCGCTCCCCAAATCAATAGGACAGGCCGTCAGGAAGGGCAGACTAGAACTCTCTGGCACAAACTGAAGATGCTGTGCACACATTAAATTTCTTCTTTTTCCGAGTAACCTCAGTTCTGCTTTGAGGCCTTTCAACTGATTGAATCAGGCCCGTCCAAATCATCTAGGAAAATTTCCTTTACTTAAACTCAACCGATGATGAACATTGGTCACATCTACAAAATACCTTCAGACGTCCAGACATGTAAAGAGCTCAGGAGTCATCATTCCTGCTTTCGTAACAAGAAAAAAGCTGAACAAACGGAAACAGTAACTTTTCTAATTTTTTTAAATGTTTACATATATACATATTTTTAATTTTTTTATGTTTTATTTTTTATATTTGAGAGAGAGAGAGAGCGCAAGTAGGGGAGGGGCAGAGAGAGAGAGAGGGAGACACAGAATCTGAAGCAGGCTCCAGGCTCCGAGCTGTCAGCACAGAGCCCGACACGGGGCTTGAACCCATGAGCAGTGAGATCATGACTTGAGCTGAAGTTGGACGCCCAACCAACTGAACCACCCAGGTGCCCCAATGTTTATATATTTTTGAGAGAGAGAGAGAGAGAGAGAGAGAGAGAGAGAGAGAGAGAGAAAGACAGACACAGAGTGGGGCAGAGACAGAGGGAGACACGGAATCCGAAGCAGGCTCCAGGCTCTGAGCTGTCAGCACAGAGCCTGACGCGGGGCTCGAACCCACAAGCCGCAAGATCACAATCTGAGCCGATGTCGGACGCTCAACCGACTGAGCCCCTGAAACAGTAACTTTTCTTAGATTCATCAGAGAATTGAGGCCGTGGAGCAGCCACCCCAAGAACCAAAGAGATGGGTGAATGCAGGTCACTTTGCTGAAGCAAAAGCTGCTGAAGCCAGTCAGGGTAGGAACATTCCTGGAGGTTGTGTGGTGTAACATGAGAGGTAAAAACTCTGGAGACTCACCAGGTTCTTGTGGGGAACACTGGAGAAAAATTCTCCAGTTTGGTCAGGGGGAGGGGAAAATAACGCTTCTGAAATATGCCTGGTGCGGGGGGCAGAGAACCACTTTGAAATAAGTCCAGAGTGTTCTCCACGAGTCCTGCCCAGCAAGGGAAAGACTTCACAGGAGCTTCATCTGACATGGGGGAAGGGAAATTACCCACCCCAGCCCTCTCTGGTCTTCGTATCTCACCTAAAGGGGGAAAAAAACAGAAGGACTTGTGAAGGTCAAGTCCAGGGACACAGCCTCACTAGTACAAGACAGAGACCAATCATTGGATTATAGAGCACTTCCTTTTCCCCTACACCTTCCCACGGCATCAACAGGCCTCGGTATAATAACAGAAGATTGTGGCCAAAAGAAATGCAGGACTTCAGACTCTATTTAAGAAAGAATTTGTAGAGGGGCGGCTGGGTGCCTCAGTCAGTGGAGCGTCCAACTTCGGCTCAGGTCATGATCTCACGGCTCGTGAGTTCCAGCCCCGCATCGGGCTCTATGCAGACAGCTCAGAGCCCGGAGCCTGCTTTGGATTCTATGTCGCCCTCTCTGTCTGCCCCTCACCCGCTGGTGCGCTTCCTCTCTCTCTCAAAAATAAATAAATAACCATTTTTTAAAAAGAGTTTGAAAAAAACAGAGTTTGTAGGTAAACCCAAAGACAACAGGGGAGACAAAAAACAAGGACACTGGAGGGAACTGAAGCCTCTGTCACCCACAGCTACAGCGAATAGTAAACGTGGCCCAGCTCTTAGACGGATGAACATAAAACTTTGTGTTAAAGCTCTATTTACATCAATTCCGATTTCTCAATACATAATGTCCAGCTTCCAGCAAAAAATTACAAGGCATGAAAAGAGGCAAGAAAAAAAAACCCCCAAAAACCCACAGTCTGAAGAGACAAAGCAAACATCAGAACCAGACTCAGTCTGTTAGAGGTTTTGGAATTATGAAACCAATTCTGTATTCCATATCTGCAATTCGTTTCTTTCAAGAATGTTGAATCATACCCTATGTAACTTTTGACGAGGACTTTTCCCCCCACCCGCCACTCAGCATAATTCTCTTGAGAGCTCTCCAGGTTGCATGTGTGAACAGTCGATTCCTTTTTGCTGCGGAGTAGAGTTCCATGGCGTGAACGTGCGGTTTAAGCAGCACCCTTGAAAGGACACCGGGGCTGTCTCCAGGTTTGAGCTGTTGTGAATAAAGCTGCTGTGAATATTTGTGTACAGGTCATTGTGTGGACATGTGTTTGCATTTCTCTAGGATAAATGTTCAAGAATAACATTGCCAGGTGTATGGTAAGTGGGCGTTTAGCTTTGCGGGAAATTGCCAGAAAACTTTGCAGAGTGGCTTTGTCATTCTACGTTGTCACAGCGACATGTGAGTGATCTAGCTTCACCATATCCTTCCCAGCATTTGGTGTCATCACTGTTTTTTATTTGAGTCATTCTGATAGGTCTATAGGGATATTACCCCATTCTCGGAGTGGTTTTCATGTATGGTTTCCAACTGGCTAATGATTTTGAACATATTACACGTACTTATTTGCTATCTGCTTATCCAAGGTCTTTGGTGAAATTTTTGTCATTTGTTTTATTTCATTTCATTTTATATTAGAGAGTGCACATGAGTGGGGGAGAGGGGCAGAGGGAGAGGGACAGACAGAATTTCAAGCAGGCTCCACGCTCAGTGCAGAGCCACAGGGCTCCATCCCACGACCCTGAGACCATGACCTGAGCTGAAATCAAGAGTCAGACACTTAACTGACTGAGCTCCCCACGCACCCCTTTATGTCATTTTCTAATTGGGTTGTTTTATTGTTGAGTTTTAAGAGTTCTTTGCCTATTCGAGATACAAGTCTTTTGTCCAATACCTGGTTTACAAATATTTTCTCCCAGTCTGCAATTTTGTCTTTTGAAGGAAACAAGGCCTTTTGCGGAGCAAACATTTTTTAAAATTCTGGTGAGGTCCGGTTTATCAAATTTTTCTTTTATGAATTGTGATTGTGGGTCCTAAAGATTTTCTCCTGTTGTTTTCTAAAAGTTTAATAGGTTTACGTTTTACATTTAGGCTTGTGATACGTTTTGGGTTAATTTTTATATAAGTTGTGAGGTTTAGGTAGAGCTTTATTTTATTTTTGCCTGTGGATATCTAATTCTCCCAGTGTCGTTTGTCGAAAGGTTGTTCTTCCCATACTATACTGTTTTTACACCTCTTGTCAAAAATCAGTTGGGACAACTCAGAAGTTCTTCAATGGGTGAATAGGGTTTTTTTTGTTTTTTTTTTTTAAGTTCATTTATTTAAAGAGAGAGAGAGTGTGTGTGTGCATTGGGGAGGGGCAGAGAGAGAAAGGGAGAGAGAGAAAATCCCAAGTTGGCCCTGGGGCTCGATCTCACAAACTGTTGAGATCGTGACCTGAGCCGAAATCATGGACTGCATCAATATTGATCTCCTGGTTGCCATTCTGTACTGTATTTATGCAAGAGGTTACCATTGGGCAAATTGGGTGAAGGGTATACGGGATTCTTGTGTAATTTTTGTTTTAGCTGCAATGTGAATCTATAGTTATCTGAAAATAAAAGGGTAAAAGCATAATACATATTATCTCTATTCCTCAGGCAAAAGCAAAAACAAAACTCAGCCAGACATATTTGTGTGAGTGTATTTCTAGATTTTTCTATATCGGTCCACTGGTCTGTGTGTATATGCGTCTGGCAATAGTTCACTACCTTGATTACTATAGCCATATAGTAAGTCTTAACAGCCAGCACAGTGATTTCTTACTTTATTATTTGTTCTTCTAAAAATTGTTTTAGTTATTCCGTGTCCTTTGTCTTTCCACATAGATCTTATAATGAGCTTGTCTATATTTACAAAAATCTTTTCTGAGAGTTTCGTAAGAATTGTGTTAAATCTATAGATCAATTTGTAGAGAATTGACATCTTTACTCTGGTTGAGTCTTTGAATCCATGAATAGAGTCTGTCTGTCTGTTTATTAAATCTTCGATTTCTCTCAGCTGGTTTTGTAGTTTTCAGCATACAAATCCTGTATGGGTTTTATCAGATTTACCTCTAAGTATTTCAGTTTTTCTTTTTTTTTTTTTTTTTTTTTTATTTATTTTTGGGACAGAGAGAGACAGAGCATGAACGGGGGAGGGGCAGAGAGAGAGGGAGACACAGAATCAGAAACAGGCTCCAGGCTCCAAGCCGTCAGCACAGAGCCCGACGCGGGGCTCGAACTCACGGACCGCGAGATCGTGACCTGGCTGAAGTCGGCCGCTTAACCGACTGCGCCACCCAGGCGCCCCAGTATTTCAGTTTTTCTGAGCAGTTGTCAGTAGTTTCGTATTTTTAATGTCTGTATCTACCTGTTCGTTGTTAGCATATAAAAATGTGATTAGTTTTTGTAGTTTGTACCCTGTAACTTGGCTCACTCATCAGTTGCAGGGGATTGTTTTCTCGTTTTTTTTTTTTTTTTTTAAATGTTTTATTTACTTTTGAGACAGAGAGAGACAGAACATGAACAGGGGAGGGTCAGCAAGAGGGAGACACAGAATCTGAAACAGGCTCCAGGCTCCGAGCCGTCAGCACAGAGCCTGACGCGGGGCTTGAACTCACGGACCGTGAGATCGTGACCTGAGCCGAAGTCGGCTGCTTAACCGACTGAGCCACCCAGGCGCCCCTCGTTGTTGTTTTTTAAGGAATTTTTTAAATCTTGGGGCGCCTGGATGGCTCAGTCGGTTGAGCGTCCGTGGATTCTGTGTCTCCCTCTCTCTGCTCCTCCCCCACTCATGCACATTCTCTCTCTCTCAGAAATAAAGAAACTTAAAAAAAAAATTTAAATCTGGATTCCTTGGGATTTTCTATAGAGACCATTGTATCATCTGAAAATAAATATGGTTTTGTTTCTTCTTCTTTCTTCCTTGTGTTCCAGCTACCTTCCTGTATACGCCGACATACAGGAGCCCTACGTGTACCTGCCAAACAGCCACGTGGAAGTCAGCAACCTGTACCTGGGTGTGCCCACCAAGGCAACCATTAGACTCATCAATGGCACACTCCTGCCCACCCGCTTCCGCTGGGGCAAGGTGAATGAGCCTGCACGGTCGGCACCAGAGGCCCATGCGGAGAGGGATGTTGCCCCCCAGCTGCTCCCCGGAAGAGAGGCTCTCCTCTCCCCCGTGGCCCTGTCCGTTGCCCAGAGTCTGTTGCTGCCATCAGAGGCAGCAGCCCTCTGGTCACCATCACCCTAGGTCTCCCGGGGCAGCTTGTTCAGCCCAGCAACTCCTGATAGGTGTGAGGTTCATCCAGGGTCGGGAAGGGGAGGGGAAAGGACCAGCGGATTACTCCCACCAGCGAGCACGCAGCCCCCCGGTCCCACTGCGGGCCCCCAGCCTGCCAGCCTCCAGCGCCGCGTGGATCCTGGGTCCGTGCCGGGAACCCCGCGGGTGACAACAGGCCTGTCCTCGTGTCTGCCAGCTGCTGGGGCACCAAGCAGACTTCTGCATGGCCAAGGTCTCCCCGAGACGTGGCACGCTGGGTCCCAGTGAGGAGCGCCAGCTCAGCCTGGAGTTCACTGCTCACACCCAGGTGAGTACGGTGGTGAGGGGGCCTGAGGCACTAGGAAGGCACCCCGCAACCGTATCTGTACTGGCGGGAGGTCTGCCTCAAGTCCCATTCCTGCCTCCCATAAGGCTGGGGTCCCCGTCCCCGTTAGGCCTGCTGTCTAGGGATACGAGGTCAGGAAGCCCGGAGCAGGCCTGAGTGTGCCGAAACCCACTGGCCACGTCTGGCCTTTGGCTCCAGCTTACCCCTCCCCTCCTCTGCAGCCGCGGGTGGGCCCGGCTTTCCAATTTGCCCGGATGATCCCGAGGCTCGCTGGTGGCCACCTTGTCCCAGGAAGGGCACAGCTGCTCCCCAGCTCGGCCCACAGGAAGGCCATCGGGGCTGGCTGCTGGCTGTTTGCAGTTCTGGTGGGGAAAGAGACTCCGTCTCATTTCCTCCCTGGCAAATGTGGACAGAGTAGACTTTCTTCCTCAGCTGCATCTGAGCTCCAGGGTGACGGGCAGATGGGCTCAGGCACAGAGCAGACCCGACGCGGGCTGGGCTTGATTTCTGTCGTAGCAGCTTCATCGGAATGAGCGTGTGGCTTCTCCAGAGGCCCACTTTGAGGGGGTCCCCGTCCGCGTGGGCATGGCCAGAAATTTGGAGCAGACTGAGCCAGGAGCCCTGAGGAAGGGCCCAGGGCGTGGGATGGCGGGCTAGGCCAGTGACGGTGGCTCACCGGAGGGAGGGACTGGGGAGCCCTTCCAGAGAGATGGGACGGGACAGAGGTCAAGATTTTGTGCTGAGCGCCCCACAACAACCACCTGTGCGAGGGAGGACCGTCTCAGGCTGCCCTGGGACTTACCTGTAGTGATGTGCCCCCCGGTGGGCTCTCTTACAGGACGAGCTGAGCCATCTGGCCCTCCCTTGTACCGTGTCGGGCATGAAGGAGCCAGTGGTCCTGGGCATTTCTGGGAAACCCCAGGGACTGCAAGTGGCTATTGCCATCTCTGCGGAGGGCTCTGACGGCAGGTGAGCCCAGGGCTGGGGCCGGGGCCCGAGGGCTGAGCGACCGTACGAAGGACTGGCCTAGCAGTGGTGCCACGGTGGCACCGGCCTACTCCCGGCTGATTCCTGCAGCCGAGAAAGGGCCACGGTGTCACTGAGGCCCCTCACGACCTCTGTGGGAACAGGTCTCCCTACCCAAACCCTGCCCTCTGTGCAGTCTTTGCCCACACACTTGGAGGCGCGACGCCCAGGCGGGTAGGAGACGCAGGGGACGGGGCTGTCGGCAGCTACGAGGCCCAGCAACCGGGAGACGGGCCCGTCGCCCCGGGGCAGGGAGAGTTTATGGAGCCGAGGCCCCTGTTGGCACATGTCTTGGGGTGGCAGCTCACCGGGGAGGCAGCCCAAGGATGAAGCCTAGCACGTAGGCGGCTCTCGCGCTCCCGCCCAAGCGGGCTCACTGGGCAGGGCCAAGGGTGGCGTGTAACTTGGTGGCCCTGGGCACGGGGCAGCATTCCCAGCACAGAGCTGTGGCCGGACCACCTGCAGGAGCTCTGCCTCGACTTTGGCTCCACAGTGCCTCTGAGGACCCGCGTGAACCGCCAGCTCATCCTGACCAACCGCTCCCCGATACAGACGCCCTTCACCCTCAAGTTTGAGTACTTCGGGGGCCCCCCAAACGGCCCGAATCAGAAACCCAGCCTGTAAGTGTGGGGATTCACGTCCCAGGGAGGATGTGGCCAGGTGGGTTGGCCCCGTTGGGCACACGTGTGGCCTAAGTGGCCAGAGGCCGGTTGGTATGAGGAGAGAGAGAAGGTGTTTAGACACGGAGACACGGAGAGGAAGGGTTCCCACCGGCCCACCTCCCAGACTCTGGGGGGGCCTCCGGGAGAGGCCAGGGCTGTGGTGAGGTAGAGGGCTTCCGGTAGGTCAGGCAGCATGCAGGCCAGTGCATAAGGGAGAAGTTCACTGGCAGCGGAGGGAGCTGTGCAGGCAGAGACGTGGCAGTGAGGCCTTCTGCAAAGCTGTAACTGGAAATCAGCCCCCAGGGGGAGTAGTGACACCCAGAAATTGGCAGGTCCTGCCCCCCCCCCCCAGCGAACCCCTCACCGCTTAACCTCCTAAGTCAGGGGAGCCCAACATAAAAACCCCTGCCGTGGGTGGTGGGAGCCACTAGGGGTTTATGAGCCATTAACTTGCCCACTCCAGGAAAGTTAGTGCACACTCAATGCTGAACAGATGTCGGCAGGAAAGACTGGAAAGAGGGCCTTTTGCAGAAGGCCGGGCAAGAGAGGGGGGCCCTGGGCTGGGTCTGTATCGGGGATCACCAGGGCACAGAGCCTAGGGATAACAAGTCCCTCCTGAGTTTCTTAGAAGGCAATGCCTGGGCTGGAAGGTGGCCGGTAGCTGGGGTGCTTTGGGCGATAGGGGTGTGGCAGGCCCCGAGACCAGAGAGGGAGGTAAACAGACCTGACTTCTTCCCTGCGAGGAGCGGGCAGAGCCGCCTTCCTCCCCCCGTGCCCCTGGTGGGATGCTCGTCGCCCAGAGAGGTGGCTCGGCTCTGGGGAACAGGCCTGATGGCCTGATGCTGTTTCTGTGTCCCGTCTGGTAAAAGCCCCGACGTGCCCCCTGCCCTGCTGAAGACGTCGCGGATTCGAGAACGCTTGGCCAAGCGAGAGCAGCTGAGTAAGAACCCCGGGGCGGGCCAGAGCAGGGTTTCCTGGGGCCTTCTCAGGGGTGGGCTGCCTGCCGCAGGGAGAGGACCCTGGCCACAGACCCCATTCCAGTGTCTTTTCTAGCAAGACCTCTGAGATGGCCGTAGCCCTCCGTGCCCCCCTTTCAAATGAGGCCATCTTCTGGCTAGGGCAGATGGCCTGTGCACAGGGCCTGGTTTTGATTGGGACGGGTGGTGGCTCCGAAGGGAGGTTTCCCACTGGGGCCTGACCCCCAAGAGGTAAAGAAGGCCGTCTGCTGGATTCTGGGCTCCCAGGAGGGTCTGCTTAGCCAGACCAAGGAGAGCCTGTGGAGCGGCTTCTCTGGTACAGTGTTTCGTTAACTCCTGAGGGTTTGGACCTCATTCCTACCCTGGAGTCCTGAATCCCCATTCCTGGTTCTCGCCCAGATTTTATGGAAAGCCTGTTGTCTCATGGGAAAGGAGCTGCCTTCTTTCCCCACATTTCCCAGGGCACGCTGGGGGCCCACCAGCGGCTGCGCATCGACATCACGGGCTATGCAAACATGTGGGGCGAGTACTGGGACGACCTCATCTGCACGGTAAGGACAGATGTCCTGGGCCCGGCCTCACCTCCGAGCTCTGTCTCCTTCAACCCCTGGCCCTCAGCCTCTCAAATCTCTCCACGTTGTAAGACGGTGCCCACTGAGCTTGGGATAGGCATTCACCTCCGTACCTTCCGTACCTTTTCCTGTGGGGTCCCACGAGGCTGGGCCCACACGGAGGAGGGCAGAGGAGTCTGATGGGCCGCCTGCTTGGGCCAGGACGTGAGGCCTGGAGGGGCAGTGAGTGTGGAGAAGCCGTAACGGCCTCCCAAAGCCATATTGTCACCTAGCCCTTGGTGCATTCACTCACTCTCCCACTGGCCCTCCACTCACTCGTTCAGGGTGCCGCGGGTACCTGCTGTGCATGGGTTCTTGTGTGGTTCTCTGGACTGGAGGATACAGGGATAATTGAGAACGGATGACCCAACAGGCATTTCTTAGTTTAGTACGGAGGGGTGAGCTACGTACATTGTCTTATTTGGGGAGGGAAGGCCGTGAACAGAGGGAATGCGGAGCCAGGGAATGCCATGGCAGCAAGGGACAAGAGACAAAGGATTGGTGTGTGCTTGCAGGTGGGCGACCTGCCGCCAACAGTCATCCCGGTGCATATGGCGGTCGTGGGCTGCCCCATCAGCTCCCTGAGGACCACTTACTATACCACTGACCAGTTGCAGAAGGAGCCTGTCATCAGGTGACCCTCCCCCCTGCCCCCGGCCTCATCCTCTAACCCTTGAAACCCCCTGGCCTCCAACGTGGCTCCCCGTGCTGACTCGTGGCTCTCCAGCTGGCCCAAGGCCACTTGGTGCCACCCAGCAAGAAAGCCCCAGGACAGGGCTGCCCTGGAGGAGAGAGGCCTCCGGGCACGTGGCTGCTGTCTGCACATCGCAGAGGGCTTTGGAGGATAGAAGTAGCAAGTAGTCCGTGTGGCCTGAGGTCAGTGCCAGGCCTGCGGCCCCACCCCACAAGTTGGGATCTGCGCTGTCGGTAGATGGGGGGTGGGGGTGTGGGGCGGGTGCTACCAGGGCATCCAACAGCCCAGGTCCCAGCTCACCAGGCACCGCACGGGGAAGGACTCCAGCCCTGGGTCTTCGTGACTTCAGGATAAACCACTGCGGGCCTCCTCTCTGAAGCAGCCCTGCCTGCAAGGTGCATGCTGGTTATGGCTGCGCTGAACCCCGTCTCCTACCTCCAGGTTCGGCACCCAGGTCTCCGGAGGAGACACAGTCACCCGGGTCCTTCGTTTGAATAACTCCAGCCCCTGTGGTAAGAGACTCACGAGATAAACTGGGGCTCTATCTACTGGCTGTGCCATGCGGTGGGCAAGGCTGGGAGGGATGATGGGGCCAAGGGAAGCTGATGGCCTGTGACCAGGCCCAGGAATCCGGGTGGCCTGTGGTGACTGAGGAAGACCCCCCCCCCCCCCGCCCCCGGAGGGCCCAGCAGGGGAGCGACCAGCCAGCCCGGAGGATGTCAGCGACAGCTGCTTCCATGCTTGAGTGCAGGACTTGCCCTTGCCCAGCCGTGGGTCCCTCAGTGCGTGGGGCCTTAGGTGCTGTCCTCATCAGGCTCACTTTGCAAAAGGACAGACACTGGCAGGGGGACACCTTTTCTCATCCCTTTAGCCAGGAGTACTGAGCCACAGCTGGGTGCTGTACAAGTTGCTGGGGATCCAGAGGGAACAGACGGCAGAGTCTGCCGAGAGGCTCCCGTGCCGACGGGGGTGCAGACGGGACTGTGGGCTGCCCCCAGGTTGAGGGCATCGAGGGGACTGCTGGAGAATCGCATAGGGTGCAGGGCAGGCTCCCCCGTGGAAGGGCGTCCAGGCTACGTCCAGGAGGGAGGACGAGCCAGCTGGGCCCGAGGAAACGTGTGAGAAGGGGGAGCGTCTGGGCCACAGGAGGAGCTGTGGCAATCTGGAGGTGGAGGGATTAAGGCATCTTGAGGCTAGGCCACCCCACAGGCTGAGCCAGTGTCTCGAGGGGCAGGGCCAGGCCAGATCTGTCGTTAAGCTCCTTGGCAATTGTAAGGAATGTGTAGCAGGCGGGGGCACTGGCAGCCTGTGACCCTGCTCGGTGTGTCCACTAGGTCCGGGCAGTTAGGGGAGGGACATTGAATTTGCGCTTTAATCGGCTTTATTGTATTAAGATCTCCTGGCATCTCCGACTCTTGATCACAGGGTTGGAAGTTCGAGCCCCACGTTGGGTGGAGAGATTGCTTAAAACTAAAATCTTAAAAAAAAAAAAAGGAAAACCTCTTGGTGTTTCCAGCAGTTTCACTTCTTCGCTGCTGTGTCGTCAGATGCATTGAGAACTAATGTCCTCTGTGTGCTTCCCTGTCTTCACCCTTTATCGCTTTGAGATGTTTCTTTATAAACAACAGAGAGCTGAGCTTTTTAAAAGCCCAACCTGGCGTTATCTTTTAATAGGAAAAATCAATCTATATATTTCTCCCTTATTTTGTGATTCGTTTTGCTTTTTCTTTCTTGTGCTCTCTGTGACTTTGTTCTGTTTTCCTTTGGTTTAGTTTGGAATTTCTCTTCTACCTTCCTTCCTTTTGGTGGTTCCCTTCCCGGCCTCGGGGCTCATCACCATGCGCACATTTCTGTCTTTACTGAACTTCAGAGAATGGAGGTCACTGGGTGGCCTTGGTGAGAGGGATTTGGTAGGTGTGAGAGGCAGATGCCAAGGTAATAACTTGAAGAAACACGAGCTCGGGCACCTGGGCGTGCTCACCAGGTCTCCTGCAGGGCGGGCCGAGTCAGACGTGAGCTGGGGAGTGGCTGAGAGCAGAGGACGGTGGGCGACGGTGGATGGGGTCCTACAAGTGTGCTGTGCAGGCAGAGGTGGTCCTGGGAAGGTTGTCTGGCAGAGGGAAGCTTGTCCAAGACGGGGAGAACTGGCCTCGCCTACCTGCCGTTGAAGCAGGTGGGAGGTGGGAAAGGGGAGGGTGGGCAGGGCTGGCCCCGGAGAGGGGGTGGGCCGAGGCGGCGGGGGGAGGGAGGATGGCACAGATGCCCGCCGGTACACGGGCGTGTCGGGATGGGGTGCCAGGGCCGTGTGGACTTGGGGGCTCCGGGAGGTGAGCGGGGGCTGGCAGCCTGGTACCCGGGAGGCAGTGCAGGTGTCCGGGAGCAGGGAGGGCATGATAGTGGGGACCAGAGGCTCAGTTCAGTTCTCCAGGGTTAGGCTTTGGCAGGTGGGCAGAAGGATGGGGGTAAAGGGGGTGAGAATCCTGGCAAGGTGGTGGCACCCGGGCTAGCCTGGCTGGGGATGGAAGTGAGTGCGGCAGGAGGCGATGGATGGAAGGGAGAAGGTGGGGAGAGGGGCTGGAGGGCCTGGGGAAGCTGTGGGGAGAGCCCCAAATGCCTGGAGTGGCGCATTTGGATGTGAAGGCCTGCTCCCGCAAGGGGGTCGGGCTGGCAGAGCCAGCTGGATAGCCTGTGGACTTTTCTTGTGAAGTGGCACTAGGAAGGAGGCAAGCCCGCCGCCCCCCCCCACCCCCCCGCCCCTGAGTGCAGAAGAGGTAGCATCAGGGGTTGCGGGGAGGGGGTCCAGGGAAGATGCGTCCGCCCCTACCTCAGCCCTCACCACCACCCCCCCCCCCCCCACCCCCGTCCCAGATATCCGCCTGGACTGGGAGACCTACACTCCGGAAGACAGGGAGGACCGGCTGGTGGAGCTGCTGGTGTTTTATGGGCCACCCTTCCCGCTGCGGGACCAAGCTGGAAACGACCTCTTGTGCCCAGAGACCCCTGCAAGCAGCAGCTCCTTCTGGCCCCCAAGCTCCTCCGATGAGTCAGACTCCAGCCGTGAAGCTGCCCAGTCTGTGAGCAGGGGTGGGGGTGGAGGGGGCGGGGCCTGCGGGCCTTGAGCCCGCGCGAGCCCCAGGGACTCTCTGACCACAGGCCGAGGGCTGCTCCAGGGTCAGCGACAGGGCCTCACGGAAGATCGTCTCGGTCGTCCTGCGGAAGCACGACGGGGTGCCCTGTGGCCACCTGTACCGCGTCAGCCCCAAGCAGATGGTGAGGCGGGGGGGGGGGGGGGGGGGGGGGGGGGGGGGGGGGTGCGGCCCCGCAGAGGCCCCTCCTCCGGCCGGGGCGGTAGGAGGGCTGGGGCACTGAGGCCGCGGTCCGTGCAGGTGGTCCCCGCCGGCGGCAGCAGCAGCATCTCTGTGTCCTTCACGCCCATGCTGCTCGGCCCCGGTACCCGGCACAAAGTGGAGTGTGTCGGCTATGCCCTGGGCTTCATGAGCCTGGACGATGAGGTGAGCCCTCCTGGCCGGGTGGGGCCGCGGCCGCTGCCCGTCGCGGGGGGGGGGGGGGGGGCACGCTGCCCGTGACGGGTCTGGGGCTCGGTAGGTGGCAAGAGAGCTTCCCGGGAGGCGGCGGCGCCTGCAGGACTTCGCCGTGGGAGCCCTGAGACTGGACCTGTGCAGCTCTGTGAGGCCCGCACAGTGAGTTGGCTGGGCCTCCCTTCTGGGGAGCACCGCGCTCGCTCGGGAGCAAGGAGGTGGGGAGCGGGAGGGAGAAGCCAGCAGGTGAGCCCAGGCAGAGGCCGGCCGGGGCCGGGGGAGCCGAGAGGGGACAGCCCGGAGGCCCCTGGGGCCCAGCCATGCCCGCTGCCGGCAGGCTGAGCGTGGAGCCGGACTACGGCGGTGGCACGGAGTTCTGGCACCAGGCCAGCGACCTCATCCCCAAGCAGCCCTGTTCTGGGGTGAGTGTGCTGCCCCCCCCCCCGCCCCCCACAAATCTACCTGGACCTCAGATATCCCTGGAAATGCCTCCAGCCCAGAGCCATGGGCTCCAGAAGGGGAGAGAGACCTCCCTCGCATCCCCCACCTCTGTGGCCACCCAGGTGCTGAGCGAGCTGGTGACCACCCACCGTCTGAAGCTGACCAACACCACAGAAATCCCACAGTCCTTCCGGCTCCTGGTCTCCAGGCCCTTCTCTGTTGCTCGAGATGGGGCCAGCCGCAGCCGCAGAGCCCCTGGCCGGGTGCAGGGGTGTGACGAGGAGCCGGCCACGGCCGGCCAGCCGCTGGTGCTCCGCCCGAAGGAGAACATGCTGGTCAGTGGGCACCTTCCCCTCACGCACACACGCGTACACAACGCCCTCACACACGTGTGCGCAGACATTGGCATCCAGACACGGCACGCTCTCGTGTCATCCACTTCCAGAGCTGGAGGGAGCAGCCACGTTCTCCTCCGGTGTGCGCTTGGGCATAGGTGTGTTGAGGGCGGGCCATATGCTGTGCTAGGTGACAGACTACCCCAAGGACCTCATCACGGAGGGGAGCAGGGGAGCAGCTCTACAGAAGAAGGGCACCCTCACTCAGCATTTGCTTCCTTCTCCAGAGGAAAACTGAGGGGCAGCCCCAAACACAGCCCAGCCCGAGTCCGGTTCTACCAGAGCCGGCTGTCACCAAGTGGTTAAAGGTCCCTTTAAGATGCCTCAGGAGAGGGCGCCTGGGTGGCTCAGTTGATTAAGCGTCCAACTCTTGGTTTGGGCTCAGGTCCTGGTCTCAAGGTTCATGAGCGGGAGCCCCGGGGAAGGATCGGCACAGACAGCAAGGCTCCGACTTGGGATTCTCCCTCCCTCCCTCTCAAAATAAACATTTGACCTCAGCAGGTAGCACCACCCTCCACCCTGTGCCCAAGCAGAGCCTGGCGTCCTCCTTCCCAGCCCCTCTCTGACCCCCAGCCTCAGTCTCCAGGTCGTCCCACACCCACGTCTTGCTCTGGGACAATGATTTCCAAGCCGTGGCCTTTTGAAAGCTTGCTGGAGATAGAAGTTCACAGGCCCCACCTCCAGAGACCAGAAGGTCCAGGCTGAGGCCCAGGAAGCTACTTTTTTAACAAGTGCCTCAGTTGACTGTATGGAGCTAGTCCCAAAGAACCGGGGGAACCACGCATCCACCCGCCTTGGGCTAAGATTCACCTTGGCCTTGATTCACGTTCCCCTCAGCCCACCTCCTGATTCTGACATCCCCTGCTTACAAGCCGTCAGAGGCTCCTCTGTGTCCTCAGGATAAGGACACAGGCAGTGCTGGGCCAACAGGCCCACCCACAGCCCTGCTCACGCCAAGGGGTAAAGGGAGGTTTGCTGGCCGTATCCCTTCGGGGGCCTCAGCTCCTCGTACTAACGGGTGCCGGGCGCAGGGCAGGGTGCAGCGTCCGTGGGCCAAACACCCCAGACAGGGGCGCCGGGTGGAGGGAGGCACCCTGCCGGCCCCGTCCGGGCCGGCCTGCGGGCCGCATGTGGTCCGGGGCTGAGCTGGGGCCTACCGGGCCGCGGGGGCCGTGGGAGGAAGGAGGACCGATCGCCAGGTGGGGAAGCTGCCGCCCGCCTTCGGCAGCGCGAGGCGACGGCCTTGCTCACGTCTGCTCAGGTGAACGTGTCCTTCTCGCTGTCCCTGGAGCTGCTCTCCTATCAGAAGCTCCCGGCGGACCAGATGCTGCCCGGGGTGGACGTTCGGCGGCATGCCAACGGAGAGAAGGAGATGGTGTTCGCCCAGAACCTGCTCCTGGAGTACGCCGACCAGCCCGCTCAGGCGAGTCCCGGGCCTGCCCCCCGCGCGTGCCGAGGGGGGCAGCGGGCCAGACTGTCCCGGTGGGTCGGAGGAGGTGGGACCCCCCACGCGGCCCTCAGAAACGGGAGCGGCCCCGGCCCTTGCCCTGAGGGCCCGGGGTGCCCTGGAGGACGCCTTTCCCCGAGGACACACCCCGAGAAATACAGGTCTTCCTTCCTTCCCCATCTCGGCTCAGAACCAGGGGCCGTGCCGTGGGGTGGGACGCGGGGCTCCGGGCTGCAAGACGCAGGTGAGGACCGAGGAGGGATAGCCTGAGGGGCGGGTTCGAGAAAGGCCAGGAGGAAGAATCAGTCTAGCCAGGCGGGCCCTCCAGCGGGAGCCCAGGGGCAGGGGAGGTGAGCGCAGCAGCGCCTCGCCTGAGGGTGACGTGGGGGGACTGCCGGGAAGAGGGGAGATGGCCCAGAGCCCAGGAGGGGCAAAGGGCTGGGCCTCGGGGGCCCCCAGGGGATGGAGGAAGGCGGGGAGCAGGAAACCCAGGGCTTGATGGGGGCAGGGGGAGTGGGGTGGTGGGGAGAGCAGAGGGCGCCTTCCGGGCCCTTGACCTGCAGACACGCCCACCGGCCTGGGTTTTCCATGCCAAGCCAGCCCCCTGCACAGCTGCGCTGCTGCCTGGGGGCTCCTCAGAAGCTTCCGCACTCGTACCCCTGGCTCCGAGCCCGGCAGGAGTGGACGAGGGCCCCCACGTTACAGGCTCTGCTCTGTCCCCCTAGGTGGTGCCCCTGAAGGCCACGGTGGCCGTGCCCGAGCTGCAGCTCTCCACCAGCTGGGTGGACTTCGGGACCTGCTTTGTGAACCAGGCACGGGTCCGGGAGGTCTACCTCATGAACCTGAGTGGCTGTCGGAGCTACTGGGCCGTGCTGATGGGTAGGTTGTACATGCCCACGGTTTCCCCTGCAGGCTGGCACCACCTGGGAGTTCCTGCATTGGAAACTAGGCCGATTCCCAAATCCCAAGTGACCCCAGGGTTGCCCTGCCCTGTGGCACTGATGGGGACCTTCCCGGGGCGGCACATGGAGCTGCCTATGCTTCCTTTGGTGCAGGTCGGCAGGAGCCAGACGACGACCCTGGGGCCTTCAGGGTATCTCCAAGCAGTGGGCTGCTGGAAGCACGACTGGTCAACGCACCCCCAAATACCATCACCCTCCAAGTTTTCTTCACTGCCAGGTACCAGCCTCTCCCAGCCCTGCCCACAGGCTAGAGCCCCTGGCCGGGGCTCCCTTCCTAACCTCAGCACCTCCACTCCCCATAGGAGCAGTGAGCTGTACGAGTCCACGCTGGCGGTGGAAGGTGTGCTTGGTGAGGCGGCTTGCACCCTGCGGCTCCGAGGCCAAGGCTCTTATGACGAGAGATACATGTCACCCCACCAGCTCTGAGGCTCTGCCCTCAGCCCCCAGCTTCGGAAATAAAACATGACCCAGAGCCGGGAACAGATTTGCTGGGCAGACGTGCACGCTAATGGACCTCCAAGCAGCTCCTGGGATGGAAGGGACTCCCTTGCAGGGCAGGCCTCGCGTGCCCTCAGCACTAACGCAAAAGGCAGGAAGAATGAGTACTCAGCTAGGCAAGAGGCAACGCCACGAACGGCCAGAACTGGCCCTTGGGAAAAACCACAACCACCAAGATGAGAACGCATATTTACTGTCTGATGCATAGCTCACCCCCCAGGACTTACACGGTGGCCTGGGTAACCTGGCAGAGAGCAGCCCTCTACCTCGGCCACACCTACACTGCGTCACCAGCGCTCACGTTAGTCCCCGTGTCTTGCTCTGCCCGGTGCTGCGGCCACCCCCAGAGCAGAACTAAACGGTGCCTCTGGCCTGGGGCCTCACTCAGTTTCCAGGGTATTCAAAGACAGCAGCGGCTCCCATCCCGGTCCCGATGCACATGGACACCACCCCGTATGCCCTGTGGACACAAGGTGGATTGTGTTTGCTGGGTGAAGGCACCAGGGCAGAGGCCTCATCACCAAGCCCTCCCGGGTTCCCAGACTGCCCACCTAGGCCCGCGCACAGGGTGGCAGACCCTCGCTGCAGGCCCCGGCGCCCTTCCCCCTGGCCCTCAGGGCAGACCAGGGTCATGGCCCTCTAGCCTCAGCGTGTGGGGGCCTGTACGCTACCCCACCCTGCGCATCCACGTGACACCCCCATGGGGGTCAGCCTCACCTCTTCCCGCGGCGCTTTAGTTCGTTGAGGAGCGTGATGACCTGTCGAGCTCCAGTGCAGCCCAGTGGGTGACCCAAGGCCACCGCACCCCCCAGAGGGTTCACCTTCTCGGGGGGGAGTCCCAGCTTCTCCACACAGTAGACAGCCTGGAGGGAGGCAGAGCATCAGCTGTAGTTCCCTCCCCTCCCCCCACCGTGTGCCCACTCGCCCCAGCTCCACTAGCCAGGGCCCGGGCAGCCGTGGAAAAGAAAAGCTCACCTGGCTTGCGAAGGCCTCATTGATCTCAAAGATGTCCACGTCATTCACCGTCAGCCCTGCGGACAAGGGGAAAGACCTGAACTGACCCAGTGTCCCCCTGGGAGGACTCGTCTCCCCAGGCCCCCATCCCATCCAAGACCTAAAGGCAGCTTGGTGTGTCTGCCCCACACGGGCAGGTGGGTCCCGGCCGGGAAGGGGCTTGGGTAGGGATGCTGGCCTGCCCCACCTTCCCTCTGCACCAATCACGTGACCTACCCACCCCCAACAACAGCGAGAGAGAGGCAGGGGTCAGATCCAGATCCAGACTGTGAAGGAGGCGCCTTACCTGCTTTTTGCAAAGCTACAGGAATGGCACAGGCAGGTCCGATGCCCATGATGTCAGGTGGGACCCCAACCACTGCATAGGACCTCAGGACCCCAAGGATGGGAAGGCCCAACTCTTCTGCCTTGGATCTCCGGGCCAGCAGGAGGGCGGCTGCCCCATCACTCACCTGACTAGAGTTTCCTAGAGGCAAATCACAGGCGTTAGGACGCCTCAGGGCAGGGAGGAAGAGTTCCACCTGCACACCTCGCCTGGAGGCTCCAGGCATCCAGAGAACACCCTGCAAGGCCGCTGCCCCTCCTGTCCCTGCCCCCAGCCCGATCTCACCAGCCGTGGTAGAGCCGCCCTTCTTGAAGGCAGGCTTCAGTTTGGCCAGGCCCTCCATGGTGGTGTTGGGGCGGATACCCTCATCCTGGGCCACGGTGATGCTCCTCTCGGTCCCCTTGTCATCATGGACCGTGGTGGTCACAGGCACGATCTCAGCTCGGAAACAGCCCTTGCTCTGGGCTCTGGCGGCCCTGCCAGCACCATGGACAGCCAGGCTCAGGCTCCCTTGGGGTTCCCTTCCCTCCAGGGTCCCTCCCATTGCCTCCACCGCCCCTGCCCATCGGGGCAGGCACACAAGCTCAGGCTGCTAAATGCGAGGCCGTGTGGCCTCGGGTCGCGGGGAGCTCTGAGGGACCGCCTTGGGCCCCTCCACCCCAGCCTGGGCGCGGGAGGCCTTCTTGGCTGCCAGCCTCATACCTTCAGATCCCGGCCAATCCCAGTCCTGATGGGGAAGGGGACGTTTAGATGTGGTGGCTCCCCTTTGAGCCCGGCACCCAAGTGGGACTGAGCCTGCTGTCTGCCTCTGCCAAACTAGGGACAGAGCCCCAGGAGTATCTGTGCCAGGCTCTGCCACCTTGTCTGCCCGTCCTGGGAGCTCAATTTCATCTCCCCAGTTTCCATCTACTGAAAATGACACATACTAGCTACTTAGCACATCTTAGGATTTGAACAGTACAAAAGCACAAGGCGTTTTAGGGTCATCCTTGCAATCATATGCAAAATGTCAGTGCCTGGGGGTCTCCCCTGGGGAACATTCCACATTTCCCACCAAGTCTTCAAATGGCTACCTGACCCCAAGTGGCTAGGAACCACTGCCTCAGAGAAGCCCACTCCCTTCTCTTGCCATTCTGTCTGGGCATCTGGGGCTTGCCAACCTCAGCCTGCCCCTGCCCTGAGGCCCGAGCCCCTGGGGTTCTTCTGATGCTACCCGAGCTCCAGTAGTCCAGAAGCTGGCATGCCAGGGGCTCCAGCAGTGCAGGCCCCGCAATCCAGGCTATCCAGGGTACACGATTAGGTAGCTGCCGTGTCTAATCGCTAAGCCACAGACAGAGAAGAGTCCCGGCTCTTGTTACTCTCCTGAAGATTAGATGGGGCAACTGAAGCCCAGCCAGGGAGACGAGACTCAGGCTGAGCAGACAGTAATAGGACGTGGAAGTGCTACCAACACACAGTGGCCCTGCTCCCTGCCCGCCTCTCTTTCCTGGCAGGCGCTGGGCTTGGAAACCACTCACTGCCCAGCTGTAGCCTAAGGACAGCTCCACCTGAGGCCACTTAATCCGGCCTCAAAACTTCGCTCTGCAGCCCCGTAAACACCCCATCCCAAAGAGCACTCACTTTTGCTGGGAGGCCAGGGCAAAGGTATCCTGCTTCTCCCGTGAAATGCCAAACCGCTCGGCTACATTCTCTGAAGTTATCCTAAAATGGAACCAACACACCATGCGGTTGTGCCCAGCAGCTGGGGACCCAGGCTGGGCTGCAGGGCTGTGGTTGCAGGCCTGGGCCCCTGCAGCCGTAGGCAGCGGAGAGCAGGAGGGCCCGTCCCGCCACGGACACCGAACAACACTCAGGGTGGAGTGTGGGGGCACATCTGCTATGCCTCGAGGAAAGCTGCTCCAATCTGGGAAGATGAAGGCTCCCAGGGTCCTCCGGGAAGGCCACGCCCAGGCTTTCTGCTCACAGTGGTCAGAGCCCGCCCTCATCCTGGGAGCCCAGAGCCACAGCTAGGCCTTCTAACCTGGGCTTCTGGCTTTCCAGGCCTCCCCGTGAAATAGGGTCACCAGATGTGGAGGAAGCCAGGGCACTGCCCTCCCCGAGCCTCAAATCCAGGGGAGCCAGGACTCCCTGCTTACGGACCCAGGGGACGGCCCAGAGGCTCGATGACATTAGCGGTAGAGCTAAGGTGCCACGCCAATGCAAGGCGCTTGTAACACTGCATCTGAGAGGGCCCAAGCCCCCTCACAGTGTGCTCCAACTCAAAGCTTCCCACTGCGAGTGTCTAAGCCTCCAAGGCTTTGGCATACAGCTGCCATCGTCCCTCGTGCAACTGGCCCCTCAGGGTGGGAAGGACAGGCTGGGCCGTGACTGGAGACCCAGAAGCACGGAGGACCTGGAGGCCCCAGGAAAGGGAAGTCAGGGGCAAGTCCCACCCCCATGTCCCAGCGGAGCAGAACAGGCCCAGAGGCAGGAGGCCACAAGATGATCCAAGCCCCTGTGCCCCTGCTCCAGGTCAGGAAGGGAGCCGCGGGGACACACTCACCCCATAGGAATCAGGCAATCTCTGGCCTTCTCCTTCTCCACCAAGCGTGAAGTGATATTTCCGGGGTTCCCTCTGTCAGCCAGGGACATGGACTCTACCCTGAGGAGGGAGCGGAGGAGGTGGACACTCTCCGGACTCGCCCAGGGTTAGCTGTGCATCTGGCGAGTGATGGGAAATAGCCAGGGAGCCCTGGGAAATCCAGCGGGCTGTGTGGGAACCCTGGGCAGGGCACTGGCCAGCAAGGCAGAGCTGGGGGTGCAGGGCTGCTGAGTCATTCCCACCCCAGGACAGAGTCTGCACAGTCCATGCTGCCAGACAGCACTATGCTTCCCTAACACAACTCTCCTGTAGCCAGCCGAATCAGCAGTTCCTAGGAGAACGGCCTAGTGCTAGCCACAGTAGGGGGAGAGCCCAGGGCCAGAAGTCCAGGCCCTGCCCTCAGGCACCAAAGGTTCAGAGGGCAGAAGAGACAAATATTTAAAAAGCCAGAGACCAAAGAGCATCTGACCTGCATAGACCAGGAGGTGGTAATTGCTCACAGGAAGGCAAGATCTCAGAGAGGTCAAAAAGCCCATCAATGAGATGCAGGAACACAGGGCCTCAAGGGATGACACATAACTGGGTGCTTTCCATGTGCCCTGTGCTATTTTAAAATCTTTTCAGATATTAGAGCACTTTGACAGCATCAGTCCCATGACATACGTCCCAGAGTGTTAGCTGCTGTTATTACTCTACTTGATTTTATCAACTTCAACAGGACTGCGGTAGTTATCCCCATTTTAGAGATGAGGCCCAGAGAGGTGAGTAACTTGTCCGTAGTCACTCAGCAGAGATCCAGATTTAGAAATGTAGGTGTCTGGCCCCAGAGCCCACTCCCAACCAGGATGCCAGGAGCTACTGTTCATGATCAGCCTATGGGGGACAGTCTTGACCCAGACCCTCAATAGTCTGGAAACACAGTCTTTAACCCGCCTGGGGGCTCAGACACCCTCTAAAAAACTCATGAGGGCTCCTGCCAAGTTACCCACACCTTTCCGTCCTCCAGTAAGATAGAGGAACATGAGAGAAATCAAAGGGCAGAGTGGCAGTGGCCCTTGCCTGGCCAAAGGCCCCACAGTGTGGCCTGTGGCTTTATTTACAAGTGGATAGGACAGAGCAACCCAGCACCACGCAGTACAGCCTCAAGGAGGCCCGACAGTGCTCCAATCAAGAAATGCTACAAAGGGGGCGCCTGGGTGGCTCAGTCAGTTGAGCATCCGACTTTGGCTCAGGTCATGATCTCACAGTCTGTGAGTTCAAGCCCCGCGTCGGGCTCTGTGTTGACAGCTCAGAGCCTGGAGCCTGCTTCCGATTCTGTGTCTCCCTCTCTCTCTCTCTGCCCCTCCCCCGCTCATGCTCTGTCTCTGTCTCTCTGTCTCTCTCTCAAAAATAAATAAACATTAAAAAAATAAAAATTAAAAAAATGCTACAGAGAAGAAACGAAAGGCAGAGAGTGTGTCAAAACCCTGGGGCTGCTCGCGTCCCAGAGCCTGCCCTCCCAACACAAGACACTCCTCCCGCTCTGGGCCCGAGGGCCCTTCCCCTCCGGGAGGCACTGCCTGTTGCACCTCCAGGGGCTCCATGTGCCACGGCTGAAGAAGACAGCCACAGCTGACCGTGCCCTCAGAGCCCAGGAGGCAGCTGCAAGTTTCCGCCTTGGTACCAAAGAGGGAGACCAGGGGACTGACAGCCTAAAGAAACGGACAGACTAGGTATACAACAGGCAATTGTCCCTGGCTTTAGGAAACCAAAACTGCAATGCTTCTCTCAACAGCATCATAAATGAGAAAGGGGCCAGAGAAGGAAACCCAAGTTCTAGGTTTTTTCAAAATACTTGCATTTTCCAGCCTGACAGATTTCCAAGAAAGCAAGCTCTTAAAAGCCAATTAATTCCCTTTCCCCACTAGTGCTAAGAGGTATGCATGATTCCCGAGCACCCAGAGCTTGGGGCTACTTCTAAGCTGAATTTGTGGGAACCTACTCTCAGCCAGCTGCCTTAAAGGGGTAGGGGGAAATCCTGTAATCCTAGCCTCTGAGAACTCAAGAGATGCAAATTAGTTTTACTGTTAGAAATTGGTCAGTAAGCTCTGGCAGAAAGAAATTCTTACCCACAAGCCATGCCAATGTCATAAGACCCATTTCTGATGCCACCTGCAACAAAAGCATTTCATAAACATCCTTTATCAGAGTCCATCTGTTCTGGGAACAGAGGAGCCTCTTCCCCACCTGGTCTCTAAGTGGGACTCAGCCCGAGCCTCAGATTTGGAAGACTCAAGCATCCAGAAAAGGCCGGGTACAGTGGCAAAGGGTTATCCTTCACTGTGTGGTCAGAGAAAGCCCTCTCAGAAATCCGTATTGCTTGCCCAGCAGACAGTGATCTTGCCGACCCAAACCCGTGGAGCTAGGACCAAGGCCAGGCTATAGCAGTGGGCACCCACCCTGTCACAACTTACCAGCTATGTTGGCCACTGCCTGGAGCCCAGACGAACACTGTCTATTGACAGTGGACAAAGGCACAGTCTCTGGGATGTCACTGAAACAGAAAGTGAGACCACAATCAGCACCCTCTCCTCTGCCAGGCTCTCATGGAAAGCAGGTCTATGCTCCTGGTCAATAGCACTGCCCCATCAAGGGGTGCAAAAACCAGGGGAACAAACCAGCAGCCCTATCCCCACTGCAGGCCAGACCCATACTGAGCACACCCCATCTCTGCAGGCACTTGCTCTCCAGGGCCCCATAGTACATGCCCTTTCCCCGTGATTCTCCTCAACCAAGGTCAAAACCAGCCCAAGGTCAAGGAAAGCTGGTTGGGCCACTGGGAGCCTTCTTTCTTTCCCTTTGAAAATTAAAAAAGGAAAATTATACATCTGTTTCCTCCAAAACAACAGAGAAGGGGATCTATTGCTGGGACAAAGAACCAAAGCAAAAAAAAAAAAAAAAAAAAAAAAAAGTCTCAAGTATGAAGTCAGAAACCATCAGCCTTACTAGTACCCATATGGCTAACCCTTTATGTTCCGATTCTCTCTGGAAGGCCTGTTCCCAGCTGGACAAAGAACGCTCGATGGGTACCAAGTGTTGTAATATGCCCTATTGGGGTGTGTTCCCCGAGGCTCCTACACTGGTCCCAGTCCTAGAAGCTGGTGGGGCTGCCCCTCCTGAAGTATCCTGCCCTCGCCAAGGGTACAAAGCCCCGTGGAAATCCTCAGGCCCTCTTTAGACCCATGAACCCTGAACCTCAGTGGGTGAAAGTGCTCCGTGATGCTGGTGTGCAGCCAGTGTTGGTAACCCCTGAGCCAGGCCAGGCTCTGCTGACTCAGAGAGGTAGCCTCCAAGCCCATGCAGCCTGTTTAGGCCTTCCCAGGTCTCCTGACTCCTTACTACCTAGTCACCACCTCTTCCCCCCAGCCACCAAGTGTTCAGTAAATACCTACTCCATACAAGGCACCATGTGAGGGAGGGTTATTTCTTCTCCAGGTAGCTGGGTGTGCAAAGTTAAGTGGTTCTTTTTTTTTTTTTTTTTTTTTTATTTTGAGATGGGGCGGGGGGGCCGAGTGGGGGAGGGCAGAGAAAGAGAGGGTGAGAGAAAGAATCCCAAGTAGGCTCCAGACTCTCAGCACGGAGCCCAATTCGGGGCATGAACTGAGATCATGACCTGAGCTGAAATCAAGAGTTGGACACTTAACTAACTCAGCCACCAGGTGCCCCAAAATTAAGTGGTTTTTAAATCCACACATTAAAATAATTTAAGCACTCCTCTCCTGTCTTAGGACAGCGAGTGGTGAAGGGCAAGTTCAACCAGGGCCCCTCCTGGAAGACCCCTTGCCCCAGGGTTCTGCCATGTCCCCAAGTCTCTGATGTGCTGTGCCCTGGGAGGTCCCAGCCTGCTCAACTAGCTTTAAAAAGCTCAAAGTCACTTTTCAGTGTGCTGAAGGGTAACCTTCCTGGTTAGCTACCTGCCAAAACAGGACAGAACCCACACTTAAAAAAGGCAGAGCAACAAGCTAACTTTGTCTAGATCATCACGGCACAGATAACTTTTTCTCTATTCCCCAAGGCCCTGTTTGTCCTGGCTCAGAGCCAGTAATGTACCCTTCACTCAAAGTAAGGGAGGGGCACCTAGCTGGCTCAGTAGGTACAGCATGCAACTCTCGGTCTTGGGGTAGTAAGTTTGAGCCCCACGTTGAGTGTAGACATCACTTAAAAAAAAAAAAAGTGCCAAAGTAGGGGAAAGGTAGTGTCCACAAGAACAGGGTGCCAAGGACTCAGATTGCATCCAGGCCTGGTGTCCAACCTGACCCTCTTCCACTCATAGGCTGAGTCCCCTGGGGCCCGAGCCTACTCGAGAGTCAAAATAACCCACAGCTAGAACTAGAAAAGTTTACCTCAGAAACTGGGCAATTCGGGCCATGATTGCTCCGGCCCCCGGCTGAAGCACATTTCCTGTGGACAACAAACCTTTATTCAGATAGTGTTCTAGACAGGAAGGTACAGTTGTGACTACTAGAAAGGGGACATTCCAGATCTTTCTTCAGCAACACAAGCCCTCAGCAGTTCCCTTGAGGCCCTAGAATTTCAAGGAGCCAGTCATACAGCAGCTTGCTCTGACCATACAATTAAACCCCATCTCCGAGAGTCGCAAGGTCCCTTGCCCACGCACCCTGCTTTTCCAAATCAATGCACAGCGGGCTGGTTGCCTGCCTTTAAAGGAAACATGGAAAGAAGATTGCAAGGCGAAGATTGCAAGGCAAAACTTGCAGGCAAACGAACTGGTCTTGTCAGTTAGGAAAATGAATTTCTGAAAATGCCCACCTCCCTGAGTGTCCTCAGCCAAGCCGTGCAGGCATTTCCGAGGTGGAACAGTGATTCCCCACTTAGGGGTGGCACCTACTTGATGGGAGCCTGGCCGTGTTCTGGTGTTTCCAGGCTAGAGGAGTAGGGGTGGAGGGAAAGGGTCGGAAAGTCAAGAGACCCTGGATTCGGGTGCAATCTCTGCCGAAAATTTCCCAGGACTTAGTTTCTCCATCTGTGAGGGGCTGAACTACATGGTATTTGATGGTCCCTGTGTTCTGTGGTGGCACAGACAGGATGGGTAGTGAACCCTAGCCTTTGGTCTCCTATGGTGTCCGGTGTCCGCAAATCCCTGTGACAAGTGCTTGGGTGTTAGAATGTCATTGAGATCGCTGCTTTCCAACTAACTCCACAGGCAGAACTTGCTTGGGGTAGGGGTGGGGCCGAACGTGCCCGGAGGCGGTAGCCCTAAAGGAACAATTAAATTCGAATGCAAGGAGCCCCTGGTCATTTCTCTCAGTGAAAGCACCTGGAAAGTGCCTGGAGGGTGAGGAGGTGTTTGAGAAGGGCTTTGGCCGGATGGGAGGGCGAGGAGGACCGAGCCCAGGGCCTGGGCAGTGTGCTCACCCACGCAGATGTCCCCCAGCTGGGCAGGGCTCAGCTTGACGTCTCGGAGAACCGCGGTCATGACGGCAGAGAGAAGCTCGTCGGGGGTGGTGTCCTGCAGCGGGAAGCGCGGCCACCGTGGTCTCCCGCCGGCGATGCACGGGGTTCCCGGGACCCCCGCTCCCCCATCCCACCCGAGGGACACAGCGGTCACAGCTCGGGCGCAGAGCCACCCCCGCGCCAGACCCCAGACCGCTCTGGCCCGCGGTCTCCCACCCGGCGCCCGGCCCAGGGGCCTCACCTTGAAGCCGCCGCGGCCCCCTCGGCCAATGGCGGTGCGCCGCCCGTGCACTACCACCACGTCGTCGGCCGACACCGGCTGAGCGCCGCTCCAGCACGGCGCGGCCTGCGGCGCCGGCTCCCAACCCGAACCGGGCCTGCCCGTCAGGTGCCCGAGCACTACCTGCAACCTACGCATCGCGCAACTCTGTGGGATAGACCTCCAACCTGCGGGTACAGCGCAGGAGCTAACAGCCCGCCCGCGGCGCAGGCGCAGAGCCGCACTCTACCCCGGCCCCTTAACACGGCCCACAGCCCCGCCCCCAAGGCCCCGCCTATCGCTTGTCTCAGCCAACCAGAGGGCTGTGTGCCTGAGGTCCCGCCCCCGCTTCCAACCAAAGCAGCTAAAGCGGAGCTCTCGGTTTACGCCGAGAGTCTTTCTACTCAAAGCCCCGCCTGCGGTGGCCTAAGGCGGCCAACCAGGAGGTGGACACTTCCGAAGCCCCGCCCAGAATTGCGGGCCGGAAACCTTTCTACTCGTAGCACCGCCTACTGCCAAACCCGAGGAGAGACTCCCGGAGCACGTTCGGTACCTTGAAACAAACTCCGCCACTGCCGGGGCTCGCTTCCCCTAAAACTCTGCCCACGGCCTGCCACCAAACCGAAGAGTGGACCACCAAAGGCCCCGCCTACGGCTTCCGGTTTGGGAAGGAGGAGGCGGGGACTCAATTCTTTCCCCTTCCTGGTCTTCTCGACTGTCTCCTGAGTCCCAGTTCCGAAGCTGGGGGACTTAATTCCGAGACGCCCCAGAGCCCTACCCCGATGTAGTTGAGCTCTCCTGGGAAGTCTTTCGAGAACACTGAGGGAACTGGGGAGTCTGGTGCGGCAGGAGAACAGATTGTGTAAAGTGGCCGAGATGTAACAAGCTCTTAATCTAGAGAGAATACCTATCTTACCAATTTTGCAGTAATTTGGGTTTATTTAATTAATGCCCACCTCCTGCACTAGGCTGAGGTCTGCACCAAGGCAGGGAGGCACCCTGTATCCGGGATGCCTGCAACATGCTTGACACTTAGCAGGTGATCAATAAATACCTATTGAATTAAAGACCAAAGTTCCTTAGGTCAGGACTGTGTTTTCCAACTTCCCTCCCCCCAGAACCCTAGAGAGCAAGGCTGGTGCCCCCTTGACTCCCGTTGGTAAATGTGTTTCTCTAGACCCCAGAGAATAGCCCTGCGTTTGTCCCAGACACCAAAGGCCAGGGTGTTATCCTCAACCCCGGACGGTTTCCCACCTTTCAAAGGCAGGACCGTGGCATGCCTCAGGCTCCAGAAGGTAGCATACCCTTTCCCACCTCACCTCTGGGTGTACAGCTGGAGATTCCCCCACAATCCCAAGGCCTGGATGGTGCATTCCCGGGAGATCCAGGGACAGGGTTGGGGGGAAGGGCTCCTCCTTTGCCCCCTCCCCGCCATCCTCGAGGGCAGTAACATATGAACCCCGCAGATCCCCCAAAGGAAAGGATGTGATTCTATCAGATCCCAAAGGGCAAGGCCCCTATTTCCTACAACCCCCAGAGGAAGGTCGTGTCCCCCCTACTGCCCCCGGGCGCCCCGCCCTCCCGCCACCGCCCTAGACCCTGGAGGACAGGTCTGTGGGCCTCCACACCTCAAAAGGCAGGTCCCCCGGTTCCCATGTCCCCTGTCGCCCGAGACCCCGCGAGCAGAGATGGGGCACCCCCACCTCCACACAAGTGCTAGGGCTCCAGATTGAAGGGCAGGGCGGCGCTTCTCGGAAACAGAAACCCGCGGGGCGGGGCCGGGGGCGGGGGTGGCGGTAAAGGAAGGAGGAAGAGCGGACCGGCTGCGCGACTCGACAGCGCTGAGGCTCCGCGGTAGCCCGCCATGGCCGCCGGAGGCTCCCGCGCGGGGTCCGCGTCCCCCATCCCCTCGGCGTCCTCCCTGCCTCTAGCTGCCCTCAACGTGCGAGTGCGGCGCCGCCTGTCGCTGTTCCTGAACGTGCGGACGCAGGTGGCGGCCGACTGGACGGCGCTGGCTGAGGAGATGGGCTTCGAGTACTTGGAGATCCGGCAGCTGGAGGCGCATGCCGACCCCATGGGCAAGCTACTGGACGACTGGCAGGGACGCCCGGGAGCCTCGGTGGGCCGTCTGCTGGAGCTGCTCACCAAGCTGGGCCGCGATGACGTGCTGGTGGAACTGGGGCCCAGCATCGGTGAGGACACGCGTTCCCGGCCTCATACCTGGGGGGACGAGGGAGCTGACCTTCACCAGCCTCAGCATCCATTCTCCCCTGGAGAGGCCCCCTTTTTCTGCCTGGGGGCAGGGGAGGGGGGCTGGAGGCAGCCTGCAGAGGGGGTACCACCGTGTGGGACCAGTTCCCTCTTTCAACACTGGGATGACAGGAACTGGAGAAAGGAGGTGAAGGGTGGGAGAGGCAGACAACAGAGGGAAACATCTTAGGCAAATGTTTTCCTGTAGGGCCAGGACTCAGAATCGGGGTCCTCTGTGGGGGAGTCAGGACTACTTCAAGTACAGCAACGGGACAGGTGAGGGACTGAAAGCTGACAGTCACGGAAACCTCAGGTCCCAGGGAAATGCATCCCTTCCTGCCACTACCTGCCACATAATATAGACGGCTGCATCTTGCCTGGCTGGGGCCTCGTTTATATACCCACCACTGCGTCTCCTGAGCCGTTCTTGCATATCCCGTCCCTTGCTCACATCAGCCGTGGATCCTAGAAGAAGTAGACCTTGGGTTCAGGAGTCCTAGGAAGGAGGGCCAGGACAAAGGGACAGAAGGACACAAGCCTGGCCATGATGACTTCCCAGACGACCAGAACACCGTCCCTTCGGGATGGTCAGAGCCAGGTGGGAGCTCAACTTTTCAGAGCTGTTGGACTGTGCATGGCACCAGTGCGCTGGGAAAGCCCTGGAGCACAACATAGCTAAGGAAGTAGGGCCAGGGATGGATCCTGACTGTGGATAGAGGCATGGGACAAACCCAGGGAGCCTGCCACACCCTGTCTCTTCCCCACAGAGGAGGATTGCCAGAAGTATATTCTGAAACAGCAGCAGGAGGAGTCTGAGAAGCCCTTACAGGTGGCTGCTGTAGATAGCAGTGACCCACGGACATCAGAGCTGGCGGGCATCACCACGCTTGATGACCCCTTGGGTAAGGATCCAGTACTGCTCTGCCGAGCCAGGCGTGACAGGTGGACCATAGGACATTGTGTTAAGATCATCCTCACCTAGGAAATGGGAATAATGATCTTACCTCTGAGTTGGTGTGAGACTCTCATGAAATGATGTATCTGTCTTATGGTCAACCCAGGGCTTGGCCCAGGGTGGGAGGTGGAGGGGAGAGGCGCTCACCTTTCCTCTCCTGGGGAGAGCACTTTCTCTTAGTGTCATTTTGGGATTGGTGTAGGGTTCAGGACCGAGTCACCCAGGCTGGGGGTTCCTGGCGGGCTCCTCTTTTGCAGAGGTTTAACATCACCCTTGTGCTCTGCACCCAGGGCAAATGCCGGAGCGTTTTGATGCCTTCATCTGCTACTGCCCCAGCGATATCCAGTTTGTTCAGGAGATGATCCGGCAGCTGGAACAGACAGATTATCGGCTGAAGTTGTGTGTGTCTGATCGCGATGTCCTCCCTGGCACGTGTGTCTGGTCCATCGCCAGTGAGCTCATTGAGAAGAGGTTGGCTAAGAGGCCAGTGGGGTCAAGTGGGTGGGTACACAAAGGCCTGGCCAAGGGATCCAGATGCTGAGATTCTCCCAGTTGGACCCTGTCTAGGCTGACCACAGTGGACTCCTCCTGAGGCCATCCCCTGATGAACCAGGTTGGCACAGTGCCTGCAGCCTGCCCGCTCTCCCCTAGGTGCCGCCGGATGGTGGTGGTGGTCTCTGATGATTACCTGCAAAGCAAGGAATGTGACTTCCAGACTAAGTTTGCGCTCAGCCTCTCTCCCGGTAAGCTCAGCACTGCCTTTGCCACAGAGGAGGGGGTAGACGGGGCCCCGGGATGCCATCAGTCCCTCATCAAGGGCCACGGATGCAGCACCAAGGAACTCCTGTAGGTTTCCGCACACTTGAGTGTGTGTGCACATGAGTGCCCTCTGTGTGGGTGAATGGGTGCCACGGGTGCTTGATTGCGGGGAGGCCTGTTGTTAACGCCTGGGCTGGGGACGGATCCCACTAGCTGTGGAGGGAGGGCCTGGTGCCAGCTCTGAACCTCTTGGCTTGCAGGTGCCCATCAGAAGCGACTGATCCCCATCAAGTACAAGGCAATGAAGAAAGAGTTCCCCAGCATCCTGCGGTTCATCACTGTCTGCGACTACACCAACCCTTGCACCAAGTCCTGGTTCTGGACCCGCCTTGCCAAGGCCCTGTCCCTGCCCTGAAGATTGCCCCGGGCCCCTGGGCGTGTGTGCTTCTGCCCCTGCTTCCTCCTGCCGTAGGGGTAACCTGTGCCCCACTTGCTTCTCAGTTCCGGGAGATGCCAACTCCACAGAGACGCTGTACGTCCTGCACGGGACCAGTAACGTGTCCACGTGCTGGGCTATCGAGCCAGGACAGTGGAATCCAGGGCCAGCTGGGACTGAGAAGAGCTCCAGCAGAGCCAGCTCTGACCTGTCCACACGTCTTAGGCCTCGGTCTCTCCACCGGAGAACTAAGTAGGGTAGGGAGAACTGGTAGTAGCTGTGTTTGAATCACTGTCGAGGGAGCCCAGCCCTGGACAAAGGTGCGGCCCATGTGTGTTCCTTTTCTCTTTTTACCCCCTTCATTGAAACCAGACTCTGGCTGGGGCGCCTGGGTGGCGCAGTCGGTTAAGCGTCCGACTTCAGCCAGGTCACGATCTCGCGGTCCGTGAGTTCGAGCCCCGCGTCAGGCTCTGGGTCGATGGCTCGGAGCCTGGAGCCTGTTTCCGATTCTGTGTCTCCCTCTCTCTCTGCCCCTCCCCCGTTCATGCTCTGTCTCTCTCTGTCCCAAAAATAAAAAAAAAACGTTGAAAGAAACCAGACTCTGGAAAGAACCCAATATGCCAGCATCTGTGCCTGCAGGGCAGCACAGAACGAGAGAGAGAGAGAGAGAGAGAGAGCGAGCGAGCTGCTTGAACTCGCATAGCAAGTGAGCTGCAGACATAGGTGTTCTTCCCTCCCTACGGCATCTGTATGCTAGTTACCTTTGAGCTCTCCTCAGGGGAGAAAATGTCTTGGTCTCAGGTCTCTGTCCCAGGGCAAAGCCCAGGACCCTAAATCGAATAGAAAATGTGTCTTTTCTGCTCCGCACCCAGCCAGGCTGGGGCAAGGTACCTTTCCTCGGGGTCTTGGTGGGGGGACTGGAGGCCCCTCCCTGCATGATCTTGATGAAGCACCTAGCTGACCATGCACTTATCCTCACTTGGGGACGTTGGGGAATATTTTTTAAACAATTTCAAAAAAGTATCTTTCGTACCTGTTTTGTCTGCATTGTGAGAATTTCAGAGAGAGCTGAGATATGCCTGTGTTTGTCATTTCCCTTCTGTATCCTGGGTTTATAATAAAGAGTTCTCTACTTTTGGAAAAATAGTAGGTTTCACTTGTGTCTGGGAGATTGGAAGCAGTTGACCGGGGATAAAGCTCTCCTGGGCAAGAGAAATGGGCCCACTGGGTAGGTTCCAGTGGGTTTGTTTGGCAGGGGCTTCTCGAAGGCTGGGCCCCTGCTCACACGTCCCAGGCCTCACCGGGGCTGTGGCCTCAGTTCCAGACACCAGGGGCACTGCTCGCCTTCACCAAGCGTGGTTCTCCCTGGATTGTGCCACACTTTTAGGTCCTGGCCTGGCTCTTCTAGGCTCCAAGAGGGTCTGGAGAACTTCCACTCCAGCCCACAGATCTCTGGAGAACTCAGTTATCAGTAATGGTCCTTAAGCATATTTGTGTTAATCCTGAAGGTTTTGATCTATTTTTACTTTTATTATTATTTTTTTAAAGATTTTATTTTTAAGTAACCTCTCTACCCAATGCGGGACTTGAACTTACAACCCTGACCGCGATCAAGAGTTGCATGAGCTGGCCAGATGCCCTGCTTTTGATCTATTTTTAAATAGAATGTCACTTTTTTACTGTTCACTCAAGAAAGTTTGGAAAATATATTTAAAAAAAATTTTTTTTAACGTTTATTTATTTTAGAGACAAAGAGCACAAGCAGGGGAGGGCCAGAGAGAGAGGGAGACACAGAATCCGAAGCAGGCTCCAGGCTTGAGCTGTCAGCACAGAATCCGATGCGGGCTCGAACCCACAAACCATGAGATCACGACCTGAGCTGAAGTCGGACACTTAACCGATTGAGCCAACCAGGCGCCCCTGGAAAATACATTATTTTTAAAAATCTCTGATCATTCTAATCCGAGAGATAACTCTAGTGATCTTTTAGAGTGCCCCGACATTATCAGTGACCATAGCTTTTCTCTCAATGGTCTCCCTGTTGCCGTGTCCCAGTTCCTGAGCCTCCTGGATACTGGAGGCTCCCCGGCCTTGCCCCTGTGCCTTCAGGGACTCCTAGAAAGGCCCCATGTACTCAAGGCAGCCGTGAGATGGGACCTTCCTCTCCAGGGTCCCCCAGGGGGCAGACCCACAGGGTGGTCCTGGAAGAGCCCCTAGGATCTGCCCCGTGCTACCTATGGCTGGGGAATAGCCTTTGGATCGGCTCCTGGTCATGAGGTTGCAGGGGTCTCGGGGTAACACCAGTCACGTCATGGGAAAAGTCTGCATTCTCTCAGGCAGGCTGGTGGCCTGAATGTGCTCACTTCACTCCCACCTGATCCTCACACCTCTCGCACATTCTCTCCACCAATGCCCAGTTCTCCACCGGTGGGTTCCCAGACGCCAAGAAGGCTTCCTCTTCTCATTTTGGGTTTAGTCCTCTAGGAACCTTTGATAGAGAAATCCTCATTTTTCTTTAAAAAAATTTTTTGTAGGGGCTCCTGGGTGGCTCAGTCAGTTAAGGGTCCAACTTTGGCTTAGGTCATGATCTCGAGATTCATGAGTTGGAGCCCTGTGTCAGGCTCAGAGCCTGGAGTCTGCTTTGGATTCTGTGTCTCCCTCTCTCTCTCTCTCTCTCTCTGCCCCATCCAGACTCATGCTCTGTCTCTCAAAAATAAATATTTATAACATTTATTTATAAATATGTTTATTTTTGAGAGAGAGACAGAGAGAGAGCAAGGAAGAGACAGAGAGAGAGAGGGAGACAGAGGATCTGAAGTGGGCTCTGTGCTGAACAGCAAAGAGCCCGACACGGGGCTTGAACTCACACACCGTGAGATCATGATCTGAGTCAAAGACAGACACTTAACTGACTGAGCCACCCAGGCATCCCACCCCTCATTTTTCAATAGGGAAAATTCACGGCTGAAATGTTATGAAAGGCAAAAGCAGAAAATTCTGGAGGGCAGCAGCAAAGTTAAAATACAAAACTATAAGACTACATGACTATGAACCTGAATTCTGCCACAAGCAATGACAGGGGAAAAACAACAGGGAGAGGGGTTTCTGCCAGATTAGACAATAAGATATATATAATACTATGTGACTGTGCTGGATCCTGGTTCAAACAGGTCATGTGTAACAAGACATTATTGGGTCATAAACTGATAGAAGTTAATATCCAGCAGGAAAAAACCTCTTTGACCTCAGCCGCAATTTCTTACTCGGCACATCTCCAAAGGCAAGGGAATTAAAAGCAAAAGTGAACTATTGGGACCTCATCAAGATAAAAAGTTTCTGCACTGCAAAGGAAACAATCAAAACTAAAGGGCAACCGATGGAACGGGAAAAGATATTTGCAAATGACATATCAGATAAAGGGCTAGTATCCAAAATCTATAAAGAACTCACCAAACTCCACACCTGAAAAACAAATAATCCAGGGGAGAAATGGGCAGAAGACATGAGTAGACACTTTTTTAAAGAAGACATCCAGATGGCCAGCAGACACATGAAAAGATGCTCAACGTCACTCCTCATCAGGGAAATACAAATCAAAACCACACTCAGATACCACCTCACGCCAGTCAGAGTGGCTAAAATGAACAAATCAGGAGACTACAGATGCTAGAGAGGGTCAGAGAAACGGGAACCCTCTTGCACTGTTGGTGGGAACGCAAACTGGTGCAGCCGCTCTGGAAAACAGTGTGGAGGTTTCTCAAAAAATTAAAAATAGATCTACCCTATGACCCAGCAATAGCACTGCTAGGAATTTACCCAAGGGATACAGGAGTGCTGAGGCATAGGGGCACTTGTACCCCAATGTTTAGAGCAGCACTTTCAACAATAGCCAAATTATGGAAAGAGCCTAAATGTCCATCAACTGACAAATGGATAAAGAAGATGTGGTTTATATATACAATGGAATACTACTTGACAATGAGAAGGAATGAAATCTGCCAATTTCAGCAACGTGGATGGAACTGGAGGGTATTATGCTAAGTGAAATATGAAATAAGTCAGGCAGAGAAGGACAGATACCATATGTTTTCACTCATATGTGGATCCTGAGAAACTTAACAGAAGACCACGGGGGAGACCACAGTTACCCACCATAACACGAGGGTATTATGCTAAGTGAAATATGAAATAAGTCAGGCAGAGAAGGACAGATACCATATGTTTTCACTCATATGTGGATCCTGAGAAACTTAACAGAAGACCAAGGGGAGGAAAAAAAATTACAGAGAGGGAGGAAGGTAAACCATAAGAGACTCTTAAATACTGAGAACAAACTAAGCGTTGATGGGAGGTGGGGGGGGAGGGGAAAGTGGATGATGGGCATTGAGGAGGGCACCTGTTGGGATGAGCACTGGGTGTTGTATGGAAACGAATTTGACAATAAATTATATTTAATATAAAAAAATAATAATATCCAGAACTTCTACAACTCAACAAAAAAGAAATATAACACAATTTTAAAAATGGGCAAGGGACTTGAACAGACATTTTTCCAAAGGAAATATACAAATGATCGATAAAATACATGAAGAAATGTTCAACATCACTAATCATTAGGGAAATACAACTCAAAACCACAACAAGATACCATATCACACCCATTATGATGCCACTATCAATAAAACAATTCCAGAAAATAACAAGTGTTAGCAAAGATGTGGCAGACTCGGAACCCTGTGCACTGTTGGTGGGAATGTAACATGGTGCAGTTGCTGTGGAAAATGGTATGGCAATTTCTCAAAAACTTAAACACCAATATGCCCTGTGATCCAGCAACTCCACTTCTGAGTATATACCCAAAATAACTGAAAGCAGGGTCTTGAAGAGACCCCATAGTCATAGCAGTGTTATTCCCAATAGCCAAAACAGGTAAGCAACTCAAATATCCCTTGACAGATGAATGGATAAGCAGGATGTAGAATACATATAAAATGGAGATACTACTCATCCTTCAAAAAGAATGAAATTCTAACATGCTGCAATTATGCTAAGTGAAATAAGCCAGTTGCAAAAAGACAAATAGTGTATAATCCATTTACACAAGGTATCTAAATGGCCAAATTTATAGAGATAGAAAACAGAATGGTGGTTTCCAGGGTCTGAGGGGAGGAGAGAACGGAGAGTTGCTTAATGAGTGAGTACAAGTGGAGAGTTGCTTAATGAGTGAGTACAAGGTTTCAGTTTTGCACAAGGAAAAATGTTTCTGGAGCTCGACTGTATGACAACGCGAATGTACTTAACAGTATTGAACTGTATAAAAATGGTTAAGTGGATGGCTCAGTCGTTTAAGCTTATGACTCTTGATTTCAGCTCAGGTCATGATGTCACGGTTCCTGAGATCTAGCCCCGCGTCGGGCTCTGTGCTGACAGTGAGGATCCCGCTTGGGATTCTCTCCCTTGCTCTCTGCCCCTCCCCTGCTCGCTCTCTCTCTCTCAAAATAAATAAACATTTAAAAAATAAATAAAAATGGTTAAGGTGGTACATCTTATGTCATGTGTGTTTTACCACTAAAAACAAAGACATTGTCTTGGGACAATTGGGGAAATCTGGGTATTAGATGATGCCAAAAAATGATCACTATTTTTTTAAGATGTGATAATAGCATTACGGTTACATAAGAAAATGTCCAAATTTGTTAGAGTCCAAATTGGAAGTATATTGGCATGAAATAAATGATGTTTGGGATTTGTTTGTAAATAGTTAAGTAGGGGCGCCTGGGTGGCTCAGTTGGTCAAGTGTCCAACTTTGGCCCAGGTCGTGATCTCGCGGTTCATGAATTCAAGTCCCGCATCGAGCTCTCTATTGTCAGCACAGAGCCGGCTTTGGATCCTCTGTTCCTCTCTCTGCACTTCCAAACACTCATGAGCGCGCTCTCCTCTCTCTCTCTCTCTCTCTCTCTCTCAGATAATTATTTAAATTATTATTTAATAATAAGTAAATTGAAAAAAGTAGCAAAGTATATATAAAATAAATGTGACCACACAATAGTTATTAAATTAGTTCATTTTTTCTCCTTATTCTTGTGTGTTTAAAATTTTTGATAATTAGAAACTGTGTTGAGCTTAAAAGTACAAGCAGTATTACTACTCCACTTGGATAGATCTCTCTGCATCTCCCTAAGGTAGGTATTTTAAAACCATTAATTAGGAATGACTGAAACAAAAAAATAATCTTTTCTCATCTGGTTGGGGAAGTAGAAAGGAAGTTTGATCATTTATTTTTAGACATCTGAAAACCTCATCTCTGACAATTGATTTTTTTTTTAATTACTCATTTTGAGGCTTAAAAAAAGTATACCCTTGGTATACTTTCACTCAAAATACTTTCACTCAAAATACTTTATTTTAAGAGGGACTTTCTTTTTTTTCATTTTTATTTTTTAATGTTTATTATTTTTAGAGAGAGAGACAGACAGAGAGCAAGCAGGGGAGGGGCAGAGAAAGAGGGAGACACAGAATCTGAAACAGGCTCCACGCTCTGAGCTGTCAGCACAGAGCCCGATGCGGGGCTCAAACCCACGAACCGTGAGATCATGAGTTGAGCCGAAGTCGGATGCTCAACGGACGGAGCCACCCAGGTGCCCCTAAAAAGGACTTTCATGAACAGCATGGCATTTGAGTCAGAAGGGCCAGTGCCACTGACCCTGAACAAGGAGAGAAGAGTCAGGGCTCCTTAGTAGCCATGCCGAAAGCCTGCTTCATGGCAAGGGGGGCCCCTGGCTCTTCAGCCAAGCCAGGAAGACATGAACACACTTCTTTCCTTCAACAATGAAGGAACAGCCTCTTTGGAGCCTCTGGTTGACAGAAAATTCTGAGTTATGGGGCTGGGAAGTGGCAAGGGGTGGAAAACTGGAGAATGCCTGTTCAAACCAGGCTGGGATAATTTCAAATTCTAGAAGGTGAACTCAGACTCACAGAGCAAAACACATTGGGCCATTGTGCTGGTAGGTGGGTGGGTGAACTCACCATCAATTCAGGGACACTTTGTCCCCACTGGCTGCTGTATGCCAGATCATGCAGAATAAATGGTCTAAAAGGCCCTGGGGACTTCTGGTTCTGGGAAAATATGGAGTAAACACACATCTCCCTATTCCCTCTGTTAAGTACAGTTTAAAAAAAAACAACAAACCCTTGGACTTAACATATAAAACAAACATAAGGAGACTTTGAAAGGTGTAAAGAAGGCAGACAGGCTAAGGTACCCTGGGACCCACAGAATGACATGGTGGTGATTCCCAGGGTTTTCTCTTTGCATTATGTATTTCAGAGTGAGTATTGGAGAAGCCAGCAACCCAGAAACTAATTGGTACTGACAAAAAAAAAAAAAAAAAAGGAAGAAAGAAAAAGAAAGAAAGAAAGAAAGGAAGAAAGAAAGGAAGAAAGAAAGGGAAAGAAAAAAGGGCTTGCTCTTTCTAGCCAAAGGACTAGCAAGGGGCAGCGTAGCAGGAAAGAAAACTTTTAGAAAATAATCACTCTACTCCAGCCACAAAAACTGTACAAAAAGCTACACTACCACCTATACCCTCTCCGCCAAGCCAAATGGGGACCCTAGACTTCCACGCAGGGCAGTGTCAGAAGAGGCCAGCGAGAGTCAGATTTTCACCACGGCCGGCAGCAATGTGCCCCTCCTCCATGTGTGTGGAGGCCACAAGGGGAGCAGTATGGAGGCATCCTTCCCCCTCTAGCCAGGGTGGTATTAGCAGAGGCTCCGTGGGCAGTCTGAATTCCCATCCTGGCCCAGCAGTAACTGGGTACCCCTCACCAATTCCCACTTCTCAGGATGTCAACAGAGGCTGAGTAGGAAACCTGAACTTCAACCTCCATCTGACAGCATGGAGAAGACCTTTTTTTTTTTTTTTTTTTTTTTTTTTTAATAGTAGTCTCCATGTTCAGTGTGGGGCTTGAGCTCAAACCTTGAGATCAAGAGTCACATGCTCTACTAACTGAGCCAGCCAGGTGCCCCAGAGAAGGCCTTCTACAACAGGAGGTTTAAATAAGGTCCAGAGTCTCATAATACTCAAAATGTCTGGGACTGAAAATCATTCCTCATACAAGAACCAGGAAAATCTCAACTTGAGCAAGAAAAGACAGTCCAACTGATACTAACACCAACATGATACAGATGTTGAAATTACCTGACAAGGATTTTATTTTTTTTAATAATAAGGTTTACTCATTTATTATGAGAGAGAGAGAGAGAGAGAGAGAGAGAGAGAGAATGAATACACACAAGCAGGGGAGGGGCAGAGAGAGGGAGACACAGAAGCCAAAGCAGTCTCCAGGCTCTGACCTGTCAGCACAGAGCCCGATGACGGACTCAAGCTCACGAACCATGAGATCCTAACCTGAGCTAAAGTCGGATGCTTAACCAACTGAGCCACCCAGGGGCCCTTATGTGACAAGGATTTTAAAGCAGCCAGTATAAAAATGTTTCAGTGATCAATTACAAACACACTTCAAATAAACAAACAAACAAAAAGTTTTGGCAAAGAAATAAAAGAAATGAAGAAGAACCCAACTGGAATTTTAGAACTGAAAAAAAGTAACTGAAGTAAAAAGCTCACTGGATTAGTTCTATAGTAAAATGGAGAGGATGAAGGAAAGAATCAATGAACTTGAAGACAGAATAATAGAAATCACCCAATATGAATGACAGAGAATAGATTGAAAAAAATTAATAGAACCTCAGGAATTTGTGGGACTTTAAGAAAACATCTAATATTTGTGTCACTGGGATCCCAAAAGTAGAGGAGAAAGAAGGTAGAGCTTTAATGTTTATTTATTTTTGAGAGACAGAGAAACAGAGTGCGAGCGGGGGAGGGGCAGAGAGAGAGGGAGACAGAATTGGAAGCAGGCTCCAGGGTCTGAGCTGTCAGCACAGAGCCTGATGCAGGGCTCACACCCACAAATCGTGAGATCATGACCTGAGCCAAAGTTGGACGCTTAACCGACTGAGCCACCCAGGTGGCCCAAGAAGATGGAACTTTAAAAGTATTCAAATAAATATGGCTGGATATTTTCCAAATATGGCAAAAACCTGAACCTATAGATTCAAGAAGCTGATCAAATCCCAAACAAGATAACCCAAAGATATCCTTGCCGAGATACATCATACTCAAACTGCTGAAAACTAAAGACAAAGACAAAATCTTGAAAGTGGCCAGAGAGAAATGACACCTTCCCTATAAGGAGAAAAACAACCTGAATGACACCAGCTTTCTCACTGGAAGCCTCAGAGGTCAGAAGAAAGTGGCACCACATTTTCAAGTGCTGAAAGAAAAGAATTGTCAATGCAAAATCCTATATCCAGTGAAAATCAGGGAGGAAGAAGAAATGAAGACATTCTCAGACAAAGAAAAATGATGAGAATTTGTCAACAGCAGACCTAACCTCAAAAAATAGCTACGGGAAGTTTTTGAAAGAGAAAATAAATGATTAGGAAAAGAATCTTGGGACATCAGGAAGAAAGAACTAAAATGCAAAAACAAGTCAATAAAAATGTTTTCCTTCTCCTCTTGAGTGGCATCTGATAGTTTAGTGGTTGTGTGCCAGATAAATTAGGGGAGTTGATAAGTATGGTGACAATTTCTCCTTCAAGCAACTGCACAATGGAAAGGAGAAATGGAGTGACTGCTGGCCAGGAGGAGGGATTCTGTGACCCCTACAATTTCCTCTTTCCTCAGAAGAACAAAGCCCACCTGGCCCAGTCTAGGGTTCCCTCTCCCACACACTCATGCATTGTCTGATATGGTTCTCAGTTAATGCAGAGGAAATGTTTAAGACGATTACAAACAGGGGCAGGTAAAGGGACCTGAAGGGAAGAAAGTTTTGACACCTCACTGAAACTGGTAATGTGAACACAAGGAGAACTGAGATAAATTATGTACATACAACATTATACCGAGTACCTACTAAATATCTATACAAAGAAACACTCTCTATACATCAAAAATAAGTCAAAACGAACGTCTACTTACAATGACCAATGGAGAATAGATTAGATTAGTCCAGTGTTAGGGCTGCTGGTGGAAGGGGAATGGGTAGTCTATAAAGAGGGAGCCAAGGGAGATCTTAAAGGTAAAAGTTTTGTATCCTGATTGCAGTGGTGTTTACACAGATCTATACATGTGATAAAGTGGCAAAGAACTATACACACAAGTTGTACCAATGTCAAGTTCTTGGTTTGATATTGTATCTCAATTCCCTAAGATATATCCATTGGGGGAAATTGTAGAGAAGGCCCAAAAAACACCCTGTACTACTCTTACAACTTCCTGTGAATCTGTAATTATCTCAAGATAAAACAGTTTTTTAAAAATTTAACATAAAAAATTGGGGCACCTGGGTGGCTCAAGTCAGTTAAGCATCTGACTCTTGATTTTGGCTCAGGTCATGATTTCACAGTTCGTGAGATGGAGCCCCAAGTTGGGCTCCATGCTGACAGCACAGAGCCTGCTTGGGAGTCTCCCTCTCCCCTTCTTTCTGCTGCTCCCTGTGCACGTGTGTGCACGTGTGCTCTCTCTCTCTCAAAATAAATTAAGCAATGAAAAAAATTAACATAAAAATGAAGTAAAAAAACGTTTATGCAATGATTAAAGTTAATTTTCCAACTTGCTTATTCCCCCAGTCTCACTGAAATGTAATTCACATATAACACTATGTAAGTTTAAGGTATACAGCATAATGACTTTCCTTACATACAATGCAAATGATTACCACAGTAAGTTAACATTCATCATCCCATATAGATTTTAAAAAAGACCTTTTTACTTATGAAGAGAGCTCTTAAAATCCACTCTTTTTAACAAGTTTCAATATACTATAAAGCAGTGTTAACCATAGTCATTAGTCATTGAGTTATACATTATATCCCCCGTGCTTATTTATTTTATAACTGGAAGTCTCTACCTTTTGACCACCTTCATCCAATTCAACCCTCCCCCTCCCCACCTCCCACCTGTGGTTGCCACAAATCTGATCTCTATGAGCTTGGTTCTTTGTTTTGATTCCATATGTAAGTGAGATCATGCAGTATTTGTCTTTCTCTGCCTTACTTATTTTCATTTAGCATAATACCCTCTAGGATCATCCATGTCGTCTCAAATGGCAGGATTTATTGCTAAATGTTTCATTGTGTATATAGATACAACTTCTTTATCCATTCACACAACAGTGGGCACCTGGGTTGTTTCTATGCCTTGGTCATTATAAATAATGCTATGAACATGAAGGTGCGGATATCTCTTTGACACAGTGTTTTCATTTCCTTTGGATATATACGCAGAAGTGGAATTGCTTTCCAACTGGCCTATTGGAAATTTGCACTCTGCACTCTCACCAACAATGCACAAGGGGTCCCTTTTCTCCACATCCTCGCAGCCTTTATCTACTATCTTGTTTTTATTTATTTATTTTTATTATTTTTTTTTTAATTTTTTTTTTTAACGTTTATTTATTTTTCAGACAGAGAGAGACACAGCATGAACGGGGGAGGGGCAGAGAGAGAGGGAAACACAGAATCGGAAGCAGGCTCCAGGCTCTGAGCCATCAGCCCAGAGGCCGACGCGGGGCTCGAACCCACGGACCGTGAGATCGTGACCTGAGCCGAAGTCGGACGCTTAACCGACTGAGCCACCCAGGCGCCCCTACTATCTTGTTTTTAAAAAAGAATACTCCCCATTATAAAAATGATCACTGAAAATGTATGTTTATGCATATATTTCATATAAAAGTCTATGTATTTTCTTTTTTTTTTTTTTAATTTTTTTTTTTCAATGTTTTTTATTTATTTTTGGGACAGAGAGACACAGAGCATGAACGGGGGAGGGGCAGAGAGAGAGGGAGACACAGAATTGGAAACAGGCTCCAGGCTCCGAGCTGTCAGCACAGAGCCCGATGCGGGGCTCGAACTCACAGACGCGAGATCGTGACCTGGCTGAAGTCGGCCGCTTAACCGACTGCGCCACCCAGGCGCCCCAAGTCTATGTATTTTCAACTAGCGTTTTGTTTTGTATTGGGAAAATGAGCCAAATTATATTTTTGAGGATCTATTTATTATACAGGCCCTGGTCAAAAGGGGAATTCAAATATAAACTAAACAGGGCTCTGTCCTCAAGGAACTTACAGCCCAAAGAATCAAGGCACAAATGCAGGAAAACCCTAATAACTTAAGAGTTAGACGACACAGCCCTCCATAGCAGATACGCTGGCCAAAGACAGCATGTCCTACAAGTTCTGAAGGCAGGCTTCTGTGGGCCAGGTCTTGAAAAGGCCTCTCTGGAGGCAGATAACCTTGACGTGGGCTTTGAAAGGTGGAGCTGGTGGAGACAGAGATTCAAGCAGTAAGGGAATAACTTAGACAGATGGGGAAAGTGAGAGACACATTTGGGGGCCCGTGGACTGGTAGGACAAGACATTCTGGGTTCAGTAGGGAGTTCCTAGAAAGCAGACTGCAGCTGGGTGCATATGTCTGGGCAGGAAAGGGCTAAAAGGGAGTGCAGAGATCAGTTGAGTGGATGTGTGCAGGACAGATCGGGGAAGTTGATAAGCACAGTTGTAATTCCTGTAATTCAGACAACCGCGTAAACAAAAATGGGAAATGAAGTGACTGCTGGTTGGGGGGAGCAACTCTGGGATCCCCAGCATTTCCTCTTTCCTCGGGTCAAACCGTACCAGGCTCGTTCCAGTGTCCTCTATCCTAAGCACTCATGCATGAATTCAACCTGCAACCACATAACCCTGAGGTCCTGAGGGTGGACCAAGTCCAAGGACCCATGAGGTAAGTCTCATGTGGTCTCTGCTATATTTGGTTCTTCTGATTGAGTATTCATAAGTGAAAATGAATGTGTTTCAAGATCAACACCTTCATCCACTTCATTACCTCCTTCTAGGATAGCACTATCCAACAGAAACACATGTATTTTTTAATGCTCTAGTAACCATGTTAAAAAAGTAAAAAGAAACAGATGAAATTAATTTGCCCCACCCCAGACCTACTTCATCAGATTCTGCACTTTTAACAGGATCTCCAGATGATCCACAGATAGAAAAAAAATGGAAAAGTTCTGCCTCAACCATTAAAAGATGATACAGGGTATGTAGCATTTTGGCTATTCAATATCAACTTTTCCCTAGTCATCCAGGTTCCATGCCATGATTTCACCCAGTCCTAGCTCCAGAGATCTAAGCCAAGCAGCACTTCTCTTTGATCCTAAGCACTGCGGTTGGTTCAGGCATTTCATGTGACCCAATGAGAGTCAATGAGACCCAATGAATCCTTTGACAGATTCCACTACGTTTGAATGAAAAAGGCTGTGCATTCTGGAGCCATTTTGGAGCATGATGGGAGAGCCTGCCTGTATATGAAACCTGTGGATGGAGGAAAAACCAGACACTGATGACTTCATTTGAGCCCTTGCTTCAAGCCTTACAGCTTGACTTTGCAGGAACCAGTAAATTCCCTGTTTAACTTGTTTGGGTTGTGTGCTAGATAGGTCTCCTCCTCCCCTTCTCCTCCCCTTGTTCTCCACCAGGATCTGTGCCTCAGAGTATTGACCTTCAAAGATGACATCAGTAGGCTCCCTTTGTCCACTGGTTTTCTGTTGGCCAATGGGAGGCACCAGCAGGAGATCAGAGAGTAGGAAGAGATGGAAGTTGGGGTATTTATTCGCTTGCCTCCCTTCTTGAGAGCTTGCTGAGGGCTAACTTCCTATCAAAGGCTATAGCTACTTTCAGGTAGCTTTCTCCTTCACTTACCTTCTCTGGTCCCAGTAGTCCCCTGTCTCCTTGCTCCTTCATGGCCTAGGGCTGTTTTGCTCCCCAAGGTTGCCAATCCTGGACTACTGCACATTCTTTTTGGATTCCCTATTCCCTGACCATGACTCCGCAAAAACCTCCTTTATCAAACTCTCAAGTTATCCATTTTGAGTGTGCCACTTACTTCCTTTTGGGACCTGACTAGTACAATCATTGGTATTAGAAGTGGTTTTGAAATAAGATTCCATGGGGGGAAAAATGATTCCGTGGATAAAGAACATTTGGTATAGGGGCACCTGGGTGGCTCAGTCGGTTGAGCGCCAGACTTTGGCTCAGGTCATAATCTCACACTGTGTGAGTTCGAGCCCCGCGTCGGGCTCTGTGCCGAGCTCAGAGCCGGGAGCCTGCTTGGGATTCTGTGTCTCCCTCTCTCTCTGCCCCTCCCCTGCTCACGATCTGTCTCTCTCTGTCTCTCAATAATAAATAAATGTTTAAATAAATAAAAAATAAATAAACATTAAAAAAAGAAGAACATGTGGTATATAACAATGAACTATTACACAGACTTAAAAAAAAGAATGAGATCTTACTATTTGTGACAACATGGATGGACCTAGAGGGTACTACGCTAAGTAAGATAAGTCAGACAGACAAAGACAAATATGGTAAGATTTCACTTACATGTGGAATTTAAAAAGCAAAACATACAAACAAGCAAATAATAAACAAACCAAAAAACAGAAACAAGCTCATAAATGCAGAGAACAAACTGGTGGTTGCCAGAGGGGAGGTGGGTGGGGAGGATGGATGAAATAGATGAAAGGTATTAAAAGTATTAAGAGGCACAAAATTCCAGTTATAAAACAAATAAGTCATGGAGACGAAAAGTACAGCATGGGGAGTACAGTCAATAATACCGTAATAATACTGTATGGTGACAGATGGTAACCCTACTTACTGTGGTGAGCAGTGTGTAATGTATAGAATTGTTGAAAAAAAAAAATAGGATTCCAGAACTGAGATGCTCATGTATATGAGGAAGGCATGGATAACCTCCTTGTTGTGGCGAAATGGGACCCTGGCAGTCCATAACAGGCAGTGTCCTCACAAATAAGCACATTATCATGGCAGTGGCCTGGGATAAAGTGCAGGTGGAAAAGGATAAGGCCATGAGGAGGGCTGCCTGGGTGGCTCAGTCGGTTGAGCGTCTGACTCTTGATTTCAGCTCAGGTCATGATCCCAGAGTCATGGGATTGAGCCCCATGTCGAGCTCCAAGCTGAGCATGGAGCCTGCTTAAGATTCATTCTCTCTCTCTCTCTCTCTCTCTCTCTCTCTCTCTCTCTCTCTCTCTCTCTCCCCCTTTCCCCAGCTTGCGTGCTCTCGCTTTCTCTCTCTCTCTCTCTCAAAACAAAAAAGGTCAGTTAGTGGAGGAAAGGAAAGTGCAGGCTTCTTACAGAAGCAGCCAGAAGCGTTGCAGCACAGCCGGCTCTGGAGTGGCTCCAAAAGCCTGTAGAGGAGGGACATTCTCCGGTGAGCAGAACTCTACTGCAGATCTAGTTAATGCACAGATCTAACCTGACTTGGGGGTTAGCCTGGCCCACTGGTCAGGAATTTGGAAAGAACAAGATTAGAAGGCTGGGGACAAGGAGGTCGAAAGAAAGATGGACTTCTTGCGATCCACAAAGTATATTCATGTTCCATATAAATGCTCACCCAAGGGCATCTGTTGTAGATGAGACTCTCAGTAATCAGGACAAGATGACACAATCTGCGAACATCAGATGGCCTCTTCCTCAGATACTCTCTAGTGCTTGGTTAATAGATCCATTTGCAAAGTGGCCCACGGTGACGAAAGGAGACATTGATGGACTCAACAACACAGACTTGCTCTCACCAAGCTGATCTGGCCATTGCCAACACTGTCTTTGGGGGCGGCGGGTGCGTATTTTAACTAAAAATTCAAAAATGTGGATATAACTCTATGTGCATTATCTATTCCTTCAGAAAGGAGTTTTGATAGTTTGTGTCTTTCAAGAAATGCATCCATTTCATTTGTTAAATATATTGGCCTTAAGTTGTTCATAATATTCCTAAATTACCCTTTCAATATCTGTAAAAACTGTGATGTCATCTCTCTCATTCCTGATATTGGTAATTTGTGTTTTCTCTACTTTTTCCTGATTAGTCTACTAGTTTAACAACTGTATAGATTTTTTTCTCAAAGAATCAGTTTTTGGTTTCATGGCTTTTTCTCTCTCGTTTTTTGTTTAGTATTTCACTGAATTTCATTCTGGTTGTCATTTCTTTTCTTCTGTTCACCTTGAGTTCAAGTTTACTCTTTTCTTTATGTTTTCTTTTTTTTTTTAGAGAGGGGCACCTGGGTGGTTCAGTCAATTGAATGGAGTGGGGTGACCCTCCTCACTGTTACATCAAATGAACTTTGTATAAAGGAATTTTTGTGCTTCTCATCTCCGCAAACTTGGGCTCAGTGGGTTTGGAGGTCCTAGTGCCAAAGAGAAGGATGCTTCCACCGAGGAACACATTCACGTTTCCATTAAACTAGAAGAAACTGCCTCCTGACTGATACACATTGTGACAGAAATTGTCCTCCGAATCTAGCTTCCCTTCCTTTCCTTAGGAATAGAACTCCAGAATTTTCACTGGAGTTACTATGGCCACTGTGCCGAAGATCACAGATTAGATTATAATTCAGAAGACATTTATTCCTTTCTTTCTCTCCTCTCTTCATGAGAGTCTACTTTCTGCCCCACTGACGCTGAGCTCGGGTATGTGACTTATGTCGGCCGTTGGGATGTCAGCAGACAGGATCCAAGCAAAGGCGCTAAATGTGCTTGTGAAGTTGTCGGGCTCGACGTTCGTCTTGCCATTCCGATTCTGGAGAGGTAAGTACAGAAGTAAAAGGGTTCAGACCTGTGCCAGGTCACCAATCTTGCTCTACGGCAACCTTTGCCACGGAGCTTCTAACCTATGTACGTGACTTACCAAGGCCTAGGGATGCTGCCATTATCATGAAAGTCATTAGCATAAGGAGCACATGCCCTGGGTAGCTTGCTGGTGGCAAGAGGACCAGAGAAACATGGAACAGATCAGAACGCAAGCCGCAGCCTGGAGCCATGTCCGGCTGAATCCAACACAGACCAGCCAAACACCAGCTCCACTGTAGACATGTGAACAAGGAATAACTGCTCACACTGATATTTTGTGGTTGTTTGTTACAAAGCATTTTTGTGGCCACGGCTGAGACCCTAGGTGTGGCCATGTGACTATGTTTTGGGCATCAGGATGGAAGAGTAAGCTAGTGATGCAACTTTTAGTTCATGACCTTAATAGAAAGGTGTGTGCCCTCTACTTTGCCTGGACTTCATGCTGCAGGAATGCGGGTGTGGCGGCGGGAGCTAAGAGCTGCTTGTTAAGGATGGGAGACACAAGACGGGGCCGGGGCCTGGGACCTTAACACTATGGCGCTGACCTATCGTTGTGGGACTGCTTAAGGCTTTTATGTCAGAAAGAAACAAATTTTTATTTTGGTTATTGTCATAGCAAAAACAGTAGGCTATTATTATAGCCTAATGTAATTATAGCCTGATGTAGTTTGAGTTTTCTGTCACTAGCAACCAAGAGCTCCTGAGAAAATGGATTTGTTGCAAGCCCCCTGCAGTGTTCATCCAACCACAGTCCCATGATGTCTGCTGATGGGCCCCTCCTTGCTCTATTGTGGGTCCTGCCCACTCTGCTGTTGAACACTTGGCCCACGGTCTGCCTTGGATCACTACTGCTCCTGTCACAAAGGCCCCCTTCTCCTGCTTCACTGCTAGCTGTGACGGTGTATCTGGCTTGACTGAAGGGCTGACTATAACTGGACACTATAAATGCCTGCCCTATAGTTTAAAGCACAAGAAAAGTTAAAGCAGGGATGCATGTTTATTCATCCTGTGAGTTGGGGGTGCAAAGACAATGGAACTTCTTTGTTTTCTATAATCTTTCCCATAAGCCCCTGCTCTGCCAGGTGGGAAGGGGAGATTTAGATTTGCCAGTAGGTAATAGATGAGATTAGTTTGGTTCAAACAGTGTCTTTGGAGGTAACCTGGTCTCTTTTTTTTAATGTTTCTTTTTGAGAGAGAGAGAGAGAGAGAGAGAGAGAGAGAGAGCGCGCGCGCGCGCGAGTGGGGGAGGGGCAGAGAGGGAGAGAGAGGGAGACACAGAAACCGAAGCAGGTTCCAGGTGGTCAAAAGAGAACCGGATGCAGGGCTCGAACCCACGAACTGTGAGATCATGACCTGAGCCGTGAGATCATGACCTAAGCTAAAGTCAGTCACTTAATCGACTGAGCCACCCAGGCGCCCTTAACCTGGTCTCTCTTAAGTAAATGCTGTTTCTCTCTCCCCTTCCCCCCCACTTTTTCAGGTGGCATCTGGGAGTATGGGAAAGGAAAAGCACAAACATGACTTTGTGGCAGAAGGAAGGGGTTGCCTTGGATCCCTGTGAGCAGGTCCTTGCACTGTCCTCTGGTTCTGCCATGAACACTGGGTCTGATTCCTGAGTTCCTAGAATTACCTGCTGAGATGCAGTGGGCCTAGTCTGGTCTTGGGAGTGTGATGCCAGCACACAGAGCTAAAGTCCACGGTCCCAACCATTCGCCTTCTGCCACAAAGTCCTACCTGTGCAGCCTTTTCATTCCCACTCTCTGTGCAAGCCTCTACGACACTTCCTCATGCCTTCATAGGGCACACGGAAGCTTTTGATCTCCTGCAGAACAAGTATAGGCTGTGAGGGACTGGGTAAGGTATCCTGGTATTCTCTGGCCTAGATTCTGCCCTTCAGAATTGCTACTTTATTGTTCTTACAGTATTTCGGACACGATGCAGAGCCAAATGCAAGGTTTCTTCTAGCAGCCTGCAGCCTCCCTCATGCCATACTGGGGAAGTGGTCCACAAGCCTCTGATGCTTTTGGGTTCTTTGTATTCTCTGTATCTGTCTTCTGTAGCTTCCCCCGGTCAAGATCTAGACGGATTGGGGAGATAGACGGGGAAATGAGAACCCTGGAGCCTGCCTGCCCTGCTTCCTTTCCCTCGTCTGCTTCTTCTGTCCACATGCCTGCAGGTGGGAAAACACAAATGTTACTTTTATTTCCTCTTCCTTCTTTCCAGGGCAGTGGCCCTCATGGCCTGGATATGACAGGTAGGTGAGTTTTCATCTCCGCAGGATGGAAGGAACACCAGGCTCTGGGTGAGTCAGGCATGGCTTTTGATAGGAGGGCTGCAGGACAACTGTGAACTAGGGCCCTCCAAAGAATTCTATTGATGGTCCATCCCTCAAATTTTACCATAAAAAAGTTAAGACACTCTGCTGGGGTGCTTTGTACAAACATCCTAGTTGCTGGTTCTACTCTACTGACCTCAGGTCTACCCACTTCTCTTTTTCAAATAGTCCTTCCTATCCTTTCTACCTCCAGGGGTTATGGCACGAAGATCTGCTCTCTTAGCCCAGGCAGTCTGTGGGCACACTCATCTGGCAGGACGTCTCCTACAGCCTGATTTACTTAATCTGGAAGAATACCACATTTGTGTGTGACCGAGCACATGCACTTGCTTCACCAGGACCGTCCAAGGGGCTCCTGGCACTCCAGATTTGCTTCCTTCCAAGGTCTCCCCGCTGGTTGAAATTGTAGTAACACAACATGAACACCAGATGCACATTAACAGGTGAAACTGCCCAACTCCTTCCTGGGAAATGTTTGTTTCTAGCTGCAACGGAGCCTATAGAGCTCTACCTTCTCAACACCGATGGGTGTTCTTTCGCCGTGTGGAGTTCCTCTTTGTTTCCCTACTTTCAGGCTGTTCCCCAAGGCTTATCAGGTGCACGGGAAGACTCACGACGGCACCAACTAGTCTATGACAGCTACCACAATGCTACTTTTACTAGTTGGGTGGATTACATTCTTGGGCAGGGCACACTGAAGGACAGGTGTATGTAATTATATGTAAGGGGTCAAGGTGGGTTTTATTATCTTCATGTCCGACTAGATACTCTACGGGAGGATGGCATGGGGAACTGGGTGGGGAGCTAACTGGATTAGCACTTACCTAAGAGAGATCAGGTCACCCCCCAACGACTGAACCAGAAGAATCTGTTAACAGTAGGATAACACCTTCTCTGTCTGCTAGATGGGATGCTCAGAGCTTAGATTCCGCTCCAAGGTCATTCGGAGCCCTCCCTCTGTCGTGGTCTGCTGCCATTCACCAGGGAAGCAACACCAGTTCTGGGATCCAGGTCCTTTTGGACACTGAAAGACAACTTCCTCTTTAGGCAGACTGCTCACAGCTGTGCATATGGAGAATCGTTCATAAACGTCTGGGCACTGCATCTGATAGGGCACTTTTGTCCCCATGTCTTAGTGTCCTGAATTTTCCAACTCAATGCCCAGGCAGTCAGGCAGGGCCCTCTCTAATTCTGGAAGACCTGAAGCCCGAATTCACTTTTTCAGCTTGGGTGCTGAGGCAAACAAGCCTTCGCAATCCCCGGAGAATCAAAGAGAGAGCTTTCATTTCCTTCATCAGAGTTTGCGATTAGAGATGAAGCGGAAATGCCACGGGCAGCAAGGCGGAGGCAGTGGTGCCGCATGTCATCACGCACACGGTGGTGGAGGCCTGTTTGTCCTGAGGACGCAGACCTGGGTCAGCCACGCAGCAGGCACTGGTCCCTCTCCAAACCCACACAAGGCTTTCTTACTCCAATTCCCACCGACTAATAAAGAACAGCTACCACTTGTTGAGCACTTACAACAGGGCGGGTGCCGGGCTGAGCATTTCCAGGAATTTCTGGAGCCAAGTTCCTCAGACTTTCTGAGTTGGTTTCCTCGTCTGTGAAACTGGCACGAAAACCTCACAGGCCAGGGGCATTCACTTTCGAATGTCCCCTTTCTGCAAAGAGATCTTTCCTATTTTCTTCCTTTCTGGTCTTATATTCTAATAAACTTTGGCCTGCTGCTCAAAAAAAAAACACAAAAAAACAAAAAGAAAACAAAAAACCTCACAAGGCTCCGTGAGGTATTTATATCCCTTAGCACACTGCCTGGCACTTAAATCTAATTGTTGCTGTAAAGATGTTATTGGGCTTTTTTATCTGAATTTATATTAGAAAACTAGGTAGTCAAATTCCAGGCTGCCTGAAATCTCTTCAGTTCCTGAGTTCAGAGAGTGAGGGATACCAAGTTATCAGAAGATAAATAGGAGTATCAGGTTCCTGAGTTTAGTGAGAGATACCTGTATTTTCAAATATTTTTATAAACTACACCCGCCCTCAGAGAATCCGACCCCACCCCCGCCCCCCACCTGGGGTTGAGAATTAAATGGCAAATGTCTTATTGCAAGTTTTCCCAATTAGGAGAGAAATGTGGCTCTTCACAAATTTCTAAATTGTCATCATGCTGGCAGGGCTTACAGTGGGCAAAAAAGCAAAAAAACACCACCAAACCCAAAACTCCACAAAAGTCCTTGACTTCCTTTCTAGTGATAGGGTGGCCTTCACTCCTGATGGGTGACCTGTGACCTAACCTGAAATACAGAATATTCACAGAAAGAGAAGACTGTGGGTCCATAGCAGCACAGGCTAAGTGCCCAGAAATGGTTTGGGGGAGCTGGAAAGCATACATGGCTTCCCTCGGGCCTGGAATAATCTCCAAGCATTCAAAGCAGGGGAGGGCGGGGAGGGGGGACCATCGGCTGAAGCTGGCAGAGCCAGCAGGACTTTGGACAGGTGGAGGACAAAACTGGCCTTCCCGAAAAGAGGACAAAAGAAGACCGGTCTGGGGGCGCCTGGGTGGCTCCGTCGGTTGGGCGGCCGACCTCGGCTCAGGTCACGATCTCGCGTGATCTCGCGTGAGTTCGGGCCCCGCGTCGGGCTCTGGGCTGACCGCTCGGAGCCTGGAGCCTGCTTCCGATTCTGTGTCTCCCTCTCTCTCTGCCCCTCCCCCGTTCATGCTCTGTCTCTCTCTGTCTCAAAAATAAATAAACGTTAAAAAAAAAAAAATTGGGGCGCCTGGGTGGCGCAGTCGGTTAAGCGTCCGACTTCAGCCAGGTCACGATCTCGCGGTCCGTGAGTTCGAGCCCCGCGTCAGGCTCTGGGCTGATGGCTCGGAGCCTGGAGCCTGCTTCCGACTCTGTGTCTCCCTCTCTCTCTGCCCCTCCCCCGTTCATGCTATGTCTCTCTCTGTCCCAAAAATAAATAAAAAACGTTGAAAAAAAAAATTGAAAAAAAAAAAAAAAAGAAGACCGGTCTGAACAAAGCGGTGAAGGAAGGCAGAGTGAAACCAGGTTGAAGGGAGTGTTGGAAGACCCCTCAGTCTGAAAGAAGAGAAGGGCAGATTGTGGGGTACCCTAAACACCAGAACTGCCCGAGACAGGAGAAACCAAACTTTTACTCTTTGGAAGAGCACATGAACATATACGAATTGTGGAGCACTTGTGACCTGAACCTGGAAAGTCTTCCTTTTGTTCACACATCCTGGTTGTGTCCCTCTCCCTAGCCCTCGAGCCAGTCACCGCACTGGATTTTTTTTTGTTTGCTTCCTTGCTCTTCGTAAGTATCAAATACAGGAAAGCTTATTCAATTATGCCTACTTTTGACCTTTTTGCGAGTGCAATCACAGTGTATGTATTGTTACTTTGTTTCTGTCGTTTTTGGAGATTCATCCCAGTTTTTTATATAGCTGGAATAAGTACATTTCCACCGTGCCACATTAGAAACTAATCTCTGGCTCTCTGCTTGGAGGAGAGAGACCAGGGACAGCGTCCATTCTACGGATGTTTTTACGTTCCATTTGTGTGACTTCCTTTATTTCGTTATTACAAAGCACGGTGGCATAAGTATTATTCGGTATGCTACTTCGAATATATGTTCAAGAGTTTATTTACGATATGTACCAAGGAGTAGCACTGCTGGGCTGCAGGGGAAGCACGGCTTCTGCTTTACTAGGGAATACCCACCTGCTTTCCAAAGAGGTTGCGTCCGGTGACATTCCACCTAGCAAGGTCTGAGAGTTTCGGCGGCTCTTTATTTCGGCCAGCACTTGGTATTCTCTGGCTTTTAAATGTTGCCCATCTGGTGAGGGTGAAATGGTATCTCATTTTAGGTTTTACGTGCATTTTCTTGATTACTAACGTGGCTGGGGTTTATATTTATGGGCCCCCAAAATACTGTTGTGGAACCAACCTTAATGAATTACTTTCAAGAATTTATATTGTTAGAGCTAGCAATTATTGGAATGTTCCGTTCTTATAGTTCCAACAACACACATAGAACAAGTGTCTTTAGCACCTCCAAACATCTCCCAGAACTTACTCTATACATTCACATATATGTATGTTATAGATTGAACGTTTGTGTCTCCCCAAGTTCATATATTGAAGTCCTACTCCTAAATGTGCTATTAGGATTACCTTTGAAAGGTAATTAGGTCATAAGGGTGGAGCCCTCATGAATGGGATTAGAACCTGCTCCTGCTCTCTGCCAAACTAGAATATAATGAAGACAGCCACCTACAAGCCAGGAAGCAGGCTCTCACCAGGCATCAGATCCACCAGCACCTGGGTCTTGGACTTCCCAGACTCCAGAACTGTGAGAAAAAGATGTTTGTTGTTCAAACAAGCCGCCTATGGTAATTTGTTAGAGTAGCCCCAACTAAGTCAATGTTGAAATCTAGTTTATCTACAGGGGCGTCTGGGTGGCTCAGTCGGTTAAGCATCCGACTTCAGCTCAGGCCATAATCTCGTGGTTCGTGGGTTTGAGCCCTGTGTGGAGCACTGTGGTGACAGCTCAGAGCCTGGAGCCTGCTTCACATTCCGTGTCCCTCTCTATCCCTCTCCTGCTCCCTGTCTCTCTCTCAAAAATAAACGTTAAAAAAAATTTTTTTTTTTAAATAGCAGTAATTTATCTACAACTTGCTTGTTTACCTTCACTGAAGATCGTTCCATTCCAGTATGTACAGATGTACTTCACTCTTTCATGGTATGGATGACCCATAATTCCACGAGTCTCCTCTTTTTTAATTTATTTGAAGAGGTAATATTTGGATTTATAAAATCCAATGTGTACAAGAGTATAATCCTCCTACATCTCTTCCTCAGCAAGTCAGTAGCTCTGGCCTGGAGGCCACCAAAATGAGCAGTCGCAGCAGAGATTGGCCAGATGCTCATCATTCCCATTTCTTCCTCCTGAGCACATAGGAAGCCATGTCCCAGTTTGCTTGACTCAGGTTGGGGCCAGACAACTGGGTCAGACCAACACGACGTGGGAACAAATAACTGACACCATTTCCAGCGTTCACTACCTTTCGTGGTTTTCTCTCTCTTAGCTAACCAGCCGGCTGGATGCAGAGGGTCCAGGGGAGGAGTCCAAGGAGGCCCTAGAAGACGGTGCCACAACACATTAGAAACTAAAATCTCTGTCTCTCTGCTTGGAGGAGAGAGACCAGGGACATCTGCATTGGACTTTACGTGAGAAATAAGCTTTTGGGTTCAGCCAGCCAACTTTTGGGGTTGTAACTTCAGCTAGCATTAATTACACCAACACACATTTATGTATCCTGAGATGTTCACATAATATATACGAGCAACTGCCAATCCTCTATCAGTGGACATGTAACTTGTTTCCAGTTTTCCCCTACTACAGTGAGGCTACAATAAACATCCTAATGAGGTAGCCTTTTAGACATATTAAACCCTTACAAGAGTAGTGTTGGAAATGGAGCAGGCACCTAGGAACTGGCTCTACCTCAGTCAAGTATTTCCCAACTTTTGCTTAATTCAGCTTGAGCTTATCAAGTTGGCTTGGTGCCAACGGGGGTGACCCTCAAGCTACTCTCTGGCTCAGAATCCCGCTTGATGCTAATTCTTTCTGCACAGACCGATTTTTTTTTTTTCTACAGTAACGTTTGCACCTACTTATTTCTTTTTTTTTTTTTTTCAACGCTTTTTTATTTATTTTGGGGACAGAGAGAGACAGAGCATGAACGGGGGACGGGCAGAGAGAGAGGGAGACACAGAATCGGAAACAGGCTCCAGGCTCTGAGCCATCAGCCCAGAGCCCGACGCGGGGCTCGAACTCACGGACCGCGAGATCGTGACCTGGCTGAAGTCGGACGCTTAACCGACTGCGCCACCCAGGCGCCCCTGCACCTACTTATTTCTTACAGGCTCTGAGCGCCTGTCCCTTTGGACATTTATTTCCTGGGTTTGCCAAGATAGCAGCTTCTCACCAGGCTACACACTCCTAGCTTGTGCATGTCTCCTGTACTCTCATGCTCCGTCTATTTATTCAACACGACACCCGAATATGTGCCTGTGGGGGGGGGGGGGCACTGTTCCAGGTACAAGAGAGGAAGCACACCTAAATAAGGTGTGGGTATTGTCCCCTCTCATAACAAGAGATGACATTATTCTACCTGTGACATGTGATAAGGGACAGATGAAGCGGGGGGGCAGATTCCACGGACATGGAACTGCTTAGAAAATCAGTTTATAACACAGACATAAAATTGTGCTTTTCTTTATATTTAGGTTACTTATGTAGGGCACACATTAATTTCAAGACTTCAGGGGCGCCTGGGTGGCGCAGTCGGTTAAGCGTCCGACTTCAGCCAGGTCATGATCTCGCGGTCCGCGAGTTCGAGCCCCGCGTCAGGCTCTGGGCTGATGGCTCGGAGCCTGGAGCCTGTTTCCGATTCTGTGTCTCCCTCTCTCTCTGACCCTCCCCCGTTCATGCTCTGTCTCTCTCTGTCCCAAAAATAAATTAAAAAAAAACGTTGAAAAAAAAAATTAAAAAAAAAAAAAAAAAGACTTCAAAATTTTTCTTTCATTAAAGGAGCCTACAAAACTTGATTACAGCTGCAATTACCACTTCAAGGCATCACTAAGTCTTGAAATCAGTCTTTTTTTTCCTCCACCCTGCAGGTGCTAAGAGCAGAGCACAATGCTGGTGAGCTGCTTAACGGCAACAAAGAATGAAAGGGAAGTGTGAATATACTTTCCCTCTAGGTTTCTCAGTCCAGGCAGTGATTCTCAACTTTTGCGTTTACACACTGTAGTAGATGCTGTCTATACCTGGCTCATATCCTTCAGGCCTACCCCAGAGTTTGCTTTCGGAGCATTCTAGTACATGAGGAAGATTGCCTGTGAATGTTGCTCAAGTGCATTCTCTGACTTTAGGAACGTGCTTTTCCCAGCACTGAGTTAGGTAGAAGTTCAGGACCATTAACTAATCCTCAAGAGAGAAAGGAGGGGCACCTGGGTGGCTCAATAGGTTGAGTGTCTGACGTCAGCTCAGGTCATGATCTCGTGGTTGGTAGGTTCAAGCCCCACATCAGGCTCAGTGCTGTCGGTGCAGAGCTCACTTGGAATTATCTGTCCCCTTTGGCTCTGCCCCTCCCCTGCTCACATTGTCTCTCTCTCTCTCTCTCAAATAAACATTAAAAATAAATAACTGGTTTCCTCTCAGTTTTCTCATAGAGGGTGTTCTCCAAACTCCTTAAGGGTGCTGTAGCATGGTATATAGATGGTCCCCAACTTACAATGGATCAATGTATACTTTTTAGACTTCATGATGGTACAAAAGTGATACGAATTCAGTAGAAACTGTACCCAAAATTTTGAATTTGCATCTTTTCCCAGGTTAGTGCTATGCGGGACAATCCTTTCCCATGAGGCTGGGCAGTGGCAGGTGCTACCGCTCTTGATCAACCACGTGATCACCCGGGTCAACCATACTTAAACCATACTGTTCCCATACAGCTATTGTGTTTTTTTTAATGTTTTAAACATTAAAAGAGAGAGAGAGAGAGAGAGAGAGAGCGCGTGCACGAGCTAGGGGAGGGGCAGAGAGGGACACACAGAATCAGAAGCAGGCTCCAGGCTCTGAGCTGTTAGCACAGAGCCCCATGCGGGGCTCGAACTTGTGAACTGTGATATCAGGACTTGAGCTGAAGCCGAATGCTTAACTGAGCCACCCAGTCGTCCCTAGCCATTCTGTTTTTTACTTTTGATACAGTATTCAATCAATTACATGATATGGTCAATAATTCGTTACAAAACAGGCTTTATGTTAGATGATTTGGCCCAACTGTAGGTGAATGTAAATGTGCTGAGCATGTTAAAGGTAGGCCAGGCTAAGCTATGATGTTTGCACTGGCCTTTTCTGCATTGTCCTTTATAACACAATTGTCTATGTATTTGCTTGGCTGTTTACTATTTCTCTTGGACTATACCTCCACGAAAACAGGAAGTCACTTTGTTTACCTCTGTCTACCAGTGTTTATGACAGCACTCTCACATGGCAGATACTCTATAAGCGGCGAAAGAGGTCGAGGTTTGGGCTCCTGGCCTCAAACAGCCACCAATTCTTTGCTCATTAACAGCGTGGAATCTTAACCTCTACGAGGCCACATGGGAAAGCCCAGGAGACAGGCAAAATGACCACATCTACACAGCAGATTCCGGCTCAACTAAACCGTGTGTGGGGGGAAGGTAGAAGAGAACCCATTAATGAATGCAAGAATGTGGGGCCATGAGTATACTGAATTTTCACTATTAGGTTAGCAGCTCCTTTCCATCGGGAAACAGGGAATGAGAAAGGTGGCCAAAATCTCTCCCAGGAGTATATACTATTCTGCATGTAATTTCAAGAGAGTAAAACAGAAAAAAACAAAAACAAAAAACTAGAAACTTCTGAAGCCCGTCCATGGTCCACACAGATCAACAATCCTAGGTTAAGAATCTATGGTTATGCATCATTCTATTGACACAAACCTTGATCTCTCTAATCTTTACCATCAGGTTTAGCTCTTATCTGATGTATTTAATCGTCATCCCTCTTCTCCCTGCAAAAAGAAAGGCAACACACGGCAGTAAAGGCGTCAGTAGTAATGGCAGAAACCAGTTTCTACAGCAAGGCCTGGGTTCCTTCAAACTTGGGAAATGGCCCCTCGGCTGTAACCAGAATAGTCTAGGTTCTCAACTCCCACCTGTTGGAATCACGTTACCTTTACCAGGTCCGGTGCGAATGCTACCTCCTTCGTGAAACGTCCTCCAGTCCCACCAACCAGGTGTAAGCCTAACAGCTCCGTTTCCGCAACCCCTAGTTGACTACTCTTGGGGTCGGCGGCCCTCCTCCCGCAGAGCTCAGCTCCAGGGCCTGGCAGGGCGTGAAGGTCTCCTCCTTAACGACTACTATTGGGTCTGAAATACGTCCAAGAGGGAACGGTTTCGCACCCAGCCCCAAACATGCTGCACCTCTTTTTTTCATTTGGCCGAGCGCGATCAGTTTTCCCCTCAGGAACTTCCCCAGGGGACCTACGTGGTCAGCCAGAGAAAACTCAAATTCGGGGAGGTGACACAAAAGTCAAGGCCCTTGAAACGACGCCAAACCGCATGGGCCGAATCTCACTTGCCTAATGGCCCAAGCCGCGGCAGGGGGAAAAAAGCCCAACTCTTCGAGGCCCCCAAGATGGGTGGTCATTTGAGCTCCGGACCCAAGGTTGAGAATGGGCAGGAACTCCCCGCCCAGCCCAACAAGGTTACAGAGAGGGCGGCGACAGAGGCTGCAGCGAGCACTTCCGCCTTGGAACAAGCGTCGTCAAACGGTAAGCTTCCCAGTTCCATTGCGTCCCGTAGCTCAAGGCCTTTCAGCCCAGCAGGCAGGAGTCCACACCCCAAGGCTACCTCACCCAACTGCACCCTCCACCTTCTCCACACCCTGCGGAGCCGTTCGCACGTCTCGAGGGTGTGACGGTTACGCCGTGACGTCACCCCGGAGAAAAGGGCAAACCGAGCAAGGCAGGCACTGGCGATCTTGAAGGAGTCCCGGCGCCGAGAAGCGCGTTGAGAGTCTGGAGGCGGGACTAACTTTGACCGACGTCCACTTCCACCCATTGCCTTTCTGATTCCTTCTCAAACAAACCAATAAATGCGACGACGGAGACGGCAACGTGCCCCAACCGCCAGGAGTGGCTCCGCCCCCCTCCGCTCGGTCGCCCTTTGGCCGCCATGATGAGTGTGGCTACCGCCTTTGTGCTACTTTAGGCTCTCCTCTGACTGTCCGATACCCTCCCTAAACTCCTCCCTAAACTCCCCCCTAAGCATTTCTTGCCTCCCACTGTCAACTTCCACCTTCTCGGGATTCTTGCTAGCTCCGTGTATACGCAGCCACGCTTGAGATGGTGGCCGGAGGCGGGGCCGAGGCGGGGCCTTCCCGGCGCGGTGACGTCAGCGCGCTGCGTGTCGGCAGGTGGAGGGAGAAGGGAAAGTTTGGCCCGTGCGTGGGGCTAGGGTGGAGGGCGGGACAGAGGGGTTGGGCCCAGGCGAAAACCCTGTCGCTGCTGCAGCCGAGGCCGAGGCCGGGACCGGGACCTGGGGCGGGTGGGGAGTGCCGGACGCGGAGGAGCAAGAGGCGAGGTCCGCCGGAGCTTCGAGCCTCCGCCGCTCTGTCGAGCGGTGACCCCGCGCCCAGGCGCCGTCCGACCCGTGGCTGTTCCAGAGGCGGTTGGTGGGGGCGCGGCGGCGGCGGCGGCGGCGGTTGGGGGTGGGGAGAGGCGCGGCGAGGAGACGAGAGAGGTCAGCGAGTTTGAGCGAGGATCGCCAGCCGCGCCGCCGTCATGTCCGAGGACTCGAGCGCCCTGCCCTGGTCCATCAACAGGGACGATTACGAGCTGCAGGAGGTGATCGGTGAGAGCTGGCGCGCCGCTGAGGGGGGAGGCGCCGCGCTGGGAGGCGGGTGACACGCGGGAACGTGGGGACCCGCGGGAGCTCGGGGAGCGCAGGACTCACAGATATTCGTGAGCGCTCATGGGGCTCGGGGTTTGTAGGGCGCGTGGGTGAGGCTCTGGGTTTGTGCAGCGCGTGCGAGGCGGGGAGGTTGGTTGGGCTGGGGTTTGAGGGGCTCAGGAGAGATTTGGGTAGTGACAGATGCTTGAACCTGAGCGATGCATGGGTCTGGGAGAGGAAGAAAAGTGCAGGCACGGACAGGCCCTAGGGAGGCTGTGCGAGAAATGATGGGCGAGTTGTGGGCACAGCCACCTACTTTGGCGATGGTGGGATAGGGGTTTTAGTCCACTCCCGCGCTGGGTGAGCACCCTTGAGTGCCCACCAAGCGCCAGACATTGCTTAGGTGGAGCTGGGGATTCTCTCCAGGTGAAGCTGAAGGTACCGCGCCGAGCAGCGTAGACACAACTTCCCACTGTTTGGGACTGACTTTGTGGTCAGGGGGGTAGACATTGAATAACTCGGCAAATAAAAAGAATTACAAGGCTTGGCAAGTGCTAGGAAGGAAATAAACAAGATGTTCTGATAGAGAGTGACCTGGAGACCCAGGTAGGGTGATTTCAAGGAAAATTCTTTTTCTGAGGCGTTGACATTTAAGTTGAGCCGCTGAAGGAGGAGAAGGAGTCTTAAGATGCCAGGGCAGATTTTTCCCTGCTGAGGGACGAGGAAGTGCAAAGGCCCTGAGGAGGGAAAGAGCTTGATGTGTTTCAGGACCCGGAGGCAAACTGGCAGGGATAGAAAGTGGACCTTCTCAGGCATGGTAAGGATTTTGGAATTTAAGTGTATTGGAGGGATTCAAGCAGAGACATGACATGATTCCACGGATCTGGCTTCTGTGTGTGGAGTAGATTTGAGGGCCAGGAATACCAGTTAGCAGAGACCAAAACTGGCACAAACATGGATTGTAATTCTCAGGCACAGTGATCGGGGGAGGGTGGGGACTTGGGATGAGGGAAGTGTTTGTTGGACAACAATAATCCAGTGACTTTAGAAATCAAAAGAGGGTGGGTTTAGCTAAACAGAAGCTCAATCTAACTGACATGAGCAGACCCCTATGTCTTGGAGGAAGGAGATTGTCTACTTTGCCTAGATCAGCATCCTGTCCTAAAATTAGTTTTATAACAAAGACTGGCTGAAGACTCCTTAGCTGCCTTGGGGGGGTGTTTATTGCAATTTGTATTTTAGAGAAACTTTGTCATTTTTTATTTCTTTCTTTCTTTTTTTTTTTTTTTGCCTTGTTTCAAAACAAATCTGGGCTGAGTTTTAGCTGAAAGAAATCGCCTTTTTTTTCCTTAAGCCACGTTGTGCCCGTGCCCTTCCCGGGTCTTTGACATGTACTGGTTGCTTCTGAAGACAGCGAGCTAGGTCTCTGTCTTGATTGATTGTTTCTGGGTTCCTGAATCAGTTTCCTTTTTTTTTTTTTTTTTTTTTTAATTTTATTTCTTTTTGAGAGAGAGGAGGGGCAGAGAGAGAGAGAGAGAGGGAGGGAGACCGAGGATCCGAAGCCGGCTCTATGCTGGCAGCAGAGAGCCCGATGTGGGGCGCAAACTCACAAACTGTTCTTCCCTGGCATCTTAAGACTCCTTCTCCTCCTCCAGCGGCTCAACTTAAATCTCAGTCCTCCGGGTTAGGGTTAGTTTTCATCTCCTTTCTAAAGCGCTCCATGGGTAAAAGGTTAAGAGCTCCAATGTGATTTGACCGTCTTATGTTTCTTTTTCTTTTTTTTCTTTTGAGAGAGGGAGCAGGGAGAGGGGCTGAGGGAGAGAGAGAGAGAGAAAGTGAGAATTGTCAGCAAGTTCCACGCACAGTGCAGAGCCCGACACAGGCTTGATTGATCGTGACCTGAGCCGAAATCAAGAGTCAGACGGACGCTCAACCGACAGAGCTACCCAGGTGCCCCTTGGCCGTTTTATTTTTAAAAATAACTTTACTGGGGCACCTGGGTAGCTCAGTTGGTTAAGCATCCAGCTGCAGCCCAGGTCAGGTCATGATCTCACGGTTCCTGAGTTTCAGCCTGCATCCAACTCTCTGCTCTCAGTACAGAGCCTACTTCAGATCCTCTGACCCCCTCGCTCTGCCACTCCCCCTCGCTCGCTCCCACTCTCTCTCTCTCTCTCTCTCTCTTTCAAAAATAATAAACGCTAAAAAAATAACTTTACCATTTTATTTTTAAAAATAACCTTAAAAAACAATCTAATGCTATAAAATTCACCCATTTTTAAGTACAAAATTCAGTGGTTTTTAGTAACTTGTGCCGTATGCCAGGAAGCATAATCCAGTTTTAGAATATTTTCCTCACCCAGTAGGATCCTTGTGCCTGTTTACAGTTAATCCCTGTTCCCACCCCTAACCCCAGGCAACCACAAACCTTTCTGTCTCTATAGGGTTGCCTTTTCTGGACATTTTGTGTAAGTGAGATCATAATAACATACTGTCTTCTGCGTTTGGCTTCTTCCACTCACCGTGATATTTTTTCATTTTTAAGAACAACTTGATTGGGTTAGAATTTATACACCATAAAATGCACCTGTATTAAGTGTACAATCGTGTAATTTTTTAAGTTAATTTTCGGAGTTGTTCAGTCATCCCCACAATCCAATTTTAGAACATTTCCATCATTCCACAAAGATGCCTCATGTCGTTCGCAGTCGCTCCCTGTTCCCACCCCCTGCCTCAGGCAACCACAGATCTACTTTCTCTGTCTCTATAGATTTGCCTTTTCTGGATATTTAATGTAAATATAACCCTATAATCTGTGATCCTTTGTGTTGGTTTCTTTTACTTGGCATGGCGCTTCCTGAAGTTCATCCATGTTGTAGCCGGTGTCATTACGTGATTCCTTCTTATTGGACACCTCTTGATGGCCATTGGGTTATTTCTGCTTTTCGGCTCTTTTGGAATAATGCTGTTACGAGCTTTCACTTATCAAATCTTCATATGAACATGTTTCATTTTCCTTGGGTGGAGTTTCTGGGTCATGTGGTAAATTTATATTTAACTTTTGTAAGAAACCGATTAAACCTTTTCGAAGTGACTGCATCATTTTTCATTCCCACCAACCCTGGGTGAGAGTTCCTGTTTCTCTATATTTTTGTCAGCATTTGGTGTCTTAGATTATAGCCGTCCAGGTGGGTAAGAAGTAGTATTTGGTGGTGGTTTTGCATTTCTTTCATGACTAACGATGTACTTATTCATTAGCTTTTCATCTGTCTCTGGTGAAATGTCCATTCGAATGTTTTGCCCAATTGGGTTGCCCATGGTTTGTTTTCTTATTGAGTTCTGGGGTGAGTTTTTGAAAACTTTCAAAAAGTTTTGAATTTCGATAAAGTTTATTATTTTTTTCTTTTATTGATCGTGTGTGCTTTTGATGGTGTAGGAAATCTTTACTAATCCAACATCACAAGGATTTTTTTTCCTATGTTTTCTTCTAAGCGTTTTAGCTAGAGTTTTAGCTCTTACTTTTAGACCTCCAGGACATTTTGGGTTAATTTTTTAAGAACGTTTATTTATTTATTTGGAGAAAAAGCAAAAGAGAGCAAGTGGGGGAGGGGCAGAGAGAGAACTCCAAGCAGACTCCACACTCTCGGCACAGAGCCCAACGTGGGACTCGAACTCACGAACCGTGAGTTCATGACCCGAGCCAAAATCAAGAGTCAGACACTTGACCAACTGAGCCACCCAGGTGCCCCTGATTTCATTTATCTTGTTTTACAGATGAAGACATTGAAACCTAACAGGGTAAAATGACTGTCTAAAGCCATAGAGCTAATTAGTGGCATAGCCAATACTGGTGTTCAGTTCTCCTATTGCTTAATTCAGCATCCTTGTTTCTATGTAGGAATTTGATTGGTTTTTGAATATAAAATGGAAGATATAAACTATAAGATAGTAGTCATAGTCTGACTAAGGGAAATATTAAGGGATCAAGCGAAATTAATTAGGGAAAATATCCTTACAGTGAAGGATTAAGGGAAATATCTTTTAAATAAAAAAATTTGATAGCAGCTATTTTGAAGGTGACCCTTTTGGATGTAGTAGAATTTTTCTTTTGTGTATCCTATTCTGTAAGTTTTAAATAACTCCCTCTCGGCGCCCCTGCGTGGTTCAGTGGGTTGAGTGTCCGACTCTTGATTTTGGCTCAGGTCATGGTCCTGGGGTGATGGGGTCGAGCCCTGTATCAGGCTGTGACAAGTGTGCAGCCTGCTTGGGATTCTCTCTCTTTCCCTCTGCCCCTCGTGTGTGTGTGCGTGTGTGTGTGCGTGTGCGCACGCGTGTGCGTGCTCTCTCTCTCAAATAAATAAATAAATAAATAAATAAATGTCTCCCTCTCATTCGTAAGTTCCTGAAAGTTGCTAACATCCTTCCATTCTACTTCTCTCTCACCCCATCCTCCCAACAGGGAGGGAAAGTAATGTTTTTCCTTGAACTATAGCTTATTACAAGTAGCAAGCCTCAATAAAGCAGTTTATTTTTATTCTGAACTTGCTTCAGTGCTGAAATATTTGGAATACGATATTTTGTAATAAGCTATAATCTTCAAAATGAATCTTTGTGATTTCTGCAGATTACACTTAAAATTTGCAGGAAACAAATGGAGTTCAGGAAAAAAAAAGTTTGGAGGATCCTTTGAATTTTTTGTTGTTTTTTGTTTTCAATTTTTGTTTTGTTTTCAAAGAATTGTATTTTAAGGCAGTGATTAAATGATGCCTCCTTTCTGATCAAAGCACCTGCATTTATTTGAAATGTAATTTTTTTTACCTATGTTTCCTGGCCTATAATATTTATGGGGTTGTTTCTCACATTCTGTTTTTTTTCCTCTCTCTGGCAAAATCCTATAGAGAAAAGAAAAATTCCCTTCCTGGAGCATATTAAAAGCATACAGATTGGGAATTCAGAGGACTTCCTTTTAAAGAACTGTATCATTTTAAGCATGCTTTGGAAAGATTTGAAGTTCTTTAAGTATGATTACTTGTAAAAGATGTTAGTATTATTTTCACTATCACTCTTTCATCTTTTTTTTTTTTTTTTTTTTTTTTTTTTTGAGCTCCTTACTAGCCATTATTATTGTATTTGAATTTCTGAACGGGTGTTGCACTGTAGTTGACATGTGTTGAAATAGCTAGAAGAGTATGGTCTTGGGGCTGTACTGACCTGGAATCAAATCCTGCCTTATCTTTAATTACCTATGCGACCTTGGGCAATTTATATAACTGGTTTTAGTGTTGGCTTTTTGTCTATAAAATGGAGGTAGTGGGGGACGCCAGTGTGGCTCAGTCGGTTAAGCGTCCAACTCTTGGTTTTGGCTGAGGTCATTATCTCATAGTTTGTGATTTCAAGCCCTGAGTCGATTCTCTTGGGATTCTTTCTCTCCTGCTGTCTCTGTCCCTCCCCCACTCATGTGTGCTGTGTATGTGTGTGTCTCTCTCTCTCTCAAAATAAATGAATAAACTTTGGGGAAAAATGGAGATAATGGCACATATTATCATTGGGGCTGTTATGTAGATTAAGTGTAATTGCAGAAAATGTTGTTTAGTTTGGCGGTGCCTGGGTGGCTCAGTCGCTTGAGCGGCTGACTTTGGCTCAGGTCACGATCTCACGGTTTGTGAGTTCAAGCCCCGCATTGGACTGGTTGCTGTCAGTATAGAGCCTGCTTTGGATCTTCTGTTCCCCTCTCTCTCTGTCCCTCCCCCTCTTGTGCTTTCTCTCGGTCAAAAAAGAAAGAGAAGACTGTTAAAAGGTTTAGTTTTTATTGAGTGTTCCTTAAGATAATGGTTTTTGTTATCTCTGCCTTTCTTTTTTCCTCCCTCTCCTATGTCCCCTAATTTTTGGTATTACCATGAAATGTGAAATACTATGTGACTTGAAATCTTGTGACACTTAAATATTTTGAATCTGTTGTAATGCTTATCACTGCATCTTTTTTTCCCCTTACTTCCAGATCTCCTTAAAGTTTGTTTATTTTTATTTTAGAGAGCGAGCATGAGCACGAGCTGGGGAGAGTGAGAGAGAGAGAGAGAGAGAGAGAGAGAGAGAGAGAGAAAGGGAATATCTTAAATAGGTTCCATGCTCAGCGTGGAGCCTGACGGAGGACTCTATCCCACGACCCTGAGATCATGACCTGAGCTGAAATCAAGAGTCGGTCCCTCAACCCACTGAGTCACTCAGACGCCTTTCATTGAAGTTTAGATGGATTTTAGGATTTGTGGCGGACACGGGAATATAGCTGCATAAGGCCCTGCCAACAATACGGTACGATAGCGCATAGGGAAACAGTCTGGCAAAGGCCATGATATGGGCCTCTTATTGTCCTACAGCTCGAAAAGGCTCCATAAATATTTGCTGTTTACCTTGGGTTAGGTTTAGAAAATTGTCCTTTAAGATCTGTTTTTAATATGGTATAACTTACCTACCTTTGACGCTTTGGTGAAGGCAACTCGTTAGCTTTATTCTCTACTTTCCCTTTTTAATTTTCACTAATTTTCACTAGCCACGCATTTTGAGGTCTGAAATAGTGGTTTTCAAGCACACATTCCAGGTCCCACCTCCAGCCCCTCCATAAATGTGGAAGACATCGGGCGCCATGAGTAGAGTGATTCTTAATGGTTAGCGTATTTTCTCCCCCAGTTGGAGACACGTAGCTGTGGTGGCATGATCAGGAAGGCAAACATTGGGCCAACAACCTCATAGGGCTGTGTCAAATAGGTATTGCATCTGGCTGCATGTAATGGAAACCGTAGTGGCTTAATAAAGTACCTTCTGCCCCTTATGGAACTGGAGGTGCAGCCTAGGTGCCGTCAGGCACCCAGGCTCCTGGGGTTTACTCCACTGAGCTTGGCACGTGACTCTCATTCTCATAGTTGCAAGAGAGTTGTTCCACTCCTAGACTCGTGCTTGTGTTCCAGGCTGGAGGAATATGGCAAAAGGACAAAGGCACGTGACAACTGAGTTGGCTCCCTTTCAAAGAGCTTTCTTTCCTGGAAGCCTTACTCAGTGACTTCCATTCCTAGTTTATTGGCCAGAACCGTGTAATTTGGCCATTTGCAAGGGAGGCTGTGAAATAAAGCTTTTTAGCTGGGCACATTATAACTTCAAACAAAATAGGTCGAGGTTCTCTTATTAAAGAAGGGAAAATTGTTGGATAGGCAACTAAAGTATTGGCTTTGTTTTTTTTTTAATTAAAATAATTAAGACATTACAAGTAAATAATTTAACCTGACATATAGTAATCAGTTAATAAATGTTAGCTTTAATCTAAAGAGGCAGTTGCTTACCAGTTAGGAGTATGGTGTTGAATCATCACGTAGTTCTGGTTTCTAGACCCTACTTTGCCTCTTGCTGGTGCATGACCTCAGTCTTATTTTTGCCTGCATTGCTTTTCTTACATTGCTTTGTAAGATCAATAATACCTAACGGATGAAAAACCGAGATGCAAACGTAGTACTTGGCACACAGAATAAACATTCAGTAGTTGTTAGCGCTCGTGATGGTAATAATGAGGTAATGTCCATGAAGACTGGGCCATTTTAGTGTTTCCTCGGCCTTAAATGAGTAAATTTTTTTTTCTTGCAAATATGTGTCACCACCTGGTTGGTTAATGTATTCAGCAAATGTTTTTTGAACTTCTCTTACGTGCCAGGTACTGTTCCGGAGGCTAGGGAGACAGCAGTGAAGCAGACAGAAAATCCCTGCTTTTATGGAGTTAATAATCCAGTGTGACAAAGGATAAAAGGAAAGCTGAGAAAGGGGTTGGAGATTCCTAGGGATAGAGGTGAGTTTTAAATAGGTCAGGGAAAGCCTCACTGAGACGATGCCATTTGAGGAATGACCTGAAGGAGGTGAACCAGGGAGGATCTTCTGCAGGAAGCGTGTTTGAAGCAGAGGGAGCAGAGGCAGTGAAGGCCCCGAAGTGGAATGGAAGCCTGCTGATGGCACTAAGGGCTCGGAGGCAGGAGCGGCTGGAGCAGAGGGACAGGGTGTGGCGGCAGATGGGGAGGGATCAGAAGAGTAAGGTGGTATAGGGCTGTGTGGTCCTGACCGGAAGATGGGGCGACGCCTCGTAAGTCATCTGGGCACCTGACTTTTGCTTTGAGTGAGGTTGAAAACTGTCGCAGGGTTTTGAGCCAGAGGAGTACTATGGCTGTCTTTTCAGAGGGTAACTCGGGCTGGTATGTGGAGGGTAGTTTTGCAAGGGCACAGGGTGGAAGGAGAGTTTATCCAGTGGAGAGAGGAGAGGTAGTGATGCAGGTGGTGAGAAGTCGTCAGATGCTGGATAATAACACGTTTTGGAGTTAGAGAGTTGCCATTGGATTAGATGTGAAAAGATTTTAAGATTTTTGGCTGGAGCATCCGGAAGGATGGAGTTACCATCCGTTGAGATGAGAGATTACCAGAGTGAACGGGGGACAGAGTGATGATTCATTTCAAAACCGTCAGGCTGTGTGAATAATTACTCAAAGCATATGGCAGTGTGTCTTTAATTTCATCTTCGTATGGGGAGAATAGCATGATTTTTATGATGAGGACTATTCATACAGCTGTTTCACCAGTTTTAGGAGCTTTAATTTTCAACATGACACTGACAAGAGAAGAGGGTTTACAAAATTGTAATTTCCCATATTTTCCTTGGTTTAGGTGATGGTGCCTTAATCGTCTTTCACAATGAAGAGTCTGGGCTAGCTCTTCAGTGAATGCAAAACCTTGCTAAAGAACACTTAAGATCTTTAGAATATGTATCTGTTACAATGATGGATGCCCAAAATTTGGAGGAAATTATCTTCAGCTGATTTGGTTCATTTATTGTTTTCCTCACCGGAATAATACCCATTTTTTACTTTCTATCCTGAATTTCTGGGTCTTATAAAGTGGCCAGAGACTAAAAAAATTTTTAGTAACCCCATGCCTTTGGGCATCTCCTTTTCTGTCTCAAGAGACGAAGTTATGCAGTGTGAAGAATTTCAGGAGAAAGCTCCTTGATATTTTTGTATATTAATCTGTTCTGATATGTACTGCATATTAACACTGCAGTTTAAGAGCTCACTAGGAGAGGACAGAAGGTTGGAAGAGCTGGAGATCTAGAGAAGGGTGCACGGATCAGCAATGTAAACTCGTGAAAGTCTGAATGAGGATGTTTTATTGGAAACTGTTTTGCATTTTCCATTGTATTATTCTCCGTAGTAGTCCGGTGCTTAGTAGAGGGCATTAGAGCAGTAGCTTTGACATTTTTCACTAAACCCTCCTAAGAGATACATTTTACAATTTGCATGTGTGTTTATACTGAAGTAAAAGTTTTGCAAAATAACATTTACTTTTGCTATGTGCAATGCATACTGATGTTTTCTGTTTGCCTCGATTAACTGTAAGAAAAGTGATGGTTGAAAGTCTGTAAATTGACGTGTACTTTGAAAAATTCCTCATGAAGGGACATGCTTTAAAGAGACGAGTATTTTTAAAATTCGTATCTCGAATCCTGTGTTTTTAAAGTCCTGCAAAGAATTGGTGAATACTTAAAATGATTATAAAGACATTTTAAAGATAGTCTTCCCTATCTTCTTATTTACGTTATTATTATTATTATTTTAATATTTTATTTATCTTTGAGAGAGCGTGAGCAGGGGAGGGGCCAGAGAGAGGGGGACAGAGGATTTGAAGAAGACTGTGCTGACAGCAGTGAGCCGAATGCGGTGCTCGAACCCGCAAACTGTGAAATCATGACTTGAGCTGAAGTCGGATGCTCAACCAACGGAGCCCTCTTATTTACATTATTAATAGTTATTTTCTGTGAAGTAAAGGTTTTCCTAAAGGAAGATAGAACATCATTGGCTATTCTGAAATAGTGGTGTTAGTATTGAGTTTTTACTGTATTATCCATAATCCTTAATGTTAGAACTTTAAAATATTTTTTGGTTGCTCATTAACGTTTTGGTATTTTGGGGGGTGGGGGGGAATATGAAGGTCAATGAAAGCGATCGTTAACACGGAAGAACCGGAGCCCGCGAATTTCTTTGTATCATCAGATGTGGGAAGTGCCACTTGTCTTTTAAGGCCATTTGTTAAATCACACCAGAATTTAGTGTCTTGCTTCTAGCGAGATTTATTAAATGAGCGATTCTTTGTGTAAAAGAAAGGTGCGTTAGTATATAGACAATTGTGATTGATAATACCTAGGTTTAGTGTTTTATTGTTAGTGAAATTCTATAGTTAATGACTAGGGATTAATAACAACGAAATTCCCCAAATTCCTATGTCTGTATTTTTAACCCCAGCATGGTTTTGGTTTATGTAGGACATGCTGTTAGTATGTTTAAAGCTAGCGTTTTAGGGACTGAGCCTGGGTGGCTCAGTCGGTTAAGCGTCCGACTTCAGCTCAGGTCCGGCTTCAGCTCAGGTCACGATCTAACAGTCCTTGAGTTCGAGCCCTGCGTCAGGCTCTGTGCTGGCAGCTCAGGGCCTGGAGCCCGCTTCAGATTCTGTGTCTCCCTCTCTCTCTGCCGCTCCCCTGCTCATGCTCTGTCTCTCTCTGTCTCAAAAATAAATAGAAACATTAAAAAAAAATTTTTTTTTAAAAAGCTAGTGTTTTAGATTTTGTATATATAAGATAAATGATCAATGTTTGATTATACAGGGGTGGAGGAACTGGTTTGAGAGTTAAAAAAAATACCATTCAGTAGTCCATTTGCAAAAATTAAAATGATAAAGCATTAGGGAACACATTTACATATTAGAAGACATCTGTTATCTAGGACCAAAAGTACCCTGTAGAGACTGCATTGTGTCTTCTGTGACTTAAGAATGCGTCTCATCTTAGCCTGATGGATAACGGGACCTGTGTGATTAGCTTCCTTCCTCTGGGGCTTCCCAGAGTGGGGCAGGGGCCTTTCACTGAAGGCAAGAGAGTTGTTAAGTTTTCTTTAGGGATCCCACGAAGAAAGAGTTTGGAAAGGAAAAGGATGGGAGGGAGAGAAAAGTTAATGGCAGACACTGCTGTTCTGCCTCATGAAGTTTTGGGGTGATGGGTTTGTGGGGGGTGGAGCCGACGGCCGAGAAAGAATTCTTGAAGCTATCTTCGGTGCAAAAGGGTGATTTTTATGAAAGCATGGGGACAGGACCCATGGGCAGGAAGAGCTGCGCTCCAAGTGTGAGGGGCGACCGTTTTACGGAGTCAGAGACAAAGTCAACAGAGTTTCCAGAGAGACTTTCACGTGCTAAAGACTTACTGGAGGCCTAGCTGTGTTGTCAGGCCAAGGTTGTTTTTCCCTCTAGCAGAGCATTAGCCGAAAGACAGTAGGGCGTTCCTGGACTTCAGACTATGATGGAATTGCCTTTTTCTGGTAAACTGGGGGAGACTCTTACCAGTTTAACCATTTATTTTTTGTCCTTTCTCCTTTTGGGGTAGCCTGCAGTGTCCAAGGAATATCATATATATGTTCCACCTGGAGCAGAGGGCGGTGGGGGGGGGGGGGGTGCTGTTAGCCTGTACTTTGCCCTCATCTTGCCCCACCCTCCGTCATGCCTCATTCTGCCCCGAACTCCTGTGCAGAGCGGAGGGCAAACTGCAAGCTATTTCAATGGTAGCCTATTGGATCATTTTTATCAAGCAGTAAGTTAGTGTTCTTAAATTATTGTCGAAATAATTCAGGTACACTATTGGATGCCATTGAATGGGCAATGTGTTCTTTTTTTTTGAATTTTTTTTTTTAACGTTTATTTATTTTTGAGACAGAGAGAGACAGAGCATGAACAGGGGAGGGGCAGAGAGAGAGGGGGACACAGAATCTGAAACAGGCTCCAGGCTCTGAGCTGTCAGCACAGAGCCCGACGCGGGGCTCGAACTCACGGACTGTGAGATCATGACCTGAGCCGAAGTCGGACGCTTAACTGACCAAGCCACCCAGGCGCCCCGGAAATGTGTTCTTAAATACTAGATTTTATTTTGAATTTTGTATGACATGAGCTTTGTGTAGAGTTTTTGCTTCATTATAATTCTGAGTTGTGGGGTGCCTGGGTGACTCAGTTGGTTAAGCGCCCTACTCCTGATTTCAGCTCAGGTCATGATCTCATGGATCTTGAGATTGAGCCCCACTTGGGCCTCTGCTCTCAGCACAGAGCTTGCCTAGGATTCATTCTTTCTCTTTCTGTCTCCCTCCCTCCCTCCCTCTCTCTCTCTCTCTCCCCCCCTCCCTGCCCCTCCCCCCCTCTCAAAATAAATTTTGAAAAAAAATTTTTTTTAATCATCATGATTTGGGTTTATCCATGTCCATATTGACTATGGTTCTATATGCCTGGCTTTGGTCTGGAACTTTCTTTTTTTTTTTTTCAACGTTTTTTATTTATTTTTGGGACAGAGAGAGACAGAGCATGAACGGGGGAGGGGCAGAGAGAGAGGGAGACACAGAATCGGAAACAGGCTCCAGGCTCCGAGCCATCAGCCCAGAGCCCGACGCGGGGCTCGAACTCACGGAGCGCGAGATCGTGACCTGGCTGAAGTCGGACGCTTAACCGACTGCGCCACCCAGGCGCCCCGGTCTGGAACTTTCAAATGGATTTAAATGTAACAGATTTTGTTGAGTTATATAATTATATGTAAATTGTCTTTCAATTTTAATGTCTGTAGCACGTTTATACTATTTGAAATTTGATGTCATACTTGAGATTTTTTTTAGTAACAGCTTTATTGAGATATAATTCATACACTATGAAATTTGCCAATTTAAAGTGAACAATTCAGTACATTCACAAAATTGTGCAGCCATCACCACTGTCTAATTCCAGAACATTTTCATAGCTTCAGAAACACCCTGTCCATTAGCAGCATTCCCCATTTTCCCCTTCCTCTAGTCTCTGGCATCCTCTAATCTACCTCTGCATCTATGGATTTGCCTATTCTGGACAGTCTGCATAAGTGGAATCATACCATATATGGCCTTTTGTGTCTGGCATATTTACTTAGCAAGTTTTCAAGGTTCATCCATGTTGTAGCAGGTATCAGTACTCCCGTTTCTTTTTATTGTTGACCAGTATTCCATTGTATGGCTATACCACATTTTCCTATTCTGTTCTGATGGACATTTGGATTATTTCCACTTTGGGGCTCTTATGAGTACTAGTGCAGTGAACGTTTCTTGCATGTACACGTAGGAGCTGAAGTGCTGGATTGTATAGTAACTCTATGGTTAACATTTTGAGGAACTGCCAGACTTTATTTTTTTAATGTTTATTTATTTTTGAGAGAGAGACAGAGTGTGAGTGGGGGAGGGGCAGAGAGAGGGAGACACAGAATCCGAAGCAGGTTCCAGGCTCTGAGCGGTCAGCACAGAGCCCGACGCGGGGCTCGAAGTCACAAAACCACAAGATCGTCACCTGAACCGAAGTCGGACGCTCAACCGACTGAGCCACCCAGGCACCCCTGATGTTTGTTTATTTTTGAGAGAGAGAGAGACAGACAGAATGTGAGCAGGGGAGGGGCAGAGAAAGAGGGATACAGAACCCGAAGCAGGCTCCAGGCTCTGAGCTGTCAGTACAGAGCCCGAAGTGGGGCTCGAACTCCCGGACCGTGAGATCATGACCTGAGCCAAAGTCGGAGGCTTAATCCACTGAGCCACCCAGGCGCCCCATTACATTTATTCATTTTTGAGAGAGAGACAGCACAAGCGGAGGAGGGGCAGAGAGAGAGAGGGAGACACAGAATCTGAAGCAGGCTCCGGGCTCCGAGCTGTCAGCACAGAGCCCAAAGTGGGGCTCAAACTCACGGACCGTGAGATCATGACCTGAGCCGAAGTCGGACGCTTAACAGACCGAGCCACTCAGGCAACACCCCTCCCCCCTCCCTGCTTTTTTAAAAGTTTATTTATTTATTTATTTTGAGGGAGGGGCAGAGAGAGAGGGAGAGAGAGAATCCCAGGCAGGCTCTGCACTGTTAGCACAGAGCCTGACGGGGGCGGGGCTCGAACTCACAAACTGCCAGATCATGACCTGAGCCAAAATCAAGATGCTTAACTGACTGGGCCACCCAGGAACCCCACCAGACTCTTCTAAAGTGGGTACGTCATTGTATAGTCCCACCCACGATGTCGGAGGGTTCCAGGTTCTCCACATCCTTTGCAGCACTTCTTACAGTCTGTCTTTTTTATTACAGCCATCCTAGTGGGTGTGAAGTGTCATCTTACTATGGTTTTGTGAAGAGATTTTTCAAATTGAAAACTTTGTGTATTAGAAAGGGTTATCTGTTGTACATTGTATGTCTTTATTAGAGTCGATATTTGAGGGAATATGTAAGAATAATAAATAATGAAATTGAAATCACTTTAACACTGAAATAAATGATAATTATAAGAAGTAAATTTAAATTACTGTGGTGCCTGATCCTGACTTTTTTTATATATTTCACCATATAAACAAAGGCATTCGACCACATAAACAAAGGCAGCTCTCAATTCATGTTTTTTGTTTTTGTTTTTTTTCAACGTTTTTTATTTATTTTTGGGACAGAGAGAGACAGAGCATGAACGGGGGAGGGGCAGAGAGAGAGGGAGACACAGAATCGGAAACAGGCTCCAGGCTCCGAGCCATCAGCCCAGAGCCCGACGCGGGGCTCGAACTCACAGACCGCGAGATCGTGACCTGGCTGAAGTCGGACGCTTAACCGACTGCGCTACCCAGGCGCCCCTCAATTCATGTTTAAGATGGTCTTTCTTTGCCATGTTCTGATGTTCGTGTAAGTTGACTTGTAATTTGAAAGTGATTGCAAAATTACCAAGCTTTTTTTTCTTTACTAGAAAGAAATTTCTGAAATTTCTTTCCTAGAAATCCAGAAATCTTCTGGAATATCTGAATATTTTAAGATAATAAAAATGGAAATGATTTCTTCTGGTAATATACATAATAATATGACTTGTAAATTGGGGAAAATGGACATTTAAGAGCAGAATACTGTGTATTATTTTGTCTTTTGCTGATGATAAGCTTCTCCTTTTCACTCTGTCTCTGTTAGCTACTCTTAATAGCTTCTATGGATCCTTTCAGAAAACTTTAATACATATATATCCTTTTGTGGGGTGTTTTGCTCTTTGCTTTTTCCCACTTAGAAATTTAAGTTTTAAAGCCCCAGATGTTAAATTGCCTTCTCCTTCTCTTAAATGATCAGATAATTAGCTTTTTTACAGGCTGTTATAGGATCTTATTAAAGTAAATATCTCATTCTCTAAAGTGCATGCTCTTCATGAGAATGTCTAGGATATTGAAAGCATGTTGCGTTTTACATGAAGCATTCTGCTCAAAGTTGCTTTTTCTTAATATAATTACTGTGTAGTACACGGAGCACTTCTTCTTTCCCCATGGTCTCTCCTGCCAACCTTTTGATAAAATCACTATTTGGGAAGAGGATGAGACAAAGGAGAGGAAAGGGGGAAGAATTTAATGATTGCTCATTTTTCCTTTTTTAAGTATTTACAGTTCATCTCTATTCAGGGCTGAGTGTTTGTGCAGGAGAATGTTTAGTCTGTGGTCATATCAGCGATTAAAATGGTAAATCCAAAACCTATTTTAATGGAATGGGTATAGATGGGGAGTTGGTGGGGATCATTCTTCCTCATGTGTTTTGGTTAAGACTTAAGTACCTTATAGACATAGTAAACCTGCCCTGTGCCAAATACTTAAGGAGACACGGTAATGTGTTGTAACAGTTTAAGCATCCTACAAGAAGACAAAGGGCAAGGAAATGAACAATAGAGACATTTATTGGGCATCTATATGTCCCAGGCACATAGTCAGGAAATGAACACTTACTCTCCTGACAGCAGTGGGGCTGAAGTTTGAATCTAAGAATTTTTTCAGTTAGCTGGGCTGTGAGTTGGACTTTGAAAGGAGGCACGAGTACGTGTTAATATGTAGAAAGCAAAGTGAAGGACTTTTATAGAGGCATGGAGATGGGGATAATTAAATTTCATCTGGGGCACAGAAAAACAACCTGTTCAGTTATCAAGTGGTACAGTATTAAGTAGCTGCTGTGGTTTAGTGATTTGATGAATGACATTGTGTGAATGGTGTTTGAAGATTATCTTATTAATAAGCCTAGGCGTATATATATATATATATATATATATATATATACATATATATATATTTTAACAATCCAGTAAGCTTACTCAGTTTCCTAGTTATATGTGTACTGTACTTAGTTGTTGTAAGTGGAGTCATGAAATATGTAACTTTTTGAAAGTGGCTTTTTTTACTCAGCGTAATGCCCTTGAGGTTCATCCACGTAATGTGCGTATTAATAACTTGTCCATGTTTATTGCTGAGTAGTATTTCTCTCTATGGGTGTACCATAGTTCGTTTAACCATTCACCTGTTGAAGGATATTTGGGTAGTTTCCAGTTTGAGGCTGTTATGAATAAAGCTGCTATGAACATTTATATGTAGGTTTCTGTGTGAACATCTGTTTTTATTTCTGTGAAATAAATACCCAAGCGTGAGAATGCTGAGTTGTACAAGTCCACTTTCAGTTTTAAAAGAAATGACCAAACTATTCTCCAGAGTGACTGTACCATGGTTTTTTTTTTTTGTATTAATCATTAGCAATGTGGGAATGATCCAGTTTCATCACGTCCTCACCAGCATTTGCTATTATCACTTTATTTGTTTTATTTTTATTTTTTTTAATGTTTATTTATTTTGAGAGAGCGAGCATGAACAGGGGAGGGGCAGAGAGAGATGGAGAGAAAGAAATCCCAAGCAGGCTCCGTGCTGTCAGCACAGGGCCCGATGTGGGGCTTGATCTCACAAACTGAGATCACGACCTGAGCCAAAATCAAGAGTCAAACACTTAATCGACTGAGCCACCTAGGCACCCTGGTTAATACTACTACTAATATTATTAATAATAATAGTGATACTATCAATAATAATAAAGTGATTCATCACTTTAAAAAACATTTTAAGCCATTCTGGTAGGTTATCCATCTCCAACGAATTGCTTTTGCACCTTTGTCAGAAATCAGTGGGGCTTCAAATGTCTATCGACGGATGAATGAAGATGTGGTATATATACACAATGGAATACTGTTCGGCAATGAGAAAGAATGAAATCTTGCCATTTGCAACTACGTGGATGGAACTGGAGGGTATTATGCTAAGTGAAATTAGTCAGTTAAAGACAAACTTCATATGACTTCACTCATATGAGGACTTTAAGAGACAAAACAGATGAACATAAGGGAAGGGAAACAAATAATATAAAAACAGGGAGGGGGACAAAACATAAGAGACTCTTAAATATAGAGAACAAACAGAGGGTTGTGGGAGGGGGATGGGCTAAATGGGTAAGGGGCATTAAGGAATCTACTCCTGAAATCACTGTTGCACTATATGCTAACTAATTTGGAGGTGAATTAAAAAAAAAACAAATCAGCAGGGCTTATTTGTGTAAATCTATTTCTTGGTTCTTTGTTCTATTGTGTGTATTTTCAGCGTACAGATCCTCTTCATATTTTATTGGATTTATACCATTTCATTCATACAGTATTTCATTTTGGGGGAACAGGTTTCCACTTATTTGTTCATATCTGGAAATGGGGTTGGTTTCTTGTGCTGATTTTTTTTTTTTTTTTTTTTTTTTGGCAACCTTGCTAAACTGTCTTACAAGTTCTAGGAGCTTCTAGATTTCTTGGGGTTTTCTTTATAGACAATCATGTCATCTAAAATAAGGGCAGTTTTATTTCTTCTTTTCCAACTTGGGTGCTTTTTATTTCTTTTTCTTTATAATTATGGGTATCTCGTACTGTGTTGCCTAAGAGTGATGAGAATGGACAGCCTTGCCTTGTTCCCAGTTCAGAAGTATTCAGTCATTCACCACTAAGTATGTTGTTTGCTGTAAGGTTTTTTGTAGGTGTTCTTTATGAGGTTGAAGAAGCTCCCCTCTTCCTAGTTTGCTGAGAGCCTTTTATTATGAATGGTGTTGAATTTTTTAAAGGATGTTTTTCTGTGTCAGTTGATACATGATTTTTTTCCCCCTTTGGCTTGTCGATATAATGTGTCGCAGTGATTTTTTTTTCTTTCATAATGTGTCATCAGCCTCACATACCTGGAATACATGATGCTTGGTTGTGGTGCATTAGCTATTTTGGATTCAATGTGTTAATATTTTGTTAAGGATTTTACAGTTCAGTTCATGAGAGACATTGGTCTGTAGTTTTCTTAATTCTTTGATGTCCTTGTCTGGTTTTGGTATTGGTAACGACTGGTTGCATAAAATGGGTTGGGAGGTGTTCCCACTTCTTCCATTTCTGGAAAACGTGTAAAATGACTGTTAATTCTTTTGTTAGTGTTTGGTAAAGTTCTGGGGATTTTTTTTTTTAAGAACTTTTCAATTACAAATTTGATTTCTTTAATAGGGTTAGTATTATTCAGGTTATCTATTTCATCTTGGCTGAGTTTTGATAGTTGTTTTCAAAGAATTGGCCCATTTTTTCTAAATTGTGGAATTAGGAACTGAAGTTGTTTGTGGTATTCTCTTTTTTGAAAATTTGAGGTAAAAGTCACATAACCATATCCACCATTTTATTTATTTTTTATTTCTTTATTTTTTAATGTTTATTTATTTTGAGAGAGAGAGAACACACTCGTGCCAGTGGGGAGGGGCAGAAAGAGGGTGTGGGGAGAGAGAGAGAGAGAGAGAGAGAGAGAGAGAGAGAGAGAGAGAATCTCAAGCAGGCTCCATGCTATCAACATGGAGCCTGATTCGGGCTCGATATCATGAATCTTGAGATCACGACCTGAGCCGAAATCAAGAGTGGGACGCTTAACCCACTGAACCACCCAGGTGCCCCAAAACCCACCATTTTAAAAGTGTGCATTTCAGTGGTTTTTTTAGTATAGTCACAGGATTTTGCAACCTCTGTCTAAATCCAGAACATTTTCATTATCCCAGAAAGAATCCTGTTCCTTTTAAGCAGTAACTTTCGTTGTCTTCTTTTCCTAGCCCCTGGCAACTAGTAATATATTTTCTGTATGGATTTGCCTGATTTGGACATTTCATATAAATGGAGTCATACAATTTGTGGTTGGTTTATTTCACACAGCATAATGGTTTCAAGGTTAGCCATGTTGCATATATCAGTACCTGCTCCTTGGTTCGTGGTCCCATCATTCTGACCTCTGCTTCCGTTAACTCTTCTTCTCTGACTCTGGCTCTCCTTCCTCCCTCTTATAAAGAAAGACCCTTATAATTACACTGGGCCCACCCAGATTATCCAGGGTAATCTTCTCATCCTTAATTTAACATAATAACACATGCAGTCTTCTTGCCATATAAGGTAACATTCACAGGTTTCGAAGATTAGGACATGGACCCTTTGTGGGGGACCATTATCTACCTACCACACGGCCATTAGATTTTGTGTTATCCACTGCTCCCTGAGCTTCTATTCTTTCTCTTTTTCTTTCTTTTTGTTTTTTTTTTTCAGTCCATTTTCTCTCTGTTGTTTAGATTGAGTATGCTATTGATCTTGTCCTCAAGTTCACCAAATTTATCCTCCATCATCTGTACTATTAAGCCTATCCAGCACTTTTTTATTTTGGAAATTGCATATTTCAGTTGTACACATAATTTCCATTTGGTGGTTTTAAAAAAATAACTTCTGTTTCTTTGCTAAAATTTTCTATTTTTTTATTTAGGGGAATTCTTAATTGTTTATCAAAGCATTTTTATGATGACTGCCTTAACATTTTTGTCGGATAACTCCAAATTGTGATTCACTTTGGTGTTGACATCAGTGTGGTTCTCACTCTCATCCAAGTGTGTTTTTCCTGATTCTTGGTGTGCGATTTAAAAAAAAAAATGTTATCCTGGACATTTAAGATATTAATATGAGGCAACTCTTGATCCTGTTTAAGTCTTCTGTTTTAGTAGGCAATAACTCCATTTAGGTTTAAATTTTTTTTTTTTTTAACGTTTATTCATTTTTTGAGACAGAGAGAGACAGAGCATGAATGGGGGAGGGTCAGAGAGAGGGAGACACAGAATCCGAAACAGGCTCCAGGCTCCGAGCTGTCAGCACAGAGCCCGACGCGGGGCTCGAACTCACGGACCGCGAGATCATGACCTGAGCCGAAGTCGGCTGCTTAACCGACTGAGCCACCCAGGCGCCCCCTTTTAAATTTTTTTTTTTTCCCAACGTTTTTATTTATTTATTTATTTATTTTTGGGACAGAGAGAGACAGAGCATGAACGGGGGAGGGGCAGAGAGAGAGGGAGACACAGAATCAGAAACAGGCTCCAGGCTCCGAGCCATCAGCCCAGAGCCTGACGCGGGGCTCGAACTCACGGACCGCGAGATCGTGACCTGGCTGAAGTCGGACGCTTAACCGACTGCGCCACCCAGGCACCCCACCAGGCGCCCCTTTTTAGGTTTAGTGTGTAGGTCCTGGCCTGCTTTTGTGCAATCACATGCTCTACCACTGAGCTATACCTACTCTGGCCTGCTTTTGTGAGCTGGGTAATTCCTATGATAATTTAGTTTTCAGAGCTCTGCATTGCTATTCTCTTCTTTATTATTCTGGCATCACAGGGAGTCCTGCTTGATCTCTACAGGTGCTGCTTGCGCTGACTGGTGGGTGCAGGTCCCCATCTCTGCTACTGCTAAGGGCAGATTGCCTGGACATTGCCCCACGTGGGGCAGATCTGGTCTGCTTCTGTCTGGGGCTGGGGTGGAGACCCTGCTGATGCTGATGCTGTGATGACTGGGGATCCTCCACTGTCTGAGATAAGGACTGGGGAGTCTGTCTTCCCTCTAGGTCTCTGCTAAGCTTCCCCCTTCACAGTCTTTGGCCAAAAAGCAAGATTTTCTTGTTTGTCCGTCTATGTTGGTGGTTCCGGGTTTCAGGCTTTTCTTGTGCCCAGCCATGGATATATGGGAGATAAAAGGAAAACCCAATGAACTCACAGTGGTGCTTTTCCTCACATCCCAAGGCCCCTGGCTCATCCACCTTCTTTTAGGGTCATCTTAGGATTGTCTGATGAATTCTTTCTAGGGTATTCAGTTGTATTCAGAAGAGAGGAGCAGGGAAAGGTGAGCCTGTGCCATCATACTCAGGAACTGGACCTGTAGCCATTTTGATTCTTCCTCCCTGCCAGTATTTATTAGCAATTCTATGAAATGGTCGAAGGCCTTTGCTTTTATTGACACCCTGCTTTTTAGGGTGTCATCTGTTGTTGAGTGTAGGAACAAGATAAGGATTATTCTCTTGTTAAATTGTGTGGGAATTAGAAATGTCATGTTCTTATCTATTCATCTATTCATTTACTCATTTATGTATTTATCTTTAGGGAGCGGAGCAACGGCTGTGGTCCAGGCAGCGTACTGTGCCCCTAAAAAGGAGAAAGTGGCAATCAAACGGATAAACCTTGAGAAATGTCAGACTAGCATGGATGAACTCCTGGTATGCACATCTCCTATTTATTTCTTGGAGAAATACACTTCTGTGTATATTCATGTTGGAGTGAAAAATAACCAGAAATTTTTTTATTGCTTTTCTAAAAAGAAGGTTAAGTAATGTTTTTTGTAAATTTGTAAAATAAGTAAAATATTATAAATTAAGTACTGTTTATTGTAAAATTTACAAAAATCCAGGGAAACAAAAAAATTAGTTGTAACCCTCTCATTCTGAGATTAATACTTGCTATATAGTTTTTTAGACTGTGTACATTTAAATATCTTTGTATTTTTATGATAATGTAGCCATCTACTTGTTCTTTTCATTGAAAATTTAATCAAATTTTTCTATGTCTATATGTATGAATTAAAATGCTTTTCAGTATGTGTGTGCTTTTCCATTACGTAGGTAGACCACATATTATTTAACCTATTTCTGGTATCGGACAGTTAATTTTTTTCTCTTTTTTATTGTTATAAACCTTGCTTCCTTGCTCGTCTCTTTCCTTAAACTATTATCATGCTGGTATCGTGCAGTTACGACACCTGGGTTGAGTGGAATATGCTTGAAAAGGCTTTGGCCTCCTAGGAACATGGTACCAGTCTGCATTCTGACCACTGATGCAAGGTGAGAGGCAGAATGACCCCCAAGCAGCATTGCCTTCTCCAAACGCTGGGGAAAAAGAGAGGAAAGGGAGACTCAAGGATTAGTAGCTACAAGAGATGTCCTGTGGCATTAAAAGAGGGTCACACAGAGATTGTTTTGTACTTCTTTTATGAGCCCTGACACCCAGAGCTGTGGGTGTGTAGTCAGTTTCAGCAATAAGACATGAGGTAGATTTTCAAATCGTTTCACTTTGTAAATCCTCAGTTTCTTTGGCTTAAAATGGAAATAATAATATCTGTTTTGTGTACTTCACGAGGTTTTTCTTGAGGATCAAATGACCCAGTACCTGAAAACTATAAACTGCCATGCAAATGTGAACTAATATTGTTATTTTCTTAAGTATTTGTCTAAGATCATGTGCAGTGAGTGATAGGAAGGCAGGAGTTAGGCCTGGGATGATCTGCCAGTCCAGAAGTCTTTCCGCTCCCAGACTGGATTTAATTTCTGGTGTAACCTGCACTGAGTATTAGGGAAGACTGGGATAAAAGGAAAAGGGATAATAGAATTACACATTGAACTTTCAGCAGAGGAAACAGATGCATTTCTTAGGAGTTGGTAATGTATGAGCAGAAGCTGAAAAAGAAAGTTTCTGGTATGATCTTGAGCCTCTCTGGTGAGAGAACATACACTTGAAGGGAGATGCTGCTGGAAATCCTACACAGTGATCTTGGATTTACGGATGTCCGCAACCCCTTAGGGCATCATTTGGATATTGAACTGCAGTGATCATACAAAAAGGCTATAAATCGTAAACTAATTCTTTTGAGGAAACACAATTTTTTTTTTCTAATGTTAATTTTTGAGAGAGAGAGAGAGAGAGAGATAGCACCTGTGAGGGGCAGAGAGAGAGAGGGACAAAGGATCTGAAATGGGCTCTGACAGTGGAAAGCCTGATGCGGGACTCGAACTTACAAACTGTGAGATCATGACCTGAGCTAACGTCAGACAGTTAGCTGACTGAACCACGCAGGTGCCCCTTGAGGAGAAACAAAATTTTTAACCTATATAATTAAGACTGGAATTTGAGAAGCCCAGTATGAATTTGTATCATTTGTCAGTTACTTTACATAACCCTTAAGGAGAGCTTACAGGTGAATGAAAGTCTTATTATTTATTACTTTATGATTAAAGAAATGAAAGTTCAAAGCTTAAATAACTTGACTGTGTTCGTATGACCATAATAGCAAACATCTTTTCAGTGATAGGCACTTAAGTGTACTTTACCCTCCTAAATGCCTCCCATGAGACAGGTAGTAGCTACATTTTAGATGAAGGAAGTAAATCCTACGATAAGTGACAGGGTCCGGATTAAAAATCAGGTCTTTCTGAGTCAGGTCTATCGTTTTCTACTTCACATAATACTAACTAATTATAATCTTGCTTCAAAAGTAGAACATCTGTTCTCAGATGTTTGACCTCTTGAAAGAAACATTTGTGTATTAACACTAGGGCCTTACTCGTAGAGGAATGCGTGTTTGGCATAGCTTGGTAAAAGAAATAGGTTAGCTTTTTTGCCATGGGTTTGCCTCCAGAACACACGTGTCGTGAAAACCACCACTGAACCTAAACCAAAATGGGAAAAGACTCATGTCGACATCGTCGTCGTTGGACACGTAGGTTCGGGCAAGTCTACCACTACTGGTCATCTGATCTACAAATGTGGTGGGATTGACAAAAGAACTATCAAAAAATTTGAGAAGGAGGCTGCTGAGATGGGAAAGGGCTCCTTCAGGTATACCTGGGTCTTGGAGAACCAAAGCCAAACGGGAACGTGGTGTCACCATTGGTATCTCCCTGGGGAAATTTGAGACCAGCAAGTTCTACATGACCATCATTGATGCCCCGGGACTCAGAGACTTTATCAAAAATATGATTACAGGCACCTCTCAGGCGAATTTGAAGCAGGTATCTTCAAGAAGGGGCAGACCCGTGAGCATGCCCTTCTGGCTTACACACTGGGCGTAAAACAACTTATTGTCAGTGTAACAAAATGGATTCCACTGAGCCCCCCTACAGCCAGAAGAGATACGAGGAAATCGTTAAGGAAGTCAGCGGCTACATGGAGGAAATTGGCTACAACCCCGACACTGTAGCATTGGTGCCAATTTCTGGTCGGAATGGTGACAGCGTGCTGGAACCAAGTGCTAACATGCCATTGGTTCAAGGGATGGAAAGTTAAGTGTAGAGTGGCAATGCCAGTGGAACCACGCTGCTTGGAGCTCTGGATTGCGTTCTGCCACCTGCTCGTCCAACTGACAAGCCCTTGCGTCTGCCCTTCCAGGATGTCTACAAAATTGGTGGTATTGGTGCTGTCCCTGTGGGTCGAGTGGAGACCGGTGTCCTTAAGGCAGGCCTGATGGTCACTTTTTCTCCAGTCAGTGTTACAACTGAAGTAAAGTCTGTTGAAATGCACCATGAAGCTTTGAGTGAGGCTCTTCCTGGGGACAACGTGGGCCTCAGTGTCAAGAACGTATGTGTCAAAGATGTTCATGGTGGCAGTGTGGCTGGTGACAGCAAAAATGACCCACCAATGGAAGCAGCTGGCCTCCCAGCTCTGGTGATTATCCTGAACCATCCAGGCCAGGTCAATGCCGGATATGCACCTGTGCTGGACTGTCACACAGCTCACATCACCCGCAAGTTCGCTGAGCTGAAAGAGAAGATGGACCGTTGTTCTGGAAAAAAGCTGGGAGATGGTCCTGAGTTCTTGAAATCTGGTGACGCTGCCATCGTTGATATGGTTCCTGGCACGCCCATGGGTGTCAAGAGCTTCTCTGACTGTCCTCCTCTGGGCTGTTTGCTGTTGGTGACATGAGACAGACGGTTGCTGGGGGTGTCATCAAAGCGGTGGACAAGAAGGCAGCTGGAACTGGCAGAGTCACCAAGTCTTCTAGAAAGCTCAGAAGGCTAAATGAATATTATCCCCAATACGTGCCATCCCAGTCTTAATCAGTGGTGGAAGAACGGTCTCAGAACTATTTGTGTCCGTTGGCCATTTAAGTTGAATAGTAAACGACTGGTTAATGACAGCAGTGCATCGTAAAACCTTCAGAAGGAAAGGAGAATGTTTTGTGGACCATTTGTTTTTTGTGTGTGTGACAGTTTTAAGTTACTAGTTTTTAAAATCAGTACTTTTTAATGGAAACAACTTGGCCAAAAATCTGTCACAGAGTTTTGAGACCCACTAAAACAAAAGTTTAATGAGAAAAAAAAAAAAAAAGAAATAGGTTAGATCTCCATCATTTTGCCCACCTAGTCCAATAAGCTTTAGATTGCAAATATAGTATTTATATATTTGACAAATAAGTGAAGGGAGGAGGAGAGTGACTTGTAGTAAAGCACATTTAAGATAATTGGCTTTTTTGGGGCGCAAACAAGTAAGGTCCCACCAAAGCCTGAAGAAACATCGGGAACATAAAGAATGCTGGATTTATGTGTGGTATTTGTAGGGTCAGGAGCTGAGATCTGAGTGAGAAGGGCTCTGTTTCTGAGAGTCGAGAAGCCCTTTAAGTTTATCTTAAAAATCTTTTAGATCAACATACCAAACTTTTGGTGTTGTGATTTTTAATTTTTTTTTTCAAAATTATCTTTACAATAACGTAGAAAGGGTGCTGACGTGAACCAGATTATAGGTGCGTATCCTGTGTGACAGTTATCAGTGAGGAGGCAGTATAGCGCTCCTTTCTTTTGTCAAAATGTTTTCTTGTCTGACAGCCTTTGCTAAGTGTGATTGGGAAATCAGCTGTCAAATTTTACTACATTTATTTTCTCCAGAGATATTATTCACAGGCACACTATGCAGTATTTTGAGCTTTTTCTCTTCTCTGGTAGATACTAGGACTAGATTCATTGGACAAACACTTGAGGGGAACATGAAGAGACTTAAAATGTCTTTCTATCTACTAGGAGGCTCACAATCCAGTTGAAGAGTCAAAACTCTTGGGATGCCTGGCTGGCTCAGTCGGTTAAGTGTCTGACTCTTGATCTCAGCACAGGTCTTGGTCATGAGTTCCAAGTCCTGCGATGGGCTCCACCCTGGGCATGAAGCCTATTTGGGGGAAAAAAAAAAAAAAAAAAAAAAGTTAAGACTCTTGTGTCCTATACAAGGCCAAGCATGACAAACACCTGGAAGAGGTATTAAGTACTTTGAAGTAAGAGAGGAGGCATCCTCCTGGTTACAAAAATGGAGGCCTCCGTGGAGATGTTTGTGTTCTGGCCCACCAGAGCTGGGGGATACTTTGAACAGAGATAGAAACCTTACTAGGCAGGGGTGTAGAGTTGGGAAAGAATTCTTTTTATGTATATATTCATAAATATTAATATCCCTGAAACGTTTTCATAAAATAATTTTAATTATATTATGTGGGACACACACTGATTTTCTATTTCTTTTTTTTGTTTCTAACATTACCTACTTAAGTTTGTTTCCTGGCCCATGTGGGTTGCGGCCCATAATTTGAGGTACAATGGGCCATACAAAGAGGTATTAAGATTCTAAATTCAGGCAGTGACAGTAATAATGGAAAGGAAGGCACATTCCCTAGACATTTTATTATTTTATTTTATTTATTTTTTAAAGTTTATTTATTTTGAGAGAGAGAGAGAGAGAACAGCAGAGGGTCAGAGAGATAATTCCAAGCAGACTCCACACCGTCAGCGCAGAGCCTGATGCGGGACTCAAACTCAAGAACCACGAGATCATGACTGGACCCAAAATGAAGAGCTGGACGCTTAACCAACTGAGTCACCCAGGTGCCCCCTGCTCAGACATTCGATAGATGGAAGAATTGTTTGTTTCATATTGAGCATTCCATGAGGGCAGGGACTTTATTGTGTTCACTCTGTATGAGTGAATAACTTAACATTACTTGGGGGCCTGACTGAATGGTGTGAAACAGATGAAAACTGCTTGCATTGGGGTAATTAGAAAATCAGGAATAAATGTTACAAATGGAGATGCGTTCCAGGAATGAAAAGTGATTAAGCAATACTTGAGAGCCTCTGGTGGAGAACGAAGTCCACACAAAAGCTGTGGCAGCAGCAGGTAACAGGACTGTCAAGAAAGCACTTTCAGTAGGGGGGTGGAATTCATTTTGATGTGGAAGGGAGCCACTGGGAAAATTGAGTCAGGAATATAGCATTCTTGCAAAACTTATATACATATTTTTCCTTTTGAACTGAAAGGGAAAAAGATAATTTCAGTGGGAGTTAAGATAAAGGAACCCTCCCTCCCACCCCTTAAAGGAATAGACGAGAAGGAAAGAAATCTTTAAGGCCCTTTCGGTTTTTGAATTTGATGGTTCTCTGATAGTCTCCTGTTAGAAGACCCTTTGTGAGCTGTCCCTGCCCACCCCCCACCCCCCCCGCCACGCCCCAGAGTAAAGCTGAAAACCCTTAGTTTCAGTTTAAGACATTGGACAGTTTGACCCCAACTCTGTGCATGAATTGTCACACTGTCTTACCTCCCTCATCCAGTGAGTCACCAAGTCCTATGGTGTATACTTCTTCAGCACAGCTCTTGACTCCTCCCTGTCTTTCCATTCATATTGCCACTTATTTTTTTTTTTAGCATTCTGTTTTTTAAAATTATTTTTAGATGTTTATTTTGAGAGAGAGAGAACATGTGCACAAGTCGGGGGAGGGCGGAGAGAGAGAATCCCAAGTAGGCTCCACATTGTCAGCCCAGAGCCTGATCCTGGCCTCAATCTCATGAACCCGGAGATCGTGATCTGAGCCGAAATCAAGAGCTGGACGCTCAACGGACTAAGCCACCCAGGCGCCCCTAAAACTGTATTTTGAGATAGTTTTAAACTTCTAGAAGAGTTGCAAAAGAAGTACAGAAAGTTCCTGTATGCTGTTCACCCAGGTTCTCCTGACAGTAACATAACCACAGTGTAAATACCCAAACCGAGTAACTGGTTATTTATAATTTTTCAGGCCACCATTGTCCCTCACCCAGGTCATAGCAACAGCCTTAGGCAGTATCATTGCCTTTAGTCTCGCCTTCCCACACTTACTTCTAATTGTAGCTAGAGTGTTTTTATGAAATGGCATATATAGTTAAAGCTCTGATGCCTTCCCTTTGCTGTTAAGGTGAAGCCTGAATTCTTGAACACACTTACACAGTCCTTTATGATACGGTCCCAAGTAACTCAACAGTCAAACCTGTAAAACTTACAGGAAGCCATCCCTGATTATCACTCCTATTTTTTGATAATTGGCCTCTCCAGTGAAATCACGTAGTATCTAGTACTTCTCCTATCAAACTATTTATCATTGTGTGTTGTTAAATTAGTATTGGTCTGACTTCTTCACTTGACTGTAAGTTTCATGAGGGCTCACCCTCGTAGTCAAGCACCTAGCACTGCGCCTGGCACATTGGTAAATGTCCGTTGAAAGCATGAACTGCTTGCCTTAGACAGGTTTACTCATTGCATCCTAAAACATGTCTTGCGTATTTCATCTTTTGTGTGGTTGTGCCTCTCACCTTCTACTGCTGTCGTTTCCCTATATCCTACCGCACTAAACCTCGTTCTTACCTCCTTTGCAAGGACTTCTTGCCTACCTTCATTGTTCTTTCCAGAGGATTCTTGTAACATGCTATCTTTACAACTTGCTGGCAATATATGTTGTCCTATATATTCCCTCTCCTATGTACTTCTCATCCCCTTTAATCTTCATAGCACTATGTCAACAGGCAGGTGCTGACTTTAGTTTTACTTAGGTTTTAGTACAGAAGACTGTGCTGGTGACTTTGGAGGTTGGAAAAATGCATACGGCAAGGTCCTTGCTATAAAGGAATTTACATTCAAGTAGAAACGGTAAGCAAAACTAAGGTTCACAGAGCACTGCTTTTGAATCAGAGCCTATGGGCAACTTTTACACAATTGGCTCTACTGTACAAAGACCAAGGGCATAGGGCAAGTACAGTAATTGAATAAGTAAAAAGTTGTATAAATTAATTCATTCAATAAATATTTGTTGAAGGTGTACTGTGTGCCAGGCACAGTGTTAAGTGCCACGAATACAGAGTCGTAGCTTTCACTGAGCTTAAAGTTTTGTGAAGGTTACAGAAAAATAAATAAGCAGTTACTATATAATATGATAAGTTCTGCAGTGTTTAGGGAATCTACTTTTTTGTGTGACTTTTTAAAAATTCAAGTATAATTAACAAACACTGTTATATATTAGTTTCAGGAGTACAGTATAACGATTCAACAATTTTGTACAATACTCAGCGCTCACGATAAGTATACTTTTAATTCCCTTTATGTATTTCACCCCCCCCCCCACACACACACACACTTCCCCTTTGGCAACCACCAATTTGTTCTCTGTATTTAAGAGTCTGTTTTTTTGTCTGTCTCTTTATTTTCTTGGTTTTGTTTCTTAAATTCTGTATATGAGTAAAATCATACGTTGTCTTCCTCTGACATATTTCACTTGGCCATTATACCCTCTAGGGCCATCCATGTTATTGCAAATGGCAAGATGTCATTCTTTTTTAGGCTAATAGCCCAGTGTGTGTGTGTGTGTGTGTGTGTGTGTGTGTAATATGCACCAGCTTGCATTTAGAGATCCACTTTTGGAAGTACTTGCTTTCAGGAGCTCTCAGTCCACCAGGGAGGAACAGATAAGTAAGCACCCAATGCACTCTCCAGTACATATGGGCTGTGATGTAAAGAGATACACAGGGAGTTTGGAAGCAACCTTGGGGAACTGGTGGAAATGATATTTTGGCTAGATCAGAAGGAAGAATTGGCATTTTTAGCTAGGGTAAAATAATGATGGAAATCTATTTGAGGCAGAGGGAACAATAGGGTTAAATATCCATGGTTGAAGAAGCATGCTCACCTGAAGTTTACTGTGGCTGGATTGTAGAGGGTATTTTGGGGTAGGGTCAGTGAAGGGAGTAGGATTGAGACTGGAGAGGTAGGCAGGGCCCAGATCACTCAGGGCTATATGAGGCATTTTATCTCACCCAGCCTAATTTAAATGCATAACCCCAAGGTTGTAGATAAACTTAGAGGGTGCTCAGGTTTCTACTTTGGATTTAGTTTATGACCTTGTCCTGCTTCAGGAGATTTCTTTTCAGAGTGAGAATTGTTCATTAATTCAGAAAAATGGGATGAAACGATATTTTCAAAATAAAACAAAACCCACAAACCAAAAGGAACCTCTACCTGAATAGACATTTTCCCATAGAAGACCTACAGATGACCAACAGGCACATGAAAAATGCTCAACATCACTCATCATCAGGGAAATGCAAATCAAAACCACCTCCCACCTGTCAGAATGGCTAAAATCAAAAAGACAAGAAATAAAAGTGTTGGTGAGGATGTGGAGAAAAGGGAAGGAACCCTCGTGCACTACTGGGAATTCAAACTGATGTAGCCACTGTGGAAAACGGTATGGAGGCTTCTCAAAAAATTAAAAATAGAACTACCATATGATCTAGTAATTATTCCACCGCTGGGTATTTACCGCCTAAAAATGAAAATACTAATTTGAGAAGATATTTGCACCCCTGTGTTTATCGCAGCATTGCTTACCATAGCCAAGATTTGGAAGCAACCCAAGTGTCCATCTATAGATTGAATGGATAAAAAAGATGTGATTTTTACACAGACACACACACAGTGGAATACTACTCAGACATAAAAAATCATGGAGTCCTGCCATTTGTGGCAACGTGGATGGGCCTAGAGGATACTATATTAAGTGAAGTAGGTCAGACAAAGAAAAACAAATACCGTATGATTTCACTTGCATGTGGAATCTAACAAACAAAACGAGAACAAACAAAAACCAGACTGCTAAATACAGAGAACAATCTCACCGTGGGGGTGCAGGGTGATGGGTGAGCTAGATAAAGGAGACTGAGAGATATAAACTTCCAGTTATAAATAACTAAGTCACAGAAATGGAAAGTCCAGCATGGAGAATATAGTCAATAATATTATAATAATATTGTATGGTGACCACACTTCCCGTGGTGAGCAGTGAGTAATGTATAGAACTGTCAAGTCACTGGTGGTGTATACCTAGAACTCATACAACCTTGTATTTCAACTGTCTTTCAATAATAAAAATACATTTTAAAGACAGAATAAAGACACTTGAAGACAAGCAAAACAAAACAAAAACCACCCTCTGTTTATTAGTCATTATGCTCTATGGCTGTAAAACCAGATTTCCCAAGATGCTTTTTCAAGAGCACCTTGAAGTAACAACGTGTGTCCCCACGGAGGCCTTTGCGGTGTCGTGTGAGGCTCTGATAAGTAGTGCATGTTTCGAGTTTCAAAGATTATGAGTGGAATGACTAGTCAGAATGGACTGAGGGAAACTGAGGGTTTTTTTTCGTTTAACTCTTCTCAAGGAGGTCAGAGCCATGGAGATCTCACAGAGGCTTAAGCCAGCCTTGGATTTACAAATCTGAATTCGCTCACTTGTAGTGTTGTTTCAGGCTTGCGTATGATAAATTAATCCTATTTTCTCTTCCTTGTAGAAAGAAATTCAAGCCATGAGTCAGTGCCATCATCCTAATATTGTGTCTTACTACACGTCTTTTGTGGTAAAAGATGAGCTGTGGCTAGTCATGAAGCTGCTAAGTGGAGGTGAGTAGAGTATGGTGAAACACTAACTTCCGTTGGTTGGAAAGGTATTAAAGATATCCGGTTGGTTTTTTCCTGGTTTGGTTTTCGTGCACATTGGCATTGGAGGAGATGCTGAGGACTTAGTATCTGCTAAAGATGGGAGGGCATGAGCCGAGACAGGTTTCACACGTTGCATTTGGTTGCCATGCCTCTGAAGCCTCACTCCATCTCTGATGGTTCCCCACAGCTTCCTTTGTGCCATGACAGCAGCTTGTTGAAGGTTCTGGTCAAGGGTCTGACCATAACTTCTTATAGAATGACCCGCATTTCGGATTTATCTGGTTATTTCTTCCTGGTGATATTTAACTCGATTTGTTTCCCTTGCTTTCTTACAAATTAAAAATTGGACCCAAAGGCTTGATTCGATGTAAGTTAGAAATTTTTGGACAGTATTTTGTGGGTGATGCTGTGTTCGTAGTGCATCACACCAGGAAGTGTTGCTTTCTGGTTATATCTTTAATGGTGATGTGACTTTTGATTGCTTGAGATTTTGACAGCCAGACCTCACCGTGGAAAAGTTAACTTGTTCCCCTTTGCAGCTAGCGAGTAATCTGTGAGGTGATACTTGGGCACTGAGAGGATCCAGTTCCCCACCTTTTTTTTTTTTTTCCCATTTTTTAAAGTTTATGTGTTTATTTTGGAGACAGCGAGAGAGAGAGACAGAGAGGGCATGAGCAGGAGAGGGGCAGAGAGAGAGAATCCCAAGCAGGTTCTGCACTGTCAGCGCAGAGCCCTACGTGGGACTCAGTCCCACCAACCGTGAGATCATGACCTGAGCCGAAACCCAGAGTCAGCCGCTTAACTAACTGAGCCACTCAGGCGCCCCTCCCCCCTTACTCTTTCCTTTAATGATTTTAGCATCCATTCACAGTCCTTGTTTGAATTAATTATTCTGTCAAGGGTTGCAGAATGGTGACTTTTCTCATTGCATCCTTTCTTTTACATTTGTAAACTTGGCATTGTTCTGTGTAAAGGAACTTTACCTCATTAACTGGAGTTCTTTGGGTAATCTGTATTGTGGTTCCTACTAAAAATGCAAGATAAATAATTGATTTTTTTTTTTCAGTACTAATTTTCAGAGTAAAGAGTTGATTTAATACTCACCTCCAGTGGTTGCAAATAGGGTTTGTTTGTTTTTTTCCTTTTTCCTGTTGGGTAAGGCTTTCATTTTTTTTTTTTTTTTTTTTTTTTTTTTTTTTTTTTTGAGTGTCATCATAGACACAAGGAATTTTATATATTTAGTGTCTTTCAATGTAGTTTTACTCTCTTCTTTGGATGCTCGGGTCATCCAAAATTTTGTCATTAGGACTCTCTTTTTTTTTTTTTTTTTTATTTATTTATTTTTTTTTTATTTTTTTTTTTCAACGTTTTTTATTTATTTTTTGGGACAGAGAGAGACAGAGCATGAACGGGGGAGGGGCAGAGAGAGAGGGAGACGCAGAATCGGAAACAGGCTCCAGGCTCCGAGCCATCGGCCCAGAGCCTGACGCGGGGCTCGAACTCACGGACCGCGAGATCGTGACCTGGCTGAAGTCGGACGCTTAACCGACTGCGCCACCCAGGCGCCCCTTTAGGACTCTCTTTAAGCTTATTCCTATGTCCTTTTGACATGAATGCGTTAGTCTTTGGTTACTTCCTTGTTTTTTGGTTCAGGATTTCCTAGGGTCACGTTTATATTACTTTTCCTAGATCCACAATCAGCCAATACTCCAAGGAGTTCTGATTTTTGTTAGGGGAAGGGTATTTAGAAAGCATAAGTAGGATGTTTGGTCATTGCTACATCATTATCGTCACTTCTAGTTGAAAGAGCTTAGAAATATATTAAAAATTATGATTTGGAATTAATATTTCCATTTCAAGTTTAACATTATAGACTTTTGAAGCTTCTTTGAAATTATACGTGAATCTCTTTTCTCTTATACAGAAAATTTTGGTCCCCAGTATTATGATTAAGTATGGTGCTTTATCCTGCCATATGTATACAGTTATTTCTGCTTAAGTCCTTAGAATAAAATGTAAGTATTACTGATGGCCAGAAGCAGACCATTGTCACTAGATTGGACATTTTGTTGTTATGGTTATCTGAAGGCCCAAGTCACGTAGTAAATTAGACATTTTGCCAAAGCATGGATTTGAATCGTGGCGAGATTGGGAGGACTAGTGAGTGATGGAGCCACCCGACCTTCCCATCACTGTGCTGCTTGGTTTTTGTTTGCATATGTATTTTGTGTAGGAGCATGATTTTCCATTTTAGAATTGAACACTTGACTTCCCTAGCGAGGCCATAAAGGAAAGAGCATAGGCTTTAGAATTAAATTCCAGCTTTCCTACTTAGCCGGTTTATGTCATTGGGCAAATTATTTAAACCCTTTGAACCTGTTAACTTTTCTGTCACATGGGGATACCTTTCTGTATTTTAGGTATTGGGGAGTAGTAATTGAGATGACGTACGTCAAGCATCTATAATTGTGCTGACATGTAGATGCACAAGAAATTGAGTCATTAATAATAATCCCATGTTATTTGATGCTTTTCAGTGTAGCCAGAATCACCTTTTTGTTTCAATCCCATTAGTGACACACTGGAGAAACTGGATTGCTTTGTTAAAGGCCTTGTTCATATGATGGTTGGAATCCTTGCTAACACCAACCACCTTTCAAGATGGTGGTCAAGCATGGTTCTTTCAGTATGGACAGATATGGGAATATTAGGTAATACTGTATCTTTCATTATTGATCACCTATAGCATAATTTGCTTTATTTGTAACTTACAAAAATGTGTAATACAGAGTTTTTAATGTTTTGCTGAAAAGTCCTCTGATGAATAGCAATACTTTGTCTGCTTAATTCTTTCATCCGTACCTGTATGCCAGCCCATGCTTTCTGCTACTCCTGAGCAGAACGAATGTATATTTTTTAAGAAATCCCCGTTTCTTCTGCAGGGAGTATATATCCTGATCTCAGAAGGGGCAGGACATGTAGCCGGGTGGGACGTCTATTAAATGTACCTTTCTGTCTCTCCTCATCTTAGGTTTACTGGGACAGTGCCCAACTTTTCCAGCCTAGGACTCAGCACGTTTCCTGGGGGATAATTTTCAAACATGTTCCAGCTGTTATGTTAACTCTTTTTATAATTACTTACCTTTTTTTTTTTTTGAGTCAACGTAATCTTCCATCTAAGCCTTTAAAAATATTAAAGAATTGCATCTTTTTTAGGAAAATGAAATCTTGCTTGTTTTAGTCAGAAAGTGAATAAACATTTAAGCTGAAGAAATACATTAAATACTTTTAGAAAACAAAAGCTAGACCTGAGCACAGCTTCAAAATTTTTTTTTATTATTTATTTATTTGTTTATTTTAATGTCTATTTCTGAGAGAGAGAGAGAGACAGAGACAGAGACAGAGACAGAGCGTGAGCAGGGGAGGGGCAGAAAGAGAGGGAGACACAGAATCTGAAGCAGGCTCCAGGCTCTGAGCTGTCAGCACAGAGCACGATGTGGGGCTCAAACCCACCGACCGTGGAATCATGACCTGAGCCGAAGCCGGGCACTCAACCGACTGAGCCACCCAGGCACCCCTAAAATGTTTTTAAAATGCAGAGAAACTGTGCCAAGATTTATTGCTCATTTACAATTCCATTCATCAGATACTTACTGATCACCACTGCATTGGTGAATCATGTTCCTTGCTCTTATGGGCCTCATAGCTAATAAGGAAAAGTTACAATTAAATAAGTCTAAGTACGTAGAGTACCAGGAAGAAGTATCAGGTACCAGGAAGAAGTACCAGGAGACTGTATTTTATTGAGGGAGAATGGGTGTGGTGGGGTTAACAAAGACTTTCCTCAGGAGGTGACGTTCAGCTGAGACCAGAGGAATAGGTAATAATTAGCCAGGTAACGTGGGAAGTGGGCGTGATTTCAAGGGAAGGATGGGAGAAGTCATCCAGATAGAGGGAACACCATGCAGAGAAGGTTCTGGAGGCAGGATGGAAGAGTATGGTGTGTCTTGCGGAACCGATGGGGGCCTATAGAAGGAGCAGAGAGAGTGAGAGGAGAAGACCATTGATAAGCAGAGGCTCCCTTTGAGTAATTAAGTCATGTGAATAACCAGAGTTAACAGAAATATGTTTAGGCTATCTTCTTTCACATCAACTTTTTTTAGCCAAAATATATAAAACAAAAGCATATTAAAAAAAAAAAAAGTTCATTTATTTAGAGAGAGCACACGTGCACACGTGTGCAGAGGGATGGGGCAGAGAGAGAATCTCCAGCAGGCGTGGCACTGTGAGCACAGAGCCTGATGGCGGGGCTCGAACTCACGAACCGCGAGATCGTGACCTGAGCCGAAATCAAGAGTTGGGTGCTTAACCGACTGAGCCATCCAGGTGCCCCCAGATTTCTTTCTTTTAAAAAAAAAAAAAAAAAAATTTATTTTAGAGAGAAAGTGTGAGTGGGGAGAGGGGCAGAGGAAGAAAGACAATCTGAAGCAGGCTCCACCCTCAGCACTGAGCCTGACGTGAGTTTCAATCCTATGACCCTGAGATCATGACTGGAGCTGAAACCAAGAGTCGGACATGCAACTGACGAGCCACGCAGGTGCCCCATAAAAACAAAAGCATATTGGGGTGCCTGGGTGGCTCAGTTGGTTAGGTGTCTGACTTCAGCTCAGGTCACGATCTCACGGTTTGTCAGTTCAAGCCCAGCATCAGGCTCTCTGCTGTCAGCACAGAGCCCACTCTGGATCCTCTGTCCTTCTCTCTCCTTGCCCCTCCCCTGCTTGCACTCTCTCTCTGTCTCTCAGATAAATAAACTTTAAGAAAAAACCAGAAGCATATTTTTCATCTAGCAACATGTACCGATGTAGAATTTAAGAAGCTAATTAAATCATAATCTGAGTTGCAGCTGTCACTCTTACACCCATCAACCCGGTGGACGTCATGGTTAAAATAAGTTGAATTTCGTGTGTCAGTATTATAGTCATTTCTTAATGCCTCCTTATAACTGTAATATTCTTCTGTGAATTAATCTCTGATGTTGAATGTTGAGATTTTAGTATAGGAAGTTAATCTTCAGAAATTGGAAGCAGTTCTGATCTAAAGAGCTATTTCTGCAGCTTATTAGCACCAAACTGCAATGTAAGAGTTTTAGAAATCAAAGTAATTCAGAAAGTTTCTGAAAGGAGAAGAGAGAGTTACCTATTCGACTTAGAGTGATGACTTGTAGCAACGCAGAAATCTAATTTAAATTCACTGTCTGAGTGAATTATTTTGTTGTTTAGAGATGCTCTCAACTTTGTCATCTTCTAAGACATAAAAAAAAGTATGGGAAGTTTTTCATGTTCAAGTTTATTTTATTTTATTTTTGAGAGAGAGCGAGTTGGGGAGGGACAGAGAGAAAGGAGGATAGAAGATACGAAGCGGGCTCTGTACTGACAGCAGAGAGCCCGACATGGGGCTTGAGTTCGTGAACCGTGAGATCGTGACCTGAGCTTGAAGTTGGAACCTTAACCGACTGAGCCACCCAGGTGCCCCAAGTATGGGAACTTCTTCGATCTAAGCAGGACCCGAGTAGAATATCTGGTATTAATAATAGGGACCATCTTTGGTTGTTCAGGCAACAACGGAGGGGTATGTCTATTTGTCTGAAGTGGAATATTCAGCCCAAGCCAATTTGACCCCTTTGAAACCTTCCATGGCTCAGGAAGAAACGAACAAAACCCAATGGCTGAATATCGGTTAAAGCTTCTTGGCAGAAATTCTGATAACTAAAATGAGTAATTTCGGATTCAAAGAGTGTTGTTTCATAAAAGTAAACTGAGGCGATAAACATGTTGACTGAATAATTTGATTGAGCAGTATAATTAGGAGATTTCACAAGTGCCTTAACCCGGAAGCTCCTTTGCTACTTTTTCAAAAGTATTTTAATATGTAATAATGATATTCTTGGACAGTAAAAGTTTTGCATTGCTTTTTAAATGTTCTGTGCCATAGGCTAGGAGAGCAGACACGAGATGGATTTTTGGAATAGGCGTTTACATTTTAACTTTTTGCTTTGTTACCAAATTTGTACTTATTCCCTCTTGTTTTCCATTCTCCTTGCTATTACTCTGAGAAATGCTTAGGTTTCAATGGACAGTGTTCATCTAGGAGCCTAGGTTGTTAAAATACACCTTCGTGGGCCCACTTTAGATCTCTTGAATGACAGACAGTCTGCGAGATCTGGAAATCTACACTTTTAACTAGTTTGCCAACTAATTCCTTCATGTGTTAAAGTTTGAGATCTGATTATCTGTGTAAAATATTTCTTCCAGGTTGTGCCCAAGGATATAAGACGGTGCATGCTGTTACAACCTTCCCTTTTTATTCTTAATTTTCTTTAGGTGTTAATTGATTCATCCAGTGATAATCTGCAGTCTTCTTTTGCTTAGCGTATCTTACCTTCACCTTTCTTAGTTGGTATGAAGACTTCCGTGTAATTTTGATATTTGAGGAGGGAGGATTATAAGCATCATGTTGGGTGCTATAAGATGCTGAAGAAATCATATGGGAACAAATGGGTACTTTCTAGGACCAAATTTATCAGTTAAAGATAAAGGTCTTAGTGGCATGATTATCCCTCCACCAATAAAAATTATATTGTTAGGAGACTGAATTGGAGAAGAAGTTTTATACCACAAAAGAGGGGGCTTTTTATATAGCTTGTTAAAAATGTCTGTTATGAACATAGACTGGGGACGTGCACTGCTTTGATTTCCCCACTGATCATTGGTGTTGTGAAATCATTAAAAATCTTTTAAGATTTTTTTTTTTTAATGTTTATTATTTTAGAGAGACAGACACGCAGAGCATGAGCAGGGGAGGGGCAGAGAGAGAGAGAGACACAGAATGTGAAGCAGGCCCCAGGCTCTGAGCTGTCAGCACAGAGCCCGACGCGGGGCTCGAACCCACGAACCGCGAGATCGTGACCTGAGCCGAAATCGGACCCTTAACCGACTGAACCACCCAGCCGCCCCGATCTTTTAAGATTTTAAAAAGGAGTTCCTGGTTCAAACTCTTTAAAAATACAGATCTAATAACCTTTTGTGTACCCTAGGTCTTTATTGCTCCATTTTCTTGATCTACCAGACTGGAAATTCCCAGAGTCAACTGTTGTGCCATGTGTACCTTGACATACTTTGTGGCACCCCGTTCTAGATCTTGCATATAATATGGCCAAATTGTTGAATGAATACATTGTGTTAGTTTTTAATTCCTAGTAGGAATTTTCCCGTTTGCATTCCCTATTTTCGATATTCTTTGCCTTACAAACGTGTGTCTCAATTGGCGTTTATACAAATGTCTTCTTACTAAGGAGTTCTTATGTGGCCTGGATTTCTCAAAAAAATGAGACATATGGCCTGTTGGTATAGTGGCTTTGCTTTGGAGATTAATATGTGATTGATTAAGCAGAACTTTTAAAATGTCTCCTTTAGGGCTCCCCCTGTGTGAGTCACAGTCTTGTGAATCCCAGCAATAAAGAGGGGAAAGTCTGATAGTGTATTAGAAAACACCACCTGGGATCTGGAGCCTCCCTGGTTCACTGTCTCCAGAAAGTAAACTGCCTGTCTTCCTGCTGGACATGGGGAGTGGCAGTGGTCTGGTTTCCAGAGAGAGGAGGAGGAATCTGGGCATCTTCTTCCCCATGATACGAATTTTCAACCAGTTTTCCCGTTTCCAGCCCTTTTCTTCAATCTCCTCTCACTTCCCCTCAGGTAGTCCTTGGTGTATGTGCTCTGTTGGGATACGCCGTTTCCTAATTGGCATAGTCCTCCACAGGCATTGGACTTTCAGATTTCTCTCTTCTGCCTAGCTTTTTGTTTTCCTTCCTCCAAAACATGATTGTTGTCTCTCTTCTTTATCTTCTCTGTTTTCTTTTTCATCCGGGGTTTATGCCTGTTTTATCAAGTGTATGGAGTTAATGGATTTCAAGTGGGAGCTGAAGTAAATGTGTGTTCTGTCCTCCCATGTTTTGGAGGATCCCATCTAGACCCTGCTTTCCATCTATTTGGAAGTACATTTTTTACTTGTTAAGTGTGTGAAATAAAAGCACCCACCAGGGCAAGTTTTCAACATAAGTTTGTGTTTCAGTTTTAGTCTTGATCATTCAGGTCTTGTGCCAAGAAATGGAAATCTAATCTTTTCTGTGCAGTTTATGTTATATTCTACTTCTTGGCACAATTTCTAATATTAAAGATTGTTTTGTTTTGGTTCTGTGATCTTTATGGGCCATTGTACTACCAGAAATCTTACTAATCTTCAGCACACTTTTTATTATTATAATTATGTATGGCAGTCAGGATTCTATGATTTTAATTACTATGTAGGTGTCTTTTCCCTCCCTCCCCCCAGTTTTTAGTCGGGGCATTATTTCTGATCCTGGGAAGAATGGGATTGCTAATACATCGTAGCTATTATTTAGAGAGAACTGCCGTTTTTATCCTTTCATTTTTTTCCTTGCCTTACTTATTATTTGTTAAACTGAAAATTAATTTTAACCCACATGTGACCCTGACTTTCCAAGTATTTCTTCTGTAATCTGACCTGTGTTACAATCGTATTTTTATACGTTTAATCATATAGCGTCGCATAGTCTGATCCAGTGTCGGAAACTTAAATTCGTTCGTGGTATTTTATACTAATGTGTTATAGATGGGTAAGGTTTACCTAGGGATTCTTCAGATGTGGTTAAAAATCCTCTACCACCTTTTCCAAATTCTTATTAAAAAGTCTAAAGGAAATGCTGGTGTAACACTGCTATTTGGCTAGTAGGCTGCTTTCTGTTTTCGATTAAAATGGAGAAGAAGTTATTAATTTTAAACTTCTGTATTTCCTTGTGTTTGCTTTTTTTTTCCCTTTCCTATACAGTTAAGTTTGTGAAAAGGTTTACGTTGGTTTGATTTCAAAATGGCTTGGAATTATATGACATGAGTCAGAGGTTTATGGCAAATTTTGTCTTCGGTTTTTAGGTTCTGTTCTCGATATTATTAAGCACATTGTGGCAAAGGGGGAGCACAAAAGCGGAGTCCTGGACGAAGCTACCATTGCTACGATACTTAGAGAAGTGCTGGAAGGGTTGGAATACCTGCATAAAAACGGACAGATTCACAGGTATGTAAACGACAACACTCTTCTTTTGGGGAAGGTGCAGCGACAGTCGTGCCGTCTCATTTCGTTGAGGCCATTCCCCATTCTTCCACAGAATTCATAATCTCTGAATGTCGTCATGGCTCTTGGAATCGCGAGTTTCAGCACATTGTGGTTCGGGTTTGAATTACACAGCTAGCAAGGATTGAAAAAGTAAAGATTTTAGTTAAATTGGGAAATACAAAAACAGGAAAAATTCATAATTTCCTGTCGGGAGGCAATCCTTGTAATCACTGATAATGTTTTGTAATATTTCTTTCTAGTTTCTTTTGTGTGCTCACAAGATACTTAAAACAAAACTTTATTTATAGTTTTGTCTGTTGCTTCTCACTGTGTTTTTTTAGTATTTTGTCTTGAGTGTTTTCTCACATTATTAAAAGCTCTTTGTAAAATAACTTCTTATTAAAGATTTTTTTTTTTTTTTTTTTTTAATGTAAAAAGCTATGTATCATTTTATGGTCCAAGTATTCCTGGCCATCTCTATTCATTCCCTGGGTACAGATAAGAAGAATCCAAATGATGATGGTTTCTGTGTTGCTCAAATCTGTTTAATCCCTGGATTTGGTTTTCCTTCATATCAGGCTTTTTTTTGGCACGGTGTGGGTGGGGGGGGTGGTCATTCAGAAGGATAATTTCACTGGATATAAGAATTTCTGGCCTCCGTGGTTTCAGATCAGAAGTCTGTCATTTGAATTCGTGTTCTATAATGTTGTTTTTCTCTGGCTGCTTTCAAGATTTTTTCTTTGGTTTTCTGAAGTTTAATTACTTCCTTAGGTATATTCTGTTTGGGGTTCCCAAACTCCTTGAATCTGTAGGATTTTCTCTTTCACCAAGTCTGGCAAGTTTTCAGCAGTCATACCTTTGGGTAGTTTTTTAATCCATTTTTTTTTTTTTTTTTCCCGCCTCTTTTTCTGGGACTCTGATAATACAAAAGTTAGCTGTTTTGTTATTGTACGATAAGTCCTGAGGCTCAGTTCAGGTTTTGTCATCGGATTTGTTTTCTCTGTTCAGACTGAGTGGATTCTATTGATGTGTTCTCAAGTTCTGATTCTGTCCTCTTCATTCTACTATAGAACCCATTGAGTATTTCGGTTATTATAGTCTTTTAGATAATCTGATTCTTTTTCTTTTTATCACTTTTATTTCTTTGCTGAGATTTTCTGGTTTTCATTTGTTTTGATGATCCCAAATTGCACGTGGAAGCATTTTTGTAATGGCTGCTTTACAATTCTTGGCATATAATTAATTCCAAGATCTGATTCGTCTCGGTGTTGATGTCAGTTGTCTTCTCTTACTGAAGTTCTTCCTGGTCCTTGGTATGATGAGTGATTTTTAAATTGTATCCTGGATATCTTGCATATCATGTTAGGAGACTCTTGATCCCATTCAAATATATATCGTAGCAGGTGTTTGCCGTGTTGAGGTTTAGAATGTAAAACCTAGTCTACTTTTGTGGGCTGTAGTTCCAATGACAGTTTGATTTTTAGAGCCATTACAGTGCTGTTCTGGTTTGCTTTGTTCACCCGGCACTGCTGGGGCTCTCTGCTCAATCCTGCTGATGCCACCATTGAGAGCAGAGTAGAATGCCCCAGGCCTGATGCTGCTAGGTGGAAGGTGGAAGATAGATGCTGTACCTGTGGGTCTGTGAGCACTGTTGGGGGCCCATCCTGTGGCCCATGCCACGTGGTGCCAGTGGGGCTCCCATTCGTTCTCTGTTAGTATTGCCTGTGGGGATGAAGGCATTTCCTTGGGCCACCTTTTGCTGCTGGGTAGAGAGTTGGAAGACACTGGGTCTGGGTTGTCCTTTGCCGCTGTGTGAAGTGCCAGGAAGTGCTCGGCCCAGGTTGCTCTCCACAGCCGGCTACTGGGCCAAGAGATGCTGGCTGGGCTGTTGGTGCTACTGGGGCGGGCAGTATGGGCCTACCTGCTGCCGTGGGTGTGGGGCAGAGGATGGGGTTTCCCATTTGGTCTTTGCCTAAAACCTCTGGCTCTGGCACAGTGGGCCAGCCTGTGACTCCAGCTGTGGGTCCTTTGCTCGGTCTGTGCTAGGCTGCCCCTTCTCTGCTCCTTTGGCCCCAGAGAGCAGGTGTGGAGGATTTTTAAAATTTTTGTTTTGTTCGTTTGTTTGTCGTGTACGCCTGTTCATAGTTCTGGGTTGAGAGACTTTCTAGTGCCCAGTCCAGGATATGTGAGACTAAAAGAAAACTCAGAGAAGTCGTATAGTGCTCTTTAAAAATGGACTTGGGTTCGTTGTAAATGTTTATAGCAAACTCTAGGGCAGCCACTAAAAAATGAAAAAAGAATTGATATGCTAAGAGAGGAGAGGAAAATGGGATCATGTAAAATGCTCAATTAAAATAAAGGCAGAAAAAAGGCGGGAGACACAAGATTGTAATCTTAAAAATCACCTACCTTTAAGGAACTAGAAAAGAAAATTAAGAACAAACTAAACCCAAAGTTAGCAGAAGGAAGTAAATTTTAAAAGATCAGAATGGGAATACATGAAATACAGATTTTTTTTTGGATGTGACACAACCAATAGCAAAGGCAGGAAAAGAAAAATTAAACAGGTGGGACTACACCAAACTCAAAAGCTTCTTCACAGCAAAGGAAACCATCAACAAAATAAAAAGGCAACCCATGGAACGGGAGAAATATGTGCAATCCACGTGTTCTGATAAGGGGTTAATATCCAAAATATACAAGGAATTTGTACAACTCAGAGACAGAAACTCCCAAATAACCTAATTTCAAATGGGCAAAGTCTCCGAATAGACATTTTCCCAAAAACGATGATCTGTTTCCCTAATCCTCAGGGAAATACAGTCAAAACCACAGTAAGATATCATCGCGTATCTGTTAGGATATCTGTTTTCAAAAAGACAGGAGATAACAGATCCTGGATGAGGATTGGAGAAAAGGGAACCTTTTTGTACACTGATGGTGGCAACATAAACTGATAACAGCCACCATGGGAAACAGTATGGAGGTTCCTCAAAAAAATTAAAAATAGGATTACCATATGATCCTGTAATTCTAGTTCTGGGTATATAGTCAAAGAAAGTGAAGTCATCATCTCAGAGCCAAGCTGTGGAAATAACCTAAGTGTCCATCAGTGGATGAATGGATAAAGATGTGTATATGTACAGTGGATTATTATTTAGCCATTAAAAAAAAAGAAAGCAGGGGGGCGCCTGGGTGGCGCAGTCGGTTAAGCGTCCGACTTCAGCCAGGTCACGGTCTCGCGGTCCGTGAGTTCGAGCCCCGCGTCAGGCTCTGGGCTGATGGCTCGGAGCCTGGAGCCTGTTTCCGATTCTGTGTCTCCCTCTCTCTCTGCCCCTCCCCCGTTCATGCTCTGTCTCTCTCTGTCCCAAAAATAAATAAAAAACGTTGAAAAAAAAAATTAAAAAAAAAAAAAAAAAAAAAAAAAAAGAAAGCAGGAAATGCTGTGGTTTGCGACAATATGGATGAACCTGGAAGGCACTATGCTAAGTGAATTAGGCCAGAAAGAGAAAGACAAATAACTGCCTAGTATCACTTGTATGTAGAAGCTAAAGAAAAGAAAAGTTGAATTAGAAACGGAGAGTGGAAAAGTGGCTGCTGGGGTGGGGAGTGCAGGTGGGATAGGGAAAATAGGGAGAGATTGGTAAAAGAATACAAACTCAGTTATGAGTAAGTTTTGCTAAGAGAGTAGAATTTAAGTGTTCTCACCAAAAAAAAAAAAACCCAAAAAGTAAACATATAAGGTAACAGGTATGTTAATTATCTTGGTGGGAAGAATCCTTTCCCAGTGTGTCCATACGTCAAACAAGCACATTGTACACTTTAAATATCTTACAATTTTATTCGTCAGTGATATCTCAACTTTTACTAAAATTTTTTAAAATATATTTATTTGCTTTTGGGAGAGCGCTAGCGGGGGAGGGGTACAGAGAGGGGGACAGAGGATCCGAAGCGGTCCCTGCACTGACAGACTGACAGTGAGCCCAATGCGGGGCTCGAACCCACGACCTGCGAGATCATGACCTGAAGTGAAGTTGGACACTCAACCTACTGAGCCATCCAAGTGCCCCATACCTCAGTTTTTTAAAGCTCACCTACTTAACCCTAATCTCTCAGCAAATAGATAAACAAAGGCCCACAAAAGTAACTGATCAAAGGTCAGACAACTATCAAGTTCTAAAACTGAGGCTTTAAGGAATGAATCAGAATAGGGAGGGAAAAAAAACAAGTAATCTCCTCACCCCCACATGGACACACATATAGACCTTTAATTAGGTTATCCTGATAATAGCACCATTTAAAAAAAATTAACATATATAGGGGCGCCTGGGTGGGTCAGTCGTCCGGTCAGACTTCGGCTGAGGTCATGATCTCACAGTTTGTGAGTTAGAGTCCCGCGTCAGGCTCTGTGCTGACCGCTTGGAGCCTGGAGCCTGCTTCGGATTCTGGGTCTCCCCCTCTCTCTGCACCTCCCCTGCTCACGCTCTGTCTCTCTCTGTCTCTCAAAAATCAATAAATGTAAAAAAAAAATTTTTTTTTAAACATCTACCAATGCAATCAGCCATTTATAAAAGTATCTTGGGGCGCCTGGGTGGCGCAGTCGGTTAAGCGTCCGACTTCAGCCAGGTCACGATCTCGCGGTCCATGGGTTCGAGCCCCGCGTCAGGCTCTGGGCTGACGGCTCGGAGCCTGGAGCCTGTTTCCGATTCTGTGTCTCCCTCTCTCTCTGCCCCTCCCCCGTTCATGCTCTGTCTCTCTCTGTCCCAAAAATAAATAAAAAACGTTGAAAAAAAAAATTTAAAAAAAATAAATAAATAAAAGTATCTTACTCTAGATAAAAATGAATAATGCTTTCTAGCTGTCTAAATTTTCCAACCAGCTTAAGTCTTATAAAGAAAAATGAACTCTTTTTATGGTTATGAAGAACAGTTGACTGAAAGGAATAATATATAAACCAGACATCTTGGAAGCATTGAAGGTATATTCTTAAGACAGTAGGGTTTTTCATTTAAAATTGTATCCTGTCATTTTGGACCTAGTTACAATAATGGGTTAACAGATGACTGAAAAGGGCATGACCAAAGAGTAAAGCTTTGGGACTGTATTTCCTGCACTGGCAAGAGGAAAAGGTGGCCTGAAAAACAGGATTCCTGACCGCTGGATAGCGGTAACCCTATGAATATATACCTTAATGCTCTCGATGAACAGAATTCAGTTAATACCTCAGTTCTGATTTCATGTTCATCAGTCTTCTAGGGGGGAAAAAAAGTGCCAGAAACTGCTACTTGGCCCCCAGTGGGTCTCCTCTTCTTTTCAAAGAAAAAAAGCGTAAAACGTAACATTTTTACTGGGCGTATGACCATCCAGAAGAAAGGCAACACTTCATAGCCTACCATGCAGGTCAGATACACCTGTGTGAATGAATTTCTAGCCACCGTGGTGAGAACAAAAATGTATACTACTTCAAGGTTGTTCCCTTAGCAGGTTTTCTCACCGCCACCCCCCCCCCCCCCCCCCGCCAGCCCTATTGGCATGTGGGTTGGACAGTGCTTTGTTGCAGGGGCTGAACTCTGCGTTGTAGGACATATTAAGCAACGTCCCTAACTCCTACCCATTACATGCCAGCAGCACCCCCTCATCCCCCACACCCAGTGTGACAACCCAGGATGTCTCCAGACATTGCCAAATGTCCTGAGAAGCACTGCTAACAGAAAGTGGCATAACCTCTATTTCCCCTTTCCTTCCTTCCCCTGAAATGTGGATGTGGTGGTAAGCCATCCTGAGCTATGTAGCAAGAACTTAGGGGGAAGATAAAGCAATAACATGGAAAGAGCCTGACTCCCTGATTCTACGGAGTCACCATACTGGACTGATGTCACTTATGGATGGACTATTCCCTGAGAGGGAAAAGCCCATCTTCTATCGCCTTGTACATCATCAGGGATTGGCCAACACAGCCTGACGCCTGTTTTTTGTAAAAGCGACAGCAGGACAGCCACGCCCATTCATTTAGTGGTTGTCCGTGGCTGCTTTAGCACGATGAAAACAAAGTAGTGGTGACAGAGAACATCTGGCCCTCAGAGCCTAAAACGTCTACTCCCTGGGCCTTTAGAAAATGTTTGTTGACCTCGGGTGTAGATAGCAATACTGCATTCACTGAAGCTCGTGTGCTGTATGGTATCCTAAGTGCGTCATCTGCATTAATTGCCTCATTGAATCTTTACAGTTACAGTTGCTTTACGAGGTAGGTAATTCCATCCCCATTTTACTGAGGAGGAAACCGAGGCAGAGAGGTGAGTAGTTAGCTAAAAGTCCCCCACCTAGTGACATAGCTGGGACTCGAATTTAGGCCAGTGGGTTCCCAAAACCTGCTAGGAAAGAAAGATCGCACTAATCTATGAAGCTGGGTACACAGTGGTTCAATGTCAGTATTTTTTAGTTACTAACTCAGTAGAATTCAGTTCTGCCACTGAGGTTATTTGCTTTAAATATATACTATGCGCTATCTCTTTTTATTTAATATATCCAGTCCCCATTTTAAAAGTCAAAGTCTTCACTTCAGAGCATAGTATATCCTTTTTCCTAAAACTTTACATATACAGACTTTATCTAATTAATAGGAAATTAACCCAAAATACACACTGACATACACACTAAGGTCACTGTCTCTTTTAGAAAGCAATGAATAGATTCACATCAAGTTCAAGCACAAATTCAGTCTCTGCTCAGTTTTGTATGACCGTAACCGCTACTCTGAGTATATACATACATATCAGCTCTCATTTAGCTAAATGAGTAAAAGAGACAGAAAAAAATACTGGGAGAAATAATGGCCCCCAACTTCCAAACCGCGAACCATGGTGAAGACAAATACAAAGAAATCTATAAGCAGACACGTTATAATTACACCGTTGAAATGCAAGCACAGAGTATCTTGGCAGCAGCAAGAGGAAAACAGCCCATCACGTAGGGGGCGTAGTGCTATAGGAGGAATGTTTGCGATTCTTCAGGATCCATGTGTTGAAACTCATCACCACTGTGGTGGTGTTTGGAGGTGGGGCCTTGGGAATGTGATTCAGTCATAAGGGTGGTGCCCTCATGAAAGGGATTACTGTCCTTACAAAAGAGACCCCAGAGAACTCCCTGGCTCCTTTTGCCACGTGAAGACAGAGTGAAAAGATGGTCACCTGTGGTTAAAAGGTGGACGCGGGTCAGTAATGTGTCCTCCACACCGAGAAGTCACTTTGAGAATGAAAAATGTCGAAAGTCACTCCATACCATTTACAGAGTTTTATTGGGGGTAACTTCCTGACAGGGGGATTGCATGAACTTGACGATCCAAGCAGCTATGGCCGCTATTGTCTGCCTCCATTCACCTCCCAGTCCACATCTTCACCCCCAGTTTTTATACCGTGAGGGGCATGGGGGTGATGTCAAAGGGTAGATATCTAAAGTGGCACCTCTGTGTGTGTCACTTTAGGGAAGGTCAGCACGAGCCTTCCTGCATCTGGTCAGGGCATGCATTAACCTCCATGGGGACTGGAACACGTGGCCCCGAGGGAGGTCATTGGGCGGGCATGGACGAAATGAAGGGCCAAAGATGGAGTCAGTGTTGTCAGCACTCCTACACCTATGAACCAGGAGGAAGTGGACCCTCACCAGACACTGCCTTGATCTTGGACTTCCCAGCCCCCAGAACTGTGAGAAATAAACGTTGGTTGTTTAAGTTACCCAGGCTGTGATATTTTTGTTATAGCAGCTTGAACAGAACAAGCTAAGACAGAGAGCTTCAGTATGACTGAGAGCTGACTTCCTGTCAGAACAATGGAAACCAGAGGTTCGTGAGAAGGAGCCCTGGAATCCAGTGACCCTTTCAGGATTGTTATCTTTCTGGTGAATTATTCCTTTTTTAAAAAATAATATAATGACCCTCTTTATTCCTAGAAATGCTTTTGTATTAAAGACAATTACATCTTATTTTAATATGGCTATGCTAGTTTACTTTTGTTAAGGGTATCTTTCACTGTGGCTCATTCTTCCCAGGCTCCTGGTTTTATGCAAGGGTCTCAGTTGTACTCTCAACCTTAAACCGGTCCAGGACCATTTTAAAATCCGAGATTCCCAGCCATTTGGGGCAGCTTGTCTTCTCTCTCTCAAGGCTTACTGCTCTGGCTCTTAAGTGTTCCTTGCATTTCTGAAACTTGAGGATTTCATTTTAGTTCATGTTCAGCAGTGTGACAATTTCCCTTCCTAATGTATCCAGCATTTCTTTGTTTGTGTAGCAGGGGAATGGTGGGTTTTGCAGCAAAGGCCCGGGCAGTAGTGACGAAAGACTGTTTGCCGTACATATTTTGCCATGTTGCTGGAATGGATTCTTTATCTTCACACTTTAAAACAGAGATTCTCGACCTTGGCTACATACTGGAATCACCGAGGAAACTTTAATAAGTACTGATTCCTGGATCCATTGCAACAAGTCCATTCGGTTGGTCTGAGATGAGGCATTGGCAGTGGGAGTTAAAAAAAAATTTTTTTTAATGTTTTATTTATTTTTGAGAGAGAGAGAGAGAGAGCGAACGAGTAGGGGAGAGGCAGAGAGAGAGGGAGACACAGAATCCGCAAAGCCGGCTCCCGGCTCTGAGCTGTCAGTGCAGATCCTGACATCCTGACTCGGGGCTCAAACTCGTGAACCACAAGATCATGACCTGAGCCGAAGTCAACACTTAACCGACTGAGCCACACAGGTGCCCCAGCATTGGGCCCTTTAAAAGCTCCCCAGGTGATTGTAATGTGCAGCGAAGACTGCGAACCACTGCTTAAACTTCAGCAGCAACCACTCTGAGCTGTGAGCTACTCTGAGATTTCAGCAGGCTTGGGAGAAGGCGGCCTTCCTGGGGGACAGCTGAACCTATGTAGTAGTTTTTGCCGCTTCTCATCTTTATTTTGGTCTAACCCATTTGTGGGTTAGACTGGTGGATCGGGTCAAATAATTTTCCTCCATCTTCACTATGTTTAGAGGTTTTAACTAGGGTGAACAGGTCTCTAAATTAGACTTAAACTTTTCTCTCTGTATCTACCTGCTCCAATATTTTCCCCATTAAAGAGGTTTGCCCCAGCAGAAATGTTGGCTAGTCAGTTTAAGATGCTTAGGGCGCGTGGGTGGCTCCGTCGGTTAAGTGTCTGACTTCGCCTCAGGTCATGATCTCATGGTTCCTGAGTTCGAGCCCCGCGTCGGGCTCCCTGCTGCCAGCTCGGAGCCTGGAGCCTGCTTCGGATTCTGTGTCTCCCTCTCTCTCTTTGCCCCTCCCCTGCTCACACTCTGTCTGTCTGTCTCTCTCTCTCTCTCTGAAAAATAAACATTAAAAAAAAAAAAGATGCTTAAAATGTAGTGTATTTTCCAGCTTTCATTTTGATTCTTTGCTTCTCTTGACCTTTTTTGAGTTTTCCACAAACTGTGCCTATTGATGAGTCATAAACATGTTTCGGGCAGTCACTTTTGCTGTCTGTTAATGAAAGAGTCAAGCATGTCTATGATATTCCTTTTAATTTTACAAGGAATTTGTCACTTTGGTGCAGTAATGACATGTGAGAAATGGCATTAACCTGTGAAAATACTCACTGTTCTTTCTTATTTCTTTCTATGATATTCCCTTTATTTTTTTTTAACATTTTTTTTAAAGGGACTCCTTATGAAAAATATGATATTCCTTCTAATTTTACAAGGAATTTGTCACTTTGGTGCAATAGTGACATGTGAGAAATGGCTTTGAGCTGTGAAAAACAAAACTCACTGTTGTTTTTTATTTAAGAATGGATTGTGGATTTAACTGTTGGGCTGCTGGGTTGCTTGGATTTTGTGGCAGAGTAAGAAAGGTTGTTTTCTTAAGGCCTTTATGGATTTCCAGGTATTTAGTTACAAATCTGTTTCTTGGAAGGTCAGTTGTCCTGTTGCCCATGAGGACAGACTGGTATGTTTGATTGTCCAGTGAGCCATTTAGCCTCATGATTTTCTCCTGCTTTTACTCCTGGAAGCTGTTCTGCAGACTGCACTTTGGTTTCAAATGGGAAGCATGGAATTGATTATCTGAGGAGCTGATCGGGAAAAGTAGTCACCCTAAGTGCAGGCTTTACTGAAAATAGATTATTGTCTCTTCACTTTCCAAAAAACAAAAACTTGTATAAAACATTATTTGAATAGGTAACACATGTATGTGACTTAAATATTCAAAAAAGCACAAAATGGTATACGATTAAAAAAAAAAAAAAAAAAAAAGGTCCTGTCCTGAATCATATTGATACTATGTACCTTGATATCATGTGATAAAAATGGCACTTCACTTCTGTGGTTTTCCTCCCAAAAACTCATAACACCAGTCTGATCATGAGGCAAATTCCATTACAGGGGCATTCTATAAAATACTTGACCATTATTCCTCAAAGCTGTCAAGGTCATCAAAAACAAGGAAAGTCAAAGAAACTGTCATAGACAAGCAGAACCTAAGGAGACATAACTAATTTAATGTGGAATCCTGAATGGGATCCTGGGACAGAAAAGGGACATTAGGTAAAAACTTTAAAAAATCTGAGTAAGTTGTGGACTTCAATAATCATGCATCAGTACTGGTCTCATTAAATGTGGTAAAAGTACCATACTAATGTAAGACGTTAGCAATGGGGGAAACTAAGTGTAAGTCATGTGGGAATGCCTCTGCACTGTCTTCTCAATTTCTTTGTAAATCTAAAATGGTTCTAAAAAATAAAGTATTTTTTAAAAAGTCTTCCTCCTTCCCTGAACCTCTGGTGTCCTGGTCTAAATGGAACCATTTCTTGCCATTTTCTTGTGACTCCTTTGAGAGAGATTTTATGCCAATATAAACATATGTATATCCCTCTTTTTTTTTTTTTTTTTTGCTTAAAAAAGAAGACAATGGAAACATACATACATAGTATTATTTCACTTAAGGATATATTTGGTGATGCTTCCATATTCATATGTTCATTGCTATTCTTAGTATTTCATTGTATAGATATACCACAATTTGGTCTCCCGTTGTTGGATAGTTAGGTTGTCTTGTTTGACTGCAGTGTATTACTTTATAACCCTAACATTTGGAACCGAGTTAGGAGGTGGAAATTGGGGTTTGAGACGGTGGAAAGGAAACAGTCAAGTTTTATTTTGGTATTTAGTTGGATTTATTTATTTACTCATTCATTCATTCATTCATTTAATACTTCCACTTATCTCCAGAAGAGTATTTAAGGAAATTGCCTCCTTAGTTATTTAAATATATTCGGTGAATATCTGGGAGATGTCTCCTGTTTACTAATCATAATGCTAGTAAGTAAGTAAGTGCGGGTGATATAGAAATCTAGTAAGGTACAGGTCCAGATCTTAGCTCATGCTGAAAGAGGCAGCCCGAAGATTATGATCACATTTCTGTAGTCTGGGCTAATGCTGTGTTACAGCCTGCTGCAAAAATACAGAGGAGGAAGTGACTAAAGTATACATTTTTTGAGTTTTAGATGTCATTCCAGATGAACTCAGAAAAGGGAGTTAAAAGTTGGTGGTTGACTTGGATGGTTTTTGTCACCAAGGGAAGGGAAGGTCTTCAGTTTTCTCCTATTCATAGTATCTGGAGTCAGAGACTTTATGTTTGTAGAGTAGATTTAGCTGGGCTCTACTCTGGGTCAGCTCTGGGAGAAGGCTGTGTAAATTGCTTGTAGAGTAGACTTAGTTGGAGTCTAAGTCAGCTCTGGGGGAATGCCATGTGAATTGCGTGGATGTATGAACAGTGCAGAGTACTCAGCAGCGTGATTGCCTCATGCGTCAGTACGCATTCAGGAAAAGTGTTGCATGTTGTGGTATGGTGAAGCTGATACACACAGTTGTGAAATTATTGTTGATTAAAAACCATTTTTTTTAATGTTTATTTTTTAGAGAGAGAGGGACAGAGCACGAGTGGAGGAGGAGTAGAGAGAAAGGGGGACACAGAATCCGAAGCAGGCTCCAGGCTCTGAGCTGTCACACAGAGCCCGACACGGGGCTTGAACCCACGAACCATGAGATCATGAACTGAACCGAAGTCGGATGCTTAACCAACTCCGCCACCCAGCCGCCCCCTTTTTTTTTTTTTTTTTTTTTTTTTGAGGAATGGTTATGATCTAAAGATAAGAGATAAGACAGGAATAGGAAAAGGATGAAGTGTTGTGCTTTTCGCTGGTTCCTCTTCATGACAAAGCCTTCCTCCGTGAGCTAGCCTTGCTCTTTCTTGTCTAGCCTCAAAGACTGGCTCTCTGTATATTTGTTTTTAATTACAAAATAAATACATGATCACATTTCCACAAGATATTCAACACTGTTTGCCTTGATTCCAAACCCATTCCTCTCCACAGAAGGAAACATTCATTACTCTCCATTTGGAATAGATGTAAAGTGTGTGTGTGTGTGTGTGTGTGTGTGTGTGTGTGTGTGTGTGTGTGTATGTATAACATTAATGATGCCCTACAAAATGCGCTGTCCTCTCATTTGATTTGTTCATTTAGTAGTATGTGTTAGAGGGTATTTCAAGTCAAACCATGTTGATTGACCTTATTCCATTTTATGGCTGTAACAAAATTAGTTCAACCTTTCTGGTATTGTTGGCCTTCTAGGTTGTTATCATTTTTGGTTTATTATTACAAACAATGCTGCAGTGACGTCCTTGTTTGTACCCGGGTGGGGGTTTCTCTGGGTTATCAAGAAGTGGATTTGCTACTACTCAGGATTTGAGGATTTTAAATTTTGCCAGATATTGCTAACACATTGTTGTATGAGAAAAACAAGTTGTAGCTTTGAATGGATAGTGTAGTATCATTTATGTTGGAAGAAGAGCCGAGGTAGGTCACAGGAACATATTGTATTGACTAGACTGGTAATAGTTGAAAACTGTGAAGAAAGTTCTAGACTTGAGAATGGTGGGTAGAGGGACTTTGGGCTCTTCGGTGATATTTTGTTTTTAGAATAAGAATGTGTGCATGTGTACTATTTGAGTTACAAATAGTTACCGATTAAAACTATAAAGATGTTTGAATGATTAATATCTATCTTTATGTCTCAGGCGTAGGATAGTCCCTGTTTTTAACCACATACTGACCATTTACAATTTTTGAGAGGTGCCTCAGATGGCTCAGTCGGTTAAATGTTTGACTTGATTTCAGCTCAGGTCATGATCCTAGGGATCGAGCCCCTTACCGAGCTCTTGTGCTGAACATGGAGCCTGTTTGAGATTCTCTCTCTGTCCCTCTACCCTGCTTGTGCACTCACTCTCTCAAAAAATAAAAACATAAAAAAATAAAAATTTTGACCATGTATTATGTTGTGGAAAAAAATCATTATATTTTAGGGTGCCTGGGTGGCTCAGTGGTTAAGTGTCCAACTCTTGGTTTCGGCTCAGGTCATTATCTCAGGTTTTGTGAGTTTGAGCCCTGCATCGGGCTCTGCACTGACAGTGACTTCCGCTGACTTGGAATTCTCTCTCCCCCCTCTCTGTCTGCCCCTACCCTGCTCATGTTCGCTCTCTCTCAAAATGAATGAACTGAAAAAAATGTTCTTTTAATCAATATATTTTAAAAAGTAGAATTAGGTGACAGTAGGTGAGGGTTGCATTCTTTGGCCACTGTTATTCCAAACAAGTATTTAATTGTGTTGCGTCTTCTAGATTTTATAGTAAAAAGTTATTTGTTATTGTAGCTTTCTTTGTAATATTTAGATTCTGGTACAAGTGACTAAAATTTTAAAAATCGTTTACTATTGGCCTTAACACCCTTTAATGTAAAATAGAGAATTTACTGCCAGTGTTGTGTGAATACAGTAAACAATTGCTTAAATTATGTGACTCCAAAGAATAGGTGTTTTTTAATATGTAACTTTTTAATTTTTTTTTCCTTAAAGAGATGTGAAAGCTGGAAATATTCTTCTTGGAGAAGATGGCTCAGTACAGATTGCAGGTAATGATTAGTTTTTCTTTTAATTTTGATTTAATGGTCAGTAGAACCACCTTACTTATCTTGGATGTTTTCAGAGCCAGTTTTCTCTTCTGTTTCCTGGACTGTCCCTAGTCAAGCAGCCTATGTTGTCGATCCCTGCTTACTCTCAAGATACCCTCCACCACTCATCCTGCAGTTTTGATCTCAGACATTTTTTGTCCATTATTCATTACCTTCCAGTTATCACTCCTTACCCGCAGAGAGTCATCTTTGATGGGTTCTCCCAGCATCCTGTGCTTTCCTTTGAGGGAGAGGTAGTCAAGAGACCTCACTGTTTGTGAACTGATGTGCTATAGAGAAGTGATACAGCGCTGCTTCTGTCCTGGGGCGATTGGGGTGTTTGCCAGTTAAGAAGAGGAATCTGAGAGGTGAAAGTGCACTTTTGGCAAATTCAGGGCTGAAGAGATAAGAGTTGGAGTCTAGGACCTGCCATCCTGGTAAAATACCCCTCCAGAGTGGCTGTACCGTGGGATCGTCAAGCAAGCCGCTCATCGGGGTGTCCCACACTGCTGGGACAGTCAGGTGTTTGGCAGGAGAAAGATAATCACCCAGACCATAAATCATTTCTTCACCCTTAGAAGATAATTTAAGGGGCACCTGGGGGGCTCAGTCGGTTGAGTGTCCGACTTCAGCTCAGGTCATGATCTCACAGTCTGTCCGTGAGTTCAAGCCCCGCATCGGGCTCTGTGCTGAGAGCTCAGAGCCTGGAGCCCACTTCGGATTCCGTGTCTCCCCCTCTCTCTGCCCCTCCCCTGCTCATGCTCTGTCTTTCTCTGTCTCAAAAATAAATAAAAACATTAAAAAAAAAAAAAAAAAAAGATAATTTAAGTGCACATCTTCCTTCATGTCCCAACCTAAGGAAATATTTTAACCAAGCCACATAGCATAAAAGAAAAGATGGATAAATTTGACTCCTTTAAAATTCCCAGCTTCTCTTTATTGAAAGAACAAATGGTTTATCATCAGTAATAAACAAAAAGGCAAACCACACAGTAGAAAAGATATTCGCAGCATGAATAACTGACAGAGGGCTTAAATTTAGAATTACAGAAAGAACTCATTAAGAAAAAAAATCAGATAACAAATGGGCAGAAGATTCCCAAATGAAGACAGCAAAACATAAATGTAATAAAAGGTTTCAGGCTCACTAGTAAGCAGGTAAATGCCTAGCACGGGCGTACTTGGAGATACTGTGGGTTTACTTCCAGACCACCACAACAAAGCAAATATTGCAAAATGGCAAGTCAAATGAATTTGTTGGTTTCCCAGAGTGTATGAAAGTTATGCTTACACTGTATTATAGTCTATTAAGTGGGCAATACAGTATTTCTGAAAAAACAATGTGCATACCTTAATTAGAAATACTTCATTGCTAAAACATGCTAACCCATCCTTTGAGCTTTCAGTGAGTCATAAAGTTTTTGCTGGCGGAGCGTCTGGCCTCCATGTCGATGGTTGCTGACTGATCAAGGTGGTGGCTGCAGAAGGCTGGGGTGGCTGTAGCGGGGTCTTAAAAATAAGGCAACAATAACATCTGCTACAATGGACTCTTCTTTTCACAAACGATTTCTCTGTAGTATGCGATGCTGCTTTTACCCACAGAAGAACTTCTTTCAGAGTTGGAGTCAGTCCTCTCAAACCTTGCTGCTGGGAAGTTAACGTGATATTCTAAATCCTTTGTTGTCATTTCAACAATCTTCACGGCACCTTTACCAGGAATAGATTCCATCTCAAGAAACCATTTTCTTTGCTCATCCGTAAGAAGCAGTCCCTCGCTGTTCAGGTTTTATCGTGAGATTACAGTAATTCATCACATCTTCAGACTCCACTTTTAAGTCTAGTTCTCTGGCTGTTTCCATCACGTCTGTAGGTACATCTTCCACTGAAGTCTCGAACCCCTCAAAGTCATCCATGAGTGTTGGAATCAACTTCTTCCAAATTCCTGTTCATGTTGATATTTTCACATCTTCCCATGAATCACAGATGTTCTTAATGGCATCTAGAATGGTGAATTCTTTCCAGAAGGTTTTCAGTTTACTTTGCCCAGATCCCAGTAGAGGAATCCCTAGCCTTATACAATGTGTTTGTTAAATAATAAGACTTAAAGTCAGAATTAACTCCTTGATCCACGGGCTGCAGAATGGGTGTTGTGTTAGCAGGCACGAAAACAGTATTAATCTCGCTGTGCGACTCCATCGCAGCTCTTGGGTGACCAGGTACGTTGTCGGTAAGCAGTACTGTTTTGAATGGCATCTTGTTTTCTGAGCAGTAGGTCTCAACAGTGGGCTTCAAATATTTAGTAAGCCATGTTGTAAGCAGATGTGCTGTCATCCACGCTTTGTTATTCTACTGTTCCAGCAAGGAAGGGTAGATTTAGCGTCATTCTTAAAGGCGCTAGCAATTTTGGACTGGTAAATAAACATTGGTTTCAACTTAAAGTCACCAGCTGCATTGGCCCCTAACGAGAGTTAGCCTGTCCTTGGAGACCTTGAAGCCAGGCATTGAGTTGGTTCTAGCTAAAAAGTCCTAGGTGGCGTCTTCTTCCACAGGAAGGCTGTCTGGTCCGCATTGAAGATCTGTTGTTCAGGGTAGCCGCCTTTGTGAATTAACCTGCCTAGATCTTCTGGTAACTCGTTACAGCTGCTGCATCAGTGCTCACTGCTGCACCTTGCACTTGTACGTCCTAGAGACGGCTTCTTCCCTTAAGCCAACCTCGGCTGGCTTCCGACTCCTCTCTGCAGCTTCCTCACCCCTCTCTCCTTCCTAGAGTTGAAGAGAGTCAAGGCCTTGCTCCGGATGAGGCTTTGGTGTTGGGGAAGTTGTGGCTGGTTTGATTTTCTAGCCAGAGCACTAAAACTTTCTCCATGTCAGCAATAATTTCCTTCATGAATTTTTCCTTTTCACTCACATCTTGGCTAACTGATGCAAAGAGGCCTAGCTTTTTGCCCATTTGGGCTTTCAACATGCCTTCCTTACTAAGCTTCATCATTTCTAGTTTTTGACTGATTTAAAGTGAAAGACTGTGTGACTCTTCCTTTCACGTGAACACTTAGAGGCCCTTGTAGGGTTATTAATTGGCCTGATTGAAATATTGTTGTGCCTCAGGGAACAGGGAGGCCTGAGAGGAGAGGGAGAGAGATGGGGGAATGGCTGGTCAATGGAGCAGTCAGAACATACCCAACATGTATTGATTAAGTTCACCACCTTTTAAGGGCCTGGTTTGTGGCACCCCAACAATTGTAATCGTAACACCAAAAAATCACTAATCACAGATCACCAGAGCAAATGCAGTGATGAATGAAAAACTTTGAAATATTGCAAGAATTATCAAAATGTGACACAGAGACCAGAAGTTAGCAAGTGTTAGAAAAATGGTGCCCATAGACTTGCTGCGTGCAGCGTTGCCATAGACCTTCAATTTCTAACAAACACAGTATCTGTGAAACATAGTACAGAGAAGCATTAAATAATAAGGTATGCCTGTCAGATGGTATTGGGATACCAAGTTATACTAGATGACCTGGCAAAAACATCTGACAGCACAGTGGTTAGTATCAGTGTAAAGCAAGGGAAAAAATCTCATATTCCAATAGTGGGAGAATAAATTAGTTCAAATACGCATACCCTAAAACTTTGGCTTCTGGATGTATGGCGTGGAGAAGATTATGCTTACATGTGGCACAGTGTTCAAGAGCATTGAAAGTTTGAAACAGTCCCAGTGCCCTTCGTTAGTAGAACAGAGAAATAAATTATGGTTAACTTGTACATTGGAATACTGTATAGTGATGAATATGGATAGAATTACAACTGCATTTGAAAGCATTAATGATAAAGAGATAAGGTGAAAGAAAACAGTTGAAATAGGATATATGGCATGTGATTTCATTTATATAGGTTCAAAACCAGGCACAGTTTTGCTGTGTTGTTCAGAGAGGCAAAACCAAGTGGTCAAAAACTAAAGAAGAGTGGATTCTGGGAAGGTGGTGGAATAGGAAACACCAGGAATCTCTCCACACCTAGGCACAAACTGAACCAGCAGAGTCTGTCTGATGTAACTACTGTATTTTATAATTCTGCAGTTCCTTGGAAGGCATGCAAGCTCTAGGGGAAGACTTGGAAGGTAAATTGCAGTTAATTTCAGTCCATTCCTATCCCCTACCCATCGGCCTCCTGGCAGGCAACTGCACACATGTTTTTGGAGCAACTGGCAGACAGCTTGTGTGACCCACAGTGGGCACAATGGACCCTGTCTTCTAAATATCATGGATCTGTGTTCTGATCACGGATTGCTGCTTCTGCTCACAGTGCTGCAGATAAAGAGGCAGACAGCCATTGTTGTGGCACTCTGTCCCTTCTAAGTGACTTCCAGGGGACTTTAAGGGCCAGCATCTTTTTTCCTTGCCTTCTGTTTTCTTGTCTTCCCAATTTTGGAGCCAGACATTAAAAAACAGTTACATTTATGAGGAAAATTGGAAAATGACTGCACATTCCAGGAAAAGGTACAGAAAAGTCCTGAGAAGAGCTTGTTTATACTTTAGGCTGATGCTTGACCAGAGACAGCCTCTCACAGCCAAAATAAAAACAATAACCAAGAAAGCCTCAAACTTTGGGAAAGGGAGAGAATCTGATTTCCAGAATTGCCATATCATTAGATTCAAATGTCCAGTTTTTAACAAAAAAGTCACAGGGCATTCAACAAAACAGGGAAGTATAGCTCATTCAAAGGAAATAAAATAACAGTAACTGTCTCTGAAAAAGACCTGACAGCAGATCTGCCAGACAAAGAAAACTAAAGGAAGATGTGGACAAACTCAAGACTACAATGTGTGAACAAAAATGGAATTAGGAATAAGGAGAGAGAGAACCTAAAAACAAAAAGGAAATTCTGGAGCTGAAAAGTACAATAACTTGTATTACAAAATGGAAAACTCACTAGAAGGATTCAAATGCAAATGCAGATTTGAGCTGGCTGAAAAAAGAATCGATGAATTTGAAGGTAGGAAAATAGAAAGTATAGTCTGAGAAGCAGAAGGGGCAAAGATTGGAGAAAAGTGAACAGAGCTCAAAGGATCTGTTGGACATCATCAAGCAGACCAATACACATGTGGGAAGTCCTAGAAGGAGGAGAGAGAAATGAGCAGAGAGAATATTTGAATAAATAAGTGCCGAAAACTTTCCAAACTTGATGGAAAACATGGATATAAACATCCAAGAAGCTCGGTGATCTCCAAGTCGGATGAACTCTAAGAGGCCTACACAGAGACGCCGGATAATCAAACTTATAAAAGCTAAAGACAAAGAATCTTGAAAGCAGGAAGATAGAAATGACTCCTCATAATCAAGGGATCCTCAATAAGGCAGTTAGCAGATTTCTCATCAGAAACCTTGGAAGCCAGAAGGCAGTGGGCCAGTGAATTCAAAGTGGTAAAAAAAAAAAAAAAAAAAAAAAAAAAAATGTCAATCAAGAATTCTATATCTGGTAAAATCCTCCTTAAAAGTGAGGAATAAATTGAGACATTTCCAGATAAACAGAAGCTGAGGAACTTTGTTTCTGATAGATCTGCTGTCAAGAAATGATCACAGGAGTCCCACAAGGTGGAATGAAAGGACACTAGACAGTAACTTGATGCAGTGTGAAGAAATAAAGATCTCATAAAGGTAAATACATGGGCAACTATAAAAGCTAGTATTATTGTAATGGTGGATTGTGACTTCACTTTTTGTTTTGTACATGAATACATTACTAAAAACAGTGGTCTCAAAGTCATTACTGTTAACTGGTTTGTGATTCCAAAACATATTTTCTGCTTAAGAGACCAATATATTTAGAAGAATTATCATTTCATATTTGAACACTGTGTATTAAGTTATAATTTTGTGATAACAACCAACAGGGGCATAGTGCTATAAAGGAGAAGAGATTTTGTATTATTGTAGTTAGCCTGGTATAAATTCAAGATTTTAAAAAAACTTTTTTTTTTTTTTTAATTAAGTAACCTCGATGCCCAACATGAGCCTTGAACTCACTACCGCTTGATTTTGATCAAGAGTTGCATGCTCTACTGACTGAGCCATCCATGCACCTCTGCACTGGTATAAATTCAAATTCAAGTGTTACAACTTTAGAATGTTAAATGTAATCTCTGTGGTAACCAAAAAAAAAAAAAAAAAAAAAACGGTTATAGAATATAAACACAAGGAAATGAGAAAAAAATGAAGCCTTTCACAACAAAAAGTAACTAAAGTAATGTGGGAAATGAGGGACGAAACTAGAAGACATGGAAAACAACACAGTGACAGAAGTTCTTCCTCATCAGTACTTGCTTCAAATGTAAGTTGATTACTCTCCAATCAAAGGACAGATTGGCAGAACAGATTAAACAAAATACTTAATCCAGTTATATGCTCTCTGTAAGGGACTAATTTTAGATCTCAGACACAAATACATTGAAAGTGAAAGGATGGATGGAGGGCCTGGGTGGCTCAGGTGGAGCATCCAACTTTGGCTCAGGTCATGGTCTCACAGTTTGTAAGTTTAAGCCCCACGTCAGACTCTGTGCTGACAGCTCAGAGCCTGGAGCCTACTTCGGATACTGTATCTCCCTCTCTACCTGCGCCTTCCCTGCCCACAGTCAGTCTCTCTCTCTCTCTCTCTCTCTCTCTCTCTCTCTCTCTCTCTCTCTCTCTCGAAAAAAAAAAAAAAAAAACATTAAAAAAAAAGAAAGTGAAAGGATGGAAAAAAGATACTCCATGCAAATAGTAACCAAAAGGGAGCAGAGGTGGCTATTCTAATATCAGAGAAAATAAACTTTAAATGAAAAAAGTTTACCAAACAGGGGCACCGGGGTGGCTCCGTTGGTTAAGCAGCTGACTTCAGGTCAGGTCATGAGCTCAGTTTGTGAGTTCAAGCCCTGTGTCGGGCTTTTTGCTGACAGCTCACAGCCTGGAGCCGGTTTTGGATTCTGTGTCTCCCTCTTTGTCTACCCATCCCCCGCTCACGCTCTGTCTCTCCTTCAAAAACAAACAAACATTTTAAAAAATTAAAAAAAAAAAAAATCAGGACATTACCCATTAACAAAAGGTTCAATACCGCAAAAAGATATAACAATTATAAATGTTTATATACATAATAACATAGCTAGCAAAATATAGAAAGGAAATAGAGAATTGAAGGGAGAAGTGGCTCCACGTTAGTAGTGGGAGACTTCAGTACTCCACGATAATGGACACAACAGACAGGAGATAAGGAAATGAAACATTTAATACAGTACACCACCTAGAGCTAACAGACACACACACGATACAACAGGATCAGCATACACGTTCGTCTTAAGTGCACACGAGTTATTTTCTGGGGTAGACCATGTTAGGCCACATATTAAGTCCCAGTAGATTTTAAAAGATAACATACAAAATACCCTCTCTGACCCCTGTGGATAAAGTTAGAAATTAGTAGCGGAACACTAAAAGTGTCACAAATTTGTAGCAATTAAATAACACACACTCAGACAACCAATGGATAAAGGAAAACTCCGCAAGGGAAATCTAAAAATACAGATGAATGAGAGCAAAATCACTATTTATGGGACATAGCAAAACTGTTGGCTAAGGGGCAGGTTTATAGCTGTAGATACTTTATTTAAAAAATAAGATAGCAAATTAACTAGAAAAAGAAACTAAACCCAAAGCTGTAGCAGGAAGGAAATAATAAAATTTAGAGAAGAGATAAAGGAAATAGAAAATAGAAAAGCAGTAGAGAGGTGATGCTTAGGAAAGGTCACCAAAATTGACAGACCTTTAGCTCAGTGGACTAAGAAGAAATGAGAGAAGATTCAGGTTACAAAAATCACAAGTGAAGTAGATAAATCAGACAAAGTAGACTTCAGAATAAAGACTGTAATAAGAGGTAAAGAAGGGCATTACATGATGACAAAGGGGTCAGTCCAGAAAAAAAAAAAAAAGGATAAAACATCTGTAAAAATTGTGCCCCAATATAGAAGCATCTAGTTGTATAAAGTACATATTAACAAACCTGAAGGGAGAAGTAGACAGCAATATAATAAGAATGTGGTAGGTCATCTAGACAGAAAAATCAATAAGGAGACATCAACCTTAAACGATATGTTAGACTTAACATCCCAAAGCAACAGAATATTCGCTGTCCTCAAGTACACATGGAACATTTTCCAAGACAGATCATATATTAGGCCACGAAATAAGTCTTAATAAATTTAAGAGACCTGAAATGAAATCAAGCATTTTTTCTATCCACAGTGGTATGAAACTAGAAATTAACTATGTGAAGAAAATGGGAAAATGTAGGGCTATATGAAGATTCAGCAACATGCTGCTGAACAACCACTGGGTCAAAGAAGAAAAAAAAATACCTTGTGGCAAATGGAAATAGAAATGTAACGTATGAAATTTATTGGATACCACAAAAGCAGTTCTTTTCCCAATTCCCATCCCCCGCCCAAATCACCAATCTCTTGGTTCTGAAAACAAAAGCAGCTCTACAAGGGAAGTACATCATGGATAAATGCCTACCCCAAGAAATAAAAGTCTCAGACAACTTTATACCTCAAGGAACTAGAAAAAAGAAGAACAAATGAGACCTATTTAGCAGAAGGAAGGAAATAACAGACTAGGACAGAAATAAATAGAGACTACAATAACAATAGAAAAGATCATTGAAACTAAGAGTTAGTTCTTTGAAAAGATAAAATTGACAAACCTTTAGCTAGATTCACCTAGAAAAAGAGGATTCAAGGAAATAAAAAAAAAAAGTTAGAAATAGAAGGGATCATGAGAAACTACTGTGAACAATTATATGCTAGCAAATTGGGCAATTTAGAAGAAATGGATATGTTTCGGGAAACATACAACCTACCAAGACTGAATCATGAAATAGAAAACCTAAACAGAACAGTTGCTAGTAAAATGGTTGAATCAGTAATCAAAAACCTCCCAACCCTCCAGTACCATTCAGCTTCACTAGTGAATTCTACCAGACTTCGAAAGAAGAATTAATACCAATCCTTCTCAAACTCTTTCAAAAAACATAGAATAGGTGGGAAACATTAAACATACTTTATGAAGGCAGCATTACCCTGATACCAAAACCAGACAAGAATGCCACAAGAAAATTATAGGCTAATATTCTAGTGGGCATAGATGCAAAAATCTTCAACAAATATCAGTATACTCAGTTCAGCAATACATTATTAAAAGGACCATACACCTTGATGAAGTGGGTCTTATTCCAGAAATGCAAGGTTCGTTCAACATCTGCAAATTAGTCAATGTGATATACCACATTAACCAAATGTAGGATAAAAATTGTATCAGATCAACATGTGGAAAAAACATTTGGCAAAATTCAACATCCATTTATAATTCTCAATGAAGCCAGTATAGGGGGGGAGCATACCTCAACATAATAAAGGCCATATATGACAAGCCCACAGCTAATGTTATACTCAGTAGCAAAAAGCTGAAAGCATTTCCTGTAAGATCACAAACAAGGAAAAGATGCCTACTCTCACCATTTTTATTCAATGTAGTTGGAAGTACTAGCCAGAACAATTAGGCAAGATAAAGAAATTAAAATCATCCAAATTAGAAAGCAAGAAGTAAAACTGTCACCATTTGCAGTTGGCTTGATATTGAACACAGAAAACCCTGAAGACTCCCATCAGAAAACTGTTACAATATTCAAATTTAGTAAAGTTGCAAAATACAAAATCAGTACATGCAAATATGTTGCATTTCCGTATGTTAGTAATGAACTATCAGAGAAATTAAAACAATCCTATTTGCAGTTGCATCACAATAAGTAAAATATCTAGTAATAAATTTAATCAAAGAGGTGAAAGACCAGTCAGTATATGGAGAATTACAAGACATTAAAGAAAGAAGCTGAAGACATAGATATTCTTTGCCTATGAATTGGAAGAAATCATATTGTTAAGATGTACTACCCAAAATAATATACAGATTCAGTGTAACCCCTACCGAAGTTATAATGTCATTTTTCAGAGAAATAGAGCAAACAATCCTAAAATTTGTATGAATCATAAAAGACTTTGAATAGCCAAAGCAGTCTTAAGAAAGAACAAAGCCGGAGGCATCATGCTCCCTGATTTCAAAGTATAGTATGAAGCTACATTAATTAAAACAGTATGATATTTGCATAAAAACAGACATACAGATTAATGGTACAGAAAAGAAAGCCCAGAAATAAACCCATACATACATAGGCAATTAATTTTATCATAAAGGAGTTAAGAGTGTACAAGGGGAAAGGATAGTCTCTTCAATAAATGGTGTTAAGAAAATTAAACAGCCACAAGTACAAGAATGAAGCTAGAACACCATCTTACATCATATGCAAAAATTAACTCCAGTTGAACTAAAGAATGAATGTAAGGCATGAAACCATAAAATACCTAAGAGAAAGCATGGATGGCAAGCCTCTTGATACAGGTCTTGGTGATTTTTTGAATCTGACGCCAAAAGCAAAAGCAGCTAAGGCACAAAATGAACAAATAGGAATATCAAACAAAAAATGTGCTCAGCAGGGCGCATGGTGGCTCAGTCAGTTAAGCATCCCAACTTTCAGCTCAGGTCATGATCTCATGGTTCATGGGTTCAAGTCCTGCATCAGTCTCTCTGCAGTCAGCACACCCTGCTTCAGATCCCCTGTACTCCCCCTCTTTGTCCCTCCCTCCCTCCTTCCCTCCCTTTCTCTCTAAAATAAATAAACATTAAAAAAAAATCTTTTTAAATAATCTGTACAGGAATGCCTGGGTGGCTCAGTCGACTGGGCGACCAACTTCACTCAGGTCATGATCTCACAGATTGTGAGTTCGAGCTCTGCGTCAGGCTCTGTGCTGACAGCTCAGAGCCTGGAACCTGCTTCAGATTCTGTGTTTCCCTCTCAGCCCTTTCCCTGCTCACATTCTCTCTCCTTCAAAAACAAGTAAATGTTAAAAAAGATTCTTTTTAAATAAATAAAAAAAAATCTATACAGCAAAGGATATCAACAAAATGAAAAGCATCCTACTGAATGGGAGAAAATATTTACAAGTCATATATCTTGTAAGGGACTAATATCCAAAATATATAAAGAACTCCTACAATTCAATATCAAAAATGAACAATCTGATTAAGAAATGGGTAGAAGATCTGAACATACATTTTCCCCAAAGAAGACATACAGTTGCCAACAGATAAATGAGTTATTAGGGAAATGCAAATCAGAACCTCACACACATCGAGATGTCTCACACCTGTTAGAATGGTTATTATCTAAAAGACTGGAAATAACAAGCACTGGCAAGGATGTGGAAAAACCAGAACCCTTACGCACTATTGGTGGGACTGTGAATTGGTGCAGCCAATGGAAAACAGTATGGAGGTTCCTCAGAAAATTTATGGTAGAACTTTTGTATGATCTAGTAATTCCACCTCTGGGTATTTATCTGAGGAAAATAAAAACACTAACTCAAAAAGAAATATACATGTTTATTGCAGCATTATTTACAATAGCGAATAATATACAATGGGGAAAAGACAGTATCTTAATTAAGTGGTATTGAGAAAATTGGACAGCCACATGCAAAAAAGTGAAGCTGGATTGGATCACTGTCTCACACTGTAGATAAAAATTAACTCAAAGTGTATCAAAGACGTGAATGTGGGGCGCCTAGGTGACTCAGTTGGTTAAGCGTCTGACTTCAGCTTGGGTCATGATCTCACATTCGTGAATTCCAGCCCAGGGTCGTGAGTTCCAGCCCCACATCGGGCTCTGTGCTGACAGCTCAGAGCCTGGAGCCTGCTTTGGATTCTGTGCCTTCCTCTCTCTCTACCCCTCCCCCGCTCACGCTGTTTCTGTCTCTCAAAAAATAAGTGTTTAAAAAAAAAAAAAAAAAAAAAGACTTGAATGTAAGACCTGAAATGGTAAAGCTCCTAGAAGAAAACATAGATGGTAATCTCATTGATAAAGGTCTTGGAATGGATAAATTGTGGTGTATACATACAATGGAATACTATTCAATCATAGAAAATAATGAAATTTTGCCATTTATGATAATATGGATAGACCTTGAGGGTTTTGTCGTATGTGTAATAAGTCAGACAAATAATGAAATGAAACCTAATATATGTATTAGACACATTGGGGCACCTGGGTGGCTCAGTCGGTTAAGTGTCTGACTTCGGCACAGGTCATGATCTCAGGGTTCGTGAATTCAAGCCCCGCATCCAGCTCCATGCTGACAGCTCAGAGCCTGGAGCCTGCTTCAGATTCTGTGTCTCCTTCTCTGTTTGCCTCTCCCCTGCTCGTGCTCTCTCAAAAATGAATAAACATTAAAAAAAATTTTTTATATTAGACACAAACTCATAGATAGATAGAACAGATTGGTGGTTGCCAGAGGCAGGAATACAGGATAGGAAAAATGGTGAACTATTTTTGTTTTTAGTTTAAGTAAATTGAGTCTTTAAGAATATGGGCGTAAGTAGACATTTCTCCAAAGATACGCAGATTGCTGATAAGCACATAAGGATGTTCAACGTCATTAATCATTAGGGAAATATAAATTTGAGCTACAGTGAGATCCCGTCTTGCAGCCATCAGGATGGGTGCTATCAAAAAACCCCCAGGGTGCCTGGGTGGTTCAGTTGGTTAAGCGTGGACTCCTGATTTCATCCAACTCTGGAATTTGGCTCCAGAGGTCATGATCTCGTGGTCGTGAGATGGAGCCCCACATTGGGCTCTGTGCTGAGAGCACAGAGCCTAGTTGGGCTTCTCTCTCCACCCCTCCCCTGCTCGTGTGCACTACCTCTCTCAATCTCTCTCTCTCTCAAAATAATTTTTAAAAAAAGAAAAAAAAATAACCCAAGACTAGAAAATGCAGATGATGTGGAGACATTGGAACCTTTGGCCACTGTTGGTGGTAATGTAAAATGGTACAGCTGCTGTGGAAAATAATATGGCAGTTCCTCAAAGGATGAAAAACAAAATTACCAGCGTGCCTGGGTGGCTCAGTCTGTTCGGTGTCTGGCTGTTGATTTTGGCTCAGGTCATAATCTCACAGTCCTTAGATTGAGCGGGTCGGGCTCCACACTCAGCGTGGAGCCTGCTTGGGATTAGGATTCTGTCTCTTTCTCTCCCTCTCTCTCTGCCCTTCCCCCCTCCTTGTTCTACGTACATACATTTATACATACATACATAAAATTACTGTACCGTGTAATCCAGCAGTTCCACTTCTGCGTTTAGAATCCCAAAGAACTGAGAGCAGGGACTCATATAATTATTAGGACACCTATTTTCATAGCATCATTATTCACCATGGCCAAAATGTGGAAGCAGCCCACATGTCCCTCAGCGATTGAAAGAATACACAAAATATGGTATATGCATACAGTGGGATATTATTCAGCCTATAAAGTAAGGAAATTTTGTCATATGCTACAAAATGGATGGACATTGAGGACATTATACTAAGTAAAATAACCCAGCTACAAAAGACAAATAGCGTATGATTTTATTTATTTGAGGTCCTTAAGAGTATTCAAAATCATAGAAGCCGAATGTTAGAATGATGGTTGCCCGCGGCTGGGGAGGAGAAGGAGGGGTTACTGTTAATGGGTATAGACTTTTAGTCTGGAAGGACTACGCTAATAGAATGGATTGGAGCAAGGATGAAAATCTGTTGGGATGGGTCTGTGTTAAACTGTGTCTTAATTTAGTCAAGAACCTCAGTGGAAAGAAGAGAAAATGTGTTGTTTGTGGATAGGACTACAACTATATTATTTTCCTATTTACTTGTGTTAGTTGCCGTATTTCTAATACCTTGCCGTCATATCTATTTCAGACTTTGGGGTTAGTGCTTTTTTAGCAACTGGTGGTGATATTACCCGAAATAAAGTGAGAAAGACCTTTGTTGGAACTCCTTGCTGGATGGCACCTGAAGTTATGGAACAGGTACTCTTTGTCTTTTGTCTTTTAAAAATGGCTTAGGGTTTTGTTACAGAATGGAAAAAACGGAGTAGTGTTTGCTTCTGTTTGGTATACAGGTTCCCCCACTAAGGCAGAGCAGTTTGTTCCTGTGAAACCTTTGATAAGCTGAAATGGTGCAAAACGAAGGAGCAATTACCATTAATTTATCTGGAAAAATTGTTTAGCGTTCCCAGACCTAAGAAATAACTTCTTTTAGGCTTTTCTGAAAGCAGAGAACACATCTTGCTATTGGATGCACAAAATAAATGGAGATAAAGAGCAGATGTGCACACACTGGGGAAGGAGCTGGGCGGCACCAGTCTCGCGGCTCTGCGCACTACCTCCATGCCGGCTGGCTATAGGAGAAAACGCTCGAAGCCGTTTTCGCTTTTTGCCTTTTTCACAAAAGTAGAAATCCTCTGGATTTCTTTCAGTAAACAGGCACTACTGTAGGTCTTCCATAGAAGCCAGGTGACTTAACGGGAACCTTTAAAAAGTAGGGGATACAGGGGCGCTTGGGTGGCTCAGTCGGTTAAGCGTCCGACTTCGGCTCAGGTCACGATCTCACGGTCGGTGAGTTCGAGCCCCGCGTCGGGCTCTGTGCTGACAGTCGGAGCCTGGAGCCTGATTCGGATTCTGTGTCTCCCTCTCTCTCTCTCTGCCCCTCCCCTACTCACACCCCTCCCCTGCTCACACTCTGTCTCTGTCTCTCTCAAAAATAAATAAACATTTAAAAAAAAAAAAAAAAGTAGGGGATACATGTGCTACACTAACTCTGGGAGATCCGTGTCTCTGTTCCTTGGTTAAGGATCCGTCCACCGTTAACAACAGCAGCAAAAAGCCTGTAGATCTTTGTAAATGATATATAAAACTCAGGATTTCTACCACACACAACCTAAGCAATAATATAATGAAGACTGGTTCGATAGTAGTTTCCGCTTTACAAATTAAATGACCTAATCTTTGTACGTGTAGTTTCACTGCTCTGGTGTTTGAAGGACTGGTTTTGCCCACAACTCCATTTCCGTTTGCTCTGAAACAACTGCAGTCAGATGTCGCTCATCTAGCCACCTTACGGATACTCTGCTATTCTCAAATTATGCTCATTCCTTATTCCTTGTTGTACTTGTTTGTTGTCCTGTCATTTGAAGCACTTGGACCTTTCCACCTTGATTTACGTCTTCAGCTTCCCTAGTGTAGTTTTCCCCATTCTTCCCCTACCTGTCAGGCCGTTTCTCTGACTTCTTTTCTGTCTTTCCTTCTATGTCCCAGGACCTTGTTCTCGAATTCTTCTCTCACTGATGTGTCTCATCTCCACTTCCCACCTAATATGTCTTCTTTCTTTCCTTTTTTCTTTCCCTCCCTTTCTTTCTTTCTTTCTTTCTTTCTTTCTTTCTTTCTTTCTTTCTTTCTTTCTCTCTCTCTCTCTCTCTCTCTCTCTCTCTCTCTTTCCTTCCTTCCTTCCTTCCTTCCTTCCTTCCTTCCTTCCTTCCTTCCTTCCTTCCTTCTTTCTTTCTTTCTTTCTTTCTTTCTTTCTTTCTTTCTTTCTTTCTTTCTTTCTTTCTTTCTTTCTTTCTTTCTTTCTTAACATTTATTCAGTTTTTGATAGAGACAGAGCGTGACCAGGGGAGGGGCAGAGAGTGAGGGAGACACAGAATCTGAAACAGGCTCCAGGCTCTGCACTGACAGCAGAGAGCCCGACGCGGGGCTCAAACTCACCGACCGTGAGATCATGACCTGAGCTGAAGTCGGACGCTTAACCGACTGAGCCAGCCAGGCGCCCTCACCTATTATATTTTCTAAAGTATATCATGCCAGTCTTATTTCCTAAGCCTCTAGGTGGAGGTTTCCAGCTCCCTATAGATGTTTTACCTAAATGTCCTAGAAATACATCAAAGTTGGTATTGTAGAACCGAATTCACTTTCACTCCGTTATAATGCCTGTATTCGCCCTGTTGGTGAGGGAAGCATTCCCACCCTAGGGACACAACACCTGGTTCTGGGCCTGCGAGACCGACAGCAGTTTATTAGTCGCATATACACATAGGTTCAGGGAGGAGGACACTGCATGTCACATGGGGCTGTGTTCAGGAAGAGAGTAAATAAACGGTTGCTGTGGGAAACAGGCTTTGTAGTATCGAGAGAGCGAGGTGCTCCTCGGTTTCCTTGCGAGGGTGTGATTGGCTCATATGGTTAACTCTGAGGGCTGGTCAGGAGCTGAAGCCTGCTACTCAAGGCTAAGCAGGAACTTTGCTTGTCCAGGTAAGAAACAAGGTTGTTGGGCTAGGGGACTTTACCCTTGGGAACAGACTGGAGAGGGGAACTTGCACTTGGCTCATTAGAGGCCCACCTCCTTACTGGATGTCAAGGCAGCACATCATATGGAGCTTTAATTCCAGGTCTCAAACCACACCCCACCCTACCCCACCCCCACCAACCTATTTCTTCTCCTGTGTTGCTTAGGATGGAAAATGAAAATATTTAATTTTATAATGTGCTCATGCCAGTATAAAAGGAAAGAAATTTGGCAACATGGTCACATTAAGAACTTTGAAAATATTCACACCCCTTGTATCTTTTTTCATTTTAAGTTATGGAACAGGTTAAAATAGTACCATAACAGGATAAAACAATACCGTAACATAGAACAATTTGGAAAACAGGACTTACCACTACTGCCTAACAATTTTGTTCTAGTTCTTTTTCTAAAAAAACCAAACAGAGGGGCCCCTGGGTGGCTCAGTCGGATAAGTGTCTGATTCGGCTCAGGTTATGATCTTGCGGTTCATGGGTTCAAGCCCCGCATCAGGCTCTGTGCTGACAGCTCAGAACCTAGAGCCCGCTTCAGATTCTGTGTCTCCCTCTGTCTCTGCCCCTCCCCCGCTCACTCTGTCTCTCTCTCTGTCTCCCAAAGTAAATAAATGTAAAAAACATTTTTTTTAGTATTTATTTTTGAGAGAGCAAAAATGTCGCTCTCAAAAATAAACATTAAAAAATGTTTTTTTAAGAAAAAATTTTTAAAAAACATAGTTGATGCACTTTTATAATAGTATCAAAACTTGTGAAGAATTTTGTATTCTTTTTTCTTCGTAAATGCTTTATCACAAGTGATTTTCCATATTTTCATATAGAATTCATTTACATTGCTTTTAGTTGACTATGTAACATTTCTTTTAACTGAGTATCCCATACTTAATTTCACCATTTCTGGGGAACATTTATTGGGATTGCTTTTTCTTCTTCTGTTACCAAGTATAGTTAGCTTTTGCTTACTCTAGATTACTTTAATGGTTTAAAACTTGGCCCCTGGGTGGCTCAGTTGGTTGGGCGTCCAACTTCAGCTCGGGTCATGATCTCACGGTTTGTGGGTTCGAATCCCACGTCAGGCTCTGCGCTGACAGTTTAGAGCCTGGAACCTGCTTCAGATTCTTGTCTCCCTCTCTTTTTGCCCCTCTCCTGCTCATGCTCTGTTTCTCTCTCTCAAAAATAAATAAGTATAAAAATTTTTTTTAATTAAAAAAAGCTTATGAACACTTTCGTGGTTCTTGATACATATTAGAAGCTTCTTTTATTTTTTATTTATTTTTATTTATTTATTTTTTAATGTTTATTTTTGAGACAGAAAGAGATAGAGCGTGAACGGGGGAGGGTCAGAGAGAGGGAGACACAGAATCTGAAACAGGCTCCAGGCTCTGAGCTGTCGGCACAGAGCCCGACGCGGGGCTCGAACTCACAGACCGTGAGATCATGACGTGAGCCGAAGTCGGCCACTTAACCGACTGAGCCACCCAGGCGCCCCTAGAAGCTTCCTTTTAAAAGTACTTTTAGGGGCACCTGGCTGGCTCAGTCATAAGAGCATGTAACACTTGATCTCGGGGTTGTGGGTTCAAGCCCCAGGCTGGGTGTAGAGATTACTAAAAAGAGAAATAAAATAAAAGTGCTTTTAGGGTGGCAAAAGTAATCATGTACATCTTTATGTTCTTTACAGGTCCGAGGCTATGATTTCAAAGCGGACATCTGGAGTTTCGGGATCACGGCAATTGAACTGGCCACCGGGGCAGCTCCTTATCATAAATATCCACCAATGAAGGTGAGGTTCACAGTCAACATCCTACCCCAGCCCATGTCCCAGTTTCTTTTCAGAGACTAAGCCTAGGAGTGAATGGATTTGAAAAGGATGAGTTTTTATAACTGTAAAGTGGGAAGCTATTTTGAGGACAGAGGAATGGTTTATTTCTCAAAAGGAGGTGGGGGAGGAGATGAGGTTTACTTTTCATCCATTACCGGCAGTGACTCCAGAATTGTAGCCAAACATATACATGTTAGCCTGTTTGCTTGGAATGAGAAATACCTCCAGCTTTTAGTAATTCCATTTCAGTAAAATATAAATTGAATCTGAAAAGCAAGTGTTAATTCTAACTACAACCCCTTTTTATTCCCTATTTTATTTTAAAGTAGTGTTGACTTTGTGTTTAGAAAAATGGCTGAGGGGCGCCTGGGTGGCTCAGTCGGTTAAGCGTCCGACTTCGGCTCAGGTCACGATCTCGCGGTCCGCAGGTTCGAGCCCCGCGTCGGGCTCTGGGCGGATGGCTCAGAGCCTGGAGCCTGCTTCCGATTCCGTGTTTCCCTCTCTCTCTCTGCGCCTCCCCCGTTCATGCTGTGTCTCTCTCTGTCTGAAAAATAAATAAACGTTAAAAAAAAAGAAAAAAAGAAAAATGGCTTATGCTTATGGGGTGCCAGGGTGGCTCAGTCGACTAACCATCCGACTTCCACTCAGCTCATGACCTTGTAGTTCAGGGGTTTGGGCTCCATGTCAGGCTCTGCACTGACAGCTAGGAGTCTGGACCCTGCTTCGGATTCTCTATCTCCCTCCCTCCCTTTCTCTCTCTGCCCTTCCCCCACTGTGTCCTCTGTCTCAAAAACAAATGAATAAACTTAAAAAAACAAAAGAAAAATGGCTTATGCTTTTATAAAAAAGTCACACAGTCTAGAAAAACACAAATCACCCCCAATCCCACCACATAGATATGACCTTCATTACTTACACCTCAGTGCATCAAGCTAGTATGTTGCCATGAAAGTCAGAGAAGGAAGAGATTTAGGATGGGCAGAATAATCAAAATAGTCAGTTACTGCAGAGAAGGTGGAAGACTGACAAGTGAAAAAGGCTTTAGCTCTATTAAGTAGGCAGCATCAGCGATTTCTGGGATCCACGTGCTGGAGGAGTTCTGGGAAGAGAAGGCCAGATTACTAAAACAGAGCCAGGAATAGGTAAAATCAGCCATGGTTTTACTTGTTATTTTATTTTATTTTATTATTTTGCTAGGATTCTACTTTATTTATTTATTTATTTATTTATTTATTTATTTATTTTTAAATGTTTGTTTTTGAGAGAGTGCAAGCGAGGCGGGGCAGAGAGAGAGCGACAGAGGATCCCAAGCGGGCTGCACACTGACAGGCTGACAGCAGCGAGCCTGACTCCGGGCTTGAACCCACGAACTGCAAGATCATGACCTGAGCTGAAGTTGGGTGCTCAACCGACTGAGCCACCCAGGCGCCCTGACTTTACATTTTTTTTTAAAGTAGTTTGGCAGTATAAGAATGGGGACAGAGGAGGAGCCTGAGTGGCTCAGTTGGTGAAGTGTCTGACTCTTGATTTCAGCTAAGGTCATTATATCGTGGTTCATGAGTTCAAACCCCACATCAGGCTCTGTGCTGACAGTGGAGAGCCTGCTTGGGATTCTCTGTCTGTCTCTGTCTCTCTGTCTCTCTCTGCCCCTCCCCTTCTTGCTCTTGAAACAGAGAAAGAAAGAAAGAAAGAAAGAGGGAGAGAGAGAAAGAAAAAGAAAGAAAGAAAAGAAAGAAAGAAAAAAGAAAAAAAGGAGGAAGGAAGGAAGGAGGAAGGAAGAAGGGGACAAAGGACCTGAAGAAAGGGGTGTTGTGTTTGTTTTGTTTTTTAATGTTTCTTTATTTTGAGAGTGAGAGAGGGTGAGCAGGGGAGGGACAGAGAGGGAACCATGAGATCACGATCTACGCCAGAGTCAGGTACTGAACAGACTGAGCCACACAGGCGCCCTGTGAAGAAAGGTTCTAACTAAAGGACATTCATTGCTAATACTGTTGAGCCCTTGCAACAGTTACTGTTACCTGGGAAACCAGCTGTCTGTAGGATATTGTTTGTGTGGAAAAGGTCTAAATAACAGTGTTCCAAACAACTGGTCTAGATGTGAACTTTGAGAAAATATAGCCTCATGTATTGTGAGGTTGTCTATATTGAAGAATCTTGGCCACAGTACTTTACTGAATTTTCACAAGTTTATGTTGTATCGAAAATTCTTCCAGGTTTTAATGCTGACACTACAAAATGATCCTCCTTCTCTGGAAACTGGCGTTCAAGATAAAGAAATGCTGAAAAAATATGGAAAATCATTTAGGAAAATGATTTCATTGTGCCTTCAAAAGGATCCAGAAAAAAGGTAAAATATGAGATAAAGGTTACGTTTGTCTTCATGAAATATGTGAACCATTGTGGGAAGTCTAAGTATCACATACCTACATTCATGCGCACAAAATTATTTCTGCATATTCACATATATTTATTTAAATATAAACTTTAGAAAAAATATACAGAGACTATTACACTAGATTGGAAATGAAATTAATTACTTTCTCCCTTCTTTTTAGTATACAGTGTATACTCTAAATAGTTCAGCTATTTCCTGGTTACGTTTTTATAAATCTGTACATTGTGAACTCTCTGTGTTAATAAAATGCCAAGTTAGTGGGAGGACTTGTTTTCAGCTTGTACCTAAAAGTTATGAGCAAACAAGTATCTTAATGCTGTTTACAATTTTTTTTTTTAATTTTTTTTTAACGTTTATTTATTTTTGAGACAGAGAGAGACAGAGCATGAACGGGGGAGGGTCAGAGAGAGGGAGACACAGAATCTGAAACAGGCTCCAGGTTCCGAGATGTCAGCACAGAGCCCGACGCAGGGCTCGAACTCACGGACCGCGAGATCGTGACCTGAGCCGAAGTCGGACACTCAACCGACTGAGCCACCCAGGCGCCCCTGTTTATAATTTTAATAACAAAAGAAATACACATAGCCAATGTTATATCTAAGGCCATGTAATCATATATGTATTTCCTTATTGGAAAGATTTTAGTAATCATACCAAAAATTCATAGCCCTTACTTGGTAACACTAGACAGATTGGATGCCAAGTAAGTGAATAAACATGATCATCTAATGTGTGTATCTTTATGAATTAAACAGAATCAAATATGTTGGAAGTCACTGAGTACAACCTTTTATCTGTGAGGTCAACCAGCTACCTAGTCACTGAGGTGGGACTTGAATCCAAAACTTCTGATTCTGAACTAGGGTTCAGTTTGTTCTATATCTCATTTTTCTGTTTCACATACATATTCCACTCAGTTTTTTAGCACTAAGAATTTTTAAATTTTGATTTCTGTGAAGATCAACAAAAATAAAAGATTTCAATCGAAGTCATGTCTTCAGTATACTTAATGGGGCTTCAGAGTTTATTGTTGGAAATATTAGAAAAGGTAAGAAAAATAGGTAGCAAAGGTCAAACTTGTGCCATTAGAACTTTGTTTCTGAACAAATTGGTAGAAAAGATAGGAGACTTTTGCTTCTGCTTTAGTTAATTAACTAAAATAACAGACTTTGTCACAAACACCTATAAATGCTGAACAAATTTATCAAACTTAAAAAAAAAAAAAAAAACAAATCAGGGAAGAAATATCATGAACCACTCCTGTGGCTGCCCTCAGTGGGACACTGTTCCTTTTAATAACCTACTCGGTTAGATTTCAAACTCCCACGTGGGACTGGAAATGAGATCTTGGGTCCAGCCATTGGGGATCTGAACTGAGATCCCTCCTTCAGACTAAGACCTCCATAAGTCAGCCTTCTGAGTAAAAGGATGGACCAGAAAACAAAATATGTGTCCATCATCACAAAGACACACCAAAAACTCGTCTTGAATAATCAGATCCTCTGACCTGGACATTGTGTAGGTTGACAGTCTGAATTTATACTACCCATATTATCCAGGAACCCACAAGATTAAAGAGTCAAAAAGAATTATTGCCAAGCCAATTTTATTTCTGACAGAAGCAACTAGAAAACTGTACTGTTCGAACTGTTCGAAACTCGAGGTCCGTGAGGTTCCTCCAAATAATGCCACATTGAAGTGATCACAATCCGAAATTATAAAACACACAGTAAGATAGTACACAGCAAACTAGAGTCTGCAGACACAGCGAACAGGAGAATCCTTGCTCCAGAAGCTTTGGATAATGCAGAGATACCTGAAGAATCTATAAAATAAGTATATTTAAAATAATTGGGACGCCTGAGTGGCTCAGTCGGTTAAGTGTCTGACTTCAGCTCAGGTCATGATCTCACAGTCCATGAGTTCGAGCCCCACATCGGGCTCTGTGCTGACAGCTCAGAGCCTGGAGCCTGCTTCGCATTCTGTGTCTCCCTCTCTCCCTGCCCCTCCCCTGCTTGTGCTCTATCTCTCTCTGTCTCAAAAATAAATAAAAACGTTAAAAATTTAAGAAATAATAATAATTAAAATCCTAATGGAAGAAATCAAAACCATAAGAAAAGGCTATGACTGTGACCAAGAAAACAAACAAAGCTGCTTAGCAATGAAAAATAAAGTAACAAAAATGTAAAATTTAATGGATTGCCTTGAGCGTAGGCTAGACTTAGTGTTTTGCTTCTGATGAATCGAGTATGAAAAAGGAAATATAGTAGCTTCAGAGTGGAGAAACCTGGTGGACATCTCTGTCACAAGTGATCCAGGTTAACCTCACCAGTAAGAAGGCATATTGATTATTATATGCTCCCTGATACAAGGTGCAGGGCATATCACCTCTGAAATGTTCCTTCCCAAAATCTTTAACTTCAGTCTGTAGTGAGAAAACATCAGACACATCCAGATTGAGGAATAAGCTACAGACTCCCTGACCAGCACTCTTCACAAGTAAGGAAAGGGACGACTGAGGAAGTATCCCAGATTGGAGGAGGTAAAAAAACATGAAGACTAATTGAAACGTGGTGTCCTTAATTAGATTGCGGAACAGACACATGACGTTAGAGCAAAAACTGGGGAAATCTGAATAAAGTCTATAGCTTATAGTGTTATACCACTATTAATATATTAAAGACTGTAATTGGGGCGCCTGGGTTAGTTAAGTGTCGGACTCCAGTCATGATCTCACAGTTTGTGGCTTTGAGCACCACGTCAGGCTCTATGCCGACAGGAGCCTGGAGCCTGCTTAGGATTCTGTATCTCCCACTCTCTCTCTCTGCCCCTCCCCTGCTTATGGGCACGGGCTCTCTCTCAAAAATAAATAAATATAAATATTTTTAAAAATAAATTCTATAATAGTATAGCAATGTTAATGTTTTTAGTTTAGTTAATATCTTGATAATTATACCATGGTTATATAAAATGTCAGCATTTAGGGAAGCTGGTGACAGGCATGTAGGAACACTGTAGTATCTTTGCATCTTCCTATAAGCTTAAAATTATTTCAAAATAAAAAAGTTTTTTAAAAAAGAAAAATATCTAGAAGCTGTAGAACATCTATTTCCAGTTTGTAAGCCAAAATTATACCTTGTTGAGAACATTTCCAAGTTCAGAAAAAAACTTAGATGGGTTGGTTAAATAGAACAGCCAGTAAAGCACACAAAAAAGAGAATTATTTATTGACTCCTAATCAAGTTACCAGGTAGTGTTGTAAACACTGGACATACATCATCTTAACATATATCATCCCTTGAGGATGACACTATTATCTTCGCTGTTTTACGAATGAAACTGAAACATAGGTTAAGTACCATTGCCCAAAGTCACACAGCCAGAAAATGTTGGAGCTAGAATTGCCACCCATACAATTTGACTGTAGAATTCCTGCTCTTAATCACACTACACTATATTGAGGAAATGGCTCAGAATGCAACACGGAAAGATTTTTAAAAATGGAAATAGAGGGGCGCCTGGTGGCTCAGTCGGTTAAGCTCCCGACTTCAGCTCAGGTCATGATTTCGCAGTCTGTGAGTTCGAGCCCCGCGTCAGGCTCTGTGCCGACAGCTCAGAGCCTGGAACCTGCTTCAGATTCTGTGTCTCCCTCTCTCTCTGACCCTCCCCCGTTCATGCTCTGTCTCTCTCTGTCTCAAAAATAAATAAACGTTAAAAAAAAAAAATTTTAAAATGGAAATAGAAAAGAATGATGAACATTTGGGAGACAGAATGAGAAGGTTCAGTGTGTGTGTGTGTGTGTGTGTGTGCATGTGCATGCATGCATATGTACATCCACGTGTACATACATACACATGCACATATAGAGACTTTCCAGGAGAGATTAGAGAGAATGGGAGAAGCAATATTCAAAGAAATAATGGCTGAGAATTTTGTAGAATTGATGAAATACCTATATCCTCAGATTAAAGAACCATCCCCCCAAATTCCAAGCGGTATTTCCCTTTTCCCATTTGTACACGAGTCATGAAACTACAAAGGCAAAGAGAATCTATTAAATGCAAACTGAGGGGGCAGATTACCTATTGAGGAATAGCAGGTAGACTGATAGCCACTTTCCCAATAATAATCAGTTGAGGCCAGAATATACCGGAATAATGCCGAAAGAAAATTACTGTTAACCCAGAATTCTCCATCCAGTCAAACTCTTATTCAAGAATAAGCATGAAATTGAGATTTTTTCAGACAAAAATTTCCAATCACGTTTTATCAAAGAACTCCTATAAATTTTACTTTATCATTATCAGGGAAATATAAATCACAACCACAATGAGATACCACCTCAAACCTGTAAGAATGGCTAAAATTAACAACTGAGGCAACGACAGATGTTGACGAGGATGAGGAGAAAGAGGAACCTCTTGCACTGTTGATGGGGATGCACACTGGTGCAGCCGCTCTGGAAAACAGTGTGGAGCTTCCTCAAAAATTTAAAAATAGAACTACCCTACAACTCAGCAATTGCACTACTATGTATTTATCTAAAGGATACAAAAATGCTGATTCTATGGGGCACGTGTATCCCAGTGTTTATAGCAGCGCTATCGACAATAGCCAAAGTATGGAAAGAGCCTTAATGTCCATCGACTAATGAATGGATAAAGTAGATGTGGGGTGTGTGTGTGTTTGTGTGTGTGTGTGTGTGTGTGTGTGTGTGTGTGTGTGTATGTGTATATATATATATATATATATATATATATATATATATGTGTGTGTGTGTATATACATACATATACATATATACACACACATATATATATACATATATATTCACGCATATATATACACACATATATGTATATATATACATATATATTCAGCAATCAAAAAGTGAAATCTTGCCATTTGCAACAACGTGGATGGAACTAGACTGTATTATGCTATGCGAAATAAGTTAGAGAAAAACAGATATTATATAATTTCATTCGTGGAATTTAAGAAACAAAACAGATGAACATAGGGTAAGGAAAGCAAAATTAAGATAAAAACAGAGAGGGAGACAAACCGTAGGACTTAAATACAGACAACAAACTGAGGTTGCTGGAGGGGAGGTGGGTGGGGGGGAAGGGATAAATGTGTGATGGACATTAAGGAGGGCACTTGTTGGGATGAGCACTTCTATGTAAGTGATGAATCACTAAATTCTTTTCCTGAAATTAATATTACACTATATGGTAACTAACTTGGATTAAATATATATACATATGTATATATGCAAACTGTTGACCATACTGAAATCTTGATTGAATGAGAACATAGAGGGGGTGCCTGGGTGGCTCAGTTGGTTGAGCATCTGACCTCGGCTCAGGTCTGATCTCACTGTTGGTGAGTTCGAGCCCCGCGTCGGGCTCTGTGCTGATAGGTCAGAGCCTGGAGCCTGCTTTGCATTCTGTGTCTCTCTCTCTCTGATCCTCTCCCGCTCACACTCTGTGTCTCTCCCTCTCAAAAATAAACATTAAAAAACATTTTTTTTTGGTACAATAATTAATAACACAGGAAGGGTAAAGTCTACTTTCAGTTTGCATAGCACATTCAAATCTGTTTTCTCAATCTTCTTTGAAGCCCTGGTTCTTCTCAAGTGTGAATGCACATTAAAACCACCTGGGAAATTTTTAAAAACTACTGATGCCCCCCCCCCCCCCCCCCCCCCACTGATTCTGCTTTAATTGATATGGGGTACAGCCTGGGCATTGGGATTTTTTTTTGAAACTCCCAGATAGAATAGTACGTACACAGTCGTATTTAAGAACCAGTGCCTTCAGGGGCTTGACCAGGTAGGTAATACAGAACCTTAGAGAAGAGATTTGCTCAGAGTTACATAGTGGGATATGTGGTGTAATCAGGTCCAGTCTCTTAAGTGTAGTATTGTTTATTCTTTATTCTCAAACATACTATTTAAAAGTTTGTACAATTGACAGTGATGATGCCTTTATCTGTACAGTTAAAAACTGAATTTAGAGTCAATTTGGGGAATATATACATTACTTTTAGAATCTTCAATTTTTTAAAGGAAATTGTGAGATCTATTTGTGTGCGTGTGTGTGTGTGTGTGTTTTGAGATAGAGTGCAAGCAGGGGACGGGCAGAGAGAGAGGGAGAGAGAATCTTAAGTAGGCTCCATGTCCAGTGCTGAGGCTGACTCAGGGCTCAGTCTCACAATCATGAGATCACAAACTGAGCTGAAATCAAGATGCTTAATCAACTGAGCCACCCAGGCCCCATCAGATCTATTTTTAAGACTATGTATTTACATAAGTTGAAGGCTGGCAAGCAGCCACATGGCAAGAAGCAGCTTGATTTGGTCCATTTCCTCTATGTGAGATTAAATTTATTTTTACGACTTGTTAAAGTAGATATTGTCTATATTATTGGGAAATAATATTCTTGAGAAAATAATAGCAAGTATATTGGAAGCCACTAAGAAATCATGATTCCAAAAGAAACATTTCACTAATGAATTTTGCAAAGAACCTACAATAATTATTATCAGAACATTTCTATTTGGGTTTTCTTCTCTACTCAATGTCTTGTACCGAGTTTATCCTGCTTTTTGCTTTTTAGCCCGTTAAGGAAAGTGGAGAACACTGAGATTTTATCTTGCTGCTCAAGAAATCATTTTCTCATTTTTTTTTTTTTTCAACGTTTTTTATTTATTTTTGGGACAGAGAGAGACAGAGCATGAGCGGGGGAGGGGCAGAGAGAGAGGGAGACACAGAATCGGAAACAGGCTCCAGGCTCCGAGCCATCAGCCCAGAGCCTGACGCGGGGCTCGAACTCACAGACCGCGAGATCGTGACCTGGCTGAAGTCGGACGCTTAACCGACTGCGCCACCCAGGCGCCCCTCATTTTCTCATTTTTGAAGATGGAAACCCACAGTTACACTTGAATTAACTATTAAAACGTTCTTTTCTGGTTTTAGACCAACAGCAGCAGAACTGTTAAGGCACAAATTTTTCCAAAAAGCAAAGGTAAGAAATGCAAACTTTTGATTTTATGTGTTCGTGTGACCTACCTCAGCTACCTAAATTAGATTCACTGCTCAGAAATTGTTTTATCTTTAGATGATAATGTTTGGAAAAGTGATCCAAAAGTGATGTTTGGAAAAGTAGATCAAATAATTGCTGGGGGCATTATTTGTACAACCTTTGGTAATTAAGACACATGCTTTAGAATTGGTAAATGTGTTTTTCATATAAATTAAACATCAGGTTAAACTTAGAACAAGAACAATGAATATTGCCATTATAAATACAATCTGTGAAAAATACTGAACTCTCAGTTCAAAGGTTTTACTACTGAATTTGGTTAAACTCTCATTTCCCAAAGCTAACGGGTAAGTGTGATGTTACTGTAGTTGGAAGTGTGGGACCATGATCCTAAAGGACCTAGGGTAAAGCAAACTTTTCATTGATAATATTCATACAGCACACTAAGGCTCTGTCTCAGTTTGTGAAACCATGGTAGTAATGTACTAAAGGAGCTTCAATTTCAGAATAAAAGAATGGAAGCGTTCCTCAGACTTCTTTATAAAAGTTACTATATGGTATTTTAATTGTGCTTGAATATTCTGTGTCAATTTCTGTGGTTCAATAAAAGCTTCTTTTAAGAAGAAAACGTATTTTTCCTCTGCAGAATAAAGAATTTCTTCAAGAAAAAATACTGCAGAGAGCACCAACTATTTCTGAAAGAGCTAAAAAGGTAAATGGGGATTTAACTCCAGTTTTCTAGGAAATTTGTTAGAGTAAATTTACTTCTGCATTTTGAAAGTATATGTTAAGTAATTCTTTGTTAATAGTATAGTACTCATTTTTTTCAATTCTTTAGCATCCTTTGATATATTTTTATTCATCAAATATCATTAGTCCACAGTATGCCTATGTGAACTGTCTACTAGAATGAAAAGGGATGTTACACAATTGATGAATTAATTCTGGACTCTATTAAATCACTGTTTGCAGGCAGCAGAGTGAATTTTGGAGTTGAGCCCTTTCCTCACACTACACAAAAACAGTGACGACCCACTAGGTTGATTATAATAAAAAAGACAGACAATAGCAAGTGTTGATAAAGATGTAGGGAAATTGGAACCCTCGCGCTACTGATGAAAATGTGAGGTGGTGCAGCCACGTTAGAAAGTAGTCTGGCAGTTTCTCAAAAGACTCAACAAAGCTTCCATATGAGCATATGAGGAGTTCCACTCCTAGGCATACCTGGGAGAATGGAAAACATGTACACACAAAGATGCGTACAGGAATGTTCCCAGCAGCATTATTCATAATAACCAAAAAGTGGAAACAACCCGATTTTTCATCTCTTGGTGAATGGATATATAAAATGTCATGTGTCCATATGATGAAATATTTATTCATCAGTAAAAAGAAATGAAGTGCTGATACATGTCCTAATGTGAGTAAAACCTTTAAAACCTTATGCTCATCATAAGCTGGTTATAAAAGACCACATATTATCTGATTCTATTTATGTGAAATGTCCGGAATAGGCAAACGTACAGAGACAAAGTGGATGCAAGGTTGCCCAGGACTGGGAGGATTGTACGGAAATGGGCAGTGACTGCTGATGGTTATGTGGTGTTTTTTGCGGTGTCGGGAAGTGAGGAAAGTGATCTGGATTTAATTGTAGAGATGGTTTCACAACTCTGAATATACTAAAAAAAAATGGAATTGTATGCCTTAAATGGTATTATTATATGGTATATGAATTATATCTCAATAAAGCTGTTACTTTAAATGTTTTTTACATGTTTATTTTTGAGAGAGAAAGAGACAGAGCATGAGTGGGGTACAGGGAGAGAGAGAGAAGGAAACACAGAATCCAAAGCAGGCTCCGGGTCTGACCTGTCAGCATAGAGCCCGACGTGGGGCCCGAACTCACAACCATGAGATCATGACCTGAGCCGAAGTCAGATGCCTAACCAACTGAACCACCCAGACGCCCCTAAAGCTGTTACTTTAGAAGAGGAGCATATAGACAGTGACACCTCCATGAACAAAAAGCTCTTGGAAATTGAAAACATCAGAGAAGAAATGAAAATATTCAATACACAGGTTGTATGGTACAGCTGAGGAAATTTCCCAGAAAATAGACCCCAGATGGCCAAGAGACAGATTACAGGAGAAAAAGACAACAACATTAGAGGATCATTTGAGAAGGTTCAGTCTTTGAGTAAAGAGTTCTAGAAAAGCAGAACCGAGAAAAACAAGGGAAATCACTGAAGAAATAATTCAAGAAAAACTTCCAAAACAGATAGTCCTGAATTTCCAGATTGAAAGAGCCCTAGTGCAATGAATGGAAATAGACCAGCACTAAGACACATTGCCATGCCAGCTCAGAATACTGGAGGCAGAAAAAAGATCCCATAGCTTCCAGGGAAAGGGGAAAGATCACGGACTGCTCCTCTGGAAGCCAGGTCACAATGAAGCAGTTGTGTGCAACATTATGAAAGAAAGTTTTTCTACTAACCCAGACTTTTTTACCAGGCAAACTATAAGTGAAGTGTAGGGATGGACTCGAAAAGTTGAGAAATGCATGGCTTCAGTTAATGTGCTATGCTAATAATGGAGGAAGTGCTTAAACTGAGAACAAGGAAGTCATGTGGTCCAGGAAACAGAGCTGTTGATAGAGTGAGATCTGAAGTCCAGAGCTGGTGTGAAACCAGTCTAGGTGGGAGGCTCTGGTGAGGGTCTTCCTCAGGAAGGTGATGAATACCTAATAATGTATATGAATATGGTGAGAGGAGATTTATACAGAGAATTTGAGGATGAATATGACAAGTACATAAAAATAAGCAAATATTAACTATAGGGGAAACAAAAAAGTTATACAGTGGAGGAAAGTAATTGTAATACACAATAAGACTTAACTGTATCATTTATACAATCATGTCATGGAAACACTGAATTTTGATTTAACCAAAATTACAATGTATCTTGAGAAAAGAGGGGGGTTGATAATAAGATTAACTTCTCATCTTTTATAGCTTGAAGTCCAGTAGATAATTCCTAAAACCAAAAATTCAAGGGGTAATAATAAGAACACAGTCTTAGAGAGATGAATGTTAATTTAAAAAGAATAAGCCAGAATGACTTAAAAGCGGCTCCCTCTGAGTAAGAGGATAAAAGTTAGGAAATTGCTGTTTTTCTTAACAAAACTTGTGCAGCTATAGTACTCTTGAAACTGTAGGCATAATTGTGATTTTTAAAATGAAAAAAGCAGAATCTTCTTTATCTTGGATTTATTTATTTTGGGGGCTGAAAAAACTTTTAAATTTCTCGGAACATGAAACCATTGATAAGATTTGGTCTGTGACTTCACAGAAGAAGGATTTGGATGGTGTTTGGGCTCAAGAGTATAGAAGCGTAGGGAAAGTCAGTCGTGGGAGTAAAGACCGATAGCAGAGCACAAAGAGCAAGTGAGGAGCAGAAGATATGTATACTATACCTAGTAAATACCAAGCACTACCATAATCCACATCTCCCTTCCTAATGTGCAGGTTCGGAGAGTGCCGGGTTCTAGTGGCCGCCTTCATAAGACAGAAGATGGCGGCTGGGAGTGGAGTGATGATGAATTTGATGAAGAAAGTGAGGAAGGGAAAGCAGCAATTTCACAACTCAGGGTAAGTTTTGTTAAACTGTGTGCTTTAGCTAGAGCTCTGTCTTTTTGTCTGAAGCCTCTGAGATGTGCTATATTCTTTGGTTCTGTTCAGTTTGACAGCTGAAGTGTGAGAAATACAAGTGTTAGCGATAGAATTTCCTTGAGCGAGTTATTAACAATAGGAACCCATTTAATTCTACGTGAAAAAGTGGACTGACACATCTGTTCGGATATGATATTTAGGGCATATGAAAATGACCAAAATCTAGAGAAGGGGACTACTGTGTCTGAGAATACACTTGATAGGATTAATGGCTGATGAGACATTGCAGAAGAAGAGATTATTGAACTTGAAAGCCTAACAATCAAAACTTTTTCCCTGAAGTCTGCAAACCTTCTGCCTGAAGAAGAACAATATACCTTTCTTCAGTTGGTATATCCTGGAGGGTGTATGTTTTGGTGTTTATGTACGTGGGTGCATGCGTGTGTGTGTGTGTGTGTGTGTGTGTGTGTGTAGACAGAGGTCTTGTTTTGGTTTTATTCTATCACTCTTGCCTAAAGTTAATGCCTCAAGTTGATTGTTAGGACTCATTCCTAAGAATAGAAATGTACATGAGAAATACTAATGTTTGAGGTTCATCTTGGCTTTTACTGCCTAGAACCTTTTTGTGGTATGAATGGTGGGTAGGTGGTACCCGCTCCGTCATAGCACTTATGACTTGCTGGTCAACATTGAAGACTTGTTGATCTTGTCAGCTGAAGTCTTTGAGTCTAGTCTTTTTGCAGAGCTAAGTTTGTAAAGACTTTGCCAAGGAAAATTGGTAAAAATTTATTACATTCCAACCTTGGAAAGCTCTTCAGGAGATAACAGATCTAAACATTTGATTACATACAATTGTGAGTTTATTAAAATGTGAGACTGTGTGTGTAAAGAGACTTTCTCCTTACTTTTTCATATGATTCCTCCTTAAATCAGTATTCTTTTGTAATGTTCTATTAAAGTGATCAGAGGAAGGTAGAGGTACATGAATCTTGTAGTTCTAGCTTCCTATGAAAGAGATGATACAGTGTTTTCTCTGACCAACACACAATATTTGGGAAGAAAAATTATAGTGTTTCAATGTCTGACTATTACCCCCTAGCTAACTGTAAGAGAAATTTATTTAAAATTTTGTAGTTCTGAAATACATATAAGATTTTATAATACACTGATATGTAAGCAGCATAGAGAATTATACACTTTTGTAGTTTTCACGTTAGCCATTTTTGATGCTGTGAATTCTTTTGTGAAAGGAGGGTCTTTTAAAACTAAACTGAACTATGTTGAAAGTAAATGCCATGATCACATGGAGTAGGGTGCAAGGATGGTTCAGTATTAGGAAATCTTGTGATATTAATAGGCCTAAAGAGAGGTCAAGTCATATTCTTATTTTGATATGTTCCAAAAAAGCTTTGACAAAATTCAGCACATATTCAAAATAGACTCTTACGGAGATCCAAATTTCCATCTTTATATCATTTCCTTTTTTGGAAGTTCTGAAGAACTTCCCTAAACAGTGTTTGTAGTGTGAATCTGTTGGTGATGATTTGCTTAAGGTTTTTTTGTCCAAAAATGTCTCCATTGTTTGTATCTTTGTTTTGAAGAGATACTTTTGCTAGGCATAGAATTTTAGAATGATAGGCTTTTTCTTTCAGTATTTTGAAGATGTTGTTTCACCATATTCTTGTTTGCATTGTTTCTGTTGAGAAATCTGGTATCCCTTGTCTTGTTCTTTTATAAGTTACATGTCTTTTTACTCTTGCTGCTTTTAATATTTTTTTTCTTTTTCAATGGTTTTTTGAGCAATTTGATTTTGATATGCCTGGGTTTATTTATTTTCATGTATCTGTGGGTGTGTAGATTTTTATCAAGTTTGGAAATTTTCAGCCATTATATTTTCAAATATTTTTTTCTGCCCTTCATGCACCTTGGAGGCTCCAATAACATGGATATTAGGCTGCTTAAAATTGTCTGCAAGTTCACTGATTTTCCTTTTTAAAAATTCTCTTTTTATTCAGTCTTATTTTGCACAGTTTCTGTTGTGGGCCTTCAAATTCAGTCATCTTTTCTTCTGCAATACCTGATTGCTGCTAATCCCATTCAGTGTATTTTATATCACAGACATGGTAATATTTTAGAAGTTTGATTGCATGCTTGTTCATTTTTTACACTTTCATGTCTCTACTTAACTTTTTGAAGCTAATGTGTATTATAACTATAGTATAGTGATAATAACCATTTTAATGTCCTTCTCTGCTCATTCTTCCATTTATGGGGCAGTTTTATTTGATTGACTGTTCCCTTCATTATGGCTTGAAAAGTGTTTTCCTGAGTTGAGGAAATAGGGCTAAGAGTCCAGGGAGACGGAAGCAGATAAAATCCGTAGAATACCAGGGAGGAGAGAGCTACACACAGAGAGAAGCTCAGAAGTCTGCAGAGGTTCCCTTTTGAGGGTTCAGTGGAATACTCTTCAAGGAATACATGTGAGAAAACTGCCTGAGACGGGATAGCAACACCCAGCCCTCACAGAGAGCCAGCAGCAGTGCCCATTTCCACCAGCCAGAGTGTGGAAACCTGTCATTCACAAGACATTGGGTAGAGTTCTCAGAAAGCTTGTCTACGTAGTGGGGAGCATATAGCCCTAGATTGAGCACTGCTCCAGATCCAGTCAACAACTCATAAAGCAAAATCCGAAAGGATGAAGCTGTTTCCAAGTAATTTGTACTCCAGAACAAAGCTCAAGAAGATTTATAGAAATACAAAATTATCAGCATGCAGCAAGATAATATTCACAGTATCTGGTATCCAATCAGAGGTTACCAGGTATGCAGAGAGTCAGGAAAACAAGAACAGTGAGCACAATTTATGCCCAGATCTTGGTCTTTAATGCCATTCTGTACTAAAAGAACAAGGGCCCCTTGGAGAAATGGCTGATTCCAGGGCTTACACAGGGAAAATACAAGATGACTCTGGAATATCTTCTTTTGTCAAAAAAAAAAAAAAGTGTTTTATTTAAAAAAAAAAAAAATCATAATAATACAAGGCCCAGATTGAATGAGCTCCCACTGACCAAATTAGAATTTAACTATCAAAATCCTTAAATGCAGTAATAATTTGTAAACCACTTAAAAACTAGGACTCTATGAGCCTGTGCCAATAATGAATAGGTAGATTATAAGTGGGGGAGAGGGATGGTTTTTCATTACAGTAAATTGCCGGTGCTGACTGGGAAATGTAGAGGAGTATTGGAGGGCAAAATCATCACTTTATAGCCAGGATAGCAGTCATAAAAATTAGGTCAGACAAGGATCATCAGTGGGTGCTAAGTATAGGGGAAATTTTTGATGAGCAGAATATTTTCAGGGTCTTGAAGTGTCTTCTCCACAGCTTGCCTATTAGTTACAAGGGGAAAAATAGTTACCGCATACTGGACAACTTGGCAAATGCCTGGACTAGCTGATGAAAATTAGCATGATTGTGGAATTTACTGAAATTTACTACTATAGTAGTATGAAGTTATAGAAGAGAATATCCCTGTTCTTAAGAAATACACAGTAATGGTTCAGTGGTAAACAGCTACAGTCTGTGCAACTAATTCTCAGATAGTACAAGAGCAATATGATTGGTTGTGTGTGTGTGTGTGTGTGTGTGTGTGTGTGTGTGTGTGTGTGTGTTCAAAAAGAGAGAAAGTGAACATCTAAACAATAAAGCAGATAAGGAAAAAAAGTTAATGGGTGAATCTGGGTCAGAGGTATACTTGTGTTCTTTGTACTGTTCTTATTCTAACAGAAATTTCTGTAAGTTTGAAATTATTTCCAAACATAAAGTTGAAAAGCGTGTTGGGTTGGCCATATACTTGCTGTGATATATTAGCTATCACCTGAACCTTGATTCTCTTCAATGAAATAGTGATGAAAACTTAAAAAAGCCTAAGCTAACCTTTTAAGTAGTCTAAATTTATGCTTGGTAGAATTTACCAGAAACTGATATTTGTTTAAAGATATGTTCAGGGTTTTGTTTTTTGTTTTTTTGTATTCTCCATTACCTGTATCCAGAATCACTACTAACTGTTATGGTTTACTAAATAAATTTAGCATAGATTTTTCAAGTGGCAGATTATACATTTGCCAAAATTTTCAGTTTTGGCTCAAGAGTGTTCTCCAGCTGAAGCCCATAATACAAATTACTCTGCTTTGAGGGTGTGTTGGATAATGAGCTTGAAGGCTTGCAGTTGGTCTAGGATATTATGTACATAACATGTTCATGATTAGTAGAAAGAATTGTACTTTGAAGAGTGTGACCTCCCTGCTGCCTGAGAACTCAGTCCCATGTTTGTTTATAAACCTCAAGTTGGGAACTGTTAAAATACCATAGAACATTGATGTATTGAAGGCTACCTGGACAAAGAATACAATAGCATCATGATATTTTCTTTTTCCAGAAAACTTTCACTAGAGTTACCAGTGACTTAATGGATCAGAATGAAATGGAGTTTACTTGCATTTCAACATTCAGTGCAGTTTGGAACTACAAGTAACCTAAGTTTTGAGTTAATAAGCCTTTTTTGTATTTCTTTTAGTCTCCCCGAGTGAAAGAATCATTATCAAATTCTGAGGTAAGTAGTTGTGGGTTTTGAGTCATTAAAGTGTGTGTGCTTTTGTTTTGTTTTTAATGGTAAGCACATTTTTTTTTCTATATGTGCCTAAATGGGAATGAGAATTTGTAGCAGCCAAATTTCATCAGAGGTATCGATTCTGAGTTTGAATGGGCTTCTGCAGTAAGTCGGCGCCATTGCACTCATTTCAAAAGTTGGCCTGCGGGCACCTGGGGGCTGAGTCAATTAAGCGATCCCACAGTTTGTGAGTTCGAGCCCCGCATCAGGCTCTGTGCTGCCAGTGCAGAGCCTGGAGCCTGCTTCTGATTCTGTGTCTCATTCTCTCTCCGCCCCTCCCCCCACTTGTGCTCTGTCTCTCAAAAATAAATAAACATTAAAAAAAAAAAAAAGGTTGGCTTGGAGGCCCAGGAAGTTCTTCCTTCCTTTCCTGCCTGACTTTATGAATTGCTTTTTTGGCTTGGGCCGCCTAAAGTGGAAAGTCGTCTTTTTGCATTAATCTGTCCAGGAATTTGTCGTATGCTACCTATCGTTTTTGGGTTTCACCCTTCTGTCATCTTCTCTTGTCATATACATTATGTTGTCTTTAGTTGTTGCCTCATTATGATAGGCAGTCCTACTAAACAGAATCCTGTTGGGCTGGCCTGCCTTACGCTCATTACGTGAAGATAGCAATCATTTTGGGGGATGCATTTTTCCTTCGGGCAGCATCTACATTCCAGGCTCAGTAGTGATTTACCAGTTCCACATCTTGGCCCGTTAAATCAGTTTGGTTTTGCCCCTATTCTTAGAAGTTGCTTTTTTCCCCACTTGATTTGTGTGTATAGTATACAATTTTGTACACGATTATGTACAGGATTTGTCTACATGGTATCACATAGTTTAAGACTGAAAATAAATACTGCACTTCAGCATATTAACAGGCCAGTTATGTCAGAACTTACATCAGCACTGCGATTCATTAAGATTTCTGGTTCCTCCTTGTGCTACCTGGTGGAATTGCATCTCCTTACCCCTTGAAGTTACTCGTGGCCATGGCAGTTGCTTTGGGCAATGAAATGTTAGCAGAAGGAAGAGCCTTTCTGTTCCCTGGGTCCCCTTACCCCTGCCACCACAGCCTGCGTCCCTGAATGAGGATGATCCCAAACTTAGCCTCTGCTAAGAAAAGAAATAACTTTTCTTCTTATGATTTTCTGAGCATTTAAGATTATTTCTTACTCTAACCTAATCTAGACTAATTAATTCTTAGTTTCTCCAAAGTTGAGTGGAGAGGGTATTTTACAGTTTACCCAGAGTTGTTCGTGTGATCTTCTTGTCCCTTTGCCTCAGTGGCATTCCCACATGGACTCTCACAAGCTCATACTCATACTTCAGGGCTCGTTGCTTTGTTATGTTTGAAATTGTGGTGAAACAGACATAGCATAAAAGTTACCATCTTAACCATTTTTGTGGGTGCAGTTCAGTGCCTTTCAGTACATTCACACTGTTGTGCAACCATCACCAACTGTGCAACTCCAGATTAGCAGTCACCCCATTTTTTCCTCCCCCCCAGCCCCTGGCAGCCACCGTTCTATATATACCTCATGAAAGTGGAATCATAAACCATAAGTCCTTTGAGACTGCCTTTTTTCACTTAGCATAATGCCCTCTGGGTTCATCCATGTAATATGTGTCAGAACTTCCTTCCTCCCTCCCTTTTTAAGGCTGAATAATATTCCATTGTGGGTATGTATCATATTTGTTTTTCCTTTCCACTGGACAGACAGTTGCGTTGTTTTCACCTTTAGCCTGTTGTGAATGATTCCAGTGTGAACATGGCTACACAAATATCTGTTCGAGTTCTTACTTTTAATTCTTTGGGGCTTACCCAGAAGGGAATTGCTGGATCATATGATAATTCTATTTTTAACTTTCTGAGGAATCACCTTACTGTTTTCCATAGTGGCTGCACTATTTTACATTGTCATCTGCAGTGCTCAAGGTTCCAATTTCTCTATATCCTCTCATTGCTTTGTTTTGTATAACCTTTCAGTTAATATAAGTTAGCATATATGTGCATGCAATTTGGAAACTGCCCTTTTGAAATAGTGCTAATACTCCTATTTAATATTTTCAAATCTTTTTTTTTTTTTAAAGATTTTTTTATTTTTAAGTAATCTCTGTACCCAACATGAGGCTCAAACTCACAATCCCAAGATCAAGAGCCACACAACTCTGCCGACTGGGCCCACCAGGTGCCCCATCAATTTCAAACTAATCTTACGTTCTCTTTTTCTATCAAAATTCAGAACCACAGAATTACTTTTTTTTTTTTTAATTTTTTTGATGTTTATTTCTTTTTGAGAGAGAAAGAGAAAGATAGAGTGTGAATAGGGGAGGGGCAAGAGAGAAGGAGACACAGAATCTGAGCCCAAACTCATGAACTGCAAGATCATGACCTGAGCCAAAGTTGGTTGCCTAACCCACTGAACCACCCAGGTGCCCCAGCACCAGAGTTACTTGAATTTCCTCTGTATGAAGCTAAATGAATACAAAACCTTACTTCTTTGCCTCTCAATTTTGTTTACATACTGTCAGCCCTTAGACCTCTCTTGTTGACTTTTCAGTTATTTTCTCTTTCAACTGTTAAGTTTTAGCCATTGTACTTTTTTCATCAACTTATAATTTTGAATATGTTCACCTTGATTTTATACTCAACATCAGTCTTTCCCCCCCAAGTTTCCTAACTAAAATTTATGAAATCTTTCAACCATGCAAAATAGATATATAATGTCTATGTTGGCTTTCGGTCTTGAAAAGCATTTCAGATATTTTAATGAATCATTGGTTAATTGTTTTTCTTTATAAGTAATAGAAAGTTCCAAGACATAGAAAAATGTAGCTTCTGTAATTTCCCTTTACTACTTAAGTTTGCATCTTAGAGGTGCTATTTGATTGGGCAAAGAGGGTAGAATAGATGTAGTTGAAAGTAAATATGATGTAATGAAATGCTATTCTGAAGAAAAAAATGAACTACTGGTATATAGGCTGTAATATGGCTAAACCTCAGAAAACTGTGCTAAGTGAAATAAGCCAGACACAACAGAGAGCATGCACTTCACTTACATGAAAGATCCAGAAAAGGCAAACTCATAGGGACAGGAAGTAATCAGTGGTTGCCTAGGGCTGGGTGTGGGAGCTGGAGGAATTAAATGTCAATGGGCACAAGAGAACTTTCTGAGTTGACGGGAATGTTCTAAAACTAGATCGTAGTGATGTTTGCACAAGTATAAATTTTCTAGAAACCACTGAATTGTATACTTACAGTGGGTGAATTTAGTGGGATATGAATTACATCTCACAAAAGTTGTTATAACAAAAAAGCCTGGTAGAAATATTTGACTTCCATTTGAAGTAGATGTATTCAAGAGATGTAGAGATGTGCCAGGACGCCACACAAACACTGCTCTGAAAGTGTCACCCTGGGAGGCCCTGCCTGCCCGTCAATACACCTCCCTCCCTTTCCACTCAACTGAAGCAGCACTGTGTGTATCTTCTTGTTACAGCTATTTCCGACAGCTGATCCCGTGGGTACTTTACTCCAAGTTCCAGAACAGATTTCTGCTCATCTACCTCAGCCAGCCGGGCACACGCCTGCACAGCCAACTCAAGTCTGTCCCCCAGCCCCCGCAGAGCCGGCAAAAACAGCCCAGGTAAGCAGGAGTGCACTTGAGCGGTCTGCCTTCTGGGTAGATGAAGAAAGCAGAGATTGACGTGGAACACAACCTTATGTAGTGAGGTTGCTGTGGTGGGAGATTTTGAAACAAGTTAGAGGTTCTGTTCTCACAGTTTTAAATGTATACAAATAGGCGAGTTTTTCAAGGATCCCACAGGTTTTTAAGCAGCATAATAAGTTAATGACGGATAACATGAACCACATTCCAAACATCAGAAATTCGGGAGGTAGTTTCCGGTCAGCTTTTTATGAGCTCATTATTATTCTGCGGCCGCTGGAGTTCGTCTCACACTAGGATTGTCAGCAATTCTGTTTCCTTTTCTTTCGCTTATGCTTGCATTATCGATACCGTCTCCCGTCCATGATTTTCTTGTTTTCCTCTTTTTTAAGATATTTATCAATTTTGTGAGGGTTGATTTCATTAAAGTGAAGTGATGTAATCCATAAATGCACGTGGTCAGTCACACACAAAAATCATGAATACTCATACACTGAAAGCAGTCAAGGGAGTGAGGGCCCCACTGTGTGTGAATCCCTCCCTCGCTTCCCTCAGGAAATTCCAAATGCCGTGCAGAACACGTGACCTTATGCCCCATGGTTAGAGTAAGCTTTCCAGAGTCTATTCATTTATTAGACATTGGAGACTTCATTTTTTTTCCCCCTAACATTTTCAATAGAAAGAGGTAAAAATGCAAGTTCTGATTTTTTTTTTTCTTTTGTGTCCCCGTGATGGTCTGCCTTTAGAGACCACTGCTTTGAGAAGCTTCCGGTTAGTCACGGTGCTGACTTTATGTAACCTTTCCATCGAACCCAAGCTTTCTTTTCATTTCTTTCCATCATATTGGAAAAGATACATTTATCTTATGAAAACTGATGGAAAGATTGGATTTACTTTATAAACGACTTAAATAGAATGTGTCTTCTCTAGTAAGCAAGGAATAACTTAACAGTTTTCAGAGAGGATTCGTTTAGCCATCAGAAGATCTGGAACCTCCAGGCCAGGTGGATTCCTGAGGCACAGCCAGTTTAGATCCTATCTTGTACATTGCTATGTGATACGCTGGCAGATTTTTTAAAGTTTGTTTATTTATTTTGGGAGAGAGAGAGCATGCACAGGTAGAGGAGGGGCAGAGAGGGGGAGAGAGAATCCCAAGCAGGCTCCATACTGTCATTGCAGAGCCCCATGCGGGGCCTGGACCCGTGACCGTGAGATCACGTCCCGAGCCTAAACCAAGAGCTTAACTGACTGGTGCCACCCAGGCGCCCCTACACTGGCAGAATTTTTAAAGGGAAAAACCCAGCCTTCGTGTTTTTCACCCTTGTAGAAGGAAACAAGGATCTGAAAACTGCAAACTATAAACGGCTGTGTATGGAATTTCACGTGGGGTTGAGAATTATCTTTCTAACTGTGCTTGACTCGTGCTGGCACTTGGTTCTTTTTGTTGCCTTGGAGTGCATGTCCTCCCAGAGCAGGGAACATGTCCCAGGGACTGGTCTGGCCTCCCCTGGAGATGAAGGAAATTGCCGCCACGTGGACATTTCCTCTGCTGGTGACCGTGAGTGAGTAACCTCCGTGCTTGGTAGACCAGACACTGACTTTATACTGTCAACGATTTTTAGGCTCCGCCTTCAGGAGCAGGCTCACAAGAAGCCAAGATCCCAGTCAGCCTCGTACTCAGATTAAGGCAAGTAAACAGCTTCTGTTTGTTTCCTCAATACTCTAAAGATGCTTTTCTTCCTCTTTGCAAGTAACTCTTTTTTCGCGAGTGAGGGAGGGGCAGAGAGAGGGAGACAGAATCCGAAGCAGGCTCCAGGCTCCGAACTGTCGGCACAGAGCCCGACGCAGGGCTCGAACTCATGAACGGCAAGATCATGACCTGAGCCGAAGTTGGACGCTTAAGCGACGGAGCCACCAAGGCACCCCATATTCTGCTCATTTTTTAATTGGATCATTTGGGGTTTTTGGTGTTAAGTTGTGTAAGTTCTTTATATAATTTTAGATACTAACCCTCCCGTCCTGTATCATTTATCATTTTAATTATACCTTCCGGGGCTCTTACATTTTCCTCTTAGTTTTATATGATCGTCTTAGTGGGAATAAGCACCGGAGTACACATGTCAGATTCACCTCAAAAGCATGAGGGCTTTTTTGGTTTGGTTTTGTTTACTTCGTGCTTGGGATTTTCCCCTCCATTTATTTATTTCCAGTATAATTAACATACATTGCCATATTAGTTTCAGGTGTATACTGTAGTGATTCAGCAATTCCATACATTACTCGGTGCTCATCACAATAAGTGTGCCCTTAATCCCCTTCTCCTCTTAGCATGAGGTTTTTATATTCTGCAGTGGAGAATATAAGTTAAAAGGGTTGTAAGACTGTTAGATGCTCACTCTTCAGTTGTTTGGTCTGTTCCCTACACTGTGAGCATGTTAGAACAAATCATATGATCTATGGGAATAGAAAGAACGTTCTTTCTTGAGGCACAGCTTTCCTAGTACATGTTGGCAGCATCTGTATGCATGAATTCAGTTGACTTTACACATTCTGTTTTCTTTCATAGGAATTCAAAAAAAGAACTAAATGATATTCGATTCGAGTTTACTCCTGGGAGAGGTGAGACATCAAAAACATTGAAAACAAAATAACTTCTAATTTATTATTTAATGAAATATATCATGAAGTTTTTGTCCTTTGGATATATTTTGCTTTTAAAAGATGATGAAAACGTTCTTGGTTTAAAGGTTTGGGGTAGCATATGAATACAATTCAAATACAATTTATTTGCTACTAACCTCATTTATAAAACCTACCGTAATACCAACAGTAACGAGTGTAGCTCTAATCTGCGGCCTACTATAGTAGGCCAGGCATTGTGCTAAACATTATATCGCATTAAATTCTCAGAGCAGCCCCTAAGGAAGGATTATGGTCTCCATTGCATAGATGATGAAGTTAGAGAGTGGGGAGGTTACTTGTTGCTATTCACACAGCTGGAAAGAGGAGCAGCCAGAATTCATATCCACATTTGTCAGGGTGCAGATTTCTTACTCTTCTCACTGAACACGGTTTTCCTTCTCCATGACAGTGAAGAAGAAACAAGGCTTCCAGGCTCCTCTCTCCCCAGGCTGAAGCTGAGCCCTGACATGCATAGCTTCTGGCCTTGAACTTCTCCCTGAGATGAGGCTTGTTTCTTTCTTGCCTTTGTTACTCAGGGTTCAGATTGGGGAGGTGGCCTGACTCCAGCACATTTGTCCTTTGTGCCGTGCTTGGTCTCCCCGCTATCTTGGTATCATCAGTAACTAAGTACGAAAGAGAACAGATACAGATGTGCAGAGGTGTATCTGTTTCACTGTTTAAAACCAGGAAGAGTCACATACTAAGGAACTAATTCAAATCACTGGTAATCACTGGGTTCTGCTCCTGAAGCCAAGACTACATGGCATGGTAACTAACTTGAGAATTAAAAAAAACAAACACACACACACTGGTCATCAGCTCAAATGTGTGCCCGCCCCCTCCCCCCCGAGGTCCTCCTGTTCCTCTGGGGGGCTCAGTGTTCAGCAGCCCTGAGTCACAGTTGGAGATGAGATCAGCTTAGGGACGCTCTCTCCTTGTCTTTTCATTTCTGTTACACCCATCAATCCGATTGTGCCACCTAAAGTAACAACTAGATACGAAGAAAAGCCCACCGGAATAAAAAAGAAAGTAACTTCAGCAAAACCCTTGGGGTGTGATCTCCAAAGGGAAGAGATTACAATTTGCTCTTTCAAGGTGTACTTGAAAATAAAGCATTTTGTTGTATTAGCCCTGGAGGTGTTGCACGCTCGCGGTCGCCTCTCAGAGCTGATGGGGCTCGGGGCCACGGTGACCCTCAGAATAGGAGTTTCCCCTGCGGCATCACTGCGGGGGCTCTTTTGAGCAGAACCTGTAGTCCTCTAAATTACACCATTCCGTAGGTTACCTTTACATCGAGCTGATATTGGCCGTCTGGCTGCTATAGATTCAGCCCTCTAGCCAGCCCCAGTGGTGGGAGGAACCTTCATGTGGGGAGAGGACTCCACCTGCCTCCTTGGTTCTGTGGATCTAGCAGCTAGCCTGGGCCTGGCAGTGCCAGCGCCTCCTCTGAGAGGTAGTAGTGATGTGACAAAGAGCACCTTCTGCTTTGTCCCCACAGATACCGCCGAGGGCGTCTCTCAGGAACTTATTTCTGCTGGCCTGGTCGATGGAAGGGATTTAGTAATAGGTAACTACTTTGTGCTCTGCCCTGTGCCCCTGTGTCTCTGTCGGTGTATCGAGGACCTAGAAAACCAGGTCTGTCTCATTGAGCAGGTCTCGCGGGTCTTGGGACGGTCCTGGTGTTGCTGAAATAACAGCTATTGGGGACAGTTCCTCACAAAACAGAAAGTCTCCTTTCTACGTTTGTGACTTGCAGTGGCAGTGAGTCGAGGCGCACTTTAGGTCTCTGGGAAATACTAGTAGGACTGATGACATAAGTCACGAGTTAAAGTAAGCTTAGCCACATCTAGTCCATTTCGGAGGGTGAAACTCGACCCTTCTAGAGCTAAGAGGTAAGCCAAAGTCATTAGAGGTTTATTCCTCGAAGAAGCAGGAAATAAGAAAAGGCACAGTCGGCCCATGTGTACATGTTATTGAAGGAAAAGACCATTGTCTACGGCCAAGCAGCAAGTGTTTCTGTAAAGGACCCGATAGTAAGTAGCTTAGGCTTTGTGGCCCATGCACTGTCTTCGTCCTCTTTAAACCATTCCCGGCCCACAGCCAGACTAGAAACAGGCTGCTGGCCAGAGTTGGCCAGCTCCCAGTCTAGAGCTTTCTGGCCCAGGAGTAGGCAAATCCTACCTCTTTCACCTGTGTGTTTTGTCCCAGTTAATACAGTATCCTAAAGAAAGTTAATCTGACCACGATTCAAGATTTATTTGTGCTACTTAGGGTTAAGTTTAAAAGATAACTTTTGTTTAGGGAGTGACTTATCTTTCTGCTTCCATCTCGGTTGACCATAGAAGATTCTGAGCTACCGTTTAAGTTTTTAAAGTATGGTGGAAAGTAGAGATTACTTAGCTTCTCATTACTTTCTGTTTGTGTGATTACAGTGGCAGCGAATTTGCAGAAAATTGTGGAAGAACCTCAGTCAAATCGATCTGTCACTTTCAAACTGGTATTCATCCCTTCTTCTTTAAACTATCTTTACACAGCAGCAGCCTCTGCAGAACCAGTTTCTATATTCCCTGAGTGATGAGAATATTAAAATATGGTGGATTGTATTCATTTAGCCTTCCTGAGGCCCTAGGCTGATGTCGCTTTTTTTTTTTTAATTTTTTTTTTTTTTTTTTTTTTTTTTTTTTTTTTTTTCTGAGAGAGAGAGAGAGAGAGCGAGAGCGAGAGCTGGGTGGGGGCAGAGAGAGAAGGAGAGAGAGATCCCAAGCAAGCTCTGGGCTGTCGGCGCAGATCCTGATGCGGGGCTCAAACTCATGAAACATGAGCCGAAACCAGTAGTTTGGACGCTTAACCTGAGCCACCCAGGCGCCCCCTGATGTCTCCTTTTGAATGTCCTCTCTTCCCCTCTCCCTCCCAGGAAGCCTCCTACCCCACGCCCTTGACTCCTCTCAAGAGAGTATTAGCCAGTCTGACTCCAGCTTTTTACCCAGCCCCCACCTTTTCTGGAAAAGACACTTGATCTGCCCCCCCGTTTGTATCCCAGGGACCTGTCCCCCACTGTCTTCCTTCCCACAGTCCTTGTGTCAGTCAGTTTCAATTGCTACCTGCGATTTTGTTCACAAGTAGCCACAGCTTCTTATTTTGTTTGATTCCTAGGCATCTGGTGTCGAAGGCTCGGATATTCCTGATGATGGGAAACTAATAGGATTTGCCCAGCTCAGCATCAGCTAAACCACAGCCCTGGAAGAGGCGGCCTAAGGAGATTCCACACATGCGTATCTCTGTTGCTTCTGTTGGCCTAAACCCACTACTGCCAAAGAACCCAGCGACAAACCTCCCGGCTAGGAGCTTTAGAGGTCTTTCTTTATGTTCTTCCTGCCATCATTTCCCCTTTTTCCCACAGGGAGAGAAAAGTCGGATCACCAGTGGCCAGCATCCCTTTAAAGAGTTCCGTTAGTAAACTTACCGCGCGTGTCCCCTGTCTTCCTCCATCTGAGAAGGGGTCCACGTGCCTCAAGGCCCAGGAGGGAGATCGGTCAGCTCATCTTGCCTTACTCCAATGATGGCGCTGGGTGGAAAGTAGCAGCTATATTGGGCTTCCTCCTCCTGCCTGTTCCCCCACACCTGACAGGATGTGGGCATCTTGGGATATCTCTTTACCACTGAAGTAGCACCTAAAAGGCGATTGTTTAGCTGGAGCCCAGAGAATTTAATTTAGTGATTTTTTTTTTTTTTTTTTTTTAATCTGTTGTGAATTCTAGCAACCTTTGTTAGGAAAAAGCACAGCCTCAGAGGAGGCAGCCTAAACTGTGTTTTTGTTTTGTTCATGTTTCTAAGCGTTTTGCTGAAGCTGCTCTCAGGCACCCCTCTTCATCCCTCCCTCCAGAAAGGGTTGCTAGCCTTAACTTCAGCTGGTGCAAAACATCTGTAGTCGAACTTCAAGCCATCAGATCCTTCAAAGTGGAAGTTTGGACCTATTGTAGTGAAAACACCGAGTAATGGCCTATAAAAGTGAACTTTCCCAGCAGTGGTTTTGAACAGGAAAAAGCAAAAGTCATATCATTGTGGAAGTATTTATTTTCGAATCTTAAAAAAATTCAGTTGAGGAAAAACTGCTCCTCAGTCCTCCCGTGAAAATTTGCCTGGCCTCCACGTCATGAGGAAATGAAAGGCTGAGCTCTCTACAGCAATAAAGGAGCCTCTCCAGGCCAGCGAGGCCTGCCTTCCGCCCCTCTCCTGCACTGACCCTTTGGAGGGGGTCCACACTTCTGTGTGCTGAACCCGACCCAGGACGGAAAGTGAAACCACATGTGCCGTGACTTTTAGGATTTATGAGTAGACAGTGTTCATCTGATTTTCTATAGAAGTAATATAAATTATTCTTTAGGTTTCGAAACGAGCACTCATAATGCAATATGTGAGTAGTCGGTGGGGCCGATTTTCTTTCCTACTGCTTCACAGTCAGCCTTTGTCTAACTGCAAGTAGCCCTAACAATTTTTGTATTCGAAAGGGACACTCGATCTGGCCTTAAAATGACACACAAAGATGGGCTGTGGCCCCATGGAAAGGGGAGAGTTGCCTCTTACAGAATCGCTCAGGCCCTTTCCAGCACTGTTGGTCTGTGAATAACAAGATCGCTTCGCCTAGTTTTCTCTCGGAGAGTCTCTGGAAACCTCCCCCACAACTGAGTCGTCACAGCTTTTGTTTCTCATTCTGAGCTTGTAGTTTCAGTCATGGGTTTTCTTCCCCTGCCCTGGGTACAAAGACATACTGGGAAAGGAGTGGATGTTGGGGAGAAGGAGGGGGGGGGGCGGGTTTGGGATGGCAAGTTGGGAGGAAAGTAAATGAGAGGATCACACACCAAAGTCCAGGGTCCCAGCAGGATTGGTAAGAAGAGGGAGCGTGCTGAGCCTAGTGAAGGAAGAGAAGATTGATCAGCTTGCTGGAAAAATATTTAGCTTTTCTTTCTCTCTCTCTCTCTCTTTTTTTTTTCTTTAGGCGGGTGGGAAGAATGAGGGCCGGGAGGTGGGAATAAGAGGACAGTGTCCTCTTTGGCACAAGATTAGTGGCTTGCCTTAAAGTCCATATTTTGGTTTCAAGCAAGCCATCATCATCTACTTACTGATAAATCCAAGGGGTGGTGGCATCACTCTTTTCTGGCATTTTCTTTGGAGGTGGTCTGGAGCCCAGGCTGGGGGTCAGCGGCATCCCACTCCCCTGTTCAGTTTCTCCAGCCAGCCATTACCTTTGAATGACAGTGGGACATGTTTGAATGACAGCATGCCAATAGCAGTGGGCTGGGGCTTTCTTTTTCTTTTCGGTTCATTTTTTGCCCTGCTGGGAACTAGGAGCCAGACACCAAGCCTTAGGACAGTGTTCTCTCTTCTTCTGCATGATGTATGGTGGACTCCCTTTGCTGACTTACACAGTGATGCTGAGAAAATACGTGAACAGAAACTTCCCAGGTGGGACAGCACGTGACACATTGAGAGACCTTGCTCCTTTCCAGGAGTGGTGGTTCGGGGTGCACCTCTGTCTTTGAGTCCCCAGGATCCCCTGGTCCCTGGGGGTAGGGACTAATTCAGCACAAGGTAACATGTGCCAATGCTATTTGTGAAATGTATGGTCTTATTCCAAATGACTAATGGATTTGTTTGGGTTTTTCGCTTAAGTTTTGAACCAAATCCTAGAGCCAGCTGATACTATTTAATAATCTGAGGATAGAATAATGGTGTATCGATAAATGGAGGTTCCTCCTTATGACGTATGCTAGATTATGGAAGATGTAAAATATTTGACCTTCCCCCTCCCTTTTTTTGACTTTGTATTTTGCTGCATGTTTCCTTCATTTTTAATAAAGAGTAAATTGTCTGTGGTGGTGTAAAGATTCTTTAAAAAAATCTTTTTTAATGTTTATTTTTGAGAGAGAAACAGAGTGCAAGCAGGGGCAGGAGCAGAGAGAGAGAGAGAGGGAGACACAGAATCTGAAGCAGGCTCTAGGCTCTTAAGCCTTCAGCACAGAGCCCGATGCAAGGCTCGAACTTACCAACCATAAGATCATGACCTGAGGGGCGCCTGGGTGGCTCAGTCGGTTAAGCATCCGACTTCGGCTCAGGTCATGATCTCACACTCCGCGAGTTCAAGCCCCATGTCGGGCTCTGTGCTGACAGCTCGGAGCCTGGAGCCTGCTTCAGATTCTGTGTCTCCCTCTCTCTGACCCTCCCCTGTTCATACTCTGTCTCTCTCTGTCTCAAAAATAAATAAACATTTAAAAATAATAATAATATAAGATCATGACCTGAGCCGAAGCTGGGCGCTTGACTAAGCCACCGACGTGCCCCAAAGATTATTTTATATTTTTAGTGCTTGTGGGTGGGGGGCAGTGAGGAGTGGGTCAGGGAGTCACTACTTAATTTTTCATGTGAATGGAGAAGAACCAAAATGTACATAAGCTAAAAAATGTGTGAATTGATCTACAGGTTCCGTAGAACAGCTTAAAACCATCGTACGAATGGGGAAACTAAGATCCCGAAGGGAGAGAGAAGATCTGGCCAGGGAAATCTGATATGGTGGGGTGTGGGATTTCCTTGTATTTATGTTTTCTGTTTGACTCCGCTCGGGCTTTTGGATAGGGGAAAGATGCAAGATTTGAGCTCTTGGGAGTCTTTCTGGAAAATTCAGCAGGGCTGAACTTGTCCCTCTTTGGCTTTGATATCGAAATGGTGGGGTCACACGTGAGATTGTAGGCTCCTCTGTATTCCTCCACCACCTTGCGGATAAGTAATCTCTAATTGAATTTGCTTTCAAGATAAGCAGGCTGTAAAAGTGGACTCTGACTACTGTGGGGACAGAGGAGGTGCTAGTCACTCAAAAGTGATCGAGATGTATGTGGGGAGAGGAAGGAGGTGGCGGGGCAAGGGTAAATAGAACCTTTCCGTTGCCCGTTTTCTAACAAGGTCAGATGTTGTCAAGAGGCCTGATTCCTTAGCTCTTCCTCATTGTAGTAACAATTCTCAGTGCAACAGTTCATGGATTTCTCCTTTGGACCAGCTCATCTACACAACATTTTTTGCCTTTTGTTGTTGTTGTTTTTTTTTAAATAGACTTCCTTTTTTAGAGCAGTTTTAGTTTCACAGCAAAACTAAACAAAGTACACAGACTTGCATGTACCCTTTGACCCCACACGCGCGCAGCTTCCCCCACAACCGGCACCACAGTGGTATGCTCGTTACAGTCAATGAAGGTTCATTGACAGTAACACGTCCTTATCACCCCAAGACGATGGTTGACGTTCAGGTTCACTCTTGGCTGTTGTACATTCTATATAGATTTAGAGAAATACATAGTGACACGTATCCATTGTTATATAGAATAGCTTCACTACCCTAAAGTCCCCTGTACTCCACCTGTCCTCTCCCTTCCCACTAGTCCTGGGCAACCACTCATCTTTTTAGCGTCGCCACAGTTTTGCCTTTTCCAGAGTGTCTTGTAGTTAGAATCCTACAGTGTGTATGTAGCCTTTTCAGAATGGCTTCTTTTGCTTATAGTAATAGGCATTTCACTGTGTGTGTGTGTGTGTGTGGTTTGATAGCTCGTTTCTTTTTAATGCTGAATAATAATATTCTTTGGATGTACCACAGTTTATTAATCCAATTGCCTATGGGTTTCTGTCAAGTTTTGACAATTAGGAATCAAGCTGCAGTAAACATCTGTATGGAGGTTTTGTGTAGATATGTTTTTAATTCCTTTGGGTAAATACCAGGGAGCCCAATTGTGGATTGTATGGTAAAAGTATAGTTCTGTAAGAAACCCCCAGCTGTCTTTCAAAGTGGCTGTACCATTTTGCGTTCCCACCAATGAATGAGAGACTTCCCGTTGCTCTACATCCTTGCCACCATTTGGTGTTGTCAGTGTACAAGTTGAAGGTTCGTGGCAACCCTGCGTGGAGCATGCCTCCCAGTACCATTGTTCCAACAGCATTTGCTCACCTTGTGTCTCTGTGTCAATAAAGTGTTTTTTAATTAAGGTATGTACATTGTTGGTGTGCTTGGGTGGCTCAGTTGGTTAAGCGTTGGGCTCTTGATTTCGGCTTATGGTTCATGAGATTGAGCCCCACATCGGGCTCTGTGCTGACAGCATGGAGCCTGCTTGGAATTCTCTCTCTTCCCCTCCCCCACTCTCTCTCAAAATAAAAAAGCTTAAAAGGTATATATGTTGTTATTGTAGACATAATGCTATCACACACTCAGTAGACTACCACGTATTGTAAACATAACTTTTATATGCAGTGGGAAATGAAAAAAGTCGTTTGACTTGGTTTACTGCAATGTTTGCCTTATTGCAGTGATCCTGAACCCAACCAGCATTATCTCCAACATATGCCCTATGTCTGGGTTGTTTTGTTTTGTTTTGTTTTGTTTTGTTTTGTTTTGTTTTGTTTTTTGAGAGAGAAAGAAAGTGCAAGCAGGGGAGGGGCAAAAAGAGAGAGAGAGAGGGAGAGGGAGAGAGGGAGAGAATCTCAAGCAGTCCCCATGCTCAGCACGGACTATGAGATCTTGACCTGAGCTGAAATCAAGAGATGCTTAACCTACTGAGCCACCCAGGCTCCCCTGTGCCTATATGTCTTTGCAAGTATTTTCTCCAATTTGTGGCTTATTTTCTTATTTTTTCTTCATTCTTTTTCTTTTCTTTTCAATTTAAATTCAAGTTAGTTAACATATAGTGTAGTATGGGTTTGGGGAGTAGAATTTAGTGATTCATCACTTGCATATAACACCCAGCGTTCATTCCAACAAGTGCCCTCCTTAATGCCTGCCACCCATTTAACTCATCTTCCCTTGCACCTCCCCTCCAGCAACCCTTAGTTCTGTGTTTAAGAGTCTCTTATGGTTTGCCTCCCTCTCTGTTTTTATCTTATTTTTCCTTCCATTCCCCTAGGTTCATATGTTTTGTTTCTTAAGGTCCACATATGAGTGAAATCATATGATATTTGTCTTTCTCTGACTGACTTATTTCACTTAGCATAATATGCTAGTTCCATCCACATTGTTGCTTTTCTTTTCTTTCTTATTTATATATTTGTCTTATTCTTTTAACTGTCTTTTGCAGTGCAGGAGATTTTAATTCTAAGGTAGTCCAGCTAATCTATTATTTCATGAGTCATATCTTTGGTGCTGTATCTTAAAGTCATTACCATACCAAGGTCATCTAGATATTTGCTGACGTTATCTTCTAAAAGTTTTATAGTTTTGAATTTTACATTGAATTCTGTGATCCATTTTGAGTTCATTTTTTTGAGGAGTATAAAGTCTGTATCTAGAGGGTTTGTTTTGTTTTGTTTTGTTTTGTTTGCCTATTTTTCTTCCATTGCCTTCGCTGTTTGTTCAAAGATCAGTTGCTGGGGCACCTCGGTGACTCAGTCAGTTAAGCGTCTGACTCCCCGCATCTAACTGCACAGAGCCTGATTGGGATTCTCTCTCTTCCTCTCTTCTGTCCCTCCCTTGCTCTCTCTCTCTCGCTCTCAAAATAAAAAACATTTAGAAAAAATTTTTAATAAAAAGATCTGTGTTCTGTTCCATTGATATATTTGTCTATTCTTTTACTGATACTGTACTCTTGATTACTATAGCTTGACAGTAAGTTTTGAAGTCAGGTATTGTCAGTCCTTTGATTTTGTTCTTCTTCAATATCATGTTGGCTATTCTTGGTCTTTTGCTTCTCCGTATAAGCTCTAGAATCAGTTTCTCAATGTTCACACCAAGTTACTGGGATTTTGATTGGAATTGTTTTGAATCAATAGATCAAGTTGAACTGACATCTTAACTATCCATGAATGTAGAATATCTCTCCATTCATTTAGTTCTATATTGGTTTTCTTCATCAGAATTTTCCAGTTTTCCTCATTTAGATCTTTTATATATTTGTTAGCTTCACACATAACTAGTTTTGGAGGTGCTTATGTATATGGTATATTATATTTTTAATTTCAAAGTCCACCTCTTTATTGTTGGTATATAGGAAAGTGATTAGCTTTTGTGTCTTAACCTTATATCTTTCAACTTAGTTCCAGGAGTATTCTTGTCAATTCTTTTGGGTTTTCTATTAGATACTAGTTGTCTGGTAGATAATCATGTCATCTGCAAGCAAAGACTGTTTTCTTTCTTTCTTCCCTATCTATATACCTTCATATCCTTTGATGTATTGCATTAGCTTGGATATACAGTATGATGTTGAAAAGCAATGGTGAGAGAGGATGTCCTTGCCTTGGTCCTGATTTTAGTGGAAAAGCTTCTCATTAGTAAGTATGATGTTGGCTATAGGATTTTTGTAGATGTTCTTTTATGTCTTTGTTCATAAGAAATCTTGCTCTCCTGTTTCATTGCAGTATCTTTGGTTTTGGTATTAGGATAATGGCTGCCTCATAGAATGAGTTAGGAAGTATTCCCTTAGCTTCTATCTTCTGGAAGAGATTGTAGAGAATTGGTATAATTTCTTGCATGTTTGGTAGAATTCATCAGTGAACTCATTTGGGCCTGGTGATTTCTGTATTGGAAGATTATTAGTTATTGATTCAGTTTCTTTAGTTGATACAAACCTATTCAGATCATGTATTCTTATAAGTTTTGGCTTGTGTTCTTCAAGGAAGTGGTTCATTTCATTAAGGTTATCAAATGTATAGGCATAGAGTTATTTATAGTATTCGTTTATTATCCTTTAATGTGCACTGGATCTGTAATGATGTCTCGTTCGTTTCTGATGTTAGTAATTTTTGTCTTCTTTTTTTCTTAGTTCGTCTGACTAGAGGCTTATCAATTTTATTGATCTTTTCAAAGAATCAGCTTTTGGTTTTATTGATTTTTGCTATTATTTTTCTTTATTTTACCAATTTCTCTGATTTTTTTTTTTTTTATATTCATTTTGAGAGAGTGAGTGGGGAAGGGGCAGAGAGAGAGAGAGACAGAATCTAAAACAGGCTCCATGCTGTCAGCACAAAGCCAGAGGCAGGGCTCGAACCCACAAACCACGAAACCATGAACTGAAGTCAGACACAACCCACTGAGCCATGTAGGTACCCCGATATCTGTAATTTTTACCTTCTGCTTTATTTGGATTTAATTTGCCCTTCTTTTTCTACTTTCCTAAAGCTTAGAATTCTTTATTTTGGATATTTCTCCTTTAAAGTGCTATTAATTTCACTCTAAGGGGCACCTGGTTTGCTCGATTGGTTAAGCGTCAGACTTTGGCTTAGGTCATTATCTCATGGTTTGCGAGTTCGAGCCCCACATCAGTCTCTCTGCTGTCTGCATGGAGCCTGCTTCAGACCCTCTGTCTCTCTGTCTCTTTCTGTCCCTCCCCACTCCCATGCGCATGTACCTTTTCTCTCAAAAATAAACATTAAAAAAAATTTTCACTCTAGGGGTGCCCGGATGGCTCAGTCGGTTAAGCATCTGACTTCAGCTCAGGTCATGATCTCACAGCTCATAGGTTCGAGCCCCATGTTGGGATCTGTGCTGACAGCTCAGAGCCTGGAGCCTGCTTCAGATTCTGTGTCTCCCTCGCTCTCTGCTCCTCCCCTACTCGTGCTTTGTCTCTGTCTCTCAAAAATGAGTAAACGTTAAAAAAATTAATAAATGTTCACTCGAAACATTGCATTTGTGGATCCCATTGATTTTAATAAATTGTATTTTCATTTCATTCAAAATATTTTAAAATTTCTCTTGATTACTTTTCGGACCCATGTGTTGTTTAAAAGTATGTTGTTTAATCTCCAAGTATTTTTGAGATTTTTCAGCTATCTTCATCTTACTGATTTCTAAAGAACTCAGTGTATGACAACGTTGACTCCTCCTCCTCCTCCTCCCTTTTCTCCTCCTCCTCCCTTTTCTCCTCCTCCTGTCCTCCTCCTCTCTTCATTCTCCTCTCCTCCTCCCTCCTCCTCCCTTCTTCTTCCTCTTTTTCCTCTTCTTTCTCCTCCTCTCCCTCTTCTTGTCTTTTCTTCTCCTTCTTCATGTTATGGCCCAGAATATGGTGGGTAAATGTTCTGTGTGAGGTTGCGAAGAATGTGCATTATGTTGTTGGATGAAGTTAGTCTATAAATGTCAATTATATCCAGTTGATCCATGGTACTTTCAACAGTGTCCTTACTGAGATTCTGCCTGCAGGATTTTGTTGTTGTTGTTATTTTTGTTTTGTTTTATTTATTTATTTTGAGAGGGGTGGGAGGAGAGAATCCCAAGCAGGCTCCGTGCTGTCAGTGCAGAGCTCCACAGAGGGCTCAATCTCACGACCGTGAAATCATGGCCTAAGCTAAAACTAACAGACACTTAACCAACTGAGCCACCCAGGTACCCCTGGATCTGTCCATTTCTGATAGAGGGATGTTGAAGTCTCAAACTATAATCATGGAATAATATTATTTCTCTTTGCAATTCTATTAGTTCTTGCCTCATGTATTTTGATCATCTGTTTTTGGTGAATACACATTAAGAATTGTCCTCTTGGGGCGCCTGGGTGGCTCAGTTGGTTGAGCATCTGACTTCTGCTCAGGTTATGATCTCACAGTCTGTGAGTTCAAGCCCCACATCAGGCTCTGTGCTGACAGCTCAGAGCATGGAACCCGCTTCCGATTCTGTGTCTCCCTCTCCCTCCCTCTCCCCTGCTTGCACTCCGTCTCTCTCTCTCAAAAATAAACATTTAAAAAAATTAAAAAACAAAAAGAATTGTCCTCTTGGGCTCAAATAAATAAAATCAGAAATGAAGGAGATGAAATAACAACACCACAAAAATACAAAGGATTATAAGAGAATGTTATAAAAAATTACATGCCAACAAATTCGACAAACTAAAAGAATTCCTAGAAACATAAAACCTTCGAAAACCGAACCATGAAGAAATAGAAAACTTGTGTAGACTGATGAGAACTTGCAATGAAATTGAACCAGTAATCAAAAAAATCCCAACAAACAAAAGTCCAGGACCAGACATCTGGCTTCACGGGTGAATTCCACCGTACATTTAAAGAGTTAATATCGGTTCTTCTCAAATTATTCCAAAAAGAAGAGGAAGCAAAGCTTCCAAATTCATTATATGAGGCCAACATTATCCTGACATGAAAACCAGGTAAAGATACTACAAACGATGAAAACTACCAGCCAATATCTCTGATGAAAGAGATGCAAACATTCTCAACAAAGTGTTAGCAAACTGAGTCCGACAATTTAATGATTTAATGATTTAAAAAATCATTCACAAGGATCAAGTGGGATTTAATCCAGAGATGCAAGCACGGTTCAATATTTGCAAATCAATCACCGTGATACATCAGATTAACAAGAGAAAGAATAAAAGCCATATCATCTCAGTAGATGTAGAAAAAGCATTTGATAAACCACAGCATTCATTCATTCATGATAAAATCTCTCAACAAGGTGGGCTAGAGGAAACAGTACAACATACTTAAGGCAATAAATGAAAAACCCTACTGCTAGTATCATTCACAATGGTGAAAAACGGAGCTTTTCCTCTGAGATCAGGAACAAGAAAAGGATGTCCACTCTCACTACTTTTATTCAACATACTACTGGAAGTCCTAGCTACAGCAGCCAGATATGAAAAATAGAAGGCATCCAAATCGGTAAAGAAGTAAAACTGTCACTGTGTTCAGTTGACATGATACTATATATAGAAAACTATAATTCCACCAAAAAGCTACTAAAAGTGACAAATGAATTCAGTAAAGTCACAGGATACAAATTAATATACAGAAACCTGCTGTATTTCTATATACTAATAATGAAGTAGCAGAAAGAGAAGTTAAGAAAACAATCCCATTTACAATTGCATCCAAAATAATAAAATACCTAGAAATAAATTTAAATAAGGAGGTGAAAGACCTACAACCTGAAAACTATAAAACACTGATGAAAGAAACTGAAGATGACACAAACAAATGAAAAGATACCCCATGCTCATGGATTGGAAGAAACAGTGTTGTTAAAACATCCATAAAGCTCAAGCAATCTACAGATTTAATGTAATCCCTATCAAAATACCAACATTTTTCACAGAACTAGGACAAATAATCCTAAAATTTGTGTGGAACCACAAAAGACCCCTCCCCCCACCCCCCACCCCCCCAGTAGCCAAAGCACATAGATCTTGAAAAAGAACAAAGCTGGAGGTATTACAATCCCAGATTTCAAGATATACTACAAAGCTGTAGTAATCAAAACAGTGTAATCCTGGCAGAAAAACAGACACATAGATCAATGGAACAGAATAGAGATCCCAGATATAAACCCACATATATATGGTCAATTAATCCATGACAAAGGAGACAACAATTTACAATGGAGAAGAGACAGTCTCTTTGACAAATAGTGCTGAGAAAACTGGACAGCTACACGCAAAAGAATGAAACCAGATCACTGCTTACACCGTACAGCAGAGTGAACTCAAAATGGATTAGAGACCTGGGGCGCCTGGGTGGTGCAGTCGGTTAAGCGTCCGACTTCAGCCAGGTCACGATCTCGCGGTCCGTGAGTTCGAGCCCCGCATCGGGCTCTGGGCTGATGGCTCGGAGCCTGGAGCCTGTTTCCGATTCTGTGTCTCCCTCTCTCTCTGCCCCTCTCCCGCCCGTTCATGCTCTGTCTCTCTCTGTCCCAAAAATAAATAAAAAACATTAAAAAAAAAAAATTAAAAAAAAAAATGGATTAGAGACCTAAAGTGAGACCTGAAACCATAAAACTTCTAGAAGAAAACATAGGCAGTAATTTCTTTGACATCAGCCATGGAAACGTTTTTCTAGGTCTTTTTCCTCAAGCAAGGGAAATAAAAACAAAATTAAACTATTGGGACTATAATAAAATAAAAAGCTTTCCTAGGGACACCTGGGTGGCTCAGTTGGTTAAGCATCCTGTTCTTGGTTTCAGCTCAGGTCATGATCTCATGGTTTGTGGGTTTGAGCCCTGCATCAGGCTCTGTACTGACAGCATGGAGCCTGCTTGGGAGTCTCTCCTCTCTCTCTCTCTCTACCCCTCCCCTGCTCGCTCGCGCTCTTTCTCAAAATAAATACATAAACTTACAAAAAAAATTTTTTTCTACAGTGAGGGAAACCGTAAACCAAAACAGAAAGACAACCTACTGAATGGGAGAAGATATTTGCAAGTGATATATTTGATGGGAGATTAATACCCAAAATAAATAACATATACAACTCAATACTGGGAAAAAAAATCTTATTTAAAAATGGACAGAAGACCTGAATAGACATTTTTCCTAAGAAGACCTACAGATGGCCAACAGACACTTGAAAATGTGCTCAACATCACACATCATGAGTGATCATGAGATATCCCTTTACACATGTCAGAATGGCTAAAATCAAAGTGACAAGAAACAGTAAATGTTGAAAAGGATATGGAGAAAAAGGAACCCTAATGTGCTGTTTCTGGGAATGCAAACTGATGAAGCCACTGTGGAAAACGGAGTAGAATTGCCATATGGTACAGTAACTCTATTAACTGGGTATTTATCCAAAGAAATGAAAACACTAATTTGGGAAGATACACGCACCCCTATGTGTATTGCAGCATTATTTTCTAGACAAGATATGGAAGCAACCCAAATGTCCGTATAGATGAAAGGATAAAGAAGATGTGAGATAAATATATATATATACACACACACACACTCAATGGACTTACTCAGCCATAAAAAAACATGCGATCTTGCCATTGACAGCAACATCGATGGACCTATAGGGTATAATGCTGAGTGAAGTAAGAGAAAGACCAGTACAATATGATTTTACTCATATGTGGAATTTAAGACACCAAAATAAGTGAAAAAAACAAAAAAGACCAAAACACAAACAAAAACCCCACTCTTAAATACAGAGAACAAAGCGGTGGCTGCCAGAGGGGAGGTGGATGGAGGAAAAGAGGGTGAAATAGGTGAAGGGGATTAAGAGTACATTTACCTTGATGAACACTGACTAACATATAGAATGGTTGAATCACTATATTGTTATTGTACACCTGAAACATATAACACTATGTGAATTCTACTTTCAAAAATTTCCCCTTGGAGTATTTATCATTATGTAATGCTTTCCTTGTTCTGAAGCCTGCTCTCTGAAATTAATATAGCTATACTTTGGGGGGTGGGATTAATACTAGCATGATATATCTTTTTCCATTCACTTTTTTTTTTTTTTTTTTTTTTTTTTTTTTTTAGAGAGAGAGAGAGCACACTCTCAGGAACAGGGGACAGGCAGAGGGAAAGGCATAGAGCAAATCTTAAGCAAGCTCCACGCTCAGCACGGAGCCCCGTGAAGCTCTATCTCACAACCATGAGATCATGACCTGAGCCAAAATCAAGAGTTGGACGCTTAACCACCTGAGCCACCCAGGGGCCCAACCTTTCATTTACCTTTAATCTATATGTGTCTTACATTGAAAGTAGTTTTCTTGTAGATAACATATAGTTGGGTCCTGTTTCTTGTACACTCTGACAATCACTTTTACTAGATGTACTTAGACCATTATTAACATTTAAACTGCTCATTAATATAGTTAGATTAATATCCACCATATTTGTTTTCTACTCTTACCCTTGTTCTTTGTTCCTATTTTTTGTCTTCTACCCTTTTTCTGCTTTTTATGGTTGTAACTGAGAATTTTATATGACTCATTTTCTCTCCCTGCTTAGAAGGATATCAATTATACTTTTTTTTTTTTTTAAGTGGTTGCCTAGGGTTTTTGACATAGTATTTAAAATTAATTCAGGGCCATTTTCCAAGAACACTATAGGGGCGCCTGGGTGGCGCAGTCGGTTAAGTGTCCGACTTCAGCCAGGTCACGATCTCGCACTCCGTGAGTTTGAGCCCCGCGTCAGGCTCTGGGCTGATGGCTCAGAGCCTGGAGCCTGTTTCCGATTCTGTGTCTCCCTCTCTCTCTGCCCCTCCCCCGTTCATGCTCTGTCTCTCTCTGTCCCAAAAATAAATAAATAAATAAATAAAAAACAAAAAACCAAGAACACTATACCATCTCCCAGGTAGTGTCAGTACCAAATAATAACAAAACAATCCTACTTCCTTCGTCTGGTTCTTTGTATCATTTGTATCATCATTCATATCATATACATGTGAGCAATCCAAGGGTAATGAATGTATGTATGTATACAGGCACACTCATATATGCGTACTTGAAAAGATAATCTAGGGGTGCCTGGGTGGCTCAGTTGGTTAAGCAACCAACTGTGGCTCAGGTCATGATCTCACAACTCGTGAGTTCGAGCCCCACGTCGGGCTCTGTGCTGACAGCTCAGAGCCTGGAGGCTGCTTCAGATTCTGTGTGTCCCCCTCCCTCTACCCCTCCCCTGCTCGTGCTCTGTGTCTCTCCATCTCTCAATAATAAATAAATGTTTAAAAATTTTTTTTCAAAGAAAAGATCTAGTACATTTCTGCTATTATTATTGAACAAATCGTTAACTATTAGATCAACAGAGAAAAGGAAAAATAAAAGCTTTTCTTTTACCTTCATTTATTCCTTCTCTGACGCTCTTCTTCATGCAGTTCCAAGTTTCTGACTCATTATCATTTTCCTTCTCTATGAAAAACTTATTTTAACATTTCTTCCTCTGTGTTTGTATCCTTTACTTTGAAGGGATAATTTCACAGGATACAGAATTTTGGGTTAGTGGTCTTTTTCCTCAATAATTTATTTATTTATTTTTAAGTAGGCTCCACAGCCAAAATGGAGCCTAACATGGGACTTGACTCATAACCCTGAGATCAAGACCTGAGCTGAGATCAAGTCAGATGCTTAACCGACTGAGCCACCCAGGCGTCCCACCCACAACACTTCAAATATTTCATTCCACTCTCCTCTTGATTGCATGCTTTCTGAGAAATCAACATAATTCTTATGTTTGCTCCTAAAAGGTAAGGTGGGATTTTTCTCCCCTCCCTCTGTCTTCTTTCAAGATTTTTTCTTTCATTTTCTGCTGTTTGAATGTGAAATGCCTAGGTGTCATTTTGGCATTTATCCTGCTTAGTGTTCTCTGATCTTTCTGGATCTGTAGTTTGGTGTCTGACACTAATTTGGGAAAATCCTGTCATGGTTTCCAATATTTATTATGTTTCTTCTGCTTGCTGGTGTTCCCAATAAGCCTGTGTTACACCCTTTGTTCTTATTCCACGGTTCCTGGATACTGTTCTGTCCCAACCTCCCCATCTTTTTTTTTTTTCCTGCTTTGTTTTTGAGTTTTGGAAATTCCTGTTGACATATCCTCAAGCTTAAAGATTCTTTCATCAGCTTTGTCCAATCTGCTAATGAGCCCATCGGAGGAATTCTTCGTTTCTATTGCACAGTTTTTGATTGCTCACATTTTTCTTTGATAGAATTTTCATTTCTCTCCTTACAGTACCCACCTGCTATTGCATGTTGCCTACTTTTTCATTAGAATCCTTACATGTTTATATATTTTCAAAAATTATCAGTCTGTTCATTCCAATATCCCTGCCAGATCTGGTTCTGGTTCTGATGCCAGCTAGCTGGGTCTCTTCAAACTGTGCTTTTGCCTTTTAGTATGGCTTGTAATTTTATTTTTTTTTTTTGAAAGCCAAACATGATGTACTGGGTAAAAGAAATTCCAGTACATAGGCATTTAGTGATGTGGTGATAAACTGTGGAGACAGGAGAAGCATCCTATTGTCCTGTGATAAGGTCTCAGTGTTGAATGAGCCTGTGCCTCAGCTGGGAACTACAGAAGTGCTTCTCATTCTCCCCTGCGCCCTTAGGTGGGACAGGATGTCTAGAGGTGGCTGGAATTGGATATTTCCCTTCCACTATGTGGAAGGCTAGTAGGCACTAGAATTGTGTAACCCGTAAATTACTTAGGGTCTGGTAAGAACCCAACCGTTTAGGCCCTGGTACAGAAGTGTCTCTTGAGGACAGGCCCTGGTTAGAAGTTCAGAATGCTCTCACATTTCAAAATGGTTACTTTTCCTCTCCCAGGGAACTTTTCCATGAACCTGGTAGAACCTGGTGGAGCTCCTGGAGGTAACACTCATAAAAGTGTGGGGTCTCTTTCCTTTGGAGGTTTTAACTCTCAGACTTCACCACTCTGAGCCTCCAGCAATTTGTCAGTTACAGTTCAGGTTTTCTTACTCTGACACTAGTTCTGGTAGAAGTTTCCATTTGTGAATTTCTTTTCCAGTACATTATAAATCTCTGTGTTTACCTGCCTTTCCAATTTTAGGGACAGCATTTTGCCCTGTGACCATACTTCCCTGATGAACCTAAGAAGAGCTGTTGATTTTTCCATTCAGCTTTTTACTTGTTTAGAACCAGAGCAGAAACCGGTAGTCCTACCCCCAGTTTTTATTTACTAGCGTCATTCTCAAATTTGGAAGAGATTTGAGATACTTCTAGTGCATTCCTATAGGGAATTTTTGAGGACCACCTTCCATTCCCACCCATCTCCCTACCCCCAAGAAACTTACCACACTGTATTCCGTGGACAGATGATTGCCAGTGATTTTCCTGAATACTTCCTATAAGGAGAGTGTATTCATTCTACTTAAATTGCTCTGGTGGCTTGAAAACAAACTCTTGTTACACCCTCTTTGGTCTTAGTTGTGCACTTGAATGATGCCAGGCATAAGGAGAAAAGGAAGAGGAGGGAGACAGCCTATAGGTTCTCCCTGAAGGGCCAGAGGCAACCTCAGTCCTATCCAGTAGTCTTCCACAAGGTGGTAGGGGTGACCAGACTGCATTGAGAAGTCAGAGAACAACAGTGCATGCTGGTGCTGAGCTCATACCCCCACATCAGTGAGACATGGGGTAACAAAAGTTTGCTGGGGTGACAGTGATCCTAGGAGAGCTTCCTCCAAGAAGAGAGCTGGTTTTGGGCCTTGAAGCATCATGGGGAGCCTTTGGCCCTCTGGTTAGGATTGTGGGCAGGGTTACAATGAGAAAGAAGTTAACCAGAAACTTGAAATTTGAGGAATATAAAAGGAGAATGACATTTGTGGCATCCCGCACCTTAATATCAAAATTTGGGAATCAGTTCCTACTGTGGAAGATCTTTGGTTATGACTCACTCATCTGTCAAGAGTCTCCTCATCACTTCTCTATTTTAGCATCCCACATCAAGAAATACAAGGATCTTTAGAGACCATCTAGTTCAATCTTTCCCTTTACGTAGATAAAGAAATTGAGGTCCAGGGGGGTAGTAGGGTGTTAACAAATAACAGGCCCAAAATGGAGTCACTTCTGCTAAGCCCTACATCAGTAAACAAAGGTAATACCTAGCTAAAGTTTCAGCCTCTCCTAGGAATGTGGCCCTTAACCGGTCGATCTGGAAATACTTGATCAGCGCTAGTAAGGTAATCTGCCTGGTAGACCCCCACCCGCTCCCAAAGGAAGGCGATCTTGCCTGGAACAATCCACTCTTTGCTGGAAATTTCCTTTTTTCTGCCCTCTTCTGCCTGTTAAAGCTTTCTATTTTGTACAGCTCCTCAGAACTCCTTTCTACAGGCATACTTTGGGGATATGCAGGTTTGGTTCCAGACTACTGCAATGAAGTGAGTATCACAATAAAGTGAGTCAAATGAATTTTTTTGCATCCGAATTAGTTAGCATATGATTTCAGGAGTAGATTCCTTAATGCCCCTTACCCATTTAACTCATCCCCCATTCCACAACCCCTCCAGCAACCCTGTTTGTTCTCCATATTGAAGAGTCTCTTCTGTTTTGTCCCCTCCCTGTTTTTATATTATTTTTGTTTCCCTTCCCTTGTGTTCATCTGTTTTGTATCTCAAAGCCCTCATATGAGTGAAGTCATATGATATTTGTCTTTCTCTGATTGGCTAATTTCGCTTAGCATAATACCCTCTAGTTCCATCCACATAGTTGCAAATGGCAAGATTTTATTCTTTTTTTTTTTTTTAAGATTTTATTCTTTTTGATTGCTGAGTAATACTCCATTGTATATATATACCACATCTTCTTTATCCATTCATCCATTGATGGACATTTGAGCTCTTTCCAAACTTTGTTTATAGCGCTGCTATAAACACTGGGGTGCATGTGTCCCTTCGAAACAGCATACCTATCCCTTGGATACATACCTAGTAGTGCAATTGCTGGGTTGTAGGGTAGTTCTATTTTTAATTTTTTGAGGAAACTCCATACTGTTTTCCAGAGTGGCTGCACCAGCTTTCATTCCCATCAACAATGCAAAAGAGATCCTCTTTCTCTTTCTCGCCAACATCCGTTGTTGCCTGAGTTGTTAATGTTAGCCATTCTGACAGGTGTGAGGTGATATCTCATGGTGGTTTTGATTTGTATTGCCCTGATGATGAGTGATGTTGAGCATTCTTTCATGTGTCAGTTGGCCATCTGGATGTCTTCTTTGGAGAAGTGTCTATTCATGTCCTCTGCCCATTTCTTCACTGGATTATTTGTTTTTTGGGTGTTGGATTTGATAAGTTCTTTCTAGATTTTGGATACTAACCCTTTATCTGATATGTCATTTGCAAATATCTTCTCCCATTCCATCGGTTGCCTTTTAGTTTTGCTAGTCAAATGAATTTTTTAGTTTCCCAGTGGAAATAAAAATTATATTTAGGGGTGCCTGGGTGGCTCAATTGGTTGAGTGTCCAACTCTTGATTTCAGCTCAGGTCATGACCCCAGGGTCATGAGATTGAGTCCCACATCAGGCTCCATGCTGAGCGTGGAGCCTGCTTAAGATATTCTCTCTCTCTTCCTCTGCCCCTCTTCCCCGGCTCCCCGCTCATGCACACTATCTCTCCAAAAAAGTCGTGTTTACACTACATTGTAGTCTATTAACTGTGCAATAGCATTATGTCTTTTTTAAAAATACCTACATAACCTTAATTAAAAAATACAGACACAGAGACATGAACAAATGCTGTTGGAAAAATGGTGCTGATAGACGCTCAATGCGGGTTTGCCACAAACCTTCCATTTGTAAAATAACAACAACAAAACAGGCACCTGGGTGGCTCAGTCGGTTAAGCTTCGGGACTTCAGCTCAGGTCATGATCTCATGGTTCAGGGGTTTGAGCTCCAGGTCAGGCTCTGTGCTGACAGCTCAACCGCTTCTGATTCTATCTCCCTCTCTCTCTGCCCCTCCCCCACTCGTGCTCCATCTGTCTCTCAAAAATAAACACTAAAAAAATTTTTTTTTAATAAAAATAAAAAGAAGCAACTGTGCTTACCTACAGATCTTTACAAGACCAGAAAAGCAGCTCTAGAAACAATTCAAGGTTCACTCACCCTTTTTAACAATTAACCTCACCTATTCATCTCCTAAGGCTTGTTTGTATTGTAAAATTCTGACCTTCAGGAGCAAAAGTCCTTGGAGGCTTTTGCATTCTTTCCATTTTGAGATGTAAGATTTCTACCTTGTCTTCTCCAGGAACTCTTATTATCTTCTTATCTAGGCCATCTTCTTGAAATGCACACTTCACTAAGGTAATTCTTAACAGAAGAAAAAAATTTAAATAGGGAAGAGGCTTTTTTTAAATGCAAACTGATCCCTTGCCCAAAAAGTCCACAGCTTCCGTAGGATTACTTATCAAGAACAAATGCAAATCTTTTTTTTTTTTTAATTTTTTTTTTCAACGCTTTTTATTTATTTTTGGGACAGAGAGACAGAGCATGAACGGGGGAGGGTCAGAGAGAGAGGGAGACACAGAATCGGAAGCAGGCTCCAGGCTCCGAGCCATCAGCCCAGAGCCTGACGCGGGGCTCGAACTCACGGACCGCGAGATCGTGACCTGGCTGAAGTCGGACGCTTAACCGACTGCGCCACCCAGGCGCCCCGAACAAATGCAAATCTTAAGTGTCTCTTCCACAAATACTAACTTTAAGAGCTTTGACAAGCTGAGCAGGCCAGTATTCCAGCTCTCCTTTTTAAAAGCTAGTGAGTTTTGCATTATTATACCCATCTCATGGCTAAAAAAATTTTTATTTTAATTCTAGTTAGTTAACGTACAGTCATGGCTAAATTTTAAAAATGCAAGTCTTAAGACATCTGTTTGTGTCTGTCTATATGTTTATGTAGATGTGTGGTATTTTCTACCTCTGGATCATATTGCCACAATTAATTTGTAAAAAAAAAAACAAAAACAAAAACAAAAAAACAACTGACTTGAAGAAAACTAAGCTCTTATATAAATTAAGGATTTCTAAAATTTGAAACTTAAAAACATAACCCAAATGTTTTTCAAGTTCGGTTGATGAGGGAGCTGAGGGCCAAGTACAAGCTCCACACCCCCCCATCTCCCTACCCACAACCCCCACCCTGGGACGTGTGTGATATTTCTCAGGCAGTCCTGGCTGCCCAAAAACAAAGAAAAGGAAAGAAAACAAATGGTTAACTGATAGAGATCACAGTCCTGCAGGACAGGAGTCTCCATCAGTTTACAAATGTCTTAGTAAATTACAAGAAAAAAGGCAATCTTATCAACAGCCTAATCTCCAGAAACCTTTAGACTTAGTTTCCTGGAGACCCTGATATCAACTTCCCCTCCACAGCGATGTGGAGAACAAAGGCAAGATGGAAATGGCAGGTAAAATTAAATTTCTCTGTAACCTGCAACCTATTGGGAAATACTTGAGGCAAATGCAGAGTAGAACATTTCTCCAGGAACCCCCTACTGTCCTAATGTTAATGTCTTATTAGAGGGAAAACCATCTTAGTTTGACAATAGCAAAGCCCCTGGCATTTTATGAGTCCTCTTTAACATATCAGAGTCCTTCTGGAGGCCTCTCTTTTGCCTTTACCTTTTCCCAACTAAGTAGTTTATAACCAGCCACTCTTCACAACCCCAAGGCAGCTCTCCCTGCCCACGGGTCCTGTTCCTGTGCTTTAATAAAATCACCTTTTTGCACCAAAGAGGTCTTCAAGAATTCTTTCTTGGCCGTTGGCTCCAGACTCCCCACCATCACCTCAGAACCTCATCATTGTGATCTATAATGAACCATTAGTAAATAAAAGCTAGTTTAATATTGTTGGTTTAATTAAAACAGGCATATCTCTACAGTTATCAGTATTAAATACAATACTTTTGTTCTACCTGGGTTTACTAATCAGAAATTTAAGTTCGTGTTATTTCTTAACAAAATTCGTCAGCCAGAAAAATCACTTATGGTGATGACTGATTTTGTCTACTGTCTAACGAAGGTCTGGTAGGTAATCTAAATGTAATTGTTAAGAACAAATTATTTAAATCAATGTAATAAGCGATAAAAGAAATGAGTTTCTAGGATAACTTTGCAGCAAATAGTTTCCAAAATATTTTGCTTTCTCAAATCTTTAAATTTGGCTAAGTTAAATGATGAGTTAAGTCAATATTTAGATTATCCCGTGGAATATTTAGATTATCTCCAAATAAAAACACTGAAACATTACTAAAAATAGGTTTATCCACTCTTGGTTCCTTTTTGCAGAGGAACTAAAGATTTGCATCTATTAGTAAACATGTTTTTTTGTCCTACTGAAAAATTTACTGTGAGAAGGCAAATGCTTCCAGAAATTATAAAAAATATTTATAAATCTGCCAGTAACAGACCATTCACAACTGTTTAAAGCTACTAGAAATAATAAGGGAAACGTCTCTGTGGGGCAGCCTGATCAGGTGGAGCCAGCTAGGTGGTGAAAGAATTCACCAGAGGCAGAACAAAGGAGATACAAGTTTACTGAACATTCTGCAAAGGGAGTGTCAGGCAGGACAGCAAAGGAGAGACTGTCTGCCAGGAGGCAGTGTTGGGGGGCTGTAGTTAAGGGGGGTAGGTGAAGAGGAACGGGGACATATGGATTTTTCCTTTTTTGGTACCTGTGCCCGGTTATCAGTAGCCCATTGGTCAGCTAGGGATTATGGGTATTTTGAGGTGGGTCACGTAATGAGCCTGTTTGTATTCAGCCAAGGGGTTGGGGGGCACTGTGGGCCCTGCTCCCTTACTCAGTTTCCATTGCTCAAGCCTGCTGCCTCAAAGCAGCCTTTACAATCTCTGCGTGCAAAGAAAATAGGATGTAGGTTTTTGCTAAGAGAAATGATGAGGAATGGAAATGAATTTTTGTTGAAGGAAAAGAAAATAATTTTGTCCTTAAATTTAGGCCCCACTCCCACCCCAGGAACGGGAAAGAGAAACAGCACAGGACAGAATGTGAACAACTTTTGAAAAGAATAAAAAGATTGTAGAGGCTTTGTGGAAAAGCAATCTTGGAAAAGAATTTTATGTGTGGTCAAGCTGGGTGAGATTGGAATAGATCTAATTAAGGGGTTTTTTTGTTGTTGGTTTTTTGGTTTTGGTATTTTGGAAATCCCTTTATTACTTTATTTTTTTATTATGAAAAATTTCAAATATATAAGAGAGTTGAAGTAATTGTATAGTAAACACACACATACCCATTACTTCGATTCTGCAGCATATATTTTGCTTCATTTGTTTTATCATATATCTATCCATCCATGTATCCTGTCCAACAATAAATCCATCTTTGTTATGGTTTCTAAGCAAATTGCAAACATCAGTGTATCTCATTTCTGAGCATCTTTTGTTGTTGTTGTTTTCAAAGCAAATTGCACACATTAGTACATCACACTTCTGAGCACACATCATCAATGGCATTAGACAGAGTTAAATATTTCACTACAATTTTTTTAATCTTATTTTTTAAATTTAAAATTTTAGGGGCGCCTGGGTGGCTCAGTTGGTTGAGCAGCCGACTTCGGCTCAGGTGATGATTTCACGGTCTGTGAGTTCGAGCCCCGCGTCGGGTTCTGGGCTGACAGCTCAGAGCCTGGAGCCTGTTTCAGATTCTGTGTTTCCCTCTCTCTGACCCTCCCCTGTTCATGCTCTGTCTCTCCCTGTCTCAAAAAAAAAAACAAAACAAAACAAAAAACAAAAAACCGTTAAATTGTTTAAAAAAAAAATATCTCACATTAAAAAAAAAAAAATTAAAATTTTACATCCAAATTAGTTAGCATATAGTGAAACAATGATTTCAGGAGTAGATTCCTTAATGCCTCTTACCCATTGAGCCCATTCCCCTTCCCACAACCCCTCCAGCAACCCTCAGTTTGTTCTCCATATTTATGAGTCTCTTCTGTTTTGTCCCCCTCCCTGTTTTTATATTATTTTTGCTTCCCTTCCCTTATGTTCATCTGTTTTGTCTAAAATCCTCATATGAGTGAAGTCATGTGATATTTGTCTTTCTCTGACTGACTAATTTTGCTTTGCATAACACCCTCTAGTTCCATCCACGTAGTTGCAAATGGCAAGATTTCATTCTGATGGCTGAGTAATACTCCATTGTATATACAGACCACATCTGCTTTATCCATTCATCCATCGATGGACCATTTGGGCTCTTTCCACACTTTGGCTATTGTTGATAGTGCTGCTATAAACATGGGGGTGCATGTGTCCCTTCAAAACAGCACACCTGTATCCCGTGGATAAATGCCGACTAGTGCAATTGTTGAGTCGTAGGGTAGTTCTATTTTTAGTTTTTTGAGGAACCTCCATACTGTTTTCCAGAGTGGCTGCACCAGCTTGCATTCCCAAGATCTAATTAAGTTTTTAAAAGGGATTAATGAATTTTTCTTTTTTTCTCAAGTTAGTTAACATATAATGTGGTTTTGGGTTCAGAAGAACCCAGTGATTCATCTCTTACATATGACAACCCAGGGCTCATCCCAAAAAGTGCCCTCCTTAATGCCCATCACCCATTTAACCCATCTCCCCTCCCACTCACCCCCCAAACGACCCTCAGCTTGTTCTCGGTTTTTTAGAGCCTCTTATGGTTTTCCTCCCTCTCTGTTTTTATCTTATTTTTTCTTCCCTTCCCCTATGTTAATCTGTTAAGTTTTTCAAATTCCACATAAAAGCGATTAATAAATTTTAATATCAAAAGTACAGTGGTATAAAATTAGAATTGGCTGTTAATAGGACAAAGTTCTGGGATGCCTGGGTGGCTGGGTTGGGCATCCAACTCTTGATTTCAGCTCTGGTCATGGTCTTGTTATGGAACCAGGCTGGAACACTGGTGGAAAAACCAAGCGGCACTCGGAGACCTTGGTGGATCGGAGATTTATTTAACACCGGCGGGCTCAGAGGAGACTTTCTCCAAAGGTCTAGGCGCCAAATGTAAGTGGGGAGGATAATGTATAGTCATCAGCTTCCATATCTGTGGGGGTTTTCCTGTGCACAGCAAACAAAGGAAGAAGAACCCGGAGGAGGGGTCTCTAAGCTAGAGACCAGAGTCTGTTTTAGCCCCATCGGTCATCTTTGGTGCAATACTTTATTCACTTCTCCAACGTCCCCCCCTTTGATGCCTTTTAAAAAACTTTTAGTAGGCATCACCTTTCAGTTTTATAGGTTGGTACTCTTGGAAGGCTAAGCCACATGCAGTAGTTTGGCGAGAAACAGTGTTTTCAATAAAATGTACCATGGCATTCAGTATACAGGGGCCAATGGATACAAGTAAAATTATGGAGAGGAGGGTCCCTGCCAGGGCAGGAAGCCAGGATGCCCAATCCATGAGATCCCATCCTTTCCATTGATTGATACTTTCCTGTTGTCTACGTTGAATTCTTTGAGTTCCTTAACCTTAGCTGTAACTATTCCTGACTGGTTTACAAAATAGCAACATTCCCCCCCCAGAAAGATGCATGTCCCTCCTTTTTCTGAAGTGAGGAGGTTGAGGGCTTGCCTATTTTGGAGGGTCACTGCCGCCAGAGAGTTTATTTGGCTTTGTAAGTTTACCAGAGAATCTGCCACCCGTTCCATGTCCTCATTTATCTCTCGAGATAGTCTATGGTACAGTCCTTCGGATGAACCTATGCCCTCTATTCTGGCTCCTATTCTTGTAGCAATTCCTGCTCCTATCAGAACGGGTACCAGGATTGCCCATTTAGTCCGGGACTTGGGCCTAAAGGCTGTTAGGAGCTGATCTTCCGTGTACACGGATATCTCTGGGGTTAGGAAGACGGAATAACATATCTGAGTCCAGTTGGCCTCTAAGCACCAGTAGGCCGAACTAGAACACAGATAGAACACCCCAGGGGTTGAACACAGGGTTGCATTCCTCTCTAAGGTTATATTTCTTCTGCATAGAGAGGTACTGTTCATACCTTCAGGGACTGTACAGATTAGATTGTCGGCATTTATGAGACGGACCCCAGTGGCCAGGGGTCCAATTAAGACAGAGGTGTTGGTTTTGAGATTTTCAGGAGCTTCCCAGGTCAAAGGGATGGGAGTGGCTAGGTAAGCCCTCCGGCCGAGGGGCTAGCACATCCAGCAGGTTTGGGTGTGATTATCTATTTTACGGAGGACTTGGAGAGTAGCGTTGGAGTGGGGAATTGGTAAGCATCTGACTGAGGGCTGAAAGGTCCAAACCTTGGTAGGCTGCCGGGGGAGTGGTCGCCTTTATGGCTTGTATTACCCTATCCTGGGTATCCTTTATAACTCTTTGAAGGGCCCTGTCTTGCACCCCTCCCCCATCTGAGATCCCCCATTGAGGAAGGTAAGTGTAGCAAGCTGGCTTCCCTCTCTGGAGGTCCTTGTTGTGACATGGGTTCCTGACATCTTGGGTTATCTCTACGGTCCGATACTTAGTCCTTGGGGGCACCAGGTGACTGACAGAGAGTGGGTATTTTTCCCTTGTAGCAATCTTCGTGGAGGGAGGTGAAGGCACTGAGCACCCTTGACCCCCTTATTGTCATATAGCAATCCTGGGGGCAAAGTGGGTAAGCGGCAGTTGTGAGGGTGAGAGAGGTTATCATAATATACAGGCAATACTTAATGGCCCTCCCATCCAGAGGAGGTGTGTGAGACCCAGCATGCATCTTTTGTCCCATGTCCAGCTTGTTGGTGCAGTCTCTGTCAGCCCCACAGTAAGAAGTAAGATCAGGGCTATGACACCAATAAGGGGCCAGGGCTGGCAGAGTTGCATCCAGACCCCTGGGCTAGATTCATGAGTTGATTCCTCAAGCTTCTGCCGTGCACAGGCCAGCCAGCTTCCGGGGTTTGGCTGGAGCAGGGCTGGAGGTCTCAGGGGCAGTTTCCCTTTTGAGGGTCAGTTTAAGTGGGTTGACTGGATCTGGATCACTTCGCCAGGTTGTGGGTTCTTCTGAGTTGGCCTTCTTAACTCTGGAGTGATGGACCCATGGGGTGATACCTGAAACTTTAAGGGCTGTAGGAGTTGTTAGAATAACAGTATGAGGCCCAGTCCACCGTTGTCTAAGAGGTTCCCTCTTCCAATCTTTGACCCACACAGAGTCTCCCGGCTGAAAGGGGTGAACGGGGGTCCCTAAGGAAATTGGGGCCCTCTCTATGGTATATTTGTAACTTATTTAGGACTACCCCCAAGGTCCGGAGCTGTTCTCTTATTCCCTTGTCTCCAATCTGGTGTAGGTCTCCTGGGAGTTTTCCTAAACATGGGGGGGTGGGGGTCGCCCACATAATAACTCAAAAGGGGAGAATCCCAGTGGCCCAGGCATGCATCGGGCATGCAGGAGGGCCAGCAGTAGTAAATCTGGCCGTGGGAGATTAGTCTCTTGGTGGAACTTAGGCAGGGTTTCCTTGAGGGTGCGATTCATCCGTTCTACTTTTCCCTGAGCTCTGGGGTCGGTAAGCAGTGTGCAGTTTCCAGGTAATGTTGAGGGACTTTGTCAGGGTTTGTATAATGTCTGCCACAAACGAAGGTCAATTATCACTGTGTATGGTTAAGGGTAGATCAAACCGAAGCACAATCTCCCGTAGAAGGGCTTTGGCCACCTCGTGACTTCATTCCGTTCTGGTCGGGAATGTTTCAACCCATCCCGAATATGTGCAGATTATTACAAGAAGGTACCTGAATCCTGTATTTGGTTGTATGTCGGTAAAGTCCACCTCTGAGTCTTTGAAAGGGGCGGCCCCCATCCTTTGCGTGCCAGGCGGGGGCCGTGGGGCAGATCAAGCATTGTTTTCGGCACATGTCACACATTGTTCACTGACAGCTCGGCATAATGCTGGCAGCTGGCTGATATAGTTTTTTTTGAGGAGGGCCTCCAGTGCAGTTTTCCCTAGGTGCGTGGGTTGGTGATATTCCTTCACTAGGTGTTTTCCCATAGATGACGGGACAGATGTGTCCGTTTGGCATGACCCACCATCCGTCTTTGCTTAGCGTGCCCCCTTCTGTCGAGGCCCAACTTCTTTCTTCATTTGTGTACAGGGCGAGGAGGCTTCTCTCTGGGGCGCAAGAGTCATAGTCTAGGTAGGAGCTTCTCCTGGGTCACTACAGGTGGCTGCTCTGGCTGTTTTGTCAGCCAGGCGATTTTGTTGAGTTATGGGGTTGTCTCCTGTCTGATGTCCCTTACCGTGTAGGATAGCTACCTTGTCTGGCAGCCATACAGCCTCAAGAAGCTTTAGTATTTCTTCCTTGTTTTTGGTAGTTTTCCCTGCAGCAGTAAGGAGGCCTCTTTCTTTATAGATGGCCCCGTGTACATGCACAGTAGCAAAGGCATACCGGGAATCAGTGTAGATGTTAACTCGTTTACCTTTGCTAAGGATGAGGGCTCGGGCTAAGGCGTACAGTTCAGCCCGTTGTGTCGACCATCCTTCCGGCAAGGCCTTGGCTTCCAGAACTTCGGTGGTTGTGGTTACTACATATCCTGCTCTTCGGCTGCCCTCTTGTAAATAGCTGCTCCCATTGCTGAACAGGGTGATCTCCGGGCTTGTTATAGCCTGGTCTTGGAGGTCCGGGCGGCTGGCATAGACTTCATCCACTACTTCGGAACAGTTCATGGTCGGGTTCTCCCTCCCCCATGGGAAGGAAGGTGGCCGGGTTTAGTGTTTTTACTGCTTTGACAGTGACCCTTGGGTTTTTGTAGAGAAGGCCTTGGTATTGTGTCAGCCGAGAATTGGAGAGGAGACGATAGCCTTGGGTGCTCATGAGGGACATGACCATGTGTGGGTCCCACGTGTTTGTCCCAGCGTGACTTTGTCTTCATCCTTGATGAGCAGCAGTGTGGCTGCCAGTGCTCTGAGGCACGGTGGCCATCCTGCTGCCACAGGATCAAGTTTTTTTGACAGGTAGGCCACTGGCCATTGCCAAGGCCCCATGCTCTGAGTGAGCACTCCAAGGGCTATTTTGTCCTTTTCATGTACGAAGAGGGTAAAAGGGCCTTTCTATGTCAGGCAAACCCAGGGCTGGGGCTCATCCCAGAGCCACTTTATTTCTGTGAAAGTAGCCCTTGCCTCCTCAGGGGCCCCCGGTCTGGCCCTCCCAACAGGTCATAGAGGGGCCTCGCTATGGCTGAGAATCCAGGAATCCAAATGCGACAGAACCCTGCGGCCCCTAAAAATTCACGCAAGCCTCATTTTGTTTGGGGCTGTGGCAGTGTGGTGATAGCTTTCTTCCTTCCCGGTCCTAGTTCTCTTTTTCCTTTTGTGAGGAGGAAGCCTAAATATCAGACCTGCTGCTGACAAACCTGTGCCTTTTTTCCAAGAGGCCTGGTACCCCGAGTAGGACAGGAGCTGCAGGAGGGCCTTGGTACCTTTCATACAGTCTTCTTGGGTGTCGCTGGCAAGGAGGAGGTCACCTACGTATTGGAGGAGGACACACCCTGTGGTTTCCCTCGGACAGTCGGCGAGGTCTGCAGCTAGTGCTTCCCCAAAAAGAGTGGGCGAGTTCTTGAAACCTTGGGGAAGTCGTGTCCAGGTCAGCTGCATCTGGCACCCTGTAACGGGCTCAGTCCATTCAACGCCAAACAAGGGTTGACTTTGAGGAGCCAGGCGGAGGCAGAAGAAAGCATCCTTTAGGTCGAGGCATGGAAACCATCTGGCTGACCCCGGAATTTGGCTGAGGAGAGTATACGGGTTTGGAACCACTGGGTGTAAGGAAACAGTCATTTTGTTAATGGCCCTCAAATCCTGTACTGGTTGGTATCCTCCTCCTGGCTTCTTGACTGACAAGAGCAGAGTATTCCAAGCCAACTGGCACTCAATTAGAGTACCTGCTTCCCTGAGCTTGGTCAGGTGCTCTTATATACCCATTCTAGCCTTGAGTGGAAAAGGGTACTGCCTTTGTCTCTGAGGTTGGGCTCCAGGGATCAGATCAACAACGGTGGGGCCCCGACTGCAAGCTAGTCCAGGTGGGTTATCTTCAGCCCATACAGAGGGGAATGTAAGCCTGAATTCTGAGGGGCTACAGGGTAGGGTCTGTGTGCAGAATAGTCTCCATTCTTCTTCCCTTGGCAGGGTAATCGCCAAGACCTGGGGTTTCCTCCTGCCCTGGGTTTAATTGGAGACTAGTGTGTCCAGTGGGTTCAAAAGTTATCTGGGCCCCAAGTTTGGAGAGCAGATCCCGGCCCAGGAGAGGAACTGGGCAGTCAGGTAAGTAGAGGGACTCATGCTGGACCTCATGACCCCCAAGTTCACATTGTCGAGCTTGACAGAAGAGCTGCTGCATCACCCGTGTCCCAGTAGCCCCAAGTACGGTTGCCGTCTTTTGGCTGAAGGGCGTCACCGGGGAAGTAACAATAGAGTATTCAGCCCCAGTGTCAACCATGAAAGTTCTTGTTCGGCCCCGTACCTTCATTTCGACCATGGGCTCATGGGGGCCAAGAGAGAAAGAGCGCAGTCCCCCTCAGTCTGATTCTACCCCGGCCAGACCAACGAGGTTCTTGCCTCGAGGTTCCTCCCAATATCGGCTGGGTTTTGAGGGCCCCTTCCAATTCAGACATGCATTCTTCCAGTGTCCCTTCTCTTTGCAGTATGCACATTGGTCCCTTGCTAAGGTGGCTGGGGTCTTCCCGTCTTCGCAGCGTCTGTTTCTTTTAGTGCTGTTGCGAGAAGGGTGGCCTTCTTCTTTAGTCCTCTCCACTTCTCTTTCGGCTGCGACTCCTCTGTTCATGAAAACCTTATTGGCGACCTCTATCAGCTGAGTGATATTCATTCTGGCAAAGCCCTCCAACTTCTGGAGTTTTCTTCTGATATCTGGGGCAGCCTGTGCCACAAAAGAGGCATTTACCATCTGTTGACTTTCTGGTGCCTCGGGGTCAAACAGGGCATATACATGGTATGCTTCACATAATCTTTCATGGTAGTCTCTGGGAGACTCCCCAGGGTGCTGCGTGACTGATGATATTTTAGTCATGTTCATAGGCCTTTTGGCTCTGGCTCAGATTCCCCGAAGGAGGGCTTCCTGGTATCGTCGGATATGGGCTCGTCCTTCTTCTGTGGTGAAATCCCACGTTGGGCGTTCTTCAGGCACGGCGGCTTGAGCCCAGACAGCAGAGTCATTAATCCCCGGAGGTGCGTGATCTTCTATGTCTGTGGTGGTTATCACCTCCTTGGACCTTTGGATGCCCAGATAGCTGGCACACAGCTGAGCAGTGCCCCTAGCTGTTGACAGACACCTCATTGGTTGACTCCCCTGAATTTATATTGTTAAGTTAGAAAGCACCTACCAAGAGGTGCTGTCATCATTCAAGATTTGCTTCCTTTGGAGGTCCTTGCTTCTCTACTTAGGACTGAATACAAATGAGGCTATCATCAGGAAACTCTCCTTAACTCTGGAAAGTATTGTGGAATCTGCTGCCATAGCAAGAGCTACCAACAAAGATCCTTAAACTCACTGGCCAAAGTTGTTCTTGCCAATAGGATGGCCTTTGATTATCTTTTAGCCAAGCAAGAAGGTATTGTTATGCCCAGAATTCGTGATCCCCAAATACCGCCAGGGAGCCGAGTCCAATGTAAAAGCAAAAGAGCCTTTATTCGAGCTAGCTCGAGCTCAATCCCCTACCTGCACCGACGCAGCGGTGAGATACTGGGGAAAGAGAGCTAGTTTCAAAAGGACAAAGGTTTTATTGGGGCCTAGGGGCAGTTGGTGAGGTAACGGCTGTGGCCTCAACCGATTGGCTGGGGAAGGGTCGGAGTCCTGTTAGGCAGGTGAGCGGGAGGTTACTCAAGGGGAGGAGGCGTGGTCAAGGTGAAGGACGCAGAACAAGATGGAGTCGGCTGGCGTAGGCCCACCCTTTCATTATCTGTGCTACAGCCAACACCACCGGCTGTACCTGGATTAGCGCTTCTGGGGAAGTTAAAACTCAATTACATAAGACCACTGGGCAAACCACTTGGCTTAAAAAGATGACTCCTTTTATGGGATCCTTTTTTGACTTATTTGATTTTGATTGGTTGGGGTCTTGGGGACCATGGCTCTGAAGTGAGACGTTGGGAATTACCCTGCTTACAGTAATCGTAGCAGTCTCCTTGCCACGCTGTGTTCTCTCAAAAGCTTTAAATGCATGTTCGTTGCCACGAAACACCGAGCAAATGATCTCCCTAAGACTGGACTGTCAAAAAAGGAACAAAGAGAAAAACCAACTAAAAAATTATGAGCCTAAAGTCATGGTCTGTGAACACCACAGAGATTCAGCAAAATACATCCTGATCTGTGAACACCATACAGAACAAACAAAAATTGTGAGAACTACAGTGTGGTGGCTGACGGTGGCATCAACGCTTTACATTTTGATCCCACCGCTTAGTTAAGCTTCGAGTCTGATCGAAAGGAGGACTTGTTAAAAAAGAAACCACCGGCCTCAAACAGAGTCCCTTGTGCTAAGCCCACATCAGCAAACCAAAGTGTAACACCTGACCTCATTGCAATTTCAGTCTCTCCCAGGAATGTGGCCTTAAATAAGTCAATCTGGAACTACCTGATCAGCACCAGTGAGGTAATCCGCCTGATAGATCCCCTCATTGCCCCAAAGGAGGGTCACTGCCAGAAACAATCCACTCTTTGCTGGAAATTTTCTTTTTTCTGTCCTTTTCTGACTTTAAATTCTTCCGTTTTGTACGGCTCCTTGGAGCTCCTTTCTACTTGCCAGATGGGATGCTGCCCAATTCATGAATCATTGAGGAGAGCCAATTAGATCTTTCAATCTGCCCGGCTGAATTTTGTTTTCTTAACAGGGACAAACTCAGGATCACAGGGAATCAATAACAGTGCCCAAGCTTCCTGCCTCCTTGCAACAGCCCCCACTGCTTGGAACCAAAGAAGCAAAAATCTCCCCGACTCGAATAAGAAGATGACGAGGGCTGAGGACAGGTTCACGTCTCCGTCTCAGTCCTCCCCGACCAGGGGGACACCATATGGGGCAGTGACAACCTGCAACGTCTGTTTTCTTGACAATTCAATCAAGGTGACGCTGAGCACAAGCACATCCGAGAAAGCTAAGTGAGGAAGAAAAGATCGAGCTGGGGACAGCGGTGAGCCTGGTGGGGACTTTGGGATGGGGCAGAGAGAGAGGTCCTCTCCTTACACGGGGTCTCGGGCCCATGCCCCCGCCCTTCACAGTCTGCCTCCAACAGCTGTGCCAGCCAGGTGGCTAGGCAGATGCAGGCATGCTGTGTCCAGAACCGCCCCATGCAGCCTTCCTTCCGTGCACTCCCTTCACGGCTGTGCCGCTCAGCCTCTCTTAAAATGGTTCAAAATCCAAAACATAAGAAGTCTTTCCTATGCATACACAGACAACCACGTGAATGTGTGTGTGTATGTGTGAGCATGTGCGCGTGCGTGTGTATTTTTCCCAAATGCTGTCTTTAGTCCTATCATTCCCCACCTCCTATGACTGAACGAGGTGCTCTCCAAGCCCTGGGTCTACCTGCAGTAGACCTCTTCCAGGGTAGAAAGGATGGAGACTTTTTAATCTTTGGGAGATTCCTCCTGTCAGAGATCCTGTCAGCCTCCAGTCCTGTAAGAATCCTGACCTGTCAGCCACCATGAGCCCCATTCCAGCCTTGAGGCCAGCAAGGGCGTCCACGGCTGCCGCTGTGGTGTGGGGAGGCTTTGTCCTGTGTTCCTCTGTTACCACTGAGATTGCCCGTTGGGACTGGAGCTACCCTGGAGCAGCTTGCCTGTGTATTCTGGGAATGTGTTAATGGTTCCTGGATCAGAATAGAGCTCAAAATGCAACTCTTGGTTCTTCTGTAATTGCTGTGTGCTCTCGGATTGCCTTTGGCAAGCTTATGCCCTTGGTAGGTCTCCTGGACTTCATGGTGTCCTACCACATGCCAATCACCGCTAAGAGAAAGACAAGGGGCATCTGGGTGGCTCAGTTGGTTAAGCGTGTGACTTCGGCTCAGGTCACAATCTCACTGCTTGTCAGTTTGAGCCTCAAGTCCGGCTCTGTGCTGACAGCTCAGAGCCTGGAGCCTGCTTCAGATTCTGTCTCCTCCCCTCTCTGCCTCTCCCCTGCTCATGCTCTGTCTCTCTCTCTCAAATATAAAATAAGAAAACATTAAAAAATTTTTCAAATAAAAAAAAAAAAAGAGAAAGATAAGATCAGCAGATCAAGAGGCCAGATTGGGCAGCTGACCAAGTGAGTAGGCAGGCTGGGTCCTTGCTCCTCTCCTGATTTACCCCATTGTCTATTCTGAGCTGGTCCCTAGAAGGGACTTCTGTGTCCCTCTAAGTGTCAGAACTACCCTCAGAATTTGGGGTCTATCATAATGGGAGGGGTTTGAGCTGGGTGCGATTTGTTTGGGATGACATGGGAGGGGATGCTGCTTGTGCACTGTCGAACATTTGGCTGAAGCTCGCTCCTGTGCGGGGCCTGAGAAAGTCCTTCTGTGGGGCTTGTGTCCATCGCACGGTCAATAAAGCATCCTTGCATTTTGCAAACCAGAGTAGACTACTTTTTTTTTTTTTTTTTTTTTTTTTTTTTTTTATCATATTCTATCCTGCCCAGGCTACAGCCAGGGAGTTGAAGTGTGACAGGTCAAAGGCTGGATTAAACATTAACACAGCTGTCACCTCCGCTCGGAGGAGTAAGCGCCCCAAAGCTGAGCTGCAGAGCTGTCTATGGCCCCAGGCTGACATGGCTCAATTTGGCCAGGTCCTGGCTGAAATAGGCGACTTTGGTCGCTTCCAGATACAGCTGGTGATGCTGCTGAGCATTCCCGGCTTCCTGTCCGCTTACTACATGTTTGCCCAGGTCTTCACGATCCAGCACGAGGCCCACCACTGCTCAGTAGCCTGGGTCAAGAACCACACTTTGAACCTGAGTGCGGCTGAACAGCTGACACTGAGCGTGCCCCTGGATGCTGCGGGCAAGCCTGAGTCCTGCCTTATGTTCCGGCCGCCCCCTGACGACGCCAGCCTGGAGGACATCCTCAGCCACCACTCCAATGAGACGCAGCCTTGTGAGGCAGGCTGGGAGTATCCTGAAGACAGGCCCCTGTCCCTAAAGAACGAGGTAGGGCTGCCCTTTTGCCTGTCTGCCCGTTTGGGGTCGGTCAGCTCCTTTGCCTGACCGTCTGCCCTCAGCTGCCGGTGTTGCTGCTTCTGTATCTGCCCTGGAGCACCCGTCCACGAATGATTGACCACTTGGTATGGCTTTTTTTTTTTTTTTTGGCCATTCATCCTGCTTTTCTCTTTGTCCTCTGACTACTGGTCCATCTACCTTTCAATCCATATTCTGTCTCTGATTTATCTGCCCCTCTGTCCATTTTTGTCTACCCTTTTATCCATCTATCCGCCTGTGTGCCCAGTTGCCTGACCTTTTTCCTATCCCTTCCTGCTTTCCTGTCTTTATGTCTTTCCCCCCAGTGCTCCCATCTGTCGGTCCACTTGCCTTTGTCTTTCAGTTACCCCTGCGTATCTGCCTGCTTACCTACCTTCCTGGATCCCCATCCACTTGTCTGACCTCCTGCTTGCCTGATGTGGGCTTCCTGCCCTTCAGCTGCCCTCTCTAAAGCTCTCCCCACCTGCCTCCAGGGGACCGGACGCACTGTGACTCTAGGATTTGTCCGGCAGATAACAGCACTTGCTCTGCTTAACTCATTTTCTTAGGGAGGATCTGGGCAGACAGATTCCCACTCCAGCCACCTGAGCAAGGACAGCTCTCTGGAAGCATCCAGGCCCACTCTACTCCTTCCCAGAAGCTGGGTCTGAGGCACAGCGTAGGGAGATGACTTGTCCAGGGCAACATAATGAGCTGATCGTGGACGTGGGACTCCCACTCAGGTCCCTGCAGGAGTGGGAAAGAGCACAGATGGTCCAGCATCCAAGGGGCGAGTGTTGTTGGGAGGTCTGGATGACTCACCTTGAGGGTGGCGAATCCTGAGCCTTTGTGGAGAGGGGAATCTGGAGTCCAGAAGCCTTCGTTTATTTTTTTCTCTGCAGGTAAAAAAAGTATTTACTTTTTAGAGGCTTTCAGAGAATGATGTTTTGACCAAAGGCATTTTCTTTAAGATTTTCAATTTTTAAGTAATCTCTATATCCAACTTGGGGCTTGAACTCACAACCCCCAAGCTCAAGAGTTGCACACTCTACTGACTGAACTAGCCAGGCACCCCCAGGCATTCACTTTTAATATGTGACCATAAACCTGCCCCCAGAACCCTTGCAGCCTAAAGATCTATCCTGCCTGTCTTCCTCCTGACCCTCCACCCCATTCTGCTCCATAGAGCCGCATGCGGCCTAGGAGCTCTCCCAGCAGAGCCCAGTCTGGTCCCCAGTGGCCTCTCCAGGTTCCCAGCATCACCCTCTTGGTAGGACCAGCCTCCACTGGTCCCCATATGCTGTGGGTGCCTACCTGGCCAAACACCATCCTCAAAACCCAGGCAAACTTCCAGACTTCTCAGACTTCCAGACTTCTTTAGCCCCGTTTACACCCTGTGCTGGACTGCTCATGCAATTTTGTTCAGCTAAGGCTTGCTGAGTATTAACTGTGCAGGGAACAGTCAGAGGAGGGAGGCACCTTGTTCGAGTTCTCTAAGGATTTGAGGCTAACCTCTTTGTCTTTAATCACCAACCTGGACTGTGCCACCACCGGCATTGGGCCTTGGACCTCTTGCCCTTCCCTACCATGCTTCTCCTGCTCCAACACTCTCAAGGACTTGGATTCCCAAAAGAGTGCACACCTTGGGTACTTTGTGCCCTGTACCCATGTGCTGAGTCCAACTTTGCTTCCAAAGCTCTGTTGCGTGAGGTCGTTTCCCTCTGCTTCCCATCTGTGAGGAGGGGCTCCACCACACTGATTCAGGGGACTCTCTCTGAGCTGACTTCCCAACGTTCCTTCTGATAACCAGCAGCTTCATATTCAAACTGAAATACGGATAGTCCTAATTTGAGAAGAAAAGAGCACATTGCCTTATAGGCTATGTATTCTTGAAGAGCAGAGTGCATTTCTCCTTCTCAATCTACCTCCCAACATTTCCTGGGTGCCCGTCCTTGGTAAAAGAAAAAAAATAATTCCCAGCCTTGTCCACATGAACCTTGGAATCGGGAGGGAAATAGACTCTGAATGACTAACAACAGTGTGATCTGTCTTGGGCCCAGAGAAGGGGAAAGAATGGGAGGGAAGGGGAAGCAGAGAGAATAGCCGTTTCTAGATCCGGAGGCATGAAAATGATTGGCATGACTGAGGAATGCTGACCAACAAAGATGTTGGGAAATCAGGAAGAGATGACTCTTCCACGGTCTTAGATACAGAGCTGAGAGATTTGGGCTCTCTCCTAGAGACCAAAGGGAGCCATGGAAGCTTTTGGAACAGGGGAGGAAGATGTGATGTGAGTGCTCCAAGAATGGGGGCGGGATTCTGTGTGCCCACGTGGCAAGCCCCAGACAGAACCCTCCACTCTGGGCATTAGGGTCGGAGAGGGTAATGGCTGGCGTCCCAAGGTGGGGAGGCCTTTTGCCTCTGTTCCATCTGAACACCATGTCTTGGCACCTCTCCAAGCTTTGGCCTCTGTGGTTGCACAGTGGGAATGATAATCCTTTAAGAGGTTAGAATGAGGACTGAATGAAATAAGGGGTACACAAGCTATAAGGAGGTAGCGAGTGGTGGCCACCGAGTAGGGGCACCAGCCTCGGAAGACTCCCTGGGGTCAGCATCCATGCCTTCAGAACACTATAGCCCCATGTGTCCGAGGTGTCGGTCACCAGCTGTGAGTTTCATGAGCACGGGGGGGCCGGTGCCCCCTCCGCTGAGCTGACATTTACTGAGGACTTCCTGTGTGACAGCCACTGTGCTAAGCATGTTCCATGCATTAATTCCTTTAATCCTGCTGGGGGACACCATGTAATATATTTTATCCCCATTTTGTACATGAGAAACCAAGGCACCAACAGATAGGTTAACAAAGTCCCACAAAGCCTCTCTGTTCAGATTCCAGAGGCTGATAGCAGCAGGCCTTTATGAGTTACTTTAAATAGCGTCTAACTACAAAGGCACTCTGTGGTTGCTAAACAAAAACCAAACAGAATAGAACTGGGTGGGGGCGCCTGGGTGGCTCAGTCGGTTAAGCGTCCGACTTCGCCTCAAATCACGATCTCCCGGTCCGTGAGTTCGAGCCCCGCGTCGGGCTCTGTGCTGACAGCTCAGAGCCTGGAGCCTGTCTCAGATTCTGTGTCTCCCTCTCTCTATGACCCTCCCCCGTTCATGCTCTGTCTCTGTCTCAAAAATAAATAAACGTTAAAAAAAAAAAAAAGAATAGAACTGGGTGGAACAAGTTCTGATCCCTTATCTTGCCCCCCTTCGCTCCCAGGGGCCATTAGGCAATCATTGGACATATACTGAAAATTAACAGTTGTTCTTGAGAACAGAAGTATGAGCACAATGGTATCTCCTGGACTGATTCATTTCTTGCTAAAATGATTTTAGCGATTTTGACTGATGATGAGTGGCTAGTTGGCTAGCTCTAGGTATTCATGTGTTGATTCATTCAGCAAACGTTCTCTGAGCTTTCACGCAGTTTCAGTCCCTGTCTGGGGCAAAAGGGATGCCTGAACTCCATTGCCATCCAGCAGCGGGACCTCGGAGAAGCCGCTTAACCTCCCCTCCCTCAGGGGAATGGAATAATAAATCAAGGATTGGTGTCAGAATTAGATAATACATGTGAAGCATGCAGCAGACTGCCCAGCACAGAGTGAGCCCTCAAACGGCATCAGTGATTGTGAAGCTATCACCTTGAGCCGCAGAGGACAACTCACCTGTCGTGTTTCCCCCCCACCGACATTCACGTCCGGAGCTGAGCTGTGTGCAGGGGGCACAGAACTCCCGGAAGGGCCCACAGACCAATGGAGGGGGGGGGGGGGGGGGCGGGGTCAGTCACATGTGCACTGCAGTAGATACGTACAGAGTTAGGCGAACATGCATATTTTTTCCACTCAGTTTCTCAGTCTCTCTGAGTCTCCAGGTGGGTCGCCCCACCCCTGTGTGTGCAGGCACATGAGCGCCCACACGCACGCCCACGCGTGTGCATGTCCCTCCGTCTTGATCTCCTTCTGCAAGTGGGGCGTGAGGGCTCCTTGGGATTCTCACTGGCAGTGAATGGTGAGAGTTTCACGGAGATTTTGCAGCCGGATGGGGACATTTGATGAGGCCCAAGGAAGTCACAGGGGTGCCCTGGCTGTGGGCTAGAGGCCCCATTTGTCAGGAAGCAGTAATTAGTGGCCTGTCAAGGGTTCCAAACTTTGTATCCTTAATGTCTCAGCAATTCTACCTGGCATCTCCAAGCCAAAATAAAAACCTAAGTTTTGTGTATTGAGTAATTAGGGCCAAACAACCTAACAGGTAATTATGTTCAAATGACTTAGGAACTGTTTTAAAAAATAATACACAGAAACTGAAAGGAAATATCTTTCATTTTAATTTTTTTTAATTTTTTTAATGTTTATTTAGTTTTGAGAGACAGCACAAGTGGGAGAGGGCAGAGAGAGAGGGAGACCCAGAATCCGAAGCAGGCTCCGGGCTCTGAGCTGTCGGCACAGAGCCCGACACGGGGCTCGAACTCAGAAACCATGAGATCATGACCAGAGCCGAAGTCAGACGCTCAACCAACTGAGCCACACAGGCACTCCATATTTTTCATCTTTAAATAAATACAACCCCCTACTAATAGGATGTATGTACCCATTGGGAACTGTGCAACTTCTCAGTCCTTAAACACCGACACCCTCATTTTCCATTCCCCATGGTGCTTGCTTTTTTTTTTTTTTTGCAAAACACCTCCCCAAAATACAGCTTCACATAGATATGATGTCACTGGAAGGAATGTAGCGTGATCTCATGTTGAACCAGAACTGTCCTTAGTTGGTAGTTCTTGTAATGCCAGACAGATGTTGAGGATTGCTGCATTTTCCTTTAAAATTCCGAATGTCGTTCCGTGCCCCATGAATCTGTTCTGGTGCCCTGGGGTGCCTTCGCACACACTTTGGGGACCACGGGCATCTGCCCTGAGAGGTTTGCAGTGGGTGGGCTGGACGACAAAGGACTTGCCGTTGGCTGCCCCTGGTTCACATCTGCCTGTGTCTGCCTCAGTTCAACCTCGTTTGTGGTCAGAAGCACCTGAAGGAGACCTCGCAGTCGGTGTTCATGGCCGGGCTCCTCACTGGGGCTCTCGTCTTCGGGCCCCTCTGTGACCGGTAGGAACTTGACCGGCTCGCCCTTGACCTCGCACGCTCCTACGTTCCCGGTACAGTTCCCCCCCTCGCCCCGCCCCCGCCCCCGTGCCCTTCACTGGTGTCTGGGATAAGGCCCTGTTCCCCTCTCCCTCAAACAGAGCTCGCGGGGCAGGGTCACGTGTCCTCTGTCAGACAGAGAGCCCAGGGCAGGGCTGGGTCTCCCATACTTCCTGCCCCTCTGTTACTCCAGGATTGGCCGCAAGGTCAGTATCCTGGTGCAGCTGCTACTGTTCGCCCTCCTCGGCCCGACCACGGCCTTTGTGCCCAGCTTTGAGCTCTACATGGTCCTACGCTTTGCCGTGGCTACTGCTGTCTCTGGGTTCGCCTTCAGCAACGTCTCCCTACGTGAGTATCTGGGTCCCTAAACGTCCCCCTAGGTGAGTATCTGGGTCCCTAAGCCTTCAGGCATGGGGTGAGGCCTTGGGGTCTGGGCCGGCCACTTTCCCGGACTGCCCGGGGGAGCCTTGTCAGGCACCCACATCGCAAGTGGGACCGAGGCCCACCCTGACAGAAGACCGTCTAGGGAATGACGGGGAGGGAGCGGGGGGGCCCGCGGGTGGGGGTGGGGGCCTGGCCGGGTCTCAGTCTCTCTGTTCGCACAGTTACAGAGTGGGTGGGGCCCTCCAGGAGGACTCAGGCCGTGGTCCTGGTCCAGTGCGCCTTCTCCCTGGGTCAGATGGCATTAGCAGGACTCGCCTATGGCGTCCGAAACTGGAGGTATTTCCAAATGGCCGGCACCGCACCTGTCTTGCTACTCTTCTTCTACATCTGGTGAGGAGTACTTCCCAGGAGCAAGCCGTTTCCCCCTCCCCACCCGCCCCTGCTAGCTGTGTGTGTGGGGGGGGGGGGGCGGGGGTGTGGTTGGAGCGCAACACTCACATTCACCTCGGGGAACGCTCCACAGTGCGATGGGTGTGAGGTTCTGTGTGCCCTGGAACGGCTGGGAAGGCCCCTGGGGGAGTGGGGGGGGTGGGGTGGGCTCCAAGGTCAGAGCCATTCCTGACCTGCAGGGCTCTGCCAGAGTCAGCACGGTGGCTTCTGACAAGAGGGAGGGTGGAGGAGGCCAAACAAGTGATCCAGAAGGCGGCCTCCGTCAACAGGCGGAAACTGTCCCCAGAGCTCCTGAGCCAGGTACTTCTCACAGGCCAAGCCCAGCCCTGCCCCTGAGTCTGGCGGGCCCAGACCTTTCTGCCTGGCCCCTCACTGTGCCTCGTGCCCCCAGCTGGTCCCAGAGAAGACAGGCCCCTCAGGGAACCCCCTGGATCTGTTCAGACACCCCCGGCTCCGGAAAGTGACCCTGATCTTCTTCTATGTCTGGTGAGCGCTCCAGGGCCCGCGCCCCGCCCTGAGGCCCACGCCAAAGGGCTGTCCCTTCTCTGGTGCGCGTCAGCGGCTGGGACACGGTGGCTGGCTGGCGGTCAGGGTCGGGCTGTGTGGCCTCACTGGGTTTCTCCCTGGCTGTGCTGCTGCCTCCTGCTCAGAGACAGGCTCCCTCTGAGAGGGATGGTGTCTCATCCCCCAGCAGTGAGAGGGATTCGTGGACACTTTGCAGGTTTGTGGACAGTCTGGGGTACTTTGGCCTGAGCTTCCAAGTCGGTGACTTTGGCCTGGACATCTACCTGACGCAGCTCATCTTCGGAACCGTGGAGGTTCCCGCCCGCTGCTTCAGCATCTTCATGATGCAGTGGTTGGGCCGCAAGTGGAGCCAGACGCTGACTCTGGTTCTGGGTGGCCTCGTGTGCATCGGCATCGTCTTTGTCCCAGCAGGTGCAGAGGCTGGCTCTGCCACATTCCTACCCTCCCCACCCCCCCCCACCCCCCCCCCCCCTGCCTCCAGGAGTGAGGGCAACCCTGGGGCCCGGGAGCAGAGGGGGCCAGACGGGGCAGGGGTGGGGCCCGGGGCATGGGGCCGTCCACCTGCCTGCAGCTGACCGGCATCCTCCCCCAGATCTGCCGGTGGTGGTCACTGTGCTGGCCGTGGTGGGCAAGTTCGCCATGGCCGCCAGCTTTACCATCTCCTACGTGTACTGTGCCGAGCTCTTCCCCACCGTCATCCGGTAAGGGCTGCCGCCCTCTGCCCTCACCCCTCCCGCTCCTCTGCCCTCACCCCTGTCCCGCAGGCAGCTGGCTTATGAGGCTGGCTCGCGCGCGGGGCAGCAGCGCGGATGGGGTCCGGGCAGCTAGGAATCTAGCCCGAGTCCCCGTCTTATCCCAGGCAGTGGAGGACAGATACAGAAGGAGGGCACGCCCTGGCCTTGTGGAGCCTGGGATATGGAGCAAGTCTAAGAATGAATGGCTCAGAAGGAGGAACACTCAGGGGTTGCTGGGGAGACGTGAGGTGCAGCCTTTGACCTGAGACTTGGGAGGCGAGCAGGGGGGCAGCAGATAGACAGGCCTGGAGGTGAGAGAGGCGTGGCACGTGGCCGGACCACATGTAGTTACTATGCAGGAGCAGAGAGCAGAAGGCCGGTGAGGCTGGGGAGGCGGCAGGCCTGTGGGGCCATAATGAGGGGCTGGGCACCCCCCCCCCCCCAAGGCGCAGCGGGGGTGGGGCTGTGGCCCGGGGGTCGCGGCTGGGTGTGCTCAGTCGGACGGGCCTTCCCACAGGCAGACAGGCATGGGGCTGATGGGCATCTCCTCGAGGATCGGGGGGATCCTCACCCCTCTCGTGAGCCTGCTGGGCGAGTACCAGGCAGCCCTCCCTATGCTCATCTACGGCAGCCTCCCCATCGGGGCAGGCTTCCTCTGTGCCCTGTTGCCGGAGACACAGGGCCAGCCCCTGAAGGACACCATCAAGGAGCTGGAGGAGGAGCCCCACCCACGGTGAGCTGCTCGCTTTCTCTGAAGCCTAGGCCCCCACCTCACTATGTGTCCTCTGTTGCTTAGAGGCCAATACGGGGGTCCTCGGAAGCCACACACATCCGACTGGCTCTGGGCCAGGTCCCCTCCCCTGGGGGAGGGGCGGTGAAGGACGCTGCCCCGGGACCCATTCGTGGCCGGCCGGTGACGGCCTCCGGCTCCCACCAGGTCTCTGGAGTCAGCACCTTCAGAAAAGGAAACAGAGGCTTCAGGAAGAACTTCCAGCCCAGGGGTGACCTTCACGAGCAGCACGTACTTCTGATTGTGTCCCTGGAGCTGGAGCACAGCAGGGAGCTGCCTGGACACCCTCTGGAAATGGCTGGGGGCTGCCAGCACGGCCCCCCTTGCAGTTGGAGGAAGCACACCCCTGACCTGGTCCCCGTCCCGGCCGCTGGCTGCCCGGTTCTGAAGTGTCTGTGAGGGCCTCCCTCTTCTCGTCACCCCTCACCACCTTTCTCAACCCAGCCCACCCCCACCCCTGTTCTGGGGTCGGGCCTTGCGCGTTTCTTGGGCTTCCCTGGTTCTCTAATAGACTTGTGGGCTTACGGCTCCTCTAGTTCCCTCAGTCTGGGGTCCCCCTGCCCTCAAAACATTTAAGCCCAGAGCAGAGCAGATGGGTAGGGCCTTTCCAAGAATGCAGCAGCAGGGGGAGAGGAAGTTGGAAGCCGCAGCCGGTACCCAGGCCGGTGGGAGAAAAGGCTGTGGATGGGAAGGTTGTAGTTCCTTCCGGTGGCTGGGCTGGGCCCCGTTGGCTCAGGGGGAGGCCCCAGAGGACCCGCCATCCTGCTGAGAGAGGACTCTGTCTGCTCAAAACCAAAGCTTCAGTGTTGTCCTCTCTTCAAAGAGCCTCCACCCCCTGCTCCGAGTTCAGTCCAGCTCATACCTGACCTCGTGGCCCAGGGAACAGCAGTGGGGAAAGGGAGGAGGCTGGTTGTTCCCGTCCTCACCTCCCTCCTCCCTTTCACCTCTGCTGCTTCTGGCTCCTGCAGGGCCAGGGGAAAGGGCTTTCTGCTCTGCTGCTGCTGGCCGTGGTTCTTTCCCTGCGTGTACTGGCTGATCATCAGCGAGTGTTCTCTGGCAGGCTTCTAACAGCTCCTCCATGGGGACACATCGGTGGATTTCTCAGCGGTGCTCCCAGGACCCCTGCCTTGTTCCTTCATCCGAGGAGCGTACTCACAGCTGACCTCCAGGGCCCTCTCTTCAGCTCTTGCCCCAGCACTGCTGCCCCCATCATGTCTCTTACTGCCAGCATTCCTCATCTTACGAGACAGCCCTCCTGGCTGCATCCCATCAAGGGACCTCCAGCTAGAGCACCTTCCCCGGTAGCCACCTGGCCCACAAGAGCACCATACATCCTTGCACCAGCAAAGAGTGGAAAAGAGCTTGCCCGGCCTCTTCCCCTCCTGTGCCCTTCCTCCAAGGCCTCCCCAGCTAACTGCCCTGCAGACAGTGAGGTTCCGCCTCTCCCCAGAGGCCCAGGCCTGAAGAGGGGCTCCTTCTGGACCTCCCTCCCTTTCTCCCACTCACCTTCCCTGATGGAGGCTGGAGGGAGTGCTCCCCATCTTTGTAAATCTGGCACGAAGGTGTCCAGCACCTCTTCTGAATACGCGAATCTTTATTGAGGACGTAACAAAAGGCCAGTTGGCACTCCACGTTCCCCTCCCCCAAGGTGGCAGTGGGACACATGGGACATTTCTCAGACTCATGACCAAAGGAAGGAAAAAGCCAATGGTCACCTGATAAAGATCACAGTCATAAAGGACACAAGACTCCATCAGTTTGTAACTGTCTTCGTGATTTACAAGAAAAGCTCAATCCTAGGAATAGTCAGACCTCCAGAAACCTATAGACTCAATTTCTTGGAGCGCTGACATCACCTCCTCCCTTCATAGGATAAAAAGCCCTACATAATCAGTCACTCCTCACACTTAGAATGCAGATTTTTCTGCCCACGAGTTCTGTCCTCAGACCTTAATAAAATCACTCTTTTTTTTTTTGCACCAAAAACGTCTCAAGAATTCTTTCTTGGCTGTTTGCTCTCGGACCCAACCTCCAGATTACATCATTTATTACTTACAGACTCAGCTTTGGGATGGTGGGGAAAAGTTCTTTTTAGCTTCCCGCTATGCACCCAGTCATGGAATCCCAAGCTAAAGTCACCCGTTGGGTACACCTGAAAGTCTTTTGTGGCGCAGTGTGGTACGCAGGCCAAACCTGCCTGGTCGTGAAAACAACCTGCAGTGGATCTGGGCAGAGGCCAGTTCAAAGCCAGAGGCAACTCCTCCACCAAAGGAGGGACGCGGAGACTTGGAGCGCTGTGAAGCGAAGCTTTAATTAAAGTTCATGTGAGAGCAGGTGTCTGATGGACAGGCACCCTGGGGTGGGGGAGGGGGGGTTACAGCAGGCAATTTGTCTCCTAGTGTGAAGTCCCCCCCTCCCCCGCCCCGATTCCTGGGCTGAGTACTATAGAGGTTACAGTCTTACCAGGAAGTCGCCTATGCCCATGTAAGCCCAAAAAGTAGTCTGATTGGACTTGAGGTGACACAGAGACTTCAGTTCTTTGGCTCATGCTCATTGCAAAGCCCACAACAAATAAGCCCTGGGAATGGAGAGGGGCAGAAGAACCAGGAAGGGAAGTGTCTAAGGTTTGGGGGAGGGAGGGTTGGTTCGTACGTATTTCCCATAGGTTGTAAACCTATTGTCAACTAGACAGCACAGATTTTATTTGGTAATTCTGAAAAGGATTCATCTCATTTACTTCTCACCAATGTGGACACTGCGTCCTTTTGAGGCAGAATGATCTCCATTCCTGGGAAGAGACTTAAACAGATCAGGACACAAGCATAAATGCTGCAAAGATTCACCTATTGCCTTTGGGTCAGGTCTTTGAGAACTTTCTTTTAGGGATTGTGGGCTGTTGGGGGAAAGATTTTTCTTTGTATGTAATAAAAAATGCCCTGTGGCCTGTTCTGCTTAAAAGGGAAATGTCTTTTTCAGCAAAGTGGCAGGATATAAAACCAACGCACAAAAATCGGTTGCATTCCTACACACCCACGATGAAGCAACAGAAAGAGAAATCAAGGAATCGACCCCGTTTACAATGACACCAAAAACCATAAAATACCCAGGAATAAATCTAACCAAAGAGGTGAAAAATCGATACACTGAAAACTATAGAAAGCTTATGAAAGAAATTGAGGAAGGCACAAAAAAAATGGAAAAATATTCCATGCCCCTGGATAGGAAGAACAAATATTGCTAAAATGTCGATACTACCCAAAGCAGTCTACATATTCAGTGCAATCCCTATCAAAATAACACCAGCATTCTTCACAGAGCTAGAACAAACACTCCTAAAATTTGTATGGAACCAGAAGAGACGCTGAATAGCCAAAGCAATCTTGAAAGAGAAAACCAAAGCTGGAGGTATCACAATCCCGGACTTCAAACTGTATTACAAAGCTGTAATTATCAAGACAGTATGGTACTGGCACAAGAACAGAAGAGAGCAATGGAACAGAAGAGAGAACCCAGAAATGGGCCCACAAACGTATGGCCAACTAATCTTTGACAAAGCAGGAAAGAATACCCAATGGAATAAAGACAGTCTCTTCAGCAAGTGGTGCTGGGAAAACTGGACAGCGACATGCAGAAGAATGAACCTGGACCTCTTTCTTACACCATACACACAAATAAACTCAGAATGGATGAAAGACCTCAATGTAAGACAGGAAGTCAGCAAAATCCTCGAGGAGAAAGCAGGCAAGAACCTCTTTGACCTTGGCCGCAGCAACTTCTTACTCAACACATCTCCAGAGGCAAGGGAAACAAAAGCAAAAAGGAACTCCTGGGACCTCATCAAAATAAAAAGCTTCTGCACAACGAAGGAAACAATCAGCAAAACTAAAAGGCAACCGACAGAATGGGAGAAGGTATTTGCAAACAACATATCAGATAAAGGGTTAGTATCCAAAATCTAGAAAGAACGTATCAAACTCGACACCCAAAAAACAAATAATCCAGTGAAGAAATGGGCAAAAGACATGAATAGACACTTCTCCAAAGAAGACATCCAGATGGCCAACCGACACATGAAAAAATGCTCCACATCACTCATTATCAGGGAAATACAAGTCAAAACCACAATGAGATACCACCTCACACCTGTCAGAATGGCTAACATCAACAACTCGGGCAACAACAGATGTTGGCGAGGATGCGGAGAAAGAGGATGTCTTTTGCACTGCTGGTGGGAATGCAAACTGGTGCAGACACTCTGGAAAACAGTGTGGAGGTTCCTCAAAAAACTAAAAATAGAACTACCTACGACCCAGCAGTTGCACTAAGAGGTATTTATCCAAGGGATACAGGTGTGCTGTTTCGAAGGGACACATGCACCCCAATGTTTCTAGCAGCACTATCAACAATAGCCAAAGTATGGAAAGAGCCCAAGTGTCCATCGATGGATGAATGGATAAAGAAGATGTGGTATATATATATATATATATATATATATATATATACACACACACACAATGGAGTATTCCTCGGCAATCGAAAAGAATGAAATCTTGCCATTTGCAACTACATGGATGGAACTGGAGGGTATTATGCTAAGTGAAATTAGCCAATCACAGAAAGACAAATATCATATGACTTCACTCATATGAGGACTTTAAGATACAAAACAGATGAACACAAGCGAAGGGAAGCAAAAATAATATAAAAACAAGGAGGGGGACAAAACAGAAGAGACTCTTAAATATGGAGAACAAACAGAGGGTTAACTAGAGGGGTTGTGGGGGGTTGTGGGGATGGGCTAAATGGGTCAGGGGCATTAAGGAATCTACCCCTGAAATCATTGTTGCATTATATGCTAACTAACCTAGATGTAAATTTAAAAAATAAATTAAATAAAAATGAAGAAAAAAAAGGGAAATGTCTTTTAGCAGTTGCTGACAGGAGCTCAGCTGCTGAGCCCCTAGGACCTCAGAGGACCTGATCTTGGCTCTACCCTGAGAAGCTTGACAGAAAGGGGGCTTGATGATACCAAGAAGTTTCCAGCACAGGCTGGACTGTGGTGGTTCTCCATAGACTGTGTTGATCAGAGAAAAGCCCAGACTGGGGAGACACCCTAGCAGTGCAGCCTTGACGGTCAGCTGGGGCACAGGGCTGAGCTCTCAGGCCTTGGTGACGGGAGCCTGATACTTAGGCTCCCCATTTTCAAGTGGATGGTTTTTTGTTTTTTTTTTTTAACGTTTATTTTATTTTTGAGACAGAGAGAGACAAAGCATGAATGGGGGAGGGTCAGAGAGAGAGGGAGACACAGAATCGGAAACAGGCTCCAGTCTCTGGGCTGTCAGCACAGAGCCCGATGCGGGGCTCGAACTCACGGACCGCGAGATCATGACCTGGGCCGAAGTCGGCCGCTTAACCGACTGAGCCACCCAGGCGCCCCTCAAGTGGATGGTTTCATAGGTCCCTTTACTCGAATCCTCAAGGATTCTAATCTTGGGTGTGAAAGACAAAGGTCTCTGGCAGTGGGCCCCCAAGTCCAAGGAGATAGAAAAGGAGTGCCAACCCCTTCCCCACCCCCCTCCCCCACACCCCTAGGTCTCAGGGCTGAGTCCTGGAGCCTGGGCCTGACTCACGCACCCCGGGCTCGCCTCACTCACCGACCCGCTCACCTACTGCTCTGCCTTCGGGAGCATGCTGGACCCACAGGTGCACAATTCATCTGCAGCCATGAAACCGTTCCCCAGTGCCTCAGGGGAATGCTCTGGATGAATCTGGATGAATCTGGAGGTCCCCGTGGGGTTAAACCGGGCAGCTGACCCAGCATGCAGGACGTGGAAGGCCCCCTAAGGATGGTCATCCATGGAGAGAAGGAAGTGCAGGCCAGAGGAGGCACAGGCAGCCAGGGGGGTGCAGAAGCACTTTGGAGTGAAGACGGAACGAGTTCTGGAAGTTTGAGAAGCCGCACTCAGGCCACATTTTTTTTTTTTTTTTAATATTTTATTTGTTTTTGAGAGACAGAGAATGAGCCAGGAAGGGGCAGAGAGAGGGAGACAGAGGATCCAAAGTGGGCTCCGCGCTGACAGCAGAGATCGGGCCACGTGTTTAATTTTGAACTTTGTTCTGAGAACAATGAAAGCTACTGGTTGTCTTTTTCTCTCCAAGCAAGGGAGGTGGCCCCGCAAGATGGGTATGATAAATCTCACGCTGTATCTGAAGCATGGGTTGGAACAGGGCAAAAGCAAGAGCAGAGAAACAAGGCAGGGCGTCCTTACGACAATGAAATCCATTGCAAACGTTACTGCCTCACCTGACCTGATGATTAAATGGGGTGATAACGGTGGAACTGGAGGGAGGAAGAGGCGAACAGCTGATCGGTGCCCCATTGGCCCGCGCCCTGGGTGCACAGCTCAGCTTCTCTGGGCCCGCCCTCCTCAGAGAGACTTCTGAGACTGAGACCTCTGTACTTTGTTCTTGTGTTGCCACATCAATGTCCAAAGCCTAGGGCACCCCACTCTTCTCCAGCCAACTCCTCTACTCCCACACTGTTCCCCCTGACCTGGGTCCCTCCCTGTGCTCTCAACCTCGCTCTCCGGAACTACTGCCCGTGTCCCCAGCCCTTCTTAGAAGGACACCAGTGTCCCATCTCTGCCTCTGGGCACCTGGGCTCTCACAGCTGGGGGGCCAAGGTAAGCCCCTCCCCCTCCCTCCTCCTCCTCCTCCTCTCTCCTCACTGCTGCTGCTCTGCTCTTGCAGAAACCTTTTACTGACTTCCAGCTAACACAGCCTCACTCACCGAAAACCACCTGCATCACCACCGTCCCTTCCACCCAGGCTCCTGCTGTCATCCTACAAAACTACACGCCCACCACCAAAATCTCAACAATTCCTAGCATAGAAGTCAGTAAATGAAGGCGCCTCTAATTCAGACACCCCCTTCTCTGGCCGCAGCCCCATCCTTCCGGCTGGTTTGCTCCATTCTTCCTTCCTGTCTGCCTTGGACTGCCCAGGCTGCAACGAGGTGCCGCAGACTGGTGGCTTAAAAACACACACTTGTTTTCTCACACTTTCTGAGGCTGGGCGTGAGCAGAGGCGGGTTCTGGTGAGGGCTCTTCCTGGCCTGCAGACAGCCGGCCACATCCTTGCTGTGCTTTCACATGGCCTTTCCTCGGGGCAAGAACGTGGAGTGGGAAGGAACAGGCTCTCTCTCTCTCCTCCTCCTTTTTTTTTTGTAATATCTATTTTTGAGGGGTGCCTGGGTGGCTCAGTCAGTTGAGTGTCTGACTTCAGCTCAGTACATGATCTCATGGTTTATGAGTTTGAGCCCCACATTAGGCTCTATGCTGACAGCTCGGAGCCTGGAGCCAGCTTCAGATTCTGTGTCTCCCTCTGTCTCTGCCCCTCCCCTGCTCACTCTTTCTCTCTCTCTGTCTCCCAAAGTAAATAAATGTAAAAAAACATTTTTTTTAGTATTTATTTTTGAGAGAGCACAAGCACGCAAGAGCAGGGTGGGGAGGGGAAAAGGAGGCGGGAGGAGGAGGGAGCGGAGGGGAGGGGCCAGGGGCACAAGATGGCTAGCCAGCCAGATCCAGGGCTGGAACTCACGAACCCTGGGACCATGGCCTGAGCCACCCAGGTGCCCCTCTCCTCCTTCTTTAATGCCACTAGTCTCATTACAAGGGCCCCACTCTCATGAGCTAATCTAAACTAAATCACTTCCAGAAGCCCCTTCTCCAAATACCATCACACCGAGGGCTAGATTCAACATATACATTTGGGGGACACAAACATCCAATCCCATAACACCCTCCTTAGCCTCATTGGGCCCCCTGGTCTGCTGACTTTGGTACTTTCTTTCTCTCCGCCTCTGTCCTCTCTTCTAGGACTACAGGAAGGAAGTCACCACTTTCACGTCTATGGAGAGACACCACTCCTCCCTGTTGCCAAAAGCCTTCTCTTTCCCCCTTCCACTCTGGTTGCGACCAGCTAGCTAGCAACACCATAGCAGCGAACGAGCCCGACTGTTGGCCTTCTCTCTCCCTGAACCCCAGGCTGCCGTCACTGCCAAAGTCACACGCCCAGCAGGCCTATTCTGTGAATTCCTGGCCACCAGCCTCAGGTTTAACAGCTCCCAGCTTTTCCCTGCCAGCTTTTTCTCATGAGCTTATTTTCCAATCTTCACCAGTGGCTGTTTCCACGCTCCGCTCCGTATCGCTCCCTTCCCTCCTGCCTCCTTTCTAACATCTGGCTTCCCTCCTTTCAGAGAAAGCAGAAACCATCCTATGGCAGCTCCCTAAACTTCTCTCCACCCCTCCCCCACCCCCAATCTCAAATGAAGCCACTGAGGACCAGGCCTCCGCTCTGTTTACACCTCTGTTCTCAGGTCTGGGAGCAGCTCCTTGGACTCTCCTTCCCATCCCCCGCCTTAGGCATGGGGACAGGGGATGGGCAAGTGGTGTTTGAAAGGGTGGGAGAATTCCCCTCGGTAGGGTTTCTGGAGACGGCAGGTGCTCCGGGGGCCAGAACAGTCGACGCTGAGGCCTAGGGCTGCTCCACGTGGAGGTTTTCCACCCACCTTGCCCCATTCTGTCTCTGGGGTCTGCGGTAGCTGTGCCCTGGGGTCGACTACTGCTCCCCACCATTCCTCCCCTCCCTCCCCCGGGCCGCCTGGCCCCATTGTGACACTCGTCCCCGGCCGCCAATGGAACCCAAGGATTCTGCTTCCAAGGGTCTGGCCAGGCCTGGATTGTGGTCAGGTGGGTCCTGGCTTTGACTGTGGTCCTGTCTCCGGGGAGGAGGGACGGGGGTGGGGGTGGGGGTGGGGGTGGAAGGTGGCAATTATGATGACACCTGGCAATTGTGGGGCTGCGTTCTCAGCACAGATGTGGACAGGAGCCTGCAGGGGCCTGTTCAGCTGTGACGAGTCTGTGGAAGGAACAGGCTGCCCTCACAGGAAGTGTGAGTTCCCAGGTGTGGCATCTGGTCATTTCCTGCCCTCAAATGCAGTGCTGCTCCTGGCTTTACCTCCTTTTTCTGGGTCTCGGTTTCCTCTTTTGTATATTGAGAACCAATTGCCTGGGGCCTGTCCATCTGGCAAGGGAACTGCGGGATCAGTTGAGGGAGTAGGTGCTCCAGAGCCCTGCAGACTGGCAGAGCCCCGTGAGGGGGACACTGAAGGGGACCCCATGGGGGAAGGCCAGTACGGCTGGCTCCATGCCTGAAAGCCCAGTCTCTGTGACGAGAGCAAAATTCTCTCTGGGAAGCCTCTCTCCACCTCCACTCCCTCCAACCTGACACACAAACACACTGTATTAGTTCCGGATAGCTGCTATAGCAAGTTACCACAGACTTAGTGGCTTAACACAAACTTGTTACCTTATAGTTCTGGAGGTCAGAAGTCCAAAATGGGTCGTACTGGGCTAAAATCAAGCTGTCAGTAGGGCCCCATTCCTTTCTGGAGGCTCTAGGGGAGAATTCGTTTTCTCAACTTTTCCAGCTTTTCCAGGCTGTCCACATTGCTTGGCTCCTAATCCCCTTCCATCTTTGAAGCCAGAAATGGTCAACTCTTAATGGATATAGCTAAAGTTTATTCATTTTCACTGCTGTATTGTATTCCATTGTATAAATATGCTTCCATTTACCCGTTCTTCTGTTGATGGGCATTTATGCTCTTTTATTTTTTCTGTTTGATGTTGTCATGAACATTTCGGTATTTATTTCCTGGATCATACATAGAAATGTTTCCCCAGAGTATACACCTGGAAGCAGAATTGCTGGGTCATCAAGTATGCAAAGACTCAACTGGATAGGACAATCCCAGATTGTTTTTCAAAGCGGAACAATGAATAATCCTGCCAGAAATGATGACCCTCTCCAACACTTGGTATTGTCAGATTTCCTAAGTCTTACACTAGTCTCAAACTAGTGTAAATATCTCATTATGGCCCTGAATTGCATTTCCCTCATTATTAAAGAGATTAAACATTTCTTCATACGTTTGTGGGCCACCGGAATTACCTGTTCTTGAAATGCCTATTCATGTCTTTTGCCCATTTTTCTCTTGACTTTTTATTATTGATTTGTAAGGTACTTTATAGATTTTGATTCTAATTATTTCCCCAGCAATATGTGTTTTCAAGTACATTCTGTCAGTTGTGGCTTGTTTTTTTGTTTTGTTTTGTTTTTCTTTTTTACGATTTTCTTTCCTTTCTTTTTTTTTCGGAGTACCTTCTATGTATCGGGTTAGTGCTTTTGGATTAGACATTTCTTAGTTAGACAATTGTTAATAAGCAATGACTATACATAAAACTTTGTCATTCATTAAAGTTTAACTGGACAGATTTGAGTTACTTACAGTAAGACAGTTCTGATAGAAAAGGTTGCGAGGGATGAAGGATTGTACTAGTCCCTGGTTTGAACACATATCAGGAGCTTTTGATACAGTTTCTGGGTGAAAAGAATGCTTTTTATTTTTATTTTTAAAGTATAATTTATTGTCAAATTGGCTAACATACAGTGTGTGAAGTGTACTGTTGGTTTTGGGGGTAGATTCCCATGGTTCATCGCTTCCATACAACACCCAGTGCTCATCCCAGCAAGTGCCCTCCTCAATGCCCATCATCCATTTTCCCCCTCCTCCCCACCCCATGCTCCATCGACCCTTGGTTTGTTCTCTGTATTTAAGAGTCTTAAGATTTTCGTTTTTAAGTGGTCAGGTTTATCATTTAGCATAGTGTAGCTTGTGTGCCACACATCAGTGACAATAAGTAAACCATTCCTGTTTCTGATTATATTCTCTGCTCCTGGAAGTACACAGTAGTTCCCCTAAGAACAGAGCAAAGTTTAAGATTGTCCCCTGGATGCTCTGCTTCCCCCCAGCCTATAACTATACCTGTTTCAGTCCTTTGGTTAATTTCTCATTTTATGCATAGGTGATACATCAAACTCATTTGTGAGTTAATAAAGAATTATTTCATTTGGCCAACATTCCACCTTGTACCACAGACATATTTTTGAGTGATATACTTAAATTTTAAAAGTAATTGCAGTGGCACCCAGGTGGCTCAGTCAGTTGAACATCAACTCTTGATTTTGGCTCAGGTCACCATCCCAGCGTCATGGGATCAAGGCCCATCTTGGGCTCCACACCAAGCGTGTAGCCTGCTTAAGACTTTCGCTCTCTGCCCCTCCCTGACTTGCACTCTCTCTTATAAAAAAGAAAAAAGTAAATACAATCTCCCTGAATTATTTTATTTGGCCCAAATTTTCATTTAAAATTTATATTCTTTACCTTACAATTATAAAAGGAAAAGGCAATAATGCTTGAAACATTAACTCTTAACTCTTTAAATAAAGAATAACTTTGGTTTAAAAACTTATTATTGAACAGTCACCTGGACAAACTTCCTTGCCACTGTCTACAACCAGCTTTTATTTAAATAAATACTTTTTAAAATGAGGTTAAAAGATTTTAATATACAGTACAAAATGGTACAGGATATGAGAATCTTCAGGGAAGCTCATTATACTAAAAAAAGCATAAGTAATCAGATAGTCACAGTAAACATTGATAGTCCTATGACAAAAAAACGTTGCCAACATCAATACAGAAGTGTCCATTGATTCAGCAGCATGGCCCCCCAGTATGGTTTAAGGAAGACTCTTCCCATGGAAGAGGGATTAAAAAAAGAAAGAAAGAAAGAGAACAAACTCTTGGGAACACAATTAAGGGAGGAAAAGTCCAGCCACAGAAAGCTTCCACAATTAGCAGATGGATACTTCACGAGGTAGAAAAGATAGTCTAGGGGCACCTGGGTGGCTCAGTCTATTAAGTGTCCTACTTCAGCTCAGGTCATGATCTCATGATTCATGTGTTCAAGCCCTGCATCGGGCTCTCTGCTGTCAGTGCAAAGCCCATTTTGGATCCCCTGCCCCTCCCCCACCTCTGCCCCTCCATAGCTCACACGCACTCTCTCTCTCTCTCTCTCAAAAATAAATTTTAAAAAACATTAAAAAAAAAAGAAAAGAAAAGATAGTCTACTGTGTAAGTTCTAAAGAAGCAGAGATAGTTAATTCAATTAAAGAGTGGTAATAACAGGTAAGAACACAGATTAATCCATTCCCCATGGTACCTTTATCACAGAATATAATCAAAGAGGAAGTTATGCTGATGATGCTTGTTTTTTTAATTCTGCAAAAATGTTCAAGTCAAAGTGGCATGCACTACAGATACTCTCCGCCAGAGCTGTGTTTTTATTCCTGATTGACTGTATCCTGAAGAAGTCAAAGGTAAAATCCTCATCCCTGGTTATATTCTATGTTCCTAGGTATGTGCAGACTCTTTGTGTTGAGGCTTTTTGAAACCATTTTTAAAATGTGTGCAAAAAATGAGTTGGAGATACAATTTTATTTATTTATTTTTATTACTTTTTAAAAATAATCTCTATGCCCAAGGTGGGGCTTGAACTCACGACCTCAAGATCAAGAGTCACATGCTCTACCTACTCGGCCAGCCAGGCACCCCAAAGATGAGATTTTATTTATTTATTTATTTTTTTAACGTTTATTTATTTTTGAGAGAGGGACACAGTGTGAGTGGGGGAGGGGCAGAGAGAGAGGGAGACAGAATCTGAAGCAGGCTCCAGGCTCTGAGCTGTCAGCACAGAGCCTGACACGGGGCTTGACCTCATGAACTGTGAGATCATGACCTGAGCCGAAGTCGGACACGTGACCGACAGAGCCACCCAGGCACCCCCAAAGATGCAATTTTAGAAAACAAAACAAAACACAAAAAAATTGAAAAGTCACAAGTAAATGATTTTAGCAAGACAGAAGTTTTTAAAAAATGCTATTCATGGTTTAGTAGAATCCGGAGTTTGCTACGACGTTGTTTAATGATAATCGCTTATGTTGCTCCTTTTCTGAGATATCATTCCAACGAGAGCCGCATAGTGTTAGCTTGGTTTTGTAGCTGCTGATAGTCAGACTGCCTGGAAATGGAATACATTTCCAGTTGCTATCTTAAACGAATTTGGCTTATCGTGTCGTAAAAGTTGGGCTCTGACCAAGTTTCTGCTGTAGGCGGCACACTGAATATTCTCATAATTTCCTTTTATTCCTCTTGACCCGCATTAAGAGCCCAAAGCCGATAAGGACCCTGACCCAGTAAAAGTTGGTGGCTTCATTCTAGGCCTTGTGAAGGCTATAATGGATAGTGCCATTGGCATCCATCACCCCCTAACCTCCAGATTGGAAGGCAGCAAGTGACTGGACTGCTCCTGGCTCCTTCCCTTAGAGTTGGGCTGATCCCACACTGCATTGATTTGTCTTCCTAGTCTCCTCCGACCTGGAAAAAAATTAGGGCTTCATCTTTCATGCTTTGACACTTTTGGAAAGTAGTAACTAGCTATTTTGTAGAATGTCCCTAAATTTGTTTGGTGTTTCCTCATGACTGTATTAGCGCTATGCATTTTGGGCGAGAAGTGTTGATGTACCCTTCTTAGTGCATGATATCAGGGGGTACCTGATGTCAACGTGCCCTGTTACTGGGATTTTAACTTTGATCACTTGTTTGAAGTGGTGTCCACCAAGTTTCTTCATTATAAAGTCATTATTTTCCCTTTGTAATTGGTAAGTGTCAGGTGGGGAGATACTTTGAACCTCTGCACATACCTATTTCTCCTATTTTCATCCTGTAGTTTTATACAGCCCTCAATGCTTCTTGCCTGCAACAATTACAACCGTGGTGATTTTCTATTTCCATCATTCCTTCTATATTGTTAATGTAAAATCCTACAGTAAGAAAGAACTGTCCCTTTTCTCCTGTTAATTCAACTATTGTATCACCATGGACTCAGGTATATTTAGTCTATGGGTTATAATCTATTACAGTCATTTATTTTTTGCTAACATTGTCCGAGGTGTGGCTACTGGGGACTTCTTCTGGTTGGCTTCTGTGTCCTTTTGATGTGCTCCTGTCATTTTGGGGGTACTTCCTTACTTTCTGGTAGCACAGTGCATACCCCCTCATCTTGCACTTTCCCTGCTCCAGCCCTGGAACCAACCACTTCTCCAAAGAACCTTCATTCTTTTACTTGGAAACCAAGATCTAAGAACTAAGTGTGATCATTGCTACTAGGGTGTTACTGCTCTAGGCCATCTCAATGGGCAAGGCTACAAAATATATATCCAACGTATCTCTTATGTATCAATATGTATCTGAAGTCATGGGTTCATACTGGTGCCTCTGAGTCTAGTCCAACACCATCGGTGTTGATTGACATAAAGTTGATATTAGCATTTGGTTAATATTTTTATTTATTTATTTATTTTTTTTTTTTTTTTAATTTTTTTTAATGTTTATTTATTTCTGAGACAGGGACAGAGCATGAGTGGGGGAGGGGTAGAGAGAGAGGAAGACACAGAATCCGAAGCAGGCTCCAGGCTCTGAGCTGTCAGCACAGAGCCCGATGTGGGGCTCGAACTCACGAACCGCGAGATCATGACCTGAGCCGGAGTCGGACACTCAACCGACTGAGCCACCCAGGCGCCCCTGGTTAATATTTTTAATCTTGCTGTACCTTTATATTCCTTTTTCTTTCATATGTAAAAGCCTCTATTGTACTTTCTGTTTTTTAATTTTTATTTAATTGTCTAACTTACTCATCTACTTAAAGAACCAATTTTGGACTTTATTGATTCTCTTATTATATATATGTATATTTTTTAAGTTTATTTATTTACTTTGAGAGAGACAGAGACAGTGTGAGTGGGGGAGGGGCAGAGATAGAAAGAGAGAGAGAGAGAGAGAGAGAGAGAGAGAGAGAATCCCAAGCAAGTTCCATGCTGCCAACACGGAGCCCGATGGAGGGCTCGAACCCACAAAACTGTGAGATCATGACCTGGGCCGAATTCAGATGCTTAACCAACTGAGCCACCCAGGCACCCCCCAACTCCATTTTGGCTCAGGTCACGATCACACAGTTTCATAGGTTTGAGCCCCACATCAGGCTCTGTGCTGACAGTGCAGAGCCTGCTTGGGATTCTCTCTCCCCTTCTCTGCCCCTCCCTCACTCGCACTGTCTCTGTCTCTCTCAAAAAAAAAAAAAAAAAAAAAAAAAGAAAGAAAGAAAACAAAACAAAACAAAACAAAACCTTTAAATATAGATTTTACACCCTTTACAAAAATGAACTCAGTGGATCATAGGCCTAAATGTAAAACACAAAACTATAAATCTTCTAGAAGAAAACAAAGAAGAAAATCTAGGTGATCTTAGGTTTGGCAATGAATTTTTAAAAAAGGTTTTTAAGTTTATTTATTTTGAGAGAGAGAGAACAAGTAGGGTAGGGGCAGAGAGAGAGGAGAAAGGAGAGAGAGAGAATCCCAAGCAGGCCCCACACTGTCAGCACAGAGCCCAACATGGGGCTCGAACTCACAAACCCTGAGATCATAACCTGAGCTGAAATCAAGAGTCGGACACTTAACCAACTGCACCACCCAGGCGCCCCAGGCAATGAATTTTTAGATACAATACTGAAAACAGAATCTATGAAAGAAAAAAATTGGTAAGTTGGACTTTATTAAAATTAAAAACTTCGGCTCTACAAAAGATGCTGTTAAGAGAATAAAGAGGCAAGCCATGGACTGGAAAAGATATTTGCAAAAACACCTATCTAATAAAAGGGCTTGTATCCAAAATATACAAAAAATTCATAACTCAAGAATAAGAAAACAAATACCCCAATTTAAAAATGAGCAAAAAATCTGAAGTGATAATCCCCCAAAGAAGGTATACAGAGGACAAATAAACATGAAAAGATACACAACATTATTTGTCATTAGGGAATCACCGTTTAAAAGAATTAATGTTGGGGCGCCTGGGTGGCTCAGTCGGTTAAGCGACTGACTTCGGCTCAGGTCATGATCTCTCAGTCCGTGAGTTCAAGCCCCGCATCGGGCTCTGTGCTGACAGCCCAGAGACTGGAGCCTGTTTCAGATTCTGTGTCTCCCTCTCCCTGACCCTCCCCCGTTCATGCTTTGTCTCTCTCTGTCTCAAAAATAAATAAACGTTTAAAAAAAATTTTTTTTTAAATAAATAAAAGAATTAATGTTTATTTACTTTTGAGAGGCAGAGGGGCAGAGAGAGGGGGAGACAGAATCCGAAGCAGGCTCCAGGCTCCGAGCTGTCTGCACAGAGCCAGACGCGGGGCTAGAATTCAGGAGCCATGAGATCGTGACCGGAGCTGAAGTCAGCCCGACTGAGCCACCCAGGCGCCCCTCACAGTTGAAAAGAATGGGATAACATTACACATCTATTAGAGTGGCTAAAATCCAAAACACTGACAACACCAATTTCTGGCAAGGATGCAGACAAACAAGCATTTTCGTTCCTTGCTGGTGGGAGTGCAAACTGGTGCAGCCAGTGACCCGTGTTCTTAGGTATTTACCCAACCGATTTGAAAACTGTATTCACACAAAAACCTGCATGCGAACATTTATAGCAGCTTTATTCACAATTGCCAAACACTGGAAACGCCAAGATGTCCTTCAATAAGTGAATGGTGAAACAAACCGTGGTAAGTAGATATAGCAGAATATAACTCAGTGATTTAAAAAAAAAAAAAAAAAAAAAAAGAGCTATGGGGCACCTGGGTGGCTCAGTCGGTTAAGCATCCGACTTCGCTTCAGGTCATGATCTCCCAGCTTGTGAGTTCAAGCCCCAGCCCTGCGTCAGGCTCTGGGCTGACAGCTGGGAGCCTGGAGCCTGCTCCGGATTCTGTGTCTCCCTCTTTTTCTGCCCTTCTCCCGCGCATGCTCTGTCTCTCTCTCTCTCAAAAATAAACATTAAAAAAAAAAAAAAAAGCTATCAAGCTATGAAGATTTATGGATCACCCTTAAAGTGCATATTGCTAAGTGACAGAAGCCAGTTGGAAAAGCTATATACTCTATGATTCCAGCTATCTGGCATTCTGGAAAAGTAAGATATACAGTAAAAAGGTCAGTGGTTGCCAGGGGTGTGAGAGGAGGGAAAGGGATTTAATAGGTAGAACACGGGAATTTTTTTTAGGGCAGTGAAATTTTTGCATGGTCCTCTATGGTGTCATAGTGGGTACATGACCCTGTGCATTTGTCAAAACCCATAGGACTTTAAAGAGCAAAGAGTGAACCTTAACATACGTAAATTTAAAAAAAAATCATTTAGGAGACCAAGAAGTCCCCGGATAGAAGACAGATTCTGACAAGTAACTACAACTGTATTACAAATGTATGGGAAATATACAAAATTCTTTTATTTTTTTTATTTTTATTTTTTGAGAGAGAGAGAGAGAAAGAGAGAGCGAGCACGCCCCAGCACATGCATGAGCGAGGGAGAAGCCGAGGGAGAGTGAGAGAATATCTTAAGCAGGCTTCATGCCCCCAGTTCAGAGCCTGGTGTGGGGCTCAATCCCATGACCCTGGGATCATGAGCTGAGCTGAAATCAACAGTCAGATGCTTGGGGCGCCTGGGTGGTTAGTCAGTTAAGTGTCCGACTTCGGCTCAGGTCATGGTCTCACGGTTTGTGAGTTTGAGCCCCGAGTCGGGCTCTGTGCTGACAGCTCAGAGCCTGGAGCCTGCTTCTGATTCTGTGTTTCCCTCTCTCTCTCTGGCCCTTCCCCGCTCACACTCTGTCTCTGTCTCTCTCTCAAAAATAAATAAACACTTAAAAATTTTTTTAAAAATAAAAGAGTCAGATGCTCAAATGACTGAGCCACCCGTGCACCCCCTAAAATATACAAGAATTCTAAATTAAGCCATTAAGCTGTTTGTTAGTGACTTCTAATTTAATTGTGTGGTAGTCACAAGACAATTTTTGACTATTCTTTGACATTTGTTGAGGCTTGCTTTATTGCCTAGTACATGATAAAGTTTTGCAAATGCTCCCAGGAGGCATGAGAAAAATGGGTATTCTCTAGTGGTTAGATGCAGACTTTCACAAATGGCCATTAGAAAAATCTCATTAATTGTGTGATTCAAATAATCTATATCTTTACTAAGTTTTTGTATATTTGACCCCTTGAAGGGGTGCCTGAGTGGCTTAGCATCCGACTTTCGATTTCAGCTCGGGTCATGATCTCACCTTTTGTGGGATCGAGCCCTGGGTTGGGCTCTGTACTGACATGGAGACTGCTTAGGATTCTGTCTTCTTCCTCCTCCTGCCCCCCTCCCCCACTCACGTGTGCTCTCTCTCTCTCTCTCTCTCTCAAAATAAACAAATAAATAAATAAATAAACTTATAAAACAAAAGGTGCATTGAAATTTCTCATCATGATATTGATGAGCTGTCAATTTCTCCTGTTATACTGATTATTGTTTTACATATTTGAAGACATTTGTTAGGTTCATATATATTTAAAATTCACGCTTGTGGTATACTGAACTTTTATATTTAGATAAGGAATCCCTCTATTCCAAATGATGCTTTATCTTTTTATTTTGTCTGATAGTAATGTAGCTAAGTCAGCTTTCTTTCTTTCTTTCTTTCTTTCTTTCATTTTATTTGAAAGAGAGTGCAAGTGGGAGACGGAGGCAGAGGGAGGGAGAGAGAGAGAGAGAGAGAGAGAGAGAGAGAGAGAGAGAGAGAATCTTAAGCAGCCTTCACACTCAGCACAGAGCCTGATGCGCAGCTGAAACTCACAAATCGTGAGATCATGACCTGAGCCAAAACCAAGAGTCAGTCACTCAATGGACTGAACCACCCAGGCGCCCCTAAATCAGCTTTTTTTAAATAATGTTTGCCTAATGTAACTTTTTCCATCCTCTTACCCTCAACCTTTCATGCTTATGCTTTACACGTGCCTTCTCTCGGGGTGACCAAATTGTCATACAAATCAAAACTTTTATGAGGGGTTAAGGGGACACTGTGAGTCATTATACCAGCACAACAGACGTGAACTGGGTGTGTTCTGGGAGAATTGGAAAATACTGGTCATCCTCTGGAAAAACAGCGTATGAATTTGACTTTTAAAAGGCTCAATCCAACCATCTCTTTTTAAACTAGTGATAATCAATGTACTGTGTCTCATTTTTCCAGTCTCAATGATTGCCACCCTTTTTTTTTTTTTTCCTCTTTCCTTAACTTCTTTTGGATTGACGGTTTGTATTTGTTTTCCCCTTTCATCCACCTTTTCCCACTACTGTTCTCTGGGTATATCATTGGAGTGGTTGTCCTTTAAAGTTTATCATGCATATGTAAATTTGAATTTTTGGTTTCTCTGTCCTGCATCCCAAACAATAGAAAGGGATATTTTGGCTCTGAATGTCCCCTTCCTGACATATTTTATTGTTGCCCATCATGTTGTCATGTTTTTTTTTAATTCCACAAGTGGACAGGATCTTTATTATTTAATATGATCAATATTTGGATTGGCTTACATGTTTACCTTTTTTGATTGCTCATTGCTTCTGAGGCTATTCTCCTGAAATAGTTTTCCTCCTCCTTACTTTTTAGAAACTCCATTAAATCAGGTCTTTTACATGAATGCTCCCTCAATTTTTGACCAGCTATACCTGTCTTTATTTTACCCCATTCTTGACAGATAATTTTGATGAGTAAACAATTCTAGCTTGGCTATTCTTTTCTTTTTTCCTAAAGACTTTCACTCTCTTCTGGTTTCCTTGTTGATTATCCACTTTTGTTTAACAGAAGGCTACCACCGCTGGTCGTTCGTCAGTGATATGTCTTCTTTCTAGACGTTTTCGAAGACCTTTGTCACTGATGCCTTCTATAGCTTCATTGCAATGTGCGTAGCCGTGGGTTTCTTTTTCATTGATCCTGCTTGGGACGTACTATTTCCTGAGACTATGGATTCATGTTTTCCAAGTTTTAGAAAATGCATTGCTTTTCTCTCTTTAGATTTTGCTTCTCTATGTCTCCATGCATGGGAAACCTTGTATCTCTTGAGTCTTTGGGCCTCTGTTTCACATTTTGGCTATACATTCCAGTTCCCTAATTCTTTGCATCAGATCTGACTCAGCAGTCTTCCGTTTAGTGTTTCTGTTTCATTTAGAAGCTCAGCGTCTGCCCTCCGAAAATGTCTGCTTTTTGTCAATTCTTGTCGTGGGTCCACCCTGTAATTACGACTTTCGTTTCTTCGAAAACTGCGTATGACAGTGGCTCTATACTGTGTAACCGACCGTTCCGACACCTGCAGCCAGGAGCTGTTGTTTCAGAATGGATTGCCTTCTCACAACTTTTGTAATCTTTCTTTTTGAACTCTTTGCTTGATTGTAATCTGTGCAGGCTTAACAGAGAAGGCTTGTTTCTGCTTCTGCTGGTGCCCAACCCAGGAGCTCTTTCAGCTACATTGAGGATTTCAGCTCAACACAGTTTTAAGCATCGTTTCCCACCTCGCTGCTGTTCCAAGGTAATAAATCTCCTTACAGTCAGAATTGCTACCTCCCCCCGCCCCACACTGCCTTCCCCTTACCTGCCTTTCCAGTTTGGCTCTATGTTGCTGGTGCCCAGGCTTGGCTCCCTACCTCTGTGGTCAAGGCTTCCAGCCACCTATCTTGGCCTCAGTTTCCTGGCAACTCTTGGTCCAGATATGGGGGGGGAGGGGAGTGCGGGGAGGGGGTGTTGTTTGTTTGTTTGTTTGTTTGTTTTTGAAGGAATTGTCCCTGGAGACCTCTCCTACTTTTGCAAGACTGTCAGTGCCTCCCTGTGTGTGTCAACAAAGTTTCAGTTCTGGGAAAGCTGTGGGAGACCAAAGCTTCTCAGAACTTACTCATGACAACAGAAGTGACCCTGTCTCAAATGTTTAAAAAACCCTCAGTGTGCTGAAAATCAGGGGTGGGTGGGGCTCATGGGGGACAAATGACGTTGACTGAGAAACTTCATAAGCCAAGGAGGGAGCTACAGAGAACATCAAGGCCAGAATCCAAACTATTCCAAGACTCTCGAGAGGCCCATTTCTGACCAGTGGCTCCCATTCCAGTCTCTTGTGTCTGGGAAGTGGTAGCAGCAGTCCCTGAGTGGCGTCCTTTCTTGGAACAGATGTCAGGAGAAAGCAACTGCAAGGTAAAACACAGATCCCACCACCCTTCCAAGAACTTGAACCAGCACGAGGCACAAGAACACTCCAATTCCTGGTCTCTGGAGATGCTGTTACGCAGACTGAGGGCCACAGAAGCCAACCAGGATGACAAGTTTGCCCACATCCTGGATGCGGTGGGGGAGTTCGGCACATTCCAGCGGAGACTGGTGGTCCTCACCTTCATCCCCAACATCCTGTTGGCCTTCTTTATCTCTGCCGACGTCTTCGTGTTCACAGCCCAGAAGCCCTATTGTAATACCAGCTGGATTCTAGCAGTGGGCCCCAACCTCACAGAGGCTGAGCAGATGAACCTGACCCTGCCCCGAGAACCCAATGGAAGTTTCCAGACGTGCCTCATGTACTTGCCCGTAGCCTGGGACCTGGATTCTATCATCCAGTTTGGCCTCAACCACACAGAGTCATGCCAAGATGGGTGGATCTACCCTGACACCAAGAAGCGATCACTGGTCAATGAGGTGTGCCTTCTCCTGAGTTGTCTATAGCTACCCCACAGGCCCAGAGATGTGCCCTCACCCTCACTGAGCAGGTGGGGAAACTGAGGCCCGGGGAGGGGAAGTGATTGGCCCGAGGTCACCCTGCAGAGGCAGAGCCAGGGCAGAACCTCAGGGTCCTGTTGTCCAGCCCTGGCTTCAGCTGTCTTCGCCGCGAAGCTGGAGCAGATTTGGGTGCAGAGGCAAATGTCAGTCGGCAGGCCTTGCCATCTGTCCAGGGAGCTGCTTCTGTAGTCGAGGCCCTGCCCTCTGAACTCACACAAGATAGAGAGCCCCGGGGAAGAAGCAGCTTTCATCGGGCACCTCCTACAGGGTTTCTCAGCCCAAGCTGCAAGCCGGGCCCTTCACCGCACAGACCTGCCCAACTGGAATCTCTAGACTGAGGCCTGATATCTGTACTTGGGAAAGGGTCTTCAGTGATTCCCATCTTTGCTCAGTTTCCTCTCGGCCTCTTCCCCATTTTGGCCTGGGCCTCTGGTCCGCTCTCTCCAGGCCTCACTCCCAGAGTCTGCCAGGTGCCGTGTAGAATGCAGAGGTGACACCTGAGGCACGCTGCTGCAGGCCCGGTTGCCTGTCCCTGACCCAGGCCTCTTCTGCCTAAAGGCCCACCTGCGGGTTGGGGGCGGGGTAGAGGGGTGTAGTCTCTGGACCCAGAAGGCTGGCCCTGGCCCTGGGTGGAGACCTGTAGCCAATCCTGTATAAACCCCCCAGTTTGACTTGGTGTGTGGCAAGGAGCAGAACTCGGAGAGCATGCAGACCATGTTCGCCGCGGGCATCCTGACCGGGTCCCTCATCTTCGGGCTCATGAGTGACAAGTGAGTGCATTCAGAGCTAGAGTCTCAAGCTGGGGCAGGCGAGGGTAGGGGCACTCAAGGCCTGGCCCCGGGTGTCGTGCTGGGCGAGCCAGGGAGGCCCTCGCGCTAGGCTAGGCGCAGCCTCCCTTCGACTGCCCGCAGGCTGGGCCGCCACCCCACCGTCCTGATGTCGCTGCTGGGGCTGATCATCTTCGGCTTCGGGACAGCCTTCGTCAACACCTTTCACCAGTACCTGTTCTTCCGCTTCGGCGTGTCCCAGGCCTTGGTGGGCTACACCATCAGCAGCGTGTCTTTAGGTGAGCCCCGGGCCGCCGTGCCGGTGTTGTGAGGGGCGGGGCGGGTGGGGAGCAGAGGGCGGGGCCTGGAGGGGCGGGGCCGGTCGAAGGGCGGGGCGATCGTGGGGCGGGGCGGGGCTGGCGGGTACTCAGGGACCCTGCAGGACGAGTAGAGTTGAGGCCCAATCCAGGCAGGCCGTGGAGGGAAGAGGCTCTTCCCAGCTGCCTGTGGCGATGCGGGCCAATGTCCGCAGACCGCCCTTCCAGACTCCTCCTCCACCCTAGGCCCCTCGTACCGCACGCATTAACCCCCCTTACCTCTCTCGCGTTCCCCGTACATGGCTTACATTTATTGAGCCCTTCGGAAGGACCAGGCGAGCTGCTAACCCCGTTACATACTGTCTCAGCGTGTCATGACAGCACCCTGTTCAGTACGCGCTCATCTACTATCCCTTTAACTGACAAGGATACTTGAGCCCCAGGAAGGTAACCAACTTGCTCAGGGCCACACAACAGTTACAGGAAGGAGCTGGGATTTCATCCCTGGCCTGTGGAATGCGAAAGCCCTAAGTGCCCATATGCTCATGGAGCTTACAGCTGCTGTGGCCCAGTGAGCTCAGGGGTCCCCGGCCAGAGACCTCCTCTCATTGGAGCGGGTCAGAAGGAACTAGATTCTCCCCAGGGCCCGAGGCCGGGGTGGCCAAAGCCCCGAGGCACTAAAAACAAACACAAGGGCACAGATAACTCGCCGCACTGTGTGTCAGACCACGTGTGAGGACTTGAACCCAGAAATGAGCCATCTCTGAGAGAGACGCATGGGGTCAGGCAGGATGTGTTCAGAGGGAGCAGTCAGGCTGAGAAAGGACCGGAGGCCATCTAGTACGTCCACCTAGGGCAGAAGAACGTTCACCCAGGCTGAACTGTCCAGAGCAGGGCTGGGGCATCTCAGAAGTCTGGGTACAGGGGTAGCCCTGGGGACACTGAGCTGACCATGATTTTGTCCTCTTGGCCTCCTCACAGCCACTGAGTGGCTAGTGGCTGAGCACCGGTCCCATGCCATCATCCTGGAACACTGCTTTTTCTCTGTGGGAGTCATGTTCCTGACAGGGCTTGCCAACAGCCTTCCCCACTGGCGGCTGCTGTTTCTGGTGGGTGGTGCACCTGTGTTCCCCCTCATCTTCTATATCTGGTGAGCAAACAGGGCACGCGCAGTGACGGGTCTGACGGGCTGGAAGTTGAGGGTTTCGGGGGGTCCTTGAAGGGGTGGAGTGGGTGGGATTTTCCCTTGAAGAAAGTGGATGGGGTGTGGATGTAATGAGGAAGAGCCCAGGGCCGAGCCTCTGGAACCCTAGCCTTAACCCCCAGCAGAGGAGACCCTCAAAGAGATGTCAGAGAAACAGAGAAATCAGAAGGCAAAGGGTTGAGAGGCAGGAGCTCAGGACAAGAGCATGGTCAAGGTTGAAGGCAAGAAAGGTGATGCTGGGGAAGAGTCTACTGGCCTTGGTGGCCTGGAGGTAGCCTCAGTGAAGTGGCAGGGGGTTGAGGGACTGAAGAGAGGCTGAAAAATGGAGCTTTCCACGAGGTGACTCTTCCACAGCGCTGCGCTGCGGTGGGCAGGGGCAAAGTGATAACGTGGTTGGACAGCAAAGGCAGAGTCAGGGAGGGTATGTGATGCTCTGACTTGTGGGGCGTCACAGACAGGAACCCGAGGGACTGAAGCTAGGAAGGGACAAGTGATTGGGGAGGGAGGGAAGAGAAGAGGAAGAGACTGAAATCACCTGGTTAAGGGCCAGGCAGTTCAGTGTGAAGGAAGGATCAGGTCTCACCTTGGAATCATCACATTTAATCTTCACGACCCTGAAAGATGGGTGTGAGTCTCTTGGGCGCTGAAGACGTGGGGGGTGGGGGGTGGGGGGCAGGGAGGGGAGAACAGAGGCTTCAGAGAATGGAAGTAACTTGCCCTAGGCCATATAGCTACAAAGTGGCGGTTTGGGATTTGACTCAGCCTGTGTGGCCCGGGAGCCTCTGCGTTTTACCCACTGCGCCATACCCAACATGGATGGTGAGAGGAGTGACCAGTTAAGAGTGAGGCCGGGTAGGTGGTTTGGAGACCTTCCAAATTCGGCAGGTGCTGGAGACCGTCTTTGGCAGTCACCGGGATGCCCAAGTGTCCGTGGGGACCCAGCTGATACCAGATGGCGTGACTCTGTCATGTAACTAGGAAATGGTGTTTCACGGCTTGACCTTGAAACATTTCTTCGAAATGTCACTACTGCAATGGATGCATGTGGTTGACGACTACGTAACAACCAAAAGGTCTGTGGTGAAAAGTAAGTGGACAATTTCAGCTCCCCTCAGCCCCCCCAGTTCCTTCCCCAGATGCCATGACGCTGGACTCTTAGCTCTTTCTTCTGGTAGCTGCCTCCCTAGTTCTAAATTCTGTGAACAGATGGCTCATTGAATGGGGTCCATTTTTCTTCAGACCCGCCCTGTCAGCTGTTCCTTTGCTGACTCGTGACATTATCTTGGGCAGGTTCCATCTCTTTACGGTCAGTCTTAGTTCTAAGAAAAAAGTCTCATTTTGATCATTCAGACGCACTTTCGGGCATGAAAAAAATCCAGTCCAGGCCAGTTTAAAACTTGATCTCACGTCTAGTTCGCAGCTTCTCCCCGGTGGCTAGCCGGCTCAGGCTAGTATTCTGACCTTTGCCCTTTCTCCTCAGTCTACCTGCTCGGTGATCTTCTAGATCCTAGGCAGGGGAGGGGCCATTTGAGAAAAGAGATAAGTGCACAACAGGGGCTGTATTCATGGTCATTGTCCTCTGTAGGGCAGATGTTCAAATGCAGGTGCCTCAGGGGCCCGCCTGTGGGTCTTCAGGGGCTCACCGTGTCTTCTCATGCTCTAGGTACTGTCTTTGTGATCTCTCCGCACCCTGTCCCTGGCAGGTCACTCCCCAGGCTCTCTCTGCAGGGGTCCCCTCACCCTAGCATGTGGGGTGACTTCAAGACAGCAGGGTCCACTTCGTCAAAAAGACTCTCACCACCCCCAGCCCCCGCCCTGCCATCGTGGATGGCTCCCACCGACTTCCTTCCTGAGGGGGAGCTCCCCCATCTCTGGTTTCATGTAGGCCCTCCGACTTGAGGGGACACGAATTAGCTCTCCTGGAAATGACTGTCCAGAGGACAGGGCAGCTCCCGCCTTTCGGGATCAGTAAGCTCCAGGCAAGGAGTGGGAGGGCAGACTGACTCCCTTTCGCAAAAACAGGCTCCTTTGCCAGGTTTGAAGAGATGACAGCAGCCTGGGGACGGGAAGAGAGTCTTACCACCAGGAACCGGAGGTTTCCAGCCCCTCAGCTTCTGAGCTATGTGTATTTCTTACGTCTTTCTTCCACCGGTCTTCTCTCCCACTCTCTCTATTGCTATCCTTTTTCATTCGTGTTGTTTAGAGTGGGCATGTGGTCAATCTCCCATCTTTCTGAAGAAGTCCCAGTTGGGTGACTTTCTTTAGGAGAGTTCCTCAGCCTTACAGTGGAGAAGGATGTCAGGGGCACTGCCGGCTGGCCCCAGGGGAGGGCAGGAGCAGGGGCAGGCAGAAAGAATGCACCTGCCTTGGGGCGTCTGGGCGGCTCCATCGGTTAAGCTTTCGGCTTCGGCTCAGGTCACCGTCTCACAGTTTGTGAGTTCGAGCCCCGCGTCGGGCTCTGTGCTGACAGCTCAGAGCCTGGAGCCCGCTTCGGGTTCTGTGTCTCCCTCTCCCTCTCTCTGTCTCTGCTCCTCTCCCGCTTGTGCTCTCTCTCTCTCAGAAATGAATAGATATTAAACAAATTTGATAAGAATGCAGCTGCCTCCAGTGTCATGGGCACATGTATACACTGCTGGCCGTGGAATTCAGGCTAGGGCCTCGAGAGGAGGGTGACGCGAGAATCTGCAGGGAGTGATGGCACAGTTTGTAAAGAGTGCCCAATCAGGGCACTGACGTCCATACTAACTCTGCCTCTGTGACCCTGGGCGAGTCCTTACCCCTGGAGGCTGGGAATAAAAAGGGGATAATCAAACTAGGTCCAGGGCTGGGCAGGGATTAAACCGGATGATATATATATATATATATGTATATATTACATATATATATATATGTATATATTACATATATATATGTATACATATATGTATACATATATATGTATATATATATGTAACATATCATATATATATGTGTGTGTATATATATATAACATATATATGTTACATATATGTTACATATATATATATAACATATATATGTTACATATATATATTAACATATATATGTTACATATATATATAACATATATATGTTACATATATATATATATATATATATATATATATATATGTAAGGGCATCAGGCACAATCCAGGGCACCTAATAAATGTTCGTCCGTGGACATTCTGACAGCCCGGGAGGATCGGGAAGAACTGAGGGACCAGAGTTATGCAGAGGTCAAAGGCAGTGGGCAATGTGGCGAGGGAGGAGGTGGGACAGGGAGGACCTCTACTCACTCAATCAGGGGCTGGGCCCTGGGGTCCTGCCCTCCATATTCTGCAAGCTGTTAGGAGACAGAGAGGGAGCAGGGAAATGCCACCCAGGAGAGCGGGGCTCTAATATAGAGGCTGTGGGCGTGGGGGACAGTGCCCTCAGGGTGCCTGGGCAGGCGGGACTGACGCCTGAGATCAGAAGGTAGGGAGTTTGTAGAGGTAGGCGAGGGGGAAGACGCTGGAGGGCAGAGGCAGCCTGTGTCTGGGGTGACACTGGGCAGCAGGGGGGCCGTGTGTGGCCGGGGCAGGGGAAGGGCTGACTGCCAGAAAGGGGCAGGGGCGCCCGAGGTTGATGGTCTCTTTCAAGTCCTCCGACACCCACGTCGCCTCATGTGGGAGGTCTCGGGGGCATCTCGCAAGGATGGGTAAGAGCGGGTGGTACGTGCAGGATCCTGCCGGAGTCCCCACGGTGGCTGTTGATGAACGGGAAGTTGGAGGAAGCGAAGCAGATGCTGTGCTACGCGGCGGGCGTGAACAAGAAGACCATTCCCCTAAGTCTGCTGGACAAGGTAAGAGGCCTCGGGCCCGGAGTGGGGCCAGGACAGGGGCTGCAGGAAGGGCCTTTTCCTTCCTCATCCTTTCAGGTGGGACCTCCGCCCACAGGGTGTCCCCAGTCCACTGTTTGAGGAGAACGGAGGCAGCGACATCGAACCCTGCCAGTGGAAGGCCGGAGGCCGAGCTGGGACTGTGGGGGACGGGGGTGGGGGGCAGGAGGGCCTTGAGGTCCTGTGGGGGTGGGGAGCGAGCCGGGGTCTCGGCCTTGCCCCTGGTGGTCCCGCTTGTCCTGTAGCTCCAGCTGCCCAGAAAGAAGGTGACTAAGGCGTCTGTCCTGGACTTCTATAACAATAGGCACCTCCGAAGGGTGACCCTGGTGATGGGCTGTGTGTGGTGAGTAGTTGGGACCGGCTGGCAGAGACTGCAAGCAGGGCGTGTCGGGGGCTCTGGAGAGGGAAGGGGGCATAAGCGGGCTGCAGGCGGGAAGCTGGCCTATGGGTCCAGAGCTCTGTGCTCTCTCTGTTTCTCTCTCCCAGCCCGTCCCGCCCAGCTCCCAGCTGACTCTGCCTCTGTCTTTGTTGTTGTTAAGTTCACTGACCTATTTGTGAGACAGAGAGCTCTCGAGCAGGGGAGGGGCTGGAAGGGGGTGGGGGTAGAGAATCCCACGCAGGCTCCACGCTGTCAACAGAGCCCTACGCGGGGCCTGGTCTCACGAACTGTGAGATGGTGACCTGAGCCGCGATCACGCCAGACTCTTAACCGACCGAGCCCCCCGGGCGCTCCTCTGCCCCTGTCTTTATTCCTGGCCTGTCTGTATCTCCCTCTCTCTCTCTGAATGTCTCTCTCCTGGCTTCATTTCAGGTTTACTGTCAGTTACAGCTATTTTACGCTGTGCTTCAAGTTGAAGGATTTTGCCATGAACATCCACTTCGGACAAGTGATTCCTGGCATCATGGAGGTGCCCGCCCGGCTGTGCTGCATCTTTCTCCTCGAGCAGATCGGGAGGAAGTGGAGCCTGGTTGCGAGCCTCTTCCAAGGCACCCTGACGTGCCTGCTTATCCTTATCCTCCCCCCAGGTACAGCTCACCCTCCCCTCGGCAGCCCCCAGCCTTCCTGCTTCCTCAGACCCCTTCCTCCTGCCCTGCCCGGCCAACAAGACACCCCGGGGAGCCAGCCTCCTGCTCCCACAGCTCACCTACCCTCCTGAGCTGGTGCCAGTCACTGGAGCACTGCCCTCCCCGAAGGACAACTCCGAGACCGAGTGCTGGAAGCTCTCAGAAACCTGGGAGAGGAGGGAGTGCTGTCCCAGGACCCATCCTTGTGTGGGAGAGTAGGTGGACTTCTTCCGGTCAGATCTGATGGTTGCGTATGAACGGAGGCACACAAACAGGCCTTCAACTGGTACCCCCGGCCCTGCCTCTCATCTGCAGCCTCTGATTGGGAAACGCCTTTTATCTGTGACCCCACCAGGAAAAAAACGACCTGCCCACTGAAAACTGCATGTAACAGTGGGCTAAACTCTCCGGAACATTCTTGCATGGAGGCCTCTCCTTCCCAGGAAGGCGCAGTACCCTTCAGCTCAGAACCAGACAAGGAAATGGAGGCGGGGGGCAGGGGTGGCAATATTTTCAAAATTTCAAAGAGCCTCTGGAAAACAGTGTGGAGGCTCCTCAAAAAATTAAAAATAGATCTACCCTATGACCCAGCAATAGCACTGCTAGGAATTTACCCAAGGGATACGGGAGTGCTGATGCATGGGGGCACTTGTACCCCAATGTTTAGAGCAGCACTCTCAACAATAGCCAAATGATGGAAAGAGCCTAAATGTCCATCAACTGATGAATGGGTAAAGAAGTCGTGGTTTATATATACAATGGAATACTACTTGGCAATGAGAAAGAGTGAAATCCAGCCATTTGTAGCAACGTGGATGGAACTGGAGAGTGTTATGCTAAGTGAAACAAGTCAGGCAGAGAAAGACAGATACCATATGTTTTCGCACATATGTGGAAACTGGGAAACTTAGAAGATCGTGGGGGAGGGGAAGGGGGAAAAAGTTACAGAGAGGGAAGGAGGGAAACCACAAGAGACTCTTAAATACTGGGAACAAACTGAGGGTGGATAGGGGGGTGTGGGGGGAGGGGAAAGTGGGTGATGGGCATTGAGGAGGGCACCTGTTGGGATGAGCATTGGGTGTTGTATGGAAGCCAGTTTGACAATAAATTATTAAAAAAAAAAATTCAGAGAGCCCTTAGACGATGAATATGCCCCAGGTCACAGGGCTGGAGAGTGGCAGGGCTGGGGATGTGGGTGTTAAGATGTCAGGGTTCACTCCATCAGAATTGCTAACCGCAAGAGCCCCCTCAGCTGCAGGGGTCAGGGTGGGGGAGCTTGTCCAAGATCTGCCTCCAGGGGGAGCCCTCCTGCTCTCCGGGGGTCAGCGTCGCGCACATGTCGCCTGAGACCCTCCCTCTTTCGGATGCCGGCAGCGTTGACTGGCTAAAACAAAATGGGGAAACCAAGGCATTCTTAAATTCCTATGGCTTGGTGGTTTTTGTAAAAAGTGGGCCTACACTGAGTCAAACAGAAACGTTTAAGACTCTCACATGTGTGAGGGAAACTAGGAATCCCCAATAGATGCACCATATCTCTGGTTTCATACCAAAGCCAAGCAAAGCTGGGGCCAGAGTGGGGAGCGGGGCGCGGGCAGGGCCCAGCAGAAGCTAGTAGAGGGAGAGCTGGAAGCTTCCAGCTCCCTCCTGCCCCCGGACCTCCCCAAGGCCGAGGAATGGCCTTTGTGGGATCTTCTCTTCCTTCCTCAACGCGCACATCTGGCTGCCCCGAGTCGGGAATCCTGGAATGTGTTAAGAGTTGGGGACTCCAGGGCCCGAACCCTTCCCGGCCCCTGTGCACCCCTCCCTGCTTGGTCTACCTTGCAGAGGATGGCTGGGGAGGTGGGAGGGCCCTGAGCAGGTTGAGTAGTAGGGGAAGCGGCCTCAGGTGAGGCTGTGGGAGAAAGGAGTGAGCCGGGAGGCAGAGGTGCGGGGACTGAGAGGCAGAGGGGGGGAGCAGTCTCACCGCAGATATACTGGCCTGGCCCGGCCTGAGTCTGCTGACCAGCTGACCACCGGGTGGTGGGGGAGGACTGTTCAGATGCCTTGAAGAGGGATGGAGGGAGAGCAGATGGGCGGCCCCCAACCCTCGTCCCCAGGGGAAGACGGCCCCAGACTCAGGTGGCCCCGTTGTCTGGCCATAGAGCTGAAATCCATAATGGTCTTGATGGTCGCGCTTGGAGAGTTCAGCCTGGCGGCCTCGGTCACCGTGTTCCTCATCTACACTGCTGAGCTCCTGCCCACGGTCCTCAGGTAGGTGGCCTGGCGGGCAGGGCCCCTGGAGGGCATGGCGAGGGCACGCGGGATGGAGACTGAGACCTCCGTGAGAACGGCCGTGCACCCGGTGACAGGCACGTGATGATGAGTGGTTTCCCTGGGTCACCCCGTTGACCCTCCAGAAAATCCCGCAGACTCCATCGTTAGCCCGATCTCAGACCACAGCATCAGGTGGAGGCCAGACAGCGAATGGCAGCAGCAGGCAGTCTGACTGCAGTCTCCGCCTTGCACAGCGGGCCGAGATGTCTCTTGCACAGCGCCTTGCACAGCGGGCCGAGGGTCTCTGGGGAGTCGGGATGGGCTGGAGACTGGAGAGTGTGAGGTTTTGGGGAGCTGCTGTTTCCACCCCACCTCCAGCCAGCCTCTGGGCCCAGGAGGCCTCCCAGACGAGCTCTCACCTCCCCTTCCAGGGCGACAGGTCTGGGGCTGGTGTCCCTGGCCTGGGCAGCTGGAGCCATCTCGTCCCTGATGATCATCAGCCAGAGACTCACCCTCCTCCCCATCCTCCTCTGCTGCGTCTCAGCCATCCTGGCCTTGTTCTTCTGCTCCCTGTTGCCAGAAACGCAAGACCAGCCTCTCCCTGATATCCTGGAACACTACCCCCTACAGACAAGGTAGGTGTGTGTGGCCCCTGGGCTCCGGCCCTTGGCACTGAGAATAGTCAGGCACCGTCTATCCCTGCCTGTTTGCCAGATGGCCCTGCGACACAAGGGCCACTCTGTGTCTACAGAAGTCTGCCCAGCTCTCCCGGATGCTGCCGTGACCCCCTCCGTGCAGCCTGGCCTCTGCCAGCTCCCACCCTCTTGGCTCTCCTGACCAACCCCGGGCCAGGTTTTCCCCTCTCCCTTCCCCTCTGGCTGCCTGTCCGGACTGGGTGCTGTCCATGGAGATACCCTGGGCTCCCTCCCTCCCATGGCAGAGGGACTGGCTGGCCACCAGCTCTCTGAGTACCTCTGATTTCCGGTCTGAACTCTCAGGTTCTCAAAGAGGACCCAGTCTTGATTCGTGACTCTGACTTCATCCTGATTGCTCCAGGGGCACTTCTGGCCTCTGGTCTCTTCTGGTCTCATGACTAGCAGGACCGTGTCTCCTGGGGTTTGGGCCGATATGGCCCATCGCTCTCCCCCTGGACCTGAGGGGACCTGAGCACCAGTGAGGGACAGAGGCTGGCTGATGTCCTCCAGTGCCCTGTGCTCATATCACAGGGTGGCTGTCTCTGGCCATCCTCTGCCCTCTTCCCCGTCTCCCTCCCTCCTCAAACTCTTATTGGCACCATCTGTGCTAGGCGTCGTCAGAGGTAAGAGGTCCCCAGCCTCAAGCAATATTTTATGGGGAGAAAGTCTTCACTTAATGGGCTCTGAGGGAGGGATGCACAGGACCTATAGACGGCCCAGGAGGGAGGACCTTCAGCTTGGGGAGTTGAGGCAGGCGTCACAGAAGAAGTGACATTTGAGTAGGGCTTTGAAGGATGAATAGGAGTTTGTCCCCTTGTAGAGAGGGGGAAATACAAAGCAGCAAGAGGAGCTAAGAAACAGCCCCTGGAGCCAGAGGGCCTGGACTTCTGTCTCTGCTGCCACATCCTAGCATGTGCCCAGGGGAGTTACCTAATACCTCTGAGACTCAGCTTTTTCATTTGCAAAGTGGAATGATACCAGAGTAATAAAAATAGCTAACCTTTATTGAACGTTTACCATGTGTCAAGTCCTGTTCCACACGTGCCTTTTCATACTTTGTCCTAACCACAGCCGCATGCAAGATAGGTCCTCTCACTGTGCCCCATTTTACAGAGGAGGAAACTGAGGCACAGAGAGGTAAAGAAAGACATGAGGCCTAGCCTTTCTCTCTCATAGGGCTCTTGGTAAGACTAAGTCCAATTAAGCACTTGGTGCAGAGTCTGGCCCATGGCAGCTGCTCAGTAAATGCTAGAGATGAGCCCCAGAGATGCAGGAGTGTGAAGGGTCTGGGCAGGGTTGGGAGATGGAACAGGCCTGGTCCTGGAGATGAGGGTCCCTGTGGGCGCATGACAAAAGTTGGCCGGGGACTTGCAGGTGTGGGAAAGCCCCACCTCTCGGGATCACAGCGCCAGGCGTGGCTACTGCTGCCTCTAGTTACCACTGCTTTTCTCAGCCCCTAAAGATGCAACTCGTGACTTGTTCTTCAATGGCTTCTTCAGGAACATGGCTGAGGAACTGCTCGCCAAGGAAGTGGCACCCGAAGGTGGGACTGGGGACGTGGTGAGGAACACGGTTCTCGATTCCACGATGCTGACACTGGACTCCGACGTTCTCTCCCACACACCTGTGCCGGGCAGAGCAGGGGACCCAGACCCACAGAATGACTGAGGTCCAGGCCCCCAGACGATCTCGACCGGAGCCGAGTGGCTGGGTGTGGGGCCGTGGACTCCAGGCCACGAACTCCAGGGGCCCAGTCCAGCTCGGGGGCCAGGGCAGTCCTGCTCCAAGGCCAGCCCTCGAGCCCCGAAAATGGTCCCTCCTGGGTGAGCTAGGGTGTGATTCATGGCAATAAATGTGCCGTGGTTGGACTTGAGATGGCTTGGTCACAATTGGCTGTGTCTGGAGAGCCCAGAGCCCCAGGCCCAGAGGAAGCTGGGTCAGACAGGCTTCTCAGTGTCCTTCATGTCCTTAGCTAGCCCTTGGGGACAGTGAGGAGCTCTCCGGAGTGGGGGCTCGAGGGGCTGTGTCTAAGAGGGCTGGGAGTGGGTAAGGCCAGGACTGTGCGCCCATGCCACCCGCGTCCTCTAGCCCAGGCGTCTGCTAGTGGGGGCAGGCTGAGATAGATTTCAGCTCTGCCTGAAAGGAGGTATGCACGTGTCAGGGAATAATGACTCCTTTTCCCATTTGCATGGCGCTTTCTCGCTCAGTTTTCCCTCTGACACTCACAGATAAGCACGGTCTCGGGGACTACCCAAACCACATCCTTGGGTATTCCTTCCCTGATGACTCCAGCCTGGCTGACCTCTGACCTCCACCTCCCTGAGGATAAGCCCCCACATCCAGCTTACAGTCCCAACTACCCTGAGGGTGAGTCTGCCCTTCCCAGCCAGTGTGAGAGCTTCTCTAGACTGGAGAAGGCCCAGAGCTCCTCATCCGTTAGCCAGAGTCAGAAACCTTTGGGTCGGGCCATGGGCCGCACATGCTTTCTCCCTGGGAGGGCAGGGCCTGGCTCTTCTCTTTCTCTGCCCCCTTAATTGGAAGATCATCAGCTAGGGACGCCTGGGTGACTCAGTCTACTAGACGTCGGACTCCATTTCGGCTCAGGTCACGATCTCACTGTTCATAGGTTCAAATCCCGCATCTGTGCTGACAGCACAGAGCCTGCTTGCGGTTCTAGGTCTCCCTCTCTCTGCATCTCTCCTGCATGCACACGCACTCTTTTTCTCTCAAAATAAACAAATGTTAAAAAAAAGTTTTAAAAAAAGAAAAAAAGGAAGATCACCAGCTTGCGGGGAGGAGCTAATTCCCTGGAGCTTCGGAGAGAAGGACAGAAAAGAATGTCCAACCTCGCGGAGCAAAGGCAGGGAGGCCAGGTCTCCCAGAGAGGGTTGGAGCGCAGTGCACAGAGCCTGGTCCAAACACCCTGCTCCAGGTGTGTGTTCCCAAGCTTGGGCACAGCAAGAAGCTGGTGCCCACACCTCCTTTCAGTCTCATTTTCTGGTCCCCCTGTTCTTTGCCAAATTTCCCAAGATTGCCCCCCAAGTAGCGTTTGCAGGTCCCAGAAAGAGGGGTCTCATAAGTCATCTGCTTACAGGATGACAGGATGTTTTATTTTTTATATTTTTTACTATTTATTTTATTTATGTATATATTTCCAATGTTTCTTTATTTTTGAGAGACAGACAGAGCACGAGGGGGGAGGGGCAGAGGGAGACACAGAATCCGAAGCAGGCTCCAGGGTCTGAGCTGGCAGCCCAGAGCCCAATGTAGGGCTCGAACTCATGAACCGTGAGATCATGACCTGAGCCGAAGTCAGACGCTTAACCAACTGAGCCACCCAGGCGCCCCTATTTTTATTTTTTTTTTAATGTTTATTTATTTTGAGAGAGAGAGAGACGATGTGTGTGATATGGGGAGGGGTAGAGGGAGGAAGAGACAGAATCCCGAGCAGGCTCCCCGCCTCGGAGCCCGACAGGGGGCGCAAACTCACGAACTGTAAGCCTATGACCTGAGCGGAGACCAAGAGAGCCACCCAGGTGCCCCGACAGGAATTTTAAAGGCCTCCCCTGCTCTTTCTGGGGGAGGCCTGTCTGTGGGTTGTGATGACCAACACGTTAGCCACATTTAAACACCTCACCTCAGATTACTTTGCTGGAAGGATTCAGCCAGTGCCTCAGAAAACCGGAAGAGGAAATGGGTCAGGACAGAAAACGGACAGGCAGCGCTGGCACGATGGAGCTGGTAACCTCAGACGTGGCTGTGGGCAAGACTTAGTGTACCCTTACATGACTTAGATTTTCTTTGGGTGGACAAGACTTTGTCAGTCAGTTCTAGATAAACCTATCTGGTTTGCTTATCTAATCAATGGCTAATATTACTCAGAGTTTGACATTATATATCTTAACAGACTACATCCACGCTGTCTCACACAATAGGCACTAGCCAGATGTGGCGATAGTCGGAATTAAGATGTGCTGTGTATGGGAATGCAAGCTGGTGCAGCCACTCTGGAAAACAGGATGGAGGTCCCTCAAAAAGCTAAAAATAGAACTCCCTATGACCCAGCAATGGCACTACTAGGCATTTGTCCACGGGATCCAGGTGTGCTGTTTCGAAGGGACACATGCACCCCCGTGTTTCTAGCAGCACTATCCACAATAGCCAAAGTATGGAAAGGGCCCAAATGTCCATCGATGGATGAACAGAGAAGGAAGATGTGGTGTATGTATACAGTGGAGTATTCCTCGGCAATTGAAAAGAATGAAATCTTGCCATTTGCAGCTACGTGGATGGAACTGGAGGGTATTATGCTAAGTGAAATGAGTCGGTCAGAGAAAGACAAAAATCCTATGACTTCACTCACATGAGGACTTTCAGAGACAAAACAGATGACCATAAGGGAAGGGAAACAAAAATAATATAAAAACAGGGAGGGGGACAAAACAGAAGAGACTCATGGAGCACAAACTGAGGGTTACGGGAGGGGTTGTGGGAAGAGGGATGGACTACATGGGTCAGGGACATTAAAGAATCTACTCCTGAAATCACTGTTTCGCTACATGATAACTAACTGGGATGCAAATTTAAAAAAATAAAATAATAAAATTTACAAAAATAAAAATAAATAATAACAGCAAAAAGATGTGCTGTGTAAAAAACCACCAATTTCAAACATTTATACAAACGAAAACATAAAATATCTCATCAGTATTTTTTATATTCGTTGTGTGTAAAGGTGATAAGATATTGGATATTGAGTTAATAAGATATTGAAGTTATTGCACCTTTTTAAAAAACTGTTTTTAACATAACAGAAAATTTATATTTATTTAATATAGCACAAAATTTAAAACTACACACATGACTTGCATTTGTGGCTCACGTTACATCTCTACTAGACAGCACTAGACTGGAACCTTCTTCTTTTTGGTCTCCCACATCATTCTTATCACACAGGTTGCTTAATGAAATAATGAAAATTAAATGCCAAAATTGCATGAAGCTGCACATCGTATGACCCTACAAGTCTGGTGTCTTTATGATATAATCAACAGCAGACACATCAGCCAGGGGCTCCCTGTAGGAATGACCTGTAAGCTTGGGATGCCTGTAAATCGTGGGGTTCTTGCTGCCCGGGTCATGGTCACTAGCTTATGTGGAACTCTGTCACCAGTGTCTTTCAGCCGCTTGGGCCTTTCTTTCTTTCTTTCTTTCTTTCTTTCTTTCTTTCTTTCTTCCTTTCTTTTTGAGAGAGAGAGAGAGAGAGAGAAAGTCTTTTTTATTTACCTTAAAAAAATTTTTTTTAATGTTTATTTAGTTTTGAGAGAGAGAGAGAAAGAGTACGAGCAGGGGAGAAGCAGAGAGAGTGGGGGACACAGAATCTGAAACAGGCTCCAGGCTCTGTGCTGTCAGCACAGGGCCCGGTGTGGGGCACAAACTCACGAACTGCGAGATCATGACCTGAGCTGAAGTCCGTTGCTTAACCAGCTGAGCCACCCAGGTGTCCCTCTTTTTTCTTTTTTTACAAAAATGTTTATTTATTCTCGAGAGAAAGAGAGAGTATGCATGACAGTGGGGGAGGGTCAGAGAGAGAAGGAGACAGAGGATCCAAAGCAGGCTCTGCGCTAACGGCCGAGAGCTCAATGCAGGGCTCGAACTCACAAACCATGAGATCATGACCTGAGTCGAAGTTGGAAACCTAACTGACTGAGCCACCCAGGTGCCCCTCTTTTTTCTTCAAGCAGAGCCCAGTGCGGGGCTTGAACTCACAACCCTAAAATCTAGACCTGAGCTAAGATCAAAGTCAGATGCTTAACCGACTGAGCCACCTAGGCTCCCCCAGGTGCTCGGGCATTTCTATCACTGCCCAGGCATTGACCTACACGTGGGACCCAGCTGCTTACACTGCTCGCCTCCAACCCCAACCCCACAGGGCGGCTGCACAAGCTGATGGCGAGATGGAAGCAGCTCAGAAGGGGGCTCGGGTGCTGGCCTCGGGGGAACACCTGGCCCCACGGATACCAGCCCCAAGCCCAGGAATGAACACAAAAAGATGTGGACCTTGTGAGGTCCCGGCAGAAGCAGACAGAAAACCATTTCACACAGATGTTGCCACCGACAGCCCAAGACTCCTAGGGCTTTCCAGGGAAGATGAATCTCACCCAAGATAAATTTTTAAGTAGTAATTCTTGAGTACAGGAGGAAAGATGCCGGCGTGAGGCAGGAACAATAGAGCGAAGGATTCACCATCAATGTGCCATCCAGCGGTGGTAGGGCTCTCGGAAAAGGGTTACCCATTTGTTTAAACGGTCAAAGAGAGGAAGCGACATAACTCCGAAGACGCCATAAATCCTAGAAATGAACAATATAGCGACTGAAGTTTAAAAACACAATGGAGAAGGGAAGCTAGAATAGATTGTCCGATGTTCTTTGTGAGTTGTTTTCCTTATCATTAAATAGCATCCCTCATAACTACTGATACTGTTTGCCATCAGTTCTATTTTGCCTTAAATTATGTTTACTCCGGGGCGCCTGGGTGGCGCAGTCGGTTAAGCGTCCGACTTCAGCCAGGTCACGATCTCGCGGCCCGTGAGTTCGAGCCCCGCGTCAGGCTCTGGGCTGATGGCTCGGAGCCTGGAGCCTGTTTCCGATTCTGTGTCTCCCTCTCTCTCTGCCCCTCCCCCGTTCATGCTCTGTCTCTCTCTGTCCCAAAAAGTAAATAAAAAAACGTTGAAAAAAAAAAATTAAAAAAAAAAAATTATGTTTACTCCAATTTTAGAAACTATTTTATTTTTACTTTAGAGAGAGAGCGTGCAAGCAGGGGAGAAGGGCAGAGGGAAAGAGAGAATCTTAGGCTCGGCGCTCAGTGTGGAGACCAACTCGGGTCTCAGTTCCATGACCCATAGGCACAACCCAGCCACTCAGGTTCATGAGGTAGACCTCCCGGACCCGTGCCTGGTTCACAAAGCAGGTCCCGAAGTCCACCCAGCTGGTGGAGAGCTGCAGCTCGGGCACGGCCACCGTGGCCTTCAGGGGCACCACCTAGGGGGACAGAGCAGAGCCTGTAACGTGGGGGCCCTCGTCCACTCCTGCCGGGCTCGGAGCCAGGGGTACGAGTGCGGAAGCTTCTGAGGAGCCCCCAGGCAGCAGCGCAGCTGTGCAGGGGGCTGGCTTGGCATGGAAAACCCAGGCCGGTGGGCGTGTCTGCAGGTCAAGGGCCCGGAAGGCGCCCTCTGCTCTCCCCACCACCCCACTCCCCCTGCCCCCATCAAGCCCTGGGTTTCCTGCTCCCCGCCTTCCTCCATCCCCTGGGGGCCCCCGAGGCCCAGCCCTTTGCCCCTCCTGGGCTCTGGGCCATCTCCCCTCTTCCCGGCAGTCCCCCCACGTCACCCTCAGGCGAGGCGCTGCTGCGCTCACCTCCCCTGCCCCTGGGCTCCCGCTGGAGGGCCCGCCTGGCTAGACTGATTCTTCCTCCTGGCCTTTCTCGAACCCGCCCCTCAGGCTATCCCTCCTCGGTCCTCACCTGCGTCTTGCAGCCCGGAGCCCCGCGTCCCACCCCACGGCACGGCCCCTGGTTCTGAGCCGAGATGGGGAAGGAAGGAAGACCTGTATTTCTCGGGGTGTGTCCTCGGGGAAAGGCGTCCTCCAGGGCACCCCGGGCCCTCAGGGCAAGGGCCGGGGCCGCTCCCGTTTCTGAGGGCCGCGTGGGGGGTCCCACCTCCTCCGACCCACCGGGACAGTCTGGCCCGCTGCCCCCCTCGGCACGCGCGGGGGGCAGGCCCGGGACTCGCCTGAGCGGGCTGGTCGGCGTACTCCAGGAGCAGGTTCTGGGCGAACACCATCTCCTTCTCTCCGTTGGCATGCCGCCGAACGTCCACCCCGGGCAGCATCTGGTCCGCCGGGAGCTTCTGATAGGAGAGCAGCTCCAGGGACAGCGAGAAGGACACGTTCACCTGAGCAGACGTGAGCAAGGCCGTCGCCTCGCGCTGCCGAAGGCGGGCGGCAGCTTCCCCACCTGGCGATCGGTCCTCCTTCCTCCCACGGCCCCCGCGGCCCGGTAGGCCCCAGCTCAGCCCCGGACCACATGCGGCCCGCAGGCCGGCCCGGACGGGGCCGGCAGGGTGCCTCCCTCCACCCGGCGCCCCTGTCTGGGGTGTTTGGCCCACGGACGCTGCACCCTGCCCTGCGCCCGGCACCCGTTAGTACGAGGAGCTGAGGCCCCCGAAGGGATACGGCCAGCAAACCTCCCTTTACCCCTTGGCGTGAGCAGGGCTGTGGGCGGGCCTGTTGGCCCAGCACTGCCTGTGTCCTTATCCTGAGGACCCAGAGGAGCCTCTGACGGCTTGTAAGCAGGGGATGTCGGAATCAGCTTTGCCTTCTTCAGGGGTCACTCTGGCTGCTGTGGGGAGGTGGGCTGAGTGTGGGCTGACATGAGTCAGGAGGCCGACGTATCACTGAGCTCAACGGGATGGGGCTTGGATGCCTGGCTTCCACACAGGTCAGTGGGCCTAGCTCCACAAATTTACCTAATGCACCTGTTAAAATACAGAATCCTTGGCCACAGGGTCTAGAGCAAATAAAAAATGCAACCACTGTAAGGCCCTTTATTAAGACTTTGAAAGATTGAAGGCTGTGCCTCCTAGACCCTTTCAACTAGGCCGGTTTGGTAGAAGCTTCTGGGCAGCGTTATGCAGCTGTGCCACTCAATACAGCAGCCATTAGCCGCTCGTGGCTGAGAGCCTTAACACTTTTGAAGAAACAGAAAAGGCTGAAAATTAATGAGCTAGGTCTTTCAACATAAGAAGTTAGAAATAGGCCAGTTAAATATGCCCATCGAATATATAAAGAAGGAAATGATAAAGATAAGGGCAGAGGTCAACGAAGTAGAAAACAAAGATGTAATACAGAAAACAAAGAAGGCTGAAAGTTTGTTATTTGAGAAGATTAATGACAGACACATTGGACACAATGTCCATTGGACACAATGGACAAACCTCTGTCAATAAGAATTCTTAAAAAGAGAAAAGGTATAAACAAAAATATTAAGAATTAAAGGGAAAGAGCCCCCTGAAAAAGGCAAACAAGGACCAATGTTGGGATATATTGGATGGTTTGGCAATCCCCTCCTGGGTGGATGCTCGAAAGAAATGAAAGCATCTATCCACAAAAAACTTGTACGGGAATGTCCACAGCAGTATTATTAATAAGAGCCTGAAAGTGGAAACAACTCAAATGTCCATCAGCAGATGAGTGGATAAATAAAATGTGGTATGTACATGTGAGAGAATATTTTTGGCTAAAAAAAAAGAAAGAAAGAAAGAAAGAAAGAAAGAAAGAAAGAAAGAAAAATTTATCCCTGCTACAACATGGATGCATTTTGAAAACAATGTCCTAAGTGAAATAAATCCGTCATAAAAGGCCATATGTTGTATGATTCTATTTTAATTTTTTTTAATGTTTATTTTTTATTTTTAAATTTTTTTTTAACATTTATTTATTTTTGAGACAGAGAGAGACAGAACATGAACGGGGGGGTCAGAGAGAGAGGGAGACACAGAATCCGAAACAGGTTCCAGGCTCTGAGCTGTCAGCCCAGAGCCTGATGCAGGGCTGGAACTCACAGACCGCAAGATCATGACCTGAGCCAAAGTCGGACGCTTAAATGACTGAGCCACCCAGGTGCCCCTTAATGTTTATTTTTGAAAGAGACAGAGACAGAGCATGAGCGGGAAAGGCACAGAGACAGAGGGAGACACAGAATCCGAAACAGGCTCCAGGCTCCGAGCTGTCAGCACAGAGCCCGATGTGGGGCTCGAACCCATGAACTGTGACATTGTGACCTGAGCTGAAGTTGGACGCTTAACCTACTGAGCCACCCAGGTGCCCCTCAAAAACACAATTTTTAAAAATAGACTTTAGTCATCATTAGAGACACTACTGTTCAGGCTAAGTAATCAATATAACTTATGATAAAGCTCTTTATTTCCTGCCATAAAATATGTCAGTGGAATAATGTTGTGGGAAGTAAGCAGTTTACTGTAGAACCACATCCAGTTATATAAAATTTAGACATTTATTTATACAGAGATGATTAATACGGAGATAATACGCTCAAAATGTTGAGTGATTTCCACTGGATAGAAGGTTTTATGAAAATATTTTTAAAAATTTTTTAATTTGAAAAAAAATTTTTTGGCACTTTTTTTGGTATATATATTTTTTTAATAGGCTCCACACCCAACGTGGGGCTTGAATTCATGATCCAGATATCAAGAATTGCATGCTCTATTGACTGAGCCAGGCAGGTGCCTCTGTATTTTTCTGTAATGTTAGAAAAAATTTAAATATGTATGCATGATGCTTATAAGATATTAAAGCTATTCCCAAAGAGGAGAAACATTAAAAAAATTTTTTTAAAGAAAGAGGACAAAAGGGTAAGTTCCACTATTCAAGGAATTTTATAATCCAAACTTACACAAAATTTTCCAGAAGATAGTGAAAAAGAAAATAGTTCTGAGCAAATTTATGAGCGTTGCAAAGTCTTGATTACAACATAGACACAGTTTAGGACTCAATCTCATTCACGAACATAGATGTAAAAACTTTATGCAATTACAAAGCAAGTCCAGCAAAACGCAATAAAATGACGATACACTTTGACCAGGTTGAATGTATTCCCGAAATTCGAGATTGGCTTACCCTTATAAAATAGATTAATATATTTGACCACATTCACAGAATTTGAAACCATCATTTACAAATTTAACATACATTAAATAAAAAAAAAAAAACCTGTTAGCATAAACTCAAGAAGGTGAGAGAATTTCCGTAATAAAGGGCATCCGCGAGGGTTAATTTTGTGTGTCAACGTGACTGTGCCAAGGGACACCCAGAGAGCTGGTGTAAACATTATTTCTGGGTGTGTCTGTGAAGGTGTTTCCGGACGAGATCAGCCCGTGAACTAGTAAAGCAGAGGGAAGGGGGGCACCATCCAATCCCATGAGAGCTGGAATGGAACGAAAAGGCAGAGGGAGGGCAAATTCACTCTCTCCACTTGACCTGAGACATCCATCCACCTTCTCCGGCCCTGTGACATTGGCGGTCTGGGTTCTCTGGCCTTCAGACCCACATCAGGATTCACATTATAGCTCCTCAACCCTCCAGCCTTCACACTTGACTGGGTTACACCATCGGCTTTCCTGGGTCTCCAGGTTGTAGGTGGCCGATGGTGGGGCTTCCTGGGTTCTACAACTACAGAAGCCAAATACTATAGGAAACCTCCTCTTGTCTATATCTCTATACACCCTATTGGTTCTCTTTCTCTGGAGGACCCTAAATAATACAGTCTCTGTATAAAATTAGGCAGCAGAGATTCTCCTTGCTGTTAAAATGTTGTATTTTCTCGGAGATCAGGTGCAGGCATATCTGTACTCTCGCTACTTCTATTCTGCAATACTAGCCGTCCAAGGCAGTGCAGGGAGACAAGTAAGGGAACAAGGATGTTAAAATACTATCATTACACTTGCAGATAGGAGAAGAGTCCACGCAGGAAAAGTTTAAAACTCTAGGAATAAATGAAATGAAAGATACAACTAGCTGGTCTCCACGCAGGTTTTCAGTCCACGTCCATGTGCTGCCTGTGAAGTTCTCGGGAGCATGTTAGCCAAGGAGCCAGCCTCCTTTCCAAGTCCAGGCGCAGAGGACTTGGCCCAGACGGAGGAGCTGGCCGGTCACCAGAGGACCACACCACACAGTGCCCTTATTAGGGAACTTCTGGAACAGCATGGAGTATGAAGAGAGTATGAAGCTTCACACTTCAAATTTCACAAAGATGATGACCTTCGGGAAGGGTTACAAAAATTCACTAAGAAATGTTAAAAAGCTCAAAATCACATAAAGTTTTTGAAAAGACAGGAAAGATCTTTGATGGAGCATCTCCAAAGCACAGAACACCCTTAGTCCTGACACTGAGAGAGGGGGTGAATGGAGCTCACTTTAGCATCTTCTTTGCCTTCGTGTTTCCACTTCAGTCTCCAAGACCCGTGGTCTCGTCTCCCCAAAATACCACTGGGTACTGTTCTCCCATTCTTGTTGCCGCCTCCTTGTGATCAAGCCTCTAGGTGTAAAATTATCAACTTACAGGAAAGACAGCGAACAGGGGAACATGTTAAATGACACCCCAAGGGCACATTCAGCAAAATCCACATTGTAAGAAACCCTGTGGAATGAACAACGTGTCTCCTGCAATAAGCCATTTACAAGAAAAAAAAGTTGGAAGGAGAATCTACAGATGGAAGGAGACTTAAAAGGCAAAGCGGGTGATCACAAAGTGTGAGTATTTTGGGGTCCGGATGCAAACGAATATGGCCTTCACAAGACAGTTGGAGATTTCAATACTGATAATACGAAGAAATTATTTTAAATTTTCTTTTAGGTTTGAAAATGGGATTGTGGGGTTTTTTTAAAGTTTTTAAATTTATTTGGGGGGGAGGGGCAAAGAGAGAATCCCAAGCAGGCTCCGCCCCTAAAAAAAACTTTAAAAAAAACAACCAGAGGGGCACCTGGGTGGCTCGGTCGGTTAAGCATCTGACTCTTGATTGCAGCTCAGATCATGATCTCCCAGTTGTGTGGGTTCGAGCCCCGTGTCGGGTTCTGTGCTGACCTTGTAGAGCCTGCTTGGGATTCTCTCTCTCTGCCTCTCTTCCTGCTGGTGCTTTCTCTGTCTCTCTCAAAATAAATAAGTAAACTTAAAAAAAATTTTTTTTTTAATTTTTTTTTCAACGTTTTTTATTTATTTTTGGGACAGAGAGAGACAGAGCATGAACGGGGGAGGGGCAGAGAGAGAGGGAGACACAGAATCGGAAACAGGCTCCAGGCTCTGAGCCATCAGCCCAGAGCCTGACGCGGGGCTCGAACTCACGGACCACGAGATCGTGACCTGGCTGAAGTCGGACGCTTAACCGACTGCGCCACCCAGGTGCCCCAAAAATTAAAAAAATTAAAAAAAATTTTTAATTCTTTGTTTACTTTTGAGAGAGAGAGAGAGAGAGAGAGAGTGAGCAGGGGAGGAACAGAGAGAGAGGGAGACCAGAATCCGAAGCAGGACCCAGGCTCTGAGCTGTAAACACAGAGCCCGACGTGGGGCTTGAACTCATGACCTGTGAGATCATGACCTGAGCTGAAGTTGGACACTTAACCGACTGAGCCACCCAGGCACCAACCTCACCCCCCCAATTGTTAAATAACTACATACTGATGGAATGCTATCACATCTGGGATTGCTTCAAAATAATAATAAAGTGGGGGAAATGATGGGTGGGGGGTGTGGTTGGGCAGGACGGGCCATAGGTGAATGATTTGGGGGCTGCGTGATGGATCCATGGGGGTTCATTTTACCATTCTATCTAGTTTCATGGATTTTCAAAGGTCACCATGGAAAAGGTTTTAAAATTGTAGTGAATAAACTAAGCATTCCTTGGGAAAACACGAATATTTTTTGCCAAACAAACCCTCTTTTTAAGTGTGTGAGACACTTAAAATGTAAAGTGCTGGGGCACCTGGGTGGCTCTGTCACTTAAGCATCAGACTCTTGATTTCCGCTCAGGTCATGATCTCCTGGTTGTGAGATCAAGCCCTGCATCAGGCTCTGTGCTGACACCGCGGAGGCTGCTTGGGATTCTGTCTCTCCCTCTCCCTGCCCCTCCCCCACCCTCAGTCTCTCTCAAAATAAAAAAATAGACCTAAAACAAATGTAAAGTGTTTTCCAGTCTACAGTTTGTGGGAAAGGTTATGCCAGCAAATTGACATTTGATTCACGCTCTATTATAAGAATTAGCACATTAGGGGTGCCTGGGTGGCTCAGTCAGTTCAGCGTCTGACTTCAGCTCAGGTCACGGTCTTGCGGTTCGCAGGTTCAAACCCCGCATGGGGCTCTGCGCTGACAGCTCGGAACCTGGAGCCTGCTTTGGATTCTGCGTCTCCTTCTCTCTCTCTGCCCCTCCACCACTCACGCTTTGTCTCTCTCTCTCTCTCTAAAATAAGTAAAACATTAAAAAAATTAATGAATGAATGAATGAATGAAAAGAATGAGCCCATACATATGGTTATCTATTGTCAGCATAGTAAAATCAATATATTTTTACAATTTCAGCTTCGTGTTTCAAAAGTGAACCCCCAGTTCAAAAAGAAGTGCACCCCGACCACACTGTTCCCCCGCTCCGGTCTTTCAGTGGTCTCCTGCTGTCCTATGCCACCGGCTCTCCTCCAAGGAAGGGACAGTGGCCCTGCTGTCACCTTCCTCACCCATTTAGATGAGAAGGTGAAGGACAAATCTTCACAGGGCACTGGATCCAGGGTCCCTTGTGGGGCATCCTCAGGGAGTGTCCCTGCCCCGGGCTTTGGCAGGGCCTGGAGATCTGGGTCCTGGATGCCTGACCGACCTGGTGACGAGGCCTGAGTGTTGACAACAGCACGTGGCTCCACATTGTGGGTTTAGCTCTTTACGAAGATTTGCTTTTGTTTTCGTTTTACGTTTCTGAAGAGGTTCATCTTTTTCTCTGGAGTCAAAGACTAGCTCTTGAATTATTTACCAGTTTTGTGTTTGTACCATTTTCTTATTGTTTTCACCTTTTTTGTCTCCTGTCTGCTTTCCTACCGGCTCACGTTTTCTTTTCTTTTTTTTTTTCTTTTCTTCTCTTTTCTTTTCTTTTCTTCTTTTCTTTTCTAACCTCCTGAATTATGGGCTCTTTTAGTTTCCTAGAGCTGCTAAAAAAAAAAAAAAAGAAAAAAGAAAAAGTACCACAAAATGGGTGGCTGAAATGCAAACTTATCTTTTTCTTTTAATTTTTGTTAATGTTTATTTATTTTTGAGAGAGAGGCAGAGTGCAAGCGGGGGAGGGGCAGAGAGATAGGAAGACACAGAATCCAAAGCAGGCTCCAGGCTCTGAGCTGTCAGCACAGATTCCAACGCGGGGCTCGAACCCAGGAACCGTGACATCATGACCTAAGGCGAAGTCAGACGCTCCACCGACTGAGGCGTCCAGGTGCCCCAGAAACTTATCTTTCATAGTTTCGCAGGCTAGAAGTCTGAGACTGAAATTTGGGCAGGGCCCCACTCCCTCCAGAGGATCTAGGGAGGAATTCTTCCTTGCCTCTTCTAGATTCTGGCAATCCTCGGGGCTTCTTGGCTTGTAGACACCTTGCGTCAATCTCTGCCTCTGTCTTCACATGCCCCCCCCTTCCCCCTCCCCACCCGTGTATGTCTGTGTCTAAATTTCCCTCCTCATAAAAACACCAGTCATTGGATTTGGGCCCACCCTAATCTAGGTGATTTCATCTTAACTTGATTACATCTGCAAAGACCCTAATTCCTAATTAGGTCATACCCACAGGTATTACGAGTTAGAACTTGTACACTATTTTGGGGGGCACACAATTGTACTCATTACATAGAATTAATTTCTTTTCATTCTTTAAAGAAAATATTCAATCATATGCATTCACCTCTGAGTCAATTCCAAAGATTCTGCTAAGGATGCTTTCATTTTCTTGCTTTCTAAGTAGTGTGTCAGATTTTGATTTCCTTTTTGACCCATAATTATTTAAGAGACTAAGTTAAAAGTCCTAAACGCCTTGATAACCCCCCATTATTGTTGTTTTGTTTTCTTGATTTCTTTTTTTAAATTCTTTTAGTCCAAAAGTTGAAAGTTCAGTAATTCATCAGCCATAGCCAAACAACAACAACAACAACATAAAGCCCAACAAGATAGAGTTAATTAAAATGTCACCTCCTAACCAAGAGCTTCTAGGTCCCTTTCTCACAGATAATTGTTAATTACTTGGAGTTAATCTTTCCAGGCCTTTCTTTCGTGTATACAGGTGTAATTATCTTCCTCAAATGTTCACGGAGGTGGGGAAAGGCAGGTATTAAGGTACAAATGCAACGAAGCCAGAAAAATGGAAGATATCCACACCAACATTTAATTTTCCTAAATCAAATTTGCTTCTGAGGTGAGTACAAACACATAAACAGCAGGGGTAGCCGCACTCCGGTGAAAATAAGCACTTTTCTCCTCAGGGCTGTTGACAATCTGCTTAAACATCAAAGTCCATCAAACTTTTCTCCAGATATAAACACAGAAATCAGCTTAAAAAAATCTTAACCTCAAGCTAAATGAGTTACTTATTTAACTGGAGGCAGGACCGACTTTTACCCTCAAACTTAGACAAATAAATCTCTCTGATGTCTGCCCAGCTAGGAGCTAAATTCCAAATATTTCTTTTCTCTCATAACAGCTTTCCGCTGATCTCACAAAGAATTTGTGCTACCTTTGCGATAGAATGACAGAAGAATGATTTAATTCGAAACACATCCCAAGATGAAATCTATAAAATTTCAGACATATAATAAATTAGTGAACCTGAATTATAATTGTCTATTTCATTCCCTAATTTCTGATTATTTTTGATTCAGTGATTTTCCTTTTTGTCTTAGAAGTGAAAGGGATAGGAATTAAAGCTATGAATTACTCCTAACTTTTCACTCTTGAAACAACTCATCAAGAAAAATATATATAAGCCTGGATGATTTCAATAGGTCAGTATTAATGAATACTGCCGTAGGCTGGGTGGGATAAAAAACAACTAGTTTGCTATTTTTATATGAAAAAAATAAAACCTTTTGGAATTTATACACAATGCACCTTTATAAAAAAAGCATATTTACTTCATGATTTTTGCAAAGAACAAGATTTATTTTGAGAAAAATCCTTGTTGTGGTTGCCATCTTTAGAGAATGAGGAGATGTTCTGGTGTTGTTTCATTAGAGACCCAACTCGAATTTAGGCTTCTCTCCATTTTCCTATGTTACAATGAATCTCATGCTTATATGTACTAAATGGAAAGTTTTTTCTTCCTCTAAAACACTTGTATCTAGTGCTTACCTCAGACATTCGTTTTCACTGATTTCCATCTTATGATGTAATTTATTCAGCTGACAAACACCTAGATTCCAAGCAAACTCAATGGTTTAAAAATCAAAGCCCTAGGGGCGCCTGGATAGCTCCATCTGTTAAGCATTCACTTAGGCTCAGGTCATGATCTTATGGTTCATAAGTTTGAGCCCTGCATCGGGCTCCATGCTGTGCAGAGTCTGCTTGGATTCTCTCCCTCTCCTTCTCTCTCTCTCTCTCTGCCTCTCCCCACTTGTGCTCTCTCTCTCAAAATAAATAAGTAAACTTAAAAAAAATAAAAGACCTTATTAATAAGAGAAAATGAAGGCTGATATCTTTGTAGAAAATGTCAGATAATAGCTCTGTGGTCTGAGAGTAGGGTAACAGCACTTAAAGAAGATCAAATAGCCTCATCACAAAGGCAAAAAAAAAAAAATGATGGCTTTTATTTTATTTAACTTAGAGATTTCCAGTCAACACAGGGCAAGATGGACAAAGTCAGAAGATAAATGACATACTGGGAGAAAAGATTTGTGACATCTAAAACAGGGGATTTATACCTTGAAAAGTAAGAAACTCCTGCAAATCCACAACTAAAGGACAAAAATTCCCAACTGGAAAATGGACAAAAGGCATAAGCAGGAAGCCACTGAATGGGAAACCCCAAATGTCTAATGAGTATATACGAAGAGATGCTTAAATTCATCAGTAATGACGGAAATGCAAATTAAAACAGTAACGAGAAACCGTCCCTCACCTATTAGATTGGCAAACATTAGAAGGATGGTGTTAACCTTAAAAATAAATAAATAAAACTCAGTTATTTTATCAGCAAAAATGGGTTTATTTGGGAATAGCAGAGCACTGTAATCAAGGACAGCCATTCTACTACAAAACCATAGGCAGAACAAAGGAGAGGACCACTCATTTATAGAGGAAATGGGGAAATTGGGGAGGCTGTTATAAACAAAAGGTCCATTGGAGGAAACTGGGAGTATGAAATATAGTGGCTTTTGATTGGCTGAGTTGACTGTCTCTCATTGGCTTGGCTCTCGGAGGTGGATGAAGAGGGCTTTCTTCCTCTTGCGGGAATAGTAAAGTGGTGACTAAGTAGTAGCCAAGAGCAAGGTCCTTCTCTTCCTAGTAAGTCTGCAATTGACAAGTGGCAGGGTGTTAGAGCTCCCCCTGCTGGCCTCTGCACTTTATTCTAAATGAAGTTTCCTTTTACCAATTTTCACAAGGGCTTTATATAAGATGTGGGGTAAGAAGGGGCACCCGGGTGGCTCAGTCAGTTGAATGTCTGACTTTGGCTCAGGTCATGATCTCAGGGGTTTGAGCCCCGCATTGGGCTGGCTGGCTGCTGTCAGCGTGGAACCGCTTCTGATCCTCTATTCCCCTCTCTCCCTGCCCCTCCCCCACTTGTCCTCTCTCTCTTTCTCTCTCAAAAATAAATAAAACACTAAAAAAAAAACAAAAGGATGTGGGGATAGAAGTACATTGGGAGTAATCCAGCACTCCAATCAAATTAGTTATGCACACATAGTATAAATCCTACTCTTGTATATATAACCCAGAAAAATTTCCTCGCACAGGTCCATAGGGCCATGGATGAGGACGTTCTGTGCAGTGTTGTTTGCATTAATGGGGAACTGGAATCCACTCGGGTGTCACTGGGAGCCTGGACAGTAAAATGTGGGGTTGGCATGCTATTGACTCTGATGGAGCAGTTAGATGGAAATAACTAGATCATGGGTTCCCAAATGTTCTTACTTCACGGCACACTTAGAATTTCAACAATTTTTCCATGGAACTCCTAGGCCAGAAGCAATGGCTAACGATTCTGTGTATTAAGTAGTTAGGTCCAAAGAGCTTAATATATATTTATGTCCTAATAACTTAGTAGCTATCTGAAGAAAGTAATGCACGTAAATTGAGGAGAAAATACTATTTCATTTCATTCTTAAATAACCGGAATAACTTACTAAGACAATGGTCGTGCCTGTTGGACACTGCCCAACTTCCCAAGCGTTGGCGTTGGATTGAACACTGCTGTCCTCCTTTTCTTTTTTTAAAGTTTATGTATTTTGAAAGAGAGAGAGAATGACCGGGGGAGAGGCGGAGAGAGAGGGAGAGAATTCCAAGCAGGCTCCGTGTTGTCAGCGCAGAGCCCGACATGGGGCTCTACCCCATGAACTGTTAGCTCACGACCTGAGTTGAAATCAAAAGTCAGACACTTAGCCAACTGAGCCACCCAGGTGCCCCGTTGTTGTTATTGTCCGTTCTGCCTTGATTTCCCTGCAGTACTTGCCTCTCACTGCACGTGTTGACGGCACAGGTCTGCTCCAGAAAGGAATGTAGCACAATCTAATGTTGGAGCTATGAACTACCTCAAATTAGCAGTTCACGTGGCACCGTTTTGGAACCACAAAAGTAGGTATACACATAACAATATGAATAAACCGTAAAAACAGTGCCAAATTTTAAAAAGCACCAAAAAAGTAAGACCTAAGGGGCTCCACTGAGTCTGTTTTTGTTAAAGTTTCAATGACCTGCCATCTTACTGGTAAACCAGGGGACAGGTTCCCACGCAGCATTTAGCCCTGGTGAGCCCCTCCCCTTCCAGAAAGGTTCTTCCGTTGGCTTCCACCACACCCCTCTCTCATGATCTCTTCCTCATCTGTCTTTGACTTGTCCTTCCCAGTTCCCTTTGGGGCTTTCCATCTGTCCCACCCCGAGCCCTTTCTGACAAGCTAGTCCGCTCCTATGGGGAACTCATAACTCACAAATCATTGTCTTTGGTCCAGAGCTCTTTCCTGAGCTGGAGGCCGCTTATCCAACATCCTGTCCAATGTCTCCACAAGCACCTGAAACTTACCAGGTCCTGGCTAATCTCGCCATCTTCCCTGGCCCCCCAGCTGCTTCTCCTCCCATGTTTCCTAACTCAGGAAATGGAACCACGCTCCATCTGGTGGGGGCCTGCGGCCGATTGCATCAGTGGCCCAGTTCTTCACCCCTCCCTGCATCCACAGCCATGCCCTTGTCCCATCCCCACCACTTGACTTTGGGCCATCCACGAGACTTTGGCGGGTGGCACAGAGGAGGAAGTGCGACATGACGATTCTGAACCTAGGCCTTCAGAGGCCTCACAGATTTGCCCTTGCCCTCCTCTGCCCCTCTGCTTCCATGAGAAGAGCAGGCCTGGGGTACCGTGCTGGCCCCATGAAGAGAAGAATGAGAGACATGTGGAACCACTCCGCCCGAGCCCAGTCTAGATCAGCTGCCCCCAGGAGACCTGCTGATAAGTGAGGGAGACTACGAGATTATTGTTTTAAGTTTGAGCACCAAGTTTGAGGGTGCTTTGTTGTGCATCAACAGTTCCTAAACCAGAAACCTGGGCATTGCCTTTGACCCCTCCCCCTCTCAGTCCGCGTGGTTCCTGGAGCTTCCCCAACATCTCGTGACTCCATTTACTTGTCTCCATCATCAGCACCTCTGCCCTGCCTCAGGCTTCCTGCAACCACATTTTAATGGATTTTCCCTTCCTGCCTTTTGCCCCTATTCTCCACACACCATCCTCCTAATATGCAACTCTGATCACGTGACTTCCTTTCTGGGGGTTTGCTATGCCCTAAGGCTGGGGTAGCAGTTAGGGCCTGGATGAAGGAAGGAGCCTTGCTGGGGACTGTGGTTATCCTGGTCACTGCAGAGAGACCCCTCCGGGGCAGTTTCTGCTTTGTTCCGAAGTCAGTGCAGGGGCTTTTAATCGGTTCTGTGCAGGGAGCCAGGTTCAAGTTTGGAGCAAAATAGGCAAAAGACGAGCTGTGCTCAGGCCACGGCAGCACTTCCCCAGGGTCCCCTGTAACCACCTCTACCACTCAGTGTGCTTTTTCAGGGCATCAACACAGAGGACAACCTGAGAGGCATCGACAGCTTGGAATTACGATTTCTGTCTTCATTCCTTGCTAATGGAGTAAGTTGTGGGTGTGCAGCTTCCAGATGTAGGCAAACGGCCTCTCGGACCTCCAGCCTTCTCTGGCCAGGGTGAAAAGGCTGTTGCATCAAAAGAAAGGATGAGTCACCAGAATGGGAGAGGCGCCACAGCCCATAGAGAGAGGCACCCCTGAACAAGACAAGGCCACCCTGTAAGAGAGCTTGAAAAGGAGCCAGTGGCCTTGGCCTTCATGAGATATTTGTGTTTTGCCACGGGCCTTCTCACAAGGCTGCTCAGAGAATTGGCTTGTTTAGTGGTTAAACATGCAGATTCTGGAATCAGACTTGCTGGCGTTGGGCCCAGCTCTGCCACTGATGTTGGGACCTTGGGCCAAGAGGAGCATCTGGGCTCCAAGCAGCTCAAGTTCAGCGAGAGAGACAGGCAGGTAATCAATCAGGCCATCGCAAAAAGTATGAGAGGGGCTCTGATGGGCTGGGAAGCCCCTGGGAGTGGGAAGAAGTCAGTCCTAGGAATGAGAATGACACAGCCAGGTGGAGCACGGGGAAGAGAAGGTGTCCTCAGCTCTAGGGGGGAAGGGAGTGGGTCTGATTTTATTTCTCATGCCTCCTTCACCACATCTGGCACACATTAGAATATCAAAATCAGCTGACCACAGGTGTGAATGAGCCTTTCTGTAGGGAGCATCCAGAGCTCGGATTTTAAATAGACGTTGGGGGGGGGGGGGAGGCGCCTGGGTGAATGTCTGATCTTGTGGTTCGTGGGTTCCAGCCCTGCATCGGGCTCTGTGCTGACAGCTCGAGCCTGGAGCCTGCTTCCGATTCTGTGTCTCCCTCTCTCTCTGCCCTTCCCCTGCTGGTGCTCTGTCTCTCACTCTCTCAAAAATAAGTAAAAAAAATTTTTAAAGAACATTTAAACACAGAGGTGGGATGTGGCACATGTCAGAGCGGGGTAACCATTCAGATCTGCTGGGACATGACAGGGCCTGCGGATCCCAGTGCCTGCAGCCCCAGGGGACGTTTCTCTGTGACCTCTGTGTCACCACCATGAGTGGACAGTCGCCTTAGTACCCAAGAGACAGCCACAGAAGTCTCCAGGGCCACTAGAGAGACAGGCAGGCACAATCCAGCTTAAAGGCGGAACCTCTGGTCCAGACGTCCTCCGCGGGAAGCCAGGCGGCCTTAGGGCAAGGCCTCTGCGGAGAGCACACGTGGATGGGGAGGAGGCCGGAGGAGGGTTGGAAGGGAGAAGGTGGCGCAGGGGGTACCGGTATGTTGCCCAGGTGCGAAGCCCGAGGACCCGGCAGGACGCGCGTCCCTGCACCGTCTCCCCGCAGGCGGCGCCAGAGCGCTAGCCCGCGGGTGACTCGGGTCCTGGAGTCCGGCCGGGCGGGGCGAGGGGCGGGCCCGGCGTCTCGGGGCGCTGGAGCGCGGCGACACTCACGCCGCGGGAAGGACGGACGGACGGACGCGCCGCCGGCCCCTCCGCAGCCATGGCCGAGCGCGCCGCCCGCCGCTGCTGCCTCGGCTGGGACTTCAGCACGCAGCAGGTACCGTCGCGGGCCCCAGGGCCGGGCCGGGCCGGGCCGGGCGGGACGGGGCGGGCCGCCTCCTCCGCGACGCCGGGCCGGGCTGGCGGGACCCGGGCGCGGGGAACCCTGGGGCCGAGCCGCGGGCGCGCTTCCCTCTCGGGTTCCCCCGGGGGATCGGCGTCCCCTCCACCGAGACGCCTTACCCGTGCCGCCCGCCCTCAAGATGCGACCGCGACCCGGCCTGGACCCCGGCCCTCCCGGAAACGGCGGGCGCCCCCGCCTCCCAACCCCGGCGGGATCCCGCGGGCGCGTAGCGGGAAGCGCGCAGCGCGGCCGGGGTCCCGGAGGGGGCTCGCGCGTCGGTGCGGGCGCCCGAGTGACAGGGACCCGAGGGAACTCGGCCGCCTAAGACTCGAGAACACGCAAACGGGTAGACAGGCACACAGGCATAACCAGTGACCTGGAACCGGATCACCGCCTGAAACTTGTTTCAGTGGAGTGGGCACGCTGTACACATGAACTTTGTTCCTCCCGTGGTTGACCCCGGCGTGTCCGGGTCGGCGTACCCAGCGCTGCTGGCCCGAGGACGGGTTGTGCCGCTCCCAGGGCTCTGCAGATGGGCGAGCAGAGTCAAAAGGTGCCTTCAGACTGGGCGTGGGGTGCCAGGGGGCTCCTTCGCTGTGGCAAATTCTATACACCATTTAAAAAAATCCCTTCCAGGTGAAAGTTGTTGCTGTTGATGCAGAGCTGAATGTGTTCTATGAGGACAGTGCGCATTTTGACAGAGACCTTCTAGAATTCGGGTATGTACCCAGTGGATGTGTGGGGGAGGGTTGGTTTTGGGGTCCTCCCTCCACCTTTTATATTCTTGAGCCACACTGTTCTGGTGTGAGATTGTGATTTGTAAAAAATACGTGTTTGGTCATTTAGATGGTCAAAATATATTTCTCCTGTGCCTTTGGTCTGCATCCACAGTTCCTGGCTCACAGCTCCTAAACCTCTTGGAAATTCCTAAGGGTTGAGAGGCATAAAGGTGTCTTTTGTTACATTAATGAAGATGACTTTTGGACCCCACCCAGGGGCTGGGGCTGGTTGCCAAGAAGATTAAAGATTGTCTTTAGAGGGTTGGAATTTTCAGCCAGAGGTTGAATGGCCAATGACTTAGTCATTGACCTTGTAATGGCTTTGTAATGAAGTCTTAATAAGAACCCAAAAGGACTGGGTTCAGAGAGCTTCTGGATTGGTTGACAAGTGGAGATTGGGCAGAGTGGAGTGCCTGGAAAGGTTATGGAAGCTCGGTGCCCTTTCCCCATACCTCGCCCTATGTTATCTCTTCATCTGACTGTGTCCTTTATCACGGCCTTTAATTTCCCTGACTTCTGTGAGCTGCTCAAGCACATTAAAAGAACCTAAGGTCATTGGAACCCCCCATCTGTAGCTGTTTGGTCAGAAGGTAATAGGCTGGGGCCTGGGCCTGGCATCTGAAGTGGGTGGGGAGGGCAGTCCTGTAGGACTGAACCCTTAACCTGCGGAAGTTGATTATCTCAGACCATCTGCTGGTGTCTGAGAATTGTTTGGTGTTGTGTGTAGGGGATCCCCATCCCCTCCCAACCCCCGCCACGTTAGAATTGAGTCCAAGAACCTAAGAGTTGGTATCTGTAGATCTGGCTTCATCAAACTGCAGGAGTCTTGGTAGGCCTCTCAGCATCTTGTGTGTGTGTTCCTGGAATGAGTTTTCCTCCATTCCTTCCCAATTCTGTGCACTCATTAACCATGCATGCAGTAGGTATCAGTTGAGACTTACTTCGTGTCAGGCACCGTGCTGGGTACTGGGATTTGATGGTGAACCAAACAGAGACGTGGTGCTTACTCTCCCAGAGCTTCCCGTTGAGTAGGGGAGACTGATATCAATCAAAGAATCTCACAGAAGAGTATTTATTTATAAACTCAGAGAACGCTATTAAAGGAAAGGGACTTACTTCTCCAAATGTTTATTATAAAGGAATGTGACCCAGACTTGGAGGGGGGGTGGTCAGGGAGGGTCCCTAAGGACGTAGTGCTTGAGCCAAGGTCTGGGTGAGTAGGGTTAGCCAGGTGATGGAAGGGAGGCAGCATTCCAGGCAGAAGGAACGGTGCGTGCAAAGGCCCTGTAGCAAGAAAGAGCACTGCTTATTCAGGGAATTGAAGAAGGCCAGTGTGGCTGGGGAATAGAGAGGGAGGTAGGGGCTGTGCCCAGCTACATAAACCTTGGTACACAGTTTGTGTTTATCCTAAAAGCCGTGGACGGCCACTGAAGGGCCATAGGGATGGGGGCAAGGCGTGACCTGGTTGTGTTTGTGTTTTGAAAAGATCTGGGTGCAATGGGAGAGCAGTTGAGTATTGGTCAGAGTGCATGCTGAGAGACCATTGAGGTTTCTCCAGATCTTCTGGATGGGAAATGATAGTGTCTTGGAGGAGAGGGCTGGGTGGTAAAATTGCCAGGGCTTGGTGCAGGGTTGAATGTGAGATGTGAAGGTGAGGTTTCTGGCTGGCCTTCTGGATGGTTGGTAGACTGTGGAAGAGAACTGATCTGGGGGAGGAAGATGATGAGTTTGGCTGTTGTGAAAGTTTGGTAGGGCTACCAGAACGAAATGCCCCAGACTGTGCGTCTTAAGCAACAGAAGTTAATTTTCCTTCGGTTCTGGAGCCTGGACGTGTGAGGTCGAGGTGCCGGCACGGTTAGTTTCCTCCGATGCCTCTCTCCTGGGCTTGCAGATGATGGCTACCTTCTTGCTGCCTGTCACATGGTCGTCCTCTGCCTGTGCATCCCTGGTGTCTCCACTGTGTTTGTGTCCCAGGCTGCTTTTATAAGGACACCAGTCATGCAGGATTAGGGTCCACCTTAATAATGTCATTGCAAGTTAATTGCCTTTTTCAAGGCTCTTTGTCCAAATGCAGTCATGTTCCGAGGTACTGGGGGTTAGGACTTCAACACAGGAATGGGCGGGGGGGCGGTAATTCAGTCCACAACAGCTGTGGACTTGTTGATTCTGAGGTGGCTCTGAGAGGTCCTGGTGGACGTGTTCCTCCACGACTATTTTATTTTTTATTATTTTTTTAAGGATTGTTTATTTGGGGAGAGAGAGAGTGCACGCATGCCTGCTGGGGAGGGGCAAAGAGAGAGGGGAAGGGAGAACCCCAAGCAGGCTCCACCCTGTCAGCGCAGGGTTGGGGGCGAACCCCGGGCGATCAGGACGTGAGCCGAAATCAGAGTGGAATGCTTAACCAACTGAACGACCCAGGCGCCCCTCCACAACTGTTTAGATATCATTTCCAGGGCGCCTGGCTGGCTCAGTCGGTGGAGCGTGCAACTCTGGAACTCGGGGTTGTGAGTTTGAGCTCGGCATTGGGTGTAGAGATTACTTAGAAATAAAATCTTTAGGGGCCCCTGGGGGGCTCAGTCCATTAAGTGTCGGATTCTGAGTTCGTGCTGCTGGACTCTGCCCTGGAGGTGTGCCGCATGCTTGGGGTGCTCTCCCTCTCCCCTCCCCTGTTCATGTGTGCTCTCTCTCTCAAAATAAATAGACATTAGAGTAAAAGATATCACTTCCCTGCTGGCTCTTTGCACGGCACCCACTGCTGATCACGTTGTGTTACCATCTCTCCTTCCCCCTTAGCTGATGTGCCTCCTTTGAGCTGCGGTTGGAAACCATCTTGCGTTTGTATTATTTTCTATCACTACAGGCCACATGTGTTTGAGTTTTGGTAGCTTGTGTCTTTCAGGGCATTGGTCCATTTCATCTAAGCTATAAAATGTGTGGCCATAGAGATCTTCATACTATTCCTTTCTTTTCCTCGGATGTCTATGGGATCAGTAGTGATGACCCTGCTGTCATTCTGATATTGATGATTTGTGTCTTCTCTCTTTTTGTCTCAGTGTGCCTGGCTAGAGGTTCATCGCGTTAATGATCTTTTTGAAAAGGCAGCTTTTGGTTTTGTTGATTTTTCTCTGTTTTCCTCTTTCCATTTTTCACTGATTTGTGCTGTCATTTTTTAGGGTTTCTTTTCTTCTGCTGGCTGTCAGCTTACGTTGCTTTTCTTTCTCTAGTTTCCTGAAGTGGAAGCTTAGATTTTTAATCTTAGCTTTTCTTTTCTAAATATTTGCATTTAATGCTATAAATTTCCCTCTAAGAATTGCTTTTGCTGTATTCCACAGACTTTGATGTTATATTTTCATTTTTATTTGGTTCAAAATAGACATTTTTTAATGTTTATTTTTGAGAGAGAAAGAGAGACAGAGCGCGAGCAGGGAAGGGGCAGAGAGAGAGGGAGACACAGAATCCGAAGCAGGCTCCGGGCTCTGAGTTGTCAGCACAGAGCCCGACGTGGGGCTCGAACTCACAAACCACGAGATCATGACATGAGCCGAAGTCAGATGCTCAACCGACTGAGCCACCCAGGCGCCCCTCAAAATATTTTTTTAGTTTCTCTTGAGACTTCTTTGATTCATGTGTTATTTAGAAGGATGTTGTTTCACCTCCAGATCTTCCAGCTGTCTTTATGGTCTGGATTTTTACTTCAATTCCATATGACGGTATGAAAACATAAGTCATTTGATTTCCATTCTTTTAAGTTATTAAATTCTACCTCACTCTGTCTTCAACTCAATGAGTCAATCAGTCCCCTCCATTAGAAAAAAAAAAAAGCCATCCATACCCAAAATACAGTATTGCTTTTTTTATCCAGTTACATTTTTAAGATCTTTCAAAGCAGATATATACAGATCTGCTTCATTCCTCCTCCACTGTTTTTTTTTAATTTTTATAATTTTATTGAGATATAACTTATGATAAATTGCATATGTATAATGTATACAGCTTTACAAGTTTTGACATAGATGTTCCTTTATAAAACTATCACCAGAATCAAGATAATGAACATTTCCATCCCCCAAAAGTGTTCTTGTGCCCCTTTGAGTTTATTCCTCTTCCCCAACCCCAACCCCTGGCAACCACTGATAAGTTTTCTATCACTATGGATTAGTTTCCACTTTCTAGAATTTTAGATAAAGGGAATCATAATAATAGACTCTTTTTTATCTGACTTTTATTTTATTTTTTTAAGTAGGCTTCATGCCCAGCATGGAGCCCAATGTGGGGCTTGAACTCATGACCCTGAGATCAAGATCTGAGCCGAGATTAAGAGTCGGACACTTAACCCTGAGCCACTCAGGTGCCCTGTCTTTTTGGTCTGACTTTTAAAACTCCGTATATTCGTTTTGAGATTCATCCAGGTTGTTACGTGTATCAATAGTTTGTTCTTTTTTTTTTTTTTTTAAGGTTATTTATTTTGAGAGAGAACAGAAGAGAGACAGAGAGGGAGAGAGAGAATCCCAAGCTGCAGCACAGAGCCCAACCTGGGGCTTAATCTCATGAACTGTTGAGATCATGACCTGAATTGAAATCAAGAGTTGGACATTCAACTGACTGAGCCACCCAGGTGCCCTGCTCTTCCTTTAAAAAACAAACAAACGAACAAAAGACAACAAAAAAAACCACAAAAACATTTTTTTTTAACATTTATTTACTTGTGAGAGACAGAGAGAGTCAGAGCTTGAGCAGGGGAGGAACAGAGAGAGAGAGGGAGACACAGAATCCGAAGCAGGCTCCGGGCTCTGAGCTGTCAGCACAGAGCCCGATATGGGGCTTGAACCCATGAACCGTGGGATCATGATCTGAGCTGAAGTGAGCCACCCAGGTGCCCCTTCCTTTTTCTTTTTCTTTTTCTTTTTCTTTTTCTTTTTCTTTTTCTTTTTCTTTTTCTTTTTCTTTTTCTTTTTCTTTTTCTCTTTCTCTTTCTCTTTCTCTTTCTCTTTTTCTTTTTCTCTTTCTTTTTTTTCTTTTTCTTTTTCTTTTTCTTTTTTTCTTTTTCTCTTTTTCTCTTTCTCTTTCTTTTTTTCTTTTTCTTTTTCTTTTTCTTTTTTTCTCTTTATCTTTCTCTTTTTCTTCTTTCTTTCTTTCTTTCTTTTTTTTTAAAGATCATTTATTTATTTTGAGAGGAGAGAGCACGCATGCAGGAGGCACAAACAGAGAGGGAAAGATAGAATCCCAAGCAGACACAGCGCTGTCAGCACAGAGCCTCACATGGGGCTCTAGCTTAAGAACTATGAGATCGTGACCCGCCGAAATCAAGAGTCGGACACTTAACCGACTGAACCACCCAGGCACCCCAATAGTTTGTTCTTTTTATTGCTTGGTGGACCACAGTTGGCTTATCCATTCATTTGATGAGGGATATTTGGATCGTTTCCAGTTTTTTATTATTATCAATAAAGAGGCTGTGAAACTCACACACAAGTCTTGGTGTCAGCATAAGCTTTCATTTGTCTTAGAAATGAAACACTCAGGAATGGTTACGTTGTAGGGTAGGTTTTAAAACTGTCAAATTCTTTTCCAAAGCGGTTGTTTTAATACAGTTATTTTGTTAATAGGCATTGCAGGTACTTGGTACATAATTTGAAAGAAAAGGCATGTAGTACCAAGTCTCAATTTTTCTGAATCTCATCTGTCCCTCCTGCCCTCCTCGACAGAGAACTTTCATTGGTTTTTGTGCATCTTTCCAGTGTTTTATATCAAAATATAAGCAGATGTCAGTATTTTCATTGTCGCCCTTGTTTCCGGATAAAAAAGTACGGTACACGCCATTCTGTACTTTGCTTTCTTCGTTTCGCAATAATTTGCCTGTGTTTCCACATCAGTACATAGAGCTTCTGTGTTCTTTTTTATAGGATGCATAGTATTCCATTGTGTAGATAGAACTGAAGGACCTTAGGTTTTTGCAGTGAAAAGTGAGTTGCCGTACAGACATGTGCCGGTGTATCTGCAGGATAAAAGTTTGGAAATCGATTGCTGGATCAAAGAGCAAATAGATGTATGATTTTGGAAGATGTGGCCAGATTGCCTCCCATAGGGATTGTATTGATTTGTACCCCACCAACAATGCATGAGAGTGCGTTTCCCACAGCACCTAAATGCGGTGCGGTTGTTAAAGAGTTTTCGTTCTGTGCCAATCAGAGAGGTGAAAGTAGTCCCTCTATGTGGATTTACTTTGCATTTCTCTTATTATGCATGAAGGTGACATCTTTTCATATGTCGAAGGACTAGTTGAATTTTTTTTTTTCTGTGAAGTTTTTTATGACCTTTGCCCATTTTTCTGATGGATTGATTATTTCTAGGAGCTCTTCAAATGTTAGAGGAACGATCTCCTCCTCGTTAAATGAATTGCAAATAGGTTCCCCAGATTTTTGTTTGTTTTGATTTGTGAATGGGTCATGGCCACACGTGGGCTTTTGTTTCCTGTGCCACTGAACTTCTCAGTCTTTTCCTGTTGCTTCTAGATGTTGAGTCAGAGTTTCAAAGGCCTTCCTCATTCCAAGATTGTGAAGGAATTCACCGCTGTTCTCTTCTTCTGGTTCTTGCAAGATTCAGTTTTATATAAAAATATTTGGAGTTTATCTAAGTACATGGCATGTCATTTATTTCCAGCTTCAGTCTTTTCCCGATGACTCTCCAGTGGTTTTGACACCATTTTTTTGAAGTCTGTGTTTACCTCACGGATTTGAGATGCCAACTTTATATGCTAATTTCTGTGTGTGTTTAGGTCTTTTTCTGAGTGTTTTCTTTTGGCCCATTGATTGGTGGGTCTGTTCATGAGCTAGTAACATGTTGTTTTAGTTATTCTAGCTTTACAATATGATTTAATATCTGGAATTGTTGGTCCCCTTTGATTGTTCTTCATTCTCAGTTTCCACGGCCATTCTTTCTTGTTCTTCCCCCCCCCCCCCCCCTTAATTTTAGATAGAGAATCTTAAGCAGGTTCCATGCTCAGCACAGAGCCCAACATGGGGCTCACTCCCATGACCCTGGGATCATGACATGAGCTGAAATCAAGAGCTAGATGCTCCACTGACTGAGCCACTCAGGTACCCCTCCTGTTCTTTTTTGATAATGTACTCTAGAATCAGCTTTTAAGGTTCCAGAAAGCAAAATTGTTAATATTTTTATTGAGATCATATTACATTTATAAGTTAACTTGCAGAGAATTGACAGCTTTGTGAGATTGAGTCTTCCTAGCTAAGTGCACGTTTTGTCTTTCCATTTGTCTGGGGCTTCTTTTGAATACTTCACATGTATTTTCTTTTGTTGATTTATTTATTTTGAAAGGGAGAGAGAGAGAGAGAGAGAGTGAGAGAGAGAAGAGGTGGGGGAGGGGCAGAGAGAGAATCCCAAGCAGACTCTGCCCTGTCAGTGCAGAGCCCAATGCGGGACTCAAACCCACAAACTACAAGATCATGAACCCGAGCCGAAATCGGATGCCCAACCAACTGACCCACCAAGGCGCCCCTATTTCTCGTGTGTTTTAATATATTTGACATGTGGATTGTGCATGTTGGGATATATTGCAGAAAAGACCATTATTCCCCAGGCCCTTTGCAATGTGACTTGGTACCTCCTTCAGTCAAGAGATGGAGTCGTTTCCTGACCTGTTGATTTTAACCAATAGAGAATGTGAAGGAAGTACCATTGTGCCAGTTCTAAACCTAAGTCTCAAGAAGGCCTTGCTGACTTCTGCTCTGATTCTTGGGACCCTGTCTAGCCCCCACGTGACCAAACTCAGGCCAGCCTGGTGGAGAATGAGAGACACGTGGATGGATTGCCCCCAGATCCCAGCCAAGAGAAGGGGCAGCCAGTCTCCAGAAACGGAGCCCTGTGGCTACTCACACCCGACCCCAGATGCATGGGTGAGCCCGGCCGAGCCCAGCCCGGTGACCGACAGAACTGTGAGCTAAATGAGCTCGGTAGTTTCAGATCACTTAGTTGTGAAGTGGTTTGTGACAAGGCAAAACCACCTGGTACATATAATTGTAAACTTATTTCTAACTGTCGTATCTTTTTACTAATGCACATGAGGAATTTTGTAGCAGAGACTGACCAGCGATCTACTAGACTTATTTCCTTCTCCTCCTGGGTATACTCCTGTCTTCCTGGCAGTTATGTTCAGCTGTGTGACTTGAGTCCTAACTGGGAGAAGGTCAACAGGCCTGTCTGTAAGACCTAATCCATACAGCCCCCACTGTGACCCATCCATACAGCCCCCACCGCGATCCTCTGCCCTGTTCCTTCCTCGGCTCTGCGGCTGGATGCGAGTGGCCAGGGCGGCTTGGAAACCAGTTGGAAGATGAGAGTTGCTGTCATCCTCCTGGGTCCCTGAATAACTGCAGGGGACAGAGCCACCTCCTTGTCCCTATCATGCCACTGATTATGCTTTACGGGAGTGAGAAGCAAACTTCCTCTGTATCAAGCCATGGAAATTTTGCTTTTTCCGGAACTAATACAGAGAATCCCTCATCATAGCCGAAAGAAAGGAAGGAAGGAAGGAAGGAAGGAAGGAAGGAAGGAAGGAAGGAAGGAAGAAAGAAAGGGAAAGAAGAAACGCTCTTGCGACAGAATTCACATACCAAAGAATTCACTCTTTTCTTTTTTTTTTTTTTTTTTTTAATTTTTTTTTTTCAACGCTTTTTATTTATTTTTGGTACAGAGAGAGACAGAGCATGAATGGGGGAGGGGCAGAGAGAGAGGGACACACAGAATCGGAAACAGGCTCCAGGCTCCGAGCCATCAGCCCAGAGCCTGACGCGGGGCTCGAACTCACGGACCGCGAGATCGTGACCTGGCTGAAGTCGGACGCTTAACCGACTGCGCCACCCAGGCGCCCCAGAATTCACTCTTTTCAAATGTACAAAGGGTGCCTGGGTGGCTCAGTTGGTTGGGCGAGAATGTCGGCTCAGGTCCTGATCTCTCAGTTTGTGAGTTCGAGCTCTGCGTCGGGGGTCTATGCTGGCAGCTCGGAGCCTGGAGCCTGCTTTGGGTTCTGTGTCTCCTCTCTCTACCCCTCCCATGCTCATTCTCTGTGTCTCTCTGTCTCTTAATAATAAATAGACATTAAAAAAAATTAAAATAAATAAATAAAATGTACAATTCAGGGGGCAGCTGGGTGGCTCGGTCAGTTAAGCGTCCAACTCTTGATCTCAGGGTCGTAAGTTCAAGCTCCGCCTTGGGCTCCATGCTAAGCGTGGAGCCTACTTAAGAAAGAAAGAAAGAAATGAAATGTCCAGTGCAGTGGTTTTCAATATATTCACAGAACTATGTAACAGTGTCCACTCTTTAATTTTAGAACGTTTTCATCACCTAAGAAAGAAGCCCTGTATCCATTAGCTGTCACTCCCTATCTCTCCTCCTACAGTCCTGGCAACCAGTCTACTCTGTCTCTATGGGTTTGCCTATTCTGAACATTCCTTATAAAGGAATTTATGTAATGTATGATTTTTTTAACAAGTTTTTTTTTTTTAAGTTTATTTATTTTTGACAGAGAGAGAGAGAGAGACAGAGCATGAGTTGGGGAGGGGCAGAGAGGAAGACACAGAATCGGAAGCAGGCTCCGGGCTCCGAGCTGTCAGCACAGAGCCTGATGTGGGGCTTGAACTCATAGACCGCGAGATCATGACCCGAGCCGAAGTCAGATGCTCAACCAACAGAGCCACCCAGGAGCCCCAACAAGTTTCTTTTCTTTTTTTTTTTTTTTTTTTAAGTTTATTTATTTTGAGAAAGAGTCAGAGAGCATCAGCGAGTGAGGGGGAGAGAGAGGGGGGGAGAGAGAAACCCAAGCAGGCTCTACACTGTCAGCTCAGAGCCCGACGTGTGGCTCGATCTCATGAAGCATGACATCATGGCCTGAGCCGTCATCGCTTCACTGACTGAGCCACCTGAGCGTCCCTTTTGTCTATGGGAAAGTCTGTTCTTTTTCACTTTTTTCCCTAACGGTATCTTTTTAAAAATATCAGTATTATTGAGTATAACTTGTGTACAAAGAAGGGCATCCATTAAAATGTACAATCTCAATGCCTTTTGATAGAGGCAGACCTATAGCTGTGAAAGTACCGCCAAAGTCAAGATACAGACCATCTTGCATCACTCCTAAGATTCTTTGTGCCCCTTTGCATTCTGTCCTTTCCTCCCCGACTGGACTTGGAAAACCACTACAACAGGTGGATTTGCATTTTCTAGCAAGTTATATAAATGGCGTCATGTAATATGTACTCTTTTGTGTCTGGCTTCCTTCACTCGGCACGATCATTGGAGATTCATCTCCCTGCTGGTGTGTGTAACACACGCACCACAATTTATCCATTCACTTGCTTAGGGATACCTAAGCTGACTCCAGTTTTCTACTGTTACAAATAAGGCTGCGATGAAACCTTGTATACAAACCTGTCTGTGAACGTATACTTTCGTTTCTCTTGGCTGGTAATTAGGCATAGAATGTCCAGATCACATGGTTATCTAATAGTATCTTGGTATGGATTTGGAGCCTGTTTTCGTTTTGAGTTTTGTTTTGTTTTTTTTCTAAACTCATAGTTGAAAGGGTTGGGTTTTGGAGAGGGGCCCAGGCAGCTAACTCTCCAGGCTTGCAATCCAAGGACTCCCTGGTCTGAGAGCCAAGAAGTTCTCCCGCAGACACAGCACTTCTGTAGCACATGCCTACCCCAGTGGGCTTGGGAGGGTTTTAATCCAGCCCTGCGCCCGCTAGTTCCCTCGTGGCCACAGTGCCAAGTGACGCCATGCCTGCCTTCCAGGGTGAGTCCTTCCTCTTTAGAAGGCATATTTTTGCTGGTGTCTTCTGAGAATCGTCACCACTGAGCAATTGCTAGGACTTCTCTTTCCATCTTGCGAGCACTGTTCAGTCTTGCTCAGTTTAGAGTTCCCATCGAGGTTGGGGAAAGGGCATTTCTTCTTCCATTGGAGGGATCCGGGGTCTGCCCCCCACTGCGCCCCTGCCCAAGGCTCTGCCAACACTCTGTCTTATTCTCCTTGTAGGACTCAGGGTGGAGTTCACATTCACGAGGATGGGCTGACAGTGACATCTCCAGTCCTGATGTGGGTCCAGGTAAGCATAGGGATCCCTGACCTTCTCCTGTCCCCAGCCTGTCTCACTGGCAGACTTGCTGATTTACTGGGAAGCCCTCTGTTGAGACCAGGTCCTCACTGGGAAATGGAGTCTGCATGGTTCCTAAGGCTAGACTCAGCCTCAACTGGTCCTCTTGAGCCAGGAGGACACGCACAGGGCTTGTAGGTCTGGTGCTGAGAACTTGCAAGTCCTGCCAGTGAGTAAGCATCTTCAGAATGCCGCCTTCCCAAACCTTTGCCAAACACTCTGCAGGCAGGCCCTGTGGCCTCCCTTTTACCCCGAGATCCAGACATAGCACTGGTGTCTTCGTGCTCAGCCCCCAGAATCCTCAGCTCTTGAAGCAGGGGATCTTCTCAACGGTGGCTTATGACCTGACCAGTCAGGTTCCGCTGGACCCCAAGACAGGCCTGCCTGCTCAGGACCAGCAAGAAAGGAAGATACCTGTAGCCAAATATGGGCGACCCATGAAGCCACAGGACCAGGGGTATGGCCAGTACAGACCAGCATAATAGGGCTGGAGTCTGCCTCAGGGGTCCTAAGACCCTACAACTGGGAGCCAGCTAAAGGCCATCCTTAATGTGTCCACCAAAGCTTGTTCAGGCCTCCAACACTGGTCTAAGCAATTAATTCCCTATACTAAATTCTTTCTGTTAGGACGATTGGTGTGATTTTTAAACATTTTATTAACTTGACCCTGACTCATACTGGAGGATTGGGGTAAAGGACAGATTTCCACCAGACAGGCCAGCCAGAATGTACTTCTTAGGGCTGAGCCCCAGACCAAGGGACGGTGGGCATGACAGGCAAGAGTCGATCTAGAGGTTCTACTGATAATGCCGGGGGCTTGTGATAAGCCAAGGCTTTAACTTGGGGTAGTGAGCACTGGATAGAGAGCCAGGCTTGGGGGTGGGGCCACGTGATTTCTAATCGTGAGCAGGCCTGTCAGGATTGGACCTGTTCTGGCTTCGCCAATCCCCGCTCCGGGGTGCCCCACTCCCTGCCTGAGGTTTGGCCAGGGGGGCCAAGTTGGCAGCCACAGCCAGGGCTGTGAAAGGAGCCCTCCCAGCATAGGGAGGGGATGGTGGATGGGTCAGAGCTCCAGGGGCTGCTCTGTCCTCAAGGGAAATGCAGCCTGGGGTGAATCTCTAATCCTGCCCTGAAACCTTAGGGCAAGTGTCAGGCTCTTCTGGGCAGCACCGTTTATCCCACGCTTGGGTCTTGCAAAAAAAGAAGATTGGTAGAGGGTGGAACGGGGATTGGGACAAGTGGCGGCCATCTCTACCTACTCCTTCCAGCCTGGTGCTCCTGGACGTGGGGAGTCTAGGCCTGGTCCCCACTCTGACGGGGCTGTCTACGTCACTCTTCACTTCTCTGTTGCAGTGAAGTCAGACCACTAGTCTGGTGGGTTGAAAATGCAGAGAAAAGAAAGCACGATATGATCCACCTTGCTCTTGCCAAGTGCTTGGAAGTCACAAGTCGGAGAAGCAGAATTTGAGAACCAGGGGTTTCTGATTCCGTCTATTTAAACTATGTTTACCCTACTTCAATTTTTCGTTTGGTTGATCTCTACTTTGGTTAATTATTCTGGTGCTTACGTACCCCAGGCCATTGGCTCTTTTTCATCTCCGGGGTGATGGCGAACACTTACGTTTCAGTGTGGAGGCTCGTGGGCTTGCCTGACTCGGTGGTTCAGGACAGTCACGGTGGGCTCTGTTTGTCTTCTCAGGCTTTGGATATCATCTTGGAGAGGATGAAGGCCTCGGGCTTTGACTTCTCTCAAGTCCTCGCCCTGTCTGGGGCCGGCCAGGTCTGTGTGTGGCAGCCTCCGGGCGGCGTGCGGGGCGGCTGTGGGGCAGTGGTGTGGGGCTCCCCTGGAGGGAATGCTTGTCCTTGAGCCACTGCACCCCTGCTGTTGCTGGTAGAGACCCCTACTGCCCTCCTACCTCGGAGGATGGTGTAGCTTGCCTCCTTGCTGAAGGATCTGAGGCAGTTCGTACTGTGAAGCATTATATGGAACAGGACACTGGGTCAGGCAGAACCAGATAGAGGTCCTCCGGTGGGGTGGGGGGAGGCGTTTGACGAGCATTTAGGATGCCTGCCTTGGAGCACTAGAATTGCTTTTGTGTTTCCTGGAAGCAGAAGCGAAGTTAGAAATTATACTTCTAGGGGCGCTTGGGAGGCTCAGTCGGTTAAGCATCCGACTTCGGCTCAGGTCATGATCTCATGGGTCGTGGGTTCGAGCCCCGCATCGGGTGCTGTGCTGACAGCTCAGAGCCTAGAGGCTGCTTCAGATTCTGTGTCTCCCTCTCTCTTTGTGCCTCCCCTGCTCGTGCTCTGTCTCTCTCTCTCTCTCAAAAGGAGATAAACATTTAAAAATAAATTTAAGGGGCACCTGGGTTAAATGCCCGACTTCAGCTCAGATCATGATTTGATCTCACAGTTTGTTAATTTGAGCCCCACGTCGGGCTCCCTGCTGTCAGCACAGAGCCCGCTTTGGATCCTGTGTCCCCTTCTGTCTCTGGCCTTCCCCGGCTCGTGCTCTCTCTTTCAAAAATAAATAAGCATAAAAAATAATAAATAACAAATAAATTTAAAAAATAAAGTTCATTAATCTTTGAGAGAGATCATGCACGTGAGTGGGGTAGGGGTAGAGAGAGAGGGAGGGAGAGAATCCCAAGCAGGCTCTGTGCTGTCAGCACGAAGTCTGACTTAGGGCTGGATCCCACAGACCATGAGATCGTGACCTGAGCTGAAATCCAGAGTTGGACACTCAACTGACTGAGCCACCCAGGCACCCCTAGCTACTGCTTTTAATATCATTGCCATTTATATAGGAACCCAGAGGCACAGAGGGGTGACGTCACCTACCCCAGGTCACACAGCTGCTGGGAGGGGGCGTCAGGACCCAAGTTGAGCCGTACTCTCTGAATCACTTTGCTCCATGCCTAATTAGCCTATTTTCACATCCTCATCAGAGAGTGCTTACGGAGTTTTCTAAAGCCACCTCCTCTCTCTCCCCCTCTCTCTCCCTACCCCGACAGGAATTTATTGCTCCTGTCCTTGTTAAACTACATGGATTCTCTGAGTGATCTCATCCACTTCTCTTACCTAAACCTCAGGCTGGGACACCCTGTCCCTCCTGGGCATCCCCCGGCCCCATGGCCAGGTATCCCAACTTCTGTGCTAGACTGAGTGGTCTGTCTTTCCCCAGGGCCACAACCCACCCATCATCCTTGACCCCATGTCCAAGGGGGCCCCCATGTCCCAGTGATTTGTTACATGACTCTTCAATCTACCACCTTCTCTCCAATTTTGCCTCTGTTGCCCCAGGCCGAACGTCTATGATTTTTCTCTGGGTCTCTGCTTCAGCCTCCCTGCCTCCCCTGTACCTTCTTTGTGACTCCCCCAAACCCTTTCATACATTTAGCCCTGGCCACGTCACTGCCCTGCTAATCCAGAGTTCCCACACCTCCCCGATAAACCCCAGCCTCCTGAGTACGGACGTCAAGGCCCCGGTGCTCAGGCTGTCCCCACCACCTCCCACCTGAGACCCAGCCCACTGTTTAGAATGCCACCATTCCGGGGAGCCTGGGTGGCTCAGTGATTAAGCGTCCGACTTCAGCTCAGGTCGTGATCTCGTGGTGTGTGGGTTCGAGCCCCGCGTCGGGCTCTGTGCTGCTGGTGCAGAGCCTGCTTGGGATTCTCTCTCTTTCCCTCTCTCTCTCTCTGCCTCTCCCCTACTCATGCTTTCTCTCTCTCTCAAAATAAATAAACTTAAAAAAAAATAAATAAAAAGAATGCCGCCATTCCCCACGCCTGCCAACCTCTCACCTGTGGTTGCTCTCTGCATGGAACACCCACACACTCAACTCTCAGCTCCTTTCCTGCTAATCATGTCCACCTCTGCGCATGAGTGCTCCCAGTTGGTTAGATGCCCCTCCTCTGTGTTCCCGCTGCCCTGCCACTGCACATCCATGGGGTTTTATAATTGTATGTTTGTGTCTTTTTCCCTGCGTCAACCCCCGTGTCAAGAGAATAGGGACAGTACTATCCTATTCATCTGTCTCATTGCCTGGCATGATCTAGGTGCTCAATAAATGTTTGTTGAGTGAATGAATGGGTAAGTGAATGAAGGCGTGAATTTCAGATAATATTATGAGCAACATATTTAAATACAACTTCACAAAATTACCAAAATCCAGACCAATAATTCTTTCTTGGACCCTTCCTGTAAGTTTTGAGGTGAACATGGCAGAGCTCTCATTTTCTAGAAATGAAAACCAAGTCTCACAAAGGTGACGAGTTCTGTGACTAAGAAGTGGCAGGGGCAGGCTTGGAGCCCGTTTCTTTCGGGGTGTGGTCTGGAGTCTTTCTGTGTCTCCAGGAGGTGGTAACGGTGTGTAGCCGCGTGAACGTGTGCGTGCGTTTTCCCTCGACAGCAACATGGAAGCGTATACTGGAAGGCTGGGGCCAGCCAGGTGCTGAGAAGCCTGTCACCAGACCTCCCGTTACATAAGCAGCTGCAGGTAACCGTGGCCATGTTGTGGGAGTCTGAGAAAATTCTGTGGGGTGGGGTGAAGGGCCCAAGCCCCCGTGGGCCCTGAAGTCTGGGGCTTTTGTGCGTTGTCAAGGGTATAGGAACTTGGCTTGGGCAATAGTGCTGTGAACATGGGCTGCCCTGCCCCCCAATGGGTATCCCTGGTGTCTGAACAGAGGGTGGGGTGCCAAGAGTCCTCATCAGAGGGTCCCTTCCGGTCTGGCATGGCTCTGGCTAGTTCCCCATTCGGGGATCTCCCCATGGGGCGTGCTGCCTCCTGGTGATGCTGGGAAGGCAGGCTGTGTCTTCTCCCCGCCTCCCAGCTTCGGATGCCTCTGTGACACTGCACTTGGCTGCTCATCTCTAGTGTTGCCTGCAGTGCTCAGGTGTCCTTGTTAGAACCTTCAACCTTGAGCTTTCTGGGGAGAGACCCCGCGGAGCCGGGCCAAGATTTGGGCACGAAGGGCTTGCCCGTGGGTCTTCTTAGGTCACATGCAGGGAGGTCACATGCAATCACAGCCGTGACTGGCAGTGTAACCGCCAAGGCCAGGGTGGCTCCCAGAGTCAGCAGGCATCCTTCCAGCCTGCGCCTTTGTTCCTCCTCTCCAGGCCTGTTTCTCCATCAGCGACAGCCCGGTGTGGATGGACTCCAGCACCACAGCCCAGTGTCGCCTGCTGGAGGCCGCGGTGGGCGGAGCCCAGGCTCTCAGCTGCCTCACAGGCTCCCGGGCCTACGAGGTGCGCCGCACCTGCCACGGGCTGGGCATTAGGGTTGGTCCCGGGGGGGGGAAGGTCCGGTTGCTGGCTCTGGTCCTTTCTGGTCCCTTCTCCCTGGGTGTCTGGGAGGACACAGCTGCCGACCCACCCCCAGGGGAATCACAGGAGACACGTGGGTGTCTGGCCCCTGGGTCTGCTCCCGGTTGTCCTGCCTCCCTCTGCTGCTGGCGAGCCAGGACGGACCTCCTGTTGCCCTTTTCGCAGAAGGGAGCTGAGGCGTGGACGTGGCTGTGCTCCTCGTGTCGAGCGGCCCTGTACGGGGGCGACGATGGCACCTCCGCTTCAGCCTCTAAGCGGGGGCCAAAAATAGCGCCCACACTTCGAGCAGTTTTGAACCCGAGAGGAGTCAGTTCATGTAAGGCAGCGCCTGGAAAAGTTCCAAAAAAGGGAAAAAAAAAAAAAAAAAAAAAAGCCAGCTTCGGTTCCCGCTGCCTTCAGCCACCCTTCCAGGGCCGGCTGCGATTGGCGCAGCTGGGGTCATGTGACCCCCTCCTCTTGAGAACAATGGAGGGGGGCGAGGAAAATACCCTGCGCAGGCGCTCTTGGTCAGCTTCGCCATCACCTTGCGGGTGAGGAGGGAGGCTTATTCCTGGAGGGTGTTGAGCAAACATTTCTAGAGTCGAGGCCTTGAGAAAGCTTCCATTGTACTAATATCCAGAGCATGCTACACTAACCTCACTTTGTGAGAGCCGATCATTGCACATAGGATATGGATTTTTAAGAATTTGCGCTCTTCTCTGCAGCGATTTACGGGAAACCAGATCGCGAAGATTTACCAGCAGAACCCCGAGGCCTACTCACACACGGAGGTCGGTTCAACGTTCCTCTTTGATTTCAGTCACAGTTGAATTCCTTTTATAATACTTAACCTTTAGTATAAATACATCTTGCGCGCATTGGCCAAAAGCATGGATTAGCAGACATTGAAAATGATATATTCAGTCTGGCTTTTTTTTTCCTCATTGTCGAGCTGTTTCCAAAGAGGAGGGAATGAATGGAATCGTGGGAAAGAGAAGTCAGGGCCTCTCCTGACCCCAGGGGGCAGAGGGCAGGGTGGGAGCAGTGGGGACTGGTGTCTTCGGCCACCTGAGTAGGAGTTCCAGGTGTCCTCTAGTCTCCATCTTCTCAGTTTCCTGCATGGAAATGGCTACCAGGCACTTGATTGGTGTGGGCTCAGTGTTTCCTCCAGAAATGTGGAAAGCTGAACCCCTGTGTCCCTAGCTGTGGCCCTTCAACCGGAGCCTGTGTCCCAGAAACTCAGATTCATTCCTTGGACCACGGTCGCCGAGAGCCGGCACTTAATGCCGCCTGAGAAGCAGCCTTGACACCTTGGCTAGTGATTTTCATCTCTGAATAATTAGAAAACGATCAGCTCATGTTCAACCAAAGTGCCTTTTTAATCTTGGGAGTTCACAGCATCCGGTTTGTTATTTAATGACTCAGGGTTCCAGATGACTCTGCAGCATGTGCTGTGTAGATTTCGGGGAGGAGGGGAAGGGCAGAGATGTAAAACCCTCTCCAAATTCCGTGCGGAACTAAGGTGGCCTGAGGGGGGACAGGGGACAGGAGGTGCTGGCATTCTCTGCAGTGGTCCAAGGGCCAGCGATTCCCACGTGGAAGCACAGACCCCCAGGCCAACATTTGAAATCCATTATCAGTCCTCCAGCTCCTGAGGGACTGGTTTTCACTTAAGTTGCTCTGAACCCCCGAGGGTGTCTTTGTTGGTTCTGAGTCCTGTGGCCACACATCCCCCCTTCCCTTGTGACTTAGATATAAAGACCACAGGAATGGAGGAAGGAGATCAGGCATCACACCTCCTGGATTCTGGGTAGAAAAGCCACTTCCCTAAGCACGGCTTTTTCATAGGGCTTGTTGCTTTTTTGCTTTGTCGGACTTGAGTTCTATGGCCCAACAGAAACTGCAGCGTGAGGTGCTCTCCCAAGGAGTCTTGGTGATCCAGATGCTCAGATGTTCTAGTATCCAAGATATTCAGTCACTACCATTACTGGGCACCTTGCTCCGAGTTTCCACTTCCCTCCTCAATTGAAAGCTCTTCTCATGTTGTGTGCATCAGAGGATTCGGTGGCTTATGGAAATGAGTCCTAGCTGACTGTTTCTTCCCTTTACAGAGAATTTCTTTGGTCAGTAGCTTTGCTGCCTCCCTGTTCCTTGGGTCTTACTCTCCTATCGACTGCAGTGATGGTAAGCCTTCAGAGTCCTGGCGCTGGCCTGTTCTGTATGCACGTGCACATGTGGGGCTGTGGGCAGCGTGAGCCCTGTCCACCCGGCTGGGTGCTAGTCTTTTAGCCCTGTCGTCTGTTGCCGAGAAGGGAGCATATTGTCTTCTGCTGTGTAATGAATGTCCCTGGTGCTTAGCAGCTGAAACCACAAGTGTTGATGATCTCAACAGAATTTCCGCAGGTCTGTAATCTTGGAGCAGCTTGGCTGGCTTGTGTGGCTCAGGAGCTCTCATGGGGTGGCATTCAAGCTGGCAACCAGGGCTAGTCATGTAAAGGCTTGACTGGGGCTGGAGGATCCACTGCCAGGGCTCCAGACAGACCTGGTTTGAGGCCTGTGTTCCTCTCCATGCGGCCCTCCCATAGGACCACTCACGACACTGGAGCTGGATCCCCCTCTTCCCCTCCCCCCCCCCCCCCCCCCCCCCCCGCCGGGTGAGGGATGAGAGGAGAGTGCAGTCAAGCAGAAGCTGCAGAATCTTTTACACCTTGGTCTTGGAAGTGTCATACCGCCCCTGCTGCCCCACCCTACTGGTCACAACAGACCTACCCAGGTATAGGAAGACAGGGACCTCACAAGGTGTGAACACCAGGGCTCAGGGCTGAGCACGAGCCATCTTGGAGCCTGGCTCCCCCAAGGAGTTGTTTCTTGGGGGACGCAAGAGAGTGGTGAGCTTCTGGAGTCCAGAACCTTGCCCAAAATAACTGCGGGTGATGCCAGTGAGGAAGGAAAGCTGGGACAAGGCTGCCGAAGGCACTTTTGCATGAGGCCGGGCTGCAAGGCCTGCCAACAGAAGAGGGGACCAGAACGCAGAGCAAGAGCCCAGGCCTATGAACGTGGCTTCAGAGGAGTCTTGGAATGCTCAGAGCCTCCTGGGACTCCATCTGGAGTGTTTGAGTGCTGTCGTATGCCAGCTGTTATTCTAGTGTTCAGGGAGAGGAAGCCGGTCCCCCAGCTTCACTCACGATCTGGAGAAGAGAAGGTTCCCACAGGTAGCTCCGGAGAAGTGAGACCAGCAGAACCCTAAGCCTCGAACAGCATGTGTCCACTTGTGTTCGCCACACCTCCCCTGGGGCTGTTTGTGCTGCGGGGGGAAAGTCACAGCCCCATTCCCGGGGCGGTCCAGAGGTTCGCGTTTTTCAGCCTCAGCCGGGCCCTCCACGCCGCTGTCCTCACCCCCGCTGAGAAGTCACCCCCTGATTTACCTGTGGTCTGACCTCCTCACCTGGGTGCATGACTCCATTAGCATCTCGGCCGACGTCTATATGCCTCCACCTGGACCCAGGGGAGGAGGAAGACGGGAGGCCTTCCCCTGTGCTCTGGCTCGTCTCCCCCTCGCCGTCCTCAGGAAAGCCTCGGGAGCAGTAGATTGTTTTCAGACAGGCTTAGCTTCCCTCGATAAGTTAGATGTGATTGGGAAATCCTGAGGGCTGACCCACATCAGCACAGGGCTGCCTCCAAGCAGACACCTTGAACCCAGGGGACACAAAGAACAGTGCCTGGTCTACGTATTGTCGGGTCTTAGGGCTGCAGATTTGCAGGCTAATGATGGAGCTCGAGCCCATGAGGAATATGCAGAGGAGGTGGGGCCGTGTGTTTCCAAGGGCCCCTGCGGACCTCGTGTTTGCCAGCTCCATAATGACCCAGGCACACCGTATACGTTCCGGTGGGAAGAGGTCCAAGTATAAGTTTGCTGCAAGAGAATGATTGGCTTTCTGCCCCACTTGTACATTTTCCCAAAAGGTCCTTTCTAAAGATGTTTCTGTTTCTTGTTTCCTTCATTCCCTTAGGTTCTGGAATGAATTTGTTGCAGATCAAGGACAAAGTCTGGTCGCGGGTCTGCCTTGCTGCCTGTGCTCCTCATTTAGAGGAGAAGCTTGGCTCACCGGTACCGTCCTGCTCAGTTGTGGTAGGTCCTCTTTCCGGCGGCGTGGCTCCTTTAAGAGATGGCAGCTACTGGGGAAAGCAGTGTACAAGAGAAGCTTTTGACATAAGTCAAAGCCGAATGTCTTGATCAGTGCCTTGCATTTAGCAGGTACTCAGGTGCAGGTATATATGACTGCCTCGTGGCGGTGAGGTGTGGGGTAGGGGGACTTAGGAAAATTCTGCTAGAAATTTATTAGGATAGGAAGAAAAGTTGAAGGGATAAGTTGTGGGTGATTGCATACGTTAGGAAAAAATACACAGAATGCTGAAATTCTTGGGGTCGGAACCACCTCTGAAGCTTGGAGGAGGCAGAGAGTAGGAGGAAAGAGGTAAGAGGAAAGAGTAGGAGGAAAGAGGTGCCAGGAAGCTACGGGGAACGCAGTCCCTGGCCCCGTATTGCCCAGGCTGGAATGTCGTCTCTGCCATTTGCCAGCTTTGTGACTTTAGTCTGTGCCTCTGTTTCCTCATTTCTATTGTTCCTGAAGGAATAATGATACTTTCTATGTTGTCAGACTGATGTGCAGAATAAACACGTCGATGCATTTAAAGTTTATTTATTTATTTCAAAAGAGAGAGAGAGAGAGAGCGCACAAACAGGGGAGGAGTGGAGAGAGAGGGAGGGAGAATCCCAAGCAAGCTCCACGTCGTTAGCATGGATGCAGGGCTTGAACCCACGAACCGCGAGATCATGGCCTGAGCCGAAATCAAGAGTTGCGCGCTCAGCCAACTGAGCCGCCCAGGTGCGCTGTAAGTGAGCCGATGCATTTAAAAAAAATTTTTTTTTTTAACGTTTTTTATTTATTTTTGAGACAGGGAGAGACAGAGCATGAACAGGGGAGGGGCAGAGAGAGATGGAGATAGAATCCAAAACAGGCTCCAGGCTCTGAGCTGTCAGCACAGAGCCTGACGCGGGGCTCAAAGTCACGGACCGTGAGATCATGACCTGAGCCGAAATCGGCTGCTTTTTTTTTTTTTTTTTTAACGTTTTTTATTTATTTTTGAGAAGAGCTGACGCATTTAAAGTGCTCAGGATAGTTCTCGGTCCCAAGGGCAATATGGAAAACATTTATTGCAGCCACATGGGAAAGGATGAAGCGGGACCACTCTTACACCACACACAAAAATGAGCTCAAAACGGATGAAAGACTTGAATGGAAGACCTGAAAGCATGGAACTCCTAGAGAAAAACAGGTGTTGGTGATGATTTTGGGGATTTGATACCAAGAGCAAAGGCAAGAAAAGCAAGTGGGACTATATCAAACTTAGAAGCTTCCACACAGCAAAGGGAAACGATCGACAAAACTGAGAGGCCAGGGGCCTGGGTCCCTCGGTTGAGCCTCTGACTCTTGATTTCGGCTGAGGTCATGATCTCACGGTTCCATTCGTGATTTTGAGCCCCTCGTGGGGCTCTGTGTTGGAGATACACAGCCCGCTTGGGATTCTCTCTTTGCCCCTCCCCGTGCTTTCTCTCTCTTTCTCTCTCTCTCAAATAAATTTCAGAAAACCAAAGAGGCAACCTATGGGATGGGAGAATATACATAAAAATCCTGTATCTGGGGGCACCTGGGTGATTCACTCGGTTGGGCGTCCGACTTTGGTTTAGGTCATGATCTCATGGTTCATGAGTTGGAGCCTCACGTCAGGCTCTGTGCTGACAGCTCAGAGCCTGGAACCTGCTTCACATTCTGTGTCTCCCTCTCTCTCTGCCCCTCCCCCACTCATGCTCGCTCACGCTCTCTCTCTCTCTCTCAAAAAATAAACATTAAAAAATTTTTTTTCAAAATCATATATCTGATAAGGAGTTAGCATCCAAAATATCTAAAGAACTCACACAACTCTGTAGTGAAAAGACAAACGGTGTGATGAAGAACATTTAACCATTAGCACAACACCCCCATTCAGAATACACACTGGCTGGGTGTATTTGCCTTGGTTTCCCCGAGTTAACTGACTTTAGTTCTAGGCTGCTCTGTGGGGAGAATGGAGTAGACAGCTGGGCCCTGCCCTCAGGGGCCCTTTGGCAGGAACATGTGCCACACACAGAACGGCTGGGTGGTTGAGGGTGTCAGTAGGAAGGAAGGAGAAGGGTCCCTGAGGCCTGAGGAGGGTGATGAGAAGGATCAGGCTGCCACTTGTGCTGCCCGTTCAGAGTCCCAGCCACAAAAGCACTTTTCTGAGATCAGCACCGATGTACAGAGCTTAGGGAGGGGTGTCCCCCGCCTCGGAAGGGGGACAGTTCAGGACCCAGCCTTGCTGAAGCACAGCAGAAGGAATAAGGAAGGGCCAACAGGAAACAGCCCAGCCTCTGGGATTGGTATTCCATGCACGGCTTCTGGTTTTATGTGTGAGATGGGAAGCAATGTTTTGTCCACGGCAACAGGCTTTGTTTTCCTTATGCCGGGAACACATGCCTCCAGGAGGGAGCTCGTGCACAGACTAGCAGCTTGAGGAACCAAAAAGAACCGATTCTGAAAAGCATGTTTTCATTTGTAACAGATGCATCCACGTGATGGGGGGTGCAGGGACAAGTGGAACCGGTGTTTCCCATCATCCCTTCTTCGGAAGGTGGTGCCCAGGCAGCTTTCACATTTTTTGCAGGAAGATATCTGGAGATGGATGGTATTGGACACTTCTCCAGCCCTGCCTTGCAGCCTCCTAACCCATCTGTTTGACCAGCTGCTGTGGCTTTTCAGTGTCACCTGGCCGCAGCCTGCCGGGGTGGGATCTCATTTCCCTCCCTTTCCGCCCAGGGCTTCTGTGACTCCGTGTTTGTGCTCTGCAAACCTGGAGGTCCAGGGAGTTAACATCCCACGGGACACCCTTCAGTAGCGGGGGCCTGTGGAGATGTGCCCCTCGCCCCATTCCCAAGTGGACAACCCCCAGATCCTTTACACGGCTCCTCGGACGCTGCCCACAGTGGTGACCAGCTTGACAATGTACCCTTGGGTGGCCTCTCCCTCCTCCCCACGTCCCCTTTCGTTTTCTGGGATCGCTTTCCCAAATAAGCCACCTGCACACGAACTCTGACTCTGGCTCTGTTTTTGGAGGCAACGGGGTCTGAGACATTTCTCTCCCAGGAGATGGCTTATTCTGATGTAAGTCCGAAATTTTGCTATAAGGAGCAAAATTTTCTTTCTAGGCCCCAGGAAAGCCCATCATTTATTTCAAACTTTTGGAACTAAGGTAAAGTCAGGGAACGGGGGGGAAAAAAGTGTCTCTTTTATAGCTGTGTTTTCTATGGGTCTGTCCAGCGGGTGTCCCCGATCTCTGGTCCCACAGCTGCCCTTGGAGGAGCCTTGGGGGCCATGCTTCTCAGGGGAGTTCCCTCCCCCTCACTGCCATTTTTTTGGTTTATTTTCTTTAGAAAGTTGACCTCTGCATTTGCATGTTGATTCTTCTTCTTCTTCTTTTTTTAATGTTTATTTTTGAGAGAGAGTGAGAGAGCACGCGCACAAGCAGGAGAGGGGCCGAGAGAGAGGGAGACAGAGGATCAGAAGCAGGCCAGCACAGGACTCTATGTGCGGCTTGAACTCAGAACCGTGAGATCATGAACTGAGCTGAATTCAGCGGCTTACCTGACTGAGCCACCCAGGCGCCCCGCATGTTTGGTTATTCTTAATCAGATTGCTGGGCTGATAGAATGAGTACGTAAGGCATTATGTCTTTTCCGTGAATTTGCTTACTGTGTGTCCACTGGTTATGTATTTACCATTAATGTTATACCAGAATGTGGAGCTTACGAAGAAAGTACAAGTTGGGGATTGGTGTGTTGCAGCTGCCTCTCAAAATCCACTGGTGTTCAAGGTAGTGGGATGACCTTAAATTTATAGTTCCAAGCCTGTGCTGGGTTCCTCTGGCTTTTTGTGAACAGGAGGGACATCCTGTTGCAACATCCCTTGGGAGTGATGTGAGTGCAGGCCCAGTGACCTGGGGCTTGTAGCATTCTTGCAACCTGAGGTTTGGACGGCTGTGAACAGGTGGGATTTGCTTCAGTAGGGCGTACTTGCTTCTCCTCCTCAGGGAGCCATTTCTTCCTACTACGTCCAGCGCTATGGATTTCCTCCAGGGTGCCAAGTGGTGGCCTTTACTGGGGACAACCCTGGTGAGTACCTTGCAGGATTTCACTCTCCCAAGTAGCCTGACTGGGTCCATTTGAGAATGTCAGCCAGTCCAGCCTCTTGACACCCTTCCTCCCTGGCCACCTGCCACACTGCTGGCCTGTAATCTGCCTCCTTGTACCTGCCTCACCTTGGTTCTGCCTCTGCCTCTGCCTTCTGGAGCCACTGAGGGCTGCCCCCTCCGCCCCAGGTGAGAACTGATCAGTGGCTAAGGCGGGTAGTCCTGCCCACCACCCCCCTTGCAACTGCCTTTTCTGTTCTAAGCTAAACCTCTCAGTTCCTCCAGCCCTTCCTCTGGGACATGGTCTTGGGTCTCCTCCCCATCATTTGCTCTATGGATATGAATTATTCCTCATCCGAACACCTTTCCCTCCCCCAGCCACTCCAGGAGGGTCATCAGGTCTCTGAAGAAAGGCCAGGTGGCCACACTGTACCACCAGACCGCTGCCCCTCAGCCCCACCCCCGGCAGCCCTTTCCCTAACGAGCCACCAAGTTAGGATTGCCAGGTAAATACAAATCCAGGCACAGGACACCCAGCGTAACTCCCATTTCAGAGGAACAACAAATAATAATGTAATATAAGTGCATCCCTGGCGATATCTGTATTTCACATGACCGCAAATGATTTTTTAGTGTAAGTACGTCCCAAAGCATGTTTCTCTGAAATTCAATTTAACTGAGTGTCCTCCACTTTCTCTGGCAACTCTACCCTAAATCACCCTCCTAGGCTCCTGCTCTGAGGAAGTGAGGGTCAAGTAACGTGGCCGAGGACCAGGGTCTGCTGTCCAAGGGAGGCTGACTTCCCTTCGCAGAGCCTCTCCTGCTTTCCTCCGTGGTCAGGGAACATGCGTGGCTCTCTGTTCTTTCTTTCTTTTTTTTAACTTTTTTAATGTTTATTTTTGAGAGAGGGAGACAAGAGAGAGCGAGCAGGGGAAGGGCAGAGAGAGGGAGACACAGAATCCAAAGCAGGCTCCAGGGTCCCAGCCGTCAGCACAGAGCCTGAGGGCGGGACTCAAACCCACCGACTGTGAGATCATGACCTGAGCCAAAGTCGAACGCTTAACCGACTGAGCCACCCCGGCACCCCGTGGCTGTCTGTTCTATTTCACTCTCCTCTGGAACACATTTCTTTCTATTTTCAGACTTCAGCCCTTCTCCCGGTTTCAACACCCACTAGCCTCCCTGTACTTTCCTTCTGTTGGCTGTGTAGACGAGCAGGATATGATCATCAAAAATAAATAGAGAGAGGCATGTGTGCCTAGGAGTGTAGTTGTATGCCTCGAAATAGAGCTGATGGCCCTGGCTAAAATTCATTCTTAATAACAGTGGCTATATTATTAGCAGTAGTACTCGATTCTATATTTTCTGCGGTGTCTGTGTATATTTCTGTGATGAGGGAAAAACATTTAAGTCACTGCTGTTCAGCCACTGCTACAAATAACACTCATGGTGTTCCTCAGTCTGCTTCCGGCCTGTCTGCTCTGGAGCTGAGGGGACAGCTAGCACGTCCCCGCCACGCTTGTGGCCGCATCTGTGACCTGTCTCTCCCGGGACAGCCGTGGCTCTGGTATCTGGGGGGATCCCCAGGAGCCAGACAAGGGCCCTTCCTGTCCCTGAGCAATTTCTGTAGACGATCGTGCGGAACCCTGTTGTCAAAGCACAGAACCAAACAGACTGGGTTTTGGAGGAAGGATCCCAGTGTTCCTGGTCCAAAGGTGAAGGAGAGGGAGGTAGACGCTGGTAGACAGTGGCCTGATTTCCACGGTGGCGAGGCATGAAGCCGCATGCTCTGTCCCTGGGTCGAGAGGCATCTCCAGCCTGCAGTGTGCGCGTTCTGGTGCCCCAGGCTCCCAGGGCCCACTCAGGCCCAGTTCCCATCAGCCCGAAAAGTTGGGAGGTCAGAGAAGAGCAGAGAACAGTTGGTCTATGAGCACCAATTTAGGAAAATTCTACAGTTTTGTGGGCCACGTCTATTTTCCTTTCAGAATGAAAATAACCTCACTGAGTCTCGTTAGGCAGTGTATATACTCGTATCTCCTCTATCAACTAGAAGCATGTCAGGAGGAAGAAGGGGCCTTTTTAACCACGGCAGTGAGCTTCTGGGCATGTTTGAGCAGGAATGACAAAAAAGCAGCTTTCCGATCCTTCCTCTTGGACCTCGGTTTCAGGCTGAATGTTAGAGATCCCAGGCAGGTAGCCCTTTAGTCGGTTCCTCCCCAAGTCTGGCCTTTAGTCTGCTGGTGTTTTATTCATTCATTCATTTATTTATTTATTTATTTATTTAATGTTTCTTTATTTCTGAGACAGAGAGAGACAGAACATGAGTTGGGGAGGGGCAGAGAGAGAGAGGGAGACATAGAATCTGAAGCAGGCTCCGAGCTGTCAGCACAGAGCCCGACGTGGGGCTCGAACTCACGAGCCCTGAGATCATGACCTGAGCCGAAGTCAGTGGCTCAACTGACTGAGCCACCCAGGCGCCCCGCTCTGCTGGCGTTTTAAATAATGTATTAGCTGCTCCCTCATTAAAACAGTAGGGGTAACAAGCAAACAGACTAACAGACGCTTGTGCTCTTTTTCTTACAAGGGATACCTCTTCATTGCAGGAAAAAAAAATTTTTTTAATACTGACGAACCAAAGGAAGGATGCAAAAATCATCCATAATCTCTTAACCCTGAGATAGCTACAGCTACAGTTTTGATGGCTATCCTTCCAACTTTCTTTCTATGCTTATAAGTAAACATATCTTATTTTAACTAACCCGGGCAATATTTTTGTGCAATATCATTTTAATGGTTGCCTACGGTCCAGTCGTCCCGCTTTATTTCCCCAGTCCCTGACAGTGGAGGCTGATGGGGCTTCCAGTGTTTGGGAACACATCCAAACACTGGATGTGTTTGTACTCAGCAGTACCCATGGCTGGTTGTACTCAGCAGAAGTGATTGAGTACATCTGTCCTTCCCACATCTCCTTTCACTCACTTATTCAGTCTCTTGACATTTAGTGAGTACCTACTGCATGCCAGACCTTTCAGCTCCAGAGTACATCAGTGAGCAAGGCAGATAAGAATTGCTCTTAGGGGCCTCATGTCTAAGGGGGACGGACAGTCCCCTTTACCTTCTGCTTGGGTGGAAGGAAGCCCCAACTCCTGCCTCACCTTGTGATATACTCTGTAGTGTGTATCCTGATGTCTTGACTTGGGCCCCTTGGTTCTTGGCACTCTTGTGAGCACCTGATGGTGGGGAGTTTGGGCCCCTTTAGAAGAAGCTGGGAAGCATGACCACAGGGACTCTACCCCCTGACCCCTGGGACCTTCCCTTGGGCCATCCTGAGCCCTCAACTCACCCTGTTCCTTCCTCTACCCTAGCATGTGGATTGGGGCAGGAGGTAGGGGCTGGCTCCCACCTGGAGGTGAGTGTGGTTTGCTTTGTGGCTCCGTGTGACTTCCAGCTAACCAGAGGCTCCCCTCCTATTCTCAGCGTCGCTGGCAGGCATGAGGCTGGAGGAAGGTGACATTGCGGTAAGGTGACTTCTCACACCTACAGGCGGAGCTAACTCTTCCTGCCCTAGGGGACAGGGGTTCTGGGCCCCAGTAACATCTTTGTTGTCTATTAGAGGGTCTGCTGGCCCCAAAAGGCAGCTGAAGGAGGGGATAGGAAGACCTAGGCCCCAGGATCTATTCGTATCTCCTCTGTTAGAAGGTCATGGCCTTTGCTGGCAGGTCCCCTTAACAGTGGCCAGTCTTGCTTGGTGCAGTGACAGAAGGGTCTGACCCTTCTGGGCCTAGTGGGAAAGTCATTGGGGAATCAGTTGTTACCCAAACCATTAGTTAGATGCAATTGTGGTTAAATTCTAAGAAACTGGCCTACAGTTTCCATGAGATCCTAAATCTGGTTGCTAACTTTGGACTTATCTGATGTGGGAGGGTCAGAAGGAGGTTTCTCCGAGGAAGGGACATTTAATCAGCGGTCGACGGCATCAGGAGTGACATGATGGGGGTCAGGGCTGGTACAGCTGAGCAGAGAGGCGCCTCACCTCTGCCCGTTTCTTCCCAGGTCAGCCTGGGCACCAGCGACACCCTATTTCTCTGGCTCCAGGAGCCCATGCCCGCCCTGGAAGGTCACATCTTCTGCAACCCCGTTGGCTCCCAGCACTACATGGCACTCCTCTGGTAGGCTTGGTGGGGAGGAGGGTGGTGTGGGCAGGTCCGGTACCATCTGGAGCCCTCAGGTCATTGTGCTCAGCAGCTGAGACCCCAGGACTCGTTGGGTCCTTCTGACAGCAGAGCTGGGTGGGGAAGAACCCGGCATCTGGAGTCCTCCCCAAACCCAGATTGCAGTCCCATCCTCAACACCTATATCTTGTGTGCAGATGTCACAGCACATGTGAGTCACACTTTGCTCATGAAATGGGAAGAATAAAAGGTTTACTTCGTAGCGTTGTTGTGACGTGCCTCGCACATGGTAGGCCTTCAACAAATGGTAGGAAGCACATCCTGCCTCCTGACAGTCGTCATGGAGGAAGTGTGCTCTGTACCCTGATCACAGGCCTTTGGAAACCCACTGGAAGCTACTCAGGGAAGTTTCTGAGCCTCCAGGCCCCAGGAACCATTGGAGAATATATAGGTCTATTAAGTTTACCAGCTCTGTTCCATCATCCGGGTGGTATGATGTATAGAAGCCACAGCTCCCTGTCTCTCCCTGGTATTTCTCCCTGTCTCTCGCTGGTATTTCAGGGCTGGTTGTGGCAACCGTACAAGAGCCCAAGACCAGTGCATTTCCCCGCAATTCCGAGGGGCCTTTGCTGGGCCCGATACCTTGCGGTCCAGCCTGACCTGCAGCCCTTCTCCCTCGGATTCTTCACCAAAATATGTGGATGCAGTCAGCAAGCACTGGGTCCCTCCCTCAGAGGTGTGTGTGCTTCTGCAGCTTTAAAAATGGCTCCCTCATGAGAGAGAAGATCCGTGATGAGTCAGCTTCCTGTTCCTGGAGTGAGTTCTCTGAGGCACTGCGGTCCACCGAGATGGGGAACGGCGGGAACCTGGGTAGGCTATTTGGTGATGCCTGGGCCTGTCAAGGGCAGCGGTTGCTGGCAGAAGGGACAGGGCCTAGGGCCTCGGGGGTATGGGGAGGTGAGGGCCATGGAGAAGCCAAGAGGAGCCCTACCTGTCTATCCTTCTGCCCCATGGGCCTTCCAGACTAGTGTGAGACCCCATGATCTGAGTAAGGTTGGGCCGTTCTCCATGCTTTGAGTGGAAGTCAGGCCATAACTGCATCTCTGTCCCCTCCGAGGCCCTGGTGACAACATCAGGGATGGCAGCCACGGCTCCTACTCTATCCCATTGTGTCCTCCACATGTAGCTTTCTGTCCCGGATGCAGGGTTCTGTTAGGAATGGTGGCTGGCCTTCTGAGCGGGGAGGAGACGTGTCTCCCTTGATCAAACCTGGGCTGGCATTTCAGGGCTGGTTGGGCAGCCGCCTCTGGCCCGGGCTGCAGGTGAGAGTAGGAAAAACCGTCTCTAAGAAAATGTAGCTCAGGGCCTTTCTTCCTGTCCTGCTGGAGAGCGGGAACCAAGGGTATTCCCCTGACTCTTCTGGCAGACCCAGATGTAGGGTCATTTCACCCTGTTCTTTTTTTTTTTTTATTTATTTTTGGGACAGAGAGAGACAGAGCATGAATGGGGGAGGGGCAGAGAGAGGGAGACACAGAATCGGAAACAGGCTCCAGGCTCCGAGCCATCAGCCCAGAGCCTGACGCGGGGCTCGAACTCACGGACTGCGAGATCGTGACCTGGCTGAAGTCGGTCGCTTAACCGACTGCGCCACCCAGGCGCCCCTCACCCTGTTCTTTACTAAGTCTTTGAGAAGCTTATCTTTTGTTTTTGATTCCTGACAGTGAATCTCTTCCCGGTCTTGTTTCAGGTTTTTATTTTGACGTAATGGAGATCACCCCTGAAATTATTGGGCGCCATAGGTTTAGTGCAGAAAACCACAAGGTACGTGTGGTTATTGGTATTGGAGAGAAATTGGCTCCATTTTTGAGTACTAAATTTAACAATCGCCTATCAGATTCTGCTGCTTTAGGGACGTCATGAATTTACTCACCTATTATTAGAGCAGTTTCTTTTTAAGTTTATTTATTTTGAGAGAGAGAGAGAAAGCAGGCAGGGGAGGGGTAGAGAGAGGGGGATTCCCAAGCAGGTTTTGCACCGGCAGCATGGAACCCGACACAGGGTTCAAACCCACGAACTGTGAGATCATGACCTGAGCCAAAGTCGGACGCTTAACCGACTGAGCCACCCAGGTGCCCCTAGAGCAAATGTTTTTGATGTGCCAGAGTGCATTTTAGTGCTGGGGAATCAGCAGGATCTAAGGCAGACATGCTTAGAAAGCAGAGTGCAAATCACCTGTGTCCACGCTGACTGTCACTGAGAGTCATAGAGACTGTTGACTTGGCCGACTTAACCCTGCACCCCCGAGGACTGACACTGTCTCCAGATCAGGAATTCCTTCCTGATGGAAAGCCTCTGGGACGGGAGGCACTAACATTTATTGAGGGCTGTTTAGCTCCAAGCACTGTGCTGATGGTTTCCTATATCCCTCATTTACTGCTCATAGCCTCTTGAGGTCCAGAGAGGCTAAATCATGTGCCCAAGTCACCAGGGCCTGGGTGGTGGAGGGGGGCCTCCAACCCCAGTCCTCCCTGGCCCTGAAGCTGCTATTTTGTTTCTCCTCCACCCTGTGGCCTTTCCTAGGTGGGGTCAGTAAGTCACTCTGTCTAGTAACTGTTACAGTTAGAGTAGGCATTGGATTTGTAGCTGATGAAGCCATTCTGTATTGGGTTATAAGTGGGAAGCTTTATATAAACTGTAGAAGGAAGGGGTTCATCTCGGTTTTCTGAGGAAGGATCAGAGAAGATACAGAGAAGGTATGCTTGTTCCCTTTTCCATAAACCCATCGAGGGCTAACAGGGAGAAGGTAGGGTCTATGCTGGTCACAGGGGCTCAGGCATGGGCAGAGCTTGGGTTGACACCCATCAGCAGCTGTGGGTCGTCAGCGTAAGCTGTAGGCTGTCACTTAGTGAGTATCAAACACCCAGACCAGACTCTGCCGTCTAATTGGGTCATTGTAACCACCCTGAGACACATTACCTCAGTGTTGTTAAGACCCCAGCAAGGTCTGCGTAACTTACTTGAGGTCACAGAGCTGAACCCTTGGCGGCCTGAGACTAGCCCTCTGATGCTCTGTTTCTCCAGAGCGAACATGCATGAGGCTGGGAGTGTGTGTGTGTGTGAGTGATGTGTTTGTGTGACAGATGCTTAGTTGGTTGAGCCGCACCGGAGGTCTGAGTCACGGTTTCTGAATCTGGGCTGTCATTTAAAAAGACAACACACACACACACAATGAAGGGAAAACAAGGAATCTTCACTCTGTGCCTGCTTTCTCTTGGGGACAGGTCCCAGCATTCCCCAAGGATGTGGAGATCCGAGCACTGATTGAAGGGCAGTTCATGGCCAAGAGGATTCATGCCGAGGGCTTGGGCTACCGAGTCAGTAAGTGAGCTGCTCGCGGGCTGTGTTCTGGGGCACGGACCCTCATACCCTGGGGTGCCTGAGACCCTTCCCAACCTCCAGGCCAGGCCTCACAGATTTGTTGTGGCTTCATCACAAGGGCAGGAGGGACATGGAGCCTGGCCCCCGTGGCGGGGGGAGGTGAGTCAGGAGGGCCTGTGGGTAGACAGGGACTAGGAGGCAGGCTATTCTGCTTCTCTGCTCTGTCCCCATGAGCCTGGCCTCCTGGTGAGTAGCTGTAGCACTTGGAGACCTTTCTGTAACCTGAACCTCCAAGATGCCCCAAGCTCTGGACCCTGAGGACATGGGCAGTGCAGGTGGGAAAGGCCTAGGTGGGATCCATCTGCCCTGGGGCGGCCCTGTCCAGCACTGCGGGTCTATCGGGGACGAATGGGGATACAGAACCACTATTGAAACCAGAGGTCTGGAAAGGAAAGGCAGAGCGGGGTGGGTTGGGGAGAGGGGCACCTGTGGGGAGAAGGGGATTTCTAAGAACTTGAGCTCCGGAATGGGCAGCTTTAGGTCCGTGAACTTCCCCTTAACTGCTGGCACTGGAGTGCCTAGGGCGGGGCTTCTGCCGGGAGGGTGTATTTGTCCCCCTGGGCACCTGAAGCCTCTGCTTGAGCTCCAACTCATGATACTTTTATGGACAATCTGAGTTCTGTGTCGTATGTTTTATGTCTTTGAACCAACCAAGTCCGAGGATACTATAGCAGTAAGCATTAGGGAAGCCTTTTTGCGAAGCTGTCGTGCAGCATCTGCTAAAGCCACACACACACCTTCCAGCAGCCTCGCCTCTTGGCGAATGCATAACAGAAATGTGTACATGTGTTCTCTGAAGACGTCCGAGAGAACATTCATCGTGGCACGGTGCTTAATAGCCCTGCCCTGGAACCCAACGCCCATCGATAGCAGGCAGGATAAGTGTGTGGGGGGTATTCATGCAATGTGATACTACACAGAAACGAAAATCAACCAGCCCCCACTAGCTGCAGCAGAAGTGGCGAACCTCATCAATGTAAGTCGGTGGAACAAAAGAAGCCAGACACAAAAGTGCATGCGGCGGGATTCCGTGTCCATCAAGCTCAAAACCAGACAACACGATTTGCAGTCACTGGAAGCCAGGACAGTTAGCAGCTACCTTTCAGGAGAGGGCCTCTGGGGTGCTCGTGGTGCTCTCTTTCCTGAGTTCCACGAGGTGTGTTGAGTTTGTGAGAATACGTCAGGCTGTCGGCTTATGAGGGGTTACGTACATTTTTCAGGATGGATGTGTGTCCACCACAAGTTTTATTTATTATTTATTTATTTATTAAGAGAACATGTATGAGCCAGGGAGGGGCAGAGAGAGAGAGAGAGAGAGAGGGAGAGAGAGAGAATCCAAAGTAGGCTCCGTGTGGTCAGCATGGTGCCCAATGTGGGGCTCGAACTCCCGAACTGTGAGATCATGACCTGAGCTGAAACCAAGAGTTGGACACTTAACTGACTGAACCACCCAGGCGCCCTCATCACAGATTTTCAAATAAATAAAATAAGCATTATACACATTCCCATTTCTTTCCATTGCATCCCTCAAAGCGTAAAAAGAAATTCCCTGAAGGTCTCCAAAGCTTCCAGAATCCCCAGAAAAGAGAGATCGGTGAACAGGGCGGGGGATGGTGCTGAGGTTGGCACCCAGTGCCTGGCACGGAGGGTCCTCCAGCCATCAGGAGGGGACACGTTGTGGGGGGCTGTCCCCAACAGTGGGCAGGAAGAGGCCGTGAGAGCAGAGAAGTCCTTCCGGGCACCGGAGGGCTGATGGGATAATGTCATCATTCCCAGCCTTTAAAGAATTCTTGGTGCAAAACCACATAGAGTTACTTATCCTCTTAGCAAAAGCTTAAGAGCAGCTATCAAACCTGTCTTGCCAGCTCTGCTGGGCACCTTCCAAATAAGATTACGTAAACGAACATGCTTGCAACCAGAAAGGGCTGCACAAACACGAGGCATCATTCTCCCCCAGCTGTGGTGTGGAGTGCCTCGTGTTCTTAGGGGACTTGCTTCTGTAACTCTGTTACCTTCATGAATTCATCCGTGTGAATTAGCGTAGCTATTAGTCGTTCGTTCTCACTGCACTGGAGTATTCCATCACGTGCTTGTGCTACGATCGACTTCTCTGGTCTTCTGTGGTGTAGGTTTGCTCTTGCCGGTTCAGTATTAGGAACCGTGGGCTGCTGTCAGTCTTGTAAATGTCCGTGGCTGATTCTTCCTCATTTCGTCTCTTCTGTGTAACAGGTGTTGGTAGTAAAGTGACAACCTGAGTACGGATTTTGTTTCTAGAGCCTGTTGCGTTTGGCTATTACAGCGTTTAGTTATTCAGTCAAATACCTCTGCCCGAGCGGGTGCCGGTGCTGCCTTACTCTGGCCTCATGCGCTCGGTTACTCCCTTCTGGCCCTGCAGGCATTTCCACCGTTGGCCCCTGAGCCTATAGGCTCTACCTCTTTTTCTAGTAATCAACGTTTAAAATCCAACATAGGGGGCGCCTGGGTGGCTCAGTCGGCTAAGCTCAGACCACGATGACACAGTTTGTGAGTTCCAGCCCTGCACGGGTCATGCTGCTGTCAGCGCAGGGCCCACTTCAGATCCTCTGTCTCCGTCTCTCTCTCCCCATCATGTGTGCTTGCGCACGTGCTCTCTTTCTCTCTCAAAAATTAACAAACGTTTAAAAAATTTCTCGAAACAGATACTCACATTTATTGCTTTTGATCAGTGTTTAGAATTTATATTCTACTCAGTGGTGATGGTCTCCACTGAAAGACATTATGTTCCCTCTCTACTCTCCTGTCTTTACCTCCCATTTTCCAGTTCCAGAAATGTTACTGTTCAGTGTGCACTATGCATCAGTAATTACTTAAATTATACACTTGGTTGCTTTCTTTGATTACCGCTATTTATTAGATCACACATCTAAGCGGTTTTGTATTTGTATTTCATCTTTGCTTCAGGACATCCTTGACCCTTCTTTCATGTAGATGTGGGAGTGTGGGGGATGCTCTCAGACTGTATGAAAATACTTCAATTTTGCTTTCACACTCAAATAATACTTAACTGACTGAGCCACCCAAGTGCCCCTGTCTCAAAATAAATAAACTTTAAAACAAAACAAAACAATGTTTTGTCCTCTTCTGACTTTTAGTGTTGCCAGTGAGAGGCCCATCTGAATGGTATTTTTGTCTCTGCAGAATCTTCTAGAATCTTTTCTTAGGGTTTTGAAATCTCTCAGTTAAAGTTTAGGTCTCAGCCTTCTTCCTTCATTGTGGTGAGCGCTCATTTCATTAGGATATATCTGACATTTTCTAGCTTGAGGAAATTTATCACATTATTTCTCTGATGATTTCTTTCCCTTCATTTTCTCTGTTCTTTTTACTAGAATTCATATTGACTGGTGGTTTTCAACAGAGGCAGTTTTGCCCCCCCGAGGATATTTGACAATATCTGGAGACCTTTTTGGTGTCGCAGACGGGGAGTGCTGCTCTCGTGGGCAGAGGCCGGGGTGCCACCGCCCATTCCACAGTGCACATGCCAGCCCTCCACAGCAAAGAATTATCCAGTCCGAATGCCACCTGTGCCAAGGTTGAGACACCCTGTACTGGACCAGCTGTTGGCCCTCTGGCCCTAATTTTGCTTTGCTTTGTTTCATCACAGAACTTGTCACTATCATGCTCTATTTTCTAATTTATCTACCTGTTTATGGTCTGTCCTTCCTCAACTAGAAGGTGAGCTCCCTGAGAGGAAGGGTCTCCTCTGTCTTGTTAGACCACCTGTTCCCACCTCTTAAACCACTCCCCAGTGGTAACTGGGCTCTCCCTAAATATTTGTAGAATTAATAACTAAAAGGATACTTTTCTCAACTGTCTTGGCTGTGGGTTCACAGTACTGAATGAGTAACTGGGTCTCAGTCTAGACAGCAAGCCTGGGTTCCTGTTCAAGTGCAAGATCCCTTCTTAGCCCCGTGCCCCCCACCCACACCCCACCTACCCCAGCAGGAGGGCAGCCTAGAGAGGCTGTGACAGTAGATGGGGTGACAACAGACACCAGATTTTTTTTTTTTAAGTTTTTATTTATTTATTTTGAGAGAGACAGACAATGCGAATCGGGGAGGGGCAGAGAGAGAGAGGGAGAGAGAATCCCAAGCAGACTCCACAGTCAGTGCAGAGCTCGATGCAGGGCTCGAACTCACAAAACCACTGGATCGTGACCTGAGCAGAAACCAAGAGTCCAACACTTAACCGACTGAGCCACCCAGGCTCCCTGACCACAGGCAGATTTAAGTTGAATCTTCTAAGCATTGTACAAGCTTAGAAGCTGGAGTCCTCTCTACAAAGGCTCTCCACATGCCGCAATCAGCAGGATTTTTTATTCTGCTTAGAAGGTGAATGTAGGGTATTTCTCTGATGGGTGCATGTCTGTCCCTTTTCACGTCTGCCCTGGCAGCTCAATGTTACTCAAGTTCAGCTTTTCCTCAGGCCCTCCAGGCACCCTCTGCAGGTACCACCTCTGGAGGGCAGGTCTTTAGCTTGAGGTCAGGTGCTGCTGCTGCTCATTGGAAGTGGGTAGACAGAGAGGCTGAGTCTCACATTTCTGAAATCATTGGTCTACTCTCAGTGCATCCCCACCAACACTTGGCATTAAGCACCTTTGAATCTTTTGTAATCTGATGGATGGAAACTAGTATCCCAGTGTTGGTTTAATTTGTGTTTATTTTCATTAATAACGAGTTTGAACAGCTTTTGTAACTTTGGTTTTTCTCTCTGTGAATTGGCTGGTTATATCCTTCATCATTTTCCCCGTATTGTATTTCCCTTCTTACTCTTTTTTTTTAATTAATTTTTTTAACAATTTATTTATTTTGCGAGACAGAGACAGAGCGTGAGCAGGGGAAGGCAGAGAGAGGAAGACACGAAATCCAAAGCAGGCTCCAGGCTCTGAGCTGTCAGCTCAGAGCCCAACACAGGGCTCGAACCCATGAACTGTGAGATCATGACCTGAGCCAAAGTCGGAGCTTCAAACACTTAGATCCTTGTCTGCTTTCTGTGTTGCAAACATCTCCTGTCATTTGTCTGTTAACCTTATTTATAGTGTCGGCAACTGAACAAAATTTTGATTAAATGAAACCCACCAATTTTTCATCTTAAATTTTATGCTTTTGAGATATTGTTTAAGACGTTTTACCATTGCCACAGAAGTGTTTGTTTTTTTTTTTTTACATTTTGTACTGTTAGTGTAACTTCCACATTTAGGACTCTGATCCATCTGGAGTTCACCTTTATGAATGGTGTAAATTGGGTTCTGGCTTAATTTTTTTTCATATGGTGACTCAGTTCTCTTTTCCTGTATTATCTGTAGTGCCCTCTTTATCATTTATCAGGTTTTTATATATACATGAGTCTCTCAGGGCAGCCGCGTGGCTCAGTCAGTTACATGTCTGACTCTTATACCGACTCAGGTCATGATCTCACAGTCGTGGGATTAAGCCCCACATTGGGCTCAGCACTGAGCATGGAGCCTTCTTAAGATTCTCTCTCCCTCTTTCTCTGCCCCTCTCTCCCTAGTACTCTCTAACTCGCTCAAAATAAATAAACAGCAAAAAAAAAAAAAAAAAAAAAGAGGGGCGCCTGGGTGGCTCAGTCGGTTGAGCGTCCGACTTCAGCTCAGGTCGCAATCTCGCGGTCCGTGAGTTCGAGCCCCGCATCCGGCTCTGGGCTGATGGCTCAGAGCCTGGAGCCTGCTTCCGATTCTGTGTCTCCCTCTCTCTCTGCTCCTCCTCCGTTCATGCTCTGTCTCTCTCTCTCTGTCTCAAAAATAAATAAGCGTTAAAAAAAAAAAAAAAAGAAAGAAACCTTTCTACATGGGTCTCTCTCCACACCCCCTTTTCCACTCCACTGGCTTATTGGTCTGTTCTTGGGACAAACTATTATGTACTGCGGTTTTGTAGTTGTATTAGTTGTCCAGAGCTGTGTAACACAGACTGGACAAAATATTTATTTTCTCAGAATCCTGGAGGCTAAAAATCTGAGGTCAAGGTGTCAGCAGGGTTGGTTTTTCTGAGGTCTCTCTCCTCGGCTTATAGATGCCTGTGACTTGACATGGTTTTCCCTCTGTGTGTCCTTCTTATAAGAACAGTAGCCATGTTGGATTAGAGCCCAACCTAGTGGCCTCATTTTATTTATTTGTTTTTTTAAATTTACATCCAAGTTAATGTATAGTGCAATAATGATTTCAGGAGTAGATGCCAGTGATTCATACCCTATGTATAACACCCAGTGCTCATCCCTTAATAAGTGACCTCCTTAATGCCCATCACCCATTTAGCCCATCCCCCTCCCACAACCCCTCCCGCAACCCTGTTTGTTGTCTATATTTAAGAGTCTCTTATGTTTTGTCCCCCTCCTTGTTTTTATATTATTTTTGCTCCCTTCCCTTATGTTCATCTGTATCTTAAATTCCTCATATCAGTGAAATCATGTAATATCTGTATTTCTCTGACGAATTTCTCTTAGCATAATACTCTTTAGTTCCATCCACGTAGTTGTAAATGATAAGATTTCATTTTTTTTGATTGCTAAGTAATACTCCATTGTATATATACCACATCTTCTCTATCCATTCATCCATCTATGGATGTTTGGGCTCTTTCCATATTTTGGCTATTGTCAATAGCGCTGCTATAAACACTAAGGTGCATGGACCCCTTTGAAACAGCATACCTGTATCCCTTGGAGAAATACCTAGTTGTGCAGTTGCTGGGTCATAAGGTGGTTGTGTTTTTAAGTTTTTTCCGCTATTTTCCACACTATTTTCCAGAGTGGCTGCACCAGTTTGCATTACTACCAGCCATGCAAAAGAGATCTTCTTTCTCTGCATTCTTGCCAATGTCTGTTGTTGCCTGAGTTGTTAATGTTAGCCATTCTGACAGGTGTGAGGTGGTATCTCATTGTGGTTTTGATTTGTATTTCCCTGATGATGAGTGAGGTTGAGCCTTTTTTCATGTGTCGGTTGGCCATCTGGATGTCTTCCTTGGAGAAGTGTCTATTCATGTCTTTTGCCCATTTCTTCACTGGATTATTTGTTTTTTGGGTGTTGAGTTTGGTAAGTTCTTTATAGATTTTGGATACTAACCCTTTATCTGCTATGTTGTTTGCAAATATTTTCTCCCATACCATCGGTTGCCTTTCAGTTTTGCTGATTGTTTCCTTTGTTGTGCAGAAGCTTTTTATTTTGATGAGGTCCCAATAGTTCATTTTTGCTTTTGTTTCCCTTGCCTCCGGAGATGTGTTGAGTAAGAAGTTGCTGCGACCAAGGTCAAAGAGGTTTTTCCTTCTTTCTCCTTGAGGATTTTGATGGCTTCCTGTCTTACATTTAGGTCTTTCATCCATTTTGAATTTATTTTTGGATATGGTGTAAGAAAGTGGTCCAGGTTCATTCTTCTTCACGCCTCTGCCCAGTTTTCCCAGCACCATTTGCTGAAGAGACTGTCTTTATTCTATTGGATGTTCTTTCCTGCTTTGTCAAAGATTAGTTGGCCATATGTTTGTGGGTCCATTTCTAGGTTCTCTGTTCCGTTGATCTGAGTGTCTGTTTTGGTGCCAGTACCATACTGTCTTGATGAGTACAGCTTTGTAATACAGCTTGAAGTCTGGGATTGTGATGCCTCCAGCTTTAATTTTCTTTTTCAGGATTGCTTTGGCTATTCAGGGTCTTTAATGGTTCCATACAAATTTTAGGATTGTTTGTTCTAGCCCTGTGAAGAATGCTGGTGTTATTTTGATAGGGATTGCATTGAATATGTAGATTGCTTTGGGTAGTATCAACATTTTAACAATATTTATTCTTCCAATCCATGAGCATGGAGCATTTTTCTATTTTTTTTGTGTGTGTCTTCTTCAATTTCTTTCATAAGCTTTCTATAGTTTTCAGTGTACAGATTTTTCACCTCCTTGGTTAGGTTTATTCCTAGGTATTTTACGGTTTTTGGTGCAGTTGTAAATGGGGTCGATTCCTTGATTTCTCTTTCTGTTGCTTCATTATTGGCATATACAAATGCAACCAATTTCTGTGCATTCACTGTATATCCTGCAACTTTGCTGAATTCATGGACCAGTTCTAGCAGTTTTTTGGTGGAATCTTTTGGGTTTTCCATATAGAGTATCATGTCCATCTGCAAAGTTTGACTTCCTTCTTGCCGATTTGGATGCCTTTTATTACTTTGTGTTGTCTGATCGCTGAGGCTAGGACTTAAGTACTATGTTGAATAACAGTGGCGAGAGTGGACATCCCTGTCATGTTCCTGACCTTAGATGGAAAACTCTCAGTTTGTCCCCATTGAGGATGATATTCGTGGTAGGTCTTTCATATGACTTTTAAGATCTTGAAGTATGATCCTTCTATCCTTACTGTCTTGAGGGTTTTTATCAAGAAAGGATGCTGTATTTTGTCAAATGCTTTTTCTGCATCTATCGAGAGGATCATGTGGTTCTTATGCTTTCTTTTATTAGTGTGATGTATCACGATGATTGATTTGCAGGTATTGAACCACCCCTGCAGCCCAGGAATAAATCCCACTTGATCATGGTGAATAATTCTTTTAATGTATTTTTAGATCTGGTTGGCTAGTATCTTGTTGAGGATTTTTGCATCCATGTTCATCAGGGAAGTTGGTCTGTAGTTCTCCTTTTTAGTGGGGTTTTTGGTTTTGGAAAAAAGGTAATGCTGGCTTCATAGAATGAGTTTGGGAGTTTTCCTTCCATTTCTATTTTTTGGAACAGCTTCAAAAGAATAGGTGTTAACTCTTCTTTAAATGTTTGGTAGAATTCCCCTGGAAAGCCATCTGTCCCTGGACTCTTGTTTTTTTGGGAGGTTTTTGATTACTAATTCAATTTCTTTACTGGTTATGGGTCTTCAAATTTTCTATTTCTTCTTGTTTCAGTTTTGGTAGTTTATATGTTTCCAGGAATTTGTCAGTTTCTTCCAGATTGCCCATTTTATTGGCGTATAATGCTGATAATATTCTCTTATTATTGTTTGTATCTCTGCAGTGTTGGTTGTGATCTCTCCTCTTTCATTCATGATTTTATTTATTTGGGTCCTTTTTTTTTTTTTCTTTTCTTTTTGATCAAACTGGCTAGGGGTTTATCAATCTTGTTAATTCTTTTAAACATGGTTCTTTGAAACTGGTTTCATTTTTCTGTTCTACTGTTTTTTGGGTTTCGATAGCATTGATTTCTGCTCTAATCCTTATTATTTACTGTCTTCTGCTAGTTTTGGGTTTTATTTGCTGTTCTTTTTCCAGCTCTTTCAGGTGTATGGTTAGGTTGTGCATCTGAGACCTTTCTTCCTTCTTTAGGAAGGTCTGGATTGCTATATACTTTCCTCTTATGACCGCCTTTGCTGCATCCCAGAGGTTTTGGGTTGTGGTGTTATCATTTTCATTGGCTTCCATTACTTTTTTTTATTATTTTTTAACAGTTTTTTTTTTAATTTTTTTTAACGTTTTTTATTTATTTTTGAGACAGAGAGAGACAGAGCATGAATGGGGGAAGGGCAGAGAGAGAGGGAAACAGAATCGGAAGCAGGCTCCAGGCTCTGAGCCATCAGCCCAGAGCCCGACGCGGAGCTCGAACTCACGGACCGTGAGATCGTGACCTGAGCTGAAGTCGGACGCTTAACCGACTGAGCCACCCAGGCTCCCCGGCTTCCATTACTTTTTAATTTCTTCTTTAACTTCCTGGTTAACCCATTCATTCTTTAGTAGGATATTCTTTAGTCTCCAAGTATTTGTTGTCTTAACAAGTTTTTTCTTGTGGTTGATTTTGAGTTTCATAGTATTGTGGTCTGAAAATATGCACGATATGATCTTGATCTTTTTGAGGGTTGATTTGTGTCCCAGTGTGTGATCCATTCTGGAGAATGTTCCTTGTGCACTCAAGAAGAATTTGTATTCTGCTGCTATAGGATGAAATGTTCTGAATATATCTGTTAAGTCCATCTGGTCCAGTGTGTCATTCAAAGCCATTGTTTCCTTGTTGATTTTCTGTTTAGGTGATCTGTCCATTGTTGTAAGTGGAGTGTTAAAGTCCCCTACTATTATGGTATTATTATCAATGAGTTTCTGTAGGTTTGCGATTAATTGATTTATATATTTGGGTACTCCCATATTTGGAACATCTTTGTTTACAATTGTTAGATCTTCTTGGTGGATAGACCCCTTAATTATGATATAATGCCCTTCTTCATCTTTTGTTACAGGCTTTACTTTAAAATCTAGGTTGTCTGATATAAGTATGGCTACTCTGGCTTTCTTTTGGTGACCATTAGCATGGTATATGGTTCTCCATTCCCTTACTTTCAATCTGAAGGTGTCTTTAGGTCTAAAATGGGTCTCTTGTAAAAAACATATAGATGGATCTTGTTTTCTTATCCATTCCGTTACCCTGTGTCTTCTGATTGGAGTGCTTAGTCCACTGAAATTTAGAGTGAGTACTGAAAGATATGAATTTATTGCCATTATGTTGCCTGTAGAGTTGGAGTTTCTGGTGGTGTTCTCTGGTCCTTTCTAGCCTTTGTTGCTTTTGGTCTTTTTTTTTTTCTTTTTTTCATCTTTTCTCCCCTCAGAGAGTCCCCCTTAAAATTTCTTGCAGGGCTGTTTTAATGGCCACAACTCCTTTAGTTCTTGTTTGTCTGGGAGACTTTTTATCTCTCCTTCTATTTTGAATGACAGCCTTGCTGTATAAAGAATTCTTGGTTGCAGGGGCATCTGGGTGGCTCAGTTGGTTGAGTGTCCAACTTCAGCTCAGGTCGTGATCTCATTGTCTGTGGGTTCCAGCCTCGCATTGGGCTCTGTGCTGACAGTGCAGAGCCTGGAGCCTGATTTGGATTCTGTGTCTCCCTCTCTCTCTGACCTCCCATCTCTGGGTTCCATCCCTCCCATCCCTCCTCATGCTCTGTCTCTCTCCATCTCAAAAATGAATAAACGTTAAAAAAATCATTTTAAAAAGAATTCTTGGTTCCATATTTTTCTGATTCAGCACATTGAATATATCCTGCCACTCCTTTCTGGTCTGCCAAGTTGCTGTGGATAGGTCTGCTGCGAACCTGATCTGTCTTCCCTTGTAGATTAAGGACTTTTTTCTCTTTCTGCTTTCATGATTCTTTCCTTGCCTAAGTATTTTGTGAGTTAGACTATGATATGCCTTGTTGATGGTTGGATTTTGTTGAATCTAATGGGAGTTCTCTGTGCTTCCTGGATTTTGATGTCTGTGTGTTTACCCAGATTGGAAAGTTTTCCACTATGGTTTGCTCACATAAACCTTCTACCCCTTTTTCTCTTTCTTCATCTTCTGGGACCCCTATGAGTCAGATATTATTCCTTTTTAATGAGTCATTGAGTTCACTAATTCTTATATCGTGCTCTTTTGCCTCACTTTCCCTCTTTTTTTCTGCTTCATTATTCTTCATAAGTTTGTCTTCTATATTGCTGATTCATTGCTCTGCTTCTTCCATCCTTGCCGCCATGGCATCGATCTGAGATTTCATCTTAGTTATAGCATTTTTAATTTCATCCTGACTAGAGTTCACTCCTTTTATCTCCCCAGAAAGGGACTCGATGCTTTTTTCAACCCCAGCTACTATTCTTATTATTGTGATTCTAAATTCTGGTTCAGGCTTCTTGCTTGTATCTGTGTTAAGTCCCTGGCTGTCATTTTGTCCTGTTTTTTCTTTTCAGGTTAATTCCTCTGTTTCATCATTTTGAAGGAAAAAAAGGAATTAATAAAGAAAAAAAATTAAAAATTAAAAAAACATATAAAAAACTAATAAAGGATGTTAGATCCTAGGTGTGTTTTGGTCTGGTTGTTGAAAGCTTGATAGATTAGAGAAAAAAGGGAAAGATAAGAAAAGGAAAAAGGGGGGAGGGGGAGAAAGCTTTTGAAAATTTAAAAAAATACAATAAAATAGAATAAAATGAAATGATGAAGGTAAAAATAGAATTTAAAAATTTACAAAGAAGTAAAAAATATAGTAGAGAAAAATCTTTTTTATAAAAACAGAAAATAAGGGGTGCTTGGGTGGCTCAGTTGGTTAAGCAACCAACGTCAGCTCAGGTCATGATCTCACAGTTCGTAGGTTTGGGCCTGACGTCGGGCTCTGTGCTGACAGCTCAGAGCCTAGAGCCTGCTTCAGGTTCTGTGTCTCCCTTCTCTCTGCCCCTCCCCTGCTCGTGTTTTGTCTGTCTCTCTCAAAAATAAATAACAAAAATTAAGAAAAGTCCAATTGGAATTTCTGTTTAGGATGCAATGAATTTATAGATTAATTTGCAAAAAAAAATAACACTTCTATGATATTAATTCAAACCCATCCAAGACCATGGAATATCTTTTAATTTACTTAGATATTCCCTTTTGTACTTTATTATTATTTTTAATGTTTATTAATTTTTGAGAGAGAGAGAAAAAGCATGAGCAGGGGCGGGGCAGAGAGAGGGAGACGTAGAATCCGAAGCATGCTTCAGGCTCCCAGCTGTCAGCACAGTCTGACATCAGGCTCGAACTCACAAACTGTGAGATCATGACCTGAGCTGAAGTTGGAGGCTTAACCCACTGAGCCCCCCAGGCACCCCTCCTTTTTGTACTTTAATAACAGTTTCAATTGCTTTCCTCATAGAGACTTTTGAATTTTTTGCTAAAGTATATCCTCACTAGATTACATTTCTGGTTGCCAATGTGAATAGTAATTTATTTTCTATCACATTTACTAATTGATTATTGCTAAAAATGCCATTGATTATTGTATATGGCAGCCTTATTACACTTTAATTGGTTTGCTTATTTAAAATTCTTCCAATTAGATAGTTTATTGTCTGTAAATAATGGTAGTTTTTTTTCTGTTTTTTCAATCCTTAAATATTTAATTATTTATTTATTTATTTATTTATTTGTCTTATAGGTATGGCTAACATAACTAGTACTATGTAACAGTGTACTAGATAGTATGAGTCTTTGTTTTGTTCCTACTATTAGTTATCTATTGCTGTGTAACAAATTACCTCAAGACTTAGAAACTTAGGGGCGCCTGGGTGGCTCAGTCAGTTGAGCGTCTGACTTTGGCTCAGGTCATGATCTCATAGTTTGAGTTCAAGCCCCACATCAGGCTCTCTGCTGTCAGCTCAGAGCCTGCTTCGGATCCTCTGTTTCCCTCTCTACCCCTCCCCTGCTCACTCGCTCTCTCTCTGTCAAAAATAAATAAACATTAAAGAAAATATTTTTTAAAAGACTTAGCAGCTTCAAAAAACAATGAGCATTTATTATCTTGCATGGTTTCTGTGGGTCAAGAATTTGGGATTAGCATAATTTAGTAGTTCTGGCTGAGGTCTCTTATAAGGTTGAAGTCAGTATGTCATCTGGGGCTGCAGTCGTCTGAAGGCTCGACTGCAGTAGTCATCTGAAGTAGTCATCTGAAGGCATGAATGAGTAGGATCTCCTTTCCAGGTGGCCAGCTCACATTGTTATTGACAGGAAGCTGCAATTCCTCACCCTGTAGACATCTCCAGGGGACTGCTTGAATGTCTTCATGACATGGCAATTAGTAGCACCCAAAGCGAGGGATCCAAGAGTGATCTATAATAGAAGCCTCAGTGTCCTTTATGACCTAGACTTGGAACTCACACTCCACATTTTACACAATATCCCACTGGCCACATGAGTCAGCCTTACTGAATGTGAGAGGGAATGACATGACAGTAAAAATATCTGGAGGCAGGGGTCATTTGGAATCCATTTTTGGGGGTCTGAGAGGCACAGCAGTCTTAAAGAAGATACTTCTGTTTTGTTAAGAGTGATGTTTGTTGTAAATTTTGGATATATGGCCTTTATTAATTTAAGTATGTTCCCTTCTCTTCCTGGTTTGTTGAGAGATTCTGTTCTTTAATGATAAAAAGTGAAGACAGAGGTCAGTGGGACAGCAGCCTGACAAGCAAATTGCTTCTGACAAACCTGCAGGGCACCTGGGTGGCTCAGTCAGTTTAGCGTCTGACTCTTGATTTTGGCTCATGTCATGATCCCTGGATCATGGGATTGAGCCCCAAGTTGGGCTCCATGCTGAGCATGGAGCCTACTTAGGATTCTCTCTCTCTCTCTCTCTCTCTCTCTCTCTCTGTCTCTCTCTCTAAAAAATTAAGGGAAAAAAAGTTTAGTTGTGACAAGCCTGCATGGACAGAGCCAGCTTTGGATCTCTCCTTGAGTCCTGTGTGATGAACAAGAGGCATTGGCCCAACACAAGCCCTTCTTGGCTAAAGAACTCTGGAAAACAATATTTTTTGCCTTGGGGAGATTGTTGCATCCATTCAGGTTTTTCTTTTTCCTTGCAGTGCCCAAGACAAAGATTTTGGCCACTGGAGGGGCATCTCACAACAGAGACATCTTACAGGTATGTGCTGATAGCAGGCTAAACAGAAGGGCCTCTTCCATGTCAGTTATTTCTAAGACCCAGACACTGGTCTAGTAAGGACTTCCTCTTCCCACTCTTGCAAATGTCTGACCATCAGGCTACCACATCATAAGGCTGTCAGTATCTTACTGGGACGTTGAGCATTTTTTGATATAGCCTGAGGCTGTATCAACTATTGACTTGCAAGTTACCTGTCTTAGGTAAGGTTCTCTTGAAGAAGAGCCTGAAATGGGAATTCGAAGTGGGTTGTTGAGAAGGTGCTCCCAGAAGAAAGAGAGTGAGGGGTGCAGGTAGGGCAGGCGGAAAAGATAAGCAAGAATCTGGTTTTGGCTCTAGCTCTATCCCATAGGAAAGATCTGAAACATGATGTGTATGGCAGACATGGTTCCACCTTGGGTAAGGGGCCAAGTGGCTACCCTGGAGAGAGGTGAGAACAACCCTCCTAGGAGGGGCAGCCTCTGTTCAGCTGAGAACAATTCCTTTGGGGAGGGGCAGCTGTGAGTCATTAGCAGCTGATACTCACAGCATCTGGGGGAAGGACGCACACCAGTCCAGTAACGGGATCCAGATGGGGCATCAGTGGCATTCACTATATCATCTCTGGTCAACTAAGACTCCCAAGTCTTTTCCATGTGAACTCCTCTTGGTATAGGTCCTCCATTTTAAATTTATAAAATTTGGGGCGCCTGGGTGGCGCAGTCGGTTAAGCGTCCGACTTCAGCCAGGTCACGATCTTGCGGTCCGTGAGTTCGAGCCCCGCGTCAGGCTCTGGGCTGATGGCTCGGAGCCTGGAGCCTGTTTCCGATTCTGTGTCTCCCTCTCTCTGCCCCTCCCCCGTTCATGCTCTGTCTCTCTCTGTCCCAAAAATAAATAAAAAACGTTGAAAAAAACATTTAAAAAATAAATAAATAAATAAATAAATAAAAAATAAATTTATAAAATTTATTTTTGGGACCTAAATGGGAAATTTTACCCTTTTCCCTATAAAACATGCCTTTGTTAGTTTGGGTTTGTTTGGGCTTGTTGATATTAGTCTGATACCCAGCCATCTCCACCTTGGCCATTGGCTAAGCATACTTCCTAAATCTTCCTTCTTGTCTTTGATAAAATGGTTAAATAGTGCAGGGACAACCTGGAGAGCTGTGGCCCTCCACTAGAGATGTCCCCCCAGGTCATCCTGACTCTATTATTACCAGGGTGGTATGGCCAACTATACTTCTTTAAGGCAGTAGAGGTGGACTGGAAGGCATCAGAAGACACATGAGGAAAGAGAGCCTAGAAAATGCATGTCAGTGGGGTGCCTGGGTGGCTTTGGATATTGGATCTCCCTCTCTCTGCCCCTCCCTCGCTTGTGCTCGCTCTCAAGTAAATAAACTTTAAAAGGGGGGTGGCGCCTGCGTGATCCCTTGGTTAAGCATCTAAGTTTGGCTAAGGTCATGATCTTGTGGTTTGTGAGTTTGAGCCCCGCCTTGGGCCCTGTGCAGACAGCTCAGAACCTGGAGCCTGCTTTTGATTCTGTGTCTTCTGCCCCTCTCCTGTTCATGTTCCATCAATCTCTCTCTCTCTCTCTCTCTCTCTCTCTCTCTCTCTCTCTCTGTCAAAAATTAAAAAGGAAGGAAGGAAGGAAGGAAAAAAATAAGGCAAAATGCATACCAAAGTGTTTGTATTCCTTCTGAGAAACAACTTACGACATTAAGAACCTCTGTCATTTCCAGGTACTTGCGGATGTGTTTGGCGCCCCAGTGTATGTCATAGACACTGCCAACTCTGCCTGTGTGGGCTCTGCGTACCGAGCTTTCCATGGTAGGTCGATGGATGGGGAACAGAGGCTTCTGGAAGAGTTGGGGCACTGGCTGGGCTGAGGAGGATAGAAAGGGGTGATGGGCAATCCCTGTCTTAAGGACATTAGAGTCTTGAGCTTTAGTTTCATTTTTCTCCCTCCTAGCAGGTGAGAACCAACCCAAACCTTTTGTTCCTTTATTCCATTCTTTAAAAATAGGGAAAGAAAAGTAGGTTCCTAACTAAACGAGGCTTGGTCACAGTCGGGTTCAGCACAGGGACATTGGGAAAGGACACAGGACATGCTTGAGGGCGCATGGGCAGGGGTCTAGACGGCTGGTGGGCAGGAGAGGTGGATGAAGTCCAGAGCCATTATTTTCAGCAAATGCAGGAAGTGGAGACAAAGATGAAATTCAGAGCCAAGCAGTCCAGTACCCTGGACAGCTCCACAGGGGCCCATCTATGCGATGGCGGCCTCTCTGAAACTCGGGGTAATGAAAGAATCTCCCTCATCTAGGCGGGTTCTTGTGGGAGCAGCCCATGCCCACAGTGGCCCCATTTAGTCAGTTTGTCCTGTCCTCTGCCTGCTCGGACTGCTCTTCCAGCTCCATTTACCTGAAGGGCTCTCTTCCCTCTAGCGGTTCCATTCTTCGGGCATTTACTCTGAACTTTTTAACACACCTATTTAAACTTACTTTTTTCTGTCAACACCGAGAATTAATCAGGGACTAGATCCTTCTCTTAATAATTAACCACTTACTCCTTTCTCCCTTCCCTCTCCACCCTGCCCACCTCAGCCCACATCATACCACCTCCTGTGTCAAGATCACTGGGCAGTTTATTTCCAGGTTATTTTATTAATTAAACTTCTTTTCATGTTGGCTTTTATTTGCACCTCCCTATGAACTTCTCTTTCTCTCTCTTTGAATTCCCTGTAGTTTCTTTCTTCTTTTTCTCTTCTTTGATAGTTTTGTTGAAATATAACAACCTAGATAAGTTTAAGAAGAAATTCAGTAGGTGATCATTTTGGAAGCCTTACATGTCCAGCATGGACTTTTTTTCCCTCTCCAAAAGAATGCTACCTTGGCTAGGCAAAGGACCCCAACTTCAAAATACTTCTCCTTAGGGGCGCCTGGGTGGCGCAGTCGGTTAAGCGTCCAACTTCAGCCAGGTCACGATCTCGCGGTCCGTGAGTTCGAGCCCCGCGTCAGGCTCGGAGCCTGGAGCCTGCTTCCGATTCTGTGTCTCCCTCTCTCTCTGCCCCTCCCCCGTTCATGCTCTGTCTCTCTCTGTCCCAAAAAAAAAAAAAAAAACAAAAAAAAACAAAATACTTCTCCTTAGCGTCTTGAAAATACTGTTCCATAATCTTTCGGCATTTAGTGTTGCCCATGAGAAGCCTGGGGCCTACTTCCTGCTCCTTCTGCTGCTGAAGCAGGAAAGGAGCTGCCTACTTCGTTTCTTATTTTTCCTTTTCTTTGCCTATTTTGTTGCCAGAGGTCACCTGGGGTACTGCCCCACTCTACCCTCCAAAACCAGAGCCTGAGCTAAGTCCTAGCATACCAGCCCTCACCCTGACGTGTATCAGCCACTTCATGTCTATTTTCCCCAGCTGCATCCAGGATGAACCTCACACATAGCCAGTCTCTGGGTGAGTGGAGAGGGGACCAGTGTCTTTTGATTGGTCTCCGTGCTGGCCTCCCCACCACTCATCCCATTCCCCGTTCCCCTGCAGCTCTGAGCTGGGATATCCCAGCATCTGGTTGGAAACTGGGCCACATGTCTTCACTGGACCCTCCCTCACTCATGGTGGTCCTGAGTTTCCCTGTCAATATGACTCTACTTCTTAAATTGCCTAGAAAGTCCTCACTTTTCTTGTCCACCTATGGCAGCCTTTCCTCTTTTCCAGGCCTGCACTCATTTACTTGGTGAACATTTATTGAGTGCTTCGGGTATGCGGGTGTGTGCTAGGCACCAGGGCTCTTGTGGAGACCCAGTCCCTGGCTTCGCAGAGCTCGGGCTCAGCAAAGGAGGGACCTTGAATCTGTAGCCAGAAATGGTAAGAAGTGCTCCGTGGACAGCAGATGGTACTTAGGGGTAGAGGGTTAGGGAGCCTCCAAACAGGTGACATTTTTAGCTGCAGCTTATCTGAGGAGAAGGGCATAGGTCCATAAAGAGAGGAGATAGGAACACCTTACACAAAAGGTGAAAGTAAAGGCTCTGAAGCAGGAAGAATTGTAAGAAGCCTGGGATGGCTTCAATGCAGTGAGTCATGAGAGTGGAGGGTTGTGAGAGAGGAGGGGCAGGCAAGCCCTCCTCTTCTGTCAGGTGCCAGGTGTTAGCTGCCCTGCTGTGACACGTGCTGTCACAGTGAGCAAGACAAACTAGGCCCTGTTGGGGAGAGGTCTGCATGTGAAATTTCTCCTTTCTCTCTCTCTCTCTCTCTCTCTCTTTTTTTAAATGTTTATTTATTTTTGAGAGAGAGAGAGAGAGAGACAGAGTCAAGCAGGGGAGGGACACAGAGAGAGGGAGACACAGAATCCAAAGCAGGCTCCAAGCTCTGAGTTGTCAGCACAGAGCCTGACACAGGGCTCAAACTCACAAAGCACGCAATCATGACCTGAACTGAATTTGGAGGCTTAACTGACTGAGCCACCCAGGCACCCCTTCCCTTATCTCTTTTTATTTTATTTTATTTTATTTTTATTTTTATTTTTATTTTTTTTAATGTTTAATTATTTTTGAGAGAGACAGAGCACGAGCAGGGGAGGGGCAGAGAGAGACGGAGACACAGAATCTGAAGCAGGCTCCAGGCTCCAAGCTGTCAGCACAGAGCCTGACACGGGGCTTGAACTCACGAACCGTGAGATCCTGACCTGAGCCCGAAGTTGGACGCTTAACCAACTGAGCCACCTAAGCACATCTCTTCTCCCTTTTTTTAAAACAGTTTTGTTGAAGCACAATTTATATGACATGAAAGTCACCCAACTTTAAGTGCACAGCTCAGTGATTTTTTAGTCAGTTGATTGAGTTGTGCTACCATCACCATAATCCAGTTTTAAAATATTGTATCACCCCAGAGATAAAAGGTTATTTTCAGTTAATGTCTTCATTTGCAACATGCACTGATGTGAAATGAGCTTTTCTTCTAGGCCTTGCAGCTGGAACAGACGTGCCCTTTTCAGAGGTTGTGAAATTAGCCCCACCTCCCAGATTAGCTGCTACCCCAACCCCAGGAGCTTCTCAGGTGAGACACCATCAGAATTTGGTCAGAGCCTTTGCGTGGTGAAAACCAACTCTAGTTAACCCAGTTAGTCCTGAACAACACAGGTTGAGGGGCACCAGTCCTCTGGCAGAGATGAAAATGCACATATAACTTTTGACTCCCCAAAAATTTAACCACTAATCTCTGAAGCTGAGATTACTCTTTGGAGTTTAACCCAGTTGGGGTGAGGGGGCCGGGCCTTTATACCTCATGTTGATCGATCTCTGCATGCAAGCCACCCCAGGATGGGGTAAGGCAGCTCTCTGTAGCCAAAGCAAACCCCAGTGGGGACTGTCAGCTGAGGGCTGGGAGAATAAGTTCTTCATTCCTGAAGGGCAGTCTGTGTGGTATGCCAGGCCATCCGTGACACCTGTGTTCCTGCTTGCAGAAGGTTCCTGCAGCCTAGGAGCAGGGCCGCGCAGACGGGGTGTTATTTCTCATCTAGCAGGCAGCGTGAGCTTCTTGCTTGCATCAGATTTCCTTGGCCCTGAAGTGCCATGGAATGATGTGGGGTGGGCCCAGGAGCATCCAGAGCACATGCTGTGTCTGTGTCACAGCTGAGTGACCCCAAGGTTAGGAAACTCGCAAGTTATAAAGGAACTGAAAGCCTATCTGCCCAACCTTTGACCCCAAGGGAGACATTATCTGTACTATCCTGGTCAGCAAGTAAGTTTTCCCTCTTCTCTAGAGGGTGATTCTGTCTCTGTCTTCCAAGGCTGTTTGCTGTGTAAATACCAAAAAGATAGTCTGCAAAAAAAGCTGTCTCCTTGGGGCGCCTGGGTGGCTCAGTCAGCTGAGCGTCTGACTTCGGCTCAGGTCATGATCTCGCGGTCCGTGAGTTCGGGCCGCACATCGGGCTCTGTGCTGGCAGCTTGGAGCCTGGAGCCCCCTTCAGATTCTGTGTCTCTCTCTCTCTCTCTCTCTGCCCCTCCCCCACTCATGCTCTCTCTTTCTCTCTGTCAAAAATAAACATTTTTAAAAAATTTAAAAACAAAGAAAGAAAAGCTGTCTCCAGACATATAGAAACACCATGGAGAATTGTCTCCCAACATATCTGGGAGCAGAAGCTCACAGTTTACAGGTGACAGAGAACCCACACATATAGATGTGCCCACGCTTCTATTACTTTGTCCTTACATTGTGTGCCCTTACCTTTAAGAGCCAGCTCAGTGTAATAAAAAGACCCTAAACTGATATAAAGGGCCTTTGGGTTCTGATTCTTATCCTGAATTCCCCTCACATGTAACCTTGAACAGCCCTTCTCATCTCTGAACCTGTTTCTTCGTCTGTGGAGTGGGGACAATATCTGTCCTCCCTACTTTTTATTATTATTATTATTTTAGGGAAAGAGAGAGAATCTTAAGCTGAGTGTGGAGGCTGATGAGGGGCTCAATCCCAGGACCCTGGGATCGTGACCTGATCCGAAATCAACAGCTGGAGGCTCAACCAACTGAGCCATCCAGGCACCCCTGGGTTGCCTACTTTTAACCTACTAATTGTGAGGCTTAAAAAGGGTCCTTGACTATAATGGCTTGATTATATAACAAGAAGTCTGAAGGTAGTTGCCAGGGTTGATTTAGTGGTTCAGCAATGTCAGACAGAGTATGCAAGCAGGGGAGGGGCAGAGAGAGAGGGAGACACAGAATCCGAAGCAGGCTCCAGGCCCTTAGCTGCCAGCACAGAGCCCGACGCGGGGCTCGAACTCATGAACCGCGAGATCACGACCTGAGCCGAAGTCAGATGCGTAACTGACTGAGCCACCCGGGTGCCCAAGGAACCCTTTACTCTTACACCCAAGTGTAACCTCAGAATCCTTCATAACACCAGGTGTCGCAAGCAGCAACAGTCCGTGATTGTTGGTGTCATGACCTATCTGAGGACCGGTTAGTAAACTCGTTGGGAGCGGGAGGTGCTCTATGGCACCTAGTTGGTTGTGCTCCAGTGGAAACACAAAACTGTAACTATATTCTCTCGGCTCAGCTGGATATTGCAGTTTCCTCTTCCGAGAGGAGATCGAAGCTCCCCTTGAGTTCTCTGTCAACTTCACAGAGCTGCTCCTGATGCACCGAGAGTGGGCCGTGGTTGCATAATCAATTACTAAAATACCGGACTTTGGAGCTAATTAAGCCAAATGAAGAGGTGTGGTTGGCATAAGCTAGTGGTGGTGCTTGTGAGTCTCAAGAAACTCTGGGTCCCTTGGTCGTAAGTGTTGCTTGTCTGGAAGACAACATGTGCTCACCTGAAATGCACCTGCCCTTCTCAGGCGAGGTTTAAACAGCCACGGGTGAAAACAGCTTAAAAAAAAAAAAGGAATGAAGGTTAAGAATGTGGGGTTGTGTGTCTGGCTCTTTTTCCCGTGTTGGCTTTTGGTTTTGGTTTATTACACAGCATACTGTATATGTAATTTTGTAGCCCACTTAAAAAAAAAAAACACTACAGGGGCGCCTGGGTGGCGCAGTCGGTTAAGCGTCCGACTTCAGCCAGGTCACGATCTCGCGGTCCGTGAGTTCGAGCCCCGCGTCAGGCTCTGGGCTGATGTCTCAGAGCCTGGAGCCTGTTTCCGATTCTGTGTCTCCCTCTCTCTCTGCCCTTCCCCCGTTCATGCTATGTCTCTCTCTGTCCCAAAAATAAATAAAAAACGTTGAAAAAAAAATTAAAAAAAAAAAAAAAAAAAAACACTACAGCACAACATGAGTGTTTGTATTCTTAAAACTGAGCATACACAGGGCGTCTGGGTGGCTCAGTCTGTTAAGTGTCGGACTTCGGCTCAGGTCGTGATTTTGCTGTTTGTGGGTTCAAGCCCCGCGTCAGGCTCTGTGCTGACAACTTGGAGCCTGGAGCCTGCTTCGGATTCTGTCTCCCTCTCTCTCTGCCCTCCCCCACTCGTGCTCTGTCTCTGTCTCTCTCACAAAAATAATGTAAAAAAAAAAAAAAAAACCCAAAAAAATGAGCATACACATTATTGTTAACGACTGCATGATATTCTACATGGCTATTGAACCAATAGTTTGTTTTAAGTTTATTTATTTTGAGAGAGAAAACACACAGAGGGGAAGGGCAGAGAGTGAGAGGGAGATAGGGAATCCCAAGTAGGCTCCGTGCTATCAGCACAGAACCCACAAGGGGCTCCAACTGTGAGAGCCTGACCTGAGCTGAAATCAAGAGTCGGACACTGAACCTCCTGAGCCACCCCGGTGCCCCCCAGTAATTTACTTGAGCATTTAATATGTCTTAGAACAGTTGCTTCTAGGTTTTCAATTATTATAATTGCAATTATGTGAGTAAAAGGTTAACAAAACCTTCTATTCTGCATGGAAATTTGAACTTGGGTTGACTTTCTACCTCTGTTTCCTTTGAGACAATAAAAATGGAATGTCAACAGCATTACTAGGCCACACATTGCTTATGTTAAAAGTGACCTTCAATTAAGGCACTGCACCTGGAGTGGGAAAACCATATACACCTGACAGGAAGTCGTTCGTAGGGCTTCCCTCAGTACAGTGACTTCTCAGGGGCATGTCTCTTGCCTATGGAGTTGTTCAAAGAGATACTCCTGTGGTAGGAGGTTCCAGAGCCAGGGTGGTTCGTGCACCTGTATGGTGTGGGTTCCATCTCCTTGCGCCTGAGCTGTAACATGGGGGTCAGGGAGGAGAGACGGCAGGGAGACCCTTTCCTGGACACTTGTGCAGACTGCTGTAAGGACCGCTGCATGGTCTTTCGTTGAAGAGGTCCACCTGCAGCCACTGTGCCGACAGGTACGTTTCTCCAGTGTATCCTTTCGAGGGCCAGGGTGTGGCCTGTGGTATTCTTAGGGGACTGGCCGTCTAGTGGTGTCTAAGAAGACCCTCAGTAGGCCTGGCCCCCCACACGTAGGATTTCCTTAGGAGAACTTTGCAGAAGTAGAGTAACTGGGTCAAAGGCTGTGGGCATTTTTATGCCCTTTGATACCAGCGTGCGGTCAAGTTGGTTTCCGGAAGGGCTGCACGACCGACTTCACCAGCTCTGGGAAGAGACCGCGAGACAGCATTACCAGGGACCTGGAATTTTAAAAAATGTTGTAAACCTGGTAACGGAAATTGTTTGTTCGTCCTAATTTGCCTTTTTAAAAAACCTTAGGCTGCAGGTTTGAGTACTACTAGCTTTTTCCTCTTTTGCGAATTGATGCTTCCTTTCTTTTGCCCTGCACAAAAGCCTCAATTACAAGTAAATGGGGTATTAAGTTTTAAAACTGTAAGTTGCAGAGAGATGTAAGAGGCACCTCCCCCTCCCCAGTCTAACCAGCTCTTTCTGCCCCCCCAGGTCTACGAGGCCCTCCTTCCACGATACGCCAAGCTTGAGCAGAGAATCCTGTCGCAGACCCAGGGGCCTCCTGAGGGAATGCCTCAGGCCCAGGCACCCCTGTTAACCCTGCCTGCCCAGACTCACTGATCCCGCCTCGAGACGTGCTCCTGGACAGCAGGGATCCTCCTCCTTGTTCTAAGTGACTGTGCCTGCCCACCTTGCACTGCTCCAGTCCTGCCCCGGACCACCTAAACCCAAGGGACTTTTATGTACAGGGACTTAAATCAGCAGCACGGGGGAAACAAAGCCATCCCTCATCCCTTGACCCCAGCACCCCCTTCTCCAACTCGGACTCTTTGGCCACTCCTCCCCAAACTGCAACCCACAGCCACCCCCGCCCCATACCGTGACCCCGCTATCCCATTTCACCACCCCCCCAACCCTGACTCCCTTCTTTCAGTGTCTGAATGGCCTCCTGGTTTCTTCCTTTCTTGTCTTCCCCATGCTTACTCCTCCTTCAAGGTTTCTCCCTTCTGTCCTTCCAGCATCTGCCCCTCATCCTACGTGATCTCTTCTTCCTCCCCGTGCCCACCTGCTGAAACTCACTGCCTCCCACCCAAAGAGTTTGACACACCTGATGACCGTGCTTCCTGTCCCCTCCCATCAGCTCTCCCCACCGGTTGCCTGACTCCCTGGCACACCAGACCACTTGGAGGGCCCCTCTCCCCGGTAGTACAGGGTAGCACCTCCCTCCCTCCGTCCCTTCCTTCAGAGAGAATTTCTCAAATTCTGGATTTTTTTATTCTATTTCTGTGGTGTCGTTTGACATGTTCTCTGTCTTCTATATTTCCTGAAGATTGGTGGTTGGATCCAATACAGAGTTCCTCACCCACAGTACTGTTGACATTTGGGACTGGATAAGTTTTGGTTGTGGGGGGCAGCAGTATCACTGGCGGCTACCCGCCAGATGCCAGTGTCACCCTCTCCCCGAGTCGTGACAATCCAAAATGTCTCCAGACGTGGCCAGATACCTCCTGGTGGGGATGGGGAGGCGAAATTGCCCCTCGTTCATAACCACTGACTTAAGAGACTCGATCACACACAATGCAATTTTCCTTTTTGTGTCAGACAACCAGGACGGTGTTGTGTTCTTCCATCAGGAGGCACGTAATGGCTGGTTTTCTCTCACTGTTGTGATGTTCATCCCCAGGTCCATCAGCTCACTAGGGATCCAGTTTTGTTAGTCCTCTTCATTTATGACCTGGCATTCTTCTATGTGAGACATTCCCCATCCAGTTACCCAGTGGTGGTGTTTATATAGGAGAGGCCGAATAAATAGATTCTTCCCGGTGTTCACTAGTGTTCAAAATAATGGGTTAATCCCCAGGCATCCTCTAACAGCAACTAGATATTTTTTTCAGTGTCAATCTGATGCATTTAGCGTATTTTATGTGTTTTAATCCATTGGGGTAATATATTTCTGTCCTTGCCTTCTGTTGTTAGCCATTCTCTCCAGCTCTTCTGCTTCCCTGATGTTTCATTCCTTCTTTCCTTACTGATACTTCTGCTCTGTTTACCCCTTAATTCCTGCTGGGCCCCAAATCTCTGTCCTCATCCTTCTTTCTCACCCATTCTGTCCTCTGGTTAGACGATTTCATCTATTCTTGGGCTTCAACCACTGTTTCCATACCAGGAACCTCCAGATCTATGTTTCCATCCAGAACTCTCCTTGGAGTCTACCAGCATTCTCACAGGGGTACTTCACACTCCACTTATCTTCCCTTGCCCTTCCCCCAACCTCCTCCTCTCATGTTGCTGTTTCAGTGAATTGGAATCACCTTGCATCCATGCATTCAGGAACCCAACCCCCAAATGCAGATACCCTCTCTCTTTCCCACGTCAGATGAGTCACCAGGTGAGTTTGGTTATTCCTCTGGTAACTCCTAAAGCAGTTCCTTTGTCTCCGTCCCCCCTGTTTTACCTTGGACCCCTTTATACCTTGCTCAAATTATGACAAAAGCCTACATAGAAAATCCTCTGTGATCTGCTACAGAATCCCCCAGAGATTACCTCTGCTGCAGGCCCTCACCTAAATTGGGACTTCAGTGGAACCAGGCTCCTTGTGGTCTCACCCAGAGTGGGAAAATGCTGCAGAGCAGGTCTGAGACCCGGTGGGTTAGAGCAGTAGATAGGGGGGAGTCAAAAGGAAGAGGTTTGCAAAATGAATGGGGCCAGCAGCATTTCTGAGAGAGGTGAAGTCATCTCAAAAGGAAGTGGTGTCCTTAGCAGGCTTGGTGGATGAGAGGAAGAAGAAAGCAGAAAGCTGAGGGTGACAGCCTGTCAACAGCAAGTCGATTCAGAGGAAAACGGGCAACTTCCCAACCCCTGCTACCTACACTTGACTTATTAAAGAAATTTTACAACATTGACCAACAGAAAAAGGCTCTCTTACACCAAGAAACAGAGAAAGGCGGTCAGTCCATTTCCCATTTTACCTCTGCCCCCATAGAGTTGTCTGTCATTGCAAGCATGTCAACATAAATAGAAAAGGGAACTTACCACATAGACATATGTAGGAAGAAAACAAAGTGAGAATCGATTTTTCAAGCTGATGAAATACTCCAAAATAAAGAGAACGAAAGAGAGTAAAGGACAAATACGGTAAATTGTAACAACCCTCCGGTGTGAGCTTTAAAAGAAGTTTCAGTGCAAGTGCAGATGTGAAAGAATATCACAGGTCAGAGCATTTAAAACTCAGAATGAAAATGAAGGTTCAACAGACGTGTGTGTGAAGAGAGAACTGATCAAGCTTGGGAAGGGATTTGAACAAAAAATTAAAAGCGTCATAGGAATGAAGACTAAATTACAACATATTCAAATAAAAATCGAGATGTCTTCAAGTATAGTAGAGCATATAGAAGATGGGAATGATGAAAGCTAAGACAGCAAAGGATAGAGAGGAAGAGCTGACAAAGTCCAGAAGGAAAAGGATCAGTAAAGTAACAGGTAAAATGGGAGCTTCTGGAAGCTACCAAAAGAGAAGACAGTGGAATTGGTTTTTTTTTTTTTTTTAATTTTTTGATTATTTTTTAGTATAATTTATTGTCAAATTGGCTAACATACAGTGTGTACAAGGCGCTCTTGGTTTTGGGGTAGATTCCCATGGTTCATCACTTCCATACAACACCCAGTGCTCATCCCAGTGAGTGCCCTCCTCAGTGTGATCGCCCGCTTTCTCCTCTCCCCCAACCCCCCCCCCCCAATCAACCCTCAGTTTGTTCTCTATATTTAGGAGTCTCTTATGGTTTGCCTCCCTCCCTCTCTGTAACTATTTTTTCCCCTTCCTTTCCCCATGGTCTTCTGTTAAGTTTCTCAAGATAGTGGAATTGGCTAATACTTAAACTGCCCCTGGAAGTTTCTGAAAAGCAAAAGATGTGAATCTTTATCTTGAAAGGGCCCCTTTTTGTTACATGGAAAATTGACCCAGAATGATCAACTGAGACATATCCTAGCAAACTATTACACTTTGAAGGTGAGGAAAAAACCCATCTAGTCCAAAAGAGCTAGTTTCTTACAAAGGAAAGGTCAGGTTGGCATCAGATTTCTCAAAAAAAGAAAGTACAGGGGAGCAACATTTTCAAGAAGTTTAAAGAAAAAAACTGAACTAAGAATAAGTGTTTTGTATCAAGCTAAGCTGTCCTTTAAGTATCAAGGATATATCGAAGTTAGAATCATGTGAGAGCTCAAGAAATAGTGTACTTGTAACCCTGAAGGACCTAACTAAAAGACATGCTTCAACCAACTACGAGATGATTGGGGGACTTCAGCAAAATGACTGATGGTGAGCCTTGAGTGTCTTTAGTTTCAGATCTAAGACCAAAATAAAAGAGATAAGGGTAGAAGAATAGTACCAAGTGGTATATGCTTTGACAAGGTAGAAATAACAATGAAATTGGGGCGCCTGGGTGGCTTGGTCGGTTAAGCGTCCGACTTCGGCTCAGGTCATGATCTCACGGTCCGTGAGTTTGAGCCCCGCGTCGGGCTCTGTGCTGACAGCTCAGATCCTGGAGCCTGTTTCGGATTCTGTGTCTCCCTCTCTCTCTGCCCCTCCCCCTGTTCATGCTCTGTCTCTCTCTGTCTCAAAAATAAATAAACGTTAAAAAAAAAAAAACAATGAAATAAATGAAAAAGAAGGGAGAAAGGACAATACAAAGACGTCTGTGTTGCAAAGGCAACGCACAAGGCAAAGTATCATTTAAAGTTGACAAAGCAAATAGTTGGGACTTAAGTAAGAAAAAGACTAAAAATTATATAAAGGTAATAGTGTATTATGAAGATAATCACCAGAATAAAAATAGAAATCTCCCTCAATGTCCGAAGAAACAATAGTAAAGACAATAAATCACATAGTGAAAAACATACGGTGAATATAGTATATACACACAGTAGTATAACAAGCATAGAGTCAAATTAGTAAAGGACTCAACTCATCTATTAAAAGTTCAAAAATGGGCAAAGGGAAAAAAAGAGGTAAACCAAGAAATACTATAGAGAATAAATGAGGTTACCAGAGGGGAGTTGGATGGGGAGATGGGTGAAGTAGGTGATGGGGATTAAGGAGTGCTATTGTGATGAGCACTGGGTGATGTATGGAAGTGTTGAACACTATATTGTACACCTGAAATTAATATTACACTGTATGTTAACACATTTAAATAAAAACTTTGAGAAAAGTTCAGGTTGGGGGGCACCTGGGTGGCTCAGTCAGTTAAGCATCCAACTCGAGTTTGGCTCAGGTCATGATCTCATGGTTTGTGGGTTCAAGCCCCGAGTAGGGCTCTGTGCTGACAGTGTGGAGCCTGCTTGGGATTCTCTCTTCCTCTCTCTCTGCCCCTCTCCCTTGCTCATGCTTTCTCTTGCTCAAAAGTCTATTTAAACTTGAGGCCTCCCTTTTTTCAAAAAGTTTCAGATTAGCTCACAAACCAACATATTATCTTATTTACAAGAGACACACTTAAAACAATTGATCCACAAAGGCTAAAAATTAGAGAGCTGGGCAAAAATATACCAGGCAGATACAAATCATAAAAAGCAAGATTGCAATATTGCTATTTGACAAAGGTAGAAGCCAGGAGAAAATTAGACAAAGAAGGGCACTATAATGCTAAAGGCCACAGTTCACAATGAAGGTATGTTATGAATGTTACAGCCTCAGCTATTTCTTTTGTCAACGTTAAATGATTTTCTTTGATTTCACCTATAGATTCCAACAATCTATATATCTTCTGAATATATATTGAACTTTGCACCTAATAAGGAATAATAATAAATAATAGAGAATATATTATTCTCACAAAAACTGGTAATTTATTATATCACAAAGATCTATAATTGCCGCAAAATAGGGAGAATACAATCTTCTTTAATCACAATGCAATAAAATGAGAATAAAATATATGTGTTTTTAATGCTTATTTTTGAGAGAGACAGAGCATGGGCTGGGGAGGGGCAGAGAAAGAGGGAGACAGAACCCGAAGCAGGCTCCAAGTTCCAAGCACAGAGCCCCATGTGGGGCTCGAACCCATGGATCATGAGATCATGACCTGAGCTAAGTCGGATGCTCAACCGACTGAGCCACCCAGGCACCTCAATAAAATATATTCCTTAGTCCCACCTGGAGAAAGACTTCTATGAATAGTTCTTGGAGCAAAGGGGACACATAAACCAAAATTTTAGAGCTTTTAAAAAATGATAATGAAATCTGTGAGATATATTTAAAGCAGTGATAGGTGAAATATAACAATACTGCAACACAATGTGTCAACTATACTCAAAAATTTTTAAGTACCGTAACAATGATGAGAGACTAAAACGTAAATGAATTAAAAATACAACTCAATCAGGCAACAACATGCTGGCAAGGATGCAGAGAAAGAGGATCTCTTTTGCACTGCTGGTGGGAATGCAAACTGGTGCAGCCACTCTGGAAAACAAAATGGAGGTTCCTCAAAAAATTAAAAATCGAACTACCCTATGACCTAGCAATTGCACTACTAGGTGTTCATCCAAGGGATACAGGTATGCTGTTTCGAAGGCACATGCACCCAATGTTTATAGCAGCACTATCAACAATAGCTGAAGTATGGAAAGAGCCCAAATGTCCCATCGGTGGATGAATGGATAAAGAAGATGTGGTGTATATATACAATGGAGTATTACTCCACAATCAAAAAGAATGAAATCTTACCATTTGCAACTATGCAGATGGAATTTCGCTAAGCGAAATTAGAGAGAAAGACAAATATGACTTCACTCAAATGAGGACTTTAAGATACAAAACAGATGAACATAAGGGAAGGGAGCAAAAATAATATAAAAACAGGGAGGGGGACAAAACATAAGAGACTCTTCAATATGGAGAAAAAACAGGGTTACTGGAGGGGTTGTGGGAGGAGGGATGGGCTAAATGGGTAAGGGACATTAAGGAATCTACTCCTGAAATCATTGTTGCACTATATGCTAACTAACTTGGATGTAAATTTAAAAAATAAATAAAATGGAAAAAAGTACAACTCAAAAAAAAAAAGAACAGTGAACAAAAGAGGGGGGGGATGTTAGAAGTAATGATAAAATCACACGTTGGAAAACAGGAAAATAAAATTAGGAGTATTTTGATTAGTTGGGAAAAAATAGACAAGTCACTAGCAAACTTAATCAAGTAAAAGGGCAAGGAAGTAAAAATATAAAAAAGTAAAATGGTGAAAAAATAAAACAAAATAACTTTTAATTTTAAGGACTATTTTATACAATCCTACAAAGAAGTTTAGAAACCTAGATGAAATGGTAATGGCCTAGGAAAACATAATGTGTAAGATGACTCCAGTAGAGATAAGTTTAAGCAGACTAATTTTCATAAAGGAAATGGAAAAGGTTGTCGAAGAGCTATACTATGAAAAGGACTCTAGGTCAGATGGTTTCACAGGATAATTCTGCCAAACTTTCATAGTTAATCCCTTTGCTATATAATGTATTCCAGGGCACTGGAAAAGAAGAAACACTTCCAGATTATTTGTGTGAAGCAAATCCAACATTGATCCCTATACTAGATTGCAAAATAAACCCCAATTCTTCATTTATCCCTACATGCACATACTTTGCAATGGAGTTTTGTTGTGCTCTCCCTCCCTGACTCTGGGCTCAGCCGTGCAAGTTTGGCCAATAGGGTTTTCACAAAAAAGATGCAAGCGTGGCTTTGAAAATACCTTATGCAATTGAGGATTTCTCTCATTTTGCTCTCTGCCTTTATTATGAAAATTTTGTGTCTAACCTAGCCTGACCAAAGCCATCCTGGATCAATCAAGGTATCTGACTGTCCCAGACAGGTGAGTGGGTCCACGTGAGACCAGAAATGCTGCCCAGCCAAGTCCAACCTAAATCACCAGACTATGGATTTGTGAGCTAAACACATACTTATTATCTTAAGGCATTGATATTTAAAATGATTTATTCACAATAACAGACAACTGATACAAGGGCGCCTGGGTGGCTCAGTCGGTTGAGCTTCCGACTTCGGCTCATGTCATGATCTCGTGGTTCGTGAGTTCGAGCCCCGCATCGGGCTTTGTGCTGACAGCTCGGAGCCTGGAGCTTGCTTCAGATTCTATGTCTCCCTCTTTCTCTCTGCTCCTTGCCTGTTCACACTCTGTCTCTATCTCTCAAAAATAAATAAACATTAAAAAAAATTTTTTTTAAATGGACAACTGATACAGAAATTGGTGCCAAATCAAAAAAAAAAATATATATATATATATATATATATGTGGCATTGGAGCTGGGCTGTGGGTGAAACTTGGAAAAATGATGAGAAAATTATTTTGGGAGGCTGAAAGATGCCTGAAAGAAACCTAGCACCTTGTAGTAACTTGGAAGGTGGAAAATGTATCTACTGAACATTTGGGCTTGAGGAAAGACATTCCTAGGCAGGATGTTGAAAATGTCAACTATCACTCGGAAGAGAATTAGCCAGGTTTAAAGTAGAATTTAGAGGGAATGTAAAGGTGCTAGAATAATAACTCCTCTTCATCCCTTTAAGCCATTAAAAGATCTGACTTAAGATATAGCTTTAAGTAAAAACAAAGTCAAGGACTGAAAGACCCTTTGCCAAGACCTCTGAAAGAATCAAGGCATTATCAAGGCATCGAGAAAGAATCAAGGCATTATCTAATAGACTTTTCCAGTTGATTAAGATGACTTCGAGGAAACATGAGATTCCTGTCCCTCAGCAGCTTGATTGATACCTTAAAGTATCAGTGATTAAACCCAGAGAGCAAGCAAGATCTCAAAAATGATGGGGTATGGCTTTTGGTGTAGAGAGTGGATTTAAATCAGGCACAGAAGACCCAAAGAACTTTTTAGGGAGCTATACGAATAAAAAGTGGCATCAGCCTAGATTAAAAGGGACTAAATGTAAAAAAGACTCTGGGCCCCCAGCTTTCTTTGGCCAGGACACAGGCTGAGGATGTTGTTCAGAGGCGTGTTTTCCAGTGCTCTCTTCACAAGTGCTCAAGGAGGGCAATGCAAAGTGAAAGATGTAGACGGTGAAGCCAAGAGCCTTGGGAAACAATGGACAGGGATGTCACTTCCAGTGTGGCAGATAAACTCCAATATGGCCTGCAATGACCCCTGCCTCCTAGTAGTCACACCCTTGTGTAACTCCCTCCTCCTGGGTGTGAGCAGAACCTGTAAGGTGCTTCTACACTAGATCTTAGCCAAAAGGCCGAGAAGCTATTGTAAGGTGCTTCTAATAGAATCTGGCTAAAGTGATGGTACGTCACTTCTGTAATTATGTTAACATATGATTCTAATTTCTATCTTTCTAGCGGACTCTAATGACTCTCCCTTGCTGACTTGGATGAAGTAAGCTGTCCTATGGAGAGACCCACAAGGCAGGGAAGTGAGGGCACTTTCTGGCCAAAAACCATTCAATAGCTGAGGCCCTCAGTCCAGCAATTAACAAGGAGCTGGATCCTGCTAACAACCACATGACTTCCCTAGTCAAGCCTCAAATGAGACCCCCAACTCTGGCCAACATCTTGATTATAGCCTTGTGAGAGGTTCTGACGCAGAGGACCAGAGGACTCAGGTAAACCGTGCCCAGTTTCTGAACCCACAGAAACTCATAATAAATGGGTGTTGTTTTAGTTTGTGGTGATAACTAGTTATTTACTGTTACGCAGCAATAGAAATTCAAAGCATTCCCCATCTATAGAGCAGAGGGACCTGCTCATACACTCCCAGTGGGATTTGGGAATGCTATGGGCCAGTGACTGCTATCTGCTTCCATCCTGACACTTCCCAAATGATAGCTCTTTTGCTATTATCTTGTCTCTGTTTTCGTCCACTTATGTTGGCCATGTGAGAGGCTTAGCCTCTCCTATATCTGGTTCATACGTCCTTGGCTCAAGCGTAGGCGCAAGCAGACCTTACTTAGATGGTGAAATCCTAAACCCGACTGAGATTTTCGAGGGCTTTGGGATGGGAATGTGCGTACTCTACATGTGGAAATGATGTGTTTAACTGCGGCCAGGAGGAAAAACTGAGACAGCTGCCGAAATGGCCCCACGTGCCTCATGGTGTCCGCATACTTTGTTGCACGGCTTTGTCACGCTCTCCCATTCTGAGTAGGATTGGTTGTGTAACTTGGCTTTGGCCTCATCAGTAAATGGGATGCAAGCTGAGGCTCAAAATGACTTGCTTGAGTGAGCCTTCTCTTTCTTGTAAGAGCAGCGTTACTGCGATAAGAAGATGACGGGCACGTGGGACAGAGCCTGGTTCTTCCACGTGCTCCCAGCCAACAACTGGTTGAACCGCAGATGTGTAAGTTAGCCCAGCCGATGTCGGAAGCACCTCAGTCACATGAGCAATAAACCTTTTAGTGCCGTAAGCCTCAGGCTTTCTGGTTGCTTGTTAGGCAGCGTGATTTTAACAGTAGTTAACAGCTACAATACCCAACCTCATAAAGATAAAACAAAATAAGAAACTACATATCAATCTCTTATTCATAGCAATGAAGTTATTGCCAATTTTGCCAATTTGTAATGATTTAGTGTAAATCATAGATATAGGGACGTCTGGGTGGCTCAGTCAGTTAAGTGTCCGACTTCGGCTCAGGTTCGTGGGTTCAAGCCCTGCTTGGGGCTCTGTGCTCACAGCTCAGAGCCTGGAGCCTGCTTCGGATTCTGTGTCCCCCCCCCTCTCTCTGCCCCTCCCCCACTCCCACCCCTCTCAAAAAAAAATAAACATTAAACATTTTAAAAAGATCATATTTATAAATGATACATTTGTCAAATATCATTGGATTAATATCAATAAGAAAATCCCCAAAAGAAAATACCAGCAAACAGAAAGCAACAGGGCATTGAAGATGATCGATCATGACTCAAGTGCAGCTTAATGGCTGAGTATTAGAAAATCAGTGAATACAATTCCCCATTTTAATAGATCTAAAAAGCAATTTGATTATGGTTGCTGAAAAGTCCTCTGACAAAACTTAACACTCATTCCTGATTTAAAAAAAGAAAGTTGGGGCTCAGGTCACAATCTCTTGGTTGTGGGTTCAAGCCCCACATCGGGCTGTCTGCTGTCAGCACAGAGCACACTTCAGATTCTCTGTCTCTCTGTCTCTCTGTCTCTCTGTCTCTCTCTCTCTGCCCCTCCCCCACTTGTGAGCTTGCTCTCTCTCTCTCTCTCTCTCTCTCTCTCAAAAATAAACATTAAAAAAATAAAAATAGAGTCCCTGGGTGGCTCAGTCAAAAGTCTGACTTTGGCTCAGGTCATGATCTCACGGTTCCTGGGGTCGAGCCCCGAGACAGGCTCTGTGCTGACAGCTAAGAGCCTGGAGCCTGCTTTGGATTTTGTGTCCCTGTCCCCTCCCCCCATCTTTTCCCCAGCTCGTGCTCTGTCTCTGTCAAAACTAAATACTAAAAAAAACATTAAAAATAAATAACAATTGAAAAAAAATCCTTGACTTGTAATTTCATCATCTCTTTTCTGTTTCCATTGACCATTCTTTCTCCTTCTTGTGGGTCACATTTTCTTGCCTTTTCACATGTCTGGTAAAGTTTTTTAAATGTTGGGCATTGTACATTTTTTATTGTAGAGAGTCAGAATTTGTTGAATTCCTTTAAAAAAGTGTTGAACTTTTGTCTGGTGAGTACTTAAGTCACTTATGTATCACCTTAATCATTTCAAGGCTTGGCATGGTGGGCTTACAGTAGCCTTTCTTCTTGGCTAGTTTACTTCTGCTACGGTGGAGTGACCCTTTGTATCTTCACTCTGAGTGTGCTGGGTATTTAATGAGGACTTTCCACTCTGGATGGTAAGAGCTTAAAACTTCCCTTTCCTGTATGAGCTCTTGGAGCTCATAGCTTACAGCTCTTCTGTTGTTTTTTCTCTCTCACCCCATGGAGTTTCATTATGTGTATGTGCAACTCAGAATTCAGGAAAAGACCCAAGGAGACTCCTTTGCAGATGTCCAGCTTTCTTTATGTAGTTCCCTTCTCTCTGGTACTGTACCAGAGTAAAGTTTGCTCTTAAATTTGCTATAGCCTTCTTTTTTTCTTTTTAGGCAAAACTTTTTTTTTTTTAATGTTGATTTCTAAAAGAGAGGGAGAGAGAGAGACAGAGCATGAGCAGAGAAGGGCAGAGAGAGAGAGAGAGAGAGAGAGAGAGAGAGAGAGAGAGAGAGAATCCGAAGCAGGCTCCGGGCTTTGAGCTGTCAGCACAGAGCCCAATGCAGGGCTCGAACTCATGAGCCATGAGATCATGACCAGAGCCCAAGTCGGATGCTTAACCGACTGAGCCCCCCAGGCGCCCCGTTAAGTTTGCTATAGTCTTCTTGATTTTTAGTCTCACTCTGTTCTCGACTCTGCAAGGTTGCCAGGCTCTGCTTGGGATACACTTCCTGCACTGTGGACTGGAATTTGTCTCCAGGCATAAAGCAGGGGCAATCATAAGGCTCCCTTCATTTTTTTTTTTTTCTTTTCTCAGGGATTACAGCTTGTATAATGTCCAAAAATAATTGCCTCCTATATCTTGTCCATTTTTCTGGTTATGGTAGATATAACATATGACAAATGCCATTCCACTTATTCTGCGATGGCCTGAGGAAAATTGTTACCCAGCTCAATTTTGATTCCATTTCCAGCAGTTTCTCAATGTAGGAATCTGACCTAAATCGGAGCACTGGGGATGCCTGAGGGGCTCAGTCAGTTAAGTATCCAGCTGTTGATTTTGGCTCAGGTCATGATCTCGGGGTCATGGCATCGAGCCCCACATAGGGCTCTGTGCTGGGCATGGAATTTGCTTGGGATTCTCTCTCTCCATCTCCCCCTCTCCGCCTGCCCCTCTCCCACTTACAAGTGCACACACTCCCTTTCTCTCTCTCTCTCTCTCAATAGATAGATAGATAGATAGATAGATAAAACAGAGCCCTGGCTAATCAGTCTTAAGAGTTCACAGAGACAAACTCTTCCAGCTGTTTCTATTTTTACCACAATCTCCTTGCATTCACTTGCTGTCAGATTGGGGAAACCCCTCCCAGTTTCACCTACTGTTCTTAAGTTATTGAACCACGATTTCCGAGGAATATCTCCTAGCTGTTTGGGATTCTATTGTTCTTGGGAATCTCATCCACCCTGTTGTTTTCCTCAGATCCCCCTTGCACACATGCTGGTCCATGAAGCTTTCATTGCTGTTGGTAGCTTGTAGGTTGCCTCCGTTTGCTTGTATTTTTGGTGTTTTGGAGGAAGCTTTGTCACCTAGTATTGTTGCAAATGTATATGGATATTCTGTTTTTGTTTCCATGTAGTTGCTCTGTGAGGATTTTGGAAGATTCGAAAACTATACAACCACCAGCCTAGCCACCGCTTTTCTGGAATCTGGTAGAAGTTTTAAGAGCCTGAATATAATTTACCATGCTCTTGCCTTCTATCTCTGCAATAATAGAAGCATGTGTCAAAATGTAGCCTACATTAGCTCGTGTCCCTGAGTTATTACAATGAGTAGAACTTGCTTGGTGACTCACCATGGACAGGTAGCATGAGCGAAAAAGAAATTTGGTTGTTTTAAGCCATCGAGATTTGGAGATTTTCCGTTACCGCTGCATAATCGAATCTATTTTGAGAGAACTTTCTACCCAACCCAATTAATTTAGTTGCCTTCAAGATGGCCACCATAAGTTAAGAAAGACAGAATGGGGAGAAGTATGAAGAGAAGGGGGAAAAGAAATAAAAACAGTTGGAGAGTTGTCGGAGTAACTTTTAATGTTGATGGCACATAGAATAGATTAGAAATAAATAGATAGCTTACTAAGGTTTGGTTCACCCCATTATATAGAGTGGGGTTCACCCCCATTATATAGAATGAATAGTACCCTCTGAAATCTTTTAATGTGGTACTGCTGTAACTAAATTACCCACTAATATGTTCTAATATATATTACCCTATATCTCTCATAATTATCCACTATAGCATCTCTCTAACAAGTGACTCTCAAAAGTTGAAAGAGGCTGGGGCCACTTGACTTTTCTTTAAAGTGAAGAGTTCTTCAAATCAAATTATAAAAATTGTGGTTATTTTAAGAGTTTATCTTGACAAATGAATGCATGTAACCCTCACAATAAAATGCCTTAGAACTATTCGGATACCATGTCAAATTATAATGCTATAATTTTCCATCCTACATTATTAGCCTGATACTGAAGGATGCTCAGTTGTTTCTTCCCAATTCCTTGGTTTCTGACTATGATCATTGAGAAGGGGTGGGGGGAGAGCAGGGGGACAGTGGTCCTAAACACAGAATTCCTGAATGGCAGAACTCCCAGCCATAAGTTCTATCGTAGACATTTGCTACTTTGTTTGTTTGTTTGTTTGTTTGTTTTGCCTTTCAGCTGCCAGTTACCTCATGTCTAATACCAAAGGGGGTATTTAGTGCTCTTGTAGTTTCAAAAGAACAGAAAACCCAAACCAGACTTGATTTTCAGATACCTACATCACCTTTCCCTCCCAGCCTAGTATTGGTTCACGAACAAAATGGTAGCAGAGATAGAGGCTAATCTCATGAGCTCAACAACATGGATTTCAGCTCTCCAAGAGAGTCAGGGCAAGAGTATCCAGCAGTGGCAGTGGAGATCGTGGGGGCTCTAAGGTAGAAACATCCTTAATGTGTTCGAGGAACAGAACGCAAGCCAGTGTGTCTGGCTGATAATGAATAGCTGGAGAGGAAGAAGGGCTGATTATGTAAAGCTTTGTTAGTCATTGTAACAGGAGGCCATGGGAGGATATTAAGGACGGGAGTGACGTGATACTAGGTCCATGTTTAAAAGATCATTTCAGGCGCTATATAGAAGATGTATTGTTACAGGCAAGAAGGGAAGCAGGTGACTAGTTACAACCCCTTCCAGCTCACTGCTATTGCAGTGGTCCAGATGTGAGAGGTTGGGAGGCAATGGTATAAATGGAAAAAGTGGCTTGACGGTTGATGTGTTTTTGAAGCCAACTTGCTGAGGGACTGCACACGGAAGAATCAAGAGCGGCTCATAAAGTTTTGGTCTGAGCGATTGGTTGGTTGGTTATGCCATCGACTCAGACAGGGACAACTGGAGAAGTAGATTTGTAGTGAAAACGGGTAATTCTGATTTGGCTAGGTCAGGTTGGAGATGCCTGATAGGCTGCCAAATGGAGATGTCAAGTAGGCAGTTAGATATACAAATTTGGAGTTCCCAGAGACATCAAGGTGGAAGACACAGATGTCTTGGCAACGTGGACCACCCTGAGCCCTTATTGTGATATCTAACGTGGTATGGAGTAGAAGAGAAGAACCAGCCAAATTCAATTGTTGGCACAATGGGTTATAGTTGATACCTTCCAATAGGGAGGAGGCAGTGATTTATCGTTCCTAGAAAAGACACTTATTCTGAACATGGAGTTCCTTCCCCTGCCATCATGTGTCTCTAGATGTAGCACCTGTAGGATTACCGAATACCTTATACGCAGAGGGTATCCCACACTACACTGCTTCTTGCTTAGCTCATAGCAGCATTCAGTTCTGTGCTAAAAGGCCCATATAGGGATTGCGGCAAGGAGGTGCTGTCATTTTCCACAGGATTTTCCAGAACTGGAAGGGACTCGGAGACTCCAATCTTTCTGGGCACTGACTTCAAAGTGTGGTCCCCGACTTGCTCCTATTTTCTCTGAATAGGGTTTCTGCTTTTCGAAAAATGCAAAGCACAGAAATCGAGCCTCTTCACTTTCTGAGTAAGGAAACCGAGGCTTAGAGAAGAGAAATAACTCAAGACCCCCAGGCACTACCTCCTTCTTGGCTGCTCTCGCCCTGCTCCTAGAAAGGCTGTGGCAAGCCGGGAGAAGCCAGAGGACAATTTCTGTATCCAAGGATCCTGCACCTCGTCTCTGAGTTGTGATGGGCTTTCTTTCCCTCTTCAGCTGGGAGTCCTATCATGACCCTCCCAAGCTCTGGTGTGTGACAGAGTAGGATCTGAGGTGAAAAACAAGGGGTCCCGAGGAGGAACGTGGCAGGTGAAGAGGACAGCAGAATCATTCGCTAGACAATATCTTTAACTGGGGGACTGGAGGCAACTGAGAACAGTTTTGAAGGTGCAGACTGAAGCGGGGGTGGGGAGGGGTGGGGGTGCCAAGGACGAGGGTAAGGCTGGGGAAGCCAGTTGCCATTGGTCCTTTTCCACCTGCTGCGGCTCTACGGGGAGGGGCTCGGCGCTTTCTCTCACACTGATGGATCCAACTCCAGGATGCCCAACTGTGCCTGTGTGTGTGTGTGTGTGTGTGTGTGTGTGTGTGTGGTGGGGTTGCAGACGTGGGGACTCCTGTCATTTCAGAGAAGATAGCCTTTTCTGCCGACACGACTCTCCCAGGGTTCACCCTGACCCACATTTCAAAGGTGGGAAAACGGAGGCGCGGAGGGGAATCCAGGCGAGTCCAGGCGCTGTCCACCCACTCTCGCATCGCAGGGCAGCGTGCGCTCGGGAGCGTGGGCTCTAGCGCGGAGCAAGATCCCAGGTGCGGCGGCCACGGGGTCCCTGGCCCATCGCCGCCACCTCTGCCAGCTCGCCCGGCCTCGCCCTCCAGTCCGGAGGTGGTTCGCGACCTCCGGGAGGGCGGAGGGCGCGGGTTGGGGGCGGAGCCTCCTTGTTGTTGTTTCTCCAGGGCGCCGCCCCTGAGGGGGGCGCGGACCACGCGGCCGGAGGGCCCGCCTCCCCTCCCCCTCCCCGCCCAGCTCGCCCGCCTCTTTGTATCCAACATCCGGGTTTCCCCGCTGGCTCGGCTCCGCGGCCGCGGCTCAGGAGCCATTTTGGACTCGGTTCAGCTCCCCTCCCCCCACCCCTCCCCCCGTTCATGGCCCCTCCGGACTCGGCCCCTGCGCCCGGGGCCCGGGCCCAGCCCCGCCGCGCTATGCCTGAGTCGGGCGCGCCCCGACCCGCGCCCCGCCGCCGCCCCCCGGCCCCCGCGTCGCCCCGGAGCCCGGGCCGCAACCTGCGCCGCCCGCAGCGGCCCTGAGCCCGGCCCCGCCGCCCGGCCCTTGCAGCCTGCAAGCTGCCCGGGGACGAAGGCGCAGGAAACGCGCGGGGAACGAGACCGAAGGAAGAAGCGGGAAGAAGAGCGCAGCCGCCGCTGGGCCCTGCGCGCCCCGGGAGCGCCGCGCGGCCCTGCCCGCGGGCTCCGGGTGTCCGCGGGGCGGCGCCGCGGAACATGACGGCGCCCTGGGCCGCCCTCGCCCTCCTCTGGGGATCGCTGTGCGCGGGTAAGGACTGAGCGCGGCGTGGGGGGCGCGGGGAGGGCGCGCGGGGCTGGTCTCGGGCGCCGCGCGGTGTTTACCAACAAAGGGCGGGCCCGTGGCCTCCTCGCCGCGCCACCTGCACCCAGCTTGCACCTCCCGGGGCGGGGACTGGGGGCGCGCTGGGCGCCGCGCTCGCCAATCTTGGGGGGACGGTCTTGTTGGTGCGGCGGCCTGGCGACCCCATGATCGGGGCCGGGGTCCAGTGCCTCGGGGTCGGGGTTCAGGCTTCTCGGGCGCGTGGAACCCGGGGAGAGCGAGAGGGAAACCGGAGCGTGGGGCAAGTGGCCAGGCGGGGTGGGCAGATCTAACCCGGAGGTGGCGGGATTGTAGGCGCAGAAGGGGCTGGGGGCAGGACTGCGCGACCCTCAGAGCCACTAGGTGTAGCCAAATGAAGGGGGCTGCTTCACACATCCTGGAGGAGTCCCCTGCACCCCATCCCACCGGCGTCTGCGTCGTGGTTCCCCGCGAGGCGGGCAGTTGGCGCCAGCTCCCACCTACGCCCGCTTTCCCTGCGGCGGCCCCGGGACGCGAGGTGCGGTCGCCCCACGGACCGCTTTGTTTGAGGCTCCTGGGAAGAGAGGTGGGGTGCGATGAAACACTAACAGGTCCCTGTTTGTGCCTCTGGGAAGCACGTGGCGGGGGCGGGTGACCGGCGGGGCTAGCGTTGGGCTCGCGTGCCCGTGGAGGAGGGTGTGTGGGTGCGGGTGCATACAGTGGGAATTCCGCCGGGAAAAGCGCTTTCCCCCAAGGCCGAAGCAGTGATTTTCCTCTTCGAGCGGTGCTCGGGCGCGCCCAACTCGGGCTGCGCGCAGGGATGGGCTCCGCGCTCCAGTTCGGGTGGCTCCAGGCAGCCCTGAGCAGCGTGGAGAGCCGCGCGTTGAAGCTCCAGGGAGAAGCCCCGAGAGGTCGGGGCGGCTGGTGCGCGGCAGCCGGGGCGTCGGGTCCTGCGAGTCTTTGTTCCCAGCCCCCATTACACATGCAGCGCGGGTCCCCTGCCGCCCGCGGTGGCAGCAGCGCGGAGTCTGGGAAACCCGTGAAGGGCGGGGCCTGGCCTGCAGGGGCGGGGCAGGGATCCCCGCGCTGCTGCGGGGGTGGGGACGGGGGAATCTCCGTCCCATCCCACCCCCACTCTCCCGCCTCCTTTTAATGTATCACAGCTTAGTTGTCTGCGCTCGAAGCAGGTGAGTTCTCCTTGTGGAGTTTGGAGCTGCGTATCCTGAGTGCAGGAACAAGAGGACGGGGACCCCCTTATTGGTCCCCGGGCCCAGTGTGGGATGGGGCGTCGCGGCTCTTTTGGAGCCATTTCTTGTGTGGTAGAAGCAAAGTGATGGTGTTGAACTCTGCCTTTTAAGTGCTGCTTTGAGATGCTTCTGAAGAGAAAGAAAGGCATTGCCTTCCAGAGGAGCCGGCTTCCGACTTAATAGGCACGCGGCAGCCTGCCTGGCTGTCTCTAGATCCCTCTCGAAGGTCCCGGGCTCTTTCAGTCCTCTCCCTGCCTGCACAGAGGGCCTCCTCCTAGAACAGGACAGCCTCAGACCTGGAACCCTCATCCTAATTTGTCTCACTCTGGTCTCGCCAGTCTCACTTCCCTCCTTGATGAGACTCGGCAGGGGGGAATGGGGCCCCTGGAAGGACTGCGTTTCCCTCCTTCCCTCTGCTGCCCCCACCCGGCCTGGGTAGTGCTGAGCAGTGTTCCTTGCAGAGTGGGGCAGCTAGACTTAGACTGGAATCCAAGGACCTGTGGGCCTGCCCTAGGAGGAAGGTGGGGTCGCTAGACGTTTCTGGTGGCCACTGCCCTGATCTGTGAACAGCTATGGGAAGAGCTGCCTCAGGCACAGGTAGGGGAGAGCTGGCTCTCCTTTTCTTTGAGTTCATGGATGCCCTTCCTTCCAGCTCCTGGCTTGCTGTTTAGAATTACCCCCGTCCTCTGCAGCACGCAGTAGGAGGGTCAAGAACAGCACTGTCCCACAGAAACGTAGCACCAACCACATACATACCTTAAAATGTTCTAGTAGTTGTGTCAATAAATGGGAAAAGAAACTGGTGGCTTAGTCTGCTCGGACCACTTGCTGTATTAAATACTATAGGCGGGTGACCTAAATAACAATTTATTTCTCATAGTTCTAGTGTCGGGAAGTCCGAGATCAGTGTGCCAGCATGGTAGGGATGTGGCGAGGGCCCTCCTCCCGGCTTACAGATTGCTGTCTTCTCACCGTGTCCTCACGTCCTCACGCCCTCTCCTCGTGTTTGAAGGGCCAGGTAGAGAGGGATCATTCTTCCTCTTCCGCTAATCCCAAATTGAGGGCCCCACCCTCATGAACCAGTCAAACCCTGGTTACCTCCCAAAGGCTCCAGCTCCAAATACCGTCATATTGGGGGTTAGGGTTTCAACATACGAATTTTGAGGGGACACAAACAGTCTATAACAAGATGAAATTAACTTTAATGGTATATTTATTTAACCTAATATATACAAAGTAATCGTTTCACCATGTAATAAGTATTAAATCACCTAATGAGATATTTTACATTCTTTCTTTTTTTTTTTTTTTTGGTACTATCATCAAAATCCAGCGTGTGTCTTATTTATTTATTTATTAAAAAAATTTTTTTTTTAACGTTTATTTATTTTTGAGACAGAGAGAGACAGAGCATGAACAGGGGAGGGGCAGAGAGAGAGGGAGACACAGAATGCGAAACAGGCTCCAGGCTCTGAGCTGTCAGCACAGAGCCCGACGCGGGGCTCGAACTCACGGACCATGAGATCATGACCTGAGCCGAAGTCGGACGCTTAACCGACCAAGCCACCCAGGCGCCCCAAGCGTGTGTTTTAGAACATCTTAACTTAAACTTTCCCCGATTCAAGTGCTCAGTAGTCCCATTTAGCCAGTGGTTTACCATATTGGATGGCGCAGGCCTAGAAGAAAAGGCAGAACTTCTGCTATGCTATCATAATGGCTCATGGTGCTTGTTACAAGATCACTATTCAGTTAGTTCTGCAAGTTTTTTGGGTTCTGGGCCTGGCCTAGTGTCCTTGCGACAAAGTAAGTTATTTGGTTCTTGCCTTGCAATGGAGATCCTGGACACATGTCTGTATATCTTTTTTTTTTTTTTTTTTTTTTTTTAAAACGTTTTTTATTTATTTTTGGGACAGAGAGAGACAGAGCATGAACGGGGGAGGGGCAGAGAGAGAGGGAGACACAGAATCGGAAACAGGCTCCAGGCTCCGAGCCATCAGCCCAGAGCCTGACGCGGGGCTCGAACTCACGGACCGCGAGATCGTGACCTGGCTGAAGTCGGACGCTTAACCGACTGCGCCACCCAGGCGCCCCAGTCTGTATATCTTTTAAGAACTCTTGACATCTATCTCTGTATTTCCGGTTCAAATGAGGGTAGGGTGGAGAATGTTCTGAGTGAAATGTCAGGAGCCACTAGGGGAGGAGGACCTGTCCCTTGTCTGTCCTATCAGGAACTGCCCGCTTTGACTGCCCGCTTTGTCCTCATAGGCTGGCTACTCTCTGACCCAAAGATGTGTGTTTCCGCAGGGGAGAAGTGTGTGTGTGTGTGTGTGTGTATGTGTGTGTGTGTGTGTGTGAATGTGACGAGTGTAGGGACCCTCAGGCTTGGTCTAGTGGTGACTGTTAAGGACACAGACTACAGAGCCACTGGGTGCTGGTGCCATTCCTCAGGGAAAAGTGTCCTTTGCTACCCATCCTTGTACCTGCTGGGTACTCTAGGCCAGTCGCTGGCTGGATGGGCTGCCCTTTGGGAGGAGTGGGCACCCTTAATCTCTTAGAGGCCCTTCCAAGGTAAATGATAAGAGAAACTCACCCAGCCTCCCAGGCTCTGTAGCTGTGTGCACACACAAGTCCTGGAACCCCGAGTCTCCCACAGCTTGGGTGTACTACCCTGCAGGGCTTTCTGGGCATCGAGAATCACCAAATAGCACCCGGACTTCCCCTGGCACTTCGCCTAAGGAATTGCCTTTTCTTTCTTTTTTTTTATGTTTATTTATTACTTTTGAGAGAGAGTGCATGCGCATGGGGGTGAGGAGGGGCAGAGAGAGAGGAGAGAGGGAATCCTAATCAGGCTCCACGCTGTCAGTGATGAGCCCGATGCAGGGCTCGATCTCACAAACTGTGGGATCATGACCTGAGCCGAAATCAAGAATTGGACTGAGCCACCCAGGCACCCCACGAAATTACCTTTTCAGGGAGCCCAGTGAAGAGTGCCCATCTTATAGCATGGACCTTTGTATCATGAGTCCCCTCTGAGACTCTGATGAAAGCTGTGGACTCTTCCCCCTGGGAAAATACAAATAAGAGAAAAAGCATGTGCATGTGACGGTCGGTACATGCATTGGGCATACACACTTGCTGTTTTGCACGGATACCAGGAACCTGGAGCCCCCTGGACTGGGCTCCGTGAAGTCCTGGCTGTCCGGCACATAGCCACTGTACCGGTCCTTAGGGACAATTCATTGTCTTTGGGGGTGCACTGGGCTTGTTCCCACATCGCTTCCTCCGCTTTCCTTGTTCTAACCACTGGACATGACTTCTTTGCTTCTGCCTTTTGTGATCCCTGTATAGTGTTTCCATGCTAGCCCCTGGTCTCTGCCTTCTCTTCCTTCCCCAGGCACACCACCCCCCCCTTGAGTGCCAATGCATTCACCCCCTTCCTAGGAGCTTAGGGTGGTGCAAGTAGGGACCAAGGGACATCGAGTTAGAGCTTAGATTCACTTGTAGATACTGGCTTGTTACTGTGGACTGAGATCGGGGGGCTCAGGGGGAGTTGGTCTGGGGAATACTTTTGAGAATGAGACTGTATAGACAGCTCTCAGGCATGGTCCTGGCTGGGTAGACTAGAACAGAGTTTCTCGATTCTCAACACTATTGTTGATCTGGACCCCTTCTTTTTGTTTGTTTATTTTTGAATGTTCATTTTTATTTATTTTGAGAAAGAGAGTGGAAGAGGAGCAGAAGGAGAGGGAGAGAGAGAATCCCAAGCAGGCTCCGCACTGTCAGCGCAGTGCCCCAGGAGGGGCGCACTCTCCAGAACCCTGAGATCATGACCTGAGCCGACATCAAGAGTTGGACGCCTAAGGGACTGAGCTACCCAGGCACCCCGATGCTAATAGCACTTTTAATTGTGACAACAAAAATGTCCTAAACGGAGGGGTTGCAAATCACCTCAGGTTGAAAACGTGTGATCTGGAATGTTCCCATGCTTTTAAAGAGACAGTTGTGGGAGGTGGGGTTATGGCTAATGCCTACGGCACCCCTCCTCTCCCCCTTCCTGCATTCAGGATGGGAGGTTGGCTTCTTCTCAAAGCCAGGGAGATCCCTGTTTGTTCAGCCTGCTCGGCTTTGAGAGTTTGGTTGGAAATGAACGGTTCGGGAGTACTTCGGCCAGCCAGCAAGGAGAATCCTGGCGTCCTTGAGTTTTCCCAAAAGCGGTTCGGGTTTCAGGGAGGCGGCCGTGGGTGGCCAGGCAGCCTGCCTGCCCGCCTGCCCGCACCCGCCCACCCGCCTCTGCCTGCCGCCTTGAGCTTTGCACTGGGGCCTCGCCCTCCCACTCGCGCAGAATGTCAGGCAGTGCGTGTTGCCCGGGCCGCGGTGCCGCCTGGAACCCGGGGGCCGCGGGCCAGGGAGCCGCCCGCGCAGCGGCTGGGAGCTGAGGCTGGCGGTGGGCCGCAGCAACTCTGGGGCTGCAGCAGGACGCGGGCATGCCCCTGCCCTCGAGCAGGCTGGCCACCTGGCGCCCCGCCGAGCCTGGGGACGCCAGCGCAGGGGGGCCGCCTCTCCTCCGAGGTACTGGCGCGGGCCTCCACCCTGGCCTCGGGGAGTGGGCGGGCAGGCCCCGGGAGGTGGGGTGGGCAGCACCGTGGCCAGCCCTGACGGCCCCGACCCAAGGGCTTGGTCCCTCCGGGCGCCTGTGTGTTGGGCTTGGCAGGTAGGCAGCCCCGTGTCTGTTCTCCACGCCTCTCCTGACCTGCTCGGAGCTCTGCGAGGGAGGGCTTTCTGGGGGCTCTTCTCTGATCTCAGGCTCTGCAAGACACAGCTTGCCCGGGGAATCAGATTGCACACTGGGCTCTTAGAAGATGCAGCCCCAAATGCTTGGGTTTCCAACTTCTCCACTCACTGGTGTGTCCAGGGTTTATTTTAAAGGGCTTCTTACTGGGGTTGAGACTACGTTCCATCCTGTTGCCTTCTCAGAACTCTTTTTCTTCTTTCCGTTTTCTCCCATTCAGTCACCAATTCTTTGTTCTAGAATAGATACCCACCCCCTTGGGGCTTCCTCTTTGGTCTTTCTTCGCCAGACTCGGGCCCAGCGTAGCCCGGAGGTGCTTGTTTCTTGAGGACCTGGTGGTGCCACTCCTGGATGCCCAAGTTGGGAGTGGGGGCCGAAATGGGGGAGAGGAGACGCTGCTGCCTTCTTCTGAGTCTCTGTGTTTTAAATTGCCCAGCGATGTCTTTGTCCGAGGTACTGGAAACCAGGTGATGATTGGGCTGGGGGTAAGCCGTGCCTCCTCCTGGCCCAAGATCAATCACGGCCTCCTGCCTCTGGACAGCGCCGTGCTTCGCCCCGGTTTTTCCAGTCTTGCTGTATGCATACGTGTGCTTTTATTCAGACTCTCTGGGGAATCGGCAGCCCTAGCTGGGTGTTCTCATTCATGGACATGTGGTTATTGGGAGCAGGTGTTGGAAAGGAAGCCTGCCTCTCTGGGCAGATGTGTGGCCCTCCCCCCACCCAGGGGACCTTCTCTAGGGGCCTGGCCTGCCACACAAAGGGACTTCTCTGGTCAGCTTTTGGGCTGGAGCAGAGGTGTTTTGTGAGGTGAGCTTGTGTTCTCGTTTGCAAATGTTCCTCTGCGGACTATTTCAGTTCCACTCTGACAACCAAGGAGGCTAAAATTAGTTCCGGCGAAGGAAAAGGAAGGCTGGTTGGAAACCCAAGCCCTTGGCTGGAGGTTGGAGAAGGCTGCTTCCCGGAGTTTGTGGTCAAGCGTTTCGGAAGATGTGACCAGACCAGCTGTTGTCTGTCCGTCCGAGGAGAGGGCGGGGCCTCTGCTTGCCTCCTAGACCTGAGCCAATGGTAACAGGAGGCTGACTTGGAAGCTGCCTCTCTTGAATGTTAATGTCGGGATGTTTTTTCCTTCTGGCTTGTGTAGTGGTGCACAGTGTTTTCAGGTATGAGGACAATGCCTTTAATGTAATGTCTAATGTCACTGACAACCCTCCTTAACACCCCTCCCCCCCCCCCCCCCAATCAATTCAGAAAGCATGCATGAGTTCTCAGAACCCTGGGCTGACAGCCATTGGTTAAGATTGTTTATTTATTTATTTCGTTGTGGTTTTTTGGGGAATTTCCTTGTCACCCAAGTTTTGATCTTCCCTTCAGGTGCTCATAAGCCAGGCAGACCAGGGCCTACCTTAGACCGCTGGTTTGGGCGGGGACTGGGTTGGAGAGGAGCCCTGTGGCTCAGGCCTCGTAAGGAGGTCTAGCTTCTCTGTGCCCTGAGGACCTGGGGGTCAGAAATGGAGGGGCGGAAAAGTTACAGAGGTGACTTCTGATTTCCCTTTCCACCTGGCTGTCCCCTCCTGTGAACCCTCCACCTGAGAGTGGGTCCTGCAGGGCCGCTCAGGGGAAGGAGAGCCAGGGCAATGCAGTCCTGCCTTTCCTGACCTGAAAAACCATTTCCAAACCTCCTCTTACCCGGGACTCTCCTGGTTAGCCACCCTGGGTGTAGTTGGAGGAGTAGAGGTCACTGTGGCCAAACTTCTTTTCCCATTTTAAGTTTTATTAATTTTTAGTCTTATAGATAATGCACATACATTCAATTGCAGAAAATTAAACATTACAGGTAAACCAGGGCCCTTTACCACCCCTGGCCCCCGTCTCAGTCCTACACGTTTTATCTGTGCATCTGTCAAAGTACTTAAAGAAATAGAGTTTTTTTTTTTTTTTTTTTTTAAATTTTTTTTTTCAACATTTTTTATTTATTTTTGGGACAGAGAGAGACAGAGCATGAACGGGGGAGGGGCAGAGAGAGAGGGAGACACAGAATCGGAAACAGGCTCCAGGCTCCGAGCCATCAGCCCAGAGCCTGACGCGGGGCTCGAACTCACGGACCGCGAGATCGTGACCTGGCTGAAGTCGGACGCTCAACCGACGGCGCCACCCAGGCGCCCCAAGAAATAGAGTTTTTAACCTAAAATGGTATTGTACCTTTTCAGACATTTAACTGGAGTATAAAATACAGGTAGAACAATGTAGTTAGAAGTGACAGCTTGATGAATTTTTACAAACTGAATATGCCCAGGTAATCAGCATCTAGATTGAGAATCAGAAACTTACCAGCTCCTGTCCCCACCAGCCCTTTTTTGCTCCATCGTAGTCTCTACCCCCATATCCCTAAGGGTAACGACTCTGCTGACTTCTCCCAGGACACGTCCGTTTTGCCTGTTTTTGTGCTTTATATGAGTGGAATCTAACAGAGTGAACTATTTTGTGTCCATTTTTTGTTCACCATGTTTGCGACTTACATCTGAATTGTTGCATGTTCATGGCTTTTAAAGTCAGAGATACGTTTTGACAGTCTTTCTCATACATATGGATCAACCCTGATCTTTTTAATAGCTGTTTAATATTTCAAAGTTTGTATGTAGACCACATTTTATCGAGTTTCCTATTGATGGACTTTCTGACTGTATATAGTTTATGCAGATTGGTTCTCGAGGATAGATGATAAGAGGAATCTGTGCTTCATAGAACATGTATATTTTGGTGTTTTTTTTTTTTTTTTTAAAGATTTATTTATTTAAGTCATCTTTACTCTGAATCTGGGTCTTGAACTCACAACCCCTGAGATCAGGAGTTGCATACTCTGCCAATGGAGCCAGCCAGGTACCCCAGGACATACGTATTTTAAATTTTAATTGATATTGAGTAACGGCTATACTGTTCTCCACCCCGCCCCCAGGCCACCCAGGTGCCGGCAGTGGGAGCAGAAGCTGGGTGAGATGGCAGGTGACCCTCTGCAGAGTATGGGAGCCTCTCCTCCCCCTCTAGAAATGCTCGATTGCAGAGCATTCGGGGGGAGTGGGAAATAGCCCACTTCGTGAAGGGTGCCCGGGCAAGATCTAGTGTCTGAGGAGAGCCAGAGAGGCGGCTTCCTGTGTCTGAGTCTCCTGCTTACTGTGTCGATAGAGGAGAGGTACAGTGGACTAGCCAGTATATGCTGGTCTGGCTTTGGGATGGATGTGGATGTGTGCGTCTTCGTGAGCTCACTGGCCGTGTTTTATGCTGCCTCCGTCCTCCAGAGCGAGGGAAGCACTTGCTGAAGGTTGTGAGGGGCTGTGGGTAACAGGGCACCCACCCCTTGTGAACCCGGTGCATTTGCCAAGATCATGGCATGGCAGGATCCTGATTTCACATGCGGTGATGATGGTGGGTGGGGGGGGGTGGTGGTGTAGGAGATATTTACAGAATTCTTTTAGAATCTGGTCCAAAGCTTCTCATGACGGAAGGGGGCTCAGATGAGCTTCGCTTCCTGGCTGAGTGTGTGCGGTGTGCCCTTGTTTAACTTTCTGCCGCGATCAGTTTGAAATGACTTGTTCACCGGAGCGTCTGCGTTCCTGTTCTCCCTCAGCATGCTGCGTGCTGTTCCGCTGCTGTTCCACTGGGGTTCCTTGTGTAAGCCCACTTGTCAGGCTCTGCTTATGGATTTAGGGGACAGTGGATTTATGGTACTGTGTCTAGAATGAGTGATGGTCTCAGTCGCCTGTCCCACGTCGTACAGGTGATGTGCACGGTGTATTAGACTGCTAGGGCTGCCATAGAACGGATGGCTTTGAAATACCACGGACGCTGTGGCTTCCATAACGGAGGCTTATTTTCTCACAGTTCTGGCAGCTGGGAGTCTTCCTCAGGGGGCCAGCAGGAGTGGTTTCTGGTGAGTTTGCAGATAGCTGCGTGCCTCCTGTGTTCGCACGTCGTCTTTTCTCCGTGTGGGTGCACATACAACAGGTGTCCTTCCCTTTCCTATAAGGACACCAGTTCTATTGGATTAGGGCCCCACCCTTACAACCGAATTTGACCTTAGTTACCTCTTTAAAGGCTTTATCTCTCCAGTCACATTGGGACTTAAGAATTTTTTTTTGGGGGGGGGGGGATATAGTTTGGTCCCTAACAATCTGAAACAATAAAATCGGTTGAAAGAGAATTCTGTTTCCCTCTTGGGTTACCCTTTGGAGTAGAAATTACTGTTTTTCAGACCTCTGCCCTTCGGGTCTTGGTTAAACACTTTCCACGGACAGTCTGATCTAGACAGGTGATTGTAGTTTCTGTGTATGTGTAGAGGAGAAGTCTCCCCTTTTGGTATTATGTGTTCCTGAAAATAGTCTAAAACCTGGGTAAAAGGTAGACGTGGAGGCTTCCTCTTTTGATGACCAGGACCAACCCTCTTTCTGAAGGCACCTGGAAAAGATGGACAAACTTGGGAAACATCTCTGGCTGAAAGCACTGTACAGCTAAGAACGTAGGGAAGACCTACCAAGTCAGGATCTGTGTAAGAACAGAGCCCCAGGGTAGTGACTTTGACATTTGAGTCCTTTTTAGTTCTTCCATAGGGTTGCATTTTCATTTGATAGCCTTGTGGGGCTTTAAACAGAGGGTAGTGAACCCCTCCTTTTGAGTTGGAACCCCAAAGACATGAGGCTAAGGGGGAACCAAAAGAAGATAAACTTAAAAAAATTTTTTTAAAAATATTCATTTATTTCTGAGACAGAGACAGAGCATGAGTGGGGGAGGGGCAGAGAGAGAGAGGGAGACACAGAATCTGAAGCCGGCCCCGGGTTCTGAGCTGTCAGCACAGAGCTGGACGCGGGGCTCGAACCCACAAACCGTGAGGTCATGACCTGAGCCGAAGTCGGTCGCTGAACTGACTGAGCCACCCAGGTGCCCCAAAAGAAGATAAACTTTAAAGTAGGATTAAGATGTTCTAGAATTAACGGTGCCCTCAGCTGCCTGCTGGAAGCACATGTAACATCATTACAGGAGTATAGCACCTCCGATTACTTTCCCTCAAATTATTACTTTTTAAAAAAATTTTTAAAATGTTTTTTATTCTGAGACAGAGACAGAGCATGAGCAGGGGAGGGGCAGAGAGAGAGGGAGACACGGAATGGGAAGCAGGCTCCAGGCTCTGAGCTGTCAGCACAGAGCCCGACGTGGGGCTCGAACTCACGGACCACGAGGTCATGACCTGAGCCGAAGTCGGACACTTAACCGACTGAGCCACCCAGGCGTCCCTTCCCTCAAATTGTTTTACAGTTTTGTGTGTATCATGACTGGCTGATCATTGAAAATAAGTAGCCAGCAGAAACATCAACAGTTGAGGCAAACAATATGCCAAATTGGCATATTGTTATCATATGCATATCATATGCATTATCATATGCATATTGAATAATAGTGCTTGCTATGATCAAGGAAGTGGGAATTTCAGTCGAGAGCCATAAAAATGTATAAGAACCGAATGAAAAGTCCGTTACAGATCTGTGTTGCACACTAACAGAAGTTAAGAACTCAGTGGATGATTTTATCGAGATTAAGTGAAAGTGGAGAGACAAGTAGTGAACTGGAAGATAGATCAGAAGATAATACACAGACTAAACCCCTGGAAAGACACAACAATAATACAGAAGAGAGGGAAAGACACAGAGAGGCTGCAGTGAGATGGCCTAAGATCCACAATCAGGGCCACAGTAATAAAGGGCAGAGAAATAAAAGAAGTAGAAAAGAACTTTGCAAAATGAATGAAAGACATTAAGCCACAGATTCAGGAAGCTCTGTGAACCAAGTAAGATAAATAAAAATTCCACACCTGTTCTTATGCCAGCCAAATTTCTGAACACCTAGGAGAGAACCTTAAAAAGCAGCCAGAGGAAACAAGGCATTACGATCACAAGAGTAATAGTTATATTGACAACTAACTTCTTAAAAACAGTGGATGCCAGAAGACAGTGGAATGATAACTTTAATTGCTGAAGGAAGTAATTGTCAACCTAAACTTGACAAGTGAAACTCTTTCAAGAATGAAGGTTTCAAGTAAAGAGGGTGTTCTTCAGGCAGAAGGCAAATGATCTAGAGGGGAGGTCAGAGATACAGAAAAGAAGGAAGAACACTGAAAATGATAATATTTGGATGTTCTAAAAGTTCTTTGATTGGCCACCAAGAAGATGAAACTATCTATGAATGTTAGGTTTTGATAAATCAAGGAGGGATGCTGTAATCTCTAGGATAACCACTAAAGGATAGAAAGATGATTCTCGGGGTGCCTGGGTGGCTCAGTCAGTTGAGCATCCGACTTCAGCTCGGGTCATGATCTCACAGTTGGTGGGTTCAAGCCCGTGTTGGGCTCTATGCTGATAGCTCAGAGCCTGGAGCCTGCTTCAGATTCTGTGTCTTCCTCTCTCTCTGCCCCTCCACTGCTCACACTCAGTCTCTCTCTGTCTCTCAAAAATAAATAAAAATGTTTAAAAAAAAAGAAAGAAAGATGATAACTTTCAAGCTAATACAGGGGACAAATGGAATAGAGAATTCTCAAAAAGAAAGCAGATTAAGGGAACAAAGAGTAAGAGATAGACAGAACTAATCCCTGATGAGTATAAGATGCAAAAATCTTTAAAACATTCACAAATAGAATCCAGCAGTATGTAAAGAAATTATATCATGACCAAGTGTTTTAATCTTAGAAGTGCATAATTGATTTAACAGTTGCAAATCCATGTTAACAGAGCAAAAGAGCCCACAGGATTATCTCAGTAGATGCAGAAAAGGCCTGTAGGGTATAATCTTTAATCAGAGTAAACCAATTTGGAAATGCAAAGGACCCAGAAGAGCCAAGGCTATCTTGAAGAAAAAGAACGAGGTGCGCCTGTTGGATTTCAGGATTCGTTATAGAGGTAAAGTAATTAAAATGGGAAGCTTTTGGTGCTAGATAGTTAAATAGACAGTGGGAGAGAATAGAAAGTCCAGAAATCTGGACTTCTTTAAGCAAAGAAGGAACAACACAGAAATTGGAAAATGGAAGCTTTTCCAGTAAAAGTCAAAGCATTTCAGTTCTTTTGAAGTGCTATTTCATAGAGGTGAGAAATTGTTTCAATATTGGTTATTAGTACCAGTTGATGGGGCTTCAACAGGGGAAGAAGTCATCCCTTTTGGTGTCTTAATGTTACAAAATTTCATCTTGTAACCCTCGAGCTATGTTGATATGGTATATTTATTTCCATTTGTTTACTTTCAACCTGTATTTGTGAATTTTTGGTTTCAGATTATTCAGTTTTAGAATTTTCATCTGGTTCTTTAAAAAAAAATTTTTTTTAAAACATTTATTTTTGAGAGAGAGAGTAGGGAGGGCAGAGAGGGAGAGAGAGACACACAGAATCCAAAGCAGGCTCCATGCTGTGAGCTGTCAGCACAGAACCTGACGCGGGGCTCAAGCCCACGAAACCGTGAGATCATGACCTGAGCTGAAGTTGTACCCTCAACCGACTGAGCCACCCAGGTGCCCCAGGTGACCTTTCTTGGTAGACATTTGTTGTGGGATCTTTTCTGGGCCTTGTTGGGGGGCCTGTTTTCCTCCACTGTGCTGGTCTTTGATTTCTTCCCTTTTGTTTTTTCTTTCTAGAACTCCTGTAATTTAGGTGTTGAACTTCCTGGACTGGGCCTCTAGATTCCTTGTCTTTTCTCCTTTTCCTCTTATTTTCTGTATCTTTGTGTGTTTACTTTGTGAGATTTCTTCAATTTTATCTTTTAATCCTTCCGTTGATTTTCATTTCTGCCATCATATGTATGCATTTTTAATTCCTGAGAGCTCTTCCATTCTGTTTTTTTTTTTTTTTAACAATGACATCCTATTTATTTTTCATGGATGCATTGATTTTTGAGCTCTCTGAGGGTATTGATAGAATTTTTGAAGTTCTCTTCTCTCTACATAATATGTTTTCTGTAAGTTGGCTAAACCCCGCCTGTGTTTATCTCTCAGGTAAGTGGCTTTGGCTTTCCTAGACCTGTTCATATTTAAGGATGGACCTCGGTACTGATTAAAAACTGTGAGCTCCTGAGTAGAATCTGCCAACTGTAGGATGATCTGACCGGGCTGTTTTTGAAGCTGGTCACGTTCTCCTGAGAAGTATCTTCTGCTTTCTGCTTGGGGACTGGTGGGGGAGAGTAGGTATAGGCCCGGCTGCCAACATCCTAGGAACCACAGGGGGAGGAGAGCTGGAATTTCTTCATTGGCTGTGTTAGCCTGTATTCCTTTTGTTTCAGTATGGTGCCTGTGCCCTCAAATTTTCCTACTCCTCCCTGTCCAGAGGTTCTTTATTTTATCTTCTTTGGAAAATAACCTACTTTCTGCTGGGTTGGGGGAGGCAGCCCCCAGCCATGGCGAGTGGTGGTGAGCTCTGAGGGTCTGGCCGCCCCTTGTACTGTCTTTGGACTCCTCTTTACCCCAGGCTTAAGAGACATCTGGGGCCACAAATTCCTGAGTGTTAGAGGGTCCTTTGCAGCTTTCTCCACAGCCAGCTCAGGAGTCTGTGTGGTTATTGACCCACTTGGTATCTGTTTTCCATTCAAAATTTCATTTCTGTGATTCTTTGCTGTTCTCTTTGTCCTCGTGGGTTTATGCCTTCAAAAAAACCTCTGTGCTGTGGTTTTCATGGCATTACAGGAGGGAGTAAAAGTAGTGTTTGTGTCCAGTCCTTCACCTTTATCTGGAAGCTCTCTCTCCAGTGTTCCTCAGAAATGATGGGGCCTAGATAAAAGCAAGTATTCCAGAGGATGGCCCGGGACCCACGGTTTGTTCTGTGGGAGGGTGGTGCCAGGGGCCTGTTTACAGAGTTAAAGCTGGAAGCGAATTCAGGTGACCTGGCTCGATTCCTTGTTCCTAGGCCGGGCTTGTGAAGGCATGTAGAGCTTCTCTTGTCACCCTTAGAAGGTGCTCCTGGACTTACATTTCTGGCAATGGTAGCGAAATAGCAAAACGGCCGGAGAATGTCCTCTTACGAGACGTAGAGATGCCGGACAAGGTATAATAAATATCCTTTTAAAATGGATATGCATAGCTGCATATGTAAGAAAGGAAGAGAGGAGCAAGAGGAGGCTGGAAACTAGAGCTGTATACCTCCACCTTTAGCTGGTGGGACTTTGCATCTCTGCCTAATTTAGAGATGTGGGTCTGGTAGCAGTGTGTAAGGCACGAGAGACAAGGTATGAAATGGAGACTGAGGCCCTCAGGTGGTAAAACATCCTTAGGGTTATACCTTCAGTGAAAGCACGGACTAGAAGAAAGATCCTTTTGCTGACACAGGGAGTATATAAGAAAATTGTCTTGACCTGGGTGGATAGGGAGGCAGGTAGTTTCCCTTGAGAATTTACAACCGTAGGCCCGTGCTTACGTGAGCTTGGAGTTGAAATTGATAGCAACTAGCGTTCTCTGGGAAGCGCGAAGTCGCGAAATTAAAGTGATTCCAGATTGATCATGTCCTAGAAAGTTTGGCATAAGCAAAAACATAAATTATCTTGGGAAGGTCGCCCCCTCTAACTTGGCCGTACGGTATTCTCACAGAAAAGGCCCGATGGACAGAGTAAGCTCTGTGCCCGAAAACGGAATCCAAAATTCCGAGAATCCCAGATTCCAGACATGCAAGGAAACAAGATGCCGTGAGTGAAAATCATCAGAATGACAAGTGGCAGAAATAAATGTTCAAGAAATTCAATTACAGAATTATAAAACAGGGATTTGGAAGTATGACAAAGAACAGAAGTGTCAAAATCAACCCAAGAGATTTCTTGAAAAGTAGAGATTCTAGAAGTGAAAAAATGGGTTAATTGAATTTATAAATTAAGTAGAAGAGCTAAATAGCAAATTAGACACAACTAATGAGAGAATTAATAAATTGGAATTCTCTATAATGGTGTCTAGACACAGAATTGGAAAATACGAAGGCAGGGTTAAAATAATGGATAGAAAAGGAAAGTCTAATACACTTCAACAGGATTTTCAGAATCATAGAGTAGGGAGATTCAGTACTCAAATTGATAAAAGTCAAGGATTTTTCAGAATTGAAAATAGAGGACAATCATCAGATTAAAAGCATGTTTTTCCAAGCAGTGTAATAAACATAGACACGTATCTCATAACGAAACTGCAAAGAGAAGATCTAAGAAAGTAGCCAGAGGGAAAAGAGAGTATCTACAAAGTTAAATTAATAGCAGATTTTTCAGCAACAATAGTATAAATCAGAAGACAGTTGAATAATATTTTCAACTCAACCTAAAAGTTTATGTTCTTCGAAACTGTCAGTTAGGAAAAGGGGCAAAATAACATTTTCAGAAAAGCATACAAAGGCTTCTCTACCAAAAGATCTTTACTGAAGAACGATGTTCTTTTGGAAGGACAGTGGTCCCAGAAGGAAGAGCAGAGAAGGAGGAGGGTTGGCTGAGCAGACAAGCTGACAGATGTATGGACAGATAAGAAAATACTGAGTGTATAAAACACAGATAATATCTGCTTTGGGAAGCAGATAAGAAGAACAACGGTAGATTAAATAATACAAATGTTATGTTAAACTAAGTGTAATTGGAAGGAGGTAGTTGGGGTTAGAACAGTTAAGTTCTTACGAGGGATGGTAGAGATGTTGATTAACTTCAGGTTTTTAGCATAAACAGTATACAGTAAAGTTTAAAGCCTGGCTTGTAATAGAATAGAGCATTACTCTCAGACCAGAAGTGGCTGAGATAAGGAATTAAAAAAGATAATCCAAAGGGGGTAGCAGTAGAGAAAAAACATGTAGACATAGCAGTAATCATGACTGTAATGGTACTCAAAGCTAGGTCAAAGACAATGTTAAATTTAACTGGAAAAAAAAAGATACAGGAAGATTTAAAATAAAAGAAAAAGATAAATTCAGAAAATAGTAACCACAGGAAATGTCGTATAGCTATGTTAGCATCAGATCAAATAGCATTTTTGGTAAAGAGCAAACGAACAAATGAAGAGGGTTACTATATAGTTCGAAAAGTTTTATTACCAAGAGTGTATAAAGAACTTACACAACTCCTAGGAAAAGCACCCCAACAGAAAAATGGGAAAGGATGTGAACAGGCATTTCTCAGAAGTAGAAACAAAAAGATGATTGGTTTCATAAATAATCAGGAAATGGGGATCAAAACTGTAATACACCATTTCATACTGGCCGTGCGAGCAAATATCAGGGGGTGAGGGTGTAGCTCAGTGGGGCTGTAGTCTCCTGGGAACATAAATTGGCACATCCAGATTGGTACTTTGGAGAACAGTTTGACAGTATCTAATGAGTTGAAGATGATCATACCCTGTGACCCAGCATCTCTGACGTACACCCTAAATGCCTCCCTCACATGAGCACAAGAAAACACAGAAGAGGAGTCAAGAGGCTTCATGGTGGCGGTAATCAAATCAGCGCCTCTTATAAATAACCTAGAAGTTCATCAAGAAGATGGGTACGTAAGTTGTGGTGACGTCATACGGTGGACTGTGTGCGCCGGGAACACATGCATTGCGGAGCTACAGGGGAGGCCACAGGGCATGTACCGTTGAGCCAGGCTGCCTGGGTTCGAAACCTGGTTTTGGCCCTCGATAATAACTTGGGTAAGGTACTTCACCTCTTGGTGCCTCAGTTCAGCATTAAATTACTATCTGTAAAATGCTTGGTGTAGTGCCTGCTGCGTGTTTGTTAAATAAATGTGTGTCGATGTGGATGGCTCACAAATAAATGGGTCAGGGCAAAAAAGCAAATGAATCAGAGATTGTTTGGCTGCTGGAAACCTACTCAAAGAGTTCTTCTCGTGTAAAAGTTCAAAGATAAAAGGTACACACATTTTGGATTCTTTTCTGTCCCACTCTGCATATGTGCCACTCCACGGTGGGTGCACACTCCAGCGTGTGTGTGTGTGTGTGTGTGTGTGTGTGTCCGTGTGTCTCTCTCTCACGCTCCAGCCTCCCTCCTTGCACCTCCCTGTCCTCCCTTCTAGGTTCTTAGTCCCCACACCCTGGCCATTCTTACTCTGGTTGTGGGGGATGTGGAGTAATGAACTTGGATACCAGATAAGGTCACCTAACCTTCAGGTGTCTGGGCCCTTCTTGGCTCCCCTGGAAGAACCTGTTGGGGCAGCAAGTGGCTCCTCTGGAAGAACCTGTTGGGGCAGCAAGTACTCAGCTAACTGCAGGGTTGCCTTCTGAGGAGGGCAGGGCTAGGGGGAGCCTAAGACAGGAGCCTCCCGGGAAGGGAGCCTGGCCGCTGGCTAGGGGAAGGCTGCCTCTTCTCTCTGGACGGACCTGGGGTCTGGACCGTGAGGGAGGGCACCGGGCATGCCTCACTTGGCCACCTGTCAGGCACGCGGGCTTCTGGGAAGAGGGTGCACCTTGGCATGTTGATGGCCAGCTGGGGTCCGAAGTGGACGTGGTGGGTGACACCCCTTTCTCTCTGGTCTGTAATGCCCACGTGACCGGGGCTGGGCACCTACTCCCTGGGGAGGGTGGGGTGCCGCGGAAGGGCTGCAGGAGCCAAGGGTGGAGCTCAGCAGGTTGTTGGTTGCTGGGGTTTGAAGTTCCCTGGGAGATGTTGGCTGGGCCGGATGCACCCCAAGCCCAGAGCTCAGGGAACCCCAGGCGAGGCATGGCCACTCTAGCTTCACAGCCTCCCACTGAGGCTCTGCCTAAATCGCCCTCGTTTTTCTGTCCTTCTGTCATTCTTCCTTCTCTGGTAGTGCTTTGAGTCCTCATAGGCAGGATCCTGGTAGGATTTCCCCTGCTTCCCCTCAGCACATACTGGGCTGTGTGCAAGGCCAGCTGGACTGGGAAACACCTTCGGTGCTTGTCCTCGAGTGTCAAAACTGGTCTGTTTAGGTTAAGCTCCCGGAATGTAGGAATGGAATCTGTGTTTTTTTGTTTTTTTGTTTTTCTCAGTGGTGGCGTGTGTCCAGGGGTGGGGTTTCTCTGCCCACCTGGACTGAGAACTTGGGGAGGACCGCGGTCTTTCCAACAAGGTGTAGGCCCCTGGGAGGGAACCTAGGGAATGCTTGTCGGGGGACACTGCTACTTGCATACGTGGTGCCCTTGGGGGCCAGAAGTCGGTTTGGCTGGGGCTCAGGGATGGGGCAAACCACTTGCCTTGGTATCTCGGAGGTAGGCTGCCCTCAGGGCCCCTGGGTATGGGGGTACTGCAGACGCCCCATCTTGGGAGCACGGCTTCCTCTCCTGCTGGGATGGGTGAGTGGGTGGGGGTCAGGGGAGCCTCCTGTGCACGGGTGCCCTGGCCCTGTGAGCAAGCGCGGGCAGGAACTCTGTGTCTATTAAAAGGCGGAGGCTGCCTTGTGTTTGGAGCGTTGCCAGAGGCTATAAATAGCTGAGTGTGTGCAGAAGCAGAGCAGCAGGGAGGAAGGGGGAGGCCCTGGGTTTCCAGCTGGCAGCGAGCTTGGGTGTGGTGTGGGAGGGGCATGGAGTCTCCCAGCCTCCCCAGGTCTTCCTTGGGCTCTGAATGCAGAGCTCCTAGAGGTGTAGGCGTGTACAGTCTCGACCTGATGGGCCGGGAGCCCTCCGGGGGACTTGTGCTGTGAAGGATTGTCACAGGCAGCCGGAAGGGCTGTCGCTGCTAATACAGCAGCTAACGTGCCAGGCATGATCCTAACTACCTTTAGAATGTATTAACTCGTTTGACTCTGGAATAGCCCTAGGAATTAGGTGGGCTTATCATCCCCTTTTCACACATGAGGAAACAGAGGCATAGGGGTAGATTGGTAACTTACCCAGGGTCACACAGCCCGGAAGTCTCCGAGCTAGGATTTGGACAGAGTCGGCCAGCTCGAGGCTGCCTTGTTCTCAGTTGTCTGTAGGAGGAGCTGGTCAGATGGGGGTCCAGTTATATCCTGAACCCCTGAGCCTTAAGATTTGGAGTTCCCAGCCCTGTCCACTTGGGTCCTGCCCATGGTAAAGGCCAGAGGAGTCCCTACTTGGTGAGTGGCCTTGAAGAGAGGAGCTGGGCCAGCCTTAGGCCATTGTCAGTGTTTTGGCTCCTAGGCTTGCAGAGGGGCTTGGTGCGATTGTCTGCATGGAGATGCTAACTCCCCTGAGGACTCTAGAGCTTGGGCTGCGGGCTGAGGCCATGCCTCCTGTTGTCCCTGCCCTTCGAAATCCTGCCCTAGCCAGGTGACAGCTGTGTCCTTCTGTCTGTTCGTTGGTCCTTCCAGCCATCCATCATGTGTCTGGAACTAGTTTTTGCACTGAAGGTAGTCAAGCCTTCTGCTTTCACCAGCCTTGCAGTCTCATGGGGGAAAGCTGACATTTAAAAAGCAATTGTCAAGTACATTTATAGTGTCTTCTTTTATGTTACATGAGAGTGTGCATGCGTGCACATGAGTGGGGGGTGGGGTGGGGCAGAGGGTGAGAGAGAGAATCTTCAGCAGACTGCATGCTCAGCACGAAGCCAGATGCAGGGCTTGATCCCACGACCCTGGGATCATGACCTGAGCCCAAATCAAGAGTCGGATGGTCACGCGACCGAGCCACGCAGGCGCCCTGAGAAGAGCCAGAATTTAAAGAAGGTGAGGAGGATCTTGCAGCCAGAGGTAGCCCTCGTGCTAAGCCCAGAAGCTGAGCGTATTTAGGAGGCTGGCAGAGCGGTGTGCCAGCAGTGGGGGAAGCAAGATTGAGGGGTGGCTGGCACCCCTATCCGCAGCCCACTCCATCCTTTATCCTTTTCAGCTTCTCCCCTTAAACCTTATATGCTCGATGAAGGGCTTGGCTGGGGGAAACCAGCGTGCACCCCCACAGAAGTCCCTTTGTAGACCCCAAGGCCTTTCCTGTGGACCATGCTGGGTCTCAGCTGCCTGGGTAGTTGGGAGACCACTCTTTTCCTTCTTACAAGTGTCCTTGGATGCTCAGGGGTACGCGGGTGGCTCAGTCGGTTCAGCGTCCGACTCTTGGTTTCAGCTCAGGTCATGAGCTCGCGTTCATGAGCTGTGCATGCAGCTCACACTGAGCACGGAGCCTGCTTGGGACTCTCCCTCTCTTTCTGCCCCTCCCCTGCTCTCTCTCTCTCTCTCTCTCTCTCTCTCTCTCTCAATAAATATACATATAAAACAAAACAAAAAACATAAATTAAAAATAAAAATCAAAAGGCTAAGTGTCCTTGGGTGCCCAGAGCCATGGCTAGACATTGGCTTTCTGATAGGATGACATTCCGAGCCCTTGGGTCCTCCTACCTGGAGCTTCGAGATTTGCTGCTTGCCCCTGGCCTCTAGAAGGAGACTCTTGTCATTGCAGAGAGATGCAGAAGGGGCGGGGTGACTAGCGAATGGTGACTAGCGAATGACCACTCCTGCGGGGGGGGGGGGGGGTCCCTTACTGCCTGACAGCCAGTCATTGTCCTCCCTGGGTGCACTATTTGCTCACCATGGCCAGTATAGGGGTGTGAGGGAGGCTTCGGGCTTTTGGACTCTGGGCACTTAGCTCTTCAGCCGGGGTTGGGGTTGGGGTGGGGTCTTCTCTCCTTGGCCCTTCCAGCCAGGCTTTCAGGCTGATGGTGAAAAGGGCTCCTGGCTGCTGGTGGGCTGGCTGACTGTCCTTCCATGGGGGTGACTCTGACCCTTCCTTCCTCCTTCCTGGGGTGGGAATACCAGTTAGGGGTGGCATCATCAGGTCCCTGGCCCACAGTAAGCCCAAGAAGAGTGGAGAGGTTAGTGGATGCTTGGTGCTGGTTTCCTCTCGGACGTCTGTGTGGTTTTTGACAGTGAGGTTGATCATGGGTGCCCCGTAAAGGCACTCCCAAACGGAGTTCTGGAGAGCTCTTCAGCTCAGGTGTCAGGTCTAGGGGCCATAATCCCTTTCCTCCTTCCTCCTTCCTCCTTCCTCCTTCCTCCTTCCTCCTTCCTCCTTCCTCCTTCCTCCTTCCTCCTTCCTCCTTCCTCCTTCCCATTACAGGGCCTGGGGGCAGTGGGGCAGATTTGAGGACTTGCTTGGGGGAGGGATGGTGAGAAAGGTAGATTGGGTGAATGTTTGAGGCCATGTTTGAAGGAAAGAAGTATTTGAAGGGGCAGTTGGGGGTGGACGTGCCTGGCCACCCGGCTGGCACTCATGCCAGGGGTGGAAGAGGGCATGAAATGCTGGGGGTGCTCACAGGGGTCTTCGGGGGCCAAGCCCAGCTGGGAGCCAGCCCTTCCTCTGCTTGTGGTGACTCTGGGAGCCTTACCCTGAGCACGCCGGCCTCATTCTTAGGAGCTTCTCCTGCCCTGTTGAGCACCAGCTGTTGTTGCTGGGTGCAGGAGGGACACCGGACTGGAGGGTACTTACTTTCCGTTCAGTCTGGATGGTGTGTGCGTGTGTGTGTGTGTGGGGGGGGGGCGGCCATCCGGCTGACACCCGCTCACCACCCAGCCTCCCTCCGGGTGGCCCGGGACCCAGGACCGGTGCAGGGGCGCGTGGACCGCGCGGCCGTTCTCTCACCTCTCGCCTTCGGGGCACAGGTTCCGGGCGTGGGGAGGCCGAGACCCGGGAGTGCATTTACTACAACGCCAACTGGGAGCTGGAGCGCACCAACCAGAGCGGCCTGGAGCGCTGCGAGGGCGAGCAGGACAAGCGGCTGCACTGCTACGCCTCCTGGCGCAACAGCTCAGGCACCATCGAGCTCGTCAAGAAGGGCTGCTGGCTGGACGACTTCAACTGCTATGACAGGTGCCCTGGAGCCCGGCCTCCCCTACCCCCCGCCCCCCGCCCCCCAGTCCCGCCGGGGCCCTCCTGTTGCTGCAGTGCTCACTGGGCCTCGGGACGTCGGTGAAAGCAAGCCTGGCATTTAAGGGTAGGGGGAGACAGGAGCCCCTCCAGACAGCGTGGGCAAGTAGGGATGCCGCCTGGGTCCTCTCTTTCCCGCGGCTGTTTTGCCTGCCTCAGTCTGAAGGAGGGCTCTTCGCTGTGGCCCCTTGGCTATTCCTGCTCGACTTTGGGTCCCACTTTAGGGCAGGTGGGTTCACGCTGTCCCCTGATGGTTCTCCGTGAGCTTTTCTGTCTGTGGGGAGGGGTCGGCTGCGTGGGCCCCGGTGAGCTGCGTGTCCCTCCTCTGAGGGGTATCTGGGAAACTGTGTGCCTCCAGGCAGGAGTGTGTGGCCACCGAGGAGAACCCCCAGGTGTACTTCTGCTGCTGTGAAGGCAACTTCTGCAACGAGCGCTTCACCCACTTGCCAGAGGCTGGGGGCCCAGAAGGTGAGGGCCGCGGGAGGGCAGGCTGGGGCCTCTCCTTGGCCCTGGAGCTCTCGTCTCAGCTCCCGAGTTCGGTGGGGGAGTGACCGCGGGGCTCTCTGGTCTGGCCCCCGAGGCGTGTGGGTGGGCGGGCTGTGTGACACAGGGCTCCGTGTGTCCCCCAGTCACGTACGAGCCACCCCCGACAGCCCCCACCCTGCTCACGGTGCTGGCCTACTCGCTGCTGCCCATTGGGGGCCTCTCCCTCATCGTCTTGCTGGCCTTCTGGATGTACCGGCATCGCAAGCCCCCCTACGGCCACGTGGACATCCACGAGGTGAGACGGGGCTGGCACAGGGCAGGGCAGGGGTAGAGGTGGGGTGGCAGGCCAGACCCTGTTAAATCCTCGATCTCCCCCAGGACCCTGGGCCTCCACCTCCATCCCCTCTGGTGGGCCTGAAGCCACTGCAGCTGCTGGAGATCAAGGCCCGGGGGCGCTTTGGTTGTGTCTGGAAGGCACAACTCATGAATGACTTTGTGGCTGTCAAGATCTTCCCGCTCCAGGTGAGTGTTTGAGGGACTCCCAAATCATCCACTGCTGTGGCTTGAGCTACCCCGCCCCAGGGCAGTCCGGGCCCGTGCAGGTGGGACGAGAGACAGGTGGGCCCCATTGAAATGTTCTCGCGGGGTCAGGGTAGAGCTTTGCAAAACCTCAATCCGTTCTGGTTTGCAGGGGTTTGTTCTTGACATCAGGTTCTGCTTAGAGGCGTTGGACACCAGGCCACCCCAGCAGTTGCCCAGGACACTTAGCAAAGTGAGGCCTGGCTCTGCATCTCGTGTGGTGGGTGACACTGGGCCACTCGCTCCCCTCCCTGGGCTTTGGTGGCCGTGTTTGTAAATGAGGTGCTAGCCCCGAGCGATCTCAGGGATCACTGTTGGCCGGTGCTCTGGGGCCCAGCTCGGTCCTGGTCTTCTGCCCGCCTCCTTTAGGGAGCCGAGGCTGGGAGGGAGGGAGGGTGGGTGGGTACGTGGATGGCGTGGGGGTGGCAGTTCTGCCGCAGGGTGGTGTGGCCGCAGTGGAGTTCAGCCGCATCCCTGCCTTAGGACAAGCAGTCATGGCAGAGCGAACGGGAGATCTTCAGCACACCCGGCATGAAGCATGAGAACCTGCTGCAGTTCATCGCCGCCGAGAAGCGAGGCTCCAGCCTTGAGGTGGAGCTGTGGCTCATCACAGCTTTCCATGACAAGGTGAGTCATGCCTGCGGACGGGGGCTCCCGAGATGAGGTGGCCTTCTGCCATAAGGTGACCCTTCGTAAGTGCAGACATAAGAACCCCTAACTCTGGGATGAATTCTTATGAAGAAGCATAGTGCCTTCATGATTAACAGCCGCCGACACCCCTCCCGCCCCCCCCCCCCCCCCCAACCCCTCTTGGCCTCACACACCTTCCGTGTCAGTCCCAGCCTCCCAAGGAGAGCAGCCTGCTGCCGCTGGTCCACCGAGACCCTCCTCCCAGGGCTGGGCTGGGCCGGGCTGGGTCGGGTCCTGTTCTATACCCAGAACCTGTGCCCCAGTTCTGTGCTGTCTCCTCTAGGGCTCCCTGACGGATTACCTCAAGGGGAACATCATCACGTGGAACGAACTGTGTCACGTGGCAGAGACCATGTCAAGAGGCCTCTCATACCTTCATGAGGATGTGCCCTGGTGCCGTGGCGAGGGCCACAAGCCGTCTATTGCCCACAGGTACCTGGGTCAGCAGTTGCCTTTCCTGTGCTTGGTCTGGAGCTGCAGAGAGGGCTGGAGGGTGAAAGCAGGGCCTGGGGTCGGGGTGGGGAGTCTCAGTTTCATAAAGGTGCTTAGCTGCTCTGTGATGGGCCCACTTGCCCCTTCCCCTGCCTTCCACCCGTGTCCTGGGCCTGGCGTGGCCTTGAGGGTGGTTTTCTCTTGCCCTCTGGTGGCCACATGAGGGAATGCTGACTCCATTACTTTGGTTGGAGGGTTGGTTCAGCAGTTCTCAGACTTTTTGGTTAGGATATCTTTACGTCCTTTTTTTTTTTTTTTCTCTTTTAAATGTTGATTTATTTCTCTTGAGAGAGTGCAAGCGGGAGAGTAGCAGAGAGAGAGAGAGAGAGAGAAACAGAGGGAAGGAATCCCAAGCAGGCTTCTCACTATTAGTGCAGAGCCTGACATGGGGCTCGATCTCATGACCTGTGAGATCATGACCTGAGCTGAAATCAAGAGTCAGATACTTAACTGACTGAGCCACCCAGGCAGCCCTAGGATCTCTTTATATTCTTTTTTTTTTTTTTTTTTTTAAATTTTTTTTAACGTTTTATTTATTTTTGAGACAGAGAGAGACAGAGCATGAACAGGGGAGGGTCAGAGAGAGGGAGACACAGAATCTGAAACAGGCTCCAGGCTCTGAGCTGTCAGCACAGAGCCCGACGCGGGGCTCGAACTCACGGACCGCGAGATCATGACCTGAGCCAAAGTCGGCCGCTTAACCAACTGAGCCACCCAGGCACCCCGGATCTCTTTATATTCTTAAAAAAAAAAAAAAAACAACTGTGTGTGTGTGTGTGTGTGTGTGTGTGTGTGTGTGTGTTTATTTTTTTTGAGGGAGAGAAAGAGAGACAGACAGTAAGCTGGGGAGGGGCAGAGAGAGAGGGAGAGAGAAATCCCCAAGCAGGCTCTGTGCTTTCAGCACAGAGCCTGACGTGGGGCTTGAACCCACGAACTGTGAGCTTATGACCAGAGCTGAAAGCAAGAGTCGGGTGCCCAACCGACTGAGCCACCCAGGTGCCCCTCTTTATGTTCCAAAGAAGAACGTGTGTATATGTGGGTTATGGGTATTGGTATTTGCTGTAGCGGAGCACACACATTCCATTATGTGTCGGTGATAACATCACAGGTATGCAGCCTCTGGAAAACTCTTCTCCTGAGAGAATGACCTCACAAGAAGACAAACGATGGGTTATGAATGCGAAACATTTTGATCTTGCGGTTCCCCGGAAGCAGTGGCAGGGACTCTTTGAGGTCCTGGGGCTACACCTTGACACCACCGTGTTGACTCGTCATCGTAGTCCTCGCTAAACGCAGGCACTGTTCCAAATACCAGGCCACGTCGGTCTCGTTACCTGAGGAGAGTGTCCGTGAGCCACTTGTCGTCTGTGAGATAGGTGTTGTTTTCCCAGCCCCATTGTACAGAGGAAACAACAGTAGTGCAGGGAAATTGGGTATTTTGTCATCAGACCTACAAGGGACGGGAACGAGCCTTGGAGTCCGGGAATCCAAGCTCAAGGGTCCCTTGTGGTAATAACATCAATGACATTTAAGCTTGACGGTATAAAACTGCAATTTTTGTAGGTCAAAAGTGGTTGAATATTGACTCTCCCGTATGGTTCAACCTAACGATAGTACCCATTAAGTGTGCCGGGGTGGCCCTAAGTATGTGTATCTGCCACTCCCTGAGTTTAATCGTCACAGCAAGACTGAGACAGGTACAGGGGAGACTGAGGACCGGAAGTGTCTCTGCTAGTGAGAGGTGGCGCTGAACTCACATGCCAGCACCCTGCTCTTCACGGTCTGGTGGCGGGCCTGAGCCCTTCAGGGGCCTGCACAGAAACCCGGGCAAGTTCATTAACCTCGTCACTCACATCCCGCATAACGTACATTTTTCCCAGAAGACTTAATCCTGGGCCGGTATGCCTGACCTCGGCCACTCTGAGAACGTAAGGGCCAGCTTTTGATTCCGTGGGGACTGGAATGGGGTCTGCCCAGCCGTTGTGGTAGGTGTTGCTTTGACAGGTGTGGCAGAAGTGCGGTTAGAGATGCTCACGCTGAGGGGGGTGAAGGGTGGGAGGATGTCCTAGAGCTGTTCGCCTGTGCGGCTTCATAAAACTCCACCCTGGTGCAGACCCTGACCCCCAAACAGGGTGGGGTGCCCTGGTGTGGGGGCTCTAGAGCATAGCCTCCAGTATCTCGGGGGTCACGGTGGGGATCCAGGGTCAAGGTAGCTTGGACCACGGTGTTCACCTTCATCTCGGTCTGCTTGTCTCCACAGGGACTTTAAAAGCAAGAATGTATTGCTCAAGAGCGACCTCACAGCCGTGCTGGCTGACTTTGGTCTGGCTGTTCGGTTTGAGCCAGGGAAACCGCCGGGGGACACTCATGGGCAGGTAATAAGCCTCAGGGGGGTGCAGGATGGGGGCTGGCACAGGAGCGGACCCTGCCCTTCTCGTGCCCAGCTGGCAAGACACAGGGGCAAGGGCACTGAGCTCAGAGCTGTCCGACAACTCCAGGAACAACGCTCGTTTTACCAGTGGGGAAAGCAAGGCCTGGAGGGCGGCCTCGCCTCGGAGCCTGGTTTGTCAAACACAGCTGCTCCATTGGGGTCAGCTCTCAGCCTTGTAGCCTCGGTCTCTGTCTCTTTCAGCGGAATTACTAAGCAGTATAAAGTAGAAGGAACTATACTAAGAATCCAGAAACCTAGAAAAGGTAGCTAACAGTTAAGCCTGAGGAAATCATCCTAAAACAACTGCGGTAAATATCTTTAAGTAATCTTTACCCTCTTGGTTTTTGATCTTAATCTCAGTAAAGCAGACACCGTCTAAGCAGCCCCTTGTGCTGGCGGAGTAAAGAGGCAGCAATTCCAAATTAGATTATTGTTGTCTCGAGTGTGATGTTTTTAAGTTATTCCTGGGGTATAACAGACGCCATGACTTCTTGTGACCTCCCCGTGAATGTGGCGAATCACGGATTGTCCTCCCTCGTGGTATGGTCTGAATGCTGCCATCCTGGCCCCGTCTGGTGCACTCAGGGGGTAGCTCTCGTGTCCAGCTGTGAGTACGTTCGTGTGTGGCCATTGGCAGCCTCTCCTGTCCTCCTGTAGGTGGGCACGCGGCGTTACATGGCCCCTGAGGTGCTTGAGGGAGCCATCAACTTCCAGAGAGATGCCTTCCTGCGCATCGACATGTATGCCATGGGGCTGGTGCTGTGGGAGCTTGTGTCGCGCTGCAAGGCCGCGGACGGTGAGTGGGACGGGAGCCCCGGGCATGCAGGGCGTGGGACGGGGAGCAGCGAGTCCTTGGGGTGACCCTGCTGGGCTCTCTCTCGCCCCCCCCAGGACCCGTGGACGAGTACATGCTGCCCTTTGAGGAAGAGATCGGCCAGCACCCATCACTGGAGGAGCTGCAAGAGGTGGTCGTGCACAAGAAGATGCGGCCCGCCATTAAGGATCACTGGCTGAAGCACCCGGTGAGGGGCCTGGGTGGCAGGTGACTCTGCAGGGGCACAGAGAGGGGAGCCCCTCCATTTGTGACAGGAACCCGAGGTCGAGGGAGCATGGGATAGAGAGGATGCCTCACAGGCAGCCGGACGGTCCTCTCCTCCCCTGTCTGCTCAGAGGCCACTTAGTGCCCTGCCTCCCTTCCACGGGAAAGTATCTGGGGAGGTTTCGTGCTGGCCGGGGAGGTGGCTCTGGGTTTGGGCCCAGAGTAAGGGGGCCTGACCGGTCCATCAGGGCGCCCCCACGTGGACCATTTGTGCAGGGGAGCCGACTGGCCCTCGCCCTGACACGGTGTGGGTTTGAATCCTGGATCTGCCAGTCAGTAGCTGGGTGACTTCTGGCAGCTTTTTTTCTTTCTTTGTTATTTTCTTTGTTATTACTTATTTATTATGTATTATTATTATTTATTTATTACTTATTATTTTATTTATTTATTTATTTATTTATTTATTTATTTATTGCTTTATTGCTTTATTCCTCTGAGCTTTTGCCTCTTTAGGGTAGTAGTAGATTTAACTGGTTACCGTAAATGGCTTGGCAGGATACTTGTCGCGTAAATGCTTAATATGGACTAGCTCTAATTAAATATTCTCTGTTCTCTGCCTTCATTATTTTCTGGGCACGGGCTGAGCCGTGAGTCTTGGCTCCTCCAAGTCTGGGGATACTGTACAAAAGACCCCAGCAATGTAAGCCATTTCCCTCTTGGAAGGATGTTTGCCTTCAGCTCCTTTGAGCCCCTCCCTCTGCTCACCTCAGGGTTAATTTAGAAACAGGATAGCCTCGAGGCCATTGGAGGCTAGCACCCTACCCTACATACCATCAGGGGTCAGGCTGTTGAGGCCAAGTTCAGCTGCAGTGCTGCCTCCTGGAACCGGGGGCTAGAGACGGAGAAAACTGAGACATGGGGAGATGTAGGCTGGGCCAGAGCCCATGCCTTCTGCCTCAGTCTCCCAGGGCAGACATGCTGGGGTGGCCGGTCCAGTTCCCTGATGAGGAGCCCGAGGCCCAGAGAGGTTTCGGGGTGGCCTGGTGCTGGGTAGGCCAGAGTCCCTGGATGCGGGCATTTGCCTTTCCTGGCGCCACTCAGTGTGAGCCAGCATAGGGTGTCACGCTACATGCCCCGGACTCTCAGGAGGGGTCCAGGGGTCGTAGGAAGTTGGGCGGGATGAAGCCCTCCTGTGGTCCCCACTGTGACTGAGGCTGCACTGTGGGTCCTTACATGATTTGGGATTCACATGGATTTTGTTTGAATATCGCTGCCCTAAGGCAAGCAGCTGTGTCTGTCCCAAGAGGGGCCTGGGTTCCGCCCCCCACCCCCCCGCCGTCCCTTCCTATGTTGAGGCTGTGGAGGGAGGCCAGTAGGGTCAGGATGGCGGCTGCTGGGTGGGAAGGCGTCCTGATTCCTGCGGTCTCCCCCGGGCCTCTGCTAGTCGACCTGCTGCTGGGGCTGGGACCAGGGGGCTCTGCCTGACCCTCGGTCACATCTCAAGTTTGCCCGTCCCCCATGCTTGTCTTCACTGAGGGGCGCCGTCAGTAACAAGGCTGTCCTCTCCCTCTCCCTGCCGACGTGCAGGGCCTGGCCCAGCTCTGTGTAACCATCGAGGAGTGCTGGGACCACGACGCGGAGGCTCGCCTGTCTGCGGGCTGCGTGGAGGAGCGCGTGTCCCTGATCCGGAGGTCGGTCAACGGCACTACCTCGGACTGTCTTGTCTCCCTGGTGACCTCCGTCACCAACGTGGACCTGCCCCCTAAGGAGTCGAGCATCTAAGCCCAGGACACGAGTGGATCTGAAGAGGAAAGGAAAAACAAGTTGTGTTTTGTTTTGGAAAACCCGTGACACCAACAAACACATAAAATGCAGCTGCTATTTTACCTTGACTTTTTATTATTATTATAATTATTATAATTATTATTATTAATATTATTTTTGGGATTGGATCAGTTTTTACCAGCACATTGCTCTACTGTATCGCAAACAGCGGGCACGTCAGCAGGCGTTGAGGTGCTGAGCTGTGAATGCAGAGGCAGCGCCATGCTGAAGAGCCTCAGCCACCTCCTGTCCCTTGGGGTTCATTTTTCCCGCTTTCTCTTTGTCTGTTGTCTCAGAATCTGTGACACAAAGAAACCCATCTCCTGTCTTAGGAAACTTAATGCTGCAAACTCTACCTGGAGGAACCTTTGAAGACTGTTACATAAGAACACACCTTCCTCCGAGGAGGACTCTCCCCCTGCCCTCACCCCCTTCTCCGCTCCCTTTTATTGTTTCTCTCCCTTTTTAGACAGCGAGTTTAAGAAACAGCAGACGTGTCTTTCACGGATTAACGGGTGTTGCCCTGACCGAGGCGGAGCTGGGCTGAGGGTGCGGATGGCTTGGACCGGAGTTGGAAGGGGAGGGCAGGGCTGGGGATGGGGTTTGGAGCAGAGCGACACTGGACTCGGGCACACTCGGAGCAACATCCTTTGCTAGGAGGCTGCTTCTCAGGTAACCAGGAATCGAGGGGAGGGACCGTGTGGAGGCCGCGCGCTCACGGCCGGAGCGGGGTCTGGAGAAAGCCTGAGAGCGGGTGCGGCTCTGACCCGTTTTCTCCCCCTGCCTTGGGCTTGGGCGCTGGACAAAACATTTTCTCTGCCCTAATTTTAAGGTTAGGTGAGGGTAGAAATCCTCATGCTTCAGTGACTACGTTCTTCTTAAGACGATGCTGTAAATACGTGTAATGGAGGAAGAAGTTAAAACACATGGCTTCCTCCCGGAACAGTTCAGGGAAATGCCCACGGGGCGCCCCGCACAGCCAGGGCAAGAAGATTCCCTGGGTGGGGCTGCCACCTGAGAGTCCTGCGGCGCTGGCTCTGCCCCGTGTGGTGACACTGCTGTCCCTTTACGTGGCTCGTGCGCACGGCTTTCTCCAGACCCCTCGAAGAGGTGCATATTCTAAGAACCGTTTCTCTATTATGCCATAACCTTGCTCTAGTCAGTGAATGTTCCTAATGCTGCTGTTTCAACATTTGAATTTTTTTAATTTATGAAACATGCAAATTTTTTTAAAAACGAAACACACGTCCGCATATACACACATGCTTTGCTATGTGGCTTCCGAGGTTTAAATTTTGAAAAGTAAAAAGAATGAAAACTTCACGACCACAGACCACCTCAAACCAGAAATACCTCAGAATTTTCTACTTGTGTAAGTTTTATTATATATTTTATTAGTTGTGTTGTCTCGTAGTAAGTATATTTTAACGTAAGTTGGCTTTTATGACAAGGAAGTTTGAAAGAAATAGAGAAAAAGAAAAAAAGTTTGAGTCTTCTAGGGAGTGCTACCATTTTTGTTTGATAACGCCCTCTTGTAAATAATTGTCATCAACTGTCGGTTGGCCGTCTGGGCCGTGTGGGCATTCGTCACTCTTGTTTGTGAAGGCTTTTCCCTCTGGTTTCTTGAGACTTTTATTTAAAAACTGGATCTTTTTCATCCTGAGGGTAGGCGAGTTGGTGAGGTTTTGGGGAGAGGTTGACTGGGGTGAGAATGGGAGAGGGGTGCCTCCTCTTGACTTACTTGGAGGTTCACATCTTTCCCTCGACCCGATTGGTCAGTGTTCAGAATGACAGGTAACCCCACTTTCACTTGGTCAGACCGTGGCCCTTAGACCCGCTTGAGGTAATTTTCCCTGGGCGGCAGTGATAGCGGAGGGGGCGGGCAGCACCGCGGCGACTCGGGGCAGCCTGTGACGGAGCAGCGTGTCCAGAGTGGGGAGTCCTCGCTGCGGCCTGGGGTCGCGGTCTGAGAGCACACGCTCCCCACTCCGCACGCCGTGTGCCTCTGGGGCCTGCCGCTTGGCCGTGTCCTTTGCTCTGCGTGTTTGGGCACAGGGTGCTGTGGGAGGTGACTTTGTGGCCCTCCCAGAGCTCTGTTTTTGCTTCATGGGCCAGGCTGTGAGCTGGCCAAGGTGGTTACGGGGACAGGTCTTTTGTCGTCGTCGTTGCTGTTGGGTTTTTGTTTTTTTTTTTTTTTTTTGGTAAGCTGTGTTGTCTTTTTTTTTTTTCTTTTTCTTTTTCTTATTTTCTTTTTCTTTCTTTTTTTTCTTTAAAAACTATTTTGTGCTGTGGTATTTTTCTTCCCTCGGAATAATTTTTAACAGCAAAACCGGCCTTACAGCAGTTGCTTTTCTTTTCCACTTATTTCTTTAAAAAGCTTTAAAATATTTATTGAAAAGTGCCATATCTAATTTCTTTAGCTTTCACCTCAGGCAGTGCGTCTCTACTTTTCCGGCATCTGCTTTTCACCCTCCGAAACCAACAAACCGCTAACGTATGTAGCTGATTCACTCATTCTAGCCAGTGTGGGACACGAAACCCCTGCCTCTCCATTTGTTTTCAGATTTTGTGTGGGTGAGTTTTCTTTCATGTACCGGCTTGATCCTTGTGAGAACCAGTTTGGGCCTGGCCGTGAAGGGTTGGGCCGTGGCCCAGGCGTGGGACCTGCTGGTCAGGACGCAGTACAGACAGGGCAGGCCTTCCTGTTGGCCTACAGGCCTTTTCTCTGGGTGGGCTCCCTCTTTGCTGACCCTGGGCTCCGCTGCTGTGGTGGCTTTGGGGTCCTGGCACCAGAGTGAAGTGTCGAGATGGTTCCTGTGTGGTGCGGGGGGTCTCGGGGGACCAGTTCTTTGGGCTTCAGGCTGCCTTTCCCTCGTGCTGCGTCGTAAAATGTACCCATCAGGCAGCATCCCTGACTGCTGCCAATGGCAGAAAAAGAAAAAAGATCTTTTTCCGGGGCACGCCCCTCGGAGCCTGGGTGGGTCTTTTGCCTCAGATAAAGTGTCTGCTGTCATGTATCCTTTGGGGAGCGAACCACTTAGAGCTCTGGTTTGTGTTTATCGGGTTGCAGGGCCTCTGCCTGTGCTCTTTCCCACAAAGATGTCACGCAATGTCCACTTCTGGGGAGCTCAGAGAACCACTCCCCCTCACCCCCCGAGCTCTTGTGGAGACTGGTGGGAATGGAGTCTGGCATCATTTTCCCTGTCTGTGGGAGAGGCTGCCCCATCTAGGGTGGGAGGGTGGCCAAGTCAGGGGAGAGAAGTGGCCAAAGATCCTTGCTCCTTCCTTTCTAGTGTTCTTCCATCCACACAGGCTCCTGGCTGTAGGCTGCTCTTTGGGGGAGAGTGTATTATTCGAAAGCACACATGATCACTGGGAAGACATCCTGAGCCAGAGAAATACGGGAATGAGCAAGAGGAGGAAGCAAGGGCGGGGGGGGGGGGGGGGGGGAACAGAAGCCACTGTGTCACAGTGTCCTGCAAAGAACTCTTAATGATGGGCCAGGAGAGGCCCTGGACACAGTCCTTAGGGACTAGCATCATCCAGGTTTTCTCCTGGGACCATTGGTCCCTCACAGGAGTCCTTCGAGGGAGCTACTCTGTGAGGGCTATAGGTGGAGCCTTCTCTGGAGGAAGGGAGGCGGGCTGTCAAGGCAAGTGGTGAGCATCTCCGGCCTTCGTTGTTTAGCATGGCTTTCTTGTCCCATTGGTTCTGTAGGTGTAGTGCCTGGAGCGATCAGTGCTGCCTGGGGAGGGGATCCCCGCGTGTGCTGGCTGTGTCTGACCCAGAATTCCTCCTGTCTAGACTTGGGCATGTGTGTAGGACAATAGAGGTCTTTTTCAGCTCAGAACATCTTCAGGTGGCTTGAGCCTCCTGCTGATGTATTCTCAGCCCAGTGAAGGATCTGTCCTCTCCAGGCCACTGAGCTAGTTCCCTCCACTGCCCCTAGGGGCCAGGCCATTCTTTTGTCAAGCTTGTCATGTCATGTTTTAGAAAGCAAAGCAGGTGCTCCTGCAGTTCTGCGAGGTTACCTTTCTCTCCAGTTGCCATGTTCTTGCTCCTTGCTATCCCTACACTCTGCACTGAGCGCTTGGGCTGTGTGTGTGGGGTTTCTTTGGTGGGAAGCCCAGCTGTGTGTGTGTGTGCGTGTGCGTGTGCGCGTGTGCGTGTGCATACTTGCTGTGTGTACAGCTCAGAAAGCCTGTCACGTGGTCCCTGTGCTCTGAGCCATGAGGGTAGGGAGGCGGCTGTGCTATCTGGAACAGGAGGACCGGGTGGCCCTCTCGCAAATGGAATTCTGCCTTTCTTAGGATGCAGTGTAAAGTTCTCAGCACATTGGTAATATAAGGATTTGGTGGTTTTAGCAATACAGTAAGCATGTGTTAAGTTATATAAGGTTTTAGAATGGGTACTAGAAGTCGAACAGCCAAGTGTTATTCCTCAGAACTTGGCTCACTAGATGAGTATCTGGATTGGAAACCATTTCCCAGGAGTTAACTTCGTTTGATCCTCAGTCTCAACTATTTCAGTAGCCTGCTGGGTTCTTAATGGCTCATCTTTGGAAAGTTGGCCAGACCCAGTTCACATTTCAAGGGCCTCCTAGGCCACATCTTTCCAAGAAGCACAGTCAATTTACTCGTCGACACCCCCACCCCACCCCCCATCCAGGGTGAGCATCGAGAAAGGAAAGAGGGCAAAGTGGTTTTTTCTTCTCATTTGGGTGCCATGAATTCCTTGGTTAATGGCTGTTTGTAAAAGCTGAACTAATAAAACAGTAGCTAATCCGTGTTCAGCCTAGTAATGACGAGTTTAAGTGTTTATCAACAGTGATGTTTTAGGTCAAGAAACGGGCCCAGTAATGCAGCTGATGAACTATTTATCTTCTCAGTCTAGATATAATAAATTCAGGGTTATATGCATGGTTGTTTCAGTAAGATTCCTGACAGTTGATTTGTAACCAGCAATCCACCTATGAATGTATCCCAAACCTTTAGAAGGCTTGGAATAGTTTTTTAAGATAATGATTTAGTTTTGTAGCAAAAAGAAACTGAAGTTTAAGATGCACCCCCCCCCCCCCCCCGCCCCCGCCTGGAAATTAATTCAGTTGACTCAGCTTCCTTTTGAAAACAGTGGGTCCAAGAGACCCATAAACTCAGCAAATAAAATTCCAAATTATCTAGAGGGATATTTTGAATCTTCCTATTTTATACTCATTTTGGGTCCATTGTAAACTTTGGTTTGGACAAGATTTTGAATTTAAAGGATCTACCACTGTTTAAATTCAAGCTTTTACATTTTTGTGACTGTATCTTCCAGGTGTGAATGAAGCAGGACCTTTGACTGTGGTCCTCCACGAATCCCTGTAGTGCCAAAACCGGTGATACTTTATTTGCTCCTGTGGCAGCTTGCAGAGATAAATACAAGTGTTTTTTCCTCACGAATTAAAGTGCATAGTCTCTAAATGCCAGTGCGTGGTGAAGGGCCCTGTGCTGCCCTTCCTCTCCGGGAGTGTCTGTGGACTGTCTGGGGCCTACGCAATTCTGAGAACCACTGCATGCCAACCACAGGACCCTAGAGAAGCATATGCTTGGGCACGTGTGTGTATGCAGTGGATTATCCAGACGTGGGCCCTTCTGGACATCTGTGGGAAAGTGTTACATTTATTTGCAAAGTTTACATTTTTGAGCTCACAGTTAGGAGAAACATGACCCATTATTAGCTAATGCTTTTTAGGCAGGTGAGGATGGGTTTGTGTTTGGTTTTTTGGTTTTTGTGTGCGTGTTTTTGTTTTTGTTTTTGTTTTTACAGATGGATGAGTTCTGTCTCGAGTTCTGGGAACTTCTGCTGTTGGTTGGGCATGGGATCATTCTCTGTTTCTCCCAATCACATTTGCATCGGAATGTTGTTAGGTAGCGTTGTAAATAAAAGAATAGGTTATATGATAGAGATATGACACTTGAAATTTTACTTTAAGAAATCTATAGCTCTACATATATATTTAGTTATATCACCTGACAGATTCTTCTGCACAGTGTGGAGATTGTTTTATACCACAGATTATTTTTATAAAGTCTAGTGAGTTTGATGCGAATGGTTTTGTAATCAGAGTAATGAGCTTTACCTTTCAGGATAAATATACACTGGAGTGTGGGTGGTGCGGGGCTTTTACCTAGTGCTTGTATGGACTCTCGTGATACACTGGCAGATGGGAGGCCGTCGCTGGGTCTTGTTTGGCTAAAACCCCGCTTGGGGCTGTGTGGGATGGTGATGCTTTGGCTCAGCTCCCTGCGGATTGGGAGGCGAGAGCCTGTGGTATGTTTTACATTTGTGCTTCCTCCTGAGATACCTTCTGAACAAAGGGTTCTGGGATTAGAAATTAGTTTGTGCGTTCCTGCCGTCGGATGTAGTCGTATGAGGGTGTTTTGAGGGACAGAAATTATATGGGAGTGCAGATTGGGGCAGGTTGGGACGAATAAGGTTCAGGCTATAAACATTTGAAATGAGAGTTTGGGGATTTGAGCAATCCACAACACTGAATTATGCAGGACCAAATTACCCAGTTTTTAAGACAGAATTTCCAGTTTAGTAACTACTCAGAAAAGGAGGGTGTTGTGTGGATGCAGCGATCAAGTTAAATGGGGAGCTGCCAGGCACATTGTGTCCTCTTTGGTCGGGGCCTCCTGGACGTGAGAGTGCTTGGGGCAGCTCCCTGCTTCCATCAAGCGAGTCACAGCCAGGAGCCCTCCGAGGAAGCTCGGCGCCCCGTACCAGAGGGCATCTTCTAGCTGTCACTTAGCCCTTCTGCTCTTCCTGCAAAGGTCAGCACGACTGCCATGGTTATGGACGGTGGTCTTCATGTTAGCCTTTTTACTTTGGGGTAGAATGTGGGTGGTTATTTGGGTGAGGCTTTTGATGGGGATACAGGGAAGGTGAACAATGAAGCTAATCTTTGTATCGTCACTGCCACTTCTGAGGCTCAGCTGAAGGCCTGCTCCCCAGACCCACGCCGCTGTGCTCAGAAGTACACGGATTGGGACACTTTTGTCAGGAGCATCCCTAACGTGTCATTTTAAACCAGCTGTGTTTTTATCCAGTCTGGTTCAGAGTGAAGTTTTACACTCTACCCCTTTTCTACTCGGAATAAGTTTAGTTTCAGCAGGTCCAGTAGCGCTCCAGGAACTAACCCATCGTTCCTTTCCCTGTTCCCCATGAAAGAACGTTTCTCTGTTCTCCAGCCACGCGTCTTGGAATGTAATTCTGTTGTGCCTTTGTTTTTGTCACCTGCCTCCCCCCAAAAGCAACTGCTGTAAGCTTTTTTCTACTTGTCTTTTGTAGCCCGAAACCCCACCTTTTTCCTTTTTCCCAGCTGTAATTTCTGGATGCAGTTCTGTGCTCCAGGTATTGTAAGAACCAGTTACCTCAGACCTCATGTTGAACAGTGTCACCATCTGGGTCCTCTCGGTACTGCAGGCTTGTAACATAACGCACGCAGGAACCCTGCCAAGTATGGGCACTTACTTGTTTTAAAGTTCAACTCTTCCCAAGGACTGAAAGAGGGGCTTCTGGCAAGCTCTTCACTGCACTGTGGTGGGATGGGTCTAGAGTGTCATCTGAACGGTGCTTCCTGGGTTCCTCTTTGAATTCTGCCATTTTCAGTATTCTCGTGTCTGCATAGGCAAAGTGATTCAATTGGCTGGTCTTGCACACAAATTAGTTCCAAAGATGAGCTCTTTGTGACACATTTCCAGTCGTTAAAACTCAAATGTAGAACATTCCTTTAAATGGCAGGATTAAAAAACCCACCATCCACCACGGTGCATTCTGGGAAGATGTCTGTAGCATATGTTGCTGTGAAATTAGGCCTTGCGGGATATGGCTGTTTGTCATTTTGATGTATTTTAAATAAATATATATATATATATTTTTAAAGAGCCTTTTTTACCAGTTCAAAAAGTTTAATTAACCAGCAGTCACCACATCTGAATTTTTGTCTCTGGGGCATAGATGGCAGACCAAGATTAAAAGTGGTAATTCAGCCATACGAGCGTGGGCTGCCTGCCTGGGCTGTCCTGCTGACCATGGGATGCCAAGGTCAGTGTGTTCCCAGCGGGTTCTGATCAGCCCTTGAAGTGTTTGGTCTCTGCCCTGGTCAGCGGACTGTTGACTTCAGTCCCTGCAACTGCTTTACTTTAGCCCAAGTGGGGTTTTCTCAGAGCACTGCCACGAGCTAAGTGTACGTTTAGCCAAATAATTTCTCCATAAGGGAAAAACGCGCTCATTCAAACATTACCCGCGATGACAGAAGTGAGAGTAGGAGAGATGAGGCAACATCTGGGTTTTGATTTGGGAAGTGTCCAAGTCCCTGTCGAAGGCTGGCTGAGAGCCAGTGATCATACAGAGATGCTTAGGAGACCCCACCTGGAAGTGTTCAGACCTCCTGTGCGTGGAGGGATTGTTAAAACGCCAGCAGCTTTTTCCCCCCATTTTTCCCCCTAGAATTCTGTAAAAATGCAAAGAAAATTGAGTGGTACTTAAGAATTGAGGGTGAGGGTTACCGCAGAATAGAAGCATACTTCTAGATTTCAGTTCCATGCCACAAATCCACACAATGCCATTTTTCAACTGTACAAAAGAATCTGCTTATGAATTTGACATGATCTTAACAGTAGCATCAAAGGGCCGAATTTTTCACCTGTTAATATTTTTTCACATTTGTCCTTGAATCTGATAACTTCACAGTACTGTAAATTTAACTTACATTGAGTCTGATGTCCATTCTTGTGAAAAGAGCTTCTGCATGTAACAGACACACAGTTAAAGAACACAGCAGAATACAAGATTTGCAGGACCAGTTTTGGAACCGACAGAAAATGTCACCTCTCATTTGCCATCTTATGTATCAGTTTTACCAGCTACTTCTAAATTTGTACATTATTTGTAAGGAAAAGAAGGAAGATCCTAAGGACTTGTCTAACTTAGTGGAGAATGTGTGTGTTGGGTTTAGGATGGATAGCAAAGTCTTACTGAGCTGTGTTATCTAACTTGTATATAACAATTGTAATTAAAAGTTTGGATTCACCTGTTTCTTGCAGTTTAAAACAATGAATAATTACAAACTCTGGAAATGTGACTAGTATACAACTTAAGGCTGTAGAAGTGAGGAAGCTCTTCAAGTGCTAAAAATAAAGATTTCTAGTTTTTGGCTCAAATTCAGTAAGTACTGTTTGTATACCAGGATATGTGAGATGTAAATGTAATAGGTCACTTTCACCCTTGTAGCTATAAAATAAAAAAATTTATAGAACAGAAATAGCTTGTACTACTGAATTAACAAAAAGTTATACTAAAGTATCATGTTTAAAATACACACACACACACACACACACACACACACACACACAGAGTTAAGCTTGTTGCTGTTACCCTGTCTGGATTTGAAAAGTGTGCGGACTTATATATATACACACATATATATATATAACACACACGCATATACACACGTATATATACTATATACATGCACACATCTAAAATGGCCTAAAGCAGACATCCATGTAATTACAGTTGCAAAATGAAGACATTTTGGAAAGAACATTGTATCATAGTTCATTCATTTGCAGTGGATCTTTGTTCCTTTTTACTGTGGTAATTTTAGAAATGAGTGTCAAGTTTGAAATTAGATCTGCTAAGTTGGGGTTTTGCTGCTTGAACTCTGCACTGGGTCCTCAAATAAACCGATGTGAATGTAGTTTTTTCCCCCTGTGTGAAGAAGCAGCCACACCCCAACAGAATAGGAGGAAAAATCTAGAGCTATTTCAAGTTTTATCTTTTTGTATATGAAAATAAAATAATAATAATTAAACTAGCCTGTTGTCTCTTAATCACGTGGCAGGGGATTGAGGTTTCTTTTCATGGGGATTAGAAATAAATATAATGGTGTTTTCCACTTACAGGGCTGACTCAGAAACACCCCTGTGAGTTCCTGTGTGGTACACGTACAGTTGTTAATGGTTGAGTACGTAGTCTACCATGGTCCTGTGGTACTGGAGCTCGGCACGGGTCTTCATTTCTGCCCTTCAGAAGCTCAGGACCTAGTTGGAGACACTGTGGGCTTCTAAATGGACTGTCCTGGGACTCGGGGTAAGTTCCTGCAGGGTAGGGGTATATTTACCAAATTTCCAACTTTTACCCACTCCCCCTAGTTCTATACTTTGCAGACAACTCTGGGCAATATTTTTGTAAGTGGAGCAGAGAAGCGTAGGATATAAGTGTTATTCTGGATTACTGCGGAATACTGGCTCCGCCATTTCTAAACACAGCTGAGTATCAGGGTCCCTGTAAAATAAAAAAAATATAGTTATGGGGCACCACCCCAGATCTGAATCAGTAAGCCAGGTCTCACGTTTTGGAGTTCTTGACTTCCCTCACTAGATGAAAACATGGTTCCCTGTTAATAAAACAATGATAGTGTCTATTGTCTAACAAAGAAAACGGGAAAGCCCCAGAAATCACTGCTTTCCTCAGTAACATAGGTTTTTTTAGGCCCGTGACTAATAATTGCTAAGTAGGGAAATGCCAGCTTTGGATCCTCCTTCTGGTAGGGTTAATGCCTTTCTATTCATGCTTTAAAAGGATTAAACAACCTGTTTGGAACTCTTAGCAATTTTCAATGAAGGGACCCTTTATTTTGGGACCAGTTGCCCAGCTCTTGGTCCTTTCGGCTCTTTCAGATTTAGATAGTTCACCTTTTACTAGTGAATGTCTCTAATGATAAGTGCAGAGAAGGAAAGAAAGGCTGACCTTGTAGAATGAGGACCTTAAAGCTAGAACTACTGGAAGGTTGGACCAGAGAGGTCATCTGGTCACACTTTTCCTTCAGCAAAGGAATTCTTTCACCAGAAGGAACTGGACACAGAAGCTGATTTCTAAAAACAGGCTTGCTCAAGTGAGCAAGTACAAGAGGGTTCAGGGGCCATTAAGCCTGCCCTTCCACTCCTTCCCTTAAGTCTCCTAGTTACAGTCCCCTAGTTACAGTTCAAAAACCACTGCTCCAATTCCTTCGTTTTAAAGGTGGGCAAACTGGCCCAGAGGGAGATACCCCACCCTAAGTCAGGCAGCCCTTACTTCCAGCTCTTGACCTCTGGGGGCCAAGTGAGGGGTTCACTGTTGTTTCCACATACAGGATCTGGATGAGGAACAGTCACCTACCATTTATCTCTGGTGTCTATCACAGCACATGGCACTTAGGAAGGCCTTGAGCAACAAACACCTCTTGAATGTATGTAGTAAATTCTGGTACAAGTTGCTGAGGTAGCTTTGAAACCTACGGTCAACACCAGTGCTGTCTGGTTGTATTTGTCGGGACTCTTGATTGCAAATGACAGAAGCCATTAAACAAAAAAGGGGGGGGGTGGTTACACGAAGGATCCTGGGGCAAAGGGCCAGGCAAGCTCTGGTGAAGGCAAGATGCGACCGGGCTTCAGGCGTCTTGGAAGCTGGGATCACAGCACTGCAGCCCTCCGTTTCCTCCTGTGTTGCTTAGCGCAAAACCAGATGCACCTGCCTTGTCCACTTAGCGGGAAACAAGGCTACAGATAGGGCCAGAGTTTCAAATGTCACAGCTCTGCTACCTGGAGAGTCTTGCAGATCCACAATCCCTGGAAACATTCTGGTTGACCTAGCTCAGCCAGTTAGGGTCAGAGGTAGGGGACTGATTATACGGAACCACTTTATAATAGGTATTCCTGGGGAGGGGACATGGAATCCGGAAGCTGTCAAAACAACATCTGTACTTCCTTCCTTAGCTGGATGTCGGGAAGGCCTCCTGCTTTTAAGTCCACGTGGAGTGCTGTCGATTGCACTGCAAAATGTATTTTGAGTGGGAGTGCATAAAACATCCCCTTACTTACTTTGTCAGCCGTCATTCAGCAGTCTGGATTTTATGTTCTATCAAGGCAAAAGAGGACTACGTAAAAATCGCTGATGTTTACAGAGCACTTAATGACATACCCCAGGTTCTTCCCTAAACTCCACGTGGCAATCTTTATGTTATCTTATTTTTTAATTTGTATTTATTCTTGAGAGGGAGACAGACAGAGCGTGAGCAGGGGAGGAGCAGAGAGAGAGGGAGACACAGAATCCGAGGCAGGCTCCAGGCTCCGAGCGGTCAGCACAGGGCCCGAGGCAGGGCTCGAGCTCCTGACAGCAGGATCGTGACCTGAGCCGAAGTCAGACGCTTGACTGTCTGAGCCACCCAGGCGACCCTCTGCATGGTAATCTTTAATCCTCATCAGAAGCCTATGGTCTAATCACCTTCATCATACTTATTTTATTGTTTATATATACAAATAAATTTCATTTACTATATGGAATTTCTGTATATATTTAATAAATATACATTTATTAAATATCATTTAATATATGGAATTTATTACTATTATTCCCATCTGACAAAGAGGAACCAGAAGCCCTGAAAGGTGAAGTTAACACACCTGAAGTGGAAAATGGTCGCGCATCCAAACCCCTGCGCTCTGATTCACGGCCCTAAGCCACCACGGAGTCCTGTCTCGTCAAGAGGCTCCTTAGGATGTACAAAGCTGTTTTGAGAAGTCAGGACTCCTATACTGTGACTTCGCAGCCAGGTGTCACGAAGACATCCAATGTGGCACAGGTTTTGGAATGAGACCGGAGTTGGGATCGTGGCTCTGAAGCCTTCACTGTAACCATGTGCAGGTGGTTTCCTCACCTATTAAGTGGCACTAAAGGTATTTTCTTCTCAGGACTCTCTGTGCACACCACTGCGCCCTCCAGATGTCATGCCTCCCACCTATCACCCGATCAAAGGGACCAGGGGCGGAGCGGGGATACACCCGGGCCGCCAGTTTTGTCACCAGGGGGCTCCCGAGACTCTCAGCGCGGAGCGTGTGCGCCTGCGCCCTCACCTCTGGCGACTCCAGAGGGGCTTGGACCGGGCGACCCCAGGTTGCGCATGCGTGTGTCGCTCCTGCGGTTGCGATTGGCTTTCAGGCGACCGTGCAGGTGTGCGCATGCGCCGCCGTAGAAGGCAGGCCCTTAGGGTAAGATGGCCGCGGGAAGTTTTGCTTCCCGCCTCAGGGGCTCCCGGCGCTTTCTGAGTGTCTTCGTGGCCGGGGCTGTGGTGGGCGCCGCGGGAGGCGGGTTCACGGCCCTGCAGGTGCTCCGGAGTCAGGGCGCTGAGGCAGCGTTGGCGGTGAGGGAGCCCGACGGTAAGTCTGTCGGCCTGCTCTTCCTTCCCTGGCCCGGCTTTCGGGCCGGATTCCCACCTCGGGCGTGAATCGTAATTTTGGACCCGCGGCTCTTCTCCCTTTGCCGTCCCCGAGCCCGGGGGTCCTGGGTTCTCCGCCTTCCTAGTCTTCCCGCCCGGCCTCCCCGCTCCGCCTGGACTGTCGCCTGCCTCCTTCGCATACTCCTCCATCTTCGTTTTCTCATCATCTACCACCGAAATATTTATCACATGTCTGTTTGTTTTAATGCCTGTGGCCTCCATTAGGTCGTTCACTCCGCACACAGTGTCAGCAGATGAGTTAGTTAATGGTCCTCATTTTGTCATCGTTCAAACGCAGAGGACCCGCCTTAACCCTACAAAGTGTCACGTTATTTTGTCAGCAGAAAACATGGGCTCATTCGGAAAGAGCAGAGAATTAACGATTGAGGACAAGCAAGCTATGGCAAAACCACAGGCAAATCCAACACCCAAAGTGGGGGGAGGAACTTCATGGCGATGACCGAGGAAGTTGGGAGGGTTTGTTTTGAAAAGTCCGTTGGAGAAAAGTGCAGGGTGAGGAGTTTCTCATTGGCCGAGTCGCATGGGTGGTCAGCGTCTTGTAGGAGTCGCCCTGTACATCTTTTCCCTCCCGGGGGCCTGGCGTTGAGGATTCTTCCCGCTTGACGGTTTTTCCTGTAACTGACACGGAGTGGTGTGGCTTCCCCTTCCAGCCTCCCCTTCCCAGCATCCAGGGTCCCCTTTAGTGAGGTTTCCCTTTATTAATTTTCACACCTGCTCGCTGTTCTCCAAAGTATGTAAATCCTGCAGCTGCCAGGGCTCCCTTATATTTAACAGGGAAAATGAGCTCATGCTCATTGTTTACGCTTTCCCTGACCTGCCGATTTAACTGGTTCCTTCTGATATTTGGCAGTTAGCAGGAGAACGGCTCTGGTAGGTTGAAGACCTGGAGAAGGCATCAGGAGAGGATTAGTTTCACCGAGTCCGTGTTAAATGTGTGCTTGGTTTCTCCCACTGGGAGGAATAATACCCGTTTTGCCCCTGTTTTTGCTGCAGCGCACATCTCTGCTTCAGCTCCAGAATGTTGAAGACGACTGTCAGTGGATGGCGGTCTTCTAAAATACTTATAAAAGGCGGTGCTTTTGTCCCCACGCTAACTCTTAAAATGTAATGAGGAGGTAGGCTCTTTCCCACTCAGTCGTATCAGTGACCAGTAATGACGTGTTTTTCCTTTGCTGCTTTTGTATACACAGTACTTTATGGGGCACCTATTTGGACATTTGGTGTGAAAGACCAGTAAGATCAGGTCTTTATTTACGGGGCGCCTGGGTGGCTCAGTCGGTTGGGCGTCCGACTTCGGCTCAGGTCATGATCTCGCGGTCCGTGAGTTCGAGCCCCGCGTCGGGCTCTGGGCTGACAGCTTGGAGCCTGCAGCCTGCTTCCAATTCTGTGTCTCCCTCTCTCTCTGCCCCTCCCCCGCTCGTGCTCTGTCTCTCTCTCTCAAAAATAAATAAACATTAAGAAAAACTTTTAAGGAGATAGCTGCAGTTTACCTTGATAAAACCACACAACCGATTACTGGCGAAGTCTGCTGCTGTCTCCTCTGCCTCGGAAGTACAGTAAAACCTTGGGTTGCGAGTAACTTGTCCTGCGAATGTTCTGCAAGATGAGCAAACATTTGTAGTAAATTTTAACTTGAGAAACGAGCGATGTCTTGCAATACGAGGAGTAGGTGATGCCACATGTCACATGATCACAACTGAGCCAGTGGTTCTTGAAATTCACTTTGGTACACAAATGCTTTGGACTATAAGTATGTTTCCAGAATGAATTACAAAATGGGATCTGGTTGATTAGACTTTTGAGCCAGTGCTTGGTAAGTCTCACCCCTCTCCCTTGACTTATAATTTCTTGTTCCTAGTAAGAATCACTGACTGTTTGTTTTTGTCCCCCCACCCCGCTTTTCATCTTTAGGTTGTGCAGAAAAGGCTCTCTTGGAACAATTTGGAGTCCCTTTAACTGGAACAGAGACTAGGCGTTACACTAATCATGCCTTGTCTTATGATCAGTCGAAGCGGGTGCCTAGATGGGTACTTGAACATATATCCAAAAGCAAGATAATGGGTAGGTGGTTAGAAGTAATGGCATTGATGAAAGATGTTTCTAAATTTAGAACAAGGAAGATTATTGATTCAACCTCTTCCACATTATATCACACTTAGAAAATGATGATGTTTGTAAGACTCACTTAGATAAATGGACCTACCTGGTAGCCGAGGAGCCCCAGACTCTTCCCAGCTTTCTCGGAGGCTGAGAGGATCCATATCCTGACATAGGAGTTGGAAGCTCTGTCTTAAATATTGCTACAACTGGCACCATTCATTCATTGTCTCCACAAATATTTTTAAAGTGCCTGCCATGTGTCTGGCATTATGCTGAGCCTTGGGACCAGAGCAGATGGTCTCTGTGTTCATGGCACATGGTTGACCTATCAAACCACTAAACATGTATGTATAATTGCTTTTAGTAATAACTGTTCCAAAGGACAAGTGATTGAAAGTTAGGTTAGTGTAAGTAAGGAACAGTAAAGAATGTGATGAGAGATAATAGGAGAACCTGGTCTTGATTAGCAAGGGTTCTCCCCAGAAAATGGTCTGGAGGGTGGATGACTGTTACCTAGGCAGAGGAGTTGGGTGGGCCATGGGGTGTGGACAAGAGCATTCCAAACAGAAAGAAAAGCACAGTTGCATCTTCGAAGGCCCCAATGTGAAGAGTTTTGTTCCTTTAGGGAGCTAAAAGAAGGCCAGAGTGGCCAGAACAAGGGAGAATGTGTGAAATGAGACTAGAGAGGTAGGCAGGTGTATAAGTATGTTTGTGTGTTTTTTAAGTCTTGGTGCACTCCTGTAATTAAGATGATATTTAATGTTAAATTGGTTTCTGTGGAGATTATTCCAGTTTACAGTATCTACCGTTAACTACTTGTCCTATCTTTCTCACCCATAATGAGCATTATTGAGCTTTACCAATTTAATAGCTGATTTTATTTCCATTTATGGGTTGCCAGTGAAAATCAGTATTTTGTGAATTATTCTTTGTCAGTTACTGTTACCATTTTCAGTTGAGATGTGATGTTTTGAATTGATTTGTGGGAGTTCTTTTATGTAATAAGGTATTACCTTTTGTCATAGTTGTTTACTCATATTTCATTTAGCTGTTAATTTGCTGTAAGGCCCACACATTATTTCTCCTTTGCTTTACAGTGCATGTTATGTTTACATATATTAAAATGCTGATACTCATATGAGTGCATGCCTGTCTGGAGCGCAACCAACCAGCACACTAGCAGAAGTCTTGGACTGCTTGCTGCTAGAAGGAAACTTAGGTAGTTGGAAACTTTATGATAGCAGTTGAGAGTTGATTAGAAATTTACATCGAGAGAAACTCATTTGGTTTAGTTAGTCTCAAGCCTAATGAGTTTCCTTTAAATACAAGACTTTTCCCAAGATGGAAGGAATTTCAGTTGTACTAATTTTATCCTCCTGTTACCATTTTCAGAGGCATATAAGAAAAACAAGGCATTTCACGTTGTAAATCCTGTGAGCTGTGTAATTTGAGGAAGCAAAATAATATTTGAGAACAGGAAGCAGGATCCTGTGATTTATTTGATTTTAGTCTAAAGAGTCTTCTGTTTTCAGGAATGACACACCAAATTATTCCCATTAACTCTCTGCTAAAAAATGACAGGAAATGTTAGTAGTAGTAGTATGTAAGAAGTATGTAGGAAAAAGTCACACGCGCGTGCGCGCGCACACACACACACACACACACATGAGTCAGCATGATAGTGAATTGCCAAGCCAGTATTTGGGGGAGAGCTAGAATCCAGAGAGGTAAGGGCAATCCTGGTAAACCAAAGCCACATTGCTTCTGGTGCCACACCTTTGTAGTAGGGAGAAGGGGACTAAAGGCAAGACCTGGGGCTCACCCAAGGTAGATTGTCTTATAGGAGACCCTCCCACATTAGCCTGGAACCCCAGAGGGCTACACCGTGGGGGAGGAAGGATGAACCAGAACAAACCTGCCTGCTCACCTTCAGGGACTGTATGGGAGATTGTCTTGGCACTGAGCAGGAAAGGGTCAAAAGGAAAATAAAAAACCTGTTCCGGAGAAGTTGAGGCCACACACTGGCTATCTTGCACACTTACAGCCCAAAGCCACGTAGCCTGGATGGATTAAGTCCTTAAGTCCTGAACTTGGTTCAGCGTGGTCTTCCTCTGGCAGTGCCCCCAGATGCCTGATCGAAGCAGGTTTATATCCATCTCAAGGAAGGCGTCTTCATCATAGGCCTTTGGAAATTCCCACAAATGAATTTTCGAGACAACCAGGCATGTGAAGAAGTGATTCCAGTGCTAATGACACTTAAGAGAAGTTTACTATCAGTTCTTCAGTTATTTTTTTCTTTACGACATGGCTCTAAAAAGCCAGGTAGTAGGTAATTTATTCTGAGTCTTGGGATCATTTAAGATTTTTCTGGCTGAGTGAAACGACATTAGAATCAGTAACTTCATTGGTCTCCATTTTAAACTTGTTTGAATAGCAGCCTGAGTATGTTCCGTTTATCCCCATTATTTTTGTAGTTTAACAAGATCTGGCCTAATGACAGTGGAAAATGTACTGTTAGGATTTGCTGGTGTCTGTTGTGGCAAACTATCCTGGCAGTATTAGAATAGAAATAAATTGAGATTTTTTTCTCTCATGTGGTACTCAGATACTTTGTTTCAGAAATTTCTGGGTTGAACTCATAACGTAAATGTTTGTTTTGTCATGGCTTAAGCAGCGACAAGCAAGATATCAGAGACACTTTCACCCTCCCCTAGACTGTGCCTGCCCAGGACAAATTGTTTTGTGTCTATATATATCCATTATTTCAGTACGTGTAAACTTATCAAATACAGTTGCACAAAATACAGTGCGTGAGGGTCTTTTGAAAAGCAAGAGTTTATTTAGTAGTAAGCTTTTTATATAGTTCAGCTATTTGGTCGTTGTTTTTACTTAAATACTACCCAGAGGATTTTTCTCCTTTAATTTGAAAGGCTAGAAGCAAAAGAATATGAGATAGCTACACTGTACAAAAAGCATTCTTTCCTAGACTAGTCCTTGCTAAATTCAGATGAGGTATCTGAACTATCCCAGGAACTTGAGACATGCACGCAATCACTAAGTACTAGCTACTCAGAGCGATACTAGCCAGCAGCAAACAGCTTGCCTTGCTTAGAGAATCTTGAGGAATATTTATCCACTGATAACTTACCCATTTTGTGTGTTTTTCTGTAGGTGATGCCGACAGAAAACATTGTAAATTTAAGCCTGATCCCAACATCCCTCCAACCTTCAGTGCCTTCAATGAAGACTATGTTGGGAGTGGGTGGTCACGAGGACACATGGCTCCAGCAGGAAATAACAAATTTTCATCTGTAGGCATATTTTTTTGGGAGGGATGGGAATACAGGGCTGGTGGTCTGTATACCAATGGACTTGGACTTTAAGAACACAGGAGTCAAACCTTAGTATTTGAGAATTTCTATACTCTTATTTTGCATTTTTCTTCCTGACTTTAATTCGGGTTTTTTTGCTTAGATGGTAAAACATTCTTAAATAGGTTGAAAAGTCAAACTAATTACTATGTAAAAGAACTGGAGAGCCACTAGGAGCTATTTATTTATTATTTATTTACTTTTATTTTGAAAGACTTCAGACCTGTAGAAAAGTAACGAATACAGCACAAACATTTTTACCTGTAGAAAAATTAAAAAGACAGTATAGCCAATACGTTTTGATATGTTTTCTTTATGTGCGCATACATATATATGTATATACAATTCTTTTTTCACTATCAGCAGTAAGTTGCAGACATCATAACACTTTATCCCTAAATAGATATTGCTCAGGAGATTGTATCATGTAAGAAATGAGGATATATGTATGTATGACAAGAGTATCATTGTACCAAGAAGTGTGTGTACATGTATTTTTGAGTATTTGTACAATAATATTCTCTAATATACAGTTCATGCTCAGATTTGCCAAATTGTTGCAGTTGCATTCTTTACAACTTTCTTTGTTCCATATTCAGTCATGAATCGCCTATCACACTTAGTTATCATGTCTTCCTAGTGTCCTTTACTTTAAGTAAAATAAGTTCTCTGCCAAAAAAAGGAGAGAAATGTCTTTTATGACATGGACATGTATTGCATCAACTTTGGTGATTATTGTCATTAAGGTGGTCGTTTTTAACCTTAGATACTCATAATCACCTAGGGATGTTTTAAAAAAAATCCTGATGCCCAGACCCAGAGCAGTTAAGTCAGAAACTCTAGGGGGTGGAACCCGGCACCAATATTTTTAAAACTCTCTGGCTTATTCCAGTGTGCATTCAAGGTTGAGAACCACTACTTGAAGAGAAGGTAATTGATGGTAATATAGATCAGTGGAAGGAGATACGACGACAGCCTTGTGTTTAGGGTCGGAAATGTGAAATGAATGCACACCTAGTGGCCCGAAATTCAGAAGAGCAAGGAATTCTTCTCTGCCACTTTTTACTAAAATGTATTACTTAAATAAAGTTTCTGAAAGTTGACCTTTATGTAGAAATTCTTTGCCAGAGGCTGAAAATTTACCCTTTAGTTTACATTGGAAACTTAGTTCTTAGAGTCTGTGTAACAGGTTTGAATTGTAAGAATTATAAAGAAAACTAGGATACCAAACTACTTATTTTGTTACAGTCCTTATTTTGAATAATCTGTATTGGGCTTTCTGACCTGAAATAACCGTGGCTCTCATTTATTTAAACAAGTAGTCACTGTAATTGCCTAGAGCTAACGTATAAGGAACTGCTTTTTGTGTCTCTTTGTAAAATCTCAAAGGGGAAGGCATTTCCGTGCAGGTTACTATTTTTATTTCTTTTCACAGCAAGCCATGGCTGAAACCTTTTACCTTTCTAATATTGTGCCTCAGAATTTTGATAATAATGCTGGATATTGGAACAGGTGAGGGGTGAGAGTTTTAAAATGTGATTCTGTGGGAGATGAATGATGTGCCAGGAGAATGTACTAGTGCGCCCGTCAACTGTTTCTCTTTCTTTCTCAAAGGCTAACGCCACTGAAGGTAAGTACTTTGGACTAGTGGTGGTCTTGGGAGTACATTTATCTGTGGGAGTACAGACTTCAAAGCAGCCAGCAATTTTGAAGTGGCAAAAGTCACTGGTCAAAAGCCAAATTTTGGAAGAAACTACTCAGAATATTACTGGAGCATTAAGAAATTTTTGAGTATGTCCAGAGGACACTGTACTTTTTTCTACGTGTATTTCAAGAGTTGCTGAGCTTGCTTTTCTTTGCTTTGCTTTTTTTTTTTTAAAGTTTTGGTACAGTTAAACATAACTGTTAACCAGTTTTAGATAGATGGATGGATGGATAGATAGATAGATAGATAGAACCTAACTTAAATCATCGAATTTGGAGCAGTGCCTGTGTGGCTCAGTTGGTTGAGCGTCCTGATTTCAGCTCAGGTCATGATCTCACGGTTGGTGAGATCTAGCCCCATGTCAGGCTACAGGCTGTCAGCTTGGGATTCTCTCTCTCTCCCTCTTTCTCTGCTCCTTTCCTGATTGTGCACACATGCATGCTCTCTCAAGATAAATAAACTTAAAAAAAAAAAAAAATCTGGGCCTTCTGCAGTTTTTTGACACTTAACCAGTTCTACCAGGGGATCTCTTTAAGCATCGAAAACTACCACTGACTGAAGTTGTTCCAGGCTGTTGCATTTTTCTCAAACAGTACTTGTGGTTTAAAATAATTAGGAGAACACCCCACACTTGAAAGACTTCAGCAGTTACAGTCATAGCTCCACACTTGTTTTGTCTACATACCCTCCCTTCCCCCACTCATTATTTTAAGCAGGTGACAGCTATATTTTATCTATAATTGTTTTCCCATATATTTTTAGAAGATAAGGATTTTTATTTTTTGTTTTTTATTAAAAAAAATTTTTTTTGTAACGTTTATTCATTCATTCATTCATTCATTCATTCATTCCTAGAGCACGAGCGGGAGAGGGGCAGAGAGAGAGCAAGACACAGAATCCGAAGCAGGCTCCAGGCTCTGAGCTGTCAGCACAGAGCCTGACGAGAGGCTCGAACCCATGGCCTGTGAGATGATGACCTGAGCCGAAGTCGTACATTTAACCGACTGCGCCACCCAGGCGCCCCAGAGATAAGGGTTTTTAAAATAAGTTTTTTTATTTATTTAGAGAGAAAGGGACAGCGAGAGAGTCCCAAGTGAGCTCCATGCTGTTAGTGAGGAGCCTGATGTGGGGCTCAAACTCATGAACTGTGAGATCATGATCTGAGCCGAAATCAAGAGTTGGATGCTTAACCAACTGAGACACTCAGGGGCCCCTAGAAGATAAGGATTTTTTAAAAAATGGAAGCAAAGCACTATTATTACTCCTAAAAATTTAGCAGTAATTCCTTATTACCAATTTTACAATTAGTGTTCAAGTTTCTCTGTCTTTAATTTTTTTTTTTTCTGGTTGATTGGTTTGGGTAGGTTTGCTTTCTAATCCTTTTTTTTTTTTTTTTTTTTAATCCTTACCAATTATTTGTTGAAGACCTGGGATATTTGTCTTATAGTTTCCTTTTTGTTTTGGCTGGTTGCATACCTGTGGAAGCATTTAACATTTTCCTTTCCTAAGGGATATATTTTTGGGAGGAAAATTTGCCTGATGATTAAGCATATATGCTGTGAGGTACAGTACCGTTGATTTTATTTTTTAGATATGGAAGCTGAGGGACGATGACATACATTGTAATTTCTCATAAATGTCTGCCAACTGCAGTGTAAGAATGCATATTAAACTCGCCATTTTTATCGAGTAAATTAGCAGCCATTTTTAAATGATAAATCCCAGTGGTAAGGATTGTTGTGAAACTGCAGGGTCGTATTTTGGAGTATATAGAGTAAATTGGTACAATACCATTAAAAATACTGCTGCTGCATATAATCAAGTGTTATTAAAATATGTATTCAGTAAAGTAATTCTGGCCCTTGGAGTTTATCCTAAGGAATGTTGTGTTATGTAAGAAATGTTAGGATGAACCCATTTGCCCCACAGGAGGAATGGTTAAATAAATAAGGTGTATCAACTTGATGAAATGATAGATAACTCTTGAAAAATGATTGAGAATTACAACACAGAAAGATAAGGGAGAAGACAATTTCAGTTCTAAAATATATACTCCGTGCACAGACAGGAAAATGTAGATAGTTGTAGGAATGTGTTTAATTTTTAAGTTTTGTGCAGTGAAGAACTGGGACAATTATTGCTTATATGCGTATGATGTTTTGTGCAATATTGTCTTGTTCACATTCATCTGTGAAATTGAGTTTTCCTGATGTCTTTCCTAGGGATTTGATAATGGTTTGCTTCTCTTCTGTATTTATGTCTGTGAGAGTATCACACCTTTTTTTTTTGCTTTGTTTTTCAGAATGGAAATGTACTGTCGAGAACTGACGGAGAGGTTTGAAGATGTTTGGATCGTATCTGGTCCGTTGACTTTACCTCAGACTGGAAGTGATGGAAAGAAAACAGTTAGTTACCAGGTAGGGGCATGTTTTAACATTCAGGCTTATGTTATTTGTATGAGATTATAATTTCATTCTGTATTCTACTTTCTAATTTCCTTTATTGAACACCTGTTGGAATCATAGGCATCGGGGATATAATGATGGATTGAAAAGTAACCACTGACTTCAGGGAGCCCACAGTTTAGAAAGGGAGACAGACGTGTTATAAGTTAATCACATTAGAGTGTGATATGCTGCAGCAGAGATAAATACGTGGTGAAGGGCCATCACAAGAGGACTGACCAACTCTATTTGTGTGGGTTGGGAAGACTTAACAGAGGAAGTGGTTTGTGAGCTAGATCTTGACAGATGAGTAAGAGTAAACTGAGTCAGTGAATCCCTGTATCATACACCTGAAACTAATATAACGCTGTATCTTAACTATACTGGAATTAAAATTTTTTTTTTTTAATTTTTTATTTTATTTTTTTTTTTCAACGTTTTTTATTTATTTTTGGGACAGAGAGAGACAGAGCATGAACGGGGAGGGGCAGAGAGAGAGGGAGACACAGAATCGGAAACAGGCTCCAGGCTCCGAGCCATCGGCCCAGAGCCTGACGCGGGGCTCGAACTCACAGACCGCGAGATCGTGACCTGGCTGAAGTCGGACGCTTAACCGACTGCGCCACCCAGGCGCCCCAAATTAAAATTTTTTAAGATGGGAGAGAAAAAGAATAAACTGAGTCAGGAAGGAGCCTGGGAGTTCAAAAGACGGAGCAGTGCAAGCACGGGACATTTGGGATTAACAGCAGAGGTCTGCAATTCTGGTATCATTAATAAAGATTGCAGCTTAGGGCTCAACACAGGTATGGGTGGCTCAGAGGGGATGATTTCTACAAGTACGGGTAAGACAGGGGCCAGATAGTAAGTAGAGGGCTTTGTATTCCATGAAGGCTTAGATTTTAGTATTTAGATAGTGAGAAGTCCTAGGTTTGTTTTAAGTGTGGGAGACATTTGGTTTGTTTTGGGTTTTCTGAAGAGTATTCTGGCAGCACTATGTAGAAAGTAGGGAGGAAGGGCTGTTTGAAAGAGAAGTCAGAGGCGAGGCGAATGGGGCATTACTGCAGTGGTCCGTCCATATGAGAACAGACACGGCGCCACACAAGCCGCTGGAGGGAGGACGATAGAGGAATATGGGAAAGAGTAACCCTGAACTGATTTTTTGGTGAGGAGAGGAAAAAGTTCAAATGATATTTAGGGGGCGGTGAGCAGAGTAAGTGGGAGGAATGGCTTTTCTTGTAGATGCTAGAGTTTTTAAAAAAGGTGAAGTTTTGGGGCGCCTGGGTGGCGCAGTCGGTTAAGCGTCCGACTTCAGCCAGGTCACGATCTCGCGGTCTGTGAGTTCGAGCCCCGCGTCAGGCTCTGGGCCGATGGCTCGGAGCCTGGAGCCTGTTTCCAATTCTGTGTGTCTCCCTCTCTCTCTGCCCCTTCCCCGTTCATGCTCTGTCTCTCTCTGTCCCAAAAATAAATAAAAAGTGTTGAAAAAAAAAAAAAAAAAGGTGAAGTTTTTTTACATGCAAGATACTTAAGAACTCTACGGACTGACGGAAAGAGAGGTTAAACCGTAAGAGCAGAATAAGTGGTGTGAGGGCCTGCGTGTGGTATGAGAGTAAGGGGTGTGGGGATTGCGGCCAGAGGGTAGCTGAATTCCTACAGTGACACACTGTGAGATGCCTCCAGGGCAGGGAACCGGGTGGGCTGGAGAGGAAGAGGTGATAGAGTGAGCAAAGAGGGATTGAAGGACTTCCCTGTAGGTCCAAGAGATGTGTTTGGAGGGAACACCTAGCTCAGCTCTAGGAAGAAAGCAGATATTTAGCAAATGCTGGTTTGGTTAGAAAGTCTGTGATAGAATTGAATGACCTGAGAAACAGGTTTAGGATAACAAAAGTAACTTTAGGGCATGTCCTGTCGCACTTGCTTATTATCTGCCCGTCTGGATCAGCGCGTAGTGATGTATGAGTATCCAGAGTGTTCACCTAGGTGCTCACGCCCTCAGAGTATTCCAGCAGTTCTTATGGGAGGGAAGGACTGGCACAGGAGTTCGTATGTTAAACAGGTTAATCTCTCCTCCGATCAGTTTGCTAATTTGATTTTAGTATTTTTTCTTTTGGTAGCAGAAAAAAATGGGCTCCCTGTATTCTCTTATTTTTAAAATATTAATTATTCTTTAAAAAAAATTTTTTTTTAATGTTTATTTATTTTTGAGACAGAGAGAGACAGAGCATGAATGGGGAAGGGGCAGAGAGAGAGGGAGACACAGAATCGGAAGCAGGCTCCAGGCTCTGAGCCATCAGCCCAGAGCCCGACGCGGGGCTCGAACTCACAGACCGCGAGATCGTGACCTGAGCTGAAGTCGGACGCTTAACCGACTGAGCCACCCAGGCGCCCCTAAAATATTAATTATTCTTGAGCTTTGTTAAATCCTCTTTACTCTTGCCGTTGGAAAAGAGGTTCTCCTAACTTTGACTTTCAAACCTTAAGTGATGAAGTTAGTTTTATGTGTGCTTTGTTTTCATAAAATTGGAAGATTTATATGACTAGCTTACTGTGTAGTAGAAGAATTTATGCAAAGTATGAAAGGAAAATTAACCCAGTAATAGCATTTACTAACAGTTGGGTTTTGTTTTTTTTTTTAGGTTTTTTTTGGCTGGATATTTTTTAAATACGGGTTGGCCAAATGCTGTAGTATATTTTTTGCTGAAAGTATATTTTTTTCCTTAAATTGGGTATAATTTTTAAAAATATAGCTTATAAAAATATCTGCCAGCTCTTTTTGCTGAACGGGCCTAAAAGCAGTGATATGTTATCAGCAGTGAGCGTACCTTGAGACCAGATCTTGTTTCTAAAGAACCATCTTCAGGGCACCTCGGTGGGCTCCGAGGGTTAAGTGTCCAACTCTTGATTTTGGCTCAGATCGTGACCTCATGGTTCATGAGAACAAGCTCCATGTCTAGCTCCACACTGACAGCACAGAGCCTGCTTGGAATTCTCTCTCTCCCTCTCTCTCCCCCTCTCCCTCCCCCTCTCCCTCCCCCTCTCTCCCCCTCTCCCTCCCCCTCTCTCCCCCTCTCCCTCCCCCTCTCCCTCCCCCTCTCTCCCCCTCTCTCCCCCTCTCTCCCCCTCTCTCCCCCTCTTCCCAACCCGTGCTTGCTTTCTCTCTCTCTCTCAAAATAAAAACTTAATGGGGCACTTGGGTGGCTCAGTCAGTTAAGCATCTCTTGATTTTGGTTCAGGTCACCATCTCATGGTTCATGGGTTTGAGCCCTGTGTCAGGCTCCATGATGTCAGTTATCAGTAATCAGTTATCAGCTCAGAGCCCGTTTGGGATTCTCTCCTTCCCTCTCTCTCTCTCTGCACCTTCCCTGCTTGCATGTGGTCTCTCTCTTCTAAATAAATTAATAAACTGAAAAAAAAAAAAAAAAGCTAGCCTAAAATAATCCTTAAATGAAAAATAAAAAACCATCTTCTACCGGGAGAACTGGGCATGTGGAAAGGTGGCTGATTCCAGGCCTGGTACAGGGAAAGTACAAAATGGAACATCTTGTGCCAGAAAGCAAGAAGTGCTTATATGGTAAGGACACGTCAAAAGGACATAGAAGTCCGCTTGCAGGCCTTCCACCTTACTGTGTCTGGGGCTCTTTGATATCACAGTATAATGGCCTGTACATCTCTTGAACTGGAGGAGAGTTTTTACTTCTAATAAATAAGTAAATACATGAGTGTAAGGAAAAACTTCTGACTGTAGAATGTCAATTAATAAATTTATAAGAATGAGTTTGAAAAATCGTGTTGCCACCATCATGGTAATAAGTGATGCAGACAAGAATCATCAGTAGATATGCTAAAACTAGTGAGTGAAAGTTTTGTGGGAAGGGAAGTAGGAAGTTTATATAGTTAAAAGAACCTCTCCACAAATTACTTATTAATAACAAAGCAAGAAGTGGTAACTGTACGGTGGAGAAATCTAACCGAGGGATCAAGGTTAATATTGTCAATAATGGGATTACTGATAAGCTGTATTTCCTGGTGTGATGCACTGAGAAGAATGCAATGTTACTTCTGGGATATTTCGGCCAAAAAGCATAGCATTGAGTCTCACTGTGTAGAAATAGCAGGCAAACTCCTTTGAGGGTCATTCTGTGGAACGGCTGTCTTGTACTCTTCAAAAATGTTAGCGTTGTAAAAGACAAAGCTTGAGCAACTAAATATTACAGATTAATGGAGCTCCATCGGTCATGAAAACAGAATGCATTGTGTGATTTCAGATCAGATCCTAGATCGGGAAACAGATGATACTAAAAAGGACGTTATTGAGACAGTTGGCAACGTTTGAGGCCTGTAGATTAGATAATTGTATTTTGTCAGTGTTTAATTTTCTGATTTTGATAGTTGTACTGTGATTATGTAAGTGAATGTCTTTGCTCTTAGGAAATGCATCCTGAAGGATGGTTCTGTGATTTATTTTCAAAGGGTTTAGGGAAAAGAGAAATACAGAGGGGAAAAATGTAATAAAGCAAAGTGGGCAAAATGTTAACAGTTGATGAAGCTGTGAAGGACACACAGGTGTTCTTTGTGCTAATCTCGCAAATTCTAAATTTGAAATTAGGATGAAACATGTATATGTACACGTATTTCAATATATCTTTTCTAGACCAGAATTCTTCATTACACTGGAATATATAAAACTAACCACTAAAAAGACTTACCTCGCTTCTCCTAAATAGTGACTGCTATCCAGGCCTTAAAGAGAGTTTCAAAAGAGACCCGTCATCTGTCTTCACCCAAATTAGTGTCATGGTGATGAAATGTGTGAGAGCAGTCACAGTCAGCTTCCTGAAGGGTATACTTTGAGTAATAGTCTTGTTTTCTTGTTTTTGTATTAAAGCCCTATTGGTCTTAGGTCTTTTTTTCAAGTTCTGGGCTTCTGGACCTGTCCTGTTAGTTTTCCATATCCATATTAATTTATAGGATCTATGCATGCTCACTGGCAAATCTTTAATCTAGCAAGCCTTCAAGTGCCTGTCATGTGGGAGGAGGATGTATACAGAATTGTAAATGACATGCCTCAAACTACACTTTTGATTGCTTTCTCCCTTCTTCCCTGGATTTCACATCCTGTGAGTCCTCTCTCTCCACTTCTTTGAGTCAACAACTTTCTTAATAACTTTTAATCAGATTTTGCTGAAGCTCTGGACACCTGCGATGTGGCAGAGTCCTCCAGTGACGTTCTCTGCCTCCGGTTCTGTTGGTGCCAGTCCGTCTGGAGTCCAGAAATCATGACTTTTCTCATCCCTAAAACCATCAGAAATCAATAATACCAAAAGAACAGAAAAGTAAACTTCATTTGTACTGAAATCAGGAAATGCCCATAGTCATATCAAGAACTTCAAATAATATCTGAAAGATACAGTACACTTGGACTGAATTATACAAGGTTATTATTTTGACATGTGTGTTAATTTGATGTGTATCAAAGCATGGGGCACGGTCCTGGAATTAGTAAGGAAGTTTTTAGTAAGGCAGAATTTCTTTTTTTTTTTTTTCTTTTCCTTTTTCTCATCCACAGAACCTTAGAGAGCAGATGCCTTTCTGTTAATTTTAAAGCTTTCGACGGGTGCCTGGGTGGCTCGGTTGGTTGAGCATCTGACTCTTGATTTTGGCCTCAAGTCATGATCCCAGGGTTGTGGGGTCAAGCCCTGTGTTGGACTCTGCACTCTCTCCCACTGTGCCCCCTTCCCCGCTCACAGGCATGCTCGTTCACTCTACCTCAAAAAAAGAAAAAAAAAACAAACCCAAAAACCCAAACAACTTTTGAATCTATTTTTCATAAATTATGTGTTATGTTAGAAGTTGTGAAGTTAGATGCTTATATTAAACATAGTTTAATCTTGATGCTTTTTCTCCCCCCTCATGTTGAAGCCATAGTTGCCAAACAATCTTTTAATGAGCCTTAAATCCATACTTTAAAAATTTATTGTTATGGAACTCTATGTGCACAGTAATGAAAATCAGATAGTATAAGAGGTATGAGAGGGACAGTTTCCCGTCCCAGCCCCACTGTCCAGTTTCCTAGTTCTTCTGCTGTTTATCTACCTGTCTGAGAATAATGGGTGCTAAACTGTGTTTCTTAATTTTGATTTGCCCAATTTAAATGGTCTCTGTTGATGCTTTCACTATGAAATGCATGAATTTTCTTTGGTTCACTTCACACACTGTCCCATTATGTCATTCATGATATTTTTAGTTCTGATGTCGGTAAACTTTGCACCATAAACTTTATGTAATATACTTAAATCTTTACTTCTTAATCTATTACTTATGTATTGTCAAGGTTTATGGCATTTATTTTTGCGTTTGCTGCTATAATTTGGTCTGAGCTTCGCCTATAGCGGAGATTCAGACAGAGGCCTTCTGTGGCACATCCGGCATGTAGATTATTTGATTTGGTTAACACAGTGTGTTGTTTTTGAATTAGTTGCTAATTTTTCATAATTGGGAGGTTTCACAAAAAAATCCAGGTATTAGGGGCACCTGGGTGGCTTAGTTGGTTAAACATCTGACTCTTGATTTCGGCTCAGGTCATGATCTCACGGTTCGTGAGTTTGAGCCCCACGTTGGGCTCCATGCTTGACAGCTCAGAGCCTGCCTGGGATTCTCTCTCCTCTCTCTCTGCTCTTCCCCTGCTCGTGTGCACTCTCTCACTCCCTCTCTCTCTCAAAAATAAATAAACTTTAAAAAATTTTTTTTAAAAATCCAGGTATTAGCTTCTCTTAAAAAAAATCAGATGACTCAAACACTTGGCACATATTCCCGTAGGGCATATGTAGTAGCAGCTTTCTCTCTCAATGGAACACATCTTTTTCCGTTCACCGTACTCCTCACCTGGTCCATTTCATCCATTTATATTTCCTGTCTCGCCCTCGTTGGTCTCTGAGTTTTAGAATCCTGACTCCGTTGAAAGTATAAAAGCAGCACATATAGTACTCTGAATGTTTAAGTAGAATGTTTGGATCTGTGGAGAAGTAGCTATAATCCTGTATTATTAAGTTGTGCCACTTGAGAGAGGTTTTCCATAAACAACAAAAATCTGAGAAGTGGGGTATAAAGATGGCAGGGTATTATAATTGCTGCCATTTAAATCTATTCCATTTAAATGAAGCACCTGGGTGGCTCAGTCGGTTAAGCGTCTGACTTCAGCTCAGGTCACGATCTCACGGTTCGTGGGTTCGTGGGTTCGAGCCCCGTGTCGGGCTCTGTGCTGACAGCTCGGAGCCCGGATGGAGCCTTCTTCAGATTCTGTGTCTCCCTCGCTCTCTGCCCCTCGCCTGCTCATGCTCTGTCTCACTCTCAAAAATAAATAAATGTAAAAACAAATAAATTTATTCCATTTAAAGAATGGAATACGGTACTTTTCCTCTCTATTTCAGACCATTTAGCCTTACCATCATGCTATTTTTTAAAAAGGTTAATCAGTTTCTTCTTGAAGACATCATTCTTGGAGCCCTCTGACTTCTGTTCTAATACGAACTGCTTGTTTCCTGCCTTCCAACCCTTCTCTCCCACCCGCCCTTCTTTCCTTCCCTTTATTCAGCAAATATTTATTAAGCTCCTACTGTGTACCTGGCACTGTTCTAGGTATTTCTGATAACAGCTGTAAACAAATGTATAGTGGAGAGGACATACACAATAAACAAAGTGCCATATGGCAAAAGAAAACACGGAGTTGGAAAGGAAAGGATTGGCTGCTAAGGGGAAATGAGATTGGGCAGGAACCTAAGTGAAGTAAGAGAGCAACCTATGGGGAGTTTTCCAGCAAGTGCAGAGACATGAGGGTGAGACTAGCTTGGCGTATTCGGGGGGCTGCAAGAATGCCAACGTGGCTAGAGCAGAGTGAGCACTGAAGAGGAGGGCAGTTAGAGGGAGGCAATGGGGAGAGGTCCGGATCGAATTCAGGGAGGTGCGACGACGCTGTTTGATGAGGATAGTGACATAAGCTGGTTTAGATTTTTTTTCTTTAATGTTTATTTATTTTGAGAGAGTGTGAGTGAGTGCAGGGAAGGGGCAGAGAGAGAGAGAGAGAGAGAGGGACAGAGAATCCCAAGCAGGCTCTGCAGTGTCTGCATGGAGCTGGACGTGGGGCTTGATCCCATGAACCGTGAGATCATGACCTGAGCTGAAATCAAGAGTCGGACGCTTAACTGACTGAGCCCCCGGTGGCATATATATATGTATATTTTTTTAATTGGGGGAGAGAGGAGCAAAGGCTTCAGCCCAGGTTGCCATTTTGAACTGGAAACCTCCTTTAATCCTTATTCATTAGTTTTTTGCACAGCCTTTGGCAGAGCACGTTGGTATTTTGTAACATTTTATTTTGAAGGAATTTCAAATTTGTAGAAAAGTTGCAAGAACAGAGAACTCTGCTACCTGTTTCACCTGGACTTGTTAGCTCTCTGCAGTGTTTGCACCCTCTTCTCTATGTATGCATGCACCTATTCTTAGGATTTTCTCAGCCATTGGAGAGGTCATTGCAGATATCTTGTCCCTTTCCCCCTAAGTACTCCATTCTTTCACATAACCACAGTACAGTGATCAAATTCATGAAATTTGGCATCTAAGAATAGTATCCACAGTACAGTCCATGTTCACATCTTGCCGGTTGCCTCAATAATGTTCGTCACGCAGCCTTTTTTCCCTGATAGGGAATGAAGTCTAGGATCATGCATTGCATTTAGCTGTCATGTCTCTTTAGTCTTCTTTAATCTCAAACAGTTCGTTCCTCAGCCTTTTTGTCTTTTAACGATGTTGACGTTGACGAATATAGGCCAGTTGTTTTGTAGTATGTTCTTCAAATTGAGTTTATCTCTCGTTTCCTCTGATTAAATTCAGTTCTGTTTCTGGCGGAACACCTCAGAGGTGAGCTTGTGTGCACCTCGGTGCATCATCGCAGGATGCGTGTGCTGTCGGGTTGTCCTGTTATTGGTGATCTCACCTTAGATCACTTGATAAGGTGGTTCTCTCGAGATTTCTTCACTGCTAAGTTAGCATTGCTCCTTTGAATCTAATCAGCTGTCTGTGGAAGTCCTTTGAGGCCGTGTTAAGTATTCTTTTCCTCTTCAAACTGTCACCTGCTAGTCTTCGATCCATTGAAGATTCTGGCCTAAATCAATTAATGCTGTAATTGTTGCCAAGTAATGATTTTCTAATTCTTCTTCCTTCTACTTTTATTAGTTGATGTTCTGCTGTAAGGAAGAGCTTTTCCTTCTTATTTATTATCAGTGCGAATTGATGGGTTCTTATCTTATTCAGTGAGTTTTAATCGATCTGCTGTGTATTCATTTTGATGCTCAAATTGTCTTTGATTTGGCCAGTGGGAGCCCCTTTAGACTGTCTCCCGTGTGCTTTGACACATCCTCGTTGTATTTTTAGTGCTTCTACTTTCTGGAATAATGTGATATTCCAAGGCTCATCTTGGCCAGACTCTGGGATCAGCCTTCTCTCCACAGCCCTGGTTCCTTTTAATGGGGATTGGTATTTAGAAACCAGGATCTGGGTGGCAAGTTGATTCTTGAGTGCTCGTCTGCTGTTGGCTTGTCATGTGTGTTCACCACATTTATTTTTAGCTTAAAGTGGGTGGAGAGAGCCCCGAAGAACATAGTATACAAATTCTAATGCCTTTAGTGGCTCACTGTTCGGAAGACCTTCTTTCTCCATCCTCATTGCTCCTTTGTATTTTTTTTTTTTGTGGAGATAAATAAAGCACTTAACTCCGTGTATTATGTATGTGTATGTACAGTTGAATGTTGATAGGAATCTATATCCCTGGGGAGGGATATAGGTTTTCATTTTCTTAAGATTCATATCGAAGTGATTTACTTTTTTATATTTGTATTTTCACTAACATTTTCTCTGTAGTAATACAGCTTTTGTTACACATGGCATTATTTTTTCAGATCAAACGACTTCAGGTGGAATTTTAAAGTTAGAAGCCTGTAGTGTATCTATTACCATGAAAGCAAAATATGATCCTTTAGTAAATTATTTAGGAAAAAATGTTTCAGCTTGCCATTTCAAGAATTCAGTTGGGCCAAAATTTTACACGTGTGCATATACATATATACACACATGTAAACTTGGGAGAATTTGGTTAAAGAAAGGAGACATGGAAGGCAAAGCCAGCAAGGGGAAGAGATAGGAGAAGGTAGGATATGTGCTGGAAAACAGTAAGTTCTGCAGACAGTTGGGATAAAGCGCTCAGATAGGGAAGGAGACAAAAATAACAGGAAAGGTTGGAGCCAGGTGTTTGAAGCCTTAAATGCCCAGCTAAAAAACATTCGGGCTGTTCTCTAGCTATTCATAAGAAAATAGTTGTGGATAAAACCACGTCGTTTAGTGATGCTGAGAAAGGGGGTGCAGCACTGCCCAGCCTTAGAGACTGGTTTGTTCTCCTCAGGGTAAATATTTGAGTTGTGAACTCCTGTTTTCAAGGGAATATCTTGCAATTATGTATGGCAGTTCAGAATGCCTGGAAAGTGTTTTATTTTCTCAGACCCAGCCATTTAATATTGCTTGTTTACAACTATGTTCTGAACCTTATTTTAGGAGCATATAGCTAATAAAAATGGTGTTTATTTAGTTTTCTTTCTAGACAATGAGGCATGTATGTGTATACTGTACAGGAAGTGAAGCAAATGAACTGGTATCAATTGAGGGCCGGACCTACCACACGGTATATAAGCAGTTTTAGACCTTCTATCTCATTCAGTCCTCATAAGCAGTTCTTACAAGGAAGTAGTGGTTGTCTTTTTTTATAGGCAAGGAAATTGAGGTTTTAAGGGGTCAAGTCCAAGTCACACAGCTAGTAGTTGTCAAAGGGGAGATCCAAACATGGGTCTGCCTACGTGTATGAGAACTGCCAGTCGTTCATAGCATTGTTCTTTGAAGCTCTCAAAAGTCTACAGTCAAGGGACTGCTGTGCTCTTCCTGCACAGCAGCTTAAGGCCAGGAGGTAAAAGATGGTGAAAATGGAGAGCAGTTGCAAGTGATATCTGCTAGCATGCAAAAATAACAGAAAATGGGCCAAGGGGAGGATCCCTGCTAGCCAGGCGGAAATGTCTGTTAGAATATGCAGGAAAGGATCAGAGCGTCATAGGACTTGAGTGAATGTGGGCCCAAGGGAGGATTAGTCGCAGTGATTTTATCAGAAGTGAGTCATCTGACAGCTCTAATCAGAATCACCCCCTTTATTATAGCTGAGGTCATCCATGTGCTTTCTCTGACGTGCCTGTTTCAAGAAGAGATTGATTCCAGACAAGTGAAACATACCTGAAGATTCTGGCCTGAACATTATAGTTGACCTGACAAGAATGTGAGCTTCAAATTTGTCACCTCGGTGGTGGTGGTGGTAATGTTAGAAGTACTCAACAGTCCGCGTTTTCATTCTACAGCATTACTTTCCAGACTCATTCCAAACCGATTCCTAGAGGGGGAGGAAAGGGGAAACATGCTTTCAGGAATCTTGAGGCATCACCTGAAGTGATCAGGGAGTAATTTTTTTTTCTCTTTTGAATTTCCTGTTTGATCTTTAGGCAGAGCTTTTATTCATGTCCGTATCTGTTTTAATTCAAAAATAAATTATTTTACTGGTGAAGTATCTCCTTCCTCCCACCCTAAATCTCCCAAGTAGAATGGACAGTGGGAAGGTGGTGCTGGTTGGACTGAGACTTGGCGGTTCCCCATCCTTACCCGGAGCAGGTGCCCAGCCTGCGCAGCACTGTCTCCCGGGCTTTGTGCTGCTGCCCGAGCTCCTGCACGGGCTTAACACTAACACAAGGGTTGGCTGTCTGCCTGTTGATTTTGCCACATGTTCTGACTCCCTCCTTTCCTTCTTCGTCTGTCCTCAAAGGTGTGGAGTCCCTGTTTATCACACTGACATGGTTTCTTTCTTTCACTTGATTGGCTTGACTTTTTAATTTTATTTTATTTTAATTTTATTTTATTTAATTTTATTTTTTATTTTATTTTATTTTATTTTATTTTATTTTATTTTATTTTATTTTAGAGAGTGTGAGCAGGGAAGAGGGGCAGAGTGGGGGCGCGGGGGGAGAGAAAGAGAGAGTGAGAGGAAGAATCTCAAGCAGGCTTCACACTTAGTGCGCAGCCCATCGCAGGACTCCATCCCACGAACCTGGGATCATGACTTGGGCCAAGATCAAGAGTCAGACCTTCAACTGACTGGCCACCCGGGCACCCCAATTGTCTTGATTTTTTAAGGGCTTGGTCTCTTGATGGGTCTAACAGATTTACTTTTAGATTTTCTTTTTTTGTCTTACCAGGGGAATGTAACCAGATATATATACTGATTCTAGCAGGTACCTGTGTTTTCTTCATGCTGCTGCTTAATTTTATTTAAGGCCCAGTAGGTGTATGTTTGTGACCTGACAAATGGCAGCCTTAGCCCGAGTATTGTGTGTTGCCTGTCTCTTCTGGCACTCCAGTTCTGTGTGTGTGGAGCTGGGGCAGCGAGAGCAAATTGTCGTTTCTGTCTCTTGGACGGAAGGACACCTCAGGCCAGCAGGTACAAAAACTAACTTTAGGTCGCGAGTGAGTGCCAGCTTTATGGCTGTTGTCTGTATTTTGTTTCCTAGTCACACCCAATTGATTTCCAGTTTTGCTACAGTCTTGACAAGAGTTCTATGCTCTTTGGTTTAACAGCAGTGAGGGTTTCCTTTGTAGAGTATTTTTACACCTAAATCTTCTACGACAAGGATTTGTGCTGATTTACTGTTACTGAAGACTTAGGTCATGTTAAGCCCCGAGCCTTTTGTCGAGGGTCTCATTTGTGTCCATCCTGCTTCCTTCTGAAACCCTATTGTTCACCTTTAACTGATCTAATCTTGCTTGATCCCATATTTCCCCACAGTCCCTCAGCAGAACTGTTTTTTGTACCAAATGAAATTACATCTGATCTTTTGAATGACCTCCACTACAAAAATTACTTTTTACATAGGTCTTGCAGATTTTGAAACTTTTTTTTTTTTAAGTAACATATCTTTGTACCTTTATAACCATTCTGTGAGATGGGCAGCATGAAGATAGTTACTACTTATTTTATGAAGGGGGAAAGAAGGTACCAGTGGACATGACTTGCAGCCTAGTGGCAAAACCAGGACTTGACCAAGTCCCTGGGGTTTCGGTCCCTAGCAGTTTCTTTTTTTTTTTTTTTTTTTTTTTTTTAATTTTTTAAATTTATTTTTGAGACAGAGAGAGACAGAGCATGAACGGGGGAGGGGCAGAGAGAGAGGGAGACACAGAATCGGAAGCAGGCTCCAGGCCATCAGCCCAGAGCCCGACGCGGGGCTCGAACTCACAGACCGCAAGATCGTGACCTGAGCTGAAGTCGGACGCTCAACCGACTGAGCCACCCAGGCGCCCCGGTCCCTAGCAGTTTCTACAAACATTTTGTGAAAGACTTCCAGTTTTCCCAGAATTGGGATAATTTTATTGTGTAGGTTGAGTTGTCTACAAAGATGATAGCTCTAAAATATTTTAACGATTTTTTTAAAAGTCTTAAATTCAAGGAAGAAAGAGTGGATTTTCAGAATTTCCGAATGTTGCTGGTTCCTATTTTAAACAGGTTACAGATGTTTACTTCCTAAGAACAAAGCAGACTAAATCAGAGAAGATAGTGACTAAGTTTTCATTTTTCTCTTTATTTCTAGGGGTAGTATTTTGCCCCTCCTTGTTGACATATTGTGAGAAGGTCATGGGTGAAATAATCACATGATGTGGTTCTTAGTAGGAATTTTTGTGTCCATGAGGATTCTTAATAGTAGTATTGGAGGTCCTCTGGCTATTGTGTGTTTTTGAAAAGCTAATAGAAATGGTTTATTTTTATAAATCTTAAAACGTCAAACTTCTTTACTTTTGGCTGGAATTTAAAGACTCTGATTAGAAGCCCTGGTTGGCACTAGATGGGCGTGACCATTTAATCATTCTGGAAATTTGCTATTTGTTTGTAGACAAAGAGTCCATGGAGAGAGAATACCATCAAGCGAATGGGCTCGAAGGCGCCTCATCGTTGGCGTGGGGCTGTGCTGCAGTGGTGGAGAATGTCCACCAGGTGGCATCAAGGGTTTGCTTCACTGTTGGCTCCCCAGCTAACACTTGAAGCCCATTTAAACTTCTGCCCTTGTGAACCATGGCTCAGCTGCAGCTGTGCCCTCAGTTTCGGTCCCTGGCTTCCCTAGCCGCCACTCCCTTAGTGCTGTTTGTGCTCCGTATTGGCATCTGACCACATTTTGCCTCTGGTGAAAGCAGTGGGGTTGACTCTTCCTCTAGATGGGAAGCTTCTTGAAAACAGACACCAGCTGCATTCATTGTAGAGCTTGCCCCTTTCTGTGTTTGCAGCAGTGGCAGCCATAGCGCCTCTGAGTTGCTCTGTTGAGTTGACATCTGTTGGTGATGTGTAGGCTCATTGTGGATCTCTATAGAGTTCACCTTCAGTATGGTTTTTGCCTTGAAGAGTTCGTTCATTTCCTCAGCTTCATAAGTGATATGTTGGAGGGGTGTAGGGTTTTGTGCCTATAGATTGTGTGCTTTCATAAACTTTAAGGTGAACCCCGATCAGCCACTTTCAGTAACTCCAGAGACAGTAGTTGCAGACAGCGATCCTGTAGATGGGGCTTCCCTGTAGCCCTGCTGTTGGTCTTGGCAGTGGAACCTCTGTGCGTGCCAGACAGCAGATAGCCATGGCATTTTCAGGCTGTGTGCCACTTAGGTAGAAGCTAGAGGAAACCAGAAAAGAATCCTTGTAGCTCTCATCCCTCTGCCTTAGCTGGGCTCCCAGCAGGGGCTCCTGTAGCAAGCAGCTTTGATCAGGAGCAAAATGCCTACTTGTACAAAGGAAGGACCTGGGAGGGCCAGTAGTACACTTGCATATTGTAGTTGGATCGTATCATTTTATTGGAGGCCGTTAAGGAAATGGATGTTCAGTTTTCCTTTTTCAGAAAACGGATATGGCTTTTAAGCCAGTTGGAAGGAAATTTGAAAAGGCTCCATAATAATGTTATTTCATTATTAGAGCAAACCTGCATAGGCAACCAAGTTGTTTGCAGGCCGGACCCTGGCTCTGGCTCTTCTCTTGTATGGATACCTTTCTATAGTGCTTGGTTTGATGACATTCTGAAGTTCTGTGTTTGATAACAGGCCCAGGAGTGTGCAAAACTCTGAGCTAACGGCATTCACATTTACTTAATTGAATTTAAAAAATGAGCCACAGTCAAGGCGTAACTGGAGATAGTAATACCGACGTGGTGCGTCTGGCTGCTTTTCTGAGGGCTATTTGTTGAGCTCCCTGGTGAATTTGATAGACCAAAGCCATATTTTTATTTCTAGAGCCGGGAGTTGCCAAGCCGGGTTTTGACCTTTGGATGTTTAGAGAGCAGCAGAAGTTCTGATTATGTGATGAAGGGAAAAATGACAGCTTTTCTTGCCCGTTAAAAACCCAGGACTCACTCATGACATTCCTTTGCCCTTTGTCCTACAAACAGAGCAGAGGATGTGACCTCTACTCTTTGGGATGACATTATTTTAAAGAATGTGATCAGAATCGACCTGTTAGGTGCTCATCTTCTCTGCGAATCTCAATTTTGGTTTATTCTTACCTTTGGCAGTTGAATTTAAATCCGTGGGTAAGGTAGCTTACAAATGCCTTTTCAGAGATGCATTAAAAATCTTTTCAGGAAAAATTTGGGAACTGCCAGCACAAGTTAGCATGGCTCACATGACTGCTTTGTGTTTAGGTGATCGGTGAGGATAATGTGGCGGTCCCCTCGCACCTTTATAAGGTGATCCTGGCTCGCAGAAGCCCAGCGTCCGCTGAACCACTGGCACTAGGGGCCTTCGTGGTGCCCAATGAAGCCATTGGCTTCCAACGCCAGCTAAGTGAATTCCAAGTGAGTCTTCAGGACCTGGAGAAGTTATCCGGACTGGTGTTTTTTCCTCATTTGGATAGAACTGGTGGCATCAGGAATATCTGCTCTGTGGACACCTGTAAACTCCTGGATTTCCAGGAGTTCACCCTGTACCTGAGCACGAGAAAGATTGAGGGAGCCCGATCAGTATCCAGACTGGAAAAGGTCATGGAAAATTTGAAGAACGCAGGGGTTGAACCAGATGATTACTTCATGAACCGCTACAAGAAGAAACTAGAAGAACTCCAAGCCAAGGAGCAGTCAGGACCCCTGACTGGGGAGACAAAGCCATCTTAGTTGCCATCTCGGAAGACGTGCGAGAGCACCTCTAACGAAGCGTGTGTGTCCTCTCCAGGCTAATGTATTTTCGTGGCTTGGCTTTAAAGAAATTACGAACTCCTAAACGTAAGACTAAATTTCTCTCCAGAGATAAAAGATCCAAAAGATGAGAGATCAGTATTTTATTTGACGTGGGAACTAATTAAGGAAACCGTGAGGTCTGCAGGTTGTGTGCTGATCTTGTGTCAGTTCACAGGACTCTGACCGCAAGATGACATTGTTTTTGTGTCCCTCTGGACGTCAGCACGTGAACGCATTTTGTCTTTGTGCCTCCAGGTCACGCACTGCGTGTGATGTATCTGCTCAGCTGTCTTCAAGTCCAGTGTTGTGTGTTTTCTTTCTCTAGGACCCCAGTTGCTCTTTGAGGTGGCCTTTAGACGTCCTCTGTGCGCTGTCCTGTCCACGTGTGTTATAGTGGCATAGATTTGTTTCTTCTCACAGACCTGCTGGTCCTCCACGGGTGTCACACAGAAGCCCTCGGCTACGTTTTCTGTGCGCTTAGTATGTTCTGTGTACTAAGCTCAATGCTTTACTTGTATTATCTTTCAGCAACTCTCCGAGGTAAATCCCACTGCCCTCATTTTACACATGAGGAAATTAAGGCTTAGGGAGCTTAAGTGTTTTGTCCAGGCTTCACCTTTCCAAAGAACTAACTCACAGAGGTAGGAGGCATGTGGGGCAGAGAAGAAACCTCACAGCGTGAGGTAGGTTCAAATAATCCTCACACAGAGGCTTTTGACTCAGAAATATATGCATACACACATGGGGATTGGTGATCCTGGGCCTGCTTGCTAAGAGATTGCTTGTCTGCCATCGAACCAAATCTTGAATGTCCTCCGACTTAAACCCTCCTTAGCTCTTTGGGAAGAAATAATCACAGATATTTGAAAGTTAGGGCGCATTGCTTTTTTGGAGTCTTATCAGAGCCCCTACTTGCCTCCAGGGATGCAGTTCTCTTAGTGACCAAATGGTGCCAAACTGATATGTTCTTTGCTTTCCAGGTGAGCAGTTTGTTCCACAGATTAAGCGGCCTAACGAGGGTCTGTGCCCACAGAGTCGCCAGCTCATGATTTGCTCCCCTTGTGCCTGCTTGTCTACCTGGGCAGCAGACGACAGGGGGTGCTTGGGGCCAAAGGCTCAGAGACCATTCTGATTATCTCTAGGGAAAACGACGGCTGTTTTTCTGAGCCAGATCTCTAGATTTGGGTTTACATGGAATCCTTTCAGGGACTACCATAAGTATAGGCCGCAAAATACCTTAAAATAGGGCACAGGAGCGTCTAAATGTGTCCTGTCGGTCGGTTCCGTGTGGTATTACGAGAACAGTTTTTGTGGTGTTCGGTGTGTTCATCTCTAACAGAAATGCAAGGCTTTAAGCTAAAGGTAAGATGGTGGTGATTGACCTTGTTCTGCTCCTTTATTTGGGCAAAAAACAAAGAAGTTGGGAGGGTCAGAACACAGTAGCCTGACGAATCCAGTGTGTTTTATCACACTGTTCGCCATTAGCTTATGCCAGTCCTCTCTCCTCAGGGATGAAGAGCCAAAATGTCACTGTGACCACAAAATCTGTTACTTTCTCTCCTCACTGGAGAGGTGATGGTGGGGCCTCCCGGTGTGGTGTTTCTCTCGGCATGAGGGGGCGGCTCTGTGGGAGAAGTCCCGGGCGCTTAGCATGCATCTCTGGAGGTGAGCTCCCATCTTCTTCCCCCACGTCTGGCACTGTGCTCTTGTTCTAGCCTGAATTTCCTTCAGCCTTGGACTTCCTTCCCATGCTCTTCTCCCTCCTAACCCTCCGTCTAGACGGTGGAGAATCTTGATTTTTAGATCAGTAAATTTAGGTGCCTTGGGTTTTTAGTATGAAAAGTGCTACCTGGTCATTGTGAAAAGTAGAAATGCTTATAACGAAAAATGCAGTCTCCCAGTCTTCATTTTAACATGGAGAAGTTGTGTTGGTCTACAGGAGTGAGGCTTGAATTGTCTGAACACGTCCATTAAGAGTCCCTCCAAAACAAACTGAAATGTGAATACTAGATAGAGCTTAGAATTTTCCCCTGGATCAGATCGATGCTTTACACGTGTTATCTTTCAGCAACTCTCCGAGGTGAATCCCACTGTCCTCATTTTACACACGAGGAAATTAAGGCTTAGGGAGCTTAAGCGTTTTGTCCAGGCTTCCCCTTTCCAACTCACAGAGGTAGGAGGCATGCGGGGCAGAGAAGGTGGGACTCCCCTGGTAGGCCTGCTGATTATTTGGACGCAGTGCAGGAGATCCGTAAGCCACTCCCAGCACCAGGTCTGTCCCCTCTGACCACATAAGCTCATATTACCCACCTTAGCAAGTAACCATCCTCTTGGTCCCTCCTTGGGGTCTGCTGAGTTCTCAGGCTGGGTCTGGGCCTCTGCCTTCTGTCCGCTGATGCTCAGGGGAGTACCCTGGCCAAGGGGAAGGCTGCTGTGGAAGAATAGCCATCTGCACGGGCTCTGCTGCCAGCAACCCCATCTGTAGGTGAGGAGCACTCCCTAATGTCCCCACCCCCAGGGACATCTTTGTTTGAGACTCCAGGCTCTTTGGTCTCCGGATTGAGAATATTTGACCAGTGTTGTATGCGGCAGAGGTAGGATGGGTGTGCCAGCTCCTTACTGCGGGCTAGCATTTCTGCCTTGTACCTTGACCTTCAAACAACTGCAAACCTCTGCCCCTCCATCAGGCCTCTGAAGCACACAGAGGAGAGACAGTGTGATCTTGAGGGAGCACGCCTGCAGGGCTGGGCTCAGCCCGGAGCAGCCCCACTCTTGGAATGACTGAGTGCTGCCGTCACCTGTGCTCTCTGTCTCATCCCTGGGAACATGTAAGTGTCACTTACATCAGCAGCCCGTCCCTGAAGCTGTCCCTGCTCACTCCTGCACAGCCTCCCCCTGTGTGCCCTTACCTGTCCTGGGCACACTCCGCCTTCCCCCTTGATCCTTCAGTTCATTCTGCTGGAAGTGGTTAAGGGGGCCTCGCATCTGGCCCGGAACTCCTGCTCCTGCCTGCCTCCACGCCCCACCTCTCAGGTCCAGCCTCACCTCCAGGGACCAACCCGCAGGTCACTGGAGAAGACCAAGTGCAGGAACTGGACCTCAGTGTGGAGCCTGTGTAATTTGGGGTGTGCAGTGGGGATGTGGTGAATGGACTTCTCTTTAGTGTTCCTGAACATGCCGTCATGGCCTAGGGGCTGGTCAGCCCCCGAGTGCAGAGTGCCTCTAGGGGTCACTGTGGCCTCGTGCCACACTGCAAGACTCAAGAGTCTGTCATGACTGTGTCCGACAAAGAACCTACCTCTAGCTCTGTAAGCCACGAAGGGTGCAGTCAGCTTCAGACGTCAAGCTCCCGGCTCTCAGGCCAGATGAAACAGGCCGTCTTGTCCAGTAGGCCTCATGTTTGACTCATCAGAATGTGAGATTTTCCCCCCAACTTTATTTTGAAAAATGTCCTTACAAGTTGAGGGGAGAGTACAGAATGCTCTCTCCCTTGATATTTTGTCCCATTTGCTTTCTCTTTTTCTCGAACCATTTAAAAGTAGTTCTTGGGGGGGGGGGGGAGGCACCTGGGTGGCTCAGTCAGTTAAGTGTCCCAACTTTGGCTTAGGTGATGATCTTGCAGTTGGTGAGTTCGAGCCCCGGGTCAGGCTCTGTGCTGACAGCTTGGAGCCTGGAGCCTGCTTCGGATTCTGTGTCTCCCCCTTTCTCTGCCCCCTCCCCTGCTTGCTCTCTGTCTCTTGCTCTCTCAAAAAAAAAAAAAAAAAAAAAAACATTAAAAAAAATAAAAGTAATTGTTTGGTTAAAAAAAGAAGTTGTAGACATGACACTTTATTCTTTAATACTTTGGCCGGTATTACCTAAGAATAAAGACTTTCCCCCTATAGTTCCAGAATGCTGTTATCATATCTGTAAGAAAATTATCAAGAATTCAGTATCATCTAATGAACAGTGTCTTAACATTCACCTAGGTTTTCCCCAAAAGTCTTACACTTTTGTTTTGAATATCCATGTCTCAGTCAAGATTTGATTATTGTATTTTGTTGTCATGTGTAGTCTTTGTTAATCTAGAACGTTCTTCCCAGTGAGCTTCAAAGAGAGCGCTTCGAGAGAGAGTGCTCCAGTGAGTTGTGACCCTTGAGCCCCAAACTTCCAACAGATGTCCACCAGCTGGTCCAGCTCAGGGCAACTGCACTCGGACATGTCCCGGCAGCTCACGTGGCTCCAGTTCATTAACCACCAGGAGCTGGACCATGTTGTCAGGTGCTTCTTCACGAATCTTAAGCTGGAGCACCCGTACAGCCTTGCTGTACACGTGCTTTGCCCGCTGGTGGAGTTTGAAGATGAGCACGTCTTGAGTGTTCGGGCTTAGAATTTGGGTTCAAAGCTCCTGCAGGCTCATTCCCAGACACCTGTAGACCTCTTCAGGGCTATAGGGTTCAAGGTGAAGAACATCTTCTGCGATCCTCAGCATTTCTTCCAGACTCACCCTTAGTTTGGCCTACACCTCCTCTAGCTGCAGTATTTTATCCCATTTCAAGCCTTTGTACTTAGCCAGGAGCTTGGCCCAAAACTCCCAGTGTGTAGAATGGTGCACTTGATGGCTACTTCACAAGCTACCCTGAAGATTAAGTTCTTTTAAAAGACTGTGAATGGGAGACAGGGGTTGGGGTGGGGGGAGAGAGAGAGAAGGAGAATCTTAAGCAGGCTCCATGCTCAGCATGCATCCCACAACCCTGGGATCATGACCTGAGCTGGAATCAAGAGTCAAATGCCTAACCGACTGAGCCACCCAGGCGCCCCTGGAGTCTATATTTTTTAAAGAAGCAACGGTGGTAATTCTGATGATTCTCCCAAGATTTGGAACCAGACCATGCCCCATTTTGCTGTCACTCTCCCCCAACAAACATGTTCCCTAGATAGGAATCCTCTGAAAGGTGGTCTACGAGCTCATGAGTATCAAGGGAGAAATTTCTTTTATCGCTTTGGGTCCCCAAGTACCCAATTTCCTTTATTATTGAGCTTCATAACATTAAGCTGAAACTGTCCCTGTAACTCACTGATCAGTGACAGGCCCCAGTGGCCATCCCAGGCTACACAGAGCTGGCTGGCATCTGCTTTCAGCTGATGGTCCTTTAGAGATAACAAACCCCTTTCAGACCCACCACCATCATGTTACATGGCCTTACGGTGTGGCAGCCACGTCTGGGCAAAGCATCAGATGCGGTGATAGCAGTGCTGAATTCAGTGCTCCCTTGTTAGGGACACTCCACTTCTCTTCCTGTACCATCGGTCCAGATGGAACTCGCTCCAGCCACCTGCTTCAGGTCTTTTTCACGTGGTCTACTGTCACGTCACTTTCCCATCATGCACTCAGTCAAGTTTTGGAACGCAAATGTGGGGTTGTGTGCATGCCCTACTGTTAAGATTTCGTTTTAGTGTAGTTTCTACCCATCTTGAGTGAGTTCGCATTCCTGATGATGCTGATTTGGCCATCTGACACGTTAGCTCTGCCTCCCAGCTTTGAGATTGCAGATTGGATAAACAAGCCTTCAACGGGCCTGTTAAAAACATCGAAGGAGACAGAGCCAGGGAAGATCCCTTTGGTAAACATTTTATATGGCAACCTTCACACACTCGCCCAGTAGGATTCGGATGATAATAATGTGTTCTGATGTTTTCTAAGTTCAGTTCTCTTCTATGTCTTTAAAAGGGAAAGCAACACTAAGTCGCACAATGCTGTCACTCCAGGACAGTAAGAGTGCCCACTGAATCTTCTTGCTGCACACGGCACGGCTGGGCCAGCACTCGGGACACCTGCTGTGTGTAGGGAGGCGAGGCGCACTTGGGTCCTCATCCCACCTTCCCACCTACCGACTGGGCAGCCTTCTGCAACTGCCCTCGTTTATCCTTCCAAACCAGGTTCCTGATCCGAGAACAGGTGGAGGATGACTGGCAGGATTGTTTGAGGACTGAATAAGCTAACATGTACCTTGGCAAGCCCTCAATAAATGGTAGCCAGTTACTATGAATTCCTGTTATCAGTGACCATAGACCATGTTTGTGTCCCCCCCCCCCCCCAAACTCATTCTTGAAATCTTATCCCCAAGTGCAATGGTATTAGGAGGTGGAGCCTTTGGAGGGTGAATAGCTCCGCCCTCAAGAATGGGATTAATGACTCCAGAGAGCTCCTTTGCCCCTCTGTCATGTGAGAACACTACAGATGAATGCCAAAGCAGAAAGTGGGCTCTCACCAGACACTGAATCTGCCAGCACCTTGATCTTGGACTTCCTAGCCTCCAGAACTGTGAGAAAAATGCGTTTGTAAACCACCCAGTCTTAAGGATGCCGTTATCGCAGCTGGAACCGACCAAGACCGTAACTGATGAAGGTCATCCTGTCCTGAGAAGGTGAAGGGCACAGCCTGACCTTAATATGGCGTTAAGCTCTGGACCAGGTGGAAGCAATTCTGTCTCTCCCCAATCCTGAGACTGTGTAATGTGTTGCTACCAGCTCTTTGACTATGTCACTGCTTTGCAGTCTCCAAAGTGCTTTCACATGGGAACTTACTCAGTGCACCATTCGAATAGCTACTCTTCATCCCATTTCACAAATGAGGAAACAGGCTCCAGGAGCGTATGACTTAGGAAGGTTTTCTGGCTCTCAGTCTGATAGTGTGCCCTCCACCCCACAAGGCTGTTGCAGTTCTTTTAATTTGCTTTGTAAGTCGGTCATTCATGCATTTACTCATCTTAGCCCTGTGAGGCCCTGCTAACTTCCTAGAAGCAGACAAATGATGCAGTCGGCTCCTTTCTGGGGCCTCCAGAGGGTTCTGCAAATAGCACATGCTCGAAAGATGTTTTGCAGTTGCCAAAACTGCAAAGTTGAGACAATCCTGCTTGAGTCCCGTGTGCTCATTGTCTCTGTGGGGGGACCCAGGAAAGGTAAGGACTAGGGTGCGGCTGGTCCCATTGGGGACCAGTTAGACCAGATGAGGACAGTGAGGACGGCTGTGGGGAAGGTGGCTCGGAGGAGGCAGGAAGGTACATGTACTAGTCTCCCGCCAAGGCCCTGGTTCTGTGCTTGCCCGTCCGGAGTGAGCAGAGCAGAGCAGGGGCCTGTGTCTCTGATAACATAACACCCCGGGTGCCGAGCACTGCTTCCAGGAGGTTGGGTGTCCGGGGCACTCCCCACAGCACCCTTCTTCAGGCTCTGCAGGGCCTGGTGTCTGGTGTGAGGCAGCCCTCCCTGCTGCAAAGATGGGAGCAAGGGGTTGGCAGGCAGAGTATGAGCAGGGGCTTTTGTGTGTTTGGGCCTGGGGAAGCAGAGCTAAAATTAGGTCTTCCAGCTGTGTGCAGGTGTGGAATCCCGCCCTTTCCCCTCCCCCAAACCAGGATCTTGGAATTATTTCCATTTCCTCCCTCCCTCCCCGCTCAGCCCTGGTTCCTCCGCAGGCATGAGTTGAACTGTCCCGCCTCTCTGGTCACGGGCCTTTCCACCCAAATGACCTCTAAGGCTATGAGCGGAGCGAGGGGAAGGGGCAGGCAGTGGCTTTGACTTTGCTGAGCTTCCCCAGCTCCTCCAAGGCCAGGGCACAGCTGGGGCCCAAGGCCACCAGGCAGAACAAATGTTTTCCTTTCCTACCACCACCTACACCGGGCCCCTGACTTCTCCCACCGGCCTCCCGCTTCATGTGCTTTGTGCCCCCATCTCTCTGCCCCTCTCTGCCCTTCAGAAGGAGCCTTTAATCCCTTGCCATCCGCTGCCGTCCATCCAGGCAGCGGGCTCCAGGGCAGTGTGCTGGAGGCAATGTACATGAGGCATGGCGCTCCTCCGGATGACCGTCCCTCTCACTCCCCCTTCACCGTGGCCCTGGATCCCTGCCTCACGGGGCTCCAGGCGAAGGCTCAGACCCTTCTGCGCTCTGGTCTAGGGTCAGAGCCTAACTCTGGCTCCTATGTGTGCGTGCAGTAGGGTTTTAGGTGAGCGGCATCTCCTCCCTAGATGGTCTCCAGGGTCCCTCCCTGTTTGGTGTCTGAACTGTCCAGGGTGGAGTACTCCTTCAAGAAAGGCAGCCTGCAGCGGCGGCTTGTGGGAGGCATGCTGACGGAGGCTGGAGGCTGGAGGCTGCGGCGGATAAGTGCACTGGGGGGCCTCTGAGGAGGTGTGAATGAGGGAGGCAGTGCAGGCCGGTGAGGACAGCCCTGTCCCAGCCCTATCTCCCGTCCCCGACACCCTCTCCACACCCCGGCCCTGATAAGCAGGTGTGAGCCACGGCCGCCTTGTGACAGGCCCTTCAGCAGGGAGGGGATGGCGGGGTCCGCTCCACTTCTGAATTCAGACGTCAGCATCTCATTCCCCCCCCCCCCCCCCCCCCCCACCATTTCCCTGCCGGACCGGACAGGCCCAACTCCTGAGCCTCCTCCTGACGCTCGGCCCCGCTTGGGCTTTGTGACTCTGTCCCTGCCCGTGAGGCCTGAGCCTCCTCAGGGTGGTAGGGGACAGACCTCCTTCTATCTTGTGGCTAAGTGCCGAGGAGGATGGCCACCCCCAGCCAAGCCTGCTCCTGCGGTGACCGTGGTGCTGAGGCCTGGCAACCCCCGTTTATCGCAGGGCACGCCTCAAGTCTACTCCTCCTTGAGGAGGAGTGTCTTCTCGTCCGGTCTCCTCCAGTCCCTGTGGCCATCAGCTTTCAGTCGTGCTCCCTCCACCTTGGCTTTGGGGTCACTGCTCCGTCTGGCCCCAGCCAATGTTCAGAAGGCCAAGGCCAGAAATCCCTGATTTCTGCATTGGTGGGCATCGGGGCTGGGAGAGCAGGGAAGGCTAGGGGAAGAGACGCAGGGCTTGGGGCTCTGGGAAAGGGGACAGAAAGGCAAATAGGACTGAGCAGGGGCCACAGAAAGTCCAGGGCACTCCCTGGACCCCCGAGGAGGGTCTTTGTGCACGCCCCAAACCCAAGGCGCTAAACTGCCTTCTATTGTCTCAAAGGCTCTCTTCTGAGTTCACACCTGAAGATTATTTTGATTCTCAGGTTGTAACCATTCTGTGCCAGGCAGCCCGTGTGTGTGTGTGTGTGTGTGTGTGTGTGTGTGTGTGTGAGTGTGTAAAGGGTGCTTGTTCTCTAACACTGGCTGAGAGCACGGACGCTGGAGCCAGGCGGATTGGCCTGGTGTAGGATCCCTGCTCTGCTGTCTTACCAGGTAGGGAGCTTGGGCAAACTGCAGAACGCACCTTGTAGGACTCTAAGTATCGAGTTGATCCACATAAAGTATTTGAACAGTGCCCAGGGCAGAGTAAGTGACATGTAATTGTTGGCCATTGTTATGATCTATGTAAATTTCATTTTAACATAATTTCAAATTTACAGAAGAGTTGCAGGCAATTCCCATATATCATTCGTATATTATTCATATTTTGCCCATTTATTTTATTCTCTCTGTGCATTTGTGTGCATATAATACACTCTACATTAGACACATACACACATACACATTTTTTTTTCTGAATCACCTGAGAGTAAGTTGAAGATACCATGTCTTTTTAGCCTGAAATAACTCAGTGTGTATTGTTTACAAAACCACAATACAGTTATCAAAAACAGAAAATTTAATATTGCTATAATTCTGTTACTAATCCACAGTCCATATTCAAATTTCATCCGTTATCTCAATCACATCTCCTTTATGTCTGTTTTTTTTCCTGTTCCAGGGTCACCCACTGCATTTAGTTGTCCTGTTTCTGTAGCCTGCTTTAATCTGGGTAAATTCTTCAGCCTCTCTGTGTTTCGTGAACTTGAAATTTTTGAAGAGTTCATGCCGGTTATTTTGTGGAATGATGTTGCTCAAATTCTGTTTTGTTCTTTCCTCATTGTTAGTTTTTTTTTTTTTTTTTTTTTTTTTTTAAATTTTTTTTTCAACGTTTTTTATTTATTTTTGGGACAGAGAGAGACAGAGCATGAACGGGGGAGGGGCAGAGAGAGAGGGAGACACAGAATCGGAAACAGGCTCCAGGCTCCGAGCCATCAGCCCAGAGCCTGACGCGGGGCTCGAACTCACGGACTGCGAGATCGTGACCTGGCTGAAGTCGGACGCTTAACCGACTGCGCCACCCAGGCGCCCCTCCTCATTGTTAGTTTTAGGTTATGCATTTTGGCAAGATCGCCATGAAGGTGACACTGTCTTTCTCAGAGTACCACATGGGGAGGCTCCCAGTGTCCAATTGTCCATTTGTTAGAGGTGTTGCCTCTGGTCATTCGGTTTACGTGGCATGCGCCAAATTCTCCCTGAGTACAACTGCTGTCTTCTCTTCACAATTAAAAAGTAACCGTGAGAAATACTTTTGCCCACTAGTTTTCATCCATTGGTGATTTTAATCTCCATCATTCCTTCCAAAGTCACTAATCAGCCCAAACTGGTTCCTGTGTCTTTTGGCATTTGGCCAGTCTTTGAGCACTCTTTTACCTTTTTTTTTTCTTTTTTAATTTGTGTGTGTGTGTGTGTGTGTGTGAGAGAGAGAGAGAGAGAGAGAGAGAATCCCAAGCAGTCTCCACAATCAGCCCAGAGCCTGACATGGGGCTCAATCTCACAACCCTGGGATCATGACCTGAGCCAAAATCAAGAGTCAGATGCTCAATCAACGGAGCCACCCAGGCGCCCCAACTTATCTTCTGACACTAGATGCTCCGGGCCATCTTCTATTTTCTCTGGTCTAACAGTGAATCAGCCACTCCACCAAGGAGTCCCGTTTTTTAATGGAGAATAGTATTTACAAACAAAGATTTGGGTGCTGCGTGTGCTCAGTGACGCTGGTGTATTATTGCTTCTGGTTAACTGCTTTTATCGTCTGTTCACTTGGATGGGTTGGTGGGGGGAGCGCTGAGGAAGCTGCAAATCAGAGATGGAAGGGGGAAAGGAGCGAGACGACCCAGAGAGGGAGAGAGTCCCCTCTCCCTCTCTAACTGTCTGAGTCTTGCCCGCCTGCTTTTTCCTTCTGTCCCTCTTCATCGTGACCTCATCTCCCCTTTCTTGGTCAGAATTCCTCCGGAGATTCCAGCTGTGGGAACCTCTGAAACCATTTCCCCAGCTACGTGTGTGATATCAGAGGCAGACAACTATGTGACCTTTGTGTGTGAACAGCCAAAGGCAAAGATAATTTATGAGAAAGTTTTTGCTTAGAACAGTCCGGTGACAAGGTGATTGGGGAAGACACATTTGGAAGATTTCCACCTGGAAACTTTCCTTTTTCCTGCATGAAAAACACTTAGACCAAAGCCTGTGTTGAGGCTGGGAGGGGGTACTGTTGGAGGTCAGCTCTCTAATAAGCCTCCTCAGGGTTCTGGGGCCAGCAGGGAAGAGTAATTGCCCAGTACAGCCCACTTGCTGCGTCCATAGGTAGCAGGTACCGGTAGAATTTAAAGGAAAATGCCTGGAGTCCAGTGAAGGCCACTTGACTGGCTTTCTCCGTGACACAAATGTAGGGTGAGCGGGGTAGCCAGGGGCCCCCACTTAGGAGTTAGTTAACTGTTTTGAGACTAGATCCGAGTCTTCCCCTCCCTGAGAGCGCTGGTATGCAACGCTGGCCCCTGGAGGAAACGCGTCAATTTACAGAAGAAGTCCAAGCTTCCAGAAGGGAAGAAAATATCCAGCTGCTCCTTCTTGAGATGAGAAGGGAAGGCGATCTGCTGGGGTAGAAGCAGGGTGCCCGCCGTAAAGACCTGGGGCCACAGCCTTCGGCAATGAAATTATCCCGAGGACAGCGGGAGTCTGGGGTGGTGGCTGAGGTTTACAGCAAGGGCCCGCCTGTGTTTCATGGGGTAGGGCTGACTTCGGCACGGAGTGAAGCTTCTTTCTGGAATTCTAGAGGCCCCGCCTTGCTGAGATTCTGCCTGTGCTCTCAACTAGGGACTGGGGTTATTTATCCACAGGACCATCGCCTAGAGGGGAGTTAAAGTAGGGGCCCCCACCCGGCTCCCCTTGACTTTGAGGAATGGTACTATCTTCTGGTATCCTGGGCTGGGCCCTGTGAGGTGCCTGAGTGCCCTTGATAGTGATGTGGCAGTGCTGGAGACCCCAAATCCTATTGTGTTTTTTAAACAATTCAAGCTGAAGGCAAAGTTCCCTCAAGGGGGGATATGTCATGTAAATCCTTGATTGGTTAATAGAAAAAATTGAAAGCCGCCTGAGGCCACCTTTGCGCTCTGTGCTCTGGGGCAGTTCAGGCAGGGGGCTGGCGGGGCGGGGGGGGGGGGGGCAGTTCATACAGGTGCCTTCACAGTCCCCGGGGAAGCCAACATTTTTCCCGTCACTGGCGATGTGTGACTGCCTCAAGCAGGTACTGGGAACATGCTGTCTTTTTGAGCTCATGCTGCTTATGGTGGATATAGGACAGAATTAGGGAAGATGGGGCCTAGAACTAATTCCTAAATGGAATAAGCCCCCGATGAATTATCCATGCTACTTGCCAAGTGCTCCCTGGGGCAGATGGAGGAGGCCTGAGAGCCAGCTCAGGAGGGGACCTGAGGAAGCTCCCGTGGCACCTTCCCCAAGGAAGCCTCCTCACCCACTCTTGGGTGCTCTGTCTCACCATGTTGCATCCTAAACAGCTCCCGAATCTCTCACTCTCCACAGTGCTCATCGCGGTTCAAGCTACCATAGTCTCTCCTGACAGAGGCCCCCCCGACCTATTTTCGCCATTCGCTCTGGCCTCCCACAAAACTTTCCCTCAGGGCAGGAGGCGGACGGAGTCTTATTAAATTAGTAAGCCTTACCGAAGTTCAACCCATTTAGCAGTCAGGCCCTTCCGCAAATAATACAAAGCACAGACCGAAAGCCTCTTGGACAGCTCCACGGTGCCCCAGGGGCACGTCTGACTCCTTTCCCGGGAGGGACTCCCTCTCACTCTCTGGGTCCAGCCACAGGGGCCATCTTCCCTTCTGGAAGGGGCCACATTCCTTCTACATCCAGACCTTCACATTCGCTCCTCCCTCTGCCTGCAAGTACCCATCTCGGGAAAACAAAAATGCCATGCCTTCACTAGGGGTCTTCCCCGACTCCACCGCCCGGACATAATTAGTACTCTCCCCCCTGCCTCCCAGCAACACCCAGTTTTGTCACTATTGAACGGCCCTCGTTTGTGGCTTTTGAGGTTAACATCTGTCTTCCCGGCTCGATTGTGAGTTACATGAGGACAGAGGCCTTGTCTGCTTCTGCTCGTGATTAGGACTCCAGCATCTGTAAGATGCTCAGTGCGTGTTTGCTAAAGGAGGACTGGACAGATGTCACAGCTTCCCCAGCTGGTCCTGTGTGTCGGCCGACATCAGTGGGAGTGAGTGAGGAAGGGGAGACCGCCTTTGGCTCTGAGGCCTACTGACACTCGCTCCTGGAGTCCGCCCTGCTGGCTGGGCCTTGGCCACTGCTCAGCTTTTGTTTATCCTGCAAACATGGTGGTCTCCACAGGAGAAAGCGGGGATGGCTCGGTCATACCCCCGTAGGGTTGGCACGGGGCTTCATGGTGAGGCTTTCCTTGGGGCTGGGTGGTCTTCAGCTGGGGCCTGGGAGCCAAGAAATTGGCTCGGGGGGCCATGTGGCTGGGGCCTGACAGCAGGCTTGTGGTGAGGGCACAGCTCTGAGGTGATGAGTCATCCTGGGGGGAGGAGGGCATGAGCAGGGTACCAGGGCGGTCTTGGCGGGGGGCTGGTGGCTGGGCAGGGCTACCCACAACTGCGGTGACAATGAGCCTGAAGAGCTTGCCCGGTGGAAGTGACTGGGCGGGGCGGGGCGGGGGCACGGCAGAGATTCCCCTCCTGCACCCCTGCCCCTCACTGCCTCGTATCCTCCCTGCTCTGGCCACCGGCCCCTAAGCCTTTGAAGCTTTGCCAGCCACCGGCCTGGCAGGCAGGACCTGGCCTGCTGGGCCTTCTCTCAGCCCCTCCTCCTCACTCCCCATGGCGCCCTGGCTCGGGCCCCAGACCTGGGTGGTCTGCTTTCCCGGTCACTCTTGTCCTGCTCCTGTCTGGGGAAGGGGGCCCAGCTCTCCTCCAGAGGTCACTTGGGGCGAGGGCGGGCTCATGGGGAAGCCTGGTGGCCTGGCTCTGGAACTGAGCCGAGGAGAGGGCTGGGGCAGGAGGGGGACAGGGGGGAGAACATGCTGAGCCCCTGTGGGGCAGGCGTGGCATCCCTGCAAGGCCATACCACATTCCTCGGCCTCCCAGGGCCTGTTGTCCTGTCTGGCGTCATCTGTCGTCTGGCTATTCCTTAGAGTCCTTCCCGTTTCTTGCGGGCCCTCTCACTGGTGACCAAGAAGCTGTCCCCAGGCCGTTCTGCGGTGTTGTGTGTGTGATGAGGGTCCCAGGGGTGCGTGGCCGTTGGAGGGTGCCCCTGGGTGGAGGAAGGGACCTGAGAGAGGTGTGTCAGCAGAGAACAGCTCGGAATCGCAGAAGGGCCTTAGGGATGGTCCCAACCCCTCGCAGAGAAAACCTAGGGCTCTGGGGAGGGCGATGGCATTGACAGGAGCAAGTTGTCTGGGGGTTGCTTAGGGACAATACCTGTCATCACCACGCTAGACTTTTATGAGGCGCTGACTCTGTACCTGAGATCGCTGTAAGCTCTCCGCACATCCTAATTTACCCCACCCTTCACGTTCCTGTTCCGCCCATCTCACAGATGAGGAAACGGGAGACCAGACTCTGGACCACACATTCCTGCTTCCGCCCAGGCAGAGCAACAGGTTGTGGCCACGCCGACCGGGGGGCTTCGCTCCTTCAGATAATGATGTCGATAAGTAGAGCGTTTGTTGAGAGCTCCTTACCTACAGTGGCAGACATTCCACCAAAGAAGGGACAAGGACCAATAAGCCATGAAGGGATATTCCACGTCATCAGTCATCAGGGAAAGGCAAATTAAAATTACAGGCCACACCCACTCCAAGGGCCAAAATTAAAGAAAAGAATAGGAAGACTGACAATACCAGACGGTGGCGTGGATATGGAGTCGGGCACCAGGGGCTCTCAGTTGCCGGTAGGGGTGAAAACCCGCGCACGCGCTTTGGAAAGCGTTTGCTAACGTGCAGAGTCAAACATACGCTGATCGTGGGACCCTGGGATTCGATTTCTAGGGATCTACCCAAGAGGTTAAAAAAATGTGTCCACGCAAACACCCGTATACGAATGTTCAGAGCAACTTCATTCATGACGACAAAACCTTGTAAACACCCCAAATGTTTACACCAGCTATTGAACGCAAACTAAGCCGTGGCACATCCATGTAACGGAGCACCGTTCGCTGGAAAGGAGCTGACGACGCGAACAGCATGGCCGAGGCTCACGTGCCCCGTGCTGGGTGGCAGCAGCCGGACACGACGGGGTACGCGCAGTATTATTCTTTTTGTACCAACTGCCCAGAGAAAGCAGATCTGTAGGAACAGAAAAGAGCTCAGCGGTTGCCAGAGACGAGGGTGGGGGGACCTCCTTGGAACGATGGAAATGTTTGATAGAGTGATTTTGGTGGTGACTCTACTGCTTATGCGTTCGTCAAACTCATCAGACCGTGCATTTCAGTGGGTGAATTTTATCGTGTGTAAATCATACCTCCCCGAACCTGAATCAAGTATAAAAACGGTGGGCCGCAGAGGGTAGAAAATAGGATGGTCTTGGCTGCTTCACTGCAAAAGAGACAGAAGAGACGTGAGGGAAGGGAGGGCCACGCTGCTCTCTGGGAGAAGAGGGTGACAGGCAGGGGACAGTCCATGCTGAAGTCCCCAGGCGAGGAGCACTCAGCCTTGCTGGAGGAACTAGCAAGGAGCCGTGTGGCTGACGCGGAGTAAGGGACACGGCTGTGGATGGCTCAGACAGGCACTGGGGGGCAGGGGTGTGTTACGGAGGGCTGCCTAGGGCTCCGGCTGTTTGTGGTCTGAGCGCAAGGGGTCCCTGGGGGCTCTGTGCTGAGCATTCGCGATCCGAATGGCTGCTGTGTCAGGAGCGGTCTGGGGCCAGGACCAGCTGGGAGGCCCTTGTATCAATCCAGGCAGAGCTCAGACCAGCATGGTGGCGGTGGCAGTGTTGAGAGGTGTTTGGATTGGGATATAGTTCAAAGGTAGGGCCAACAAGATTTCCAACTGGGTTGGATGTGGGGTGTGTGTGAGGGAGAGGGGAGGCAGGGAGGACGCCAAGCGTTTTGGCCTGAGCGGCTGGAAATCCGGCCGTCCCCCACCCCCATCCTCCACGCCGTGGGGACCGGTTTCACTGTCCCCTAGGTCCTGTGGCTGAAGTCAAGACAGAGACAGAGGGGAGTGGCTCGGCCCTGCTCCTGGCTCTGGGGTTCAGGGGCTGGGCTGCACATGCTGGTTATTCTATTACTCTTTATTTATTAGCCTTATTGGCTTCTGTCATTTCCTCATCGCCTCCTGTCTGGAGAGGAGACTATAAATGTGATGGATTGATGCAGGATACAGGAGGCCCAATTATCTCTGTGAAGCCGGCCTCTCTTCTTGCTCAAGCCCTCCCGGCCCTCAGCGGTTCTGCGGCTCTTCCTGCAGCCGGGCACGCAGAGCCGGCCTGGTGCCTGGCATTCCAGGAAGAGGGGGTGCAGCCTGGGAGGGTGAGTGGCCGACAGATGGTCCCCCAGGAGATACAGCTCCAGGAGCCAGTGCTGGAACAGCAAGCTCGGCCCCCTGGCTGGTTGCACCTAGGATCCCAGCTCCCGCTCTCCGAGGCTCTGCCCACAGAGGCTGGGCACGGAGCAGGGTAGGAGGACAGGACATACCGCCTGCCCGGCCAGCCCACATCCGGGGAGGGGGGCTCCGTGTCACTCGCACGCCTCTCTGGAATCTGAGCCAGTCCGTCTCTCCACAAAGGCCGGGATGATGGGGCTTTTCTCTCCGGCAGCAGGTGCCTGGCAGCCGCCCGGGGATGCCAGCCCCGTGAGCTGGCACGGGAGGAAGTGCTTGTCCGGGTGATCGTCATCCGTGCTAGGCTTGAACTGGCCCAGCCCCCACCCCTGCCGTTCAGACTGACTTGGGACACCTGCAAGAGAGGGGTGCCTCGGGCAGGGTCCCCATGGTTCCCCCTGGGGTTCCCCAGACAGAACTCGGCAGCACCAGCCTTTGAGAGTAATATCTGAACAAAGGCCCTCGGCCACCCCCTCTGGCCTGTCTGCCTGCCTCTGTCCTGGGAATGTCCCGAGGCCCCTGGTGGGAGGGGGGAGAGGGGGGGGGGGCGGGGTGGCGACAGGAAGCCTGAGGCTCATCTGAGGGATTTCAGGCATCTCCCTGATGTCACGCTGCTGCTCCCAGAGTGGAGACCCAGATTACGGTGCCTCGAGTGTGCACGTGTGTGGATCCGCGTGTGTCCCCATGTAGGTGAGGAGTCAGATGGCCCCGTGCCTGACCTTCCAGGGGAACACAGAGTGGCGGGTGGGACTGCCTGTGAGGAAGGGGCAGGGAGCGCCGAGGACAGGATGGACTCGGGGGGAGAAGAGGGGCCCGGTGGGTGCGGCAGACCCTCCCGCTGACCTGCTCGCAGCAGGCGTGTGCGTGCGCGCAGGGCCCCGCACAGCGGTGTGGACGCCTTGTGCCGGCGGACCCCGTTGTGGCCTCCCCGAGCCAGCAGCGGCTGCGCCCGTTCTGTCCCCGCTCTGTCGCTGTCCCTCCTGCCCTCCCTCCCTCCGGGCACCAGGGCTCGGGTCTCGTGGCCGCGGGCGGAGACGCCGCTGGCACGGGGCAGGGCGTCTGCCGAAGCCGTGGCCCCGGGGTGAGAGCTGACGTCTGCCCAGGAGCATCTGTCTGCCTGCCAAGGGTCGAGCTCTCTGGGCCGCATGCCTTCACCGTGACACAGAAGCCGGCGTCCGTCCCTCAGAGCCGCCCGCCGCCTGGAGCCCGGCCTCACCCCAGCACGGCGCGTGACAGCCGTGGCCCCGCTCGCACCTCCCTCCGGGGGAGCCTGCCCCCTGCCACGCCAGGCGAAGGGCCGCCTGGGGCAGCCGGGGGAGGCCCCACACGGGGGGCCCCCGGGAAGCCCAGATGCCAGGCCTGGGCTTGACCGCGCGGCCGTGACCCCGGGGGCTGCCAGAGACGAGGCCGAGGCTTCACGGTGCAGGGTGGGTGTCCCAGCCTTTCTCCCTCCACCGGCACTGGCTGGGCTCCGGCCAGGCCGGCGGCTGCGCGAGGTCCCGGCTGCACGGGGAGCAGACCGGCCACGAGCCGTGTCCTCGGGCCGTTCTCACCGTTTCCGCGGGGGTTTCCGGGAGGCGCCGCCCCTCCACCCCTGCCCGCTGTCCCCGCGGGCGCCCGCCCGAGGCGTCTTGCCTATCCGGAACGCCGGTCGCACACGACCACACTAATCCTCACCGCAGAGGAGACGCTGCTGTTCCAAAATCTGACTTTATTCTCAAAACAGCTGGCGGTGGCCCACGCCACGGGGATGTGGCCGGCCCCCTGGAAAGCCTCCGTCCCGTTGGGGAAAGACGACTGAACAAGTGCCACGGGAGGTTAGGGTGGCCTGCTTCTGCCCCGGTTTTGACCAAGGGACGCACACCGAGGGTGTCAGGACGCCGAGCCCCGTCTCGTACGCAGGTGGTTGTCAAGGGAAATGATGCCGGACGCTGGGACCCCACAGTCCCATCGAGGGTACAAAAAGGCCCGGTGGGGTGTGCCGACTTCTTCCCTGGGTCTGCAGGGGGCCTCTTGGAGAGTTTTAGCAGGTTGGAGACACAGAGGACGGGGCCTCGCTGACAAAGCTCGGGGTCTGAGAAAGCGCAGGTGGACAGGTGACGGGGCCTGACTCTGCCTGGGACAGAGGAGAGGGGTCACGGGCCGGCTGCTCCGGTGACGGCTGTGGAGCAGGCTGCGGCTGGCCATGGCCGCACCCCAGAGTGTGTGTGGGGCAGGAAGCAGGTGCTCTGAGTGCTTCTCCAGAACCAGAGGTGACGGGCGGCAGAGAGGCCTGGGGGCGCCACCCCAGCAGGGCCGCCTGAGGGGTCGAGGGAGGGGCTTGGCAGGAGGAGGCCATGGACGGACTCACAGGTGCCCGCGGGCAAAGGTCGGGGTCACAGGGGCCCCTGGAAGAGAGCGCACCTCCTGGGCTGAGGAAACTGCAGGGAGATGGCCCAGCAAGGAGTCTCCGAAAATCCCCCAGAAGCCCCGAGGAGAGTCCCCTTCAGCTGCCTGTGTGGCGTGCAGTGCGGCCACCCCATATCGACTGTCCGTGGGATCGGGCGGTCTCGGGACCAGGCTGAGATCACATTCACAGCACGGCCGGAGGCTGCTGTTTTATCCCAGGCTGAGCCGAACGGCCCCAAGATCGGCCCTGTTTTCATCCGGGGCCCCGGCGATTGTCTCCACTGAATAAAACCGAGAGGGACAGGGAGAGACAAAAATAAAGGCTGGGTGTGATGACACGGGCGTCATGTTCGTTCCCACACGGGCTCTGCAGGTGTTTGCAACGAGGGGTATGAAGTACCAGAGTGGGGACAAGTGATGGTCAGGGAAGGCTCCCAGAGGAGGTGACGTTAGGACGAGGCCTAAGGGCTGAGTGGAGAGGAGGCCAGGGTTCTGGGTGGAGGGAACCAGAAGCTGGCAAGGCCGTGAGGGGGAAGAGCCTGGGTCCCTGGGGGTTGAGGAGAGAAGACATCACGGAAGTTGGCGGGGGCCGGGGGCCGGCCGCGGCTTGCCTGGGCCCTGAGGCAACAGGAAGCCAGCGAAGGGTTTTATCCTGGAGGGAATGATCTTGGATTAAAACACTGTGGTAGCTGAGCGGTTGGGAATAGACAAGGACGGAGGGGGGGAGGCCCCTGAGGAGCTGCCCTGGTTTCAACCCCGGCAGCGGCCAGTGCAGGACACGGAGAAGGCAGCGCCGACGGGGCGTGGAAGAGACTGCAGTCGATGCTCCGGATGAAACAGAAGAGCCCAGGTTGGACGGTTGGGCTTGAAGGCTTTGCGGATGTCCCAGGAGGCAGCCGGATATGCCGGCCTCGGGCTCAGTGGAGAAAACTGGGCTCCAGATAAAGACAGGACTCAAAGCTTGGCCGGGGTTGGGGCAGAGGGGGTTTCCTGCCCTCTTCCTGCAAGTGGGCCCAGGGCCTAACGCCCTCGGTCATTCAGGCGGATGCTGGAGGCCGTGCCCCCAAGGGAGGCGAACCCAGAGACCGGAGGAGAGCCGGGAGGGGCTGGCGCCACAGAAGGCCCGGGAAGAGCAGGGGCTGCTGTCTGCTGAGTTAGGTGCTGTGGAGGGGACCCGCAAGATGGGACAGAGACCCAGACACAAGGAGGCCTCTGCTGGCCGCAGAGCGCATTCGGTAGGGTGCAGGGGCGGTGGTGAAGAGCCAGGGGGAGGTGAGGGCGAGGAAGCCAGGGTCCGGTGTCCTGGGTCCAAGCCTGGCTTGACACAAAGACCATCTGGCTGTTCTCCATGACCTCCCTCTTCCCGACCCTTCCCATCGTGGGAGCCCCAAATCCCGGCCCTGCTTCTCTGCAGTGCCCCAGATTGGGGGTCCTGGAAGGCAGGACCGGGGTGACCCCACTTTTCCTGGACCGGCCACTCTGCCAGCTGTTTTCCCGGGAAAGCAATGGGAAGTCCCGCGTGATTCTCGGGATCTCATCCCGTCCCCCCTGTACCGCCACCGCTGTCCCGGGTTGCCATCCTCGTCAAAACACAAGAACAGAGCCCAGGCCAGGTCATGTAAGCCATTTATTGGTTTGTTTTAAAAATATGTATCTTATTTATACACGGAGTTTGGTGAGAAGTGCTCGATTAGCTCAGACAACAGCTGGCACTTGACGCTCCCTCCTCTTCCTACCCTCCTCTCCCCTCCTGCTGGTCATCGTGCAGTTCTGGAAAAAAAAAAAAAAAAAAAAAAAGAGAGAGAGAGCCACGCTAAAAGCTAAGGAGTCGGGCCTAGCTCACCCTGCCTCGGCCACAGCCCGGGCACCTGTCTCAGGGCTCCTGGGCCGTCCTCGGACACATGAAACCACAGCCCCTTCCGGCCAGCTGGGCGGCCAGCCGGCCTGCCTCCAAACCCGCATTCCTGCCCTGCAGTGGGCACAGAGTGTCGGGGAGGGGCACACGCCTCTCGCAGCCTGGAGCAAAGCATAGGGAGCTACGAAAATAAGGTTTCCACTCGGAGAAGTATGCCTGGGACGGTCAAACCACGTCCCACACTGGACTCAAGGGGAACACGGGAGAAGAGAAGTCCCTCGGGTGGGTGGGGTGGGGGCTGGGGTCGCCACCAAGGGAACTCGGGGCGACAAAAAGAAACGTAATACTTGACTCGCCGGCAATGCCCCCTCAGCACTGCCACGAGCTCACGATCGTCCAGCCCTCCGACGGCTCGGCGAGGTAGGTTAGGGGCAGCGGGCTTCCGGCTTCCCCGGCTGCCCCGCGAGGCGGGCGGCGGCTCTGCTGGAGAGCTGGGATCGCTCCGCCAGCCAACACTGTCACTCGCGGGGTGACAGGTCTCTGCGTTAAAAGATTTGCATATGCTAAATAGGATTGTCAGCAGCTGAAGAGGCCCCCGGGGGGAATTGGACTAGAAAAAGTATTTTTCCCTGAAAAGGCCTTCTCACAAGACCCGTGGACGGCCTGGACCCTGCCCCGGACTGTCCCGTGGGCGGGTGCCACCAGGACCCCAGGCTGAGCCAGAGTGGCTGGTCCGGGGCCACGCCGCTCTCTTCCCCAAGGAAGCCCACAGTCCAGGCTCCCCCCAGGGCAGGGAACAGTTTGACCACCCCAAGGCTCCTTCCTTCCCGGCACAGGGCCCGTGATGCCCTCCCTGCTCCATCTGGAGCGTCGCTGGGCACCGCGCGGGAGATCCCCCCTCCCCACACCCGCACACAAGGTGAGAGGCGGAAAGGTCTGGAAAGAGAGCCCTGGTCATGACAACAGATTCCCTTCTTCACACGGCTGGAGCCTGTTCAGCTTCTCAGCCCTAACGGTGCCGGGCTCAGACTTCTCTTCCCGGCCTGTGGGGCAGGGCCTGCCGGGTTTGGGAGCTGGGATAAGCTGGGGGCCAGGCTGTGCATGGGGCTGGTTCCCTTGTGCCCTTCACCTTAATGTTAATACTCTTGCAGAAGACCGGGCCCTCCTGGGAAGAAAAGGCAACATCAGTGCCCAGGACCGGCCCTGAGACCCGGGCCATTCCCTCCTGGAAGCTTTTCCGTTTCGTAGACGTGACCCCAGTATGGCCTGCATAAAAACACGGGCGGCAAACAGGACCCTGGGGACCACGGAAGGCCAGAGTGAGCGCCCACTGACAAGAACCCCTCTGCCTGACACGTGCCTGAGGGGAGCCGGGGCCACGCGTGGCCCGTGTCTGGCCTCTGTGTGTGGACTGCGTGCACGCGCGTGTGAGGCAAGGGGGTCGGCCCTCCTGGCAGCACAGCCCAAGCAGCAGGGGAAACCCCTTCTGGGTTTCACTTCTGCTTTGAGAACAGACCTCCAGCAGCTCCACAGACACTCCCGTTTGGAGTGAAGAAAAGGCAGAGTGAATTACTGCCGACGTCCATGGAAAAAACGTTAGTTCTTTGCCCGAGTAAAAAAATATCAAATATAATAAATTTATGAAAGCCCCTTCACGACACGTACAGTCTCAGCTTTGTACTTCGCCTCAGCAGCTGGGACAGCGCTGCCTCGCAGAGCGCCGGGGTGCTGCCTGGCCAGACCCGGCCACCGGCGTGTGCCCCGTCTGGTCGGCTCGGCCAACAGCCTCTGGCCGGCGGCGTGGCGGCCACAGAAAGAACTCCGCCTCGTCGATCCGTGGGGCCGAGGCCCGTCTCCCACGCCGGAGCCCAAAGCAAGGAGGGCCCAGGGGGTGCTGGCTCGTGGCTGCCTCCCGGCGCGTCCTGGCCGGCTGGGGTGCGGCTCACACGATTGACTCGCGGTCCCGGTCTGGGGAGGCGGGGAAGTCCGCGAGGTCCTCGCTGCGGCTGCAGTCGGACACCCTCACCTGGGGGTTATCGCTGGTGGCCCGGGTGACGCTGTCATAGGAGGGTGGAGAGGACGTGGAGGACGTGGAGGGTGGGCCGCGGCGCCGGGAGAAGTTCTCGTTCATCACGTGGGCGATGAGGCCCTCTCGCTCGGGGGCGTCCTCTTCGGAGAGGCCGCTGCTGCCTGCCTGCTGGCGGAAGAGGAAGGAGGCGTGCTTCATGGAGCGCTGCAGCAGGTGCCTCCGGAAGGCCCGCTGGATGATGGTGGCCGACACCTCCTCGTGCTTGCGCCGCAGCGTGGTGGTGATGGGCTCGTAGGAGATCTTGGACGGGTTGGCCGCCATGAACTTCTCCTCCATCTGGATCTTCAGGGCGTCCATCTCCCCAGACTCACCCAGAACCCTCTTGGTGAAGGCGAAGAGGATGTCCATGCAGTGGATACGGTCCCCGCTCACCATGGGCAGGTCCATGTTGATGAGGCTTATCTGGTTGGGCTTGGCGATGCGCAGCGGCTCAGACAGGGCATCGGCGAAGTCGGACAGGGCCGAGTACTCGATGAACTGGGTGGCCTCCGGGTCGAACTTCTCCCAGATCTCATAGAACATGTCGAAGTCGTCCTCGCTCAGGGGCTCAGTGCTCTCCTCCGTGGCCACGCTGAAGTTCTCCAGGATGATGGCGATGTACATGTTGACCACGATGAGGAAGGAGATGATGATGTAGGTGGTGAAGAAGAGGATGCCCACGGCCGGGCTCCCACAGTTCCCCCGGGAGCCGTTGCTGTTGGGCAGATTGGGGTCGCAGTAGGGGGGCCCTGTGTTGAGGATGGGGCTGAGGAGGCCGTCCCAGCCGGCCGACGTGGTGATCTGGAAGAGGCACAGCATGCTGTTGGCGAAGGTCTGGAAGTTGAACATGTCGTCGATGCCGGCCTCCCACTTGACGTAGGCGAAGTTGGCCATGCCGAAGATGGAGTAGATGAACATGACGAGGAAGAGCAGCAGCCCTATGTTGAAGAGGGCAGGCAGGGACATCATGAGGGCAAAGAGCAGCGTGCGGATCCCCTTGGCCCCTCGGATCAGCCTGAGGATGCGGCCGATTCGGGCCAGGCGGATGACTCGGAATAGCGTTGGGGAGAAGAAGTACTTCTGGATGATGTCTGAGAGCACAGTGCCTATGGGAAACAACAGAGACCATGGCCACCCATGCACTTCTGTCCTGCCTTTAGCCCCACATCACTGGAGGGGGTCTCTGTACAGCCAGGAGCTAAGGGGAGGAGGCCATTTCAGGAGGACTGGGTTGACCGGGGCAAGCAAGGACCCTGCGTCCCCCCACCTCTCTTGGTCTTTCATTCTCAAAAGGAGGACCCAAAGCACCACATCCTTTGCAAAGTGCCTTCCCAGACCTCTCGTCCCTCAGTCCTCCGGGACTACCTGCACAGCAGAGCTGGACGGGGCCCATGTTCTAGATCTTGGGTTCTGAGGTCTGAAGGGACTTGCTCAGCATCCGGGTGGCCTAGCATGGACCCGAGCTCAGGCTTTTCAGCTTCTCATTACTCAAAGTGCGGTCCGAGGGCCAGCAGCCCTGGGATCTCCCGAGAGCTTATCACAAATGTGGGATCTCAGCTCCACCCCCGGACCCACTGCGTTTTCATAAGCCCAGACGATTCACGGGCACATTGGAGGGCAAGGAGCACCGGCCCAGAAGTCAGCGTTCTCCCCCACGCCACACCTGTCACAACTCAGCCTCTCTGAGATAGCTTCTGTCACCCTCCCAACCCTGCTCGCATCCAGGGCTTCCCACCCCTGCGTCTCTATTGACTAACCCTGGGTTTGCAGTTTGAAGAGGCAGGGATGTAAGTTATAGGAGAAAGAGCGAAATACGCTTGCTTTGTATTGGCCCATGTGACCTTTCCAGATTCCTCACGTGATAATGTCACTGGCTGCCACGTGTCCTGTTTACTGTCAAGAAGGCACTGGGCTGAGCATTTTATATCCATCCATTTAGGCCTTCCGGGCACCCTAGGGGGGAGTCAGCTGATACCATAATCCTCATTTTCCAGAAGAGGAAACGGAGAAGTGAGGTAACTTACCCATGTTGTCACCTAGTCAGTGAGACGCTGGGACTCGGCTCCGACACTCTGGCTCCAAGTCGACCCGTTAACCAAGCCTCTGCAGTATGGCCAAGGACCAGGACCGGTAGGGCTCCCTGAAGCCTCTGAGAGTGTCCCTCATCGGCCCCCCTGCTGCGGCTGACATCCCGCATTCTCTAAGGCTTTTCTCTAGTCCCACCAGGCGTGCTCACCCTCACTCTCGCCCGGGACCTTCCAGAGTATTTCCTCACTCTACTTCCAGCTTCCGGCCATCCTCTGCCACTGCGGCTATGACAGCCGCTGCCTCAGCCCCCGTGTTTCCCTCTGAGCTCACCAAAGGCAAAAGCTGTACGTGGCAGGAAGAGGAAAGTCAGCCACCTCGTGGCAGAATTGCACGGCGGAGGGGTCAAGAGTTTGGGCTCTGAGCCCGAGCGATGAGAGGAAAAAAAAATTGGGACTTAATCAAAATGAAAGACTTTGTGCTTCGAGAGACGATGACCAAGAAAGTGACAAGACAACCCACGGAACGGGAGGCAGTATTTGCGAATCGCGTATCGGGCGAGGGACCGGTATCCGGAAGACGTAAAGAACTCTCGCAACTCAACGATAAAAACGTAAATAAGCCAACTAAAAAATGAGCGAAGGATTCGCATAGAGGCTTCTCCAAGACATTTCCCGTGTTGCGTACCAAGACAGACACGCCACAGAAAATGACCAACGAGCACATGAAAAGATGTTCAGCGTCATTAGTCATTAGGGAAGTGTGAACCCAAACCTCAACGTGGTTATCACTTCGTGCCCACCGAGGTGACTATAGTAAGAAACTGAAGACAACAACAAGTGTTGGCGAGGGCGTGGAGTAACTGGAACCATTATACATCGACGACGGGAATGTGTCTACTTTGGAAACCAGCTTGGCAGTCTCTCCAATTTTTAGATTAGTGGTTTCCAGGGGCTGGGGAGACGGAAAATGGGGAGTGGCTGCTAAAAGGGTATGGAGTTCCTTTTGGTGGTGAGGGCAGTCGTCTAAAAGTAGGCGTGGCGGTGATGGTCGCACAACTCTGTGAATATACTAAAAACGACTAAATCTACTTTAAAGGGTACATCTTATGGTATGTGAGTTGTAGCTCAATGCAACTGTGCTGGTTATGAACCAGGAAAAGGACCCTCACCAGAAAACATGACCCTGCTGGTGCCTTAATCGTGGACTTTCAGCCTCCAGGACTGTGAGAAATAAATTTCTGTCGTTTCTGAGTTAGCCGGTCTGGTGTTTGGTTAGAGCAGCCCAAACAGACTAAGTGTGAATCCTCTCTCTTCCGTTCCCAGTTGCCTGATATCCTCGTCTCACCGCTGACTTTATAAGGCGGAATGCACAAGGTGAGTGATGTCTGAAGGAGCCTGGCCCACAATGGTGGCTAGACTCCAGAATTTTCCATCTCCAGGGATAACTTCTACCCTAGAGGGCCACCTGCTCCCATCCCTGGAGACTCACCTCGCCCTGAGTAAGCCCCTTCTTCCTTCAACCTAGGCTGCCGGCTTTCCCTCGGGAGGGCAGGGAAGTCTGCCCAGCCCCCGCTCTCCTTCCCAGACTCATTCTTGAAGCTCTCACAGAGAGCAGAAAGCTGTGTTCCAGGGTCCCATGGAGGGAGGGGGGGCGTGACGGGGTGCCGGCTTCTCTGCCAGGATGGCTCCCCTGGACTGAGTAGGCCTTCCCAGACAAGTTCTCTGTGGCTGTGTGTGTATGCGTGTGTGGTAGGGAGAGGTGAGGAATGCAGAGAAAAGAACGAAGAAGACTAGTATACTTGGCATTAAGTACAGACCCGGGACTGGAGGAAAGGCCAACTTGCATACCCACCCACGATGGAGAGGATGACAACCACGAAGTCGAAGATGTTCCAGCTGTTGGTGAAATAATAGTGACGCAGGGCAGCCATCTTGATGATACACTCGCCCGTGAAGATGGCTACGAAGAGCAGGTTGATCTTGGCCAAGATGTTGACCTTCTCGGGGCTCTGGTCATCTGTCTCCACCATCATGGTCACCATGTTCAAGCAGATAAGGAACATGATGGTGACATCGAAGGCTTGCTTGGTCACAATGTCAAACAGGAAGCCCTGGTACTTGTTCTGAAGGGAGGGGAAAAGGATGGGCTCAGCAGGGGCCTCAGATGGGCCAGTAGGCCCCCTGTTGCTGCCCCTCTGCCCAGACCTTCCACCCTCCTGCTGTACCCTCCGCTGAGGCCGACACCCCAGCCAGACTGTCAGGGTGAGGGGAGGAGTCAGGAAACGGAAACAGCCGGTCTCTCCTGCTTCCAGGCCCGGCCCTCAGGCCCCCTCTTCTCTGAGGTCTTCCCGATCCACCTTCAGGAAGGGATTTCTCCTACCCTGAGCTTCCTTAGAACACGCACTGTGCTTCTCTTTTTGCTTGTACCGATGGCTCAAGGTCAGGTTTAAAGTTCAATCTGGAAATTGGATCGGCCCTCAGGTTAACAAATTTTCTCCACTCTTTATGGAATTGATTTTTTTAGCTGTTTATTTATTTATTTTGAGAGGGAGAGGGAGACGGAGAGGGAGAAGGAGAGACAGAGAAAGAGAGAGGGAGAGAATGCCCAGCCGGCTCTACACTGTCAGCACAGAGCCCAACACAGGGCTCAACCTCACAAACTGAGATCATGACCTGAGCCCAAATCAAGAGTTGATGTTTAACTGACCGAGCCTCCCAGGTGCCCCTGGAATTGATTTTATTTATTCGATTAACATATTTGTATGTCTTTAATTGTTAGCCACCTCAGATTATTTGGGGAAAAACAGAAGATTACAAATAAGTGAACACAGGGATGCCTGTGTGGCTCAGTGGGTTAAGCATCTGAGTTCAGCTCAGGTCATGATCTAACGGTTCATGAGTTCAAGCCCCACGTCGGGCTCTGTGCTGACAGCTCAGAGCCTGGAGCCTGCTTCGAATTCCGTGTCTCCCTCTCTCTCTCGGCCTCTCCCCCACTCACGCTCTGTCTTTCTCTCTCTCTCTCAAAAATAAACATTTAAAAAAAAATAAGTGAACACACACACACAGCTAACCTAGAATAAAGCATGGTGAAAGGGTAGGAATTAGATAAAATCGATGAGATGGATTTAAAAACTGGGCCTGACACTTCCTAGCTAGTGATTTGGGTTGTGTCACCTAATTACTTTGAATACTGTCCTCCACCCCCTTTTCTAGAGAGTGGCTTCGTCAGTCAGCCCACGTGCCAGGGGACTCTGGGCCACGTCTGTCCCACTCAGGGGTTGCCAGGAAGAGGCTGTGAATGCGGGTGGGTGTGCAGAGGCCGTCCTGCTCTCCCTGGGAAAGGCTGCACTCCGGCAGGGGGGGAGGGAGCGCTCGGAGGCAGAGGGAGTCCTGTGGGAGGGAGTGCTCCTGGTTGTAACAGTCCTCCCAGGCCTTCCTCACTTTCTCCAGCAGTCTGAGGCCTCCGTGTGGTCAGAGGCCTGACCGAGGGCCCTGGGCTAGGCTGAGAGACTGTGAAGAGGCCTTGATAGCTGGTCCTGGGGAGGGGGGCTTCCCAGGCCCCCTCAGCACATCCTCCCCACTCTTGCTGAATCGGGAACTGGCTCACCAGGGGCCGAGGGATGGGCTTCTGGGGCTTCTTGGAGCCCAGCTTCTTCATGGCATTGTAGTACTTCTTCTGCTCCTCTGTCATGAAGATGTCCTGGCCCCCTAAGTGCAGAGAGACAGGCACCAGACTCATTTTGGGGTTCCTAGAGGCTCTGGTATGGGGGGGGGATAGGGATCCTGCCTCCTTGATGAGGGTGCCTCGGTCGGCCTCCTCCTCACTTCCTCTCCTGCTGGAGAAAAGTATGTTGCTGGAGATTCGCCAGAGATTCCTCCCCAAATCTGCTTTTCCAGGGTCCCTGTCTCCCTTCACTTTGAGGGTTCTCTGGCTTTGTGAGATGCAAATCCACTCCCCATCTCCCCCCCTCCCCCCACCGGCTCAGCTCAGCCACCCGGAGGTTCTCTCTGTCTACTTGGTCTGCCCACAACCCAATCATGGCCTGACCCGGGGCCACTGTCCCCCTTTCCCACCTTCCTGATCCTGGTGAATAGTCCCATCAGCCCAGCTCCTCTCAGGAGCCTCACCTGTCGGGTAGACTAGGGCAGGCCTGGGGCCCCTCCTTCCACTCCAACAGACTGGGCCTGTTACCTCATGGATGCCCCCTCTCCCACCCACTCCAGCAGCAGCGGGAAAAGGACCATCTACAGCAGGAAGGCCACACGGGGCCGGGGCCCAGAACGGCTCCTCAGCGCCCCGGCCCCCAGCCCGGCCCTGCCAGCCCACAGTGGGCAGGCGCTCTACGTATCTTTTTCTTTTGTTGGTTGAAGTTGTCAATGATGACACCGATGAAAAGGTTCAGGGTGAAGAAAGACCCGAAGATGATAAAAATGACGAAGTAGATGTACATGTAGAGGTTGTATTCCCATTGGGGCTGCTCTTCAAACTAAGGGGGAGAAATCAGACAGGGGGATCAGACAGGCGGGAATGGGGGAGGGCCGGCTGGAGGTGTCCCCTCCACGGGTGAGAGGGTGTGTCCACAGGAAGGTCACCAGCACGGGGCTGTGTGTCTGTGTGTGCACGCGCGTGCAGAGCAGGGCCGGGGTGGGTGGGGAAGGGGTTCAGGAGGGTGACGGCTCAGGGCTGACACGGTGGTGCCGTCTGGCTTCCACCCTGGGCCGTCGGGATGTTCGAGTCTGTTCAGCACCCCCAGTGTTCACTGAACTATCAGTGTGATTGGGTGGGGTGCAAAGACACAGAAGAAACTTGATCTGCATTTCTATTCTTTCTACCCTGTCTCTCCTGGGGCAAGACTAAGATTCAAGCAAATGACAGTGAATTTCATTTGAAAGATATTTGCGGATTTGGGGCTCCTTGGGAGACCATGCAACTCTGCCCCAGGGCCAGGCCTGGGCGTTCCAGACAGGCTCGACTGCAGGTTGACACGAGACATCTGGCCTGTATGGGGTGGGCTTATGGGTGTGGACACGGATTCCCTAGTGGCCAAGCATCCGGGAGACTCAGGTGCCTGACTTGGTGGGAGAGGCCAGCGTGGTTACCTACCCCCCTGGAGTCCACAGCCGCATACATAATGTCCATCCAGCCTTTAAATGTTGCCTGGAAGGAAAAGACAAGAAAATCACTTAACTTCCATCTATTGAGGTACTCAGGGCTCCTATCTGGACAGATGAGGCCAGGGACTACCCTCCTATGAGAAGCTAGCATCCCGCCCCAGCGCTGACCTGGCCCCCTTGGCCGTGTCCCTCAGAGAACCACGTGGCTTCTGCTCCAGGGCCTTTCAGGAAGGTCCTGAAACATCTCAACCTCCCCTCGTACCTACGGGGGTCCTCTTGCCATGGGTGTGTTGGTAAATGGCTAACAAATGGCTTTCCAGAAGCAAACAAAGCCCTGATTGTTGTGTTCGCCAATCTCTCGGTGTAAACACTCCCCCCCACGGCCAATTTCAAGTTATCAACGTCTCCTTACTGAACACAGACTTGGGAAGAGACACACAGGAGCCTAGCATTACAGTATTTCCACTGTACAGCTATAGCTCATGTAAATAACCTCAAGAGCATAGAGAGTAATAGGCAGTAATGGTGAATTTTGAGTTTTTATATTTATTTTAAGTGATCTCTACACCCAACATGGGCCTCAAACTCACAACCCTGAGACTGAGAGTTGCGTGCTCCCCCGACTGAGCCAGCCAGGCGCCCCATGATTTTGTGTTAATGTCATTTAGTGAATTATCAGTTTATAAAATCTAATTTTTAATCAGGGCTTGCAAAGTATCTGAAAATGCAACAGTCAGCTCTTGTAGGCTACACAAACCTGCTCCAGCCCGCCCTCCAGAGCGGCAAAGGAGGAGGTCGCACGAAACGGGGCTCTGGTGTTGGCTACACTGTCTGCCCCAGTCGGGGCTGCTATGAAGGTTCAGGAAGGGCCTGAGAGACGTGTGGTGGCGAGGCCGACTGCCCAGGGGGATCTCACTTGTGTCCTTGGCCGAGTTCCAAACCTGCCCAAGCCTCCTTTCAGGGTACAGCTGCCCACACACACTTCCAGGCCTGAGAGTTCTTATGACACAGGTAGGGCAGATGGGGAAACTGAGGCTGCCCCAGAGGAGGCAGGCTACTTCAGCTCGCCGTGCCAGGAGGCCCTGCCCTGTGGAGGGAGGCCTGGAAATGCTCTGGAAACTGCTGGAGAGCATCCAAGGTGATGAGATGCTTGTGACTCTCTTTCCAGCCACTGTGTTGCTTTGTCTGGAACGGCTGGCAGTTCTCAGTCTACAAATTCTGTCGTCCAGAGGGAAGTCCCAGGAACAGAAGGCTCTCTGGGTTTGGCTTGAATCTTGTCCTCTAGGAGGTATTTCAGGGGAGTCTTTGGAGAGAGCTACCCCTGGGATTTAAGGGAGGCCCGCAAGAGTGAGGAGATGTACATTAAGTCCACTGAGTGTCCCTCTGCTTTGGGGACGAGAGACAGGTATCTGGTCTCAAGACCGGGGTGGCAAGAAGCTGTGGCTGTATGTGTTACGGCTATTTGTGGGTTAAGTTTATGGCATGTATCAGGCTCACTGAAGCCTCCGTCCTCCCAAATCAATGGAAACTTTGGAAAGACTGGGTAGGGTCATGTATGTTTCAACATCACACATCTTGCGCATCAGAGGTAGAAGTAAATATGTTCTCTGGAACAACACAGGAGGTATTATTACCTTTTATAACACAAGGCTGGAGTCGCAGCTTGGCTAATAGTTCCGACTCTGCATGTCTATGGTCTTTGATTTTTAACCTGTGCCATCACATTGCCAAGCTGATGGCGTGAGGTTGTCCGCCTGACTACTGGCTGGGGGGTTGGTTCTGCGTCAGTGCTGAACCCCCAATGCCATGCCTCTGGGAGAATGTGGTATCTGTTCTAGAATGGAAAATCCAGAGACTTCCCAAGGAGCCACGAAGTCTCTGGAGAATCCTTAGCCTTCTTTGGGCACTGTGACCCTATCGTGAGGAACCAGAGTGGCCCCACTGTCCCCCTCCTGCCCACACTGTGGGTGAAGGTGCCTGTTGCTGGAAAACCAGTGGGAAGAAGGACTTACCACCTGCAGAAGGGCCAGGTACCCGGCCCCTACGTTGTCAAAGTTGACTTTCACCTTGGTCCAGTATAATTCGCCAGTCACATTGAAAGACTCACAGTCACTCTTGTTGTTCACGATGGTGTAGTTCAAAGGCAGGTCTCCTTCAGTCTGGTTGATGCACCGCCCAAACTTCCCCGCAAAGAGGTTCACGCCCATGATGCTGAAGATGAGCCAGAAGATGAGGCAGACGAGGAGGACGTTCATGATGGAGGGGATGGCGCCCACCAGGGCATTGACCACAACCTCAAGGAGACAGAGAAGAGGCTCAGTTCCTGGGGGTGCCCAGAACATAGGCTCTTTTCGAGACCCACCCCTGCTCCCTCCCTGAACTTGTTGCCTGCAGGTCCCTGTGGGGGTGGGGGGGGTGGAACACTTCCTGTCCCCAAGGAAGGGCCACCCCTGGCAGGAAGCCCTGATGGGGGGGCAAAAGGAGAGATGATGGAGAGTGGGGCGGGGGAGAGAACACACACAGACACCTTTCTTATGTTTTTGGTCCTGCCCTGAATCCATGACCTTCAAACTGAATTTTCAACAGGGTCTGTCTGGTCGAGTGTGCCGGCGATCTGATGGGAAAGGGCCTCCGGAGACACATTCTCTGAGCTAAGTTTCTGGTTTATTTTGGGGTTGCTGCTACTAGGAAGGATGGGCGTTCTCCCTAAAGCACGCCCAGGGGACCTCTGTGCGGCATCTGGCGGGTGCTCTGGCAGCTCTCCGGGGCTGCGGTGAGAGCCGAGCGGGGAGGGCAGGGCGCGTGGGCACTCCCGGTGCCCCTCTCCCTCCCGGCGGCCAGCGGCTCTCTGACCCCATGGAGCCCTGGTGTCGTTCTCTTCATCGAAACTCACAGTGCCCGGCAGAAGCTCCCTCGGCAAAAGCACATGGGGCACTCCGCTCCACTGAGGGCCCGAGCGCCCAGCCGTCCGGGAGTCGGGAAGGTGTTTGCTGTGCAGACGGGAAGGGAGGCTGGTGCGGGGCTGTGTGGTGGGCCTGGGGCTGGACGGGCAGTGCGACACATGCAGATGAGAGAGGGCCCCTGGTCCCGGCAGGCGTGACGAACAGGGTGGGACACCCAACCCCCAGGTTTGCCCTTGGCCGGCTCTGTGGCCAACGGCCACAACAGAGGCGTTCCTGGCAGCTCGCAGCGCCCCGTGTCCCTCTGGAAACAGATGCCCTCGCTCCCAAGAGACCTTTGGCTTAGGCAGGATGATTCACTTGCGAATGGTTTCCCACCAGGAATAAGTGACTTGTTTCTCTCTCTCTTGGGGGTGTGGGCAAAGGTCAGAACCGACAATAAGGAAGGCACCTGTTGGGACGAGCACTGGGTGTTACATGCAAGTGATGAATCACTGAATTCTGCTCCTGAAACCAATGCTACACTCTATGTTAACTAACTAGAATCAAAAGAAAAGAACAAAGAACTTCAAAAATAAAACCCCAACAAAATGGGGGCTGTGTGACGGTGTCTGCAGGGTCAGCGAGACTCAGGCACACAGATGTGGCTGCTGAAGCCACAACAGAACTGTGTAGGTTTTGTAAAAAAACAAGTAATGCAAAACACACGCGCACACAAGTACACGTACGTGCGTGTTTTCTTGCTACGTACTACAGGTAAAGTTTTTTTCTTGGTGGGGCTTTTAAATTTGCCTTGCGTGGCCATATTTGGTAAAATTTGGTGACCTGAAAAATGCTTAGGGCTCTGTACTTAAAAATCCATGTAGGGGCGCCTGGGTGGCTCAGTCGGTCAAGCGTCCGACTTCGGCTCAGGTCAGGATCTCACGGTTTGCGGGTTTGAGTCCCGAGTCGGGCTCCGTGCTGGCGGCTCGGAGCCTGGAGCCTGTTTCGGATTCTGTGTCTCCCTCTCTCTCTGCCCCTCCCCCCAGTTGTACTCTGTCTCTCTCTGTCTCTCAGAAATACATAAATGTAAAAAAGAATTACAAACGAAAACGAAATCCGTGTGAGAGTTCACTAAGCAAATGACAACTAAGAGCCGGTGCTGAGAATATAGCTGCTTCCTCTGTTTCCTCGACCTTCATGACCACGGCCCTACTGCCCGTCGCAGACCAAGGAGGACAGCCTGTGTCTGCTGGAGGGCAGGGCGTGCAGACGGGCACATGGAATCGCCCCAGAGCAGAAGCAGAGGGGCTCCCTGGCCAGTGGGGCTGGGCGGCAGCCGAGAAACCCACACCCAGACCTCACTTCTTTTCCTTTGTCGGGGTCTCCTGGCCCTCGCGGGGCCCACGGGGCTGGAGGTGACAGGCCTCGAGGGAGGGATCTCACAGCTCTCTGCCCTCTGGGTGCCCGTGAGCCCAGCTGACCCTGTCCTGGAGGTTTTGCACCATGCTCCAACTGGGGCCGGGGCCGGGGGGGGGGGGGGGGCGGGGGGCACAGCCCCAACTCCGGGCTGGGCCGCTTGGTCAGCGGGTGAACGTGGGGGCCCCTCAGTGGAGTCACCTCCCACTGCCCTGGCAGGAAAGCAGCCACTCCCCTTACCCTCATGCCCTCAAATCGGGACAGGGCTCGCAGGGGTCGGAGAGCACGCAACGTCCGCAGTGACTTGATGGGGCCCATCTCTGCGAAGCCCAGGGTGTTGGCCGCCAGGCTGATCAGCGAGACCTGTGGGAGGTAAGGAGGGCGGGAGCGCCATGGGGACAGCGCTAGAGGCAGGTGGGAGGGCTCCTGGCCCACCTAAAGCGCGGCTGGTGTCAGAGGGCCAGCAGGCTTTCCCCGCGTCTAATCTTTGCTATTTCCGGCTGCGTCGTCTTCCCGGGCTGCCGCGCCCTGGGCTGGCCTTGCTGGGGCCCACGAGGCTGGGCGTGAGGCCAGTGTGTCCCCGCTTTCAGATCTTTACTAAGGGCCTGCTCTGTGCACTCACTAACCCAAGGACTTGGGATGCCTTATCCCTATTCTCCTGTAGAAAACCGAGTTCCAAAGCCAGCCGCTGGCATGGAGGGACAGGCACACAAAGCCTGGGCTTTTGGTCCCCGCGGGCTTGCCTTCAAGTCAAATTCCTTTTGGGAAGGGAGGACTGTCCTGGGTTGACCGTGAGCAGACAGACCATCCTGGGGCTTTCCCCCAAAGCCATCGGCCATCTTCAAAGAGGGTAGGCACAGGCGGAGTGTCTATGGCCCAGGGACCGGGTCGGGCCAGTCTGCCCAGCAGGGCACCCTGGTCATCTGTGCTTTCAAAGCTTGGGCCCCTGCCCCACTCAGAGCCCTTCCATCTCAGCTGGCCGCAGCTCCCTCCTTCCAGCTGCTCAGGCCGCGAGCCTCGGCGTCATCCCCACCTCCTCTCCCTCTCTCACACCCTGCGTCCAACCCGGCAGGATTTCCTGTTGGCTCTGCCTTCAAAATACATCAGAAGTCCAAATATTTCTCACCACTTCCACTGCCACCACGCTGGCCAGGCCACGGTCATCTCTCCCCTGGACCGCCACCAGAGCCTCCTGACCCTCCTCCCTGCCTCCACGTGGGCCTCACCCCCTCCTGTGCTCCTTCAGGAACATGTCACTCTTCTGCTCAGAGTCGCTGCAATGCCTTCCCACTTCGTTCTAAAGCCTGGCCTCATCTCCTGTACCTCCCTTCCCCACTCAGTCTGCTCCAGCCACTCGGGCCCCCTTGCCATTCCTCGAGTATGCCAGGCACACTCCCACCCCAGGACCTTTGCACGGCCCCTCCAACCTCTGCTCGGAAGGTTCTGCAGATGTCGGCCCGGCTGACCCTAACTTCCTTCACGTTTGCTCCAACGTCGTCTCAGTGGACCCACCCTGGCCGGCCGATTTAAAGTTGTAATCTACACCTTCCCCTCGCCAGAGTCCCGGCCCTCCTCATCCCCTTTCCTTCTCCACTTTCTTTTTCTCCTTCTCCACTTCCTTCTCCTTGACCTCGGACAAGGCCCCTCTCTGCTGTGGGCCTCAGTTTCCTTCTCCGCAGGCTAATTCTCCAGTTCTGGGACTGGGCAGCTCCCCACGGTGGCAGGTGGGAGGGGCTTGGTGGGCTTCCCCAGGAGTCTTTGCAAACCGCCTCCTGCCTTCCTCGAGGGGAGTCGCTCGCAGACCCGGCTTCCCAAGAAGCTGCAGAAATAGCTGGGTGGGGGCCTCAGGGCAGAGGCGCCAGGATCCCAGGCTCGGCCACGGCCCTGGGGCAGGAGGCCTCCCAGGCCCTCTCCTCCCTCTCAGGGAGGCTCTGAGGACTCCATGCACACGCTAACCCAAAGAGCCTCTCCTGTCACGGCCACCCACGGATTGGCCCCCCAGCAAGGCTGAGTCCCTCCCTGTGGCCTCTGAGTGGGGTGTGGGGTGGGGGGACTGAACAGAGACCTGAGCCTCTTCTGCAGCCACGTGAAGGACCGCCCCTGCGGTGGGCGGAGCCTAAGGCCAAGCCCAGAAGCCACAGGTGCCCTCCGGAAAGCTCTTACCCGGCTTCGGATGTGGACCCACCTTGTGTTCTGTAGGACCCGCTGCAACCAGATGGCGAGCCCTCACCTGAGCCCCTGGCTGTTCCCTCTGCCCTCAGTGAGTGCAGGCCCGAGGCTGTTCCACACCCTGCTCTCGGGCTCCTCTCTGGCTCTTCTCACACGCCACTGTGCTCAGGAGCCCAGGGGGACCCTGCACGCATCGTGCTTGGCACCCGGCAGCGTCCTGGGGCCTGGGTAGCCGTGGGGCAGCCCCCCCCCCCCCCCCCCCCCGCTCCATCTGCCAACCGGGCGCTCAGAAGACGTGGCGCCTCCCGCCCTCCACCCTCCCGGGACAGGCAGGGAAGCTGTGCCCGCCTCCCCAGTCGTCCAGGGCACCCACCCAGAACCCCTCAGCCAGCGTTCGTGGCTTTCTGCCTTCCTGTACCCCTTTCTCATCCTCCCCAAGTGGTACCTTCTACCTGAGCCCGGAGGATCCCCCGCTGCCTGACCAGAATCCCTTCACCGGCCCTGTCCCCTCTGGCCTTTGGCTCACTCTGTCCACACGGCCTCCTACCATGTGTGGGCGCAGAGGATCCGAACCGGCGACCTAACTAGTGGGCCTGACAGCCGCTTCACAAGACGCGTAGCGGGTGCTCTGATACAGGCTGGTCTGCCCCCTGACTTCCGGCCCTCCTGGGAGGGGGCCCCACCCCTGCCCTGGCTCGCGCTCCTGCCTGGACTGCTCCTCACTCTCCCCCTTAGGGAGTCCAGTCTCCCCCAGAAGCCTCGGTCTCCCCCCCCTCCCCCGGCTCCTCTGTCTCCCAAAACCGGGGTGCTGACGGCCAGACCCACGCTCCGATTCCCCCCAGACTGGGAACGTTATGGGCGGGGCCTGGGTCTCTCCTGCGACGGGGGCGTGGCCTCCTTCCTCTCTGCCTGCTCTGCGGCCCAGCCACGTGCCTCCGCATCGGCCTGCGGACTACCCCCCCCCCCCCCCCCCCCCCCCGCCCTGTCATTCTGCCCTTCCGTCCCTCCGCTTCAGCTCCTTCCCACCCTGGCCACCGAGCTCCCCTCCTCCCGTCCCTTCCGGTCCACACTCACGTCCACGATGAGGAAGTCCAGCCAGCACCAGGCGTTGGTGAAGTACTTCTTGAAGCCGTAGGCCACCCACTTGAGCAGCATCTCCAGCACGAAGACGTAGGTGAACATCTTGTCAGCATACTCCAGCAGAACCTTGATGGTCTTCCGCTCCTCTAGGTAGATGTCCTCGAAGGCCTGCAGACCGGGCCAAGGGCGGCACCCGTGACGTCCAGACCACGGCCGATCCCGCCCCGCGCGAGACTCCCTCCCCTCATCACGGCCCGAGGGGGCGGGAGCAGAGGGGAGGCACGTAGTGGAGGGGCCCTTCCGGGGTGATCACGCTGGACTGGATCCGCGCGCTCTCCCGGGAGCGCGCGCTCCGCCGGTGGCTCGTGGGGCACGTGGACAGCAAGGCGCAACGTGCGGTGAGAAGGCTTCTCCCTTCCCACCGAGGAGCGAGGCTCAGTTCTGAGCCAGCGCACCGTTGAGACCTTCCTCAGACGTGCTGATCCCCCGTGTTAACAAGGAGCGTGAGGGGGCGCGGGCTCGGCCCACGGCCCTTCGGCCGAGAGCACCGTAAACCCTCTCTTTGTTGTTTTCATTCCACTGCGCCGTTCCTCTCTTTACGAGGTTACCTACTTTTCACGGGAAATGAAATTGGTTTCCAGTGGTAACGATCATTAGGTCTGTCTCTCCAATGCGTTTATGTAGAGACACAAAAGCCAGTGAGAGCTGATCCAAAGGAAAATTTCCGGTAAGCGCCGGTGAAGGCGGTTTGTCAAGAAGACGGTTGGAGGATGCGCGACTCATTATCCTGGGGATCGGGAAGCTCCCGCTTGCTAACACTCTCGAGTGTTCCTAACACTCTAGAACGTGTCTTTGTCCACCGCCTCCTTCCCGCCTCAGCCCCGCTTCCTGAGCCAACAGAGGAACCCTTGCCCCGTCCCAGTTGCCCTCTTGCACCTCCTGTCCCCATCTGTCCCCGCTTGGTGTGCTCAGGGGATCCCAGTCTAGGCAACTGAACACGTCACTGGGGGCCCCGGGGAGCCACCTCCGCCTGTTGCTCTGGGCCTCCCTGCCTGCCCGCGGGGCCCAAGTGAGTCACTGGGGCCCCCGGTGGCCAGCGCTGTCAGCCCTGGTGTGCCCTGCCCAGGCACCTATATGGCTAGCCCAGTCAGCGTAGACAGGACACAGGAGAACTCAGGTCCCAAAATGGACTCTGGGAGTTGTTCAAGATGAAAAGTAGGTGTGTGTGTGTGTGTGTGTTTTCCTGATTACAAAAATGTGTGCTTCTTACAAAAAAATTAAATAATCTAGAAATCCTAAAGAAGAGCAGGAGGCCCTTCTGATTTCATGACATTACAGTAACCACTGCTAACATTTAGGTGAACATTCTTTTCAACACTCGCTACTTGTGTGCATATGACAGCACCCAATTTGCTAAGATATGCTCTGCTTTTAAGCTTCTTTTTCCACTCAACAATCTCTTGTGTTTACCTACTCTGTAATGTGACCTGCAGTAGCTACCTAGCATTCTTTTAGAAGGCCGCATCCTGTTTGATTATTTGCACATAACTCTTGTTTACTGAGCTCACATGCCCGTGAACGAACATTGCAGCTGTTTCCAATCTATCCCTAGTAGAAACAACATCGCAGCGAACAACGTGAATGATTATCTGTTGAGGATCCATGTCCAGAATTGGGGTGCCGGGTCCAAGGTGTACTTTTGGTACAGATGGGGAACAGGATCCCCAGCAGGGGAAGCCGATAGACATTCCCTGCACAGTCGAGGAAGCTGGCTCTTTGTTCCCCACGCCACTGACGGTGCTGGGGTTTCTCGTCACTTTTCCTAGCCTGAGGCATGGAAACTGCAATTTGTTACATTGTCATGTATTTTATTACTGGCCATGCTGACATCATTTCCTTGGATATGGGCAGTGTTCCTTGTGCGACCTGCCTGTTCATCTTCTCTAATTTTTTTTTTTTTTTTTTACTTGAGTGTCTGGTTTATTCAGAGACGTTATTCTTTGTTATATACAACTTGTCCTAGTTGTGTGCCTTTAAATCTTGTTTAGTTTATCCATTGCCTGGTGACTAACGAAGGTGTGGTACATCTATACAATGGAATAGCACTCAGCCACAAAAAAGAATGAAATCCTGCCGTTTGCAATGACATGAATGGAACTAGAGGGTATTTTGCTAAGTGAAGTAAGTCAGTAAGAGAAAGACAGATCTCTGATTTCACTCCTATGTGGAATTTAAGAAACAAAACAGATGAAGGAACATAGGGGAAGGGGGAAAAAAAGGCAAACCAGGAAACAGATTTTTAATGACAGGGAATGAACTGAGGGTCGCTGGAGGGGAGGTGGGTGGGGAGGTGGGAGAAATAGGTGATGGCGATTAAGGAGGGCACTTGTGATGAGCACGTATATACGTGATGAATCACTAATATTACACTGAAACTAATATTACACTGTATGTTAACTCACTGAAATTTAACTAAAAACTTGAAGAAGCAAAAAAAAAATTCAACCTTTAAAAAAAATCTTGTTTATTTTTGTTTACCGTACTGAAGTTCCATACTTCATTTTCATTTATTATTATATCTAATGTAATCATATCATTCATTATGATTTTCACCTACTAAAACCTGCAGGATCACGTTAAGAAAGCCCTTACCTAGTCTAAGGCTAGGACAAAAGATGACCCTTCTTTTCTTCTTTTTTCTTTTTAACTTTCTAGTTTCATTATTTTATATTACAACTTTAAAAATCCAATATATTTTGGTGAAGAGCAAATATCCATTTTAATATTTTCTTCAGAGTGGCTTGTCAGTGCTATGACGCTTTATTAAAGAATACACTTCCAATCCACAGATTAGAAGTCAACTTTATCATATAAACTAAATTTCTGTCTTTGCTAAAATTTATTGAACCTGTCTGTGTGCTGTCCTGAATTAATATCATATGAATTTTCCTGGCCATTTTTAGTAATCTTCAAGATAAAATTTAGCAGTCTTTCGTCCAATTCCCTGAAAAATGTTGCAAACTTATCGTTATTGCACCTAATGCATTAACTGCATTAGGATGTAATATGGAACCTTCCTACCCAAGACCAGAGTATATTTATAGTATATTTATTGGTCTGTCTTTTTCTGCACTGCTTAGCTAAGTTTTAGAGTTTTCTTCATGTACCTCTTATACATCTCATGCAATATTTATTCCCACTTATTTTGTGTTTACAATGTCTGGCAAATAAGGACTATTCCAGAAATATTACTTATGACTAAATGGTTTCTGTTAGAATAAAACAGCAGCAACAATTCTTTGTGTATTTATTTTATAACTGGCCATGTAATAGGTTTTAAAATTTTTCTAGCAATCATTATCTACAAGTAATGCTTCAGTTATATTTATTTCTATTATTTTAACTTATTTTATACTTGACTACCTTAACTCCAGTTCTTCTATTTTCTTTCTCTTTCCCTTCTACCCTTTCTTTCCTTCTTTCTTCCCTTTCTTTCCTTTCTTAATTTCTTTTTCTTTCTTCCTTTCTTTCTTTCTTTCTTTCTTTCTTTCTTTCTTTCTTTCTTTCTTTCTTTCTTTCTTTCTTTCTTCTCTCTTCTTTCTTTCTTATTCTGAGAGAGAGTGCAAGCAGGTGAGGGGTAGAGAAAAACAGGAGAAGGAGAGAATCCCAAGCAGGCTCCATGCTGTCAGCACAGAGCCTGATGTGGGGCTTAAACTCATGAACAGTGAAATCATGACCTGAGCTGAAGCTGATTGCTGAATGGACTGAGCCACCCAGGTGCCCCCAATTCTCCTATTTTCTAATTTTTATCTTTTATGTTTACTTTTATTGATTAATTGGGCAGCTAGTGCTTCAAGATTATTACTAAATAATGGAACAACCGCTAAAAAGTAGTTAAATCATCTTCCTAGTCCTGACTTTAATAAAAATGTTTCAAGTGCTTTACTACTAATGATGATAATAGAAGCTAATTTGAGAATGAGTTTTTCTCTAAACTAAGGAAATATATTTTATTTCTATTCTTACTAGAGTTTTAAAAGTCAGGCATTCATTGAGGTAACTATGGTTTTCATCTCTGTCCTATTCATATAAATAGATTTCCTAGTATGGCATTATTCTGCCATTTTAGAATATACTTGGCTATGATGTACTGACTTAAAAAAATATATTGTTGGATCTTATTTGCAAGTATTTCAGGATTTTTGCATCACTGTTTATAAATATGGTGTATGAAAACTGGTTTTTAAAAATCAGCATTATTTAACTTACATAAAAAGGATGTATAGACTTTCTTCATAGACTAGAACATTTTTATATTTTATTTTATTTTAAATTTAATTTAGTTTAATTCTATTATTTTATTTTATTTTACATTTTAGAGAGAAAGAGAGCACACAAGCAGGAGACAGGGGCAGAGGGAGAGAGAATCTTAAGCAGGCTCTATGCTCAGTGTGGAGCCCAACACAGGGCTCAATCCCATGACCCTGGGATCATGAGCTGAGCTGAAACCAAGATTGTACACTTAACAGACTGAGCCACCCAGGTGCCCCACACTAGAATATTTTAAATAGGATTGGAATTATTTTCTTCCTTGAGAATGCAGAAGAATTAATGCTTGGAGATGTGAGGGATCAGATTAGCTAGTGGTTTATCTGTTTTATTATTTTAATTTTTCAAGGAATCAGCTTTGGAATTTCATATCAGTTTTATTATTTATTTTCTGATTAATTTGTTTTTAAAATTTTATTAATTATTTCCTCATTTTCCTTAAGATGATTTTGTTGTTATGTTTGTAATTTCTTGAGTTAAATAATTAATCAATTTACATTCTTTCTGTTTAATAATAAAAGTGTTTAAGTCTATGAATTTTCCTCTTATTACAGCTTTGGCTGCATCCCATAAGCAGTACTCTCAGTATTATTATTTTCTAGTTTTTTATTCCCCCAGCCAGCTTTTTTTCTCTCCTTCTAATTTTTTTTCTTATTTTTCTAGATCTCAAGCGGACAGAATTGGTTGAATCATAATCTCTGATTTACAACACACTGTCATCTTCGGTCCATGAGTAGCCTCTATATTTTACTTATTTACTTACTTATTAATATAATGAACACTGATGAACCTACCACCAAACTATTTTCTGTTTGACCCAAAGTTTAAGAATGACTTTTACACTTTTAAGGATTGTTGTTGTTGTTGTTTTTTTATTTCTATTTTTGCCATATCTAGCACTTTCATTATCTGTAAAATAGACTTAATACTAGTACTTATCTCTTAGGGTTATTGTGAGAATCAAATGAATGAATCTTTGTAAAATGCTTACAACAGGGTCTGGTACATAGTGGGTGCTATTTAAATGTTATTATTTCTATTATTAGGTTGGATAAAATTATATATACATATATTTTAGATCTCTCATTGTTTTGTTCTTTCTATGTGATTTGTCAAGAACTAATAGAAGTGTGGTAAAATCTCCCTGTACTGTTACACTGTTGCCACTTTTTTCTTGTCTTTTTATTCTAATGGTTTTTGTTTGATATAAGTGCTATGCAATCCCAAGCAAAAATATATTTATAATAGTTTTTTTTAATTATAGCTTGGATCTGCTTGGTTTTATCTCAAGCTTCTTATGTTGAGTTAAACCTTGTTTAATGTTAACAAACAAAAACACTCTAGTTTTGTAGTCATTGTATTTACATTTGCCTGATATATCTTATTATTTTACATTTAATATTTCTGAGTGACACCATTTTGGTTTGTCATTTAAAAACACATAGTGGAAGGTTTTTTTTTTTATTTTGCTCTTAAATGTTTTTATTTATTTTTGAGACAGAGAGAGACAGAGCATGAGCAGGGAAGGGGCAGAGAGAGAGGGAGACATAGAATTGGAAGCAGGCTCCAGGCTGTGAGCTGTCAGCACAGAGCCCGACGCAGGGCTTGAACTCTTGGACTGTGAGATCATGACCTGAGCTGGAGTCGGATGCTTAACCTACTGAACCACCCAGGCGCCCCTGTTTTTGTCTTAAATCCATTCAGGGGCACCTGGAAGGCTCAGTCAGTTAAGCATCTGACTCTTGATTTTGGCTCAGGTTGTGAATTCATTATTCGTGAGATCAAGCCCCGGGTAGGGCTCTGCATTGACAGCATGGAGCCTGCTTGGGATTCTCTCTCTGCCCCTCCCCTGCTTGTGCTCTCTCTCTCTCAAAATAGATAAATAAGTATTAAAAGAAATCCATTCAGAGTCCTTTCCTTTTAAAAGATGAATTTTATCCAGTTACTGTTATTATTAAAGCACATATTTGATTTTGCCTCTGCCATATTATTTTCTGTTTCCTGGTTTCATGTTTCCTTGTTCCTTCTTTTTTCTCCTATCTTTTGCTGTAAGAGCTCTGTTTTCTTTAAAAGAAAATTCCCTCCAACAGTTTGGAAGGGATATATAGTTTGCTTTCTGTTAAACAAGTTTATAACTTTAAATAACACACTCAGACTTCTTTTTCTCAATATATCATCGACGTGTTTTTTTTTTAAACTGTGCTTGGCTGTCTACCCTGATTAGATTCACCATTTGCTTGCCAAACCTCCTCCTCACTTATGCCAGGCTGAGTTTTTCCTCCACAGCCCAGACTACATGGCTCTGGCTGCCCTTGTTTGTGGCTGTTTAAAAACAAAACTCGTTAACATATTGTCAAATCATCCTTCTCTGAAGCCTACAGAGATTTGGCTCTAGCTGCCGATGGTAAAACAGCCTGCCGCCTGCAAGTCATGGCTCCAGGCCCACTCTGGGACAGGGGAGGGCAGTACAGAATGGGGTGGGCCCAGAGATTTAGGAGTGACAGCCGCAGTGCCTCCCCATGGCCTGCCCCCCGCAGGAGGCAGCACAGAGTGGAGGCACATAGCCTTGGGTCAAAGTGCCCCTCTCTCTCGCTCTACAGTTCAAAGCATTCCCTGTTTGCTACTCATCCATGGGGTTCTCACCTCCCCAGCAATATCAAGCGCTTCCTCCCTGGGGCCAGGAAAGTTACTATCTCTTCTGCCTGCTTGACCACCTGTCTCCCTGCTCACCAGCATCTTCTAGAACTCTCTCCGGGGCTGTCCCATCTCCTCCTAGAAGGACTGAGAGGTCAGAATCGGGTGCTTGGTCAAACCTCCTTGTCCTCCACAGTCCAGCTGCACTTGCTGTCTCCAGGGAATCTTCCTGACCGCTCCAGTCCCCCAACCTCCCAGCCATTTACTCCATTCTTGTTCCGTTGTCTCTCTGGAGCTGATCTCTACCCCAAACCTACTGAATCTGGTTTCCCCAACTAGACTCTGAGCCACTGAGGCTGGGGTTGGGGTCTCCTCCTCTTGCTGCCCCCCATGGCTCACAGGCCTAGATACGAGGAGAGCTTAGAAAAGGCCTCTTGAACGAACAGAAGCTTCAAGACAAAGGACTCTGGAATCTGACCGCCTGGGTTCAAATACCACGTCTGCTGCTGAGTGAGGTGGGACCTTAGGCAAGTCATTTAACGTTTTTACAAAGGGCTATTGTCAGGATCCAAGGTGATACTGTGTAGACTGCAGAGCATGGCCTCTGGCCCTAGAAGACCGGGAATAAGTAAAACTACCAGTGTCACATCAGCCAGCATTGTTAACTGCACTGAAACGGCCTGACGGGGCTGTTTGCAGCTGGGTGTGTCACCGGAGCTTGGGGGGTAGGAGGCTGGTGACCTGCGACCTATGCCAGCTGGGTGCTGTGAACTGGGGGCAAATCACCCCCCTTTTGTGGAACACGGGGGTCTGGAAAGATGACCTCTGTGAGCCCTTCCTGCTCTGACCTCCGTACGTGCCGTGGTGTTGGGAGTTTGTGGGCTGACTCCCGCTCCCGGGGGGGGGGGGGGGGGGGGCGGGGGAAGCACATCTTCAGCAGAGGCTCTGCCCCAGTTTCCGGTCTCCTCCCCAGCCTCTCCAGCGGGAGACTTCCCTTCCCCGCCCTCCTCCCCTCCTCCATCCCTCTCTGCCCCAACCCTGCATCCCCAGGAGGGTACCAGTGCTCCGCTGCTGAGCAGGATCATGAAGATGATGAATGTCTCGAACCAGCTGTGCTCCACGATGCGATAGCAGGTCTTGCGCAGCCGCCACCAGACCTTCCCCGGGGCCTGCGTGGTGTCCACGGCGCAGCAAGGACAGCGCCGGACGCAGCCTGCGGGGGTGGGGAGGGGGAGGGGTCAGGCCCGGGCCGGGGCCTGCCAATGCCCACGCCCGATGGCGGAAGGTCGGATGGTGGAAGGAGTGACTGAGAGAAAGAGGGTATGATGTGGAGTAAAGAACGGGGCGGGCGGGGGTGGTGGACGGCAGGAAGCACCGTGGTGCCGTCCTCGGGGCCCACGCTCAGCAGGAACTCCAGGGAAAGGCCGCGTGGACTGGGCACCCAGTGAGTGGCTAAAGGGCCTGGCAGGTCTGGGGTGGGGGGAAGGCTGGGGCTGAGATGGGCTCCTGCTTCTCCTCTGCTCATCTGGGAAACTCTCCCCCTGGGGAAATATTCCCGAACCCCTGGGGTGCTCTGGGGTGCTCTGTCCCTGGGCCTTGTCCATGTTTGCAGTTTTTGAACCTTGGGAAGGGCAGACCGCTCACTGAAAGCCCCAGATGACAGGCCACGCGTGGAGGGCGAGCTCTCATTTTAGCCCCAGCCGCCTTGCGAATACACCACCCATCCGTAGAGTTTCAGACGCCGGCGACCAGCACGGCCACAGGTCACACCCACAGGTATTTACAGAAGGCCCACGGTGTGCCGGGCACCGTGCCCACCTGGGGGCACAGGTGAAGACGATGGCGTCCCTGCCGTGCTACCAACACAGTGTCACTACGACTACGAACGCAACGTCGCCGGTCCTCGGTGGCGCTGACCCACACTGCCCAGCCCAGCACTCCGCGGGCAGACTCGCCGTGATTCAAGTCCTGGGCACGAGGAGGGGCCCTGGGGTCACGAGGAATGGGGTAGAGAGGGCAAGCATCGGGGACAGGGTGCGGTGCCACATGGCCCCTGGCCCCAAATTGCTACTGGTCGTCCTGCCCCTCTGGGCGGGGCAGAGGCCGGGGCGAAGGGCCACGCCGGGCAGTACCTTCGGTGAAGCAGTCCTCTGGGTCCTTGACATCCTCACCCAGGTCAGGGATCTGCTCCAGGAGGTCAGCAGTGTTGGTCATGTCTGCTGTGCTCCCTTCCGAGTAACTGTCCTCCTGAGTCTGTGGGCAGGGGTGTGGGGTGGGGTGGGTGAGGGCCATGAGGAAGCCTCCAGCCTGGAGCCCAGAGTCTGGGGCAGCCGGGGGCTCCCTAAGGGAAGGTGCCCAGACTACTTTCCATTACACACCCTGGAAATCTGAGCCCAGGGTGGACGGGTGGGTGGGGACCTGCCCCGGGCTGAACTGAGGCCCCTCGGGGGTCCTGAGTCTGCGCTGGAGTCTAGTGTGGGGTGCAGGGGGTGTGTGGGGAGGGAAGGCACTGGGGACGGGAAATGCATCCAGCCGGGAACAAACGGACACGGGCAGCGACACCGACACATCTGGCCAAGGATACACGGTAGTGGCTTGGCACACAGAGCCAACAGACATGCCACAAGGGGAACAGAGTCAGGACCAGGAGCACAGGGACATACAGGTGTGAGGTCAGACACGCAGAGAACAGGCCAGCAACCCAGCCCGCACTTCTCACCCAGTTCACAGGGAGAGTCTGGAGTAAAAGCAAGAAAAGATTGGGAACGTCCCTGCCCGGCTAGGCGGGGTTCTGCTGCCCTGACCTTGCATAACCTGATTATAGCCGGGCATGTGCACCCAGCCTGCCCTTGTGAGTGTCTGTGTTAGTCTCGTGTGGGTTCCAGCGTGCAGGGGCGCAGTAGTGGAGCCTGCTGGTGCCCTGCCCAGTTCCCTCTTAGCCACGGCACCGTGAACGCCGGCTGCTTAGCTGGCTCCTTCTCCAGAGCACGGTCTTCAGCCGGGGGCGGCCGTCCCTGGTAATGGCGTGGGGGCTACGGCCCAAGCCAGGGGCGGCTGACAGTGTTGCACCGCTATGGGAACACAAAAGGCCAGCCCCTTGCCTTGGGGTGGGACAAGGCCATGTGCAGCTCATGCTCCAGGGCTCCCAGCGGACCAGGCTGAGGCCTGAATCCAGCACTGGCCTTTCGCAGCTTCTTCCTTGGCCTCACCCTGCTTCTCCCATTTCTTTCCCTATCGGCTTCTCTGAGGGCGCTCCCTCGGTAAATCATTTGCACAGGAAGCCTGTCTCAGACTCTGCTTCTAGGAGCCTGCTCTACCGACAGCCACGGCACGGCCGAGGCAGGGGCTTCTGAGAAGGAAGGGAAGCCTTCAATGGCTTCGGATCCCAGCTACGTGGGCAAGCCCGCATCTCCAGCTCCTCCTGGAGATGAGCTGGTTTGAGGTCCGGGGCCTGCCTCTGCTCCTGAAGCTGCTTTCTCTTCCCTTCCTCCCATGACTCACTCCTCTGGTTTCTCAAAGTCCTCTTGAGTTTTGGTGTTTGTGATGGGGAAGGGCTGGACGCCGGTGGGAAAGTCGAGAGGGCCCGGGTGTAGGGTGGAGCCGTGGCCCTTTTGGGGTCCCTGTGCCTTGGAGGGCTTCCTCCTTCTGCCCCCAGCTTCACTATGCAGCGGAGCTGGGAAAGGCACGAGCCCGAGGAGGTCTCTGTGCTACTTCTTCAGACACCGGAGCTGCGTGAAGTCCGCGGGGCATCCGGTGGGAGCCAAGCCTTCAGGATCCCGCCGCAGGTGAGATGAGGGGTCCTTCTCCCAGGAAAACCCAGCCCACTTCTCTCTCCCTTTGATGGGTCCCACCACGAACTGATTTGAGGAAAGGAGGACGTTTCAACATTCCAGTCCGAGAGCCCCCCCCCCCCACCTTCTCTGCGAGTTTTGTGCCCCTCCTGTTTCCAGGTGCCTTTCTGTGTCAGACCCTCCAGGGGAGAAGTGCGACCCGCACCGTCAGGGTGAAGACCGTAGCGGGCGCTCGTGCTCCAAAGATGACCATGATCGCGAGGCCTCCCACGAGCCCATCCCGTGACAGGGACCCAGCAAAATGGGCAGTGCTCTGCTGGGGCAAGTCACAACTGCCGGCCAGGGCCAGGCTGCAGGGCCAGAGCCACGGAGCGCTGTCTCTGAACGCCTGACCTCCCCCTTCCGTGGTGAGTGGGGGTGGGTGTGCAGGGTCGGGGGCGTAGTGGGCAGAGCCATGGTCCCTTAGCTCAGGGGTTGCCGACTCCAATGCTTACAGGGGCCAGGCAGGTGCTGGAATGAAGTCAGGCAAGTGGGGTCTGTGGCAAACCAGAGGGCTCCTGCCAGTGTCAAGGAGGGTGGGCAATGTGCCAAGAACTTGTTCTCAGGGCCCCCTGAAGTTCCCTGGGATGGGGTAATTCATAGGACAAACGTTTGGCAGAGAGGAGCAAAGCACAGGAACCGAGTGAGGAGGGGTGAACACAGGGAGGTGCAGGGTTAGTCCTGCATCAGGGGTCTCGGCTGGCTGCTTCCAGAATTTCCCGGAAGCCCTGGGCCCCAAGCCATCCCTCCCCCCATCCTGCCCACGTTCCCCTCCGCCGACGGGTTTCCCACACTGCCTGTGACAGCGGCTACGGTTCCCACCAGCAAATGCAGGCGTGTGCCAGGGCCTCTCACGGCCTGGCTCCAATCCAAGCAGCAGCACCCGGCCGGCTTCAGGGACAAAGGTGTGCGTTACCTCACTGCACCCTGGGGCCGGGGGCTCCATTCTCCGCTGCTGCCGCCAGTCTGCCTGAGCCACACTGGCCTCGGCCTCGGAGGAGGGGGTCTCTGACACCTGGCTCCAGGCCCTGGGCTTTGGGAGGGCCTCTGGGCTGCCGGAAACAGGCTGGGATTCCTGCTGAAGAGACCCCCAGCCCGTGAGCCACCCAGCCAGAGTGTTTTCCAGGGCCCTGCCTACGCGACTGGAACACTGCCTCCTGCCCTCTTCATGGGGCCTCCTCTCACTGAAGATCAAGGGCCTCCAGGGCCGGAAGTGGGCCGCTGGGAGGCTCCTGGCCAGCCTGGCATAAATCTCCCCCTCCTCCCATTCCCTGGAAGGGTGCAGCTGGGCTGTGACGCCCAGCTCCAAAGTGCTGGCAACTCCACTTAGGAAGGATACGCTGACTTCTCCCATGAGTTCCCACAGCACTCCTTACACACACACACACACACACACACACACACACACACACACACATCCCAGGGAGCCAGAGTCAACAGGCTCAAGAGAAGGAAAGGAAAAGGAAAAGGAGCATCCTGGAGATAACTGGAAGCCGTGGTCCTGGCAACACCCACATTGCCCTCTCCCAACTCATACTGTCACTGTCCTGCAGCCTGGTCTGACTCAAGGGGCGGAAGCTGGCCTCCGGGACCACTGGGAGGCAGAAAGCTGTGGAAGCTAGCCTGAAGCCTCAGATTCACTTCTACACACGGGGAACTGTTGTTCCTCACAGCAAAGCTGCTCAGGGCAGGCCTAAATGAAGCAGCCAGGACAGGCCCAACCGGACAGAGAACCACTCACTGTCTGACCTGAAGACCTAAGGAGAAGCCATCTGAGCCTGGCTCAGGCCACGGGAAAACTGAGGGGGCGGGGGGCACCGTCTCTTTTGTCCAGACTCTGGTCCTAAGTGTTAAAAATAACAGGTTGGGAGATAAGATAGTGCTGTCTCTGACACCTGCCATCTCAGGGAGGCTTATTTTTAAATCTCAGAGTTAGCCCTGGGCCTGGGAGGAGGGGAAAGGGCAGTGGCGAGGTCAGGAGACTGCACTCCTTCCCCACTAGGACATTCTGGTCGGGGGTCCAGGATGTCTGGCTCTGTCGCAGGTGCATGAGGAACTCCTAGCAAGCCTCTCTCTTGCCGTACCTTGGTTCCCCTTTCCGTGCGATCAGCTCTCATGGCTAGCATCAGATGAATGATGGACAGCAGCCCGTCCCTAGGTCCCCTCCGGGCTGGCTTGGGAAGAGAGGGTTGACAGCTGGCCTCAGCACCCCTGTGTGAGGCCGCCCTTTGGGAGTGGCCTGTCGTCTACCTCCATCCCATTCCTGCTGGGGCAGCTGCTCTGAGCGAGGCTGGGATCCCTGGACAGCAGAGCCCTGGGCCCTGTATGCGCAGGTGCTGCACAGGTGGGCGGGGGGCACTCACCTGCTTACTGGACTCTTCCTCTGTGCCCAGGCTGTTTTCCTCGTCCTCCTCTTGCTCATCTGTGTCTGACTCAGCCACGGCAATGGGCACACACACAGGCTCTGTATCCCCCGGGGTGCCCTGGCCTGGCCGCTTGTCTTCCTCAAACCGTGTCTCCTTGCGGGCCGGAGGCGCCTTCTCTGGCTCTGGGGGCGGTGGGGGTGGGGAGCTGGAGGTGGCCACACAGCGGGGCAGCTGGCCGTGGGCGGCAAGGGCCGCGGGCTTCTGAGGCCCCCGCTGAAGGAGCCCACAGCAGAAGTCCCAGGTGGTCCGCTTGAGGAAGCACAGGCCACGCTGGATGCGTGCCAGGGCCAGCTGGAGGTTGTTCATCTCCCCGTCGTCGTCGGGGGCCGTGAGGTTGTCTGCACTGAAGGAGCTGAGCAGCAAAGCCAGGAAGAGGTTCAGGACCTGTGGAGGCAACAGATCCGGCTCATCGGGGCGGGCACCACACCAGAGGCATTCGGCCTCGGGTCCGTTATGGGGAAACTGAGGCCGAAAGACCTTAAAGACTGCCGCGGCAAACAGCTCTGGGCGCGAGCCCTGGGCCCTCATCCTAACGCTCCAGTTGTCTTGAACATAGTGAGTTTGGCTATAAATGAAAGACCAATTCCCATCCCTTTTCCCAAGGGCTCGGATACAGTCTGAGTTGAAGGCATTCAGGCCCAGGGTCAATGGGAGAACCATGGCTTCATCCAGACAGGGCCTGCAGACAGAGCCTTGCTACCTTGGGAGTAATGGAGGACTGTGGGGTTAGGAGGGGCACAGCGTTGCTCCCTGGGAAGTGGGATCCAGTCTGGGATCACCAGGGACAAGACAGAATCCCACCCAGAAGCAGTCTAGAATTCCCGGAGACTTTCCTGGGAAGGGACTTCTACATCTGTTGGCGAAGGAGGAGCTGGTGATGGGCCCCTGAACTGGCTCGACACCTGAAAATCTGGGGCTTCTGCTGTGGAACACACTCTACCTGTGTCCTTAAGAGACTCCTTAAGTGAGGTGTGCAAAACCCGTCTCTCTTTGCACGGTCTGGACTATTGCTCGCTGTTAAACCATCCTGCAAGTGCAAAGCTTTAGCTTTTGTTAAAAAAAAAAAAGAGAGCACTTTTGCTGAGTGACAAGAGGGTGGCCGTGGGTCCATTTCCCAGCCTCGTGGAGGGTAAGGGAAAAGGGTGGTGGGCTTGTTCCCACACGTGTCGTCAGGCTGACAGGCCAGAGACACACCCTCCCCACCTGGGGCTTGGTGCTTTCTCCTCCCAGCTGCCCCCAGAAGGGAGTTCCCTCAACGGGGGCCCCCTCGGCAGGGAGCTGTGTGACGATGTGTGTGCAGTTCTCACTAGTAACCCACTCTGGGCCCCTCTCTGGCTTCTCACAAGCCCCTAAGACATGCCTCGTGCCAGTCAGAGAGCTAGGGATGAGAATTCTGAAGAAAGCAGCAGTCAAGTTGGAGCGCCGGGAGTCAGAAACACGCCTTTAAGGAGTGCACATTCACAAGGACAGTATGGGAAGGTTGAGAAGCAGGGTCTGGCATTCTACATGGGGAGATGATCACTTTTGACACCTGGCAGCCCTTTTCATGTCACCCCTGGGGGGGTGGGGCACGTGATGTGATTCAGGGCTGCTGTCTACACTGACCTCTGGCCTGGCCGCTGGCCTCGGCCACACTGGCCTAGGCCTGGCCTGCTTCTGCTCCCAGTTGCCCAGCCTGGACCCTCTGCCCTCCCCCGTGCCTCGCCTCCAGGTATCTGGAGTCTAGACTGGGGGGCAGCGAGGGGGGGTGCCTGGGCAGCCCTGTCCACCCTTACCAGGCGCCAAGTCCTCCCTTGTTGCCTGCTTCTGAGGCTTGGTTTCTTCCAGTGCTTTCCCCGTCAATCACGCTGCCGCTCCCCAGCCCCTGCCTGATCATGACTTCCCATTTCAATGGCAATCTCGCTTCCACCCACGCCCGGCAGCGGCCCAATTCCTGAGGCGACCAGGGTGGGGGCCGTGTGGGCTGCGTTAGCTTCCCTCCTCCAGCGGCCTCTAATCTTCTCATCCCAGGCAGATCCGCTAGGAAATCACAGGGCTGTATGCGTGAGGGCAGCGGGCCTGGCCCCGGGCTGAGAGCCTGGCATACCCGCGTCCTCCTTGGAATACACAGTCTGGTGGCCCCGGGGCTGGGCCAGGACTCAGTGAGGCTCCATCCTGAGGGGTGGCCAGCAGAAGGAAAGGAGGGGGGTGCACTGTGCACTGATGCCCTGCCCCCTCTCTGGGCTCCACCTGTGGGGCTGGGGGAAGCCCGATCCCAACCTGAACCGGGCCCACCCTTGCATGGTTAGGGCACACTGGAGGAGAAAGCGGGCAGGCTTGGGGAAGGGCTCTGGAGCCTACAGCCCACGGTACTTGAGCCAACCACAAGCCCTATACTGTGAGTCTACACGGCCCACACAGCAGGAGTCAGACCGTGCGGGTGTGATGTCTGAGCACGTACGGACCACCTATGTGCTCAGGCAGGTAGCTTCATGTCCGCAGTGGACAGTGACTTCTTCCTGAACCACTCACTCGCCTCTTCCAAGAGCTCATTCTCTGGCATTTGGATTTTTGATCTCCCTCAACTCCAGAATCCCCCACATTTAAAGATACAAGGCAAGAAGCCCATGTTCTAGGACAGACAGGTGGACATGGGAACAAAGGCCTGCGTCCCTCATGACAGGGTAGCAGGGACTGCCAGCATAGCTACCCAGGATGACATATGAGCTCCCATGGGCCCTGCCTTACCTGGGCCACCACCTGCTACAGCTGTGCTTTACTCCCTCTGCTCCTTCCCACTCTAGCATCACCTGTCAGGTCTGCTCCAAATCCTCCTCTAGGAAGCCCTCCTTGATTTCCCCTGCTGGAGGGGATCAGTGCCCATGGGCTCTTCCTTAATGTTTCTGATCCTTCTAACCAGATTGACAGTTATTTCCGGCCTGTTTGAACTCTCCACTTCCCCACTCTCCCATTGGTGAGCAATGTCAGGGCCACATTCACCTCTGCATGCCCAACGGCATCTGCCACAATATTTTGTATGCAGCAGGGGCTCAGTAAATGGCTGTTAAGCTGAACTGAAAAACGATGTGATACATCATTGGTCGTAAATAACTAATATAATAGCGGGTAGATGAATAAATAAATAAGTTAATGGATGTAAAACGAGTATATAATAAATAAGCAGGTAAAGAGGTGGGTGACTGAAGGAAAAAACAAATGAAAAGTGATGTGAATGGATGGATGGATCAGTGAGTGAGTAAGGAGAGAGCTGGATGGATAATGGGCGGATGGATAGGACTGGTGAATGAGTGAATGGATGAGTGCGTTGCCAGATGGATGTGGGGGTGGATTAATGAGTGGAGGGACAGATAAGAGAGTAAGAGTGTGGGTGATGGATGGATGGACAGATGGATGGACAGGTGGATGGACGAATAGGTAGGGGTGTGCGTGTGTGTTTATGAACGAATAGGGGTTGATGGATGGGTTTGGATGGGCAGAGAAGTGGAGGGGTAAAAGAATGAGGAAGTGGGGATGGCTGGAGGAGTGAATGAATAGATAGGACTGGTAACTGGGTAGACAGAGTGACAGAGAGGTGGACAAATGGATGGGCGAGTTGGCGGGTGGGTGACTGGTAAGTAGATTGGTGGCTGGATCGGGAGGTGTATGGACGGGCAGAGGGATGGAAGAATGAGTGGATAAGTGAACCGATGGACTGGTGATCAGCGCGTAGGGGGATGAGTAAATGGGTACAGAGGCGGTGGATGAGGAGACAGACGAAAGGACAGGTAACGAACAGGGGGCTGGATGGATGGGTAAAGGGATGATGCGAGACTGATGGGTAGATGGATAGTTTGATGGAAGGCCGAGTGAACGAGTGGATGGATGGGAGGAAGGCCAAGTGAATGGACAGATGGGTGACCGGGCGGGTGAGTGTGTGTGTGGTGTATGTGTGGCCAACTTACCACAAGGTTGCCAATGACCATAACAAGCAAGAAGACCAGCAGGCACAGTGACTGGCCGGACACCTCCATGCAGTCCCACATGGTCTCGATCCACTCCCCACAGAGGATGCGGAAGATGATGAGAAAGGCGTGGAAGAAGTCCATCATGTGCCAGCGAGGCAGCAGGCCCGAGTCGCTGATGCGGTGCCTCAGCTCCGAGTAGTTCTTGCCAAAGAGCTGCATGCCCACCACGGCGAAGATGAACACGATGATGGCCAGCACCAGCGTCAGGTTCCCCAGCGCCCCCACTGAGTTCCCGATGATCTTGATGAGGGTGTTCAGCGTGGGCCACGACTTGGCCAGCTTGAAGACACGCAGCTGGGGAGGGAGGCGTCATTGTGAGGGGCTCTAGTCCCCGCTGCCCCCGGACACCCTTGCCCCACTAGCTCCCGCCTGAAAACCCAGGGAGCTTGTGGGCACGTGTCCCCAAGAGCGCACACTGCTGTTCCCCTCTACAGCCTGAGGGCAACTTCCCTGGGCGCTGCTCTGGGAGTCAGGTCACCGTGTCCAGATCACCCCCCCCCCCCCATCAGCCCTGCTCTCCGTCCCTACACCGGCTTCCGACTCAGGCTCACTTCCAGGAACTTCCCAGCAGATTCCTCCAGCTTGGAATGCCCTTCCTCTTCCAGACTCATCCACATCAGGTCAAACCATCTCTGATTTGCCCAACTGCCTCCAACCTTCTCTCCTCTCAGTTCTCACGGAGAAAGGGGGCAAGCGTTTAGCGCTTACTGGATACCTGCTGTGCCAGGCCGGGGCTTAGGATGGCTCACCTCACTCAGAGCTCCCAATAACCACATGAGGCCGGCACTCACCTCCTTTGACAGATGAAGAAGCCAACCCTGAAGGGTGCAGCAACTTGTCTGCGTCCATTGGATCATGGCAGTGGAGTCGGGGTTAGAACTCATAGCTTCCACTTTCTCGACTGCCCCTAACACCCTGCCTTCCAAGCCCCCAGTGAACCCAACATTGCCCAGACCTCTTCCAGGAAGCCTTCCCTGATCTCCTCCAGCCCCCTGCGTGGACGTCTCCGGCATTCTGCACTCAGAGTGGTCCACAGAGCAGCAGTTTGGCATCACCCTAGACCTACTAAACGAGTGTCTGTGGTTTCACAAGATCCCCAGATGATTTGTATGTGCATTAGAGGCTCCCACATGCTGACTCTGAAACCAGGAGGCAGGGGAGCTGTCGGCAGACCCGCCTCCCACCTGTCCCTTGCCACGTGGCTTTGGGAAATTCGTTTCACTTAAGCCTTGCTCTCCTCATCTGTGAAATGGGTATGCAGTAATACTAGCTCCTGTCCTGGGATTCTATGAGGACTAAAGGAGGCACGGTGAGCCACAAAGAGCTTTGCAAGTCGTTAGGACGCCACCCCAATAGTCCCCCCAGAGGAACCTCTCCGATCTTGCCCCTCTCCGGACCCCCCACGTCACCAGCGCTGGGGTACCCAGCAAATAGCTGTTGGGCGAAAGCACGATGGGTCCGAGCAGGGGTAACTGAGTGGTGACCTCGGGGGGGGGGGGCGGTGGCCGCAGTGCCCCGGGCCCTCACCCCACCTCCCTGCAGCGGGCCCAGCCGGGTACCAGGCGGAAGGAGCGCAGCACTGATAGGTTGCCCATGCGGGACAGGCCCAGCTCCATGAGGCTCAGGATGACAATGATGCTGTCGAAGATGTTCCAACCCTGCTGGAAGTAGTAGTAGGGGTCCAGAGCGATGATCTTGAAGGTCATCTCTGCCGTGAAGATCCCCGTGAAGACCTGGGGAGGCACACAGATCGGGGTGCCCAGTGTTTGGGCTGGAAAGACCCTCTGGCCAGGAGGGGCGCCCTGCTTTCTGACTCTTGCAGCCCCGGCCCCCCCCCTCACCGGGCTGCCAGCTCTGGCTGCACCCCGGCTCCCAGTGGGTGCTCGCTCGGCCACGGCCCAGCCCCTCGGGGATACCTGCGGCCCTAGCTCCCTCTTCAGCTCACCACCCGCGACCCGCTGGCCTGGCCCTCGGAAACAGCCGGGCCCGCCTCAGGCTCTAGGCAGACTCACAGCTCTAGGAGGCACCTGGGGGCAGGGGAGGCCGAGGTGGGGGTGACACCACCCAGCCTGACACCTTCCAGCCCGTGTCACCGCCGGAAGCGCTCTCCTTCCGCGAGGGCCAAGTACACGCACTCCTACCAACACTCAGGGCTCTCATGTCTCAGGGCCTTTGCCCCTGCTGTTCCTGCTCTGCCTTGTCCACGCACTGAACTCTCGTCACTGCAGTAACAGCCAGCCACCCCCCTTCTTGAGGCCTTGACAATGTGCCAGCCCCGGGCTGGAACGCTCCTTTTAACACAACCAACAACCCGACGAGGAAAGTATCATTATCCCCATTTTACAGGCGAGGAAACGGAAACACAGAGAGGTTAAGTAATGTGCTCGGGGACACGTAGCTGGTACCTTCGAGAAGCAGGAAATGAACTCAGTGTTGTGCTTCAAGATTTAGAGGAACCGCCTCTGCCTCCTGAAGAAAGTTTCCAAGAGGCAGAGGCTGGGTTTCCCTTGGTTCGTTGACACAGTTCGGAGCCACCCAACCTGGGCCAGCAGAGCCCCGCGGTCCAGGAGCCCATCGCGTGGTGGGCCAGGCAGCCGTGATCATTACCAACTGCTCTGCAATGTGCCAGCTACCTCGACGGGAACGTGGCTCCTGGAGGTGGGGATGGCCTGTGCAGGCACGGCTGGCAGGAGGTTGGGGCCTTCGTGGAGCTGAGGGGGTTATTGTGAGGGCAGTGAGGAGGCACTGGGGCGTTCTGTGGGCGAGGGGCCAGACCACCCCTGGGGACAGTACCAGGGCTTGAGCAGCTGTGAGGGAGGTAGAGGCCAGGGATGGGAGCCTGAGGTAGCTTGCCGGGGTCAGTAAACGGGAGGGGATCACCTAGCCCTCGGCACCCTGAGGGGGCTCTGAGCCGAAAGGAGAGACGGAGGGGTACCTGCACCAGCCCCTTCCCCTGCTGTCTGGATAAGGGGTGGGCTGGGGGCAGGGATTGCTACTGGCCAGGGTGGGGGGTGGGGCAGCGGTGGGGTGGGTGGAGCGGGGACCAGATGACAGGTGGGCGGGCCCCAAGACTTCAGCGGTCCCAGAGGGAACTGTTCCCCCACCAGCTGTGGTCTTGGGGAAGGAAGGGCCCCCCAAATCTCTCAGCCTCAGCTCCGATGCCTGGGCTGCCCTCACATGTGGGGAGACATCCTGGGGTTCTTCTGTCCCTTTCCTCAGCACCCAAGCCGGTCTCCGGGTTCTGTACGCAGAACCTTTCCATCCCCCTGACTCCATTCTCCTCCTGCTCTTCCAGCCACGCTGGTCTCCTCCCTGCTGTTCCCTCCTCGGGGGCCTTTGTATGTGCCGCTCCCTTACCCTGGGCCATCCCCCCCTCCCCCAATCACCGGGCTCATTCCCTTCAGGTTTGGGCTTAAAAGCCACCTGATGGATGAGGCTTCCTGATGCTTAAAATCATGACCCTCTCCCACCAAACTCCTCATCCCTCTTCCCTGCTCCATTTTTCTTTCCCTCACTTACCACCATCCGACATACTGTGTATGTGGCTGCGGATTTGGCTAGACTGGAATCTCCACAGGAGGGACCGTTTCTGTCTTACTGCGACAAGAACAGTGCCCGGCCAGCGGGCAGTCCACCAATATTTGTCGAATAAACACACAAATGGTTGGGCTTCCGACCTTCAGCTCCTGCAGTGCCCGGTGTCCTGCCAGCCACACTCCCTGCACTGGGTGTCCCTGAGAACCCCTAAGGGGGGGGGCCTGGGAAGCCCCTTCCTCTGACCCCGGCTGGCCCTCTGGTCTCCCCCATCACCTGCCTGAGCACGCCAGGGTAGGTGGGTTCTTAAGGCCTGTTCGACAGACCCACGGATGCTAACACTCATTTCTGGGAAAGGAGTTCAGGAAAGATCCCTGCCTCACTTTGCCCGGGGGGCGAGGCTATTCTGGCCGCAAGAGAGCAGATATTAGCTGGCATTGGAAGTCAGAAGAAAAAGACAGCAGAGGCTCTTGGGGAATGCCTCTTGGGGGAGTGATCACTGGAAGCTCTTTAGACACGCAGCATCTTGAAGAGCCCCGATCTGCTCAAGCAGAACCTGCATTTTGACTAGATTGCCAGGTGATTCGAACACTGGTTCTCAAACTTGAGTCACTTGGGGAGCTTTAAAAATACTGATGCTTGGGTCCCACTCCCAGAAATTCTCGTTAATTGGACTGGAGTGCAGCCCAGGTATTTAGCTGTCTTTCGTTTGTTTTTGTTTTTAACTTCCTAGGTGACGCTAACATCCGGCTAAGCTTGTGAACCATTGCTTTACAAATGCATACATTTTGGTGCCGGAGTCTTCCTTCCAAAGGACCAGCTCGGGTTTTCTAAGGCCTTGTGATCAAAGCTTGATGGTTTAAGACACACAGAGAATGGCAGCCAGACCCAGGTTTCAAAGCTGGATCTGCCACTTTATGATCTTGGGCCAGTTTCCTCATTTCCCGGAGCCTCAAGTGTCCTCATATGTAAAATGGGGATAATAACAACCCCATAGGAGATCTCTAAGGGTTAGAGCTAATGGATGCAAGGCAGAGGCTCCTACGAGAGGGCCATTATTGTTGTCATCAGCAGCTTTTATTATGATGGATGCGAGTGGCCAAGAGTGCCAGGCCCAGGTAGGGTCTGCCTTCAATTCTGCCTGTTTTATAGCCTCACTGGGATCTGGTAGGCAGAGGCTGTGTGGGTGGGGACGTGCTTTCCTTGACTCCTGGCAGGGGGGCCACTGCGCAGTGCTGATGGAACCCTAAACTTGCTTTTACAATTTAATTATTTGTAAACATCCTTCAATACCAATTAAACATGATCTATGGCATCTTCCTTCCTTCCTTCCTTCCCTTTTCCTTCCTCCTTCCCTCCCTCCCTTTCTTCCTCCTTCCCTGAACAGTTGTGGAATATTCCACTGTACAGATATGCCATTCTTTTGTTCCTATTAAATACATTGCCATAATAAATATCCATCCACATACATGTTTTAAAACATCTTGCCCAGTTCTGTTCTTAGGATAAATTTCTGGAGATGGAAGTGCATAGTCAGTGAGATTCTGACACATATATTTCTAATTTAATTGCACAGTGGTTGGAGATTGAAGAATGCATGATACCCTGTCTTTGCTGCAACTTGCTTTGAGACATAAAATGTGGTCATTTTGTAAATGTTTCATGTGTATTTTCTTTGATTGTTGGGTGCTGTGCTCTGCACATTCAATAAATGAAACTTTTTATTCCTGTTAGTCAAGTCCTCTAGATCCTTGGTGATCTTTTGCAAGCTTGACCCATCAGTTATGGAGGGTGGCCTCTCACTAAGATTGTGGTCTTGTTAAATTGATCTCACTGTCTGCTTTACATATTTAGAAGCTATGTAATTTGGTGCATGAAGGTTTAGAGTTCTATATTCCTGGTGAATCGTTCTTCCGTCTTTATGTTTTGGATCTCTTTATCCCTCAATAACACTTTCTGCTTTAAAGTATTTTTTTGTTTGATATTAATATAACTCTATTAATTTTCTTGATAGTATTTGACTGTTCTATCTTTTTTCCATTTCTTTTTCTTCAATCCCTTTTAGGGATTTGTCTCCCAAAATATGTTTGGGCATCTTTTGTAAAAAAAACATATAGCTGTGTGTAATTTCTTTACCAAACTGACGATCGGTCTCTTAACTGGTGAGTGCAGTCCCCACTTCTATTTATTGCGATTTCTGGTATATTTGGACCTACGTCTTCATTTTATTTTGTGCTTCTATTTCTTTTTCTTTTGCTCCTTCTATCAGGTTGAATTGTAAAATCGTAAAATTCCTCTATTTTCCTCTCTATTGGCTTGGCAGTTAAGACTTTCCATTCCTATCCTCTTAGTGGTGGCCCTAAAAAGTTTTAACAATCAGTCTTGAGTTCATAACATCTAAATTAATATTTCATAGTGTACATGAACTTAGGCCATCCTACCTCCAATCCCTGTTCCATGCCTATCTTAGATGCTGCTGTTGTTCAATATTTTAGTTCCTACTTTTTATACCCTCCAATCAGCAATCCTTATTATTATTGTATTTACAGTCAATGCTTGCTTGGTTTTTCCCATATTCTTACTATTCCTTTCAGGATCTTCTCAAATCCTATTTCTGCAGTCATTTTACCTCTTTCTGAAGTATAAATTTTTGTTATTGTTTAAGAGAGACAGTCTGTGTGTAGTAGGCTCTTGGTCTTTGTTTAGCATACCTTTGTCAATGGTAGGATGATGGGTATAGAATTCTAGGGTGTCTAGTGTTTTCTCCCTGAATTGTGAAATGATTATGTCCCTGCCTTCTGGATTTTGTTGAAGCAACTGCGGACTTTGCCGTCTTTCTAACTGTTGTTCCTTTAGTAGGCAATCTTTCTTGTTTTGGTTGCTGTATGATGTCTTTGCTTTTGATGTGCAGCATGTCTAGATATCTTATTTATCCTGTGCAGGATGTAATTCCTGAATCTAAGGGTTCATTTCTTTTATCAGTTCTCACCTATTCTTTCCCTGAATATTCCTTTGCCCCCATTCTCCTACTTTCTCCTTCTGGAACTCCTATCAGCTGTATGCTTTACCTTCTCATTCTGACTCCGTGTCTCTGAACCTTGATTTCATTATTTCTGTCTCTTTACTTCCCTGTTCTACATTCTGGGCAACTTCCTTAGATCTAAAATTATATTAATTTAATTCTCTCCCCAGCTATATGGATGTGCTATTTGATTTATATATTGAGATTTTAATCCCAATGACTGTTTTCCATTTCTAGAGATTTGATTTGGTTCTTTTCCAAAGCTGTCTTATTCTTTTATGTTTTTAATTCCTTCTTTTTTTAATGTTTTATTTATTTATTTTTGAGAGAGGGAGAGAGAGAGAGAGAGAGAGAGCACAAGTGGGGGAGAGGCAGAGAGGGAGAGGAAGACACAGAATCCAAAGCAGGCTCCAGGTTCTGAGCTGTCAGCATATAGCCCGACACAGGGTTTGAACCCATGAACTGTGAGATCATGACCTGAGCCAAAGTCAGTCACTTAACTGACTGAGCTACCCAGGTGCCCCTTTAATTCTTTCTTTTATGTCCTTAGTTTTTACAAACATTCTTACTTTATAATCTCTATTCGACAGTTATATCATGGGACATTCTTAAGGGGATAAGCCTCTGTGTGTGTGTGTGTGTGTGTGTGTGTGTGTGTGTGTGTCTGCTGACTCTTCTTCATAGTGGGGTATTTCCTTGTGTATTTTGTAATTTCGAGAATACACTTGGCCCGGGTTAAAAGTGTGTCTTTTCAGAAAAGTTTTGTGCTTGCTTCTTGCAGCAACATATCAACATATCATAGGATCACTTTATCTGTTAAACTTTAGGCATAGGTTCCAGAAACACTCAGCTATAAACCTGAACTCCACATCTACAGAAGGCCAAATTCATTGTCACAAGCTTCCAGGGGTTACTTTTTCCTCCTCTTCAGTCCTGGCTGAGACTGACAAGCTTCCTTCTATATCATTTCCCAGTTTCAGTGCCAGGAGTTTTTTTCTGGTTCACTGTTCTGCCAAATGTAGGGCTATATTCTCATGGGGCTACTCAGTTCCAACCCCTACTCACAATGTCTAACGACTTGTCTTGTCTCTACATGTTCACTGAAATCCAAATCCCCAGATTACCCAAATCAGCAATATCACCTGCTCCCGACCCCCACCCGGGGAACTACAGAAACACCTCACCTGTAAACTGCTATGGTTTTTAAGTTCCTTTCTGTTTTTGTTACTTGGGGATTTTTGTTATTTTCTCATGAGCTTTGATATGCATTTCAAAGAATACGTCCTATATTTTTAGTTGTTTCCTAGTAGGAGACTCATCAGGATTTTTGGTTCACTGTGTTAGGAACAAAAGTTGCATTTGCTCTCCAAGTGATGGGCTAAAAGTCAAATCTCGCGATCTTCTCTTTTATGGAATTGGTCTTTAACGACATGCTTGCAAAGGTTTTTCCCATACCGAGGTTATTTTCCCATGCTTATCTTTATGGTTTGTTTCTTTACATATAACATTTAAACCACTGAGGATATATTAGCTTCAAGACAATCAAAACCTTACGTAGCAGCAATAAAGCTATCCAAATGAAACACAATGCAGCTATAATCCAATTACGTGACTTATTACTAATAACAGAGCCCCAAGTTTAACACACCTTCGCTTCAGTCACAACTCAGTGATCCAGGGAAGCCACCAGTGTTCTTTATCACCTTGATTTGCTGCTCGGCCCAACTCAGCTGGTCACATTCCAATAAAACTGCCTTCAACTGCAACCCACCTGAAGACCACCCAACACGAGCCAGGCACAATTGTTCCGTGAGACACCTACAGACTATAATATAGCTTTCTATTTGCATATGGAAGAAGGAACGAAAGTACAATTATAGCAAAATGGACTCACGTTTGCGAAAAAAATTTGAGTAGACCCCAAGGTAACTATCTAGAGTTCTAGATATGGGAAGTTATAAACGAAGAGAATCCTCACAGTCCATGGTGTAGGAGACCTGCCTGCCTGGGGTGGGGGTGGGGGGCACCACCTGTGAAACCAAGATAGGGCGGTCTCTGTAGTAAGAGAACACTTGGGCTGAATGACCCTCTCCTTCACCCAACCTCAGTGATGATCCCAGGAGCTCCTTTCAGAGGCCACTGGACACTTTGCCAGAGTTCACCTGGAACCCCCTGGGAATGGCTGACTGTGCTTAGCTGGGCAGAGCCCGTAGGGCCCTGCCTGTCAGAGTCAGGAGACAGTAGTTACATGCCCAGCTCTGCCACTACTATGTCACCTCTTGAGCCTCAGTTTCCCATCTTTAGAATCAAGAGGTAGGAACTGATTTGATCTCCAGGGGAAAAAAACCATCAGAATCAGAACCCAGACATTCTGACTTCCAGGGGCAGTCTCTTTAATAACATCAACAGTGACAATAACCACAGACCACAGCTATCATTTATTTCGAGTGCTTACTGTTTATCAAACTCTGAGCCAAGCACATTACACACATTATCTTATTCAATTCTCATTAGCTTCCTATGAGCTTGGTATTGTCATACTAATTTTACATTTATTAAATTAAACAAATCCTTATTTTGCCAATGACTGAGACTAAGTAATTTGCTTGAGGTCACATAGTAAGAGCTGAGTCAGAATGCAAATCTGGCTCTGCCTGATTGATTCACTACACCCAACTATCCATCAGTCCATCATCCATCCATCCATCCATCCATCCATCCATCCATCCATCCATCCATCTTTCTATCCTTCCTCCCACCTCTCCATCCATTCATCCTTTCCCTAAGAGAACTGCCTTTTATTGCATAGGCTCCTCCTCCAATCCTAATGGCCGTACGTCCCTGCATATTTCAAGTTCTCCCCCAACTCACTTTTGTTTTCTAGCCTCTGGGCATCTTTATCCCCAACTTCTCACTCTCATCTACATCTCTCAGCTCCTTAAAACCTGATCCTGACACTTCCTGCTCCAAGATGTTTTCCATGATGACTCCCACCTTCAGAAGATCCTGCTGTGCTCTGAATCCCCCCTCGCTATCCACGAAGGCTGAGCCAGCTGGCCAAGAGCCCTTCACACTAGGATGCCCATTTGAGAGTCGGCTGCCAGTGGCCCTTACCAGGTTTCCAACCTGCAGCATCTCCTCGAATTCAGTTGTCATGTTGTAGTGCTCCAGTGCCATGAAGAGCGTGTTAAGCACGATGCACATAGTGATGGTGAGGTCAGCGAACGGATCCATGACCATGAACTTCACTCTCTGCTTGATGGACATCCACAGCGGGCAGCATTCCCAGATCAGGTAGCGTTGGGCGAAGCGGGTCCAGCATGGTGGACATTTGCGGTGAGACTCTTCCAACTCTGGGGGTAGCCAGTGAGCAGGTTTGTTTTTGTGGACTGGCTCACATATAATTTGGTATTCCAGAAAAGACCTATGACTTAGCTGGGGAGATGGCAGGGCTGCTACGTGACAGGGGGACCGTGAGAGGGGCACGGAAGGCCAAGGAAAGGTGTGGCTTGTGTCCTGGCCCCTTACTCTGGAAATATGAGAGTGGAGGGCCACAGGGACAGGAGGTCAGGATGGATGTGGGGACAACTGGGACGAGACAGATTAGGACAGATTTGGGCTCCCTCGAGACAACAGTCTCACATAGACATGGGGACGCTCAGAGGAGGACAAGCTGGAGAGGATGAGACAACATCTGAGATAGGCAAGTTCAGATCTAAGGACACGCAAAACAGAAGAACAGACGTGGGCATCTGGGACATGTTAGGACAGATGGCGGGTGCCTGGAACGGGCCAGAAGAGAGATGAACACATATGGGACAGGAGGGAACAAGACTGGGGAGTGATGCCAAGTTCAGACTGGAATGGCTGGGGGTTGCCTAGGGTGGGAGTGGCCGGGACAGATGTGGGATGCCTGGAATAGCCTGTGGTAGGCATGGAATGGCTGGGAATAGTCTAGAACAGGCATGCTGGGCCAGGGTGGTCCCAGGAAGGCATGGGGATGCTTGGGAGAGGACGGGATGAGACTGATAAGCACCTGGGACAGGCCAGGACAGCTAGGGGGAGGTTTGGACGAGACACAGACGTGGTGAGGACGGACAGGCAACAGAGACCAGAAAGCCTGGGCCAGCTGTGGGGACGTCCAAGGCAAGCCAAGCAGCTGGGGGATGTTCGGCTCAGGTCAGGCTAAGGAGGAGCGTTTGGATGACACCGGGGGTGCTGACCTTCCAGGGCGCTGGTGAGGACACTGACTGCACTGAGCGCCCGCTGTCGCTCTCCTGGTCCCTCGAAGCCATCGGCACGTGGAGCGTGGGGGTTCAGCATCTGGGGCCTGCCCGGCTCCTCCGACGGGGTGGTCTGGGTGCAACCAGCAGACAGGCATCAGTCTGGGCGCCAGGGTCCTGCTGAACCTGGGGAAGCTGCTGGGCCTGGGGCATCTGTCCCGGACTCGGGTCTCGGGGGCCACAGGGAGACAGGATGGGGGTCTTTATGGGACACGGATGCTGGGTTTCTCTGCTCCCAGAGAGCTCCCTCCCTGTTATTAACTCCCCCATCCCTCTCGCCACTCATTATCTCCTTCATTCTGCTTTTCGTCATCTGCTCTCGTCAGTGGTGATTCTTGAGCGTGGACAGGAAACTACATGTAACCAGATGCTGTCATTATACATTAGGACATGCAAAACCAATCTGGGAGTCTTAATTGACCACAAGGTCCCTAGAGTCAAGAGCATAAAGAAACAGAAAAAAAATCTCCCATGCTCTAAGGTGACATTAATAGAAGCATAAAGCACAATGCTTAGACACAGCTGGTGGGAGCTTCTGTGGAGGCAGCTTGGCTCTCTCGGCCAAGAAGATGTTAAATTGGCTCTGCAGTTCCTCATCGAGCAAATCTACCTTCATAAATAATTATACACGTGCACCAAAAATATATACGCAACGATGTTCACTGCAGCATGCTTCCTAAGACCATAAAAACAAAACTAATCAATGCAAAGAATCCTAAGATCAATTATGGATACAACCCAACTCTGGACTCGGATACGGACAATAAAGACAACGACGTAGTCCCGTGTACGTTCCCACGGGAGCCCCTCCGAGACGAAGAGTTTGTGGAAAAGCCAAGAAAAAGGTCTGGAGGACACACACGGAGTTGTTCAAGGGAATGCTTCTGGGGGCTGGGGTTGGGAGGAGAGGGGGAGGCCAAGGAGAGGGCGGAGTTGCCCTTCACCTCTGCACTTCTGCGCTGGGGGACTTGGTCGCAGTGCACCTGCACCGTTTTGGTAAGTGAAAGAAGCAGATCTAGACATGGAAACGTGGTGTCTGAGGAGGGGAGGCAGCAGCAGGCACTCTGGGCCGGCTCAGAGCCCCGCCTCTCAGTGTCACGGGGGGAGCCCACAACACCGCCACGGCGGCATGGCCCTGCGTGACCGGGGTCCATGAGCCCGAGCCGGGGCTGCGCAAGGCACCGGGCTGTTCAGCATGCAAGGGTGAGGCTCTACGATCTCTGTGGGTCGGAAGCAAGATGGCCTGGGCTTCCCGGGGCGGCAGAGCCAGGGCCTGGGGTGGCTACCAAATCCATCCGCGCTCAGGCCAAAGTCAACCTTTGCGATCGGTGGGACTGGCCTGAAATGTTGCCTCGGGAGGGAGTGAGCTCCCCAGTCGGGGAAGTACTCAAGCAGAGGCTCCTGAGAGGGCCGCGGTGGCTGCTGTAACAGTAGTGGCTCTGGCCCAGTGGAGCCACAAACAGGGCCCCCTTAACCCACAAGCATGTCTTAAATTCTGCCAGCTTCTCTTCTCCTCCTTGACACTCTGCAATAGTCCGAGTTATCAGTTAGTGAGTATTTACTTGCTGCTCTGCCACTGTGGGGCGAAGTACCCGTCCCTGTCCCACTGATGACACACGTGCTTTGGCCAATGGGATGTTAGTGGACGTGACGTGAGCAAGAGCACCTTAAACGCCGTCTGCCTTGCTCTTGCGCTCCGGTAACCGTCTATGAACACAGTCTCCCCAGGTAGCTGCCACCCTTTCGGCCTGAGCCTCGGCACAGAGACATATGGAGCAGCGCTGAGCCTGCCCCACAGTGTGCAGACCGGAGCAGAGCTGCTCAGCCAAGCCCCACCTAGATCTGTCAAACCATGGCCAACCTGCAGATAAGTGAGCGTGAGAATAAAGGCTTACTGTTAGCCACTGACTTTCGGGGTACTTTGTTACACAGCATTATTGTAGCAATAGCTGACCGATACACCACCCTGGTGCAGTCTATCATCTCTTCCCTCTATTCTCCACACAGCAGAAAGGGATTCCCTTAAAAAGTGAATCAAGTCATGACAGTTCTCTCCTCCTCTCACCCCACGCTTCCCATCTTAGAGTAAACCCACACTCTATTGCCTACAGGTGCTGCACAGCCCAAATCCCTTCTTGCTGTTTCCACCACACCTGACCCTGCCTGGCCCTCTCATGCCTCGAACACGGCAAGCCTACTCTTCTTGGGTACTTGCTGCTTCCTCTGCCTACAACACTTCTCTTCCGTATCTTCGTGGCTTGCTCCCCAAATCATTTGCCTGCCAATTTGAATGTCACCTCTTCAGGAAGGACTTCCTGAGTATTCTAAGAGCCATCCCCAACCCTCCCCCTAGCAACGTTCTATCCCATGACCCTTACCGCTATCTGGAAATATTGACCAGTTTGCCATCTGTCTTCCTGACCACAGTGTAAACTCCATGAGCTCAGAGCTCTTGTCTGTTCACTGCTATATTCCTGGAGCCTGCAACTCAACGCAGCAAGGCTGGCACTGGATAAATGTTGGTTGGGTGAATAATTACTTGGGAATCAGGGGCTTGGGTTTAGTTCTAGCTCTGCCCATAACTTGCCAGATGACCAGGGGATAGGAGGATGCAGTCTAACCTGTGGAGGAAGAAGAATGGCCATTCCCCACCCCCATCTGGCCTTCTGGGACAGGCACTCTCATATAGACAGCTGACAGAATACATTTTCACCCTCCACCCCCTCAATCGGGATAAATTAAACATGAGCTGTCTGTTGGGCTGGCCCTTCTTCCCCTCTCCTGTGTTGGCTGAGCACCCACTATGTGCCCCACACTGTACCCTGTTTTCAGACTAGAAGTGAGCAGACGTGTCTCAATCGGATGCGGCGGCGGAAGCTGTGAAGGCATTCCCAGGGGCCTATGCCTGCTAATCTCTTTAACTTTACAATGTCTCCATCCTGGTCTGCTAATTCCTTTAACTTTGCAAATAAGCCCCTTGGCCCGCTAATCCCTTTGAGGTTACAAATGGGCCCCACAGAAGTGAGAAAGGGTGAAGTCAGAGTTCCCAGTAATGAAGTGTTTGAACTTGGATTCCTCCTGACGTGTGCAGCACAATAAAGATGATTTTCTCCCTAATGAGATTAGGAAATTCTATTAGTGTTCTGGGCTGCTGAATCTGATTCCACAAGGCTGAGACTCCAGGGCTGGACCTGCAGGGGAGGCCTAGACCACCAGGATCGGGTGTTCCTGGGAGGCCAGACATCCCGCCTTCCAGGTGATGGCTAGGGCCTTCCCAGGCCCTCCCAGACGCTGTGATCTGTCCCCAGGGCACTCCCAGGACCCTGTCCTTGACCCCCTGCTCCAGAGGAGTGTGAGGGCCTCTGGCATACTGCAACGCACCCCAGGAATCTTTACTCCTTCCTCCTGGATAGTAATGGCAACAGATAATAATTACTCGAACCTGAGGCAAGTACAGGTCTAAAGCACCAGACAGGTTTTAACCCTTTTCGTCCTCACCACAACCTGCTGACGTGGATATTATTTTATTTCCACTTAAGCGATGAGGAAACTGAGGCACAGAGAGATTCGTTAACCTACATCAAGTCCCGCAGCCAGAGCCAATGTCTGAGCTGGAGCAAAACTGGCCATTTGGCCGTGAGGCCTCTCTCTTCAGCCCCACCTTCACCTTCCTGATCAAGGCTCCGGTCTTGTCCTAGCTTCCTTAGAAAGTCTCCCCTCCCCTGTCTCCTGCAGGCCCTGGCGTATAAGCCACACATTTGCCCTTTTCCTGGGTGGGCTGCCCTGGGCACTGTGTTGGGGGGCAAGGGTCAGCAAGGACACTCCAGGGCTGACTGGGCAGTCATCGGTCGGTCACGGGCTCAGATGACCGAGTGATAAGAGCTCTGGCTGGCCTTTCACACTTTGGCAGGTCCCTCCACTACCTTTTTGATGGTAACTTCAACTCCCTTCCTCTTTGCTCCCTGGGTTCCAGCTATTCAGACCTCATGGCATTTCCTTCAAAAGGGTGGGCATGCTTCTGCCTCAGGGCCTTTGCACTGGCTGTTCTCTAGGCCTGGAGCATGCTTCCCTCAGATGCTATAATGATGGTATATTATTATGACATTATCACCGCATCAGCAGGCTCATGATGTCCTGATATCCATAGCCACATGAGCCCATTCGTCCCCATGACAAGACGAGATGGGTGTTTTAAATTCGTTTTACAGATGACAGACATACAGAGAAAGAAAGTAACTTGCCCACTGCCATTCAGCTCGTAAGCTATGAGCTGGGATTGAAACCCAGTTTGTGTCCAGAATCTGGGTGCTATATCACCCCCCCCAGAGTTTCAGAAAGCAGCCTCCGGCTCCCACTCTTGCCTCCTTTAGGTCTTTGTTTAAATGCCTCCTCATGAGTGAGGGCTCCCGCTTTTCCGCACTTATTTGCCCTCCTACAACAGCACTTCTTAGTTGGGCTAATGTTGACCAGTTTGTAAGTTACTGAAATATTTCAGGCTTGGTCAATTACTGTTGCCCAGAACCCTGTAAGTAACCCTTTGCCACTCTGGCCCCTTTCCCAGAACCCCCTGCATTAAGCAGGATCCAGCAACAATACGGGCTGAGAGCTGGCACACACGGGGCCTCCAGGACACGAGTCCTGTGTCACCATGGCATCTCGGTGCCCGAGCTTTACCAGTTGCTACATATTTAACTATTACCCCCGTTTATCAACGTTATATACCACGTATACATATATACTTATTTTTCTTCTTTCGTTGATTTTTGCCTGTCTGCTCCCATTATCATGGAAAATCTGTGAGGGCAGAGATTTTTTTTTTTTTTTTTTTTGCTAGGTTTATTCACCCCCCAGAGCCCAGTATACAACAGGTGCTCGGTATATACTAGGTGAGTGTTTTGGACCTGGCACTGGTGGCCAGTTTGGGAGACCAGATCTGCCCTGGGGCTGCATCACGGGGCTGGCTCACCGTGTCTGGGGGGCGATCCAGTATCACAGGGCGGAGCAGGCGGCTCCCCGGGGAGGTGGCCTCAGGGTCGCCTGTCCCCAGCAAGGAGACCACTCCGTTGCAGTCCACGGTGCTGTTCCTTTTACCATTGAGGGCGTGGCTGAGAGCCGAAGTCCCGGGACTGGGCTGTCCCTGGGCACTAGGCCGGCGCAGAGGCCACGGCACGAGCAGTGATGTGCGGTGGCTCTCGCTGTCCCCCGCTGTGCTGTTTTCATCATCTGCAAAATCTGTCTCCGAGCCCAGGTCTCGCCTGCGAAAGGTGAAAATGCTCCCACGGCTGGAGCGTGGCTTCACGGAAGTCCTGCTGAGGCCATGGGCGCTGCTCAGACGGTTCTGGGGGCACAGGGAGAAGCCCGCTCTTCATGTGCTCACAGCCTATCCCTTGCCGTGTTCTCTGAGACCGAGAGAGCTTCTCAGAGCATCCGGGGCTTTCGCTGGCCACACGGGAACTGGGTGGGCTGCGGCAGGGTGCGTTCAGAGCACAATCCTGCGCTACCTGGGATCTCTGCTCACCTAAAGCTGGTGCCACGGGGCCTTCGCCATTCAAGCTTAGCTGGGGCTGAAGATGGGGCTCTGGCTGGGCCCCGGGGAGAAGGAGGCAGCAAAGCTCCTCGTGGTGCAAAGAGGCCCGGCCCGAGCAGGACCTGGGGCGGTCGGCCAGGCACCTGACTCACATGGGCATGTCCTCGGGCGCCTCCGGTCCACACCACAGGGTGTGGTCTCAGCCCTAGTCTCAGCCCTAGCCCCAACGCTGGGGACTTAGCTGAGGTTGAGGACACCATGACACCCAGATCTAGCTCGGCTCTCTGCCCAGACACCCTCCACTCCAAGAATGGGCATGGGAAACAGGAAGTGCTGGGAGGGGGCTCGAGGATACTCTCCTCGGGGAGCAGCTGTGAGGGGCTGTGACTGCACCAGGGGCCCAACATGATGGGCTTTGGATGCCAGACCCACCCGGAAAGGGCTGGAGCCCCCGCCGGGGATTACCATTGCTCTGGGACCGTCCTCTGAGTCGGATTTGGGGAACCTGTCATCTCCACACTCCTCTGTCCCTGAAGACATTCGTTTGCTCCTCTTGTGTCTTCTTTCATGGGTTACTGGGGCCAAAGGGGACATCTCCAAGGAGCTGCGGGACACGGTATCCACACCCCTGATGGCGAGGGCCTGGAAAAGGTGGAAGGGGGATGTTTGGGTTATTGAGATTTTGCGCAGCCTCAGGCTAAGTAAGGCAGGCCAGGCAACTCTCAGTATCTGTTTCCCCATCAGGAAGTGGGCTTGAACGCTCACCCCAGACAAGGGCGTCACGGAGAGATGAGCCCAAACAGACCCAGGCTGTTTTCAGAGAAATCGAAGTCCCGGGAAGAGGAAAGAAGTGGCTGATGTGGGCAGCTCTCGGAAGAGGGGAGTGTGAGGGACAGCCGGGGGGGAGGATGTTGATGAGCAGAGGAAGTGACAGAACTAGAGGGCAGGAGATCTTCTAGAAGGTTCAGCTGGCTAAAACAGGGGCTGGGGGGAGGTGGCATAGGGCAGGGAGAAGAAAGTGGATGTCCGCATGGCTTCTAACAGGCATGCTCTGTAATCAGCCTCCAGGACCTGTGTGTGGAACTATGAGTAACCACGGCAGCACCGCCAGGGCTTATTTTCTGAGCTGGCTCAGGCCTCCAACCTCGGACCTTCCTCACTAAGCTACCAGAGGCATCCCTTAACTAGGATAAACTCAGTCCTTGGACACGTGGTTCTCTTTTATCCGGCATGCATAGGCTCCTTTACCCAGCAGGCATCATTTTTACCCGACAGGCACCATTTTTTACCCAGCAGGCACCACTTTGACCCAACAGGCACCATTTTTACCCAGCAGGCACCACTTTCACTCAGAAGACACCACGGTCATAGGGAGCGCTTCTCTGAGCACGAACCACACTCACAGGGCCCACCTTTACCTGGGGGGCACTCCTTTTACCTCTCAGGCACCTCATGAGCAGGCACCGTCTTTACCTAGATACCAAAGCTTTACCTACCAGCCACCACATTCACATAAAATACATAAAATACCTTTATCAGCAGACACCAGCTTTACCCAGCAGGAACTGCTCTTTATCCAGCAGATGCCACGCTTAAACACACCAGATTCACCCAGCAGGCACCACGCTTACAGGCACCAGCTTTATGCAGCAGGAGCCATGCCCACAGGCACATTTTACCCAGCATGCATCACACTCACAGACAGCAGCTTCACCCAGCGTGCACTGCGCTTTATAGGCCCCAGCTTTATTCAACAGGCGCCATGCCCGTGGTCATCGGCTTTGCCCAGCAGGCACCAGGTTTACAGGCACTAGCTTCCCCCAGCAGGACCTGCCTTTTATCCCGCAGATGCCACACTTAACAGGTTTCAGCTTTACCCAGCAGATGTCATGCCCACAGGCACCCACGGTCAGGCGAGGGGTTGGTCTGGAGGCTTCCTGGCGGCACTGCTCACCCACCTCATGCTCCTTCTTGAGCATCTCCATGGCTTCCTGGAAGCGCTTTTCCTTCTCCTCGGTCTCGGCGATGGTGGCTTGGTTTTGCTCCTCGTAGGCCATGGCAACCACAGCCAGGATCAGGTTCACCAGGTAGAAGGAGCCCAGGAAGATGACCAGCATGAAGAAGATCATGTAGATCTTCCCTGCAGACCTCAGGGTCTGAGGGAGTAAGGGGAGAGAGGTTATCTTCACTGGGGCCCCTTCTGGGTCATGATCGCGGAATTTCAAGGTGTCCGGTCTGGCTGTGCCAGGGGTTCAAAAGGCCACAGCCTGGGGAGGGAATGGAGCATATTCTACCGGAGAGGCAAGTGTTCTAACCCACAGAGAAGAACGACCCACGCACAGGGGATAGTGTCCCACCCGTATAGGGAGGCAGAATGTTCCAGTCAACGGAGGAAATGTTGCATCCACAGACGGGACTATTCCATCACACAGGGTGGAGAAGGGTCCCCCTCACAGAGCACAGAGTATCCCATATGAAGGAATGGGTACCTGGTCACCAGCAAAAAGAAAGTTCCTTGGCTTACTGTGTCCCCCTCCCTCAGATGCAAGCGTCCCTGTCCCCCGTTCCTTGAGCCTCCTCTAGTCTTGCCAGTGGAGAAGCTGCCGGGGTCACTTCTAGCTGATCACTTGTAAGTGGGCCCCTGGCCTGTTCCCGGTGTCCCCCCGCTGTCCGCGCACCCACGTACCTGCTGGTAGAGGCGTTCCCAGCAGTCCTGCGTCATCAGGCGGAAAAGCGCGAGGAAGGCCCAGGCGAAGGAGTCGAAGCTCGTGTAGCCGTGGTCAGGGTTCTCTCCCGCCTTCAGGCAGCGGTAACCCTCTGGGCATGTCCTGCAGTCAGACACACAGACTCTGTCCCATGCTGTAAGGGGCCCCCTCCCCCTGAGATGCTCCCTGGGCCGGACTCCTCTCCCTGGGCAGCCCAGCAGAGGCCCCACTGCTTCACGAGGCCGAGTTTCACGAACTTGGTAGTGCACTGCCGGGCCTGACACCGGGACTCTTCGTGCTGTGCCTCGAGCCTGGGACACCGTCTTCCCCTTCTCCCTACCCATCTGTATTCAGCTGGGCCTAAATCCAGCTCCCTTCTGCCCACACAATACACCATCCCCGCTGCTATCTGAGTTTCCTCTCCTCTCACAGAGGAAGTGCCAAGGGCTGGCTCACAAGTCTCTTCCTCTGGCTGCTTACCCCACAGGGAGATGGGCACAGAGCAGGCATGCGGTGGGGGGAGGGCAGGGAGGCTTGGCTGAGCAGCATGGAGCCCAGGGCGAATGCCAGGCCACGGGGCCGAGGGATGGTTCTGGGGCGGACGGGCTGGGGCCTGGCCACGTCCGGAGAAGATGCCCATTTGCATGACTGCACACGCAGACAGAGTGAGGCACGTTGATGATTCGCGGGGCTCGATGGGACAGCCTCTCTGCTCAGAGGGACTGCTGGGCTGGATTCATGAGCGTGAGACGTAGAGGTGGGGGGGAAGGGGGACTCGGCGAGTGGAAGGCTGCTGCAAGGGGCCTCCGTGCCTTTTGCTAACGTCCTAAGACCTTCCAGACAATCTCTTTAGGGACAGGAAGGGCTGGAACTTCGTACTGAGCAGCCCCACAGAGCCCCTCCCTCGCCAGGTAAGCCTGTGTGTCCCCTTCTCCTCACAACTGTGGCACAGTCACGCTGACCCAGACCCCGTATGCCCAGGGCCCTGGGAGCTGCACATGGTCACCGGGCATCTCTGGGCACTACACTCAGCCTGCAGGTGTAGGCTCTGCTTGTCCTGGTGGAGAGTCTAGGCCGTTGAGGGGTAGTCATACTCACTCCTGACCCAGAGGACAGATGGGCAGGGAGGGAGTAAAAGACTGGAGGGGAAGAGAGCGGCCCTGGGGGGCGGGGGGCTTCTGGAAAGGAATGGAACCAGGGTCGGGCTGGTGGGAGGCACTGTAGGCTCTGTTCGCCCGCCCTGCAGATCTGAGCCCCCTGCCTTTTTTTTTTTTTTTTTTTTTAATCCCCTGATAGCTGTCTTCCCTGTGGTGGGGGTGGGGTGGACAAGATACCAGGGCTCCGGCAGGGAACAGAGGTAGGGGGAGGCCTGGGGTCAAGGGCATACACTCAAAGCACAGTCAGTTGAGAAAGTACCGGGGGACACCTCCCCCTGCCCCCGCCTCCCTCACCTCACCTCACCCCTTCTGGGTGAGGTGGCTCCGGGGGAGGGGTGCCACATACCCGGCATCAGAGCTGTTCCCACACAGTAACACGTCGGAGGTGCCGTTCTTGAGCAAGTAATTTTCTGAAAGAGAGACATCCGACGGTGAAGGGCACGCGTGGCCCAGACTCGCAGGGTTCTCGCTTGGCACCCAGGGCTCTGGGGAGGTAGAGACACCGTTGGTGGTCTCTCCTCTGCCCCTGCCCTTGACCCCCGCCCCACGCCCCCCCCCCCCCCCGCCTGGCTAGGCCTGAGGCAATTCCAGCTGCTTCCCTGGCCTGCTTCTTCTCCTCCTCAGACATTCAGCTGCCAGTGGTCCCCACAGTCCCAGAAGACCCAGGAAGTCCCCGCAGGGAGCTTCTTCCGTACCCTGCCCTGAGCCACTCAGGAGGACAACTGGGGCCAAAAGAGGCCCTGAACCAGAGGAGCTGAGTCACTGCATGCTCTTGGAAGGCTACTGCCCAGCTCTGTCTGGGCCCGCTTTTTTTTTTCAAATAGGATCCACACCCAGTGCAGAGCCTGCCTCGGGGCCTGAACTCATGAACCCGAGATCAAGACCTGAGCTGAGACCGAGAGTCAGACACTCAACTGACCAAGCCACCCAGGCACCCCTGCCTGGGCCCACTTCTCTGTGCACAGGTGGTGCAAGTGATACCTGTTACGTTCACCGTGGCATGCCTCGGTCTGCTCAGACAGGGCTGGCCTGGACCGGGTGACGTACGTGCCACCAGTCCTGTCCCCTCCTCTCTGTGGCCGTCTGTCAGTCCCCATCACCCGCCACCACCCGCCTTAGTTTTCTGCAGCAGTTCTCTAAGTGTGGTTCCTGGACCCACGGCATCAAGCACCACTCGGGGCCTGGTTAGCAACGTGACTTCCCGGAGTGCCGCCCCCCGTCTACTGACTCAGGAACTCCGGGGCTGGGGCCCAGCGGCGAGTGTTTTCCGGAGCCCTCCAGGTGACTGGGACACATGGAAGTTTGAGAACCACGGCTATGCGGCCACAGCTGAATCGCAAGCAAACGGAGTCACTGCGTTTTTGTCTGTTCCTTTTTTCCAGAGTGGATGTCTGGGGTACAGAAGAGGCCCTGACTTCAGAATGCCCCTTGGGGTCCTTGAGGCCTGGGACCTGGCCTCGCACCAGTGTCTACCCTTGATCCAGGCTGACGGCACCGGGTAAGAGAGGTGCTAGTCATCAGCCTGGAGAACAGAAAACCACGTATCAGTGGAACGACAGGAGGGGCGTGCACGAAACTGTGCAATCACTGAGTTTGTTCCCACCCCCTCTCGGGGTTCTGGGGGGCAGGTGTATGGAATCAACATCCTGGCACGGAACACCGTTGTCAGCTGAAACATCCCATGTCGGGCAGGCGGGGCCTCCCCTCGGAAGCCTCACACGCTACCCCAGCTCAGTACCCCTCCTCTCGGCAGGCAGGCCGGTCTTCTCCCCATTCTCGATTCTCTAGGGTCAGTCCCACCTCCAGCCATGGCAGCTGCCATCCCTTGTCTGCCTCTCCAGCTCACTCCCTCCGTCCTGTTCCTCCAGCATCTTGCCATCGAGCCTGAGAACTCACAAGGGCAGGCCCAAAGTCTGTTCCCCTTCCGTCCTCTCCCGGAGGTCCGAAGGGCAGGGGCTTGGATCCTGAGCACACCTCTGGGTCTCCGGGGGATCAAGCAGGGCCTGAACGGCCCCGGGGGAGGTCTGCCCCCTGGCGAGGCCTGTGAGGCCTCACAAAGCCCTTCCCCGGGCCACAGACCAAGCCTGCACCTGGGTCGTTGAGGTAGAGGTCCAGCGACTTCCAGACCAGGCCGTCGGCCTCCACGGAACCGTTGGTGTCGTTGAGTGCCGTGAAGTTGCGGACACACTTGTGCCTCAGGTTGCCCATGAAGAGCTGCAGGCCGATGAGGGCGAAGACACTGAGGCAGAAGACCGTGAGGACCATCACATCGGCCAGCTTCTTCACGGACTGGATCAGGGCCCCCACGATGGTCTTCAGACCTGGGGAGGCAAGAATGAGCGGGAGGGGGGGGGTCACCCACGGGCACCGTGCTCCCCGCTCCATCGGGTGGGGGCCAGGCCTGAGGGGGTGCTGGGCCAGATGGGCAATCCTGAGGTGGGGGCAGGTGAGGGAAGCCTCTTTCGGGCTTTCCAGACCCAAACCCCCATTTCCTCCACGACTGAGATTCTGCCCTGATTCCCCCAGGGCAGAAGTCCAGTCTGGCCTTGTATTTTCAGAGGGCCCCGTTCTTTTCGCTTTTCACTAGCCACATATATGAAACGGGTGTGGGAAATGCTGGTTTCTTGAGGAAGAAAACGCCCAAAGCCTGTCCCCACCTGGCCGGTCCCAAGGTATGCGAGGCCTTGTCCTTTAAATGTGACCCTTGGGAAGGACGCTTAAAGGTAGCCTGTGGGAGGTCCAGGCCCATTCCAGGGCAATGGAAAGGCATCAGCCTTGATCCCGGAGATAGAGAGACACAAGCCATTCCTGGCAGAGGAATGTGGTGTGTGCATGGTGGATGGGGGGCTGTCAAGAGGTGTGGCAAGGTCATGGTGGGTAATGTCCTAAGGGGTCTGTCCTGGCCATGGGAAAGGTTCACGGGCAAGAAAGGGGCTGACCTAATTTGCATTTTCCTCCTCTGCCCTGTCCCTCTGGGACCCAACCCCATGCATCCCATTCCCCCAAAGCCAAGAGGCCGTGACACGTTAGTTGCACGGCCCAGCTCCCTGCAGAAGCCAGCACCACACAGCGAGGTGACAGAACAGCACGTGTAGACGCCTTTGGTCTGACACTGAGCTACTGTCCTATGACAAGTTCGAGCCGAGCATCGGGAGTGAGGGGGCTTCTCTGCCAGCAGCAGGGCCCTGCCTCCCACCCCCACTCCCCACCCCGCATCAAAGCGGCCAGATCTCAGATTAAGCTCCATCCATCCGTCGTCCAGCCGGTTAATATGTTAGGAGCACCCGTGGTGGCCGTGCCCACAGCTGCTGTGCCCATGACCTCGAGACAGGGAGGCAGCGAGGGGCAAACGGGAGAGGGGGAGAGGAAGCCCTCCCACCGTGCCACTGGAGCTGCCGCCTGCCCACAGCTCAGAGGCTCTCAGCGTGCTCTGTGGAAATCGTCCTGGCAGATGTTGGCAACCGCCCCGGGCAGGCGCGGACCTTGCGGGGGTCCGGGCCTGGAGTGGTGGGGGTGGGTTCCCGTGCTGTCGCCCAGCACCCCTCACCTCTAGCAGAGGTTCTGGGACACCTCAGTGAGCGCGCTCTGGTCCTGCTCACCGGGCCCGGGGACCCTGCCCGTCCTGTAGGTGGCGGGAGGCACAGAGCAAGAGGTAATGGGCAGCAACCTGCACACCCAGACTGGACCCTGCCTCAGCTGTTAGGCTAAAATATCTTTGGTCCAGAGCATCCAGTTCAAGGCCCAGCAAAGCACCTCCTGGTCTGTGGACATGGTGTCCGTGTGGACAATCAGTTGGTGAGGCACAGGATCCAGTCCTTTAAATAGTTGTCATTGATGACAGAGTTCACTTGCAGCAAGAATGAGTCCAATGAAGCAATGGACTTCTTTCTGAAAAGACCCAGGAAGGGAAGAGTCCCGGGGATCAACTGGGAAACTCTCCTGCCACCGAGGTTCTAACAGGCTGGGCAAAGAGCCCCAACCGTTCCGATTTCATTCCCATTTTGTGGGAGAGGAGACCGAGGTCTGGAGAGGGCCAAGGCTCTTTAAGCCTCGGCTCAGGGGACCTCCTCCAGGGAGACTTCCATCATGCTGACCACAGCATTTTTCTAATGGCCACATTCAGAGTCTGTTGCCTGCTGTCTCACTGGATTGCTGGATGCCTCGAAGAGGTCCTGGTGGGGCTGGGTTGAGGTTGGCAGGCTTCCTCCTTTTCCCTAGGACCGAGAACTATTTTCCTCTGCTAGCCTTTCTTATAAAACAGACTGGAACTTGCCTTTTCTCAACTGCCGTGGTCAGTGTGCTCCTCGAATCTTGTGGGTATGTGATGCGAGGTTGTCCCTGGGACCCCAGAGGACAGGCCCTGAGGCTTCTGAGCATGAATGTGGGCGCCGAGGCCAATGACAATGCCTGTCCCAATGGAGGTGGCTCCGTGCACTGAGCACAGACCGCCCCACCTGCTACTGGCTCTTAGCAGGAGTCTGGGCCACTCGCGGGGAGCATGGCAACAAGAGGCCCTGTGCACATCCCATGGGGTTCCAGAGGCTAGGAGGAGCACTCAGAGGCTCAGTTTGAACCCAGCATAAGTGGGGGGTCCTCCTATAAGGTAATTAGCCCCACCAAAGGAGAGTCTGAACTCCTCCAGGTTGCTCAGAGCAGGGCCCCTGCCTCCCTGGGGGCCGCTACGGCTCCATGGGCCCAGATCAAGGGCCCAGGACGTACGGCTTTCCAGATCAGCAATGGATGCGGCCATCTGGTTCACTTACTTCTACCCTCGGCTCTGATACCTCCCCAGATCAGCGGCATCCAACCTGTCTCTAGCTGCCTTCTTAAACCAAGTGCCTTCTCCAGTTCTGATTGTGGCTGCATCCAGAAAAGGCCCTGGAAGGAACCTCTGGGCACTGCCCTCTGGGCTGTGAAATCATCATAAGCCTCTTGAGGGCCTTCCTGGATGGATGGGGTGGCCTGGCTTTCTAGAGAGGCCATCCGGGCTTAGATTTCCCGGGTACAATTGCCAACATCTGTCGAGGAGAATTTCTTCCTGAGGCTACCATGCACGGTTTGCTAAACCTCTACCGCACCATGCAGTGAGGGCTGTTAGACGCCAAGGCCCGATGACACCTGTCCACAGAGTACACGCTGTCTCACAAAAGGAGGCTGCAGCGGCGGTGGCTGCTATGTCACCAGAGGGGGCACAATGTCAGACCGGGCACTCAGCCCTGAGTTTTCCTTTTTGGCTCTGTGTGTGTGTGTGTGTGTGTGTGTGTGTGTGTGCGCGGTTTCTCTCAAGTCCAGTTTTTTTGTTTCCTTATTGGAGGACGATGCTTCAAGTGGAAGCAATTCATATACAAGCGTTTAGCTATTCAAAGCACTGAGTTCACTTTGGGAAGGACATCACTATCTCGGGAAGAATTTGGGTTCAATGCAGGACCTGCCAGGGGTGCCGTGTGCCCCCCTGGCATCCGTGAAGGTGGGCTTTGCCGGGGTGGGTAGCCCCGAAGACGCTTTGTGAGGCTTTGAGGGGACAGCCGTATCCGCCGCCGACAGCCCCCCCACCCAAGCTCTGGGAAAGGTATTCTGGTGACAGGCACATTCGGAGGGGCCTTCCCAACGGTTGCCTTGGCCCCCGGGTGGCTGGGAAGGCCTGAGTGTGTCCCTCCAGCCTTGGCGTTTAACCTGATTTTCACCTGAAATGACTGATATAGTTTTCAGGGCCCGGAGGACTCGGAAGGTACGTAAAGCCGAGACATTGCCCAGGTCCACAAATTCAGTTGTGTATCTGTAACAAGGGAAAGTCACACACAAGACAGTGACAACAGGCCAATAGGAGACACACGGTTGGGAGGGAGGGAGGGGAGACAGAGAGAGAGTCACTTGTAGCTGAGATCTGAGAGGCAAACCTGGGCATCTTACCTGGGATAACTGAAATAGTTTTTAGAGCTCTCAGGACTCTGAAAGTTCGAAGAGCCGACAAATTGCCTAGTTTTATATTTTCTGATACATACCTGCAGAATCAAACCACAGTTATTGGGAATTACAAAGCAGCACCTCAGCCGGCCCCCCCCCACCAGCCCGCTCCCTTCTCCCCCTCCCACAGGGAGGGCTCCGGATGGCCCAGGGTTCCCTCAAGCTTTCCTCCTCATTTCAACCCTCCTGACGCCAGGACCTCGGTGAGGTGACTTAAGGATGTCCACACGGGAAGCCCCACACAGGAGGCGGCTCTCTCGGTGACGGTCCCGTAACCGGCTCCAGGAGGCGACTACCCTGCCTCACTGTCCATGTCACTGGGGATGCCGACACGAAGCCACACGGCGGGGTCTGAGGCTGAGGACACAGCAGGGTGGATAGGGAAACCATTTTCCAGGGTATCAGGCCAGGTGACAGGGGAGCCCAGTTTCTGGTCCTGGTTTTGTTCCGCATCTTCTGGGATCTGTGATCAGCTGGTGCCTGGCTGCCTTGAGCCGTGGGATCCTCGGGTCCTGGCTGAGATCATCATGGAGGCACAGCAGCATCTCTGAGGGCCGAGGCCCCCTCAAGTCTCACCCCAAGCCCTCCGGAGACTCCCAAGGATGGCCCTGGGTCTTCACAGGAGGAGCGGCCTCAGGAGCGAGCAGCCTTCTAGGTCTGCTTGGGCCCGAGGGACACTCGGCAGGGCCGGGTGACAGAGGCGATCCTACCTACAGCTTGGACAGACATCCGTGCGTGGTCCTCACGGGCACAGAGGGAAGGAGTCGGTCTCTGGGGGGCAGGGGACTGCCCAAGCAGAGTGTGAGGGCATGCGTGGATGGGCCACGTGACCAGGGTGTCTAAGAGCTGCGTGGACGGTGTGCGACCAGGGCCGTCGGGACCTTGGCAAGCGACTTGTGATATTTAACCAAAGAGTTCACATCCAGGGTATCTGACATTTAAGCGACGGTGTCTGATGTTTAACAAAGGACGGGGGACTCAGGATATCTGATTTTTAACCAAGTGTGTCTGACCTGGTGGCTGAGTGCCATCAGACCCAGGATGTCAGGCCAGCGAGGCCAGGTGAGTGTCAAGGGTGGGCTGATAGTGCAGCTGGAATCCGTCCACCAGTCTGGACCTCCGGGCCCCTCCATCCGCTCAGAGCTTCTGAATCTGCTTCTGGGCTGTGGATGTCGGCAGGGAAGGACTCGGTCGGCTGTGTCAGGGCACAGTCCTGGAGCCAGCCGGGTCCCGCCTGGTCCAGCTCGGACGCTAGGTTCACACCAGCTTCCTCCTCCATGTTCGCTCATATGGCCCTCCCATCTTCCCATGCCTGCTCCCTCCTTAACTCACCACATCCCTTCGGAGATGGGAAGTCAGCAGACACATTCTCAGAGCTTTCCCTCTGGCTACACCAGATCCCTTCTGTGGTGTGGTTTCGGTGCCTCCCCCTGGAGCTACTTCAGCTTGTAAATCTTTCTCTGGTGCGGCAATCAGAGGCAGCCCCAACATCCGATGCGGAGTAGACGTCACCTCCCTTGTTCTGGCCCATCTACACCTACTCATTTGGTCCAAGCTCCCTCTTTACTTGTAACGGCTATTCCATTCTCCGTGATGACGCAGATCCCCAAACCTCTGCCCCCCATTCTCCTCTCAGGCTTGGACTCTCCATCCAGATGTGGTGCTGTCACAAGCCTGTCAGGTTTAGAACACGGCTGAGGTTGCCATCACATGGAGTCCACGGGTTCAGCCTGCCGGTGGCTCTGGGCCCCATTTCCTGCTGCCGGACAAGTGAGCGTGGCCGGGGCCAAAAGCTCTTCTTGCTCAGGACAGTGGTTTCGAGGCTGTCTCTTCTGGTCACAGGGAGTGAGCAAAGTGCCGTGCAGATCGGAGAGAGTCAACCGTCCCTGCGTCTCCGCTCTCGTCCCTTACGGGTCCCGCGTGTCCCCCCACGTCTCCAGGGAAGCCCTGTCTGTGCGAAGCTTGGATTTTGCCTGTCTGTGCCTGTCCCGCTGTCCCCACACCCTCAGGCTCGCCCTCCATTCATCGTCTGCCTCCTCAGCAGCTGGTACTGAGCACAGAGGAGCCAAGATCCCGAGGCGTGTGCTCCCTCCCGGCAGGCTTAAGGCCGGCCGAGTGGCTGAGAACGGGAGTGGGGCTGGTGGCCGTGTGTCTGTGAAGGCAGCACACGTGTGGGAGAGCAATCCTGAGAAGGAAGTCTCGAAGGTGAGACGTGGGGCTGGGTGAGGGCTCTGCGTGTCTCTGGCCATGTCTATGACATGGGGGGCTGCTGTCCCTTTTATGTGCCCTGGCTCCTTCTGCCTGGCTGCGTCCCATGGGGGGGGGGCCCTAGACCTCCAACAAGGCCTCTCTTGGGGCCCCGAGGTCTGTGGTGAGAGACCCTGTGTCTGGCAAAGGGCCAGGCTCATCAGTGGCAGGGTTGGGGCTACAGCTCTGCCCCTGTGAGGCTGGCAAAGCGTTCCTCCAAGCCACTCTATTCTTTGTGCTCTGGCCACGTTGCCGGGCAGGGGCGGCCAGCTGGGGTGGTGATCGTGGGCCCTGAAAGAGCAGAGGGTGCTGGGTGAGGGTTCCCGCTGACACACCAGCCCGAGGGCAGGGGGATGCCCTTTTGGAAGCTGAGGAACCGAGAGCAAGGGCCCCCCTGGCCCCCCTCCCGCTCCACCCCCACCTTCCGGTGTAGCCCTCCTATCGATGCAGACCCCCCCCCCCCCCATCCCAGGGCTGCTGCTGGGCAGAGGTAGATCCCACCCTCTCCTCTCTGCCCTGCCTCCCTTCCCCTCCAGGTTCGGTTTCCATAACAACCCCAGGAGGTAGGAGGCTGTGCTAACTGGCAGGTAATGCCCAGCCGGGAGGGGCACCGGGAAGAACTCTGGCCTGGGGCCGGGTGGGGGGGGAGGGGGCCGCCTGGCAGGCTTCCCGGCAACCCGGACCCTCCCACAGCCTCTACACTGAGTGAGGGAGGGATCAGGTGGAAACCTGGCCGGAAACATCAGACCTCCGTGCCTCTCCAGTAAGGAGACCTGGTTTTAGTTCCCGCACTGCTGCTGATTCATTTCATAATTTGGGGCAAGTGGTAGGCTCCCTCGGAGCCCCAGTTCCCCATCTGCACCACGGAGGATGGGGAGTCTCATTGACTCCAACATTTCCGCCACCCAAGGCTCCTCTGATTATCCTGGGAGCCCCACGTTCCCGAACACCTTTGGCTGCGGCAGGATGCATGCCGCTGCATCACCACGGCAGTCCCTGTTTTCATAAGGCAGAACCGCCGTCATTCAAAGCTGCCAGGCCAATCCAGCCCAGAGCAGAAACCTGACATTCCGGTGGGTCCATGCGGCCCCAGGGGAAGTGAGTGCCATTTCTGTGACATGCTCAGGAACTTGGAAATAGCCTGCTGGCCTCTGAGGCTCCCTTCTGCTTTGTCACCGCTGGCCCCGGTACAGAGGGGAGGCAGGCAGGCCTCGGTGAGGCACACCTAGCTGCTCTATGATGCCAAGCGGAAGAGGCAGTGTCCTGGGGGCGGGGGGGGCCGGGGGTCGAGACCGAGATTCTCTCATGAGACGAGGCAGCAGGGCTTGCTAAAGGCCCGAGGTCGTGCAGAACATCTCCCAGAGACATGGGCTGAAGACAGGCCAAAGCCTGGTTCCCACTGTCAAACAAGAGACCCAGGGTCTGGGAGCACGGCTGCTGTGACACAGTCCTGTTCGGGCTCCAGGATGGGAAGGTCGGAAAGACTCACGCAGATGCCGTGTCCTGTCCTGCCAAAGCCCCCTTCCTGTGACACCAGGCCCTCAGGGGGCCCATGGATCACTGCCCGCCTCCCACAGGGCACCCCGGGGCCTGGGCCTGGCATGGGAATCCCACCCCCTTCCCAAGTCAGTGCAACGTCTCAGCTCTGCGTGGAGAGGGCTCCCTCTCTCCTCAAACCACAGACATTCTTCCCCACTCTGGGTTCTCAGCTGATGATCCCGCTTCTCACCGTGGAGAAAATAGAAGCAATCGGAAGAGAAATTCCTCTTCTCTCATCACCGACTCTACCAATCCGTCTGAAACTCTGCCCTCCCGGCTCTTAAGGCCAGTGCCCTACTCCACCTGGGCCCTGGACTCCCAGCCCTCGGGCCAGCTCAAGGGCTTTGCTCCTGCGACGCATCCCCCTCCAACGCCAAGCTTCCCTTCCCCCCGCTCCGGATCATGCGCACCCCCTTACAAAGACACCTCCCTTCTTTACTCGTGTTCCTCTGCCGGTCTCCCCAAGCCCAGCCAGCATCTTATGTGCAGTCCTGTTTATAGCCAACCCCACAAGGTGGATGTCTACACGTGCCCTACTCTCTCTTGAGCCCTGTTTAATCAGGCGTATGTCCCCTCACTCCTCTGGCCAAGGCCATCAATGCTGTCACGGTCATCGGCGGTGTCACGTCGTGGACTGCAACGGTCCTGCCGTGGATCTCACCTTCCTCAGCCTTCTCGGGGCTTCTTTCAAGTGGAGTCACGCTCCTCAGCTGGCTTTTCAGGACAGTCCTCTGTCCAGGCTTTCCTCCACCCCCTCTGGCAGTGCCCTCCAGGCTCCTTTGCTTACCCCTTCTTTCTTGACCTCGAGATGCTGGAGCGTCCCATGGTGTGGTCCCCAGGCGCTGTCCCTTCCCCAGCCATGCTCACTCTAGATGATTCATCTGGTCTCCCGGCTGCAAGCATCATCTGCACCCTGATGGCTTCTAAATATATACCTCCACCTTGGACCTCTTTCCTGATCTCCAGACCGGAATATCCAGTTGCCTGCTCCATATCTCACCCTGGCTGCTTTCAAACTTAATGCATTCTGATCTGGACTCTTGATTTCCTCCCTCCCTCAGCCAGCTCCTCCCTTCACCCTCCATTTTAACAAACGGTAACCCTGTTCACCCAGCTGCCCAAACCGAAACCACCTTGGGGTCTCCTTTCAGCCCTTGAAGTACATCCAGAATCTGACTATGTTCCTCAGCTCTTCTACTTAAACCTTCGTCCCAGCCACTGTCTCTCTCCCAGCTACTGAAACAGCCTCCCAGCTTCCGGGTGAACTTATAAAATGTAGTTCAGGGAGCCCTTGGGTGGCTCAGTCGGTTAAGCATCTGACTTTGGCTCAGGTCATGAGCTTGCGGTTTGTGGGTTCGAGCCCCACATCGGGGCTCTGGGCTGACAGCTCAGAGCCCGGAGCCTGCTTCGCTCGCCCTGCTCGCACACTCTCTCTCTCTCAAAAATAAAATAAACATTAAAAAAATGTTTTTAAATGTAGCTTAGCTCATGTCACTCCCTGCTCTCAACTGCCCGTGGCTCCCACCCCCCCCCCCCCCCGGGGCTTGCAGGATGGCCTGCAAAGCCACACGGCTGTCCCCTGCCGTCCTGCTTCCTTCCCCACTACGCTCTCCCTTGTTCACTCAGCTCTGCCCAGGCCGAGGTCTACACTGGCTTTGGGCAAGGGGCAGCACCTCTCTGAGCCTCAGTTCCCCTACCTGTAAACTGGTGAGCTGGAGTCGGTCTGCAAGCAATGCACCTAGAAACACAGGTCCTGATGCATTTTCTAACCACCAGACTCTCCAGCTAGCTGGAAAGTGCCCCATCAGCAGGGTCCGGCTGCCCACTCTCCCCTCCCTTCCCCATGGCATGGCTGAGCTGATAGCAGGACTGCTCATATCCGGGGCAAAGCGGACCTTGTCGCGAACGGGCGGATGCGGTGAATCTGAGAGTCTGAGAAGGTGGGCGCTGAACTGAACCTTTGATTCCAGCCGGGCCAACACTGTGCTTCCAAAAGTTGGGGAGCGGAGGCTCCGCTTCCTGCCAAGGTGTGGTGCCCAGGCCTGGGCACACGGGGTCCTGTGCACACATCAGGCTTTCAGAAAGGGCTTGAGGACCGAGCCCGGGCCACGACCCCTGCCCAGGAGGCCCGCCCTGATCAGCCACCCCCACCAGAATGCAGCATCCGTCGCCGGCACACCCCGAGTGGAACGCGTCAGCCCAGCCTCAGCAAGGGTCTCTTTCTAGACAGAGAAGCGAGGCCCCAGCCTGCACGGCAGCAGGGCCGCGGATATTCACACTCACTCTCTGGAAGGCTCCTTGTGTGTCCTTGGCATCTGTTTTCTCATCTGTCAAATGGGGACAAGGAATCCCCATCTGCGATACCTCTCTGGCCGGTGTGAGGATCCCTTGGATCATGTCAGTGACCGGTGCCTTAGAACGTGCCACATGGGGAGTCTCTGAGTGGAGACGGCACTGGTGTGCCTGGCACGGGCTCCTGGGGATGCCCGGTCACTTCTCCAGGCTCCTTCTCTTTCCTGCTGATTCATTCTTAATCCCCAGGGAATCCAGGTCATTGTTCACAGTGGCTCAGAGATTTGGGGCTGTGACACTGGTTTCCCTTGGTGGAAAGGGCAGAGGATGCTAAGCCTGAATCTTAATGATGTCCCTGGCTGCCACGGGGCCACAGAGGCGCCCGTAAGGCTGCCCGCCACGGCCCACCAGGATGAGCTCAGGGCGTCCGTCCTGTCTTCCTCCTGCTCTACAGAAATGCAAAGCTCTACACGGACTGGAGTAGGGGGCCGAGAGGGCCTGGCGGTCGGGGGCCAGGGAGGGTGCACACGACCCTCTCTGCGGCCTGGCGTGGCACGGCGCGGCCCAGAGAGCAAGGTACTTACGCCATGACAATCACACTGAAGTCTAGCCAGTTCCATGGGTCCCGAAGGAAGGTGAACGCGTGTAGGCAGAACCCTCGAGCCAGAATCTTGACCAGAGACTCAAAGGTGTAAATGGCAGTGAAGGTGTACCTGGGAGGAGAGACCGGCGAGGCTTCTCAGGGCGGCCGAAGCCCGCAGGCCAGGGCGGCCAGGTTCCTCACAGGCGTGCCACGGGCCCTGGATGGCCCCTCTCTTACGGAGCCCTCGGACCGGGGCCTCTGCCACGCCCCGTGAGCGGGAGCTTTGTTCCAAACATCGGGCTGATTCTACAGCCACGTGCTCCTTAGACGCTGCTGAGGGCCCGCCGTGTGCCCACCTGAACTTTCCATTTTGCCCCTTGGCTGTCTTGGCCAAAGAAGGCCCTCGACTCCCCTCCTCACCCCAGACCTGGGGGTCATGTACCTCACCGGGAAAATGGTGGCCGCTGGGTCGGCCCTGGGAGGACACTCAGATCACGTCACTCCCTCCCCCTTGCTGCGGCTCCTCCGCGGCTAGAGACAGCCCATCCTCAACTTCCTGCAGGAGGGTGTATACAACGGTCCAGGGTGGGCTGGGAAAGGGGGCTGAGGCTGTAGCACCTGAGGCTGGGTGGGCTGGGCTGAAGAATCCCAATGCCCGGATGCCAGGGCTGTGGCCCACGGACTGGAATGGGAGCTGCCCCACCCCGGTGCGACCTCCCTCATCCCAGAGGCACCGAGGACACTGGGGGTCCTGTGTGAACACAGAGAGGCACAAGGCAAGCCACTCTGGTAAGAGAGGCTTCCCTAACATTCTGTCAGTTCCCCGAAAACCAGCACCGAATGCCCCAAGGGCCTATTAGGTCTCTTTAGAACTTGTGGGCAAGGTACTGTCATTTGAGAAGAAAGGACTAGAGGCAGTTTTCTGAAACTGCAAACGGTCACAGGAGGCAGTACAGACAGGGAGGAAATGGGGACCGTGCTGGGCCTTGCCCGGCTGCCACACCCCCTAGCCACGCCACGTCGGATGAGGTGCGCCTCCCATTCCCGGCCTCCTCTCCTGTCAAAGGGGGACAGTGGCCGTACCCATCCTATCGGGTTGCCCCGAGGGTCAAAGGACATGAGGCTTACCGTTCTGTGGCAGGGCCCGGCATACACTAAGTGCTCGATAAATTATTAGGATTTTATTTCTGAGCCTTCCCCAGTGTGCTCAGTCCTTGTTAGGGCGGGTCAGGGAGGAATCTCCCACTTTGCTAACCCGGAGGGCTTCCTCCCCTGACGACACAGCTCAAGGGGAGAAGTCGGCAGGACCAGGAGGGGCCAGAGAAGGAAGGGGCGGGGCCAAGGACCCTCCAGGTGGGCAAGTCCCTCGGGCGACTACTGGGGTGACTTCAGGGGCCCCCGTAGGGGCTGGGAAGGAAGGGAGGGCGGGGCCGGCTAGAGAGGCCCTGAAGATACTCACTCAACATACTTGGTCCAGGGCGGGGGGTCGTGCTGGGCCATGAACACACAGTTGGTCAGGATGGTGCACATGATGAGCATACTGAAGAATGTGGCGCGGAGGTCAAGGAAAGCCACGTGCAGGGGGCCGGCCGGGCCACTCCCACCCGAGGGTCCTGCCCCTGGGGTTGTCACCGCCAGGCCGGTGCCACCAGATCGATGAGGCGGGGGCCCCGAGGGGGACACACTGGGGCTGTGCCAGTCCCTGCCGGCCTCTTCCCACCGAGGCGGGTCCTGTCCCCTCCCCTCCCTGCAGCCCCCGCCAGGGACCCGGCAGCTGACACCGCACCCTTAGTAGAGTTCCATGGAGGGTCCATCCTGGAGGGCAGGGGCGAAGACACCCAGACCACGGAGGCTTTCACCCACGGCCGCGTCGGAGTGCTGTCCTCAGCGCCGTGACAGGGAAGTGGGATTTATAAACTGTTCCTCGGGGGCCACGGCTGGGGGGAGAGGAGGACCCTGGCAGTGGGGCTCCCAGGTCTCTCCCCCACTGCCCCAAAGGCTTTTCGCCTTGGGCCTAGGATTTCGCTGAAGGAACGTTCGGCTGCGAAAACTCACATACCTCATCAGGACACACTGCCCGAGGGTGCAGGTGACGGCTTCTCGAACTGCTTCCCGCCTTTGCACACGCTCCACCTAGTGCCCTCCTCCTCTGTCAAGAAACTCCTCAGCAGGAGCACGCCCTCTGAGCAGGAGCACCCCTTCTGAGCAGCCTGCTCTGACTACTGGGTGGATGCAGCCTCTGCACCCCGGGGCATTGGGCATCTCTTCTCGTGTGCGGTTGCTCCCAAAATAGCAATGCCCATCTGTTCCCCAGGAGAAGGGGAGCTCCTCAAATGTTGGGACTGCGTCTTGGGCATCCTTCTGGGCCCTTGGCCTTGAACTGAACTGCCGCAGGCCTTGGGTGATCCCCGACCCTCTGGCTACTTCTCTGCTGTGTCAAGCTGGAGGGAGCTGTAACTGACCCCCACGGTCTCTCTCACCTCGGCAAGGTCTATGGAGGAGCAAGGGGCAGGCCCTGGGCCGCTTACGGGCTAGGGCACCCCCAAGGGGCCTGATCCAGAGCAGGGACACTCTGGTACTCTCACAAATTCCCTCCCCAGCCAAAGAAGAGAGGCTGAGACCGCGGCTCCCTTTGGCTGCCCCCAGACTCACGACCCGGCCCCAGCCCCGCGTGCAGCAGCTGGCCGCCTGCGATCCCCAGGATCCCCACGGGCTGCCAGGGAGCTGAAGTAATTGAGCCCTCGGGGCCTGCCTCTTTCCTCTCCAGTAGAGCTCCACCCTTTTGCAAGGTCTGAGCCGGAGCCTGGTGCAGTCAGACTGGAGACTGGGCTGAGCTGGGGTGCTGACTTGTGGGGGGAGTGCGGCGCTGCCCCAGCTGGGGAGGGAGGGGAGGCGAGGGAGGCCTCTCGGAGAATCTAGGTGCGAGCCCTCGGCGCTTCTAGTCGTCTGTCTAGGGAATCTAGGGGACTAGGAAATAGCACCCCAAGCCCCACCCCCAGTTTATAATGAATTCTCCAATTTCTCACCTGAGGTAAAAGAAGATCAGGCTTTGGGAATCTCCCTTAGTTAAAGCAGAGCCTTTCAGCTCAGAGCCGTGGCTCCAGGAAGTCCTGATTCCTCCCTGGTGGGAGGACATCCCTCCGGGGATGGGGGTGGGAGTGTGTGGGGGGTGGGGGAGGGATGTCCCTCAGCCCGACAGCTGCCCATCCCTCTGCCTGTGTTCAGGTCTCCAGGGCCGAGCCTAACTCCTTCTCCCTGACACATGCATACGTTCCCCACACCCTGGCTCTGTGCCAAGGCTTTCCTTACTGGGCAGGTAACTCGCCCCTCAGCCAGCTTTACTCACCCCCATGGATCCACTACTGGGGATCCCAGGTGACTGCCGGAATATGAAAGGAACGACCCTGAAGAGCAAATATTTATTGAGCCCTTCCTAGGGGCCAGGCTCTGCTCTCTGTAACCAACCATTAACGAATTCAATTCTCCCCACAACTCTATGAGGGGGGATTTGGTCTCCCTTTCGTACGGGGGGAGACTGAGGCACAAGGCTAGGCTGCTAGTGACTACAGCAGGAAGGAGAGCAGCCCTCCACCCCCCACCACCCAGACAACCACATCTTAATCCCTGACAAGCACGAATGTTAATTTATATGGCAAAAAGGACCTTGTGGGTATGATTAAATTAAGGGTCTTGAGAAGGGACATTACCCTGGATTGTCTGGGTGGGCCCAATGTCAGCACAGGGTCCTTCTAAGTGGAAGAGGGACACAGGAGCCAGGTGGGAAAGACTCCACCAGCGGTTGCTGGCTTTGCACACGGAGGGGCCACAAGCCAAGGAGTCCGTGCAGCCTCTACAAACCGGGAATGACTAGGAAACAGATTCTCCCTGGTGCCTCCAGAGAGGAACCAGCCCCACTGATACCCTGATTGGAGCTCAGTGAGAACTTCTCGGACTTCTGACCTCCAGAACCGGAAGATGATGAATTTGAGTTGTTTTAAGCCGTTACGGTTGTGGTAATTCCTTGCGGCAGCCACAGACGACTGGTGCAAAGCTGGTCAATGCACGGCCTGGCTTGGAGCCCCGGCTGGCCCAGCACAGAGCCCCCCACGCTGAGCCCGGCTGCCCTGTCTCTGCGTGACGACACCGAGGGTCCAGCCTGAAGGGCTGGGGGGAGTCCTGCTGCCTCAGGTCCCCACCCGCCAAGGGGGAATGCTACCCCGCACTTGGCTTCTGCCATTCTCAGGGCAGTAAGCCAATGAGTGACGGGCTCTGTAAAGTGTGAGCAGACTGCCACCCGGGGGAGGATCGCAATTAGCTGCCATTTTAAAGAACAGACCTAAGGAGCACGTGTACCTGGCCCCGGGTGGGAGACAGGGAGGCGTCTGAAGAGCTCCGAGATAGGACGGTATGAGAAACGACACCCGCCTCTGGCCTGGCCGGGCAGGAAGGCTTCCTGGAGGAGTCATTTAGACGGGCACCCACGGCTGGGCAGGGGTGGTCTCTTCCTGCCTAGAGGTGCTTGGAGTCCACATGACTCTGCCCAGAGCATCCCCAGGTCCCCCATGGAGCTCAGCGTGCAGCCGATACCAGAGAGATGAGTCAGGGGCACAGCCGGCCAGGGCACACCTGCTTGCATCGTCTGGCAGTTTCAGGCCACTGACTGAGCCGGCCCCGTGTGTGGGCAGAGGCAAAGGCCAGCTCTCGAGGTCTGAGCTCAGCTGAACATCTTCAATCCTGTCGTGTCATTGTCCCCAAACACCCACTCCCAGCCTCATGATTAAAATGCCAGCAAGGACTGCCTGCCTGGGTGGTGGGGAATGCCTGAAACTTGGCCCGTCTATCTTCAGATCCCGGGGAGTTAAAAAAAAAAACCAAAACCCTCCCAAACAGAAGGGATGCCGTGGGGGGCATGTTCATATATTTGTGCTATTCAATGAACATGCACACACACACACACACACACACATACACACACACAAACACACACACATGTGGTTTGATTGCCCATTTGAATCTGCTAGAGAAACGTGGGAGGATTTTGTGAACAGATCCTGTGCACCCAGGAAGGCAGAAAGCTTCTCGGCGTGAACGTGAGGCCTCTCTGAATGTGGCTGCGGTGCAATCGGGGGTTCAGTTGGTTTCTTTTATTTGATTCTGGCAGGAACACATCCTGCAGGATTATAACAAAAATACATTGGAAAAAAATAATTCTACATACCCATATTTACTTTGTAGGCCACTTCCCAGGGACGCGTTGCAAGGGCGGAGCACAGAGCGAAGCTGGACTGAATTACGGGGCGCTCGCTAGCACGTCCCGGTGAGTGCCCGGACTGTTACTAGTGAGTGGGTTTTGAGAGCAGGGGCTGCCCTCCTGCCCTGTCTTAAGTTTGTCTTTGCTCCCTTGCCCTTTCCGAAGGGCCCGGCGCAGAAATGCGCAACTGTGTGGCTCGGTGGGTGTCAGCGGATGTGAAAACGGGAGCCGACCATGGGTGCAGACTTTCGGTTTTGCAAGACGCAGAAGGGTTACGTAGAGCTTTGCTGCGTGACAATATGCATATAGTAAACACTGCTGAACTGTATACTTAAATATGGCTCGAGATGCTAAATTTTGGGGTCTGTGTATGTGTGTGTGTGTGTGTGTGTGTGTGTGTGTTTTACCACAATACAAAGGAATGTCAGCAGAGTGAAAACTCACTATTCAAAACACGAAATCTGTGTGCATTCGAAACGCATAGCGACTGCTAATGGGCACAGGGTTCCTTTTTGGGGTGATGAAATGTGCTGGAATTGGAGAGCGGTGATGGTTGCACAACCTTAGGAATACATTAAAATCCGCTAAATGGTACATTTTAAAATGATAAATTGTGTGGCATGTGGGTTATGTTTCAATTACGAAGAAAAGGAATACACGGAAAGCTAGTGGACTCCCAGGCCTCCCACCGGGGATTCTGGTCTGGAAAGGGCCAGGAATCAGCATTTTAAATGATGGGGCCCTCACAGACCAACACTTGTAAACGACTGCCCAGGGCGGCGTGTGCCCGAATCACGGGGCCCTGGCGAAAATGCAAGGGGTGGGGTGGGGCCCGAGATTTGGCAGGTCTTACAAGACCCTCATGATGCGGGCGTCACTGGTCTGTGCCCCACTCTTTGAATGGCAAGGCTCAAGGGCACGGAGGCTGCTCCCAAATCCTGTGGATCTGGACCCTTCTTCTCCCCCGCTGCACTGAGCCCACCAGGGGGCGCACCAGCAGAGCGCTCCCATCCCCACGCAGTGGCTTGTCAAGGCAGCCCCTGGGAGACCGTCGCGGGGCCTCAATGATGGCAAGCCACTTCCCTGGGGCAGCGACCCTGGGGGACACAGGCCGGCGCTGAGGCCTCAGGGTGGGTCCCGCTGGGTGGAACGAGCACCCCACAGGCTGGGCCTCTGCTCCATGGACACTGGCCAGGCTGGGGACTCCAGTGTCCCGACTGCCTCCCTGGCTTCATCTGCCTACCCCTGCCCCCGCCCGGCCCAGAGCCTTGCAGGAGGAATCCTGGGGCTGCTGTCGCATCCCTGGGGGCCCGCTGCGGCTGCCAAACAGTGCTGGGTTGGTTAGATACCTGCAGGAGAAGCCCCAGGTGGGAGCCGGAGAATGCTTTCAGGGAGGCCCCACCCCTGGAGTGAGGCGGGGACCAGCTCAGAGTGAGCAAGAAGGCCGGCCTTCCCTCCCGCTGCACTGCCCCCACCAGGCTGTGCCCACACGCTGGCAGGAATGACAACCGTTCCTGTAGCTGTCTTATCACTCTTAGGGGGACTGCAAAACTCCCAAGGGGCCAAGGACAGAGTCTTATTCAGCTCCCTACACCCCGGTGCCCAGCAGAGTGCCCGGGCATCTACGGGGCGTTTAGAAGCAGTGGGCAGAACGGCTCAAAACTCAATCTCGAGCTACTGGCGCCTCGCTTTGAAGGGCAGGCGGTCCCCGGAATATGGCCCCTCCCCCACGGCGTCTGTCCACCCTAGAGACCACCCTGCAGTTGCCACAGCCGCGGCTGGGGCTGCGGGTGAGACTCTCCCTGGACACACACAGGTCTCTGGAGCCCTGTGAGAAAGGCAGGAGCCAGCGGGAGGAGGGGAGAGCGCGGCTGCGTGCAGAGAGCAAATCTGGCAAAGCGCCCCTCGGCTTAACCCCTGGGGTGAGGCTCAGGCACAAGTGGGCAGCAAGTGGGGCCAGGAAGCAGCAGCCTTCATCCCCGCCTGGGCAGGAGAAGCCCCTGAGCTGTCCGCCTCTTAGCGGACACGGGGCAGGGTGTTTTCCCGAAGCCTCCTGCCCTGCCCAGAGGTGAACGGGTCTTTGCCTTGGCCTCAGAAAAGGTCCATCCAGAGTGGGGAACGGAGCGGGGCCCTCGGGGAGGGCTACTGGGCCCGCCTGCCACACCCACGACTCATCGCACCGCCGCAGAGCCCAGCGGCCCTGATTCGATTAACAGCCCAGCCAGCCGCCAGCCCAAGGAAGGCTGCCCAGGCGGGCGCACTGAGACGCAGATGCCTCCGGCTGCATCCGGACCCCCGCCTGCCCACCTCCCCATCTGTGGGGCCCCTTTCCCGAAGTCCGCAGAACTGCTGCGATTGAGTGCCGGCGCCCCGTCCCACGTCCCACGTCCCACGTCCCACGCGGCGGAACGAGGCCCCCCTGGGGCCCCGAGGCCAGTCCCGTCCCTTATTACACTGCAGCAGTCCCAGAGCGCTCCTCCACAGCCGGCAGCTTTTTTAGGCTGCGGTTTATATAATTTAACGCTAACCGGAGTTCTTTGAGATAACTCTGAAACTGCAAACATTTTGTCAACACCTAATCAAAAAGCAAGTGTCGCCTCCCTCGAAGGATGCCCACGTGTGACTGCACCAGAGGCCTCTTTACCGGGAGGCGGTTTCTTCTTGGCTGAGCCCCGGTGACCTGCTTGCCATCCCTGCAAGGGGGTGGGGAGGCAGCGGGAGGGGACTTTGGAGCCAATATCGGAGTCAGGGGACCCTGACAGGCCTGTGTCTTCTTAGTAGGATCCCTACTAAGGATCCCTTAGTAGCTTGGCTTCCAGGACGTTTCTCTCCTGAAGAAGCAGGGTTTCCCAAACTTTCCCGTGCCTGAGAATCCCCTGGGAGGTTGTTGAAACGCAGAGGCTTACTCGGCAGGTGTGGGGTGGGGCCCAAGAGCCTGCCCATCCAACCGGCCACCAGGTGATGACTGTGCTGCCTGGGCCCTCGGGACGGCCCTGCTCTCAGCCTTAAACACCCTGCCCACCTCCTCGTGGGGCCCAGAGAAGATGCACAGCACGGACCGACTGCAAAGGATATGAATGAACCAGAATCTTCACAGCCGCTCTCCGGATAGGGTGGAAGGGACTGAGGACATACAAGGCATTCGTGGCACTGAACCGGAAGATGGTCTTGCCTTTATTCAGCACGATGAAGGTCTGTGAACAGAGAGGTGTTTTAGGTTGGGGCGGTGGCCCCTCGGCCCTTGTGGAGAGAGGATTCTGGGGGGCAGGTGTTGGCTCAGAGCCCTAGAACCCTGGCTAAGGGGTGGGGTGGGAGAAAAAGAGGGACTGAGAGAGGGGGAGGGAGAGGAAGGAAGGCAGCTGGTGTGTTTGGCAGGTCAATGGGCCCTCACGGTGTTGCCCACGGCTGCAGTGGGATCAGGTCAAGTTTAGGCGAATGCCAGGTTGGGTAGGACTTAGTTTCGTTTCAAAATTACGGCCTTAACAGGAAGAGGCCTCGCATGCGCCCAGCCGAGCTGTTATCACAGCAGAGGCCAGGATCTGGCCAGGATCAGCTCCTTCCCCTTCCCCCTGCCGACCCCTCCCTGCCTGCTGGGGCCACAGGGACTGATGAGGGAGCTGGTCCTCGAGAAGACTGTAACAGGTGAGAAGTAGGGATGGCAAAACGCAGACCCCAGCCCTGAGGCCCTGTCTCCTTGAGTCCAGGACAGGTGTCAGCCCTGCAGCCCCCACCAGAGGAGATGACCGATGACCTAGCATCTCCCCCCACTGGGGGGGTTGGTGTCTTTTTTCTTTTTTAAGTTTGTTTGTTTATTCATTTATTTATTTATTGTGTGTGTGCATGCACACACGAGTTGGGGAGGGGCAGAGAGTAGGGAGACAGAGGATCCCAAGCAGGCTCCTTGCCACCAGCACAGAGGTGGACTCAGGGCTTGATCCCACACACCATGAGATCACGATTTGAGCTGAAATCAAGAGTCAGACACTCAACCAACTGAGCCACCCAGGCGCCCCTCTTTTTTTTTTTTTTTTTTTTTTTTTTTAGTAGGCCTCACGCCCAGCACAGAGTCCACTGTGGGGCTTGAACTCACAACCCTGACATCAAGACCTGAGCTGAGATCAAGAGTTGGACATTTAACTGACTGAGCCACCCGGGTGTCCCCCTTTCTGGGGGGGGGTCTTGAGCAGCCCAAGGCGGACCCTGTCTGCAGGCTTCCAGAAGACACTGTCCACACAGCACCGTGGGATGTGGGAGTGGACAGGAGGTGCTGGAGGCTAAGCCACGTGCAGATACAGCCCTTGAGGACAGCAGCTCACCCCCCCCCCCCCCCCACCAGCTACCCAGGCTAAGCCCAGCACAGCTGAGGTGGCTCAGGGGTTGTGCTTCTGCGAAGGTTGAGCTGGTGAGACAAAGTTCTATTTAATCTGAGCTGGAAAGATAAGCTGACTGGATGTGTCAGGACAAAAAGTTCTGCTGTGGTACCTGTGTCACCCCTCGGGACTTCAGGCAGTGTGGCCAGGGGGCAGCAAGGAGAGACAGAAGGTTAGAGGCCACAGTCAGACCCAGGCCATGGTTCAAGTATTCCTGATCACAGGGATGGAAGCCAGTGTCCCCAGCCGCTTCCAGCCTCAACTCTTACCCGGTCCCCCAAAGCCCAGCCCAGTCTCCCCTCCATCCTCAGTTGGGTCCTCCTGCCACGGCTCCGGCCGGTCCCAGCTGACTCCCACCTAACTGCCGCTCTCATTTGCCACTGAAACCCGGACTGGCCAGCAGCTCTGGCCTTAACCCTCACCCTAATTCTTACCTCCCGCTCTGGCCAACTGGGACCTAGGCCCACCTACCCTGACGGACCCCAGCTTCCAGCCTTACTCTGAGCCCAACTGTCGCCCCAGCCTTCGACCTCAACCTCACGTGTGTCACTTGAACCAGGGGCAAGTGCCAGCAGGTGCGAGGTGTCTTCTCTCACTGCGCATGTCGACTGGGTGGGCTCTCCCTTTACCCATTGACCCGCACACCCACTCACATCACACATGGAGACAACTGTGCAGCACGCCCACCCTCAGGTTCCTGGTCTCTTAAATGCAGTCTCATGGCACGGTCACACACACACTCACACACACACTGGCACCTGGTGACACAGACACACAGGACTTACACTGCCGCATGCTCATACTTGCCCTGTGAACACCGACTCTGTCTGCCCTCCAGCCACCTTCTTCCTTAGGACCTGGCCGTCTGGGGAAAGGCCTCCACCAAATGTCTGCTGGTGGTCTGAGAGGTGAGGCCGGGGCAGGGTACCCAGATGGGGGGAATTCACCTCTTGGGTGCAAATGCTTACTGGGAGGAAGCCTGAGTCACCCTTCCCGGTGGACAAAAGCCACTTCCCCGCCCCACACTCAGGGGGACAATGGCAGGGTAAGCTCCCTCCCCACCCCTCTCGGATGTCCCACCGGCCCTCACAGTCCCCGTTGCCAGCCTGCGAGGCCCAGGAGCCACTGCCTCGGCCCCCAGCCTGAGCTGCCCAGGCACGGCCAACGCCCGGCAAACCCTCCCGCCAGAGCGTGCGGGCCACAGGGTGTCCTTAGTAGGAGAGGGGACCACGTGCTGTGCTCCGGGACCCCAGACGGGGAGAAGTCTGCCAGAGGGGAAGTCTAAGCACAGATGACTTCCAGAATAGGGCACTCCACAAGGAGGCGAGACAACCACGGCTCTGCCCGCCCCTTCCCTTCTAACACCAAACCGTATCAGGCTGCGTCATTCTGGCTTTTATTCCGGAACAAAATTCAGATGATCGGAATATAGATCACCAATGACTCACTCCCTCGAAGCCCAGGGAGCCTACCCCGCACGCAGCCCCACGTGGAGGCGAGGCCCCCTCCCTATCTGCTGTCGACAGGGAGCCGCAGGAAGGCGTGGGCACAGGGGTGGGCGGCCGTCACCTTTTGGGTGCTGTAGAAGGGGTCCAGGTCCTCCAGGGGCTCCCCGATCAGCTCTCGGGGCGGGTTGCCGTAGAGATCCGGCAGCTTTCTGGAGGCCTGCAGGTCCAGCTGGGGCCGGGGAGCCTCCTCCTCGGGCAGCCCTTCCCGGCTCTCCTGCGAGGCGGCCGAGCCCCGGGCTTGCTTCTCCGCCATGCGCTTCTCGATGGCCGCCAGGGACTCCCGGGTGAACCTGCGGAAGCTGCCGGTGCCCCGAGGTAACAGGAAGCCTGCCATCTTCTCATCCTGCTTCTGGGGCACAGGCGGTTCTCGCGTGGCCTGTGGGGAAGCCAGAAGACACAGACGCGGCGCCTGACGTGGTGCCCGGACCCAGGGGGCAGGGGGGCCGCTCCTGCCGGGGAGGGGAGGACGGGGTCGGCGGGCAGGGTCCCGGGCGCAGTTCCCAACCTCTCCAGAGACACACCTGGGCGACCCTGGCCTGGGTAAACCCCGTGTCCTCCGGACTGTGGGCTGCGCGTGGGGACCCGCGGGACAGTCCCTTTCCCATCCCAGCGAGCACGCTTGATGGCAAGCAGGCAAGAGTGGCTGCCTCACCGAAGCCCTTTGCTCTGCCCCACTCGACACAAAAGGGAGCCCTTGCACCTGTTGCTTCCTTACCCGAGCCTACTGAGATACTTCCCACCAAGGTGCTGACACTCTCTGGACTAGGAGGGACGCTCCCTAGGGCAGGGATGGGGCCTGTCATCTTTTTATCGCAGGTCTGTGGCAGGGCTGGTCCTGAACAAGCGAGTGATGGAGGGAATCATGAAGAACACATAGGTGAGGGAAGGGCACGAGAAGGTGCCCAGTGCCATCCCTCCTCTCAAGCTCGTCCCTTCTATAGGGACCCCTGGGGCCCTGTGGAGGGTGATCACAGGCCTCCTGGGCCGATGCCCAAACTCTGGGTCTCTTTTCCAGGCAGACGCAGCCTGGGCGCTGGGGCCAAAGGGTGGGGGCCACTCTGTCTCCCCACAGCACCACGCGCCTGCAGGGGAAGGCTGCCCAGACTTCTCCTGGGGCACGGGGGTGCCAACCTCTGGTAACTGAAGGGGCATCTGTGTCTGCCAAATGAGATGCAGGCAAATCCCACGGGTTTCTGGAAACAGCAGGGTAACAGTCATGCAGGTGCTGGCCCCCTGGTGTATACGGCTGCAGCAGAGCATCTCAGGCTCCTCACACCTCCCCACCTGCTCCCTTCCTCCCATATCTGAACAAGTGACAGCAGAAGCAGACAACAGTGACCACCATCCACGCGGGTGTCCAACCGGCACACATGTATGACGCCAGACCGGGGGAATGTGGGCCCCAGTGGCCTCAAACGATCCAGGACCTGGTGCGAACAGGCTCTGCCTATGACATGGAGGCCAAAGAATGCGCTCCTGACTGTCCCAGCAAAACAGGATGTGGTAGGCACAGCTCCTGACTGGGACACCACCGGGAAGGGGGAGGCAGTGTCACTTAATTACCACATCAAACCCAGGAATGGCCGGGCACCAGCTCAAGAGGGCAGGGTGGACACCTGTTGGAGATCCCTGCCAGGACAGAATCCCTTTCCGCCAACCAAAGGCAGGCTTTGCCTTGATCTCACTCCCGAGAAACATGTCACCAGTGACCCCAGTGATCGGCCCTCGCACACAGCCCGCAAAGAGCCCAGGACCAGGCACCGTGATTGCTGTGAGGCAGGCACCTGGCCAGGTGACAGGTAAACAGTGAGCAAGCACTACACAGCCTTCCCCAGGGAAGCGCAGCAAGGAATGTGTGGAGGGAAAGTCAGAGCAGAGGTCCTAGGACCCAGCACTGTAAGAACCACCCCATCCTTCGGTGTCTTGTTCTTCTGTTCCATTCAAGTCAAGTTAAAGGAGCATCTCTGTTAAAAATAGCAAGTGAGGGAGTGGGCTCCCGTTTTCTAAAAGCGATCTCTGTGTAGCTTCCATCTTCGAGTGAACAAAGAAAGGTGTCTGTAATACTCATCACCAAAGATGAATGATTTTTTTCCCCTTAGCTGGTAAGAATTTGGGTAATTTTACGCTTTCCTTTTTGTACTTTCCTTTAGTGCTTGAATTAGTTAGGATGATCTTGTATTATGTTCACAAAAGCCATAAAGTCATTAGTCTTTCTTTTAAAAAAGGTGGGGGGGGGGGGAGGAGAAAGAAAGAAAAAAAAAAAAAAAAGCCAGCCTGGATGACAACAGCCCTTTGCAGGGCAATTCTCTCCACCATCAGCAATCACCAGTCAAGTAAATCAGGAAGCCTCCTCTTTGACTTGGAAGTATTTCCTAAAAATAGTGTTCTCTGTCTCAACTGTATCCATCTGTGTCCACATGCCTGCAAGGTTCTGGAGACACATGTATGCCCATGGACCTGCAGAGGCTCACCGGTATATACTGGGGTGTGTGTGTGTGTGTGTGTGTGTGAGAGAGAGAGAGAGAGAGAGAGAGAGAGAGAGAGAGAGAGAGTGTGCATGCACGCACAAGCTGACACCTGCATATACGTCTGTTCCAGTAAAGGTGTTTTTATTTTTTATTTTTTTTTTTTTTTTAAATTTTTTTTTTTTCAACGTTTTTTTATTTATTTTTGGGACAGAGAGAGACAGAGCATGAACGGGGGAGGGGCAGAGAGAGAGAGGGAGACACAGAATCGTAAACAGGCTCCAGGCTCCGAGCCGTCAGCCCAGAGCCTGACGCGGGGCTCGAACTCACGGACCGTGAGATCGTGACCTGGCTGAAGTCGGATGCTTAACCGACTGCGCCACCCAGGCGCCCCAGTAAAGGTGTTTTTAAAACGCATATTGAAATCGATGATTCGCGCAGATCGGGGCGCGTCTCCTAAGTGTACAGGTGGATGAACGTCTGTAAACAAAACAAACCTGGTAACAGCACCCAGGTCAAGAAAAATAATTGTCTCCGGTCCCCCAGACTCAGATTCCCCTCCCGTCACTACCTCCCTGGGCGGGGCGACCACTCTTCCGACTGTGACATCAGAGACACCTCTGTTCGTCTATGGAGTTCGGGAAAGAGTTCAGGGCAGGGGAAACGACGACACCTCATTCTCACTAACTTCTCACTGCAATTAAGCACCTCCCTCAATTATGAATGCAGGTAGCAAAACGATAGCGTGAGCGGTACCTGTGACCAGTAGAAGCTTGCAGATCTTTCCCGGACCCATGACAGGTGCCGCAGGCATCTCAAATATCATGAACGCTTATCGATACTTCAAAATTACAATGCTTATTAGACCCACTGCTAGATCTTATTGTTTAACACGTTCATAAAGAACGCTGACGATGGGGGCCTGGGTCTTAGGAAGGGTGTTGTCCCAGGAAGTCTGGGAAGTCTGTGGTTTCTGAAACCAGATTCCAGATGAAGTTCCCTGCCAGCGCCCCACCCCCCCCACCTCAGCCAGGCAGCCTCAGGTTCCAAAGTAAACCAGTCAAGAGTGTCCTTTGTCTCTGGCCCCCGAAGGCGGTGCGTGGTGGGTGGGCAGGATGGATCTGTTTTCTCTCTTGTTCTTCCCCTGCCTGCACCTGGCTTTGGCCTTGCCCTTCCTTCAGCAGCTCAGGGCCCACGCCCTGCCGGTGGCCGAGACCCACTGGGCCCTGGCTGCAAGGTTTCCGGTGAAGCCAAGGTAAGGAGGGGTTGGGGGTGGGCCAAGGACGCTCCAGGCTCAGGCCTGGCTATAGCCTTCGGGCCTGGGAGGTCAGGCCCCTGGCTTTCCAGGGAGGCCCCACCTCTGGCTGGGAGGAGCAGGGGGCCTCTGTCTTGCACAGCTCCAGCGTGTGGGGGAGCCCAGACCTGGTTTCATTCCAAGAGTATGCTCTCTGGAAACAGCACGCCCATGACTCTCCCCTCGTCCGGGACAGCTTGTCTGTCCACTCCCTGGAAAGGCTGGAAAGGCTGGAAAGGCTTCTCCCAGCCGATCACCCTTCCCGGCCCATTTGCCCCTGTTCTGTCAGCTTCACTCAAGCTCAAGGGGCCCCTGACTCCATCCTCTCTCAAGTTTATCAGTTTCTGGTTACTGGGGGCATCTCTCCCAAAGTTCTGCTGGCTCCCGAGACTTCACGCAAGCAGACCGTGAACCCTCCTTCTCAAATCGGTTCTTCCTGATCCTTTCCTCTGACCCGGGCTACACCCCTGCACCCTCACCAAACGCCCCCGCCTCCTTTCCCACCGCCGCTGCCCAGGGACAGGCCTCCTCACCCGGCTGGCACTGTGCTGACACCACAGCCACTGGCCTCCTCCTTCTTTCCTTCCATCCTTTACATGCAGCTCCATCACTCCCTGGCTCAGACATTCCCAAACACTGTCCCCTGCCCTGTGCGATGGCAGGGCCACCCTGAGGGCTCTCCTCACCGACCCACCTCCTCCAGGACACCCTCTGTGACTGCCCACGCACACTGACCTCCTTCCTCTGGGTACCCTGCCCTTCCCCGCTTCCTGGCCTCGGCTGTTCTCTGATGGTCCCTGGGGTGAGTCTGATTTCACCCAACAGCCTGAAAACCCCTTCTTAGGGAAGGTCTGGCCCCCCCTCCTCTGAGTCGCTGGCCTATACGTACCAGTATTCACAACAGGGTGAAGATGCCGTGGGGGAGAACAGCCAGCGTCCACACCAGAAACTGGACCCTTCTAGACTTGTCTCTTATTTTTTGTCTCTTCAGGTGGCCTCCCTGAAGAAAGATTTTCCTGAATGTATGGGGCACAGAGCTGGTGCTCAATTCCCGGTGGTCACAATGCCATGACGTGGAACTCGACAGGGTGCAGCCGTGGGTACTGTCCAGGGTTGGGGACTGATGCTCTGGACCTCCCTGGTTTCAGCACTAAGGTTTCTGCATCCTGAGATGCGATACCCTTTGGTCCCGGACAAACCAGGATGGCCGGTCACCTGAGAGGTAAAGAGGGACCGGACTCTAGCCCAGCCTCTCCTTGTGGTGCCTTCCTGCCTGTTCCAATCCCGGATCCCAAGGCAGGCATGCTCCAGCATCCTGAGTCACCTCTGGCATTTTGGTCGCCTTGGAATCGGAGCCTCTGGAACACAACATGCAAAGAATATTCTTTGCCATGTAAATTTATGCAAGGCGCTCCGTGGAAGTGGTTCCCAGGCTTCCTAGAAAATCTCTACCGGCTTCCTCTGCTCTGTGCTCCTCCCTCCCACCCTGCAGGCTCAGGCAACCTGTGCCCTTGCCCCATGGCCCTGCTTTCCACTGCTCCTCAGTCCTAAAGCACGAAGCTCAGGGAGAGCATGTGGGCGCTCAGGAAGCCAGGGCTCACTCCCCACAGGTGGAGGGGAGGGCACCAGGAGTGAATTCATATCTTCCTTGAGGAAAACAAGTTAAAACTAATCAACACCTCAACGCATAGAATCCTTTTTATCAACTGAGTGATTCAGTGAACATTTAAGCAGCACCCACTGTGTGCATGGTCCTACAAATGACTTCCTAGAGTACTTTTCTGCCCAAGGTGATGGATCCTAAATCAACAGGTCATGATGGGAAAATGAGTCCGAGCCATCCACAATGTGACTCGGTGGCTTCTAAGGAAATTTCCACTTAGCCTTGCTGAGATTAGCAAGGAAGCGATGCCCTGGGCCAGAGAGCCGGGCCCTGTGCCCAACTCCGCTTCCATCTTTGGCTCCCCCACTTCCCTCTCTGGAAGATTCCCTGTCTCTGTTCTGCGTCTGCCTTCGGCTGTGTCCTGAGCTCCCAAAGCACAGTCCGGCCCAGCAGAGATGCCTCGAAGGGCCTGGTGAATGAACGAATGAGTGAATGAGCTCCAGATTAACCCTCCTATTGCCCAGCCACTAGCCCACACGGTGAGCTTGGACAGCATCAGAACGCCCCCTTTTTCTGGACCTTAGTTTCCCCAATCATGAGCTGGGTGGGCCATGCCAGCAGTATCACGTGATACTAAGTAGCACTTAGATGGCTCTAAGTGCTGCTGTGGGTCACCTTTCATCCCTGCAACAATCCCAGGAAGAGGGGAGGTTATTATCTCCGTTACACAAGGGGAAATCTGATGCTCGCAGGACAAGTAAGCGAGCCCCAGTCTGTGCGAAGCCAGGTCTAACCAAGGTCCTACCTCGTCTCCCACCTCTGATGGCACAGAGGGTGGGGAGGAAGGGGCAAGGTCTACCGTGGGTGGGGCATGTCTGTGATCCCCACTACAGAGCTAGGAGTCCCTGGCTTAGTCCCTGTTGGCCTCCTCTGGCTGGCCAACATGTCTGTGCCCACTCGTGGGCAGATGCTCCCAGGGAGCCCTGGCCTATTTCTGCCCATGCCCAGAGAGTCAGCAGTTCCCTCGTCGGAAATGATTCCCTAGCAGGTTCTCTCTCCAGCTCTGGCCCTGTCCAACTGCCCTGTCCAACAGGGTGGCCACCCAGCCCCCATGGCACGGAGCACGTGGAATGTGGCTCGTGCCCATCGAGATGTGCTGTTGTACGCTCCACACCGACTCTGAAGGCTTAGTACGGTCAAGAATTCAACGATCCCATCATTAACTTTTAAACGTGGATTACGATCTACACAGATGATATTTTAGATGTACTGGGTTAAGTAAAATATGTTCAAATTAACTTCACTTGCTACTTTTGACTTTTTAAAATGTGGCTACTAGAACATTTCACATTGCATATGTGACTTGCGGTTGTAGTTCACGTTATATTTCCACTGATGGCGTGACCACGGTGTCCCGGCCACCAGGCTCTAAACCCTTACAGAACTCCACCCGCTTTGGGCTGGGCCTCAGGCTAGCTGGGGGTGGGGGAGGGGAGGGGCAGGGAGGGGGTAGGGATGGGCTGAAGGGCAGTTGTCCTCCTCCGCAGACCAGAAAGTGGCCACCCCGGTTTGGGGCAGTGGCTGTGGGTGGTTGGGAGGGAGGTGGGGGACAGGGGGGAAGTGGGAGGGGTCTACAGCATCCCTCCTGCCCAGGCAATTATCTGCACAGTCCTGGCGCTCCCAGGGTACCAGCTTGGACAAAAGCTCAGCGGGGGTGCCAGCTGGTGCTCGTGGCCTGTGCATTCAGGTCCTTGCTCCCGGATCAAAGGCACATTGGCATGTCCTTGTGCAGGGCCTCAGCTAACCGGCTCCCTGCAGGCTCCACTCCTTTGAGGCTGCACACGCATTAACTCTGTCTAGTCCGAGCCCTATCTCTGGGGAGGGGGTGAGGATCCTGAGGGGGCTTTCCTTCTCTAGTCCCTATCCCAGCCCCCAGCAATCTGGGGAAGTCCTGCAGAATCCCCCCCCCCCCCAATCCCTCCCGGAGGCGAACACGCCCACCCCAGAAGCTGGGGATGCCCTCATTTACATTCATTTGCATCTCATTTATTCCAACACTCAGGCTGAAGCCGAGGCTAATTCAGCTGACAGGAAAACCCCACCCGCTTGCTCTGAGAGTGTTTCCCCAGGCAGGATGAAATGGGGTCCCTGAGACCGGGGCGGGGGGGGCGCTCTCTGGAGTGGACGCTGAAGGGAGAGCTGGAATGGGGGCGGGGGCACCTTTGGCTTGAGCCCTGGATTCAGCCAAAGCCTCTGTTTTTTCAAACTCCTCCTTCCCCACAGTAAGCACAGGGCCCACCGGGCTTGGAAGCGGTTCATTCATCTCGGGGTCAGTGGTGTTCCCACTGCCAGGTCAGGAGAACTGCAAACTTCCCAGGTCATTCAGGGGCCCCTCCACAGGGCACACGACATCCTCTTCCCCCCCAAGCCCGAGTCTGCCTTGTAATCCTGTTCACTGCTCCATGCACAGGGATCTATAATGTTGTGCCAGGAGGCACTGAGCTGTTAGTCAAGGCCCAGGGCTGCCTAGAGGCCCTGGGTCTCCAGGGTGGGGACCTGAATGATCCACGATGCGACCACAGAACTCAGAAGTCAGAGAGCTGGCTCGGTCAACCAGGGCACTTCTGCCCCAGGCCCTGGACCATCTATACCCATGCATCTACACACAGTTGGGCCAGAAAGGTGCCCACCTATGGCCTGGGAATCACCTTGAGGGCACACAGGTGCCCAAGAGACAGCAATCAGCATCCTAAGCCTCTTTCTAGCACCATTTCTTCCAACTCATTTTGCTCAATACCTGGGCTTAAAAAAAAAAAAAAAAAAAAAAAAAGCCTTCGTGCACCGATGTCATGGCAACCGAAGCATTTATGGAGCACCTACTGTGTGCACTGAGGGAGACAGAAGTTCCCCCAGTGAAACCTGGGGAGCGTAGGGTCCCTTACTCCTCAGAGATAAGGCAATCCACCCATAGATACACAAAATCTATGCCACAAAAGTGTCTGTTGACACAGTATGCATGTGCAATCCTTTTGCCTTAATACTCTGAAATTGAGGTATAATATACAAACAAGAAAATGCACAGATTTTTAGATGCTATAGGTGAACGACTTTTAACAAATCTATATACTTGTGTAACTACCCCCTCCGCTCCCCAGTTAAGATCCTAAACATTCCCATCACCGCAGAGAGTTCCCTAAGGTCCGTTTCCGGTCAACGTTTCTGATTTCTATCAGCACAGATTAGTTTTGCCTGTTCTAGAACTTCACATATATAGAAGCACACTGTATGGGCTGTTGGCCTTGAATGTTCTTGCTTGACATAATGCTTCTGAGATTTTTACTGTGTATTTGTTGGTGACTGCCGTCTAAGTCATCTAAGTTCCCTTTGCAATGCACAGCGACCATAAGTGACCCATCTGGGGACAAGCCCTTCAGAAACAACTCAATCATAAAAGGCAAGGGCTGGAAAGGCCCCAAAGTCCAGCTATCTCTGGGGACGGCCGCCCCCGGGGGATCCTTAGGGAGTATTTTTCTCTCCTTCCCTCAGACATTTCCTGAAACAGAAACTCAGCAATTATACATCTAACAGGCACCCAGCTCAGCAAGCGAGTGGGGGCTTTCCCTGGGTTTCCAGTTTTGTTAGCAACTAGCTGTCGCTTTATTTAACTGGCAGTCTGTGCCTCATCCAAGCCCACCACGGTGGGGGTGGTGGCTGGGTTGCCACTGCAAATGGCCAGCTGAGCTCCCGGGCCTTCTTTCGCTCAAGTCTGGCTGTGGCGGGCAGGCCTCTGTCCCTCTGCCTCCCTGCACCCCCCACACCAGCTGGGTGTCCCTTAGTCGGAGGATGGGAGAATGGGCTGAAGGGCCTGGATTCTTCCCGGGGATGGGCCCCGAAGCAGGCAGCAGGGCTGGGCAGCAGAGGGCAGGCACTCTGGCTCTGAGGGGCTCTTTGGACCACTTTCCTGCTATGGGCGCAGGTCGATGAGGCTGGGGCTCTGATGGCCACACAGCAAGTATTGATGGGGCTAGGCTGGTCCCTCCCGTGGCCTGATTTCCAGCCCCCCCCCCCCCCCCCGCCCCGTCTTAGATCTCCCAGCCTGGCCAGATGGAGGGACAGCTAATGTAGCCCGAGAACTGAAATCAGTGCTTCTAGCCAAACCTCTCCCTGCCTTGCCATCCCTTTGAACACTGCCTCTGGAGTCAGGCCCTTCCTTCACACAGGACTTCGAGGAATCGATACCCGCCAGAAAGGCATTTACCATCCTTTAATGCCAGGAAGAGCCTTTCTACCCTTCAAAATCCATTCCCAGAAAGCACGGGGACTGCCCGGGCCAGGCCTGGGTGGGGCGAGGGAGACAGGGGCCCAGGCTTAGCGCCGCCCCAATGCCCGTGTGACCTTGAGCCTACGGGCTGACCCGCGCTGGCCCTCGGCCTCCAGGGCTGCAAGGAGGGGACAGGCCCCTGGAGATGACACCAGCGGGATCTCCAAGCGGGTGAGGGACCTTCCGGCGCCCACACAACTGCCACGAGAGCACCTCTATCCTGTTCTTTCACTCCCTTAACACCCCCGCGTTGGGGGGCGGGGGGAGGTGCGGCTTCCCACGGCCTCCCTGGAGATTTGGTCAGAAGGCGAAATGGAGGAGGAAGAACCGAACTCCAGCCCCAGAGCACACACGTTTGCTTCTCAGAACAGGCCCGCAAGCACAGCCTGCTTTCACCTCTCCAAATTCTGTGCCTCCGCCTCAGCTGGACTCTAATCCCACCTCTTCCAGGCGCCCTCTGGGCCACGCTGACCTCCACTGGGGAGGCTGAGCCCCCAGCCCCAACCACGTGTTTCCTCTGCCCTGAGCAGCCTTCTCTCTGGCCCTGGGGGTGAACCTGCCAGGCCCCGAGGGTCTTCGGTATCCTTTTCTGCCCATCCAGAGTAGTAAAAGTGAGGAACGGACAAGAGACATTCGCAGAACTGTCCCACCAGACTCTAGCTTCAATAACCAGTAAATTTTCTGTTGGGCTTGGGGGGCACCAGATACTCCTCCAGGAAATGAGGCTGGTGGTGGGGAAACCGTGGGCACCCAGCTCCCCAGCCCAGGGCTGTGATTCTGCAGGGTGGGGTGAGGGTGGCCTGGCAGGGGAGGTGACACAAGTTTCAAAGAGTCCATGAGTCACATGGCCCCAGTGCTGTGCCAGCCACGGGGCTTGCTCCTGAGGAGCCTGCTCCTGGGCTCCCTCCCCCGTGTGAGGGTCCCAGGCCCCAAGAATTGACGTGGAGGCTCTATAAATAGCACCCATTCCATATTGATCATCTTAAAAAGACACGGTATGTTCTAGGCCCACAAAGAGAAGAGTTGTGTCTAAAAATAGTCTCATCCCCAGGAACCACTGCCAGTCCCAGGCAGTGGTATAACCCATGCATATCAGAAGGGGGCAGATGATGGAAAGGGTGGGGGTCAGAAACTGAGGCATCCAGCTCCCCCTCATTATCTCTATTCTGGCCACCTAAGCCACCCATGCCTCAGGAGCCTGTCACTGCCTCAGGGCCTTTGCACATGCAGTTCCCTCTTTATAAGATATTCTTTCTCCAGATGTCCTCTGGATTGGTTCTTTCTTGTTATTCGGGTCTCAGTTCAATCACCTCCTTCAAGAGGCCTTCCCTGACCAGCCAGTCTAGGGCCACTCTTGTCTCTCCATCACATCATCCTGTTTTACTTCCTTCATAGTCCTGGTCATGATCTAAAATTATCTTCTGTATCTATTTGTTAAGTGGTATCCAGACTGTCTTTCCCCAGTTGCAGGTAAACTCCATGAGAGCGGTTATTGTGTCTGAATTGTACACCTTCTAGAATCTTCCATGGCACAGAGTAGGTCCTGAATGTCCTATCCAGGCTCTCCCCAACCACCTCAGGCTGAACTCTGCCTCAGACCTCCACCTCAGGCCAGCCTGGGCTGGCAGAAGACAGTGGGCATCCAGTCCCGGCTTCCTCTGCAGCCGCCCCCGCCCCCCATGCCTGCTCTGCTCCCTGCAGCGTCCAGCCTCTCTCCATAGGCTGCCCCTGGCTTCACCCCTTCTCCTCTCTGCTTCCTCTGTAGAGTTTGCCACGGGAGTTTTACGCTAGCCCCCCTACTCCTGGGTACCTGCTCCATACAACCTCATCGTGTCCCCAGATACTGCTTTCTGGAACACCTTTCTCTCCTCACAGCAAGATTTCCTTCTCCTTCGTGCCCCCCACCCCCAGGAGGAATCACAGTGCCTGCCCGCAAAATCCCCCTCTGAGAACAACTGAGGCCCCATGGGCACAAGGTCAATGCAGAGACCTCTGGCCCCTCCCTGTGAGGAAAAGGTATTTTTCCCTATAAGCACTGCCCGTGGGTGCACCGCATGAACACACATGCCTAGAGTCCACTTCAGGCTCTCCCTACAACCCCCCCCCCCGACCTTGACCCCACCCCCGGCCAGCTCCCCTCTATCTCTTCCCTCCCTCTTAAACCATCAAACTCTTGCAAAGAGCTGTCTACACATGCTGTCTCCACTTCCTCACCTCATGCTCATTCCTGGATCCACTCCAAACTAGCTCCTACCCTCACTGATTCATTCATTCATTCATTCATTCATTCATTCAACAACTGTCCATCTGCGCTGGGCACCACATTCTGTAGGTGTTAAGGAAGTTTCTGTTGCCAAGGTCACGGGCACCCTTACTGTTGCTCAATCTAACAGACACTCGTTTTGAAATTATGCATTCTTTTTGATCTATCCATGAACTTCTCAGAATGCGAAAGATTCTTCACTCTTCGGCAGAAGGAAACGGAAGACACCCCTTCCTCCAGGACGGGCTCCCTCCTTGCTTTCTGTGACACCTCCCACTCCTGGCCTGCCTCCCACCCTCGGACTGCTCCTTCTCAGGCTCCTCTGCAGGCTTCTCCGGCCTTGACTGTTGGACTGCCCCCACCCTGTTGTGTTGCACCCTCTATCCCACATTAGGATCACCTAGGTGCTTTCAACATTTCTGGTGCCAGACGAATTAGAACCTCTGGGGGTGGAGCCTGGGCATATATTTTTTTTTTTTTTTCAATTTAAAAACGCTTTCCGAGAGATGCTAACATCGCCAGGGTTGAGAACCTCTGGTCTGCACTCTTGCTGGACAGTCTAATTCACTGCCATGGATCCCATGGCCGGCCTCTGCAGATGCTTCCAAGTTTCCACCGCCAGCCCAGCTCTCCTGCCTGAACGCTGGACTCTCCCCTCCAAATGACTGCTGGACGTTGGCATCTCTCTCTGGAAGCACCGACGGTTCCAGTCAGGGCCCCGCAACATCCGTCGCTTCTCCTTTGTCCTTTATCAAGCTTGCCAACCTAAACTTTGCTCACCGTGTGGGAGGGCGGTGGGGAATCTCACTTAATGAGCAATCAAAGTTAGGGATGGGAGAAGTGGCGAGTCCCTGAACAGAGAAGAAAGTTGGAACAGGACAAGTTCCACCACCTGTGGTAACCTGACTGTTCCTCTCCTTCACTTGAAAGGCTTTTGGTGGCACCCACGGTCTGCACTAGAGGGGTAGGACAGTCTAGAGCAGATATATGGACACCTGGGTTCAAACCCAAGGCCTGCTACTTAGCAGATGTGTGACTTAGTAGATGTGTGAGCAAGTTATTTAACTTTTCTGGGTCTCCCGTCTCACCACCTGCAATACTGTCCTTAGTATGGTCCCCCGCCTCCAGGGTTGACGCAAGGATTCAGGGGATGAGCCTTATAAAGTGATTAGTGCCATGCCTGGCTGGCAGAAAGCACTCAGTGAATGTTAGCTATTTTTAGTACCATTACTGAGGATAAATTCCCAATTCCTGAGTAGAGCTCACAAGGGCCCCCGTGACTGTGACCTTGGCTTTAGCTTCTGCTCTTCCCTCCCTCACACCATGAGACCCAAACGGGTCGCTGAACTGAATTTGTGTTGTCTCACAAATCGGCACTGGGTAGCTGGTCCTGATGGCTAGACTGTAGCTCCTTCATCTAGAAAACTCCTATGCATCCTTCAAAACCCATGTGGAAGGTTATTTTTGTTAGATAATCTTGACTCTTCCGGCTGGAAGATAATCAGCCCTCTTTCAGGTGAGCAAGGGGGCTCACTCCTGTCGTTACACACCTTTCCGATAACCTTCCCATGGGTGAGCGGGAACTAGCCTCCTGTGAGCAGAACGGAGACCGCCCCTGACCTCTGTCCCAGGACGTTCCCAGGACTCCCTTCTTGGGTTGCTGGGGCACCAGCCTCCTCTGCTCCACAACTGTCAGCTGTCTCTGATGCTTCCCACCACTCCGAGCTCAGTCTTCATGCTGAGTGAGTCAATCCTGGAACTTTTCCAGAGCAGCTCTGAGCACCACACAGAGACAGGCCAAGCACCTCAGAGGCACAGCAGCTGCCCCCACCACCCTGGGCTGAATGCTGGTTCTCGGCACTCCAGAGCCCCTTCCCTGTCTGCTCAGATCCTCTTTGGTCAGTCCTAGGTCCTTCTGGCCCCCAGGAAGTGGCTCTCAAGGAATCTTCACCCCAGGTGGTGTGCCAAATTCACTGACTCTCTAGACGACCTTGGGTAAGTCCTTGGCCCACCGTCAGCCTCAGTTTCCCCCTGTACAATGTGGCAGTCATGACAGGATTAGATTAAAACTTCAACGAGGCTCATTGCAGCACAGAGCTGGACCTTCTAGCATAAAATCTGCGTTCCACGGTCTGGCTGTGCCCTGACCCTCCCCTTCCGATGCTCCTGTGACTGCAGCATGGTCTCAGCTATCAGCCTGTGCCACCCTCATTCCGCCTTCCAGCTCCATTACCACCCACTCACGTGCACCTGCCCAATTCCAACTGGGAGGAGTCGAGGGCAAGGAGATGGGAGTTGAGGACAGCAGTACCCAGGGCTGGGCTCCCAGTGGCCTGGGCCTCTGCTACTCAAGGTCCCCGTAGATCCTGAGGGGTTTGACGGGAATCAGGGAGAAGGCTGAGGTGCTGCAGCGCGGTGGGGTCATATGGTGTGTCTGTCTCCACTGAGCTGTCTAGGCTCACGGAGGAAAGTGACGAGGGTCTCAGCAGGAGCTGGGGAGAGACAGCTGGGGGGATGGAATGCCAGCCCAGGACCCCAAGAGGAGACGGATCCTGCCCTCCTGGGACTGGTCTCGGGGCTCTCAGGAGAGAAGACTGACTCCTGCCCCAACCTCAGTCATGGCTTCCTGATTCATCTGTGCACCGGCCTCCAACAGGTGTTTGCAAGGCGGGCCTATGCCCGGGGCCTCGTCCCCAGCATCCCCCCACCACCAGCACTCTCCACATCTCTGGCCTCCACAAGGCTAGCCACCACGACTTCCTCCCGGTGCCACCAAAGACGATCAAATAACGCAGAGAATGAGAGCCGCCTCCCTCCCGTCAGGGCGAGTGGATCTGCCCAGGTCAGAGCGAGGAGGGCAGAGAACTCTCGCCAGTCCCAGCGCACAGAGATCTCCTCTGTTGAGGCCACAAGGAGTTCTTCCCTCCTTCAAGGCACAAAGAGACCAGATGCGGCCCCGTTGGGGCGTCAGAGGGCACAGAGATCTCTTCGTGGTCGGAGCGCGCAGAGAGACAGGACACACATATAAATCTCTGCCCCCTCAGGGCGCAGAGATCTTTCCCAGGTCAGGACGGGCAGAGATCTCGTCCCAGGGAGGATACCCTCAGAGGACGGCTCGGCGGGGCCCAGAGAGAGGGGGTGATTGGCCCCCTCCCCCATCCCCAGCCCTGCTCGGTCGGCTCCCCGGCTCTCTGGAACCACACTCACTGCGCGCCTAGTCGCCGCTCTGACCTTGGGGTCTCCGGCCTCGGGAATCCGGGTCCCAATCCCAGACCCTCCCCGAGCCTGCGCCAGGGTCGGCCGGGAAGCCGGGGCCGCGGCTCCTCCTCCCCCCCCCCCCCCCCCGGCCCTCGACAGCGCACCGGGAAACCCGGAAGGAAAGGGATGAGGATGAGGAGGGGGCGCAAGGCGATTACAGACGCCCCCCTCCCCCCCCCCCCGGGGGTCCCCTCCAGCCCGGCAGATCTGCACCCTTTCTTCTCCCGCCTCCCAGCCTCGGGGGGCAGCGATGGGGGAGGGAACTGCCGGGCGCACCCGGGGCAGGGGAGGGGGTGCGCAGGGGCTGGAGGGTCCGACCCTCGGGGAGGAAAGTTGGGCGGCGGCAGGCGGAGGGGGCTCCGGCCGGGCCGGGGCTCCCGGGCGCGGGGGCGCTCGCTCACCTGCTGGTCCCCCGGCCCGGGCCCCGGGATGGGCGGCTGAGGCTCGGCGCGGACTCGGCTCGGCGCGGGGCTCGGGGCACTGGGCGCAGGCTCAGCGGCCCCGGGGGCGCGATCCCCGCATCCCACGGGCGCCGCCGCCGTCTCGGCTCCGCCGCTCCGCTCGGGCTCCGGGGCTCGGCGGGCGGCGCGGGCTCGGGCTGGGGGCGGGGTCGGGGGCGGGCCCCGCCTGGGCTCGGCCTGGGGCTTGGGGCCCCGGGCTGGCTCCGCCCCAGAGCGACGCGCCCCGGACTCCGCACGTGGCGCTCCGCCCGCTCAGAGGGTGAACCCCTGGGCGCCCGCCGGGGCGCACGCCCCCACGCTGCCCCGGGGGGGCCCCCGGCCGCAGACCGCCGCCCACGCGGACACGGACAGGCACACGCAGACGCGGGCACACGCTGGGGTGCACGCTCACCGACCCCGGGACGCTTCGCCACATGCAGCCACCCACGCGGACGGGGACGGGCACACGCCGGCACGCACCGGCGGATACACACAGGCATCGCCACCGACCTGGGGACCCCACGAGGGATACTCAGCCCCCTGGACAGGGACGTACCCTGATGCGGCCTCACGACACACGCGGACGCACTGGACACACGCACACCTGCGCAGTGAGAGAGACACGCACCGACACACAGACACCCACATGGACATCGGCAGACACACTCTGATGAACTCAGCGACAGGCGACTCGGAGACGCACATCCCCTGACACGCTGCCGCGGAGGCGCACACGCTCACACGGGGATCACACTGGCCCGCAGAAGCACGGGCAGCACCCAGTTCCGCACGGTACCAGACGCCTGCACCGACACACAGACACACGCAGACCAGAGACAGGGACACAAGCAACAAATAGACAGACACCCACACATGCTCACGTACGCCCACCTCGTTGGGGCACACGCAACCTGCACCTCGACACACACACACACACACACACACACACACACACACTCATACGTGGGGACACTGAGTTAGACACTGCCTCTCACACACGGACAGAGACTACCCTGCAAACTAGGGCTTGGGCACCTGGGCTGACCCATAGGGACACATGCCCGGGAACACACGCCTTTTTAAAACAAGACAGGCTACGAGCTCTTTCCCAAAGGCCGGTAAGATAATTGGAAGGGATGATGCTTTGTCCCGTGCAGTGACCACTGCCCAGAGCTGTCACAGGAGTGCAGGAGCGCAGACACACACACACAGGCACACAAGCACACACATGCACGCACACACGCACACACGCACAGCCTTTGTCTTCTTTATCAGTAGCATTTTACTTTCCTGACTTTAAAGCTGCTCTTGGAGGGCAAAACGGGTCCTGGTGTCTCAGAAAGCACCAAGGTGCTGGGTCTGAGAGTTCAGAGGCTGTGACCTGCCCCTCCACGGGGATATTGGACAGGTCACCCTGAGGCCATTGTCCCTTTGGGACCTGCGTGTGGGGTTCCAGGTGTCCCCTGGTGGCTTCTATATATACTGAGGAGCTATCTCTGCTTTCAGGACGGCTAGACCAGGGTGGGGGGATCGGTGAGGAAGTCTGTCTGCAGGAAAGTTTAGGACACAGGACACTTTCTGGGCCTGGATTGGGTAGGATGGCTCCTAGCCAGACAGATGAATCACAGACAGCCTGCCGGCTTCTAGCCCCCTGACGGGCCTCAGGTTGGCCAGCATCTCCCACTAGCGGTCATAGCGGGAAGTGCAGGCAGTGTCAACGGGCAGCCGGGGGCGCGGGACCCACCGCCTTCCCTGAGCTCTCCCCTCCTAGGCGGGAGGAGAGGGCTGTACAATGGGGGTCCTCCCGAGGTTTTCCACCACCGGCTTCTAGACCCCAGAAGGCAGATCGGAACTTACAAATGGGCATTGGGCCAAGCAGGAGACTGAGCTGGAGCGGAGGCTGCTGGGGCGGGGGAGAGGGGGTGGGGGGATCGTTAGAGAGGTCCCCTGCTTCAGCTGCATGTCGCAGACTGGAGTATTCGGAGTCTTCCTTAGCGCTGGGCATTTGGCTGGTGCGCGGGAGAGGTAGGTTAAGGCATGAATCTAGACGCGCCACAGTTGTAAACCAGGGGAGAGAAGCCCAGGGGAGGGAGGAATCAGAATTCTGACCACGTGGAGATTCGGCTAACACATCTAGTGGTCTGAGAGGGCCCGTAGGGGGTCAGGAAAGGGCACAGGCCTGGGACCTTCTACGAGGAGCCCTTGCCAAGATCTGGGCGACTTTCTTTTCTTGCCAGGACCCCATTTAATTAAAGCAGGAACATACGGTCAGGAGTCTGAGAACAATCAAAGTTTTTAAGACTAGTGTTTTCCTTATTCCATCCCCTCTCCCCCACTTCTGGTTCAAAAGTTAAGGGCACTGGAGTCGCGCACCGGGTCAAGACTCTTCTCCTATATTACTTCCTGTTAGTTCTTCCCTTTGCTCCCATCATCACGTCGTTCCCTGGCCCACACAGTTTCCCTCTCTAGTAGAAAAAGGAGATCTGTAAAATGTGTAATATGGTTCGCACCTGTGTGTTTTCTGTTTTTATTGCCCCAGGCTTTTCTTTCTCTGTGTTACTTCTACTGAATTATAACTTACGCACGGAAAAGAGTGCAGACCCTCAATGTTCAGCTCAAGGGTGGTCGCTAGTTGAAAACCTGTGTGTAACCAGTGCACACATCAAGAAACCAAACATCACGAGCCTCCCAGAAGCCCTGTCCACACCCTCCTCCTGTCACTGCAGCTTCTCCCTGTGGGTAACTGCTACACGCACTCAAATGGAGCTGCCCATGTTAGTTTTGTCTACTTTTGATATTAAAAAAAAAAAATGGAATCATAGAGGGGCACCTGGCTGACTCGGTCAAGCATCCGACTTCGGCTCAGGTCATGATCTCACAGTTCGTGGGTTCAAGCCCCGCGTCGGGCTCTGTGTTGACAGCTCGGAGCCTGGAGCCCGCTTCCGATTCTGTGTCTCCCTCTCTCTCTGCCCCTCCCCCGCTCATGCTCTGTCTCGCTCTGTCTCTCAAAAATACATAAACGTTAAAAAATTAAAAAAAATAATAAAAATCTTAAAAAAACATAAATGGAATCAGCAAGCATAAACCCTAGTGTCTGGTTTCTTCTGAAGAACCATCCCTACCACTGTTTGTAGTTTCAGTGTGTTTGTTCTCATTGCTTTTTAGAATTCCATTGGATGACACTAGCACCATCTATCCATTCTACTGCTGATGGGGGTTGGTAGTTTCCCCTGCAGGGTTCCCACGGACGGCACTGCTACGAGTGTTCTAGTATATGGATTTTGGTGAACGTAAGCGTGCCTTTCTGGGAAGGAACTGCTGGGTCACGGGAGAGAGCGTTTTCCCTTTCAGTAGACACTGCCGAGGAGTTTTTCAGAGTGGTTCCACCAACGTATACTCCATCGGCAGCGACTATATGAGAATCTAGTTTACCCTCCAGCAACCCCCAGTACTTGGTATTTTTATCTTTTTCCTTTTAGCCACTCGAGTGGGTGCGCAGAGGTTTCACATTGTGGTTTTAATTGGCATTTCCCTGATGACTAATGAAATCGGGCACTTTTTCATGGTTTATTGGCCATTTGTGTATATGTGCTTTTCATTTATATAAATGGGTATTGTTCTAACTTTCATTCTTCTTCTTCTGTGTCTCCCCTAACACTCTGCTTGGGAGCTCTTGTCCACATTGTAGTGTGGGCAGTTAATTCCTCGCTCTGACAGCTGCAGAGCATTCTATGTCACACACACACCACAGCTTTTCTATCCATTTCCCTATCCATTCTGTCCTATCTAGAGATGGACAACAGGTAGGATAGGAGATGGTAATTAGAGGGAAGAGTGGTAACGAGCTTGTGCTTCTGTTTTCTTCCCTCTGCTAATGCCTGGGGTAAGGGCAGGTGAAGAGGCAGGCTGGTCTGGGGCTCAGAACCCATAAACACTCAGGACTAGGCATCTTGGAAGGCGGAGGTGCAGGTCGGGGCTGGAAGCGGGAGGCTTGGTGGAAAGCTCACACAAAAGCCAGGAGGACCCAGAGGGATGCCTCTCCCTGCCCCTCCCAGCCAGGGGCTGGTCCTCCCCCATTTGTGACCAACCATATGACTCTGGGAGGGGGCATCTGGCGGAAGTGAGGGGCTTTACTGAGAGTAAGATCTCCTGGGACCCTTGGTTTCCTACCTCTGCTAGGTGCCAGAACTCTGGCAAAGGATTGGAGAATTTCACACTGAGAAAATGCCCAGCCCGAGAGACAAGACCTCTAATGCTGGGCCCCCAACCGTCCCCACCATAAAGCCCACCTGTCGGGAGCTCTGCTCGTTCCACACTTATCCTCACCCTTTCTCCCTGCCTGTCTCTCCCAGGAAGGCTGTCCAAGAGAAGTACTTGCCTCCTCATTTCTCCTGTACCCAGGGCTGGCCATGTGGCCGCATGATGGCCACCAGTCATGAGCAAAGTTTGGCTGGGGCGGGGCGGTTTCTGGGAAGGCATTTGCTTTCCTGATACAAGAGGACAGGGGCAGCTGGATGAGCTCTCTCCCTCTTCCCCTTCTTCCTGCCTTGAACGAGGCCACCGTGCTTGGAGCGGCAAAACCATTGCACGAGCGTGGGGGTAAGGCCAGGAGATTTGCAGAGGTTGGCCCCAGGGACAGTCAACTGCAAGCCCACACCTTCATACTTCTTTTTCACTCTGCGTGTGAACGAATGACACTGATTCTCTGAAGATGTAGCCAGATTGTGTCTGGTGGCGAGGGATCTGGAAGCCCAGGTGCTCTGAATACAAACTGTTGCCCAGCCCTCTCCTTTTTTCAGCCGCGCCCCCTCCCCCACTTCCAAAGCTGCCTGGTGCCAGTGCCGGAATCCCAGGAACGTTCTAGGGTTTCGAGGAGGAGGGTGTCCTTGGTTTTCCTTTGGCACCCCTCCCTCTGCGAGCACTTCGAACCCAGCTTTCCGGCTCTGCTAGGTCACTTGCTGCTCCAACGTCCGAAAAGTTGTCACGACTACCGTTGCTACCTCTTCCACACTTTTGTGGTGTTTATGCCTCTTTAAATCATTGCACTGCCGTTTTAAGTGACAATTTAAGAGGTATCTTCACTCCGCTGTATTTTGCAAAATTAAAAAAAATGTTTACTCATTTACTTTGAGACAGAGAGAGAGAGAGAGTAGGGGAGGGATAGAGGGAGGAAGAGAGAGAGAATCCCAAGCAGGCTCCGCAATGTCAGTTCAGAGACGGAGGCGGGGCTCGAACTCACAAACCTTGAGATCATGACCTGAGCCAAAGTTGGACACTTAACTGACTGAACCACCCAGGCGCCCCTGCTATATTTTGAAGACAGTCCTCCATTTCAGTTTTCACCCCAGGTAATTTTAAGAAGTGATTACAGGTGACCCTCGTGGGTTGTCAGAGCTCTCCTCAGAAGAGACTTTGCTGTATTTTGAAGCTTGAGCGGTTTGAAGTTGAGACCTTCTATCTTAGGAGGGGCAGAGAAAAGGAGAAATGTATTCGTGGTCAAGGGCACGAAGGGACCTCCATGGAGATGGTGACCTGATCCCTCCTATACCTAAATGAACAGGTTAGCTCATATCTGAGGGATTGTTGTCTGGTGGGATTGGCTGTCTCCTACATGTACCCTCTGCCCTAGTCTCTCTCTGTCTCGCTGTCTCTCTCTCTCTCTCTCTCTCTCTCTCTCTCTCTCTCACACACACACACACACACACACACACACACACACACACACGTCCCTTGCCTCTGCTGGCTCCCCAGTAACCCAAGTGATGCTGGTCTGCAAATGAAGAGCTGCCCCTTCCTAAAGTCACTTGACTGCCATCTGCTGGAGAGATGAGAGAAAATAGACGTGAAACTCTGTTGTCTAGGAATGTGCATCGTGCCCCACGATTGTGTGAAGCCCAAGTGTACGTGGCAGCCTGCTCATACCCCCCACCTGTTCCATCTCGTCCCTATAAAGGGCTGTCTTTCTCCCAACAGCTCCGGCCATTGTAGTGAACTAGAGAGCAGGGCTTGGAGGGTCAGAAGCTTAGATCCGATTATTATTGTCCATGTGACTGACCTTGGATGTGACACCCAACCTTTCTGGACCTTACTTTACTCATGTATAAATGGAGTAACTATATACCCACCCACCTCTTTGAGTTGCTTGCAGGATCAAACGAAATAACATCTGGAAAATTGAGAGATGGAGTAAATACTTTACAGGTGACTCTGATATTTGTACTAACTAAAGCCTGTTCACCCTTTGCCTTTGGTTGGGTTCCTTAGAAACAGACTCTGAGGTGGAGGCTTGTGTGCAAGCAGTTTCTAGGGATGTGCTTGGGAAGCCGATGTGCAGGGCCTGAGCGAAGCAGGGTCGGGGGGGGGGAGAAATTCCCTCCAATGCGGTTGCAGCACAGACCTCGTCCAAGCCCATAGAAGGGTCTGGAGCTGGATGGCCCCTTGGAGTGGTTCCAAATTGAGAGCAGAGGAGAGTGAGCAGGCTTTTCTACGTCGACTTCAACCGGTTGTGGTCGTAGGCTGCACCTGCCAAGCGGCCATAACCTTGGGCGAAGGGCGACACCAGGAAAGGGCACAGTGGTGAGCTATCAGCTCTGGGCAGCTCGCCACCTCCCCCTCCCCTTGGTTGTATATGTGGGGGGTTGTGCTGTTCTTGGTGGATGGGACACGGCAAGAGTAAGGAAAGAGCCAAAGATGGCCAATCTGTACCCTGAAGAATGTTACTGTAAAGAAGCACCAGGCTGCTGTGACTGGGGTGGGGTGGGGGGGGGTCTCCTTGCCATCATCCCTTCCACTCAGCTGGCCTCTCGCACAGCTTTACCTGCACAAAGCAGATCCCATAGACGTATCCTAAGTCTGCAGAGGGTCACCTGCTTCCCCACGTTCCATTGCATTCCGTGGGGGACACGTGGTCACCCTGAGTTCTGCCTCCTGCAGAACGGTGACATGGTCGCCCTGTGTGCTGTCATAGTTCGTAGCGGTGCAGTGGTGGAGTGGCGGAACAGGCTCCATTCGAGAGATTCAGAGGCGGCAGGCAGAGTCCCCGCACCTGAATGCGGCCCGCAGATGTTGTAGCTTTTGCGGGGGTGGGGCAGGAACAGTGTATCAGATAGTGTCTACTACCGTGAATGTCTTTCGCTGGGATGTTCGCTCTCCAGTTGTGTTGGGTTGCCACCGTTCCTGACTGCATCAGGCTTATTAACACTACCTGCATGGCTCTGCGGGTGTCTGGGTTTCTCCCTCCCGGATTAGGGGCCAGCAGCCCCGACAGGACTGGGGAGCAGCCGATGAACTAGGGGTCACGTGAACTAGGGCGGGCTGCGGGTCGTGGTGATCAGGCAGGTCAGGGGCCGGAACGGGACCGTGTTGGTGGGGAGGATGATGCTGGTTAGAGAGGAGCTGGGGAGCCGTGCTCATTGCTGGAGCCCCCCCCCCCCCACCAGATGGACACTGACTCTTCTGCACAGTTCATTTTCATACACTGATGTATTGGACGAATATTAATATGGATATGAGTGTGTTATTGCTCGGTGAAGGAAGCCAGCCTCAAAAGGTTACCTATACTATATCATTGCATTTATATGACATTCTGGAGAGGGGAAGCTTAAAGGAACAGTGATTGCCAGGTGGTTGGGTGTGGAGGGAGGGGCAGGCTTCAATACGAAGGGACCACATGAGGGACAGAATGCTTTAGGACGACGGAACTATCTGTACCTTGACCATCCTGGTGGCCCTGCCTTTGTCAGGACTCATAAAATTGTACACCAAAAAGGATGGATTTGCCTGCATGTGAATTAAAACGTAAATAAGCAACAAATTCCGAAAGAAAGAAAGAAGACATCTTTACCTTTTCCAACAGACGTGGCACTTCCCTCAGGAATGTGTGTCGGTGGGTGTGTGAGCGGAAGAGAAGACAGGTGTGTGTGGTTTTTGAAGGATGGAGGTCAGAGCTGCTCTTCGGAGCCTCAGAGAGCTGGAGTAGTCCCTGGACTTTAGGTATTCAATCTCCACTGCTCTGTATATGAGCTTGAACTAGAGGCTTCCGTTGCCCAGAAACGGGTCATGGACTTAGAAGCGAAAGACTGTGGGTTTTTTTTTTTTTTTTAATTTTTGTTTTTGGTTTGTGTTTTGCTTCTGCTTGTTGTTTTTCCAGTCAGACATTTCCTCCCCCAGTACTGTGGGGGTAGAGAAGAGGGAGGCAGCCAGGGGATAGGTCCCTATCTCACACTTAGGGAACCTCTGAGCCTCCCCAGCACCTGCCCCGCCCCGCATTCGCAGTTTCCTAAAAATACAAAACTGCGATGGTTGTGGGAAGGGGGCTGGTTGTGGGGTCGGCGACTCCAACTGACTAGTGCTGAGCAGACCCACGGCCAGACTCCTCTGGCCTCAGTTTCCCCATCTCTAGGAGACGGGACTGTGAAGTCCCCTTCTAACATTCAGCAAGCGTGTCCCAGGAATGAAGGAAGGCAGCCCCTCAGTCCACAGGGACCAAGGAGGAACTCTGCCCCGGGGCTACCCACCTTATCTCCGCCCTTGGTGACACGGGTCTCGGGTGGCCCTGGCCGGCAGGCCGCCTACCTCGCCTCGTCGGCATGCTCCCAAGGGAAGCAGAGGAACCAAGGTGCCAGACCTGACCAGAGAATTCAGGAGACTTTGTTGGGAAATTGGGTTTTTCACCGGAAGTGAATGCTTCGGGCCAGAAAAAACGCTCAGAACTGGCAGGGACTGACAAAAATCGCCTCTTGTCGGCAAGCGCAGGAGGCAAGGGCTGGAGTGCAGGCTTCTCGAGTGAGCGCTGACAGGAGAACACAAGAGCTGCCTCCCACTCTCACCAGCTCAGACCATCCGGGCTGCCGGGGCTGAGACTCCCCGCTCGCAGTGGGAGACAGGCCCAGGACAAGCAGTGACCTCCTAGGGCCTGTGAGTGGCTGTGGCCATTGCTGGGGTCCCTGGGGGAGCGTCTGGGGCCCTGGAACCCCGGATGTGCATTGTGGGAGTGTGGGGCTGCTCTGGGCTCGTCTGTTGATGGAGGCAGCCTTATAATTTCTAAGGGCTGTGGAGACAGGATCTGTATGGCCACCCCCATTCTGGGAGATGAATGTTGGGGACCCAATCACACTTCCTAGGGAGCTTGGCTTCAGCCTGGGCTGACATCAGGGCCACGGTCTTATCAGCAGACCTTTAGAGGGGTAGATGAGGGTGAGCACTGGCCTGGCTTTTGTTCTTTCAGAAATCCCTGTGGAATGGCTCTCGCTTGTCCCCAGAGTCCAAGACCTCAGCTGGAATATCTTCAGTGTGCAACCCCAGCCCCCAGCTGCCAGCTGGGATGCCCTTCCCAGGCAGATAAGCATCCAACAGGAACACCTTCTAGGGGTGTATCCAGGCCTCTGGGGGTGGAGAGCAGCGAGCAGCCCCCATCTGCCTCCTGGCTCACATACCTGTTGGCTCACACTTAGGAGCAAAATAGAGCCGTCTGATGGTTTCTGGTGCCTTCCAGTCCCTGCGGACGTAGTGGGCAGGGCACTTAGCTTCCACTTTAGCGTTTTTCTGGTGCTCCTTTCTGTACCCAAGCCAGAAACTAGACTTCCTAGATTCTTTTGCAGACAGAGTTCTGGATTGGAATTTAGATTCCACCAATGAGATACGCTCCAGGTTCCTAGGGCTTTGGCTGTTACTCCTGGCAAGCATGGTCAGGGAGAGGTGGGGGCTTTGCTCCGTCAGTATTCCAGTGATCTGGGACCAGATCTGTGGGTATGAAGAGGCACAGGCAGCACACTGTGGCTCCTTGATTGTGGTGGATTAAAATGGCAGCACGTTCTTTGCAAAACCTCATCACGGGATAGACAGATGTATTCCTTCCTCTGAAGGATCACAGGACAACTTGCCTTGACCCGCAGAATGTAGCAGAAGTGATACTGTGTAACCTCAGGGACTGCCCCTTAAGAGGTTTGCAGCTCCTGTTTTCATTTTTTGGAACGCTCTCTTGGAAACAAAACACCACGTAAGAAGCCTGACTCCCACGCTGTGGGGAAGCCCAAGACTGCCCGGTGGAAAGATGTCATCCGTGTGAAGGAGCACCTTCTTGGGTCTTCTAGCTCCTCCAACCACCAGCTGAATGTAGCTGAGTGAATGACCCCAGCCCTTGGCACAGGAGCAAACCAGCCAGCTGAGCCCTGCCCAGGTGCCTGATCCTCAAACTTATGAACAAATTAAATGGCAACTGTTTTAAGCCATTGAAGTTTTTGAGCTAGGTGGTTACGTAGCAGTAGACAACTCAAACACTGATCCTCGGATCACAGTTTGTGATGAGTTCTTTCTCTCTGTCTCTTTTAATATAATTCATGGTCAAGTTAGCTAACATACAGTGTGTGCTCTTGGCTTCGGGAGTAGATTCCCATGATTCCTTGCTTACATACAACACCCAGATGCAATTTACATAGAATCAAATTTAAAGTGCACAATTTGATAAATTTTGACACATGTATACAGGAAAGCATTGCCACAATTAAAATAGTGAATGTATCCATTACCTTCAAAAGTTTCTTTGTGCCCCTGGGCCCCTTCTTAACCCTTTCTACACCCAACCCCTATCACTGGGCAACCCCTGATCTGGTGCTTTCTGTCACTATAGATTAGTTTGCATTTTTCTGGAAGTTTATAAAAAAAGAGACTCATACCATACTGGTTTTTTTTTTTTTTTTTTTTTTGGGCAGGGGTTGTCTGGCTCCTTGAGGCATAATTATTTTGAGATTCACCCATGTTCTATGTGTCAGCATTTCACTGTATGGTCGTATTAGAATTTGTTTATCCACTCACCTGTTGATGGACATTTGATTTGTTTTCAGTTTTTAGCTTTCATAGATAAAGCTGCCCTGAATATTTGATACTAGTCTTCGTATAATTATGTGCTTTTTTTTCTTTTGGGTAAATATCCAGGAGTGAAATGGCTGGATCGTATGGTAGATGTATATTTAACTTTTTAAGAAACTATCAAATTGTTTTCCAAAGTGCTTGTACCATTTTACCTTCCTTTTCTACATACTCACTAACATGTGGTCTTTCACAATGTTAACTCTCTGGGGCACCTGGGTGGCTCAGTGGGTTGAGTGCCTGGTTCTCCATTTTGGCTCAGGCAAGATGTCGTGTTCCATGGGTTCGAGCCCCACGTTGGACTCTAAGCTGACAACACAGAGCCTGCTTGGGTTTCTCTCTCCCTCTCTCCCTGCCCCTCCCCAACTTGTGCTCTGTCTCTCTCAAAATAAGTAAATAAACGTAAAAAAATTTTTTAATTAAAAAAATAAAATGTTAACTCTGTATGTATGGTAAATCATTGTAGTTTTAATATGCAGTTTCCTAATGACTAATGATGTAGAGTATCTTTTTATGTGCTTTTTTGCTATGCTTATATCTTTTTTTTTTTTTTTTTTTTGTAAAGCATCTGTCCAAATCTTTTGCCATTTTTTTGGTATTAGGTTGTTATTTGCTTATTATTGAATTTTGAGAGTTTTTAAAAAATGTATTCTGGACCTAAGTCCTTTATCAGATTTGTGTTTTGCAGATATTTTCTTCCAGTGTCAGGATTGTCTTTTCTTTCTTTCTTTTTTTTAAAGTTTATTTACTTTTGAGAGTGAGAGAGACAGAACACAAGTGCGGGAAGGGCAAAGAGAGAGGGAGACACAGAATCTGAAGCAGGCTCCAGGCTCTGAGCTGTCAGCACAAAGCCGGATGCGGGGCTCGAACCCATGGACCGCGAGATCATGACCTGAGCTGAAGTCGGACACTTCACCGACTGAGCCACCCAGGAGCCCCAGATTGTCTTTTCTTAAATGTCTTAAGTGTCTTTTTCAGAATAGGAACAATAAATTTTAATGATGTATACTTTATTTATTTTCCTTTTATGTATATTGCTTTCTGTGTTTTATCTAAGAAATCTTGGCCTAGTCCAAGGTCAAAATATATTTCTTCTGTATCTTCTTCTAGGAGTTTTGTAGCTCTAGGGTTTACAGTCCATTTAGAGTTAATCTTCATATATGATACAAAGTGTGGATCAAAGTTCTGTATGGATGTCCAGTTGTCCCAGCACCATTTATAATTTCCTTCTTTCTCCACTGAATTGCCTTTGTCAAAAATCAATTCACCATACGTAGGATACATACATGCATCTATTTTTGGGCTCCCTATTCTGTTCCCTAACAGAATGTGTCTACATATGTCTTCTCTTATCAATATTGCACTTCTTAATTACTAATGATTTATGGTGAATGAATCAGGTAATGAGAATTTTCCAACTTTCTTCTTTGTTTATCTTGAAAAATGTTTTGGCTATCCTACTTTCTTTGCCTCTTCCTATACATTTTAGAACCAGCTCATCAGTGTTTACAAAAAATTACACTGGGATTGATTGGGAATGTGTTGAATCTATAGATCAGCCTGAGGGAGAATTGACATCTTAGCAATATTGAGTCTTCTAACTCATGAACAATTCAGATCATGCACATTTATTTATTTCTTCTTTGATTTCTTACATTGTGTTTTGTAGTTTTCAACTTACATCTCCTGTACCTATTTTGTTATATTTATGCCATGTATTTAATGTTGGTGCTATTGTATATTTAAAAAAAAAAATTAACTTGTATTTCACTTTGGAGGAAATCTTTCAACAGGCTCTAGATCCTTTGGAAATTTTACCGAGGTTATATGCATTTTAATGGAGTTTATTTTCCATCCTCTGGTTCACATCTGTCTTGCTGAGGCAACTAAAGAACTTGCTACTTCCAGCTGATCAGATCTAATCAGCACAATATCAAGAATGAAGCGTGCTGTTGTGTAGAATGCCAATAAGATGAAGATTTCTGCAGACTATCGCTGCAGAGATAGTTTACTAGCCCCGCAGCAAAACCATGTAGTAGTATTGCTAGCCATGCCAGGTAAAAGCAAGCTGCTTCCGGTAATCTTTACAAATTGATACGGAGGAAAAAGCATTTGCGAGGTCAATAGCTCCGTATGGGCACCAGGGGCTATGTTGATTTATTCCGGTAAAGATACTGTGTCTGAAACAGCAGCTGCCCTTAGAGCCACCTCCTGGTTAGGTTTACAATAATCCACAGTAATTCTCCAAGATCCGTCTACCTCCTGCATAGGCCAAACTAGTGAGTTAAATGGAAAGTGATAGATGTCATTACCTCTACATCTGTAAACTCTTTGTTGGTGGCACTAATCTTTTAAATTCCCCCGGGACGTGATATTGCTTTTGGTTTACTCTCTGGATGAACAGCGAGTTCAAGCACCTTCTACTTGGCTCTATTATAATAGCTCTTACACCATATACCCAAGAGTCAGTGTGGGGATTTTGCCTGTTGTCAATTATGCCATTTCAATCGTGAGGGGTCAGCAGGCTTTTTCTGTAAAGGGCCAGTTACTAAATGTTTTAGGCTTTGTGGGACAGCTATTTGTCTCCTCCTCCTTCCCAACCCTTTAAAAGTGTAGCCAACAAATTGGACAATCTAGAAAAAATGGATAAATTCCTGGAAACATATAACCTTCTAAAACTAGGGGCGCCTGGGTGGCGCAGTCGGTTAAGCGTCCGACTTCAGCCAGGTCACGATCTCACGGTCCGTGAGTTCGAGCCCTGCGTCAGGCTCTGGGCTGATGGCTCGGAGCCTGGAGCCTGTTTCCGATTCTGTATCTCCCTCTCTCTCTGCCCCTCCCCCGTTCATGCTCTGTCTCTCTCTGTCCCAAAAATAAATAAAAAACGTTGAAAAAAAAAATTAAAAAAAAAAAATTTAAAACTGAATCAGGAAGAAATATAAAATTTGGACAGATCAATTACTAGCTATGAAATCGAATCAGTAATCAAAAAACTCCCAACAAACAAAAGCCCAGGACCAGAGGGCTTCACAGGTGAGTTCTACAAAAGATTTAAAGAAGACTTAATACCTATTATTCTCAAACTACTCCAAAAAATATTGGCAAACTGAATCCAGTGATAACATTAAAAAAAATCATTCACTGGGGCACATGGGTGACTCAGTCAGTTAAATGTCCTGCTTCAGCTCAGGTCATGATCTTGCTGTCCATGAGTTTTAGCCCCGCATCAGGCTCTGTGCTGACAGCTCAGAGCCTGGAACCCGCTTCGAATTCTGTGTCTCCCTCTCTCTGCTCCTCCCCTGTGTGCGTCTCTCTCTCTCAAAAATAAATAAACATTAAAAAAAAAAACTTAAAAAAAATCATTCACTATGATCAGATGTGATTTATTCCAGGGATGTAAAAAAAAAAAAAAAAAAAAAGGTTGAAACCTTTCTTAGCTTGTAGGCTATAACCCCCCCCAACCAAAGAACAAATAAAACTAACAAAACAAAATGAAACAACAGCAAAACAAAAAGGCAAAAAGCAAGCTAGATTTGGCTCACAGGCTATAATTTGCCAATCCCTGGTCTCCACCAATGCTGCCCAAAAGAGCATATGGAGACAGTGGAAATTTAAATTTAAATAGCTACATGTGGCTAGTAGTGACTACATTGAACTACAAAGATCTAGATTCAGTAGAGAAGGGGTCAGTGGACCTACTGGATCTACTATGATTTGACCTTGAGTCATAGTTCTGTTCATCACCTGACCCTCATAGGCCCCCGTTTTGACTGGTAGGGCATAGAAGCAAATTAGTGTCAACCCAGCCAGTGTTTTGTAATCTCTGAAAGGTCTGAGTATTTCCTTTTCCCCAGTGCACAGTTACTACAGAAAACAATTTCAGGTCCCTTTGGGGAAAGCCTGATGGAAGATTTACAGCATTTACACTTATGGGAGCTCTGTAATACCGTTCTTTTAAGGAGAATTTGTCTTCCCTTCAAGCAAAGGGACCTTAGTCTGTGAAGTCGTTAAGGGAGAGAGGCTTGACTCTTAATTGTAGTGACCCACGTTGTGTTTCTGGCCACTGGATCTGGGGTTTTTCCTGTTAAGTAGATCCAGTGAATTTTGGTGGACTTCCCGTCTATTTCATTTCCATCAATTAGCCATTCTCAGTGAGTGCTATGTCTCAAGTTATTTTTATTACCTCTTCTCCTCTGCTGCCTATTAGAGTAAAGGTACACCCACCTGTCTTTTTAATTGAGGCAGCTATGCACTGCAATTTGGCCTCTGCTACTCTGGAACACATCATCCCCCTGAAATCAAGGCACCCAGGTCACTGATAGCATATGCCATCATTAGACCTGGATTGCAGAGGACAGACACCACAAACTTCTTAAAGATGCTGCTTCCCCACCCCCCCCCCCCCACTAGTGTATTTTTCAATACATTACAGTAGGGAAGTCTCCTTGGCTATCTTGAGGGTTAGATCAGAAAGGACTGATATGCAGCTCACGCATAATAAATCTACCCCAACATTTCATGCTAGGGAACTTCCTAATATTATGTTAGGGAAGTTCTATCATCTCAGCTTTATTAAACGTAGGCCACCATTGACTCCAAGTGGCACAGTTGGGCATTTCTTTTCCTTTTGCGGGCTGTCAGCTGGTGGTGGTCGTAGGGGTGGTGGCAGTTGAATCAGTGGCCGGGCTGAGTTTGACACTTTCTTCTATTTGACTTTAGGTCTTCCCTTTGTGCTGTCCTTCCGAGGGAGTCCACTTCCTGCAGCTCTCAGTTGTATTCCACTGTGACTTTTATAGGACATTTGCTAGCATGGCGGTGGGGGGCAGGAAGGGAAACATTCTTTGATGTATTGACTTAACCTCAGTCTTGGGAGGGTATGTGAACCTGGGTCTTGGGAAGGTAGCCTCCAAAAGTGTTCCTGCCTCTCCATATAATTCTGGGCCTCCCCGTATATTCCCGTCTCCCCGCCTCCATCCCCAGAGAGTTTTTCCTTGTTTTTGTTTGTTTGTTGGTTTGTTTGTTTTGTCTCTCCCAGCTATAGTGGGTTTCCATCACGCTCTTAGGCTCTTGTTCTATTGTTCTTCCCCTTGTAGAATAAAGCTTTGTTCTTAAGGGGAGATAAGAGAATACTGGTCTGGGGGGGGGGGGAGTTCTGGCAGTGGCTGCTGTTCCCCAGCCAGCCGAGGGAGGGAGCTTTAGCAAGATTCTTCCTCACCTTTCCTGTGAAAGTCAGATGGTGTTCCTGGAGTAAAAGGATGAAAGAGAGTGTGAGCTCCCCTATTTCTGGGCCCCTCAAGAACTCTACACTCTCATGCTAGCCCATCCTCGTCCTTCACAATTTGTTAAAAGTCTCCAGTTCAAGCTTCTTTTTGGCATACATGGCATTCCAAGGATCTGTTGCTGTTACACAAATGCTCAGGTCTTGTTTTTTCTCTATAGAGCCTGTCTCAATCCAGATATTGGGTTAGTTGTTGCCCCGTATCCTCAGTTCTCTCAGGTTTTTTTGCTAAAGTCAGGAACCGGATTATGATGCCTACTCTCACTGTCACTGATCAACATTGCGCAGGAGGCACTCAGCGCATTAAGAGAAGAAGGGGAATGGAGACTGAAAGGGTGAAAGGAAGAGATAAACATTTATTTACAAAAGACATGGCTGTCTACAAGGCAAATTTAAGAGAATGTGCAAATGTAGTCCTAATAAGAAAGTCCAGAAAGGTTTCCAGATACAAGATCAACATTTGAAAACCAATAGTATTCCTATCCAATAACAAAAACTAGTCATGGAAGATACTCATAAAAGGTAAAATGTTACCCTTCCATTATCATCTGAATATTTGTATCCTCCTAACATCCATATGCTGAAATCCTAATCCTCAAGGCGATGGCAATGGGAGGGGGTGTCATAAGAAGTGCTTAGGTTATGAGGGTGGAGCCCTCAGGAGTAGGATTAGAACCCTTACAAAAGAGTCTCCAGAGAGTTCCCTAGCCCCTTCTTCTGTGTGAGGATACAACGAGAAATCTGCAATCCAGAAGAAGACCTCACCCAACCATGCTAGCACCCTGATCTCGGACTTCAGCTTCCAGAACTGTAAGAACCGAATTTCTGTGGTCTGTAAGCACCTCAGTCTATGGCGTTTTGTTATGGCAGCCTGAACAGAAGATATTTGTATGATAGCAACTCAATATTTCCTAGGAATAAATATAATAAAAACATGCAAGTATTTTATGAAAATTACTTTCAGATGTTATTGAAGGACATAAATATCTGAATAGATAGATCTTGATATTGGACCGGGAGACTGAATATTTTCAAGATGTCAGTTCTTTCCTAATAAGCTATGAATTCAGTGTATTTTCATAAATATTCTAGCAGGTGATTTTATGGAACAAATACTAATTCAAAAATTCATATGGAAAATGAAAAGGCCAGGACAGTAATAAAATTCTGAGTAAGACCAGGGAAGGGAGAGTGCTTGCCCGAGTACCTAGAGAGCTAGAGTAATTTACATAGTACATTACCAGTATAGGGAAACAGAAGTAGCTTAGCGGGATTGCACAGAATGCCCACAGATACAAGCATATTTAGGAACTTGATACTATGCATGTCAGAGGTGGGATTTCAAATCATTTGGGGAGTGAATGGCTCTTGAAAAAAATGATATTGGAACAAATGATAAGTAATATAGAAAAATATTGAATTCTGTGATAGAGATAATTGGTTATCCTTCAATATCCATTCTCCTGTTTTCAAAGTAATAGAATTTTCAGTTGGGCACACTGCCACTTTATCACCCAAGGTCCTCTGAGGAGACAGAAACCACATTAGTTATTCACATAAGGAAAATACAAAGCATTATAAATTAGGTAGTGCTTAGCTACTAAAAGTAGTAAAGAAGACTTTAATGGGTCCCAAAGCAGCAGATGTGACAAGTAGCCACCACAGGACAGAGGGATAGTGGGGAGAAATTATTAGGAGCACACAGCCCGTGGGTGGTAGAGAAATATACCGTAGCGTGTGGGCTGGAGTTGGTCTTCAGAATTGGTAACCATTGGGTGTCTGTGTGGGTGGGCCAGACCTGACCCGTAGAAGTGACTTAATGGCTGGTGTGCTGTTGCCTAAAGGTGCATCCAGAGCTGGTCGTCTGTGATGGATAGTTGTGATGGAGGCCCAGAACCTGAAAGGGAAGGTGTTCTTGTTAGAGAACCTAGCCATCTGGCAACAGGTAGCTGCGTGAGGGACTGTGAGAGAAGAATTGTGGGCAACTTTCAATTACGCCTTTAGAGGAGAGAATGTGCCCTTCCCTTTCCTGCTTCGCATTGGCTGGAATGCGGACGTAACAGTGGGCACCAGAGCAGTCCTTCTGGACCACAGAGGGAAGGTTCAAGCTGAAGATGTTACCGCAGCATGATAGAAGGAGACTTGGCTCCTGGGCACTCTAGAGCTGCCCTCCTAGTCCTACACTTCTTCTTCTTTAATGTTTATTTATTTTGGGGAGAGAGAGAGAGAGATTGGAAGCTCAGGAGGGGCAGAGAGAGAGGGGGATAGAGGATCTGAAGCAGGCTCTGCGCTGACATCGGAGAGCCCGATGCAGGGCTGGAATACACGAACCGTGAGATCATGACCTGAGCCAAAGTCAGACACTCAACTGACTGAACGACTCACGCGCCCCTCCAGTCCTACACTTCTTGTTTGGACCTTTACGTGGCAGGGAAATGAACCTCTATTAATATGGCTCTCTCTGTTTACAGCAACCCAGGCTATATCCTAACCAACCCAGACTTAGACCTCATATATCAAAGAATAAAATTCCAGGTGAATTATAGACCAAGATGTAAAAACAAAACACACAGAAATTTAAACCTCTAGAAGAATCGTAGAAAAATATCTTTATATTTTCTATTCTGTAAGAAGTAATTTCTTGGATAAATCATAAAAAGGGAAAACATTGGCATACGTGAGTACGTTTAGATTAAAATCTTTTTTTTTTTTTTTTTTTTTTTTTACAAGAACCATCACAATAAAGAAATAGTAGCTAACGTGTATGGTGAGGGCTTATTCTTTGCAAGTGACTGTTCTGAATTTCTTTTCAGTTATCACATATTTATGGTCAAAACAATGCTGTGAGGTCTGTGCCATTGCTATCTGCCTGTCGCCAATGAGGGAATGAAGGCAGGGACAGGCTATGTCATTTTCCCAAAGTCATAGGCCTGATAAGTAGTAGAAGTTGGGCTTAAACCTTGGCAGTCATGTGCCAGAAGCCAGACACATGACCACCACATTATACTGCTCTTCATTCATTTCTAAATAGACTAGAAAGGGAGAAGATAGGGCGGGAGTAGACATTTTCAATTTATATAGTAGATAGTGAATTTATATCTGGAATACATAAAGAATTCTCACAAATTTAGAAGACAAACAGTGCAAGGGACAAGTGGACAAAAATACAAGGAGGCAGTCTATAGAAGAGAAATTCCAAGTAGCAATTTTTTTTTAAGTTTATTTATTTTTGACAGAGACAGAGTGCAAGCACGAGCCGGGGAGGTGCAGAGAGAGGGAGACACAGAATCTGAAGCAGGCTCCAGGCTCCAAGCTGTCGGCACAGAGCCTGATGCGGGGCTCGAACTCACAAACCATGAGGTCATGACCCGGGCCGAAGTCGACCGCTTAACCGACTGAGCCACCCAGGCGCCCCTCCAACTAGCATTTTTTTTTAAACGTTTATTTATTTTGAGAGAGAGAGAGAGCATGAGAGGGGGAGAGGGGCAGAGGGAGAGAGAGAGAGAATCCCAAGCAGGCCTCACGTTGTCAGTGCAGAACCAATTGAGGGGCTTGAACCCACAAACCATGAGATCACGATCTGAGCCTAAACCAAGAGTCAAATGCTTAACTGACTGAGCCACCCAGGTGCTCCCAAATGGCAAAACATTTTTAAAAAGGAATCATGTTTACCTATTTTTCAGAAAGTGAAAGAGGAGAGAACACTTCCCAACTCATTTTATGAAGCTAGTATTGCTTTGATATCAAAACCAAAGATAGTACCACCACCCCCCACAAAACCCACAAAGAGACCAATATCTTTTATGAGCTTAGTTGCAAAATCTTCAAAAAAATTTAATAAATTTAGTCCAGCAACGTATGAAAATTATCATACACCATTGCCAAGTGTGATTTATTCCAGGTATTCAAAGCTGACTGAAAAATAATTTGAATCTTTGAAAATAAATTAATGTGATCACCATATCAACAGGCATTAAAAAAAGAAAAATGTTATGATCATATCAACTGACGCAGAAGAAAGCATTTGACAAAATCTAACACCTATTCATGATAAAAACTCCCAGCAAGTTGGGAATAGAGGGGAGCTTCCTCAACTTGATAGAGAACATCTACCAAAAAACCTACAGCTCACCTATTTAATGGTGAAAGACCAAATACTTTTTCCTCTAAGACTAAGAATAAAGCAAGGATGTCCACTCTTGCCAAACTTGTTCAACCAACATTATACTGGAAGTCACCATTACAATAAGGCAATATCACAACCCCCAACCCCCCAAACAAAAAAACCTGCAGAGTAGAAAGAAAAAAATAAAACTGTCCCTACTTGTAGGTGACATGATTTTCTAGTAGGAAATCTCAAGGAATCTACAAAAATAAACCCTCAGAACTAATCAACAGGTTAAGCACGATGGCAGGATACAAGATCAATACACAAACACACACAGTTCAAGTATATTTCTATATACTAACAATGAGCACGTGGAGACTGAAATTAAAACCCCAATATTGTTATAATTACTCCAAAAAATGGAATACTCAGGTATAAATATAACCAACCATGTACAAGATCTGTATCTTGAAAATTACAAAATGATGGATTAAAAAAATTCAAGATTTAAATAAATCGAGAGACATACTTTATTCATAGATCGTAAGACTCAAAACGGTAAAACTGTCACTTCTGTCCAAATTAATCTATAAATTTAGTGCAATTCCTATAAAAAAATCTCAGCAATAGTTTTTTTCTAATGTTTTATTTTTATTTTTGAGGCAGAGAGAGACAGCATGAGCCGGGGAGGAGCGGAGAGAGAGGGAGACACAGAATCCGAAGCAGGCTCCAGGCTCCGAGCTGTCAGCACAAAGTCTGACGCGGGGCTTGGACCCGCGAACCGTGAGATCGTGACCTGAGCAAAAGTTGGATGCTTAACCCACCGAGCCACCCAGGCGCCCCTCAGCAATAGGTTCTGTAGGCATTGACAAGCTTATTTTAAATTTTCTATGGAAAGGCCCAGGACCTGGAACAGTTAAAATAACTTTGAGAAAAAGAATGGGAAGAATCCCTCTCCTCAATGCTAAGGCTTACTGCATAGCTACAGTGATGGAGACAGTGTAGCAAGGGTGGAGGGACAAACACATGAGTCAGCAAAATGGAACAGAGAACTCGGAAATAGACCTATACAAATACGTCCAGATGATTTTTGACAGAGGTTACAAAAACAATTTAATGGAGAGAGGATAGACTTTTTAAATGTTTTATTTGTTTATTCATTTATTTATTTTTAAGGTGGTGGGGAGGAGAAGAGAGAGAGGGGAAAAGAGGATCCAAAGTGGGCTCTGTGCTGATAGCAGAGAGCCCACTGTGGGGCTTGAACCCAGGAACCATGGGGTCATGACCTGAGCCAAAGGCGGATGCTTAACCGACTAAGCCACCTAGACACCCCAGGATAGGTTTTTTAACAAATGGTTTTGGGGCAATTGAACATCTGCAGGCAAAAATGTGAACCTAAACTGCAAAATTAACTCAAAATAGATCACAGACGTGCAGGTAAATGTAGGTCTGAAAACCTTAGGAAAATATGTAGGATTTCAGGCTTTAGACTTTGATGCCAAGTGTATGATCCATAAAAGGAAAACTTGATAAATTGCTTCTCACCAAAATTTAAAACTTTTGCATCTCCAAAGGCTCTGTTACGAGGATGAAAAGACAAGCTAACAGGGAGAAAATATTTGCAAACCACATATCTGGCAAAAGACTGCTGTCTAGAATATGTATAAAATTCTCAAATCTCAGCAGACAAGCATTGAACAACACTGAAAAAAACGCCAGAGAAAAAAGAACAATGAACAAAGGACATGGACAGATATTTTACTAAAAAGGATTTACAGATGGCAAATGAAATCACGAAAAGGTGTTCAGCATCATTAATCATTTGGGTATTTATTTATTTATTTATTTATATTTAAATGCAAGTTAGTTTCAAGAGCAAAATTTAGTGATTCATCGCTTACATATAACACCCAATGTCCATCCCAATAAGTTCCCTCCTTAATGCTCATCACCCCTTTAGCCCATCTCCCCACCCAATAGCCCTCCAGCAACCCTTAGTTTGTTCTCTGTATTATGATTATGTATTATGAGTCTTATGATTTTCCTCCCTCTCTTTTTTTATCCTATTTTTCCTTCTCTTCCCCATGTTCATCTGTTGTGTTTCTTAAATTCCATATATTAATGAAATCATATGATATTTGTCTTTCTCTGACTGACTTATTTTGCTTAGCGTAATACATTGTAGTTCAATCCACATTATATATATATATATATACACCCACACACAATGGTTCACAGATGGATGTCTTCACACCGTGTCTTGGCATGGTGGGAAGGTCAAGGGAAGTCTCTGGGGTCTTTTATATAACAGCACAAATCCCATTTGGATGGGTTCTGTCCTCATGACCTAACACCTCCTGGAGCCTCCACCTCCAAAAGCGATCACACTGGGGATTAAGTTTTAACACATGAATTTAGGGGGGAAACAAACACTCGGTATATGGGGCTGCTTTAGGACATTTATCCCAGAGAAATGAAAACTTACGTTTATACAAAAACCTGTACGTGAACATTCATAGCAGCTTTATTCTTAATAGCTGAATACTGGAAACACCCTAGATGTTTCCATTTCCTAGATGATACTCTTTCAATGAGTAAATGGTTAAACCTACTGTGATACATCCATACCATGGAGTATGACTCAGCAATCAAAGAGATGAACTACTGATACCCACGGTGACTGGGATGGACCTCAATGCTGACTAAAGAAAACCAATTACACATCAAAGACTATTGCATGATTCTATTTGTGCATAATTATTGCCATGACAAAACTGTAGAGAGGGAGAATGGATTAGTGGTTGCCAGAGTTTGGGGGTGGGATAGAGAGGGTGCTGACTGTGCTGTTAAGGGGAATACAAGAAATCCTTGTAATGAATTTATTCTGTGTCTTCCCTGTGGCCACCCTATGAATCACTATAAGTGGTAAAATTGCACACAACAAAATACACACATACAAATGAAGGCTTCGAAAACCTGGTGAAATCGGAGTAAAGTCAGTAGATTATGTCAGTGTACGTTTCCTGGTTGTGATATTATACACTATAGTTGTGAAAGACATTTCCACTGAGGGAGACTAGATAAAGGGCGCATGGGAATTATCTCAAAATAAAAAGGTAAAAAAAAAAAATGATTCGGGGTCAGCTAGGTGAGTTGGTTAAGCATCTGACTCTTGATTTCAGCTCGGGTCATGATCTTATGGTTTGTGAGATCAGCCCTGCATTGGGCTCTGTGTTGATAGCACAGAACCTGCTTGGGATTCTGTCTCCCTCTCTCTCTGCCCCTCCACTGCTCTCTCTCTCTCTCTCTCTCTCACTCTCTCAAAATAAATAAATAAATTAATTAATTAATTAATGGAAAGTTTCTGACATCTAAGTGTGGATGATAATGTGGATAAGTAGGAACTTTCTACACTACTGGTAGAATTTGCTTTGAGCATTCTGAATACTTTGGTTTGAGTATATATGAACCTTGAGGGTATGTCCCTAAAGAAACTTTTGCATATATGTGCAAACAAGTGTATATAATTGTTCTCAGCAGCATTGTTTTTAATACTAAAAATCTGAACCAATTTAAATGTTCACCAGTTAGAAATGGCTCATTAAATTATGGTATACTCATAAGATTACAAACAACAGTTAAAATGAACGATGAGTTTAAAAAACAATGTGGAATGAAAAAGTAAGATTCAGAGAGTCATATGAAATATTATGCCACTTACGCAAATTTTACAAAAATACCTGATGTCACATCTCATTCGCTAAAAAAATTTATGTAATATAAATATAAAGACCCAGCAAAAATATGTGTGCTCTAAATCTCCGAAAATGGTTGTTTCTGAGAAGGGAGGAAAGGGAGAGATTGGGAGTGGGTACCAAAGGGCACCTCAGCTCATCTTTAACATCTGATTCTTTCAAGAATGAGGGAAGGGATCTGAAGTAAATGGGATGGCTAACATTTGCTAAACGATCAGTGTTCCAGGCACAGATCTGAGTCTTTGATTCAGTCCCTGAGTATACATAATAATACTATGAGAAAGAGGCAGATGAGACAGGAGAGGTTAGATAGCTCACCCAAAGTCCCAAAAGGGCAGATCTGCATGAGATCATGGCCTGAGCCAAAATCAAGGGTCAGACACTTAATCGATGGAGCCATCCAGGCACCCTGAGTGTGTGTGTTTTAAGAGGGGGTACGGGGTGCCTGGGTGGCGCAGTCGGTTAAGCGTCCGACTTCAGCCAGGTCACGATCTCACGGTCCGTGAGTTCGAGCCCCGCGTCGGGCTCTGGGCTGATGGCTCGGAGCCTGGAGCCTGTTTCCGATTCTGTGTCTCCCTCTCTCTCTGCCCCTCCCCCGTTCATGCTCTGTCTCTCTCTGTCCCAAAAATAAATAAAAAACGTTGAAAAAAAAATAAAAAAAAAAAAAAGAGGGGGTATATAGAACATACCGGAAGGCTGATTGGAACGACAGCATTGCTGATGAAGGAGAAGGGACAACCCTATAGTTAAGAGCAGAGTATGCAGAGAATATGCTCAGAGAGCCGAGTAGACCCTTCTACTTGCTGATGGGACGATAGCTGGTAACTTTATTTTTTCAATGAAGTGTAACAGGATGTTCCATTGGAAGTGTTGATTGCAACACCAAAATGTAATAGAGCTGACACGCTAAAGTGAGGTGCTAGACCCAGATGCAAATTTCTGAAGAAATTGTAACGTGACTCTGAAACTCCACCCACACCGAGGGATGAAGACGTAAGGTTGTCAGGATGAAGGTGGAAGGTTTCTTGAGGACGATTCTTTGTTGGGGAGGCTAACGTGTGCAGAGACAGTGTACAGGGACGCATGCCCTGGAGACGTGTTTTGTGAGGAAGTCATTTTGAGAGTCCGGTGGTTGGGAGAGGTAGTGGTCAGGGTTGGATTCCTGCCTGGGACATTAAACAGCTCAAGACGGGTTGTCTCGCTGCTGACGGAGAAGCTGAAGGAGGGGTGATCGTGTTGTGGTGTGGACATACCTCCCAGGATTTGTCCAGGTAGAGGACCTTGTGTGTTCCCATGCATCAGATAGGGCCTCTAAGCAGACCGAATCTGGAGGTGGACCTCCTCAGGGTTTCTCAGGGCTGGTGGAAAGAAGTGAGTGGGCAGATGAGCTGGAGAAGAGCATGTTACCCTGAACAAAGGAACGACAGCTGAGAGATCTCCAGGAATGAAAGCTTTTAGATGAACTCATAAGAGCTCCCAGAATCGTCTTTAAACATTGCCCAGGCTCAGCGAGAGAGGATTTTCCACTTCTCGTCTCTCCAATCCCAAGCCCTGTAAAAGTCAGACACAGCATCTACAAGAGAGGGAGTGGCAAGTGAGTGAGAAAGCAAGCGGCACCCCCTCCCTGGGGAAGCGGACAGCTGACTGCAGCAGCCCTCCACTTGAGCGAGGGGGAGCAGCCAGAACTCTGAATGAAGTTGGGGGCCTTGGCTATTGCATGGGACCAAGATCCTAAATATCAAATCAACTGTGTTTTGGGACTTAAAGCGATCAGTGGACTTCTTCTTACAAAAAAGTAATCAGAAACGTTATGGGACACACCAAGATTTCATTCAGAAGTGTTGCAACTTCCAACCCATATAAAATTTAAGGGACAGTGAATGACACAGGTGAAGTTGCATTACTGAATAAGGAAGTAAGGGTTGGGGGCATAGACTGAGAATGAAGGAGGGGAAGAAGGCAGGGGCTGGGAGGGTTGGAGATTTGAGAAGAGAGGAAGAGCCACCAAAATGCCATTTTGGTGGGAAGGAAAACGAACTTTTCAGGGAAATGCAATGGGACCATTGGACAGTATTTACAACCCACGTAAAGTTTGCGGTCGTGAAATTGAAGTGATACCAGCCATTATCTGGAGGAGGAGCAGCGAGGGTAGCAATCTGGGTTTAACTGGAGCAGGTCAAGGTTTTACCAGACATGTAGGATGCAGAGAGAAAGTGGCAAAAGATTTGAAAGTGTTTGCAAACTTGTGAAAGTGTTTGCAAACTAGCTCATGACATCTAAGTGGGTAAAGATAGAATGGAAGTGAAGGCAAGTCAGAGACCTACAGAAGACCTGGGAGGATTGTTTTGGTGGAAATAATAAGGTAAGTGTACCGGAGAGGGGAGAGCTGGGATCAGGAGACTATGAGTGATGACAAGGTTCAGCATATGACTGCCCGAGTGGGTGGTGGAGATATCATCACTGGGCCTGAGGAAACCTGTGTATTGGACGAATCACTCTGGGACTGAGGACAGGAAGAGGATTGGGAGCAGTGAGCCAGAGGCCATGGCATTGGTGAAAGGTGAAGAATAAGCTTAGACTTACTGCTGATGATATCCAGAGTTCAGTGGATGAATCGGAAGCACTGGTCATCAGGGTCAGGATGAGGACTGAGGCAAGAAAGGTGCCAGGGTGCCCTCACTCTCAGCTTAATGCAAGTGCAAGATCAGCACTTGAGAATGAGCCCTTCCCTAACTTCTGTGCTCAGGGCACCTTGCTTGCCCCGCTCCAGTTCCAGCCCGGTAGATGGTACTAGATGGGAAAGGACACCCCGCGGGAGGGGAGGAGGCAAACCTACTCTCTGAGTTCTCTGCATACTGTGAACGGTCAAAAGTGCTGTGTGGGGGCTTCTTGAATGGGGCTGTGCTTCAGAAACCCTGCTCAAGGGTACTGAAGGCAATCCCTGGGGACTGTGGGCACTGGGTGGGAGGTGTTGCTGGTCTAACTAGAAAACAGCTTTTCTGGTCCAACGTGGATAAAGGTTCCCAGACAATGCATTGCCCGATATCTACTCCGAAGAGCTCCAGCTGTGGCACCTTCGGGATCTACTGCAATGTTTACGCAGAAGCTCTGCTTTTTCTGTGCCGCTTCCACCGGCGACCGAAGATGGTGGGCGAACTAGAGTTAGGACATTCTTGCCCAACAAGTCGTCCTCCCCTGGGCAGTCTTTATTCTGGGACTGCCCTCCAACTCTCACAGCCACACTGCCATCTGTGGTTCTTCCTGTCCAATCTTACTTTCTTCCCTTTCTCCTTCCACAACATCAGCCTTGTATCATAGTCTGAGGCTCTTCCTGCAGACTCCTGCCTGCTCCCTTTTATTTTTCATAAAGTTACCCCCCCAATAAATCTCTTGCATGTCTAGTTATGACTTGATCTCAGCTCTTGGAAGAACGAAAGTGACACAGGAGTCCTCTCCCCACCACATTGTACGAGAAGTTTGTCTTGGTTATAGATTCTTTTTTTTTTTTTTTTTTTTTAATTTTTAAAATTTACACCCAAGTTAGTTCAGCATCTAGTGCAACAATGATTTCAGGAGTAGATTCCTTAATGCCCCTTACCCATTTAGCCCATCCCCCCACCCACAACCCCTCCAGTAACCCGCTGTTTGTTCTCCATATTGAAGAGTCTCTTATGTTTTGCCCCCCTCCCTGTTTTTATATTATTTTTGTTTCCCTGCTCTTATGTTCATCTGTTTTGTCTCTTTAAGTCCTCATATGAGTGAAGTCATATGATTTTTGTCTTTCTCTGACTGACTAATTTCACTTAGCATAATACCCTCCAGTTCCATCCATGTAGTTGCAAATGACAACAACATTCCTTAAATGTTTGGTAGAATTTCCCTGGAAAGCCATCTGGCCTTGGACTCTTGTTTTTTGGGAGGTTTTTGATTACTAATTTGATTTCTTTACTGGTTATGGGTCTGTTCAAGTTTCCGATTTCTTCCTGCTTCAGTTTTGGTAGTGTATATGTTTCTAGGAATTTGGCCATTTCTTCCAGATTGCCCATTTTATTGGCATATAATTGCTCATAATATTCTCGTATTATTGTTTTTATTTCTGCTATGTTGGTTGTGATCTCTCCTCTTTCATTCTTGATTTTATTTATTTGGGTCCTTTCCTTTTTCTTTCTGATCAAAGTGACTAGTGGTTTATCAATTTTGTTAATTCTCTCAAAGAACCAGCTTTTGGTTTCATTGATCTGTTCTAGGGTCTTTTTTTGGTTTTGATAGCATTAATTTCTGGTCTAATATTTATTATTTCCTGTGTTCTGCTGGTTTCGGGTTTTATTTGCTATTACTTTTCCGGCTCTTTAAATGTAAGGTTAGGTTGTGTATCTGAGACCTTTCTTCCTTCTTTGGGAAGGCCTGGATTGCTTTATACTTTCCTCTTATGACTGCCTTTGCTGCATCCCAGAGGTTTTGGGCTGTGGTGTTATCATTTTCATAGGTTTCTATGTACTTTTTGATTTCCTCTTTAACTTCTTGGTTAGCCCATTCATTCTTTAGTAGGATGGTCTTTAGTTTCCAAGTATTTGTTGCTTTTCCAAATTTTTTCTTGTGATTGATTTTGAGTTTCATAGTGTTGTGGTCTGAAAATATGCACGGTATGATCTTGATCTTTTTGTACTTGTTGAGGGCTGAATTGTGTCCCAGTATGTGGTCTATTCTGGAGAACGTTCCATGTGCACTGGAAAAGAATGTATATTCCACTGCTTTAGGATGAAATGTTCTGAATATATCTGTTAAGTCCATCTGGTCCAGTGTGTCATTCAAAGCCATTGTTTCCTTGTTGATTTTCTGATTAGACGATCTGTCCATTGTTGTAACTGGGGTGTTGAAGTCTCCTACTATTATGGTATTATTATCAATGAGTTTCTTTATGTTTGTGGTTAATTGATTTATATATTTGGGTGCTCACACATTTGGAGCATAAATGTTTACAATTGTTAGGTCTTCTTGGTGGATGGACCCCTTAATTATGGTATAATGAGCTTCTTCATCTCTTGTTACAGTCTTTATTTTAAAGTCTAGATTGTCTGATATGAGTATGGCTACTCTGGCTTTCTTTTGTCAACCATTAGCATGATCGATGGTTCTCCATCCCCTTACTTTGAATCTGAAGGTGACTTTAGGTCTAAAATAGGTCTCTTGTAAACAGCATATAGATGGATCTTGTTTTCTTATCCATTTTGTTATCATATGTCTTTTGATTGGAACATTTAGTCCATTAACGTTTAGAGTGAGAACTGAAAGATATGAATTTATTGCCATTATGTTGCTTGTAGGGTTGGAGTGTCTGGTGGTGTTCTCTGGTCTTTTCTAGTCTTTGTTGCTTTTGGTATGTATGTATGTATGTATGTATGTATGTATGTATGTATCTATTATTTTTTTTCATCGTTTTTTCCCCTCAGAGAGTCCCCCTTAAAATTTCTTGCAGTGCTGGTTTAGTGGTCACAAACTCCTTTAATTTTTGTTTGTCTGGGAAACTTTTAATCTCTCCTTTTATTCTTTTTTATTTAAAAAATTTTTTTTTTCAACGTTTTTTATTTATTTTTGGGACAGAGAGAGACAGAGCATGAACGGGGGAGGGGCAGAGACAGAGGGAGACACAGAATTGGAAACAGGCTCCAGGCTCCGAGCCATCAGCCCAGAGCCTGACGCGGGGCTCGAACTCACGGACCGCGAGATCGTGACCTGGCTGAAGTCGGACGCTTAACCGACTGCGCCACCCAGGCGCCCCTCTCCTTTTATTCTGAATGACAGCCTTGCTGGATAAAGAATTCTTGGCTGCATATTTTTCGGATTCAGTACATTGAATATATCCTGCCACTGCTTTCTGGCCTGCCAAGCTTCTGTGGATAGGTCTGTTGCAAACCTGACCTATCTTCCCTTACTACTTTCATGATTCTTTCCTTGCCTGAGTATTTTGTGAATTTGACTATGATATGCCTTGTTGATGGTAGGTTTTTGTTGAATCTAATGGAAGTCCTCTGTGCTTCCTGGATTTTGATGTCTGTGTCTTTCCCCAGGTTAGGAAAGTTTTCCACTATGATGGGAGTGGGACCCATCTTCTGGGACCCCTGTGATTCTGATGTTGTTCCTTTTTAATGAGTCACCATTTTCTCTAATTCTTAAATGTGCTCTTTTGCCTTAGTTTCCCTCTATTCTTCTGCTTCATTATTCTCCATAAGTTTGTCCTCTATATCGCTCATTCTCTGTTCTGCCTCATCCATCCTTGTCACCATGGCATCCATTCAAGATTGCAGCTCAGTTATAACATTTTTTATTTCATCCTGACTAGGCTTTACTTCTTTTATCTCCACAGAAAGGGATTCTAATCTATTTTTGACTCCAGCTAGTATTCTTATTATTGTGATTCTAAATTCTGGTTTGGACACCTTGCTTTTATCTGTGTTGGTTACATCCCTGGCTGTCGTTTCTTCCTGCTCTTTCTTTTGGGGTGAATTCCTTCGTTTTGTCATTTTGAAGGGAGAATAGGAATTAATGAGGTCAAGAAAATAAAATTAAAAATCAAAATTAAAAATGTTAAAATTAAAAAATTAAAAACACACACACACAAAATCAAATAAATGATGCTAGATCCTAGGTGTGTTTTGGTCTGGGTGTTGAAAAGGGCTTGATTGATTAGAGAAAAAAGGGGAAAGAAAAAATTTATTTGAAAATTTGAAAGAATGGATACACTGAAGTAGAAGAAAATGAAATGATGGAAGTAAAATAGAATGAAAAAAAAATGGACACAAAAGTAAAAAATATGGTAGAGAAAAAATTATAGAAAAATATTTGTAATAAAAATTGAAAATAAAAATAAATTTTTTCTCTTTCTGTATTCAAGAAAAAGAAAGAAAATGAAAAAGAGAAAAAAAGGAAAATAAAAGAAAATTGAATAGATGGACCAGCGAATGGACTGAAATACGATTGAATTTACTTCATTTTCCCCTAGAACTCAAACTAGGAAGCGCTTTATAGTCCATAAACTAAGCAGGCGGAGAGATTTGTGTTCCTCAAGAGTGAGGTTGGCCCAGTTGGGCGGGGTTTAGTGTAACAGCTCCGTTCTCCGCTAGATGGCGCTGCTCAGCTTACTAGGGTGGATCGTTGGGCGCTTGTAGGTGTGTATGCGCATGCGCGGAAGCGTTAAAAATGGCGTCATCCAGCTTCCTGGTCTCTACTGTCAGAACTCTGTTCTTCCCGATCAGCAATCGCGCACCCGTCCTTTGTCTTCGGCTTCCGCCCTCTCCCCGCTTTTACACTGTCCGTGAGCAAGCCCTCGGGTTGCCAGGGGGCGTTTCCATCTTGAGTTTTATGTCAGATGTGGCTGTTTTTCCCCCAGCGCTTACTTCTGAGGGACTGCGGCTTTGACCCGCTCCGCCCCTCTGCGGGAGGGTCTCACGGAGCGGTGGCCCCGAGCCAGCCACACCCAGAAACGTCAGCGCGACCGGGCTGCCACCGCCGCCCAGAGACTGCAGCCGGGTGCCAGCCCGCCCCGGAAAAAGTTGACGCGATCGTGCGGCAGCAGCGCCTCAGGGATTCCGGAAAATCACAACACACATCTGGCGCCAGGCTTCGCCCCCAGCGGCCTTGTTCCAGCACCAGTGAATGTGGTTGTTCTCCGGGGTCCGCTGACACCTTTGCCTGTGGCGGGGAGGGCACACAGCCTCTACCGGTGTCCTTCCGGCAGGGGAACCGCCTCTCCTGCGTGGCCCGAAGACCCCCGGACTCCACTCTGCTCCCAGGGACTCGCCCTTCCCACCAGAGCACCGCCAGGTATCGAGCTGTGGAGTGTCATCTGCGCTCCCCCTGTTTATTGAGTCTTAGTGGAATTTAAACCCTCTCCTTTCTCCCTTTTTATTTCTGTCCCTGCGGCCCTCTCCACTTTTCCACTTTCTCTCCAGCTGCTTTTGGCGGGGGTGGTTTTCCTGTACCCTTACCCCCCTTGTCTCGGTCCTCTCTCCATAAGCAAAAACGGCTCCCTGCCCTCCGCAGCTGCTTTCTCCCCCAGTTCACTTCTCCGCGCCACGTACCTGCTGAGTTCTGGGGTTCAGGTTGTGCAGGTGGTTGTGTTAATCCTCAAGTCAGCTTCCTAGGTGTGCAGGATGGTTTAGTGGTGATCTGGCTGCATTTCAGGGATGAGAGACACACAAAAAAGTCCCTGCTGTTCCGCCATCTTGGCTCTTCCTGGTTTTTTATGGGAGAGATCCAGGGAGGGATTTTGAGAACTTGTTGCTATAGGGAATGCTTCAACTGGCAGGAGAAAGACGTCTGGAAGTGCTCTCTATTATCCTCAAGGAGATCTCTATTCAGAGATTCAGAACTTTGTAAAACACAGTGCAGGCTCTGTTCAGAGGCAGGATAGTGGCTGGGTTAGTTGGGCATCACAGTCTACACATATGATGCCACTGGAATGAAGGGACCCGTTTAGCTTTTTATTTTTTTGGTGTTCAGGAGAGAGCTTCGGATGTTCATTGACTTCTCTTACGGAGTGGGCGACAAAGGGGGAAAACAGGAAGTTTCTCTCTTGAGTTTCTCTGCTGCTTTGAGTGGCACAAGCCAAGCCACTTGTTAGCTGATGGCCACTTAGCATGTACCAGGTGCCATAATGCCACGTGCCCGAGAAAAGACACATGGCCGTTTCTGGGTAAAGTCTCAATCTGGAGGGTCTTGTTGCAAACTGTGAAATTCCAAGTAGCCCAATACAACATAATGAGGGAAAAGGGGGACATAGGTGGTCGTGGATTTGTCAAGAATCTTGTCAGTTTACAAGATGCACTGAGAAACCAAAACTTGAGCTTGTGATGAACGTTCTTTTCATCGCAGAACAGTTTGGAAGGGGAGGCAAGGATCTGCTTGGTCCTAGGGCAGTTACCACCCAAACCAAACCTTCAGTAGCACTTTGAGAGGATGAGGGGGGAGCCTCACCTGCGTCATCAATCAGAAGCAGGGGGATGATGGGTAGAAAGCTAGGACGGGGAGATGACATTATCACTTCTGGGTGGGACGCTGCATATGCCTCACATAGCCTAGGGGAATTGATTCCCTCCCTGCAGTCCTTTATCCAGGACCCATACGTAGCAAGCCTGCATATGGGATAATGGGTATGTGGACAGCGTGAGAAATCAGTTTCTTAATTCTGAGCAATGGGATATCTGGGAGTTTATCTTAATTTGGGATCCCTCAAATCAGGAGCTGAGACAAAGATTTGGGGGCAGGTAGTATTTGGGAGGTGATTCCAGGAGGCCAAAGTGAAGAAGCAGAGAGAGCTAAGGAAGGGAGAAACTCAAAAAAAAGCTGGATAGTGCTGTGGGCAGCTGGGCAGGGCAGGGGGTTGGATGAGCTGAGAGAGTCACCTAAGGCACAAAGATTAAGGGAGCACTTACTCTCAGGTTTGTGAAAAGCTGGCCCTACAACCAGAGCTCAGACTTTCTAGGGCTTCTCTGCTCAGCCTGACTTGGAACAGTCCCTCTGAGGCCTGGGAGGCTGGGAATTTACTTGTCTTCCAACCATTGTCCCGCATGGCGTTAAGAGTTGTGCTCAAGACTGTCAACGTCTCCCTTCTCCCTGCACATCTGGGCTGCTGTGCCTATGCACAGAAAATCTCAGTGACTTTGGAGAAAACCTTGAGACAAGAAAGCTGCCTGGTTGTATTCAAAGTCAGATGACGCAAGGAATGTGGTGTAGTGTGTAGGAAGTATCTGCTCTAGGGCCAAAAGAGTAGGATCCAAGCATGGCCTCCCCAAATGGGTTTTGGAGGAGCTACCCTCCAGTCCGTGTACCAGTCAGAGTGCTGAATGTATCACGGGAGGAACCCGCATGTGGTTAGATGTCCTTTAGCATGTGAAGTACAGCGTTACCCGCCCAACATATCTAGACTCAATGGGGGAGGGGTCGCAGCATTGCCCTCTCTGTGAACTACCCTAGGGCACATTGTGGCAGGATGGGTTCTCTGATTTTCTCCTGTGTTGCTTTCCTGTTTCTTTCAGTGGGCAGAGAGGGCATTTTTATCTCTTTCAAACTTCCTTGGTCGATTCTTCAGGGCAGGAATCTTTATTCCCATTGTACAGACAAGGAAAGTTGTTCAGAGAGGTTGTGCCGTATGAGCAAGGGAAGGCCTGGAATCAAATTGGAGCCCACCGCCCTCACTTCCAGAACTCAGTCCAGAGCCCCGTATTGCTTACCTAGTGATTTAGGTGTTTTTGTGTGGATCATTTGCAGACATTTTCAGCTTCCAAGTGGTTCTGGGGCTTCCTGTTCTGGCTACAGGAAGCCTCATTATTCAACAGGCACACACACATGCCTTTATATTGCTTTATGATATAATTAAATCTGTGAGCAGGAGCAGCCACATGACTAATAACTTAGTTCTGGTCAGGAAAAAGAAAGGGTCCTTTTCCTACACACCCCTTTAGAATTTGTGATCTTTGTACAATGAATCATATAGACTGAGTTTTGTTGTTGGTGTTGGTCCTGTTGTCATAATTGGTGTTTCAAAGGGTCAACAGTGGACGTAAACTTTCTTGGTATAGAAACCCTGCCTTTCTCTGCCTGAACTCTCTCGGAAGATGATTCATTTGGGGCCCCTGAAGAGAACACACTTCATATTTCCACTTCAGGGAAGGTATGAGTGATTTTTCTGGAGACAGAGCACACTGTTGATATTGGGGTTCTGGGAACTATTTGTCTGGAGGTGAAGGACTTGCACATGTCACCACAGATGAAGATGGGAGCTGACATCCTGGTCCATTTGTGGGTGGTTTTATCTGAGCATACTTAGCGGCTTTAGTTAATTTGTTTGAGAGACTCAAAAATCCACAGTTCAGGTTCCCATTTGGCACAACCTCCTCCCAATCTCTCTGTCCCCAATTTCAGCTTCCCCATGGTTCATGACCGTGGCCAGAGGGATTTCTACAAAACACGAATCCACCTCCTAACTTGTAACCTTCATCGGGCATTTTTTGCCTGCCTACCTACCTTCTTCCTATTTGGTAAGGGTGCCTTAACTTGTTTTTGGTGTGTGTTTCAGGGGTGGGGCATGATGGTGGGAGGAGGTAATTGACTGCCATCTTGTTGGAGCTGTCAGTCAAAATGCTCTTGCCCTCCCTTACTGGTGCTGGGCCAATCAAATCCCTGGCTGGACATCCACAGGAAAAAGGCTGGAAATGATTGGCCCCCTGAAGAGATTGTCTATAGGTGCCTATTGCCCAGACACCTATTCAGACCTGGCTCTTATCCTGGCCAATTGTTCAGCATTGAACTTTCCATTCTGAGCTTCCCTATGGCCTTCCAGGAAATTTGTTTGATGTTGGAATTGATGTCTGTTGCTTGTAACCAAATAACTCTGACATGGAAATTGACACCTGGAGATGGGTGTTACTATTAACAGACCTAAACGTGTGGCATTGGCCAGGTTGAGATATGGTGAGATACTGAGACTCTCCTATGACCAGATCTGAATCTGGAAGTTTCTGTTATGATTTTAAGCTATACCATGTTGTATGTGGAGACTCAGATCAGCTGCCCATTGCAGCAGGAGTTTAAGGGACTTCATAGAAAAACTCTAGGACTTGGAAAAACCTGGGATCCTTCCTGAAGGCTTCATAAAGAAAAGTAAACTTTGTAGTAAAGAAAGACAAACTTTGCCTCAACTGGTCCTTGTGAAAGCAGAAAGGGAGGCCGTTTCTGGCTATGACTGGTAACCTAAGGTCTTAGAGTCTTAGGCCTTGGAGAGTGGAAAAACAAATTTCTGTCCTAGGCTAATATTGCTAGAGAAAGGGCAGGGGGGTTGGAAACTGGGGTGTGCTGGAGCCAGTTCATACTACTCAAGTTGACTGTGCACATCTCTTCCCGATTCTGCCTTTAGGGATGTCATGTTAGTATCTTGATATGGGCCACAGTGAGAGTATTTATACCAGACAAATCAGAAAGTGCTGCAAATCAGAGATTTTTCCTTGTGAAGAGCTAATTGTTAAATATTTACCAGCATACCAGTGATTGGGAGCATAGAGATGAGGGAAAGACTGGGAGCTGGGAGAAGCCTGGCAGCCTTCCCCCCATCGCCTCCCCTGAATGGTTCTGTCCCTGCACTCCCTGGAGCGCAAAGGAGGCATGACTCCAATTTATAGAGCTGCCCAGTGGGATACCAACCGGGAGGGGGCAGATGAGATGTGCGTCCACACCCGAGCCATTGTTTTTCAACAACATCTGTATGCAGTGACTGGTTGAGCCTAGGCTGAAGGTCATTCAGCTGAGGACTGCTGGTGGCAGTGATGGCGGGAGGCAAGATAGCTATTGCTAAAAGGCAGTAATATCCGGTCCCAAGCCTAGACTGAAGGACCACAGCCCAACAAAAACTACCGAGTTGGTAAAATGCAAGAGGTGGAAATCATAGCAGCATTTTAAGGGAATTGTATTGTCAGAGGAACTTCATTCCAGGCAAATGGTGGCTCATGAGTGTTCAAACCTGAAGACAATTTCCACGGTCCACTGATGTCATGGAAAGTTCAGTATGCTGCCCGTTCCTTAGTAGGAGTCTCTTTCCAATGCTCCTTCTTATGACAGAGTAGGACAGGAATGCTGCCCCTTCCTTAGTAGGAGTCTCTTTCCAATGCTCCTTCTTATGACAGAGTAGGACAGTGGGTGAGGAATTCTCCTAGAAACAGAACCAACAAATCCCTCCACTGTCAGAACAAGGAGTACCTGCGTCAAGGTATACTGTGAACTTGTAGTTTTGAATATGGTTTATCCTTTTCTGAATAGGATTTTTTTTTCATTGAAGCTAACATGTTTATCTTACATTATTGTATGTTAGATGACTAATCTTTGGGTAGTGGGCCATGAGAAGCTAGCTATGGACTGATCAAGAAGAAAGCATTTCACTCATGTTACAAATATTGTGAATCTACTTTGACACCATTCTAGGGGATCTATCAGTGAGCAAAGTAGGTAGAGTCCTTGTCCCACAGAGCTCACATTCCAGTGGGGAAGACATACAATGAGCAAGTACATATATGATATCTGGGAGGGTGATAAGTGCATGGATATAGCTGGTAATTTGACAGGGTGGTCAGGGAAGAAGTGAAGGAAGTGTAAGAATGAGCCATGGGGATACACTGGCTGAGGAAAAAGCAAGTTCCCAGGGCCTTTTCACCTGCAAGAGCACGCCTGGTGTGTTTAAGGAACAGCAGGAAGGACAGTGTGGCTGAAACACAGAGAATGGGGCGGTGGGTGGGGGGAGATGAAGTCAGAGAGGAGAGAGAACCAGATTATGTAAAACCATTGTAATGACATCTGCTCAGAGAACCAACCTAGGTACCATGGATGGATTTGACTCTGGCTGCTGTTTGAGGAGAATAGACTGTCCGGGACAACAGTAGAAATGGGGACCAACTGGGGGGAGGCTATTGAAATAACACTTGTGAGAGATGATGACCATTTGGATAAGGCTGACGGTAGTTAAGGTGGTAAGACGTGGTCAAATCCTGGATATGTTTTGAAAGTCAAGTTGTCAGGATTTGCTGATCTTCAGTGGAGGCTGGCTGGTTCTGGGCTGCCTTTCATCGGGAAGAGGGGGAGTGCGGCTGTATGTGGGATAGCTACATTATGTTAGGAAGGTATTTTTGACACTGCATGCCTGGAAAGAAGAATGCGTGTTGACGTTGGGTAGTTCAGGGGTGGATGGAGTGGGAGCTATTGTTTAACCCTGTTTGTTCATCAGACATTGTCTCTTCTTATGGCCACCTAACTTTTCTTTTTTTTTTTTTTTTTTTTTTCAACGTTTTTTATTTATTTTTGGGACAGAGAGAGACAGAGCATGAACGGGGGAGGGGCAGAGAGAGAGGGAGACACAGAATCGGAAACAGGCTCCAGGCTCCGAGCCATCAGCCCAGAGCCTGACGCGGGGCTCGAACTCACGGACCGCGAGATCGTGACCTGGCTGAAGTCGGACGCTTAACCGACTGCGCCACCCAGGCGCCCCGGCCACCTAACTTTTCTATTTGGGTACTGCTCCCAGCTCAGCTTGTGGCTCCCAGGGTGGGCACATGATCCAAGATTGGTCAATGAGTTGCATGTCTGGACACAGTATTTGCTTTGGGAAAGGGATTTCATATGATATTGGCCAAGGACATGCCTCCCTGGGAATTTTGCTGGAATTATTGGAAAAGAGTCATTTCCCATCTGAGATCACAGATGTAAAGGACTTGCAGAGTATTCTTTTGCCACTACACGGAGAGAGACCGCTTGAGAATGGAGCCAATACAGAAGAAAGCAGAACCTGGAAGGCGAGAGATAATATCCTGATGCATCATTTGAGCTCCCGGATCCAGGTAGTTCTGGATCCAACTGCATTTCTTGGCTTCCTGTTTGGTAGATGAAAATAAGTTTTCTTATCCCCATAAACTAATTTGGGTTGGATTTCTATCACTTGCAACCAGGGTTAATAATATTCTACCAGTATGCATGAGTATAACAAAACACTTCTGTACTGATTGGTAAATAGCTGCTGCCTCAAGTGCTCCCCACCCCTTCCCCAGCTGCCCTGATCCTTCCTTTGGGACCCCTCTCTAGACTTCTTGATGCAACAACTGAAGCCTTAGGACCTGGCACAACAGGGGGCCTCCAGAAGGCCGGCTGCTTTAGCAATATGGTCAGTCCTGGTTGGTGCCCTGTGCCAGACAGGATGTTAAGTGTTTTAATATCACCCATGGTGCCATCCAAAAGAATTCAGAGAGTTACAAAATTTTGTCCCCATTGTGATCATATCACTCCCCCACTTCCTGCTGTGCTTGGTTCACAATAGTTTGGTTACATTTGCTCAGACTCTTGCACATCTTCTTTGTCTTTTGCATTTGCTATTCGTTTTCTCTAGAATTTCCTTTTTTATTGCCCATTACAGGCATACCTCAGAGACATTACAGGTTTGGTTTTAGAACATCATGATAAAGTGAATATTGTAATAAAGTGAGTCAAATTAATTTTTTGGTTTCCCAGTGCATATAAAACTTATGTTCACACTATATTGTACTCTATTAAGTGTGCAATAAGATTATGTCTAAAAATGTACATAACTTAATTAAAAATACTTTATTGCTAAAAAGTGCCTACCATCATTCCAGCTTTCAGTGAGTCATCTTTTTGCTGATGGAGGTCCTTGCCACAATGTTGATGGCCACTGACTGATCAGGGTAGTGGTTGCTGAAGGCCAGGGTGACTGTGGTGATTTATTTTTTCTTTCTTTCTTTCTTTCTTTCTTTCTTTCTTTCTTTCTTTCTTTCTTTCTTTCTTTCTTTCTTTCTTTCTTTTCTTTCTTTCTTTCTTTTCTTTCCTTCCTTCCTTTCCTTCCTTTTCTTTCTTTCTTTCTTTCTTTCTTTCTTTCTTTCTTTCTTTCTTTCTTTCTTTCTTTCTTTCTTTCTTCCTTCCTTCCTTCCTTCCTTCCTTCCTTCCTTCCTTCCTTTCAAAGAAAGGGAGTGAGAGAGAGAGAGAGAGAGAGCGAGCACGAGTTGGGGAGAGGGATGGAGGATAGAGGGAAAGAGAGAGAATCCCAAGCAGGCTCCACACTGAGTGGAGCTCAATCCCACCATCCTGGGATCATGACTTGACCTGAAATCAAGAGTCAGGTGCTTAACCAACTGGGCCACCCAAGCGCCCCAGTGATTTCTTAAAAGAAGACAACAGTGAAGTTAGCTGCATGGACTGACTTTCTTTCATGAATGGTCTGTAGCATGCGATACTTTTTTTTTTCCTCTTTCTAAAACTTTTATTTTGGAATAACTATAGATACATATTCATATTCATAGGTGTAGTTGAAATACAAAATTATACTGACACCGCAAAAATATCTCTTGTGCTACCCCTTCATTTTTATGTCTGTGAATATGTGGTCTTTTTTGAGTCTCTTTTAATTTTTTTGTTTGCTTTTTCTTCATTGTTCATATTGGCTATTTCTATTGTACTATTATTCAAGTTTACTGATTTTCCTCCCTTGGTTCTCCATTTTGCTGTCAAGTCCATGGGCTGAGATTTTTATTTTGAAGATTAGATTTCTCAATTCTAAAAATTCCATTTACTTCTTCTTTATATCTTCTGGTTTTTACTGAGTGTTGTACTTTTTATTCATTTATTTTATTTATTTATTTATTTATTTTTAATGTTTATTTATTTTTGAGACAGAGAGAGACAGAGCATGAATGGGGGGGTGGGGGCAGAGAGAGAGGGAGACTCAGAATCGGAAGCAGGCTCCAGGCTCTGAGCCGGCAGCCCAGAGCCTGACGCGGGGCTCAAACTCATGAATCATGAGATCGTGACCTGGGCTGAAGTCGGACGCTCAACCGACTGAGCCACCGAGGCGCCCCTATTCATTTATTTTAATAAAATCTATTTGCAGCTGCTCATTGAAGCATTTTAACTTTTTTTGAGAATCTTTTTTACTTTAATTTTTTTATAACTCATTTTATTTTTTATTTTTTTAAATTTACATCCAAATTAGTTAGCATATAGTGCAACAATGATTTCAGGAGTAGATCCCTTACCCATTTAGCCCATACCCCCTCCCATAAACCCTTCAGCAACCCTCACTTCTCCATATTTATGAGTCTTTTCTGTTTTGTCCCCCTCCTGTTTTTATATTATTTTTGTTTCCCTTCCCTTGTGTTCATCTGTTTTGTCTCTGAAAGTCCTCATATGAGTGAAGTCATAGGATTTTTGTCTTTCTCTGACTGACTCATTTCACTTAGCATAATACCCTCCAGTTCCATCCACGTAGTTGCAAATGGCAAGATTTCATTCTTTCTGACTGCCGAGTAATACTCCATTGTATATATATACCACATCTTCTTTATCCATTCATCCATCAATGGACATTGGGGCTCTTTCCATACTTTGGCTATTGTTGGTAGTGCGGCTATAAACATGGGGGTGCCTGTGTCCCTTCGAAACAGCACACCTGTATCCTGTGGATAAATACCTAGTAGTGCAATTGCTGGGTCGCAGGGTAGTTCTATTTTTAGTTTTTTTGTGGAACTTCCATACCGTTTTCCAGAGCGGCTGCGCCAGCTTGCCTTCCCAGCATGCGATACGTTTGATAGCATTTTATCCACAGTGGAATTTCTTTCAAAATTGGAGTCAGTGTTCTTGAACCTTACTGCTGCTTTGTCAACTAAGTTAATGTAATATTCTAAATCCTTTGCTGTCATTTCAACAATCTTCACAGCATCTTCACCAGGAGTAGATTCCATCTCAAGAAACCACTTTCGCTGCTCATCCATAACAAGCAACTCTTCACTCATTCAAGTTGTACCATGAAATTGCAGCAATTTCGCTCTGTCTTCAGGTTCAACTTCTAAATCTAGTTCTCTTGCTACGTCTGCCACATCTGCTGGTACATCCTCCTCAAAGTCAATCATGAGGGTTGGAATCAACTTCTTCCAGGAATCAACATTCCTGTTAATGTTGATGTTTTGACCTCCTCCCATGAATCACAAATGTTCTTAACGACATCTAGAGTGGTAAATCCTTTCCAGAAGGTTTTAAATTTACTTTGCCCAGATCCATCACAGGAATCACTGTCTATGGCAGCTATATCGCCTTACAAAATGTATTTCTGTTTTTTCTTTTTAAAGAATTTTTTTTTAACGTTTATTTATTTTTGAGACAGAGAGAGACAGAGCATGAACGGGGGAGGGGCAGAGAGAGGGAGACACAGAATCTGAAACAGGCTCCGGGCTCTGAGCGGTCAGCACAGAGCCCGACGCGGGGCTCGAACTCACGGACCGCGAGCTCGTGACCTGAGCCGAAGTCGGACGCTTAACCGACTGCGCCACCCAGGTGCCCCCTTTTTCTTCTTTTTTAAGTGAGTGGGGGGAGGCGTTGAGGGAGGGGGACAGAGGATCTGAAACAGTCTCTGTGCTGACAGCAGCAAACCCGATGTGGGGCTTGAACTCGTGAACCGTGAGATCATGACCTGAGCTGAAGTTGGACGCTCAACCAGTTGAGCCACCCAGGCGCACTGAAATATATTTCTTAAATAATAAGGCTTGAAAGATGAAATCACTCTTTGGCCCATGGGCTGAAGAATGGATATTGTATTAGCAGGCATGAAGACAACATTAATCTCCTTGTACATGTCCATCAGAGCTCTTGGGTGACTAGGTGAATTGTCATTGGAGCAGTAATACTTTGAAAGGAATCTTTTTTTCTTGGCAGTATGTCTCAACAGTGGGCTTCAGATATTCAGTAAACCGTGTCGTAAGTACATGTGCTGTCACCCAAGCTACCCCGTTCCATTTACAGAGCACAGGCAGAGTAGATCGAGCATCATTCTTAAGGGCCCTAGCATTTTTGGGTGGTAAATAAGCATCGGTTTCAACTTAATATCACCAGCTGCATTAGCCTCTACTAAGAGTCACTCTGTCCTTTGAAGCCAGGCACTGACTTCTCTTCTCTTGCCATGAAAGTACTAAAAGGCGTCTTCTTCGGGGAGAAGGCTGTTTTGCCTACATTGAAAATCTGTTACGTAGTGTAGCCACCTTCATTAAGTATCTTAGCCTGATCTTCTGGATTCCTTGTTGCGGCTTCTATGGCAACACTTGCCGCTTCACTTTGTACTTTGATGTTATGCAGGTAGCTTCAGTCCTTAAACCTCATGAACCAACCCTTGCTGGCTTCAAACTTTCTTTCTGCGACTTCCTCACCTCTCTCAGCCTTCCTAGAATTGAACAGAGTTAGGACCTTGCTCTGGATGAGGCTTTGGCCGGAGGGAATGTTGCGGCTGCTTTGATATTTTGTCCAGACCACTAAAACTTTCTCCATATCAGCAACAAAGCTATTTTGCTCCCTTATCATTCCTGTGCTCACCAAAATAGCACTTTTAATTTCCTTCAAGAATTTTTCCTTTAAGAATTTTTCCTTTGCAGTCACAACTTGGCTAACTGTTTGGCGCAAGAGGCCTAGCTTTTAGCCCATCTGGACTTTCAACATGCCTTCCTCACTAAGCTTAATCATGCTTTTGATTTAAGGTGAGAGACGCGTGACTCCTCCTTTCACGTGGACACTCAGATGCCACTGAAGTGTTATTAATTGGCTTCATTTCAATATTGTGTCTCAGGGAGAGGGAGAGAGATGAGGGAGTAGCCAGTTGGTGTGGTCAGAAAACACACATTTATCAAGTTTGCTGTCTTATATGGGCACAGTTTGTGGCACCCCAAAACAATTACAATAGTAGCATTGGTGATCACTGATCACAGATCACCATAACACACATAATAACAATGCTGTTGGAAAAATGGCACCAATAGATTTGCTTGATGCAGGATTGCCACAGATCTTCAATTTGCAAAAAACAGTATTTGTGCAGGGCCATAAAGTAATACACAATAAAACAAGGTATGTCTGTATTGAACTCCTACTCCTTCTTTTATAACTCAGCTCAGATAATCCAAGTCCAAGACAGAAACACCATGATTCAGAGCAGCAGATAGTAATTACTTCTGTGAAGTGGGAGGAGAATCTAAGCTAAGTCATTAATTTTTTTTAAATTATGAGATATAACATACACACAGAAAAGAACATTAGATACGTACGTTTATCTTAAAACTTAGTTATAAGGGCGACACTCAAAAGACAGCCACCTAGGCGATGAATTAGAACATTGCCAAAGACCCAGTTGCAAATGCTTGTACCTGTCTCCTAGAGTATGTGTGCATAGATTTCTCTAGGTTTCAGACTTTAGGGTGGAAAACCCGAGTCATAGGTATATCTTCAACTCTTCTGACAAAGTTAAACTTTTTCAGAATGGCTGTGTCAATTTAATTACTTTCTAGAGACGCAGTTCTTATTTCTTGACATCTTTGCCAACACTTGATATTTGTTAGACTCTAAAATCTTGGCAGGTCTGATAAATGGTATTTTGCTATGGTTTTAATTTGCATTTCCCTGATTACTAATTAGGTTGTGCACCTTAATGTTTCTCAGTTATTCAGATTTCTTTTTTCGTGAAGTACCTTTTTAAGTCTCTTGCCAGTTTTCTATGGTTGTTGTCTATTTTGTATTGATTTTTAGAAATTAATGAAAGCCTCCTCTGAATATTAGATTTTTATTGGATCTAAGTGTTTTAAATATTTTTTCCACTCTATACTTTGCTTTTTTGCTCTTTTTTAAAAAGTTTTTTATTTATTTAAGTAATCTCTATACCCAATGTGGGGCTTGAACTCTTGACCCTAAGATTAAGAGTTGTATGCTCTTCCCACTAAGCCAGTCGGGTGCCCCAGCCTTCTCACTTTGTTAATATCTATTGACCTGATGTCCTAAATTTTAATGTAGTCAAACATATCAGTCTTTTCTTTATTCCATGGTCATGTAGATATTTTCATTATCTTCTAAAAGTTTTATAGATTTGCCTTTCACATTTGGGTATACCTGAAATTGATTTTTAAATACAGTCTTAGGGGCACCTGAGTGGCTCAGTCAGTTGAATGTCTGACTTTGGTTCAGGTCATGATCTTGCTGTTTGTGAGTTCAAGGCCCCTTCGGGCTTTGTGCTGACAGCTCAGAGCCTGGAGCCTGCTTTGGATTCTGTGTCTCCCTCTCTCTGCTCCTCCCTGGCTCGCACTCTGTCTCTCTCTCTCAAAAATAAATAAAAAAAAAAAACATTAAAAAAATACAGTCTTAGGTTGGGGTCCAATTTTGTTTCATTTCTCATGAAAATACAATTGTCCTAATGCCATTTGTAGAAAGGTCATCTTTTTCTCACTGCTATGTTATGCCATTTTTGTCATATATTAAATATCCATATATGCTTTGGTCTGTTTCCTTTTGTTTTTGATTCTCAGCTAAATCAAAGTGTGGTCAGAAAACACATTATATACTTCTAAAAAAAAAAAAAAAACGTTGAAAAAAAAAAGAAAACACATTATATACTTCTAGTGTCTTGAAAACTTTCAAAATATTATTCTATGTGTAGTTATTTTTTTAATTTTTAAAAAATGTTTATTTATTTTTGAGGGAGAGAGAGACAGAGCGTGAGTGGGGGAGAGGCAGAGAGAGAGAGAGAGAGAGAGAGAGAGAGAGACAGAATCCAAAGCAGGCTCCAGGCTCTGAGCTGTCAGCACAGAGCCTTATGCGGGGCTCTAACTCACGAACTGTGAGATCATGACCTGAGCTGAAGTCGGGTGCTTAACTGACTGAGCCACCCAGGTACCCCTATGTCTAGTTATAATGACTATTTCTGTAAATGTTCCCTAAATACTTGGAAAAAACCATGAACTTTGCAGCTACTTGATTAATAGTTACATGGTATATCTTTTCCCTCTTTTTATTTTTATCTTTTTGATAATCTTAGGCTTTAGTTTTGTCTTTCTATAGACATTGTTTATTGGCATTTAAAAATTCTGTGTTACAATCTTTGCTGGTTTTTTGGAGCACATAGTCCATTTACATTTAATACAACTGTTGATATATTTGTTTTCAAATATACTACATTACTCTGTCTTTTCTACTTGTTCCTCTTGTTCTATATTTCTCTTATATCTTCCTCCCTATCTTACTTTTTTGATTGTCTAATTATTTATTAGCTTATATCCCCCATCCTCGTTTGGAATATACTTTGTTTCTATTCTGCTAGTGGCAATCCTAGTAATTAACTAATGAATTCTTAACTTAGCAAAGTTTAATAATAATACAAACTTTTACTAGCCTGTCACTGTTGGAAATCTTGGGATCGCTTTATTTTTTATTTTTTATTAAACCTCAGCCTGTGTTCAGCTCCAGGCTGAGGATGTGTCTTACTAATTTTACATCCCCAGTGCTTGGGAAAGTGACTTCACCTTTGTCTTAAGGCAAACGCTCTAGCACACCGAGGCTCTGCTTACATCTTCTCATCTGTGTTGGCTGGATGTTCTTGAATGTTCTTGGCTACGTATGTCTCTGTGTTACACAGTTTAATGGATTAAAAAGTCAAGGTAGTGTTTATAGTGGAGGCATATTTTAAGGTTTCAGATATTTATACAGTCAACACTGCTGTTCTGTTTCTTGTTTCCCTTCAGCTCTGATTTTCCATCTGCCCTGGACCTCTAAGATTCGCTTAACCTTGTAATTGGACCACCGGCTGAACTTTCAAGTAGATCTAGTGAAATTTTCAAGGACTAAGCTTGTGGGTTTTTTTTCAAAGAGAATTTAGAGTCTTTATTTATTTAAAGCCATAGATTCAGTTTAGCTTTAATCTAAACAGAAAGTGAAAGATATTTTACAAGTGGAAGAGATAGCAAGAAATAAAGCAACAGTTAATATGTCAAAGCTGGAACAAGAACAGAGGTCAAGGTGTTTGGATATTAGCAAAAAGGCCAAAATTTTTGTTCCTCTGGAGAGTCAGCATATCAAGTTCAGAAGTTAGGCAAAAGGGTTTCCAAAAGGATCCCTATATACATCAGGAGATGTGGGTTGAGAAGCCATAGAGGTTTGTGATGAACTGAAAGAATCTTTAGAGAAAGGGTTCTCAAATGCATTGTCAGAAGATTTGGTAACTGGCAGGGAATCCCGTCTGGGAACTGGCTTTGGTGGTTCATTGGTCTTTTTCAACAGTTGATTAGCATCAAAGTCATCATGGTCTGCATTTTCCTGCGGAATGCCAACTTTGCTCTTAAAATAACTGGAGAAGGCACTTGAGGTCCCGGAGGAAGTCTGCTCTCCCTTCCTTGCAGGCACAGCAAGTGGCTGCCAAAGTTGAAAGTCCTTAAACATTTCTTTCACTTCTTTGACTTCTTTATCCCCAAGTGGGTCCAAGGCAGTGAAGGCATCACTGGAGGTGTCCTTTGGAGGGCCAGTTCTGGGAGGTGGTTGAGGAGGAGTGACCAGGACAGAGGAGAGCATAGGAGGGGACTGGGCAGACATAGTAGAAGTCGGAAAAATATTGCTCTGGAAAGGGTTCCCCAAAGGGCTTGTTGATGACCAAGTATTGGGTGCCACAGAGGCTGATGGGCCCCAAACAACAGGGCCTGGAGTTGGAGTTAAAGCTGCTAAGATGAAGGCTACTTCCAACTTGGAACACCTGGGCTTTTGGTAAAAACAACTGGCTGACAATCCTGAAGGCTGACCACTCATCGTGGCTCCCGGTACCACTGACACGGACTGATTGAAGACTAAAGATGTTGGATTCTATGGTCCTGCCTGGGGCAGGGCGGGGGGGTGGGGGGTGGTGCTACCTGGTATACCACCTAAACCCGCAAGGGGTCCCACTGGGGTAGAAGCATTTGTTTTAAAGAGATCCAGAGGGTTGGTCTGTAGGGTTGCAGATTGTCCTGTAGGTGATGTCTGGCTGGGAAGTTCTGAGATGGGAGGGGTAAAGATGTCTGATGCAGGCAAGTCTTTTGCTGGAGACCTAGCAGTCCTTCTGCCTCGTCCTGGTTTGGTACTTTGTGGAAGTGGGATAATGGCTATAGGGTCATGTGGTGAGGACTGGACTGAGCTTTCCAAGTCCTGCTTTACGCCATTCGGTATGGACAGTCCTTTGGGAGGGCTTCCCACAAAAGGCTTCGGGGAGGATTTGCCATGGAAGCCGTTCTGTTCTCTTTCAGATACCCCATTTTGAGTTCTCACTGCTGGCTGTGTTTGTGTACTTGAAAAGGGCCACAGGCCTGCCTGAGCTTCCTGTTTGCCAGTCAGGTTAGAGATTTGGTCAAACTGCTGACCAAAGTAGTTAACATCCCATTCAGGGGCCTGTTACTCAGTGGAGTAGACAAACTACTCAAATTCTCTTTCTTCTGATCTGAAGATTTGAGAGAATCAAACGAAGAGGGTGTCGATTGGTCTGGCTGTGCAAAAGGATTGGTCTGGCTGTGCAAAAGGATCGTCATGGAAAGGATCAGGATTAGGGGTGGGAAAGAAGTTGAGATTGGCAGAAAAGGCATTTTCAGGCAAGAAAGCTGCCTGAGGCTTTGGTTGAGGAAGAGAGCAGGAGGTAATGCCATTTGTTAAGAATGGATTTTCTCTTAAAGAATTCTGCTTGGTGTCGATTACAGAGTTTAGATCCACTAACAGGGTATTTTTGTTTTCTGCTGGACTATTTAGGTCAGGAGGTGTAGACATGTCCCCAAACAAATCCATCTGGTCAACACCCAATTTTAGTTTGTTAGCTTGGTCATCAAGGGTCAGTAGGGTCTCACTCCTGTTCTCTAGTGCCTTGTTGGCTTCTTCCATCTTTTTCTTTTCTTCTTCCTTTTTCTTTACATTGTAGATAACTTGAAAGAGGTCTTTAAGATCAACAACTAATGGCTCAGCCTGTTGTCCTGTTTTTATGACAAAAAAACTGATGCTGGCCTTCTCCTCCACACACGTAACCAAACGCCTGGTTGTCTGTCACATCACGGGCAATGAAAGAAATTTTATTTACTGGGCGTTCATGCTCTATCACGCCAGTTGTTCTCATCAATTATTTTTATCCCAGAAAGGAAAATGTTGACCCAGATCCTTTGTTTGTGTTGTCCTTGAGACCAACCAGCTGCCGCCATTCCCTTTAGTTTCATCATGGAATCTTAGCTCATTTTATCCCCTCTTGCATCGGGCACATCATCAATGCCAATCAGCCTGGCCTTGTATTTTACACCATCACCTTTGAATCTGGCCAAAGGATACTCATCTGTCTTTTCAGAGCCTTTTTTTTCCTTCTTCGATGGTGTTTTGGTGCAGCCTGTTGGTCAGGCTGACCATTAGTTGTGCTCGTTTCTACTTCGTTAGACACAGCAAGAAGGCAGACAGCCACCTCCAGCACCAGCAGACGCTTAGTGACACCAGGCAATCCCCGAAGTCTCAGATGAACATAACCTGCTACAGATACCTATCTGTCCCTGAAGACAGTAGGTAAGACCTCTTCCTGAAGCCTCCCCACGTCCCCTCCAGTTCAGCTTAAAATAATCTGGGTAAAAGGGTTCGTTGGCCATCTTTGGAGCCTAATATTGTACTTTTCTGCAAAGGTATTATTTCTTTCTCCCAAGGTCTAAAAAGCAAACCCCCCATTACAGGCTTTCCGAATGTCCAGTCTACCATTTGACAAGCAGTAGATGGAAGAAGTCTTGCTTCTAGACTCAGGTCCCCGGCCAGCTAGCGCCTCCGCGAAGCGAGCATGACTCCCGGGTGCCGAGCCTCCAGGCTGCCACGCAGCTGACACGGTGGGCCGCGCTTAAATAGCCACCGGCCCGGGAACCTGGGGAGCCGTGCGGCCACTCCTGGCGAGATATGGTTCTAATCAGTAAGCTTCTGTTTTTAGTGAATAGATTTCTGAAAACTCTGTGCAATGCAAGCTGTGTCTATTGAATTACTTTTCCAGTGGTTCCCATAATAATTTGGGAAATGCATCTGTATAGAAAAAAGGTGCGGTATGTTAGTTTGCTAGGGCTGCTGTAACAAAGTACCACAGCTAGGTGGCTTAAAATAACAGGCATGTATTCTCTCCCAGTTCTGGAGGCCAGAATATTGACGGGTCTATGCTGTCTCTGAAGGTTCTAGAGAAGAATCCTTCTTTGTCCTTTTCTAGTTTTTGGTGGTTTCCAGCAATACTTGGCATTCCTTGGCTTGCAGCCACATCACTCTAATTTCTGCCTCTGTCTTCACAAAGCTTCTGTGTGTGTGTGTGTGTGTGTGTGTGTGTTTTCACATGGCATTCTCTTCTCTGTGTGTCTATGTTCAAATTTCCCTCATGTTTTAGAGATATTCATCACTGGATTAGGGCCCACTTAAATCCACTATTATTGCATCTACAAAGACTCTATTTCCAAATAAGGTCACATTTGCAGGTACCATGGCTTAGAACTTCAACATATCTTTTTCAGGGGTGGGGGGGAACAACTCAAGTCACAACCTGGGGCAAAAAATGGATCAGGAATATCTTTGAGAATAATATCATCTACTTAATAAAACTAGTCTGATGATTGGGTACATTTCATTCTTCCACAGAACGTATAAAAACAAGCCATTCCCCAAGTTCTCTGTCCATCCAGCTGTCTTAGATGGCATTTAATTAAATTCATGGGATTTAGAGGTTGAAGAAGTGGCACCATCAACATCTGTGCTCCCTGGTTCAGAGAAACCAGGGAGGAAGAGCCATTTTGTTGAACTCATCCTTAAGATACAAATCACGCATCCAGAGAACATCTGATTTGTCCTGGGATAGCCCATGCCCTCAGTTATTCCGTCATCACCATATTAACCTCCATCTGTGGGTGCTGACAAACCCCCAACAAGCATCTTGAAAGCCACTTTGGCCTCTGATGGGCCAACAGTGACAGAGAGAGGAGATCAAGGTTTCAGAAAATCTGTATCCATGAGGCATGTATGGCGGACTAGTCTCTAGGCTTTGTAATTGTATAAATGGGAAGTCTTAAGACGTGATTAAATAAATATACCAGCAAATTTACCTGTTCCTTGTTATTGTGGCAGGAAATGTCCCAAGGGCTAATAGAAGATCATGGCTGTCATTGAGATCCTTTATACCCTATGTTGTCACATGAACTCTTTGCTCTCCTTCATCTTAAGACCCGCCACATTCTTTGGGCTGAATATTATCTTCTGACAACCCTTTCTTCACTCACTGCTTAAGTCCAATGAATTGTTTGGGGCTTAGTTCCCATTATCGCTTGTATTTAGAGCATGCCTGTCATAGAATAGTTACTTAATCACATTTGTAGGATGAATTTAAGAAAATATTGACCATACCTTTTATCTCTCAGTTCATCTTTTTCAAAATGTCCCTTTTCTTTTGATTATACTAATAATGGAAACTTGGCCCAAGGGAAATGTGAAAACTTTCCTTCTTAAGGTCTGCTTATGAGATGTGAAACTGGTTCTGGAATGTATCCAAAAGCTGCCTCTTTAGCCACACAGCAGGAAAGTCTGACCATTGGCAGCTTCAGGAGAGAGTGTTTTCCTCGTCTAAATTGGAACAGAGTGCGACTGAGTTCTATAACAGGAAATGCAAGGGCTATAGAGAGTGTCCATTTTGTCTCCTGCCTCCCACCAATATTACAAGAGGGGAAACTGAGGTTCAGAGGGGAAAGGGTGTGGTGCAGGTGGCATGGCAGTTGGTGGAGTACTTAGGATTAGAACAAACTTTCAGGACAGTGCTACTTCCTGCCCCATCCAGGAAGCTCAAACTGCAAAATAATATCAGGAAACCTGAAAGTGAAGAAGTGATTTATGACAAATGTCAGTATCATACAATTTTTTAAAATGATGCTTTAAGATATAACATTGGCCTTGATATACCTTTAAAAATATTAATTTTAATGGATACCTCAAAGGCCTTTCGTGACATAGACCACAGATGTTACCCCGGGCAGGAACAATTGTCTGGCAACTCTCGACATGCAGTCATGCAGAATCCTAAATAAGATTGCCAATCCCTATGGGGTGTTTCACAGAGGACTACCTTGGACCTTCAGCAACATCCTTGCCATAGATCTTTGGCAGTTCTGGTCCTGAGAAGTTTGTCACAGTAGATGTAAGCTCTGGTCACGATGAAAATAAGAGGACCAGGGACATTTTCTGGAAAGTAAGAGAATCCATCATCTGACGTTGAAATTCAAAAGGGTAGTCACAGTGGAGATGCTCTAGGCTCTGACTCCTGTGGGCATATGACGGTTTCTGCGAAGGTGGGTGCCAAATGCGTTCTCTTCCCGGTTCTGACCTGACCAGTGGCATGCGTCGATGAGGGGGTAGCTGGGTGCCACCTGGAGTGGGAAAGAGTTATCACGGAGCAGAAGGTCACACCAGAACTGGTTATGTCCATGCTAGAGTGTCCTCACTGGGGCCCAGGGGCAGTTGCTTTCTTACTGGTAGCCTCATCGTCATTCTGCACTGAGCTGGATGCGCTCATGTTGACTTGATCACTAAGGCCTCTAGTGACACTGTCATAGGATGGTGGGAAAGATACAGCAGACACACTTTCAGATTTGTCTGGGAGGGCACAGTTTTCATTTGCCTTGAATCCAGCAAAGGCTTCATCTGGGGGTGACACAGCCTCCTCCTCAGCCCTGGGCACACCTGGAGGGCTGGAGATTGTCCTGGAGCGGTGCAGCACATAGCTCCGATAGGCCTTTTGAATGACAGTAGCCGAAATGTCTTCTTGCTTCCACCGGAGGGTGGTTGCTATTGGTTCATAAGATGCTTTTGAAACATTAGTTGCCATAAACTTCTCTTCAATGTTTGCCTTCAGAGAATCCAACTCCCCAGATTCTCCCAGAACATTCTTAGTGAAGGCAAAAAGAATGTCCAAACAGTGGATCTTATCTCCAGGGACCAAGGGCAGGTCCATCTGGATTAATATATTCTGATTGGGTTTTGGGATTCGCAGGGGGCCAGAGAGGGTGTCTGCAAAGTCCGAGAGGGCAGAAAAGGTAATAAACTGAGTGGCTTCCGGGTCAAACTTCTCCCAGGTCTCATAAAACATGTCAAAGTCATCCTCACTCAGAGGTTCACTGCTCTCCTGTGTGGCCACATTGAAGTTCTCCAGAATCACTGCGATGTACATGTTGACCACGATGAGGAAGGAGATGATGATGTAGGTGGTGAAGAAGAGGATGCCCACGGCCGGGCTCCCACAGTTCCCCCGGGAGCCGTTGCTGTTGGGCAGATTGGGGTCGCAGTAGGGGGGCCCTGTGTTGAGGATGGGGCTGAGGAGGCCGTCCCAGCCAGCCGACGTGGTGATCTGGAAGAGGCACAGCATGCTGTTGGCGAAGGTCTGGAAGTTGAACATGTCGTCGATGCCGGCCTCCCACCTTACATGGGGGAAGCTGGCCATGCCGAAGATGGAGTAGATGAACATGACGAGGAAGAGCAGCAGCCCTATGTTGAAGAGGGCAGGCAGGGACATCATGAGGGCAAAGAGCAGCGTGCGGATCCCCTTGGCCGCTCGGATCAGCCTGAGGATGCGGCCGATTCGGGCCAGGCGGATGACTCGGAATAGCGTTGGGGAGAAGTAATTTTCGAGTGACGTCAGAATCGCAGAAAACACCAGGCCTTTAGAAGAGAGGAAAATGATCTAATTAGTACTTACAAGCATGAGCCTTGACAAAGCTGGCCGCAGTCACACTCTCCCGTCTCTGCTCTGTGTGGACCTCCATGTGAGGATCTGTAATCAAGTACTCTGGGCCCTCTGAGCATTGCATGGTGATTGGCATAATGTAGGGGCTCCGTACATGCTCACTGCATAAATCGTTTGTCTCTGAAGTAAGTCCCATCCTTCCCACCATGTTCTTATCTTTCTTTCCTTCCATCTGGAATGTCTTCCTCTTAGTCAACCTCCATGGTCAAAGCCCTACCTTCTGCAGCCTAGCTGGAAGTGATGGCACCATATTCCACATACACACAGTCCTGGTCCATTTCTGTCTATGACACAGGTCCTACTCTTCCTTGAGAATTCAGCCTTGGGACATGCCCTTTCCTCCACCCTTGCCCTGTGCTCTGTGAAGGTCAGGGTCCCTTGTGATTCATTTCCCCATCTCCTACTGGGAAGATTGACTTAGTTCCTGGCACATGGTCCTGTGGATAATTGTACAGAGCCTGGTGTTAATTACAAGGGGGGCCTGAGGAGTCGGGCAACGTGCTGACAGCTAAAGCAGAATGGCTTTGAATGGCCAGCTGTCTACATAATGGCTTGTATTTGTTTCTTTCATTTCCAGCTGCATTTGAACTGTATGTTAGGGCCTGCAGATAGGCTTGTTTAGGGTCAGTTACAGCCCTCCCACCCCCAACTATGAACAAAGTTGGAAAGATGAAGAATGTATATGTCTCCCTATATGATATCTAATTTGAAGATTTGTGGGACACAGGGCCCACCAAAGATGAGGCGAGGCCTTTACGTCAGACAGGATTCGAAACCTCTTAGGACAAATGGTGAGGAGTGTGGTGGCCAGCTCTCTCTCTCTTTGCCAGGGTTCCCTTGACCTTCGTCTCCTACTTGCCTTTTTTCATATGAATATGGGTGGTCACAGTATTGTGTCGGAAGGAGGAAGGAAATGGGAAGAGATTCAAGAAGCAGTTATAATATTATATTATAAAATCTTTATGAAAGCCCCTCTCTTAAAGTCAATTTAACTGGGATATTTTTCTACAGTGTGGGGTACGTTATGTTTCTATATAATCTACTAAGATTCTGCCAGCCAACCAGTTTACATGTACTTCAAGGGATAATGAGTCTTCATACTTATAGCAATTAGGTACTCAATACATGTCTTGCTGGTGGGAAGGAAGAAAGGGAGAGAGGGAGGGCAGGGGGGTGAAGAGGTGGGTTCTTTCACTAGTTTTCTAGCTGCCTCTATGACTTATTTCTAACCAGTGGATGGTGTTGCTGTGTGGGTCATAGGAACTAGCAGTTAAGGTGTCCCCATCATAGATTGGAGTACTGTGAGTATATTTATTTCTATAGAATTGATATGGGAGCCCACATAAGCAAGCTCTTTTCTCTATTATAAAATCAAAATGGCCTTTAAAATCTCCCACTTGGGGAAAGCAAACAAACAAAACAAACCTCCCACAAAAACCACCAGCAGCAGGAAAACAAAGCGAAACACAAAAATAAACGTAAACTCACCAACAAATAAACACAACCCAAGGCTGTGTTTCAGCACCTGGGTGGGGAGATTGATTAAATGCTGCCAAGTTGTATTTAGATGCTGTTAGCTTTTGATGGTAAATCAATGGAAAATGAAATCCACAGCTATGCCCTGACATGAAAAGTAAGCAAGTTATGATATAACAGGTCAGGATATATTTATAATGCAAAGTAAAGCTGGCGCGTGGGATTTGGCCTTTGTAGAGCCAAACTTTGCCTAAACCACAAGAAGGCCAGGAACACTCTCTCGGTTATTGTTGGAAAGCAGCTAGTTCATTAGAAGAACATTAGCCTGGTCTGGGGCGCTTGGGTGGCTCAGTCGGTTAAGTGACTGACTTCGACTCAGGTCATGATCTCGCAGTTCGTAGGTTCCTTTGGCTCTGTGCTGACAGCTCAGAGCCTGGATCCTGCTTCAGATTCTGTGTCTCCTTCTCTCTCTGCCCCTCCCCCACTTGTGCTCTGTCTCTCAAAAATAAGTAAACATTAAAAAAAAAAAGAAGAAGAAGAAGAAGAACATTAGCCTGGACTAAATTCAGCTCTGCCCTTTACAAACTGTGACCTTGTATCACTTTCTTAATCTGTGAGGCTCAATTTTAAATTCCAAGATGAGGATAAGAACACTCCAGAGAGCTATTGTGAAGATCCAAGGAATGCATCCCAGTCCTTAGATGTCAGCAAGTACCCAGCTATGGTGGCTCCATTCCCCACTTTAGCTTCTGACTTTATTAATTTTCTCTGAACACTCATTGGTCCTCCAAAACTGGGCCTATCATTCAACACCCACACTAGGCCCTAAGAGCATTGATCTCTTGGCATTGATCCTTTGATTTTTCTATCACTCACATTCCCTAAGTGGACAGTTTTATAGATATTTAATTCTAGATCCTTGACTTAAGAATCTCCTTTGCACAGGCAGTTTCTACACTATAGAGTAGCACTGAATAAATGTTTCCTGATTTTTAAATTATTAGGGTTGGACAATCATTGTTTAAAATTTTTTTTTTTACATTTATTTATTTTTGAGAGACAGAGAGAGACAGAGCACAAGTGGGGGAAGGGCTGAGAGAGAGGGAGACACAGAATCCGAAGGAGGCTCCAGGCTCTGAGCCATCAGCACAGAGCCCAATGCGGGGCTCGAACTCACAAACTGTGAGATCGTGACCTGAGCCAAAGTCAGATGCTCAACCGACTGAGCCACCAGACGTCCCTGGACAATCACTGTTTTATAAGAAATTTCATTTTGAAATAAAGCTCTCATATAACTTAAAAAAAAAAATCTCCTTTGAACACTCTTAGTATTTCCCACTCTTCTGGCAACCATCTCCTTTTCCAGAAAGTATTTTATGACTCACCTCACATCACACCACCCATTCTTCACTTTGAAGGCCATCAAGATAAGGGAAACTCCATCATCTTATTTTCTCTGGAGGAGTGATTATCCCTAACAGCCCCCAAAGCTCAGCCAATGGGCTATGCACACAGTTGGTGCCTAAAAACCCTTCATGACTGCATGGAGAAGGCCGATGGAAACTCTCCATTTCACCGAGAGGCCCAGAGGCATTTTAAACCTGCTGCTCTTGGAAAGCAGCAAATACTGGGCTCCTCTGATACGTAATAGGTATTGGACAAATTTGTTGGTTGCCCTCTTGGTTTTGAAAACAACAACCCAAACAACCCCAAGCAGAGGCTGGGCTTCCCCGCCAGCTGTGAGCCCACTTACTCCCAATGGAGAGGACCACGACAATGAAGTCAAACACATTCCAGCCATTGGTGAAGTAGTAATGCCGTAAGGCGAACACCTTCATGACACACTCTCCCGTGAAGACAGCCACAAAGAACTGGTTGACTTTGTTGAGGATTTTTGTCTTTTCTTCACTCTGGTCATCAGTCTCCACCATCATGGTGATCATATTGAGGCAGATGAGGACCATGATGATGATGTCAAAAGCTTGTCTGGTCACAACGTCAAAGACAAAGCCCTGGTACTTGTTCTGAGAAAACAAGAGATGGTATATCAGGGCCTTACTGGCCAACATACACAACGCATCTAGAGAGGCTGTGCTCTCCACAGATGGCTTTCTAAAGCCTGTCTCTCTTGTCTTGCTTACACTCCACATCCAGAGAGAAGCCAAGTCCTGTCCTTACTCCTTCCAGAATCTTATCCTTAGTTGATTCTACCTCAATGCCTCGATTCAAGTCCTTGTTATCTTTCTCACCCCTTTGAAGTCATCAGGCACTTTGTCCTTGCTGGTGCTCCATTTGCAAAGTCTTTCCCATCCCTTCTCTTGGCTGTCTAATCCAAATAGTCTGGAGTGATCCATTTTTCTTAAGCCCCACTTCCTCCAGGGAGATCTCCCTAATCACATCATACCACATTGCTCATTTCCTCTTTCCTCCCACAGCCTTTGTAGTCAGTCTTGAGTTCTAGCATTTCATGTGTGCTTTTCTTCTCTGCTAGACAGTGAACTCTTTGAGGAAGGGGCCATGTCTCATTTAACATTGTGTTCCCATAGTGCCTGCATAGCATGAGTTCAAGAACTGCAAACTCAGAGCCCCTAGGTGGCACAATCAATCGAGCGTCCAACTCTTGATTTCAGCTCAGGTCATGATCTCAGGGTTTGTGGGGTCAAGCACTACATTGTGTTCCACACTATTAGTGCAGAGCTTGCTTGGGATTCTCTCTCCCTCCCTCTCTCTCTGCCCCTCCCTTGCTCATGCGGCACTCTCTCTCTCTCTCTCTCTCTCTCTCGCTCTCTCTCACAAAAACAAACAAACAAAGAACTGCAAACTCAGTGGCTGCTATTCTCCCCCACCCCAGGTACCCCAGGTCAAAGGGACAGGCTTGGGCTCCTTCTCTTTTCCCATTGTATCTTTCGGAACTTTGCTCCTCCTGCAGCTTGCAAAACCCTTCCTCCTCTGAAGCTTGTGTCATTTACGTAGCCCACCTTTACCTCTTCTTCACTGCTGACACTTGCCAACCTTCTGGTCCTTTGGCTTCATTACTGAGGAGTGAGGCTTTTGGCCAGATATGGCCTCTCTTGGCTACTACCTCTCGGTTCCTTAGCTAAATCTCTAATAACCCAGCTTTTCCTAGCTTAAAGAAAAATCTTCCTGAAACTTACAACCTACCACCCTACTCCTCCCCTCCACTCTTACAGTAAATTCTTAAAGGCATGTTGTGCAATCACTGTTTCCCACTCACTCCAACATAACTTTTGTCCCCATCCCGCCACTGAGATGGTTCTCATTCAGATCACCGATGACCTCCATAATGTAAGTCCATGGACACCTGTTCAGCATTGCTTGCCACACATGCCACGTTGAAACTATCCTTTCTTGGTTTCCATCATGCCTTACTTTCCTGGTTCTTTTCTTGCCTTTCTGGCTGCTCTGTTTTGAGTCTTCTTTATGCAACCCATAGATGTTAGAGCACCTCAAGGCTCAGTCTAGGCAGGACTCTTCACCCTATTCTTTCTCTCTTAGCAATCTCTCCAGCCTGTGAATTAGTAAGTACCTGACATGAAATAGATCCTCAATAAATAGATGAATGAATGGATGACAGAACGGACAGCTCTGAATTACCCATACCTCAAATAAAATTAGAAGGCCAATCTATTGTGTATAATAGGCACTTACTGAATGTGTACTATGTTTGGGGCTCTGCATGAGTGGAGGCAGAGAGGACCCTGTCATGAGTCTCACCAGGGAGCTCACAGAAGCTGCAAAGCAGACAGAGAGGAGAAGGGCTGTGACAGAGGCTGGATCTTGTTTTCTGCTTCCTGGTGGGGAGGGGTTGCTACTCTGTGGGGTTGGAGTAAAGGATCAGACCCAAATGGGCCTGGATCTTGGCATAACTGCTGGTCCGTGTCTCTTCTGGAGTGGGAGGGGGATTGCAGAGCCACGAATAACTTCCATTTCATCACTGAAAATGGCAAGAAAAATAAAGGCCTAATTATGACCACACAACTTGTAATTGAACAGAGCAGGTGACAGCATTACTGAGATGTGGGCATTGAGTTCGCCCCAGATATTTGTATGCTGGAGAATGGAGTGGCTTGCTGCTCTTGGCTTAGCCTGTGGGCAGGGATCACTTCTCTGCAACCCTCAGTGCTCTCAGAGATGATGAAGTGGGTGACTGATGATGTGATATTCTAGAGCCTATTATTTTCCTATAAAGGGGAGTATGTGAAACCTGCTTTTAGTAATTTCTATAGCAGGGGATGTTACAGAATGAGATTTCCCAGTCTTGTGGAAGTCTTAGTCTTTGATATGGATGAAGCATAAAATTTAGAACTTGAGCTTTGCCAGTAGTGTGGAGGTGTGTGTGTGTGTGCGCGTGCATGCACACACGTGCGTGTCCCAGGTTGACCCTGCTGTGAAATGGCACCCATGCACCTATGGGGCAGAACTACTGTGTCAATGCTCAGCTTTTATCTGACCAGTCAACATATTGGGACTACTAAGGGAAGAAGGTGAGCATTCCAGTGCTAATAGTCTAGTGAAAAGAGAGCTGGATCTGGGAAGGTGAGTCTTAGGTGGGAGTGGGAATTTCTCTTTTGGTTTGGGTCTGGCCTTTGAGGAGGGCAGATGATCAGGCTTGTCCCACTTGGTGGTGAATACCAAGATGTTGCCTGCCATATGGATGCCAGCCAGGAGGGAGGGCAGGGGAAGGCTTTGGGCCCTGGAGAGCAGCCATATGCAGTTGTTGCTTGGGCCCCTGCTCTGCTAGTTTCCCCTTTGGGACCTCTAAGACTTCAAAGTCTTAATTAAATGTTCAGGTCTTGCCTCAGCTATGATAAGGGGAACAAAGGGAAAATTATGTTGGCTGTGCTTGGAACAGAGTATTAAGGAGAGAGCCATGTTCTTCCACTAAAGCTAAGACAGTGTTGATAGTTAATTAGTAATACACCCCCTTCCCATCCAAAGGGATGATGAATCTCAGAAATACAGCTGGGCTGTGATGTCTCACTTTCCTTATCCATGTGAGGGCTTCCCTGAGTGCCAACCTTGGAGGGTCTTGGTTATGGCTTAAGTGGGAGAAATGGTGATTTCATTGTAAGTCTTCCTGCCCAACCATTGTCTTCCACTCTTATTGTAGTGCCTGGAATTTCAACATTAGGTTCCTGCTTTTGTATTAAGATAGTGTCCTCTCCAGGGCCCTTTTCTGAAATTCAGTTAATCCTATCTCAGGGAAATTGTCCCCCTTGACAGGAGGAAGGTATGGTGGCCTGTGGGGTTGGTTGATAAAAGGGGAGAAGCTGAGATGTTATGGAGAGATTGAGCAGTGTATAGGGCAAGGTACCAACATGATTCGCCAAGGGATGTCCCTAGCACAGACTCCTTAGTGTCTAGTTCAATTGTGGACTCAGCATTGGTCTAGCCACCAGTGATGGCCAGCAGGGACTCAGCTGCTTTATTATCTGTAAGTCTCAGGATCCTTCTCCCCTGACTTGATGCTGATTGGCTGGGCTCAGTCATTTACCTACATCTTTTAATTCTGAGCCCCTTCCTGCCCATTAACCTGGCCGACAGAGGGATACTCCCTGAGCCTTAAGGACTTTCCCTTAGGTTCATTCCACCCCAGTTATCTTGATCCTTATGGGGATTTGGAAGGAAATCTCTGCCTCTACAGAGGTCTGAACATCCTATCACCCCTCATTGTAACACTTCTTTTTATTATTTATTTTATTTGAGAGAGAGCATGAGTGGGGGAGAGGGGCAGGAGAGAGAGAATCTCAAGCAGGCTCTATGCTCAGTGTCGAGCCTGACATGGGGCTCAATTCCACAACCCTGGGATCATGACCTGAGCCAAAATCAAAAGTCAGATGCCCAACCAACTCAGCCACCCAGACACCTCCATTATAACACTTCTTGTTAGAATTGAGCATAGTGATACATTTGTGACCACTGTTTCCAAGTAAAATACATCCAAAAACCATAGCATTTTTTTTCCTCCTGTAAATGTTTTCAAGGCTGTGTGCTCATGAAGTTTTTAGTCACTTATGCAAACCCCATGCCTTGATTTAGAAATCCTAATGCCATGGCCAACAGAATGTATGTCTCTCTAATTCTAGGGAAAGGTCCACTCCTTTGTTGCAGGTTCTTAGGTTTTGCCCTGGTAGGGGGAAAGGCTAATGGCATTGTGCCCTATGCAGCACCTGTAGTTTTCTTCACAAATACCACATCTTAACCACAGAAAGGTTATGTAAAGGGACAAGATGCCAATTCCATTCACTGGAGTGGATGGCTCAGAAATTCTTGGAAGAAGTTCAGTTGTACATTTCCAGCATAGCAATACTCCCACTCCCAAACCTGTTCATCCAGTCTCAACAGAGGCCAACTAGAGGTTTGACATTTTCCATTTTCTGGTGGAGGACTGAGAAGAACTTAGGTGATAACACGTATGGTTTGGGTGTTGCATTTAATGGAGAAATAAAATGGCATGTCTCTTAGGGTCTTTGTGAATAAAGAATAAAAGTGGAGTATGGCTCTAAGTTTTGGTTAGTCTAAACACAACTTTTTATTCCTATTGTGCCACTTGACCATGACCATCACTGGGGCCAGGATCCCGGGGGGTTGGGTTTTGGCCATTTCCTCTCTGTCTACTATAGGGGTGGGGTGGAATGTAGGGTGAGGCTGGAGATTTATGTATGGAGGCTAGATCATGATGCACAGCCACACAAACCCTTCATCTCAGGGCTCTAACCACCTCTACTATCGTTTAGCCTAACCTGTTCCCAATCTTGTGATTGAACCCTAAATTGGTTGAGGAACTCAGTACTTCGTTAAACAGGTCAATTTGGAGTAACTGTAGGAGATATATTCACTCCAGAATACCACAGTTGCTTCTTTCAGTCTCCTCATTCCTTGGGTCTTGGAACTCTCATTACCTTGTCCCCAAATACAACCCAGATTTACTGCTTCACAGAGAGCACTGGTCAACCCCTACGCAGCACAGGCACAGGCACAGGTACAGGCACAGGCTGTCACCTGGATTTCCAGACATACTCTTCTGGATGGAAGCTCTGGGGCTTACCAGGGGCCGAGGGATGGGCTTCTGGGGCTTCTTGGAGCCCAGCTTCTTCATGGCATTATAGTACTTCTTTTGCTCCTCTGTCATGAAGATGTCCTGGCCCCCTAAGTATGAGAGGGGATAGCACACACCACTATTATTAAAGCAATGGAAATTTCCAGGGGTACCAAAATCAGAGCAGGCTGGAGAAGAAGTACATCTCCTCCTACTCCCTTCTCTGTAGAAAGACATGTCAAGGCCAGAGTCAAGCAGCGTCCTGTCTGGGTGCCACAAACAGTGACAGAGTGGATAGGACTGAGCCCCAGCTCTGACTCCCTGCCTGGGACTCTGGAACAAAGCCTGTTTCTCTTCTTCAAGAACCCAGAGGTGTTGCCTCAACAGAGTAGGGGGCATTTGAGAGTAGAACCCCAGGAGAAGGTAAATATCATTTTAAATCTGAGCCTTAAATCTAGCCTGCTCATTACAGTCAAATCCACTAGGCTTCTAGAGTCACAGTTCCTACCAGGGGCAAGAGCTTCCTTCAGGGCCTTCTGGAACGAAGACCCTGAGACCCAGCCGCTTCACCCCTTTCTGAAGAGGAGCTGAGGACTATTACTGACTTATCCAAGAATTCCTTGGAGAATTCTTGATTGGTTCTCTTAAGGCCCCGCCATGTGTGTTGCCCTCTGCGGTTACAGTTAAATTCCACTGTTGGAAATGCCTTCCTCCCTTAGTTTTGGGTTTTCTTTAAGGACCCTCTAGACCTCCTTCATTCAACTCCTCACCTTTCACTTCCTGACATAATTTGAAATCTTCCCATCTCCATAGCATGTTCGTGTAAATTAGTCACTGCAAATGTGGGGATGCGGGCTGAGATCTGTGGAGATCTATGGGATTTCGGAAAATTTGTGGGCACAGAGGGCTTCTGGGGAGAAACATCTTGGTGGGGCTGGAGGCAGGGGCAGGAGGTTGGGAGCACTTGGTGGGGACACACTGAAAATTTGGAGCAAGGAGTCAGCAAACACAGTTTCTCCCCCAATTTGATCACTGGCTTTTCTCATTCTATCACCTAACGTGGCCAGCTCCCTGTCAAGGCCTCAGTTTCCTCATCTGTAAAATGAGAGAAGGGATTGCTTGAATGGTCTCAAAACCCTCTAGGGTGCTGATGACACTGGTCAGCCTTCACAGCTACCTTGCTGAGCCCCTCTGGGACAGAGAAGGACCCCACTTCTTATCCCCAGAACTCTGGTTGAGGATTTTCTGCAGGTGGGATGCCTGCACCATTAGACATTTATTCTAAATTACAATAATAATACAGTAGCTCAGCCCTAAACTAGGTGCTTCTTGTACAGAGTTTTATTTACCTCTTACCAGAATCCTTGTGTAGGTAATATTAACTCCATTGAATGGATGAAGAACCTGAGGCTCAGAGAAGTTTTTAATATTGCCAGGGTCAGCCATATAGTGATAGTTGAGCAGGGAATGCAAGCCTAGGTTTGTGTCATGTCACAACCAATTCTGGGCTCTCAATGCTGTGCTATGTGATTTATCCATGACCCTTTTTTTCTCTGGATCTTGGCTTACATAAGTCTAAAGTTCTGCTGTATACACCTCAAAGGAATGGAGGGGATTAAATGAAAGGATTAATGGAGGGTAACAAGAAAGCATTTTATACCTTTAATGCCCTCATATTGTAATGGAAACATGAAAGGTTATCTGGGATTGGATTCCTATTCATCAGAGTCAGCATCCATGGAGGTGAGGGTCTTCCTACCCTTCCCAAGGAGGTTGGGATTCTGCCAACATTGGAGCTCTGGCCCTTCCTGAGGCCTCCTGGATTCAGTGCTCTGGGGGGTCATAGCCCCAGACAGAGGCCGCAAGTGCTGGGGCCATTTCTTTCCCTGTTGATATTTCCCTAGGGTCACCTGGGACATATCCAATGCACCTGGTTTTAGCTGGGAAGACCTTGGCATTCTGGGAGACAGGGTGGGGACTCAGGCAGGAACAGGGTCGTTGCTGACACAGAGAAATGTAACTCTTCTAGCAGCAGCCCCAGGACATCAGCAGGGGTGAGGGCTGTGCTCAGGGTGCAAAGGTGGGAGTTGGTATTAAAGGTTAAAATTGGGCTCCCGGTCAGGCATGAGGGCTGCGAGTAGTGTTGATTTTGGTCATGAGGCCAGGGGACAAGGAGTGGAAGATTCACCACCACCGCAAAAACACCTGAGCCCCACTTATCTTTTTTTTCTGTTGATTGAAGTTGTCAATTATGACCCCAACGAAGAGATTGAGTGTGAAGAAGCCACCGAAAATGATGAAGATGACGAAGTACAAGTACATGTACACATTGTCCTCCCACTTGGGCTGCAAGTTCACCTGTGAACAGACAAAGTGAGGCATGGAGAGCAAGTGGGTGTATGTTTGTGCTCATCCCTGAGACAAGGACACGGATGTGGGTGGTTTATTTGGGAGGTGATCCCAGGAAGCAGGAATGAGGGAGGGGGAGGTTAAGCAGGAGAAAAGTTGATGAAGGGGGTGTTGTTAAGCAGGCCAGCACTGGGGGACAACAGGCACTTTATCCTGTTGGGGTTCTCCAATAAACTGTGTGGAACACACCTCAGAATTGTACCTCTAAGACACAGGGAAGCTGGAACACTTCTCTACAGACTCCCAAAACTTATCTGTGAGGCAGCCCCTTTGGACATTCAAACCCCGCCCTTGGGGGAGGGGTTGCCGAGCGAGCCGTAAGGCACCGAAGAAAGTCAAGTCTCAGATGAGAATCAGAAATGTAACACGTTGGTGGACTCAAGAGGCAGGCTGAGGGGATCTGGGGCAGGGCATCGGCACTGTCTGCCACAGCAGCAAAGGGTCTTGCCCCAGCAGCACCCATCTCCTCCACCTGGCTGATGTGACAGTACCCTTGTCCTAGCCACCACGCTGTTCCTGCCTCTGCCCAAGAGTGCCCTTGTACACAGTTCTGGAGTGGTTATCTGATACTTTCCTCAATGGTGAGCAGAAAAGCTTCGAAAGCCTGGGTAGTGTGCCTGGTAGGGGAACAGGTGCGGTTGGCTTAAACACTCAGTAGAGGGCCAGCTGGACACTGCTCCAGGGAGGGACAGGGCCAGGCTGTTGGGGGACTGCCTCTTCTGGTACCAAGGCCACCCTCAGTCCATTTCAAATAGACTGATGTGAGTGGGATGCACGGAGGGGCAGGCAGTCGTCATAGCAGGCTGAGACTCACATCTCGGGAATCAACAGCTGCATACATGATGTCCATCCAGCCTTTAAAGGTTGCCTGGAAACAAGGAGTAGAGGCCACTCAGTGTCTGCCTATCGTCTACACTGAACTCTGTTTTGATTCACTTATTTGTCTGTTTTTCTCATAAAGCATGGGACCCCTGGAACCAATCCTCCATGTGTGCCAGGGCTAAGCACAGTGCCCGGCACACCACAGCTACCCAGGGATTATTTGTTGAACAAATGCATGAACAAATAGTGGGATGCATGAAGGTGTGGGTAACTGCGTGACAAATATATAAGCAATTGCATCAACCCCTGACTGAATGGAGGACTGAGTGAACAAGATGTAGGCAAGGTATGAATGCATGAGTGAATGGAAGTGTAAATGTGTTTGCCTGTCATCACCACCAGCACTTTCTATCCTTACAATAGACTGGAATATTACCATCTAGGAGAGGATATGCAGGAGAAGACTGAACAGGGGGCTGTATCATGTCTATTTTGTATAAGTAGTGAATTCTAAGTCATCACCTGATACAATCCCATTGAAGGTTCATCCCTCCATTCTATTCTACCATCCCACACTTGTCTAATTGCACCACTGTGCACCACTGTGACATTGAATCAATTGGTGAGGCTCTTTGGCCTCATGCTAGTCCATAGGAATGGGGAGTGGCTTCAGCTCACACTGAGTGCTACCCCTTGCAAAGTCTCTACATAGCATTTTGTGGAAGACCCCAGACCTTCCACATTATCAAGCAGCCAAAGGAAGAAACATGGTTGATCTCAGGACTCACCACCTGCAGAAGGGCGAGGTAACCCATTGCAACATTATCGAAGTTGACCTTCATGTTGACCCAGAAGAAGCTGCCAGTGTGGTTCTGATCTTTACAGTCAGACATGTTATTCACGATAGATAAAGGCACAAGAGAAAGGTTTTCATTGGTTTTGTTGACGCACCGCCCAAACTTCCCAGCAAAGAAGTTCACACCCATGATGCTGAAGATGAGCCAGAAGATGAGGCAGACGAGGAGGACGTTCATGATGGAGGGGATGGCGCCCACCAGGGCATCGACCACCACCTGGGGGGAAATGTAAAAGGATATGGAACCCTTCTTGCTGGATCCTACTTCTGTCTACACTCACTCAGCCTGCTTCAAGACCAGTGGCTTTTGGGAGCAGAAAGAGAAGTGGGTTAATTAGGGCAATAATTCAGACTCAGAAGACTGAGAGACTCTTGGTAGCTGAAGATGGACTTAGATCTTCTCCCTAAACTTCATTCCAAGCAGGTTTTAGGATCTTTCTCCAGGACTGAGAAGACAGGTAAACTTACAAGTACACGCATGTTCATATAAGGGTGTGAGTGTGTGTGTTGTACTTGCACATACAGACTTCTAGGACCTTGCTTTATTCTTAAATGCAATTTTAAAGGAGGTTTAACAAATACAGTTTAAGGTGTGCTTCAGTCAAGAATCACTGAAAACCATATTCACGAACTTGCTTCTTCAGGGACACCTGGGTGGCTCAGTCGGTAAAGCGTCCGACTTCAGCTCAGGCCATGATCTCCTGGTTCATGGGTTTGAGCCCCACGTCGGGCTCTGTGCTGACAGCTCAGAGCTTGGAGCCTTCTTTGGATTCTGTGTCTTCCTCTCTCTCTGCCCCTTCCCCACTCGTGCTCGCTCTCTCTCTCAAAAATACATAAACATAAAATAGAATAAAATAAAATAAAATAAATTTCAAACTATTTCAATCATAAGCTAGTGTTTGTGAAGGTACAAATGAATTTTTAAAGTCTACTTTTTTTTTTAACAGAAGATTCCATGCTAAAAAATGTAGAAGAAATGATTAAAAAAAAAATAAAGTCTCCTTTTGTTTTTGAAGACAGAATGTCTTCTTTGAGTCAGTGTTGGAAGAAAGCAAAACCTCACTTTCAGTCCCTGGAGCCTTTTGTAATTATGAGGAAGAGGAGGAGGACAAATTAAGGTCCCTTGTACCTCCCCGTAATTCAAGGGTCTGGCTTATGAGTATTCCATTGTGAGGAAGACAGGGCAAGGTGGAGGTGACAGCAATGGGTGAAGAAAGGAATGGATGAAAGGGAAGAATCCATAGGACCCCATGGCTGCACTGGGTGGGACAGGATGCTTTCTGGCGGGTGGTGGCCATGGTGCTGAACTGATGGTGCCACCACATTTAAATGGAGTGTCAGAGGGAAGGTTCATTTGCCTTGGAAAGATGAAGAGTTTGGAGTGTTTCAAAATTTTGGCAATAAGGACAAGAGGCAGGATGGAGAGATGGAGGCAAACGATGTTGAGGCAGGATCACTTCACTAAGAGCAGGAAGGGGTCAGTCTGAGTGCTGCTCGATGTGATATTTGAGGTGGGAAGGAAAGAGAGCTCATAAAGGGATGTGAAGGAGAACCAGAGCATTAGGACATGGCAGTGCCACCAAAGTCCCGGCAGGAGGTGAGGACCCAGAGTCCACTTGTGGGGGTGGGCCCAGAGTTGGGTCAGGGGCATGGAGGGCATGGTGGGGACAAGGGGGTACTAAACGCTGCAGATCAGAGCACTTTGGAGGTAGATCTTACCCGCATGCCTTCAAATCGAGACAGAGCCCTCAGGGGCCGCAGGGCACGGAGGGTTCGAAGGGCTTTGATGGATGCCACATCAGAATACTGCAGGATCTTCGCTATAAGACTTGTCAGGGAGATCTGAGTGCAGGCAGAGAGCAAAAGTATTACTCTAGGTTCCAGAAGGTCCTGGTAAAAGGAGACAGGAAATCCCTGTCTCTGTCCAAGTCATCATCCTGACTTCCATCTTATTCCAAACTCCAGTGAAAGGTCTAGAGAGAATTCAATCTCTTCCCCTTTATTAAAGATTTCATTCATCACTTCTCTGAACTTCTGAGAAAGAAAAACAGTCTTGCACACCATGACCCTATGGTGTGTAGGTGGTCAAGCTCCCTGTATATTACCTTCCCTTTCCCTTGAGGCACCAGCCAGGCTCCAATAGCCTTGAAACTCAACTTTCAGAGACTTGGAGAGATGATATCCCTTCATGGGGGCTATGCTGAAAGTCTGTTTTGAAGAATACAAAGTGAGCCCTGGCTGTATTTTCTCAGAAAAGTAGAGTGGAAAGAGTCCTGGCCTGGGTGGGGTCTAATTCCCTCTCATCCCCTGATTCTTTTTGTGGCCTTGGGTCAGTGCCTTGCCAGTCCAGGTCATACCTTCACTCTGTGTAAAGTTAGAGTCCGAGTAAGAGTGTGGCATGGTCCATGAAATCCAGGTTTGACAGAGGGCTGAGATACAATGACGGGGTTGTGACTCCCTATTGGTCTGCCAGCTTTTCACTTTTTTTAAGTGTTGACCAAGGGCTACAAAGGACACAAATTGATGTGGACAAATGGTCACACCTTGTAGAAACTTTGAAGTTGCCAGGGTGGTACCATATGCATAGGCTTGAGCTTGCCAGAGACTGTGACCCAATCTTGGAAGACCCCAACTGCACTATGACTGGTGGGCTGAATTCAGGCTTGGCTTATCCTGGAAGCTAGGTGGGGATGTACACCGGACCTTCAGAAAGGAAGGGATTTACATATGAATTACATAGAGCCTCAAGCAATGTCTATTCTCGAAATGAGTAGCTTATTCCACCAGCACAGAAAGCTGGAATGGAAAGAACCCCCTTTCTTCTTCCATGCAAGGCTCCAAACACCAGCAGATGGCACCCAGCTGTCTGGCTGACAAAGGGTAGGGAGTTTCATGCTGGGCCCTATTCAGTTTTTTTTCTCAGCCCCCTGGGAGGGCTGCCTCACGTGCAAAATCTATAGTTGGAGATTCAAGATCTGGGGTCACTCTATCCAAGCCCACCACCACTCCCACTGCTCAGGCCACTAGCCTCCCAACTGGTCTCTAGGATTGTGTCCATTCCATCCATTCTCCACTGCAAATTTTATTATAATCATGTGTGTCTCTTACTCCCAACATTTACTGGTACTTTATCACCCTCGGGTTAGGTTCCAGACTCCATAGCTGCAGACTCCTTTTTCAGTCATGTTTCACCTATATATTCTACCCAAATAAGATTGTTCCTTAAATGTGCCTGTGTCTGTGCCTTTGCTCAGTCACCCTTTAATTAAGATTGCACCCCCCCCCCCAGTCCTCTTTGCACCTCAATGCTCCTGTTCATTTTAAGCCCTATGTCTAATGTCACTTCCTACATGAAGCCTTCCCAACTACCCCACCCCCACAGGCTCATGTCTCTCTGTCCCAAAGACACTAATTATTTCCAGCAGTGCTCACCTCCTCACCTCTCCCCCCTGCCCCATAATAGGTTTATTTCTCTCTGTGTGTCTTATCTGCTGGAAGATTATAGCCTAAACTCCTGGAGATAGGGAGTTCTTATTTCTTGGCCTCTGTCTCTCCCAGAGCACTTCATAAGACAATACTATATTCAGTAGTCATAAATAAACATTTGATAAATTGAAGAAAAGATAGAAACATGTTGGGATGGATGAGAGGAAAGAGAGAAAGAAGGAAGATGGATGGAAGATGGAAGGATGTTTGGATATGACGAATGAATTAAAGGATCGAAGATGGGGGGCGCCTGGGTGGCTCAGTTGGTTAAGAGTCCGACTTCGGCTCAGGTCATGATCTCACAGTCCGTGAGTTAGAGCCCCGCATCGGGCTCTGTGCTGACGGCTCAGAGCCTGGAGCCTGCTTTGGATTCTGTGTCTCCCTCTCTCTCTGACCCTCCCCCATTCATGCTCTGTCTCTCTCTGTCTCAAAAATAAATAAACATTAAAAAAAAATTTTTTTAAAAGGATCAAAGATGGATAGAATAGATAGTTGAAGGGAAGGATGGAAGAAAGAAGAAAGGATAAAATATGGAAGTATAGAATAGTGGGTGGATGAGACAGATGAAAGGGAGAAGAGTGGATGGCTAGGTAAATTGATGGATGAATGGGAAGAGAGAGTTGGATAGAATAAATCAACGAAAGAGATTGGAGAATGGCTAGATGGTTGAACAGTCAGAAAAGTGAATCAAAAGGTAGAAAGATAGAAGGATTAAGGGCCAGTTGATAAATGAAAGAAAGGTTAGGATGAATGCATGGGCAGAAGAGAAGAAAGAAAGAAGCATGAGAATAGATGGAAAGAGGGAGAGGACTGACAGAGAAGATAAATGGAAGAAATAAAGGTGAATGGGTGTTTGGAAGAATGGAAAAAGGAAGAGCAAATGGCTGGATAGATGGAAGGAGGGATGTATGGAAGGAAGGATGGATGGTCATAAGGAAGAATTAGGAAGAGGATGGATGGAATGAGTGGGTGACCATTGAAGATGGGGGGCGCTTAAACTAGTGTAGGTCAGAGCGACTGTGCCCCTAACAGAGGTGGGAAGCCAGAATAAAACACTTTTCCTTCACTTACGAATAATAATTTTATATGCACAAAGCTATCACCCATGACTCGGATTTCAGGCCTCCTAGCTAATCCCTGCAGTGCTGTGTCTTGCTGCTTCCAGTACGTTGGTATCAGGAAAAGATGAGAATTGAGTGCACAGACCTGCTGTGGGGGACCTGCCAGCACAGGAGGCTGGACGGAATGTTCTGTACTGGACCCCATCCAGCTTCAGGAGGCAAGCACCAAATACAGACACAGTTCCTGACACCTCTGATGTGCAGCCCTTGGTGCTGGTGGCTGCTGGAGTGTGGGAGGCAGAGACATACACAGCACGTGCCTCCCCGCGCCTGCGGGGACCCGTAGCTGTGCTGCAGTGAGCAGGCAACTCAGGCAGCCATCCTGCAAAGCCGAGAGGGCAAGGGCCTGGACAGAGATGGAGGACTGTGGTGGTTAGGACGAGGGACAGACCACTCCTGGCTCTTGCGGGCTAAGAAGGCTCTTAGGGGATTTCACTGAAGACGGTCTCTTCACAGCTGTGAGGAGACATAAGTCTATCAGATGGGAGGCACTTGGTAACCCCTCTGATGCAGGGGTTGGTGGCCAAAGGTTAGTATGAATCTGAACACATGAGCTTCCTGCTCAGCGCCTCTCCAAAGGGACCCTTTGTCTCTTTTAGCGCCAATGGGGAGAAGCCGGTGGGGCAAGCACGGTGATTCTCGGTCTGGCTGTGCACACATTGGACACGTCCGGGAGCTTTAATAAGACACCGATGCCTGGACTCCACCCAGGACCAGAGAGATCGGAATCTCTGGGAGTAGTGGCATTTGTTCATTGTATTTTTAAGAGTTCCCCGGGCGATTCTAAAGTATAGCCAGGGCTGAGGACCACTGAGTCAGCAGGTGGGAAGATTCCCTGTGCTGTGCAGTCCTCGGCTCCCCTAGGTCCAAAAGTCCTGTCAAGGGATGTAAGGGCATAAGACCCTTGAGAGCCACATGTGTCCTCTTGCTTTAGACATAGAAGACAGAGGGCAGCAAGTGGTCTTTCTGGATGGAGACCTAGGAACTGACGACTCACCTGAGCACCACCACTGTGCCAGAATCATCTACTGCCTGATCTAACCATTCACCGGTGTGCAGGGTTATTCTCAGATGCCTTGCTAAGTGCTCGAGACTTTTGTTTGGAGTGGCCCGTGAAGCGAGGCCTCAAGCTTTCTTTGCGTTAGCTGCAGCCATCCGTCATTACAAGTCGGGGCCCCAGTCCCCACATGTGCCAATGAGCCACTCACGTTCACAATGAGGAAGTCCAGCCAGCACCAGGCGTTGGTGAAGTACTTCTTGAAGCCGTAGGCCACCCACTTGAGCAGCATTTCGAACACAAAGATAAATGTGAACACCCTGTCAGTATATTCCAGCAAGGCCTTCACCGTGGGCTTCTGGTCAAGGTAATAGTCTTCAAAGGCCTGGAAGGAAGAATGAAAGGGGGCAGAATGGAAGGCTTCCTGGACCCACGGCACTGGAGCCCAGTGACAGGGAAGGACCCAGCCAGCCCTGCCCTCAGCCCCTAGGAGGGCTTTGGGAACCGGCTTGCCCATATCGTTTTGTTTTCTCTGCTTGGCGTGGGTGCAGGGGGTTTGGTGCCATAGGGGAGGAGGCACTGTGACAGATAAACCAGGACCCCCTAGAACCGACGGGGCACGCAGCCTGGCTTAGTCTTTGCAGGGATGCTGAGAGCAAAGGAGAAAGGAAACCTTCTCAAATTGGGGCTTGGAAGTGAACCAAAGGGAACCTAACAGCGACTCGGTTTAAAAATAAAAGCATCAAAGGATGTTCACAGGCAGTTCACAAAAATGAAAGTAAGAATCGCCGATGAACCTCTGAAAAAGAATGTTCTATCTCACTGGTAATTAAGGATTTTCAAAGGAAGAGATGTCGTTTTTCTCTTATCAGACTGGTGAAGATAAAAAAAGGACCAGGGTGAGGCCAGTGTTGCCGTGGCTGTGGGGAAGTGGCTCCTCTCATACCTGCCTGGGGGCTGAAATCTGGTTCCGCCTTTTGGGAGGCCAATTTGGCAAAGGGAATCAAAGAGACCCAGCAATGCTGCCTTCAAGAATTTAGCCGAAGGACACTAGACGTTATTGGTCCAAGGGGCCAGTGCACCCGTCCCCCAGCTGCTGTGAGGTCGGCTACTAACGGCTGGTGGATGCCCCCTTTCCTGAGGACCTCCTTGGGCTGAGGGGAACTGCCTGCACCTGCAGAAATGCCTGGGACATCTGCAGACAGCCGCAGCCAGTGACTGTCCCCTTTGCATCAAGGTGGGACAGCTCCGTGACACCCTTAATGCTTCGTCGCTCCCGTGGGATCAGACAGAGGCTGGACCTCATGGGAGCCTTGCAGCTCCTCTCCCCGTCCTGCCTCCCTCCTGGGCTCCATCCCGGAGTGTGCCCTCCACAAACTGCTTGTACAAGAAGCCCTGCTTCTGGTTCTGCTTCTAACCGGACCTAAGACAGGAAAGAAGCCAGTGTCTTCAAAGGAGTCTACATAGACTATTCAATGCTTATTAGAAGTGAACCCAGGGATTATTTAAATAAACGGTGGCACCGTCCGTAATGGAATGCACTGTAGCCACTAAATCAGATAGTAGGAGTGTATTTACTGTGAGAATTTACTGAGAAATTACAGAATGCATAAATGTGGTTTCAGTTTTGTAATATTTATGTATTATATGCATAAGAAAGATGGGAAGGAAGTATACCAAAATGTTTTCAAAGTGAGATTCTCTTTGAGTGATAGGAAAATGGGTGATATTTTTTCTTTACATTTTGCCATAATTTCCAAGTTTTTTTTTTTTTTTTGCACTTTACTTTGTCAGATGAAAACTTGTGTTATTTTTTTTTTTTTTAAGTACTCAAAGTAAAAGCATAAGGAAGACTAAATTTGGTGCCAGCCTGTTCAGTCCGTTGGGGGAAGGAGATGGGGAGGTGAGGGCCCAGCAGCTGGTGCAGGATCCGCGCTCCCTGCTGGGAGAGAGGGGAGCAGCTGGGGTGAGTGGAGGAGAACAGAAAGAAGGGAAGGAGCAGAGGAGCGTGGAGAAGAGAAATGAGGAGAGAAGGCCCATGGGGAAAGACAGGAGCCAATGAGGTAATAAGGAAAGTACCTTGTCAACAGCAAATGTGACCGTTGTCCTCTTCAGGGAGGACAGGAAAGAGGGAAGGGTAGGGGAAATCACTCCTCAGCCCCCTCTGGCCCTGCAACGTGGCCTGTGCCCCAATGCTCTGCAGAGCCGGCGACAGCAGTGGACCCTCACCACCAGTGGCACCTTCCGATGCTGCCACGCCCTCCCCCGCGGTGGCAGAGTAGTCCTGTTCTGGGGGACTGGTGCCATTGCCTGCCTAGTCACCTGTCTTCTAGTCATCGTGTCTTCTCACCTGCCTTTGCTCTCCCCCCCCCCCCCCCCCCCAGGGCTGAGGACACACACTCAGCGGTTTTGGCACCCTTCCCGGGAAATCTGGCATTTAAGTAGGTGCCCAGATATCCAGTAGATTCTTTTTAGGGAGTAAGTGACACCCAAAGGGCAAAACAAGTGAAAACGCTTGGAGCCGTGAGTCAAGAGAGAGGGCCTCTCGTCCTACCTTTAACTAATTAGCTAGGCCCCTTTGTGTCTTTGGGCTGTGACTTCCTCATCCATAAGGTGCAGACACCTGGGGACGATGAGTCCCTTCCTGTGTCTACATCTACGTTGGTCCATCGGGAAGATTAGCTGAGGTTGTGCAGGGAGCGTGAGACCAAGGCACTGTCAGAAGCATCCTTCCTCGTCCCTCAAAGCTGGGCTTTCAGCAAGGGGCTTCAGAGGCCTAACTCAAAATCCCTGACTTAGGAATTCCTCAGAAGCTCTGTGCCTGTCAGGCCTTGTTATTCAAAGTGCGGTGTGCAGCGTCAGCATCTCCTGGAACTTGCTGGAAATGCAAATTCTCAGGCCTCACCCGAGCTCCGATTCGGAATCCGCCTTCAGACCAGCTCCCCAGGCAATTACATCTTGACAAGGGCCGATGTGATCATTTGCTGTGAGCTTTGAACAGGTAATAGTATTTGCAAGGGGCTTCAACTTGCAAGATGAAGAAGGATGGCCGTCTTGGTCCCGGGCCTTCAGAGAAGGCCAGTGTTTGGGAGGCTCGGGGGGTAGAAAGCCAGGGGCTTGGGGGTCCAATGAGGGCAAAGGTAGGTTTTGCTACTGACAAGGTGGGGGACCCGGGACAAGTGCCTCAAGCCCTTTGAGCGTCAGTTGCCCCGTCTATAAAGTGGGACGCATGCCCTTGCTGCTTGAAATACCAGCCGCCGGGTTCAGCAGGCCGTGACGTGGGCACCTCGAGTACCCACCCCGCCCTGTTGCTGGAGGAACCACATGCTGGGCTGCAGCTCTCCCGCCAGCCAAGCTTGGGGGCTTCCAGGCTAGGAACCGGGGGAGCTCACTACTCCCGGGAGTAGGGAGACGCCATCTGGAGGGCTCGGGGGCAGGGACCCTGCCTCCCCTTACCAGAGACCCGCTGCTCAGCAGGATCATGAAGATGATGAAGCTCTCAAACCAGCTGTGCTCCACGATGCGATAGCAGGCCTTGCGCACCTGCCAGCCCACGGCCCATGGAAACTTGCTGGCGTCCACTTTGCAGCAGGGACAGTGGCGAATGCAGCCTGTGGGGAGAGGTGACTGATGACGAATGGTGTCCACCTGGGGCGGGAGGAGCATTTTTGCTCTAGCCCCGCTGAGACACCGCTCTGCAGGGGAACCCGTCTGCCACCCCTTAGGAAGGAGTTCTTCTCTGGAATAAGAGAGATGCGGTGGCCCTCTCGGGCGGCCTCCCGATCCTTCCCTTTGGGGGTTCTTCCCCGCCATTGGCCTCACCCACTCTCAACCCCTCCCCAACTGTTGTCCTTCTTGGAGAGGATACTGGTGACCCCTGTCCTACACCCACCCACTTCTGGAAGGCTGATGAGCCATGGGGCCCGGGCCTGGTGCTGAGGGGCTATGCCCTGAGCCTGTGCTCACCCGAGGGGCCAGCACATGGGCCCGGGTCCAGTCCAGTCCAGCGTCGTGTGGAACTGGAAACTCAACCAAGTGTTGTCGTTTCTGAATTTACAGAGTTTTTATTATTGAAGCCACAATTACTCTCACAGTATGAGCTATGCATATATGTTCACTTACTGCACATGTATCTATCGAGAACACAGTGTGCCTTCCCTGTTCTCAACACTGAGGGAAAAGGAGAGTAAGATGCATTTTCTGCCTTCCGGACAACACGGGGCGTGTTCAGGGTGCTACAGCTGTAGACATTTTTTCTCCCTTTAAGAGTCACACGAAAGATAGAGGGACACAGATGTGGCATGGCCCTTCTCTGGGTCGTTTATGTCCCCAAACAAGAGTGTTTGCCTTTTTCCCTTTCCACCTCGAGAGCGCTGGTTTATAACTCGGTGAGGTGTTTCAAAGGTGAGGAGGAAGGCCTGGCGTCAGTGGCCATATCTGTCGTGGCACCGCTGGGCTGCTGTGAGCTGTGGCGTTCGTGTCTGGCGCTGGCCCCTCAAACTTGGGGATGAGGCAGCAAGGGGTCCTGTCTGTCTGTCTCCTGCGGACCCCGGGCCGGGGCGTTGGGCACGCAGGTGCCCGGATGAGAGTGTGCTGCACTGGATTCTGGCCCGAATTAATGGCAACGCGAGGAAGTGGGCAGCGGCCACTTTACCTTCCGTGAAGCAGTCATCCGGCTCTTCGAGGTCATCTGCCAGCTCGGGGATCTTCTTCAGGATCTCCTCCGGATCCAGGCAGTCCACTGTGCTGCCCTCTGAGGAGCTCGTGTCGTCCACCCCCTGCAGGGCAGAAGCCTGGGGGCAGTGAACTCAGCTCTCTGAGGGGCCCGGTGAGTCTGCACATGGTCGTTGCAGGTCTGCCCGGCCAGGGGCTCCCAGATGCAGGGAGAGCCCCTCAGGGCTGGACCCACCACAGCGGCCCTTGTGTGTTTGGTGCCTTGCCGGCTGAGGCCCAGAACACGGGTGCTGTCCGTGGAGCCCCAGAGGTCAGCTCTGTGAGGCTTTAAACCTCCAGGCCGCTGATGGAGTGCTGGCGAGGGCCCGAGACATGGTGATTACACCCATACAGACTCTCGGCATTCACTGGGCTTGAATATTTAATCACGGAGCGATCCTGCAGGGGCCCTGCTGCCCTCCCGGCAGCTCCAGCCTTATAATGTCTCCAGATGAATTCAATTAGGAGTGGAAGCTGCTCTCATATTAGTAAACCCGATAGCTTGGCTAATGGACCCAAATGGTGGGGCGGGTCCCCATCTGTCACCGTCAGGCCCTTCTCTGCCTGGCCAGGGTCATGGACAAAAACACCAAAACCGAAACCAAAACCGATACCCAGCAGCTGTGTAGTGAAAACACTGAGTAGAGAAAACTAGCCAGGGGGATTCTTAGAATGCTCCGGAGGAAGCAGGATGTCCAACGCGTGGAAGGCAGCAGCCCTCACCCGGCAAGGAACCAAGTGGCTTATGTTCACCCAGGACCCCCCAACCCCATCTCAGCCCACCCTCTTAGCTTTCCCTGCTGTGCTCAGCCTTGCCCAGGGGCACACAGCCAGTGGCTTGACATTCCTCAAGCTGAAGGGCTTGGCAACTTTGGGCATGAATGATGCCTTCCTTATCTTTGCTCAGCCCGGTGCCTGTCACGACCTCAGCTCTCAGTGGCTGGATGTCAAGTTAAATTCCTAAACTCAATGCGGCGGTATTAAAGATGCTAAATCTTTCTAGATACCTCTTCACTGTAGCTTGATTCCGTCAAAGATTTGTGATGAAACCACCAAGTTTCTTTTTGCCTCTTATAATACATTCCTAAACCCCACTTTTGCTTCCTGCTCAGTCTACATAAGGCTGTCAGTACCCTACGCATACAGACAGCCTCTCCAGAGCACCAGAATTGTTTTTGGCTGGAAAGCATGATGTGGACAAAAGAAAGTGGGGGTGGGGGGAGTCACAGGGAAGACTTCCTCACCCACGAGCAACTCTGACTTTCTGTCTGCTGGCTCAGAAAGGCACTTTCTCTGTGTCTTGTCTTTTGTTCCCTTTTTTCCTGGCTGTCATTTTCTGGGCACTTACTCCATTTCAGGCAGGAGCTAGACACTTGACAAGCAGCATCTCATTTAAGCTTCAGACGAATCCTAGCGGGGAGGCATTAGGATTCAGTTTCATAGATGAAGACGAGGAGACTCAGGGAAGTTGGGGATCTGGTCCTTGTCACCCCCCCCACCCCCCAACTTGTGGAACCTCACTCTGAAAATAGTGCTGACCAGCCCGGAGGCTAGGACAAACCGTAACAATTCTCAGGATGAGACGTGAGCTTCCGTGGTTGAGTGCAGTCTGGAATACCACCTCCCCCGCCGCCCCATCCCCTATCATCCCGCCGGTCGGTGTCCGGCAGGCTGTTCAGCGTCTCCCGGAAGCTCACATACCTACCTCTGCGGGGCCCCGGGCTGGAGACTCATCTTTCCACTTCTCACCCAGGTGTGGAGCCAGGTCCTCAGAGGACATTCCAGAGCCTGGGCTCCTGGGTGCCATGTGGTCCTCATATCTCCCAACTTGCTGTGGCTGCTCCTGCTGGCGAGAGACAGCCCCATCTGGGTACCTGTTCCCGCCCTCAGCTGAACACGTCTCAATTTGAAGAGATCTTGGGCCTCGTCGTAGCCTGCCAGCGCTAAGGACCTGATTTGCACAACATGCATACATACATACACGCTTGCGTGAAGCGGGCGTGGACTCTCTATATCCAGATCTGTTTAACTCTTGGCTCCATTACTTACAAGCTGTGTGACCTTAGGCAAGTGAATTTAACCTGTCTGATCTTCATTTTTCCCACCTGCAAAACTGAGAAGGCAAGATCGACTTTATTCCGTGATTCTGATGACTAAATACGCGAATGCTTGTAAAACACTTTGCATGAAGTGCTTGGCTCGATAGATGTTAACCATAACCATTCTTTCTGGTCCAGAGGTCGGAGTGGTAGTGAACGTGGCCATCTGAAGTCTCCCAAGGACCCAAAGTAACTGAAAATGCCTCTGAGTGGAGACAACCGTCAGAGTTCATGGCCTTTATTCTGGGGATGGTGACACCCTGCCCTCGGCTGTCACCCACACAAAGGCATGTAAAATATGGCAGCTGATAATAGCAGCTGCTGGAACACAAGAGAAGTGACAGCTGCAGGGGAAGAAGGCAATGGAAGAGCTACGGACTCAAAGCACAGCTGTCTGAGGCCACTCAGTGGCCTGGCCGGCAGCCCTGCATGTCCCCAGGCCCCATATGGATCCCCGGCTTCCCACATTGTCAGAAGTGCATGCCCTGACTCACTAAGAGGCTAACAGAGTTGATATGTCAGCTAAAGGTAGTAGAGAATTGTGCAAAGTATTTAAAAATATATATATTGCCAAAAGGCTTAAATGTGCTTTAAATTCTTTGGTGCCAAAAGGAACAAGTGTCATTTCCCCGTGACATCTTTTGTTGGGAAAAGCTGGATACGTGAGTCACACAATGATCCCTAGGCTTCTACCGAAGATCAGAGGAGTATTGCTCTTGGACGACATCTGTTCTTAGAGGAGTCTCATTAGTGCCTTAGGCACAGAGCCTGGGTTGGGCAAAGCGAATGGGGCAATCGTGCGAAAGACAATCCCAAGCACCACGAAGTGGCCTGGGACTAAAGTGCTGCCCGATGCTTGCCTGGGGAACTCCGATCCTTTTTTCCAGGCCCTGCTCAAATACCACCTTCCCCAGAAAGCTTGGCATGGCTTTTGCTTCCTGACGTCAAGTGCTTCTATGCTTGGCTTGCCCGGCGCTTGTCAAGGCTGTGCCATTCGCGATGTTGGAAACCCTCCATATTATACTTTCCCTCCTGCCCCTGTCCCTCCATCCCTGAGGCCCCTCCTTACTTCCTGTGGCTTTCCTATGGGAGAATTCTCACCTGCTCTTGAGGGGTCACTTCCTGCTGGGAGCCCTGAGTACCATCCTCCTCACCATCTTCCTCCAAGTCATCAAGGTCAGATTCACCCTCAGCAATGGGCACAGAGACCCATATGCTGGGATTGGTGATGAAGTCGCTGTGGTTGACCCTGGGGCCTCGGGGCTCTGGGAGCCCTTCGGGGCTCCCCGTGGCTACATCGGGAGCAATGTGGTTCTCAGCTTTGGCACTAGACAGTGGGAGTTTCACCGCCAGCTGGGGCTCTGCCTTGGGCCAGGGTAGCAGGCGGGGCCTGCTGAAGAAGCTGCAAAGGGCTTTCCGGGTACGATGGCCAAATGCCTGGATCCGTGCCAGGGCCATCTGCAGGTTGTTCACTTCCCCGTCTTCATCTGGAGCTGTGAGGTTGTCAGCGCTGAAGGAGTTCAACAGCAGGGCAATGAACAGATTGAGCACCTGGAGGGAAGGAGCGGAAGCAGAGATGGTCCAACCAAAGAACTGAGCACCTACATGGCCCACCAGCTCGGCAGCCGGACGGCAGGGTGGCCACAACTGGGCCTCTCCCTACCTCATGCTTCCCCTCTTAGGGGAATGGACATTTTGAGAGCCACCAATGGGAGCCTTTGGGGTGTCCCAAGTGACTTGCCTCACGTGGACAAGGCTTAGAAGCACATTCTCCACCACAGAGGAGGATCACCCCTACTGACCCAAGGGACATTCAGGGACAACGGAGAGGAGCATGTACGGGTCTGCCCTGGGACCACTGGGTTTTGGGATCCTCACTCGGGGATCCTGGGTCATCTCCTCACTGCTTCCAACTTCATGTTCTTCACCTGTAAGTGTGAGTGTAAGCAGGGAGTGGATGTGAAGAGGAAATGATCTGAGGTCTGTAAAAGTGCTCACGGAGGCAAACTTCCTGCCTGAAGGTCAGGGGCCCCTGTGGCTCTGCAGGGATGGTGAGCTCAGCCTGGAAGAAAGGATCTTCAGCCAGCCTCCAACTTGGGAATGGAGGGGAAAGGCATCTCTGCCTCCACAACCCGAGTGGGAAAGACTTTGAAGAGCCTGGATTTGTTGTTTTGTCTCTCTTGGTGTAGCTTTCTTGTGTCTATAAAACTCTTACGGGAAAAGCATCCAAACTGGTTGACTTCCAGGGCTGTAAGAAAAGCTTCTGGGAGTCCACCTCCTCCCCTACAGCCAGCACTGGGCAACAAGAGTGCCCAGGACCACAGTGGGTGGGGGAAGGCTGGGAGCGAGGAGCCAGGCTGGGACAGAGAAGGGGTGCTGGGGCCAAGTGGCAGGAAAGCCGCCAGGGGGGCTCCCCCAAATGTGGGAGTGGATTTTGTTATTGACACTGTGGCATTGGATGTTGTCCAGGACCCAGCTTCTCTCTTTCATCTTGCCTCACCACGCCGGCCCCCCTGCTCCTAGCTGGGACCTGTGTAGCTTAGAGAAATCAGTCAGCTCTTCCTCCCTTGGAGAAAATTATCTTCTGAGACACCCTAGAGTGGAGAAGGAAATTTTTCTTCAATAACTTAACAGCTAACATTTGCTGAGTTCCTGTTGTGGCCCAGACACTGCACTAGGCAATTTTCATATGTCATCTCCTGTAATTTAATTCCCCTGGTAAGCCTATGAGTAAGCACTATTTTCTTGATTTTAAGGAAATTGAAGCTTGAGGAGACTGTCTCAAGCTTGTGCTGGGTCGTCCAGCCTTACTAGTGGTGGAGCTGGGGAGTTCTAAACAGGTTCTTCCATCCCTATCCTATGTGCTCACTCAAACAAGTCAGGCAGCCGGCCAAGGGACAGTTCTGAAAACGTGCCCCACGTGACTTTGCAAAGTTTGAAGGCTTTACGGTCAGGGAGGTGTGATGGCGGAATAAAATGTGCGATGTCAAAGCTTTTTAGGGTAACCCGGAAGTCTCCTCCATCGCCCCGGAAACAGCGCCCCCAGAGGGGCTCAGCACTCACCACCAGGTTCCCGAGCACCATCACTGTTAAGAAAAGGATGAGGCATATGGATTTCTGGCCAACTTCCATGCAGGCCCACATATTCTCAATCCACTCTCCACACAGGATCCGGAAGACGATGAGGAAGGAGTGGAAGAAGTCGTGCATGTGCCAGCGTGGCCATTCTTCGTTGGGCGCAGAGATATTGTGCCGGTTGTCACGGTAGTTATCCCCCAGGAGCTGCTTGCCAACCAGAGCGAAGACAAAGACAATGATGGCCAGGATGATGGTGAGGTTCCCCAGCGCCCCCACTGAGTTCCCAATGATCTTGATGAGCGTGTTTAAGGTTGGCCAGGACTTGGCAAGCTTGAAGACCCGCAGCTGCAGAGAGACAGAGACTGTGTCGGGTCCGGGCTGCTGTTCTCATCACCTGTCATCTCAAGTCTTGATATGAGAAAACCACAAGGCAGCTTATTTCATTGATATGGGATGTTTCCAGGATGCTGCTTTTAGAGACTTTTCTTTCTGTCATCACTCAAAAATATGAATACCCTTCTACGATCTTTATATATATAGTCAACATGCTTCAGCAAGTTTTATACTTGGGGTGGTGGTCTTGCCATACATACTCTATTCTGTAGCCATGGGCTTCCTGGATGTTGGCCTATTCTTTGGGGGGTGCGGCGGGGTATGATGGAGCTCACAAATAAGTGAGGATGGCCCACTTTTGACCTGAAGAAATGTTAGCCTTCCGCAGGTAGGTCGGGACCCACTGCATCCGAGAGGTATTGGTGAACCGTATCTTAGGTCCTTTCTCATCTTGGGGCCATGGACAACTGGCCACAGACAGTTGCCCCCACTAGTCTGCAACTCAAATATATGATTTCACAGACCCAGCATTCATATATTTATTTAGTTGACCAACCAAACGTCTCAGGCCGTTGAATGCCAGCCACACATGTGCAATGGCACTGTGTGAACCTCTGGGTGTATGGACAGAGATATGTGGGCTCCTTCCCTCATGAGACTAATGGCTTAGTTACAAAGACTAAGCAAAGATGCAAAAAGCCTTCATTGTAAGCCCGAACATGCTAAGTCCTAGAAGAGAGCATTAACACTATGCATAAAGATATCTAAACGTTTAGGGGCGCCTGGGTGGCTTAGTCAGTTTAGCTCAGGTCATGATCTCATGATCTCATGATCTCATGGTTTGTGAATTTGAGCCCTGCATTGGGCTCTCTGCTGTCAGTGTGGACCCTGCTTCAGATCCTTGGTTCCTTTCTTTCTCTGCTCCTCCCCTGTTCTCTCTCTCAAAAATAAATAAACATTAAAAAAAAAGATGTCTAAACATTTAAAAAATACATTTGTGTGGTTCTCTAATCATGTTGGAAAGAAATATCTGGGTTTAGCTGTCATGGGTACTTTTGAAGCATCTATTACGAGCCTGGCTCTGACTTAGGGGTTAAAATGCAATGCTGAACAGAACAGTGCAATACTTTTATCAGCCACACAGCAGTAAGTCCCAAGGAAGGTTTGATCTTCTTATACAGGAAGTTCCATACCCACTTCCCTAAGTGATGAGGGGCAGGGGGTGGGGGGGTGTTGTGATGGCCTATGTTCACCTTAGGCCTAACCTGGTAGTTATTCTCCTCATACTGGAAGCAGAGCTTAAAACACCAGTTCTCTTGACTAAACATAGAGGCAGGAAGTAAGTGCAAATAAACACTGAGCATTGGAAACTAGATGGAGCCCTTTTGCAGAGGGTATTGGGAGAACGCCAAGTTTCCCTGGCAACACGATTGCTACAGGTTTCCACTCTCACAGTAAACTCTGGATAAGTGTAAAGGATAAGGCAAAGACTGCAGTGGGGCCCTAACACCACTCACCATACCACAGAGCCTTATGGGGCACGAATGGGGACAGCGAGGGACATATGGGTGTGCTCACTGGCACATAAGCAAAAGGACCAGGTGTTGACTCTTGCATTAATTGAATCTGACTAAGTTTCCACTGGTTCCTTAGTTAGTTGGCGTGGGGGTGGAGAGTTTAGAAATTAATATTAGAGTCCAGTTATGTTGCAGTTTTTGTCCACCATTAAGCTTATATTAAACTGTAAGCAAATTGTGTGTAATTGTCATTACAGGGCACAAATCGAGTGGTCCTCTATGAATTCTTTTGTAGCCTTTATAGAGGGCAAGAAAACAAGATATTTTTACTTGCTCTTCCAGAGATATTTGGGCTTGGGGGCCCCTAGCGTTAGCTATCAGTCAAAACACATTTACAGAGTGCCTGCTGTAGAGCCCCAGAACGTGTTGGCTGGCTCTTGCTGGTTCTTAGAACAAGTGGTCCAGGAGAGCAGCCCAACTTGCATCCATGATTCCCGTGACCCTCACCTCCACCCCCATGCAGTTGCTTTCTGCACACTTTGGCCAGATTAGCAATATATCAAAAATAATTTCTTTATAATATCACATAATATTTATAAACTGTTTCTTTGAAGTGCTGCTAAATATTACTTCACATTTAATTAGCCATTTCTCTAGTTAATCTCATAATTAATATAAAAACTTCTAATTGGAGGGAAAAACTGGACGGAAACAAACCAAGTTGGTAACATGGGCATATTTGTATGGAAATACATCCCAGTATTTTGAGTCTCAGGGTTAAACTTGTCTATATATTTCCAACTTACTTTAATGAGGATGCTTTACTTTTAGAACAGAATGAAAAGTAAGTCTAAAGGAAAGTCTGTCTTCTACAAGGGAGGTTAACCCCTGGTGATGAAATAGGCCTTGTGGCAAATATCGGCAGACAGGGTAATATGGCAGAGTATACTGGGTCCCCCTTGGGTTCACCTTTCCATTGAAAAGTTACTAAAAATGCTGGATAATAACCTCTAAGGCACACTGATGATCTATCAATAAAGTAAGTAGGGTCTTCAGCCAAAAACTAAATAAATATGGGAATTCAGATATATAAGCAGATTGTTGAAGCTAGCTTTTCCACCGAAGACCTTTGCAAAACTGAAAGAATCTGGCATAGATTTTAATGGTCTCATGAGGTATGGAGAGCAGGAAACATATCTCAGGGCCGTCTAAGGTAGAAGATCTAAGAGGAATCTCTCCCCCTTTTAAGACTAGATCCTAAAGAGCCATAACTTTCACGTAAGGACAAACCAGAAATAAATGCAGGAAAATGCCATGAAAATTAAATGTCTGGTGTCAGATACCAGGCAGAGGAGGGGAAACTGATGCTGAGAATTTGGACCCCCGAAGTGGGGCTCACACAGAATTTTAGCTAGAATTCACACTACTTAGTTATTTCCAGCTGAGAATTTAATTTAGAGCAGTCCTACAAAGTGTCTTACAGAAATAAATGCAAATACTCTTTGAAGAAACCAGCCTGCATCCCAGGTCTTAAAGCACCCCATCAAAAGTGTCTAAGAGTTGCAGTAAAACAAATACCTAAATAATGAGGCATCATGAATAAATGAGATTTGGGATGTGCATGTGGAAACTGTCATTCAATTTCTTTAGGTAATAAAATTATTAGCCAGAGATGACAGTATAATTGGTTATAATATGCTTAAAGAAATAAAACACAAACTGGAAGATATGTGTAGAGAACAAGAAACTATAAATAATAATAAGTTTTGAAAAATAACTAAGTGGAACTTCTAGAAATGAAGAATATAACACAACCTTAAAAAACTGTATGGACGAGTTTCACATCAGATGTGATCTAGTTAGGAAAGAATTAATGTATCACACCTATATTCAGAAGGGAGCCCAGAAAGACGTAGATGGAAAATACCAAAGAGGTGTAAGAACACTGAGAATAGAGTGGGAGAGTTTAATACACCATCTAGTCAAAGTCCAAGAGAAGAAAAAGAATGGAGTGAAGGCTAGACTTGCCCATATAATGTCTTTGAACTTTGCAAAACTGAAGAAAAGCACAATTCTATAGATTCAAGAAGTCAAAGAATCCTAAGCATTATAAATGAAAAGATAAACCCATACCTAGACATCCTAATGAGATTACAGAGCAGCAAAGACAAAGAGAAGGTTTTAAAAGCATCCAGACAGAAGGGAACAACAGTTAAATTGAAAGCTGATTGCTCATCAGCAACCATAGAGGCCAGAACACTGTGGAATAACATCTTCAATGAAGTGAAAGTAGCCATCAACTAGAACTTTACATCCATTAGAAATTTTTCCTAAAGATAAGGACAAACTGATTGGTAGGTTTCAGATAAACAAAATTGAGAGGTTCTAAAAAATCTGCTTCAGGCAGAAGGAAAGTGATCCCAGAAGGAAAGTGTTATTTGCACGAATGTAAAAAGAGCCAGCATGAGTGTGAATCCGGATACGGCAGTAATGTCTCACAGGGCATGGCAGAGACTGGCTGTATGGTCACACTTCGCTTCTGCTCATCTCAGACACAAAGGAGGACAGTTTCCCAGTTTTACTTGCAAACAGTTGAGGTCGTGATTGGATTCTGGCTGAGGCAATGCAGACGGAGACAGAAGTAGTATACATGACTTTCAGGCATACCAGGAAACACTATGCACTTTCGCATCCCCTCTCATGGCCACCGTAGAGGCCACCTGTGGAAGATGGTGACATCACACCATCCTGGATCCCCGAGTCACTCCTTGGAGCAGCCACTCCAGGAGAGCTTCTCAACTAGCACTAAATATGTTGTGAAACAGAAACCTCTATCATGTTAGCTCACAGATGTAGAGATTGTCACTGTAACTAGTTGAACGTATCTTTTAGAAAAATTTTTTTAAATGTGTATTTATTTTTTGAGAGAAACAAAGAGTGCGAGTGGGAAAGGGGCAGAGATGGAAGGAGACACAGAATCTGAAGCAGGCTGCCGGCTTTGAGCTGTCAGCACACATCCCAATGCGGGGCCCAAACTCACGAACCGAACCGCGAGATCATGACTTGAGCCAAAGTCGGACACTTAACCGACCGAGCCACCCGGGTGCCCCCTCGTTGTACTTACCTTAAGCAATGTAGAAATTGGTACATTGAAAAGAGCTGTTGCCATTTCAAGACATCAAATGTGTGGCACTGGCTTAGTGGTCTTGTCACGGACAAAAAGGAAACTGGAGGCTTAGAAAGCACTGATCCATGTTGCAATGGCAGAACTGTTGCCTGCAATAATTCTGGGGCAGGTCATGAGCCTCAGGGACCAGTAGCCCCAAGGGAAGGTTTTATAAAACAGAACCTTAGTCTTGTGGGTCAGTTGCAATTCGTTACATTTGTCAAGAGGTTACAAGAAAGGGATGAGCTTGGAGAATATTGGCTGATTAATAAGAAATAAACGGAAATAGAATCCAGATGTTTAGAGCCTGGAAACTTTAGGAAAGTATACTGCTTTAGATCCCAATCAGTTAAGCAATAGGATCAAGCCTTTAAGTATTGAGGACCAACTAAATTTTTCAATGAAATAAAGCAAATCTTAGCAAAGATTATATTGATGTTGTAGCCACCATTTGAGAGCCACAAGCTGAGACATGGGGATGAGAAAGCAAAAACATAAAGGGCAATCGCGAACTTTGTCAAAGACAGCACTGTGGGAGTGCAGGCCACAGAGAGATCTGAAGCCATCTTGAAGGATTTGCGTTGCAAAAGAAACCATGAGCCCTGACTGAAAAAGCCCTTGACTATGTAAACCTGAAAACAAGGCCATCTTTCCACAAGCAGGAGGCAAGCTTTGAAGATTGTAGGACTTTCCTCGAATGTGGCAACATCACTTCTTAAATTTTTTTATTTTAGTTTACTTATTTTTTGAGAGAGAGAGAAAGAGACCATGCAAGTGAGCAGGGGAGGGTCAGAGAGAGAGGGAGACAGAGAATCCCAAGCAGGTTCTGCGCTGTCAGAGCTTGAACTTGAACTCAGGAACTTGAACTCAGGAACCATGAGATCATGACCTGAACCAAAAGCAAGAGTCAGATGCTTAATGTACTGAGGCACCCAGGAGCCCCAGGAACACCATTTCTTAAAGGAGTTCTACTTAGAGCCGACTGGCTTGCATCACACAATGATGTGAGTGAGGAATAAACCTTTACTGGGTTAAGCTATAGAGTTTTGGGGATTGCTTGCACAGTCATTGGTTTTTATCGTTGATTACATCACATAGCTTGTTTTAAACAAGGTAAAAATAAAATACTTAGCACAACAGTAAGATGGGAATTCCTTATTACTAATTAAGTCATATGACTTTTTAAACACAAGATGAAATGAAAATGCTTAATATTAACACAGTGGTAAGTTGGGAAGGGGTAACTGGAGTGAAAAGTGGTCTTGGAAAGTAAAGGTTTCAGCTTACTTTTGACTTTAATTGAGTAATTTCTAAGGTAACCACTCAAAGAATAAAAACAGAGTAGTTTTCAAGCCAATAAAGGAAGAAAATGGAACAGGAAAAAAACAGTTCAAAATAAATCAAGAATTGAGAGAGAGAGAGAGAGAGAGAGAACAAAAATACTAGGACAGATGAAGCAAGTAGAAAACCCAAAATATAAAGATAGACACAAATCCAAACATATCAGTATTCACAATAAAGTAAGTGGGCTAAATGTTTTGGTTAAAAGATAAAGATTGGATTGTCAGAACTAAATAAGAATCCAAAATCTGACTGTATGCTATTTATAAGACACATATAAAAACCCTGAAGATACACAAAAGTTGTAAGTAGAGGGTGGGTATAGATACATCTTTCAAATTCTAAACCAAAAGAAAACAGGGTTATTTAATTAACATGAGTCAGAAGGGACTTTTAAGGCAAAAAGCATTTTGAGGGAGAAAGAAGGTCAATTCTTACCGATAAAAGTTTCACTTTACAGGGAAGATATAACAACTTAAAATATGTATGCATTTAATAACACAGCCTCAAGATAGTACCATAAGGAGAAACAGACCATGCCATAATCATAGTGGGAGATATTTTTACACACTACCATCTCAGTAATTGCTAGAACAGGCAGATAAAAATACACAGGGATTTAGAATATTTGGACCACACAATGAACTTTCTCTACCCCATGGACATACGCAGAGTATTGTACCCTGTAACTGCAGAAGCCACCTTTGCAGGTGAATAAGGAACATTTTCAACATGCTGGGCCAAAAGAAAATTACAATAAATTTCAAAGCATTAAACACGCAGTGTATGTTCTCTGACTATAATAAAATGAAGCTAGAACTTGGGGGCATAGAGATACCCAGAAATTAAGAACTGAGCTTCTAATTAACCTTTGAGTCAAAGAATAAGTCAGATTTGAAATTAGAAAATATTTAGAACCCAACAATAAGGAAAGTTCTACATATGAAGGCAGTTCTTAGAAGGAAGTCAAGTCTTCAATGAATATATTGGAAAGGAAAATAGGTTGGAAATTCCATCTTAAGAAGTTAGAAAAGCATAAAATATGTAGGACAGAGGATGCAATTAAGAAGAAGCAGGATTACTTGAAATAGAAAACATCAATGAAGGAGAGGAGATCAACAAACTAAAAGTTGGTTCTTTGAAAAGACTGAATTGATGGCCTTTGGCAAGGCTAATAAGATGAGAGAAAGCCCACTTGGTGGTATTTTACTATTTCTAAAGAAAGAAAAAGGTAACATAAGTACAGGTGATATAGATCCTTAAAATATAATGGCATAGCATTCATGACTTTATGCCAAAAAAACTTGAAAATTTAGATAAGGGAAATTTTTAGAAAAATATAACTTACCAAATCCAATTTGAGAAACAGAAAACCTGACTAGTCCCACAGCCAATAAGAAAATTAAGTCAGTAATGAAAAACCTTGACCTCAGATGGCCTCATTGGTGCATCCTACCAACGCTAGAAGGAACAAATCACTCCAATCTCACCCAAAGATTGGGTGTGGAGGAAGAGGACCATTTTTCACCTCTTTTTATGGGAATTCGCCCAGCCTTGATACCTAGATGCTAAAACCCGGCAAGGGAGTGTAGGAAAGAAAATTAGAGACCAAATACTACTCATCAATACAGATGCAGACATTTTAAGCAAATTATTAGCAAACTGAATCTTCCAATGTATATATATAAAAAAAATGTATCACAATCAAATCGGGTTTATCCCAGGAAGACAAAGTTGATTTAACAGTAGAAAATCAATTAATATAATTCGCCACCTCAACACGTTAAAGGACAAAAATCATTTGATTATCTTAATACATGCAGAACAATTGTCTGATAAAATTAAACATGCCTTCATGATGGGTATTCTTGACAAAGGAAACTTCCTAAACTGATAAAATTTTCTTCTTATCTCTCGAAAAACAAATATTAGACTTGGGGAAATATTGAAAGCACTCTCTTTGAAATCAAGAAACCAGCCAGGATGTCTGCTATTAATACTTCCTTTCAACAGCTTACTGGATGTCCTGATCAGCACAATAATGTGGTAAAAAGAACCAAATGGTGTAATGATTACAAAAAAAAAAAAAGAAACAAAACTCCTTATTTGCATATGACATGATTGTGTTAAAAAATTTAAGGGGTTATATAGATAAATCAGAATTAATAAGAATCGTCTGGATGTAAAAATGCTAAATAGGAAAAAAAAACCCACAACAACAACTCTAGAAAAGGACATTTAAAAAGAGATTTAATTTAGAATAGCATAATGAACTAGAGTATATCAGGAATAAATCTAACAAAAGATGGGGAAAATTCCTTATGGAAAAAATTATAAAACTTTATGGAGAAATTATACAGCTATTGAAAGCTTAAAAAAATGGAGAGTGTGTTGTTTTCATAGGTCAGAAGACTTCATAAGGTAAAGGTTGCATTCCTTCCCAAATTGATATATAAATTCTTACAGTCCCAGTAGGAAAGAACAACAGTTTTGTGTGCACGTGGGGATGTAACTTGGCAGATTGATTCTAAAATGAATATGGAGGTACAGGGACCTAGATATTCTTAAAGAAATGAAACAAGGTGGGCGACTTGCCTAAAAGACACAGACACGATCAAGGCAATTGCAGTAATTAGGACATGCGGTTTTGCTACAAAGATGGACCAGTGGATTAACGGAGCAAGAATTTAAATGATGGGAAGGGAGGCAATGCTACTTTGAGAGGGAGCAAAAAGCAAGAAAGAAGACACACAGCATTTTCATTTCTTCCTTCTTTCCTTTTTTCCCCTCCTTTCTTTCCTTCCTTCCTTCAATCAACAAGTGTTTACTGAGTCCCTACTATGTGCTGGGCCTTGGGATAGAATGGTGGATGAGGAAACCCTGGGTGTTGTCTCATGGGATAGCAGGATGATGGTAAACTGGGGTACAACAGGTTCATCTGATGGCAGAATCCAACTTTAGATGATGTGGCCGGGGAGGGCCTCTCTGAGGAGGTGATGTGTGGGTTGAGCCAGGAAAAACGAGAATGAATGATCTAAGTAAAGACTGGGGAAAGGCATTCCGGGTCCAGGGAATGGATGGGTAAAGGCCCAGAAGCAGGAATAGCTCTGTCACATGTGGTGAAGGAAGAGGTCTCTGTGGCTGGAGCAAAGATGAGACTGTTTGCAGAGGTAGGCAAGGCCCCGATTACGCCAAACTTTGGAGATCATCACAAGGACTCTGGGTTTTATTCTCAGAGCAGTGGGAGATCACTGAGGAGTTACTTGTAAGCAATGTGCTTCGCTAACGTAAGACGATAATGCTAGGAGAAACCGTGTGCACGTGTGTGTGTGTGGCTGGCCGGGGTGGGGGTGGGGGGGGGAGTACATGGCAACTGTGTGTTCTGTCCGCTCAATGTTTCTGAAAAAATCTACAATAGTTCTAAGAAACACAGCCTGTATAAAAGCTACGAAACTGGTGATCTGGGCTGTGTGAGTTTCTTTTTTATTTTTTTATTTTTTTTATTTTTTTCAACGTTTTTTATTTATTTTTGGGACAGAGAGAGACAGAGCATGAACGGGGGAGGGGCAGAGAGAGAGGGAGACACAGAATCGGAAACAGGCTCCAGGCTCTGAGCCATCAGCCCAGAGCCTGACGCGGGCCTCGAACTCACGGACCGCGAGATCGTGACCTGGCTGAAGTCGGACGCTTAACCGACTGCGCCACCCAGGCGCCCCGTGGGCTGTGTGAGTTTCTTGTGGTAATGTCTCTAGATCAGGTGCAGGCACGGCAGAGGGAGTATTTGGCTTTAACTTCAATATTTGGTAGGATTTTGCCAAAAACAAAAATGTGAAGGGCCAGAGGCAAAAGGTGGTTGAGTTTGTTTCCAAGGTGTATTAATCCTAAAGGACCACGGTATCTAAGCCGGGTAATGAGGAATAGGGAGATGGCGGAGGAGGAACCCCCAGAAAGGGATGGGGGTGGTGGCCGTGGTTAGGGAATGGTGGGTTGAACAGCATGTCAGGGGCAGGAAGGTGGGGGCAGGGGGGCAGGTGCCTGGCGAATTCTGTAGGCCCCAGCTGAGAGTAAACCTGCCTATTTGTAGTTGTCTGAGAATACAGGCTTCGTGGAACCAGCGCAAAAGAAGCATGTAGACGTTAAATCACCAAGCTTGTGTTTCCCCAAGGCTATCAAAAATGTCCGTATTTTATTAGGAAACTGACTTCAGGCCCTCTCAGGGCATAGGGAGTATGGAATCTTGTTCCCTCAATGTTTGTACACGGGTGTCCCACATTGGCCATTAACTTAGGTGCCTGACCCTTGATATCATTTTCTAGATACATAGAGAAATCTGTCCTTCTAAAAACGTGTTTTAATTCCTACCTTCTCAAGTTTTCAGGTTATGGGTAAAGGGCCCATAGGCCCACTGTGCCCTTCTCTCCTTTAGTACAGCAAGAGACATCACATCAAGCAGATGTCCCAAACTGGCGGGACACAACACAAGCTCTCCCAGGACATGCTTCCTTTGGCCTTTAGACTGCTTTTTTAAAAATCGGATGAGTAGTCAGTATTAAAATCTGGATTTCTGGTTTCTCGTGAAAAATCGCAAACTCTGACAACAATGGATAGGGCCGCCTCCTTGGCTTATATCATCCTGAGTCTCATGTAAATGCCCCTCCCTGGAGTCGTGCTCTGGTGTGGGGTCTGCCTACCTGTTTACTTGAGACAGATGTCCAGTGCCAGGATCTTTTCCTTGGCCGGCTTTCTGTTGTCACCTGCTTGGTTCCTGCAGGCCTTTGGGTTTGCCACCCCACTAAGTCTGGGAGCTCTGTGCTGGTGAGCTGGCTCCCACACTGGGGCCCCAAGCAGACTTTCTGGCCTAGAAGTGAGATTGCTAGGCCCTGTCTCCTTCACTCTGTCCTCTCTCTCCAGACCTGGACACTGGGCCCCCGGAGGCACTGAGACAATGCTGAGGACGGCAGTGAGCCCATGCTAACGAGCCATGCCATGTTATGTCAAGGGGTTAGCACTGTGCCTGACACATTGTCCATGCTCAAGAAAGAGTAGCTGCTACGATTACCATTGTGACTGCTATTTGATAAGAGAACAGGAGGGCACAGATGAGGGAGCCCAGGCCTGGAGAGGAGAAGGCACACCCCCACTTTGGATAAGTAGGAAGGACCAAGTCTCCAGCCCCTTGGAGCCGTGTCCTGCCTCCCCTACCCAGGCACAGAAACGGAAAAGTTTTCTGGCTGGTGGGGTCCCCAAAGGACAGGGTCTGTTCCCAGGGGTGTGGCTCCCTCAGTGTGGGGAGAGCCTCCCCAAGGCGCTAAGAGAGAACATTACCAAGCGGAAGGTCCGCAGCACTGACAGGCTTCCCTTCTTGGCCGCACCCAGTTCTATCAGGCTCACGGTGACGATGATGCAGTCAAAGATGTTCCATCTCTTCTGGAAGTAATAGTAGGGGTCGAAGGCAATGATTTTGAAGACCATTTCAGCAGTAAAAAACACGGTAAAGACCTGTGGTTGGAAACAAGGATCCATCTTATCAGGGTCTGTGGGGTCAGGGGGTAAGGACAAATAGGGCGACAGGGAAATGTCTAGTTTAAAAATAAAATAGCCAATCCTTTGACTTTGTTTTTATTCAGTTTCTCTGTAGTCTGCGGGTTCTTGAAGGACTGGGGATGGGAACACTCAGTGTGGTAGCACAGAGTAACCTCTGGACCAGTGCTCAGGATATGCATTAGAACCCACGCTTCAGTGTTTCCATACGTATGGTCATAGGGGTGGATAATCGTTGGGATAATAATTATTATATGATTATCTAAATGAGAAGTCAATCGGTTCAGTTGTTTAAAAGCTTGGATTGTGGGCCAACATAGACCTGGATAAAAGTTCAACTCAAGGATGCCTGGGTGGCTCAGTCGGGTTAAGCATCCAACTTCAGCTCAGGTCATGATCTCATGGTTCATGGGTTCAAGCCCCGCTTTAGGCTCTGGGCTGACAGCTCAGAGCCTGGAGCCTGCTTCAGATTTTGTGTCTCCCTCTCTCTCTGCCCTTCCCTGGCTCGTACTCTGTCTGTCTGTCTGTCTGTCTGTCTGTCTCTCTCAAAAGTAAATAAACATTAAAAAAAAAGTTCAATTCGGTCATGTCCTAGTTTATAAAAGCTTGCACAAGTAATGCATCCTCTCTCTACCTCAATTTACTCATCTGTATAATGGGCATAAAATGAGATAATGCATACACAATTCTTAGCAAAGGTCCTGGCCAATATAGCTCATTAATAAATAATAGCTATTAAACTAGAAGATGAAGAAGAAGAAGAAGAGGAAGAAGAAGAAGAAGAAGAGGAAGAAGAAGAAGAAGAAGAAGAAGAAGAAGAAGAAGAAGAAGAAGAAGAAGAAGAAGAAGAAATTATCTCTAACTTCAGCTCTGAGTGTCTTTAGTTGTCATAAACAGGAGAGGATTCTGACATTGAAAGAGGTCAGGCCCAGGCTCAGGTCACAGGACAAGCAACAGTGAAGGGAGAAAAGTAAGGTAGATGGGTCAGGTGCGGTTCTCTCATTTGCTCTCAGCAAAGCCTTTCACCAGCCTGGGAAACAGGTGCTGTCATCCCCTCTACATACGAGGAAAGGCTGGGAGTTTAAGTGACCTGCCTAATGCCACAGATTGCAACCGTACAAATTCAAAAAGCATGCACTGAGTGCCCTTTGTAGGCAAGTGAGGCGCGGTAGGGGTGAGGCTGAGGTCCTGTGTCCTACAGAGACCTGGGTCCTGGGTTAATTGGCCCCACTGTTACTGCCTGTGCCATATGGGGCAGGACACTTAACCTCTCTTAGTCTCAGTGCCCTCTTTGGGGCTGTGAGGGTGGTGAGAGCCTCATAGCATTGTTGTGTCTTAGAGATAACTCTTACAAGGTACCGAACTCTGCCTGCCTGTCTTGCTTTCTCTTTAAAACATGGCACTCTGCTCTGGCCCAGCAGTAAAGGCCTTTTTTCTTTCTTGTCTCAACTTCTCTAGCTATAAAATGAAGGTGGGGGCTCAGAGGTCTCTTCTGTAAGACCCTCTGTGGTCTGTGCTGACTTCTTGGAAATACGGCCTTCCTTCTCTTTCCACTTCCCCTCTTCATATCAACTTGGAATAGAATGTGGGCTCTCAGCCCAAGTACTGCCAAAACATAAGGCATGCTGGGGCCACAGTGTCCCAGAACCTGCTGGAGTCCTTATCGCTTCCCCGGATTCGGGGGGAAGGGCGGGTTTCTAGGGAAGAGTAGTCCCATTGCCCCTGAGACCCCTCCTTCCACTTGTCTGCAGCCTCCAAGGAGTCAGAAGAGCTGGACGGTCCTGGTAGACCCAGAAGGCCATCTCTAGTGGCGTGGACACTGCAGTGGGCTTGGAGGCAGGACCCTGACCTTTCCAGCTTCTGCTTATCATGTAACAAAGTCTAGCACGGATTTTATCTTGTTACAAGCAAGTAATACTAAAAAAAATAGAGGACAATTTAGTGTCCTATCTAAACCAGATACAAAAGAAAAGTTCTGACTCCCTGGCGCTTCTGTTACAACAGCAACCACATTTCCATGTTCCCTCCCTTTCACTGCCTTCCTGACTCCTCTCCGACTATCTGCCCTTAAATCACATCACTGAAAAGCTACCACCACTGTGATTTACAGTCATAAAAGCAATAAAACTAGGAGGAAACCTTGCAAGTCCATAGACTGTCTTAAGATGGGCAAGTGATGTTTATCCTAGTTTCAAGGTAGAGGCAGCTGAGATCCAGAGAATTCAAGAGCCTGACCTAAGATCTGAAAAGAGGGAGCCAGCTTCCCCTTGGGCAGGACTCTCTAGGTCCATTTCCCTGTGCTGGTTTGTCCCAGGGCAATTCCCACCAGCTCAGCCTGGCCCTCCAGGCTTGATTTCCTGCCCTCAGTGTGCGCACATCTCCAGCACTGCCCCTCTGCTAGCTGGATCAACACTCCAATGAATGAGGGTATGCGGCCACCCCACCCAAAGTCCCCTGCCATGACAGCTGGGCGAAGGCTGCCAGTCACTCACAATGTTGCCTATCTGGAGCATGGCTTCGAAGGCGGGGCTCATGCGGTGATGCTCCATGGCCATGAAGACTGTGTTCACCACGATGCACAAGGTGATGGTGAGCTCTGCAAAGGGGTCTGTCACTATCCCAAAGAGAAGTGTCTTGAGCTTCACCCATGTGGGGCAGCATTCCCAGATCAGATACTTCTTAGCCAAGCTGGTCAAGCAGGGTGGGCACCTCCGTTCAGACTCCTCGAATTCTGTATCACAGGAGTGGTCAATGACAGTTGTCGGCCATGTGTCTCCTCAGACTCCCATCCCCTGGCCATCCCCTAGATTTTGTCATTACCAATAACTGCCACTTGCAATCTCCAACCCAGCACCTTGTGCAGATGACCATTTCCTACTTTCTGAGCTCCTTCAGTCCAGCAAGTACAGTCTAATATCTGTCCCCATTCAGTGTCCCAAAGCATGGACTTTTTAACTGCCCATCACCTATGTCATGCTCTTAGTTCTTAATTCACCTGGCTTAGATTTCATGTCCACTCCTCTATATACTCCTTTGCAGACACGCTCAGTTCCTTTGCCCTTCTCCCCTCCTCGCTTCCCCTCAACAGGCAGACTTCTCTCCACCTGCCCCCAACCAGGTGAACCTGGTTAGAAAAACTACACAGCCGTGCTGACTGGTCCCACTGTCAGAAGTGCTGCCATGTTTCTCATTTCAGTCCACTCCTTCAGTCTTCCAGACCAGCATTTCTCACTTTCCCCTCTCTCCTCCAACCTCCCCCACATCTAGTCCTCACTTTCTGCTGACCAGCTCCCTTTGACTTACCTCAGAATAAAGAATCACTCACAAAAGAACTTCCTCTTCCTCCTCCAAGGAATCTATAAGTCCCCCCGCCCCCGCCATGTTCTGCACCCCGTCCCGCCCCCAGCACATGAGCTCACTCTACTCCTACCTGCGCACCTGACCAAGGCTTGTGTCATCCCCTCTCTCCCCTCTCTGGACTGTTCCCATCAGCACGTGAGCATGCTTTAAGTGTAGGTCCACTTTTCAAAAACATCTCCCTGGACCACATGTTATCCTTCATTTACTGTCCCCTCAACAGCAAAGTTCCTTGTAAGAGTTTTCTACACTTAATTTTCTCTGTTTTCACACTTCCTGTTCCCTCCTTGACCCCTGGAATCAGGCTTCTACCTCTTCCCCATTTAAATGATCATTTCCCAATTATCCCCTTCCTCTGCCTCTCATAGCATCTGACAGGAGTTATAACACGGTCCTTGAAATCCCTTGTCTAGCTTCCAGGACATCATTATCTCTTGGTTTTTCTCCCATATCAGTGACTGCTTCTTCTCAATTTCAGGTGCTCTCTTTCCTCTTCTTCCCTCTGAATGTTGGAGATCTCAAGCATTCTCTCCTTGATATTTCTTTTTTTCCCTCTCTAGGTAATCTCATTGAGCCCCATGGCCCTAAAAAACCATCATCATGCTATCTCCCCCCAGGTTATATGTTGAGTTACTGATTTTCTTTTCCCTAAGCACCCGGCTCATCTCTAGCTGCTTCCATTAAATCTCCATGTAGATGTGCAACTGGGGCCACCTCTACAGAAGGCAACTGCATAGCTTTAGATCTATCTATAAATGTACCTGTAAGTTATGCACTCTACAGATACACCAGCCCACATGGCAAGGAAAGATGATGTCCATTATTTATAATAGTAATAACGATAATAATAATAATAGTAATAGTAAGAACAGCAACAATTGATAAAGCCCATTATGAAAAATGATGAGGCAGATTTATTTATGATGATGTAAAAAAAACCTTACATATATGTGACGTGTGCATGAGTATAAATGCATAGAATATGGTGTGAATGATATAAGAGAAAGTGGGGGTGTACACTGAAATCCTGGAATACTGGGGAACAGGAAGGATCTTTAGTGGGAAAGAAGTTTTCATTGTATATGTATTTGGAGTACTTGAATTTTTTTGCTAGATACATTTTTTCAAAAGAAATGAATTCATAGAAATAAATGTATCCTCCCAAATTTTGCTGTTTTATTTTCACGTAGGTGGATAAGAAATTCATATGTAGTCACATTTATCCACGTTGTTCTTTATGTTTCCTTGCTCTCGTGCCTTGCACAGAAGCCAGTCTCATCGCAAGATGTGAAAAATGCCTATTCACATTTCTTTCTGGTTCTTTTGTAGTTTCACCTCTCCCTTAAAATTTTGGTGCATTTGGAGTTTATTTTGAATAAGGAGTAAGATATTGAGCCAGTTTATTTTTCCCAACCTCTTGTTATTTATATCAACACTGTTTATTGCAAAATACCTCATTTTCCAAAGGACTTGAAATTTCATTTTGATAAGTTATTTCCGCATATCCATATATTTTCATATGCACATGTCCATTTCTCTTCCATAGATCAGACTATTTTCAATATCACACTGTTGTAATGACTTACCATCTTGTAAGCCTTTAAAATCTTCAAAACATTTTGTCAAATAAAGTAAAAAAAAATAACTGAGAAAAATAATTGTGGCTCATGTCACAGACAAAATGCTCATTTCATTAATATGTAAGAACTCTTAAAAATCAATGAGGAAAAGATCAACGTAGCAGAAAAATGATTAGGCAGTTTCTAAAGAGAAAATTCAAATGGTTTATAAATATTCAAAAAGATGTCCAGTAATACTCAAAATGAGAGAAATGCAAGACGAAGCTATACTAAGACATTATTTCATGGATCAGATTTGCAAAGATAAAGACAGTTTGATAATTGCGTTCGGGAGGATGTGGGTTGAAAGGCAGTTATCATCCATTGCTTGGGTGGGTGAGGGTTGATACATTTATGCAAAGTATCCATTGTCCGTCAAAACTGAAAATGCCTATCTCCTGTGACAAAGCGATTTCACTTCAAGGCATTTAACCTATATAGTACGTGTAGAAAGTGATGTAGTGACTGCAGAATTTACTTCCCATCAAGAAGGGAATGATTAACCAAATTACGGTACCATCTATGCAATGTAATACTAACAGTTACCGGAAAGTGTAAGGGTACTGTGTAGGATGATTTTCAAAATATATTCACTGAAAAAATTATGGCACAGAATAGCATATGTGATATGCTACCATTTGCAAGGGAGAAAAAAAAAGACTATATATTTTTGATTGAACATACTAAATTATTTGGGGGAGGAAACACAAAACAATTGGTTTGGAGATTGTTTCTGGAGAAGAGAGTTGGGTGGACAGAATATTCCCCTTTTTTTAATGTGCCCTTTAGTATCTTTTAAATCCTATATAACATATTGCTTATTCAAACAAAAGCATTCTAAATAAAAATTTGATAAAGAGATTTTATTTAGAGCAATGGAGTCAGGAATATGCTCCCCGTCTACTTCCCAAAATCAACAAAAGCATCAAGGAGACTGAGAAATAGAAATGCAAATTCTTAGCAATGATTTTTTGGATTTGATACCAAAAGCAAAGTCAACAAAAGCAAAAATAAACACATGGAATACATCAACCTAAAAAGCTTCTGCACAGCAAAGGAAACCACCAACAAAAGGAAAGGGCAACTTATTGAATGAGAGAATATTTGCAAATCACATATCTGATAAGGAGTTAATAGCCAAAATGTGTAAATAACGCCTACAAATTGGTAGCAAAAAACCAAATAACCTGATTTTAAAATGGGCAGAGGAACGGAGGAGACATTTTTCTGAAGAAGATGTGGAAATGGCTTACAGGTACATGAAAAGATGCTCACGTCACAAATCATCAGGGAAATGCAATTAAAAATACAGTGAAGTATTCTCATACCTGTTAGAATGGCTATCATCAAAGACAAGAGATAATATGTGCTGGCAAGGATATGGAGAAAAGGGAATCCTGTGCACTGCTGGTGGGGATGTAAATTGGTGCAGGCACTCTGGGAAACAGTATGGAGATTCCTCAAAACATTTAAAATAGAACTACCATGTGACCCAGCAATTCCGCATCTGGGTATATATCCAAAGGAAATAAAATTACTATCTCAAAGAGACATCTGCACCCTGATGTTTATTGCTGCACTATTCACAATAGCCAAGATACAGAAACAATCTAAGTGTCCATCAGTAGATGAATGGATAAAGATGTGAAACACACCCACACCCCCACACCCCTATCCATGCATTAAAATATTATTCAGTCATGAGAAAGAAGGAAATCTTGGTGTCTGTCCTCAATCTTGAGGGCATTATGCCAAGTGAAATTAAGTCAGACAGAGAAAGATAAATAACTGATACTATATAGTATCATGTACCTATGTGGAATCTTCCAAAAAAAGATGAATGTGTGAGTTGTGAAGGGTGTGGTCATTAACTAGTTAGCGTAATCCTTTCACAATGTATACATGTATCAGATCTTCACAATGTGCACTTTAAATATCTTACAATTTTGTCAATTATATCTAAAAAAACTGAGAAACATCTTCACAGATTAAAAAAAAAAAAAGAATGTGCCGTCCTTCGACTTCCAGAAACCACTAAAGGCATCAAGGAAACTCAGAAACAGACATGCAAACTCTATTTTTGATGAAAGTCAAAAACATCTGTAAACTCAAATCATAAGTTATGTGCAAAGGCTTTCAAATACTGCACAGGTCAGTCAGGGTACAGGAGAGTGCTCCGAAAGGGCACTTTAAATGACAGATATGTAAACTGGCACAGCATGGTTTTCTAACGCAGTTGGCATACCCTGGGCGGTGGTGGGGGCGGGGGGGGGGGCAAAATCAATCATTTCTAGTTGAAACAAAAGCAGGCGCTTCCCCGGACCTATTTTGGCACTAAAAAGCGCGGGAAGCAGTGTTGCAGGAGGAATCCTGAGGATGCGCCATTATGGCAGGAAGCCCCTGTCTGTGAGGTGGCACAGGAAAACCCTCAGCCTTGTGAATAGCCTGAACATTGCTGACCTTGATTATCTGGGGGGATACAGAGTCTCAGAGAATCATGCACTTGCAAGCTTGGGACATGATCACAGACAGCTCTTTGCCCTAAAAGAACCTCCTGCAGAAACCTAATCCAGAAAGAACCTCTTCCTTTCCTTCTGTTACAGTTAAAGAGATGTCCCTCCTCCCGTTAAGAGTCTCCACTTGTGCATCCTCTCCTGGCACGTCAGGAATTGATGGAATGTTCTCTTTCCTTTATCTTCATTCTTTCCCATTCTTATGGATCCTCCCCATTAGCATGTAAATATGCTTACTTGCATTTATTTATTTATTTATTTATTTAGTTATTCATTCATTCATTCATTCATCCATCCATCCATCCATCCATTCATTCATTCATTTATTCATTCAGGTCAAGATGAACTTTATTATTATTATTTTTTTGTCTTTTTAAATATAACTTATTGCCAAATTGGCTTACATACAACAGCCAGCACTCATCCCAACAAGTGCCCATCACCCACTCTCCCCCCTCCCCCACCCCCATCCACCCTCAGTTTGTTGTCTGTATTTAAGAGTCTCTTATGGTTTGCCTCCCTCCCTCTCTGTTTGTAACTATTTTTCCCCTTCCCTTCCCCCCACCCCATGGTCTTCTGTTAAGTTCCTCAAGATCCACTTATGAGTGAAAACATGATATCTGTCCTTCTCTGACTTATTTCACTCAGCATAGTCCCTTCCAGTTCCATCCACGTTGCTGCAAATATGCTTTTTAAAAACTCCACACAAGAAGCAAAAAAAATCTTCCTTCAAAGCTACCTACACGCTGGTGTCATTTTCTATCTCTTCCCCTTCACAGGCAAACTTTTGAAAAATGTGTCTGTATACAATATGTCCTTCTCCACCACTGCACCCCCGTTCTTCAGCATCCTCCCCTACCCTGCCAATCCTCTTTTGCTCAGATCACCAAAGATATCCATGTGACTAAAGTCCCGGATTCCTTCTGGGCTTGATCTTACTTGATCTTTCTATAGCATTGCCCCTCTTGACCTTTGTATTCTTCCTGAAGGAATTCAGACCCTTGGGTCTGTGTTGGGTTCTTCTGGGTCTTTTCCTATTTCTGGGCATTCCTTCTCAGCCTCCTCTGCTGGCTCTGTCTCTTCTGCTCAATGACCAACCATTACAGGGTCTTTAGAGCTCTGCCCCAGACCTTCTCCTCTTACTCAATTCCCTGTGTCATCTAATCCATTTGCACCATTCCAAAATTACCATCTACATTCAAACAGCTTTAAAATCTGTATCTCTAGGCCACCCTCATCTTCTAAGTTCTAGACGCATTTATTATAATTCTGACTTCCTACTGGACATTCCCACCTGGATATCCCAAGGGCATCTGAAACCCACTATATCCCAGACTCAACTGATGATCTTTCCTCTCATCTTTCCCCAGTGAACCCCTCTAACACGTTCCTTTATGAGTATCCCTTCAGTTGCTTATGCCAGAACCATGCAAACCGCCAAGTCCTGGATCCTACATCTCTTAGCTCTTAAATCCTCCCTTTTCCTATCACCCCCACTGCCACCACCCCAGAGTCCAGGCCCTGCCATCTCTCAGCTGGTTTCCTCCCCACTGGTTTCCTTGCCAACACTCTTCCCCTCTTAATTCCATTCTCTACACGTATTCAGAGTAACCTTTATAAAATGCAAATGTAGCTCCCTTGCCTCCAATCCTTTAATGGCACCTCACTGCTTTTAGGATGAAGTCCAAAATCCTTAATTTGGTGTAGGAAATTCTGCGGGTCTGGCCCCAGTCCATCTCACTAGCCTTATTTTGAGCCCCTCTCTTTCTCGCTCTCTGTGTTCCTGCCACATCAGGCCTTTTCATTTCTTCAGATATTATGCTGTCTTCTGCTTCGGAGATTTTGCCGTCCTTTCTGCTTGGAATACTCCCTTAACCCCAGGCTAAACTTACTGTATTTCCTTTAGCATCCTACACTTCCCCTTCAAGACACTCAGCAGCCTGGTAAGAATTTGTTCCACGTCCCTCTCTCCCACTCAGCACGAGGGCAGAGACTGTGTTGTGCTCACACTGTGCTCCTGCTTCTGGTCTTCTGGTCTGGACAACTGTCAAGTGCTTGCTGGTGTGTCAAACAAAGATGGTTCACGTGCCCTGAGCTCAGGGAACTGCCAAGTTCTTATTGGCTTGGGTCAAACTTCCCCGGGCATGATCATTCCCAAAGAGGTGGCTTCTGTGTCCCTCGTCACAAGCCTTGACAGTCCCATGCATCCCTCCTATATTCCGTGAGTGTAGTGGTTATAATGTCAGACCAGAGAAGATCACAGGTCATCTGCCCTATGCTCAAACAACCTTGACCTCTTTGCCCTAATCTAAGGTTTTCTGTACCCAGATTCTCTTAAAGATGTCCGTGTGTCTCCTGCTTTTCCTAGTCTATTCTCACAGCACCTTTCTTGAGGGGAAGTGCGTCCTACCTCAGGATATCTGACCATTCCTTATCCTCTTCCTGTTTATCAGTTCAGGTCATTGCAATGAGCACCACACCCAAACGTCACTCTCATCCACCAACAACTGTTTGTTGAATGCCTACTATATGCCACACACTGTCCTTTCAGGTACTGGAAATCCAGCTGTGAGCAAAACAGACACATCTCTGCCCTTATTTACAACCGAGCAAATAAGAATGGCCAACGTCTGGGGCACCTGGGTGGCTGAGTCAATTAAGTGTCTGACCCTTGATTTCAGCTCAGGTCATGATCTTATGATTTGTGAGACTGAGCTGAAAGCGCGGGGCCTGCTTGGGATTCTTTCTCTTCCTCTCTCTCTCTGCCACCCCCCCCCCCCCCGCCCAATAAATAAATAAATATTAGAAAAGAAAAAGAATAGCCAACATCTGCTGAATATTTACCAAGGGCCAGTCATGGATCTAAGCACTTTACTTATGCTAACCCACTTAATCCTCACAAAACCCTAGAAGATAAACACATATTCACTCTTTTACAGGTTAGGCACTGGAAACACAGAGAAGTTAACGGAGCTCCAAAGTTGCACAGCTTACCCAACGTGGCAGAGCCAAGATGCAAACCCAGGCAGTCAGGCTCCAGGGTCTGTGTTCTTAACTATTATCCTCTGTTGCTTCTCATTGATTCAGAGATCTCTTTTGTTCTTACCTGAATTGGGATGTGTTTAGAACATTCATTTTGTTCGTTTCTGTCTCATTCCCGCCAACTACACTGCATTTGCCCTTCACCTGTCATGGAACTCTGTCCTGTAGGTTCTCATAAGACCGCTTCTCTTACTTCATTGAGATTTCTGGTCTCTCTAGAGAGAACGGCCTTCGACATCCCCCTTATCTGAAGCAGCCCCTCTGCAGTCCCTTATTCTCCATCTCCTACCTTACTTTCTTTTTTCTCCTACTATTATCCCCACCTGAATCTCTGTTTGGGTTTATCTGTATACCCCGCCCCCCCCCCCCCCCCAATGTAGATTCCATGTGTGCAGGCTTCTATCTTGTTCACCACTGAATTCCCAGCACCGGAGTAATGCCAGACACATAGCAGGTGTTTGTCAAATGCTTGTTGAAGAGTAAATAAATGAAAGAAAAAAAAAGAGGAGGAGGCAGCTTGATAATTCTGGGGAATAAATGAAAAAGCAAGCTGTTTGTTTTTAACATTAACTGTCTGATGGCTAAGAGCAAAAAGGAAAAAGAATCCAAGCAACCCACCTGGCCAACAAAAAGTCATGGGCATAGATAGCATGGTTAGATTCTATGCAGCCATAAAAAATGTTAGGCATACAGACATTATTACAATGGCAAATGATTTTTGATAAATAATAGAAAAATGTACACACCGTTGTTACTGAAATATGTGTACATTTCACAAAGCACAAATTCATGCATGCAAGAAAAGTATCTTGAGGGCGCCTGGGTGGCGCAGTCGGTTAAGCGTCCGACTTCAGCCAGGTCACGATCTCGCGGTCTGTGAGTTCGAGCCCCGCGTCAGGCTCTGGGCTGATGGCTCGGAGCCTGGAGCCTGTTTCCGATTCTGTGTCTCCCTCTCTCTCTGCCCCTCCCCCGTTCATGCTCTGTCTCTCTCTGTCCCAAAAATAAATAAAAAATGTTAAAAAAAAAAAAAAAAAAAAAAAAAAAGAAAAGTATCTTGAATTCATAATTGAATTCACTATACACCACAAGTCCTCAACCTGGGGATCTTGTTTTGGTTAATTCAGTGTCTGTTATTACATCACTATCTGAGGTTGCATCTGAGTTCTGAAGAGCTCAGGGTCGGAAGAGTGCTGGGCTGGTCCTTGGTCATTGCCAAGTATATTTTACTGGAGTCATTGTAGTTCCCACGTGGTCTCTGGTGGGAGAGCCACCAAGATGGCTGTTCTCTCTTTGCCTCTCACTCACCTTCCCTAACCCTCAAGTGGGGCAAGGTCATCACCTAGCTACTTTCCTGCTATGCAGGCCACGGGGCACTCTCAGAGGCTGCCTCAGGCCTTCTCTACCCAGGTAGGTCACCTGCTTCTCTACTGTATAGTTTCTGTACCATGCTGGGCATGTGAGTCTTTTTCTAAGACTTGCCACCTCTCACTTCCCCTAGAAAGTAAGGCATAGATTGGTTCTGTTTTCAAATCCCTCAAACATCTTTTTTTGTTTGTTTGTTTTGCCATGCCCTCCCCCACAGTTAGGATTCAGTCCAGGGCTGGGAGGGGAGCACACAGAGCCCTTTCTCAGGAACACACCAGCATCTAAGTTCCCTCTCCCTCCTTCAGCCCAGTACACGTTAAATTTGTCTAGGGGAGATACATGGCTGGACAAGACTAAGGCCATATTTTCCATGCCCTGAGGCAAAATAAAGGCCGGATAAGAAGACAGGCCTTATACAGGATACAATCATGCTCTTTGGGAACCTGTGTGTCAGGTGACCATGACCCAGTGCTGTTGCTTTCTTCCAGCCCCTGGCTTGGTAGAAGCAACTGGAACTTAGACACATCCCTGAGGAGGGTGAATGGGCTCCCATTTGATTGATAGAGCCCTAAATTAACAAGAATTTAGTTAAATTGACTGATTAATTTACTTAAATTATCTTCCAATGCTCAGCATAATGTGGGCTTGAGACAGAAATTAAGTTATAACCATACGAGTTACAACCATGAAAAATGACAGGATAATTTCACCATATTTGAAAATTAAGGACTGTAAAATTTCTTGCATACCTGAGGTAGCTTGACATTCTCTGGTTTCTGCCAGATGACTTTCTAAAATTTAGTTTTATGAATACGTATGAGGCTGATGTTAATTTAAACAAGAGATGAATAGGGTGTTTCAAACTCATTGGATTCTATTGTTTTTGAAAAATTATCCACATTTAAAAAAACACATTGATAAAGGGTGATGGGACCAAGGGCATAAGAAAGAGGAGTATTTAGGATCCCAGGACACAGATGGGCGATATATTTGACACAGATTTGGGGCATCCCCTGTGCTGCTCAAATGCAGACTCATCACAGCACAGTTGATAGAAATTCCAGTGAGCAGTACTTACCCTCAAGGACAGAGGTCATGATGCTGACAACACTCATTGCCCTTTGGGCTCGGAAAGGTTCATTCAGGTATTCTGCTGATAAGAAAGTCTTCTTCTGTCCTGCATCAAATGCCTGCTGGGACACAAACAATCAGGATATTCCCCCCAACCTGAAGTCATCAGTGGCAAAAATGGGTCACTCAGCCTCTTATTGGCACATCTCATGTGGTTGTGAGTTGCCTGGTGAAGCTATGTTCCTCTGTAGCTGTGCTTTCCCATTTGGGAAATGGGGCTGCTTCTTGAACTTGGGGTAAGAGCTTAGGCATGAGGACCAGGACATAGAGTTGGGGGTGCAAGCAGAGTCTAGCTTTGTAGCTGACATTGTAACCTGGGCTCACCTGAGGGTCTGCTAATTCCTGCCTGAGGACAGAGTCCTTGGGCAGCAGCATGGGGATGGGGCTGCCTCAAGGGTCTCTGAGGTTTCTACTAAAGGGAAGTGACAGCTGCAGGAGCGGTGGGCCAGGAAGTCATTCCAAGGCTTCATCTGCGCTGTGCATATGGTGTTCAGACAGAATTCCTCTTCCAGGACAGGTTTTTTTTGACCTCCCTTCTGATAGGCCCCTTTCTCTCCCCAGCATATAACTCAGTTCCAGCTCCACACGGTCCTTTTCTTTCTGAGGGAATATTCATGTGTCTTGATTCTCCAGTGTTAGTTGTTTGACACAGCCCTTTTGAACCTTCCCTCTTTGGGCCCTCCCGGGGAAGTTCCACCTGGGTTCTGTGCTCTAACTCTAGTCCTACACTACCCCAGATGTGGGGAGTCTGGGGCCCAGAGAAGCTGATTCTGGCACTGCACAAACATTCAGAATCCAAATTCAGCAGGCATGAGCACATGCCATAGGTGAAGTTCATAGGTAGATAGTAAGTATTTTAATACATATAAAGAATGTTCAGAAAGTTTTCAACCATGAGGACTCAACAAGAGATGCTAGCATAGCTATTGTTATTTTCAGGCAAATGTGTATCAGTGCAGGCACTTTATGGTTCCATTTAACCCTTCAGCCATTTAGAAACCTTTTTAATGGGGGACTTGGAGGCCTGAAGAATTTAAGGGGCTTGTTACAGGTGACTCAGTTGGTAAATGGCAAACCTGTGATTGAAACCCACGTCCGTGTGACACAGAGGGCTTAAAGAGTTAATCTTACACTAGCTGAGTAACTTAACTAAAATGAATCAAAGTCAGAATATCTAGGAAGGTGATGATCTATAGAGAAATTCTTGAATGAGGTATTTTCTGGGGTGTTAAAGCAACTCCAAGAGAGGTCTGCAGGTTGGCTTTGACTTTTGGACTCTGTTGATGACTCTTTGTTGGCTCTTGGAGACCCACTCTCTGCCTTCTCTACCCCACCCTGTGCCTGGGGAAGGTGGTCTGTACTCTCTCGTTCTGGTCAGGCTTGGCCGATGGGAGGCACAGACAGAAGATCAGAGTCTGGAAGGAGAGGGACTATCACCTGGCTTCTTCCCTGCAGTGCTGTGACTGACCTCCCCCCCTGGATCACAAGTTCTGTGGGACCACCCAGCTCTTGCTGGGTTCTGGTTCTGGTCCTTCCCCTCACCACTTCAGCCTACGCATATAACAGCTTCCCACCCATTGCTCATCTCTAAGTGCCTCACTGTCCCTTCTCAGTTCAAAGCCCAGTGCATACCTCTCCCCCAGGTGCCCGCTGGAGTGGTATCTGTTTCTTGCTGGGATCACATGGCATCCAATCAGAGATGGAGCTAAGGTAACCCTGTAGGACTTATCCAAGTCAGGAGAGCCATATCCTGGTTAGTCTACAAGTCTGTTTGAGAACTGCTCTGGGTCCCTGGCTAGCCAGAGAGGGCAAATGAAAAACACTGGAAGCATCATTACTGAAACTAAAGGGAGAGCTCAAATTAAATCACAGCTCGCAATCCAATGAGGAGTCCCTGGTTTTCCATTGCACTCTGCGATTATTCTATGAAGAGTCCTCACCGGTTAGTCAGTGTTGCCTAATTTGTACATTTTGGCAAGTTATTGCTTCTCTGAGTAAAGCAAGGGATACTTTGCTTCTGCTAATATCTATCCAGGGCACCTCCCAGGATTTCTCTGGGTCCCATGGGCCAAACCCAGCATAGTTTGCACAGAGCTACAAGCAGAAAGAGAAGAACCTTCCCTTTTTCCCATACTCATCCAGGAACCAGGCAGGCCTGTCTCTAAAGCAGTAATAGTGAGTGGAGACAGAGGAACACAGAAAAAAATAAAAGGATCAGCTGGAAAATAATTTGTATTATTGTACTGCAGAGGAAACCAGAAAACCGGTTTGACCTCAGGTAAATCCAGTATCTCTGACTCTCACCTGCCCTGTCTGTAAAATGGGGATAGAGGGGAAATGTTGGACACAATGTTGTCTAAAGGAGCCTTCCATGGGTGGCACTCAGTGTTTGTTGGCCCTTACCTGGAGGGCAGCTCAAGAGATCTGGAGCATTGACGAACTTACCGAGACTTCCATGCCTCCAGGAGCAAGCTCACCAGTGGGCAATGTAGAATGTCCGTCTTCTCCAAGTCCTGAGCCAGGGTTGGAGGGCTGAGGCAGCGGACTCCTAGGGAGGGGGCCTTGCTGGCCGGCACCCCCACCCAGCAGCAGGGAGCCCCGACGGCTGTCACGGTCTCCAGGAAAGACTCCATCATCTGTGGCCCCATCAGGGAATGAGGCGTCCAGGCAAGGGGCCCGGAAATGGAACACACTGCCGTGGCTAGCCCGGCGCCTCCCAGAAGTGAGACCTAGGAAAGACTGGGCATTGCCCCAAAGGACCAGGAAAAAAGGCAGACTGGAAGCTCATCCTGCAGGCATATCTAGAGCTCAACACTTCCTCCACCCATTCCTATTTCCCTGCCCTTATTCTCATGCCTTTATTCCAGAAAAAAATTTAAGACATAGATCCAAGGGGTATTCTAGGTAAACATGGGAAGAGAACAGGGGAAAAGAATATTTTTGACATGGCCTGGGAAAAAGCCAAGAGTGATTACAGAGTGCTTAAGATCAGCAAGTAGGTCACGATGGCCAAGGATGTCAGAAGACAATCTTGTCACCCAGATGAGTCAGCTATTTACAGCCTTAGCCCATAGGACTGGACAAAACTGTCTTAAATTCCCCGCTCCACAAGTAAAGCTGTGACCTGAGGAGACTATTATGCACACCAGTATTGGAACAAGCTCGGTAAATGGTTTGTTGAATGAACAAGTGCACTTTATTGTCTGAAAATTAGGTTCTGCAATTCATTAGATCCAGCCTATACAAATGTGAGAGTTTGTGTGGTGCAGGAGGAGACAAGAGCTTTGTAATGTAATGAGCTTCCAGGATCCCTTGAGGCAAACTTTGAATAGTCAACAATGGGGAGATTGAAGGGAGAGTTGCAGCCTAATTTCCTGGAAGAATAATGCCATGCCTCCAGATCAATAAACATTTCCCATCAAAATCTTCCACTGAGGGAATGGTGAGGCTTACAGTTGCCAGAGAAAAGGAGCTAATTCACAGGCCTAGAGCCCCTGGAGGGTGAGTATGCTGGGTTGGCCAGTGCCCATGACCACTGTGGGAGCCTGACCATAACAAGTTATCAGTTCTATTCTAAGCCATATGAACTATTTCTAGACATCTACACGCTGAGTTGCTACCAAACTTTGTCATACTGCTGAATGTCCCCCCTTCCTTAATTCCTCTTATTTACTAAACTACTAAAGTTGGGACATTTTGTCAATTAGAGTCCTCCTTACTTATCCCCCTATCCCACAGAACTGAAGTTTCCTTTTTGGATTATTTGGAGCCCGACACTGTTCAGCAACTATCATTGCAATCCTGGTATCATAAACAGAGCATTCTTTGCCTAGAATATATGTCCAAGGATCATGAAACTCATAAAACCCCACGAATCCTTCCCACTTTTGAAGTAAAGGAGTAAAATTAGCAAATTCTTATTAAAAATGGGATGGCTGAGTTATTTGCAGGTGGGCAGTAAGCAAACAAATGAAACAAACTAAGAAGAAAATTTTGGTCCCATGTTTGACAGGTGGTGCTTCCCTGGCCACCAATTAATATTTCAGAATTAACCTGTTTGACCAATGGTGGCCAATGACTTCTGAATCTAAGTACTAGACTCGTCTTAAAACACATCATCCAAGCAGGCCAACTTGTGTCCTGGGGGTTCCCTGAAACCTCTGCTGTGTCTCTTGTTGTTTGCTACCCCTAACCTCTCACCCACTGCTGCTGTTTGGAAAATGACTTTATATAAACACTGCTGATGGTCTGTTTACCACAGGAACGCACCTGGGAAAAGAGGAAAGGGATGCCCTCTTGAATGAATTTCAATCCTTTAGTTAGCATTAAAGAGGTACCCAAAGGGTGCTTCCCTGCTTTGGCACATATACGTTCTATTTTAGGCCTGGAAAATACTCCTCCCCCCCTCCCCTGCAGTCCTCAGTTATTAGAGGAACCCCTACTCACTATTTACTATTCATCTCAATGATCTCCTCCTCCGTGAAGTCTTTCTTGATACACCTCCACTCCCATAAGCGTGGATGCTTCCTCTTCTATTCCCAAAACACCATGTATGTTTCCCTAATATAGTATATAGCACACAGTTGTTTACATATCTGCCTCCTCCAAATGGAAGTCCTTGGGAAATGGACCATCAATCATCTCTAGGTGCACATCATGCACCTAGTATTGTTGAATTAACAAGACACAGTTCCTCTTTTGCCCATTTGAAGGTAAACCTAGCTGGAGAGATGAGCACACATGTCCATCTGGTGTGTTTGTGTCCAATTATTGGACAGCCGGGTGCTAATTTATGTGAGGCTGACTGTATGAGGGGAGTTAAAGCCCGATTCGCAGTATCATCGACATTTCCATGGAGGCTATGATTCAGTCTGTCCTGTGATTGTCAGAGCCCTAGTGAAATCCCCTTTGAAATGTCTTCTGAATTGTACCCCGTGCATGCCAGGTGCTGCTCAAAACAGGCAGAACAAGGAAGGGAAGGGCACAGAATCTGATGAATGAGGAAGTGTGGGTATCACTGAGGCCAGTGTGCATGTGAGTATATCTGTGTACATATATGCACACATAAGTCTGGGGATTATAGAGACAGTATTATAAGAAGTAGAATGTCCTTCAGATGAGCATATGAAAAGAGACTGAGAGGGAACTGAGGGACAGGAGGCCTGACAAATAGCCAGTTGATCCCCTCTTCCATACTATTAGTGTGGGAACTGCTCTTTCACAAAGGGATTATGATCTCTTAGGCCTCTGGAAAGGACGTGTTTGCCATACACAGGCCTTCCAAGGGAGAGAGAGGTGATGGGAGGAAACTTGGTGAGGCTAGGGAATCTTGGACTGGGATGCAGAAGATTTGGGTGGTGGACAGAATTGTTACAGGGTCTAGTGAGGTTCTGAAGTTATTCCGAGGCTGGACTGTATCACAGAGATGGGGGCTGTAATCTTCTTTGCCTGCAACAGGTGAGAGTCTGGGTTGTGGGGGCTGAGGCAAAAAGTCAGAAAGAAGCTTGTAAATGATTTCAGCACCACAAACAGAATTGCAGATCAGAGTGTTAGAAGGAAGCTAACGCTTTCTGTCCACAGGTCCATGGACACCTCAAGGTCAGCATGTCCAATATGGGCTCACCACTTTCCCTACAAACCTGGTTTCTTCCTCCGGTGCTCCTCCCTTAGAATCACCACCCATCTGATTGCCCAATTCTGAAAACTGGGAGTCATTTTGGACTCCTCTCTCCTTTTTCCACATTCCACAGTCCCAGTCTCATTGTCCCCTGCCCCCAGGAAAAGTCAGAATCCATCCCTTTTCCGTATCCATGATGCCCCTCTCTTAGTTTAGGCCACCATGTGGTGGGGGGGTCGATGTGCTGTCTGGATTACTAAAACATCCTCCCAATCTTGAGTCTCCTGCTGTCTGCCTGCTACAAACCTCTTCCCAATCCAACCTATTGTCCGTGGCGGCTGCAAAGGCGGGTAATCTTTAGAACACGAACTTGAGCTCCTTACCATCCTGCGTTGGTTGTAAGGATCAGATTGGGGTGATTTGCTGTCATCTGTGGAGCCCTCTGACACCCTCGGCTTCATCCTGGGCATTCTCTCACTGGCAGTTTTGGAGGCTAAAGGTGATCCATTGTGGGAATGGAGAGAAGCTGTGTCAATCCCCAGGGCTGCCAGCACCTGAAGAGAGAGAACAGCAGCTGCAGCCAACAGTATGTGCTGGAGCTTTGCATAAATGTGCCCCTCAGACGTGGGATGCCACAGAGGTGAGGGCATCTAGAACAAAGAGGGTCAGGATTAGGACCTGGGTGGTGGTGGGATTGAGGCATGGCAGGAAGGGCCACCTCTGGGTCATCTCTTTCATTTGCACCGTGTCATGTGTCCTGCTGATTTCCTGCCCAAATCCCTTTTACCAGGTCAGTCCACTCATCTTCAGCAGCTTGAGAGTTAGCTGTTAATGGATCACAGCCACAGCATCCTGCAGAATATTTCCTTTCGTTGTACATTTGGCCGGGGGCGGGCATAGGGGTGTAAAACGCCAGCCCCCTTGTCTCAAGAAAGGCTAACGTTGTGGTACTAGTCATGCCCCAGAACTCTGCATGGGATCAGGCTGAAGGTAGTCTCTAGCTGAGGCCACTTTCTAGTTTAATTCACCTCCTGTCCTGCTTCCTTCTTTCTCCTTTTCCTGACGGCACCCCTCAATAAATCACTGGCACAAGATCTTGATTCAGGTTCCCTTTTTGAGAAAACCTGACCTAAGATGGTGCTTGAGGTACAATAAATCGTTCTTACAGTTCCGTAGCATGACAGCCTTAATGTAAGTGGCTTCTCCAGACCTCTCCCCAAGAACGTTCACCCTGCAGCAGATTTCACAAAGTGTCCACCCCTCACAGACCTCCTGCTCCTTCCGGAGCATCTCGAGGGCCTCCTGGAACTTTTTCTCCTTGGCTTCAATTTCATCAATGGTGGCCTGGTTCTGCTCCTCATATGCCATGGTGACCACAGCCAAGATCAAGTTGACCAGGTAGAAAGACCCCAGAAAGATGACCAGCACGAAAAAGACCATATACATTTTCCCAGAAGCCCTCAGCGTCTGCAGATTCAAGAGAAGGAAGAGAGATCTGTATCCAGAGTACGTGGGCCCCTGACATTGCCAGACTCTTCCAAGAAAAATGTAGGCATGCATCTGACTCCCCGGCCTCCAACCAAGTCCATAGGGGGGCATGCAGCTCAATACCTGCTGGTAGAGGCGTTCCCAGGAATCCTGTGTCATGAGGCGGAACAGTGACAGGAAAGCCCAAGCAAAGGAGTCGAAGCTGGTGTAGTTAAAATCTGGGTTGTCAGATGTTTTAAGACAGAAATAACCTTCAGGGCAATGGCTGCAGCAAGAATAGAGAAGGTCATCAATTGCACAGCCCCTCTGCTTACTGGGGGCAAGGCAGCCCTGGGCTGTAGGAAGACCATAGGCGTTGAAGTCAAAGATTGGAACTCAACACCTGGCCTCCCTCTGATTAGTCGGATGACCTTGATCTCCTTAAGGCTCAGTTTCTCTTGCATATTTAAATGGGGATGGTAATACTTTCACTTCAGAGTTTCATGCAGAGGGGTACGGCCAGGGAAGGCCAGCTGACTGCCTCGACATGATCCCATAAGGTGGCTAACTCCCTGCAAGTTCATACCAGGGGAGGGAGAGTCAGTACAATAATGCAGACTTAAGACCTGAGCGTCTGGCATCACCAGCCAACCTGTCCGTCAAAGGACTCACACTGGGGAGTCAAGCTCACTCCCCAATTATATGTAATAATGAAAACGATACTTTCCACTTACTGAGCACTTACTATGTGCCCCTCTCTCTCCTAAGTGCATAACAAATGCTATAATTTAATTACCTTAACAATCCTTTCTTACAGATGTGGAAGCTGAGGTTCAGAAAAAGGAAGTCAGCTGCCTGAAACCATACAGATGCCAGTATATTTATTTAAGAGGAGGAGTATATCTGTCAAGTAGCCTATGAAGACTGACTGATGAAGAAAGGCCAACTTGAAGATAACCACGTGCGTACTGAGGGGGGCAGTGATGGATTGACTCTTACTCTCTCACGATAAGGGAGTAAGTTGATGTAAAGAAGTCTGTCTAAGCTCAAGGCATGTGATGTGTTCTCACCCGCCCCAGTGGGATGACTCTGCTGAGAAAACAGTAATTCCTTGTTTGGAGTTTGGGATTCTATGGCTCCAGCATGCCTCCACCAACACCAGTCTCAGGGGCTGTCCTTATCCCAGACATCCATGCAAACACATAATCCTGGGACCCATACAGTTGATTAGGGTCCCAGCAACTTGACTATGATTAATCCCAACTCTATCTTCAATCTCGGTTGGAGATTTGCGAGTTCCTGGACTCTATAGGCCCACGTTTAAAGACAGATAGTCTTTTGTTTTGCCCTCTGAGGAGCTAATCGACCTGTTACCTGTAGGTCTGCTTGTTAACTCCGAGGGTAGCCATATGTCTACGTCTTCCATTAAACCCCACTACAGCTGTTACACATCAACAACGAATTGCTCTGAGAATTGAGTGAGCCCACAGTACAAAGGTTCTCTCATGGTGCCTTCAGCATCGTAAGTATTGTATGTAAAATGAAGATGAAAATTCCTGGTATTTTTAACCTGCACTGACCAAAAGAATGGACTGGAAGAACATATTTGAAAGAATCCTGGAAATCATGAAGTGTTTCCTAGTACTTGGTCTCCATTTTGAGAACAGTGCCACTGGTCAGTGCGGGCCTTTGCTCGGGGCTCTGGCTTCTCTGTGGCCCAGCACAGGACATAGGTTCTGTCTTCACAGGATGCTGTTCAAGTCTCACTCCACCCATCATCCTGAACGGGCCTCTCTTGCCTTTCCAACCCTATCCACCCCTTTATCTCCTGGCCAGGACCTGCCCAGCAGGATGTCTGGCCTTTTTTGGAGCTGCGTTGGGGGGCTACGGATGAACCCCATAACTTTACCACAGTAGGTTGGGCTACTCTGGAGCCATCGCCATGAGAAATGCCATTATCCAGACAAGAAAAGGAATTGAGGGGGCCTTCAGTTTAGATTTAAGCCAAAGGCAAATGATATCAGAACAACCCCATCCCTGAGCCAAAGAACCAAATGCCAAGTGCATTTGTGAAGAAAGAGGCCAAGGAGCTGATGTTGATCAAATTCTCCACCTCCATCCTTCAGCTCTGAGATTGTTTTTCTAGTGAGTAGATCAAGGCAAAGCTCTATATAGGTCTCCCTCAGCTCCACATGGGCAATATGGAGTTGTTAGCCCTTCAGGGAGTGGGGTCATTTGGGCTCAGGGCTTCGGATCCCCAGCTGTGGAGATGGGAAAGATGAGCCTTGCTGATCTGTGGCCTGAACTCTTTCTGCTCATGCCCGCTCCTGAGTGGTCAAAGCATCAGGCAAGCTTGAGGGGACCCCGAGCCCCTTGCTTTGTCTCACATTCTGTTCTGCCACCTGGAATGGCCTTCATCCAAACCATCTCTTGTTCAACCAAACTGGAGACACCCTGCCTGCCCTTCAATGCTCACCTCGACCACACCTCTAGGAAATCTTCCCTGGCCTCCTGCCCTACCTCCCGCCATCACCTCACTGTGTTTCCCCGGCCCATGGAGTCTCTAGCACAGTACTGCTTCTTCACAGGGTAGCATCCTTATGTATATGCATCAGAGCTCACAAACTGGCAGCTTGCAGGCTGAATTTGGCTTGCAGAAATATTTTGTTTGGCCCACAATATGTAGACATTTTTTGGAATTGGTAGCCAATGTTTGTAGTTGGGAGATTTCACATAAAAATCTAAATTCCTTATCTCTCTTTTAAGAGTGAGAAGAGCTGGAAGCAATGGACCAACATTTCCACGTGGCAACCCAAAGCCGGACTGGGTGGTGGCTGGCCCTTTTGGATGGGGCACAAACTGAAATCGCTCGGTTCCTACCCAGCCTAATCCTCTCATTTGTTGTCATGTATCTGGCCTCTGTAAGAATTTGAAATGGCTAAGTGTCATACACAGGTTTCTTCCTCTGTCATGTGTGGATAATGAAACCCATGTGATGGAGTTGTGATGATTAAACGTAAAACATTTGACACAAAACATATTTAATGAGTATTAGTTTCTTCCTGGGATAGATTACCAAAATGGCCACGACGATTTCCCTGCCTGTATCTTTGCAATAGGATGCTGCAGCTCCTCTGATCAAGAAGTACAGTTTATCTCCCCAGCGCTTGGATTTGCACTGGTCAGTGACTTGCTTTGGCCAACAGAATGCAGTAGAAGTGACACTGTGCCTCTTCTAAACCTAGGTCCCAAGAAACCTTGCATACTTCCCCTCTTTCTCTTGGCACTCTGCCTCTGCCATGAGAATAAGACCATGCTGGGGTATAAGACCACATGGAACAGAGAAGCCACCCCAGCTGAGACCAGCTAGATTTGCTGGCCCCCTGCTAATCTGTCCATTGTTTGTGGATGTATGATTAAACTCAGTCAATGCCAAAACACCAGGCTGATCTCAGCTCAACATGCTGATGTGCAGAATCCTGAGCTGGTGTTTTAAGCCACAGAAATCTTGGGGCTATTTGTTACATGGCAAAAGCTAACTCATACACTCCCTCCCCCTGAGCATGGGATGACAAAAGCCATGACTTATTCATTTCTACACCTTCCTTGGGATCTGAAGACCAGTCCCTATCTAGAAAATGATGATGATAAGGAGAAAGGACTGCTGGGCATTGGTGCTTTGTCATGGGTTGGGCACTCACCCTGCATCAGATCCATTGCCACACAGTAAGGGATCTGAAGTGCCTGGCTTATTGTAGTAGAAATCTGCAGAAGAAAGGAAGAAATGAAAGCCTTGCATATGCTTCTGGACCCTCTAGCTCAAGCCTTGTGTGGTAAAGGCAACACTTCTCAAATCTTCTGCCTGAGCAAGATGCATTCCCTTGGCTACGTGCTTTCAGTGGGCACACTGGGACATTCGGAAGGAGAAAAGTCCCATCTTGGAAGAGAAAAGCAGAGCAGTGACTTCAGTCTGAGCCTCCCCCAGCAGAATGACTTGTGCCCAGGTTCATAGCTCATTTCCTTGTAAATAGGACAGGGGCAACAGAAAATGGGGACCCCAAAGTAAAATATAGCTCAAGAGAACCATTTAAGCAGGAAAGAGGAGTCAAAAATATATTTCTATGTAGGTATGCAGGGGCTTCACTCCCCCTTGCCAACCAGACCTTCATCCTCTTGGCAGAAGTTCCACTCGTGTTTTCCATAAGAGGAGTAATTGCCTGTCTCATTGAGAGCGGTACAATTCTTGACACATTTGTTCTTGAGGTTGCCCTTGAAGAGCTGCAGGCCCACCAAGGCAAAGACACTCAAGCAGAAGACAGTGAGGATGGTCACATCCGCCAGTTTCTTCACCGAGTGGATCAGGGCTCCCACAATGACCTTCAGCCCTGTGGGAAGATGATAGCAACACTTCCACGTGGATGACGTACCACACACACAGAACACTGGCATGTCTGCGTTTTAACCATCCTGTCCTTTCACCATGTATAAGTGTGAGGTACTTTACAAACCCTGGGGGCAGTTCCAAGCCCGGCTCCTCATCTAAGCCTCGCAATAGCCCTGAGACAGAGGCAGAGATTATTGTCCCATTGTAAAGATGAGACAACTGAGACCCAAGTGATATATTTCTTATTATTATAAGGCTAATATAATACACTTCTGACAGTAGATATTCAATTTTAAAAATAATTGTTGAATACCTGCTATGTTTCAGGCACTAAACTAGACATGACGCTTCTAATTTGACTCTAATAATTTGACATCTGTTTTTCTATACTCACTTCAATTCTGGGAGGCAGCTTGAGGCTGGGGACACACGGATCTTTGTGTGTGTGTTGAGAGAGAGAGATGGCAGAGACAGAGAGAGAGAGAGAGAGAGAGAGAGAGAGAGAGAGAGAGAGAAACCTAATCAGAAGGAGCTGCCTCAGGGACAAGCACAGCTGGCAGTAAAGTTTAAGGAGGGAGGATTTGTGGCCATGGCAAATGAAATCAGCTTCTTTGAGAGAGTAGCTTCACAGGTAGCAGAAAGAACTCTGAGGAGGGACGAAGTCTGGGACTGATCCTTGTCTTGTCATTTTGGTTAACAAATAACCCATTGAGCACTACCTGTGTTGGCCCCTGGGGTAGGAGCTGAGCAGGGGCTAAGGCACTGGCATGTGGTGGGGTTGTCTGACAACTGAGGGGAAGTGCCATAGCATTATCAAGCAGGTGGGCACACACAGAGGCAACCCCTAACTGAAGCCTGGGGTGGGGATGGGATGGGATGGTGTGGAGTGTGGGGAAGTTGAGGGAGACTAGAGAGTTTCCTTGAGAAAGTCAAATCTTGGCAGAGCCCTGAGGAAGGAATATTAGTTGAGTGAAGACGGGAAGGGCTCTCTTGGTAGAGGAGCAGCATGGCCAAGAGCTGGGAGATGAGCAAAGGCAGGGAGCATTTATGGAACCACAGGTGGATTCTAGAACATGATGCAAGGTGGATACAGGAGAGAGGTGAGACAGGAGACGGAGTGTGGACAGGACAGGTCTTGTAAACAACACTCAGGGTTTTCCTGGCTAAGACTAGGTGAGAGAGACACTAAGTGGCAGCACTAAGTGAGGAAGCTTATCCAGCAGAAGTTGGCAAAGACTTTCCGATCCTTCCCTGCAGAGTCGGACAGAGAATGGTAGAAAGGACTTCACCCATAGTTTGAGCGTTTCTGTTTTCCAGATAAGAGCATGGATTCTCAGGGGTGAGGGAAGGGAGACAATCCAACAGGCCACAAGGTGGAAGCTGTCTTAAGCTTTGCCTGGTCTCTGGACTCACTATCCTTTCTACCAACTCAGCAGATGATGAGGCACATCCCTGAGATACTGGTGACAACAGAGGTTTGAAGGCCAAATGAGACGAGCGTTGTGAACTACTTTTGTTTCTGAATTCTCTGTGATCAAGAATTGCCCAATCCTTTTCTCTCTGTGGGCCCAAAGACAGGCCTGTCGCTCAAGCTTTCAGGTATACGGAAATGGCAAACACACCCACTAGAGCCTAGGACTGCCTGCTCCCTTCCTCCCTATTTCCAAGTTTACACCTTTGGTCTAGGATGTAAATGAGGACCTCCAACTGGAGGCTTGTCTGAAGCCCACAACAGGAACACAAAATGAGGACATGACCTTGTCATTTGTCGATGGTGAGTCCGTGAGGTACTGTGCACAGAGCATTGGCCTAGGAATCGGGACATCAGGTCTCCAGGTCACACTTTGCCTCTAAATAGTGATGAGGACTTGGGATTGTGTTTTCTACTCTCTGGGCCTCAGTTCCTTTGTCTTTTACAGGGGGACAACAGTTCATGCCCCGGCACTTTATAGGGCTCTTGCAAAAATCAAAGATGGACGTCAGGCTGTGGAAACCAGCATATGCTCTATGAATACATGTGGTGCTCAAAGCTGCTCACCCGGGATCACGGAAACTGTCTTTAAGGCTCTAAGAACTCTGAATGTCCGCAGGCCTGAGATCCCTCGGAGATCTATCGCTTCGCCAATGTATCTGTGGGACCAGAAGTCGGTCAGTACCTTCAAGGACAGGGTCCTGGGAATGCATGCAACATAAATAAGGACAATTTGGGGGTAATGAGAGCCTCAGTGGGACCCGGAATAGACACAAAATCTAATGGCACGTCCACCTATAGACTGACACACAGATTTAATTATTGCAATATCATTTAGAATGGCCCCTGTGAGAAGATGCATTATGATCTAGAACATTCTGGGTACTACATGCATGGATGAGTAGTCAAGCGTGTGGGCTTGGCCAGCCGGTCTCCTCAGACACGCATCTTCTCCACCCACTCAGGCAAACATCTTCAGGTCAGGTAGCTGCAAGGCTGAACCGTGTCTACTCACTTTGATAGGCCATTTATCAGCTCAGAGTTGAGGACTCTGACTTCTCCCGGAAGGTATGGGACTAATCCTGGAAAGTGACTCCCAAAGCAACATTTAGTGTCAAGGAAACCCCAGACCGTGAAGTTCCAAATGACGAAGCTGGACAGAGGTGAAGAAACATCCCCAGAGTGCAAGCCACCCAGAAGCCCCATGCAAACATAAACATCAGCACGGAAAAATACTCACGCCAGGGTAATGACGCTAAAATCCAACCAGTTCCAAGGATCTCTCAGGTAAGCAAACTCATTTAGACAAAATCCTCTTGCCAGAATCTTTATCAAGGCTTCAAAGGTATAAATGACAGTGAAGACATACCTGGGAGGGGAGGTGGAAAGGAGTGTTAGCCATGCCATGGAGAGAGCTCAAAGGGGAGCTCCTGGAATGGCTCCAAAGGAAAACACGCAAAGATCATCAGGGAGGCTGGGAAAGGGAACTAGATAAGATAAGGAGGGGAGACACAGACTGGGGAACTCAGAGCAGTCACACAGATGGGTGGGGTGGGGACAGATTGAGGTGGCTGAGACGGTTGACAGCATCTTCAGCTTGGAAGGTGGGCAGAGGGCAACGGCAGGTGCAGAACCACCAGAAGGTCTAGAACAAGGATGCTCCTGTTCGCTGAGATGCCCAGAGGGAACCTGGAGGCCCCTTTCCCAACCTGCTGTTGACTGACATGTGGAACAAGGATAAGGTCCTGCTACATCCCTCCTCTCCAAACTTCTCTGCTTCCAGCTGTGTTTTCTTCTCCCACCGCACTTGGCCTGCAAATGTCTCGGGACTCAGGAATCCCAGTCCAAGAGCCACATGAGGCAGGAAACAGCTAGGTGTCATGGAGGAGAAAAGCATCTAAATCCATGAAAATTTTCTCTGGAGGACGGGTCTTGCCAGAGGAAGTCATATCCAACAGTCCTTTTAGTCTGCTGGGCACTTTGTGGGTTTGGAGGTGAAGACAGATCTGGAGCTGAGGTTGAGAGTAAGGTAGTGTTTCTCAAATGTTTAGAATCTCTCAGTTACCTGTGGAAGTAGTTTTCAATCTCTAGCAAGTATCTGAACCACCTGGAAGGCTTGTTCAAACAGAATTCTGGGGTCCACCCTCAGAATATTCTAAATATAAGAATATTTAGTCAGTCAAGAGAAGGGCCTAAGAATGTGCATTTCTAACACATCTCCAGCTGATGTTAGTGCTGCTAGACTGAGAGAATTACCCCTCTAGGACCAAATGGATTCAGATGCACATGTAATTTTGGGTACAGTAAGTTTTTTAAATTATAAAATCATATGGGGCGCCTGGGTGGCTTGGTCGGTTAAGCATCCGACTTCGGCTCAGGTCATGATCTCACGGTCCATGAGTTCGAGCCCCGCGTCGGGCTCTGTGCTGACAGCTCAGAGCCCGGAGCCTGTTTCGGATTCTGTGTCTCCCTCTCTCTCTGCTCCTCCCCTGTTCATGCTCTGTCTCTCTCTGTCTCAAAAATAAATAAACGTTAAAAAAAATTAAAAAAAATAAATTATAAAATCATAAACACAAACACCAGCGTTAAAAATGGAAAGATCCATTATGACAGATTGAACATATGTATTTACCTCTATCCTTTTTGAAATCCTTCTTAAATGTTGGTGGAAGGATTTTTTTTTAAAAGCATAAAACCACGAGAACAAAGATAATGGAGAACACAACAACAGCATTTTGGAAACTAGGGAGCATGTGGATGGGTAGTCACTAACAAAGCAGACCCAAGAAAGCTGAAACCTGAGCCGGGAAGTGGGGAGTTCCCAGAAGCAAGCCAGCCCACACTGCAGGACTGCTCAGGACTTAGAGATGCTAAATATCTCTGAAAGTGGGATTTGGGGAAAGGGTGTCAGGTGGAGCTGGATACTGTTTGAAAGGCTTTACAAGAAGCAGCCATTCAACGAGGAACTTCCTCTTCTGCTGTGGAAATAGACTGGATGTTCATTCTTTCAAGAGTTGGACGAGAGAGACAGAGAGATTGCATGCTGACACAGGAGTATAAAGGAAACTTTATATACTGAAAGGCACTCAGCCTGCTCATCCACCCACTCACTTCTGCTTTTAGTTAGTTTCTAGAAGCCCGTAGTCAGGTTAATAGCCCAAGAAGATGCTGTACTTTTTTTTTTTTTAATGTTTATTTATTTTTGAGACAGAGAGAGACGGAGCATGAACAGAGGAGGGGCAGAGAGAGAGGGAGACACAGAATCCGAAACAGGCTCCGGGCTCCGAGCGGTCAGCACAGAGCCCGACGCGGGGCTCGAACTCACGGACCGCGAGATCGTGACCCGAGCCGAAGTCGGACGCTCAACCGACCGAGCCACCAGGCGCCCCAAGATGCTGTACTTTTAATGTGAACCGCTAGCCAATGAGCATCAGGAATTGGAAGGATGCTTCTAACGCCACAGACTAAAGCAACCAAACAGGAAAGAAAGAAAAGCTAAAAAGACAATGCAGGGAGCAGAAGAAAAGTTGGGAAAAATTCTTATTAATATTTTTTAGAGAGTTAAGAAGATCCAGGATATGCAGAATAAGAACAGAAGGCTATAAAGGCTATTCAAAGAACAAAACAGAACTTTTGGAAATAAAAATATGACAGTGAAAGTAAAACATTAATAGGGGAGCTGGAAATAAAGGTGAAAGAGATCTCATAGGAAGTGGGATAAAAAGAAATGATGAGAAGTGGTTAAAAAGCATGAAAATTAGAGATGATCAGACCAGTAGGTACAATGTCTGACTAATAGACCTAGAATGAAATAGACCAAGAAAGAGACAAGAGAAAATTATCAAAGTAATAATTCAAGAAAATCTCTGCCAACTTAAGGATCTAAGTATTCAGTTAAAAATACCCACAAATGTCAAGAAAATGAATGAATGTCAGCAAATTTCAGAACATTGTGCACAGACAGAAGACCCCTACTGCTTTTGAGGGAGTGAAAAATCGCAGGTCATATCCAAAGGATTAAGAATCAAAATATCATCAGATTTCTCAATGGCAACCTTAGAGGGTACAAGACAATGGAACAAATGCCTTCAAAATTTTGAGGAGAATAATTTCTCATATAGAATTTCTTCCCAAGCTCAACTGTTAGGACGAGGGTAAAATAAAGACAATTATGGATGTGCAAAGTCTCCGAAAATGTGCTTTCCATCTAAGAAAGTTACCATAGGGTGCTCCATCCAAACAAGAAAGCAACCAATAAAGAGGAAGATCTGGGGACGCAAGGGAGAGACAAACGGAATCCAAAAGAAAATGGAGAAGGAAAAATCTCCAGACAAGAGCTGCACATCATGTTCGAGAACACCTAGGCCGGACTGAGGCGGAAGCTAGAGGGCTCCAGGAGTGATTTCCACAAGAAAAATGGGAACTGATGGATAACCTGACATGATCCAATAAATTGAGGCAAGGATTAAACCCCCGGAGAAGAGCTTGGGAGCAAAGTAGTGATAAATACATAGAACATGAAGCAATGAAATCCTTATTGACTCCAGAGAGAGCAAAAATGTTGTGCTAAAGGAAAATGTCATCAAAGGACACTGCATGATACAGCCGTCATGTCATTTGCTCAGCAATTCTGTTACATAACCGTGTCTGTAGTCAGTCGATGTACATCTTGTCTGATTACCTAACCCAAAATGATAATCTAACTACAGCAGGGAGACAAGTGTGAGAGGAAAGGAGTGTGGGTACATGGACCTAATTCTTTTTTTTTTTCCGTAACAGAAAGCCAACAGATAACCTCTAAAATGGAAGAATAAAAAATACAGTATGAGTATATGACTAGAGATAGGGAAGTATCAGAATAAAGAGGTAAAAAATCTGAGAGGACTCGCCTCTGGAAATACGGGATTAGGGGCAAAGAGAAGAGTGTGAAATTGTACTTTTTGTTAGAATCTTTATAGAACTCTGTGACCTTTTAAATCATGAGCCTGTGTATCTTATATAAAAGTAACAATCACATTAAAAAGAGAATAGCAGTAATGCCTGTTCGTATCTGCGAGAGAGAAAGAGTGTTTGAAATTATTCACGAAGAAATCTATATCTGGCTGGCTGGCTGCTTGAGCTGTCAGCTTCCATATCTCGTGGGTTCCCCCCCCCCACCCCGACTCTTTATGTTTTCTAAATTGGAAAATCTTAACTCAGAATTATAGGTTGTTGGGAAGCTTTGATGGATATTTCTGGCTTTTCAGATCAAATGCAGATCCAGAAATTATGGAGAGCATTCTGAAGACTATTTTCAGTGCTTCACCAGAGAACGCCAGCCTAGGCTGAACACCACCCAGCGCTGGAGGGTTAAAGGTCGCAACCCGGGGGACAGGAGCTGATGGAGTCACGTCCTCTTTGTGGCGGCACTTGGCCCCGAAGGTATTTCTTCGTGTTCTGTTGCGGCATGTTGATGTGATTTTTTAAAATGCAAAAGATATTCCTGATGAAGGAAGAAAATCACTGGGTATTGACAAAAAGTCAAGCTCTAAGCCCTGGAGCTGTTTGTCCCACTTCCTCAGTTTTAAGATATCCTGATGCCTACTCATTAAAAAATCTCGAGGTTAGGTCCTAAAGGCAAAGATCCATACTATTCAAAATCCTGAATGTATTACTAAAACACATCGCGTGTATTTGGAGAAACGGTCATTTAAAAAGGTTTTACCCCTTATTTTATTTTTTTATGAATATAATTTACTGTCAGATCAGCTCCCGTACAACATCCAGTGCTCACGCCAACAAGTGCCCTCCTCAATGCCCATCACCCATATTCCCTCTCCCCGCCCCCCATCTACCCTCGGTTTGTTCTCTGTGATTGAGTCTCTTGTGGTTTGCCTCCCTCCCTCTCTGTTGGTAACTATTTTTTTTTCCCCCTTCCCTTCCCCCATGGTCTGAAAACACTATAAGCCTTTTTGGTTTGCCAGCCAGAGCAATTCAGTGTGGGAAAACAGAACCTCACTTTGATTCCAGCCCTGGAGGCTGAGGAAACTCACACTGTGAGGCCACAGTTTGTATTCACAATTTCGGCTGTGTTGCTCAAAGGCAGTTCAGGGTCTGAAGGCATGCTTGTGGACCCCCACTGTTTTCCACCAGTAAAGGGTGTACTGCATTTGGAAGGAACGTCTTTCATTTGTACAGTGATGCCTTTCCTTGCTGACCGTGTGGCTGGAGCTTCTTCGGTACCAATTCAATGTATCTACTTTTTTTTTCCAATGGTGGTGAAACATACATAAAATAAAAGCCATCACCATCTTAAGTATGCAATTCAGGGGCATTAAGTACATTCACAACATTGCGTGATCACTACCACTCTTGTCTCCAGAACTTATTATCCCAAACAGAAGGTCTGTACTCCAACCACTCCCCATCCCTCCCTCCCCTGCTCCCTGGCAACCTCAATTCTACTTTTTGTGTCCATAAATTTGCCTACTCTAGGTACCTCATCTAAGAGGAATTATACAAATCATACGATTCGTCCTTGTGTGTCTGGCTAATTTTACTCAGCGTGATGTTTTAAGGTTCATCCATGTTGTAGCATGTGAATGCTGCATGAATGAATCTCATTCATTGTTAATGCTGAACAATAGTCCATTGTCCATACAATGCGTATATCACATTTGGTTTATGCATTCATCCGTCGATGGACATTTGGGCGGTTTCCTACCTTTTGGCTCTCGTGAAGAATGCCGCTATGAACATTGGTGTACAAGCTAACATACCTTTCTAAAGTTTCCAAGCTGATCTTTAATTAATTAAGCCAGAAGTCTCTTCTTTTAAAATGAGCTTCAGGGGCGCCTGGGTGGCGCAGTCGGTTAAGCGTCCGACTTCAGCCAGGTCACGATCTCGCGGTCCGTGAGTTCGAGCCCCGCGTCAGGCTCTGGGCCGATGGCTCGGAGCCTGGAGCCTGTTTCCGATTCTGTGTCTCCCTCTCTCTCTGCCCCTCCCCTGTTCATGCTCTGTCTCTCTCTGTCCCAAAAATAAATAAAAAATGTTGAAAAAAAAAATTTTAAAAAAAATAAAATGAGCTTCATATGATGAATAAGACAAAAAGTCATTGAGCACTTCTCTCTCACATATATGGTGCATGTCTACAGAAAACTGATGTGCCCATAGTGTTATTAAACTGTAAAGTAAAATGTCTGCTTAGTTATATGTACATAACAGTCATTGATTTTTTTTTTAATTTCTTAAAAAAATTTTTTTTTAATATTTATTTTTAAGGGGGGGGGGCAGTAGGAGCAGGGGAGCGGCAGAGAGAGAGGGAGACACAGAATTTGAAGCAGGCTCCAGGCTCTGAGCTGTCAGCACAGAGCCCGATGCGGGGCTCGAACCCACAAACTGCGAGATCATGACCCGAGCTGAAGTCGGACGCTCAACTGACTGAGCCACCCAGGTGCCCCTATGACAGTCATTGGGTTTAAATGGCAGTCACATTATAAGAAATCCAGTGGTTCTGTTAAAGGAATTCTACCAATTTCTTCCTGCTTTCTTTCCAACTACAATATTTGTCATTGATTTGGAAGCGGGTTTCATGTCTTACCAGCAAGGGTATAGGAGGAATGGGCACACTATAGTTTTTTATTCTTTTCAACCTTTAACATCAAATTTGGCAATTTGTACTGGAAAGCCTGATTTCATTTTTGTACTAAAAATAGTCAACTGGTTTGGAAGTGAGGTCAATAAGCTTTGTTGGAAAATACTATGGCAGTTTGGGTAGCTGATTATTATTATTTGATGAAAATGTTATTAGCAGATAATAAACTGGGTACTAGGACAACAGGTTCACTGATCCAATAACATTCAATGATCATCTTTCATTGTCATGCGATTTTCTCATTTATTTTTTATCTGCTTTTGTGAGATTATCCACATCCATCGTCCACTTGTCTCATGACCTGCAGATTCCAGCTTTGTATTTATGACAGAGTCCATTCATTATTTACATTTGTGACCTTATTTCATATTGTGAGGTTTACTTTTTCTATTTTCATCGCTATTGTTGTATTTCTGCAAGCCACTTTTGAAATGATTCCATTTTTTGAACTGTGATATCAGGCAATGCAAGTCTAACAAATGTAAACAGTAACTGTCAGATGACAATCAAACACATTAGGTAGAATAAGCTACCCATGATCGAGTCCATGTTAACCAGTAGGAACTCTCAGTCCTTGAAACACACACACTGTTTTTAAGAACATGAAAAGACAGAAATTCTATGAAAATTATGGTCAGTCTTACATTTCAGGCTTTTAAATTATCTGTGCTTTTCCTTCTCAATCTGTCAAATGGTTTAGAGGCTAATGATTTAGAGACTTGTGACCAACAGAGATCCCTGGATAACTTACTGAGAGACGTTGTAGGGGAGGGAGAGACCTGAATTACTGTGCAAAACAGAGTGAGAGGAATCTGGAGTTCCAGGGAACAATACCGAAGGAAGACAGTGAGGCAGAGACATGGAAAAGCAACCCAAAGGGATAATTTATGAGAGAATATTATAAATCAGCCTCATTTACCAAGATAGATCAAGTGAAATACTGGCAAGTTGAATCCAGCAATGATCAAGCTGGAGCCATTAAAACTAGATTGGCAAATTTATTAATGTAACCTTCTATATTAACAGATGAAAGAGCTAATGATAATCTTAATAAAATAGAAATATTGATAAAAACCAACACCCACTCATAATGAAACTCTTTTTTTACATCCTTCACACACTTTCAATTTTTTGAAATTTAAATCAAAGTTAGTTAACATATAGTATAATAATAATTTCAGGAATAAAATTTAGTGATTCACCTCTTACAAGTAACACCCAGTGCTCATCCCAACAACTGCCCTCCTGAATGCCCTCACCCCTTTAGCCCATCCCCCCACCCCAAACCCCTCTAGCAACCCTCAGTTTGTTCTCTGTATTTAAGAGACTCTTATGGTTTGTCTCCCTCTCTGTTTTTATACTAGTTTTGCTTCCCTTCCCCTATGTTCATCTGTTTTGTTTCTTAAATTTCACAAATGAGCGAGATCATATGATATTTGTCTTTCCCTGACTGATTTATCTTGCTCAGCATAATACACTCTAGTTCCATCCACGTTGTTGCAAATGGCAAGATTTCATTCTTTTTTGATCGCTGAGTAATATTCCATTGTGTATGTATATGCCACATCTTCTTCATCTGTTCATCAGTCAAAGGACATTTGAGGCCTTTCCATACATTGGCTATTGTTGATAGTGCTGCTATAAACATTGGGGTGCATGTGTCCCTTTGAATCAGCACTCTTGTACCCTTTGGATAAATACCTAGTGCAATTCCTGGGTGGTAGGGTAGTTCTATTTTTAATTTTTTGAGGAACCTCCATACTGTGAAACTCTTTTTTAAAAAATATATTTATTTATTTTGAGAGAGAGAGAGAGCAAGAGCAAAAGAGGGACAGAGAGAGGGGGAGAGAGAGAATCCCAAGCAGACTCTGTTCTCACACCACAATCCCACATGGGGCTCAATCCCAAGAACCATGAGATCATGACCCGAGCTGAAACCAAGAGTTGGACGCTTAACTGACTGAGCCACCCAGGTGCCCCATAATGAAACTCTTAACAAACCAGAAGTGGAACGAAATTTCCATAACTTGATAAAGGCTAATTATAAAAATCCCATAATCATCATGATAATAGTGAAAATTAGAAGCATACTTTTAAAAATCAAGAGCAAAGGAAATAACACTCATTACTGTAGATTCAATTCAGCATTGTGCTGAAGGTCTGGTCAGTTCAGTAAGACAGGAAAAACAAACAAGTGGTATAAGACTCACAAAGAAAGAAACAAGTTCATCATTATTTGCAGATGATATAATTGTTTAAATAGAAAACCCAAGAGAATCTACAGGAAAATGTTGAACTTGTTCAGGAGCTCAGCAAGGTTGTTGGGTGCAAAACCAATATGTAGACATTAATAACATTGACATATTTTAGCAATAAAAATAAACACTCAAAAGGACAACCACAATGATAATGTACCTAAGGATACGAAATGTAAGTCCTTTACATAAGACATAATGTTATAGAAGAATATAAAAGAAGGCCTGTATAAATTGGGAGATATCCCATGCTGATGTGAGGAAAGGCTTGACATCATAAATGTGGCGATTCTCTCAATGGTAATAAATAAATTCAGTGGATCTACAATCAAAGTTTCAACAGATTGGTAAGAAAAAAGCTTGAAAACATGACCCTTCAATTGATATAGAAAAGTAAAGAGAAGGAAGAACTGATTTTCTTTTTTTTTTTCAAGTTTATTTATTTATTTATTTATTTATTTATTTATTTATTTTGAGGGAGGGTGGGACAGACAGAGGGAGAGAGAGAATCCCAAGCAGGCTCTGCTGTGTCAGTGCCAAACCTGACACAGGGCTCGAACTCATGAACTGTGAGGTCATGACCTGAGCTGAAACCAAGAGTCAGACGCTTAACTGACTGAGCCACCCAGATGCCCCAAGCACTAATGATTTTCAAGAAGGTAAATAAGGATGGGTGTTTTGATCAACCAGATCAAACCAGATCAACCAGATCAACAGATTATCAAGCATTCAGATCAGTGGCATTCAGATCAGTGTGGTGTTGACTGACAGAGTAAAAATTAATAATCGGGAGAAACAGACCTGAGTATGCATGAGAATCTGGTGCAAGATGGAGGCAGTAGAAGGAATCACTTTGAAATAATGATCCATTAAAAATGGTGTTGGGATAATCCACACAGAAAAATATTAGAAGCTTATCTCAAGCCATGTGTGTATGCATTCAAGTCTAGGGGGTGGTGTGAAATATCTAAATGTAGAAAGAAATATTATGATGCTTAGCAGAAAATACAGAATACCTTTATGGAATACTATATAGCAGTAAAAAAAAAATAAATGAAATAAGTCTACACGTATCCACTTAGACCAGTCTCAAAATCACAGTATTGATTTTTAAAAAGCGTCAGCTAAACACTGTTATTCAACATGGCATTGGAAGTTCTAGCCTCAACAATCAGACAACACCAAGGAATAAAAGGCATCCAAATTGGCAAGGAGGAAGGCAAACTTTCACTCTTCACAGATGACATGATACTCCAAATGGAAAACCCAAAATATTCTACCAAAAAACTGCTAGAACTGATCCATGAGTTCAGCAAAGTTGCAGGATATAAAATCAATGCTCAGAAATCAGTTGCATTCCTATACACCAATAATGAAGCAACAGAAAGAGAAATTAAGGAATTGATCTCACTTACAACTACACCAAAAGCCATAAAACACCTAGGAATAAACCTAACCAAAAAGGTGAAAAATCTATACACTGAAAACTATAGAAAGCTTATGAAAGAAATTGAAGAAGACAAAAAAATGGAAAAATATTCCATGCTCCTGGACTGGAAGAACAAGTATTGTTAAGATGTCAATACCACCCCCAAAAATCTATATACTCAAGGCAATCCCTATCAAAATGACACCAGCATTCTTCACAGAGCTAGGACAAACAATCCTAAAATTTGTATGGAACCAAATAGCCAAAGCAATCTGGAAAAAGAAAACCAAAGTTGGAGGCATCACAATCCCAGACTTCAAAATGTATTACAAAGCTGTAATCAAGACAGTATGGTACTGGCAGAAAAACAGATGCTCAGATCAATGGAACAGAATAGAGAACCCAGAAATGCATCCACAAACGTATGGCCAACTAATCTTTGACAAAGCAGGAAAGAATATCCAATGGAAGAAAGACAGTCTCTTCAGCAAATGGTGCTGGGAAAACTGGACAGTGATATGCAGAAGAATGAACCTGGACCATTTTCTTACACCATACATAAAAATAAACTCAAAATGGATGAAAGACCTAAACGTAAGACAGGAAGTCATCAAAATCCCCGAGGAGAAAGCAGGCGAAAACCTCTTTGTCCTTGGCCACAGCAACTTCTTACTCAACACATCTCCAGAGGCAAGGGAAACAAAAGCAAAAATGAACTACTGGGACCTCATCAAAATAAAAAGCTGCTGCACAGCGAAGGAAACAATCAGCAAAACTAAAAGGCAACTGATGGAATGGGAGAAGATATTTGCAAATGACATATTCTATAAAGGGTTGGTATCCAAAATCTATAAAGAACTTATCAAGCTCAACATCCAAAAAACAAATAATCCAGTGAAGAAATGGGCAAAAGACATGAATGGACACTTCTCCAAAGAAGACATTCAGATGGCCAATCGACACATGAAAAAATGCTCAACATCACTCATCATCAGGGAAATACAAATCAGAACCACAATGATACCACCTCACACCAGTCAGAATGGCTAAAATAAACAACTTAGGTAACAACAGATGTTACGGAGAAACATGCGGAGAAAGAAGATATTTTTTGCACGGCTGGTGGGAATGCATACTGGTGCGGCCACTCTGGAAAACATGAAGGTTCCTCAAAAAATTAAAAAAAGAACTACCCTACGACCCAGCAATTGCACTACTATGTATTTGTCCAAGGGATACAGGTATGCTGTTTCGAAGGGACACATGCACCCCAACGTTTATAGCAGCATTACTGACAATAGCCAAAGTATGTAAAGAGCTCAAATGTCGATTGATTGATGAATGGATAAAGAAGATGTGGTATATATATACAATGGAGTATTAGTCGGCAATCAAAAAGAATGAAATCTTGCCATTTGCAACTACGTGGATGGAACTAGAGGGTATTATGCTAAGTAAAATTAGCCAATTAGAGAAAGACAAATATCATGACTTTGCTCATGTGAGGAATTTACGATACAAACAGATGAACATAGGGGAAGGGAAGCAAAAATAATATAAAAACAAGGAGGGGGACAAAACACAAGAGACTCAAATACAGAGAACAAACTGAGAGTTGCTGGAGGGGTTTGGGGTGGGGAAATGGGCTAAATGGGCCAGGGGCATTAGGGAGGACACTTGTTGGGATGAGCACTGGGTGTTATACATAGGGATGAATCACTGGAATCTGCTCCTGAAATCATTACAGCACTACATTCTAACTAACTCGGATGTAAATTAAAAAAACTAAAAATTAAAAAAAAAATTAAAAAAGCATCAGCTGAAGTGCACACAACATGGCATCATTCATATTCATTTGAAAAGACACGAAATAGTACTTTATGTGTGCGGTGCCAGGGAAACATTCCCCTGTTTGCCATGGGTTTAGTTTCATTTCGTGTGTTCCTTTCTAGGTAAGAAAATATGTATCTTTCCGCTGTGCTTTTCCCTGCAACCAAATTGCTGTATTTTGTCAAACGTTTCCCCAGATTCTCAGTATGGTTAGTGACGGGCATCCCAGGGCCATCAAAGGGCCTTTGGAGTGACTCTTTATGAGAGAATATAGAGAGAATATAGAATATCCCCCTGCATTTTTCATCTCCAACTGGGGTCCAATCTGATATATCCTTCCCCTCTGACTGCAGTGAATCTCCAGTTTCTTTCTTTTTTTTTCTTTTTACTTTTTAAATGTTTATTTATTTTTGAGAGGGGAGGGGAGGGGCAGAGAGAGAGGGAGACACAGAGCAGAAAGCAGGCTCCAGGCTCTGAGCTGTCAGCATAGAGCCTGACATGGGTCTTGAACTCACGAACTGCGAGATCATGACCTGAGCTGAAGTCAGATGCTTAACCAACTGAGCCACCAGGGCGTCCCTCTAGTTTATTTCTGAGTGTGCGTGCGTGTGCGCGCACACACACACACACACACACACACACACACACACATATATATATATATATATATATATATATATATATATATATATGAAACAAGCAGATAGATAGGCAGGCAGGCAGTCTTTACCAGCAGGCAACAGTATAAAGCTAATGTTTCAGGGATGTATAATGTCTGGGGAGGGAGATAAGAGATGGGAAACGCTTGTGTCCAAAACATTGTATCAAGAACAGGGTGGTAGGAACCAGCTTCTGATTCCTCACTGGCTATGATCTCCTCAAGAATACACAGCATGATCTTTGTAGCCCCAGTCTATCCCAGGGACATTTATCCTTTTCCTTTGGGCTCCCAGCAACCAATGGCTGTTATCAGTTTGCATTTCAAAAATAAAATCTGGAATCTGATAATTTTCATGAGGCCAGGATGCTGAACATCCTCCAATACCTGCCACATAAGTTTCTAGAAATAAAACCAGAGAGGTGGATTTTTATCTCTTATGTATATATTTTTTCAATGTGTGTTTATAAAAGAAGCTTTGTCAACAATTCAGTTCATGCAAAATCTGATAAAGAATGCATTTAATAATAGTGGGCATGGAAATTGGTACAACCTTGGAAAAACAGTTTGGTGATATCTCAAAAATTAAAACCGCATGTCCCTTTGACCCAGTCATTCCACTTCTGAGAATTTGTCCCTCACATGTACCCATGTTACTGTGCAAAGATATGAGTAAGGAAGGATACTCACTGAAGAATCGTGATGGCAAAATATGAGGATTATCTTGATTAGGGCCAACATAAATGCCTATTAATAGGATAATAGTTAAATAAACTTGGCCTCATCCATGTAAGCGAAATCTATTCAATTTCTATGGAACATAGGCTGGTAGGATTTTTGCTGGGATTTCATTGACTCTGTAGATTAATTTGGGTAGCACTGGCATTTTAACACCTGGTGAGTCTTCTAACCCCTTCCTTAACATGAGATATTGTTAATTTTTTAAATATTCATTTATTTATTTTGAGAGAGAGAGAGCGCGTATGTGTGTGAGCAGGGAAGGGGCAGAGAGAGAATACTAAGAAGGCTCTGTGCTGTCAGTGCAGAGCATGATGTGGGGCTTAGTCCCGGTGACCATGAGATCATGACCTGAGGCGAAATCAAGAGTTGGATGCTTACCGGACTGAGCCACCCAGGAGCCCTGAGATATTGTTAAAGTTATTTGATGCTTCTAAAATTTCTCTCAGTAGTGTGTTGTCATCTTTCAGTATAAATGTCTTACACATATATTTTACAACAGCTTTTGGATTTATTATTTCTACTGTTTTTCTATTTCTTAACTTGCTCTTTTTTCTTTTACATTATTAATTCATTTTCCTTTCATTTATCTTATTTTTCTTTTTTTAGTTTTATATCAGGTGCTTAAATAATTCTCTTCATTTTATACTGATATAAATATTCTCTGCTTCAATACTATGGATTAACCCCTAAATACATCTTTAACCTTATAGGTGCTGGGTACAGTTTTACATTTTTTCTTCCCTAGAAATTCTATAATTTGAGTTTGTAGTGTTTTTTAATCTAAGAGTTTAAAGGTTTTCAACATTACCAAATGGAAACGCCTTTCTTTTTTTTTTTTTCTTCTAATTTTATTATTACTTTATCACAGTGTGATGGGAGAATGTTGCCTGTATTATTGTTGAAGTTTTGTTGTGATTTAACATTTGGTCAATATGTACGGCAGTATATTCTCCATTTTTCCGGGAAAATGGAGTTTGATATATATTAATCAGATGTGTTTATGAATTACATATTCAGGTCATCTATATCTTTACATACTTTTTAAACACTTGGTCTGTCATAGGCAGAAATTAATTATACTCTCTGGTCCTTGTAATGTTTTTGTCTATTTGCCTTTATACTGTTATGATTTTTGATTTATGAACACCGGCGCCACATTATTTGTTGCAAAGACACACATTACTCTTTTGGATTATTTTGCATTACAAAGTGTCATTTTCATCCTGTTTAATGAGTTTTGGCTCAAATTTCACCTTCTTTGATATTCACACCTCATGTCCCTCCCTTCCTGTATGCCTTTGCTTATATCTTTGTCCATCTTTTTTTTTAAGTTTATTCATTTATTTTGAGAGAGAGAGAGAGAGAGAATGTGGGGGAGGGGCAGAGAGAGAGGGAGAGAGAGGACCCCAAGCTGACAGAGCAGAGCCCCACGCGGGACTCAATCTCGTGAACCATGATCAAGAGTTGGACACTTAACTGACTGAGCCACCCAGGTGCCCCTGTGCACTCTTGAATTTTGACTTCTCCATATGACCTGGAGCAGTATACTGTTTATTCAACATACTGGATATTGCTTTGTTATGTCACATATTTGTGAATATGTGTGATTTGTTTTTGGAACAGAGGAGTCAAATCCATTTATATTTATTGACACGACAGATTTGCTTGATCTTTGTTTATATAACTTCAAGTTATATATTTAATAGTTCTTTAAAAATATGGTATTGTGTGACATGTTTGATTTGCTTTTTGTGCACAGACGATTCTAAATTTAGAACAGTGTTTATTTTAGTTCTATTGGTTGCCTTTATAAGTACAAATTCATAATTATAACTAAAACCGTGTAGTGCATTTTCCTTAGTACACTATCTATATAATATCTCTTGTTTCCATTTGTTAACTCTCTTTCTTTTCCCACCCACTTTATGCATCACCTGATTGTGTTTAATCGTACGCTTTTGGTGCTTACCTTTATACTGTTAGATAGAATCATTTTCCCTTCCTTGATTTGTCTACTTTAAAGAATACTCTTTCACTTCTTGCTATTATAGAAGCAGCAGCAAGTGAGCGTACCCGGCTCCCACGTTCTTTCCTCCTTCCACTCCCAGTTATTGTTACTTGTATTGTGTCCACATTTTCAGGGCCTCTGTGGTTTTAGGGGGTAAAATACCTCCATCGTCATTTTTATCCCTCTCTGCGGGCATCTCCTTTAACAAGTCCTGATGAGCTGAGTCATTCTGCCAGGCCTCCGCCCACTTCTGGCCTTCTGAGATTGTTTTGACATCTTTGTCCTCCGTGCTTTTCTTTCTCCTTCTCTTTGTTCTTGTATATTTATACCATTCTTATTCCCATGCTGTCATTTTATTGGCGTTCTGAGAGGGTTGGGGTAAAACATATGTATGCCATCTTCCATATTTAACCAGAATCCCCAAATAACTCTTACTTTTGAAAGAAAATGCTTTGCCTTAAAAGTTCAAAATAAGGATAGAGATTTTTACATGCTATATGATCTCAGCCTATATATAGTTAAGAAAACTGCAGGCCCCAAATGGTGCCACTTAGAGTTCCCAAACCAGGGCTTAAAACCCAATCTTTACGGAGTTTCCATCTCCCCTTGACTGGTCAGCCGGGAAATTGTTCTTTCTATCAGCACCGAAGAGTCTGTCACTGGGGTCCTCTCCATCCCCAAAAGAAAGGTGAGGTGATCTACATGAGAAGACACCTGCTTTTTCCCCTAGCAAGCTGCCTCCTCTGGAAGAATCCTTTTCCTTTGCTAATAACTTTCTTACCCTCATTCCCCTACCTATAAAAACCTTCTACTTTGTACAACTCCTCTCTACTTGCTAGATAGGCTGCTGCCTGGTTCACCAATCATTTGATAAAGCCAATCAGATCTCCAACTTTATATATATAAAGAGAGAGAGAGAAAGGGAGAGAGAGAGGAAGAGACAGAGAAAGAGAGAGGAGAGAGAGAGAGAAGGAGAGAGAGAATAAGCTAAAATACCAACATTTCTCGATCTAATTACTCTCTTCTGATTTATATTTTTCAGTAGTCTGTATTTTACGCAATGGCCGTTTTTAAAAAATCATTTTGTTTTTAAGCTTTTTAGTATGATATGTAATGTGCGTGATAAAAATGCACATGGACCATAAATTAACTGTAAAATGGAAGCTTGCACATTAGCTTGGGCTACCATAAAAACACACCATAAACTGAGTGGTCAAAGCACAGAAGTTGCCTTCTCACAGTTCCAGAGGCTGGAAATTGGAGATGAGGGTCTCTCCTGGCCAGGCTCTGGTGAGAACCCTCTTCTTGGTTGGCTAAGGACTGATTTCTTGCTATGTCCTCACATGACAGAGAGTCCTGGAATCCATTCCTCTTCTTTTTTTTTTTTTTTTTTTTTTTTTTTTAATGTTTTTTATTTATTTTTGGGACAGACAGAGACAGAGCATGAACGGGGGAGGGGCAGAGAGAGAGGGAGACACAGAATCGGAAGCAGGCTCCAGGCTCCGAGCCATCAGCCCAGAGCCTGACGCGGGGCTCGAACTCACGGACCGCGAGATCGTGACCTGGCTGAAGTCGGACGCTTAACCGACTGCGCCACCCAGGCGCCCCTCCATTCCTCTTCTTACAAGGACACTGGTTCTATTGGATCACGGCTCTGCCCTTCTGACCTAATTTAACCTTGTCACCTCCTTAAAGGTCCCTTCTCCAGTACAGTTACTTGGGTTAGGGCTTCAACATATGGGTTGGGGGGGTGGATAGCATAATCCAGTCCATAGTGGCTGTGTGACAACTACTCATGTCACTAAATGGAACATTATGAGCACCCCATAAGCCCCTTCCCAACTATGTCCTCCCTCCTCTGCCCTAGAGATTTTATTTATATTTTTACCTCCAAGTAAGCACCTCTAAACAAAATAGTTAAGTTCTGCTTGTTTTTAAATTTTGTATAAACAGAATCATACTTATGTAATCTTTTGTGTCTGGCTTTTTTCCTCCTTGTTTTGTGGAACAGTAATTTACTCATTTTTATTGCTATACATTATCCCATTTTAAGAATATAAGAGGGATATTTAATGCACCAAAAATTTTTGGACATTTGGGTTGTTTCCAGTTTGGGACTTTTATGGACAGTGTTCATAAACTTTCTCGTAGCTATATCCTGGTGCCCATACATATTTCTGTTGAGTTTATGTACCTAAGAGTATAATTAAGAATCATAGTATATGTGTGTCTTCACCTTTATTTGAGGATATCCACTGATTTCCAAAGATGTACAAATTTACATTTCCACCAGCGGTATATGAGTTTTTGTTGTTCCATACCCTTAATACTTGGTATTGTCACAATTTAAAATTTTCCTCATCTGATGAGTAGATAATAATCTCTCAGTGCAATTTTTAAGTGTTTTTTTTTAAAGTTTATTTATTTATTTTGAGAGACAGAGAATGTGGGAGGGCAGAGAGAGAGGGAGAAAGAGAAAATCTCATGTGGGGCTCAAACCCATGAACCATGAGATCATGACCTGAGCTGAAATCAAGAGTCAGGTACTTAACTGACTGAGCCACCCAGGTGTCCCAATCTCTCTCCGTGTAATTTTAATTCCCATTTCCTTGGTTAAGAAAAAGGTTAAGGATATTTTCATATGTGTAGTGACCATTTGGGTTTCTGCTTTTGTGAAATATCTATACAAATATTCTGCTCACTTCAAAATTGGTTGCTCTGATGTATTTCTAATTGACTTGCAGGATCAGTCTTCTGTATATAAACACTTTTTAGGTATATGTGTTGCAAATATCTCTTACTCAGTAGGCTTGCTTTTTCACTCTTACAAAGTTGCCTTCTCATGAACAGACATTCTTAATTTTAGTAAGCTACAATGTATCAGTTTTCCCCTCTGTGGTTAGTGCTTCTTGTGCGAATGTAATAAATCTTCCCCTAACCTGAGGTCATGAAGAAATTCTCCTTTTGTTTTTGCCTAAAAGCCTTCTGTTTTTGTCTTTCACAAAAAACCTTATTCACCCACCTAGAGTTGATTCTTGTATGTGGCATAAAGTTGGATGTTCAAAGTAATTTTTCTATCGAGATACTGAATTCTCCAGCATCTCATATTGAGGACTGCCCTGTCTCCACTGTTCCGCGGTGCTGCCTTTAACGCAAATTCGATGCCTGTACGTGAGCCAACTATTCCGTCCCACTAGTCTGACTAATCTTACCCTCCACTGCACCTGGTTTCAATTATTGGAGCTTTAGGGTACATTCGTACACCCAGTAGGGCCAGTTTTCTTCTCCCACCTCGATTTTCTTCCCCAAAAGCGTCTTGGCTATCATTTGCTCTTTACATTTTTATATAAATCTTAAGGTCAATTCATTGAGTAATAACAAAAAAAACTTGTTGGGATTTTGATTGGGCTCGCATTAAATTCATTAGTCATTTTGAGGAGTCTTACAATATTGTGACTTTGAATCCGGGAATATAATACATCTCTCCATGTATTGGGTTTTCTGTCACATCACTCAGTATTTTTCATAATTTTCTTTGTAGAGATCTTACTCATACTTTGATAATCTTGTTTCTAGATACTTTTATTGTAAAATGCCACTGTAAATGGTATTTTTTAAATTTATTATTTATTTTTGTAAATGGTATTTTAAAAAACCATTGTTTCTTGCTAGATATAGATATGCAATTCATTTGCGTATATTAATTTGTACCCAGTTACCTTGCTATGCTGTCTTGTTAACTTTAATAGTTTATCTCTAGATTATGTTGGTTGTTTTATGCACACAATCGTATTATCTGCAAATCATGGTGTCTTTGCTACTTCTTTTCTTATTCTTTCTTTTCCTTGCCTTCTTATGCTGGCTAGGCTCTCCTTTACAAAGTTAAATAGAACTGATGAAACAGACATCTTTCTTTTTTTTGTTTTTGTTTCTGATCTCAAATGGAGAGCTGGCCATGTTTCACAATTAAGTATGATATTTTCTACCTCCTTCAGTGTCATTACCCTTCACCAGACCACAGCCATTCCCTATATTCCTTCCTTTCTAGATATTTCTAATCACAAACATATCAAACTTTATCAAATGATTTTTCAGCATCAATTAAGATGACTACATGATTATTCTCTCTAATCTATTCATAAAATAAAACACAGGGGCACCTGGGTGGCTCAGTCGGTTGAGCGTCTGACTTCGGCTCAGGTCATGATCTCACGGTTGACAGGTTCGAGCTCCACATCACGTTCTGTGCTGACAGTTCAGAGCCTGAAGCCTGCTTAGGATTCTGTGTCTCCCTTTCTCTCTGTTCCTCCCCCACTCCCACTCTCTCTCTCTCTCTCGAAAATAAAGATTTTTTGAAAATTAAAAGAAAGAAATAAAGCATATATTGGACCCTTGAACAACACAGGAGTTAAAGGCACTGACCCCCTGCACAGTAAAAATCTACATATAAGTTTTGACTCCCAGAAATTTAACTACTAATAGCCTACTGTTGACAGAAAGCCTTACCGAGAACATCAATAGTCAATTAGCACATATTTTGCATGTGATATGTATTAGAGACCATCTTCTTACAGTAAAGTAAGCTAGCAAAAAGAAAATGTTATTAAGAAAAGGAAGAGAAAATACATTTACAGTACTATACTATATTTATTGAAAAAATCCATGTAAAAAGTGAACACGCACCAAACCTATATTAAGGGTTAACTGTATTTTCTATTGTGGCATGCATTAATGTTATAATCAGAAAAAATAATTTTTTAAAATTTAAAAGGTGGAAAAAGACAAAGCTCTACAGAGTTCCTATTATTATACCAAAGGTACGTCAGTCTTGCACTGAGCTGGGGCACCTCTCTCGGATTTGTTGGTGCAGGATGTTTCTGGAAAGGCCCCGCTATGTTCTGAAACTACAGAGGTTCCATCTGCTAACCCAGGGAAATAGAATATTCTCAGGAATATTAAGGGCACTTTGAAGTGTATGAGCCATGATAACATAAATAGCTTCATTCACGGGTAATTTTCTGAATATGTTCCAGAACCATTTTTTCTTCATTCCATCTCAATTTTGCTCCTGCCTCTCAGAGTAAGCCTTCCCTAAACTTGGTTGCTGTGTGTACCTAGCAGGTGAATGTGGGGAGTTGGTGGTGGCAAGGCTCATCTGCCCAGGCCACCCCAGACTAACGAAATCAGACCCTCTGGGACTGAGACCCAGGCATTAATATTTTAAAAATCTCCCCCAGGGGATTCCAAGGCTGAGAACCACTAATCTGCAGTTCTTCAAAGCTGACAATCACATGTGTGTTTATGAACCAAAGTCCACAGAAGAAGGAAGTATCTAACCATCATAAAGTCTGCAATACTCAAACGAGACCAGCAGGAAAAAGACAAGAAAAAAAGCCACCAAGTGAAGGAAGAGACGAAGAGGACAGAAAGAGGAGGCACAGGAAGGACAGTGACAGCAAATCTACTTACTCAATTCTCTCTGGAAGCTCGGTTTGGGTCATGCCCACGCAATTGACCAAAATAGTGACCGTAATAAATAAACTGAACCACCTGAAAGGGCTGCGTTAAGGAAAAGCTGAGAGTCACCATGTTTCTCTGACATCATCCATGATCACCTTGACACTGAACTACTAAATTCACAGCTTTTAGCTAGGATCAGCTTTATGGTCTTGTCACATAGCAAGTGCTGGCATTCACTGAGTGCCTATCCTGGGCTGGCTACTTCATCCACATTCTTTCTAATACAACTGAACCTATAGGGAGCTATTCTATCTACATGTTGGAACTAAGAGAATGGGCTGAAAAAGCTTAAATAATTTTTCCTAGGTCATACAGCCAGTCAACCATGGTGCTGAGATGTGACCTCACATTGTTTGGTAACAGAACCCTGAGCAAGAAGGAAGGAAACAAGAATCCTTTCTCCAAAATGGCCTGCTGCCCAGACACCTTCATTTCACTCTACAATATATTCTGGAATTACATCCAGCCAATGCCTCTTTTTTCCCAAAAGATAAAGAAAATACTCCTAAGAAGTTAGAGGTAAAGGGAGGGTTACCAGCTTTCATGGGAATTAATTCAGTCAGATTGTTTTCCTGACTTAGCTGAGATCAGTCACACTGAGGAAACAGACCTCTGGCTAGGAATGGTGGGGGCAGGCACAGGAAGGAAAATGCTGGATCCAGGAGAAAATTCCAGATGGAATCAAGCTGTGGTAGACAACTCTGTATAAACAGAGAGAAGAATTTTCGAGGTTGCACCAAGGGACTACCACAAAGGGAAGGAGATAGTGAGGAAGGCGAGTGGAAAGGGGTAAATAGATGGAAAGAAAGGTTGGTAGAGAAAACCCAGAGATCAATTTCTCCCATTGGACATTTTTCTCAGGACTAGCGTGGGTTCCTAACAATTACTTCCTAAAGAAAAACAAAGCCCAAAGATAAGCTTGACCTACAGAGAGAGTGAACGACTCATCTTTCGTCATTTCAGTTTGAGCAGAAGTATTTAAAGCTATTTTAGTTTTCTGTAAATGTCTTTAATGTGCCCTGTTTTACAGTTACTTAGGAACACATCTATTCTGAAAAGGGAAATTCTGCTAATTAAACCATATTTTCCTGTTGACTTGCAATTAAATTAAGAAATGTGTTCACATGGGGGGAAAATGTTAACCCAAGGATTAAATTAAAATTGTATCTCCAACTCCACAAACCTTTAAAAGTAATGTATTAGGTATAACGTTACTTGTGGAAACATGCATAGAAAATTTGATTAGAATTACAGTTTTGGTGGGATATTAATAATAAGACATGGAGAATTCCATAGCTTGAAGAATATCTTTTGGGAGTGCAGCTACCAAGTTCATAAGATTTAAATATATAAACGCAGGCTTTTGCGAGAAGGAGACTCTCAACGGCTTTTCTGTCCAGCTATGACTCCATCCAGCAATTTTGATTCATCAAACCTCAAGATGAAAAGAATATGCACTGGTCACTTGGCTCTTTAAAGGGATTTTATTTCTAATTGGCTGTTTCTTACAGCTGATTAAGATGTAACTCAACCAGGATGCGTGGACAGGAGTTTGTATATTTGCCGTTTTTCTTTATTTGTAGTTTTTATGTAATTGGATATGTATTTAAAAAAAAAAACACCCAAGTAGAGACGACATACTGAGCGAATAAATTACCTCAGTTCATTTCCATTAACTGCCTACTTACTTATCGCTGATACTGTTCTAGGCAGGATGCAGGCTGGACCTCTTAACTGGCTGTGTGACCTTGGACAATTTATTTAATGCCTTTGAATAATAGTTGCATCATCTGTAAAATGGGGATGCTAGTCCCTTCTTCAAAGATTTCTGTACCTGTGACCATGATGATGCTTAGGAGGTATTTAGCAAATGGTAGCCTACTGTTACCATTACATATCCTTATATAGGACCAGAAAATCCAAGACTGAATTAAGAAAATATAACTCCCACCACGTGGCCACAAAGGCAAAGAAAATATAATGCAAGTACATGGAGCAGCAAAGTTTCACACTGAGAGGAGTCCTTGCCAGTTACCCGCTCGCTGAGCGCTGTCCAGCAATCCAGCAAGCTGCCCCAGAATGGCAGGGAGAGAGCTCCTTTTACTGGAGTCTCCCAAGAAGAGGCTGGTTACCATCTGTCAGGCAGCTGAGGCAAGGCTGTTCTTGCAAATCAACCTCCTGGAAGCCAGGGCTGAATTTGTCATTAGGAACTTCCAATTTGGACAGTCACCAGGGAAGATCCTTGGAAACCGAGCCAAAGTCTCTTTTTTGACCTAGTTTGGCTTGCCTTGAAAAACAAAACAAAATAAACCAAAAACTGAAGGCAGATTCTGGAGCTACCTGAAAGCAGTTAATAAAACACAGACATTTGACTGATTTGTCTCTAACCATTACCATATTCCCCAGTGACATGAACCTTGGACTACTGACATTTTTTTGGTCTACTGACCTTTTTAACCTGCTTGCAGTTTGGGGTAGCTTGGGATGTTGGCCGTGCCCCATGACCACTGTGGTCCCCCTGAGACAATCTATGCTCCACCCACTGTGGTCTGTCCTCTTTGTCCTCTGGCAGGTCTTGTTTTTTTGCCCAATAAACAGCCACTTCCCAGCACGGCTAAGGCACAGAGTAACAACCCATGTTTATCTCATCTGCCCAAAGAACCCTCAGGGCCTTCTGACTGGTTATTATGTCGTGAGATGAGCAGGCCTCATATGGCAAAAATGTGCCTGGCTTTGCATCAGCAAAGCTCCTTCATAAGGAGGACATTTTTGGGGTCGTGCGTGCATAGGTGTGTCCCAACTAGTTTAGGTGAACCCAAACCCACCTGTGGCTTGCATGAGCACCTCCTCTGTCTTGGGACTGCTATTGAACACATTAAAGCCACAAACACTTTTTCCTTCCAATTTAATGATTTCATTGTTTCAGGATTCAATTAGAGAAAACCTCGATTGCTAACCTCTGAAGAAGGTACTGGACACTGGGCAAAGCCTGATTCTAAAAGGAATCATGTGGAAGAAGCAACAGTGCAAAGGATATGAGTGGACAGACACTTTGATGGCTGTTCTTCTGATCAGGTTGAAAGGACTGAATAACCACAGGGCCCGAGTTGCACTAAACCGAGAAATGGTCCTCCCTTTGTTCAGCACCATAAACGTCTACAACAAAACAAAGCAGAAGGACCTACAGTGAGAAGCATGGTCTTCACACAACCAGGTTTTTAAGCATGCATGTTGTCATCTCGGGCTTGTGAGCAAGAAGGGTTCTGGGAACCATGCATCCATCAGTGGAGAGCCAAGTGGAAGGGTAGAGTTAGAAGGGATCGGGAATAAAGAGCCATATCCTCACCTTCCTAGCAAGACCTCAGTCCCCATGGATGACTGTGCATCAGGATGAGCCCATTAATAGTGCCCAATGGGCAGGCAGCTGACCAGGGGCTGGTAGGATGCATCAGGCCCACAGCCAGGATTCTGGCCGCAGGAAGGTGGGTCTGGCTGCATTACATTCCTCCCTGATCAGTGGATCATCCCTGGTGCTGGGGTACTCCCTCTACTCTCCATTTTCTAGGTCTTGCTTTTGAAACCCTCCACTGGTTCCCTGTGAGCATCTGGGAAGGTAAGGGCTCTTGGCCCATGAGAAGAGGGAGAAAGACATTCCAGTGCCTTTTTATTTTCTCTGTAGATCATATTTGAGATGGCTAACTCGTGTCCCTCAACTCCCAAACATGCACACTTTTTTTTTTTTTTTTGGCTGTGTGGAACATCTAAGACACAATACAAACAGGGAAATTGTCATGAACCAGCTCTTACTTAAACTAGTGGTTCTCAAATGTTTTGATTTCAGGACCCTTTAACACTCTCAAAAATTATTGAAGACCCCAAGGAGTTTTTGTTACTGTTTATACCCTTTTGCTTATACTGCGTGTGTGAGTGTGTGTGTGTGTGTGTGTGTGTGTGTGTGTTACCCCCGAACCCACTGAAACAGTTTTGGGAACCCCAGGCATTCTGAGATAATACTTTGAGGACCACTGGTTTAAACCATCCTAATTTCTGTTACCCTTCCATACTCTACCCCCACCTGCAACCTCAGGATCTCTGCTCCCCACTTGCAAAGAGACCCAACAGGAGATCCTAGGCCAGTGGTCATCCAAGAGAATAGCCAGCTTCCTCTGAAAAATTTACAGCAATTGTTGCTTTTGAGGATTTGAGTTTAATTAGCCTCTCCCATAAATATTATAAAAATGCAAAGAGTGTCAAAGAGATGAGTTGGGTATATTTGTCATTAACTGAGTCTAGCTGATAGCCACATCATCCAGGTGCAGGAGAACTCCCTAGGCTGAGTGGGGCAGAGGCTTCCTCTCCCAGAACTGAGAACAGCCTTTCAAGCCAGTCACCCTTACCCGGTGTGTGCTGTAGAAGGGGTCCAGATCCTCCAGGGGCTCCCCAACCAGCTCTGCAGGGAGATCACCATAGAACTTGGGCAGCTGGTTGCAAGCTTTCAAGTCTAGCTGGGGCCGAGGCTTCTCTTCTTGGTCCTTCCGCTCTCTGTGCTTATCTTTGGCTTTCTTTGCTGCCTGCTTGGCAGTAATTCGCTTTTCAATCTCCACCAGGGACTCTGGAGTGAATCGACGGAAGTTGGTAGTTTCCAGGGACCCAAAGGGGAATGCCATCTTCTCATTCTTTTTCAGGAAGAATTTATACTCTTATGAGAGTGGATATCACCACAGAGAGGTAACAGCCTGCCCACTGGCCCTCTCCCTCCAGTTCTTTCCTGACACGTTGGTGCTAGAACAGCCTCCTGACCCAGTTCCTTCCTCAGTAACTCACACTGAGCTCTCCCCAGAGCCTTACTGCCCTGTGGAACTCTTGGGAGACTGTTTATTCCATCCTCCTCCAGGCATCTCAGGATCAAGCTATGCCCTCCATGAGCTTATAAAGCATTACTCCTTCGTCTTTTGTAACACCACCACCACTGCCACCATCACCACTGCATGATTTAGCCATACTGCCCTCTCTTCTTGTTTCTATCACCACTGAGCAGTAGGCACTCTCCTGCATTCATTAAAGGCTGGCTCATGTGATCTGTGGCAAAAATAATGCTAGTAAAAAGTTCCCCCTTTGAGAAGCATTTGTTTAAAAGTATGGAAGGCATTAGCATGTTTTATTGTCCTTTTGTTATGCACTGGGTGCTTTTAAGAAGGGACAACCATTCCTAGATGTGACAGCAAGGGAGAGAAGAAAGCCCAGCTCCTTGGCACATGGCTGCATTTGCCAGCTGAGAGTGTGCTCTCAGCTGAATGCTCTAAGCTTGGCAGCATATTTGTATTTTTTTCTGTTCTTAATAAATCACAAGATTTAATTTTCCTAAACAGTTTTTTCTTCTTTGAAAAAATCATATGAATAAGAGTTTGCTTATTTCTTCAAATGATTGATTCATGGGCCCATTTTTTTGCCGTTTGTTTTAATCTAAGTGCACCCACATCTCCTGATAGCCTATTGATGACTTAATAGGTCATGATGATTTTAACACTGTCCTATGGCCCCATAAGTTGGTAAAATCCTGATCTAATACACGATCTCTAATGCTGCCAGACAGGATCTTTGGGACTCTGGTCCACCACGGTCCATACAAAGCCTGAAAGGTACTCCAATGACTAGGTTTTCTATGGGCTGTGATGTTCTCAGGAAGCTTGCCACCACTAGCACTAGTCTGGAAGCAAACAGAATGTTTGCCATCACAGATGGGTAGAGCAGTGTATGTGGCATTCTTTCTACTTACTCTAGGGAAGTTAGATCTGAAAGTCCTGCAAGAGTCATCCATCCTCTTAGTCCTCTGCAGTCACCATCGGCTCTGTGGATAATCTCGCTTTGCCACCTGCTCTAGTGCAGTGATCTTCAAATGCCAGGACACAGTATGGTGCTATACCAGCTGCATCATTGTCACAGGGAGCGTGAGTTAAGATACAGATTGTTGGACCCTACATGCAAAGATTCTCATTCAATGGGTCTAAGGTGAGATCTAGGAGCTGCATTTTATAAGCTCATAGCTGAAGCTGTTGAAGGTGTTCTATCTTTGAGAGGCAATGGAAGCCAGTGCAACTGTGGACATGAGATGGAGCGAAGGTCAGGGTTACAAGATCAGGGTAGGATTTGATGACCTGCTCCGACAGCTCTACAGTCTAGAGGAAAGTCTTCCTGGATTCTGGAGGCAAGTCAGAAGCCAGTGTTGAGTGTATTAGGCAAGAAGTGACCTGGCATCAAGTGGCTGGGTGTTATTGTTGAGTGACTATCCTAAGAAACTGACTCCTCACAGGTTTTGTTGAGTCCTTGGGACCTCCACCCTTCTGTTATCAGAATTAGGGCAACCACTGGCCAGAAATTTCAGGGAGCTCATACTCAAGGGACAGGAACAAGAGTGGAATTTGGTTGTTTCCGAGGGTTAAGCTTCTGTAGGTATTTGCCTTGTATCTGGGATTTCTAGGCTACAAAAGGACCCACTGGATCTCTTCTGGATGGGTCATAAAGGCATCTTAACTCATATTTCTGAGCTGTGGTGAGTAAGCAGTTTCTAAGAAGAAACAAAGTCAACCAAAGGTGATTGAATAGATAATGGGTGTTTCACATTTGTCATTTCACTGGTGATCGAAATACCTGGTTGGTCTTTAGCCAAGACCTATGGTCTAGGCGGGCGAGCAGACTCAGGGCTGCTAAATGGAGGTGGATATAAATAAGGGTACAAATGAGGGTCTCCTTGAGATGATAGTGGATAGGGCAGGTGTGATGTGGTTTATAATAAGAAATATGTATTTGGTCGTTGTCCCATTTCTGGCACAGAGCTCTTAAAACCTTTAGAATTTCCTAATTGATGGGGCGCCTGGGTGGCGCAGTCGGTTAAGCGTCCAACTTCAGCCAGGTCACGATCTCGCGGTCCGTGAGTTCGAGCCCCGCGTCAGGCTCTGGGCTGACGGCTCGGAGCCTGGAGCCTGTTTCCGATTCTGTGTCTCCCTCTCTCTCTGCCCCTCCCCCGTTCATGCTGTCTCTCTCTGTCCCAAAAATAAATAAAAAACGTTGAAAAAAAAATTAAAAAAAAAAAAGAATTTCCTAATTGATGTCTTGTGTATGTTAATGAGGTGCCTTTTGAAACTCACCTAAGGATGGGGGCTGATTGCCAGTGGGACCAACCATTAAAGGATTGAAGCTTTCAGCTCCCCACCTCACCTCTGACTCCCAGGGAGGTTGAGTTCAATAACCAATGGCCAATGGTTTAATCAATCATGCCTATATAATAAAGCCTTTATAAGAACATGAAAGAACAAAACAGAATTTGGAGAGCTTCTGGGTTTGTGAACACATGGAGATTTGGGGAGAGACATGACCTCAGAGAGGACATGAAAACTCTGCATTATTTTCCTATACACTGCCCTATGCATCTCCTCCGTCTGGCTGTCCCTGAGCTATATATATATATATATATATATATATATATATATATATATATATATATATATTTATTTATTTATATTTATAATAAACCTGTAATCTGTAAGTATAATGTTTCTCTGAGTTCTGTGAGATGTTCTAGCAAATTAACCAAATTCAAGGAGGAGGTCATGGAAACCTCTGATTTATAGCCAGTTGTTCAGAAGCATAGGAAACAACCTGGGCTTGAAATTGGCATCTGAAGTTTTGTGTATGTGAGCAAGGGGCAGTCTTATAAAACTGAGCTCTTAACCTGTGAGATCTGGTGTTATCTTCAGGTAGATAGTGTCAGAATTGAGTTGAACTATAGAACACACATCTGGTGTCTGGAGAATTGCACCTTGGTGGAGTGGGGGACCTCCTAAAACACACACACACACGTGCGTGCACACACACACACACACACATTGGGATTGGGTATTAGAACATCTTAACAGGATAGAGGGTTCTTTCTTCCAGTTTCTGTTGTTATTAGTAGAACAGATGTTTCTATAGTCATGCAGCAAGTCTGAGTTGCCCACAAAGATAGCTGAACCTCATGAGAAGAACTACTTGAGTTATCAGCCTACAGCAACACCAAAAGTGGACACAATTATCTCTTTTAATCCCCACAGAAGTCCTAAAGAGTAAGTAGAAAGCATTTTCTTACATCCAAGACAATTAATAACCAGTGAATACTATAGGTTATAAAGATATTATTGGACTAAACAAGCTTGTCTCTGAGTCTTTTGATTCCATACCCAGTGTTCTTCTGTTTCTGGGATGGGTCCCACTGGCTGGAGCAGTTCTGGAATCCTACTGATTGGGGAATCATTGGAGGGCTCTGGACTTAATAGAGGTATAGGTTGATCTGAATGCATTCAGATTTGATGAAGTTTTCAAGGGGCCTTAGAGCAGCCCCTTTGTGTTATATAGCTCACTGATGCTCTTAAAATACAATGGAGGATTTTCCCCACTAATGTAGTTTTGCCTCTGTATGGCAGATATGATGTAGAGCAAACAGATAATTATACTTTTTCCAGGTGAAAGTATCAATATAGCATTGCATCTTCCGGTTGCATCTCACACTGCTTATGGTTCCTCCCATTTATTTATTTACAACCAAAATTATCATTTTCATGTATGTGAGTCCTAAATCTGGACCTTCTGAACTCTGGACCTACTAATTCAATGCCTTTCACATATCCCTCTGAATGCTCCAGAGACACCTCAAAGTCATTTTCCCCCATGATCTCTCAATCTTCTCTCCACCCCCACTTTTCCTCTTCCTGTGTGCCCTATCTCAATAAATTGCATAACCATTTTTCCAAAATGGAAGCTTAGGGGTTCTTCTTTACATGTTTTTCTCCTGCAAGTCTTCCTCCCTTATGCCAGACATTGTTTTCAACACCAGGGATACAGCAATGAAAAAACTATAGACCTTTGGGGGCTTAAATATAGTTCTGGGTCTCAGCCAACTTAGGCCAGCTTCCTAGAGAGAGACTTTATGGAAAAGACTGAAGTTACAATGACATCATGGGAAGTCTGGAGTCACATTTGAAACATAAACCTAAATTTATATCTCCAGCTTTTCACCTACATTCTAAATTGTTATATTTAGTTATCCACTCATAGCCCCTCACAAGGATTTTTGATAGATGTATAAAGCCTAACTATTGATAACCTTACTCCAAATGTGCTCTTCTCTTTGTCAAGTTTATTTCAATAAATTGAAACTTCATCCTAATGGTGGCTCAAGCCCCGAGTCTTGATACTTTGGAATTATGTATCACTTCACTTCCTCTCTCTCAAATCTCACATTTGGATGATCAGAAAACCAATGACCTTACATGTGAAGTACAGCTGTCTATTTCTCATCACAGCCACTGCTACCTCCATAGTCCAAACCACTATCATTCATCTCCATGACTACTGCAATGGTCCAAGCACTATCACTCACCACCACTGCTATCTCCATAGTTCAAACACTATTACCCACTTCCACTGCTACCTCCATAGCCCAAACCATTGTCATGTCTTTCTTGGGCCGCTATTATATTTTCTCAACATGTCTCACTGCTAGGATCCTCTCAAATCTTTGTGGTCTACACTTTTGGAAGCAATATGAGTGATCCTTTGAAGTGTGTTTCCATAAACTTCATCTCTGAGCTCACCTCATATCATTATCTCCCTTGCTCACTGAAACCCAGGCCCATAGACTACCTAGCTGTTTATTGGACACACCAAACATGCTCTTGTCTCAAGGTGTTTGGACTTGCTATTCTTTCTGCCTGGCATTTTCTTCCCATTTGTAAACACATGGCTCCTTCATATATCACCTGTTGGGGAAGCCTCCCCTGACCATTCTTTCCCAAACAACAACCTTTGGCCACTTTCAATCCCTTTACCTCCCTTCACTTCTCCTCATAGTACTTATAACTAATATTAACATTTTGATATATTTACTATCTCCTTAAACTAGAATTTTTCCTTCCTGAAAATATGGATTCTGTATGTTTGGTTAACGAACCCTTAACACTGAGAACAGTGCACATACTAGATGATCAACAAACATTTGTGGAATACATGAGTGAATGAACTCAAAGGATCCTGAACGGGTATCAGATATTTACAGAACATTGCTAGAGATTTTCATCTGCAGCAGAACTGAGTTTTGGGAAAACAAGCACCAGTATTTAAACTATGAGACCAAAGTGGGTAGAAACTAACCATTTCCCATGTTGCTGGGGGAAAAATAGGTTGTCTGCTCAGTAACAACTGAAGGCTTTCCTAAAATCCACTCTTATTTGGATAAAATTTGTTATCCAAGGTGAGAGGAGAAAAATTAAGGCTGGAACCTGGAAGGCTATGGGGGCAGAGAAGCACTGAACATTATAGAGATGCTCCAGCCAAAAAGGAAGAAGAACAAGAAAATACTGGTGTCGTAGAAATAACACGAAGAAAAGTTCTAAGAACTGTTGAGTTTTGTTCTAGTAATGGGAATGGTTTTAGTCAGAGAAAGTGAATAAGCATCATGAAGTGCAGAGGATATGACTAGATTGTTTGTGTTGTTGAAAGAGAGTAGTTGTGATATGGGTGTAACTGAAACTTGGATAAACTATTATTACATGAGGTACCCAAAGAGCAGGGCCATGATAATGAACTTATCCAGGTTCTGTTGCCCTCACTTGCCTGCCTGATGGAATAGCAAGCATGTTGTCAGGATGTCACTAAGACTGAGAATGTAGTTGGACCTTTCATGGCACTGGATTGGAAATATGATGAGCTGGTGGTGAGAAATAGTAGCCAAGATATTGAAACATCTGTGTGAAACTGTGTTGTTGCACATGGTGCTGAGAGTGTGGTCAGGCTCTCTAATTCATGGAATGAGACACCAAGCTAGCTTTGGCACTGGGATGATTTCTGGACTCTCTATGACAATGGGAGCATGGAATTCAATCTCTGTTTAGGTGGATGTGGCCACCTAACCATTCAAGTCTTAGAAAAGTCCCTGAGATTTCAGCATTTTAGATCAGCAGTGATACTGGCATGTGCCTATCTGAGAAATCCATTGCCCTGAAATGTTTGATCATTAGGCACCTGATTGGAGAAACAGGGCACTGGACATGTGAGCAAGTTGTCCAGGGAAAAGATAGAATTTGAAGTACTTACTGCCCAGTAGTCAAAGATTGAGCCTCAGGTATCCGTGGCACCAGGAAAATGTCACTAAACCATCTTTGAAACTGAATAGTCCTGAGTTGCCCCTGGTGCTAATGAACTGGAGTTATGGAAACCCTTGCTGAACATAATTTACTTCCAAATAATTCAGAGATAATAGCTGGTTAATCTACTGTCCAGGGATGGAGTACAACAAATGTATTCACAGAAGAGGGGAAAGTACGTGTACTGTCCGTGGTTCTGAAAGAGCAAGGCTGTGTCTAGTATGGTCTTGAGCTGTCTGTGGTGCTAAACCAGACCGGTGGGGATGGGTGAAAGCTGAGTGGGAATGATTTTCTGTGAAGCTTGGTGAATAACTGATATGTTTGTAATGCTGAATGAGTGTGCTAGGCTGAAGTGCTGAGAGTAAACGAGTTTCTGTTGGAGCTAAAATGGAAGAAAGGAATAATTAAAGGAAGAAAGAAATCTAGGAGTTTGGGGAAGAAAGTGTCCAAAAGACATTTAATCAAAACATCTCTGCTCACCAGAATGAATATCCAAATGAAGTTAAAGAGGAGGAAAATATTCCTTTATAAAGGATCCTTACCTCCCTTCCATCTCCTCCAACCCATTGAAAATGGGATTAGAAAGAGGAAAAAGATTTTCATCACTAAGGAAGAAAACAAGTTCCTCATCACATAGTCTGGGAGTGTTGTGGACTTAGAAACTCAGGATGGTGGATTGAGTCAGCTTTAGAGACTTCAAGTTATAATTATTCAAGAGACCCAGGGAGGTAGTGTGGTTTTGTCAAAATAGCACTAGGCTTGGAGACAGAAAGCTTTAGTTCTGACACTAACTAAGTCTTTTGATTGTCTGACTCTCATTTCTATGATTTGAAAGCTGGTGATGATAACATCTGCCCTGTTAATCTGACACTGTTGTTGGGAGAATCAAATGTATGTGAAAGCATTTTGTAAGCTAAGTGCTGTACAAATGCACAATATAGACTTTAATATTTCCCATTACACATGCTATTCAATAACCAATAGCCACTTAGCTTATTTCAATTCCACGCCACTAGCTCTCAGCATATAAATGAAATAAGCTGGGAGATCATTTACAATTAAGCAGTATAAGGAACTCATAATGTTGTTACTTTATTTCTCTATTTCCAGCATTTAATGTGTGAATACTTTTGAATATGGTTCTGCTGTCCCAAATAAAAGTGTTTATTTAATGAAGTAATACAAATTACAATAGACTCAATAATTTGAAGGGGGTTTATGCTGCAGATAAAAATTTTTATTTAAAACATGTAGAATCTACTTCCTTTTCCCTATTCTTATTCTCTCCCCCAACAGAATTCCTGTCCTATTTAACAGGATCCTATCAGAATATGTCACTAACAGACCTTCAGAATTCATGTCCACCTTCAGGGATGTGGTCTGGCCAGGCAGTTCTTATGATTTTTAAAACTGTGGCTTAATTTTGCCCAAGTCTATTTAAGTAAGCTAAAGATTTTTTAAGGATAAGGTGTAAGCTTGATTCAACCAGAATATTGAAATCATCATATAGATAATTCTTTGCCATTTGTAAAGTCCTGATGGACAGTAGAATTTGGACAGTCAATTAATATTTTTAGGGAGGCTGGAAATCAGCATCAGATTTAACTAGATGACTGACATGACATCGCAAAGGGCGTACATGACAAATGCACCCTTTCATACACGTCATTACTCCTCAATACGCTCTAATACGTCTCTCCCATCCCCTTTCATCAAAGCTCTTACTAAGTTGTAAATCACCTCGGGGATGCCAAATCCAAACTTCTGCATTTCTACTTACTTCACTTCTCAGTGAGATTTGACACAGTTGGCCATTCCATTTTTCTTGAAATCTTCTCTCTCTGTCCCATCTGAGACATCATGGAAGGCTTCTTTTCTATCTGGCTACTAAATACTGAGCTTCTCTGGGGTCTGTCCTAGACTCCACCTACACTCCCTCTCATGGGAATCTTATCTCCATGCTTTTAACTTCCACTCAGACAACTCTTCTGTCCCAGACCTGACTATCTGCCTGTTTTTGCTTTTGTGTTTCTAGTTCCTTCATCTAAATTGGCTTCTTCCCTGTTCCATGTTTTATTAAATAAGTACCTTTATGGTTGCTTACATCATAAACTCATAAACTCTCCCTCCCCCTCACTGTCCATATAGGCCTCAATCACCGAGCCTCAGTCATCTCTTATCTGGCTTCTATGCTTGCTTATTAATGGGTCTCTCCACATATTCTGTTTTACCTATATGTGTACCAACAAACATAATACTTTTAATATGTAAATCTGATCATATCATCCCTCTGATTATACCTTTCAAAGGCTTCCCAAGCTCTTCAGACAATGCCTAAATTCATTCACATGACACATAAGTCTTGGCAAGATCTGGTCCCTGCCCATCTCTTCATCTATATCACTTCTTTCCTTGCTTTTCCCTCATAGTCACCTTGGTTTTCTTTCACTTACTCAAATTCATTGAGCTCCTTTTTGCTTTGGTAGCTTCAAACACATTTTTTTTCTCTCAATAATGCTTTTTCTATCTCTTTCCCCTGACTGGCTTCTATTTTTCCTTCAGTTTAGTTTAAGTATGACTCCCTCATAGCATTCTTTCCTTGCCCTCCAGACTAGACTAGTTTGCTTTGTCATTCATTTGTACAGAAGCCTGTACTTTCATTTATTTCAGTAATGACCTGCTCAGTGTCTGCTCCTATGGTAGAAAGTAAGCTCCCTGATGCCAAGGACCATGTCTATTTCCCCCTGCTGTATCCCTGGCACTTAGGTTAATATGACACATTTAAGCGTTTGATAAATATTTGTTGAGTAGAGGAATACACGAGTGAGGGTGGCTCTCAGAGACAAACTATTTTAGAGGAGCATGATGAATATGACCTACGATTGTTCAGTCAAGAGTTTCTGTTGTCAGTGTACCTGATTTGATCTTAGTGTAAAAACGATTGTTCCCACCGTCCAATGACTGAGCTTCTCTGGTATAGAAAAAGAATCCTGGAGCTGTACATGGATGCAAGAAAACTGAAATGGGGGGAAAGATGACTAGAGGAGAATTCAAGGACATTCACTAAGAGAAAGTCCTTGTGATGCAATGGAAACAACTATGACTGGGGCATGAGGAGACCTGAGTTTGCCCTTGGTCCTTCTGCCGACTTGCTTTCTCATGTTGAGTATGTTTTGTTTGTTTGTTTGATCTCTGAGAAGCAATCACCATAGCGAAAGATGAGGAAGTGCTCTCAGGTGTCCTTTGTGAGCTCTGTTGCCTCAGGAATCTGGAAGTAATGCTACGGCTGTGACTTGTTCTGATTCGGATTTTGTGAGGAAACTAAGATTCTGTTTAATGAAAGACTAGGTAGGTTCCACAAAGATGGATTGGCTTTGCAGCAATAGCACTGGGTTTGATCATGACCTGGCACCAGCATTTCTCCCTCCCTGTTCAATTGCCTTCTGGTTGCAACTCCTGGAGGGATAAGACAATTACCCTTCATATTTGTTCTGATTCTTGCCTCCCGAGGGAAGGAGAAGCAACAGAACTGTGTTCTCTTGGCTACATTCAAATATGAACAGGACCTTGTGCCTGTAAGTTTCAGAGGCTTCTCCCTTCAAACTGCCACAGCCTGGAAGTGCCCAGCTGAGCCTGCCGGAGGTTGCAGGGTGAGTCAGGAGCACTGAGCTCTTCCTTATTCTGTCAAATATTCAGAAATTCTCTCACTCTCAGTAATTGCTAAGGGCTTACTGTGCATTTAGCACTATTGAGTGTCATGGAAGATGGTGTGGTGTAGAGGGAAGAGCAGTGGGCAGAAGTCAGAAGACTGGAGTCCCAGCCACAGGTCTATAATGAGCCATGTTCAGCCTTTGGGTATCTTCTCTCTCTGCATTTCATACTGTTCATCTGTACAATGAGGGGACTGGTCTGGGGTTATACTGAAGCCATGTTTCCTGTTTTGGAGGCCTTTGAGTCTTCTCGGGGAGAAAAGAAACCTTCCTGACTAGGAAATAATTAGAAAAATAAATAAGGGCTACATTATGTGATTCTGACCATGGAGTTTTAAGCAATAAAGACAAGTGACTCAAAGTGAAGAAGGGAGAGGCTGAAACAGTAAGAGAAGCTCAGTGAAGCCTTCCTGGAGGAAGTTGTTTGTACAGTGTCTTTATGACTGTATATTTTGCAATATGGATCCACATGCTCTAGCTTGAGAGGTATAAGTACCCTCTGGGTCTGGAACCCTGAAGAATATGCAAATGTACGCCCACTGGGTATGCTGAATGCTCCCTCTGGGGCACTTTCTGGCCTTGATTGAACACCTGCTAAAGGCAGAGGCACCTATTTGAGGCCTTTTTCATGAAGCAATTCTATGCTGTTAATCTTCTTAAACATTAATTATTTTAGAGCCAAATATGTTTCTCATGAACAATAATCCCGCTTTTTCTTTGCTAAGTTTCTAAAGAAAAACCATGCCAACTCTGACAGGTAGAAATGGGTTTTGGACAAGGTCTAAGGCAAGAGCACTGTGAATATTATATAAATGCCAACCAACATAATGCAGCCCATCGGTTTATTCCAGGAAAGCAAAGTGTACTCAGAAACTCCAGCGCGGCTGCCCAGCTCCCAACATTGAAGGAATCATCTTTTGTCTACAAATCACATTGTGACGTGGTCCCGAAACTCTGCTTCCAAAAGGCAAATTATGGCAAAAACAACGTATCTCCTTTTAGGCCACCACTTAAATGTCACTTCCTCGGAGATGCCTTCCTCGATCTTGCCTTTCTAAATTAGGAGCCTGCAGGATGATCCCCCAGAGAATCCTGTTCTTTCCTGATGCTGTCACAGTTTATAATCATATTTATTTGTGTGTTTATTCAATATCTGTCTGCCCCACTAGATTGTCAGTCCTGTGAGGGCAGAAGCAAAATTTCTTCCGTCCACAGCTCTGTGTCCCTAGTGTCTGGCACCATGTACAGCATGAAATGTCATCATTAAGGAAAAGTAGGGACTCAGTGAAATAGTCACATTTTTCAGATCATGGAGCATATGCTTATGTTTCAGAGTTTTCAAAATGCGTTGTGTGATTGCATCTAATACCTGGTCCTCTGCCTTTTTTTTTTTTTACACATCTGTACACGTTTTTGCACTTATCACATGTCTCCCCCAACACAACAAAATATTTTCCACTAGTCAAGAAATCGAGGTAAAGTGTGGCAACAGAGTGTAACGGTTACACTCTTGGATTCTGGAACCAGACTATCTGGGTTTAAGTTGCCACTGTGCAAATTACTAGATGGCTATCTCCAATCCACAGATGAAGAATCTACAGTCCTGGTGGACAATGGGTATCGTTCAAGGACTTCAGTTAGAAAAAGGCAGGGCTGGGACACTAACCCAGATTTTCCAGTGTTTTCCACGTTCCAGCATCAATGCTGTCAGTAGTCTCAGGATTCCCTTTCTCCTGCCCTCATCCTGATTTCCCACAAAGCTGGGATTGGAATCACTTGGAGCAGGAGACATAGAGCCGTGTTGGACGAGCACTGAACCACGGGCAGGACATGCTGAGCCCTCTCTGCTCACTTGGTTGCAGCTGGGCACGGAGCCAAGAATAAGCTAATATTTTCTGAGCACCCGGATCTGTGCCTGCCTGCTGACAAGCTCTGAGGCACTCTGAATGCAGCCTCTGAATGACGCTGACCCACGCTTGACCTATGGTCACCCACTGAGCCAGCCAGCACTTAAAAAAAAAAGTAGTCACAACTTCACCTGTTTAAAAATTGAACCAAAAAAGGTGACTGTCCTATTAATAAATACATTTTCTTGTTTGCTGTTATATGTGGGGCTGCATATATACAGTCTATAGAGGACGCTGGGTATTTTACATACGTTGTATCACTTAATCTTCACAGCATCATAGGAAATCTATCCTATTATTAACCCATTTCCACAGGTAAGGCACTAAAGCTCTGAAGCTAGCTTAGCCAAGGTCACAGCCTATTGGATATCTAAGTTGTTACTCTTATGTCTTCTATCCCAGAAGGTAAAAAATAAAAATATGAACCCTGATTATTCTTGGGGATTGATACTACTGGTGATTTTTTAAATAGAAGGAGAATATACATATACAAAAATAAGTGAGTTCCACTGACCTTAAATTTAGAGTTTGATGCCTTCCCAGTGGCTATCCAGGTCCCACCTGGAGATGACCACTATTGTGACTTCTGTCATCGACGTCAGCACTTTCTAGGTGTCTCTGAGCCTTTGCCCATGTCACCACACCCAGGGCACAGCAACCTCCCCACTCTTCTCCATTTCTCTAAAACCCAGTCGCTATTCAAGCCCTCCCTGAAGGATCCTCTGATTTGTCCCGCTGGTTGGCTTTGAAAACACCTCAAAATAATAATAACAACAACTAATAAAAACAATAAGATCACAACTCGCTCCACCTCCTTTCCCCTACGACTGTCCCCTACAAACTTAACCTAATGCAAGGTTAAGTTCACGGAATTCACGTTGGGTGCCTCGGCCCCTTCCTACAGAATGTGAACAAGGCCTCTCCCACATGGCCTTCCTCTTTCACCCAGGAGTCAGTTAGTGCCATACGGTGTGCAGGGTGGGCCTAGGGGGTGGGGGAGGGAACGCCTCTCACCCTGGGCAGGGGACCAGGGTTCTTGCTTGTTGTCCCTGTAACCAGCTATGTGACCTTGACCAACTCACTGAAACTGAAACTCTAGGACTCCAAGTTTCTTTATAAAATGAGGGCATCAGACTAAATAATAATGGGAATAGTAGCTAACTGGCTGGGCTGAACGCTTCACACATCCCCTGGTTTAAACCTCACAATTGTCTTGTGAAATCGGTATTAGTATGGCCATTTTGCAGTTGAGGAAACAAAAGGATTGGGGGAGAGTGGTCCAACATGTTAATAAATAGAAAAGCTGGAATGTTGACGAAAGCCCGGTCCAGCCCCCAGGCCTGCGCTCTTTGTCCCTTTACGCCTGGTAGCGGCCGCTGTCACCTCTTCCTATTCTTCTGAACAAGCTCATAAAACATGGCTCTAGTTGTCTTCGGAGAGCCAGGGAAAAGCACAGTAGCAAGTGGCAAGCCAAGGAGAGTGACCATGGGCTCTCACGAGCATGATGGACCAGAGTGACATCCTCCCTCAGGACAGAGTTCTGAGTCTCTCAGAATCGATGCCAGTGGGGAAGGAAGGGACCACATTTGTTTGAAAGGGGAGGTGAGACAAGGTGCTGTCTGTCATATTTGAATCTCCTTCCCACATGATCCAGGACGCCAAGCCATGATTTTTATTCAGGAAGCACTTACTGAACTGCTATCATGTACAAAGTTTTGATGGAGGTATAAGAATCAAGCAGGCCGAGCCCCTGCCACTCATGAGTTCACAGTCTGGGAGGGGGCAGGCACCAACAGAAGGCACCACTGTAATGGGAGACAGGCTCATACACACTAACATAAATAAAGAGATGATGCCGGGGCAGAGAAGAGAGAGAGAGCACAGGGTCTTGTGAGAGAATGGAGGCTCTCCAGACTTTGAAGGACGGGAAGGTCTGGGCAGGGAGTGACTATGCAGAAAGGGTGAAGAATGTATGAGAAAGGACACAGCGGCTCCAAAGGGAGAAGGGAAACTGCATCTTCCATGGGCTCAGGAAGCATCAACTCCAAACTCGTGGTATTGGTTTGTATGTGGAACCCTAGGACCAGTCTGCTCTGAGGGAAGGAGAATGAATGGCAAGCATGGGGCTACAGCTCTTAATGGAGCTGGGGTCTCAGGAATCTTCTTGACCTGGTAGGCTTCTGATACAAGGGAATGCATGACCATGCACCTGCCCAGAGTCGGCGATCACTATTTTTTTTCTCCCCCTAGAATAGCATTTCCTCGGCAATATTTATTTGTGAAAGACTCTTTATCCACCATTTACCATTACAGAACACCCTCAGCATCTTTTTCCATTTCCTTCTGATGATGATTTTCTCCAAACCAGCTTTTTGCATATATGTTCCGGTGTTCACCTTCAATGCTTGTTCGTTATTATTATTATTGTTGTAATCAACATTAGTTGACTGCTAAGTGAGTGGACAGGGAAGTAGGAAATTGCTTTTTAAGACCACTCTAAAATCTTCCTAACATTTCAAACCAACTTTATGCCATTTCAAAACAAATTTTTCCATCAGACTAAAAGCAATTCATTTCTCTGCGTCATTCCTCCTTCTTCCCACACCATGTGGCTAGAAAGTCCAACCTTTTGGCTTCTGCTCCTCAAAATACTTATGTGCAGTTTACCCTACCTGCTTCACTGTGCACGGCCAGTAAAGGTGACTCAAGCTACATTTAAAAACTCATAGCCGACTTTTCTTTTTCTGGCATTGAGCCTATCAGGTAAACTCAAAGCAAAATCATGATCAGGAGTCAATTTACACTAAGTGCACTTGAGCTGTGGGGGGAAAGGGCCAAGCAAAGCCAGAACCACAGAAATATTTCAATGAATCATTCCTCTGGATTTCAAAGTTGGGCTAAAAACAAAGAATAGATGACTTAGGCCCAACCTGTTGCCACCTTTCTGTTCATGTATAAATGCTCCCTGCAGGTTAGAAAATACTCTTGGTCCCCTGGGTCTGTCTTTTTTCATCAAAATATCTCAAAACAGGTGCCCCTCAACCTTGTTGTCCACTGGAATTTTCTGGAAGGCATTGAAAAAAACCATAGATTCCTGGCTGTCACCCCTGGACATTCATATTCAGCATGCCTAGAGTGGGGTCGGGAGTCTGTCCCTAAAACATTCTCCAATATTCTGATATTGGACCCAGAGTGGAAACCACTGCATTCAACCTTATCCACTTTTCTAATGAGAGTACTTTTGCCTCATGTGTGAGGCAAAACTCATCTCTGAAGGAGTGTATCATCTCCTATCTGAGGACTATGGGTTCTCTGCTCTCTATGCCCATTTTTATTTAGCTGTAACATTTTCATCAATACTTCTAGGATATATGGCCTCTGTTACCTCAGCTTTGGTAAAATTTCTGAAATCACACCTGCTGATAAGACATCTCTATGTGAACGTGACTCTTCAAAGAACATAAACTTGACACTGATCTGTCATGTAGAGCTTGCTAGCTTTTGGATCTGGCTATAATTTTTTCCCTTTATCCTTCAGAGGAAGGGAAACATGGAAGTCTTCTATAGCAACAGAATAATAATACTAGTTTTCTAAGAACTGCGGGTGTTTGGGGAAGTTCGTATATTCAAACAGCCCACAAACATGCTTCAATCTTGGCTCATGGATAAAACCTATCATTCTTCCCACACGACCCCGCGCATGTATCTTTACACCATTAGCCGTAGACTGGCCCCCGAGTCCCACAGCCAAACCTTTGCTGGCTCAATCTCGCTTGTCTTCTGGGCAAGAGATCCTCTCCTCTAGCCCAGCTCGCCTCCCCTGGAATCCATGAGCTCCTGGAACACAAGTTCAGGTCAACATTCGGGCAGAGCGAGAAGAAGAGACTCCGTCTTGTGTCTGTTCTGCAGAGAGGCTAGTGAGCGGCTCTGGCAGGGGAAGCGGGTCGGAGACCCCCCTGGTCTGCAAAGACTTAGACTTGTTTGTGCCTTCAGTTAAGGTGCTCCGGCCTGTCTGGTAGGAACCTCCCTGATGTTCAGGGAACTGCGAGGAGTCATGCTTCCCTGGGTGCCATTCCCATTTCCCGTCAGGAGTCCCACCCTGGCTGCCGGTGCCCCAGAAAGTGCACTCCTCCGACGGAAGCAGGGCGGGGGCGGGGGCGTGGGGAGAAGCTTATGTGTGATTAGATGGTAAAGTAACAAATGTGATTTTAAATGGTCTCATGGGAAACGCTGAAACCCGAGGCAGCGAAGAGGCTGCACTTAGATAACGAAGCCTCCAGCATGCACGCCAGACTACCGGCCCAGAACGAGGCTGCCCGGGAGAGCCCGACCCACTGGTTCCCACCACTGACCCCAGAGAGCAGAGCTGCACCCATTCGTATGGTGCCTTCCTCGTCTCTAGGTCCTTGTTCCAGAACAAACGTTCACGTTTATCAAAATGTTGTTTCCCCTTCCCCGACTGAAACCTAAAAGAAAAAAACATTTTTTTTTTTTTTTTTGCATTTTGGAGACATTTAATTGAAAAAAGCGTTTGAGTAATTTTCATATTCTTCATGCATCCTCAGTAATAGACCAGGTCGTGTGAAACAAGAGTTTGAAATGAAATGATAGAAAAGGTCTCAAACCTCAGGTTCGCTTAAAGAAAAGAGCCGGAGAAAATAACCCGAGCTCGTGGCGATGGGGCCAAGAGGGAGGGGGAGGTGATACAGAAGGTCGCAGCCCATGGTGACCCCACTGTGGCTGCCTGGCTCACTGTGGGCCGGCATGGGGATTGTCCCTCAATGCCCAGTTTGTACTACAGAAAACTAACTGGCTGGATGCTTTATCGTATTACAACTCCATTTACTCAAAATCTCCCAAATCAAACAAAAAGCAGCTTCTTCAAGTCAGGATTCATATCTTATGAAATGCTGACCTCTCTTTCAAAGGGTCAGGCAGAGGAAGGGGAACACCCCTGCTCTAAGGCAGAGCTCAGTAGAAAGGGTGGAGGTGTAGGGTCTGGACAACTCCATGGGAGGGTGGGGAGGGAGGACAGAGCTTCCTTGCCCCCTGCCCGCTGCAGTCTCCTCAAGTCGCTTCTTCTGGGGGTGCCTGGGCGGCTCAGTCCGTCCAGCTTCTGACTCTTGATTTGGGCTCCTGATCGCATGGTTCGTGCGATTGAGCCCTACATCGGGCTCTGCGCTGACAGTGAGGAGCCTGCTTGGGATTCTCTCTCTCTCTCTCTCTCTGCCCCTCCCCTGCTCTCTCTCGTGCTCTCTCTCTGTCTCTGTCAAATAAATAAACTAAAAAAAAAAAAAAAAAGATGCTTCTCCTTGTCCATCCAAGCAATGGCATCTGAAGTGCCTCCAAAGGCAATGCTTCTGAAATACAGTTGATCTTTGAACAATTGGGGGGTTGGGGGTACTTTGACACCCCTTCGTGAAGGTGAAGAGCTACATAAAATTTTTCAGTCCCCCCAAATTTAACTGCTAATAGCCTACTGTTGGCCTGAAGCCTTCTCAATAACATAAATAGACCTGCACATGCATTTTGTATGTTATATATGTTATATACTCTATTCTTAAAATAAAGGAAGCTAGAGAAAAGAAAATGTTATCAAGAAAATCATAAGGGAGAGAAAAATACATTTACAGTACTGTACTGTATTTATAAAAAAAAATGTGTATAAGTGGACCCACTAAGTTCAAACCTGTGTTGATCAAGCGTCAACTGTATTTATAGGTAGAATGACATGTTATCTGGGATTTGCTAAATAATAATCTAAGGCGGTGGGGGGGGGGGGAAGAGGGGGGTGAAAATGAAACAAGATTGGCCATGAGTAGATAATTGTGGAATTGGAGTAGGCAAGGATTTACCACACTATTCTCTCCAGTCTGGACTATGCTTGAATTTCTCTAACAAAAGGTTTTTTAAATGTGGTGCTCATGCAAAGGCTGTTACATGAAAAGTGGATTATGACACTATCGTGATCCTAGCTTTGTGAACAAATATTGTAGCTATCTGTAGGAAATATTGTCTGGGAGGCAAGACACCAAAAGTTTATTTGTTTGTATATGTATAGTGGAATTAGGAGTGATTTACTTTATATTAGTAACTTTTTGTTATTTTTTCCACAATAAGCATGGTAACTTAAAACACTATTATTTATTTATTCATTCATTCATTCATTCATTCATTTTAAATGTTTATTTCTTTAAAAATTTTTTTAAACGTTTTTATTCATTTTTGAGAGACAGAGAGAGACGGAGTGTAAGCGGGGGAGGGGCAGAGAGAGAAGGAGACACAGAATCCGAAGCAGGTTCCAGGCTCTGAGCTGTCAGCACAGAGGCCAACATGGGGCTCGAACTCATGAACCGTGAGGTCATGACCTGAGCCAAAGTTGGATGCTCAACCGACTGAGCCACCCAGTCTCCCCTAAATGTTTATTTATTTATTTATTTATTTTGAGAGAGAGTTGGGGAGGGGCAGAGAGAAAGGGAGACAGAGGACCAAAGCGTACTCTATGCTGACAGCTGAAAGCCCCAATGCGGGACTCAAACTCACAAACTGCAAGAACATGACCTGGGCTGAAGGTGGATGCTCAACCGACTAAGCCACCCAGGTGTCCCTAAGACAATTTTAGAGAGCACGTTTAGAGCTCCAGCTCCCAGGATCTCTGCTCCACAAGTCCTGGTCTGGTGGGTGGGAAAAAGGGGCTTCTGGGAATGCTGGCCTGAGAGAAGGGGATCCTTGCAGTCAAGGGATGCTCCCTGAGCTCCCGGGGCTGTGTGTTAGACCCTGTCATCACCATGGGAGATCATCTTCGGTGTTCTCAGAGTGGCACCCTTGAGGGAAGCAGCCCTGGGGTTGATGCCAGAGAAGTGTTGTGTCTTTGGACAAGTCACCTGATTTCTCTGGGCCTCAGTTTCCCCATTGCCACTTCCCACTCTCCAATACACTCTCCATACAACAGCTAGAATATTCTGTGCCACAGACATTTGATCAGAAATCACCTCTGCAGAAAACCCATGAACGCGGGCCATTGTTGTTACAATGAAGTCCCAGATCCCAGATATAGCTTGTGAGCTCCCTGTAATCTTAGTGGTGACAATGGCCCACTCACCCCATCCTTGTGCCCCAGGGATACTGGGCTGCTTTCAGATGCTTGAATACACCACGCTACCTTCCAACTTAGAGTCCTTGAAGATGATGTTCACTCTTGTTTCCTTGCATTTAATTTCCTCCCTTCTCCTTTTGTTACTAATATTTGGTTATCCTTCACTCCTCGAACTAAACATCGCTCCCTTGAGAATACATTCCCTGACTCTCCAAACCAGGGTGGATGCTCATGTTATGCCCTCACATGAATTCATTCTTTCATTCATTCAACACATTTTTATTGAGAGCTGTCTATGTGCCAAGAACCCACAGTTTAGCGTGGGACAGAGATACTGAACAAATAGTTCTGCTAATGACCATGACAATGTGTCTTGTGATGACATAGCCATAATAATGCAAATTCAGGCAGCAACGGGTGATCAGTTCTCATTCTTAGCAGCTGGCTCACCCCCATCACTTCATGAGCCTCATGATAATGCATCACACATCCTACACGAATGGACTTTTTGGGCCTCGCTTAAGGCATTATGGCAGGATTGTACTGTGCAACCAGTTACAACAGGAAAAAGTAAAGGGAATGAACTGTTTATATGACTGAGCATGTAAAGCACTTCTTCAAGATATTTGTGTAATGTCTACCTTCCCTACTTACTTAACTAGTGCTTACGAAGAACCTATGCCATGTCTAAGCCAAGTGCTGAGAATACAAAAATGGAAAGGTGGAGTTCCTCTCTCATGGAGCTTACATTCTAGAAGGGGAAGTAGAAAATAAACGATTAAAAAAATTAACGAGCAGGAAGTTGAAATACTATGGTGTTTATGCCAGAGAACTACCACTGGGCCAGTAATTTCAATCATTAAACCTCAGGTAAAAAGTTATCTTCGCGGAAGTAGGCTCGCGTTTCTCATGAAAACAAAAACAAAAATTGTATGCAGAAAAAAAATGAACAAACACATATGTGGTGCTGTCTTTTATAAGAAATGCATACATGGTCTTCGCCTCTGGGTCTGGCACAGAGCTCCTGAAACGCTTGGAGTTTCCTGTGATGAGAGTCTCTCACGATGTTAATGAGGTACCTTTTGGAACCCCACAAGGGTGGGAACTGGATGCCAAGAGGACCCATCAGTGAGTGGAGGGTGGGAATCTCTGTCCCACCCCCCGACCTCCAGGGAAGGGAGGGTTACTAGAAGTTGAACCAGTCACCAGTGATTTAATGGCCAGTGATCTAATCAAGCGTGCCTATGTAATGAAGTCTCCATAAAACCCAAAAGGACGAGGTTGGGGGGCTTTGGGGTTGGTGAACACGTAGAGATTGGGGGAGAGCGGCATGCTAGGGAGCCCCATGTTTTTGCTGCCTCCACGTACCCTGCCATATGCCCCTCTTCCATCTGGCTCTTCCTGAGTTATAGCCTTTTATAATAAGCCGGTAATCTACTGAGTGAACTGTTTTCCTGAATTCTGTGAGCCGCTCTAGCAAGCAGGGGCTCGTGGGAACCTCTGTGTTGTAGCTGGTCCGTCAGAAGCACAGGTGACGACCTGGGTTCGCAATTGGCATCTGAAGCAGAGGACAGTGTTAAAAAGGAGACAGCAGGCCCACAAGGGAGTCATTTTTGCTAAATCCCATATCAGCAGGCAGGGATTTAACACCTAACCTCATTGTAGCCTCCATCCCCCGGGACTGTAAACTTTAGCCCGTCAACACGAATTACCTGGTGAGCACTAGGGCGATAATCCGAGGCACCTGCTCCCCTTAGGAAGGCGACGTTGCCTGAAACAATGCATTCTTTGCTAATATCTTCCATTTTCTGCCCCCCTTGTTGCCTTTAAAAACCTTTCCTTCTCTACAGCTCAGTGGAGATCCTTTCTGTTTGTGAGATGGGATGCTGCCCTACTCATGAATTGTGGGAATAAAGCCAATTAGATCTTGTAATTTATTCTGTTGAATTTTTGTTATTTAACGTCAGTTTTGAGGGTCTAACCCCTGAGCTGTGGAATCTTCTGCCAACCCCAGTTACTGTCAGAACTGAGCTGCCCTGTAGGACACACAGCTAGAATTGGAGGCTTGCTCGTCGGTTGTGAGGGAGCCACCCCAACACACACACACACACACACACACACACACACAGCTGTTGGAAGGAGGGGTTCAGGACACTCTTAGCATATTAAAGGAAAAGAATAATTTTCCAGGAAGCAATACACTTTGCAAAGATTTCTTCTTCTCCAAACAACTGAAGAATTCTTTGGTGATGCAGACCCATCTCACTTCCTTTTACCCAACCTTCTCTTCCCGTACTTTATCCTAGGGACCTTTTTAGGATAGTCCCTGGGCTGAAGGTTCCTAGTGAAGACATCCCTGAAAGTCTTCTTCTCCAATAAGTTACAACCTCCCTCCACGTCTTGTAGGTGTATGTCTTGTGTTCATCGCCCTTAGAAGTTCTCTCTGTGCGTGTCCGTGCATATTCCAGCATGCCTCACGCTAGGTGTGCAGTGAGCCAACATGGAACCCTTCTGTGATGCTGGGAGTCCCTCCAATCTCCAGCTGCTGGCACCATGCCTGCCTAGAGAGGCACCAAGCTAAGACTTAAAAGGAATTGTTCCTTTTAATCCATCATCTATTTGCCACGCATGCATTTATCTAATTCTTTGGAATACAGATTATGGTCTTAGCCTGCTGTAGTAACCATCTCTTATCCACAAAAGGGCTTAATAGCTTATACCTTACTTTTGAATAATGGTACCTGATGGATGTCTGGTGGATCAAATTATCTTTATTTTATATGTGGGAAAACTGGGCTGAGAGAAGTTGAGAGGCTTCACCAGTGACCCACAGCCATGCAAAGCATGAAGACAAGGAGGAGGGCTCAAGGTCTCCTACTCCCAGGCTCTTGCCAGCACAGATTTCCCAGATGTGACTCTCGCCTTCTTTGATTATGGCTCCTTGGGCAAGCCACCTGTTTTCAGGCAGTAACCGTCCCCTGGAATCATGGCAGTGGTCAGATGAGTGGAAGGGAGAGAATCACTGTCAGTGTCTTGATCCCTCTGCTTGCCCTGCTCCTCTGAGCTCCTGCCATCCATCTCTGTGCCTGCGATGTGCCCTGAACACAGACTGCGTGGGCGAGGGGGAGCCCGGGGCGAGGGTGCTCTGTGGAGTCCAGCCTCCTTGTCAGAACTCCAAGCACCAGGAAAGGCGAACAGCTTGGTTTCCATGGCAACCTGCCCACCCGGTCCCTGCAGCTGCAGCCCCTCTTGGGCCCTTGAGGCGGGGGCTGCGGGTGGCCCGATGGAGCCCTGTGCCCACGTCGGCCCCCACCGGGTTCAGGCCCGAGGCAGGCTGTTCATTCTGAGCTGGAGCTTTGCCTGACACGGTTCCCATGGGGACGGATGTGGGCACACGCTGCCTGTGGTCAGATCCCCAGATCAAAACTGCCCTGCAGTTCAAGCAGTTCCTCTCCTGCTCAGAGCTCTTGGAAGAAAGATGGAGTGTCAGGTGCCCTTGTCCCTCAACCCATCCTCCAACCAAAGATAGCTTTAAGAGCTTGGCACGGTGGGGCTTTCTGTGTCATGCATGGGGCATTCCCTGCCCCCCCCCCCCACACCTCACTTCCATGCCTGGGAACACCAAGGTGGCAGACGCACAGTCCCCACCCTCAAGGAGGGGCAAGGACAATGGCCCCTGGGCTGGTAATTACAAGTAGCATGGTCTGGCCACAGTGGAACTAGGAACGAGAAACAGGAGGGACTGACCGACTCTGGGGAAGTTTCAGAAGGGGAAGCAGGAGGCACGGAAAGAATATGTTCTGTGAGATAACAAGGTCTGGGTGCTGGAGAGAGAGGGAAAGGAGGATGTGCGTCCAGGGGAAGGTGCAAGCCTCCCCCCGTGGAAGGCTGCAGAGCTCGGGCTCTGTCCTGTGGGGGAAAGAGGACTCATTTCATAAGGAAAGAAGGGTGGCTCGAGTAGCGATCTAGAAAGGTCACCGTGGATGTTGGGGAGCAATGAAAGGCAGGTTGAAGGAGGGGATGGAAGGTGGGGAGGACAGTGACGTGGCCGCAGAAATCCTGGCGAGGACCCGAGGTTGGTGACTAATCTCTCTCAGAGTCGGGGATCTCCTTCTGTGTGAGGTGTGGCCAAGGGCATTGGCCCGGTGCCCTTATGTGGAAATGGCAGAAACCAGGAGCCAGGAGATCTGGCTGTTCACTGACAATGCCTCGCCCAGCTGCTGTCACGGGTCAGAGTCTCAGGAAGACTCAGAGAGGGAGGTCAACTTGCAGAGGTTTATTAAGGGGAGCCCTGGGGCCAACACCTGTAAAAGGAGGGGGCAGCGGCAGGACAGGGCAGGGGAGAAGTCAACTGTGATGCGGGTTTTATGGAGCCTTGGCCAATCCCACGGGCAGTTCTGGTGCTGAGGTGACTGCGAGAGCTGTCCTGCACGGGCCGGGATGGCCAGGGCCTCATGTCCCCTCCTCAGTTGGTCACTGGATGTGGGCCATCCCCAGAAGGGCATCACCTTGGGGAGGCAGCCACCAGCAGCCGAGGCATCCCTAAAAGTCTGGCCGGTGAAGTCTGCCCCGAGCGCGCCCAGAGCTGGGCAGTGAGCCCTCGCTGAAGGGAAGGTGGCATGGTTCCCACCGCGTCACCATATCTACGACTTTACCCTGCTTGCGTGGGGTCCTGGGCAGCTCTCCACGCTGGAAACTTGTTGGGTCTGGATCCGTTAGTCTAGAAAGTCCTCCCAGGCTTGATTCTAATCTTGCATGCCTCTAATGTCAGGGACGTAGTAATAATGGCAAAAATAGCTACCACGGACTCTGGCCCTTCACCCTTTGTTTCTATCATCTTGTGCCCTCCTGGGAGAGAGGTACATGTGTTATCCCATTTTACAGAGGAGGGTGCAGTGGTCATTTGGGGGAAGTAAGGGCCCGGGGCCCACAGCACCCAGGTGGCAGAGCCTGGCCCCAGCAGCAAGTGTGTTAGCCCAGGTGGGATGGCCTCTCTCCTCATTGCCGCGGTCACTGCGCCGGAAGCTGCCGCAGACGGGGCTCCAGAGTTGCGGGAAGCTGTGCGGGGGTGAACACGTGACTTTCACGCAAGCGTGGGTCAGTCAACAAGGTATCCCCACCTGCCAGGATCCCCATGCACTGAGGATGAGGCGAGCAGCGTCCCCTTCCTCCGCTCACCCACTGCCTACTGAAGCATCCGTGTCCAGAGACCTGGACTGTCCTCGGGACCTCAGTGGGGGGAGAAGTGACACAAGAAAAAAAGACACTGCCCTCGGTCTTGAGAGATATATGCATCCTGTTACGAAGCAGAAATCTGTTCAGCAAAAGTGGGGAGTCGGGGAGCTGAGCCCTGAGGACTCACGTGGCTAGTCCTCCTCCCGGGTCTACACCCCTCCTCCTCCCTCCTAAGTACGGCTCGTGAGGTGGGCTGTGTTTCTCCCTCCCCACCTCCTGATGGCATAAGACGGTCACTGTCGTTCCGTGAGCAGCCGACCTGCCAGGAGTGTGCCAGAACCTCCTCCTACCCTCACGACAGCCCCGGCAGGTGAGCGTTGTCCTCCCCACTTTGCAGAGGAGGAAACGGAGGCCCAGGTGGGTTAGGTCGCTCGTCTGGATCACACAGCCATTGTGGGGCGGGCCCGGACTCCGGACTAGTCTGTTTGCACAACCACGGTGCAGGGGATCGAGAGGGTCTGGGCGAAGGGACCAGCGCCGTGGAGGACAGAACAGCATGGTCTGTGGGCTGCAGCAGGAAGGGGGAAGTCACGCAGAGCCGGAGGGAGGGGAGAGCCTGTTGTTCCCGGAGCCGTGACAAGGGGGGGCTCCTGAAGCGGCACCCAAGGAGGGGATTCGGAGCCATGGGAAAAGGCAATGTAGCTGGGCTGGCTTGGTGAGTGTGGTGGGGAGCCTTGGAGGCCTTTAAAAGGCAGTGCTGAGTGACAGTCTACTAGGGATGCAGGGACCTGGCCTCTTGTGTCTGGGTCTCGGGGCTCCTTGGTGCAAAATGCCCAGAGGTGGCATGGGGACGGTGGGGAAAGATAAGAGAAATGGTCTTCAGGTTTCAGTGTGCCTTGGCATCACCCGGAGAGCTTGTTAGAACAGATTCCTGGGTCCACCCAGGGATCCCGTCTCCAGATGCTGGGGAGACAGGGTCAGCAGTGGGTGCTGATGTTTCAGACCCCGACTCCACCGTGGGCATCGCAGGTGTGATGGCCTCTGCGGGCTCCTGCTACTCCTGGCATCCCAGCTCCCTGGGACTCTGCAGTGGGATTCCCTGCAGGGGCCCTCTCCCTAAGGATGGCCACAGCTGCCTCAGGCCAGGGGAGACGGGGCCCCTGTTGCTCCAGGAGCCACGACTGAGAGTGGCCATTGGGCGTATGCTTTTTGATCCCAACTTTACAGATAATAAGCCTGGAGCTCAGGGAGGCGATCCCAGAGTTTGCACAGCCAACAAATGCCAGAGCCAAGATTAAATCCTGGAGCTTAGCTGAAACCGGAGGGCACCACGAGGACTCATCCAACACCTGCCAGGACTTGGAATGCCCTTTGCTCTGAGGGTAGGTATAAAAGGACATTTGTTTGAGAGGCCTGGGGCTCTGTAGGCACGGGATTCATCGAACCACATCCCACCCCAAACTCCCAAGCCAGGAAGGTCACTGGAATGAAACAGGGGCACTGTGCACAGTGGTCAAGGAGTTATCTGGAAGGAAATGGTATGATACTATGACTATTCCCCTCGTGGCTCAAACTTACCAGGATACGATGGACCAAGTGTGGTGAACCTCCTTCGAATTCTGGAACTGTGCACGAGCAGGCAGCACTAAAGAAGAAAGACACTCTCAGAGGGAACAGAATGGGGCTTGGAGTTATATGAATTTGAATAGCAAAAGAGATGCGATTTTATTTTCCGCCTCAAGCTCCTTGTTACAATAGGATTGGATGGGGGTGGTGCAGGAGAGTTGCACTATTACGCACATTATCTTTGAAATAGAGTCACGCTCGTTTAAATGACAATTGTTTTAGAGTCATAATTGATACCTGTTTTCATAACTTCAAAGTGAAAGGAGAAAATAGATGGAAGAAAAAAATGCCTAAATCAAAGGAAAATGCATCGCCTGCTGTGGGTTCAGTAGAAGTTGGCCAAAGAGAGTTTTAGAAGAAGAGAAAACATTTGGGATCTCAAATCCCTTAGCCTTTGACTTCAGGAAAAATTCAGAGATGGGCTGGAAGGAGCAGGGCGCACTCTAAGAGCTATGCCGTGCCCAGGAGAATCGGGAGCTCGGAATACAACTTAATCCAAATGGACAAAGGAAGTATAGAATGGCTGTTAATGGATATCTCAATCCCAGATGAAACATGAATCCAAGGAGCATTTCAATATAATATATATTTAATTGAAAGGAACCACATATCTGAAATCAAAATGATGTTAGCAATTCCATGCCGGGTAGGAATTGTTCTGTGACCTTTATTTTCTCCCTCTCTGATGATTATTTTTGGAGAGAACTGTTAGCTCAAGAATTTGCTGAATGACCAATTGATTAAGTGAATGAAAGAAGTTGAAGTTGTCAGAGGAGGTTTGTGAAAATGGACTTTAATGAGGCAGCTAATTTCCCGTGCTTTCCAAGTTTTCTACGGTGAAAAGATATTACTTTGATAATTGGAATAAGATTAAAACTGGGTGGGGGGCTGGTTAGGAGTCTATTTTCTTGGGGGAGAGTTTCCTCAGGGGTGGATAAGGTGCCCACTCCCCTGGGCCCTCCCAGGGAGTTGGCCCTCCCCTGGCCCATGAACCAACCACTGAGTGAAAGATGACGGTAGATGCTGATAGCAGGTTAGGGTGGGAAACACCTGGGCCGAGTCTCTCTGTCAGGAGTTGTGCACAGAGTTGGCATTGCAGGGGGGGGACACCCAGATGGTCTCTCCCTCAGTAAGCCCACAGTATGGGCTGTGAAGTTTCATGCACTGGGCACAGATATTCTAGAACAATCTGTGCCTGGAACCGATAAAGCTGGCAGGGCCGTCTGAAGCTGAAGAAGGACTGCTAGCAGGTGGGTGGAGGCTGGGTGTCCTGAAAAGCTGCTGTTAATGCAGAGGAGAAGTACGCATCCTGGCCCACGATTTCTTCCTCTAGTCAGAAAGGACTATAACATGGCAAACGGTCTGGGATCTCTGAAGGGTACAATTCCTGGCACTCAGAGCAGAAAATTCATCTGAGGATTTCACTGGAGGTGGGTCAGGGTGGACTGGAGACTTCCTGGAAGGGGCAGGGCTGTATCTGAGTGGAGAGGTGGGATGGGGGGAGGGGAACACCCAGCAATGGATGAGCAGAGGGTGGCCAAATGTCACTGGCAGGAGTATCCTGTCCAGAAGCACCTCCAACCTTACGAATTACCTTGGGTGGTCCTAAATGCATAGCCTAGAGCTCCAATCCCTAGAGATTTTTTCTTTTCCCTTCCCTTCCCTTCCTTTCCCTTCCTTTCCCTTCCTTTCCCTTCCTTTCCCTTCCTTTCCCTTCCTTTCCCTTTCTTTCCCTTCCTTTCCCTTCCTTTCCCTTCCTTTCCTTTCCCTTCCCTTCCCTTCCCTTCCCTTCCCTTCCCTTCCCTTCCCTTCCCTTCCCTTCCCTCCCCTCCCCCTCCCCTCCCCCTCCCCTCCTCTTTTCCTCTCCTCTTCCCTTATTTTCTCTTCCTCCCTCCCCCCTCTTCCTTCCTTCCTTCCTCCTTCCATGTGTTTGGAGTAGGTTCCAAGAATCTTCATTGTTTCACAAGTACTCAGATGATTCTGGTGCAGGACATCAAGCCCTATATTTCAGGTAGTATATTAGTGTGGGCTGTCATAAAATACCACAGGCTGGGGGGCTTAAGGAACAGAAATTTATTTTCTTGTAGCTCTGGAGGTTGGAAAGTCCCAGATTAAGTCTGGCAGGGTTGGGCTACTGGCGAGAGCTCTCTTCCTGGATTGTCGACATCCACCTTCTCACAGGGTCCTCAAACAGCCTTTCTGCTCTGCGTACAATCTCTGGCATCCCTTGTTCTTCTTCTTTTTCTATTTTAAGCTTATTTACTTATTTGGAAAGAGAGACAGTGCCAGTGGAAGGGGGCAGGGGAGAGAGAGAGAGAAAGCGAGAGAGAGAGAGAGCGAGAGAGAGAGAGAGAGAGAGAGAATCCCAAGCAGGCTCTGCGCTACCCAGTGAGATCATGAGATCATGACCTGAGCTGAAGTCAAGAGCTGGATGCTTAACCGACTGAGCCACCCAGGTGCCCCTTCCTTGCTCTTCTTATAAGGACGCAGTCCTATGAGGACTGTGACGCCCTACGAGGACCCCATCCTTGTGACCTCATTTGACTTTCATTATCTTCTTAATATTTATTTTTAAATTTATTTATTTATTTTGAAAAAGAGAGAGACAGAGACAGAGACAGAGACAGAGAGAGGGAGAATGAGTGGAGGAGGGGCAGAGAGAGAGGAGGACAGAGGATCCAAAGCGGGCTCCGTGCTGAGAGCAGGGAGCCTGATGCGGGGCTTGAACTCGGAAACCGTGAGAGCATGACCCGAGCCACCCAGGTGTCCCTGACTTTAATTATCTTCTTAGTCACCTTCTATCTCTAACCGCAGTCACATTGGGAGTCAGGATTTGAGGCTATGACTCAGGGGTGGGGGTGGGGCACAGTTCAGCCCGTAGCAGGTACATTCCACAGGCCCACTCGGGGCCTGACTGCCTGGAGGAGGATGGGGAGGACACTCAGTGATGGGGCCAACACCCCGGCGAAGGATCTTGTGCAAGCGGGTGGGCTGACGTCAAGGCTGTTAGATGTTCCGACCACGGGAGGGTCTGTGTGCAGCGAGCAGGGGTTTTCCTGCACTACGATGCTCGGGGACACGTGATGCTACATTCCTTTAGTTTTCTAAGGTTCCATGATGTGTGTCTGTGGGCCCCCGTCCATCCAGGAAGTGAGAACCTCATCTCAGTCATCCCCGGGGCTCTTCCTCTCTCTATGCCCTCCCGGGGGTGAGGGAAGCCCTCCAGGCCTCCGTACAAGGTCTGGAACACTCATCCCATCCTACTCATCCCATCCTGACTCTTCCAAATATAGCAAATATACATACTGCTCTCCCAGACCCTCCCTAGCTCACTCCACCCAGATGTGTCTGTTTCCGGTTATTTTATTTTATTTAATTATTTTTTCAGTTTTTATGTAAATTCCAGTTAGTGAACATACAGTGTTCTATTAGTTTCAGTGTTCTATTAGTGTGCAATACAGTGATTCATCACTTCCATACATCACCCAGTGCTCCTCAGGACAAGTGCCCTCCTTAATCCCCGTCACTTATTCCGCCCATTCCCCCCCACCCCCCACTCTGCTCTGGTAACCATAAGTTTGTTCTCTAGAGTTCAGAGTCTGTTTGTTGCTTTGTGTTTCTCTCTCTCTTATTTTTTTTCTTTGCTTGTTTGTTTGGCTTCGTAAACTCCACATATGAGTGAAATCGTATGGTATTTGTCTTTCTCTGACTGTCTTGTCTCACTTAGTATTTTCCTTTCTAGCGCCATCCATGTCATTGCAAATGGCAAGATTTCACTCTTTTTTATGGCTGAGTAATATTCCACTGTGTATGTATACACCATACCTTCTTTCTCCATTCATCAGGCCGTGGACACTTGGGCTGCTTCCATATCTTGGCTATTGTAAATAATGCTGCTATAAACATAGGGATGTGTGCATCCCGTTGAATTAGTGTTCTTGTATTCTTCGGGTAGATACCCAAAGGTGCAATTGCTGGGTTATAAGAGCCTGAGTGGGGGAGGGGCAGAGAGAGGGAGACACAGAATCCCAAGCAGGCTTCAGGCTCTGAGCTGTCAGCACAGAGCCCGAAGCAGGGCTCGAACTCACAAACCAGGAAATCATGACCTGAGCCGAAGTTGGACGCTGAACCGACTGAGCCACCCAGGCACCCGCCTTGTGTTGTTGATGTTAGCCATTCTGACAGGTGTGAGGTGATATCTCAGTGTGGTTTTGATGTGTATTTCCCTAATAAATGACGATGAGCATCTTGTCGTGTGCCTGTTGGCCATCTGGATGTCTTCTTTGGAGAAATGTCTGCTCAGGTCTTCGGTCCATTTTTTAATTGGATTATTTGTTTTTTGGTTATTGAGTTTTATAAGTTCTTTATGTATTTTGGATGCTACTAACTCTTTATCAGATAGGTCACTTGCAAATATCTTCTCGCATTCCTTAAGTTGCCTTTTAGTTTTCCTTCGCCGTGCAGAAGCTTTTTATTTCAATGTAATCCCAACAATTTATTTTTGCTTTTGTTTCCCTTGCCTCAGGATCTGGTCATTTTAAACCCAATTTGAGGGGCGCCTGGGTGGCGCAGTCGGTTAAGCGTCCGACTTCAGCCAGGTCATGATCTCGCGGTCTGTGAGTTCGAGCCCCGCGTCAGGCTCTGGGCTGATGGCTTGGAGCCTGGAGCCTGTTTCCGATTCTGTGTCGCCCTCTCTCTCTGCCCCTCCCCCGTTCATGCTGTCTCTCTCTGTCCCAAAAATAAATAAAAAACGTTGAAAAAAAATTAAAAAAAAAAAACAACCCAATTTGAGTTCCGTTATTTTGTTCTGGGAACGGAATACATAGGAAATGTTGTATCACCCTTCAAGGTTGATGACGGAATCATGGTATCAGTTAGACAACCTCCACAATTGTTTGAAACAGAGATTCACAAAAGAATGGCTTAAAAAATATGTGGATCTTTTTCTCTAACCTAAGGTGATGTGCAGAAGTAGGTGGTTTTGAGCCGGTACAGCAGGTGAAAGAGTCCACGGAGTCTCAGTCTTTCCATCTTTCTGCTCTGCCCTACTTAGGGTGTAGCTGCCATTCTTTAGTGTGCCTTAAGGTCACAAGGTGGCTATGAGAGCCACGCCATCGCATCTATATTCCAGGCAGGAAGAAGGAGGAGGTAAAAAAAGATTAAAAAAAAAAAAAAAAGCATATATGAACCCAGTTAGCCCCTCTTTATTATTTCGTTTTCTTCCAAGATTTTATTTAAATTCAAGTTGGTTAACATATAGTATAGTATGGGTTTCAGGAGGAGAATTTAATGATTCATCAGTTACATATGGCACCCAGTGCTCATCCCAACAAGTGCCCTCCTTCGTGCCCATCACCCACCCACCTTCTCTCCAACAACCCTCAGTTTGTTCTCTATTATTAAGAGTCTCTCATGGTTTGCCTCCCCCTCTGTTTTTATCTTATTTTATTTTTCCTTCCCTTCCCCTAGGTTCATCTGTTTTGTTTCTTAAAATTCCACATGTGAGTGAGATCATATGATATTTGTCTTTCTCTGACTGACTTATTTCGCTTAGCATAATACCCTCTAGTTCCATCCACGTCATTGCAGATGGCAAGATTTCATTCTTTTTGATGGAGTCAGCCCCTCTTTTAAGGAGATTTTCTAGAAGCCTCATCCAGTAATGGTCACTCATACCTCATTGGCCAGAACTTAGTACAAGTCTTAGTGCTTAGCTTAAGGGAGGATTGGAACTATTTTTTTTTAAGGTGGCCACTTGGTATTTCTAACAAAGTCTGATTTCTTTTACTGAGAAAAGAGGAGAGTGGCTACTGGTGAGCCCCTTCCCACCTCTGTCATAACTTTACTTTGCTTGACCTGACTCAGGTGAGTTATGATGGTCAAGGTCAGCCATGAGAAGCACTTTTATAGAGACGAAAGTGTAAGCGGCTCAGCCGTAAGAAACTTTGAGGTGAGCCTGGCCAGCTCTAAACCCTTCCCAGCAGCATCCCGTCTCTGGGCTGCCCTCAGGTAGGAAAGCACCTATACATGAACTTGACTTTGTCCGGTGGCTCCTATGAGCCTCAGGGGAGCTAATGCATGTAACAGCACCTCATAAAATATGGGGTACTACCATCGTTCAGGACCACACAACTAAATGAGGTCCAAGAACCCGGAGCATCGGTACCACCTGGGAGCTTGCCAGAAATGAACATTCTCAGCCGCCCCCCTCCAGCCCTACTGAGCCAGAATCTGCATTTTAACGGGGTCCCAGGTGATGCAGGAGCATATTTAGGCCTCACAAGCATTTCTGTGAAGAGTTGTGAGCTTGTCTCCTAAGGGAAGGCCAGGTGACAGGAGACCGGTAAGCTCGCCCCAGACGCTTCCTCAAGCCTGATCAAGTATCTTGGGAAAATCACTCTCCCCAGCTGGGCTCTACCTTCCCACCTGTTACAACAGTGGCTCGCACCAGAGCCTCACTCCATGAACGTGGTCTTGGACCCGCTTTCAGCAGCAGAAAGAAGGGAGGGGAGCCTACCTCGCCAGTCTTCGTGCCAGTTTCGCGCTACGAAACATTTGGTTATTAACAAGAATCCTTTAAAAGACTGCTTGATGTTTGGGACTAAATAAAGCTGTGCTCCCACTCCAATTGAGCTTATAATAGAGTCTAATTTTATAAAGGAGCCGATTAATGGCTTTGTAAATATAAAAGAAAGGATCCCTGCTTCTTTCTTTCTTGACCAGAAGGCCCCCGAAGTTCGTCTTGTAAAAATGTCAAATCTCGCTTTAAAGAATGGCAGGACTTCTCCAAGGAGAATAACAGGAAGTGACTCACAGAGGGCACCCCGAGGCAGCTCCACTCGACAAAGGGGCCCCCTGCGCAGTAATGCGAGGCTGCTGGTAACTGCAGGAGGAAGGTGCCCTGCCTACCCATGGGGGTGTGTGTGTGTGTGTGTGTGTGCGCGCGCACGCACACACACACACACACACACACACATAGCAGCAGGCGCAGTCTTCTCTAAGCTGGGACTGTCTGTGGGGCCCGAGGGCAGCTGGCATGCTGGTCCCCAGAGACAGAGCAGCATGGGAGGCTGAGAGCCAACACAGGCAGCATTTGCCACTTCAAGAAAACTTGCCTAGAAATAAGGCTAAATGAACCACCCCGAGCTGCCAGCCTAGAGACTCTTACCTATACTGCACTCGCTTTGGCTCTCACCTTGAACACATTTGACGAGCGGGTGGAGGCGGGAAGATGCCTCTCCTGGTGTTTTGGGGACTAACTCAGACCTGAATCTTCTATTCTGCCATCTACCCCTCCCACCTGCCCCCTTTCCATCCCATCTCCCTCTTCTTCTATTCCTTCCTCAGTCCCCAGGCTTGCGCTGTCCAAGGCCCTCACTGAGGACAGTGGTTCTTCCCCAGACTCCCCCGGTTCACACACTGTCCCCCATTTCTGAAGCAGCCTCAACGCAGAACAGAATCACGCCCTGGTGCCCCACAGGGAAGGTCTCCCCTGGCTCAAAAGAGCTGCCTTTTAGGCTATGGAACGAACCTCTCGGGGCCACCAGCATCTTATCCAGGATTTTTTATGCAGTGTGGGGCCCCCGTGGTGGGATGGGGGAGCAGACAAAGCCCATGGTTCCAGAGCCTCCACATCGTGTCTAAGCTGTTCCCTGCGTAGTGCTGGCATGTGTAGAGTTTAAGGGTAGAAATCTTCCAAGGCATCTCAGAGTGCAGTTAGGCAGAGAAGGTGCCTGAGGTCGAGCCCAGAGCTGCTTGGGCAGGGAACAGGAAGGCGAGGACATTTCCAGGATTATGCAGAGACCCACTGAGGGATGGCAGGGCCTGAATGGGAAGCAACGAATGGCTGGATCAGAGGTAAAGTGCCCATTATGGAAGACCCAGGCGCCATCGTTCTTTCTCTCCCTGGGCCTGTCGGAGCCACGTAGCCCCTGCCTGAAGCCAGCTGTGCACACGTGGGGCCGCCTGATGAAACAGCTGCAATGGCACCGGGAGCTGGATGCCACACAGGAAAGGTGGCCAGGTCGCTGTGACCTGCACTGTGTTTTGCAGAATCCTCTGTGCGTTCGTTGTAAACGGGAACAGAAAAACAGAGAACAGAAACGCATCCAGAATCTCTCCCCTCTGCCCCCCGCACTTCTGTGTTTTGGCATTTCTGGCCCTGGCCACTGCACCCCAGGTCTCTACCCTGGGGTGTCCTCTTATTCTCGCCCTCCGCGGGGCGCGGAGCTGTGAGCATGAAAAAGCCAAGCCTCAGAGAGGACCCCAAGTAGCCTTTCCTTTTTTTATGCACATCAAAGTTAGGCCCACAGAGGGGATGGGACTTGCTCCAGGTCACTTAGCAAGTTGGGGGCAAAGCAGGAGGTCAGGCCCCTGCTGTGCTGTGAGGAAGGGCGGGGAGGTTTTCTCAGCATCGCGCAGAAGGATCCGGAAAGCAGCTGCAGGCCCCGGTGGCTCTGAGAAAAGGCTGCTGTGGGGCTCATCAGAGCATTCTTAAGTGTAATTGACTTTTAGGCATTAAATTTTTACCAGAATGAGCTCACAAGGTCTGTAGGGAGAAGGAAAGTGCCTGGCATTTCCTGCCTCTTGGGGCTGTGTCTGGGGTGCAGAAAGCTCATCCTCGGGGCTGCAGTGTGGAGTCCTCTCCTGGGAGAGAGAAGAGGGGTGAGGCCCTGGGAGAGAAAGCAGATCAGGATGCAGGGTTCAGTGGCCGCCTGATACTCATTAAATCTAGGGGAAGAAGGGGGGGGGATGGGAGCCAAGAGCACCTACCCAACGGCCCTCAGGCAGTCAAGCCTGTTGGATGAGTGCCCACTGCAGGGGAGGGGAGAAGAGACATGTAACGCAGTCCCTGCTCATAGGGAGCATCCCTCCCTCCCTGACCATGCTCGCTCACCATTCCGTCCCTGAACCTGTCCCACCATCAGTCATGGACCTTGGGTTGGATCACTACCAATCTCAGGGCATCGGTTTTCTTTTCTACACACGGCAATGAGGAGTTGGTCAAGATGATGTCTTGAAGTTTTTTGAGCTTTGTCATTCCTCAATGAGGGAGTTACCCCAGGTCTTATCCCAAGAGCTCCTCCCCTCCCCCCCCCAACCCCAGGCAGGGTATCACCTTTGATGTGCAGGTGGCAAGGCTTAGCAGCCCTCCCCGGAACAGTAGCAGCCTGCCCCTGTGGACTTGAGCGCTGAAATAAAGATCCAGAGGCTTACGGAGACTTCCACTTAGATCCAAAAAACTCAAGAGCTGGCCCTTTTTTTTTTATATAGGCTTATTGACATATAATTGACATACCATGAACTGCACATTTTTAAAGTGTACAATTGAATAAATTTTGACATTTATTATTCACTTATAAAACCATCACCAGTATCAAGATAGTCAACATATCCATCATGCCCCAAAGTTTCCTCATTCACCTTTGTCCTCCCTCTTACCAACCCTTCCTTCCCCCAGCCCCTGATCCCCGCTGATTGACTTTCTGTCAGTGCCGTTCGGTTTACGTTTCCCGGAGTTTTATAGAAATGGAAACATGCAGCCCGTATCCATTTTTATCCAGTTTATTTCACCTAGAATAATTCTTTTGAGCATCATTCATGTTATGACTTGTATAAATAGTTTGCTCCATTGTACCAAGTAGTACAGCATTGGATGGATATACCACAACTCATTTATCCATTCGCCTGTTAATGGACATTTGACTTGTTTGCGGTTTGAAATGAAAGGGCGCTGAGCGCCAACATAAAAACACATGAAAGTATAAAGTTCACTGGTATAAGGAAAGGGGTGCCTGGGTGGCTCAGTTGGTTAAGCATCTGACTCGTGATCTCAGCTCAGGTCTCGATCTCAGGGTAGTGAGCGTAAGCCCCGGGTTGCATGGAGCCTACTTAAAAGACAAAAACAAAACAAAACAAAAACTCACTGGTGAAGGTAAATATATAGTCAAACTCAAAACACTCTAACACTATCATGGTGGTGTATAAATCACTGTTATCTCTAGTATAAAAGTTAAAAGTCAGTAGTATTAAAAATAACTGTAGCTACAATACATGTTAATGGATACACAATATAAAGAGATACAAGGCGTGATGTCAATATCATTAAATGTGGAGACAGGAGAAGTAAAGGTATAGGGTTTTGTATGTGATTGAATGTAAGTTTTATTAGTTTTAAAGAGATTGCTAGAGCCATAAGATGTTTTATGTAAGCCTCGTGGTAATAACCACACGAACGCAAAATACTGCCAAGAGATACGCAAAAGACGAAGAGAAAGGAATTAAAGCCTTTCACACCACTGTGAAAAATAAATAACAAAGGAAGAAAATGACAGAGGAAGAAAGGAACTACAAACAGACAGACACAATTAACAAAATGGTAATAGTAAGTCTTTACTTCCCAGTAATTACGTGCACATGGATTAAATTCTCCAATCCAAAGTCCTGAGACCTGACACCATAAACTCTTGGAGGCCGACATAGGGGAAAAGCTCTTTGCCATTGGTCTTGGTGATAATTTTTTGGATATGACACCAAAAGCACAGGCAACAAAGCCAAAATGAACAGGTGGGACTACATCGAACTAAAAAGCTTCCGCACAGCAAAGGAAACCATCGACAAAAGAAAAGGCAACCTATGGAATGGAAGAAAATATTTGCAAAGCATATATCAGATTAAGGATTAATATCCAAAGCATATAAAGAACTCAATAGCAAAAAACCAAATAACGCAATTTAAAAATGCACAAGGGATCTGAGTAGACACTTTTCCGGAAAAGATATAAAAAATGGCCAGCAAGTACTCAATATCACTAATTATCAGGGAAACGCAAGTCAAAACTAATGAGATATCGCCTCACCCCTGTTAGAATGGCTATTATCAGGGGCACCTGGGGGGCTCAGCCGGCGAAGCAACCGACTTCGGCTCAGGTCATGATCTCACAGTTTGTGAGTTCGAGCCCGGCATCAGGTGGCTCGAGCCCCATTCCAGGCTCTGCACTCTCACGCCCTTTGTCTCTCGCTCTCTCTGCCCCTCACTCACTCACTCTTTCTCAAAAAAAAAAAAAAAATAATAATAATGGCTATTATCAAAAAGATAAGACGTAACAAGTGTCGATAAAGGTGTGGAGTAAAAGGAACCCTTGTGTATTGTTGGTGGGAATGTAAATCGGTACAGCTATTGTGGAAAACACTATGCAAGTTCCTCAAAAAATAAAAAATAGAACTAACCGTACAATGCAGCGGGCCCATTACTGGATATATATCTAAAGGAAATGAAATCACTTTCTCGAAGAAGTATCTGCACTCCAATTATCATTGCAGCATTATTCATAACCGCCAAGATGTAAAAATGCCCTAAGAGTCCATCAACAGATAAACAGATTTTAAAAATGTGAACGAAATATCATTTGGAATGGTGATGGAATATCACGTAGCCATGAAAAAAGAAGGAAATCCTGTCATTTGTGACAACATAGAAGAACCTGGAGGGCATTATGCTACCTGAAGTGACCCAGACCCGGCAAGACAAATGCTGCATGATTTCACTTATCTTTGAAATCTAGAAAACATCAAACTCATAGAACCCGAAAGTAGAAAGGGGGTCAGCAGGAGCTGCGGGTGGGGTGAAGAAAGGGAAACATATCCAGGTTAAAGGGTGTAAGCTTTCAGTTGTGAGATGAATTAAGTTCTGGGAATTGAACGTGCAGCAAGGTGACTATAGTTAATAACACTGTGTCATATACCAGACATTTGCTAAGAAACTAAGTGAGGCGTTGGACGTGGGAATTAGCTTGATTGCGGTAATCATTCCACAATGTATCCGTGTCTCAAACCATCATGTACCTTAAATAGACACAATTTTTATACCTCAATAAAGCTGGGGAAGAAATAGAGTGCATCAGTGTGATTTGGATCCGGAAGCGATTTTAACATTTGGATCCGGAAGCGATTTTAACATTTGGATCCGGAAGCGATTTTAACATTTGGATCCGGAAGCGATTTTAACATTTGGATCCGGAAGCGATTTTAACATTTGGATCCGGAAGCGATTTTAACATTTGGATCCGGAAGCGATTTTAACATTTGGATCCGGAAGCGATTTTAACATTTGGATCCGGAAGCGATTTTAAAATACGAAAAGAGCTTAGAGGAGGTAAGGGCATCCGAACTTCCAACGGCTCAGCAGACACAGTGGTTTTCGGGGGACTGTGTGCTTGTCCCGGGTGGCTTGGGCCGGGGATGGAGATTAGGGTGGACTAAATCAGCACCCCCACGATACCTCTTGTACCATCGCGGTCACGTTAGCACGCTTGAAGCTGACATTAATAGCCATACATATATTGTCCAAAAGGAGATAGACTAACCAGAGTTTGTCTGGAGAAGGAGGGGGAGAGCGGGAAAAGGATGGAAACTACATCAAAATGTTAGGGAACCGAGTACATTGACAGAACTGAGGATGTGACACGCACGGGGGCGGGGACGGGGGCAGCATCTGTGTCCCGCCGCTGTCGGTGATGTTTCCACAATGCAAGAACTTGGAAAACATGCGTTATCTCCAGAGGAGAAGAGGGGGGTGGCGAAAGGTTCACGGACGTAACCGACTCTGTCCCCCCTCCTCGACTCCAGTCACACTACCCCTTTGTGTCTGGCCGGTGGAGGGCAGCGGTTGATAGTTTGCGCTCTGTGGCCCGACTGCTTGGGTGTGAATCCTGCCAGAGCCCCATGTTGGCTAGGTGGCCTTGAACACGCCTCTTATACCCTCTACACGCCTCAGTTTTCTCATTAGAACGGTGAGGATTAAAACCAGCCTCTGTCTAATAGAGCCGTTGTGCCGATGAAACGGGGTCGTCCCGGTAAAGTGGCACCGGGTCCAGAATAAGCGCTCGATAAATGTTAGCTCTTGTTTCCTTACCGCCTCTCCGATTACTCCTTGTGCAGCCACGGGGACAGGACTGCCCAGTGAATGACCCTGGCGCTTCTCTCTGTGTTGCCAGGCAACAAGCTCTCCGGGACCGGCGGCTCCCCCTCCTTGAGCAGGAGGAGCTGGCACAGGATTTCAACTTTCCCAAGGGCACCGAGCACGAGTGGCGGACATTCCAAGACGGCTCCCCAGAGCAGCCGGCTCCTGAGCCCGGACTGTGTATACGGCAAGGTCTCACGCTTGCTCCACACACAGGGAGAAGAGCGGGCAGTGGGGTCCTTTCCTGGAACCCAACGACGCCGCGTCCTGGTTCCTGGCTTGCTTCTTGGTGGAAGGGGTGGGAAGGTGGGACCGCGTTAACTCATCCTGTTGGCTGTGAATTTCTCCTGAAGCCCGCTCCACGCCCAAACGGCCTGGCATCGTGTTTCCCTTCCCCTGCCTCCCCACGCCCTTGGCCGAACTGTCTCTCCTCCTCGCCTTTACCCTCTGAAAGCATGTGCCCCGGGGCGAGGCCTCTGCCTCCTTCTAGATCTGGGTATGGGCCTCTCCTCCACGAGTTCATCTGTTCCTGGGGCTTCAAACGCCATCCCTGCTCATGCCTCATCCTCGCGGTCTTGGCTGGACACCGTCACTTGGACGGCATCTTAAACCTTCAAAATGTTCCCAACTGTTAAAAATGTTCTGAACTGGAAAAAAAAAAAATTTTTTAAAAATTAAAAAATTTCCTCTGCCAGGGGTGCCTGGGTGGCTCCGTCGGTTGGACGTCCGACTTCGGCTCGGGTCATGATCTCACGGTCTGTGGGTTCAAGCCCCGCGTCGGGCTCTGTGCTGACAACTCGAAGCCCGGAGGCCGCTTTGGATTCTGTGTCTCCCCCTCTCTCTGCCCCTCCCCCGCTCATGCTCTGTCTCTCTCTCTCTGTCAAAAATAAATGAACATTAAAAAAAATTTTATATAAAAAATTTCCTCCGCCGTAGCCGTGAAATCAAACGACTTCTTGCCCTCCTATAGTCATGAACTTGGCAACTTGCACTGCTGTCTACCCTGTCACCTTGACCCTCAAATCCTAAGGTTCCCCCTGGATCCCTCCACCACGGCCGGTCAGTGGGCACAAGCATCCTAGGGTCACACTGCATTGCCCCTGCCTCCCTCCTCAGCGCCTCTTCCCCTCCAAGACCAGTATTCTGCTCTCTTTCCACTGTATTCCACCCTGCATCCTCTGATTGGTTTTTCTCCCCGTTTCAAACACCTCCAGTGCCTCCCTATTACCTAAATATGTTATAACTCCTCACCCTGGCATTTAAGGCTCTTCAGAGAACAGCCCATTTCCAAGATCCTGTTGGGGCCGCTCCACCAAGGTGCTCTTACGTCCCAATGGGTCAGTTGGATGACTGGTACTTCCTTATACCTTCTACACCTTTCTCCTTCCCCTCCACGGTGCCACCTCTGCCGTCCCCACTTCAACACCCTCCCGAGCCAGCTTCCCTTGCCACAATCCTGCACATCTATCAGTGTCGCCTCGGGTACCCCACTTTCTCTTGTGAAGCCTTCCCGGGAGCTTGCCTGCTACAGTCACACTCTCGAGAACAGAGGGATGTCCCTGGTTTACTGCACCTGTTACGTTGCATTGTATTATTATCCCATGAGTCCTTGTCTAACTCCCCTCCCCACCAGTATGTGCTCGTGACGTTAAGGGCTATTGGCTGTGAGCAGTTTACCCAGGGTGGTCCTGCCCTGGCCCTCAGGGACGTGGCTGTCGATTGAATTCAGCAGGGGCTGATTTGCCTGGAAATACAACTCAGAAGACAAGACGCCTGGCTTCTTGTGCCTGGAGGGCTGTTTGCCCTGGACATGCAGCTTAGCCCCGGGAGGACAGAGTATCGTCTCTGTGTCCTGGGGGTATCCTGGAGCCCCACACGGTGCGAGCTTTCTCAGAGGAGAGAGACTTCTAGCACCCGCCCAGGATTTGGATAATTCTCCCGCCTTGGCTTTCTTCCCTTAGACCTTTGGGTCTCCCAGTGCCAGGCTCACACACAGATGCCGGGCAGCGCTCGGAAAAGAGCACGTCGGGCATTTGCTGCCATCTAGTGAAGGAAGCGTGGCTCAGTCTGTGGCTAAAGCGAAGCAGAGCCTGTGCCCTCCCCGCGACAAGGAGCAGCAGGTCAGAGGCTCAGACCTGAGACCCGGGGCCGCTGGCAGGCACCAGCCCCTCCAGCCTGCCTGCAGCCCCGGTTTGCACAGGGTTTTCCTCCACGCCTCCACTGTCACAAGGTAGGTTCTCCGCCCCCAGGGCAGCCTCTTGCCAAGCCTGTCTTGGTCTCAGGACACCTCCAGTTTTTAGGGAGGTCCTGGGCCTTTTGAGAGGCCTGGTTGGTTCTCTGGACTGCATTTCACGCATTCAGCCAGAACTGAATGTAGGGCTCATCAGCTCACCCGCTACGGCTCCCCCACCCAGGGGTCCGTGTGTGGCTAAGAAGGTGCTCTCCCTGCCCAAGGTGGCCACTGCAGATATTTTAAGTGAGGCTTTCTTTTTTTTCCCCTAATGTTTACTTCTGAGAGAGAGAGACAGAGTGCAAGCTGGGGAGGGGCACAGAGAGGTGGAGACACAGAATCCAAAGCACGTTCCAGACTCTGAGCTGTCAGCAGAGAGCCTGACGCGGGGCTCGAACTCACAAACCGTGAGATCATGACCTGAGCCGAAGTCGGACGCCCAACCGACTAAACCCCCCAGGCGCCCCATTAAGGGAGGCTTTCTTACTGGTTCCAGCCAGTGGTGTGCTGGGGCCAGCTCGTGAGAACTGCTCGGGCATCTCTTCCCCGCTCCACATTCAGTAATATCATGTCGGTAGCCTGAAATCAGGCCTGATGGGAGAGTTCACCGCAGAAATCAGTACATGTTACAAATCGTGGCCCCTTTTTTTTTTTCCTGAAGAGCCAGTTGCTATACATTTATCAGCAGATGACTGGCTTCCATCGAAATTCGAAGCAAAGCACCACTTTTAAATGACTCCTTAGACAACCGCCAAACAAGATGTTTTTTCAGTGTGCCATCTGAATGAAAGGCCAACTAAAAGTCTTGTTTGTTTATTTATTTTTTCGAAATGTATATAACGGAGATTGCAGCTGGTGAAAGATAGGGTGGGAACTGAGAAGTCAAGATCATGCCTTAGGTTCAAAACAAAACCAAAATACTAATGGCTGGTAAAAAAGTATCTGCAATAGGTTATTTATTTATTGGCAGGTTTTGAATTTTTACTCGTCATGCAAAGGAGTTATATGGGATAAGCCACATACTTGCATTGGGGAAAACACTGAACGAAGGTATTGAACAATGTGCTTAGAAACAATATGGAAAAACACCATCTACAGTTTTAATGTGGTTTTTGTTTTGTTTATTCTTTTTTTTCTCCATGATTTGAACTGTGTTTCAATCCTAACATTGGTGTGTCCTCTACAGCCCTTCTAGTGTCTTCCTGGCTAAGATACTGCCAGTGGTTCATAGTCAGGCAGCCTTATCGTCTATCTCTGTAAGAACCGTTTGAAACAAACATTGACATATCACTTCTTTTAGGCAGAAAAAGAAATGGGATGGCTATTTTGGGGAGTCAGTTGCTTGTTCACACACCGAGCTGTGGACCCCTGGAGCTGAGAGGCCGGAGGCAAGGTGGTGAGGCTGTGAGGTAAGGGTGGAGGTAGGGGCTCAGTCGTAGTGGACCTTGCCCTCGGCCACCCCGGAGCTGGAGAGGTCTCCATTGCAGAGTGTCTGGAGTGGTGAACGAGGCCCGTCTTCTAAGGCACACATGGACATCTTCAGCTTGTATTTTCGAAAGGCCTTTTGAATAACAGCAGCACATCTTTCCTCTTCCTTCCTCTTGGTGGTGGTGACTATGGGTTCATACAACTTCTTGGAAGGGTTGGCCTCCATGAACTTCTCCTCCATCATTGCTTTCATGCTGTCCAGGCCGCTGGAGTCACCAAGTACCCTGGTGGTGAACGCGAAGAGAATATCCAGGCAGTGGAGGCGATCTCCACTCACCATGGGCAAGTCCATCACTAGGAACTGAAATCTGTTTGGCTTTGCCACCCGTAAAGGCTCAGGAAGGGCATCGGCAAAGTCAGAAAGGGCAGGATACTTGATAAACTGTGTTGCTTCTGGGTCAAACTTTTCCCAGACTTCATAGAATATTTCAAAGTCATCTTCACCCAAAGGGTCCTCGCTTTCTTCAGTGGCAGTATTGAAGTTCTCTAAGATCACAGCAATGTACATGTTGACAACAATGAGGAAGGAAATGATGATGTAACTAACAAAGTAGGCTATGGCTATGGCAGGGAGGTGACGGCTGTCTAAGTTGGGGTTGCATGAATCGTTTGATTGCAGCATGGGCCTGAGGAGGGCATCCCAGCCTGCCGAGGTGGTGATCTGGAAGAGACAGAGTATGCTGCCAACAAAAGTCTTGAAGTTGAATATGTCATCAATTCCAAACCCTTCCTTCACTTTGCAAAAGCAGTTCATACCAAAAATGGCATAGATAAACATAACCAGAAAAAGCAGAAGACCGATGTTGAATAGAGAGGGAAGGGACATCATCAGAGCAAAAAGGAGGGTTCTAATTCCTCGTGCTGCCCGAACAAGTCTCAGGATCCGACCAATCCGAGCCAAGCGCACAACTCTGAAGAGCGTTGGAGGGAAGGGAATGTGCTGCTGGTTCTCCAAGGCAGAAACCATGGCACCTTAGGAGAAGGAGATAGGTCGATTAATTTCCAGCAGGCACACTGCTTTCAGATCCAGCTTGTCGCTCCTGCCTTGGAATCTTAGCGTGACCGACTTTTCTCGGTACTTCGCAATTTACGCACCGCACACTTACCAATATCAGGGCAATATCTATCTGTGCCTTAACTTGGAAAATAATTTCCAAGCACCGTACAACTTTAAGATGGGACTTTGGATGGAATAGGAGATGATCTAAAATATTGAAGGCACCCAAGGAATGGAAAGAGAATGCAGTTTATAAAAGGCTATTTTGTGAGTTATCTCATACACTCGAAGTACATTTTCTGTGCCGGGTATTGAAAGTCATTCACGGGATAAATAGTTTTCCATATTTGTTGGAAATGGAAGTGGAAAACAGATGGAAAACAGATAAACTAAGGATGGAGTCCTTCAGATTAGAGCGCAGGGAGAAAGGTCTGTTACCGAAGGTTGGCTTGAACCTGAGCTGTCATCAGAAACTGTGGAAACCCTAACCCCAAAACTCCTTAAAAAGGCCAGTTCCTATTTGTGTAGGGGAATGTGAGCACAGCCTGCTACAGGTGATGACAGGGCTGGAGGGAGAAGGTGTTGGGAGGCTCAAATCTGGGCGGAAGCTGCCATGGGCGTCTCATATTTGTCAATATGCTCATCCCAAGGAAGGACTCCTGGGGTCTGCTCAAAAAGCTTGAGGGACTAGAGATACTTTCCGTATTGCTGTAGACACCCCCCAAAAGAGCACCTCGAGCAGAGGTTTCCGCAAACAGCTGAATATTTGCCCTAAAATGTCATCCTGTTCTCTCATCGCCTGCTCTGCAAGGAAATGATACAGGATTTGAAACAGCTCACATTTTGGCCTAAATATTATAGAGCGGCTGGAACCTGCTTACCCTGTGTAGATATGGCCTTGGCCTTGCTCTGGGGGGTCCTCTGAGGTCATTAGGGGTGGTGGGCAGCCAGAATTGTCTGCTATCGCCTAATGACTAAAGAGAAGTGGTGGATAATCTTCACCAACTGCCCTGTTGTGCCAATGAAGTTAAATTCACGTGTTAATTTTGCAGCCAACGCTGGTAGATGTGGAATTTATTAAGTTCCAATTTAGCAACAACTGGAGGAGGTCCACCCTTTAAGGCCACCTCCTCCACGAATATTTCTCTGACTAATCGAGCCAACAGTAATCCGTCCTTTATCTGAGCTCAATTCCGTGTACCATGAGATTTGGTGTGCAGCTCATTTCTCGGTTTCTGACTCTTTAAGGTGAGTAAGTCTCAATACGTCGCCTGCCTCGTTAACTCCTAGAGAGATTCACTTTGACTCGCACTCATTTTGCATTTATCTGAAAGCTTAGGAAAGAGCTTGAGAAAGCGTAGAAGCTTAGTGTTGGGTGGCATATCTATCTACTGGCAAAGGCAGATAAAATGCTGCCCACGTCGGCGAGTGGGATTTGGCTCAGCGCACGCATTTTCTCATCCACCGGAGCAAAATGCAATACAGTGCTCTGCTGGGGTCTGTTCGAATTGCCTAGCGGTTGTTCCAAGGACAGAAGTAAGAGATATTCCCACAAACTACACAATGGCTGGCACTGCCTGGAAGGAGCTCAGTAAGGGGTGGGATAGATGAGCTGCTCTCTACGTATTGGAGGACGGGCTCCAGACCCATCCTTACCACGGTTTTCTGGGTTTGCTGTTGCTGTCAGTTTCACCGGGACTTGGGACTGGAATTGATTGACGAAGATAAGCGATCCATTTCACTGCAGGCGTGTGGAAGGATCTATCGCTAAACTTTGTCTACATAAGTTTCGTGGCTTAGAAGCCAGAACAGACTATCATCTGTACCGTTTTCTCGTTCTTGGAAACATCGGCATTGCTGCCGTAGTGACAGGAACCAAAATATTTTGATCTCGCGTATCTGTTTAACGCATCCTTTCTGAAGGAGCACAAAAGCTCCCACTTGTGAAATCAGTTTTCATTATCTTCATTGCTTTTTGAACTACGAGAATGGCCTCTGGGTGGTTGCACACAATTATAAAAAGTCAAATTATCGGTTTAGTTAAAAGCAAACTGCAAAAACCCAGAGTGTTAACTCTCACGGTTTAGCCATGAAGAATTGAATTTCAAAGTTGATGCGTGTGTGTATGTATGTGTGTTATAAAAGGTATACAGCAACAGCTCTTTTTTTTTCTGTATTCTTCTTCCATAAATCTTATAGGTAATCCTGCCTATGTTAAGAAAAATATACTGATTATAGAGTAAGGCTGGTTGGTGAATGGGGTCCAAGCAGTAGAGACAAGCATCGTTCATGCTGTGGTTTAGGTTAACGTGGGATTCAGAACAAAGAGAAAGCTCTGCTTATCTTTAGGACACACTCTTGGAAGCCCAATTCGGAAGCCATGGAGGCCCTGTATAGGAGGTGAGAGAGGGCCTAGGAATGTCCCAGGGATACAGTAATTGTGATCTGATATCCACATGGATTTTGAACTAAGGAAAACCGTGGGAACTAAGTGCCAAATCCTTCAAACTAAAAGATGCTGACGAGAGCTTATAGTTGCACAGGAAAGGTAGAGCTTTGGCTCAACTATGTGACTGTACCAGGTACCCCCACAGACACTTTAAGGTCATCTTAACTTTGTCTCTCTCCACTGAATAAATGGATCCGCACATTTATTGGACTCTCTATTTCACTCATGTAAACAGTCAAGAGAATGAAAATTGCTCCGTATCTCCTAGCAACTTCCCAGGAGAGAATGGCATCAGTACACCTATTTTTTCAGAATCCACGTTAAGCCTAATTTGTTGCGTTGCGGATAGTCTGGACACGCTACCAAATGATAGGATTTACTTCTAGCTCTCAGATGAAGGCCCCTCTGGCTTCTGATTTTACTTACTAACAATAGAGAGAACCACGATCACACAGTCGAATAAGTTCCAGCCATTGGTGAAGTAGTATTGCCTCAAAGCAAAGATTTTGATGAGACACTCAATTGTAAAGATGACCACAAAGGCCAGGTTGAGATCCTCAAGGATGGCTTTTGTGTCTTCGGGATGGCTATTTGATTCAGCCATCATGATAACCATGTTGAGGAAAATGAGGATGATGATGATGACGTCAAAGACCTGGTTTGTGACCAGGTCGAACGCGAGACCCTGGCATTTATTCTGAGAGGGGGAAAAAAAAATAAATCTTAGATCATTTTGCATTGTAAGAACGAAGTCACGTACATAAGGAAGACACACACGACAGAATCTGTCCTCCCTTACAATTAAAGCAGTTTCTTGAAAAATGAACACCCTTTTTAAACAAGAAATTCTTGCATATACATGTTCATTTAAATTTAATTACATGACTGCCTTTAAGCTGTAGGCTTACAGCTTTAATTCCATTTTAAAACACAAAAAATTAAAAATTCTTAGTAACAGCATAACTTTGATATGATGGATGATGTTTTGCTGAAATAGAACAGCTCATGTTGGATTTAATGACAAAAAGATGACCTTTGGTCTCTATACTTCATCTGTTTCTTTACTTTGACTTCAATAACACCTGCTCACATAAGTATGCTGGACAAAATGGAATTCACATCCCCAAGGCTCCGTCCATTAATTCAGAATAGTCAGACCTTGTACTTAACCCAAACTCTGTATGCGAGCAGTTCTTGAATGCCAATTTTCCACATGTGGCTCACTTGAAAATAAGGCTACGTAAATGGTATTGTGAGGCAATGATTACTAAAAACAGAAATGGAAAAATGATTTCATTTTATTACTGATGGTGAACTTGCACAGTTGGCTGGTACACAGATGGCCATCCGATGCACAGTTGCTCTGGTACAGGTTCTATCTAGCTCAAGTTTGCACACCTAACCCACCACTCGCAGTGATATGACTCAACTATTCCACTATATTTTCCGTAATCTAACGACTGTGAAGCACTATTTTGCTCTTAGTGGAAAGCTATTCTTGAACACAAACTCAGACACTAATATTGCATGGTATGCTTGACTATAAATTGATTGTTTTATAATATATGTATATGTTAAGGTATTTTATATTATCATCCAATCAAAATATACACACGCCAGTCTACTTGGAAAACTCCTAAACCCCTAAGAATCATCGTTAGAACCCTAGCATCTGTTACGGTAATCAGGCAAAAGATGATGGTGGCTTGTGAGAGATATAAGCATTTAGGTCGAAGAGCTAGGAGGGAAGTAAATGCAGAAGGAGCCGGAGAGTGTTTTCATGGTGGTGGCTGCGGGGGGAAAATGATAAGCTGAGGCTATCATCTCAGGCTGGTGGAACCGGTCGGCCAGCCACAGAGCAGACAATGCGGAATTTCGGAGGGAGATGATAAGCTGTGTCCTGAGAACACTGAGTTTGAGGCACCAGTGAGGCATCCGAGGGCCCTGGGCAGGTAACGGTATGGGTACGGAGCTCAGGTACAGAGCTGGAACGCAGATGTGGAGTTCAAGGGCACCAGTGCCGACATGACTTAAAACCATGAGAGTGAACGGTATCAGTCAGGAAGGGCGAGAGCAATGAGGAGAGGGGTTAGGGACAGCACTGGAGGGATACTACACGTAAGTTGGTGTCTTCCAAATTTTGTCCCAGAATCATTAAAGGAGTCTGGAGGAGAAACTTGAAAGTCAATTGCATTTGCTATGGGAGAATGCATCTGGGAAGTCAGAAAGGAACTGGAGAAAAGGTACTTTTAAGGGCGCTGTCCGGGGAAGCCCAGTGAGTGGCAAGAATTAAGAGTGAGGGAGGGTAAGCCTAGGCCTAAGAGTTCAACTCTGACAAACAGAGGAGATCAAGAATACAAGGTAGCTAAGTTGGCAGATATGAAAAAGCATTTGCATGTACAAAAAAGCATTAGAATGTACAATGAATCCTGCACCTCGGTATCATTTTTAAACCGGTAATGGAGCCCCCCTCTCCCCCCCACCCCCCGCCACTGTGTGGATGGTTCAGGAAGAATCAGAAATGACTCCAGATCCCTTCCTCTACTGTTAAAAAGAAAATGCATCACTGCTCAGGTAAAAACAGTTAGATTTTCCCCCCATGCAATTGTTATTCATCTGTTCCAAAGATAATATTTAGATTTTAGAGATTAAAAAAAGTCAGTAGGAGGGGCGCCTGGGTGGCTCAGTTGGTTGAGGGCCAGACTTCAGCATGGGTCATGATTTCACAGTTTGTGGGTTCGAGCCCCACGTCGGGCTCTGTGCTGACAGCTCAGAGCCTGGAGCCTGCTTCGGATTCTGTGTCTCCCTCGCTCTCTGCCCCTCCCCCACTTGTGCTCTGTCTGTCTCTCTCGCTCTCAAAACTAAATAAGCATTTTTAAAAAATGCTTTTTTAATGTCAGCAGGGAGATCAAGTTGCAAGTTAAGTGCTAACATCTGATGTAAAGTCTTAAATTCAGGGACATCGGGGAGTATGTATTTACCTCTTGCAAGACTGCTGTCTGGAACATAGAAGTTAACGTAAACGTGATGCGTTAACTGGGGAAATGATACTCGGTTGTTGGAATCGCTCGGTGTGAAGCTATGACTGGTAAGCTGCAGCTACACAGGGGGTTACGGGGTGACACCTACCCGCAGACAATCCATGGGACACAAACGCCATAAGACATGGTTCAAGCACGGAGGTGGCAGCTTCCCTGGGGTAAAGTAGCTCGTGCCCACCGGAAGCTCAGCGCTTGCAGCCTAGCATGCCCAGGGCAGCAGAAAGGCCTAGAAGCTGCATCTGTGCCCTTGCAACATCTGTCTGGCTGTGTGCTGCCTTGCTTGCTTCATACCCTTTACGAGGTCGACGGGTAAATACGTGGGAACATATTGTGTCTCTTGAGTCTTCCAGTTAATTTCAAACCTAGGACCAACCAGTCCCGAATCAGCGGTTGCACAACACCCACGGGCGAATAAAAATTCTCTCTGTCTTTTTTGTTGGCTCGAGGTCAAATGACAACCTCCTCAAATATAGTTATATCATTAACCTCCTCAAATATAGTTATATCATTAACCTCCCGGTGAAAAATTCTTCCTGGTATAAATTCTAAACCATTTGCCCGAACACTCACAGGTATTTTTAGTGCAACGCAAATATTTAATCCTAGTGGGGTGGACTCTGTGTGGACCCTCGAACATAACCTCTCACTCAGCTAATGGTTACGGACAATACACGCTGTGCCAGGCTCTATTCTGCGTCACGGGAATAGCAGTAAACGAAACATACCTTTGATAATTTGGGGTCTTGTGTTCGAGTGAAAGTCTCTATGTCCTCTACATGATGCAGATATCAAGCCCCTCTTCCATATTGCCTTCCTGAACTTTTCAGCCCCCTCCCTACCTTGAAACTCACTTGTCAGAGCTGCTAACTATGGCTAGCCATCCCTTTTTAATCTGGTGTGCCCCAATTCCAGAGCCTCAATCAAGCTGCAAGCCTGAGACAGCCCCAGACTACCTGAGAAAGCACGATTCACAGAGAGCAGGGGTCAGATCTGGCCCACAGTTGGTTTTTGTGTCGCCTGGGAGCTCAGAATGGGTGTCACATTTTTTTTAATGTTTGGGGGAAAACTCACGAGAAAAATAAAATGTCAGCATGTGAAAATTAAAGAAATCCAAGTTTCAGTGTCTATAAATCAAGTTGCCCTAGAACACAGCCATGCTTTATGACCATTAGTTCAATACTGTCTACGGCTGCCTTTGTGCTAATGCCAGAGTGGAGACCACGCAGCCCGCAAAGCCTGAAATATTTACTATCTGACCCTTTGCGGAAAAAGGTGTGTCAACTCCCGACACAGAAACTTCGTGGTAAATGCTGGTGAGGCAGAAGCCAGTAGGCATGGCCTAGACTTCACACCAGAAAAGACCGGTCAAGGATAGTATAAATACATTTTAAACTGGTCAAGATTTAGTCAAAACTACAGGGAGAAATCACCTCACACTTGTCACGGTGGGCGGAATTAACAACGTAAGAAACAACAGGTGTTGGTAAGGACGTGGAGAAAAAGGAACCCTCTTGCCCTGTTGGTGTGAATGCAAACCGGGGCAGCCATTGTGGAAAACACTATGGAGTTCCTCAAACACTTAAAAGTAGAACTACCTTAAGGACCCACAATCGCACTCCTAGATATTTGCCCAAAGAACATAAAAATACTAATTTGGGGGGGATACATCCACCCTGATATTTATAACAGCCTATCTACAATAGCCAAATTATGGGAACAGTCCCAAGTGTCCATCAACTAATGAATGGGCAAAGATGGATATACACAATGGAATATCACTCAGCCATAAAAAGAATGAAATTTTGCTACTTGCAACAACATGGAGGGAGCTAGGGCCAAGTGAAATAAGTCAGTCAGAGAAAGACAAACACCATAGGATCACACTTGCGTGGGGAATTCAAGATACAAAACCAACGAGCAAAGAGAGGAAAAGAAAGAGAGAGAGAGAGAGAGAGAGAGAGAGAGAGAGACAAACCAAGAAACAGACTCTTAACTGCAGAGAACACACTGAGGATTACCAGGGGGAGCTGTGTAGGGGGAGGGGTGAAATATAAGTGATGAAGATTAAGGAGTGCACTTGTCGTGGGGCGCCTGGGTGGCTCAGTCAGTTAAGCGTCCACCTCTTGATTTCGGCTCAGGTCACCGTCTCACGGTTCGTGAGTTTGAGCCCCGCGTTGGGTTCTGCAATGATAGTGTGGAGCCTGCTTGGGATTCTCTCTCTCCCCCTCTCTCTCTCTGCCCCTCCCCCACTTGTGTTCTCTCTCTCTCTCTCTCTCTCTCTCTCTCAAGAAATAAACGTACAAAAAAAAGGGGGGGGAGTGCACTTGTCGCGATCATCACCAAGTGATGTACGGAAGTGTTGAATCACTATACTCTACACCTGAAACTAATATAACACTGTGCGTTAACTACACTGGAATTTAAAATTAAAAAAGAAAAAAAGATTTAAACTGTTAAGTTCACATCATTGCAATGAGCATATACTAAACACCTATTGTGTACTTACCAAAAAGCAAATGAAAGGTTTTTTGCCCACGTTCTTATTATTGAATTTGAATGTCTCATTTCCTTAAAGACACTAGTGTATCTGGGTTTTTATGGAGTTCTTAGATAATGTGTGTAAACTTAGTAAATAAAGAAGAATGGCACAGTAGACATCTGAGCTCAAGACTACTTAATAGATCTATGTGTTTAGAACAAATCAATTGCTCTCACCAGAGGCCTCGGAATGGGCTTTTGAGGTTTTTTGGATCCTAATTTTTTCATTGCATTATAGTATTTCTTCTGTTCTTCTGTCATAAAAATATCTTCACCACCTAAGTATATGGAGAAGATGAGAGCTAATTATCATTAACAGTATTTTTTTTTTTTTGGAAACAAGTTCTAAATTTTCAGAAACAGTTTCAAAGTTCTACTACATTCTATCCTGAAATTCCAGTGGGAAGCAAAAGAGGCGGGACTCTAGGGAAGGCTGAAAGGTAACAGGGTTTAAATTAAGGAATGAGGAAATAATGTTACTTTTATCAGCTATATTTTACTTTTTAGAATGTGAACAAAGATTACTTACTCTTTGCAAACAGCCATGGAATCTTTACAAGAACTGAATATATTTCAGGTTTCATAAATCAAACACAGGGCAACAAAAATCTAGTAACAAACATTTAAACAAAAACTCTCACGAAGTGGCAATTAAAATTCTCCCGAATAAGTGTATAAATGCATCCATTAATAGGATTTCATAAGATTTGTTCCGACCAATTCTCAGAAAACAATAACAACTAGAGAGCTTTAAATGTCACTATTGAGCAAGAAAGAATAGAAATATGAACAAGAATTTCTGCTTCTGGAAAATTTGGGAGGGAGTAAAATATCTAGAAATGCTGGGTAAATCAGAACAAATTCTTTTAAAACGTACAGCTAAACTGGCACAAAAGACAGGAAAATCTCCAGGGTCTGAAAATCAATAGTGATCAAAAAAGACAGAGAGTAGGAAACTAGCTTGAAGCCATTGTGGGCCAAGAGCATTTGCTAATCTCTGTAAAAACTAGAATCTTGGGCCTTAATAAGTATAAGGGAGTCATGAGGGAAAAAAGGCAGTGGGCTTATGCCAAGATGCCTCCATGAATCTGGGACTCCCCAAGTGCTACCAATGAAAGGGTGAAGAAGAAATCAGAATCTGTCTGTTGGTGGAGGAAGATAAGTAGGAAACTTAGTTCGGACTCTGGGTAAAAATCCAGTCTTCCCTGATAATTTGTGAATCCAGGCCTGCCTTGATGACAGTGTGGGATTTGAATTTTCACCACTACCAGTGTGGACCAAAAATATACAGCCTTATGGCAGTGTTTTCAACAATGGTGCTGGGGAAACTGGATATCCCCAATTTTCCCAGCACTAAGAATAAAGGTAAATCCTTACTTGACACCACACACACACAAAAAAATAGCTCAAAAAAGATCAAAGACATAAAGGTAAGATCTAAAACAACAAAACTCTTAGAAGAAAACATAGGACAAAAACTTCACAACGTTAGATTTGGCAATGATTTCTTGCATGTGATGTGAAAGGCACAGAGAACAAAATTAAAAAGAGACAAATTGGACTTCATGAAAATTTTTAAATTTTGTACATTAAAAGACATTATCAGTGGAGCCAAAAGGCAACTCACAGAATGGGGGGAAATATTTACATATATATATATATATATATATGTATATGTATTTATTTTATATATGTATATATCATATACATATTTTTCTATGATTTTATTTTTAAGTAATATTTATACCCAACATGGGGCTCAAACTCAAACCCGAGACCAAGAGTCGCATGCTTCACTGACTCAGCCAGCCAGGTGCCCCTTATATATCAGAAATCATGTATCTGATAAGGGATTAATCAGAACATATGGAAAACTCCTAAAACTTAAAAACAAAAAAACCAAACAGCCAATGTCAGAGAAATTACTATCCGTGTTCTCTTCTAGAATTTTATGGTTTTAAGTCTCACATTTAGGTTTTTGATCCATTTTGAGTTTATTTTGGGGTATGGTGTTAGAAAGTGGTCCAGTTTCATTCTTTTACGCGTAGCTGTCCGGTTTTCCCAACGCCACTTATTGAAGAGACTGTTTTTCACCCATTGTATATTCTTGCCTCTTTTGCCACAGATTAATTCACCAGATAAGCATGGATTTATTTCTGGGCTCTCTATCCTGTTCCATTGGTCTGTGTGTCTATTTGTGCCCCAGTGCCATGGTGCTTTGATTACTACAGCTTTGTAGCATATTTTAAAATCTGAAATTGCAATACTTCCAGCTTTGTTCTTCTTTCTCAAGATTGCTTTGACTCTTCAGGGTCTTTTGTGGTTCCACACAAGGTTTCGTGTTATTTGTTCTTGTTCTGTGAAAAATGCTGTTGGTATTTTGATGGGGATTGCATTGAATCCATAGATTGCTTTGGGTAGTATGGACATTTTAACAATATTAATTCTTCCAGTCCATGAGCATGGAATATCTTTCCATTTGTATCATCTTCGATTTCTTTCATCAATGCTTGTAGTTTTCAGAGTATAGGTCTTTCACCTCTGTGATTAAACTTATTCCTAGGCATTTTATTCTTTTAAGTGTAATTGTAAATGGAGTTGTTTCCTTAGTTTCTCTTTCTGTTACTTCATTATTAGTGTATTAAAATGCTACCAATTGGTGGGTATTAATTTTGTGTCCTGCACATTTACTGAACTTATCTATTACTTCTGGTAGTTTTTTGGTAGAGTCTTTAGGATTTTGTGTGTATCGTTTCATGTCATCTACAAATAGTGGCAATTTAACTTCTTTAACAATATGGATGACTCATTCCTTTTCTCTTGTCTCACTGCCATGGCTGGAACTTCCAGTATTATGTTGAATAAAAGTGCCAAGAGTGAACATCTTTGTCTTCTTCCTGATCTTAGAGGAAAAGCTCTCAGTTTCCCCTCCACTGAGTATGATGTTAGCTGTGGGCTTTTCGTATATGGCCTTTAATACGTTGAGGTATTTCCTTCTAAATCCCCTTTGTTAAGAGTTTTTATCATGAATGAGTGTAATATTTTTGTCAATATTTTTCTAGATGTCTCCTGAGGCAAGGAGAAAAAAAAAGCAAAGATAAATTATCAGGAGTACATCAAAATAAAAACTTTTGCACAGTGAAGAAAACCATCAACAAAACAAAAAGGCAACCTACTAAATGGGAGAAGACCTTTGCAAATGATTTATCCAGTAAGGGTAAATATCCAAAATATATAAAGAGCTTATACAACTCAACAACCCAATTAAAAAATGGACAGGGGACCTGAATAGACACTTTTCCAAAGAGGACATACAGATGGCCAACAGACTCATGAAAAAGGGCTCAACATCACTGTTGGGATCTTGATGCAAATCAAAATCACAGTGAGATATCACCTCACACCTGTCAGAATGACTAAAATAAAAAGGATAAGAAAGAACGAGCGTTGACAAGAATGTGGAGAAAAAGGAGCCCTCACGCACGTTGGTAGGAATGCAAAATGGTGCAGCCACTGTGGAAAACAGTACGGAGGTTCCCCAAAACATTAAAAATAGAAATAGCATATGACCCAATAATTCTACTCCTGGGTATTTACCAAGGGAAAATGAAAATGCTAACTTAAAAAGATGCACACACCTCTATGTTTATTGTAGCATTATTTATAATAGCCAAGACATGGAAGAAACCTAAGCATCTATTGATAGACGAATGGATAAGGAAGATGTACTACAGGGGCGGGTGCCTGGGTGGCTCAGTCGGTTAAGCATCTGAATCTGGCTCAGGTCATGATCTCATGGTTCATGAATCCGAGCCCCACATCGGGCTCTCTGCTGTCAGTGCAGAACCCGCTTTGGATCCTCTGTCTCCCTCTCTCCCTCTCTGCCCATGCTGGGCGCTCTCTCTCTCTCTCTCTCTTCCTCTCTCCCTCAAAAATAAATAGACATTACAAAAAAGGGAAGATGTGGCACACAGGTGTGCAATATTATGCGACCATTAAAGAAGGAGGAGTTTGTGCCATTTGTGACCACCTGGGTGGGTCTAGAGCGTATTATGCTAAGTAAAATAAGTCAAACTGAGAAAGACAAATACCACATGATTTCACGCCTACGCGGAATCTAAAAACCAAATGGATAAACAAACAGGAAGCAGAATCAGACCTAGAATACAGAGAACAAAGTGATGATTGCCAGAGGGAAGGGGGGGGGTGGGCAAAATGGGGGAAGGGGAGTGGGAGACACAGGCTTCCCGTTATGGAGGGAATAAGTCCTGGGACCAAAAGGCACGGCATATGGAATAGAGGCAGTGATACTGTAATAATGTTGAAGAGTGACAGATGGCGGTCACACCGTGGTGAGCACACCGTCACGTATAAGCTTTTGGCAAATCACTATGTGCTATACCTGAAAGCAATGTGATATTATGTGTCCACTCTACTCTAAATAAATAAATAAAACAATAAAACAATAAAACAATAAAACAATCCAATTCAGAAACTGGCAAAGGACTCGACTAGCCATTTGTCTAAAGAAGCCCTATAAAGAGGCAACAGGCCTATGAAAAAAAAATGCTCACCGCCGCGAGTCAGAGATATCTGCACGCCGATGTTCACAGCAGCTCTGGTCACGAAAGCTAAAATGCGGAAGCAGCCCAGGTTGCCTCACCGTCCATCAAGAGCTGAGTGGCTGGGCAAAATGCGGCATATATACGCGGGGGAATATTCTTCAGCCTTAAAAAAGGAGATTCTGACATATGCTACAGCGCGGATGAACCTTGAGGACACGATGCTGAGGGACATAAGTCCATCCCAAACAGACAAATGCCATATAATTCCGCTTACACGAGGTACTCGGAGCAGCCAAATTCAGAGCAAAAAGAAGTAGAATGGTAGTTGCCAAGGGCTGGGGGAGGGGAAGGAAAATGGGGAGGCAGGGTTGAACAGGTACGGAGTTTCGGTTTTACAAGATGAAAAGAGTTGTGGGGATGGGTAGGGGTGATGACTGCACAACATTATGAATGTACTTAATACCCCTGAACTGTACATGGAAAATGGTTAAGGTGGTATATTTTATGTTATGTATATTGTACCACTGTAAAAAAAATAAATAAATACATTTTTTTTTGTAAAAAAAAAAAAAAAATGCAGCCCTAGAAGTTAACCAGATTGTCTCAGGATGCCTGGCAGATATGCGTCTTCAGTAATCATATGCATCATGACAGTATGTATTAGTGCTGTTATTCTGAGACTGTCCTGTGTGTGTGTTGGGGTATAAAGCAAAAATGAGTAATCATGGGAAATGTTAATTCTATCATTTCCTGTGCCCGTGAGAATCGGTTTTCTCAGCATGGGAAAGAAGAGATTCAAGTTATTATCAGAGAAGGGGTTACGTGAAAACCTTAGAGTTCTCAACTTGAATGACCAGTATTCCTATTTCTACGTACATTTCCTTGAATTTCTAAATGTGAATAGCTCTGGCCACTGAAAAATCCTAGAAGCAATGGCAATGAGCGTTCCAGGTTGTGATCTTGGGATACCACCTCCCCACCCCACCCCCCACAAAAAAACAAAAAAAACAAAAAAAACAGAACTCCTTAGAGAAATGGCTGATTCTTGACCTGGCACAGGAGTGATACCACTTAGCCCTGGAACATCTTGTCATTCCAGATGGCAAGGAAGCTGTCAAACGGGAGGACCTGATTTTAATCCTGATTTGAAAAGAAACAAACTTTAAGATCACTTGATCAAAGGATGAAAGATAAATATTTTAAGAAAATGAAAGACTCAAAGAAATCCGAATGTTGACTGGGTACTTGACAAGTTTAAAGATTTCATGTTAAACTTTTTAGGTGTGATCATGGACTGTGTTTATGTTTAAAAAGAGATACGTCTTGAAATATCGGTGGATGAAATGATGTGCTGTCATTTGCTCTGTTGAAAAACCTGGTGGCAGGATTGGATAAGGGGAGAGATGCCATAAAGATGTTTTTTTTTTTAATTTTTAAAAATGCTTTATTCACTTTTGCGTGAGAAAGAGAGACAGAGCATGAGCAGGGGGAGGGGCAGAGAGAGAGAGAGAAAAATAGAATCTGAAGCAGGTTCCAGGCTCTGAGCTGTCTGCACAGAGCCCGACGCGGGGCTCGAACTCACGAACAGTGAGATCATGACCTGAGCCGAAGTCGAACGCCTAACCGAATGAGACACCCAAGCGCCCCCATAAAGAAGCTCTTAAATCAATAAACATGTTGGGTGATGGGTAGTGTAGGTTCATTTTAGTAGACTCTTGTGCATGTTGGAAATCTTCTAGAATAAAAAGTAAAGATAAAACGAAATGCCATGGCCTGATCAAAACAGTGATTTCAAATGTAAGCTGAAATCTAAAATCACAAGGCCTTGACATCCAAATTGTAAGTATTGACTGCAGTCAAGCCGCATATAACAGAGGTGACGCCACACCACACACCTCCAAGAAATAGCAGCAGTAAACTTACAGAAGGACAATGAGTGACTTTCCCCGAAGTCACTAAAGGCTAATCAGGGGCACCTGGGAGGCTCAGTCAGTTAAACGTCTGACTTCGGCTCAGGTCATGATCTCACGCACGGTTCGTGGGTTCGAGCCCCGCGTCAGGCTCTGTGCCGACAGCTCGGAGCCTGGAGCCTGCTTCGGATTCTGGGTCTCCCTCTCTCTCTGCCCCTCCCTTGCTCTCTCTCTCTCTCTCTCACTCTCTCTCAAAAATAAACATTAAAAAAATATTTTTAATGAGTAACAAAGCTAATCAGTATCAGTCTACATTTTGGATAGATTACAAGAGTTGAAGAAAAGTTGAAAAGAACCATAAAAACAGTTAGAAAACCAAAGGTGAATATTTAGTTACCTGATTTTAGGATTTGGGGATTCAGTTCCTACATGTAAGAGAAGAAGCCAAAAAAGGACAAGATTGGGAGTTCGGCCCCATAAAAATACTAAATGCCTACAAATCGAAAATGTCATTACAGAAATATAAGAAGCAAGTCACAAATTGGACTTAATATATAAAAACATAAGAAAAAATGACAATTTCCATTTGGAAAAGAGACAAAGGGAGAAATATAACCATCAATCTGAAAAAATATATAAGCTCACAAATGATTAAATAAATGAATATAAAACAATGAGATAACACCTTTACCCATCAAGCTGGAAACGAAAAATTATAAAAATATGAATGATGAGAACAGAGCAAACAGGCACTTTTATATCTTGCAATCCTGTTGCAAGGAGCGCCGAGCACAGCATTTCTGAAAGGTTATTTGACAATATATGTTTAATGCCTTAAATTCTAGAAACTTATCCTGAGAAAATAATCACAGATACAGAGAGAATTTCAAGAATGTTCACGATTGTTTCAGAAGAGCAAGAAATTTAGAAATGACCTCAATGTCCAAAAAAGAAGGGAATGATTAAGATAAATTACTATCTATCTATAATATGAGATGCAATTCAGCCCTGAAAATTCTCACAATAGAGATGATTTCATCACATGGGCTCAGTACTAATGGGCAAGGGGGGTGCTACAAAATTAAAAATATTCTGTCATCTCAACCATGTACAAGGAATACATATTTAGTGAGAAAGTAACTGACGAGGCTTACTCTAAAACTGTTATCATCTAGTGACCACCTTAGTGGCGATTAAATTTTTTTAGTCTTCTTTTATTTTCCACATTCACTAAACATCCCCTATAGATTACAGAATCAGAAAAAAAAAAAATACACATCTGTTTATTACAATGCACGACGAAAAAAATCTCCCTAAAAAAAACCCTGCCTCTTTCCCAACCAACTTGCTTCCAAGTAAGTTCACAAAATCTGCCGAGACTCGCGTGCTGGGAGCCTGGACACAAGTTTGCTGGAAAAGGAGAGTTCTTCTTTTTATCTTGGATTACAAGGTACACTTGAAAGGTTACTTAAATATGACTGTAGAATCATAAATACTAATCCTAGTACGTGTTTTTCTGTTGGGGTTCAACAATGTCCTCTGTGTAAGGGGGTAGAGTGGAGAATCAAAGCAGCGATTTAATAGAAACCAGCTATCCTCAATCTCTTTTCAGCCATATCTCCAAGAATCTTCTCCAGGTGGCTTTGTTCCCATGCAGATGATGCTTTGCACCACAGTCTAGATCAGCATTGTGTTCCTTCCAAGCCCTTTGGGGAAGACGTAAAACCACCAAATCAGAACAACCCCCATACTTATCTTTTTCTGCTGTTGGTTGAAGTTGTCGATAATAACACCGATGAAGAGATTCAGAGTAAAGAATGAGCCAAAGATGATAAAAGCCACGAAGAAAAGGTAGTTTTGTGGGTTCTCCTCAAACCCTGGCTGTAGTTCTATCTGTTAGGGAGTTTTTTAAACAAGAAAAGAAAACAATTACCGGAGAAAATTAGAAGCCATCTTAACTACCTTATCTAAAAGACCACAGTGTCTCTCGGCAGGAGCTTTAGCTCCCCAGCCTCCGCCAACCAGCCATGGCTCGTGCAGGGAAACCCTCTTTAAGCTTCCCCTTGAGGGGCTTAAGTGGTACCATGCAATGGGGTGGGCATGTGAAAAGAGGCGTAGGCTTTTTCTCCTAAGCACCAGGGAATCATGAAAAGGTTGTAAGATTGAGGAATGGCATGACCACATGTGTCCTTTGAGAAGGTCTCTAGAATGTCTATATGGACACATAACTGGAAGGAGCCAGACTGGAGATAAGGCCACTGGAGAAGGTGACTACCAACTCTTGAACAGCTACATCCTTCATATAGAGCCCACTGTTGTATTTAGTCTGTGTTTGTGCCCTGTCACTCTTGAATTCCCAGTGCCTGGCATACTTTGTGACATGTAGATTCTCAATACACCCTGGATGGATGGATGGATGGATGGATGGATGGATGGATGGATGAGTGAATTAATAATCAAGCTCTAGAGCAGACGCAAAAATGGACCACAACTAAGTTCCCCCAACTCAAGGTGTGACCAAAAGCATCCAAAATCCCCTTTGTCCAAGTTCTTCACATTGTCATTGGCTTTATGCAGTTTGGGAACAGGTGACAGGAAGATTTCTCTTTTCTTTCTCCAGATGCCATGGGAAGATATATCTATGCGTGTTGATAGCTCTGTCACTTGTTGAATGTTTTTATGATGTTTGTTATTTAATACCCACCACACAGACTAATGTAATGAAGGTAATATTTGAAAATATTTTTGTCTTTTGCCTTGAAGAGTACCTGGCCTTGGTCCCAATTGGCTTGAGATGTCCATTTGTTTGAACTAAGGGTAGCCGTTAGTACAAAAACTATATAATGGAAAGAAAGAATCACCACTCAGCATCTGACATTTAAAATAAGGTTATAATGCAAGCTAACCATCCTGCAAAGGGACATTCAACTAGGGAAAGTAAATGATAAAAGCTCACCTCTCTTGTACCCAGAAAAAGTAGTAGAGCGACAGAGAACATCAGAGTCATGAGATGTGTATCCTGATCCTCTCTCCATGGGTTTGGAGAGGGGACTTGGCATTCAGTAAATTGAAAGGAACACGAAGGGGGGAAAGAGGATAGTTTTGCTCAACTTCTGTATTTTTCTAAAAGGAAGCTGCTGCTGGGAAGGCCTGGGATACATTGTGCAGGCAGGATGACTGAAGAGGTTAGAGTGGCATACTTGGACAGACAGAGTCTCTCAGACTTTTCAGTTTTCATGAGGCTGGGACATGGAGTTGATAGCCATGGGCCCGCCCTGACGGGCTTTTGGTAAGTGATGGGAGTAGCCTGCTGGGCCAGGGAGCCAAGTAGAGGACATGACAGAGAGTCAGTGTTTAAGGCCAGGAAGAGTTAAGGGGGGAGAAAGGCCCATGTTTGCACCAATATTTGAGCCCCACAAGATTCCCTGTGACTACGCAGACAAGGGTATCGTCATGCTAGGTGCCAGCACATACCAGCTATAATGTCCCAGGACCAGCATCAGGATAGACATCCCTCCACCCACCGCCACCCACCTATCATTCGCTCAGGGAACATACGTAAGCCACACTTCCTGCAGACTTCTGCATAAGATTCCCTCCCCATCCCCCATCTCCACCTCAAGGCAAATGGATGCCTAAGGTAAGCTAGGGTGAAGGTCATATACTCAAAAGACAAAAATTAAGCACATCAATACTTTAAAATCCTGCGTTTGTTATAATTTACTACTGTACCACTTCTCATACCCCCCAGTGCTGCCTTTACCAGCTCACATGTATTGAACATCTACTATGTGCCAGGCATCAATTCTGCAGACTCTCATACAGAACATGTGTGTGACGACAGGAAAAAAACTAATGCTGGCTCCATTCTTCATTCAACCATTTGCTTACCCCATGGCTTTGGGCAGCATTCTTCCCTTCTACTCCTCAGTTTTCCCTACTGGGAAATAGAAATGGCCTAGATGGCTGAGTACCCTTCCAACTTTGGGAATCCATGATTTTACTTCTTACTTAACTAGAATTTAACAGGTGGCAATCGCCAGAAGCCCGTTTGGTCTTTGGAGAGACTGTAGCCATGGGAAGCCTCTCTTATCAGACGCAGTCCATCTGTAAGGTCTTCCCACAGCCCTTGGCTGGCACCCTTTGAAATCTGGCTTCTGCCTGTATACCCATTTGGAAAAGAAGTGAGAGAGGAAAATCAAGGCATTCTGTGATTCTGTTGCTTCTGGCTCCAAAGCATCCCAAAGCCCCTTTGTCCAAGTTCTCCTCTGTGAGAGGTTGTTCCTCGGTCACTATGGAGAAACAGGACCGGGCTTTGGAGCAGAATGGAATGGAATGCTCAACAGAAGATGAATGGAAACTTTTTTTTTTTGATCCCTATTTCATAGTGTTTGTCCCAAGGAAAACAGGGCAAGAACGCTAGCCAGTGGAACTACGACGTGGGAAGTTCTAGACCGTGTAGTGATGACATCCCTGATTTGACCCTGGCACTCTCTATAACATGGCAGAACACGAGCTCACCCCTCTGGAATCGACAGCTGCATACATGATATCCATCCAGCCCTTAAATGTTGCCTGTAACAAAAGCAGAGAAACATGAACACAGAGACTTGCTATCTGCAGATAAGTGCCGTAAAACAGCAAGCGAGGCCCAGTGGGCAGATGCGTCTAAGACGATGCCCCACCCTTCCAGGATGGAATGGCCAGGTGAAAGAGAATTCCTTTCCTTTACAAAGGAATTCAGACTATGGGTGTCTTGTGGGTTTTTTTTTTTTTTCTTCTTCTTCATTTATACAAAATAAAGAGGTTTTTTGTTTTTTTTTTTTAAAGACATTCCTGCCTTAAAAATTTCTGGAGAAGCTGTGTTAAAGCTGCTGGAAAGAGCCTGGCCGAGGCTTCCCTCGTGCCTCATGTTTATGCTGTTCAAGCCCTGGCAACCGTGGTTTGACCAGAGGACTGACTTCCAACAACGAAGTGCTGCTTAGCAACTGAGTCTCCGCCCGTTTGGCTCTGGAGCGTAAGGCGCAATACGGGACAGCGTGAGAGATGTACAGGGCCTTGCGTGGAGGTTGAGGCTCAGGAAACAAGAAAGTTGGAGACACTCGGTGGGGGGCAGTTCCAGAGGGCACTGGCTTCCACATGAGGAACTGGGAGTCGATTCTACCAGCTCAATGCAGTCACTGTGTTTTTCATTAACCCGAGAAACGATTTATGCTTCTTTAAAGGTTTCACTCCTCAGGGTGAAAAATATACCAACGGCACTTACCACTTGCAAGAGGGCAAGGTAAGCCATTCCCACATTGTCAAAGTTGACCGGCGGGGTGACCCAAGAGAAATTTCCACTTTCGCATTGACTTTGGTTTGCGACGATGCTGTAATTTATAACTGAGTTTGTATCTGATACATTAATGCATCTTCCAAATTTTCCAGAGAAGAAGTTTACTCCCAGGATACAAAATATGAGCCAGAAAATGAGGCAGACAAGCAAAACATTCAGAATGGCAGGTATAGCACCTATGAGAGCATTGACGACCACCTTAAAAAAGAAAACGGAAGAAAAACGTAACAGATGTGTAGGATTCACCAAGCTCTGGATCTCAGGATGGGCCTGATGTGCAGGACTGGACCTCTTAGGGTCTGTCTTTACTTTCTACCCTCAAACTCCCAACCCCGCATCCTAGGACAAGCCCTGCTCTCGGCTCCCTATGGACCCGTTTCTCTTGTCACTGAGGATCACTTGAGAAGTGTCCTCTGATGACAGTGTCACAGACCTATGGGACACCTGCCCTAGGATTGAAGGAAAGCCGGAACCCATCTTGCCTACCACAGAATGCACGCCACATCCTAAATTTTTCATCTCTCAAATTCTAAACAGCGCGTTAGGTAGGAAGGAGTCCAGAAACAGCTTGACAATTTAAGGGAAGCCCAGCCCAAGAAGAACGATTGGTGTTTCCACCTCTCCCTGACAGCTGACCTTCCTCCCCTTTGCTGAAGAACGTACCTTCATTCCTTCAAACTGGGACAGTGCGCGCAGGGGCCTCAGTGCTCGTAGAGTCCTGAAGGACTTCAAGCTCTTTAGGTCGATGAGACTGGTCACAGAGACCTGGTGGGAAGAGAAGCGATAGGTAGTGTACCTGACCTGGCTCCCAGGGAGGCCAGTGGGGGGCTGGTAGCCCTCATTCCGAGAGGCAGACACAGGGTGTCCTCAGTGGATTATCCAGAAACAGAAGCCAGCCAGCCTTCTAGAAGTCGGAAGGCAAGTGAAGAGGCTATTTTTGCTCCAGTCTGCCAAAGCTACAACCCATGCAGGTGAGGGCAATGCACTTACATGATTTGTTTAATGAAAGACAAAGAAAAGTGAGAAATTGTTAAAGGAAACCAAAGGACATGACAATGATGTGTCACTTAGGGTCCTGAATTGGATCCTGGACTAGGGGGAGGTGAGGGAAGGTGACACAGGTGGATAGAAGAATTAACCGTAAAGGACCTTATTGAAACGATTGACAAAATTAGAAAGTATGTATGGATCTTACTATTGAGTCATGTTAAATTTCCTAACTTTGATAATTGTGCTGTGACCATGTGACACAATTTCATTGTTCTCAGGAAACACACACTGGAATGTTTAGGGGCAAAGAGGTGTGGTGCCTGCAACCTAATCTCAAGCAGTTTAGCGAGAAAAATGAAGCGAAAAGGACAAAGCAGATGGGGTGAAATGTTAACAACTGGTGAATCTGGGGAAAGAGTATAAGGGGTTCTTTAGGCTGTTTCTTGCAACTTTTCCGTAATATCCTCAAATATCCATTTCAATATCAAAATTAAAAGCTACAATGAAATAATAAATTGTTTGCTAGTATTTCCCCTCACTCAGTTAAATTTGGGGGGGGAATTCAATCCAATTTTCTCTGCCAACATACTTCTTCCCAATGAGTCAGGACTAAGGACTGGAAAGCTCTATAAACACACTAAATTGAAACTTAAATATAATGAGCTTAAGTTGCACACCACCATTTGCGGATTCCAGTCACTGTCATCGATTATGCAGAGGCTCAGCTTGCAAGACGGGTTGCCCAGCGGGACAGGAAGTGAGTTATCCTACAACTGACTGTGCTGATATTAGAGTTCACTATTATCTAAAACCATTCCCTACTAATCCTGTCAATCTCATCGTAGTAGTAAAATACTGGCAAATTCAGAGGAATTAAGTGAGTTGGTATGGCAGAATGGCAAAATTTTTAGATGGGTAATTCAGCTTTTAAGAAATTATCGATTCAGAATGCTCTTATTTATAAAGGTTTCCTAAAATAGGCTGTTTGCTTGTAATGGCACTGCCCGTCGGGAGAGTTATTTCAGCAGCTTTTCCACAAATACTCCTTCTACCTGGTTCCTGGTGAGAGGGAAAAGAACAGCACAGCTTAACAGTTCTTCTGGCTTTACCCCGTAGCTGTTATCATGGGTGGGGAAGAAGGGTCCCTAGAGGGACATTGTACACCTTTTCACCTGGAATCCGATCCCCAGTCTCCATTCCACTAGATTCAGAAGCACTGATGAGACACGCAGACATAAAAACACCCGCATTCGTTCCCACTCCACAGTCTTCTGCTGCTTTTTATCTTATCTTTTTTTCCGATCTAACTTGCATTTATCAGTCTGCACCATGTGAATAGTCACCATTTTGACACATACCTTTTTTTCCTTGTGGTTTATTCCTTTTAACTGTTGTAAAATATTACAGTGTATAAATATTCATATTTTATGGATCCATTGCCCCTTGGTGAGTATCTAGGTTATTTCAACTTCTTTGCTGCTATGAACAACACACTGGACAGCTGTATGCATTTTTCCTGCCGACGTACTCAAGAATTTTCCTTACGTGTATAACTAGAAGTAGTATTTCTGGATAGTAAATTACAAATTGGGCTCATTTGTAATTTTACTTAATAGTGCAAAATTTTTCTGGGGCACCTGGGTGGCTTAGTTGGTTAAGTGTCTGACTTTTGATTTCAGCTCAGGTCATGATCCCAGGGTTACAGGATGGAGCCCCCCATCAGGCTCGGTGCTGAGTGTGGAGCCTGCTTGGGATTCTCTCTCTCCTTCTGTCCCTCTGTCCTGCTCTCTCTCTCTCTCTCTCTCTCTCTCTCTCTCTCAAAATAAACAAATAAACCTTTTTAAAAAACACTGCAAAAATTTCCCTGAAATTTTATTACATTAGTAGCAGTGATTACAGATTCCATTTTCTTATATCTTTCTAAGTATTAGAGATTATCCAACTTTAAAATTTTTGTCAGTCTGACGAGTAACACAGTTTCTCATTTTAACATGTACTTCTGTGCTAATTGGTGATGTAGCTAGTATGTATTTCTTCATATATTTATTACGACTTGAGTTCCTTACGTGAATTACCTGTTTGCATCCTTCTCCCATTCTTACATTGGGTTGTCTTTCTCTTGTTGAGCTGTAGGGAGTTTTTTATACTATGGATAATAATTTTCTGTTATGTATATGGCAAATACTGTCTCCAGGCCCTAGCCTGTCTTTATAATTACAATTCTGTTGAATAAAAAAACCAGAGGCTTTACATTTTGGGATAGTTGAATTCAATTATGTTCTTGTGGTTGTGTTTGTAGTTTTCTTTTTACATACATTTTTTTTTAAGTCCGACCATTTATTTTGAGAGACAGAGTGCATGCAAGCAGGGGAGGGGAAGAGAGAGAGGGAGAGAAAATCCCAAGCAAGAATCATTACCTGAGTCGAAATCCAGAGTTGGATGTTTAACCGACTGAGCCACCCAGGCGCCCCTCTATTTTTCTACTTCAAAATTATAAAGATCATTTTACACAATGCCGATTAACAAGCAGTGTAAAAGGATCATTCACAGACATTCTCTTATTTAATCTGCACAATAATTTTCTGAATTAAGTACATTTTATATCACCTACCATGTTACAGACAAGGAAACCCAAAGCCCAGAGGATTAACAACTTACTTCAAGTGGAATTGGCGTTCACACCCTGGCCTATGGGATGCCAAAGCTCATAACAGCAATAGTGGACCACACTTATCCAGTGCCTTGTCTGGGATTTATAAAGCATATAATTATAAGATTATTTCTTTCCTCGTTCTACTCATTTTTGTTCCGTTCATTTTGTTATCAAGGTTATACTTGTCTCATTAAGTAAAGTTTGTAAGCTTCCTCTCTTTTCTTATTCTTTGTAACAATTTGAATAAGGTTGGGGGTAACTGCCTATCTTAGTTCAGGCTGCTGTAGCAGAATATCATAGCCTGGGTTGCTTATAAATAATGGAAATTTATTTCTCACAGTCTGGAGCTGGGAAGTCCAAGATCAAGGTGTCGGCAGAGTCACTGTCTGGTGAGAGGCCACATCCTGGCTCACATATTGCTTTCTTCTCCCTGTGTCTTCCCATGACAGAAGGGGTGAGGAAGCTCTGTGGGGTTCTCTTTTATAGCAGCTGTAGTTCCATTCATGAGGGCTCTTCCCTCATAACCTCTGCTCGTAACCTAATAAACACCTCTAAATAGGAACACATTGAGGATTACGTTTCAACATATGAATTTTAGGGGATGCAAACATTCAGTATATAGCACTACTCCTTGAAAGTTTGATACAACTTGCCTGTAAAACCATCTCGGCCTGGTGCCTTTTTTGACAGTGTGGTATTGAACTACTGTTTTGGTATTTTATTTATTTTTTTTTTTAATTTTTTTTTTTTCAACATTTTTTATTTATTTTTGGGACAGAGAGAGACAGAGCATGAACGGGGGAGGGGCAGAGAGAGAGGGAGACACAGAATCAGAAACAGGCTCCAGGCTCCGAGCCATCAGCCCAGAGCCTGACGCGGGGCTCGAACTCACGGACCGCGAGATCGTGACCTGGCTGAAGTCGGACGCTTAACCGACTGCGCCACGCAGGCGCCCCTGTTTTGGTATTTTAAATGGTTATTGTTAGATTTATGTTTTCCATTTTGTATCTGGTCAAATTTTGGCACTCGGTAAAAAGTCTATACTCTCATTTTTATTAATGTGAAGATTTATGTCAAAAGAAGGAAGCACTTTGCTTAAGGTTGCACAGAAAAAGCACAGACAAGAGAGCTTTAGGATCAGTTTCCTGAGTTGAGGTCAGTGGACCACAGGTCCCTAGAATGGAGATGCCAATCATTTGTCCACTGTCTTATGGGTTCTTCACTATAATATAAGAAGATAATGGATTCAGAATGATTTGCACCCTGGGAACTGACAGGGTTGACAGACGTGGATATATTTATTTCCTTTTATCATTCCTGTTGGAGCTCCCATAGCACTGGTGCCTTTCTAAAATGCCTGAAACACATGGCTACTTGTGTCCACCAATCATTTTTTAAATTTTTATTTAAACTCTGGTTAGTTAACATACAGTGCAATACTGGTTTCAGGAGTAGAATTCAGTGATTCATCACTTACATACAACACCCAGTGCTCATCCCAACAAGTCCCCTCCTTAATGCCCACCACCCATCTAGCCCATCTCCCTACCCACCTCCCCTCCAGCAACACTCAGTTTGTTCTTTATTGTTAAGAGTCTCTTACGGTTTATTTCCCTCTTTCCCTTTTACCCCCTTCCCATGTTTATCTGTTTCTTAAATCCCACGTATGAGTAAAACCATATGGCTTTTGTCTTTCTCAGTGTGACTTATCTCGCTTAGCATAATACACTCTGGTTCTATCTACATTGTTTCAAATGGCAAGATTTCATTCTTTTTGATGGCTGAGTAATAGTCCACTATGTACATATATACCACATCTTCTTTATCCATTCATGAGTCGATGGACGCTTGGGTGTGTCCACCAACATTAGCAACATTATGGTTCTCTAAATAGGTATGCTGACCACGTGGGTTATGCACGTATGGTGTCTGCTTCTTTAACTAGCAGGGACAAAGTCTAACTACTTAGCTCATGGTAGAAAGGATATCAGTGTTAAAATCAAGGGCTTTAGAGTGAGGCTTACTGGGTTTTGGAGTTTCACCTCCACCATTTCTAGCCAATCTTTGACACGTTTCTTAACTTCTCTACGACTTAGTTTCTTCCTGCATATATGAGAAAAGTAATAGTGCCTACCGTATTGAGTGGTTGTGATAGCTAAAAGAGAGAAGGCATACGAAGCATATGGCAGAATACCTGGCACAGACAAGGCATTCGATAAGTGTGATCTACTATTATTAGCTTTAGGATCGCACAGACCAAGGTGTGAGTCCCAGTTTCCTCTGAAGCAAGTTGCTAACCACCTGAGCTTCAAATTTCTTTGTCCGTAATCTGGTAGGTGATGTATAAATCTGCTTAAGCCAGAGCATTGATGTGCAGACTAAATGAAAGAATGTTCTGGGGCGCCTGGGTGGCACAGTCGGTTAAGCGTCCGACTTCAGCCAGGTCACGATCTCGCGGTCCGGGAGTTCGAGCCCCGCGTCGGGCTCTGGGCCGATGGCTCGGAGCCTGGAGCCTGTTTCCGATTCTGCGTCTCCCTCTCTCTCTGCCCCTCCCCCGTTCATGCTCTGTCTCTCTCTGTCCCAAGAATAAATAAAAAACGTTGAAAAAAAAAATTAAAAAAAAAAAAAGAAAGAATGTTCTTATGTTGCTTGGCAATCAAAAGGGAGACCAGCTTAGTCTACTGGCTTCTGACCTGCTTTGAGAAGTCTTCAGAGAAAATAGAAAGTTGGAAGGAGAAGGGTAGGACACTCAATATTATTCTAGGCATACATCAGACATCAGCAGGGCTTATGGAGAGAACTGGATGAGTCATCATGGAAAGGGCTGGGGTGGTGAGAATATGAAGTGCAGTGTGAAGAATGTGACCCAGAACAGACAGGACTGCTGATGGGTAGATGACGACTATTTGCAAGTACTGTGAAGAAAAATATTTTGGAGAGGCACCCATATAAGGCACACAGGAAAGGCAGCTCCCTTATGATACCCACCCCTCCCCTCCCCCCAACCCTTGCCCGCATGGCACACAGAGATGGTAAACTTACAATTACAATGATGAAGTCAAGCCAGCACCAGACACTGGTGAAATACTTCCCAAATCCAAAGGCTACCCATTTTAGACCCATCTCCAGGATAAAAATGTAGGTGAAAATATGGTCAGTACAATTAAGTAATGCTTGGATATTGGGTCGTTTCTCAAGGTGAATATCTTCAAATACCTGAAATGATAAAGCATAGCCATGGGCCAGGTTGAATATTTGCACAGAACTGCTTGAGGACTTTACTTTTTAATTTTTCTTCCTTATTTGAATAAACTAGTATCTGTTTTGGTGACAAGGTTTTGCTCAAAAGGTATTAAGGATGAAATGTCTCAGTGGAATCAACTCCTTGAGTAAGTAAAACCACAAGAAGGAAGATCCTATTTCTAGACTTCCATTGCCACAAGAGCTCCCTAGGTTCTCATCACTGACCCCTGAAATGTGAAAACATCTTCCTAACAGATCACCACACAATTTCCTGATCTTCCTGATCCTTCCAACTCTTGTCAGCAATATCTTGCCAACGTTTCCAGAACCACTCAGTGAAATATTCCATCTCTCTCATCCTCCTAGTTACTTTAGTAACCCTATTCAGTGGCTCTCCATTGCCTGTAACACCTTAGGTCCAAACACCTTAGCTCCCACTCTAAATCCTGCCAACCCTGATGCCAACGACCTACCACAAACAGCCTTACCACTTACCCCTGTGCTCATGATGGATGTGCTCATTTTTATGTGTACCAACACATGCAAAAGTTGAGGAAGCTCTGGGCTAGTGTAAATTACTTTGAACGTGAAACATTCGTTCAGTGTGATCATGAAAATGAGACGCCTTAGCTTCTGAAGAGACACTTTTTCATGCTGCATGCAAGCATTTCCCTCATTCAAAGTGCATATGTGATTCTTCGGGGTCTATATAACTAGGGTAAAAACTGAGAATGAAAAAAAAGAAGATAAGGGGACCTAGTACTGAACCTGTCAAGACATCTGGGCAAACACTGAAGGCAAGAAAGAAATCGGTCCTGCTGTTGAGTATGAAGGTAAGCCCATGGCCCCATGGCCCTAGGGAACAATAATGCAAAAGAATAAAACAGTCTGACTTTCAACTCCTAGGTGGGCTTTGACTGGAGAAGACCCTCCACTTCCTCCTGTCCCCTGTCATCTCCTCATCATTTTTGAAGTCTCAGTTTGGCTGATATTTTCCATAGGAAACTGTCCTTCTTCCACCAAGAATGAGTTAGATGCCCATTCTACATGGCCCCATGTCATCCACTGCTTCTCTGAGTGTATCACTATGGTCCTGGTCTATAATTGCTTGGACCCCATCTGTCTTCCCTACTAGACTCCCTGCTCCTGGAAGTCAGGGACTTATCTGTGTGTTTGCCTCTTAAAGACAGACAAATGGGAATGGTGTGGAAGCTCAGTCCCTCTGTCATTTTGGAAGCTGAGCAGCAAGCTGGCTCAGCAGATCTGTTTGCTCCACAGAAGAGTAGGCCAATGTTAGCAACCGAGCTTTGGAGGCTCCCACATTATAATGAGGACATTTCCTTGTCCAGGAAGCTCCCATTATTACACAGCTGTCCAGACCAGAGCTTCCCAAACTCTCATGAGTCCCGAAGCATCTAGGTTCTGATTTCAGCGGGACTGGGGTGGGCCCAAGACTGCATTTCTAACAAGTTTTCAAGTGATACTAAGGCTGCTGGTCCACACAGAACAGACAGTGGCAAGAGACCAGATGTTTCCTGTCTTCCTTTCTCTACAGATACGTTAAACGGAACTAGACCCCAGTCCCTCTCCTATAACCCTCAACATTGTGTGTTCAGTCTTGCTTTGTCCAACCTACACTTCTCTTAACATAACAAAGATGAGAACTAGAAGGAGGGTACCACGTCTCCCTGGCCTTCTGACAACACCGTGCTTTCCCACTGAGTAACACAGGGTTTGGTAGACACCAATTATCATTGTGGAATAAATGAAGAACCCCATTACTTGAATAAGGTAAATAGCCAGTGAAAATGTAAGCCCAGAAGACTTCAGGGGATCCTAGACCAAGGGTTCGCAACAAAAAGTAGGAGAGTTCTCTGATACGGTTTAGAAAAATTTACTTTTCTTTTTCTTGAGAACTAATTTGTACTGCAAGTAGATAATTGGAGATGGGTGCTGATCATAGGGTCTGGGGGGCCCCAGCGTGCACTCATCTGCTTTCACCTGGAGATCACACAAACGTAAAGCACTAGCCAGGAAAGCAGTGGTGACAAAGCAAGACATTTCCTTGTCCCTTCCAATGGCTAGTGACTTAATGTTCTGTGACCCCAAATCAATAAGGGAGAACCTAAGGTTCCATTCACTTACATACCAAATAGTAAGAGAGTTTAGTTACATATTATGTCCATTTTAAGGGAAAACACAAGATAGAAGGGGACGAAGGGAAAGAGAGAGAGAAACATGTAGGTAGTAAGGAAGAAGATACTATCACTCAAGGGTGGGAGGCAAAGAGAAGGCAAGGACCAAAAGGTGAGGAGAGAGAGCAGGAAGGATATATGCTATGGAGGCCAGTGGATTTGGAGTTATTTCCAAACCTCACTGGGACACACCTGACACCTCAATCTAGAAGGATCTGCCATGTACATAAAGCAGTATCTCTTTGTTTCTCCTCCCAAGGGAACATGAGTGGTGGAAAATACCAAGACAACGTATTATATCCTCATCTGGTCCCTGTAGCCTTTCCCTCTAAATGTTTTACCTTTTGGAGAGCAGCTCTATGTTCTTCTGGAAAAGAGAGGTAGAAACATTGCTGTCCAGAGGAAGAAATATGTAGGATACAGTGAAAATGTCTAGAAATTGTCCAAGAATGAGGGACAGGCCTGGGGTCAAGGGCAGGCTCCAGTAGCCACTTTAAAGTGCTGATTTGAGTCACGCTTCCCCACAGGTAAAGTGTCTTTGGCTTGGGGACTTGCCAGTTGGAGCATGACTCTAGAAGTTGTGTAAAATCTTGCCCTTGAGGGGACCCAGCAGCAGAGATCCCGCTTCTGCCTTGTCTCCCTACATTCACAGTCCCATGTCAGAATGTAGCCCAGCTGCCTTGATCCCCAAGGTCCCCACAAGACCGTGATAATTTACCAGTGCCCCACTGCTCAGCAGAATCACAAAGATAACAAAGCTCTCAAACCAACTGTGTTTCACTATTTGGTAGCAGGTTTTCCGCAGGTTCCACCAAATGATCCAGTGGGACTTTCTCTTGTCCGTGGCACAGCATGGGAAGCAGTGACCCAGGCCTGCAAGAAATAAGCAGTAGCATTATCATTAGTGCCTGCCTTGAACTGTATTAATAATCCTAACTCTTCATCCCTGCCTTTATGTTTATCCCTTACCTTTGCAATTTTTCCCACTGGAGAAAGAGGTGAAGTCGCTTTCCAACCCCTCAGTTCTGGGCTTGGCCATATGACTTGATTTGGCCAATAGAGCAGAGTGAAAGTCACACATGCCAGGTCCGAGCTTCGGCCTTAACAGGCCGTGCATGTTTCCACTTGCTCTCCAGGACCATTTTCATAAGAAAGGAATATTTGGGTCAGCCCACTGGTTTCAGGAGAAGGAGGATGGACATGTGGTACAGAACCAAGTGGCCCAGGTAAGCCCAGGCTAGGTTGGCCGGCTCCCAGTCATTACCACTCATACGAATAAAGCCAGCCAAAATCAGCAGAGATACCCAGCCTGGATGAGCGGAATCATGTAGATGCATGTTCACTCTTGTGTGCCACTGGGGCTGCATGGCTGTTTGTTATACTGCAATTTCTTTTGGCAATAGTAAGCTGTGTCCTAAGGACTGAGGGGAATGAGGTAAGGAGCGGCACAGGCTCTGTGAACCACCCAAACCACACAGGGGAGAATCTGATCCACTGTCGAGGTGCTTACACATAGCTGGACATTTGCCTTCAACACACACGAGCCCTCGGCATGAATCACGTCATCCTTCTCCCCTTGTCTCCTCCGCCCATCCTCCAAGTCCTGTGGATGCTAATTTCACAGTGATCACAACATTCCACTCCCTTCCTCATCATCTTCCTAAGCAACCGTGAGGTCTCCTCAGTCTGCCCCTGCCATCCACCATTGTTTAGAACATCAATAGGTCAATCTCCCTGAAAGGTTATTTCTTCTTTTATGCCACCCCTCCCTTCTTGAAACCAACCTTTCTTCTCCAACTCCACTGTTGACAACCTGTGCATACCTCAAAGACCAGTCCAAATGTAAGTCAGGAGAACAGTGATCTATTCCTAGCCTGACTTCTGACCCCGTGGGAAGTTGGGGGGCCGTCAAATCACCTGGAATATGTTTGAAACCATTCTTGGTGTCTTGTCTGAGACCGGTCTAGTGTCAAACTTATGGAGAAATTTTTAATTTTTAGATTCATTCATTCACTTAAGTATCTATCTATCTATCTATCTATCTATCTATCTATCTATCTATCATCTATCTATGTTGAGCCCATGATCTAGGAAAGATTCCATTCTCACCCTAGAGATACAATATTAAGTCACTGCCTATGTTTTTAAGGACCTCACAAGAGAGACAGACACAAATAAATTCCCCACATGAATATAGGAAATAATAAAGGCACATAGGAACAAACCACTGTAACTACTCAAGGAATCAAGAGAGACTGCATTTACTGATTGCTTATTATGTGCCAGATACTCTTCTAGGTGATTTACATTCACTCATTTAATACTAACAATAACCCTTTGCAGTAGATACTAGTATTATAGCCATCTTATAAATGAGGCACAGAGCGGCTAAGTAAATTAAGTCACACAGCTAGTAAGTGGAGAGGCCAAAATTAAGCTCAGGCAGTCTGGCTCCAGAGCCAAAGGTCCTAACTACAATGCTATCTTTCTTTCAGAGAAAAATCTTGAGGGATGGCAGGGCTCCATTCAACCCTGGTCAGGTTCCCTTTTCTACCACCTCGTCTACGTCCTGACAATGGATGTACTGGGGGTTAGAGAAAGTGGGAGACATATTGGCCCAGCGGGCTCTCAAGGAAAGTTTTCTAGAGTTTCTACCCTAGTGGTTAGGTTATATAAGTTGAGCCCACCTAAATCAAGAATTTCCTGAAATCTCCTTTGCCTGGATCTGATAATGGCCCCAAGAATTGATAGATGCTCTCCCTTCACTTTTGTCTCCAGTAGAAGTAGAAAGGAGGCATCTACAGAGCTTCCAAGAATAACAGAATTTCCTCCAAATGTTCTGCGAACTGGATGCAGGAATACTGCCACTTACCTTTGGGAAAACATCTCTCTGGTTCTTTTTTGGGAACCATTTCCGGTATCCTTGCAAAAGGATCCTGTGGATCAATGGTGCTACATTCTGAGAAAACACTGGTAGTATCAGACTTCTGCACATGAGAACAAAGGAAAAAGGGAATCATTTACCAAGACTGTCTCTCACCATGGTAGCACCTAATACCTTAGTGTGTGGCATTTTAGGAATAAAGCTAGCTAGACAAAGATTCCAGGTATAGGGGTTTCTAGAAAGTGTCCCTCTCATTGGGTGTTTTTAAAAAGTGCTCTGAGTAGCCCTGACATTAGGAGAGAATTTCCTAACTACTCTCCCTTGGCTGAAAAAAGACAAGGTATATGAAGATACAGTGTCTCAACCGTCCCCCCTCTACAAATCATACCTCTGATACACTACCTAACTCCAAATAGGGAAGCTGGGTGATGAGGTGAAGGCTACTTTACTGAGACTAATTTTCAGCTCTCTCAATCCCTAGAAGAGTAGGGCTATGTTAGTGGCTCTCATTGATTTTTGTCTTCCAGGATACACTTTGACAATGTCTAGAGACACTTTTGATTTCACAACTGGGGGATACTATTTGCATCTAGTGGATAGATGCCACGAATGTTGCCAAACATCCTACTACAGTAGACAGAAGAACCTACCACCATGAGGAATTATCGTGCCCCAAATGTCTTAGTGGAGAGGTTAAGAAACCCTGGCCTACACCTTTGCTTAAGATCGGACTCTGGCAATTGGTTCCGCATTAGTCTTGATAGCCATAGTGACTGTCTTGGAGAATGTGTATGGATAAGCCACAGGTTCCTCTTGGGAGCACCCTGGGAAAATTACCTTTCGGGGGTTCTGTGCTGACAGGTAAATGTCACCTTCAGAGAACACATCGATTTCCACACTTTGAGCTCCTGGGCTGGTAGACGTCTTGGTCTCCTGAGGGAGTTCATAGGCCTGACACAGAGGAGGCCAATTAAGTACAATTAATATTCCTCCTGGACAGCTCACTTGAGATAAAACAACTTTGAATTATGATGTTTTACTCCTTTTCTTTTCACTTTTTAAAACTCTCCTGGAGAAACTCCACACAAAATAATTCTGGGAAAGCTACCATAGGAAACAGGTAATGAAACTTACCCAAAAGTCATTTAAGCAAAACTATATGGTTTTGGTACAAAATTCACCAAATAATTCAGAAGGGAATGGCTAAATAATAAATTATTTAAAAAGTGGTACTGGTATAATTATCCCTGAAAAAAATAATATAATACAGAATGCAGTAAAAATAAAATCCATAATGATTTGATGTACTAATATGAAAATAGATGAGTAGAAAATGTTAGAAGAATAATTTGGAAAATAATTTTTTTATTCTTTGGGGTACAGAGGGTTGGCTTAGTGAAATAGAAAAGGGCATAAAGAGACAAATGAAGATGTATTACTACAGAAAAATAAAAAGTAAATTTTGTGTGACAACCTGTGGGTATATTCAAGAAAGATGTACAAAGTCATGCAGGTATATGTGATTACACCTGCAGGTATAATCAAGAAGGATGTCACGGTGTATGTAAATATTCCTGTGGCTCTGACACTCTAAGGTCATAATTTAAGAACACTTCTCCCATTTGAACACATGCATGGACACATTACACACACACACACACACACACACACACACACACACACACACATGAAACACAGGTAAATGTATCTATGGACCAGACACAGAACAGAAATATGAAGTAGTAACAATTTAAAGTGTGTAGCAGAGAGGGGCGCCTGGGGGGGTTCAGTCGGTTGGGTGTCTGACTTCGGCTCAGGACATGATCTCATGGTTTGTGAGTTCGAGCCCCGCGTTGGGCTCTGTGCTGACGGCTCGGAGCCTGGAGCCTGCTTCAGATTCTGCGTCTCCTCCTCTCTCTTCCACTCCAATGCTCATGCTCTGTCTCTCTCTGTCTCTCAGTCATAAATAAACATTAAAAAAAAAATTAAAAGGGGCGCCTGGGTGGCGCAGTCGGTTAAGCGTCCGACTTCAGCCAGGTCACGATCTCGCGGTCCGTGAGTTCGAGCCCCGCGTCAGGCTCTGGGCTGATGGCTCGGAGCCTGGAGCCTGTTTCCGATTCTGTGTCTCCCTCTCTCTCTCTGCCCCTCCCCCGTTCATGCTCTGTCTCTCTCTGTCCCAAAAATAAATAAAAAACGTTGAAAAAAAAAATTAAAAAAAAAAAATTAAAGTGTGTAGCAGAGAATGATAACTAAAAGTGCCCCATATGAGGAAGGGAACTACAGCTATGTCCAAAGCTTGAAACTGTGGACTGGGTTGAAGTTCTTGCACGTAAGAGAGAAGGCCAAAACAAGTTGTTGTCAATGCTTGGAATTACAATTATACACAGCTGCCTATCTAGGGAGGCAGAAGGAAGGAAGGCCTCAGCAGTAAGACCTGAGTAAACGTACCCACTGGATCTGAAATACGCCCAGTGTCACTATTAGACAGGAAGCTCAAGTTGGCAATTTAAGACTTGGTTCTGCGCTGCTTGCCCCAGAAGTATCTATTAAAGACATCACAGAACTTAGACTGCAGAGGGAGTGACAGATCCTCTCACTAAAGATGAAATTTTAAACGAAGACTCCGAAATACAGGAGGAGGCAAACAAATCAGCAGCCCTGTAAATTAACTACTAGGAGGTGGATTTACCTGAGAAAAAACCGAAATCATATAATAATCTGGAAGTGTCATCAAAATGAGTAAGTTTAGGATTTAATCAAAAGTATACAGAGTTTCACTTCCTGAATGGCAATGTAAGGAGCTCTGTGGACATGTTCTCCAGAGAAATGAGCCTCAGTGGGGAAAAATATTTTTAAGAAATCACTTAGAGTCTCTGGAAATTGTCCTCAGGGCATACAGCCAAGGAAGAAACATTTATTCAAAAAAATCTTCAGAATTCAGTAACAGCAGCAGGAGTCCATGGCAATCGAGCCCTGATTTCCCCTCTCCCTCTCACCTTCCAGCTCAGTTTGATGGAAGCCTTACTTGAGGCAGCTGCGAGGAAGATGAGGTTCCCTCTACCCTCAGCCCCCAAGGAAGCGAGATGTATCTTATCAGGAGGTGGAGATCACTAGCTTTTCTTATCCTCTCCAATGCAGAGTTGACGAGGCCACGTTCCTGGTGAATGTGGCCAAGAATTTGGGCTCTCTTTTTCAAACCAGTCTCCTAGGACAGAGACTATGCCAGGCTCCCCAGCTTGAGAATACTGGAATCCTGATAAGCCTTACGCCAGCTAGTTTGTAGGGAAGAGGTTCCCTCTTTTTACAAAGAGGGAAGCTGAGAAGATGTGAGACTACTGCCCCTCCAAGCACTTGCATTAGTAGCTAAGGGCTTTTGTCTATGGTAGGAGGCATTCCAGAAGAAACAAGAACTTTGAAGCTCTCCACAAAAGAACCGACTTTATCTGACACAATGTGAGGGAGTCCAAGCCTAAGGGTATTCTTGAAAACAACGGAGATTTTGATGGTAAGCAAGGAAGAAGAGACTGCTAGCTCTTCATGAAAAGCAACAACTCTAACTAATTTGGATGTAAATCTTAAAAAATAAAAAAATAAATTAAAAAACAGCAACAAACTAAACCACAGGTCAGCAAGTTCATCACAGAGAACCGAGGAAAGAGACAACTGAGAAGACTCTCCCTGGGTTGGGGGCGGAGGGGAGGGACCCGAGTGGCTCAGTCAGTTGAACATCTGACCTCGGCTCGGGACACGATCTCGCAGTTTGTGAGTTTGAGCCCCACACTGGGCTCACTGCTGTCAGTCTGTCAGCGCAGATCCCACTTTGGATCCTCTGTCCCCTTCTCTCTGCCCCTCCCCGGCTTGCATGCCTCCAATAACTAAATAAATAACTAACTAAATAAATAAATATTTTTTTAAAGAAGAAGAAGGAGGAGGAGGAGGAGGAGGAAGAGGAAGAGAAGAATCTCCCTGGGGTCAGAACAAATCTCCAAGACTGGCCTAATAAGTAAACCCTACCTGAATTTAATTAGGTCAGACTGCAGAGCAATCAATGCCCTGTGGTATCGTCAAAAACAATAGAGCAATTAAGCCAGCAGTTAGTTGAGCCTAAAATCTGGGTGTGACGCCATATATGGCAGACAGAGTAACAGAGAGATCGTGGAAAGAGATAGTCAAAGAGAGACCTACTAAAATAACTGTCATCCTGCAGTGACGGCCAGCAAACCCAAGGATGTGCCCTCCAAAGTGGCACCAAAGACTTCACATTTGTGTGTGTGTGTGTGTGTGTGTGTGTGGTGAGGGGAGGTAGGGAAAGGAGGGAATAGACTTCACTAGAATAGTCTAACCAAGTCACCAAAGAATCCCTAGAGAGGAGAAAGGGGAGTAAGTTCCAGGTCCGCTACAATATATTAAAATGTCCAGTTTTAAACAGAAATTATAAAACATGGGAAAAAACCCAGGAAAGTATGACCCATACATAGGAAGAAAGCAGACAACATATACTGCCTGTGAGAGGGCCTGGATGCCAGAGTTAATAAACAAAGAATACAAAGCAGCGAGTATAAATATGTTCAAAGAATTTTTAACAATATTTAATAAATAAGGGATGCTATGATAACAATGTATAATCAAATACAGATTATCAATGAAGTGAGAAAAGTTATTTAAAAAACAATAAAAATTCGGGGTGCCTGCGTGGCTCAGTCGGTTGAGCGTCCGACTTCAGCTCAGGTCATGATCTCATGGTTTGTGAGGTTGAGCCCCGCATCAGGCTCTGTGTTGACAGCTCAGAGCCTGGAGCCTGCTTCAGATTCTGGGTCTCCCTCTCTCTCTGCCCCTTCCCTGCTCATGCTCTGTCTCTCTCTGTCTCTCAAAAATGAATAAACCTTAAAAAAAATATTTTTTAAAAACCAATAAAAATTCTAGAGTTGAAATGTGTAATAACGGAAATGAAAAACTCACTAAGTTGAGCAACAGCACATCTGAACTGGCAGAAGAAAGAATCAGTGGCCTTGAAGAGGGATCAGTACAGATTGTGCAATCCAAAGAGCACAGGAAAGAAAGAAGAGAGAAAACCTAAAGGAAACTCAGAGGAATGTAGGACACTATTAAGCACACCAACTACAAAGAAAGGAGAGAGAAAAAGGAGCAGAATAAGGCTGAAGACTTCCCAATTTTGACCAAAAATATTAATCGACACCTTTAAGAAGCTCAGAAAACTCAAAATAGGATAAACACAAAGGGATCCAAACATAGATATACCATAGTAAAAATGCTGAAAGCCAAGGACAGAGGAAATATTGAAAATAGCAAGAAAGAAGCCATTCATCATGTACCATGGGATTCCAACAAAATTAACAGCTGACTTCTTATTAGAAACAATGGAGACTAGAAAGCAGTGGAATGATATGCCGCGAGTGCTGAAATTAAAAAGCAAATGTGAACCAAGATTTTATTATCCAGCAAAACTATCTTTCAAAAATGAAGGTGAAATAAAGACATTCCCAGATTAACAAAAAGGAAATTCTTGGCGAGCTGACCCACCTTACAAAAAAATGCTGAAAAAGATCTTTCAGGCTGAAAGGAAGTGATCCTAAATGATAGTAAAAGTACACACAAGAGAGCAAAGAGCGGAGGTAAAGGTAAGTCTGTAATTATAAAAGATGAGAAAAATGCGTATTTCTTTTCTTCCCTTCTGATTTCAAGAGAAATCGTCTGAAACAGTTTAAAATTAACGTATTTTTGGACATGTAACATATAAAAATAAAATATATGTGACAATAATAATACCAAAGAGGCAACCAGGAGCAAAGTTTTATTGTAGTAAGGGTATGATACCTAAAGGTAACTCACATTCACAGAAACAAATGAAGAGAGCTAGAAATGATAAATGAGAAAATTAATAAACTCTATAAATAGATACTTGTTTTCCTTCTTTTCTCAGCTTCACTAGTAAACATATAATTATATAAAGCAACGATAAAAATGTATTGTTGTGTTTTTAACATATATGAATGCAATATGTATCATAAAAATAGTACAAAAATGTGGGAGAGGGAACAGAGCTACACATGAGTCATGTTTCTGTATCTCATTAGAACTAAGTTAACTTATCAGACATCAATTCTGAAGAAGTTAGATGTATGTGGCAGCTCCTAGAGCGATCAATAAGGAAGTAACTCAAAAAATGATGTGAAAGTCATTAAAGGAATTAAGATGTTATATTAGAAAATACTTAAATAATGCGAAATAAGGCAATAAAGGAGGAAAAGAGGAATAAAAACACATGGAACTTATAAAAACAAAAAGTAAAATATTAGTAGATAAACTGGATCAATAATAATATTAAATGTGAATGGGTCAAACAATCTAATGAAAAAGGTAGAAAATGTTAGACTGGATAAGAAAACAAGATCCAATTATGTACTGTCTACAGAAGAGACGTTTTAGATTCAAAGATACAAACAGTTTGAAAGTAAAAGAATGGAAAAAGCTATCATACAAGCAGAAGCCAGAATAAAGCTGTAATAACTATATTAATATCATACAAAACAGACTTTGAAAGAAAAAAATTTACTAGAGATAAAGAGGGACATTTTATAATGACGACAAATCACTGTATCAGAAAGATATAACATTTATAAACATGTATGCACCTAACAGAAGAGCCACAAAATATATGAGGCAAAAACTGACAGAATTGAAGGGAGAAATAGACACTTCAATAATAATAGTTGGAGACTTCAATAACCCATTTTCAAAAATGAATATAACAACTAAGTAGAAGATAGAAATAGAAGACTCGAACAACATGACCTATCCATTATACTGAAAAGACACCTGTGGAACCCTCAACTCCAAACAGCAGAATATACATTCTTCTCCCATGCACACAGAACACTTCCAAGATAGACAATATGCTAGGCCATAAAACAAGCCTCAATAAATTTAAATGTATTGAAATTGTACAGACTGTGTTCTCTGATCATAATGAAATAAAATTGGAAGAACAAAAAGACACTTGAAAAATCACAACAATGTGGAAATTAAACAAAACATTCCTAAACAACCAATTTGACTTGTAGTCAAATGAAAACATCACAAAAGATATTAGACTTTAAGGCTAAAAGTATAAAAGACTTTAAGATAAATGGAAATAAAAATATTATATGCCAAAATTTGTTGGATACATGCAGCTAAAGTAGCACTTAGAGGGAAATTTATAGCTTTAAATACCTACAATTAAAAAACATCTCAAATCAATAACCTAACCTTCCACCTGAAGGCACTGGGAGAGGAAGAGAAAACTAACTCAAAACAAGCATAAATAAGCATACAGTAAATATTTGAGCAGAGATTCAGAAAATAATAGATATAATCAACAAAACCAAAAGTTGATTATTTTAAAAGATCAACAAAATTGACAAAACTTTAATAAGACTGACCAAGAGAAAATGAAAGATCCAATTGCTAAAATCAGGAACAAGAGGGGACATTGCTATCAACCTTATAGAAACCAAAAGGATTCCAAGGAAATATTATGATTAACTATATGTTAACAAATCAGATAACTTCAAAAAAAGGACATATTCCTAGAAATACAAAAACTACCAAAACAGCCACAAGAAGAAACAGAACATCAGAATAGCCCTGTAATTCCTATAACAAAGTAAATAGATTTAATTTGTAATTTATAAACTTCTCACAGAGGGGCTCTTGTGTGGCTCAGTCGCTTAAGTGACTTCCGCTCAGGTCATGATCTCAGGGTTTGTGAGTCTGAGCCCCACATCGGGCTCTGTGCTGACAGCTCAGAGCCTGGAGCCTGCTTCCGATTCTGTGTCTCCCTCTCCCTCTGCTCCTCCCCTGTTTATGCTTTGTCTCTCTCTCTCTCTCTCTCTCTTCCAGTTTCTGGTCTGACATGTAAGAAGGCCTGGAAGTCTCCACTCCATCCTAACATGTGAAAAGCTAAACGAACTGGAAAACCAATAACTCTTCTTAGAGCCATAAGAGAAATAAGTCCAGGGCAAATTATTGTCCCCCAAGTTGGAGAGAAAGACAGGATAATACAGAGAATCACAATGTACCAAAGCGGAAGCCCAGGAGCAAAATCCTCCGTGGGAATCAGTCCCCGAGGAGGGAAGCCTAAACTGTAATTGACAAACTGCTGGAGGCTCAGTGTGGACAAGTCTAAGAGATAAAAGTCCTAGGAGACCCAGTCAACAGAGGCCCCCACACGTTTGTGAGTTTTAACTCTTAGACCTCTACCAGGTTCTCACAGTAAACACAGGAGAAAAATCCACACTTGCTTCCAGCAGGGGGAGAGTAAAAGGAACCATTTTGAAACATGCTAGAGAATTCTATTCTTAACAAGCCCTTCCCTCAAGAGAAACTAACCAGAGCCTAACCTGCTGGGGTTTTATCAGGACCTAGCTGACCCGGGGGTGGGAAATACCCGACTCTAGCTCACGCTAGCCACACTGAGGAGCACTGTTCACGGTCCAGAAGCACAGGCTCACTAAAAGACTGAGACCTAATCATAGGACCACAGAGCTTCTTCATTCCCCTCAAACCTCACCAACACATTGATAAAGGCCCATTTAGAGCATTTCCATCTACCCAGCACATCATGTCTGATTCTGAAGAACAAATAGAAGGCATACTAAAAGGCAAAAAATATAGGTTGAAGAGACAGGCAAGCATCAGAACCAGTCTCAATATGGCAGTGTTGTTGGAACTGTCAGACCAGGAATTTAAAACGGCTATGATTAAAATACTCAGGGCTCTAATGGACAGAGTAGACAGCATGCAAGAACACACAGGCAAATTGAGCAAGAGAGATGAAAATTCTCAGAAAGGATTTAAAAAATGCTAGAGATCTAACACATTGTAAGAGAAATAAAGAATGTCACTGATGGGCCTGTTAGTAGACTGGATACAGCTGAGGAAACAATCTCTGAGCTTGAGGCTATCTCAGTAAACATCTCCAAACCTGAAAGACAAAGAGAAAAAATATGGGGAAAAAAAGGAACAGAATCCTTAAGACCTGTGGGGCACCTACATAGGTGAAACATACATGTAATGGGAATACCAGAAGGAGAAGAGAGAAAAGAACAGAATATTTGAAACAATACACACAATGTTCTAGCCTCAATTATAACCGATAATATTTGGATGGACCCCAGGACATCATGCTCAAGTGAAACAAGTCAGAGAAAGACAAATACAGCATGGTATCACTTACGTGTGAAATCTAAAAAAGCCAGATTTGCAGAGACAGAGAACAGAATGGTAGTTAACAGGGGCTGGGGGGTGGGGGGTGGGGGGAGTGGGTAGTTGTTGGTCCCAAAATACAAACTTTCAGTTAGAGGATGAATAAGGATATGATGTACAGTGTTGTGATTATAATTAATAATACTATGGTATATACTTGAAAGTTGCTAAGAGAGTAAACCTTAAATATTCTTACCACAATAAAGAAATAATTATGTGACATGATGGAGGTGTTAGCTAATACTACGGTGGTAATCATATTATAAGGAGGCCCATGTTGATCTGATACCAAAACTAGGCTGACACATTATAAGGGAAAAACCTAGGGATGCAAAATCTTTAACAAAATACTAGCCAGTTGGATGCAAATAGACATAAGAGGACAATAACATACCATGCCCGAATAGGGATAATCCAAGGAATGCCTAAGTGATTTAGCATCCAAAATAAATGTTAAAAATGATTATCCCAATAAATATGGGAAAAGTATTTCAGAAAAATCGATATACATTCATAATTTCAAAGAAAAATAAAACCTCTTGGCAAATGGAATGAAGGGAACTTCCTCCCCTAAGATCTTACTTAATGGGAAAAGACTTTATGTTTCTAACTAAGACCAGGAGCAAGGCAAGGAATACATTCCCATGATTCCTATTCAACATTATACCAAAGGTTCTAACCAATGGAATAAGGCAAGAAAAAAAAAGCCCACATAAAAAAAAAGAAGTTTTTATTTACAGATGAAATACTTATATGCCTAGAAAATCCTAAGGAAACTACAAAAAAGCTATTGGAATTAATAAGTCAGTTTACCAACACTGCAGGATAGATACAAAATCAAAACACAAAAGCCTATTTATATCCATGTACTAATACCGAACATTCAGAAACTAAAATTTTAAAAATTACATTTACAATAACATAAAAATATTAACAGGTAGAGCCAATTTGATCTTTGACAAAGATACCAAGTTGATTCAGTGGGATAAGAACAGTCTTTTCAAAATACGGTACTATAATCACTCATATATACAGGAAAAAATGACTCAACTCATATCATACACAAGAATTAAGTTGAAATGGATCATAGACCTGAACCTGAGAGTTAAACCTGTAAAATTCTCAAAGAAAACATATGGGAAAATATGTCCAGTTTTGGGTTATACAAAGATTTCTTAGAATGGAATGAAAACCCATGAACCATAGGAATAATATTGATCAGTGATACTTCACCAAAATTAAAAATCTCTGCTCACTGAAAGATACCGGGAAGAAAATAAAAGATGAACCACAGGCAGTTAGAAAATATGTGCAGTGTTATACCTATCAAAGGACTTGTATCCAAATATGTAATAGACTCTTACAACTCAATAATAAGAAATAAAGATGGACAATAGATACTTTACCAATGAAGATATATTATGCAATATCATTATTTATCAGTGACATGAAACTTGAAACCACAATGAGATACCACCACAAACCCGTTAGAATGATTACAGTGATTGCTAATGGGAATGCAATATGCTACAACCACTGTGGAAAACTCAGGAATATTGAGACAGCCCAGCTGCATCCAGAATGAAGCCTGTAGTTGTTTATTTAGGGCGCTCAGCTCCCTGCCACTCCCTGACAGCCTCATCTCCCACCACTCCTCGCCTACTGGTCCCTTCAGAGACTGCGTTTGTTCTCACCACCGTCTCCTTTTCTGTGCTGTTCAGTTCACTTCCCACCTTTCAGCTAATCCAAACGTTACGCTTCTTTTAGGGCTCAACCACAGTCACTTGATTCCCCTGTCACCCTGGCCCACTCTGATCTCGCTCCCCTCTGGACTCCTCTGCCATCTCTCCACCTCCGTACGTGCGGGAGCACGATTCGAACCGGCGCTAGGATGTGCACGCAAATACCGCATGGTGCTCAGAACAGGGCGGGCCACCAGTGCCCCATGGCAGCTCTACCTTCGTGTGACCTCTACGTCTACGTATGAAGCTTCGTACCTGTTTTCCAGCCTCAGGTGGTGCAACGCACTGTGCATTGATTTTGCCAGAAGATTCAAAATCATCCTCTTCCTCTGCAAGTGGGGCCAACCAAGTCCGGTCATGCTCTACACTCAAGGTCTTTGGTGCAGACGTGACTACACCGAACTCCTCCCAGGTCTCCGAGCCCCTTTTCACCCCTGCGACCAGTGGAATGATGTCTTTGCTTTTGGCAGGAGGGCCTCCCGACACCTCTTTTTGCTGCGGTAACGTTTGCCTCCTGCACCACGTGTGACAAAAACGCACAAGAGTATGGATTACAAAGCAAAAAGCCCGGTGGAACCGATCCAGGGCTAACTGGACTTTGGTTTTTTTGGCCTCTCCAACCAAGCTTCCATCCCTCTCCTCATTACTGAAGGAATTGAGCAGCAAGGCAATGAAGAGGTTGAGTACCTGGGGCGGGGCGAGGGGAGGGGAGACACAAGGGGAATAGGAAGTTTAGCAGATGGGAAGATACAGTAGGTTTCCGGAGCAACTTCTCCCCCAAGACCCAAAACTAACTCAAATGAGAGTTCTATGTCCTTCTGGTATTTGCCTATAAAAAAGTTTACCTATAAAATGAATAAGAGGAGAAAAATTGAGGAAGAGAGCAAGGTAAAAGAAAAACGGAAGGGAAATGGTGCAAACAGCCCAAGGCTGGCTTGTCTACATACAAGCAACAGATGTTGTAAACCCTGGCCACGGTAAAGCAGAGCTGTGTGGCCATGTATATTCCTTGGGGATCCGTCAAATCCTGACCTTGGTTTTCCTGGAATTGCCCACAGGGATATGGGTCTGATGTCTCATACTGCCGTGGAGTCCTCTCCTGTTGGTACAGTTTGAGAGAGGATGTGCTTTGGGCAGGCTTTTTAGGTCCTGTTGCCTGAACCACAACAAAGTATTGGGACTGAGCCGGAGGGGTTGGAATCGAATCTGCGAATCTGCGACTCTTCTGTTGAAGCTTGGATCAATTTAAATTCAGATCATCTCATCAGCCTCCTACTTGGGGTTTTTTTGCTGACACTTACACAGCCTCCCATTCATCATCTTTACCTCCTCAAGCGCCTTTGTGGCTGTCACCCACTCAAAAATAGACTGCCTTCGGGGAGGCGTATCTCATGAGCTCGAATGGGTCTCGTCACTCTCCCTCAGCTTCACCGTAAGAATTCCCAACTGTGGATCTTTGCTCAAGCTTTCCTCTCTTTGCTAAGTCCACCTTGCCTCTTTTTTTTTTTATAATTTTTTTTTTTTTTTTTTGGAGAGAGAGAGAGAGTGTAAGCAGGGGAGGGGCAGAGAGAGAGGGGGACAGAGGATCCGAAGCACTCTCTGGGCTGACAGCAGCGAGAGTGACGTGGGGCCTGAAATCACAAACCGTGAGATCATGACCTGAGCTGAAGTTGGACACTCAACCGACTGAGCCGCCCAGGCGCCACCTCCTTGCCTCTTGAGTACCCTTCTCAAGTACTGTATCTTCCACACATCCTTTGTTAACACTCCGTTCCCACTCCCATTGGTGATACCCTGTTCCGAAACTTTTGTATCACTTACTGTCTTTCTAACACCGCTGATCTCGTACATAGGATGAAGCAATGGTGTTCATGAGGATGGTTCATTATATTTGCACGATAGCCCCAACTTGATTCTCAAGACCTTGTGGTCAGATGTCCTGTGTGTCTCTTGTCTCTTCATATCTTTACTGGGTACCCAACTAGCTAATAGTGTCTATGTTTCCGGCTGCAGGTAATAGACTCAAGGTAACTTACACAATGAGAAAATGTAACACAAGACACTTGAAAATAAAACAAGGGGATGGGGTGTCTGGGTGGCTCAGTTGGTTAAGCGTCTGACTCTTGATTTCAGCTCAGGTCACGATCTCACAGTTGTGAGATCAAGCCCCGTCCCAAGCTTGGGATTCTCTCTTTCTCCCACTCTGTCCCTCCCCTGCTTGCACACATGTGCGTGTTCTCTCTCTCTCTCTCAAAAAATAAAATAAAATAAAAAAATAAAACATGGGGAACACGAAGATAGGTTCGTTCCACCTTTTCCCTCTATCTTCCTAACAACTTTGTGTTAGGCTGGCTCTTCTCCTGCTTGGATAATGTTTGCAGCTCTGAGATGAATCAGTCTTTAATAACAAGGCCCAGGGAAAGTAAAGGGACCATTTTTTTTTTTTTTAGGTCATCCTTTTTTTTTTTTTTTTTTTTAAGACCAAGAAATCTTCCTTACTAGATATCCCTTTACATCTTATTGCCCAAATTAAGTCACACATCCCTACCTCAGCCATTCATGGACAAAGAGAATACAATTATCTTAGCATAATCGCCTGTAGTAGAATAGATATGGAGGCATCCATCAACATGAGCGCTGTGTGACAAGGAGGTTTTGTTTCATGCTTATAATAATTTCCTCAAGTCAAATTCAAATGCATATTTTAATATCATATAACATTACATGCATAATTTTATATGAAGAGTAATAATGACTAGCGAAGCATTGCAAAAGAAGGTAATGCATCCGTTCAGTCCATACATTAAAAAAAAAAAAGATATAAGACACTCACCACGAGTTTTCCTATCACCATGATCAACAGAAAGACGACGACGCACAGTGGTTTACTAGTTTCTTGCATACATTCCCACATGTTTTCGATCCATTCCCCACAGAGGATGCGGAATACCACCAGAAAGGAACGGTAGAAGTCCCCCATGTGCCAGCGTCGTAAACATGGGACTGTAGGGCCACAGGATTTGGTGTTATTCCTTACAGAATTGAATTTAGAGCCAAAAAGCTGCATGCCAACAACTGAGAAAATGAAGACCACAATGGCCAGGACCACGGTCAGGTTTCCCAGGGCTCCGACGGAGTGACCAATTATCTTTATCAGTGTGTTTAAAGTCGGCCAGGATTTGGCTAACTTGAAAACCCTTAGCTGTAGAAACAGACAATAAACAAAAGTGGAAGAAAAGCCTGTTAAAAGACAAATGCCATCTGTTCAGCTACGCAGTAAATGACACGTTCCCAAAGCACAGCATTTATGATTATCAAAAATCTTTTCAAAGCCAAATCCATCCTAAACATAGTCATCAACTCCTTGTCCTATGCTAACACCCATATTTACTTTTTGTTTTAAAAATGGAAATATTTGGGGCGCCTGGGTGGCTCAGTCAGTTAAGTGTCCGACTTCGGCTCAGGTCATGATCTCACGGTTCGTTGGTTGGAGCCCCGCGTCAGGCTCTGTGCTGACAGCTCAGAGCCTGGAGCCCACTTCGGATTCTGTGTCTCCCTCTCCCTCTGCCCTCCCCTGCTCACGCTGTCTCTCTCTCGCTCTCTCTCTCTCTCTCTCTCTCTCTCTCAAAAATAAATAAAAATTTAAAAAGTTTAAAAAAATGGAAATATTCTACAGAGAACAAACTAAGGGTTGCTGGAGGGGAAGTGGGTAGGGGGATAGGCTAGATGGGTGACGGGTATTAAGGAGGGCACTTGTTGGGATGGGCACTGGGATATATGCAAGTGATGAATCACTAAATTCTACTCCTGAAACCAATATACACTCTATGTTAACTAACTAGAATTTAAATAAATTTAAAAAAAGAAATATTTTGTTCTGATTTTTGTTAAATGATACTTTGGAGTCATGATGGTGGAATTAAGCATACGTGTCTGTTGCATAAAATGAAATGTTTTGGAATTCTATACTATAGAATACTATAGAATACTATACCCAGAGTCAAAAAAGTCTGGCCCAAGGACCAAATCCAGCCAATGCCTGTTTTGGTATGGCCTAAGGGCTTAGAATATTTTACATTTTTAAATGGTTAGACAATAATCAAAAGAAGGGTATTTCATCACACATGAGAACTGTATGAAGTTCAAATGTCCACACTTGTAAGTAAAATTCTATCGGAACACAGTCACGTCCATTTCTTCTCAAATGTCTGTGGCTACTTCTGTGCTATAACAGCAGAGTTGAATGATTTCGACAGAGACCACATAGCCTATAATGCTGAAAATATTTACCATCTGGCCTTTTACAGAAAAAAAACTGCTAATTCCTGCTTTACATAATTCAGGTCACAAGTCTGAATCTAAACTGTCTAACAGTGATGAGAGTAATATGACATTTTGTACCCAGGAGAGAAAAAGCAATCAGCTACTCAAAACACACACACTTTTTCCAAAAAGAACATTTTTTCCCTGGAACCTTGTAGACCCTGTAGGAGACAACGTGGCAACTACGTTCATAGGTCATTTCCTACATCCACTTCCAATGTAAACCAATGGGTTTCATTCCAAAGTACAATCCTATCAACTATTTGGGAGAAACATTTCAGGTCAGTAAGACTTATGGCCCAAGAGAAGGATCAGCGCTGTGTCCCCAGAGGGTAGATGGGGGAAATCACGGTTCTGTTCTCATATAGACAACTCCACAGAGTCCCTCCCGTCAGAGCATGGCTGTAATAAGCCTAAACAATCGTAAAGCAAATGTAACTTTGCTCATCTGAGCACCAATAAAACTTCAGGAGAGCAGCCTAAAATGATACATGACTTTGGGCAGTGTGATCGCCTAACATATCCCAAGTATAAAATGTACACCTTCTGTAACTGGGGCAAATGTCTTACTCCTGGAAGTCTCATCCTTGCCAAAATAAAAAGCAAATCTCTGGAAGGGGACAAAAGGCCACCTTTTCTGGCTTCCTGCTTCCCCTGTTAGATGTGGTCTCTCTGTAGCTTTCTATCCATACTTCTCATGGGGTCTGTCACATTCTCTACTTTGCCTCATGGTCATTTCTGGCCCTGCCTTGTCTCGTCTCTAGATGCCAGACTCCTTGAAGACAGTACTTTTCCTCACCTTTCAGCCCTCCTTCGGGTCAGCTCCTATCAGGTGCCTCTGCAAAGGTCACCAGCATGCCTCCACGGGCAGTAGACGGAGGGCCGAGATGACAGCATGGGAATGTGGCACTGGAAGCCGTGAGGTGGAACCTCGTGCCTGTCGGTCTTCACCCCCCCTTGGTGAGCCCAGATGTGATGGTGCCTGGCTCAGAGCTCAGGGGTGGGTGGTGGGGAAGAGATGGAGGGAGGGGTGGTACGCTAATCAAGGAGCAGAATCCTGACACCAGAAGACACAACACTGCACCTGCTTGCCTAAACCATCATCTTGGGAGTGGGGAGGTAGGGGTTCAGCTGGGAGGAGACCCCCGCGGACTCCCAAGAATATGCAAAATCTGGGTGGCAGGAGGAGCACAGTTTTGAGTCTCTGGTTAAGGCAAGAGGAGTTCAAGTTGAGTGCAAAATAGCCACTGAACTCACTCAAGACTCTCGTCAACCCTGGCAGCTAAGGCATTTCAGTAAAATACAACAGTAAGTGCCTTACCACTCTTAAGGAATGGAAAAACAGAGGACTTTGTTTTCCTACAACCACACTGTTCATCACATCTGCAAAACTCAGAAGAGCGACGATGCTGTCAAAAATGTTCCAGCCTCGGCGGAAGTAGTTGTAGGGATCGAGCGCAATGATTTTTAGGCACATTTCTGCCATGAAAATGCCAGTGAAGACCTGCAGTGAGACAGGGAAGAATGAGAAAAGGGAGCTACTGCTCCTTGAAGATACAGTTCTAAGAATGGTCCAAGGGAATTGCAGAAGTCACGAAGAAATACAGCGCATTTTGATTTACTTGGCTCCTCTCCCCCCATTCCTCTCCCCATAGTGCCCATTCCAGTGTTCCCAAGCTCGCGGACATCGGCGTGGAGAATAAATATTATTTCCCATTCAGCTGAAAATAAGGCAGAGTGATAGAAAATGTCAAGCGATCCCTCCTCTAAGTTCCTTTAAAATGTCAACGAAAGTTCCAAAATGGGGGAGGTGGGGAGTACACGGCAGCTCTGAAAACTGAAGATAAATATCCTCCATAAAGCCGAACCCAGGAGGAGTTCACCCAACCACTTTGATCAGAAAAAGACTTAAAAGGGGCCCAGAGCAGAGACTTGAAAAAACACTGCCGGGAACAGGAAACATCTTTGAGCAACTCAATATGGACGCTTGGCCTCTATGATGAATACCATGGGCTAAACCCCGCATTGGTCATGGTTGAAAGGAGGAGAAGTGAGCTGGCGTATAATCCTAAAAACATTCACTCGCAGAATGCAGGGTTCCTTATTCCAGAACAAAATACCGGAGAATCAAAAAGAAAGGCAAGAGCTACAGAAAGCGCGAAATGATGTGATTTCCATGGGCACAAATATATGTTTTTGGTTTTGTCTTTGAAAGTTAGATAAATACAGGCTGAAAAACACTGCAGTGTTGAATGAGCGGCAGCCAAATTCTACATCATCTATCATCTATATCTTTGCAGACGAGAAAACAAAGCATTTCTTCATAGCAAACAGCACATTTTCTCTCACACATACACAAATAAATAGATATGAGAAAACAATAGTATGAAATAATATGAAATATGAAAACAATAGCATGAAATAAGTGATAATAGTATGAAACAATAGTATGAAATAAGGTAATATAAAAAGGTTGTCAGCTATAGGACTCTACAGCTTTGGAAAAGAAAAAGAAACACCCCAGAAATGATTTTTAAACGTCCTTATTAAAAGTAACAGATGATCCATTTTTATAAATAATTTGATGACGTACTATTTATCTTTAAAAATCCCTAAAATAAAGTGACACAAGTTAAAAAAAAAAGGGGGGGAAGGGGGGAATAAGGAAAGATAAATCCAAGATAGGCAAATAGAAATCGAGAGGGCAAGGGGCGCCTGGGTGGCTCAGTCAGTGAAGCGGCCGACCTCGGCTCAGGTCATGATCTCGCCGTCCGTGAGTTCGAGCCCCGCGTCGGGCTCTGTGCTGACGGCTCGGAGCCCGGAGCCTGTTTCGGATTCTGTGTCTCCCTCTCTCTGCCCCTCCCCCGTTCATGCTCTGTCTCTCTCTGTCTCAAAAATAAATAAACGTTAAAAAAAATTTAAAAAAAAAAAAAAAAGAAATCAAGGGGGCAAAACCAAAAACCAAAAAACCCAAAGCTCGTATCAGTCTTTTCCCTTTAAATATTTCTATCTACTTCTGCCCAAAGCTGCAACCAGAGTCTGAAAGCACGAGTGCTACCTGTTCTAGTTAATTGTGCTGGACTGATCCCTGTCCCCTTTTGAGCTCCTCCTCCCCCTCCTGTCCCCTTCAGGCTTAAGCTGTCTAGCCCTACAGCAACCCTACATGCCTTGGGACCATGGGTTTTGCAAGCCCACTCAACGGCTACTCATGGCTTTTCGGGAGCTCAACGTGCTCCCCTGATTTGAGCTGTCCCAAAGCCTAGAGAGTCCATTTTCAAGTCCAGTCCCACAGAACCTCCACAGGCCAGTTAAAGCCTCGCCCACCCATCGGAGGAGGGGGGCTTGGATGGGTTCCTGGGAACTCAGGGCTCCAAAGCCTCCTTCCACCGCTGCTTCCGGGGGCACAGATGAGGTGACTACCACCCTCGTATCGTGTGCCTAGGGAACGGGGCGCAGGGGATGGAAGCACAGGCTACGTGGCCAGCAATGCAGGTTTCGTGTCAATTTTCAGGGGCCCGGGGTGCAGCCTCTGCCTGTGAACTCAGACACCAACAATGTCCCTGGGCCTCCTTCTATGCCGCTTCTGGGGAGAGTGAAGAAGAATGTCACTTAATTATCCAACTTCTGACTACAAAATGCAGCTTCACCTCAACACCCAGAACGTCTAATCAGTGGGGAATCTGAGAGGGTGGCTTTTGCCGTTTCCCACACTTGGATCAGAAAATGAAGGGATGGACAGACAGGCCACCTTTGCAACTGGAAAGCCCTGTCTAGGGGCATGACTTTGGGTTCTTTGGGTTATTCTCTGGAACTAATCTAATAACTCCATCCACCAGGAGGTGATGAAGGATGGCTCTGCTGACTCCGTTGAGCCGGGAACCATGGTCTCGTGGGCACAGCTTTCTGTCTCTAAGGGAAATAACACCGTCAGCCCACGTCTGGGATACGTCAGCGGGAGATAGGTGAATACGCTGGCCTAGAGCGCAGAAGACACCAGCCTATTAGAAGGGACCATGTGTGTTAGGCTCATCGAGCAGCATGAAATCTGATCTGACCCACACACACCCACAAGGGCACTTCCACCCAAGGGCAGTTTGGGGAAAGAAACTTAAATGCAGACTGTATGGAGAGCCTCCTTGGTCCTGCACTGTGGTCCCACTGGATCCCTGCTCCTCCTGAGGGGCCCTGGAACTGAGGGTGACAGTTACCTAAACCTGATGCATGGAAGCAGCTCTGTGAACCAACTTCTGATTCAATAGGCATAGCGGGTTCCGATCAGCGTAAAATAATTAATTAAAAAACACATACGTACATATTGCCTAGAAATCCTCTGCCATGCTAAAAAATGATCATCTTTGCTAACAGGACCATAGGAAATAAGTTTCTGCTTTGTATTCCCCTCATTTTTAAAATTTTCCTTAGTTTTAAAATTTAAAAAAAGCATGTATTACTTTTTTAAGTTGGAAAAATAAAATAAAACTTTAAGAATAAATGGCTACAATTTGCAACTATGTAGATGGAACAAGCGGGTATTATGCTAGGCGAAATTAGTCAGAGAAAGACAAATATCATCTGACTTCACTCATAAGAGGAATTTAAGATACAAAAAAAGATGAGCATAAGGGAAGGGAAGCAAAAATAATATAAAAACAAGGAGGGGGACAAAACATAAGAGACGCTTCAATATAGAGGACAAACAGAGGGTTACTGGAGGGGGTGTGGGGGGGATGGGCTAAATGGGTCAGGGGCATTGAGGAATCTACTCCTGAAATCATTGTTGCACTATATGCTAACTAACTTGGATGTAAATTAAACAATAAATCAATTTTCTTAAAAAAACAATAAATGGCTACATACTCTGGTAAGATTTTTAGCCTATTCACTCATTAGCTAATTAGGATAGAACGTTCAGCGGGTAATTTGCTATTTCTGATATTTAGGAGACTAATTAATCCTCGGGAAAAATGCCTTCTCCGGGAACAATAAATTGAGCAGTTCATGAAACGTCTGCTCCCCTACCTTAATTTTCCCAATTTAACTTGGATTAGATACATCTAACGAGAAACATACTGAAGCAGGCTCAAGTCGGGAGCCCCGCCCCACCTTCATAAGCATTGTACTTCATAAGCTTTGCACATAAGCATAAGCTTTCCCTCCTGGGAAAGCAAGCCTCCCACAGCCTCCACGCCCTGACCCACCTTTCCAGGGGGAATAATAACTAGTAATGGCAGTCACATTATTTTGTGACAAATGATGCCATCAGCATCACTGGGGACCATGAGACACGTTACCAAGGGTCTCTGGACATCATTAAGGTTTTCTTGCCCCCAAGATCGTGCCAAATAGCTGACCTTTTAAGATGTCTGCTGCCTTCTGGCTTACCACTGGATGGCTAAAGAGATGCCTTGGCATACCAGAGGGCCAACACGGGGGCCGTGGAAAATTACCAAACGAGTAAAAACAGAATTCTAACAGTTGCATTTGCCCTCGACTCTGCTTAAGGGGACCAGGGACCTAGGCTAGGTTAGGCCACTTACAAAATGTTTAGGCTTTTTTTTTTTTTTTTAATTTTTTTTTTTCAACGTTTTTTTATTTATTTTTGGGACAGAGAGAGACAGAGCATGAACGGGGGAGGGGCAGAGAGAGAGGGAGACACAGAATCGGAAACAGGCTCCAGGCTCCGAGCCATCGGCCCAGAGCCCGACGCGGGGCTCGAACTCACGGACCGCGAGATCGTGACCTGGCTGAAGTCGGACGCTTAACCGACTGCGCCACCCAGGCGCCCCAAAAATGTTTAGACTTTGAAAGAGTTATAAGTCACAGTTTGGAATATTTGGATATTTTAAAAAGCCTAAAGTTACCAAATTCCCCGTATACAACATATGCTCAAAACTCTGGTCCATTTTGTAATGCTCCAAGGCCAAGAAGACAGTGTTGATTACGATGCAGGTGGTGATGACCAGCTCAGTAAAGGGGTCGGTCATCACGACTCGCAGGGCCTTCTTAATGCACAGCCACTGGGGGCTGCAGTTCCACACGAGGTATCTGGACGCCACGTTTCCCCCACACGGGAGGCAAGGCTCCTGCGATTTCTCTTGCTCTGGAGAAGGAGAATGGGAGAGCAGTCGAGTAGTTAGCTATGAATCCATCCGGCCGCTGTTTGCCTGAGTGCATTCCACTCTCTTCCCCCCCTCCTCCCTACGGTCTCTCGTGAACAACGTGATCAGCCAAGAGGGGCGCTGACGGGTGCAGCCAGAAAGGTTTGCCGTATACAACTTCCCTGTGGTATGGCCGTGTACATCCAGGCTTTACACTTGTGTTGAGCATCTGGGAGCTGAGCCGCACCGTTAGAGATACAGATGGGGAAGTCAACACTCACAGGCTGTGAACCCGTGAGAGGGAAGGGTATAAGCTCAAATTATGTTCATTCAAGGCAGACCACGGTGACAGCTGTACCAGAGGCACACAGAGCTACCAGGGCTCAGAGGAAGGCCAGGTATTCAGGCAGGGGCATCTTTTGTTTTGAAGCAAGAGGTACTCTATCAGCAGGTTGAATTCAGGCCACAAGGCCACCGTACCCCTGATTTCCGATTTCCCCGGCACCATTTCAAGGGACTCATGCAAGCCAAATGAAGCGATGCAATAGGGCTCAAAAGTGCTAAGGACGAATCTGACCCCGTCCCTGTAAGGACTTGGGTCCTGCCTTTGAACACCAACCCCTCAGTTGGGGGTCCTGGTTACCTGCTGTTGATGAGGTCCGTCAGATGATTCCAGCCTACCTACACAGGTCTTCCCCTCTGCATGCCAGATTCCTAACTCTAACTTCCATGACAACCGTCACCTTCTGGAAACTTCTGTGTCATCTCTTCTTTGGTCACTGTCATTGCCACTGCGACCCCCTGTGACTGCCTGGCCTGATCAGGGTGGGTAAGGGCGGGGGTCCCGTCTGTACTCTTGGTCCTAAATGCCAAAGCTAGCCAGTTCCCACCAATACCCAAGGGCCAACTCAGGGTGGGCCTGCTTCCGCAAGCCACTTGGCTCCCGTGCTCCAAAGAGGCGCAAGAAGTCGCTCTGCAGGAAGCGGAAGGGGCTACAGAGGGCTTCTGGGGGAGATGGAAAGAAGGAAAATGGAGGGACGTCACTGCAGTTGGGCTGTCCCCGGGGCCAGGAGGGCAGAGCTTACCCTGCATGGTGATGGTGAGGATGCTGACAGCACTCAGGGCCCTCTGCCTTTGGAAGGGGTCCCCGTGCTCATCACAGAAATCCACTGACAGATTCTGGGACAGCCGTTTGGTTTGCTCTAGGATGTGTGGCTGTAAGAGAAGGAAGGCACGGTAGACCTTCAAAGGGAAGGGACTGCCCCTCCTCAAAAGGTCACAAGCTACTCTGTTTGAACGCCACATGCCTGGAAAAGACTTAGTACCTTACATAGCCCTGCTCCCTTGCATCTCACGGCAGGACGAAGGTTCAGCTTTCCTGTTTCAGGTTTCATAACTAACTAAAATACAGGGTGGCATTCATACTTTTCAATGTATGCACATTTCCCGGATCCTAACTACGGAGATGTTTCTTTCTCTGTGATTCATTCATTGTCAACAAAGAGCAAACAAAATTTTACGAAAACGAAGGAGCAATAAACGGTTCAGGACACAAAAGCAATAAAAAGTCAAAATTAGAAATAATGTTTTTGAGTGGCAGGAGTGGGGGGATAGATACATTTAGAAGGGTGGATCGGGGCCAGGTTAGAATGGCTGCCTAAATGGATTTTGAAACAGTCAGTAACTAAAAAGAACAGCCAAAATAAATATGACAAAGTCTATATACTAAACCTCAAGCATTCTCTCAGGCCGTGCTTGGGGGCTCGACTCTCACCTTACCTACAATTCTAAGGTCTCTGGACACGACAGTACATAAATCTTCAGCTACCTAGATGACTTATTTCCCCGAAGTTCTGACCAACCGTGGCCCCAGAGGGAACTATTTTATTTTAGTTAAGTTTATTCGTTTATTTTGAGAGAGAAAGCATGAGTTGGGGAGGGGCAGAGAGAGGAGAGAGAGAGAATCCCAAGCAGGCTTCACGCTGTCAGCACGGAGCCCCATGCGGGGTTCAAACCGTGAGATCATGACCTGAGTTGAAGTCAGATGCTTAACTGACTGAGCCACCCAGGTGCCCCAGTGATAAGCTATTTTAAAGGCAACCTGTAGTCTTTCTATAGCTATTTCCTATTTTGGCTTAGGGAAAAGACACTTTTTATTAGCTGTCTGCTCTTGGTCTATTGTTTTGTGAAATGAGAAAAAAAAAACCCTTCAAAATATTAAAAAATATTTGCAGGCTCTTCAATATGCTATGGTCTGATATTAGAGAAGCCTCTAAACTGAAAGATGGGTCCCTGTCCCTCCATCAGAGAAATGCACACAGCAATGGATGAGGTCTGCCCACCTACTTCTGTAAAGGCCCCCGACCTCCTTTCCCCACCTCCCCTCAGGCATGCACCCTCCCTTCCGACCACTTCACCTCTTCCTCCCATCTCAGAAAAGTGGCTCTCGCCATTATTCCCTGGCCTGTATCTTCAACATTTTCCTCTCCTCCGATTTCTCTCTCCACAATTAAAACATGTTCAAACATCCCCCACCACACTGATAAAGATAGGGTTTTTCTCTACCCCTCATAGCTTCATATCCACTTGGCCTACAAAATATCCCTGTTAGGATGCCCCACAGGCATTTCAAGCTTGCCACACCCAAAACTGAGCTCACCATCCTTCCCTCCCCCAGGACAAGCTCCTTTCCGGTCTCGGTAAACTACCGTCCATCAAGTTGGCTACCCAAGCAGTCAACCTGGCATCTTCCCCCTCTCTGCATCTAGCTAGTCAAGTGCCAAATTTTCTCTTCTGGAAATCACTGTACCATTATTGTCTCTTCATCCTCCTGCCCTCACCACAGTTTAAGCACCTGTCTCCTCTTACTTGGATTGCCGCCACTGGCAGCTTCTCAACTGGTTCCCTCCAGTCTCGTCCTGCTCTGGTCCGGTCTCTTCAGTGCATCTAGGATTTCAAAACTGTCGACCTGGTCAAGTCACTCTTTTGTTTAAAACCTTTCACGGGCGCCCAGGGGGCTCAGTCGGTTGAGTGTCCAACTTTGGCTCAGGTCATGATCTCATGGTTCATGAGTTCAAGCCCCGTATCGTACCAGGCTCTCTGCTGTCGGCTCAGAGCCTGGAGCTGCTTTGGATTCTGTGTCTCCCTCTCTCTCTGCCCCTCCCCTGCTCGCACTCTGTCTCTTTCTCTATCTCAAAAATAAATAAATATTTAAAAAAACAAACAAACAGCTTTCAATACTGCTTAGCCCTTGGTCCCTGAGTGAAGGGTGAGCCCCTCAGCTTGGTTTCGAGGCCTTTTGTGATGACCCCATCCTACCGCTATAGCCTCTTGCCAGGCCGTCTCCAGCCTCATACACACAAGCACGTGCACACTCACACTCACAAGTGTTCTACGAGGTCACATTCTCCCGCTCTCCTTTGGCTCCAGGCCTTTGCGTGTGCCGCTCCCTCTGCCTGTGGTGCTCCATTCACTTTTTACCCAGGGATGAAACATTAATTCATCCTTTGGGCACGGATGCTTTTTTCCTCTGGGAACTCTTCTGATCCATGGCTCTTCTCCCACCCCCCACCCCCCCCAAGTCATAGATGCTGCCGTTGGCTGGATCTGTATGTCCCTGGGTCCTCCCTGAGGGCTTTCTCTGGCGACCTGACCACCCTCTGCCCTAATGAACACAAAGTCAGAAATGCAGGAAAATGACTGTCACCTGAATCCAGCAGTCTGGAACCAATGATGGACCAAAGTCGGTGTATAAATACTCTAGTGCCCTCACTCCACGGAGATTAAACTCCAAGTACCTTCAGTGGTAACCAGCTTAATGATGAACCTTAGTTGGCCACTTTATCTTCCATGTAACCCTTCTTCTCACTCCTCTTGGTGCTTCTTGGGATCACTTCCCAAATAATCTACCTGCACTTTAACGTCTCAGGGTTTGCTTCGCAAGGAACCCCCACTAAGACATGGCTTCTCCTCTGTTCTCCCATATGTGATCATCATGTCAGCTGTCATACTAAACAATAACTGCCTCCTTGTTCGTGTGTCTTCATCGTTAGTTGTCTGTTTCAGACATCTCACAGAGCCCTCGTACCTACCCCAGTGCCATGTGGCTGGTAAACCCTGTCAACACTTCAAATAGATGTTTGTAAAGAAATGGGTAATTGAACAGATGCATGGATGTGGGAAAGTATGTGCAAATGGATGAATGACTGAATGAATGAGTGAATCCCTTCAATTAGGCTGACAACTTGACCTGTCCCCCTAACGGTGCTATAGGATCATCAATCCCTGGGCCGAGACTTGCCTTTTTCGTGGAATCTTCATCAGAATCTGATTCTGGAGGCTGGTCTTTCCCAGAGTCTCTCAAAAAAAAGGACTTTCGTTTCTTACTACCAAACAGCTTTCTCTTCTTTGGGGAAAAAGATGATGCCTCAAGGGAATTAAGTGAACTTCTGTCAATTCCCATGGCAACGAGAGCCTTAGAAAGTGAACAAAAGCAATTAATAAACAGATTATACCTCCCCATAAAACACTGCAAATGACCTGACCTTCGTGAGCGTTCTCTCCTCCCTCCTGGAGGCGTCCACCCACTTAGATTGCTCATCGCCGACTTGGAATATGCTAGCTTTGTTATTATTTACCAGAAGGACATATCCTGTTTATTTATCCACAGAGACTGCAGCCTCAAAGGCAAGGTTAATGCTTTCATGCCTCTATCGCTAAACCGTAGCACGGCACTCTATCGTGTCTGTGCCTGATGATGCCGGTATGAAACACGGTGGGGCCTCCCTCTGACAAATCTCCGTGGAGGATGAGAAAGAGAACAAAACACGTTCCTGAAGTCTTAGAGTTGGAAAAATGTAAAGACGCCAAGAAACAATGAGAATGGCCTGTAAATATGACGGGAATTTCAAGCAGGGAGAGGTGATCACGGCTATTGTGTCTAACTTTCCCAAAGCCTCGGCAAGCAAAGGCCCTGAATACAAGCATCTCCGGGTTCCCATAAACAAGCCTGGAGCCCAGCCTTAATTTACATAGATGTATATTTTATCCTCTAGCCCCAGTTTGGGGTCTGTCCTACAAGGCCCGGGTCTCAGAAGACCGAGGATTTCCTGCTCTCGAGAGCTCTGTGCCTGGACAGGTCAGTAAGAACAGCAGCAGAGCCAGTCTTCAAGGGGCTTAAGTTTTCCAAAAAGCATAGTAGAGAAGGCTCTGAGCCCCGGCCTAAGGCTCAAGGCTTCGTGACCTCTGCAGTCCACCCCCTAAGCAGACCCCACTGTCTGACGCTGCGTGTCCCTACCTCCTTTTCCTCCTTCAGCAGCCGCTGGGCTTCCTGGAACATCTTCTCCTTGGCCTCGGTCTCGGCAGCTACGTTTCTGTTCTGCTCCTCGTAAGCCATGGTGACAACAGCCAGGGTTAAGTTAATCAGGTAGAAGGAGCCCAGGAAGATGACCACCACGAAGAAGAAGACTGAGAAAAGCCCTGAGGTACGCAAGGTCTGCAAAGGACACAGCACACGCTTGTGTCTGAAGCCTTGTTCCGCAGGAGGTGACCGTCACCTCAAGGAGACACAGCACAGTGGCAAGCGGCCCGCCCCCAGCACCGGTTGGCTGAGCCGCCCACAGCAGCATCATGGATAGCCTCCCGTTCCTGGGGGGCTCCTGCTGCCCATCAGTGAGGAGAGGCCGGCCCTGAACTCCCATGTGGGTCTCGGAACTTTATGATGACTTTCTCAAGGGTATTTGCATTTTAGAATTGAAAAGGCAGGAGAGAAAGGAATGCTTCCTGAAAACCCCAGCATGGGTAGCAGAACCGCAGGCTGCAGGGAATCTGGAGAGGGGCAGCATTTCTAGGAAAAGGAGGCACTTTTTTGGCATTTCTAACGGAATAGCTGAAGTAGAACCTAACAGTACAACTGCTGAGGACGGAGAGCAGATGACAATGGCGGGGAGTGGATGGCAAGTTATGAATAAACGACAGAAATGTCGATGAGTGATGGAGGGGGAGGGAGGGAGGGGGGAGAGGGAGCGGAGGGGGAGGGGGAGGGAGGGTAATTAGATAACCTGTTGATAAAGCTTCTCCCAGGAATCTTGGGTTATCAGCCGAAACATGGACAGAAAAGACCAGCCAAAGTTGTCAAAATTGGTATAATTATAGTCGGGATTCCTTTTGGTGTGGTTGCACTGAAACTGTTCAGAACAGGCACTAGATGGAAACAAAGGAACAGAGGAGGAATTACATTCCAGGCCAGCTTCGCTCCTGCCTCCCGCCCATCCTGGCCAACGCGCCTGCTCTTCTGGGGACCACGGCTCCCATTGGAAAGCCCTAGAGCTTTTGTCGAGTGACTGTGCCCCAGCTGCCAAGCTTCCCAGCCCGCACCTTACTGTGGGCACTCACTGGCTCTTTTCAACTGGATTGATTAGTAAGTTCATATCAGCAGGTTTTTTCTTTTCATTAAAAATGGAGTGCGGGGACACAGTGAACAATTAGTGGTAATAGATATGAAATCTCCCTCTCTCCTCAGACCCTCAGTCCCACTTCCTAGAAGTAACAGCTTAACAGTGACTTCTATAACTTTCCACCAGTTTTCTACAAAGAGAAGCACATATGTACCCATATACACCTTTTACAATACATTTATGGGAGCGTTCTTTGACCGCTCTCTTGCGCCTTGTTTTTTTTCATGGAACAAGATAGCACGGAGGCCTTTCCACATGACCATACAGGGAAATATCTCATTTCTTTTCGTGCCTTACAGACCCATGATTTATTTAACTGCTGTGCTAATGGTGAAGATTTATGCTTCGGTTGTTAAGTCTTTTTGGTCTCACAAACATTTGGGTTTTACTTTACAAACAGTGGATATCGTGTACATGGGTCTTTGCCCACGTCATCAGAGCACACATCACTAAGTGCATCTATCAGATAATACTAAGGGTACATACTTTCTTCATTTTTGATAAGTACAGCATTTTGATCGAAGGAATACATGCATACAGTTTAAAAGCCATGTGGTACCCAAAGACTTGTAATTAAGACCTTTATCACCACTCTTTAACCACCATTTACATACCCCAAAGTCAACAACTTTCAACTTGTTTATGTCCGTACCTCTAAAGATAATGTTTATGCCGATATCTCTCAATTTTAGTCCTTGGTGATTAAGTTGCTGCTCTGGTAGATGAGGGTTAGCTCCCCAATATCCTATCCCACTCCATCACCACTTACATCCCTCTTTCCAGAAAAGTACCGCAGCCTTGGTTGATGGCTCTCCCCAGTCAGATCCATTTTTTGTTGGCTCTTGTGTGTTGCTTTTTCCAAGTTGTATTTCCTCATTTTTCTGGAACAAATCTCAAGTGGCTTCTTAAGAAGACTGGGTGATCTTTGCCTATGTGAGTATACTTTTATCCTGCCTTCACAGTTGATAGTTTGGTCAGAAGTAGAATTCTGGTTTGAAAATAATTTTTCCTTAGAAATATGAAGGCATTGTGCAGTGGTTATCCTGTGTCGCTGTTGAGAATTCTGATGTCATTTTGATTTTTGTTCCTTTGTGGGTAACCTTTTTCTCTTTATTTTAAGATCTTGACTCCTAAAGGTTCTGAAATGCCACAATAATGCCCTTGGCATGGCCTTTCTTCATTCACGGTGTTGGGCACTTTATGGGACACGGAGGGACAGAGAGACGTGCATCCTCAAGCTCAGGAAAATTCTTTGTATTGTTGCATTGCTAATTTTCTCCCTTTTGTTTTTTCTGTACTCTGTTTCAGAAATTTCTATTTAGTCGAAAGTTGGAATTTCTGGATTGATACTTATTCTCATATTTTCTGTCTCTGTCTGTTGTTGCTACTTTCTGGGGAGTACTTCCTCAACTTAATCTTTAAAAAAAATTTTTTTTAATGTATTTATTTTAGAGACAGAGAGAGAGAGCGTGCGCACACGTGCGCACAAATGGGGGAGGGGCACAAAGATACAGAGGATCTGAATCGGGCTCTGTGCTGACAGCAGAGAACCCAGTGTAGGTCTCGAACTCACAAACCATGGAATCGTGACCTGAGCCAAAGTTGGACGCTTAACCGACTAAGCCACCCAGGTGCCCCTCCTCAACTTAATCTTTTAATTCTATTATTGAGTCTTTGGAATCATGTTACAAAAAAAACCTTGTGTTCACTGTTCCTTTTTTTAATGTTTATATTAAAAATTTTAATATAATAATAAAATAAATAATAATTTAACAATTACATAAATAATATTTAAATTTTTTAATGTTTATATTTATTTTTGAGACAGAGAGAGACAGAGCATTGACTGGGGGAGGGGCAGAGAGAGAGGGAGACACAGAATCTGAAGCAGGCTCCAGGCTCCGAGCTGTCAGCACAGAGCCCGACGCGGGGCTGAACTCACAAACTGGAGATCATGACCTGAGCTGAAGTCGGACGCTCAACCGACTGAGCCACCCAGACAGCCCTGTTCCTTTTTTATAATGAGCTATTTTTGTTTTTATGTATATAATAGCTCTTTTAATTTCACTGAGGACCCTATTTGAGGTTTTAAAAGTCCTTGTTGGTTCTGTCTAAACTGTTGTTTTGTCCGCAGCTCTTATGGCCTGAATGTTTGGGTCCTCCTGAAATTTGTACCTTGCAGTTGTTATCTTCAGTGGGATACTGTTTGGAGGTGGGGCCTGTGGGTGGTGATTAGAGCAGGAGAGTGGAACCCTCATGATGGGATTTGTACCCTCATAAAAGAGACCCCAGAGAGCTCTCTCACCCCCTTTCTGCCATGCGAGGACACAGCAGAGAAGACTGCCACCTACAATCTGGAAGAGACCCTCACTAGAACCCAACCAAGCTGGTGCCCTCATCTTGAACTTCCAGCCTCCAGAGCTGTGAGAAATAAATTCCTGTTGTCGATAAGTCACTCCGTCTACTGTATTTTATTATAGCTGCCTGAACTATGACAATGATCATTTTCCCCATTTCTTTATGTCGGCCCCTTTATGCCAAAGGCTTTCTTCAGATACCTGGTAAGCCTGGGCTGTTCAGTCACATTTAATCAGAGGTCCTGACAAATTGATTGGGAGTTTGCTTGGTGGGCAGAATAGGACTCAGTGAGGGGTAGACTTGGCATTAGGGTGACTCAGAAGGAAGACGTCCATTGTGCCCCTTTCTCAGACCTCAGCGAAACCCTACTGTTCAATTCACAAATCTTGCTCTTTCTGTCTCCTAAATGCCTTTGGAACTCGTCCATCCATTTCTCATCATCTCCACCGCACTGCTTCATGACTCTCACCTGTATCAACGTAGTCTCCTAAGTGGCTGCCTCATCTACTCCATGTATCCATTCCCCATGTAGCAGCCACAGGGACCTTTATAAACCCCTAACCTGGTCAGGTCTTGTTTCCCTTGTGATCAAAGTAAAAACCCTAGGCACTGACGGGCTACCGGACCCTGCAGAGTTAGTTCCCGTCTCCTGCCCCTCTGCCCAACAAGCTGCTGGGTTTCTTCTTACTCCCCCTGACCACTTGCCCTCAGGCGCAAAGCCTTCCCTGTTACTTTTCTACTGAATGGACTTGTTCACACTATCTCCTCACCTACCAGAACCTCCTACTCATGCTTCAGAACCAGCCGGATGGTCTTCAGGGCACGAGGCAGCGAGGAAAGGCTGAAGACCAGGCCTGGGCCCTGGGCAGAAGGAGACCTGCCTAGGAAGGTGACCTGAGACTTGCCATCTCCTTGGAAACTACTGTGCTATGATCAATGCAGAAGATCATGTACTAAGAGTTGGTCTATCAAACACCTGGGGCACCTGGGTGGCTCAGTCGGTTGGGCGTCCGACTTCGGCTCAGGTCACGATCTCGTGGTCCATGAGTTCAAGCCCCGATTGGGCTCTGTGCTGACAGCTCAGAGCCTGGAGCCTGTTTCAGATTCTGTGTCACCCTCTCCCTCTGCCCCTTCCCTGCTCACGCTCTGTCTCTCTGTCTCTGAGAAATGAATAAATCTTAAAAAAAAAAAAAAAAACACAACGCCTGAGCTTTGAGACTACACCTAGACTAGAGAACTAAGACCGGCATACAAGCTTAGAGAGACGAAGACACAATAAAGACCATTTAGAAGCCAAGGCTGCGGTATCTGTGTGTCCAGGTGGCCCAACCCCCCTTGGATTTTGCCCATAGTAACTGTACCTGCCCTGCGTGGGGTCAAGGAAGCACTGTACGTTACAGTGTTTGTCTCCTCATTAAACGAAAGCACTGTGGATGCAGTATCTTGCCAGGGATCCTTTCAGAAAGCTCAATAAACTTTGTATTAGATTAAAGCCTATGGCGTCTTGTGGGCTTGGCTGAGTCTGAACCTGTGACCGTCCCACATGGTATTGCAGGATGCTTCTCTCATGTTATAGACAGGATTATATCCCCTGTTATTTCTCTCAGTATCTACACATCTCTCTTAAAACACTCATCATACTTTCAAAGAGTCAAACACATTTTCTCTCGTTTCTGCGAGAGGCCAGCTTCAAGAGGAATATGCTCCCTGGTTCACACTTGCACTCTTTGGGCTTAGCACAGAGCTTGGCATGCTGCTGGCCTTTGATACTTATCTGTTACTGGGGTGCAAATTTAGCCTATTTTATGAGAAGGATTTGTGTATTATCTTAATTTGAAATATGCTCATTAGGGGCACCTGGGTGGCTTGGTCGGTTGGGCGTCCGACTTCGGCTCAGGTCATGATCTCACGGCCTGTGAGTTCGAGCCCCGCGTCGGGCTCTGTGCTGACAGCTCAGAGCCTGCAGCCTGTTTCAGATTCTGTGTCTCCCTCTCTCTCTGACCCTCCCCCGTTCATGCTCTGTCTCTCTCTGTCTCAAAAATAAATAAACGTTGAAATATGCTCATTAAATCACCCGGAATTGAATTTCTCACCACAAGAGAGCACTGAGGCCCTGGAAGAAAGAAGGGTATCCCCAAAGGGCCAGAGGGCTACGAGCGGCCTGTGAACACACATAAAACCGTGTACGAAATTAGAGGCTTTGGTGATCAACACGTGAGCACCTGAGAAAGACGTTCAGATAGCCTTGCATCAGGACCATGCCATTGAACAGAAAATAAGGATTCCATGAGGTTCTCAGTCATAACCTTCTTCCTAACCTTTGAAAGTCCTGAATACTCACTCCATAAAGTCAAAATACTACATTCTCAGTAGGTTTCTTCAGCTACTAATTCAACCTAACTTTGGGGAGGAAGGGAAGCTGCTGTAAACACTTGGAAATAATTATTATATTAATTTTTGAAATTATGTTACATTATTTTTTTATTATTTTTAAGCTATATGAAATTAATTGAATTATATTAAATTCATGTTTAAGTGAATATCGTAGCGATTACAGTAAGTTTATTGTTTTATTACTAATTTTAAAAATAATTGATTTTATTTTTATTAATTACAATGGTGAGTTGTTAATAACTTAATAATGCATGTCGAAACTTGAGTAGATGCGTGCAATAATCAGGACTGTTTGTCAACTACCATCACTGCCTCCACAAGTCATTAGATGAAGACTATTTGCAACAGCACCCCAAAAGGTCCACAAGTGATCTGCTTGGGAGAAAAAAGGAGAGTGTGAACCTCTTACCTTTCACCCATCCAGCTGCCACATATTCTGAATTCAGTGGAATCTTTCTTTTCAAAGCAATGGTCTGGAAAGGAAAGAATCATAAATTCAGATTTAAAAGCAAAACCTGAAAGGAAAGACAACAGCCAATGTGCCAGGTTTGCTTGAAACCAATGGTTTGGAATCCTCTAAAATGATCGAAGTGGGCAGCCAGAGAAGAAGCAGACAGTAAGCCCTCAGGAAGGAGCAAGAGAAAAGGAGGGAAAGGAAGAAGGAAGAAGGACGAGGAGGAAGCAGGGACACCACCATGCCCCCCTGGCCTCTCAGTGCATAAAACTGAACCAGAGACCAGGCCCTGGGGGAAGCTGGACACAGACTCAACCCACGAGAAGTTAAATAAACCAAGACAGACATGGAAACGGGGTAGCCATGTGAGATCCAGGACATGGGAAATTGCTGGAGGGTCGACCTCAGTGTGGAGAGGGTGCAGCAGAAAAAGAAGTGATATCAGGGCTCCTGGGTGGCTTAGTCGGTTGAGTGTCTGACTTTGGCTCAGCTCTTGGTCTCATGGTTTGTGAGTTCAAGCCCCACAGTGGTCTCTGTGCAGACAGCTCAGAGCCTGGAGCCTGCTCCAGATTCTGTGTCTCCTCTCTCTACCCTCCCCTGCTCACGCTCAGTCTCTCTCTCTCTCTCTCTCCCTCCATCTCCCTCTCCTTCTCCCTCTCTCTCTCTTTCTCAAATTAAGAAAAAAAATAAAGCAAAACATGACACAGAGTGGACAGATCCACAGGGGAAGGGATGGGAGCTGACACCACTTGTATGGATATGGCTTCAGGCTTTGCCTTCTCCATGGAAACCCGAAGAATGAGGCAGTTCTCTAAGAAGCGCATCTGCCCATGTGAGACCCCTGGAAGGATGAAATCATCCTCCCTTCTAAGACTCTGGAACGTAGATCTGTAGATAGCATGAATGGTGAGAATAAAAGTTAACCATGCACGGACCAAGGTGTGGAAGGCAGAATATTTACCGTCAAGGTTATCCATATCCTTACAGTCCTTCCTGACACATCTCTGGTTCAGATTTTCCTTAAAGAGCTGCTGACCTACCAGGGCGAAGATGCTGAGGCAAAAGAGGGTCAGGATCATCACGTCAACAAGCTTCTTCACAGAGCGCAGCAAGGCCCCAACGATGACCTTCAGACCTGGGGAGGAAAAGGACCAGGGTGGGAAGAAGCCCCCACTCACGTCTACAGCAGACACAGGCAAAGGGCATGGAGTGAATGTCCAAGGCCTCGGGTGTCACCTGACTGCAGGCTGGGACTGTAAACTAGCCTGGCCCAGGATTCTGCTGCCCCGGGTTCTGGTTCTAACTCTGCCAGAGCAGTTACGTGCCATTGGGTGGACGCCAGTCGAGGGCTCAGCCTCTTCCTCCCGCCCTGTGTCTGTGACAGGGTTGCTCTGCAGGGCGAGTTAGAAGACCGAACAGAAACATCCCATATAGGCAACTTGATTACAGTTGTGCAGACAACGCACAGCTGGGGGTCCTGTGCAGCATTAAGGCCACAGTGAGGCCACCCGAGAGGAGGACACAGAGCTGTATTTAACGTTCAGTGGTCACTACCAACCATAAGCTCTGCAAGGTGCCATGAGACCTCGCTAAATCAGGGGGCAGGGAGCTAGAAGGAGGAGCTCTTTCTGGACTCAGATAATGAGAATATTCTAGGGCGGGGGGAACTCGGATCACTACTTCTAATGGGGGTTTTTTTAATTCAAGAAATATTTACTAAACACCTACTGTGTCCACGGCACTCTATAGGCTGCCAAGTTTCAAAATAAGGACACCATCCTTGGTAGGATGGCAAATGTTTAAAATCAGCTTTCTGGGGAGGGGAGAGGGGGTGTATGTGCAGGGAAATTCCCATCTGTAGCATTTACAGCCTTCCTTGTTTGCAGAATTGCGCAGCAGATCCCTCTTCTCCCTCCGTACAGCCCTCCCATCCAGCTGGTTTCAGGCTAAACAGCACGACGTCCCCGGATGCAGAGCTGGAAAAGGATGGGCACGTTCTCCTGCTGCGGAGCCAGAACAAGTCAGCCCCAGCACATGACTGAGCCAGGGGCCCCGCTGTCAGCACAGGTGGAGAGATAAACGACCAGACAGGACTTACAGTGTGTGGGATGGCACAAAGTGACAACGTTTCCAGTGATCAGTGTAAACCACGACGGGTAGACTTGAGAACGGAAAGTGGTACCTAACAGGAGGCCAAAGCGGCAGCAAATGACTTTCCCACAAAGTGCAGTGCCGCGTAAGGAGGAGGCTTCAGGCCAAGCTGGGACATTCACTGTGTCCCCAGCGGCAGCCAAACAAGTGGACGCCTCAACCTTACCTAAGCCCGACTCGCATCTATAACAACATGTTTGAGTCTTCTCCCAAGCAAGAAGATTTGGCTGAAAGACGGCTGGGACGCCTGAATAATTTTTACAAAGTTCCTTAAAGGATCATACCTCACGCCCTTACTTCCAGAAAGTATCCAGGGATCTCATGTGTTTCATGGGTCAAAACAGAGACTATGGTCACCTGTTTAGAGATGAAGAAGGAAACTCTACAGCTGCTAAGTGACTGCCTGATGTATATTTTACCCATAAGAAACACAAGGCACTGAGCCCCTCACTTGACTTGGGAAACCAAGGCCGACCTTGCAAAAGAGGAAGAAAAGAAGGAGAGGGGCAAATCTTACATAAAGTGTCCTTGACTGCCAGTTTACCATTACGCGGCTGTTTTTCTGAGGCTTCAAAAAATAACCAACCCACTGCCTCTTTTTGAAAGGATCCAAATTGCCTAGCGTTTTGGTGGGGGAGCTAAGCATTGATAGAAGAGACTAGAAGGGAAGAAGAAGGGGCAAGGGAAGGACTGCAGAGAGGGAAAATTTTTTAGTGAAGAGGGTTTACAGTTAATGATGACTCCATCTGGCCAGTCACTTGGGCCAAGAACCTTGACTCACTCCTCCACGCCACCTGATCCTAGAACACAACCGTCTCTCCTCTTGGATTATGACAGTGGCCTCTTGTGCCTCTGTTTGAGTTCTCTGAGAAGCAGACACTCTGGAATGAGAACTGCATGGGATGTGTTGGGTGACATGCCTGTGAAGAAAAAGGGGAAGAGAGCACAGCTGGCAGGGAGAGCCTCGGGCCGTGACACAGCGCTGACAGCTGGGAAAGGAGAGTGGGAAGGAAGCAGGAGTGGACAAGAAGAGCCACTGTGAGAGAGTCGCAACCTGGCTGCTGAGGAGCCCCTGAACTAACGTCTCCCACTAGAGGGGGCCCATGTCCTTCAGCAATGGGCCTGCACTAGGCCCCCTGACATGCAGGGAAAGCATGATCTTGGCATGGACACGGATGCAGTGGCGAATCCAGAGACGTGGCAGCTGGGATCATTATTCAGCTATGCTGCCCGCAGCAGATCTGAGTGACACATTTCCATGGTGACCACCATGTCTCCTATCTGATTTCCCTGCTTCTGCCTTTCCTTCCCTTTGCTCTATTCTCCATGCAACAGCCAGAGCAGTCCATTTAAAACCTGTCAGATTAGATGAATGGATAAATAAGATGTGGTAAATGTAAATACACACACACACACACACACACACACACACACACACACACACACAGGAATATTACTCAGCCATAAAAAAGAACAAGAGTGTGCCATTTGCAACAACACGGATAGACCTAGACGCTCAGTGAAATAAGTCAGATGGAGAGAGGCAAAGACCGCATGATTTCACTGACATGTGGAATCTCAAAAACAAAATAAATGAACAAACAAAACAAAATAGAAACTCACAGATACAGAGAATCGACTGGTGGTTGCCAGAGAGGGGGAAGAAGGAGGATGGGCAGAAGAAGGGGAGTGGGAGGTACAGGCTTCCAGTTTTGTAATGAGTAATCCATGCAGAAGAAAGGCACAAATTGGGAATAGAGGAGCCCCTGGGTGGCTGAGTTGGTTGAGCATCCAGCTTTTGATTTTGGCTCAGGTCATGGTCTCACGGTTCATAAGATCGAGCCCCGCGTTAGGCTCTGCCCTGACAGTGGAGAGTCTGCTTGGGATTCTCTCTCTCTCTCTCTCTCTGCCCCTCCCCTGCTTGCACTCTCTCTCTCTCTCAAAATAAATAAACATTTAAAGAAAAGAATAAGGAATATAGTCAATGGTATTGTAAGAGTGCTGTATGGCGACAGATCGTAGCTACGCTTGCGGTGAGCAGAGCATAGTTTATAGAGCTGTTGAATCACTATATTGTGCACCTGAAACGAACGTATCGTGGTGTGTTGGCCAACTTCCATAAAAACAAAACAAAACAAAAGCCTTGTCAGGTCATGTGACTCCTCTGCCCAAAGCTCTCCCATTTATCTCACAGCAAAGCCCAAGTCCTCCTAGTGCTTACATACCTCCCCGCCTTCACTAGGGTGGTCCATCTCCACCACCTGGCTCCTCACTCTGTCTGCTCGGCGCATCTGTATGCTTTCTATTCCTCAGTCTCAGCACTCCTAGCTCTTGCCTGTGCTCAGGACACTCCTTCCCATACACCCGCTTGTGGGACTCTTCTCGCTGCCTTCAAATCCACTCCCGTACGCCCTCCCCAATGACACCTATCCTGATCACTTTATTGAAAACCACATCCTGTTTCCCTGAACCCACGGCTTCCAGCAGCCTTCCTGTTGGTTACTTTTCCTTTTTATTTTTCCATGGCACATAGCACTTTCTAACAGGGCAGGTAATTACCTATTTATTATGGTTATTGCTCAGTATCTGTCTCCCTACTCCCACTCAGAATGTAGACTCCCTGAGGGCAGGGACCTCTGCGTGTTCACTCACTGATATACCCCAAGTAGTTAGCACAGTGTCTAGACATATGAGGTGCTCAAAGACACATTTGTTGAATGATCAAATAAATGAAGAAAGCAGAATTTGTTTGGTTTTGGTTTATACGTCATCTTGAGAAACGTTTAACATACAAGAACATTCCTCCCACTAAAAGGCAATGCTGAAAGTCAGACTGACTTACCTGAAACCACCGAAATTGCTTTCAAAGCTCTGAACACCCGGAAGGTACGTAGGGACGACAGACTGATGCCACTGGCCCTGATACTTGGTGAGTATGATACAAACCTAGAAGACAAAGCACAGGAAAAGCCTGGGCCTACTCAGTCCTGCAGCTGCGCTGTGTATCTCCACGCAGGCCACAAATAAACGTGGCCTCAGCTCTCTGTCCACCAAGGTGAAATCTGGGGCCTCACCTTCTTGGCCCACCTTCATCTCGGGGTCTGTAGTATCATTCTCCATAGCTGGGGGCCACAGATTGCACGGGAGGCTGTTCTCAGCTAATTTTTATATTTGGACATAGATTAAGATCCCTTGGAATAGTCCGTGCAGTTGTGGCTACAGCTATCGATAAGAGAAATCAATCAAAACATGTATTGACTGACTACCGGGTTCCAGGCCCAGTGCATTTACGTAAGGTCTCAATACGTGGCCAAGCCCAGAAGGAACCCAGGCAATCTGACTCTTGAGCTCTCACCACTGCACTACGCCACCTTTCAATAGCCAAGATCACCCAACCGTTGAATTTCAAATGTAAAACTTGGGAATTAATAGCATCTACCTCAAAGGGCTTTTGCAAATACTAAACAGGAAAGCATAAGCAAAGTGCTTAAGACAATGGCTGGCACAAATTAAGTAATGTTAGGTTACTATTATTGTGCCAGTGATGGGCCGTTGCTTTTCTTGTTCTTCATTTTGCCGACCCTGTGTCATCATTCAGATGCCAAACTGATGCCCTTTCCTCCGGGAAGAACTTCAATCCTCACCTCATGTCATATACAATATACACACAATAATTAACTCAAAAGGGGCCATGGACTTAAACATGAGGGCCAAATCTAGAAAACTTCTAGAGGAAAATGAGGAAAACTCCTTGAGAGCTTGCAGTAGCCAAAGATTTTCCAGATTCCATGGTTCCTCCTACACGTTCTGACAGCCCGATACATGCCCAGCTCCTGTACCCTACCAGATTGCAATGGTTGTTAATTTTCTCTCTTCCCATCTGGACTGTGAGCTTCAAGAGGGTGAGAACCATGTCTGTTTGTTTTGTTTTGTTTTCATTATCACAACCCTTGTATCTTGCACAGAACTTGGCCCATCACAGGCCACTGTTTGGGGAGTGAATGGCTGGAGGAAGGAGAGCATGAATGTGGCCTAGAAATGGATTCACGTGTGGAGGCCTCTGGCCAATTGGCTGCATGATGCTGTTCAGGGCCAACCCACGCTGCACTCAGAGCTCTAGGCATTATTAGGACATGCTTAGCTACTCACATGGACCCACAGAGACCCCTGGTGGAAGCCAAGGAGCTTCTTTCCCACCCCAAGTCTCCTCAATAAACATCTTTGACATTCTTACGCTGTTGCAATGACAATGGAGTCCAGCCAGTTCCATGGATCTCGAAGAAAAGAAAACTCATCCAGAACAAAACCTCTTGCCAATATTTTTATCAAAGCTTCAAAAATATAAATCCCAGTGAAGACATACCTGCAAAGTAAATCATTCAGAACAAGAAGGAATATGGTAAGTGATGGGAAAAGCAGAGACGCCATCTGTCTTATCTGGCCTTTATGTGGTTTTTTTACATTTCAGTGTGACGTTTAGCATTCTGATTTTCAGCAAACCCGAGTTCAGAGTGGCAAGCATCGTAAGCAAGTTCTAGTAGTCAGAATTTCTAAGCAACAGGCCCACAGATAAAGTTGTAAGCTGCTGTTCAGTGCTTAGTTCCATGGCCACATTCTTGAGAGTTGTTTTAGCAACCTGGGGCCTTGGGACGGGGGTTGTCACTGCTATTTTGTCCTCACTATTCTAGAATTTTCACTTTGATGTACAGAAGGGGATGATGGCAAAGAAACAAGGAGAATAAACGAAAAGGTTAAAAGCTGGATCTTTCCATAGCCCATGTTCATGGATCAGAAGACTTAATACGGTTAAGATGTTTGTACCACTCAAAGTGATCTACAGATTCAGTACAATCTACCAAAATCCCAATGACATTCTTTGCAAACATAAAAACATCCATCCTGGAATTCATATTTCGGGACCCCAAATTTCAAGGGACCTTGAAAAGCCAAAATGATCTTGAAAAACTTGAAGGTCTCAGATTTTCTTATATCAAAACCTGTCACAAAGCTAAACTAATCAAAACAGTGTGGTGCCTGTATAAACACAGACATATAGAACACTGGAATAGAACAGAGAGCCCAGAAATAAGCCCTAACATACATGGTCATATGATTTTCCACAAAGATGCCAAGACTATTCCATGGAAAAAGGACAACCTTTCAGCAAATAACGCTGGGAAAGCTCAATACCCACATGCAAAAAAATGAAGTTGGACCCCTACCTTACGCCATGTATAAAAATTAACTCAAAAATGCATTAAACGTCTAAGTGCAAGGGCAGAAACTATAAAACTTCAAGAAGAAAATATTTGTAAACCATATTACTGATGAGAGGTTAATATCTAGAATATACAAAGAACTCCCACAACTTAACAACCAAAAAAATCACACCATATACAAAAACAAACTTAAAATGTCTTAAAGATCTAAATGCAAGAACCAAACCATAAAATTCCTAGATAAAAACTTGGGTGGTAAGCTTTCTGACACCGGTCTCAGGAATATTTTTTTGGTTCTGTCTCCCCAGACAAGGATAACAAAAGCAAAAATAAACAAATGGAGCTACATCAAAGTAAAAAGCTTTTGCACAGCAAAGGAAACATCAACAAAATGAAAAGGTAACCTACTAGGGGTGCCTGGGTGGCTCAATCGGTTAAATGTCCAACTTCGGCTCAGGTCATGATCTCGCAGTTCACGAGTTTGAGCCCCTCACGCCCGTGTTTGGCTCTGTGCTGAGAGCTCAGAGCCTGGAGCCTGCTTGGGATTCTGCATCTCCCTTTCTCTGTTCCACCCCACTTGTGCTCTATCTGTCTGTCTGTCTGTCTCTCTCTCTTTCTCTCAGAGATAAACATTTAAAAAAAATTGAAAAGGCAACCTACTAAATGGGAGAAGATTTGCAAATGATATATCACATGGGGGTTAACATCCAAAATATATTAAAAAAAAAACAAAACTCATACAACTCAATATCAAGTGAACAAATAATCTGATTAAAAATGGGCAGAAGACCTGAATAGATATACAGATTGCCAACAGGAATGTGAAAAGACATTCAACATCACTGATCATGAAGAAAATGCAAATCAGGACCACAGTGAGATATTACCTCACACCTGTCGCAGTGAATATTATCAAAAAGCCAAGGAACAAGTGCTGGCAGGGATGCAGCAAAGGGAACCCTTGTGCACTGTTAACGGGAATGGAAACTGGTGCAGCCACTGTGGAAAACAATATGGAGGTTCCTTCAAAAATTAAAAATAGAGGCGCCTGGGTGGCGCAGTTGGTTAAGCGTCCGACTTCAGCCAGGTCACGATCTCGCGGTCCGTGAGTTCAAGCCCTGCGTCAGGCTCTGGGCTGATGGCTCAGAGCCTGGAGCTTGCTTCCGATTCTGTGTCTCCCTCTCTCTCTGCCCCTCCCCCGTTCATGCTCTGTCTCTCTCTGTCCCAAAAATAAATTTAAAAAAATAATAATAAAAAAATAAAAAATTAAAAATTAAAAATAGAAGTACCATGTGATCCAGCAATTCCACTTCTGAGTATTTATCCAAGGCAAGTGAAAACACTAATTTGAAAAGATACACACACTGCTATGTTCATTGTAACATTACTTACAATAGCCAACATATGGAAGGAATCTAAGTATCCATCAATGGATAAATGGGTAAAGAAAATGTGGTATATGTGCACAACGGAATATTACTCCACCATAAAAAAGAATGAAATCTTGCCCTTCATGAAAACAAAGATAGACTAGAGGGTATCATGCTAAGTAAAATTAGACACAGAAAGACAGATACTGTATGATTTCACTTCTATGTAGAAACTAAAGAGCGAAACAAAACAAAACAGACTTCTAGACACGGAGAGCAAACTGATGGTTGCCAGAGGGGAGGGGGTTCGGAGATGGATGAAATAGGTGAAGGGGATTAAGAGGTACAGTCTTTCAGTTATAAAATAAAGAAGACACGAGGATGTAATGTACACCATGGGGACTACAGTCAGTAACACTGTAAAACTTTGTATGGTGACTGCACTTATGGTGGTCATCCCATAATGTATATAAACGTTGAATCACTATACACCTGAAACTAATACAGTATTGATGTCATTACATTTCCATAAAAAGATTTTAATTAAAAAACTAAATTTAAAAAGAAACAGCACAAATCAAGTAACCTAATTTAAAAATGGCTAAATGACTTGAATTAGACGTTTCTCCAAAGATGACATCCAGATGGCCAACCAAGCACACGACAAGATGCTCAATACCACTAATCATCAGGGAAATGCACACCAAAACCACAGTGAAATATCACCTCATACCCATTAGGATGGCTGCTTTCAAAAAAAAAAAAAAAGCCTCAGAACATAACAAGTGTTGGTAAGGATGCAGAAAAACAGAAACTCTCGTGCAGTACTGTAAAATGATGCAAACAGCCACGGAAAACACTACGAAGGCTCTTCAAAAGAATTAAAAATAGAATTACCATGTGATCCAGCAATCCCACTTGTGGGCATGCACACAGAAGAACTGAAGCAAGATTTCAAAGAAATAATTGTACATGCACGTTCACAGCAGCATTATACACAATAGCCAAGAGTTGGAAACAATCCTTAATGTCCACTGATGGATAAACAGATCAATGGGGTACATACCAAAAAATATTATTCAGCCTTAAAAAGGAAGGAAACCCTGACCCAGGCTACAACGTGGATGAACCTTGAAGTCATTCTGCTAAGGGAAATAAACCAGGTGCAAAAAGATAAATACTGTATTATTCCACTTAAGTGAGGCGCCTAGAGCAGTCAAATACATAGCAACCAAAGGTAGAATGGTGGTTGCCAGGGACTGGAGGGGAGTTAGTGTTTAATAGGCACAGAGTTTCAGTTTTGCGAAATGAAAAGAGTTCTGGAGCCGGATGGTGATAATTGGTTGCACAACTATGTGACTGTAATGTGTATTTTACCACAATTGAAACAGTCTGTTAAAAATGCTGGGTCTGTCCGTGCGCACGTGGGCACACGCACACCAACAGGTTCCACTTTGGGGACAGAAACAATCAATTCAAACAATCTGTTGGTTCACAGTAAAAGAAATGGACCTTTTCTGGTAGAACATCCAACCACTGGCAGCCCACAAAGCTAAAGAGCTAAGATCTTGGAAACTTGAAAAATCCAAAGTAGCCAAATCCAAGGGCAGAAATGGTTATGAGCTGCTCTCTGCTTCAGCCCTTTTTTTCTAAGCTGATCACCTTTTAGGTGACAAAAGAACATAGCAGATTAATTCATGTCTGCCCTGAAATACTGTTTTAAAAAAACAGGCATAATTACAAAGTTAAGGGTATTTTGGGAAAAGCTGTAATTGCAGATTTGTGGGATTTTGCAAATCTCCATCTAGGTCTCAGGCAAATGAGACAGCAGCCCTTGACTGCCATTGCTACCTAACCACCTGGTCTCCCACCTCCCACTCCTAGCCGAAGCCTGGCCAATAGAGGGACAGGCAGACCCACCATGGTATCTGATATGGAGTACAGCCATGCCCACCACAAGGAATAGGGCTTGGGAGCTCCATGACAGAGAGATCCCAACCCACCAGGCAAATGAGGCCCTCTGGAGCGTGTCACTGTCAGTTCAAGCACGGTTAGGGTATCCAAACAGGGCCATGGGTGGTGTCCAGGTAGGTTAAGAGAACACCATCGCCTGATCCTAGGGCACTTTGGCATTCATTCTCTGAGAGCTATAGACTTGGAATCAATTTCCCATTTAAAAGTTTCTAACCAAAGGACACTGACAAAATTAGAGAAACTCTCCCCCCATGGGCCTAATAACTCAACCACATGCCTTCTTTTGTAAAAACATTTTCAACCTCCTCCTCCCACCCTCACTTTTATGCATCCATTGTCAGTACAAATGCCACCAGGAGACAGCAGCAGCTTCCCTACAGCCTAGACAAGGGTTTTTTCATATCTTTGCCTTATGGGTCTTTTAGTAGTAAAAATGACCTTTGAGCAGATTAGCATCCAATTGGGCCACTGCTTTCCATTAATAGGAAAAAGAAGACTCATTGCATCTCACTAGAAGAGCCGAGCAGGCTCAGCTACACTTTGACTACAAAGGCTTCCAGAGACACTGCAGTAAATAACGAGCAGCAACTCCTCCACTCTCAATTAGCTCCTCACATGGAATAGCCAACTATCTAAAGGGGAGACCATTTTCCCCAGTGATATTGCCCAGGATCACTCCTATTCTCAGCAGTATCCATGCCCCTTGCTTCAAGGCATAGCCCCAAGCTCACTGTCCTTAACTAGACCCAAGTCCCACTTAATGACAGAGAAGGAGCAATCACTAAAAAGTAAAGCAAAGAAGTAAATCTAACAGAAAAACAGTAGAGATTTAAAATGAAAGACTAAATATGCCTGATTAACAAAAAAGAAGGTAGGAATGGAAGAACAATAGAAGAGGAAAGGAACAAAAAACAGATGAGAGCAACAGAAAACCAATAGAAAAACAGCAGACCTGAATTTAAGCATATTCATAATTACATTAAATGCAAATGAAATAAATATACCATCAAAAGGCAGAGATTAGAAAATAGACTGCATAAAAAACAAAAGCCAACTATGTGCTCTTTACAAGAGATACACTATAAATACAAAAACACAAAAGGGTTGAGAGTAAAAGGATGGAAAAAGATATACCATGCAGACAATGAGCCTAAGAAAACTGGAGTAGCTGTATTAACCTCAGACAAAACAAATACTAAAAGGAATATTACTAGAGATAAAGAAGGGCATTTCATGCTGATAAAAGAATGCATACATCAGAAAGATATAATAACCATAAATCTGTATGTGCCTAATAATAGTGCTGCAAAAATATATAAAGCAAAATTTGCCAAAAATGAAGGGATAATAGACCAACTCACAATCATAGATGGAGATTTCAAGCCTCTCCTCAGTAATTCATAGAAGTACTAATTGAAATGGCAAAAGGATAAAATATATAAATGACACTATCAACCACCTTAACCTAATAGGACTATTTACAGACAATCATATCAAACTGCAGAATCCACATTTTTTCATGTACACATGAAACATTCCCCATAGAGCCATAAAATAAGTTTCTCCTAATTTCAAAAGATTGAAAACTTACAGAGTATATCCTTTCCACAGAATTAAATTGGAAATCATTAACAATAAGGCAACTAGAAAAATATAAAATATTTGGAAAAAAACACACTTCTAAATAACACATGGGACAAAGAAGTAATCATAAGTAGGGAATGTTTACCCAAAAGGTGATAAAAACACAACATATCAAAATATGTGGGATGAAGCTTTCTTTAGCAGTGCGTAGTGGAAATTTATAGCTTTATACAATTGTACAAGAAAAGAAGAATGGTCTAAAACCAACTATTTAAGTTTCTACCTTAAGAAGCTAGAAACAGAAGAGCAAATTAAGGATGAAATTAATAAAGACTTTGAAGCCTTCATATATTGCAGGAATGTAAAACAGTTCACTTTGGAGAAGTTTGGCCATTTCTTACAAAGTTACTCACTCATATACTTCACATATATGTCACAGCAATTCCACTCCTACGTATTTATCCAAGGGAAATGCAAACATATATCTACAAAAAGACTTTTACTTACCTACTTAATTAATTCAATTTTTAGAGAGAGAAAAAGAAAGAGCATGAGCAGGGTAGAGGGCAGAGGGAGAGACAGCATCTTAAGCAGGTTCCTCACCCAGCACAGAACTCAACATGGGGCTCTGTCTCACGACCCTGGGATCATGACCTGACCCCAAATCAAGAGTCAGATGCTCAACCGACTGAGCCACCCAAGTGATCCCCATAAACAGACTTTTATACAGAAATGTTCTTAGCAGCTTTATTCATAATGGCCAAAACTAGAAACAACCCACATGTCCATCAACAGGTGAATGGGAAAACAAATTGTGATATGCTCATACAAAGGAATACAACTCAACACCAAGGAGGGGAAAAGCTAGTGATACAAACAACAGCACAGGTGCATCTCAAAACATGCTAAGTGGAAGAAGCCAGATAGGAAAGTATAGTATCATATGCATTATATGAGTCCACTTATATTAAATTCTAGAAAAGGCAATACTGGTCTAGAGCGACAGAAGGCAGATCAGTATTTGTCTGGGGTTGCGAGTGGGGGTCAAGGGATTGACTGCCAAGTGGAAATTTTAGAGTGTCTGGAATGTTCTGTACGTTCTGTATGTTCACTGTGATGGTTTCTATCACACAGTTAAGCTAAATATGGGATAAAAATATGTGAATAAAATAAGTGATTTCTTATTATTCTCTCAATTATTCAATATATTCCTGAAAGACTAAAGCAGCAAATATGTTCAATTAGAAAAACTAGGACAACATTCTCTTTGATAAGAGAATACTTATCAAAATACAGAACTTTCTAAGTTGAAAAATTAACTTGCATTACTGAATAGTCAACTAAAAATTATGAAAAGTTAATATTTTAATTATAGGAAGAACTCACTCAAACTCACCAGGGAAAAAGCAAAAATGATACATGGGAAATGGAAATATTGTTAACTCCATAAATTAACAACTATCCCAAACCTTTTGGAAAACATTTTGTCCCCATATGTTTTTCAAGCATTGCAATGTACTTTTGATCTAGTAAACCCATTTCTAAGACTCTACCCTAAGAAAAGTAATCATTTTTGAAAAGTAGCTTTATGCAAAAAAGATGCTTGCTGCAGTGATATTTATAGGAGTAAGATACTAGAACGGTTAAGTAAATTATGGTTTATTCACCTGATAGAATGTTATATTACCATAAAAGCAGATTCCTATAAAGCCTCTATAAACACAAAGAAAACCTCTTAAAAGCTAGACATAAAAGTTGTAAGTGCGCTGCTTATTATTTTGGAGGTCTTTAAAAATAATTGTTAAAAATATGTGTACCAAACTAAAATGGACCCTTCCAACATTTGCACTGGGAAGTTGGGATCATGGGCGACTTTGTCTTTCTCTGTATAGCTGAACTCTGATCTAATCACAGGTCGTTTAGGCGTATTTGTTCCAAACCTTAGGTCGGATGAGCGCAGGACAAACACTTACTCGGCATTGTCGGTATATATGTTGCTGTTGTCCTTCCCACAGGCGGTGGCCATGAACACGCAGTTGATGATGACGGTGCAGATGATGAACATACTGAACAATGTAACCGCTGTCTGTTAAGGCAGGTACACTTCAGGGTGGCCCGGGTCATCCGTCACGGTGGAGGCTGCGGGCATACCTCCAGGCCCCATTGGCTGCAGGTGCAACCTGTCTGCGGACGGTGCGTGTTGGCGGGCGACCGCCCACACCTGTCCCCTCCCCTGAAGAACGGTCCTCAGCCAAATGGCAGCCCCTTCACCTGGAGGGCTACAACTCCCTCCCTCATGTCCGACTGACTGAGACGTAGAAAAAAACTGGCCCTCGCTTCCAGGTGGGCTTCCTCTGTGACGTCATCGGTGCTCCAGAGCTCCTGGTGGACTCCAGCTGATGTGGGCTCAGCTGAGACCCTATCCTTGTTTGTTCCTCTTTCTCTCCATCCTGCTTCCCTCTTTCCTTCTCCAGAGGGCAACTCCTCTACTAAGTCATCATTTAGTATTAAATAATTAAATAATAAAGATGGGGGGGGGGTGCGCCTGGGTGACTCAGTCGGTTCGGAGTCCGACTTCGGCTCCGGTCATGATCTCGCGGCTCGTGGGTTCGAGCCCCACGTCGGGCTCTGTGCTGACAGCTCGGGGCCTGGAGCCTGCTTCGGATTCTGGGTCGCCCCCTCTCTCTGCCCCTCCCCTGCTCACACTCTGTCTCTCTGTGTCTCTCAATAATAAATAAACGTTAAAAAATTTTACAAATAATAATAATACTAAAGATGGGGATTAAATAAGAATCCCCATCTCAGATTCTGCTTCTAGGGAAGCCAACCTGAACAGTTATTCCTTCCCATCCCCCCAGTACTTCAATACATGTACCAGTCCATGTCTTCCCGACCTCCCCCAGTCTAAAACTGCCTGGCATCTTCCACCACCCCCTGCACACAGCAGGAATGCTCAATAATCCCCTCCTGTCTTTATCCTTAAGACTGAGGTTGCAAACTCAAAGCCTTAAGAGTCTCGGGAGTCCTTTAAATGGGTAAAATGGGCCACAGAGAGGGGTGGAGAGGTGGTGAAGCAGAGCTTGCATGGACCCTCTAAAACAGGCAGTGGTTCCTCACTACACCGATTTTTGCCAGCTAGGACTATAGGCTGAGCCTTGAGAGAGGTTCCGTTTTTCAAAAGAAGCCAGAAATCCGGACTTTCCACATTACAGAGTGTTTCCATAAAGCTTTAAATTCTGTCTAGGTCCGGGGTGCCTGGGTGGCTCAGTCGGTTAAGCGTCTGACTTCAGCTCAGGTCACGATCTCGTGGTCCGTGAGTTCGAGCCCCGCGTCGGGCCCTGGGCTGATGGCTCAGAGCCTGGAGCCTGCTTCCGATTCTGTGTCTCCCTCTCTCTCTGCCCCTCCCCCATTCATGCTCTCTCTCTGTCTCAAAAATAAATAAAACGTTAAAAAAAAAAAACTTTTTTTAAAAATAAATAAATTCTGTCTAGGTCCAACACAACACCGTTAGCAGCTAAATACAGAGACAGGTAGATGGTTTGCCACCTTTGTCTGGGCCCCAACTTAGATGTTCCTTTCTCCGGGAAGTCCCCCCGGATGCCTCCAAAGCACAGCGGTGCCTCTCCACACTACTGCTCCCAAACTGCCCGACCCACTGAAGAAATTGCCTGCCTTTTGGCCCGTCTCCTTCTGAGGCCACAGGATCCCAGGGCAGGGCCAAGCCTTGTTCACACGCAGTAAAAGCACAGCCCCCGCCATGCAGCCACAGGCACTCTGCCATTATCGGTTCCAAGAATCAGCTCCTTCCCCTCAGTCTGGGGCTCTGGCACTTTTCACATGACCTGGACTTGGCGGAAGATGCAACGAAAGGATATGAATGGACTGAGATCCTAATGGCTAAACTTCGGATTGGATTGAAAGGCCCAAATATGAACAAGGCACGATTGGCACTGAAGCGATAGATGGTCCTCTTTTTGTTCAACACCATAAACGTCTGCGAAGACAAGCAAACAAATGCCACAAAAATTACATGCAGTGACGGAACAATATTTATCGCGAGTTAGTTCATTCAGAGGAAATTCAGTGGGACCGCGGACTGAGGCGTGGCTTGGCTTATCATGATCATGACAGTTTCTGATTGGGCTACTGTCACTCTGTAGCCCGAGGCACTTTCCAACCAGCCCACGCTGTGACTCTGGACACCAGCAAAACCCTTCGTCTTGTATCTCCGTCTAGAGAGATAAGAACTAGGAGGGAACTTGAAGAGATGGGGAGTAGTATTGAACATTCACATTCAGCAGATTATTTTAAATTATTTTGATTACGAATAAGAGCTTCGTAACAAAGGTTAGAACAGTCAGGGACCCGGGGAGTCTGTGTTGCTGTACCTGAGCAGTTCTACACAAGATAGTCTGCCGATCAATTCCAACCTTGAGGATCTTCAACAGAAAAAGTCATCAAGCTTCCCAGACTTGCTCTCCCATTCTCCCCACTGATGTATGAGCAAATCTGCCTCCGGTTCCCAACTGGTGGGGGAGGCCCTACAGAAGGTGGCTGGAAATACATGTGGGTGTTTTTGGCTGTCTGTCACAACGACTGGAGGCCCTACTGGTCTTTAGTGGGTAGGTCTAGGGATGCCGAACCCCGGACAGATCTGCTAAGTGGTACATTGTCCCATCCAAAATGCCCACTGGGCTCCACTGAAGACAACACCAGACGTGTGCCCAATTCTTCCTGGGACCTAGGAATGAAGCAGTGCCTGCAGAAGAACCCATCACTCACAGGGTCTCACATCAACCCCCCGAAACCTCCTTCTTTCCATTTAGCTATAATCTGGCTGTCCCCTTACATGTCCCCAAGGCTGTTGGTTACAAAAGCCTTCACAGAATGAGGGTCATTCCTGTTTCCCCACGTCTCTGCTCCTTTCAGATCTGCAAAAGTACTACTTGGCATGTAATCCAGTATGTTCTTATACAGGAAAGACAGGCCTTGTCGCCAAGGCCCAATATAGCAGGGTGGGTGCTGCCTTGGCTGAGGTACCAGAACTTCAGCCACTGCCAACCATCAACCTCCCTTTGCTGAGTTGCTGGAACTTACTTGTCTGCTGGCCATCTGGCGGCAGGAAAAAATGGGGCAGGATATTTTCTGTTGCCTCCATAACAAAAGGAAATGGGCCACAGGCTTCTCTGAAAGCTATGAGCTCAGGAGCCCAAGACCCACTTTAGGGATTCTGGGCCCTTCCTTTGGCTAGAAAGACAATTTTAGGGCAGAGAGCAAACCCCTCCTTGAGGCAGGTCACCCCAGATTAATAGGTGGCATGATATGGTTCTGTCTCTGTGCCCCTTGATATTTTATTAATGCCATATCTCCCTGCTTTAAATATTTCAGCTAATGGTGTATTTAACTATACTCACCAGGGTTTAAATTATTAAAATGATAGGTACCCGCTCCTTCTGTCTTCTTGCTGACATATCTCCACCCCTCTCTCTGTAGCTCTTCAAAATGGAAGTTTCAAAAGACAGGAAGTGGCCTTAGGCTATCGAAAGAGCCCTTGGGTTTAGGGCCCAGCTTCATCCTTATTGGTTGCTTGACCTGTCATAATCCACTTCCCCATCCAGTCTTTGGATTCTCATTTATGAGGTGGAGGGCTAACTATCACATATACCTCACATGACTGCTGAGAGTACCAGCCATGCGGGGTCATGGGTGTGCAGAGCTCTAAAAAAGTATCGTGTCTTCTAATTTAAAGGGAGAGCCCAAGCTGAGAAGAGATAGATAGTCCTAGAACATTCAGCCAGGCTGGAACAGAACCTGTCCTCCCAGGACTGTCTGCAGCATACCAAGCTGCCACCTGCTCCAGCCTTGAAGCAGAAGACCTCCAGAAATTAATTCGCATTTAACAACTCTGCCTCCAAGAAGCCCCTGGGATTCTGGGGCATAAGAAGAAGGAGAAATACTGGGGTGTTTTTGTTCCTTCATCTCTCTTCTTCTTTCTTGTCTTTCCCACTCACACCCCACTTTCCTCTATACACACAGTTCCCATTTGATCTGGTAACCCTAAGTCTGTCCCAATGCAAGGTAACATACCAGGCAATATTTCTCTGGAGAGATCAATTTCTCATGGTTGCCAGCAGAGAATAGTCTCAGCATCTCATATTTCTAGGACTTCTACCCAAACTTCCTTCCTCTCTGCCCTCAGTCTGGTGAGGTGGGTTTTCCATTCTCTGCTGGATCACACAATGGGATTATTATGGCAAGGTCTTCTGAGCTTTTCCGGATGGTCTGCAGAGGACCGTCCTCACCGTCCCAGGCTTCCAAGCAGCCATCAGAGGAGCCCAGAGCTCACATTTCCTCACTTAGGAGCCCCTTTAAAGAACTTTTACTAGAATTTCCCTGCAACAACTATATTCAGGTAGGTTAAATAGTAAGCCTATCACATATCGGCATGGGATTTATGCAAAATCTCCACCCGCCCACTTGATTACCATATTCTTGAACATCACTTATTGAACTTCTATTATGCATCATGTTGGCGTATGGTTCCAACCTCCAGAATTCTCATTTAATAGCCTAAAAAGCCTATAGCTGGGGTGTTTTCAAGGAAAACTTATTACTGAATTGGATGTTCCTGGACAGTGATATTCATCTCTCATATCAGTATAATGCTTTACAGTTTATAAGAGCTTCCGTGGCCTGTCTATGTTGTAGGAAGCATGCTTTATTCCCATTTTACAGATTAGAAGAATGAGGATTAGGGATTTATCCAAAGTCAAAAAGCCAGTCACTTAAATGGCCTACACCTAATTTTTCTGACTGCTAGTCCAGTCCTCTTTCCTGACACCATTTATGTTTTCTCTGTTTTCCTTTTAACCTTCCTGCTGCCCCCTGGACCTTCTCTTCTTCGCCAAGACATGCATTACAGAGAGAAAATGAAGACTGAAAGAGGGTCTCAGGACTATGGAGGCAATGACAAGTGGTGATAGCAAAGGAGGACAGACACCCCTGCAAACCCCAAGATCAATGTTTGGAGGTTCTTGTGACACCGGTTATAACTGCATGGCTAGAACACCCCAGAACCCCAGCCAACTACCTTATGATTTCTGTAGAACGGGTCCAAGTCTTCCAGGGGCCTTGCTATCAGCTCATGGGGAATGTTGCCATAGAGTTTGGGCAACTTCCTGGAGACCTTTAGGTCAAGCTGAGGCCGAGGCTGGGGTTCTGCTGGTGTCTGGTCTTTGCACTTCTTTTTCTCCTTTTGGATGGCAATCCGCTTCTCAATTGTAGCCAGGGTGTCCGAAGTGAAGGGACGGAAATTTCGTTCATCTGGAAAGATCACCGGGTAGCACCTGTCATCCATTTTCATCCTCGGGACAGAGATAAGCAGCAGATCCTCAGAGAGCTCTGGAAGATAGAAATCACACAGCCTGCCCTGGAATTCTGCTCCTTAGGGGTGATGTCATGGGGAGCTATAAGATTGGGTGAGGTGAGGGGGCTTGGGAGCTCACTGATTGTGGGGCAGGCCAGCAGAGGTGACCACCATTGTGGATACAGCAGGAATTCTGGGCGCAGGGAAGACCGAAGCAGGCCATCATTCCTGGAGGACCTAGATATAAGTGGAAAGTTAAGTTCAGGAACAGTGGGCAGAAGAAGCCCAGTCTCTAAAATTGAGACCCAAGCATTGAGCAACACAGTAAGACGGAACCAGCTAAACTACTGAAATGGGGCCTGCAGATGGTGACTAAGTGGCCATAGTGTGAACAAGAGAGGAAAAAATAGGGAATCAAGTGGGACATAAGTATGAGCTGCAAAATCAAAACTATTAAGTGCACACATCTTCTCACGTTTGGTCAGCAAAGTTCTTAAAATATGATGAAATGGAAACAAAAAGGCCATAAACACAGGCAAGAACATTTACACTAACACCTCTGATTCCATGCCAACCCTCTTGCTTCTGAAACCCAGACCTGGCAGAAGTAAGGATCCGAGAAAGCAGAAATGATTTGCCAACACTAACGGGGTCACTCTACCATGGGATAATAGCTGTACTGGCCCCCATCCCTGACAACCCTTCTACAAGGACTTTCTCTATAGCTTCAAGTTTAAAAGTAGGCTCTGAAAGGGGCACCTGGGCGGCTCAGTTGGTTAAGCGTCCGACTTCAGCTCAGGTCATGATCTCACAGTTGGTGAGTTTGAGCCCCGCATCGGGCTCTGTGCTGACAGCTCAGAGCCTGGAGCCTGCTTGGGATTCTGTGTCTCCCTCTCTCTCTGCCCCTCCCCTGATCACTTGCGCTCTCGCTCTCTCGCTCTCTCTCAAAAATAAGTAAACATTTAAAGAAACAAAAAAGTAGGCTATGAGACAAGGCAGTAGGGCTCATGTTAAATGCCTTTACTTCCCATGCCATGCATTGTCTTCCTTTCTTATTTACCTGAATACCAATCTACGATTGACTTCCAAGGCACTCCAGAGAATTACGAGTAATCCAACATAGCACTGGTTTGTTCATTCAGCAACCACATGTGCGGTGTCTGCTCTAAGAACAGTGGTAGGCACTAATGGAAAAACACAACAGTCCCTCCTCCTAGTCCTACAAGTTATGCTCTCCTGGTGTAAGTGGAGAAGTCAGATAAAAGGCAGGAAGTTATAAGAGTAAGACAGATGCTGTTATAGGGAGAAATAGAAGGTACTATGTCTGTGCATGGGATAGGCATCGAACCAGTCTTGGGGAATCAGGGATGGTCTCCCAAAGCTTTAATGTCTCAGCTGAAACCTGAAGGAGATATAAGACATAGATAAGCAAAAAAGGAGGACATTAGAGTATGGTAGGGGAAACAAGCATCATATGCAGTGACCCGTGGGTGAAAAAGAACACGATGTCCATCAACAAGTTCTATCTGCCATTGTAAAATGGCCAGATAAGGCCCCAGTCAGCATCGAGAGAGCATGTGGGACCCTAGAATCCTAGTGAAAACCACGGACCTCACCCTGACGGTAATGGGGGGGTTGCTAAAGAGTGAGTTGCTGTTGTTGTTGTTGTTGTTGTTGTTGTTGTTGTTGTTGTTACAGAGGAGTAACACTATCAGGGTTTCAAAAAAAAAATCCCTCTTACTGATGAGAATAGATAGGACTTGGGACAGGGGCTGAAAGAGGTGAGGAGGTAGACCTGAAGAAATTGTTGCAATGATCGCGACCACTGAGGATGACCTAATGGAGTGGGTAGATTTGAGAGTCACTTTCGAAATAGCCATGGTGAGGGAAAGATTCGAGGGACAGGAAGGAGCTGAGGTTCCTGGCTTGGGCACCAATGGCTTGGTCAGAGGTGCCACTCAGTCAGACAGAGAGCTCTAGGGAAGGAAGAAGCTTTGGGGGAATAAATTGAGTTTAAAACAGGTAAAGCTGAAGCTGTTTATGAACCTGTAAGTAGAGAGAGCCAGGAGGCATTTGAATACAGGGCAATCATAGCTTACACATTAGCCTCTGAATATAGCATATAAGAAAAAAAAAAAGCATAGTCAAGTTTCTCTTGGAAATCCCTCAGGAAGGACCATACTGAAGAGACATCCCAACTCACTGGTCAACGAGGTCAACATGGCCAGTTTTTCTTCTAGTGCCGGAACCAGTCACCCTTCAGTTATCCACAAACGGAGTGGTCAGGTTGTGTTCAAGGGCCATGATAAAGGCAACATATGTGTCTTTAAACACGCTAAGGGTAATGCAATGCCCATAGTGTGAGTCATATGTCAACCGAAATGACATATGGAACCTAGATTCACTGCATTCTGTCCCATCCATTCAGCATTAAGCTCTTTATGGATATGCCTGGATGATGGAATTGGCCACACAACTTAAATTACTCTCTCTCCCTTCCCACCCCTCCAATCCTCTTCTCTTCCATTCCACTTCCTTCTCTCTCATAAACATATATTATCGAATTTGTATAAATAAAGTGGGATTATGTGAGACTCTACTGTATTTGGTTCTGGAGCTCGTGAAAGACATTTGAGACAGGGATGGAGTCCTCTGCAGTCAACAGCCTATGGATGCTAGTTGATCCTGGAAAACAGATGAGCCTAGAAAGACCCTGGATGGCAAAAGCTTACGCTAAGTTACAGCAAGGAATCCAGTACAGGACTGCTACCATAATAAGGAGACTATTAAAGAAGAAACTGTACACTCTGACCCTGTTGTTCTGACCCTAAGCATATTTCACCTAGGTTCTAGCAGAAAAGAGCCTTAATGGAAATAAGTAACACAAAATAAAAACTGCACACATTAAAATTGTTTATAGATATATGCATGAAAAGATGCACAACATCACTCATCATCAGGGAAATGCAAATCAAAACCACAATGAGATAGCACCTCACACTTGTCAGAATGGCTAAAATGAACAACTCAGGAAACAACAGATGTTGGCGAGGATGCTGAGAAAGGGGAAACCTTTTGCACTGCTGTTGGGAATGCAAGCTGGTACAGCCACTCTGGAAAACAGTATGGAAGTTCCTCAAAAAATTAAAAATAGAGCTACCCTACGAGCCAGCAATTGTAATACTAGGAATTTACCCAAAGGATACAAAAATGCTGATTCAAAGGGGCACATGCACCCCAACGTTTATAGCAGCACTATTGACAATAGCCAAAGTATGGAAACAGTCCAAATATCCATCGACTGATGAATGGATAAAGAAGATGTGGTATATATATAATATACAATGGAATACCACTTGGCGATGAAAAAGAATGAATTCTTGACATTTGCAGCAACATAGACGGAACTGGAGGGTACTACGCTAAGTGAAATAAATCAGTCAGAGAAAGACAGATATCATATGATTTCATTCATATGTGGAATTTGAGAAAACAACAGATGAACATAAAGGGAAAAAAATAAGATGAAAACAGGGAGGGGTGCAAACCATAAGAGACTCTTAAATACAGAGAACAAACTGAGGGTTGTTGTAGGGGAGGCGGGTGGGGGGATGGGTTAAATGGGTGATGGGCATTAAGGAGGGCACTTTTTGGGATGAGCACTGGGTGTCACACGTAAGAGATGAATCACTGGGTTCTATTCCTGACACCAAGACTACACTGTATGCTAACTAACTTGAATTTGAATTAAAAATGAATAAATAAATAAAATTTGTTATAGACACGGAAATAACTAAAGAACCACATGTTAAAGGTACCATTGAAAACTACAAAAATTGACCCAGGAACAAGAGGACTTTAGGGGACCCTGGGTGGCTCAGTCGGTTAAGTGTCTGACTCTTGATTTCAGCTCAGGTCATGTTCTCACGGTCATTAGATGAAGCCCAACATTGGGTTCTGTGTTGAGGGTACATACTGCTTAAGATTCTCTTTCCCTCTCCCTCTGCCCCCCTTCCCCACTCATGCTCTCTCTCTCTCTCTCTCTCTCTCTCTCTCAAATAAAAAATAAAAATAAAAAAATAAAAAAAGAGGACTTTATAAAAATTATCAACTCAAATCTGAAAAAATAAGTCACACAGCAAAATTGTCTTATAATTGAAAAACATTGATGAATCAAATATTTTTAATAAAAGTAGACTCGGGAAAATTGGACTGTGGAAATAAAGCCTGTGCATGCAAAATTAACTCAATTAATAAATTAATAAAATCAGTATGCATAATTGGTAACATTTGGAACAATTCAAATCTTCATTGTGAAATTTATACCCCAGATACTTGAGAATTTTTCTATATAGCCAGTAGACTGCATTGCATGGAAAAATTGGTGAAGAATTGGCTACAGTGCAATCTTTCTCAAGCTTTACTAATAATCAAATATGACGGCAAGGTTTGCAGACACTGAGTGATTCTTTACAAAAAAAAAAAAATTGGGGCGCCTGGGTGGCGCAGTCGGTTAAGCGTCCGACTTCAGCCAGGTCACGATCTCGCGGTCTGTGAGTTCGAGCCCCGCGTCAGGCTCTGGGCCGATGGCTCAGAGCCTGGAGCCTGTTTCCGATTCTGTGTCTCCCTCTCTCTCTGCCCCTCCCCCGTTCATGCTCTGTCTCTCTCTGTCCCAAAAATAAATAAAAAACGTTGAAAAAAAAAAAAATTAAAAAAAAAAATTATTTGGGTATATGCTTCCAAATAATGAAAACAGAATCTCAAAAATGGTGGGCACATGAATTCCAAAACATAGTGTACCAAACCCAAGAATGCAGTAAAAAAAAAATTCCAGGATAACTGCACTACGATCAGCTTAAAAAGCAATTGATCTAAGAAGAACTAGAAGTCAGAGAGCCCTAAGAAAAACCTTTCAAGTATAAGTTAAGTTCTCTGTCACAAGGAAAATGATTAAGCAAGTGGTTTCTTTTTTTTTTTTTTCAACGTTTTTTATTTATTTTGGGGACAGAGAGAGACAGAGCATGAACGGGGGAGGGGCAGAGAGAGAGGGAGACACAGAATCGGAAACAGGCTCCAGGCTCCGAGCCATCAGCCCAGAGCCTGACGCGGGGCTCGAACTCCCAGACCGCGAGATCGTGACCTGGCTGAAGTCGGACGCTTAACCGACTGCGCCACCCAGGCGCCCCAGCAGGTGGTTTCTTAATAGGTAAAAAAGAAAGGTAACTAGAAATTCCATCAAAACAACAGCTCTTCAGAAAGTCAGATTTTACGTATGAAGCTGACTAAATGGCTTGAGCAGCTGACAGAAGAGGGAAAAAAAGTCCACTTGACCTTGACACTTAGGACATTCTCCTTCATGAAACAGAAGGTCAGTGACATCAGAGTCCATTCGCATCTCTATGGGTCCAAATAAGATACCAAATATTGGTTTTAGAGACTAGAAGCTACAAATTCATTATATCATAAAAGTTATACACCAGTTTTTTATTTTAACAATCATCCTATAGATAAAGCAGAATTAATTACAATTACAGAATAGAATTCAAATGACATAAATGTTATAAAATTGTATTGCAAGCTCGAGTTGGAGAGCAAAGATGAAGGGATGCTCAGAGCTACAGTTTCCTCATCCTAAGCACCTGAAGAATCAAGACATTCTATAGAAGGTCTGTGGATCAAGCAATACAAGTATAAGTCTACCCCTGAAAATTACGCAGGTAATCCAGCGCAAGACCAAATTAAAAACATGCTAAGTAGCAGAAACTGAAGGAATCCTGGGTACGGAAGAAGGATTACCGTCAGTACACTAAATTCCTCATCTTGCACAGGGACAATTCAATAACTGTTACTTAAACTTGATAACTCAAGAAATAAAAGCATTAACAGGATCAGTTCGAGTTAGCCAGACAACAACCAGAACACTGAAACACTGAAGGGATTCAAAGTGGGACGGAGGAGATAGGCAAGGGGAGGCGGGGCGGGGGGGCATTTTATTTTTCATGTGATACCTTTCCCAGCATTTCTTCCTTCTGAGTTACTGGAATTACGTACACCTAAGTGTCACTTTTACAGATTTGCTAAAAGACTAAAAATCCTTCCAGGCCTCCAAACATCCTCAGATTTATTTATTTTTTTTTTTAACATTTTTAATTTATTTTTGGGACAGAGAGAGACAGAGCATGAACGGGGGAGGGGCAGAGAGAGAGGGAGACACAGAATCGGAAACAGGCTCCAGGCTCCGAGCCATCAGCCCAGAGCCTGACGCGGGGCTCGAACTCACGGACCGCGAGATCGTGACCTGGCTGAAGTCGGACGCTTAACCGACTGCGCCACCCAGGCGCCCCAGAAAACAGAGAGTCACAATATCAGGTACAATGACAGGCTCTAAACTAACTCGAGTCCTAAAGGAAGCAAGCAGAGTCTCAAGTTGAAGTCCAAAGCAGGAGGCCAGCGCCATGTGAATTATGATGTGATAGGGAAACCACAGAGGCCAGGAGCCCCCATCCACCCCCCCAGAAGGCTCTGCCAGACCTCCCTGAGGGGATGCCTTAGACCGGCTGGAGGGCTCCCCGTCAGAGGGGGCTCTGTCCCTGCTCCTCTAAGGACTGGCCCTCAGCAGGCTCACAGGCCCACAGGCCCACGCTTGCCAAATAAAAAACAAGCTCCCATCCAGGGAAACAGGGCTGAAGCTTCATTCCCTAAGCAGAGAGCTTAAATTACTCAGGGAATTCACTTGCAGTTAAGATCAGGTCGCTCCGGGCTTTGTGTCCAATCTACAAGCCTTACAGAGACGTTAGATCTGAACTCCGATTGCTTGCTCATTCATGCTCTGGGCACGGGCAATGCAAAATGATTTAAAACACCGTCCCAGGCCCCAAGGGTCTTACAGTGGGGGTGGGCACCTGGGTGAGTCAGGGACCGAGGATGAAACCACACAGTGAATACGGCTGCACTAGTGGGGAACCCGAGGTGCTGTGGGAGCCCAGAGGACAACGTGGTTATGAAGAATCGGAGATCACTGAGCTGGGAGGATGGAGGGAGGTGTGAGCATGTGTGAAAACACTGAGGGTAGCAAACGGCTTTTTTCCCCTATTTATGACTCTACCAGTCATTATAAAAGTTGAGTAACCTCATTGTGCTGCACATCTGCAATTTGCACTCCAAGCCTCTCCCTGTCCTTCTCCTCCTTGCTCAGTGCCTGTGCAGCTGATCCACGTGGACCCCTCAGTGGGAGCCCCTGAATTCCGGCTTCTGGTTCCGTTTGGCCAGTGGGAGGCACCAGCAAGAGACCCAGAGAATGGTGGAGAGTGAGGTCAGGGTTTTCCTTCCCAGCTCTCTCCCCAGTGGCGGCCATGCGCCACGGCTCCTGCCTGGTGGCCCATCCACACGGCTCTCTCTGGTTCTGTAACACCTCCCTCCCCCGGCCCCTTCAGATGTGGGTGTAATGGCACCCCATTCTCACCACACCTGAGAACTGCACCCTCACCGGTTGCTGTTACTGAGCTCTGCCTGTACCTTCTAAAAAAAAAAAAAATGTCCCTTGAATAAAATATCCTCGAAATGCCCAGTTTGAATGTGCCATCTGCTTCCTGCCAGGGCTCTGGCTGATGGTATCATCCATTAAATAAAATTTAGAAAACAAGAAAAGGAAACGATCGCCCACAAACCAAAGCCACCTAGCACATGCAAGTTTTAACATTTTGGTATATTTCTGTTCCGTGGTCTTTTTTCCATATATTTACACTGTTGGCATTGTCATGCATAGGCAATTTTATCTCGTGAACTTTTCAATTAATGGGATATTGCGAACATTTTTGCAAAGATAGGTATCACTTAATGGCATCTACCCTGTTCCAGGTAAAATTTTAAGTGTGCTAACACACATTATCTCCTTTAAGCCTCAGAACAATCTCATGAGATAAATATTAACCTTGAGGGGTTTCTGAAAGGAAATGTTCATCTGGAATGAAGGTGAATTATTTGTGGCCTTCTCTTAAGAGGCAGGGGTTTTAACCTTGTACCTTCCTTGGCTAGAGTTTCTCTCCAGCTTTCTCTGTTAGTAGGAGAAAGGACAAACCGACCCTCACACTTGACCCTAACCAGTAGGGGAGGTCATTGGGCAAGTCACCAAAGGTTTGCAACCCAAAGCCTTTCGATGTGGATCTGGTCCACACAACCTGAGATGCAACACTGCGGTTAATAAAAGCTATACACTATGGGCCAAGCACTGGGTCAAATGCTTTAGATGGATCATCTCTCATAATCTCTCCTAACTTCCCAGGAAATCTACAAGGTAGATATTGTCATATCGCCCCCATTCTACAGAAGAAAGCACGAGGACGTAAAGGAATTGGGAGGCTTGCCCAAGATCACATACGGAAGTGCCAGAGAATCTCAATCCCAAGTAATCACCACTGTGCAATCCACCTACCTGCCTAGTTCTTCATAGTCCGAGCTAAGACAACCCAAGAAGGTGAGAGAAGGGAGTCAGGAGGAGAAAGCCACACAGCTTCCAGCTGGGCTGGGTGGGGTCTATGACATCCTCACTGTGTGACGTGCTTCCCAGGACATCAGCCTCACTGCCACAGCCTCACACGTCACTCCCTCGGGCACCCCACCACCCCCACCATGACACTGTCTCATCCACCCAAGCCAGACAGCCCGATGGTAACGTACCCTGTAAGACGCCCCTTTGTCCGTTTTGGGTGGTGGTCTGAACAACAAGATTTTAACTCTGGTGACACACAAACCATGTCCATTAACACAGGTTACAAATAAATAATGGCCCCTTCTTCCTAGATCCCACAAGAAGATCAGAAAACAAACGAACATGAATAGACTCTCATTGATCTCAATCCAAAATCAATCCCAGGTTGATGGGCTTACTACCTCTTCAGAAAAAAAAAAATTTTTTTTTAAGTACACATTAATTTCTGATTAAGCTAATTGGCCACAGGGAACTCAGAAACTATTTGGAGGGTCTGCACTGCAGTCTCGGGATAGAAGACTTGAGCACATCTTTTCTAGAAAAACCCAATTCCTGACATGAAGTCCGGTGTTGCGAGCACCTATCAGGCCAGGCAGCCATCTCCTGTCCCCCTGGCCCCATGTCTTCTCAGAGCACTTGAATGGAGGAGAAGCACCCGATGGACCCCATCACCCGAGCCGTGTATCTTGTACCTGTCCCTGACTCTGATCTGAGTAGGACGTGGTTACAAGAGGCCTGTACTCCATCCTGATGGAAAACACAGAGCAAGTTCCGTAGTGACAGGTCTAGCCTCGAAAGCCCAGAAGAACAGGGATGCCACCGGCCCAGAGGACTTACCTGCCTTGGGAAGGCGGCTCCAGACAGCAGCCCCTCTCAAAGCTCTCCACGGAGCAAGTCTCACAGAGCCTGAGCCTCTGCTCCTGGCAGTTGGAGGCCTTCTGGGAGGGGCAGCTCGGAAGCTGGGTGGAGAGTGTTGAGGAAGGCAAATGGGAACACAGCCAAAGTGATTTTAAAGAATCGTGTAGGAAACCCTGTAACCGGAGAAGTGACTGAGATGGTACTTACATTTATACTTTGGAAGCATCTGCCTTTAATCAGCGCTTAATCTAACCCTGCAGAGAGCATCATTAATAAAGAAACAGGTTGTTTTTTTTCTTTGGCCTCGTCCAAGTGGGTGAGAGAACAGCGAAGAGTCTAGCTGAAAAGCCACGCCGCTCAGCCTGGAGGCCACCCGACCCAGGCGCTCCGGCTTCTTGCCCCCCGGAACCTGCCAAGGCCCACGATGTGAAATGGTTCATAAGGCTCCCAGACGGCTGCTCCTCCCTTCTTTTCTCTCGGGCCATCAACACTGAGGGTTCAGACCTGTGAAAAGACATGCTTTACCTAGGTGGTTGTCACAAGGGACGCCAAGCACATCCCTTGGCCACCAAAGCGATGCTACAATGATCTGTCATCCAACCCCAAACTCCCCCAACTCGGCTTTTGTTTTATTAATTCTTGGGGAAAACTTAGATCTCTTTGGGAAGTGTTGCACCATAAGCTATTTTCGGCCGCTGTCCCCTTCCAGAGGCTAGCTGACAACCAGCTGAGATAAACGATACAAGATGTTTATACGGGGGCAGGAGGCAGGAAGTAGGTGTTTAAAGGAGTGTTGGATTGCAATTACAGGCAGATTTCGGTCCTGCCAGAAGTGGCACTGAACACTAGTCAAAAGAACTGGGCATAAATCCCAGCTCTACCGCTAAAGCTACATGATATTGGATGAAGCACTCAGTTGCCCTGAGCCTTAATTTTCTTCGCATAAAATGGGATCATTCTTTGAAACCTCCTTAGCCTTAAGAAGCAAATATGATAATAGCTACAAAAACACTGTGCAAACACCGGATATGAGTATCTTCATTTTTAAGAGGGAAAAGGCCTAGTTGCTTTTCTCCCCCTACTGACTCGACACCTAAATCCCACGCAGCCACACTGAAGTCACAGACATGGGATTAGTGCTGGGCTTGGCACAGTGTATATGCCCTGACTTTTTTTTTTTTTTTTTTTTTTTAATTTTTTTTTTTTCAACGTTTATTTATTTTTGGGACAGAGAGAGACAGAGCATGAACGGGGGAGGGACAGAGAGAGAGGGAGACACAGAATCGGAAACAGGCTCCAGGCTCCGAGCCATCAGCCCAGAGCCCGACGCGGGGCTCGAACTCACGGACCGCGAGATCGTGACCTGGCTGAAGTCGGACGCTTAACCGACTGCGCCACCCAGGCGCCCCTGCCCTGACTTTTTAAAGCAGTGATCAGAAATTCTAAACCTCTGTCTGATTTCAGGGCGATTCTCAGAATAAGAGAAGACCAGTGAATAGGAAAAGGACGTACAGGGGCGCCTGGGTGGCTCAGTCGGTTAAGCATCCGACTTCAGCTCAGGTCATGATCTCCCAAGTTCATGAGTTCAAGCCCCACATGGGGCTCTGTGCTGACAGCTCAGAGCCTGGAGTCTGCTTTGGATTCTGTGTCTCCCTCTCTCTGCCTCTACTCCACTCATGCTCTCTCTCTGTCCCTCTCTCTCTCTCTCAAAAATAAATAAACATTAAAAACTTTAAAAAAAAAAAAAAGAAAAGGACATAGAGCTAATAAATAAGCATTTTTTTTACATGGTTAAAAATGTGTGTGTCTGAAGAGGTTAAAGGAGGCATCTAAATCCATTATCTTAAAAGGCCCTGGCTTTTTTTTAAAATACAAACTCTTGGCAAATATTATTTTCCTAAGCTATTAAGTCATTTTCTGACTTCCCACTCTGAAGTCTCAGAGAACATCCTAGCTTCTGTCTTCAAGGTAAATGCAAATGATTCCAAATGTAACAGGCCACAGAAGCAGCATGGGGTTTGCATTCAGGACGTTCCCCAGACTCGCCTCTCCTGCGGAGCACTTGGGGAAAGCGAATGTGCACCTGAAGGCTGGAGCAGAGCCCCTGTGTTGAGTGTGCATTATAAGGGGATGCTAACATCAGCACATGGGCCGGATGCCCCCACATCTGCTGTATCCCTGGAGCACTGTCACCTCCCTTGGGTGCTAGCAGGGATCAAGATCCTGACAGTCTCAGTCTTTCCATCTGATAGGCTGACCAGCTTTGACATCAGTGGCCAAGTAGGGATCATCGGCTTTAGCAGCAGCCACACACCCATCTGTTTATTTAGCAAAGATGACATTGAACCTCTATTACTGCAGAACGCCTGGAAATACCAAAACAGGACCTGAGTCCTTGAGGAGCATGCAGCCTCCTGCATGGGAAAGAAAGATGTACGAAGAACTAAAAACAAGACAGAGGGCTTCAAGAAGCTGCAAGCAAGATGCAAACAGAGGCCTTCACAGAGGGAGCAGAGAGCCTTGGGAAGGCTTCCAAGAGGAGGTGGGAATTTGAGCTGAGGCTGAGAAGATGAATGAGAACTCAATATGCAGAGCAGGTAGGGTGGACCTTCCAGGAAAAGCCTGAGCAAGGACACACAGGCCGGCAAGGACAGGACATGTGTAGAGAACCTCAGGTTGTTCCATGAGGATGAAGTGGTGACACAGAAAAGGATACAGAAGAGGAGGAGGCTTTGCGTGGCCTTGAATACCACTTGACTACCACTCGGGAGTTTGAACTTGAACTTGTATGGAGTCACAGGCATGGCGCCGGCACAGCCGTAAGCTTCTGATGATGTATAACCACCAAGTCTTCTGTTTCCCTAATGTGCACCACCACCGATCTCTCACCGACAGTAAGACATCCGTGCAAATAAACAATGTTCATGGATAATGCCGAGGGTTCGACGTATGCCACGGCAGGTGTGGGCAGCCTAAGTGAACGGAACGTGTGCGGCAAAACTTGGGAGGGAGCAAACCAACCCAGGGGAACTGGCTGTGACCTATTTAGCTGAAATCAGAGGTAGTCCGAGGAAATGTAGCAGTGGGTACCAAAAGCAGCCGCTCTAGTCAGAGACCTCCTAAAAGCTGGTTCCTATATATTCTTCCTTTCCCCGATGCCACACGGTCAGCCAAAGGCTCGTACAAGCATGTAGGGACTGAGCGAAGGCTCAATGTCCAGCTTGTGAGGTCTCGTGCAACACAGGAGTGAAGACTGCCTCATCACCTAACCCCTACCGTTCATTGCTGGAGCCTGCATTTAACATTTAGTCCACAGAGCTTCCACTGTCTGATATGCATGCTGACATGATGCGTATTTCTGATATGTAACCGTGAGGACTCTTTGGGTTGCAGCTAACAAAATCCTAACCCTAGCGTTTAGTATAAGCAGAAAAGAGATTTTATTGGCAGGGATCAGGGGTGTCGCACAGAATCCAAGGGAAGAATGGCTGTGGCCCCTGACGGAAAAGCCGAAGTCCAGCAGGAAACTCAGGAAGCTCTGTCTCTCCTCATCTCCTGTTCCTGTTGCTGTTCCCCAGCCCCTGTGCTCCCTTTTCTGCTGTACATGAGTTTTCTGTGATCCTAGTTGACCCGGCAGAAAATGGCATCCTAACCTCTGTGTTTAAATGTGGAGCCTTTCCATTCTGGGATGCAAAATCCCTGGGGAAGGATCTGAATGACCCCACTCGGCTCCGAGGCCTGACTCTGAACCGATCAACAGAGGTCAGGGTGCTGGAGGTTGGCCACTCCCACTGCCAACCCGAATGGATCCAGGGGAAGCAGCTCCTGGAGAACCCCAAATGGGGACAGCACCAACATCACCATGTTTTAAGGATCAAATGAGGCAACGTGTGTGAACTTCTCTCTGTACAGTCCTACACGGTATACAAAGAAACAACTTTATTGTTCTTGGGGAACCACAAGACCTGGCCTGGAATCCTGCCTTGTTGTGCCACCTAAAAGCCATGTGATCTCTTTTTCAACATTCTCTAAATCTTGGTTTCTTCGTCCAGAAGCGGCACTGATAACGCCTGCTGTATGCAGCATTTGTGAGACTTAACTGATCAGGGCTACCGCTTTTGTGAACTGTAAAGTACAAGCTGAAATGAACACAGACTCCTTGCGGTAAGAGTCAGCCTTCCCATGTGTGGTCGCCCACTGGCTACCGCGTCTTTACCAGCCCACCCCCATAGATACAAATACACACAAGCTCCAAAGTCTTTATGGCCACCGCAGCCCCTACCCTTTTTAATCTCCAGCAAGTAGTAGCTACAGTGTATTGCTAACTTATTTGTGTAGGAGGGAGAGGGGAAGAGGTAGAGGGAGGGAGCGAAGGACGGAGGGAGGGGGGAAACAAGGCAGGCAGACAGGCATGCCGCCAGCCTGAGGCTGGGATAGGTGGCCAAGTCTATAAGGAAGCCCAGGGAAGGGACTGGCTGGAAGTCAAAAAGGATATAATTAACTTAAGAATCGCAATAAACTTGTAGCCACACTTAATAGGTTTCAAATATTTTCTCAATTTACCCTGGCTTCATTCTTCTCGGTGGTTTGCCCGTGTGGAGGAGGAAGGGAAGGAAAGGAATACAGGCAAGGAAAAGTCTTAAAGGGACAGCACCCCCAAGCGTGTAAAGGAGAGGGACGGTCTAGGCTTTGAACAAACACGCAGCATCAGACCTCTGCACAGCTCTCCTTCAGAGAATGGGGGGGGGGGGGGGGGGGGGGGTTGAGCTGTAGTGACAGGAAGAAACACATCTACCTATGAAGCTGTCTTGCCCCAACTGCCTCCCCACCCCGCTCCCGGCCCGCCTCCCCCACCCCCTCCCCAGCAGCCCTTAATCCCCTAGGGGTTGAAGGTGGTCTCAGGACTGCAGTTCAGCAGGTTTGCCTCAGGATGTCCCCCCCTCACCCACCCCCCCCCACCGTTGTTTTGTCATTTCAGCGTCTTTGCTTTTCCCTGACTGGGCAGAAAGTGGATGTTGGTATTTCTGGAGCAAATGTAAAGCCATCTGGAAATGAATTCACCATGTGCAACAGAAGAGAAACAAGGTCTTCTGAGGTTCAAGTTCAGACACAGAAGGGGGTCCCAGGAGAAGCCCCAAGACGTTCCTCCTCTGCCTCCCCTGGCCTTGGGTTAAGTGCTTCACGCCAAAGCCTAAACTTGATGCTATTCCGGTCTCTTTAAAACCCTCAGCACAGTAGCTCCTCTGGCCACCGCTGTAAAACGTGGCCTGACCCAGACCTCTAGGAGGGCTGGAGCCTGTGGCCGTCGGTGGCCATTGGCGGCCATCTAGAGAACGCAGCCTTTTAACTGTAGCACTGATGTCAGCGGTCTGTCCCTCCAACGTCTCCTGGACCCACCCCGGCTGTCCCTCGCTTCTGGCTCTGGGGAAATCTCTCTCGGCCTTCCCCAGCCCCCCTGGGCCCTCAAGTCTTTGTATTCACTTCAATATCCTGCCATCTTTCCCCTCAAGAATGAGGCACATTTCTCTCCATGCCTTGAGCATAACGGTTTCAAAGATGCCCCCTCAATTTTTTTACCTGCATGCCCTCGGGTCTCACCTGCCATCTCAAGCGATTTATCTGAGCATTTCTTTCGAGCAAATAATATGCTCTCTGCAAAAGAAATGTGGTAAAGAAACAAGTCTTCACCTCACTGGATTGCCTACTTTGGAATTAAAGGTAATACTGTCTTATTTTGTTTGCCATCGGTTTTACGTTTAACTTTAGAAATCAAAATGGATGCCGTAAATCCTCATGTTTTTGAGGCCTCATTTTTAAGACAGTTTAGTCTTAAATGACACCATGAAGCGAGTACGTGTGTAGACGTTCCTAGATGCCTAGGGAGTCAGACCACTGGGGTGCAGCTTCTCCCCCTCTGCTCCTCTCCACTCTCTGGAATTATCTGTGCCCCGACCAGTCCAACCTGTCAGCACCTCAGCCCCTCGAGGCCAGTGAGACCACTCTCCCACAGCACCCAGCATGAATTTCCTTCTGAGAAGGGGCCGGCCCAGTGGGTCGGTGGGCCCTGACCATGGGACCTTCCGTGTGTCCCCAGGGGCCTAGGACCTTGCTCAAGAGGAAGGGCCTTCCTGGGTGCTCCCTCAGCCCCTCTGAAGGCCCAGGATTCCCCACCTCCCCATCCCTGGGCCCATCCTCCACTATCAAGGAGCCTGGCAGACCTCAAGGTGAGGACAGGGCTGCTACCAGAGTCCCCGTAGTGGGGCTGAGGGTCTCACAGCGTCAGTGACTCAAAGCTATCGCCCCTGCCGCACCAATTCTGTTAATTATCGCCCCAGGCTGAAGTCCAGAACGCAAGTGTCTGATGAGGCTCCCTGAGAGCCCAGGTATGCATTCACACACACACACACACACACACACACACACACACACACAGTCATCCACACAACCCAGCAAACAGAGACGTGACAGTAAATAACACCAAGAAAACCTAAAACTTCGTTGGGGCCATTACCTGATTTCTTCTATAAGAGTGTGCTCCCCACACCCCCAAACACCAGGAGGCTAAGAAAGGGAGGCTCACAGGCCAGGTGATCCCAAAGAGGAGACAAACTAGCAAGCAGGCAGACAAAGGGCCGCCCTGAGCAGCCCTGGCTTGGTTAAGGCTCACCTCCCTGACCTTTACTTACCTCCCTTGTGCCAGCTGGAGGCTCACATTCAAAGCCACACCTGTGCTCCTGCCAGTCCCCTGCCCACGCTGCCCTCCCCGCTACCTCCTCCTGGAATCCACACCAACATTCAGAACTTAGGTGACGCCCTCTCCTCTAGGGAGCTTTTCTCATAGCAAGGTCGCACTTTGCTGACACTGACTGCCCCCCCCCTTCCTCCTCTGACCATTCCCTGTTGGATGAGCCTCGTCACCCTATTTGAAGGCTGGTCCAGGGCAAAGGCTGCGTCCTCTTCCCTTGCATCTCTCAGCACCCCGCTCTCTGGGTGCCCATGAATTAGCATTCAAGCTCCCTATTAAATGGGATGAAGGAAGCTAGATGAGGGATGGCTCAGCTGCTTCCAGAAAGACCCTTGTGCTTCAGAGCTCGAGGAAAGCAGGAGGAGGGCGGGAGAGAGGGAGAGGGAGGGAAGGAAAGGCTCACTAAAAGCTTCTCGAATACACAGAAGAGCTGAGCATCAGAACAAAGACTCATTTAAAAGGGCAAAGGAAACACTAGATGGCTGTTAATGGTGAACTGAATATGATAAATTATTGCTTAAATCACTTGGTTTCACTCCTTGTTGTTATGCACAGTTAATTGGAGGGAACGCTGAGCCTGCCGAAAGGGGTAGGAGACGGCAGCAATCTCAGGCTTGCAGCTTCTCTAGGACCGCAAAGCCATCACGCACGGGTGACAAGCATGGGGCCAACCTCACTCCCTAGCCCCCTGCGGTGGCCAGGTCTCCTTACCCACACTCTGGTCCCCAGCGGCTGTAGCTGTTTGCAGCCAAGTCTCCTAAGAGAGAGAGAATCAGAGGGGTGAGCTGAGTGGCAGGAGGTCACCTTATGATCCCCCAGGCTCTGAACACCAACCTTGCCCCACGGGGCCCTACTCAGATGTCTCTCACCCTAAAGAAAGCCAGGTGGCTTCAACAGCAGATTCAATCTCTGTTCAAAAACTTGCATTTTGACTGTTATTTCTTATGTTTCTATTCTATTTCCTATATATATCCTGAGTTCCTACCAAATTATAAAGCGCTTAGTGGGGGAGAGGGTTAAGGAGACCCAGAAATAAGTAAGCTGCAGCTTCTGCCTTCACTCAGCTGAGAGAACAGACATGGAACTCGCTGGCTGCGTAGGAAAAAAAAAAATCTCTCTAACATTTAATTTAAGACAAAGGATCTGTTAGAGTCTGGGATTTTATTGACAATCCTGTGGCCAAAGGAAGAAGAAGCAGGCAAAGCTAGCCTGATAACAACATCAGCAAAGAAAGAGGTTTCAAAACATTTAGAACTGTTATAAGACTAGATTTTCACAAGTAATGTTTACATGGCAATTAATTAGCAAGGCTTGGAGAGTTACAGTTACCTGATATGGGAGATGACATTCAAATGTTGAAGTCTACCCATCTACAAGATAGTTTAACAAATACTATCAAGAGACATTTTTATGGTTACAGAAATAAAAAACAAGGGTTATAAGACATAGCACAAGTAGAAGGTTGAAGACCCTGCCCCTTTTCCTAAACATGGATTTAAATTTATATTTAATCTTATGTTTAAAGACTGTTCTCAACCTTCAGTTTTATCACAGGAAAAACTTTTTAATTGCTGTACTCCTTTCATGAAGCTTTTGTGTAAATACATGTTATCTCAGGAGAAAAAGCTTTTTCACAGGACTATTAGTTAGAGGTTCACAGACTCTCCTTACAGTCAGGAGTCAGTACTGGGAGAAAAAAAATAATTAATATATATATATATATTAATTATTATTTTTTTATTTTTTTTTTATTTTTTTATTTTTTTTTAATTTATTTTTGGGACAGAGAGAGACAGAGCATGAACGGGGGAGGGGCAGAGAGAGAGGGAGACACAGAATCAGAAACAGGCTCCAGGCTCCGAGCCATCAGCCCAGAGCCTGACGCGGGGCTCGAACTCACGGACCGTGAGATCGTGACCTGGCTGAAGTCGGACGCTTAACCGACTGCGCCACCCAGGCGCCCCTATATATTAATTATTTTTATAATGATAAAATTACATGTATACATAAAATTTTATAATTATAAAATCATATAAAATACATGTATATATAAAATATATATGTATATACGTGTATACGTGTATATATATATACATATATGTATATATATAATACATGTGTGTGGATATATATATATATATATATATGGAGAGTTAAATACCTTGAAAATTTCTTGTATTTGAAACAACTAATATACTGGATAAAACATTAAAAGATGAAAAATTAAAATATTTAAAAAGCTCGAAGGACTCTATAGATAAAGACAAAACAGAAACCCTTCGATGGAAAAGAGTGTTGGAACCGGCTTTTACCTAAAGGATCTCTGCCAAGCCTTAGAGACCTTATGTGTCCAATAGACACTGCACAGTGTGTGGGGCAGGACAGAAAGCCTAGGGCTTATCTAAAGTGGGATATGTCAGAACAGTCCACTGTATAAGGTGGAAGCCTCAAAGCACTTACACCCACAATGCACAGTAAACAAGAAATAAAATCTGCCTCTAGAAGGAGTCTGGCAGAAGCAAACACAAATCCTTTCAGGAGAAATTCCACTGTGATCCAGGGCCTCAAGCAATTCCCACAATAATGTTTTAATAAAACTCAGCAGTTCACAATCAAAATCACAAAACATGGAAGGAAATAAGTCACCAAGAGCGAGAACCAGTCAAAGCAACAGACAACACAAAGATTTCAGGTTGTAGAATTATCTGACAGGAAATTTAGGAACTGATTTTAAAAAGCTTAAAAATATGAGGGAGCAAGAGACTGTAAATAATGATCTTTGCAAATTTTAAAATGAAACGAAAAATGTCTAGAAAGTAAAACATTTACTAACTGCAATTAGAAATGCAATATACAAGTAAAGCAGCAGATTAGACACACATAAAGAGAAAAATTTTAAACTGGAAGATAAATATAAGGAAATTAGAACAAAGTGCAGCACAGGATGTAAAATCAGTAAGAGGGGCTAGGAGATATGGAAGATAGATTAAGCCTAACATAAGTTCATATTGAAGTTCCAAAAGGAAAAAATAGAATAAAGAAAAGAACGTTCAAAGTATAATTGGCAGAAATTCCCAGAACTGTTAGAAAACATCAATCTTTAAGTCCAAGGAGCTCAATAAATCCAAAGAAGGGAAAAAAATTTTAATAAAAAAAAAAAATTTCAGAACCTCCAAAGTAACTACATTCTAAAAGCTTCCATGGAGAAAAGGCAGATCATGTACCAACGGATGGTGATGTAATTGACGGTTAACAACTCAACAGCAAAAAAATAATCCGGGAAGGAACCGAATAAAACATCCAATGGAATGGGAGAGAGAAAAAAAAAGTAAACCTGAAATTCCATGTTGACAAAACTATCTTTTGAGAACAACAGTGAAATACAGACAATTTTGGACAAAAACTAGGAAAGGTTTCTCAACAAAAGATCCTCACTAAAAATATACTGTAGTAGGATTCTCACACAGTCGTGACACCAAGACTTTTCTGTCCAGGAAGCAACTTTATTCCTGCCGCCCCGCTCAGGCTCAGTTGGGTTCCTACCTGAAGAACTGAGCCCCACAGGCCACGTAGCCTCTTTTATATACATTTTCTATTTCTGTCTCCCATATATGGTAACACACAAACATGCAGTCTGATCAAGTGGTCTCATGTTACAAGGTCCTGAGGGCTGTTGTCACTGAAGCTATAGCCAGGTTGCCTTGAGTTGTTTGTTTGTTTCTTTGTTTGTTTCCTCTCCTTAGGGAGGGAACTCTGCCACAATCCCTCAAGCTAAAGAAAAATTTTCCCAGATGGAAAGTCTGAGACACATGAAACGATATTGAGTAAAAATATGTTTTTAAAAAAAATTTTTAATGTGTATTTCTGAGACAGAGAGAGACAGAACATGAGCGGGGGAGGGGCAGAGAGAGAGAGAGAGAGAGACACAGAATCTGAAGCAGGCTCCAGGCTCTGAGCTGTCAGCACAGAGCCCGACGCGGGGCTCGAACTCACGGACCGCGAGATCATGACCCGAGCCAAAGTCGGCCGCTCAAGCAACTGAGCCACCCAGGCGCCCCAAGTAAAAATATGTTAATATGTGGGTAAAGCTAAACAAACACTGACTTTAAAAATTAATAATAATAACAGTAACATTAATAATAATGCTTAATTTGAGGGGTGAAAGGTAGGCTAGAAATAAAATACTGGATCACAGGGAGAAGGATCAAAGCATGCTCAGATCCTTGGATTGTCTAACTCAGTAGGATTAAAATGTTGATTAACTTTAAACTAGCGAAGGCATGTTAAAATAACTTGCTAAGAAATAGACACGGAGGGGCGCCTGGCTGGCTCAGTCAGAGGGGTATGCAATTCGGGGTTGTGGGTTCAAGCCTCATGTTGGGTTTTAGAGAGTACTTAAATTTTTTTTTTTAATGTTTATTTATTTTTGAGACAGAGAGAGACAGAGCATGAACGGGGGAGGGGCAGAGAGAGAGGAAGACACAGAATCTGAAGCAGGCTCCAGGCTCTGAGCCGTCAGCACAGAGCCCGACGCAGGGCTCGAACTCACAGACCGTGAGATCATGACCTGAGCTGAAGTCGGACGCTTAACCGACTGAGCCACCCAGGCGCCCCTACTTAAATAAAACTTAAAAAAAAAAAAAAAAAGAAATAGATACAGAGTATATAACTTCTAAACAAGTTGACAAAAAAATTATAATAAAAAAAAGAAGAAGAAAACAAGGAGGAGATTGTTGGGCATTCTGCTAGGAGAAATAAGCCAGTCGGAAAAAGATTGCACCTACATGAGGTACTCGGATTAGTGACTTCATACAAAAAGCAGAAGGCGGTTGCCAGGGGCTAGAGGGAGGGGAGAACAGGGGATTGTTGTTCAACGGATATAGAGTTTCAGTTTTGCAAGGTGAGAAGAGTTCCGGGGATTTGGTCTCATGACCATGCGAATGTATTTGACGCTTGAACTATACCCTTAAAACGGCTGATGGTAAATTTTATGTCATGTGGATCTTACCACAAGTTTTTTAAAAAGAAAAAAGAATGGAGATTTTCTTTCTTAACAAATGAGAAAACAGTGCAGTGTAAGAAGAAAACAATAACGTAGTAGAAATGTATCTTGGTATACAGGGCTCTCCAGTTTCAAACAATGTTGTAATATTAAATTTAAAATTAAAACTCCAGGTGTAGGCTCGTTTTGAGACATGATTAAAACATAAGGAAACAGAAATACTGAAAGTCAACCAACAAAACACACATACTGTGACAAACCAAGTTTCCATAGTTATATGAGTATTGTTTCTCGCTTTTTACACACTCGAAGCATCCACTCACACCCCACATTAGACGTTTCTGCGTGCAGGGGACATTACTGAAGGTCTTGGGAGATGGTGACAGGGCCTGCACATTGCAGATATGCAAACCTTTTCAAACCAAAGTTTGAACAGTTCTTTGGTCACCCCTCAAAGTCCCATGCCTCAAGTGACCTCACTGGCTTAGTCCTTCTCCCTCCACCCACCCCTCTGGCAACCAGGGTCTCCAATCCTCCCTGGTCTTTGTTCTGAGCAACTCAGTTTTCTCCCGTCCCTCTGTCCAAACTCAGAGGAGCCTTCGTCCTCAGAAGGTCGTGATTTATCACTACATGCAGAACTAGAAGTGGTCGGAGAAATAATTTAATATCCAATACAGCTCACAGAGTGTAGATCATTCGAGAGCAGTGGTTCCTAACTAGGGTTGGGAAGCAAACCCTCTGAAAGCCTCCCTTCAAACCCTCTCAATCAGATGTCTTATGGTGAATTTGGATCCACGTGCATTTCTGCAAAAAAAAAAAAAAAAAAAAAAGGAAAAAGAAAATGACATGAACAAAATTATTGTTGCTGAGTACACAGTGATTACTCCAAACAAAACAAAACAAAACAGTAGGTTTCTGCTTCACAACGAATTTCCACCAGGCTAGTCCAGCGCTCATAGTTTGTCCTAAATGTTATGGTTTCTTCCCTGGCCATCACTTCTCGGCCTTTTGGCCAAGATCGAGTGCGGTTTCCTCCCTGGCCATCGCTTCTCGGCTTCTGTTCCTCTTCCCCTCCATCCGCCCGGCACACAAGCACTCCTGAGACCACAGCTGCTCAGAAGGCTTGGAGGACCCCCGCATTAGCTACTGAATTAAGAGTTGCACAACCTTGAACACGTCACTTAAGCCCTCTGTGCCTCAGTTTCCTCCTCTGTGAATTACAGAAAACAATAAGTCACATGAGGCATGAGACTGATAGGAGAAGGAACACTTAGTGTTTGAAAAGCCTTTCAAACATTGCCTGACACATCATAAGCACTCGACAAATGTCAGCTGTTACCACTGTTTGTTATTTTATTTTATTTTTTGCTCTGTCTTGCTTTGCTCACAACTGTCCACCCTGCAGGTAAAGCTGTGCACTGTGGCCCTACCCTCACTGACGCTTCTTGACTCATTTCATGCTGTGACTCAAACTGGACCATCTCCATTGCCCCCAAACATGCCTATGAGTTCCTATCCCTGCACTTTAGATCACTCTGTAATTTCCACTTGGAATGCATGCTTTTTCTCCCTACATATTGGTTAATAGGCAGATGGGGCATTTTCTTAAAGGTGTAACTCAGGGGCGCCTGGGTGGCTCAGTCGGTTAAGCGTCCGACTTTGGCTCAGGTCACGATCTCGCGGTCCGTGGGTTCGAGCCCCGCGTCGGGCTCTGTGCTGACAGCTCAGAGCCTGGAGCCTGTTTCAGATTCTGTGTCTCCTTCTCTCTGTGACCCTCTCCCGTTCATGCTCTGTCTCTCTCTGTCTCAAAAATAAATAAACGTTAAAAAAAAAATTACAAAAAAAAAGGTGTAACTCAAATATTACTTTCTCTCCAGACGTTCCTCTTGTTGGTACCATCCTGTGTCAGATTTGTATCACCTCCAAACGGGAATATTTGCGTAGTCAAACAACCCTCATCCTCTCTCCACCAATGTCACCATCCTAGATGCTTCCAGAAAATTCTCTTCTCCTGAGACGAACATTCTCTGATTACCTGGGATGTGCCAAGCACCACCAGAACCTTCTACAATACCTCATTACTCGTCACAAGCACCCTCATGAAATGGGTATTAACATGCTTATTTTACAGACAAGAAAACTGCTACTCAGAGCCAAGGTCACAGAGCTAGTGGTGGAGGGGCCAGAATTTCGAACCAGGTCTGTTTCCTCAATTCCACAAGTATGGTCTCTGAGCTGCGTTTGCAATGTTTGCCATTTCTGTTTACCACCTAACTATTAACTTACTATTTTTATTTAAATCAAGCCAAATTTTAGTCTTAAATATGTTCTTCTGAGAAAATCTGAATGTTACTACTATCCATTAAAAACTAACAACACTTGCCATAGATAGAAAGTAATCCTGAATAACAATACCGGGAAGGTACCATTAGGCCTCGCCTGCCCCTCCAGCCTTGAATCCCTTCATTCTTCCCCTGCCCTTTCCACTCTGGTCACAACAGTTTGCTTTCTGTTCTCAGTGCTTGCCATGCCTCCTGAAGCCACAGGGTATTTGCACGTGCTGTTCCCCCACTCAGAACACTCTTCCCCACTCTCTTAGCTTACTTTTAAACTCCTTCAGGCCTTGGGGCACCTGGGTGATGCAATCAGCTAAGCGTCCGACTCTTGATTTCGGCTCAGGCCATGATCTCATGGTTGGTGAGATTGAGCCCTGCGTCAGGCTCTGTGCTGACAGGGCTAAACCTGCTTGGGATTCTCTCTCCCACTCTCTCTGCCCCTCCCCCACTTTGCACAAGCTCGCTCTCTCTCTCTCTCTCTCTCTCTCAATAAACTTAAAAGAAGCTATGAAAAAAATTCCTTCCGACCTTCCAGATACCAGTGTAAAATATTTCCCTGGGAAAACCTTCCCAGACCTCCCTGAGTGAACTGAATCCCCCTACTCTCAGGTCTCAGAGTACTGCTGGTCTCTCCTCAGCATTTCTGCCAGCAACACTTTTCTTTTCTTTTCTCTTTTTAAATTTTTTTTAATGTTTGTTCATTTCTGAGAGACAGAGAGCAACAAAGCATGAGCAGGGGAGGGGCAGAGAGACACGGAATCCAAAACAGGCTCCAGGCTCTGAGCTGTCAGCACAGAGCCCGACCTCACTACCCGTGAGATCACGACCTGAGCCCAAGTCGGACACTGAAACCGACTGAGCCACCGAGGCGCCCCATCCACCACACTTTTCCGTTTGTCCACTAACATCGGTCTTTCCCGCCGGCTCATGTAAATTCCACCAGGGGTATGCACGCTGTTGGTTTTGCTCACCACTGCATTTCCAGAATCAAGCATAGGCACTTAATGGTATTTGCTGAACGAATGACTCGCTGAACGAATGAACGATTCCTGGATTTTGGAGATAGCAAGTAGTAAAGTCCTGCAATTCCTTGTGGGTGTAGCAGGGAAGTCTTCTGTTCCCTGCTCAGCTTCTGTGTCTCTGATTGGATGGTGAGGCGTGGATTTGCCTGACAAGCCTGCAGGGTGGTCCTCTGAAGCTTCTGGATCTCCCCGTCTCCACTGCCGACCTCTAATGCATGCCCTCATCCTCTGGCACCTGGACCATTATAACACGCCCCTCCGGTCCCTGTCTTCTTCAACCGATTCGCCACACAGTCAAAAATTCATAGATGAGCAGACTGTCTCTTAGCTGAAAAACCCTCAGTCCCCAAGATGTCCTCAAAACCCCCCGGCAAACATGTAAGGCCCTCTTCAGCGCGGCCCCAACCTCACATCCAGCTTCTGTGAAGAATGGGAGAAAGAAGGGGCTCATTTCCAGGGGCAAAGTGGGTTTTAAAACATCTTTCCGGGGAGGGAAGTTAATGGGCGAGCAGCACAGCAAAAGACCCGGAACCACCGCACGCAGCCGTGGCACGGCGATCTCCCTGCAGGGACTCAGGCACGTCCCTACCCGTGGACTCTCCAAGTCCGTACCAGGATCCGCAACAGATCGTAAACTGAATGCCACTGGAAAGGCAGGATGACGAGGAGAAATGCGTGAGAGGCTGCTCTAACTGTAACCGGGCTGCGAGGGCATCCGAGCCCAGGAGAGATCTGGGGGCTTTTCGAGTTTCCAGTAGGTGCTGGTGTCCCGCAGGGAAGAGCTCACGGTAGACTCAGGCCAGACGCGGATTTTGGCCCTGAGCTTTGCTGCATGAGGAGCGTTTCATTTATTAATAAAACAGTTGTGACTGCTATCCTGGGCAGCCTCTTCCCAGCATCAGGATTCCAGGGAAGCCAAATTAGTACCCAGAAGTTCACTCACTGGGTGGAAGTGAGCCGGAGGGGACCAGACAGTTGTAGACATATTTTTGTTTGTTTGTTTCATAACCAAGACTACACAGGGCCTGGGATGTTCGATGTAGTGGGGAACTGGCACGCCTAAAACCCAGAGTGAGGGACTCAAGAATGCCAGGCGCCGTGGGTCGCCCGGGTGGCTCAGTCGGTTAGGCATCCGACTTCGGCCCAGGTCACGATCTCACAGTCTGCGGGTTCGAGCCCCGCATCGGGCTCTGGGCTGATGGCTCAGAGCCTGGAGCCTGCTTCCGATTCTGTGTCTCCCTCTCTCTCTGCCCCTCCCCCATTCATGCTCTGTCTCCCTCTGTCTCAAAAATAAATAAACGTTAAAAAAAAAAAAAAAAAAAAAAAAAGAATGCCAGACGCCGTGCCTCCCTCCCTAGGCTGCAGCTGAATAAACCTTGACGTTGCTTTTCTCCCATCTACCTTCGTCTACCCTCTCTGTGGGTACATGTCTGTCATTACCATGTCACCGTTTCTAAGGCTACAGTTTATTTGATGTGGCTCCTTATCTTCGTCATTCGGAAAAACCGGAATCTTAAATCACCCATGGGTTTACAAGCCTTCTCTGGCATTGGGCTTCCCATCTATTAGCCAAATTCTTAGTACCCAGGGATGTCGCTTCCTGACCTGACGGACAAATGCAAGGGTGCAACTGTCTCGCCTTGCACCTTAATTATATTTCCAAGAAGTGGTTCAGAAAAAAAGAGACCTGGAAAATGGCTTCAAGTCGGCTCCAGTATGAATCAGAGCTCTGTCTGCTGAGGAGAACTGAAAACCAAGGGCAGCCAGTGCCCGCCCCCCAGCCCCAGCCCAATGGGGCTGTCTTTTTTTTTTTTTTTAATTTTTTTTTAACGTTTATTTATTTTTGAGACAGAGAGAGACAGAGCATGAACGGGGGAGGGTCAGAGAGAGGGAGACACAGAATCTGAAACAGGCTCCAGGCTCTGAGCTGTCAGCACAGAGCCCGACGCGGGGCTCGAACTCACAGACTGTGAGATCATGACCTGAGCCGAAGTCGGACGCTTAACCGATGAGCCACCCAGGTGCCCCTATGGGGCTGTCTTTAGGGATCAGTCTCGAGTCTCTCTTTCTGCACCCTTATCCACGGTCTTGGGAAAGGGCAGCAGGCCATCCGACTTATGGCAGGCTTTTGAGGTTCAAGTGCCAGAGTGGCCATCCTAGGGCAAAGATGAGGCTAGCTACAGGTCAAACAACAGGAACATTCCAGTTCAAAACATGCGAGGGATGGGGAGTGACCTCACTCAACCTCAGACTTTCAGACTTTCCAATGAGTGGGATGAATCTGACACAGAGTGCAAAGTGAGACACGACTGACTCAGAACTATGGGAACGAGTATAAGACAAACGTAGGGACTGGGGTCAACATCAGGCCCTATTTAGAGCTGTGATGAAGGACCAAAAAACTGAGGAGGAAACAGTAGCCCTGACACCTGGTCTGTTGGGATCACACCTGGAGCAGCCCAGGATGCAGAATTCCTGGAACTTTTAATGAGTATAAAGGGCATTTTCCACAGAGCAAGAGGAAATGATGAGCTTTACTCCCAGCAAAGTGCACAGATCGTCCTGGCCCGCTAAGCATCGCTGTTCCTAATGGTTTAATGGGCCCTGGTGAAACAGTAGGTGAGCCCCTGACTTAAATGGAAAAGTCTGAGTTTATAGAATACAGCCCCACAGAGCTAATGAAGCAGGGTGGGGAGCTACTTTCAAGTCGCTACTCCTGCGCGAACCTAAAGGGATATAAATAAAAGAACCCTATGGACGGTTCTGCTGGAATAAGCCGAAAGAACGGTTTCGTTTATTAAGGGAAGGAGATTTCTGTGAAAGTAGGCAATCAGCAGAAATACTGCGTGAGAGCTACAACAGCAAAGCATTATGCGGTTACCTGAAATGTGTCGTGCTACATAATAAAGGTGGTTGATGGCTTAGGAAAGGGGTGACGGCAGGAGGGGGAAGCCGGGAAGCAGGGCCCTGGCCCAGGGTCGGGAGCCTGGGCTGTCATGTAACATCTACCTGTTGATCGTAATCTTGGGGGGCCCCATTCTGGGCCTTGGCTTCTACATCTGTGAAGTGCTGTAATAATAATAGCAACCAACACTTTGTTCCCTCCAGATGGCAGATGCACGTTCCAAGCACCTTGTAGGCAGTTATTTCGTTTAATTGTCACAACGATCTCATGAGGTACGAGAAGAAAATTTCTGATTTCTCTGAAAAACAAATCAGGAAGCCTGACAATGTTGGGCACCAGTCCAACATAGCAGAAAAAAGCCAGAGCTTAGTAGAAGCTGGGCTTTTTTAAGTGAGACCATCAGCCACACCATCACACTCCTATCATACTGTTTATTTTCTTTATGGTGCCTGGATGGTTCTTGCAGCAGGTGGGCTTGTGGCTCCTGGGTTCAAGGTCTCGATGATCCCGCCCTCTACTCCTGAGAGTTGGTGTTCTTTGCTCCGCATCACCCCGCCCAGAGTGATCAGGCCGCTCATTTCTCAACACTCAGGCCTCCGACAGAGGGTGCTGGGTGTTGGGCCCCCCCATTCAAGGACTCCAAGGTAGCCGGCACTGGGGACAGAGGGCGGGCACTACGCTGCCCTGTAAAGTGGTGTTTCAATGGACACTGTGTCCTCTGCAGCCTGCCTACCCCTGAGCCAGAAGCTTGAGTCTCATTTGAATGGGGAAAGAAAGTAGTGGAGGAAAGAACAAGGACATTCTGAAACCCCCAGGCACTGTGCCAGGATGAATGAGGACCCTCCTATCCTAGAGGCAAGACAAGATGTGACACTAAGGCAAGTTATTCAACCTCTCTATGCGTCGGCTTTCCTCAACTATGAATTAATAATAGTCCCTACCTCATACGGAGGCTGTGAGAAGCACAGTAAGAACCCCTATAGGTTGCCAAAAACTCTGGTCCCAGTCCTTTGGCCATCATAAGAGAACTGCGGGTTCATAAAACAATGATCTATCTCTATTAAAAAAAAAAAAAACAAAAAACAAAAGCAAAAACCTTTTTCTGCTTAAGCTAGCTTGTTTTGGGTTTCACCCACCAGGAAGTTAGAAACCGAACCTACTTAGAGATGAGCTTACACATTATAAATCCTTCAAGTCTGTGTGCTTCTTCCATTACTCTCTTTCTAAATGGTCCTCTGGTGCAGGTCAAGGTCAGTTCACTGGTTTGTTCCCAGGACTAGAATGCGGTAAAATGAAATCCTGCTCATCACATTTCTAATTCCTTTTAGTCCAATCGCTTTGGGAAGGTTTCCAGAGCAGTCACCATTCCCCAACCTCAACCACCAGACCAAAGGAGGAATCCTGGAGCAGTCTTGCTCTATGACCTTGGTCATATGGTCCTTTTCACTAGGAGCTCTCTCTAACCACATTTCTCCAGTTGGGTTTACTCATTCTTCATCTGAGGCCCCTGCCCTGGGGCAGGTGCTCTATTCAGAAACTACCTGTTCAGAGCTGCCCAACGCCTGCTCCTTCCTGGCCCTTCAACACTGCCTTCCATCAAATTCTGCTCCCCCTGGCTTCTCATGATTGCTATTTTAGCTTAAATAGGAAAGAGTTGGTTTCTGTTGCTTGCAACTCAAGAACCTTGGCTTCAATACGATACCTCACCTGTGAGGGAAAGAGAATAGATGGGGAAAGGGAGCTGTTTATATAGAGTTGTCAAGAAAGGCCTTTCTAAGGAGGCAAAATTTCTGATGATCCTTCAACAAAGTGTGTGAACAAGGCAGGCAAGGGGTTGGGAAGGAGCATTCTAGGAAGGCAACAGCAAATGCAAAGACCTTGAGGTGGGAACATCATCAAGGAGTAGCAAGGAGGTCGGTGTGGCTAGAGCCAAGTAAGTGAACAAGCGAGTGGAAGGAGTCGAGGGCAGAGAGCTAGGCAGGAGCTGGATCCTGAAGCGTCTCTAGGCTGCAGTGAGGGGTTGTGGTTTTATGATATGGTAAGAGCCCCTAAAGGGCTTGAACAGAGTGACCTATTCTGATTTAAAAAACAAACATCTTTCTGGCTGGTTGTCTTGAGAACTTCCCATGGAAGACAAGGGTAGAAACAGAAAGGCCAGTGAGGACACGATTTCAGGAGTCCACAAACACACACTATTTCAGGAGGTGACTGTGGCTTGGGTGCAAGTCAGGGTAGTGGAGGTGGGGAAGAGTGGACATACTTGTGATAAGGTTTTAAGGAAAAGGTGCCTTAAAAAACGTGTTGATGTGGGGTGGGAGGGGAAGAAAAGAATCCAGTTTTACTCTTGGATTTTGGACTGAACCACAGAGTAGATGGAGTTGCCATCTGCTGGGATGGTGGAAACCATGGGAGAGAGAGGCTTGTCATTGTACTCGTCATCTAGCTCCATAACAATGACCACAAAATTTAGTGGCTTACAGTAACAATAAACTGTCACTATCTCACTGTTTCTGTGAGTGGCCACAGAATTCAGGAGTGGCCAGCTGGGTGCTTCTGACTCAGGCTCTTTCATGAGGCTGCAAGCAAGCTGTTGACTGGGGCTGCAGCCCCTGTAAGTCCTCTTTGGGGTCGGAGGATGTGCTTTGCAAGTGGCTCACTCACTGGCCGGCGGGCTGTGCTTGCCATCGGTAGGCAACTTCCGTTACTCACTACCTAGACCTCTCTCCAATCTCCTTAGTGTCCTTACAACACGACAGCTGCCTTACTCCAGGCAAGTGATGTAAGACCTCTTATGACCTAGCCTCAGCAGTCATACTCTGTTATTCCCACAGGTCAGCCCTATTCAGTGTGAGAGGGGCATGAGCCCAGGGGGCAGAACTTACTAGGAGCCATCTTGGTGACTGGCTCCCACACCGTCCACACTGATGCTAGAACACAATGCAGACAGAGCAGTCAGGGTGTTGAGGGGCCCACGTGGCAAAAGGGACCTGGAGAATAGGATTTAGAGCAGATTTTAGAGGTACAAATGAGAAAACGGGAGTGATTCCAGACGTCTAAAAGTGGACTTGAGTGGGGCGCGATGTTCCCCGTTAAGAGGCGAGCTGGGCTAGAGAGACACAAAGCCCTATTTGTCGAAAGGCTTGTGGATTCCTGCTTGGGGTTCAGAACACATGGAGGGGCCCACAAGAGTTAATGAATCATCATACAGGGAGGTGACCGTATCTGCTGAAGGAAGAGGAAACCTGGAGCTGAAGATATAAAAGAAATCGACTAAGGCTAGTGGTCAGTGTTGAGATGCAAGCATCCCCACCCTACAAACACACACCCCTCTCTTCTTTTACAGGAGTCACTGTTACCTTACAGGTCTGGCTAAAGGCACAGGTATGCCTGGGACCCATATCCCTGGTTTATGCCTTCTGCCACAGGTGATCCAGGTGACAGGATCTCTCCCAGTGCCCGAAACTTCTCAAAGACTCCACCAAGGAATGTGGGTCGAATACTGAGGAAGGTATTAATCTCCCTGAGACACTCTGAGACCAAGAGTTGGCTCCTAAGAGCAGGCAGCACAAGAAGGAGGAAGCTATCCACCCCTGTGATCTGAAGGGTTGTAACCTCAGCTCCGAAATGGTCAACTTGTGAACACTATCAAACTCAGCCTGGGCACTGACACGTCCATAAATGCTAACTGATCGGATTTACTGAGTCTTACCTTAAAAATGCAAAGACCGGGCTCTGTGAACACCCAGGTCTGCTCCCTCGGCGAGCCCAGGTCCTGTCTTGCCCCAGGACTGGCCTTAAGGAAGAGTTCTCTTAACAAACGACCGTGCCTCATACCCATCCGTCTTCGCCAGTGGCAGGACATTTTCCCACCCTGTGCCCATCTCCAGCCTCCATCCACAGAAGCACATACGTTCACTTTGCTATCCCATGAGGGACCTAGGCACAAATTCTGCAGCTGAGCCTCTGATTAAGCCTGAAGGCAACAGTCAGGCTGCCCTGCCTACAGGACCAAGTTTATCATTTGCAGCGCCCCGTGCAAATGGAACCGTGAGGTTCCTTGTTCATACATTATTAAGAATTTCAAAATGGTGACAGCAGAGCATTAAACCAAGTGCAAGGCCCTTCGAAGTGCAGGGCTCTGTGTGGCTGCACAAGGCTGCACACACACCAAGCCGGCCCTGCCCACCTGTCCCTTCCCCTGAGTCCATAGCTTTGATGCCTGCCATTGACATTCATCCTGCCAGTCTCCCTGTGTGCCCCCTCCAGCCCTGGGCTGGGCCACACAGGACCCGAAGGAGAAATATGCTTCCTTCCTCTACTTATTATCCATCTTGTACTCTCTGAGCCTAAGCAATTTCATCTGCCCCCCTCCCTGGCCTCCACATATCCTGTGGTCTCCATCATCAAAGTTTCTGGACCATCCCCTCCCTCCTCCTTACAACGTTCTTCCTATTTGGGGGCAGCAGTGGCAGCCCTATAGCCCACACTTACCCTCTTGGATCACCTTCCAGTCTCCTTCTGTCTCCGGTGATCCCACACGTGCCTCTCACCTCTGTCCAGCTCTGCTCCATTTTCCCCACCGTTGCTCTCAAGGACCTCTACCCATTTCTCCATTGTTACCAAGCTTTTGCCTGACAAGAATCATACACAAATTTGGGGACATGCCAATCCTTTCCAAAAACCCTTTTCAGATCTTTTTTAGGACAGCTACCTTTTAAAGATATTTTATAAGTGACAAAAGATATCTAAAAGTTTGTTTGTTTTATAGTACATGATTTTGTAAATGAGAAAATGGAAATTTGGATGGGTTAGGTAAATTGTCCAAGGTCACACAACTAGGAAGTGGCAAAGCAAAGGCAGGATTTCAGCACCTGCTGACTCCGGCCACAGTTTCTAAAGTAATTAGGAATTAGAGGGGTCATAAAAAAATAAATAAATAAAGCAACAACGACATAAAGGAATAAGACAATGGTGGTTTTTAAAAACGATGGCTGTGTGTTCTTTGGCATTATTGAGTGGTGGGGTATCTGTGTTCCTTCCTTTGAGTCTGAGCACCCTTACGACTGCCTCAATCAATAGAATGGGTCAGAAGTGATGCTAGGTCAAAAAAGGTCTGTCAAGTGCTCCTGGGAGGCTCACTTTGGGGAAAGCCAGCCCTCGTGTAAGGGTACCAAGTACTTTGAGACTGCCATGCTACAGGGGCCACACGTGGGGCTCTACTCAATAGCACCAGCTGAGCCCCATGATAGCCAACATCAACTGCCAGCCATTGATAAGCAATGGCTGGACATCCACCCAGGTGGACCCTTAGAAGATTCTAGCCCCAGCTGTCAAGTGACCCTCGTGGGTAAGTCTTCCCAGCAGATGCCGCAGAAAGAAGACACCAGCCTCACTGTTGCCCTGTCTGAATCCCTGAGCCACACAATCTGTGAACATAATGAAATGGTTGTTGCGAGACCATTAGTTCTGGGGTGACCTGTAATGCCCCGGTAACCAGAACAGATGTAGACAGGCCGTACATCTGTCCGCTGAGGTTCAAGTCATAAATTTCACATGACTTCTTCTAACAGTTTTCTCTTAATAGACAACAAGCAGGTGCTTTTGGAAGATGTGCTTAGAAGAAGCAAGGCTTCTTCCCCGCTCCTCATTCACACTCCTCACTCCAGTTTGCTTTCTGGAAAGAAAGAAGCTAGAGTTTCACATCCAGTGCTGTATTAAGGTCTGTGAACTTCAGTTCCTCTTCTACAAATGACAGATGGGGTGTGATTTTCACTTTGTGGATCTGGTGGGGGGTGAGGGAGGGTCCAGGAGAGTGAAGGCATAAACCTATTCACTCTAAGGGTATCACGGAGGCCACCTACCATCCGTTTCCCGACCTGCCCACCCCACAGCCCCCCTCGCCTTGAGGCCTGGGAGATACAGCTTGACTTGGTCCCAACAACGTTCCCAGCCCAAGCCATTAACTCGAGAGCCTCTCGCAGCTGCCATCATTCCCCTCTAGTTTGCACCTTTCCAATAAAAGCATTGCCTCTTTTGATTACAAGAGAATTCTCCGCTCTAATTGACTTCCAGGCATTAAAGTTTTACTGAGATGATCTCAGAAGCTCCCTGGGGACAGGAGAAGTGCCGAGCAGTGCCGCCCTGAGGGCCCTGGTGCAAGGGAAGAGTTTCTAAAACTGTTTGCTCTAAATTTTGGCAGGGCACCTTCTGGGGCATATAAAGAGCAGCTCAAAACAAGAGAAGCCCTCCGTTTTCCGCTCACCCCAAGCCCTGGAAAAGAGGGGCAGCTGGGTCCCAGGTCCCTGCTGCAGCTCACTGATCTCTGTGACAGGGGACAGAGCAGGACAGAGATATGGAGGCACCTGTGTTCCTGCCCCAACTCTGTTCAAGCGGTGCCTTTACAGAGACACAAAGAAGAGGCATGGCCCCTGCCTTGACAGTCAGCAGGACACATGCACATATGACAGACGGTGGGACAATATGAGGCAGTATAATTGGGTGGCAAATTAAGGGGCATGATTAGCACTAAAAGAGGTAAACTGGAGGGGAGCAGGGATTAGGGCTAATTGAAGAAGGTTTCCTAGTAAGGAGGAAACAAGTGCTAGGCTTTTGAGAAGAAGAAGAAGAAGAAGAAGAAGAAGAAGAAGAAGAAGAAGAAGAAGAAGAAGAAGAAGAAGAAGAGTAAACATGTATTTATTTTTTTAATGCACCCATTTTAATGTTTTATTTATTTTTGAGAGAGCGAGAGAGACAGGGTATGGGTGGGGGAGGGGCAGAGAGAGAGGGAGACACAGAATGGGAAGCAGGCTCCAGGCTCCGAGCCGTCAGCACAGACTCTGGGTCGAACTCACGAACTGTGAGGTCATGACCTGAGCCCAAGTGGGACGCTCAACCGACTGAACCACCCAGGCGCCCACTTATACACCACTTGCTTTGTGCCAAATCCTGCCCCAAGCCCTTTATACACTTTAGCATATTTTACTCCTCATAACAACCCTTTGAGGTGGATTCTGCTTTTAATCCCCTTTTACAGATGAGAAAACCATGGCACGAAAATGTTGAGTAACTCAGCTAGAATCAGAGTTAGCAACGGTAGAGCGGATGTGCAGCCAGAAAGTCTGACTCGGGAATCTGTCCTTTACCACTACATGGTGCCGCCATTCAAGGCATTAATACAAAGAGGTGAGGGGACAGGGAAAGGAGGAGACCCTACAGGTGAAAGGCACAGAGGTGGGGCTGCGCTCTTCATTCAGTGGCCAATCACATCTTTCCTCTGACTCCTGGGAAAAAAAGGAAGCATGCGTATGGCTTTACATGCTTAGCAAATTTCTAGAACGATACACACAAAAACATGTTAGCAGTGATTACCTCTTAGGAGTGGAAATGGAAGCGAGTGGGGGGGAAGGAAGAGGAGCTCTTACTTTTTACTTTGTACTTTCCAAATGTGAGAGATTTTTGTCTGGTGTCACTTTTACAATTCTATATTGTTTGGTTAAAAATGAACAAAGGAAAGACTCTCCTCCACCTGCCCCCACCATTCCCTTAAGGGAATGTCAAGAGGGGGAAAACAGATCAAGCCAGAGCCAGCCCTTGGGCTACGGGAGTAGCCAGGGACCATGAGCCTCTGTATCCTGTCCTCCCCAGAGCGAGCTGGGGACCCGCCCTCCTGCCATGCAGAGGGCCCATCCTTCGGTCCCAGGATGCCAAGCTTACCCCCACCACTCCTTTCTCTAGGAGCCCCCCCAGCTTTCCACTCACCACTACATGTTTGCAAAGATCCCAAAGAGAGCTACAGACCCATGTTTTATAATTTTTTTAATTAACTGAGAACCTACAAAAATTCAGAAATTCCATATAAACATCTGGATTTCTTATCTCTTTTGACCAAACCAGAAGACCCGGCAACCATAGGCCTTCATTCTCGCTGGGCAACTTGGGAGCTGAGCTGAGGTTCCTGGCCCGTTCAACAGGACCCATGCTGTTTGCCTCTGTCTTTACCACCCCTTATATTTTCTTATTAAGTCTAAATGCCATCGATATGGCATCTATGCATTTCTTTCTCTTATAACTGGTGTCCTTCCTCAGCCACATCACCTGCTGGGCCTTGATAAGCAGTCGAATTTTCAGTTCGTGGTTTAGATTGCAAATAATTCCCAGTTGTCTCACAACTCTATTCTCCCCACGATCCTGGAGCACAGGAACAGAGTCCAACACATCCTTTCCATTCTGTGCGTCCTCTATCAGTGAGACATTTCATTGAAGGCCTGATGAATTGATCTGTCAAAGTTAATTTCAGGGTAAAGACCCAGATTTCAATCTATCCAGGATGGGTCACGGCCAAATCATCCATACAGCTCCCCCTCATGAATGCTGTGCTTTCATGCCTCAAAACGTTAATAGACAACACACTGCTCACCCCGAGGCCTATAGTTTTGCTAAATATAACTGCTGACTTCTGTTATGTCTTTACAGACGACCTGCATCCCTTCGGCTGATCTCGTTTCCCCATTGACAGTCAACTCCCCATCACCTCTCTCCTGCTCGCGCATATTATATAAATGACTCATACCCTTACCTTCTACTTATTTTAAATAGTAAAAATGCCCTTACAGTTATTCTGTCAAGCTAATATTCTTTCACACGTGTAATCTCACTTGACTCTTACACCAACCTCATTAGAGTGGCATGGCACTATTTTAGAGATTAGGAAACCAATGCACAGACAGGTTAAGTGCCTTGCCAAGCATCGTACTGCCCAGATGGGGCCCGACTCTAATCCAGTGCATTTTCTTGATTTTCAAAGACAGGTAGAGTTGGCTGATTTTTAGGAGCAGTGGTTAATGCTGCACTTGGCCCACTGAGACCCAGAGAATGGGTTGCAGTGAGAGGAGAAAAGGAAAATTCGATTTTTCCAAGGCACTTCTCTGTCACAGATCAGCTGTGGCTGGCTGGTTGTTTGGAGTGACTGACTCCCAAGTGTTTGGGTATCCACCTGGACTTCTTTGGGGTGCCCATGAGAGCAGAAGGAGGCTTTCTAAAGGGTCTTGAGAGGGGCAACAGACCCCAGACTGGGGGTGCTCCTTGGAGTCCTACTCATTCAAGAATCCAGGATCAAGTCTACAAGAAACCACAAAAATGGAGCCCTACCAAAAATGAATCTCCATTGCCACTTAGAGGCACTGAGCCAAAAATCACGTCTCGCCTTTTCTCAGCCAAGTTACATCATATTTAGGCGTCCCAAAGTTATGCTGCTTTTCTTGGTCATCTCAGGCTTCAACAAATACCATAACTAGGTGGCTTGAACAACAGATATTTCTCACAGTCCTGGAGATGGGGAAGTGCAAGATCAAGGTGCTGAGGGATTCAGTGTCTGGTGAGAGCCCACCAGATGGTGGTTTACAGATGGTCACCTTCTTGCTAGGTCTTCATGCGGTGAAGAGAGAGAGCATGGAGCATGAGCTCTGGTCTCCTCTTATAAGGGCACTAATCCCATCATGAGGGTCTCACCTCATGACTTCATCGAAACCTAATTACTTCCCAAAGGCCCCACCTCTTAATACTATCATACTGGGGGTCAGGGCTTCAATATACTAATTTGGGCATACAGGGCGGAATAGGAACATTAACATTCAGTCCATAAAACTGACCTTGGCTCCTTCTCCTCCTTCTAAAATTATTAGTTCCCAATCAAATACTTTTATACTAACCAAGAGAAGGATTAGGTTCACTACAAGAATCAAATTATGCACTGATCATAAAACCAGGCCAATAGAAACTTCTAGTCACTGAATGACATTTCATAAAATTACAGGGAGACACTGTAAATCCAGAAGAAACAGAGGTCCGAAAAAAATCTATACATTCAAAGAAAGAAAAATCCAAGTGGAAAGACCTCTCAGAACACTGGTAGTTAAACTGGTAAAGATTCAGGTAAAGGTTGGGATAACATCTATTTGAAAAGTCAAAATGGTCCCAGGACCACAACAGCAAGAACAGAAGTCCACCACAGCCTCATTAATAACATATGCAGTAGAGAGTAGGTAGATAAAGGGGCTGGTCCACAGAGAAAATATACTCAAAAAGCAGAGTCCAGAGGCACCCGTGTAGCATTATCCAGAGTGGGGGATGCCTAGTAGATGGGATATTTCAATCTGTCCTTTTCAAGGATGGGTGCATCTCGCTGTTAAGTTCCATGACATCAGTCATCAATTACCCAGTTAGTCCCTTTTGTAGGAATCCCAGGCTTCATGGTTGGGTGGCTTCCATGAAACAGTCCCCTAAAGGAGGACTCTAGAAAGGTGCCAGAAAGACCTAGTTCTCTAAGCAGTTTTGTTGTTCATTGTAAATGAATAAATCAACATCAGCCTGGTGTGAGCTTCGAACCTGAGACCTTAACTTAAGGAAACCGAAGCACTCAGAAGAGAATTCCCCAGAATCCCACAATTATATCCGTTTACCTACTGGGATCTGCATTCATATTCACTGCCTTCTGTCCTGTCGCAAATTGCAAAAATGGCCACAAACTCTTCCCCTCCCTGAATCCACGTCCCGTTGGAATGTACTTACGCAGCTTCTTCTATCAGGAGATAGAATGTATTTCTCTAACGTTTGAATCACTTTAGCCAGGAGGACGTTAGTCGGTGTGATGCAAATAGAGGCTTGAGAAATATTTGCACACTGGGGTCTGCCTTCCCCTGGAAATCTGAGACTACCATGTCAACAAGTTCAAGTGAGCCTCCCAGCAGAGTGGTGGCCACGTGGAAAACCACCGACACACTCCGGTTGACAGCCAACTGCCAGACAGATGAGCGATGCATGAGTTCCAAATGACGATCTGGATCACCCAACTTCTGGCCAACCCACCAGCTGACCCACAGCAAGCCCAGGAAAGACCATTCAAGCCAGCCCAGACAGGAAGAACCACCCCACTGATCCACTAATCCATTAAGCTTCCGGGTGGTTTGTTAGGCCACAAAAGCTAACCAACACACTCCCTATTACTTTGGATGGACTCTCTGCGACCCATCTAAAGCCAGCCCCTCCACTTGCACACCTGTCTTATCCCCCTCTTATAAATTCAGAGCCACAATTTCATCATTTCTCCCCTCTCTTTCCTGTACCCCAAACGTTTCCCACTTTAAGGAATCATCCCTGCCAGCTTGCAAACATGCTGATACTTCCCCCACACCAAAAAATAAGTCAAAACCTTCTCTTGACTCCACTTCCCCTGCCAGTTTCTGCCCCAATTCTCTACCTCCTTTTGCTCTAAACCTCCCCAAAGTATTGTCTCTTCTTTCAGTCTCCTGTTCTTTTCCTCCTGCCTTTCCTGAATCCCATTCCGGTCAGGCTTTTGCCTCGATCGCCATGACAAAACCGCTCAGGCCAAAGTCACTGCTGCATCCCAAGTTGTTAAACTCAATGACTAGCTTTCAGCCATTTAGTGACGTGTGATAAAGTTGGCCACTCTCTCCTTTTATATACACTTTCTTCCCTTTGTTTCCAGGTCGCCATACTCCCTTGGTTCTCCTCTGGCAGCTCCTTCTCAGTCTTCAGTTCGGGTCCTCCTAGTTTTCCCAACACCTTTACATGTTAGTGCCCAGGGACTCCATCCTGGGCCCCTTGTCTTCTTTACTACCCCTGCAAACCTCCTCGATCAATGTGGCTTTAATTATCATCTATCTGCTGGTGACAGTCAGTTTATATCTCCAGCCTACACCACTCTCCTAATCTCTAAACTCTATTTTCAACTGCTTATTTACTATTTACTATCTCCACGGGGATGACTAACAGACATCTCAAATCTCGCATATCCAAAGCTAAACGGCTAAGATTTTCTTACGCTTGAAACAGTCTTCCCTCATCAGCTGATGGAAACTCAGTCCTTCCAGTAGCCAACAAACTTAGAATCATTCTTTGCTTCTCTTGCATCACACATCCAATGTACCAAAATACATGTTGGATCGACCTTCAAAGCGAATCAGTTCTGAACACTTTCTTTGCCTCTACCTCGGTTTAAGTGACCATCATTTCCTGCTTTGGTTATTGCGGATAACTGACCTCCCCGCTTTCACCCTGGTCACACAGTTTAAAAAATAAATACATTGGGGCGCCTGGGTGGCTCAGTCGGTTAAGCGTCCGACTTCGGCTCAGGTCACGATCTCATGGTCCGTGAGTTCGAGCCCCGCGTCGGGCTCTGGGCTGATGGCTCGGAGCCTGGAGCCTGCTTCCGATTCTGTGTCTCCCTCTCTCTCTGCCCCTTCCCCGTTCATGCTCTGTCTCTCTCTGTCTCAAAAATAAAATAAACGTTAAAAAATAATAATAATAAAATAAAATAAATACATTAAATATCTATAAATTAGGGATAGGGAGGGGAAGAATTTTCAAAACATTTCTCTTCCAAAAAAGGAGGAATTCTTTGCTCCTAGTATAACATGGGGATTCTCTGTTTTTTAAGTATGGACTTCCCCCTCCCTTAGAATTGACTCACTTGATAAATATTTTATTTACATGTATCACTGTTTAAGAAATGTGGCTGCACCAGGGGTGCCTGGGTGGCTCAGTTGGTTGAGCGTCCGACTTCAGCTCAGGTCATGATATCACGGCTTGTGAGTTCGAGCCCCACGTCAGGCCCTGTGTGGACAGCTCAGAGCTTGGAGCCTGATTCTGATTCTGTGTCTCCTTCTCTCTCTGCCCCTCCCCCACTTTTGCTCTGTCTCCGCCTCTCAAAAATAAATAAATGTAAAAAGAAGAAAAGTAAAAAAAGAAAAGAAAAGAAAAGAAATGTGGCTGCACCATTAAAGGAAGGATGGACAGCCAGCTATATCAGCAGCTGAATTCCTCACAAAGCCCAGAGAGTCTGCAATTTCCACTAACCAAGCACGGAGCACATCTAAAATGCTCTCACGCCTAGTGGGCCCTATAGGCTCTCACAGGGTAGAATTAAGGAGTTCCTTAGGAAAAAAAAAAAAAAAAGGTTTTTGAGGATAATTGGTCCTGGCAAAAGGTCACTTTAAGTGAATCCACTTAAATGGAAAGCAACATTTTATAGCACATAGAGGGGGTAAATGGGAATGCGGATTAGAGATTTATCTCAAAAAGAACTAAAAATGATGAAAGTAAATTTATTTTATATTTAACCACATTTTGATTATAACTGCAATGGACTAATTCGTGGAACAGAAAAATGAATCCAGGCTTGTTTGGGGCATGCTTTTTTTTCTGAAAAAAAGAAATTGTAAGACAGCAAAATACAACATTCATCATTTCTCACTGGAACTTCACAGTGAGGTTTTAAAGAAAGTAAATTTTGCAAATAGTCGAGGGCTTCATGACTTTTCCCCAGGGCTGCTCCTAATTTTTGAATTTCTCTTCATCCCCTTCTGAAACCTCCATTATGTCATCATCATTGTTGAGTTTCTTTTTTTCAGTTGTAACCAGATAAACTCTGCCAGACCCTCATTTCTTGGAGACTTTGTAATAATTACTGAATCAATCCTCCACCAACACTTCCATTATCTTAGCGAAATCCTACGTCTTTGGCGAGACTGGCAATTTCACTTTGCAATTGTTTGACACAGTAGTAATCACAGTGAAAACATCTGACATCAAGGTTGGGTGGGAGTAGATTGTCAGCGTTAAGCCACAAGGAGATGTGATGGGGGACTGGCTTTAAGGGATTTGTCTGTCAGTGAACATTTCATGTTGGGAGGTTGCTTCCCAACTGGTAATTATGGGTACTCCGATAACAAACACTCTGATAATGCCGTTCCTTTGCACTCAAAAACAGGAATTAGCACTGCAGTTTCTGGGTGAAAGGACTCCTCTGGGAGAAATGTGAGGAGTCCACCACGGGTGAAGGTGGTCAGCTCTGATGTAAGTGATGCTGGCTGAGAGGCTGACTAGGGTCCCTCCAGGCTCTGGCTTCCAGACCCTGCATGGTGAAGCCCTAAGGCTATGGTCAACACCTACAGCCAAAATCCTGGGGGAGAAGAAGACACAAGTATCTGCTTTGTGAACACTGCCACCTATTGAAAGTAAGCGTCATTTCCAATTTTACTGTTGCGGACAATGCAAAGGACTCTAGGGGGGGCAATGCATTGCAGTCTATGGTTTGTGTAGATTTGCTTAGGCCTAGTCAGGGCTGAGGAGTCCCACTGAGGAGGTCTGGCAAGGCTTAAAACCCCTTCCTCCTAATGGGAGACTGTTGAGAGATTCTGGTTTTGTGTCTGGTTTGCTCTGGACTGTGTTGGGTGTGGCTCCACAAGCCTTCAAGGCTTGCACAGTAACAGGGAAATCCATTCTTGGAATATGGCTCATTCTTTCATATCTGACTTTGCACACGTTCTTTATACTACTGGTCCAATCGGCAAACTGTTCTTCAAGATCAAGCTCAAATATCCCCTCTACAAAGACTTTCTCAACTTTCCCAAAGTTGTTCTCCCTTTCCTCTGTGCTTCAAACAAGTTTTAGTCAGTTCTGTTGACAACACTTAACCACATGCAACCTAATTGTTTAATATTCCATCTCCTCCTCTAGACTCAAGCTTTTTGAGTATAGCTGTCATGATTTAATTTTATTAGCAGGTGTTCCACTACCTAGCACATGGAAAACACTCGCTCAAAATTTATTAAATGAATGAATCCTGTGATTGTGTCAAACAGCCCAAGGTTTCATCAGTCTCCTGAAGTCAGTGTTTTCAAATGGGGTAAAATTCATGTAACATACAATTCACCATTTAAGTCCTCTTAAAGTGGACAATCAGTGGTTTTTAGTATATTCGCCATGTTTCACACTAGATATAGCCACCCTAGTGAGTATGAAGTGGTATCTTATTATGATTTTGGTTTGCATTTCTTTAATGACTAGTGATATTGAGCATCTTTTCATGTGCTTGTTGGCTATTTGTACGCAGTGGCTCAGAATATATCACCTCAAGCTTTGCCATTTGGCATACTGATTATTTTGAATTAAACTTGAGAAACACCAAGCACAAGACAGATACTCTGACCTGTCTTTGTCCTTCTGAAAGCAGGAGATAAATCTCCCCTATGAAAGGAAGCATCCTTATCACTAGAGACAGGGAATTTAAGGCCAAAAAGGATCCTTAAAACTTGTTACTTCTTCTGCATTTTACTACCCTTAGTCCAAACCCCTTTACTAGTTAATTCTTCAGAAATTTATTGTTTCCTTGTCTAAAAGGTAAAATGCTTCCTACTTTGGTCACTTCTTTACCCCATATCTTTGTGGGGCTCCTGTACATACACATGTAATTAAATATGTTTTCTCTTGTTAATCTTTTTATTATAAGGGATCTCAGCCAAGAACCTAGAAGAGTACAGGAAAACTACTTTTCCTCCCCTACATGTATATGTTCTTAGAAGAAATATCTATTTCTATTGGGTTATCTCTTTGTTGCTCAGATGTAAGAATTCTTTCTATGTTCTAGATATGAGGTCCTTATCAGATCCTATAATTTGCAAATATTTCCCCCATTCTGTGAGTTGTCTTTTCACTTTCTCGATAATATCTTTTGGGGCACAAAAGTTTTAATTTTGATGAAGTCCAACTTGTCTATTTTTTCCTTTTGTTGCTTATGTTTTTGGTGTCATATTTAAGAAACAATTGCCTAACCCAAGGTCATGAAGGTTTATACCTACATTAGCTTCTCAGAGGTTTATAGTTTCAGGCCTCACATCTAGGTCTTTGTTCCATTTTAATTTTTGTATATGGTGTAAGGTAAGGGGTCCAACTTCATTCTTTGGCATGTGGCTATCCAGTTGTCCCAACACCATTTGTTGAAAAGGCTATTCTGTTCCCAATGAATGGTTTTTGCATCCTTATTAAAAATCAATTGACCAGAGACATATGAGTTTATTTGTGAACTTTCAATTCCATTCCATTCATCTACATGGTTATCCTTATTCTGGTACCACAATGTTTAGATCAATGTAGCTTATAGTAAGTTTTGAAATCTCACCAGTGATTCTTAAGCAATAAGGCATAAAGAAGTTTAAGTGAAATACAAAGACTATGAAAGCATGAACTTGTAAGTTTATTTTGCCCATAATACGCCCCATGACCAGTGCTATAATAAATTCTCTTTACTCAAAGATGTTTTGTGTGAATGGAATATGTTTATGAAGTAAAAAGAGAGCTGAGTTTCACCATTTGGAATGATTCATATGAGCAAAAGCACAGAGGCAAAAGGGATCATGAAAACTTGGAAGCAAATGAGAGGTCCTTTAGTCAGTGAATGGATAAATCAATTATGGTACATCCAGAAATGGAATATTATTTAGTACTGACAAGAAATGAGCTATCATGATATGAAAAGAGAGGAACCTTAAATGCATACTACTGAATGCAAGAAGCCAATGTGAAAAGGCTATATGTGGTATGATTCCAACAATATGATATTCTGGAAAAAGCAAAACTATGAGGACAGTAAAAAGATCAGTGATGTCAGGGGTTAGGGGTCAGGGAGGGACGGATAGGTCTAGCACAGAATACTTCTAAGGCATTGAAGCTATTTGATATAACACTACAGTGGTGGATACATGACATTATACATTTGTCAAAGCCCATAGAATGTACAATGTCAAGAGTGAAACCTAACGTTAACTATGGACTTTGGTTGATACTGATGTGTCCATGTAGATTCATTGACTGTAACAAGTGTACCACTTTGGTTTGGGGTGTTGATAGTTGGGGAGAGTATGAATGTGTGGCAGTAGAAGGTATTTGGGGAAATATCTGTACCTTCTACTTGATTTTGCTGTGAACATAAAATTGATCTAAACAATAAAGTACAGGGGCACCCTGGTGACTCAGTTAAGCGTCTAACTCTTGATCTCAGCACAGGTCATGGTCTCATGGTTTGTGGGATTGAGGCCCATGTCAGGCTCTGTGTTGACAGTGTGGAGCCTGCTTGGGATTCTCTCTCTCCAACTCTCTGTGCCCCTCCCCCGCTCATGCTCGTGCTCTCTCCCTCTCTCAAAATAAATAGATAAACATTAAAAAAAAATAAAGTATAGGGGCTCCTGGGTGGCTCAGTCGGTTAAGCGTCCGACTTCGGCTCAGGTCATGATCTCACTGTCTGTGAGTTCAAGCCCCGCATCGGGCTGATAGCCCGGAGCCTGGGGCCTGCTTCGGATTCTGTGTCTCCCTCTCTCTCTCTGCCCCTCCCCTGCTCATGCACTGTCTCTCTCTGTCTCAAAAATAAATAAAAACATTAAAAAAAAGAGTTTAAAAAAATAAAAAATAAGGTATGTTAAAAACTTTAGAAAGATTTGAGGGGCTCTAGGTGAACTAACAATGTCTGCAACAGGCACCATTTTGAAATTAGGAAGATTGAATGTTTACTTGCTGAGTGCTAAGATGCCCAGTGCTCTTCCCTCCAGAACAGTGGTAGACAGACCTGTGTATATTCTTATGAGATTGTAATATGTAATAAATATGTACATTTGGTCTTTGTCTCATTCCTGGAACAGAGCCCCTAAAACATCCTGAAGGATAAAGAGTGATGGGAACATCTTTTGCTATAATATTTGGTCTTTTGTCCTTGCTTCCTAAAACGGCTCCAAAGCGGTCAAGATTTTGTCACTCATAACAAGCCCCTTTCAACCACACCTGAGTTCATGTTAATGACATAATTTTTGTAAAGTCCCTAGATAGACTCAGGATGGGGGATGGTTGCCAGGGAGCCCCAACCATGTGACTAGAGGGTTGGATCTAGCAGTCCCACCACCTGACCTGCAGATAGAGGACAGGGATGAGAGGTTAAGTCAGTCACTAATGGCCAATGTTTCAACCAGTCATACCTATCACAGGTCATAGGTCTTCAGGTTACCTATCCTTCTGTCTGATTTGGTTACAAAATGGAGGTTCCTACAACTCTCTCCTCAGGTTCAATAATGGCTCACAAACTCAGGGAAACACTTTACTTAATATCACTGATATATTATAAAGCATACAGATAAAAAGCCAGATGAAGAGGTACATTGGGCAAGGTCCAGAAGGGTCCCAAGCACAGGAGCTTCTGTTATCATGGAGTTTGAGGTGCACCACCCTCTCAGCTTCACCAACCAAGAAGCTCTCCAAACCCTTTCTTTTAGGGTTTTTATGAAGGTTTCATTATGTAGGCATGATTAATTAAAAATTGGTCACTGGCGACTAACTCCATTCATAGCCTTCCCCTCCCTTTCCCCAACTCCTGACACCCCAGAAGTCAGGGGGTAAAGCTAAAAGTTCCAACCCTCCAATCACAGGGTTGGTTCCTCTGGTAACCAGCCCCCAACCTTGGAGTCACTTCATTAACATAAACTCAGGTATGCTTGAAATGGATTTGTTATAAATAACAAAAGATGTTCCTCTCACTCCTACCACTCAGGAAACTCCAGTGGGCTCACACCAAGATATATCACTGTGAAATTTCAGAACAGGGGGAACAAAGAGAAAGTACTAAAAATTCCCTGAGGATAAAATACCAGGATCAGGAATCACAATGGCTTTCGACTCATCAGCGACAACGTAGGAAGCTAAAAGAAAAGATGATGGAGTAATGCATTCAAAATAATGATGGAAAGATAATTTCCAATCATTATAAATTCAGCCAAATTCCAATGGAGTATGAAGGTAGAATATTTTTGGACATGCAAGGTCTATGAAAATGTGTTTCCCATGCATCATTTTAAAGAAAGCTACTGCAGGATATACTCCACCAAAACCAGAAAGAGGAAGCCTTGGGATATATGAAACAAAGGATGTTTCCTTTGGAGACAGGTGAAGGGAGATCCCGGGATAATAGCTAAGCACTTGACATAGAGGGAAACCAGGCCATATTGGAGAACTCAGAGGATCCAGAAACACCTGTTGCATCTGAACATATTTAAACCAATAATTCTCAAAATGAGGTCCAGTGACTGTAGGAGGTCCTCAAGATCCTGTCAGGGAATTTGCAAGGTCAAACTATTTCCACATGGGCATACAGTGGAGTTTTCCAGAGGCTACTTAACATACAACATACATACAACAGATTGAATGCAGAAGTAGAAATGAGAAGCCAGATGTCCACTGATAAGCCCAACATTAAAGATACTTGAAAATACATAAAATAATACCACTCTTCTTATTAAATGTATTTTGATTTGGAAAATATAGTTATATTTCATTAAAAATATTATTTATGTTTACATGAAATAGATTTACTAATTCTTTTAAATGTATATATAAATATTTTTTTCGGTTTTGATTTCCAATACGGCACATGTCAGTGGATATGACCTACATAAACAAAAACTCTTTGGGATCCTTCATAATATTATGAGACCAAAAAGGTTGAGAACTACTAATTTAGACAGCTAGTGGAGTGTGTGGACTGCATTAGCGTTAAGTAGACCTAAGCAAACGAACAACTGTAAACTCCAGAGAAAAGAGAAAATCAAATAGAAAAGGAAGGTATCCATAGCATACTGCATGGCTCGGCTGAGGAAAGCATTTATTTACATAGGCACATTAATGTAAACTGATATTGTCTAATCAAAAGTATGGCATAACTGGGGCACCTGGGTGGCTCGGTCAGGTAAGCGGCCGACTGTTGGTTTTGGCCCAGGTCATGATCTCGTGGTTTCATGAGTTCAAGCCCCATATCGGGCTCTGTGCTAGCAGCACAGAGCTTGCTTAGGATACTCTGTCTCCCTCTCTCTGCCCCTCTCCCACTTGTGCTGTCTCTGTATCTCTCAAAATAAATAAATAAACTTAAAAAAAAAAAGTATGGCATAACTATGTTGGGGGACTGGGAGCAGGACCAGGGGGCTGAAAGGACGGTAGGCAAAAGAGCGCTAACTCCACATCTCCCACGGTAGAAAGCCAAGAGATAACATAGTAAATTTGGGATTTTAAATTCTGAATTGAGAGGTGGGAGATTGTAACATGCTGGTTTTCAACTGGGGAAGGGAACATAAGAGAATCACAAGAGTCAGAACGCTGAGGAGGGTAGGTGTGGTTCGAAGACAAACCACTATTTGAGAGCCGCTAATATTTATGGGAAGCAGTGACGGTAGAATCAAGAGGGTGGTTTGTGGTCCTGGCCTTGCCACGTACTCGCCTAACCAAGTCACTTGGTCTCAATTTCCTATTAAATTAGAGGGCTGCACTTGATGGTCACTAAGATTACAATTAAGTCTAAAAACCTATTGTATGCTCTACCAGTAACATTCTGGACAGCAAAGGCAGGTCAGATTGATCTGAACAAGGAAACTCTTTTATCTTTAACACAGAAATGAAAACATTTTGGAGAAGAAAATAGCATTTGATTTGGGCTTCAAGATTTGCCAATTAAATAATCCATAATTCTATTCATCGAATAAAATTGGCGTTGTGGATACAGTTTCATTACATGCAAATGCCATGGTGTTTTTATCTGAGCTCCTTGTCAACAGCTTCTCTGCTTGGTAAATTCTACTTAAGATGATGTTTTCTCTTCCTGATCTCTGTGGCTAGAAAAAAAGGAATTATGCTTAAGTAATAAGTGATGATACTCTTCCTTTTTCTTATGTTCATTTCTATGGTTTCTACTGCAATTATGTTTCTTTACTGAGGATAGCTAAAAATGTACCTGTAGCAAGAGCCTGTAAATGCAAGGTAAATGCTTGATTAGCTGCAATTAGGCGTGCATGAAAATAAATACCAGGTGACGGTTTGCACTATTCATCAAAGAGTATTAACGGAGGTGAGAGGGGGCATACTGTTTTTTCTTTTTTAAAAATAACCAAATGAAGAAAAGTCATCAATAATGCTACCACTTAGAGAAAACCACCTTTAACAGACTGCATCATTAAGAGTGTCTTCCAATCTTTTTCCTTAGCAGCTCTAGCAACCAGTGACCCAGCAACACATTTCAAAGGCACATTTTAAAAGCGCGCGCACACACACACACACACACACACACACGCACACCGTCACAGACATAAAAGCGTATACATGTCATAGCTGTTCTATGGAGGAGACGTGGCCCCCCGCCAGAGATGATGCCCAGAACAGAGAAGAAGACAAAGAAATTCCCTGGCTTCCTCCTTTCTTTTCTTTCCGGGTTCCCAGTGGTGCCAAACGCAGCCAGAAGCCAGCAGACATGAGGCTCTGGAAAGTGTGGCAGGCGGCAGGCAAGCCCCCATCAATCAGGGAAGGGGCCGGGTGAGGCATCGACAAGAGCCACATCAGCACAGTCCACCCCTTTTGCTACTCAGCATTTGTTCCCATCTTTCTACCCATGCTTAACCCTCTGAAACAACTTCATGCTCCTACCTAACATAAAACTGCAGTGTATGTGCCTGGCGTTAGGCTTTCGATTGCTGAGGCATCCACTTTCAAAGACATCCATCTTGAATAAACATTTTACCGGCTGTGTGACACAGCTACCAGCAAAACAACCAGATAAGGAATCGAGCCACCACTACTCATGAAGTTTCCGCTTTCAGAGAGCACTGGGTAACCTAGACAACTGACCACTCAAATGACCCTGATTCTCTTGTCCCATGCCCTAATTAATTCCCACTCTTCAGTGTTAAATTAGCCAATGAAACCCCAGACAACCCACCCTTGAACCCTAATAAAGGCAGAGCCCTAGGTCCTCTCTCTCCCTCTCTTTTTCTCTCTCCCTCTTTCTTTCCTTCCCTCCCTCTTTTCCCTTTACCCTAGACCTCACTATATGGCCCTCCAGCACTTGTGAGTAATAAATCCTGTTCCTCAAAGTTCTCTGATCATTTCTTGCTGAAATGCATCCTATAATTATGATAAGAATCACAAGGGGCACCTGGGTGGCTCAGTCGGTTAAGTATCTGACTTCGGCCCAGGTCATGACCTCGAGGTTTGTGAGTTTGAACCCTGGGTTGGGCTCTGTGCTGACAGCTCAGAGCCTGGAGCCTGCAGCCTGCTTCGGATTCTGTGTCTCCCCTCTCTCTGCCTCTCCCCTGTTTGCATTCTCTCTCTCTCTCTCTCTCTCTCTCTCTCTCTCTCTCTCTCTCTCTTAAAAATAAATAAACATTAAAAAATAATTAAAAAATAAGAAGAAGAATCTCAAGGGCTAATCCAGCCACAATGCTGGCCCTGGTGGGGAACTGTCTGTGGGGTCTTGCTAACAATAAAATAGGTCTGGGCAAGCGCTTCAGGCATTCCTAGCCAATAGCATCACTATGAATCGGCTGGAACCAACACAACACAAAGGGTTGTGAGTCTATGGGTTTCTGGAGATTAGGCCAGGCAGAAGATGTATCCTACAAATGAAGGTGCTCTCACCCTCTCCCCAACAAGAGGGAACACAGTTCCATCTACCAGGTTGTCCATATCAAGTCTAGGATCTCCAAGGGATATGCAGCACCATCGGGCCTGAGTGTGATGCCTCATAACCTGGTTGCCTATAAAGTTTATAATTATAAAATTATAAACACGTTTTTTTAGAGAGAGAAAGCGGGGGGGTGGGGTGGAGAGAGAGAGAGAGAGAGAGAGAGAGAGAATCTTAAGCAGGCTCCATGCTCAGCATGGAGCCTGATGCAGGGCTCGATCCCATGACCTTGGGATCATGACCTGAGCTGAAATTAAGAATCAGATGCTTAACCAACTGAGCCCCCCCCTCCCCAAGCATTGCCAAAACTCTTTATGCAAAACCACAGGGAAAGGAAGGGGGTGTTGAAATCACTCATTAAAATACACATAATAGAGCAGCCTTAGTTCTCAACTTCATAACTGATCACAAGGCCATAGCTGATTATTTATCATATCCTTCTCCCTCTACACATTCCATCCCACATACACGCCCTTGACTTCATTCAGAACCTTGGCTGCTTGAATTCTTTACCTAGTAAGGTGACCCCAACCTTCATTCTTAATCATCCTGCCTTTTGGGGTTGCTATTATCCTTTTTCCCTATACTGACTGACCTTTCCTATTGAATTTGCAGGTATTAGGAAGTACCTTAATGAATCCCAATTCCAGACAAATTCTTATCTATCTCCATTGTATAGAAATGCCTCCACATCAATGGAACCGTTGCTGTGTATTTCATTGTATAGATCCAGATTTCTATGTGGCATCATTTTCCTCCTGCCTGAAGGACATCCTTTAATATTTCTTCTTGTGTGTGATGTAGTAGTGACTAATTCTTTCCACCTTCGTTAAGTCTAAAAACCTTTCACCTTATTTCACCTTCTTTTTTTTTTATTTAAAAAAAATTTTTTTAAGAGACACAGCATGAGTGGGGAGGGGCAGAGAGAAAGGGAGACACAGCATCCGAAGCAGGCTCCAGGCTCCGAGCTGTCAGCACAGAGCCCGACGCAGAGCTTGAACTCACAGACCGCGAGATCATGACCTGAGCCAGAGTCGGACGCTCAACCGACTGAGCCACCCAGGCGCCCCTCACCTTCATTTTTGAAAGATATTTTACTGAGTATAGAATTCTAGGTTGATGGGGTTTTTTTTCTTTTAGCACTTAAAGCTATTGCTCTATTATCTTCTCACTTGCATTATTTCCAACAAGAAATCTGAACTCATCCTTACCCTTGTTCCTCCATATGTAGAATGCCTTTTTTTCTCTAGTTGTTTTCAAGATTCTCTCTTTATCACTGCCTTTAAGCCATTTGATTATTGACGGGGTTTTGGAGTAGTAGGGGTCCGGAGCTCATGGCCAAGAAAGAATTCTTGAGATGTCTTTGACGCAAAAAGACATTATTAAAGCACAGGGACCCTACCCATGGGCCGAAAGAGCAGCACTGGGGTTGTGAAGAGCAACTGATTATATACCATGGATTTGAGGTAGAGGCAAGCAAAAGGGAGGCCTCCAAGAGGACTTTCATATGCTAATGAGGACTCCTAAGACACCAGAGGCCTTGCTATTGTCAAGCTAAGATTGTTTTCCCTTTAGTAAGGCATTAACGTTAGGACAGTAGGGGGTTCCCGGAGAAATGTTCCCTCTGTATTTGCCTCAAGTATTTGTCAACGGACTGCAGGTTACAGAGAAATTTAATTTTACCTGCCATTTCCTTCTTGTCTTTGTTCCCCATCACTATGGAGGGGAGGGGGCTCCAGGAAACTGAGTCTATGGGTTTCTGGAGATTAGGCTATTGATAAGATTGCCTTTTTCTTATAATTTGCTAAGACATTTGTACATTTGTAAACTGATGGAAACTCATGTCCTGCAGAACCGTGATCTCTCAGTTAACCATTTATTTTCCCCTTTCCTTTATTCTTGGGCAGCCAGGATTGCCTGAGGAATGTCACACATATCCCTACTGGGAGTGGAGGGGGGTGGGTGTGGGGGTGTCAGCTTGCCTTACACTCCCTCATCAATTATGATGGGCGCCAATGTTGTTTTCTTCAACTTTATTGTGCTTGAATATTTGTGAAGCTTCATATGTATATGTTTATAGTTTCCCTCAAGTTTGGGAAATTTTCAATCATTATTTATTTAATTTTTTTTTGTCTCCCCCCCCCCCCCCCGCCCTGCCCTGGAGACTCCAACTATATTTATATTAGGGTACTTGAAGTTGTCCCACAGCTCACTTATTAATTTTCATCTCTGAAAGCTCTATTTGAGTGTTTTTTAAAACATCTTTCATGTCTCTACGTAACTTTTTGAACATATGTATATGGTTATAACTTTATATCCTTGTCTACTAATTCTTATATCTGTGTCCATTCTGGGTGGTTTCAACTGAATAATTTGTCCCTTCATCATGGGTCATATCTCCTACTTCTTTGCATTGCCTGACAGTTATATATTGGATAGCGGATATTATAAAATTCACTTGTTATGTATGGACAATTTGTCTTCCAATAAATATTTCTGAGCTTTGTTCTGGGCCACTACTAAATAACTTGGAAAGTGTTTGATCCTTTGGTCTTGGTTTGATGATTTGTTGGGTGGGACTTCCACAGTGCTCATTCTAGGGCTGATTGTTTCCCAGTATGGAGGTTAAGACTCTTGTGTGTACCTTACCCAGTGCCCTGTGCGTCTTGAGGTTTCCCAGTCTGGCTGGTGGGAAGAGGCACCATTCCTGGCTCTGTGTGACCACTGTACATTGCTACCTCTCATACTTTTGGGTGCTGCCTTCCCTGTCCACAGGTTATTTCTCTACGTGCACTCACTGACCAGTATTCTGCTGAAGACGTGAGAACACTCTACATGTCTCTGGGTTTCTCCCAATGTGCAGTTTTCTCCTGTTTCGTAGCCCATCCTGAAAACTCCAGCTTTCTTCTTCTCCTCAAGACTCCGAGTTCCTTCCTCCTCAAGGAGTCTGCTGGGCTCTGCCTGGGTTCCCCTTCTTCCACCAAGGCCTGGAAACTCTCTCAAGGTGGGGCTCACCTCGTTTCCCATCAGGGATCACTGTCCTTTGTTGCCTGATAGAGTGTCTTGAAAACCTGTTTCATACGTTTTGTCTGCTTTTTGATCATCCAGGCAGGAGGGTACATCTAATTCTGGTTACTCCATCTTGGGCTGAATTGGAAGTCCTCTCCAGTGTCATTTTTATTAATTCCTTACTTACATTATCCAATGCTGATTTATTCTTTTCCTAACCTTTTGAGCAGAATGCTTAACTCATATAATGTCACTCTTACTTATAATGATATTCCTTTTCATCACAGCTATAACCAGAACTCATCTATTTGGCCATATAGGGTTTTTCGTATTGGCGTTTTCATTTTCTCTATAGAGAAATTTTTTTAATCCCCAAACGATAGGAGTATCTATCGTTGGATCGTTATAGCATTGTTATTATTAATCTGTAGTTTTCCCACATTATGATTAAAGGCTATGTGGAAGCATACCGCGGAACGGTTAACACTGTTTTCTGGAGTCAGGAGCCTGGGATTTAAATCCCTGCTCTGTCTTTCCTGGTTGTATGACCTTGGGCAGAGTATTTAACCTGAGGCTCAATTTCTTCATTTGTAAAACTGAGATAATAATCATACCTATTTCAGGTGTTGCCCTGAGAATTAAATGAAGATAATCTATGTAAATCCTTTAGCACATAGTAAGTATCCAACAAATCTTAGTTCAAATGTCTGTTTGTGGGAATTTATAGGGAATTCTTTGTGGCCAACTTTTGCCATTCGATTGGCACTTGCCAGAAGTGAAAAGGGGTATTCTCTGTAGGTATAAAGTTCAACACAGTAGCACATGCTCTTGATTCCGGTTCCATACCCCTCGGACTTTGCCTGAAGCTGCAGGGGACAATGTGCTGATGGTCCCCTCAAAAACCTATACATTTCTGCTTCTCTGCTTGAAAGTGCCCAGCAAAGTTTGGGACTTAAAACCCTCAGAGACAACTGCTCAACCAGTGAAGGACAGGAGAAAGCAGATAAATACTCCAGCTTTGCTGTCCCTGGAGAGGTCAAATCTAACATACATTCTACATGTTCTTCCAAGAGTCCCCCAAAGGAACTAAGTTTCAGTTACCCATAGGTGAAACCTGCTCCTTGTACATCCTGGATGGGGTTCTCCTCCATCCTGCTCTCTCTCTTGTGCTTCCTGAGATTACCTCCTAAATAAACCATCTGCACAAGACCTCACCTCAGAACCTGTTTTCTAGAGGAACACAAACACAGATATATATGTATTAGATTATCCTCATAATTGCGTGGTTGACATCTGTTAAGCAGTGGTTCTCAAATCTCATTTCATATTATAATCAATGGGAGATAAATATATCAAAATTTCTGGGAATTGTCAAATAAAAAAACAAATCCAGATTTAGTAAGGAGAGACTCCTGGAAAGGACTAATGAGAAGGAGCTGGGAGGGATTGGTGCTGCAGGGAGAAGCTCTGACCATAAGATCTCGAGTGTTAGGCAAGAAGAATTCTGCCTTTATGGAGAAGAATAAACAAGCCTGGAAGGAACTAGATGTGGGGAAGTGGGGTGAAAGGGTGACCTAATGGGACAGTAGATCAGAGAATGTAAACCCTGAGGAGAGGCTATTAAGGAGGAGTTACGTGCTGGCTCAGGCTAGGGGTGGGGCAAAGCTCAGAGACTTGAAGAGACTCTTTACCAAAGTTTGGTTAACAAGGATTTTGTTCTGATTGGTCAGCGGGAACAAGCGGGTCAGCTAATCATCTATGAGGCCACGGCTGGGAACTGAGAGGGTCTGTGCCTAGCCCTGTAATAGGTAAACAAGGCAGCATGCATGAGACTTACCTAAGTCATATGGGAAATGATGGTTCTTTGTAGTAAGCCTTTTCCAGAACACAAAAGAGATTCTGTGCGTGTGCGTGCCTTGACTGTCACTGTTTTCCAGAGCACTGGGCTCAGGTAAAATTCAACACTGTCAGGATGGAGCCTGGACAACAACAGTTTCTAGAAGCCCCCCAGATAATGTTTAGATTACAATAAAAGACTTGAGAGATGCGTCAACTAATCAAAATGTGTGGACCTTATTCAGGTCCTAATTCAAACAAAACTGTTTTTTTTTAATGACATTCATAAAAACAATTAGAGATTTTCACACTGAATCTTTGATGAAGTTAGAGAGTTGCCGTTTATTTTTCAGGTGTGATAAGAATACTGTGCTTGTGATTTTTTTATTTAAAAAAGTGATAATGGTATTGTGGCTATGTTTTTTACAAGATTCCTTACATTTTAGAGACACTTGCTAGAGAAAATGTTTATATATGAAAGCATATGATTCCTGGGATTGCTTCAATATAGTATGCAAAGAGGGAAAGTGGAGGGAGAATTAGCTGGCCATGAATTGGTAAAACTGTGAAAGGTGGGTGGTGGGTCCCCTGGGTGCATTAGGCTGGTCTGTCTGCTTCTGCATAGGTTTGAAATAAAACAACTTTTCCAAAGAAGCTCCCTAATTGGTCTTAATATACAATCCGTGCTGAAAGCTGCTTTTCGTTGCTTTATCTATTTTTTGTCTGATCAACAATCAAAGCCCGAAAGAGGTTTGTTAAGGACTCCCCTCCCCTATTACATTTCTATGCATTTCTCCGTGTACTTCCTGTGATGCTTGATTTATACATGTTATTGCTTTATTATTTGTCACACGGAGGTTTACAAAAGATTGCCTTGGAAAAATAATACGTACTCATGGCAAATGTAAAGGAAAAAAATGAAGCAATATATAAAGGCGGACGGTGAAAAACAGATTCCTCTTTCGCTTCACATTCCCAATTTTCAATTCCTCTCCTGAGTGTCAGCCACAATCACCGATTTCTTCTGTCTCCGTAGAGGAACAGTCGATGTGTATGTGCATATATACATGTGCCCATACTTCAATGTCCTTTTTGGAATATAATTGGGCCTCCAGTGTTTTACACTCTATTAGACTCCTCGCATTTATCACTTAAGTCACTTAAAGCTCGTACAGAAAATAGCTACCGTGGAAACTGTGCACCACAGCACACCCTGCAGCCTAACTGATTCTGTTTCTGAGAGCTATTTTACAACTCTGTAAATCACAGATAACAATGCAAAGTAACTCCTGTCTACCCACATGCAAATCAATGCTGGCAGGTGCAGGGACAAGCTCCCCCACCTGTGGAAAACCCACATTTTGCACATTCATTTCAACACTCCTTTGCTCCACATGAATTTGTCCTTCTCTGACTTCTCCTTTGAGCCAGTTATGACATCTGCCTAGTTCCTTCGTTATGAGCAAAATAAAATCTGGAACACGTGTTCATTTTATATCTGCATGAGAGTCATGATTTTACTTTTTTTTTTTTGAGAATTATCCTTTAACAGTGTTTAGCCAATAGGCTGAACACACAACTCATGGGGTGTGAGGAAAACCTAACTTTATTTTTGTCCCTGTCTGAGTAACTGTCTGATTTATCAGTAACTCATTTAATCTATTCATCATTTGCTTCAACAAGGCTCCGATAAATATGATTTTACTTGTGTTTTTAAGTCAAATGTAATTACACTTGTAGGATGTCTTTCCAGAAGAAGGACTAAATCATTCTCCAAAGAAATTATACCAATTTATCCACCCACTAAGAGTGTATAAAATGATGGTTTTTCATATTCTCTGAACACAGCACATTATCAAACCTTAAGATCTTTTCCAGGGTGGTAGGTAAAAAATGGAATCTTAATCTAATTAAGTACATATCTCTTTCATTATGAATTAGATTGGTGTATTTTCATATAATGTAAGCCATCAATTTTCTTTCTCTGGGAGCTATTTATGTCCTTTGCCCATTTTTCCCTATTGTTTTGGTATTGTTCACATTAACTTGTTCGGATGTTAAGGAAATTGACCTTTTGTCATGGGTGTTGCAAACAGCTTTTCCCACAGTGGGGCTGGGGCAACCGTGTAGAGACGGGACCAGGCAAGCATAGTACAACTCAGCGGGTTCACAATGTATCTGCATCTAGAAAGGCTGCATCTAGATGCAGCCTCCTGCCCCCAGATGTGACCGAGTCCTTACCTTCTCATTCACAGCAGCTCAGCAATGAAGATCTAATTGAAGTGCAAGGAAAAGGGTGCACTGAAAAGTCACCATGGAAACTGCCCCTCCCACAGCATTTACCATTCAAAGGCTTCTACAGGCATTCATGTACAACAAATTAGCAAAGAAAGATTTCCAGACTCACAGCCCTGATTTTGAATGCAGTTGGAAGGTGCTTAGAGGCATGAAGAATGCCTGTGGTTTCCATTGGGAGATTACTAGGCAAAGAATGGTCTTCAGTTCCAGCTTCTGTGGGGATAATTTGTTTAGACATTAGACTGTATTTTGGTTTTGCTGCAATTTTCCTTCCTTCCCCACCTTCTGCTGATGGTTGCCAGTCCCCAGTGCTTAGTAGGCCTTATGCCTAAAGACTACCTCTGGTTTTGCCTTTAGTGAAAGCCGGGGATCACTGAAGAGGTTAAACTATGAATCTAGGTGGGAAAGGGTGAGTAGGGGAAAAAAATCCATTCTCTTTGGAAGGCAGAGAAGTCAATGAAATCAGGAAAGGTTCTGCAAGGGGTGACAACCTGCGACCACTGTTGAAAGCATCCAGGTTGGTGACTGACTGTAAAGGATGCAAAATTTGCCTCCCCAAAATGTTTCTCTTTGGCTTGTGGATTATTTTAGGCTGGTTATTTTTAAGAAACAAAAGGCTGAGGAAGAAACTTTGACCTTCCCACTGACCGCCTAACAGAATTTAGACAGAGGACCTGTTCCAGGAAGGGAGCAATCACCATAAACAACTACAGTACAAAACTCCTCTTTATGTCCCATTGTTTCTGGATGGCCCAACACACATTTGTTTACCAAACGTTTATCTCTTTTGTCTTCCTGGGAATTATCTTCCTTTTGAAGTCCCAAACCCCTGGCCCTTTCTCCTTAGCTCTGGATAAGCCTCAATTTCCTGACTGCCTGTGGGTTTCATATTCTTATGGAGTCCCCCTATGTATGTAATTAAATTAAATTTTTTTTCCCTGTGATTCTGCCTCATGTCAACTTAATTCTTAGGCCAGCCAAGAGAACCTTGAAGGGTAAAGGAAAAATTTTCCTCCTAACAGTGACAGAACCTGATCAATGATGGCTAGTGATCTCAGGGAAACAGGGGCCAAGGCACCGGGATTTCCAGCTATAACAAAAAAAATCCCATTTCCTGTGCAGGAAGAAGCCAGAAGCCTGGCTACTTTCAAAGGGCACTGGGCATCGCAGACCTAACCACTGTGGCCGGGGACTACTGTGCCTCCCTATATAGAACTCCTGAAATCTATGAGTGATTTACTTGGATCAGGGTGACTAGGGGAGTCTAAGAAATGACTTACGTAGACTTCGCCATCATTTTGGCTGGCTGGGTGCTCAAAATTATGGTTGATATAATTTTAATAATCTAATGTGCTATAGCAGAGTTTGTGGAGCAAGATTCACATCCAACGTACTTTTTAGGACTAGCATTTTGGGAAGTTTCAGCCAGTCAGCTACAAAAATCCCACCGCAAACAAAGCACATTTGTCATGTAGTTTTAATTTTTTCCACTTAGTATATGCTTATAAATGCAAAACTTTTGCTCTATTTTCTTTTATTTTTACAATAAATTATGGCTTTTTTTATGGAAGCATATTGATTTCCTGAAAAGATACTTTGATTATGACATTTTAGCAGAAGGAAATAAGTATTAGGCATTTTAAGATTTAATTTGTCACATTAGAGCCAGGGAGGTCCAAAATCAGTGATGGTCTGGATGGTTCTCTACTGCCCTCCAGTGGGAGGTTGGAAGGAGGTGGAAACATTTTTGGAGCGCAAGAGACTGGTGTATATTTCTAATATTGGCATGTAGAAAATATAGACAAAAAGTAATAAAAAGAACCAAAGGCTATTTTTTCCCAGTGTGTTCAGAAATAAGTGAACTGTTGAATGATGAGTCACTTAGTATCATACCTTCTAAGACTGCATTTAAACCTGAGGAGTTACTGACAAAGCATAAAATAGCACAATTTTTGATATACACATCTTACGCATTCTGAGTCTCTATATTTACTTATATAAAATTGACTTACTTATGCATACTTACATAGTTATGATGTTATAATGTTATGATATTATAATGTAGTTATGATGTTATGATGTCTGTTATATATCAAACTCTTCTTAGTAGAGAATCATTGAAGAGTTACAGGAAAATTTATGCAGCTTCTCAATTTCCCCACATTTCTGACTGATGTCATGACAGGCTTACATTAAAAAGCTTATTTTGCACTTCCATGTGAGGCTGAAAATTTTATACTTTTTAAAATTCATCTTTCAAATATCCAAATTAATGCATTAGGACAGCAGTAGTTGCAAACCAAGGCTCTATATGGTTTCATGTTTGTAAACAAATTTTCAAAAACATATTAATTCTTCAGGGCACCTGAGGGGCTTCAGTCAGTTGACCATCTGATTCTTGATTTCCGCTCAGGTCATGATCACACAGTTCATGGGTTCAAGCCCCATGTCTGGCTCTGTGCTGACAGTGCAGAGCCTGCTTGGGATTCTTTCTCTCCCTCTCTCTCTGCCCCTCCCTGGCTCATTTTCTCTGTCTCTCTCTCTCTCTCTCTCTCTCTCTCTCAAAAATAAATAAATAGGGGCACCTGGGTGGCTCAGTTGGTTGAGCATCTGACTTCAGCTCAGGTCATGATCTTACGGTTCATGGGTTCGAGCCCCGTGTCAGGTTCTGTGCTGACAGCTCAGAGCCTGGACCCTGCTTTGGATTCTGTGTCTCCCTCTCCCTCTGCCCTCCCCTGCTCGCACTCTGTCTCTCTATCTCTCTCAAAGATAAATAAGCATTAAAAATTAAAAATAAACATTAAAAAAACATAGTAATTCCTCTTAAATAATTAAAACAAAAAACAAGACAACATTCATGTCTCCCCCTAGTGATGGCCAGATGGCAAGTCGGAGGTATGGTACAAAGACATATCTGTTTACCTTCACTTTGTTCAATAAATGGATTGATCATGGAGCCAAAAAAACAGGGATTTAAGCATGAGGGCGCTCACGCTTTAAAAACGCCTTATCATCTCACAAATCTTTTTCCAGTCTGTTGAGAACAAGAGAGGAGGCAAGAATAAAAGATATGAAATTTCGAGTTGGTCTGAAAACTTTAAAAAGTGATAGAGCCTACATTACATAAAACTTCTGAGACAATCTACCCTCGGAAAATACAGCACTTTGGCAATGCTTCCTGAACAAGGTGATGATTAAAAATGATACCTAAAATGTACTGAATATTTCCTACATACCAGGTAATATGTTACCATAGATTATTTCACTTGCCTTCATAAGAACCGTATGAGATAGATACCCTTGTTATTCTATTTTACAGATACGGAAACTGAAGAGAGAAGTTAGTTAACTTGCTCAAGTAACTGGCAGGATCAACCACCAGAGAGATTTAGAAAGAACATATCTGGTTTATTTGGATGTAGAAACCTTCTAGAACTCTAATTTACTTTTTACATTTACTGCATTTTTACTTAATATGTGTGAGGATTTTTCTTGCAGGATGGCAAAGTTTTCATGTTGCCTAGGACCCTAGGCAGAGATCTCAAAATCTGAGAACAATATAATAGTTGTCAAGCCTTTCTTACATTTTGAATAAAGTTGCTAATCTGCCCATGCCAGAAATGCTAAGAGATTGTTGAAGGAATTCTTCCAGGATAAGCCTCCTGGCAGTTACACAAGACAAGACAAAGAATGAAATAGTGATTGCGGAGACAGATGATGAGAATATCTTTGCACAGCTGTGTAGGTACTGTGATGCATCCCCTCCTTATGGAGAAGGGAGGATGTATCAGCTATCCATTGCTGCATAACAAATTCTCCCACAAGGAAGGTACCTAAAACAAGAAACATTATCTCACACAGTTTCTATAAATCAGGAATTTGGGAGCATTTTTGTGAATGTGTTGGCTCAGAGTTTCTCATAAAGTTGAAGTCAAGACGTCATCTGATTGATCAAGCCGAGGTCACATGCATACACTCTCACTGTTAAGAAGGCTAGAAAAAGCGAGTAACCGTCTTTCTCACTTTCTGTAAGCAGTGCTCATCACCACCAAGAAACACAGCGGGGATTCCCCAAACACAGAAAAAGAACTCAAATGGTAAACGGCAGAAAATAACACCACACAAATGTCTAACTCAAAGTCATCTCTTTGGCTGCCCAACACTGATACAACCGCTGCTTTCAATGCTTATACTTCAAAAAAGGTGCTACTTAAAATGTTGCAAATATCCTTCATACAATCAAAGGCGCACTTCACTCTATAACTCTCCAAGAAAGTCAGCCAGTGTTTCATCAGTTGCCACATCCATCTGTCCATGTCTAAGTCCAGAACCTCTGGTCGATATCCATTCCTTTGTAATGTGTAGGCTAAATAAATAATGAAGTTTACCAACAATAGCACACCCTACACATAACAGTGGAGAAGAGGGCAAAGAAATAAAATAAAAATTAAAACACATAAAAGTGTACGTGATACTCTTCAAGAAAGGAGATACAAGTATAGATGCCAGCTCTCGCTGCTTCCGCTGATCATGAGGACTTCACCACCTTAGTGACTCCCTTTCTCCACAAGCCATTCTGAGTTCCCTTTACTTTCAGCCAGTACCTTCATTGCTAAGGGATCTGTGTGTCTGATAGAACTATCTGCTCGACGATCAGGGTGACTCACTCCAGCTAATACCATAACCTTGTTCTTCTCCTTTTCCTTCTCTTGCCTCTCCAGTGTCACAAGGCATGCAACATGGTTAGATGGCAGTCTTACCCCCAAATCAGTGGAACCATTGCTCAGCCTTTGTTGGAAGAATTCCTTTCTTTGGTAACAAACCCTTCAAACGAGCAAAACCTCCAAACCAGAATCTCAGAGAATGGAAGTTCAAAAAAATTTAAGTTCCATAACATCCCTTTGTTCCTAAATCCAATAATTTTGCCTATGGAAGCCTGATAGTTTTAAAACATATCCACAGGGTGCCTGGGTGGCTCAGAGGGTTAAGCGTCCGACTCTTGGTTTCAGCTCAGGTCACAGTCCCACAGTTCATGAGATGGAGCCCCATATGGGGTTCTGTGCTAACAGTGAAGAGCCTGCTTAGGATTCTCTCTCTCTCCCTCTCTCTCTGCCCTTCCCTCATTCTTGCTGTTTCAAAATAAACTTTAAAAAAGTTATTGGACTTCCACTGTTAGTTTAGAAAAGACATTACAGTTTCCACCCACATTTCTCTCTCTGGGGATGCTTGCCCTTGGAACCCAGATACTATGTTGCGAGGAACCAAACAGCACTGTGGAAAGGCCATGAGTAGATGTTCTGGCCACAGATTCAGCATCAGTCCCCAGACATGTGAAAGAGGGAGGCTTTAGATGATTTCAGCCCCCAACTTTTTGGCTGCCCCAGCTGGCATTAAGTGGAAAGTGAAACAGAGATAAGCTGTCCTCACGAGCCATGCATAAATTATGGATTTGTAAGCAAAGTAAATGTTGTAGTTGTTTTAAACCACTACGTTTTGGGACAGTTATACAGCAATAGACAGCAAGAACATGAAGGAAAAGTACCAAATATTGGACACTAAGTTCAAAGCATATGCTGCAAAAAGGGCTATCTCCAAGAAAGCACCATAACTAACGTCTTCAGTAAGACATGTGCTTCCTGGGGACAGACAGTGCAATTAGACCAATGAATTCTATGGGCAATAGCCCAGTGTGCTATTTCTTTCATTACAGAGTGAGTTTCCTGGTCAGAAGCTATATGGCATCAGACACAATGATTGTATGTAAAGCATTCATTCAATCCCCAGATGGTGGTGTTTACACCAGCACAGCAAGCAGGGAAACAAATGGAAATGTAGGGTAAGTATATTGCAGAGAGGACATAACTCCTCTCTCTCTCAATGACTGGGTAGGGCCAAAGGAAATGACTTGCCTCCAAATGGTTGGTTTATCCTCCCGGAGCAAGGGCTATCTCACCAACTCAGAACTGGTCATCGTTGCTGGCAACCTGAACGCCCGACAGTGCGTGGTGGTCCTAGGCAGAGCTCCAGTCCTGTTATCCTTTCTGTTTCATTCATGATTCCACTGAGCCAGTGCTGAGCCTGGAAAAGGAGGCTGAGCTTCCTCCACAGAGCAGAAGTTTCATTTTGCTAGGTCCATCGGCATATCCCATCCCAAATCTTCCTTGTCACCAGTTCTCCAGTCTTGCTCTTTCCAATGTCCTTGACCAACTGGCCAAATAATTAGCCTTGCACCATCAATTATTATTACCCAAGGCCATCTCTCCTTTTAGGCAAAGTGAACTTCAAGACATATTGCTGGATATTCTTTTCTTCTTCTTCTTCTTCTTCTTCTTCTTCTTCTTCTTCTTCTTCTTCTTTTTTAACTTTTCTTCCTGTTTGTTCTATTTATTTTTGAGAGAGAGAAAGAGTGCACGCAGGGAGGGACAGAGAGAGAGAGACAGACAGACAGAATCCGAGGCAGACTCCATCCACTGTATCAGCACAGAGCCCAATGCAGGGCTTGAATCTACAAACTGTGAGATCACGACCTGAGCTGGAATCAAGAGTCGGCTGCTTATCCAACTGAGCCACCCAGGTGCCCCAATACTGTTGGATATTCTGCACATTAAAAGGACATCGTGACTTCACTGTCCTTCAGGACCAAAGTAGGACCGCTGCAATCTAACAAACCATTTCTGGCAGGCACCACCATATTGTGCAGGGCAACAAGCCTGCACAATGCCTGGCACTTCATGGGTACACAACTGGCATTTTCTGGGTACGGCCTCTGCCTGTCTTTCTCCTTGTTCTCTGCACGCTGAGCACTGGTCCTCAATTCTTGGAAAGTTCCATGCTCCCTCCTGCCACAAGACCTTTGCTCACACTATTTCCTCTCCTTGCCAAATTAAGTCTATCCTCAGATCCTGACTCAAGGGTTCTTTCCTGTCTTATAACGATTTTTCTGCATTGTACTTATTCCATATTCACTTATGTGTTTAATTAAATCCTGCCCTACCCTGGGGTTCTAAGTACTATGATTATGTGCACTCACCACTAGATGCCCAGCACCTAATATAGTGCCTGGCAGTTAACAGATGCTAAATAATATTTTGTTGGATGAACACATTAATAAATGAGTGAATGTGTCATAATAAAATGCAGTAATGGTAACTTATCTACAAGTTATCACTGCTAGGGGTGCCTGGGTGGTTCAGTTCGTTGAGGGTCTGACTCTTGGTTTTGGCTAAGGTCATGATCTCGTGGTTCATGAGTTGGAGCCTCGTGCCAGGCTCTGCACTGAAAGTGTGGGGCCTGCCTGGGATTCTCTCTCTCCCTTTGTCTACTCTTCCCGTTCATGCTCTCTCTCTCAAAATAAATAAACTTAAAAAAAACCACACGTTACCACTGCAAGTTTTAAGAAGCTTTCTGATATCAGTTTCTACTCTTCTAATCCACATTTATTAACTTAAAAAGGCATTTGTCTAGACAAGAACTTTCTAAAGCATCATTCTATACTGGCACTATGCAATAGAAATACGTGAGATATGTATGTAACTTCAAATATACTAATAGCCACATTATACAAAGTAAAAAGAAATAACCTATGGGCGCCTGGGTGGCTCAGTGGGTTAAGCATCTGACTTCGGCTCAGGTTATGATCTAGTGGTTCATGATCTCGCGGTTCGCGGGTTTGAGCCCCGCATAGGGCTCTGTGCTGACAACTCAGAGCCTGGAGCCTGCTTTCCGTTCTGTCTCCCCCTCTCTCTGCCCCTCCCCTGCTTGCGCTTTCTCTCTCTTTCTCTCTCTCTCAAAAATAAACAAACATTTAAAAAATTAAAAAAAAGAGAGAAATAATCTATTTTATTTTACCAGTATTTCCAAGACATCATTTCAACGTGAGATCTATATTAAAATTATTAATGAAATATTTTATTCTTTTCTTTACCCTTTCTTTGAAATCTGGCAGGTAGTTTAGTTTCAGCCTGTTTGAAGTTGCTAATTTCAAGTACTCAGTAGCCACATGTGGCTAGCGGATGTTGCATGGGACAGTGCCGTTCTAAAGAATTCACTTTCACAAGGAAGAGCCTGGCGCTCTTCAGCACCTATAATTAGTGTCAGGAAAGCGTCCTCAAGGCAAACTTTCATCCAGATCTAACCGTCCCAGTGTAAGAGATGCCTTAAAGCAGATACAAGAGTGAGCCTCAACTCCTTCAGGATTTGTTAACTTAGAAAAGTTGTCTCCAGGACCAATTTTAATGTTCGCCTTCTAATAACACCCTTTTATCTCTTATTTAAATAGAAATTTTGCTCCTCCTGAAGATACGGGCCACTTCTTTCCGAACCTTCTATTTCTCCCCGCCCTCCAAACCAATTTAATAATTCTACAATTTCAGGTACTTTGTGGCAAATCGGTAGGTTCCTTCGGCGGCCTAGGAAAGCTGGGGCAGAGAGGGGAGAGGTCTGTCCAAGCCTCCCATGTCCAGCATTAATTCTTTCAGCGTTTTCGTTTCGCCTGCTTGGACCTCTGGAGGAGGCATCCCGAACGGAGGGCAGCGCAAGCCATGGTTTAAGGCCACGGAGCTGGAGTCGGACTGCTCCTTCGGCTCAGAAAGCGGCGCTCTTTCCGCCACCACGATACCACACAACGGTTTTTAGGTGCTTCTACCTCACCAGAGAGCCGCCGGCCACACGGACACACAGCATCAGGTGAGCACAAGGCCAGGCCAACTTCGGCTCCACCACCTGCCCTTGGCTAAAGGGGAAGAGGCGGGACATCCGCCCGGTCCCCGACACTTCCGGAAGTGACGTAGGAGTGTCAACATGCAAGATGGCGGCCCATCACCGGCAGAACACGGCAGGGCGGAGGAAAGTGCAGGTATGGGAGCCCCGCTCCTCGACCTCCCGGACGCGGCCTGCGGCCCCGGGCCCACCTCCAACGAGCAGCGGCCTCGGGCCGCGGTCGGCCAGGGTAGCGTCTTGGGGCGAGCGGGACGGGGCGCAGCCAGCGGCGAGGGGTGGGGCCGCGGCGTTAACGGCTTGAGGAAGGGGCGGGGGGCGGCTGGCTGGGCCCGCCTGGCCGGGTCCCAGGACCCTCGGGTGCGCGGTTCGGAGCCCAGGGTTGCGGGTCTGCAGCTCTCTTGTGGGCTTGCGGGATCTGGATGGGCTCGTTCCCCGCCCACCTGCCTCCCCCTTCCCTTGCTTTTCTTCAAAGCGCTCTGCCCTAGCCGCGTCTGAGCAGAGGCCTCCGGGCAATTCCCCGGCGGGCGGCCACGGAGTGGGCTTGTGCGGGGGCGTGGCGGGGCAGCGGGGCGCCCACGGTCCTGCGGGGTTTCTGCGGAGGATTCTGCTCGGGAGCCCCCTGCCTTCCCGACCCTCCCCCTCCCCCCGGAAGCTTTGTCCCTTGTGAGGTGGAAACGACGTGGGAGTGTGCCAGTGTTAGTGGGGAAACGATCATTTTTATGAATTTTTTTCATCTTGTGCATCCTCGAATCTTTCTTTCCTGTTTCTGTAATTTATTCTCGAAGCGTAGAGTTATCCAACCCTTCGGTGTGTGCTTTATGCCTTCGTGAATCCACTTTTATTTTGGGTACGTTTAAGAGTTATTGCTACCTATTATTTTAAACGGTGCGAGGAGTAAAAGCCCTATTACAGGTGTTTGCCTGCAGGTGGATTGTATGTAGGAGTGAAGGTTTGTGTACTTACTCATTAAACATTTCCTGAGCACTTAGTTTAGTCCCAAAGATGTGCAAAGAATTGAGCCAGTATAGGAATAAGTAATATGGGACACTGCGTATGTAGATCTACAGGTTGAAATCGAGTATGTAATAGGTAAAAACAAACAAACAAACAAACAAACAAAAAACCCCTTACCTTCAGTAAGGTGACCGTTACTGGCTGTAGGCCATAGTCTTCTGGGCAGTTTACTTGTTTTATTGATCTCATTGATCAATGCAGGGTCCTGAGTTAGAATCTACAACTGCTCACCCTGTTAGGTGATTTTTAAGTGCACCAGTAATGGGATTATATAACCCCAGCATCCAAGCCAGGTGGGTGAGAATGACTGCTCCTGACTAAAATGCAACTCAAAATTGTCTTAATTGTATTCTAGACACTGGAGTGGTACACCATAAGGTAGTAAATAAAGGAGAGTTAATCAGCCACCTCAGTTTCTTGTATTTAAATTTAAAAAGCAATATAAGGGTGCCTGGGTGGCTCAGTCAGTTAAGTGTCTGACTTCAGCTCAGGCCATGATCTCACAGTTCATGGATTTGAGCCCTCCATCAGGCTCTCTGCTGTTAGCACAGAGCCTGTTTTGGATTTTCTGCCCCCACCCCCACCCCCGCTTGCTCACTCACTCTCTCTCTCTCTCTCTGTCTTTCTCTCAAAAATAAGCATTTAAAAAATTAAAAAGCAATATAAAAGTGCAAGATGAAGAAATGTAAATTCACCACAGTGTGTATGGAAAAACTGAATGTTTTAATAAGCTGAATGTGAGCCGTCACATGTTTAACGAGGGAGATAATTCCATTCTTTGCTGATCAGAGTACAAAACTACAATTTGGGGGCCAGCACTTAGTACGTTGTTCTTGATAGGTCTAGCCATCAGATTGGTGAAGTAACCTAAAACTATTTCCTATGAAGAGCATTCAGAAGAGCTAAGATTAGTCTGATGAAGAGAATCTTCCGTGAATCTTATTAGCTGCTTTCAGAATTTGTCCCCAAGAGACAGAACCAATATGAGAAGCTACAGAGATTGATTTTATCTCAACGTGAGGGAGAACTTTTATTTATGGAAGTGTTTTTTTTTTTAACTAGTGCATGTTTGTTGCCAAAGAACCCCACAAAACAATATAAAGGTAAAGGTGATAATTGTCTTCTACTCTTCAAAGAATGCTACTTTGGACCATGTGATATATAATCCTAGACCAGTTTTTTTTTTTTTTTTTTACTCTGTGTGCTGTTGGCATGTTGGGCTGCATGATTCTTTATTGGGGGGGGGGGGGGGTTTATCCTATGCATTGTAAGTTGTTTTGCATTATCCTGGCTTCTGTCTACTAGATGTTAACATCTTCCCGGTTTCAACGACCAAAAATGACTAGATACTTTCAAATGTCCCCTGGAGGGCAAAATTGCCCCTGGTTGAAGACCAATGTTCTGGGGCGCCTGGGTGGCTCAGTCGGTTGAGCGTCCGACTTCAGCCCAGGTCATGATCTCACGGTCCGTGAGTTCGAGCCCCGCGTCGGGCTCTGGGCTGACAGCTCGGAGCCCGGAGCCTGTTTCAGATTCTGTGTCTCCCTCTCTCTCTGACCCTCCCCTGCTCATGCTCTGTCTCTCTCTGTCTCAAAAATAAATAAACACAGGGGCGCCTGGGTGGCACAGTCGGTTAAGCGTCCGACTTCAGCCAGGTCACGATCTCGCGGTCCGTGAGTTCGAGCCCCGCGTCAGGCTCTGGGCTGATGGCTCGGAGCCTGGAGCCTGTTTCCGATTCTGTGTCTCCCTCTCTCTCTGTCCCTCCCCCGTTCATGCTCTGTCTCTCTCTGTCCCAAAAATAAATAAATAAACGTTGAAAAAAAAATTAAAAAAAAAAAAAATAAATAAATAAACATTAAAAAAATTAAAAAAAAAGAAAACCAATGTTCTATACCTCCTTGTGCGTGTGTACCCAACTTATGTGATTTTTTTTTGTTCTAAATGTCATAATATTTGTTTAGTGTCTTGCTGTTTGTCAAAATTTTAAATACACATTCCCATTGACCCAGCAATTCCTCATCTGTTTTACAAAAGTACAGGAGCGCCTGGGTGGTTCAGTCGGTTAAGTGTCTGACTTCGGCTCAGGTCATGATCTCGTGGGTTGTGAGTTTGAGCACCACATCGGGCTCTGTGCTGACAACTGTGAGCCTGGAGCCAGCTTTGGATTCTGTGTCTCCCTCTTTCTGTGCCCCTCCCTTGCTCACATTGTCTGTCTGTCTGTCTCTCTCAAAAATAAACATTAAAAATATTAAAAAAAAACAGAAGCGCATATGCATATATCTTTCTCTGGTTGTGCCAGCGGGTTTATTTTTGGAATGCTGTCATTGTGAAAAAAATCTAAATGTCTATCGGTAGTCACTTGGCAGGTAACTTAGGTACAGTATGTAGTGGATTAATCTATAGTTGTTAAAAAGACAAGTTCAGTCTGTATTACTAAAAAGGAAAAGTGTCCAGAAGTAAAAAAAATAAGTCAACATTACATAGTCCCATTTCCACAAGGAAATAATGTATTTCAAAAGTCTGAAAAGCTATTAACAGTGATTATCTCTATGTTTTAGATTATGTGATTATGGGTAAGGCAGGAAATGGGATATCTTTTATTTTAAAATATGTATTAACTTTTATATTTTTGAGCTTTTTAAAACATTCTTTGTTCTCATAAAATCTTTCCATTTTGGAAAACATATATATGGCTACATAAATATATTGTGCCTCTTGGCTGTCTGTGTCTTGTACCAAGAGGCAGTAGCCCTGAGCTTCATGATTAAATTGTAGGCCAAAAAAAACCTTGAGACTTATAATATTGATAAATAGACAGTGGAGAGGGGTCCAAACATACTGCTTATTAATTATAGACATAATGAAGAATGAACACGTCTTACCATTTTCAACTTCTAAAAAGCCTGAAGGTGAGTATGAGGGGTAGGGGTGGATTTGTGATTGGCAAAAACATTATCAGACTATCAAATTGGTGAATTCAGATATATGATGCAGATTTTTTTCCTGGTAAAGTATCAAAGCAAGTCATTTCACTCCCTGGTGGTCCCTTGGTGTTACGATTTTCCAAAACCTGAGTTTTGGTTGGCTCGCATATGTGTGCGCCCTCTCTCTCTCTACCCCCCCCCCCCCCATCTCTCCATCTTCCCTTCAACAATGACCTTTTTCCTCACTTGCTTCAGAATTCTTGGGGTGAGGTTGTCACTACTATTACTGGTTTAGGAGAAACAACTATGCTGACTATGCCATAGTACTGAGTGATGGTTCAAACATATAAATACTCGGCCTTCCATTAACAGGACTCTTCTCCTTGGAAATGACCCCAAATCCAAGCTAATCCGGCTCCCATAATAAAAGATATGTATTGGCTCATGTAAATGAAAACTCAAGAGGTAGTCCTAGTTTCATGCAAATCTTGAACCAGCAGGCTCACTGTGACTCTCTAACCTAAGAAACTTGACCATCGGGCTGCGCTGCGTAGGAGTTCTCTTCGATTCCCAAACTCCCAGCTTTGGGCTTTCCACTTGGTGGCTGTCCCATCCCAAGCCTCATGTCCTTTCACACAGTATCCAAGATTACAGTGTCTTAAGTAGCTCCTGTACATTTTCTTCTAGGATTTGCTTGCCTTAAGGAAAGTATTAGGAGCAGAAATGGGGAATGGAGAGGCAACCAACCAAGTTCTCTTCTATCAGTACTTACCTTCTTTCTCTGCTAAATATTGAGTTATTCCAGACCTATTCAAAGGTAATGTGGGTCCTGACTTCTGAGTCTGAGTCCCAGTTTTGGGTTGGTTGTTTAATCTTTGAGACTTTTTAAAAGAAGTACAGTGAATCCAAATCCTGGCTTCTCAAGGAAAGACCCTTACAAATTAGCCAGATGTCCAAGATGAGTTACTTTTTATACAGGATGGATAGTGAAAAAAAAAAATTGTACCACTGTGGCATCCATTGGAACAGAGGTCAATAAACTTTTTCTCTAAGGGATCAGATGGTAAGTATCTTAGGCTTTGCAGGCCACATTACTGTGTCATAGCCGCTCAACTCAGCCATTGTATATGTGGCTGTGAAAGCAGCCACAGGATTGAACAGGGAAAACAGATGTGAGAATTACTGAAACTTGGCCAGTTTTTCTTGGCCAAATTTGACCTGATGTAACCTGGATAGCTGGAAGTATCCTTCCACAAAAGAGCTGTGTGATTTCACTTACGGATTGTTTTAGAACAGACAAAACTAATCTATGGTGAAAAAAAGTGAGCTCTAGATTGCCTAGAAATGGCACGTAGAGGTTGGGAAGCAGAGGAGGGAGCTTCCTAGGGTGGTAATGATGTTCTGTATGTCTTCGTAGGGGTTTATATTATACAGATACATGCGTTTGTCAGAAGTATCTGTGTACCCTTAAGATTTCTACATTTCGTTGTATGTAAATTTTACCTTAAAAAAGGAACCACTAAAAAAAAAAGCCATAAATAAATAATGGAGTCTAGACAGTGATATACACGTTGAAGTACTTAGGGGGAAGTGATGTTGATGATGTGCAACTTATTTTGAAACGCATTGAAAATAGCAGATCAGATGGTTGGATGGGTATGAGATAAAGCAAACATAAACAGTGTTCATTGTAGAACAGATGTGGGTATACAGACATTGGCTGTGTAATTCTTTCGATTTTTATATGTGTTTGAAATTTCCGTAAGATAATGTGGGGGGAAATAAGTTTCAGATGTAAAAAATGGTTAGTGGTGAGCAGCGGAGGGGGAAGTGAAATTTTAGTGGTGGTGGCCAGAGAAGGCCTTGCTGAGAGGCTGACTTTTGAGTAAGGAGCTGAAGGAAATGAGATTGCCATCTGGGAGAGCATTCCAGTGAGAACGTCAAATGCAGAAGTCCCGAGTGGGAATGTGCCTGGCCTGCTTGTGGAGTGCTCGAGATGCCTTTGTGGCTGGCATGGAATGAGTGAGGGAAGAGGAGCAGGTGATGAGATCAGAGAGGTCGTTGCAGGCCAGATCTTTTAGGAGCGCTGCGGGTCATAGGGAGGGCTTTGGCTTTTACACTGAGCGAGCTGGGAAGCCCTGGCGAATTTGGAGTAGAGGAATATACATGATATATCTGTGTTTTAACAGGACCAGCCTGGCGGCTATATTTAGAGCAGGGGCAGAGCAGGGGGACCAAGAGCTGTTCAAGAAACCTGGGTGGGGGTGGGTAGGGACTGGGTGGCTCAGTCGGTGAAACTTAAACGCCCAGCTCTTGATTTGGGCTCCAGTTGTGACCTCACGGGTTCGCTGGGTCGAGCCCCGCATCGGGGAGGGGGGAGCACCGGCACACAGCGCAGAGCCTGCTTGGGATTCTCTCTCCCTCAGAATGAGTAAATGAACAGGAAAACAAAAAGAAATCCAGATGCTATGTGATAGTGGCTCCACACGGGGTGGTGAGAAGTAGTTAAATTTTGCAAGACTAGACTTGCTGACAGGATGTGAGATGAGACAAATTGAATTAACCATGGCACCAAGGTTTTTGGCCGGAGCGACTGGAAGAATGGAGTTGCCGTTAACGCCTCTCAGTGAGGAAGACTGGGAAAAACTAGTTTGGAGAGGACTGTTAGGAGCGTGGTTTGGGCAATGGCACGATTAAGATGCCTGTTAGACATCCAGCTGGAGGTGAGTCAATGCACACTGTGGGGGGGTGGGGAGGGGGCGGGGTGCAGGGTAATAGTTCAGAGTGCCTCCATTGTAAGCCTGAAATGCCGGCAAGCACCCGTTCTTTTCTTAAAAAGACTGTGAATTTTGTACTTATTACATGATACATCTATATTTGTTTTCATATAAAAAATTGTTACTGTGATAGGCAGAATCCCCCCTCCCCCAGCAAATGCCCATGCCCTAATCCCTGGAATTTGTGAATATGTTATGTTGCATGATAAAAAGGACTTTGCAGATGTAATTAAGGTTACAGACCTTAAAGGGGGGATTATCCTGGATTATCCCAGCGGGCCCAATTTAATTATGTGATCCCTTAAAAACAGAGAGTGTTCTCCCACTGGACGCAGAAGTCAGATTTGAGGCACGAGAGAGTCCCTCTGTTGCAGGAGAGGGCGCGTAGAAAGTTTGAGGATTGCAAGCAGCCTCTAGGAGCAAGGATGGACCCCTGGCTGACCGCCAGCAAGGAAACGGCCTACAGGCCTGCAACTTGAATTAGCTTAGAAGCCAACTGTCCTAGAGCCTCAGAGAAGGAACAGACCAATCAAATTTTGACCAATCAGTTTAGACTTTGTGAGAGACCCTAAGCGGAGGACCTACCCAAGCTCATCCTGGACTTCTGACCTTCAGAACTGTGAAATAATAAATGGGAATTGTTTGAAACCACTAAATGTGTAGTAATGTATATCTCAGCGATAGAAAACGAATCTGATTATCTTGAAATAAAATAATCAAGGATAGTGTTTCCTCTGCCCTCTGGCACATTACCAAATACTCTAGGGGTATTACCACATGAAGTTTAGTGGATCGTCCCCACTCTGATTTCTTTGTTTTGGGTCCCACAAGTTAATCAAACAGTGCTTACTTATTGAGCCAGCTACAAATACTTACAGTGTAGTCTGGCTGGGTACTTACTGCTAGGGCACTGCCCTAGTCTTCTTCCTGTCAGTCCCTTTACATGTCTCTTCCAAAATGCATAGTTCCTACCGAAGGTCTATCTTCCCATTCCTTGCAGAGTTCTTACAGTACCCTCTGCTCCTTGCCTTGCCCTTTTTTTTTTTTTTTTTAAAGATATGAGTCTGCATCTTCTCTGTCTTTGCTTGTACTCTTGACTCTGTCTAAATGAGTTTTTCCAGGACTTTGTTCACTCATTCATTGCTTCTGTCTCCAGTACCTTCTGCTTTTCTCTTTCTTTTACTTCCATCTCATCTGCCTGCACAGCTTGCCTGTATCCTGCAGGGGGAGGGCAGCCAATGTCACTTAACTTGCTGTGACTTATATTCTCTAGCTCCAGCCCCCGCTGGAGTGAAAGCTCCAAGCGGACTTTGTGCTTGCTCACAAGATCCTCAGCATTTAGAATCGAGCCTGGCCACCGGTGGATGCTTCATCCGTGTTTGTTAAAAGACCTGAATCCTGTTTTCCTGATCTCTACAGCCAATATTTTTTTTCTTTAACAACAAGGTTTTACTGTAATAGGTCTTGGAGCATTTCAGTGTGTATAGTTCATGTTGATTCTTTAATGACCACCTAGGACGGATGTGCCGTAATTTACCAAGTCATTTCCTTTTTGAAGATCCCACCTCTGTTTTGTCCATCATACTGAAATTTACTAAAAAAAAATAATAGCAGTTAAAAAATAGTAAAGGAGGTATTACAAAAGGAAACAAAAGGGCAAAGGTCGATAATCTAGAATAAAAGATGAAGGGTCAGTTTGAAAGTTCCAACATCTGGGGAGCCTGGGTGGCTCAGTAAGTTAAGCGTCCAACTTCAGTTCAGGGCATGATCTCGCAGTTTGTGGGTTCGAGCCCCGCGTCGGGCTCTGTGCTGACAGCTCGGAGCCTGGAGCCTGCTTCAGATTCTGTGTCTCTGTCTCTGCCCCTCCTCCACTCCTGTGCTTGCTTTCTCTCTCTCTCTCTCAAAAACAGACATTTTTTAAAACTTAAAAAAAAGAAAGTTCCAACATCTGATTGATGGGAATTTAAGAAGGAGCAAAGGAAGCAAAGATCATTATTAATGACTTGATACAAGAAAGTTTCTCAGAGCCGAAGTGCCACAAGTTTCTAGATTGAAAGGGCTTTCTCAAAGCATAGGAAACTTAATGATAAAAGGAAAAAAAGGGAAATATGGAGTGTGCTAAGAACCACGGGAGAAATAAGTAGGGTAAGTGACGAAGGAGATCAGGGGATGCCTTTCGGAAGAGGTGACCTTTCTGCTGAGACACGAAGGGCCAGGGTGAGCCAGACAAGACAAAAGCAGATAAAAGCCAGGGGGAGGGTATTCCTGTGGGTGTTGTAGACTCAGGGGATCTTCTTGGCACAGTCAACAGTAAAAGAGTTTGTTGTATCGGAGGAACAGAAAGGAGTTTGGGGTGACTCTCATGAAAGACGCTGGGGGGAGTTAGTTAGAGGTGAGTGTGAAGGCACAGGATACATCCAAAGCACGTGAGGAATTTGGACTTTCAATGCAGTGAAAAACCTTTGGAAGGCTTCAACAGAGAAGTGCCATGATTTTATTTTAAAATGTCTCTTATGAGTCACGACTATATATATTTCTTGCCCTTGGGCTCTGATAGATATCCTTGTATCTCTATGTTAAATTATCTCTCTCTCTCTCTCTTTTTTTTTTTCAATTTAAGCTCATTTGCAAATTTCTATTACAATTACTTGTACCCAAAAGACTAGGCCAAAAACAACAGTCTTGTTGTCTTTGTGCATACAACCCTGGCCTGTTTTGTGACTTAATTTATGCGTTTGCTGGCCATTTTCTTTTCTTTTTCAAAAATTTCCCCTTAGTGATCTTTGTTCCTCTTCCTGTTAAGGAGTTTGACTTTTTCTTACTGTTTTGTAAGGATGCTTAGTATGTTCTCAAGAGTGAACTTTTGTCTTTCATATCTGCTTCATTATTCTCCCAGCGAGATGTTTGCCTTTTAACCTTACTCCTATTGTTTTTTGACATTCAGGGTGTTTTTTTTCCTAAATAACAGCTGTATTGAGATAAAATTTACAAGTTCACCCTGCTAAAGTATACAATTTAGAGCTTTTTTGGAAAATCCCAACATTGTGCATTGATCACCTAGTTCAGAACATTTTATCACCCCGGAAAGAAACATCATACCTGTTAGTAGTCACCCCCATTTTCCTCTCCTCTAAGCCCCTGGCAACCCTAATCTGCTTTCTTTCTCTGTAGATTGATTTACCTGTCTGGATGTTTCATATAAATAGAATAAAATAGGTGGCCTTTTGTAACTGGTCTCTTTAACTTAGCCTAATGATGTTTTTAAGATTCTGGCTGTGTCCATAAGCTATGTCAATACTTCCCTGCTTTTTATGGCTGAATAATACTCCGTTGCACAGATATACCACATTTTGTCTCTCCATCCGTCAGTTGGTGGACATTTGAGTCGTTTCCACTTTTTGGCTGTTGTGAATAATGCTGTTGTGAACAGTTGTGTACACACGCAAGGTATAGACTTGTGTTTGCTCATAGCCGCGTTGGCCTTTTTCTTTGAAAAGATTACCCTGTTGCTTTTCATGTTAGCAGAACCTTCTCTGTCTAGAGATTATAAATATTTGCCTGTCTTTTTAAAAAGTATTTTTATGATTAAATTGTTAAATTTCAATCTTTAGTTCATATAAAAATTCATTTTGGTTTCAGATTTGGAGAAAGGATATAATTATTCCCGCTGGAATCACTAGATGCTCCTAGATAATTTCTTAAATGACTTCTCATGCCCTCATTCATTTGACATACTATGTTTATAGCAAAAATTAAAAATTTATAACCGGAAAATATGTTTCCAAATGTTGTTTCATTCTAGTGACCCTTTTTTCCATATTCCCGTGGTGGTACTCCGTCGTAATTCTAGTAGCTTTACAATAATACCTCTTAAGATCTCTAAAGAATATCTTTTCATTTTTAAAAATGACTGGGTATTCCCTCAGAGACAGTATACTGTATGTACTTTGTCTTCTAGGAAGAAATCTGACAGGATTCTGACCAAAGTTGGGCTAAATTCACAAATTTAGGCAAGAATTACTAATTTTGAATCTTCCCGTACGGCATGTCTCCTCTATTCAAGTCGTTCTTTTACATACCTTGTCCTGCCGATTATGTGTCTTCCTTGCAAAATATATTTCTGGGTATTCATTCTTGTTCCTATTGTAAGTACCTCCCCCCCAATTTTGTCTTCACTGGTTATTTCATTAGATTAGAAACATTTCGCGTTTGGCTGCCTCTTTCTTAGTTGTAATTGCTTTTGGTTGATTCTCCTGGGTTTTCACAGTGATCAGACAGGTTACCGACGGCGGCGAAGTAAGGCAAGGTACTCTGAAGGAAGGGGTTAGTGTATTACAGGAACACAAAACCTCACTTTGTTTGGCAGGTCAGACGAGGCCTTTCGAGGAAGCGTCATCTAAACACGTGTAAAGACTGCGGCAGAGTAGGAAGGAGAGCTTCCACACAGAGGGGCCGGGGCACTGACGGTCTGGAGGCACGGTGTGTAAGAGCCACGAGCAGAGTGTGCAAAGATGGGTGGCAGGAGAGATGAAGAAGGCTACTGGAGACCAGTAGAGGAGTTCGGGTCAAATCGCGGGTCTAGGAGGGTGAGCCACTGAAGAGGTTTTTGAGCAGCGGTGAGACACGTTCCAGTTTACAACTGCTTTGTAGAAAGTGGATTCGAGAGACAAGACTGGGGAAGAGTCTGGTTAGGAAGTTGCGGGAAGTTAGCTTCATTCGTGCTTATCCTGGACTCGGCTGTTACGGGTGTCATTCTTCTCCACTCCTCGGCGTCTCACGGGTTGAAAAATAAGTTTTATATTGGGAAACAAGGGATTTTGAATTTCAGATTGGCCACGAGTAGGCTACATATTATCGCATGTCTTACAACTTTATAAGAAGCAAATTTGGACGTATTTCTCAGGTTTCCTATGTTATTCGAGATGAAGTAGAGAAGTACAATCGAAATGGAGTCAATGCCCTGCAGCTGGATCCAGCACTGAACAGACTTTTCACGGCCGGTCGAGACTCCATCATAAGAATATGGAGTGTCAATCAGCACAAGGTAAGGCAGGGATTGAGTTTCACGTTTCACATTTACCCAGTAAATTGTAGTCTGTCCAAGTGGCACCTTTCACAGTCTCAGACTTAATCTCTGAGCAGTGAGGTATTTGGTACACTGCAACCAGAATTGTGTAAGCCTCTGAGAAAACACCCGTAGGAGAGTATTCAAAAGTGTTCTAGCTAAGGTGGGGACTCCATAAACTAGGTGTGTGATAAGAGCTCTCTCCTACAAAAGAACAGAGAGATTTGTCTGGTAGGAGGATTACTCTCAACAATTTATCTTTCTGTTTTAAGTATGTTTCCCAAAAGCTTCTTGGCAACCCTTGTCAGTGTTTTAAAAAAAAAAAAAAAAAGGTCGAATATGCTTTTACATTTATAATTAATCTTGAACAAACATCAATAGGCCTCATTAGTTAATAGAAAGTTGATAGAAAAATATAAAGACATGTTCCACTTCTTCGGGAGATTGAAGGTCTGTTTTCTTAAACAGGGAACAGGACTTAAATCTATGTAAAGACAAATCCCCAGTCAGATGGAAAGGAACTGTTCCTGTATTTTGTTTGAATGCACGTATTGTCTATGACATCGAAAGGAAGATTCAGGGAAGGAGAAGGAGCATTTAGAGCCCCTAGCCATGTACCAGTCTTAGCACTTTCCTATCCAGTGTGGTTTTAACTCTCACATCAACCTTCAGGGCAGCTGTTAGGATTCATTTTCATCACTGGGAAGATAGGCTCAGAGAAGCCCATGCTTAAACAGCTAGTAGGTGACAGGGAATTAGAGCACAGTTTAACTTCAGAACCCTGGTGCTTGACCTTGTGGTTTTAAAAGTCCGTGTCTCTCTAGCAAGCTTTGCAAGTCTGATGTGCAGTCTGAAAAAGAGCCACTACTTTGCACGGTTGCTGGATAATGTTTCTTTAAGTGGACTTTGGTCCTGTGGGTTTTGAATTTTGTAACCAACGGAAACAGTGGTGGCCCGGTGTCAGAAACATAGAAACTAAGAAAATAGGACTTTGAAATGCTTTTTGGAACTCACATTTGAATTGGAACGTCACCATTCTGGGAACTTACAGTATTTCAGGCAAATTACGGAAAACATTCACAAGAGTTTAAGCCTGGAAGAATAAATATTGTTAAAATGTCAATACTACCCAAAGCTGTCTACACGTTCAATGCAATCCCAATCAAAATTGCACCAGCATTCTTCTCGAAGCTAGAACAAGCAATCCTAAAATTTGTATGGAACCACAAAAGACCCCGAATAGCCAAAGTAATTTTGAAGAAGAAGACCAAAGCAGGAGGCATCCCAATCCCAGACTTTAGCCTCTACTACAAAGCTGTAATCATCAAGACAGCATGGTATTGGCACAAAAACAGACACATAGACCAATGGAATAGAATAGAAACCCCAGAACTAGACCCACAAACGTATGGCCAACTCATCTTTGACAAAGCAAGAAAGAATATCCAGTGGAAAAAAGACAGTGTCTTTAACAAATGGTGCTGGGAGAACTGGACAGCAACATGCAGAAGGATGAAACTAGACCACTTTCTTACACCATTCACAAAAATAAACTCAAAATGGATAAAGGACCTGAATGTAAGACAGGAAACCATCAAAATCCTAGAGGAGAAAGCAGGAAAAAACCTCTCTGACCTCAGCCGCAGCAATTTCTTACTTGACACATCCCCAAAGGCAAGGGAATTAAAAGCAAAAATGAACTATTGGGACCTCATGAAGATAAAAAGCTTCTGCACTGCCAAGGAAACAATCAACAAAACTAAAAGGCAACCGACGGATTGGGAAAAGATATTTGCAAATGACATATAGGACAAAGGGCTAGTATCCAAAAATCTGTAAAGAGCTCACCAAACTCCACACCCGAAAAACAAATAATCCAGTGAAGAAATGGGCAGAAAACATGAATAGACACTTCTCTAAAGAAGACATCCAGATGGCCAACAGGCACATGAAAAGATGCTCAACGTCGCTCCTCATCAGGGAAATATAAATCAGAACCACACTCAGATACCGCCTCACGCCAGAGTGGCTCAAATGAACAAATCAGGAGACTATAGATGCTGGCGAGGATGTGGAGAAACCAGAACCCTCTTGCATCATTAGTGGGAATGCAAACTGGTGCAGCTGCTCTGGAAAACAGTGTGGAGGTTCCTCAAAAAATTAAAAATAGATCTACCCTATGACCCAGCAATAGCACTGCTAGGAATTTACCCAAGGGATACAGGAGTGCTGAGGCATGGGGGCACTTGTACCCCAATGTTTAGAGCAGCACTCTCAACAATAGCCAAATGACGGAAAGAGCCTAAATGTCCATCAACTGACGAATGGATAAAGAAGATGTGGTTTGGGGCGCCTGGGTGGCGCAGTCGGTTAAGCGTCCGACTTCAGCCAGGTCACGATCTCGCGGTCCGTGAGTTCGAGCCCCGCGTCGGGCTCTGGGCTGATGGCTCGGAGCCTGGAGCCTGTTTCCGATTCTGTGTCTCCCTCTCTCTCTGCCCCTCCCCCGTTCATGCTCTGTCTCTCTCTGTCCCAAAAATAAAAAAAAAAAAAAAAAAAAAAAAAAAAGAAGATGTGGTTTATATACACAATGGAATACTACTTGGCAATGAGAAAGAATGAAATGTGGCCTTTTGTAGCAACGTGGATGGAACTGGAGAGTGTTATGCTATGTGAATTAAGTCAGAGAGAGAAAGACAGATACCGTATCTTTTCACTCTTATGTGGATCCTGAGAAACTTAACAGAAGACCATGGGGGGAGGGGAAGGAAAAAAAAACAGTTAGAGGGGGAGGGAGCCAAAACATAAGAGACTCTCAAAAACTGAGAACTGAGGGTTGATGGGGGGTGGGAGGGAGGGGAGGGTGGGTGATGGGTACTGAGGAGGGCACCTGTTGGGATGAGCCGTGGGTGTGGTATGGAAGCCCATTTGACAATAAATTTCATATTTAAAAAAAAAAAAAAGTTTAAGCCTGAAAGAATCTAGAAAACCTACCCATCCTGCCCTTAGACATCTTTTTTCCGGTCTTCATTTTACAACGAGACTGAGTAGCATCACTTGTCAGATAGACTTGTAGAGAACTGTTCTCTTCCCCCTTGAAGTGTTGGGTGTAGCATGTAATGAAATACTGTTCTTTAACTCCTGGTAATTAAGCCAAGAGAGAGGAGTGGAAGCATTTCAAGTTACTGAATTGATACGGTAGCATGGGGAATACTCTTATAGCCTTCAGAAGGACTGTAGATACCATGAGGAAGACATTAATTCAGAAAGTCACAATAGCAGTAGGGGGTTAGGCTGGGCTCCTCTCCGCTTTTATCAGCCTCATTTTCATATCCGTGTCTGTGGTGAGCCTTCACCACCACTGATTCAGACGCCGCCAGCCTGCAGATCTGCTCACGTCCTGTCCTAGGAAAGCCCTGCCTGCAGCGCTCTGTGTCACGTGCGTGCCTAGCCCCGATCTTGTTGCCTTCACTCACTCGAGGCGTAAAAAGTAAGCATTTGCCCTAGGAACCCAGGCTTTCGTCAGTAATAAAACTCCTGAAACAAAACTTCTATTCACATCTGTAATACAGAAGCATCAACTGTTTGATGAAATTGTACTCTGAATTCAGTTGTCAATTTTACGACCCGAGAGTAACGGGTCACATTAATTGAAGAATGCAAACATATCTATAATTTATAATACAGAGTTTGTCCTCTAATGCAAACTAGTGACGTTCTCACCATTTTTCTTTTTATTTTAGCAAGATCCATATATAGCATCTATGGAACACCATACCGACTGGGTAAACGACATTGTGCTTTGTTGTAATGGGAAAACATGTAAGTACTTCTTTAGATTATTGGCTTTCTGGGAGTTTTTCACTCAACTTGGTGTGTTTTTTTATTTTTCATGTGCCTTTTTAATTGAAGTCTGACATACATGCAGAAAAGCACACACCTTGAGAATACAGCTCAGTAAAATTTCGTAAGGTGAATACCCGTGTCCAGGTACAGCTTACCAAAATCCCCCTTGGACCACCCTTTCAGTCACTCCCTCATGCCCCAAGATAACTGCTCTCCTGTCTGCTAAACACTATAAATTAGTTTTGCCTACATTCAAGCTACATATACGTAAACAGATTCATACAATATGCAGTCTTCTGTTAGCCTTATTAATGTCTCTTTTTGTTCTTATTATGGTAAGATCCATTTCTTAGTTTTGCAGTCTGTGTTAGGAAAATTTTTTTCAGTCAAATTAGTTGTGCCTTCAGCTGGAACATTGAAAAACTTTGCCCCGCATATTTAAAAACATGTTTCAAAAATAGGTTCTAGGAAGAGCTTTTAGATGTGTGTGTGTGTGTGTGAACATGAACAGATACTGGAATTAATGTTACGAATACTGTAAATATTCAAGTGTACGTGTGTGTCTACGAATGTCAGTTTGAAAGCACGTTACGTTGTTAAGAGTCCTTAAAATGATGAAAAGTCTTACTAAGGGGTTCATTTATTCTTTGCCTCTTCTAGTAATATCTGCTTCTTCTGACACAACAGTGAAAGTGTGGAATGCACATAAGGGATTTTGCATGTCAACACTAAGGACACATAAGGTAAAACGACAAACAGTTTTCAGCGTCTTTAGTGTAACGGTGAGATCTCAGTACTTTCTGGGACTCCTTTCCTTACCGATCTGGTAGATCATCGTGTGTGTGTTCTGTTACAGGATTATGTAAAGGCCTTAGCCTATGCCAAGGATAAAGAACTGGTAGCTTCAGCTGGGTTGGACAGACAGATATTCCTCTGGGATGTGAATACCTTAACAGCATTGACTGCCTCAAACAACACTGTCACAAGTAAGGTGTTTGAAGAACATTTCTTTGGAAGTGATTCAAGTTGACATAAATAAAGAATGGGTGGTGAAACATCTTTGATAGGTTTGCATCGAGACAGTGGTTCATATTTTGAGAGTGCTTCTACCTACAGCGTTCTAGCCCCCAAGAGTATGATTGAACAACAAGGAGCTAGTTCCTCACTGCAGTCTAAAAATGGTAACTTCTCCAGGTGTAACCTGGCTAATTTTGTACATGTGCATGTCTTAGCTCCCTGGCTAAAGTGTAAGCTCCTGCAGGGCAAAAGAGTCTGTCTTGTTACCACTTTGTACCTCCCGTAGCATTGCCTGGTCCAGGGTCACAATCTCAGCAGACACTGTTGATGGAGGTGGTGATTACTTGACAAAGCAGGCAGTTTCTGACTCTTAAAAGTGTTACTATGAGCCCTTGAGTTAATGGCCAACATGGAAAATACACAAAGAAAGAAAAGGCTCCCTGCACTGATTTTGCAGGACCCTTTCAGAGCCACCCTAAAGAATCCAGCCAATTTCAGAAGAGATCAGGAGAGGCTAGGGTGCCTCCAGAGGCAATTCAGAAACATTCACAACACACTAATTGCACAGATGCCTCATCAGCTAAGACATCTGAGATTACCAGGTCAGACCCATAGGAGTCTAAATTTGAAACTGAGCCTCACACTTGAGCCAGCCCACTAGCGTCCTCTAGGCCAGGTGTCAGAGGGCTTTTAGGAGCACATTTGTGGCTAAGGCTGGCCTGGCAGGTCTGTGTTCAGGATATAGGCCTGAACTATCTAGATCTCTGCATACAGGTCCAGCTTTTCATGACTGTGGAATACTCACATTGACATAGCTAAAACAGGCCTAATATAATCTAGGATGTGCCAGGAAGGGCAGGTTGGGAGACTGATGTTTGTAATTTCTTGAATATCGTTCCCACCCTTTTCCCTAGGAAGTATGCAGAGCTCTAAACACTACTCGCCCCTTGATCTCCTTGATTTTTCACCAGGGCATTACTGTAGTGATCCAGCAGCCGATCTCTGCTGGGGGCTGTCATGACACATTATTTAGCTCTCTAGATGTAGGGCCTGCCCCAAAGAAACACTAACAAGAGGGAACAAAGCAGAAGAAGGCAGGATTGTCCCCAGGTCAGAGACCGGGCTTAGGGTTACAGATTCTGCAACAGATACATCTTGCTTAGAATCGTTTGGAGAGGATATCACACAAGCTGAGTTATGATTATAGAAGTACTAACAGCTAACAGTTACTGAGCACTTACTACATAACCTGTTAACTTTTCTAAATACATATATTAACTCCTTTACTCGTAACTTCTCAGTATTTTTGCCTATATTTATTCTTGATTGAAAATTAGGATGATACTGTATAGACAGTTTATACGTAGCTTCCTTCGATTCCGTGAAACTGAGTTCTGAATTGTAGAGCATGAACATGATTCTCACTAAACATTGCCTAATATCCTTCCAAGAGTTGTACCAAATAAGTTGTACTTATCCCACAAGTAATGTATGAGAGTACCACTGTACTGTTTTTTGAGAATTAATTATTGCCTCATTGAAAATCTGATTTGATAGGTGAAAATAATATTTTTTGTTTTGGTTTGTGTTTCCTTGAAAACGGTGAGTTTGGATATGTTGTTCATATTTATTGGCACGAGTATATCTTTGAAAATACGTTACTTATGTAGATAGTTTTTAAGTGGCAGTGCAGTTCAATTTAGCAAATATTTATTGAGCACTTTTGTGTCTCAAATCTAGACAAGATGTAAATTTTGATAACAGTATTGTTGTTTAGAATGATCTCCCTCATGGCAAGATTTCTTTTCCTTAGAACACTCACAAAGATTTTCTAAGCCAAATAATTAAACTTGAATTTTTGCTGGCTAACTGCTGAACAGATGATGATTTTGTTAACATTTAGCTTTGTTTATCCTTAATAGCCTCTTCTTTAAGTGGGAACAAAGATTCCATTTATAGCCTGGCAATGAATCAACTGGGAACAATCATTGTATCAGGGTCCACTGAGAAGGTAAGGGGGAGCTAACGGGTATATTTTAACACCGGAAAACAGAGACACCAAAATAATTCGATCCGGATAATTACTAAATACACAGACAGAGATTTTGTTAAGGGAAAGGTTTTATTTGAACAAATAAGAATATAACTATATAATTACTGTCGTTTGTGGTGACGGGGGTGGGCTGAATGGGTGGGGGAGGCCTATTCACGTTTCGACATTAGAAGGGGTTCCTCCTACTTGAAAAGATTGGGAGCCTCAGTCGGTGCCCATTGGCAAAACAGTATTTCCTTCACAGTGTGATGGTTGTCATTTGACCTCTCGGTCATCGAAATTGGTTCAGGTGTGTATTCAGTTGATGTAACATTTTGTTAAAATACACAGGTTTTAAGGGTGTGGGATCCAAGAACATGTGCGAAACTAATGAAGCTGAAAGGGCACACAGACAATGTCAAAGCACTGCTGTTGAACAGGGATGGTACACAGGTACGTACTTGCACGTGGATGTTTACCTAGTGACCTTGCCTCAAATTTCATGCACCAGACACTTCTGAAGAGTGGTCTACTTTCCAATCCTTAAAATACCCCAGTTGCACCTAATAGTAATCCACATTTTGAAATTAATTCTGTTTGCCTCACTTAAATACAGACCAAACAAGAGGTTCCCTCAGAATAACTCTAATGCCAATAACTGTACGCAGTTACGATGGGATAGGATAAAATAATTTATTTTTTATTTATTTTTTAATGTTTATTTTTGAGAGAGAGACACAGAGTGTGAGCGGGCGAGGGGTGGAGACAGAGGGAGACACAGAATCCGAAGCAGGCTCCGGGCTCTGAGCTGCCAGCACAGAGCCCGATGCGGGGCCCGAACCCACGAACCAGGAGATCATGACCCGAGCCCAAGTCGGACGCTTAACCGACTGAGCCACCCAGGCACCCTTAGGATAAGATAATTTAAAATGTTACTTTGTGGGGGCGCCTGGGTGGCGCAGTCGGTTAAGCGTCCGACTTCAGCCAGGTCACGATCTCACGGCCCATGAGTTCGAGCCCCGCGTCAGGCCCTGGGCTGATGGCTCGGAGCCTGGAGCCTGTTTCCGATTCTGTGTCTCCCTCTCTCTCTGCCCCTCCCCCGTTCATGCTCTGTCTCTCTCTGTCCCAAAAATAAATAAAAAGCGTTGAAAAAAAAAAAAAAAAAAATTAAAAAAAATAAAAAAATAAAAAAATAAAATGTTACTTTGTGTAAAGCAGAAGGAAGTTTTGGTATTGAATGCTTTCTGCTAGTGAAAATTTCCTAACAGTGGGTCTGACTTTGGGCCAAATCCTGTCATTTGACTCTGTAGATACAGCCTGTAAGTTTAGACATCTGACATAATACTTACAAACATTTTGGTAATGTTTGAACATGTACCGGTACCCTAGTACTTTGTTGGGTACATAATTTGTGGATTATAAATCACAATTCAATTTGTTCTGTAGCAGTGGGAAAATGATCTTCCATCAATGTAGGTAATACAAACAAAAACCGAGCACCGTTTCCAGTTAGGGCCTACTTCTGCCCCGTGTCCCCGTCTCCCCAGCCATGTTTGCTCACGGGCCAGGGAGGAGCCCGGAGCTAGCTGGAATTGATTGCGAGTGGGTTAGGAAAAGCAGAGTGGGGAGGTGGCACAGTGAGAAGCGCCATCGGTCTGTCACTCCTGTGGGAATTACGTCATGCAAGTTGCCTCCCATGTGAATTAGAAAAGCCTTTGTCTCCGGAGGTGAGAGGAAATCATCCTTCAGAACCAGGCAAAGAGAAGTTAGACGATGCCCATGGCGGTCTTTGGAGCTACATCCCAGTGTACTTAATGTGTGTACTTACTGTGTGGCCTCGAGGAGAGGACTTCACTTTCCTAGTCCTTGGTTTGCTCATCTGCAAAGTGGGGATCATAATGTCGGTAAGGTTAGAAGTAGTAAGTATATTCTTCTCTGTAAGCTGTGGCATTTTCTAGAGCTCTTGAGTTCCTTTGCAGCCCCGTTTTCATGGGAGGCTGAGAAGCCCGGTCAGTCCGCTCCTCACTGTTTTTGCAGTGTAGCTACTGAGCTCCACTTGGGATGGCTGACCCTGCCTTGTTCTGTTGGCTTTGTTCGGGGTTTGACTGGGTCACATGGTCTTTGTGCAACTGCCCCGAAACAGGGGATGTGGATAAGATGGTTTTCAGAAGGGGGCTGTGGGCTGGGCAGATTTTCTAAAGCTCCTCTTGCTCCTATACTCCTTGCTTTGTCTCCTGTGTGTACAGATAGGAGTGTGCTTTTACCTAAGGCAATTTAGCACACGTGGTTACAGACGCACTTCACGTGAAGTCAGCTCCACCGACTGTACGCAGACCGCTTGAAAGGCTGCCGTCAGCCCCGGGGTGCGTAATTAGGCAGAGACTCCTTCCCCCTTTCCTCCTCCATCCGTTGTCCTTACTGGCAGCTGGAGGCTAAATGTAAATTTAACCACCAACTGCACAACATATTAACATTAGGGAATCTGATCAACATAACAGCAATGCTAACTAGCTGTTTGGGTAAAAGAGAGGAAGGAAAAAGAAACCTTGGCATACTGATTCTCAAACTCTTGTAATATATGAGAGAAATAGTTAACAATTACCGGACCAGAGTATGTACTGTATCCTGAAGAGTTGCCCTGTAAGCTTCTAACACAGGATCTCCGGTGTCATTGTAAGTCAGGACTTGTGATAAGATACGTATAAGGGTCACCTGAGTGGCTCCGTGGTTCAGTTTGAGTCATGATCTTGCGGTTCGTGGGTTCTAGCCCCACACTGGGCTCAGCCCTGACAGTGCAGTCTGCTTCAGATTCTCTGTCTCCCTCTTTCTGCCTCTCTCTCAAAAATAATAAGCATTAAAAAATAATGTGTGTGCGTGTGTGTGTGTGTATAATAGGCCTGTGAATCCTATGGACATCCTCTTCCTTTGTTGTTGTTATTGTTTAGCAAATCTTACTGTTTGAGGTCTGTCGCCACTGAGCTTGTTTTGATCGGTGCCAACATTACTGGGCCGAGCCACTGGACATCTCATCCCTTGTACTCGCTCAGGCAATTGCTTGAGGAGCTGGGACCATCTGCCATCTTAGTTTGAGTCAGTGACATCCTTATGTGTCCCTCAGAGGGTTTTCCTGGTAACCTAAGTACTGCTTAGCCTTATCTTATGGGTCCAGGGGTCTTTAAGCATCAGGCTATTCCTTGCCAGCTTATCATGCCCACGTGGCTGCTATGGGGAATTGAGTTATGTATGAGCGACCATCCCAGAAACACTCGTGTTGGTCCACAGCAGCCTGGCTTTGGTCCACTGGCCCCTCTACTTTCTCGTTCAGGAGCACAGACCCCCCTGATCAGGGCTGTAGACTCTGTGCCCCTAAGTCTGGTGTAGCAGAACCATTCAGGGCCTCCTGTCCTAGTCCCAAGAGTTACCTCCTAATGACAGGGTCTTCACGTGTATCTACCGGAAGGGTGGAGATAGTTTGGTGCACGACTCGAGCTCCTGCAAGCTGTCAGGCACTAGAAGTCCTATAAAATAGGCACATCCTTCAACCACACTACCGACCACTACAAGGAAGGTCACCAACGTTATACTTTAAAAGCAATCGCTGTCTGCTTGGGGGCCTGCTTTTTAGCAGTCTTAGGATACAGTTACCATCAGAGATGATTTTGTCTTCCGTATCAGGGTTGATACAGCTCTGTGTCCCCTCATCGGCTTTCAGCTCTACACTTTGGGTCTGGGAGTAACTGCATGTTGCCCAGGCTCTGAGGACTTCCAGCCCATCACCTTAGGGTGGAGTTTCCTCCTCCTCAAGTTGTCAGACTTACTCTCTGTAGGTACACGGCCTAGGATCTGAGGGACCAGAGCTGTACTGACAGCTTCACCACCTCAGAGTAGCGTCTCTTCGTGGAAGGCGAGCCCTTCCTTGCCCTTCCTCCATTAGATTGTGTCGGTCCTCCCGCGCGCACGTTGGAGGTCTGCTTGTAACTTAGCTGGGACAGTTTCTTTGTTGGCTGGTCTCTCGGTTGCCTTGTAGACCAGTTGGAACAGGTGATTCAAACACCGATGCTCCCGGCCACTTACGGGGGAGTCTCCCGGTACGTGTTCATTTAGTTAACCTTGTCCAGAGTTCTAAAGGGTCCTTCCGGTCACGGGGCACCCCAGTATATCTTTAGCATTCCTGAAGGCCTCATCTATTCGGACACTTCCCAAATCTCTAAGCCCACGGCTACCTGCTCTAAGCTTTTGCCTACTTGATTTCACACGCCAGCACCAGCACTTGCTTCTCCTCGAGGCCACTTGTTCCCTCAGAGGAGTAAGGTTTATTCTCTTCGGCAAGTCACCATGGGAACTGGTAGCGAGCACCAGGCATGTGGCTGATTCAGCCTCCTTCTGCCGGACTCACAGCGTGCTCGGCCCTAATTTGTGTGCCAGCAACTTCTACGCAGTTGATGCTCCGGAACCTTTAGAAAGCGTCAGGATTGCTAATGTTAACTCTGAATGCTGGAGGTCCCCATTTTATATTAATAGACATTGAACTTGAGGCTCAGATGGGAAGTACCCAAGGTCACAGAGAGTAGTGGTAAGCCTGGGACTAGGATTTGCTTCTGACTCCTATTAGTAGAATCTCAGAGACCTGGCAGGCCATCAGGAATCCATTGCCATGAGCAGGGGGATGAGACGGAGTGTGACCCCTGGCTCTAATAGGCTTGCTGGCCTAGTGCAAAGCTTGTCAACCTTAGAGTACCAGAATGACCTGGAGAGCCCATCAAAGCATGGATTGCTGGGCCCCACCACAGTTTCTGCCACATTAAGTCTGGAATCGGACCCAGGAATCTGCATTTTTAACAACTTCCCAGGGGATGCTAATTCTGCATGTGGCCAGCCAAGAGAGGACAAAGGCAGTTTTTTTCCCCTTGCTTGAGCAGGTACTGTTGCCTTCGGTCGTGTGAGCCTATGGTGCGTGCTTATCAGAAGTCTTTATCAGAGGCAGAAATACAGGTTGTCGGACCTGTGCGTTTGACAGTGTAGCGTCAACAAGGACAGACACCGGCTGCAGAACACAGGAAAGCAGGAACCTTCTGGCCGGAACTTTTTCTAACGTTAACTTTCTCTGTTTTCAGTGCCTTTCGGGCAGTTCTGATGGGACAATTCGCCTTTGGTCCCTTGGCCAACAGAGATGTATAGCGACGTACCGAGTCCATGATGAAGGCGTTTGGGCTTTGCAGGTCAATGACGCCTTCACACACGTGTATTCCGGTGGAAGGGACAGGAAGATTTACTGTACAGACCTAAGAAACCCTGACATTCGGGTACTAATTTGTGAAGAAAAGGCACCCGTTCTCAAGGTATGTCCTGTGTTTTAGTTTTGTGCCTAACATTGTTACACGTGCTGGCCAAATCCAGCAAAATCTGTATTAGAACAAACTCACACAGCTGTGGGGTGGTGAAAAAAAGATATTTTAAGTTTTACTAGTCATCTGTAGAAGAGATTGTGACTTTTTGGGTACGTTCGGGTCACGTAGCTCTCCCACTGCCGAATCCCAGTGCGATTGCCCCACGTTGCTCCTGAGCTCCCCCGGCTTTGCTAACCTGTCCTAAGTGGAGGAATGTGACAAGTTCAGGTGTCCGCGAGCAGACAGCAAAGCAGAAAGACCACTGCCTCCGAGGGAGGATGTGGAAGAATGCTTCGGAAGAAGAGAACGAGCCGGTTCATCCTCCAAACCTGACGTTTCTACCTCACAGCAGTCCCGATTGCTGACCAGCGTCCGGCGTGTTGGTGAAAGAGTACTTGGGAAGCCGTCCATATTGACACGTGCTAAAAGTGAAGCCTGGACTGCAGAATGGCCTGTCATCACATGACCGCGCGTTCGGCCTCACTGATCGTCTCAGCATTGCACGTTAAAACCGTACTGAAGAGAACTCCAGATTTAAAATGGAGGCATAAAGGCAGCACGACTTCCTTTTCACAACAATCGTCCAAAAACAATCAGGAAAGCAAGAGACAAAACTGCAGATACCCACAAAACTGAGCGACATCTGAAACCCAGACCACAGTATAAGAGGAAGAGCTGAAGCAAAGGAATAGAGGTCAAATGAGACGGTTGAGGGGATGCTTGTGGCCTATGAGCGCACACAGACTGGCCGAGTACAGCTCTTCAGAATAGGTGGTGCCCCCCAGGGACACACCCAGTAATCCTAGAGAAGCAAGGGAGTTGCTGCAGTCAGAGCCTGTGTGCAGGAAGCAGGCTCCTGGGGGCAGACGGCAGGGAGGCGTTTTACAGTGCCAGGGGAGAGGAAAGCCTAAAAGGACTTAGTGCCCACATAACTGTGTGTTACAAGAAATGTCACTCTGAACTGAGGGGATTCCTTCTTGCGAGGAGTCCAGCCTGTCCCACAACTCCCAACCTTCCGTTTCCTGGCACGGGAAGAATAGTGGTTGACTGACTACAGAGTGATTTTGTGTGCAGACTATGTACATGGGTGCAGGGATGTGTTTCTATACGCGTGCTATTTTAAAAATACAGAAGACGCAGTAAGCTATTCACAGGTGTACTATTCTTAGGTTGGGGGGGGGGGACTTACTTGCATACTTTTCACTTTTGCTGTATTCTCAGGATGTTTTTTTAGTACAAACATCTTCATAGAGAAAGATCTATTTCTTTATCATTAAGAAAGAATAGGGGCGCCAGGTCGGTTAAGCATCCAACTCTTGATCTCGGGTCAGGTCACGATTTCATGGTTCGGGAGTTTGAGCCCTACATCAGGCTCTGCACTGATGGCATGGAACCTGCTTGGGATTCTGTCTCTCCTTTTCTCTGCCCCTCCCCTCCGCCTTGTGTGCACACGCGTGCACGCTCTCTCTCAAAAAATAAAATAAACTTAAAAAAGAACAGAAAAACAAAAGAGCAAAAACAAAAATTATGTAAGTCATCCTTTTGACTGTACCTGTTTGGATCCCCTGATTAATTAATTAATTTAAAATCACACAGACTTTAAGCCACTGTTTTTGATGAGAAGTCACCCCTATTATACTTTTATGAGGCCACGCTTCCTTTAGCAAAGAGACTGCCTCATCATTCTGTGCATCCGTAGCTTTTCTCCCTCTTTTTAAAAAATTTTTATTTGAGAGCAAGCAGGGGAGAGGGGCAGAGGGAGATAGAGAATCCCAAGCAGGCTCCACACTCAGCACAGAGCCTTCTGCGGGGCTCATTCCCATGAGCCTGGGACCACGACCTGAGCTGAAATCAAGTCAGACACTCAACCAACTGAGCCACCCAGGTGCCCCTGTGCATCCCTAGCTTTTTTTTTTTTTTTTTTTTTCTCAATGTTTATTATTTATTTTTGAGAGCGAGAGAGAGCATGAGTTGGGGGGAAGGACAGAGAGAGAGGGAGACACAGAATTTGGAGCAGGCTCCAGGCTCCGAGCTGTCAGCACAGAGCCCAACACAAGGTTTGAACCCACGAACCATAAGCTCACGACCTGAGCCGAGGTCAGACACTTGACAGACTGAGCCACCCAGGCGCCCCATGCCCCCTAGCTTTTTAACGCATGCCAGGGTACCGTCAGCAGGAGTCGATATTTAATAATACATAGCTAGTCCCAGCGACTCAGGAGAGTCAGCACTCAAGAAAGCAATGTTTCTGTGCTTTGTTTTCAGATGGAGCTTGATAGGTCAGCTGATCCCCCTCCCGCAATCTGGGTCGCGACGACTAAGTCTACAGTAAATAAATGGGTAAGTGAGCTTCCATACACCTGGCAAAGGTGTGCAAACATGTGGTTTGTTATCACAGACCTGCCGGACACCAGTAGCAAATGCTCAAGATGAAAAAGCCCAGCATGCTTTTGAACAGTGGCAAAAACATGAAAGCCTCTGTGAATCATCCTAAGGATTGTACTAAAATTAAGGTAAAAGTCAACATGAAGCTTCCGACTTCTTTGTCAGGAGCCAAGTGGACATTTGTTGTGCTTAGAATAGGCACTGTTGCCCGGTAAAACCAAAAAATATTAGTATAGCTTCTGACCTCACAGAACTGCATTTGAAGGCAGCCTGGGTACAGGTTTCCCCCACTGTCCAGAAGTTTGCTTTATACTACTTCACTTCTGCAAATTCCTGTGTTACCCAGTTTCTGTAACCAAAAGAAATCGGAAGAGGATCGTTGCTTTTATGAAATGGCGATTGCTTCTTTGTCTTTACACTGTTTCGGCTTATGGAAGTTTTCATATGAACGCTTTATTTTTGGAAAGTGGGGAATCCCCGTACCAACACGGCAGGGACACTTGGCTAGGATTCTGTTTTCCTAAGCATAAGAGAATTAGAAAATTGTGCTTTCAAATTCATTTCCTTTTCCCTCATGGTTTGTAGAACAGGGATAGAATTAGAGGATACGCATAGAGAAGTCATCAAAAATACTCCTAATCCTTAAATGTTGTTTAAAGAACATTTAAGTTTTCTTGCTTATCAGATTATTTGTGGATAATAAAAGAGAGTGTGTTTACATTTATTTGTTTATATGCCAGTCAAGTGGGCTTTCTTGGTATGGTAAAAAATGTTATGTATCTTGTCTAAATTTCATTGTCCCGATTTGAAATCAACAATAGCTTTACCTGGAAGATTGCTTATTTTTCTCTCCAAAAAGATAATGTTGACATTCCCTTCTTAATACTTTTTTTTTTTTTTTTAAATCGTGGTAGGTAATTGTACTTTGTCACTAAATATTTTGTGGTTGATTTTACTGTTTTGTTTTTTCTTGTTCTTTGTTTTTCTTGCCACTTGAAACGGATTGGCAAATTATAAAGCGTAAAATGATTAAAAAATGAATTTTGTTCCTTTAGACCTTGAAGGGAATTCATAATTTCAGAGCCTCCGGAGATTATGACAATGACTGTACAAATCCTATAACACCACTTTGTACGCAGCCTGACCAGGTTATTAAAGGTGAGTAGGGAAGGTGGAAGGTACGATACTTTTTACTAAGGTTAATTATAGTTACTAAGAGATAGACAAAAAGGAGATGACTTTCCTTTAAATGTAATTCTCCTGTCAACAGGAGACACAGTATATAGGTTTATTTTTAATAGAAGAAATATATTTTTGAAATGCTACTTAGTGTTGGGGTTCCTGGGTGGCTCAGTCGGTTAGATGTCTGACTTCGGCTCAGGCCGTGAGTTCAAGCTCCGCATCAGGTTCTCTGTGGTCAGCACAGAACCCGCTTCAGATATTCTGTCCCCCTCCCCACTCATTTTCTCTCTCTCTCTCTCTCTCTCTCTCTCTCTCTCTCTTTCTCTTTCTCTCACTCTCAAAAATAAGTTGTTTTTTTTTAAATGCGATTTAGTGACTTTAGAAAGTGGGCTTTCTTGAGGTACAGTCTTTTTGCCTAGCATCAGAATAATGATGGTGTTGGAAAAGCCAAACCACTCTGCAAAATCTAGAGAGTTGAATGTTGTCTCTTGGCACAAGGCAGAAAAAGTCCGGTCTGATCCTTGTATTCTCTGTGCTGCCCCTGGAAGCGGCAACTCTGTCTTGAATGCTGGAGTGTGGGGTCAAGGTACTTACTGGTGTCTTCGTCTGCAGTTCGATGTCCATGCAGGTGGCATCAGAGAGAGAAGGAAGACAGGAAGCAAAAGTTAGCCATGGGACTGATTCAGAGATTTTCTGTCACCGATTGAACTTTTCCCAGTGGGTATTTATAGCAGCCCTTTCAACAATGGCCAAATGATGGAAAGAGCCTAAATGTCCATCAACTGATGAGTGGATAAAGAAATTGTGGTTTATATACACAATGGAATACTACTTGGCAATGAGAAAGAACGAAATATGGCCCTTTGTAGCAACGTGGATGGAACTGGAGAGTGTGATGCTAAGTGAAATAAGCCATACAGAGAAGGACAGATACCATATGTTTTCACTCTTATGTGGATCCTGAGAACCTTAACAGAAACCCATGGGGGAGGGGAAGGAAAAAAAAAAGAGGTTAGAGTGGGAGAGAGCCAAAGCATAAGAGACTCTTAAAAACTGAGAACAAACTGAGGGCTGATGGGGGGTGGGAGGGGGGGGAGGGGAGGTGATGGGTATCGAGGAGGGCACCTGTTGGGATGAGCACTGGGTGTTGTAGGGAAACCAATTTGACAACAAATTATATTAAAAAATAACAATAATAATAATTGTGAACTTTTCCCACTGGGTAAAACTTAACTTAATTGTTAAGGTTTGCCCTTAACAATTTTCCACTAGAAGCCCCTCGAAGTAGGGAGTTTTTAAAGCTATAATCTGTTTTTAAGATGAGACAGTTTTTCTTTGGCCTTAAATTGCCTTAGATATAATTATACGTATATATATATATTAACATCTATGTATATTTTGACTCGCCTTCTTTCTGATGGATGTTATGATTTATGTTGTTACATGCCAGTTAGTGATTATTGCCATACTGTGAATTTAAATAGAGAATTGTTTTGCTAATCGTGTGGGTTTCTTTTTTCCTTTAGGGGGTGCTAGTATTATTCAGTGTCACATTCTTAATGATAAGAGACATATATTAACCAAAGATACCAATAATAATGTGGCATATTGGGATGTATTGAAGGTGAGTATCTTTTTGTATAAAACGTAAGTTATTGGATCATGTATCACCTGTATTGTTTATTGTAAAAAAAATACGTAGTAACCAAGATAGTAAGTGTGTAAGTTAAGATTTGATTGCAATAATACCTTATTTGGGGGTACTTTTTAATACAAATAATAGATAAGGCCATAGTTCATCTTTTTAAGCACCTAAAATTTGAATGGAACCTTTCTGCTATATGCTGCCTTGCCTTAACAAGAATACATCACAGTTCCTGATCCTTGACACTATTGACATTTTGGGCCAAGTAAGTCTTTGTCGAGGAAGGCAGGGTGGAGTGGGATCTGTCCTGTGCACTGTAGGATGTTAGCAGGATCCCCAGCCTCTACCCAGGGAGAGCGGCCACAGAGGTTGCCCGGTGGAATGAGGGAACGGGGTAGAGTAGTATCCTGCAGCCTCAGAGAAATAGGCATCTCTACGTGGAGGCGAGGGAATAAGTGGTCTCCATGTGCCATCGGGGAGGCACGGGATAGAGGAGAGGCAGCAGAGTCAGCCTTCGAGAAGACAGCTGACCCTCAGGAAAGAGCCACATTGATGTGACGAGGTGGTGGAGGGAGTATTCCGCGACACGGATCGGAATGGAGGTGAGCTGTGATGGGAAACGCCCCAGGGCTCCCGCGGAGGTCAGGACACGCCTCTGGGGAGCACTCGAGGGCAGTGAAGGAGAGATCGGAAGGGTCAAGAAAGAGAAACCTTACTTCTCGTCTTCACAGCAGCTGCCCGGGTCTCCTAGGGTGTTTAGTAACTGTTCTTTGTTCCTGGAAGATTGTCTGTGCCTCATTTAACATTGCTTCCAGGTCAGTGTGATGATGTGTTTTATCAGTATGACCAACATGACAATTCCAAAAAGAGAACGTTTTGTGTTTTGGGTTTGTTTTTTTTTTTCTTTTAACTTAAAAGTGTAATCGCGGATATTTTTGTCTTAAAGCATCTACCTGCAACTATTTGGCCACGTCCTTGTTGAAATGTTTCTTTGACTCCATTTTATTGAGACAGATGTGAATATGTGTAAAATTTTGAGTACCTAAGTCGGAATCAAATCAGTTCACCACTTATATTGATAATTCCCATACTTTCTTTTTGCTGTATAGGCATGTAAAGTTGAAGATCTGGGCAAAGTGGATTTTGAGGATGAAATTAAGAAAAGATTTAAGATGGTGTATGTGCCAAATTGGTTCTCAGTAGACTTAAAAACAGGGGTGAGTTTGCAACTGACATTCGTACAATTTGGGATAGTTGAAAGTTTCTTATGTAGCTCAAAATTAAGTATTATTAAGTACGGAGTCCTATGTTTAGGTATGAACGCAGTAAGTTTTTCATGTTAATACTTGGCAAATGCAGTTAAAAAGTGCCTTTTGGTATCCCAGGAAATTAAACTGTAGCTCCAGTGAATCCCATGAAACACATTTTGGTCCTGAATCTGTGGCTTAGCACTTAGTACAGATACGTAGGGGCATATTTGGAGAATGTGTTGAAATGGAATGCTGCTAACAGTGTTTTTATTTTGACAGATGTTGACGATTACTTTGGATGAGAGTGATTGTTTTGCCGCTTGGGTTTCTGCAAAAGACGCTGGCTTCAGCAGCCCTGACGGGTCAGATCCAAAACGTGCGTTTAAGTGTCCTTCCCTCCCTCCTTTCGAAAGAGAAGGTGGATCTGTGCTGGGTTAGGTTTTTTTGTTTGTGTTTGGTTTGCTTTGGTTTTCTTCGCTATGTGCTCCCTTTTTTTTTTTAACAATGTTTGGGCATTTTTAAATCACTTTTCAAGAAATACATATATTCCCTCATGGAATTTGAAAATGCTATACCGTTTTAAATGTTTTGGGGGTCTTGGGGCGCCTGGGTGGCTCAGTCGGTTAAGTGTCCGACTCTCGATTTTGGCTCAGGTCGTGATCTCACGGTGGGTGAGTTTGAGTCCTGTGTTGGGCCCCACGCTGACAGCACGGAGCCTGCTTGGGATTCTCTTCTCCCTCCCTCTCTCTCCCCTCCCCAGCTCAGGCTCTCTTTCTCTCTCAAAATAAATAAATAAGTAACTTTGAATAAATTGGTTTTAAGATAAATAAATGTTGTGGGGGCCTGGGTTTTCCTCGCAGTCTGTGGTTTACCTTTAACAATTAAACACACAGCACAGTCTCTACCCCTAATCCTTTCTGGAAATCTGTTAGGGTAGGAAAAGTGAAGCTGGGAAACAGTTCTGGTGTCTTCCTTTGTTTTGTTTGTTTTTAATTGAGGTATAATTGGCATGTGACATTATATTAGTTTCAGATGTCCAACCTGATTCAATATTTGTATATATTGCAAAATGATCATAAATCTAGTTAATATCCATTACCACAGTACATAGTTAACACATGTTTGTTGTTGTTGTTGTTGTTGCTTATGATGAGAACGTCTAAGATCTGCCCTGTTAGCAGCTTTCAAATGTGCACAATAGTAGTCACCATGACTTACTTATGTGATAACTGGAAGTTTGTACCTTTTGATATCCGCTTCACGTCACTGCTCCCTGCCTCTGGCGACCACCAGTCTATTTTGTCTTTTGTTTCTTTTTAAGATTCGACATATATGTGAGATCATCTGGTATTTTCTTTCTCTGTCTTACTTCACATACCCCTCAAGGTCCAACTGAATTATCACAGATGGCAGGATTGTGTTCTTTCTTGTGGCTGAATAACATTCCGTTGTACCTATGTACCACATTTTTTCTTTATCCGTTCATCTATCGATGAACACTTGGTTTCCATATCTTGGCTACTGTAAATACTGCTGCAGTGAACATAAGGGTGTGTATATCTTTTTCAGTTGGTTTTTTCATTTTCTTTGGTAAATACCCAGAAGTGGAATTGCGAGATAATACGGCATTTACTATTTTTAATTTCTTGAGGAGACTGCATACTGTTTTGCACAGTGACTGCACCAGTTTATGTTCCCACCAACAGTGTAAGAGGGTTCCCTTTACGCACATTTTCATGAACACTTACCTTTTATCTTTTTGGTGCTAGCCATTCTAATGTGTGTGAGGTTGTGCTTTTGATTTGCATTTCCCCGATGATTAGTGATGTTGAGCATTTTTTTTCATGTACTTGTTGGCCATCTGTATGTCTTCTTTGGGAAAATGTCTATTCAGATCTTCTGTCCATTTTTTTTTTTTAAGATTTTATTCTTAAGTGATCTCTGTACCCAGTGTGGGGCTTGAACTCACAGTCCCTGAGATCGGAGTCACATGCTCCATCAACTGAACCAGCCGGGCGCCCCTTTCTCCCCATTTTTTAATTGGATTGCTTGTTTTCCGTTTTTCTTTTTGCCATTGAGTTGTATGAATTCCTTGTGTATTTTGGGTATTAACCCCTTATCAGATCTATGATTTGTAGAGATTTCTCCTATGCCGTAGGCTGCCTTTTCATTTTGTTGATGGTTTCCTTTGCTGTGCGGAGCTTGTTAGCCTGATGTAGTCCCACTAGCTCACTTTTGCTTTTGTTGTTTTTGCTTTTGGTGTCAGATCCAAAAAATTATCACCAAGCTCCAGGACCTCGCTGCCTATGTTTTCTTCTAGGGTTTTTTTTTTTTTCCTTAGTTTTTAAAATTTTTATTTAATCTTGAGAGAGAAAGAGACAGAGCACGAGTAGGGGAGGAACAGAGAGAGAGGGAGACACAGAATCCGAAGCAGGTTCCAGGCTCTGAGCTCTCAGCACAGAGCCCGACGTGGGGCTCGAGCTCACCAACCACGAGATCATGAGCTGAGCCGAAGTTGGACGCTTGACGGACTGAGCCACCCAGGCACCCCTTCTTCTAGGAGTTTTATGGTTCTGACAGTCAAATCTTTAATCTATTTTGAGTTAATTCTTGTGTAGTGTGAGAAGAAACGTATAAAAGTCTATTATATTTTGTTGATTACATCTTTGGTTGCTATTCTCCTGAGAATGTAGTATGTAGACATACCTGATGTACATAAATATAGTTTTAGTGGCTCTGTATGGAAATAGTTCTTCAAAGAATGTAATTCCCGTTTTTGTTCATTTTTAATTTTTTTTAAGTTATTTATTGATTTTCAGAGACAGAGACAGTGTGAGCGGGGCATGGGGAGAGAGAGAGAATCCCAAGCAGGCTCCCTGCTGTCAGCAGAGAGAAATCATGTGAAATCATGACCTGAGCCAAAATCAAGAGTCAGACGCTTAACCAGCTGAGCCGCCCCGGCCTCTGTTTTTGTTCATTTTTTTAGAATGGTCCTATTTGGGGCACCTAGGTGGTTCAGTTGGTTAAGTGTTCGACTCCAGCTCAGGTCATGATCTCACTGTTCATAGGTTCAAGCCCTACGTTGGGCTCTGCTCTGACAACACGGCATCTGCTGGGGATTCTCTCTCTCCCTTCCTCTGCCCCTCCCCTGCTCACCTGCTCTTTCTCACTCTCAAAAATAAACATTAAAAAAAAAAAAAAAGAATGGTTATATCTGAACAACCAGATAGCTCCATATTATCAGAACAACCAGTTAATTGCTCCGTGTTATCACTGCTGAAACATTCTAAGATAAATTTTAATAGACTTGGCAAAATCTTTAAAGTCTTTTAAACATCGTTGGCATCGGGTTACGAATGTAACATCCGAATATGTGGAAACAATTTTTATTTCTTTCCCTCTGTTTTTAGGTGAAAACTAATAACTCTCTTTTCCATGTCTTTTCATTTTAACTCTTTTGCAGTGAACTTAGGAGGACTTTTACTGCAGGCACTCCTAGAATATTGGCCTAGAACACATGTGAATCCAATGGATGAAGAAGAAAATGAAGTAAACCATGGTTCGTGTTTTTATATCCAAATAATTGACTTAAGATTACTCAGAAGTTTAAGATGCTTGGAGTGTTTGTTATTCTAAGGATGTTTAAGAAATGTTTGGAAGCATTTGCTAAATCGTGACAAAATAAATACTTGTGATGTGCCCAATTTATCACCCTTCCACGTATCAAAGAACGTCCGGTCTTGACTTGAGATTCCAAGAGCACTTTTCGTGAAGCTGCTCAAGATGGGTAAAAAAAACCCTATCTATCCAAATGACCTTCTCCTTAAAAGCAAGCGGCTTAGCAGTCTTCTTCCAAAGAAGACTTCCTCGGAGCATCTGTGGTCCCTGCTGGACTCACCTCCAGAGCTAGCTACTTAGCTGCGTCAGGAAGCCATTTCTGTCCTTACCTGGTCATAATTCATGCCGGCCTGAAACACAGGCATTACCTAGTCTGATGATCTACCTGATTTTGGCTCCAAACGTTTCAAAGAATCAAATTTCAACCCAGAAGTGTCAGGGTAAGCGAATGGGTATTTGTAAAGAATTAATGTCACTGAGGACATTGAAAAGTTATGTGTGCCTCAGACAGTGGCAATAACTTTCTCTGGGCAGTAGAGGAGAACATGTTTCGAGTTTGTAATTTTGATTCAGTTTGATTGAATGAAGAGAAAAAAAAGAAAACAATCTCACAGCTCATATGTCACCTATTAGCCAGTTGAAGAATCCTTGAGTCCTACCTGCCGAGGGCTCACTCTGTTGAATATTCTCTGAATTCTCTGAAGATTCTGCTGAAGAGCACCCACTTCTGGTGGCCAGTAATGACCAGGACCTCCTGCCAGAGCCTTTGTTCTGGCTGATTCATCCATAATCAGTTTAAATCTCTTGTGCGCAAGGTCTCTTGTGCATGCTTCTCTGCAAGCCAGTCTTCTGATATCCCTGTCGCAGAGGGCGCCGACCCCACCCGTGGTGGCTTTTGTTTTGTGTCATCTGGTGCACGCCCCTCCCCATCAGAATCGTACAGGGGGCTCTGAGCCAGAGAAACTCGACGGAAAGATCTTCAGCAGAGGGTGGAAAAAGCCAGGTCTCAGTGTCTGGCATTTATCAGCTGTGTAGCTGTGGGCATGTCATTCCCAGCCATGCCCGTCCCTCTCCACCTGCAGGGTGACAGTTAGAATGCCCTAGAGGCCCAGGTAGACGATCAAGATCAAAAACTAGTAGGACAGTCTGCAGCACTGGCGTCCAGGCTTTGGCTGTGGGAGTAAGGAAAGCCGCAGGAATCCGGGTCATCCTCAAATCAAACTGCCGTAGTAAGGGCGGGGGCGGGGGCGGGGGCGGGGGCGGGGCCCACCCACCGTGCAGCCAGACCACTGCTTGCTCCACCCGTGTGGTGATCGTGGTGATCGGCACCAGCACCGTGCTCCGTGGGCTCTCCAGAGTCGTGCAGATGCCCCTCGGTGAGCAGCTCAGGCGTCCGGAGGCCTGTCGTGAGCTGCTGGCAGGGTTGATAGAGACAAATGGGCACGGACCGCATCCTTTCGGGCCTGACGTTCCGGCAGGGCAGAAAGCTCCTTGGATAGAGCAGATAGAGCATTATGAGATCGCAGGGAGGTGTCGGGTGCTGTGGGAGAGGGTCTGAAAGTGCTGTAGGGTCAGAGGGTGACGTGGCTTCCAGATTCACCAGAGGTGTCTCTGTGAACAAGGCGGCACTGGAGTGGGGCTGAACCGCACTTCGTCAGAAGGTGACGAAGAAAGCAGGGTAATGAAATCTGCAGGGAATAACAGGAAGGAGATTGGGCCGCTTTAGGGGTTTTACTTTGCGCTAATACCTCTGCCATCGGCTTTGGTGGCCGTTAAAACATAAATTTGTTTCTGGCCGCAGAAATTTTCCCGATCTTGGCGTTCTACCCACGTGCACAACAGCGGACCGCCATTCGTAAACAGGCTGTCCTAGACTTCCCTGTGGCTGAAGGAGATGGTTCGCTCTTTATTTCAAATCTCAGATGCTAATGTCTTCGATTAAAATTCCCTAAAAGTATACAGTCATTTCCCATGAGGTGCACCCCAAGTTGCCGTCCTCATTCTTTGTGGAAATTTGGCTTTGGTTTTGTCCCTTTATCTGACTGGCTGACTTCTCAGACTTTGAACTTTAAAAAGCTTGGCGGTTTGAAGCCTGTAGAAACAAAATGCTACATTTGAGCACTGGCTCTGGATACTGACATCATGTGCATCTTTTCCTAGTAAATGGGGAGCAGGAGAACCGAGTGCAGAAGGGAAATGGATATTTTCAAGTCCCCCCCCACACTCCTGTGATCTTTGGTGAAGCTGGGGGACGCACGCTGTTCAGGTACGGGTAAGGAAGGTCGGAGACCCTGCCGAAGAGAGCATCCCGTTTGCTAAGAGATACGGACTCAAACATGATAAGCTGGGGTTTGTTTTTTTTTAAGATTTTACTTTTTTTAGCCAATTAATTAGTTATTTTTAAAGATTTTATTGTTAAAGCGATCACTCCAACATGGGGCTCAGCCTCACAACCCCGAGATCAAGAGTCGCTCGCTTTACTGACGGAGCCAGCCAGGCACGTCCAAACATGATAAGTTGTTCATCACTAACTTTTATGGGTGTGATTCGGAAGCTTTTCCATGTCCGTGCGATAATTCAGTGTCTGATGCCAGTCGGCCCCATTCTAACTGAGAGCTGAGCCTCTCGTGTGAAAGTCAGGTCGGGACCTTGCTTTCAGGCAGCTCCTCTGGTGGTTTCTGCAGGAAGCTCTCCCTTTCTCTCACTTAAGCCAGCGTGACTGGGGGGCCAGGAATCCCCAGATGTCCCTGCTCAGAGCATCAGAGCAGGGCACGTCCCTCGGGCTGCTCCTGAGAACCGTCGTGCTCGGTGGTGCCCCGGCCTGAGGTGCAAGGCGGTCGGTCCCTCGTGAGGCCCCGCAGGGAAGCTGGAGTAGCTTCCCCTCAGGTTGCCAGCGAGGCCCTGCTGGAGCCACGGGGGAGCTCACTAGAGTCTCCTCTGGGCCAGAAGTGAGAGGAACGCTTCTGTTGCCCTTGAGCTCAGAATCCTCCGAGGGTCATTACCAAAACCGCCCCGCCCCTCTCAGGCGTGGAGGGTGGGGTGGGGGGGGCCTGTGCCGTGCACGGGAGCCCCGCCCGGGCAGGAGAGCTTTCCGGGCTGTTCCGCCTCCACCCAGGGTTCCTGTCGTCACCCGACGACTCAGAGGAGCGGCGCTAGTGTGCGCCTGGCCTCGAGGTCTGGGGCCCTGCTCTCCCTCCCGGCGGACTGAGTCAGGCCGCCTGGCTGCCGTCAAGGGGGGGTTGCCCGGAATGAGCTCCGTAGGGTCCCTCCCTCTAATGTTTGCTGACGGGGGGTTGTCATTTGTGCTGCTCGTGTCACTTACTACCTGACGGGTTATGTTTAGGCTGCTCTGCCGAGACTCCGGGGGTGAGACTGAGTCGATGCTTCTTAATGAGACAGTGCCACAATGGGTCATTGACATCACTGTGGATGTAAGTGTCCTTCGCTCCTGCTTCGCCCTTTTGTCCTTTCCAGATCACGAAGGCATAAGAACAGCTTTAGACCGTGCCGTCCTAAACTCGAGTCAAAACTAGGCTCCAAGTGGAATCCCCCTCTGCTTCCCTGCAGCTCCAGGGCTGCGGAAGAAGTTGGTAATGAGTCGTGTCAGTTTATATCTCTGTTGGATTGAGTTATAAACATGTCATGTGCTTATTAAAGAAAATAAACGAATGAAGGGAAACTCCCACCTCTTTCCCAGTCATCCCTTTCTTCCATCCACTCCCGTCCTTCTCCCTAGAGCGATAATAACTTTTCGTCGTTTAATGCACAACCTTCAGGACTTTTTTCTGTGCATACACAAGCAGGTACTATCCAGGTGTGTGTGTAGGTGCCTCTGTGTGTGTGTAGATACAGACACACACACACACACACACACACACACACACACACAGTTCATTATTTTGCACAAAATCTTATACATTCTGTTCTGCAACTTGGTTTGGTTTTATTTTTTGCTTAAAAATATGTCTTGGATGGTTTTTCATGTCTGTACGTCATATGGGTCATTCCTTTTTAATGATTACATAGTATGTCTTTGTATAAATGTGTCATAATTAATTATCTGGTCCCCGATTGAGGGACGTTAAGGTTGTTTCCAGTGTTCTCTATCACAAACAATGCTTCCGTCAACATCCTTGTACGTGTATCTTTGTATACTTTTAGGATAAATTCCTAGAAGTGGAATTGCTGGATCCAAGGGTCTGCAGGTTTTAAATTTTACGATACAGCCCATTTGCCCACACAGAGGCTCCAACAGTGCATGAGTGCCCATTTTTCCACACTGACCGACACTGTCGGTCTTTGCTAAAAGATGGCAAATATATCCTTGTTTTAATGTGGGTCGGTTTGTTTGCTTCCATCTGTACTGAGGTTAGGCATCTTTTCGTATTGGCTGTTTGTGCTTCTCCTGTGAATTGCCTCTGTATCCTTCACTCCTTTTTCTGTTGGGGAGTTTGTGTTTCTCCCTGATTTGCAGGACTTCTTCATATTGAACAGTCACCCTTTGACTATTATCTGTGCCTCTCAGTTGAAGTATTACTTTTTCGTGGTTGGTGTCTTTTACCAGGCAAAAAGTTTGAATTTTTATGTAGTCAGATTGATCTTCATGGCTCTGAGTGTCACATCTTGCTTGGCTATTCTCTGGTACGTCTGTGATCATTGTTTGTGTCTAGACCTGTAATTTATGAGAATGTGTGCTGTTTAGTGTGAGGTGGGATGCTAACTTCCTCCAAACAGATAGCCAGTGTGCCAAAACAATTTTTTTGAATAACCTATCCTTTTCTTAGTAATTGGAAATGCTGTCTTTATCAGGTACTAAATTTCTATATGCACATGGGTCTGTTTCTAGACTCTCTTATGTGCTGTTGACCTGTTTTATATATTCCTAAAGCCTTATGAAAAGAGATTGAATCTCTAGAACCTCCAGAAAATGTGTTTTCTGTCCAGATATACCTCCAAGAACCTAAAGCAAGTGTGACACCTGATGGGTATTCTGTGCTCTTAGCTCTGAGTCCGAGCTCCCCATAAGCATTATTTTCTTTGAGTGTGAAACTCACCTGGGATGCATTGCTGACGTTCAGCCTGTGGCTTATTCCTGAGAGGAGACACGCAGACAGGATATGACATGGAGGCTTGAAGGGGAGAAATACCCAGAGAAAAGATGACCAGTTAATTTTATCCTTCATCTGAGTATGTGATTTACTTCATGGTAGACATCTAGGCGTTTGGCTGAAGTTTCCACTCTTGATTAAAACCTCAGACCTGATGTGAGAGGGAGAGAAAGTTGGAGGACCTCAGTGACCTTTCCAGCTAGATGATGGGCCTCACCAGCCTAGAGTGTGTGGTTTTGCTCAGAAGTGGATGCTGTGGGTTTCTCTCCAGACACTGAATTTTCTGTTTGGGCCCTTAAGTATCAGCCCCAATGTTTTAATGTGGAATTGAGATTTTGCTTTAAATAGCAAGTAATATTTGTTTCCCTTTAATACCTTGAATTGTTATTTGGGAAGAGCCATACTGCAGTCTCACACTGCCACTGACGTATCATTTATCTTGTATACGTTTTATTACGAAACTGAACGTGAGACTTTTCTGGATACATTTTCACTAGGCTTAGGTGATCAGATAGCTTACCATAAATTTCATAGAAAGTTCATTTGAATTGTAAAATAACTATTAACTGGTAAATCATGTTTTTTATTGACATCATTTTCACTCATCAGCTAATAGAAATGATTATGCCTTTTTTACTTTTAATATTTCAGAAAAATATGCCCAAATTCAACAAAATTCCTTTCTACCTCCAACCTCACGCATCTTCGGGAGCAAAAACCTTAAAAAAGTAAGTAAATGTAGTATCATGTGATGCCGGATCTAATTAATTGCCAGAGATTTTTGTATTCTTTATGATTGCTTTTATAGCAAAGGAGACATGTCATAGATCTAAAGCTAGTTTCATAATACTGAAAGTTTACACAATTTACCCTTTACCAAGTACCTATGTGGTAGGCCACAGAAGTTCAAAAAAGTAAGACTTGGATTTTGTTTCTTGCCACAGCATAGTTTAGGACACAGTTCGTATATAAAGACTGCTTTCACAGATACTTGGGGAATGAGGAGAGAGGGAGAAATGGATTTGGGGCTGGAGCTTTCTGGAAAGGCTTCTTGAAGGACATGGAATTTGAGCTGGACATGTAAGGATGGATAGAGTTTCAAAAGAGAGGTATTCAACAAGACTTAAAAACCTTTTGTTAGGGAAATTTCCAGACATAACGAAAAGGAGATTAGAATGAACCCCGTTATCCTGTCAAACGGCTTCAGGGTTATTGACACAGTCTGAACACTTTCCTTCTTCTCTGCCTCCCCTCCCTCCCACCCACCTACACACACACACACACACACACACACACACACACACACCCCAGATTATTTTAAAGCGAGTCCTAGATACAGCTTGTAATGACTGACGTTCAGGATGGCTTTCAGAGTTTGAGCCTGAGCTGCTTGGGTTGGCAACCTGACGTCAGTGATACAGAAATAGGTTTGGGAGTGAGGAAGCTGATGAATGTAGTTTTGGACACGGAGAGTTTGAGGTTCCTGCAGGACATCCATCTGGAGATACCCGGCTGGCTGTTGGGCTTGTGGGTGATCACCGGGGGCTGCCTTCCCTCCCAGGAGCATTCAGTCTGCTGCTGTGCTAGGAAAGTCTTTAAGGGAATAAAACCCGGAAGGCTGTTCTTTATGTATGTGTAAGTCTTAACGTGTATTTAATCTCAGTTACCCGCTGTCTGTGTCTTAGGAGGACACTATAGAGAATATGTTGGCAATTCTAAAATAGGTGAAGGCAGTGACTGAAAACATTTATTGGTTTATGCTTCTGCGGTTTGCTTTATCTTTACCAAACGGGGACACCAAAGAGCATGTAAGACAACGTCCGGCGATTGCCTGACGTCACCCTCTGCCCCTTTTTTTTTTTTTTTTTTTTTTTTTTTTTGCAGAGACAGACTCTCCGCCAGTGACATGCTCCAAGTCCGGAAGGTAATGGAACACGTTTACGAGAAAATCATCAACTTGGATAATGAGTCGCAAACCACTAGCTCTTCTAACAATGAAAAGCCAGGAGAACAGGAAAAAGAGGAGGATATTGCTGTGTTGGCAGAGGAGAAAATCGAACTTTTGTGCCAGGACCAGGTAAGTGCACGCGAGGACCGCGGCCCCATTCTCTCTAGTGCTGATGCTCAGAAAGTCAGGTGTCGTGTGATTACGCTTCCCACGTCTGTGGCCTTTGGGGGTGCTTCTGCTTTTAAGGAGACTCTGAGGAGGGAGTGCTGGGTCTCTCCCACCTACTGGTGAGGCCCCTTCCGAAGGGGCTCTTCGGCCCACCCTGAAGCTCCCATTTACCCCGGGGAGGTTCTCCAGAAAAGGACACAGAGACGGTAAATGTGAATGTGCCGGTGGCCGTTTCTTTCCCCGACCAGAGAAAGATACCCGCTGGCCTCGGTGCGCAGAGCAGCACCTGCTGTGCTGGGTGGAGACGTGCAGCGGAGGTGGGTGGCGCCCCGGGGGAGCTGTTTGAAGTAAAGGTGCACTCGAGGCATTTCCTCAGAGGAACGGCTGGAGTTGGGATTTGTGTCCCAGCCGCACAAGCTGCGCGTCTCTCGGGGCCCGGTTTGTGTCCGCGTCACGGCGGCTGTGTCAGCACGAGCAGGCCGGCAGGTGGGGACGAGCTGGATCGCCTGCTGAGAGTCTGAGTTCACAATAAAGGTCTTAGGTATCACGCAGTAGAGGCTCTGACACTTTTTATGACCTGTTTTTTTGCCGCTCAGGTTTTGGATCCAAACATGGACCTCCGGACGGTGAAGCACTTCATCTGGAAGAGCGGGGGCGACCTCACCCTCCATTACCGCCAGAAGTCCACGTGAAGGGCGGGCAGGAGCTCCTGGGTATGCATTTACTGACCTTCCTCCGTGGCCCCGAGAGTAGTCCTAGGAAGCCCGCTGAGCCCCAATGGGAGCAAGACTTCTAGCGGCCGATTTGGTATGGACCGAGATTCTCTTTCTGTTGAAGCGACTAATCGAGATGTAATATAGAAACCAGTCTCCATGTGTAGATTAAGCTGTCCCCAGGGAGGCAGAGAGCGAGAGCAGGACACCCCCCCCCCCCGCCCCCGAAGAGGACTGTGTCTTGCAAGATGTACAGAGAATGGACGACAGGCCAGCACAGACTCGGCTTCCTCCTTTTGTTTCAAAGGACCTTATCTTTGTCTGTTAGCACTTGTTAGAGACACATCGGTAGAGCCACCTCTGTCACTGTGTTTCAACTTCAAACCCACACGCTCTGTAGCTTTTCTAAGAGAGTACATTCCATCCACGCAGCACCTATGAAGGCTTTTTCCAAGTTGGTCATTAAAAACAAACACCACAAATGTTCTCACACTTACGACAGTTATTTTTAATAGGAATTTGCTGTTGTACAATTCAGGAGCCAGCCCACCTCAAAATAAATTCTCCTTCCTGGGCTTGTTTTAACCCTGCATCTCAGATGCGTTCTTTTAGGAAGGCCTGGAGAGATTCCGGGTGCCGGACCGCAGCCCTCGGACTGCCACACTGGAGTGCGCCCCGCGGTGCCCCGCGGTGCCCCGCGGTGCCGTGGGCCGCAGGGAGGTGCGGCTCTTTCACTCCTCCTCATGGTGCCCCGTTTTGTTTATGGGCAAAAGCCAGGCGACGCCACAGGCTCTCGCTCTGGGTGAACAGTGTGATGCCATCAAAGCCCAAGACCATGATGGAACAGTAGCTTCATATACACGCGACCTAAAACGCCTGGTGTCCTGTCCTGGGAGTATACATACTTGTTCCTCCGGAGTTTCATAGGCAGGGCGGTGGTGTCGTACCTGCACCCACAGTTCTCTTCACTGTTCTTTCTAACGATCTGAAGCTTTCCTACAATCCTTTGAGTCTTGTACAGAATATAACTTATTGGGGATAAACACTTCAACTTTTGGCAAGAAGAAATACTTTGGATCCTCCCCAAGGTCATTTGTATTCAGCACAGAACAATGGCCCGCCCCATAAAACTACTTAAGACAAGCCTCCTGTATGAAGCCAGAAGCACAAGTGCCTTCGGAGGGCAGTTTATTCGGGTCCGGTCGCCCCCCCCCGCCCCCCTCTCGTGTGCGGTCAGTCCCCACGGCAGCAGGGGCCGGGGAGGGCGGGGAAGGTCTTTCTTCCTCCCTGTCCTCTTCCCAGGCTCGGCTGGAGGCAGCCGACGGGCCCGGGGCCAGACCTGACCATTTGAGATTCCCTTGCCTGCACGACTGTAGAGACAGGGCTCCCTCACCGCCAGTCAGGCTCCTTTGGAAAGTGGACAGGTCACTGCCTCCAGCACTTTGAAGAAGTCAGCAAAGAGGTGCCACGTTCCCAAGGAGTCTTTCCCCCTCACGCACAGAGCCACCGGCTTCTTTTTTTAAAGTCCTTTCTATCTGTTGGATACAACGGTGCACTTTTGGTGCACATTTTTTAGCAATAGTTGTGAATTAATGACAAAAACACAACAACCAAAAAACCCCACAGCTCATTTACCAGCCCTCAGCTGTGTCTGCGGGAGGGGCCCTTGGGCCACAGAACGGGTTTTGCTGGGCCGTTTTGCCCTGTGTGCCGAGGCTTGAGGGGCGGCTGCACCCCCTTCCTGTCATCCATCTGACCCTCGGCATGCTTCTACTTCTTTTTTTCCTTCCAGTCAAACCAGTAATAGCTTCCAGAAAATTTGACAGCCTGCAACGCCAAAAGGGTAAAAATCTGTATTTCACGGTTGTATAGAATAAAGGCTTTAGTTAAAATATTTAAAGTGTAGCACACATTTATTTCTTTCACTCGTCACTTTCCTTCATAGCAGATTACAGAGAAACTTCTGGTTCCGTGTTTATCCTGACAATAATCAGCATCAACGCCCATTTTATCACCCAGTTTAAGGAGGGGAGTGCGTAAAAGGGAGCGAAGAGCCACAGCTCTGAAGGGAAGGGCACTTTGGGCCAGACTCCCAGGCTGCAGCTCAGGGAAGCTGCTCTCAGAACGGTCCCGCGGTGATGCTGTTCCGCTGCCCGGATTCCCGCAGGCGGACAGACGCTGGGCTCCCAGACCATCCAAGAACCAAACCCCGGCGCTGGTGTCTCCGTTCTGCAGCTTATCGGCTGCTCCGGTAGGTTTGACAAGGGCTTGCTTTCAATGCTGTCACAGTGCCAGGAAGTTGAAGTGTTCGCTAACGGGGGGCCCTCCCTCCGTATACTTGACCTGTGCCGCCCAGAGCAGAGAGTCCCTGTCCCGTGGACCTTGGGCCTAACAGAAATCTGGGCCCCGTTAAGTGCAGACGTTACACATCAAGCAGCAAAGGTGGCACCTCCCGCTGGGTGGCAGCTAGAAGACAAGGCCAGAGGCAGCCCAAGTGGCAATCAGCCAGTAGGGAGGGGAGGGACTGAAGCCAAGTCAGGAAGCACTTCCGTGGAGGGGAGGGGCCCTTCCTGGATGGAGCCCTCCCTGCCTGCAGGAGCCAAGTAGAGCAGAAAACCTGGCCTCATGTTAGCCTCTCAGGGCACCTGGAGGTGGAGGGAGCAGCCTCCTCCCGAACTGTGGGGAAGAACGGAGCGGCCCTTACCCACTCTCGTCCAGGCCCCCCCCTCTTACCCCGTGGAGCGGGAGCAGTGTCTAAAGAGGTCCGGTCAGGACCCGCTTTGAAAGAGTCTGCTTAGGATGGTGAACTTAAATTTGTCATTTTTATTCACCGCTGGGGCTGACAAAGCCTTGTGTATTTAAAAGAGATGGTTGTAGAAGTTTGGGAGCTGACAGGAGGCACCACTGGGTCTGAGGGGCGGCGGCCCTGGGGAAGAAGAAACGTCATGATCCAAGATCAAGGGAGTCTCTGCTGCAGGGCCTAGAGTCTCCACCCCTCCTCTCCCAGGAGAGGTGGACACGTTCCCTGCTTCTCTCCTCCAGCTGAGACTGGCGTATGTCAGCCTGAACCGCCTGTGCAGTGTAGCATGGAGAGGAGGGCACGTGACAGAAGAGACCGTGATTGCGGCTCCAGGGGTCCCCAAGGCACGGGGCTGCCTTCTAGTACACGCAGGGCCAGCTGAGCTGTGCAGGCCGAGTCAAGGCCAGCCCCATGAAGTGTCAGGCAAACACTCCACACCCGTCCCTTCCTCCTTCACTCCCATCTGCACCCCTGACCCCGCCTGGATGCTGTGGCCTCCCGGACAGCCATAGCGACCAGAGCAGGAGAAGCGCCGGACTTAAGGGTACGTGGCCTAAACATGCCAAGGCCCACGGCCTCCCCTTACTACCCACTCGCTTTGTCCCACCCAAGCAGCAAAGTCCTTTCCTCTCCCACCCCAGCTCCTGCAGAACGTAACCTGGGTGCTACTCCCAGCCTCCTACCGCCCCAAATGGACTCGTTTGAGACTCTCAAGTGCCCGATTCCTCAAAGCCAGGACCGTCGGGCAGAATTAAGGCCGACATGTCATCTCTTCGAGACCAGTAGGGTCTGAGCAGACACAAGAGCCCTGGCCTGCCGAAGTCCCTGCACGTCACTGGGGGCTGCAGCCTAGGAAGCTGGACACACCGGGCCAGAGGCTGGGCCGCGCGGCACGGCCCAAGCTGCTGCCCCACACCGAGGCCTCGTGAAATGCCACCGGGCCTCGTCCCAGCCTAGGGCGTTATTTCTGGGGTAGAGAGCTGGGCCTGGCCAGCCGCCCCCTCAGCCTCCGCCTCCGAGTCCGGGCTCTCTGTGCTCGCCGGCTCCTCCTCGGCCTGTGCTTCGAGCAGCTCAGCAGACAGCCCATCTTCCGGTGAGGCCGTAAAGGTGAGGCTGTCGGGAAGGGTTAGCTGAGGCAGGTGGTCTGGCTGGGCCTGGGGGCCTGGGCTGTCCGGGAAGGAGACCTCAAACTCTGACCCCGACCACGTGGCCTCACCTGAAACACACAGGGTGGGGCTCAGGAGGCCTGCGGGACCCGGGGCCAGCCACTCCTCTGACCCCCAACCCCCAGCCCAGGCGGTGATGGGGAAGGGGGGCTCTGGTGTACAAATGCCTCGATGAGGCTCTATGTCACCCCAAAGCCGGCCTCCCTCCCAGCTGAGAAACTCGGGGCAGCCTTCCCAACAGCCCAGGGTCCTTCCCGGAAAGCTTCCGCGGGCGTCGGCCACTCACCGCCCCGCTCGTGAGAACCGCTGCTGGAGCAGACGTCCTCGGGCCCTGCGGCTGTCACGGCTGTGGGGGTCGGCTCCGTGGGAGACGGCAGGCTGGGCCACACGCTGGCATTGCTGCTGTCCAACAGGGAGATACCCGACACGTCCAGGAAGCCTAGAGGAAGGGGCGCGAGTGTTTCCCAGCACAAAACCCCAACCACTGGAAGGCCAGTACCCTGGGGCACCTGGCCCGGCCTAAACCTGCAATGTCCTCAGCCCGTGGGGGCGCCCCCACCCAACCCCCAAGCGGTCCCCACTGCCTACCGCTGAGGAAAGAAAGGAGTCCGCGTTTGGGCCTCAGGGGAATAGCACTGTGGCAGGGAGCCCAGACCCCGCCTGCTCTGTCCCCAGAGTGCCACGTGACCTTGAGCAGGCCACTTCCCATCTGCACGCGGCACTGGCTCACCTGCAGCCATCCTCACATATACGACATAGGACATATATGCCACAGGACGACAGGTCCGGGGGAGGTTTTGGCACTTGGGCGAAAGCCTCGCCCTAAACCCGACGCCCACTCCAGCACCGAGGGGTGGCAGGCCCCCGAGCCTGCCGTCCGGGGCCCACTCGCTACCTGGGTCCATGACTCGCTGCACTGGAGGTGGAGGCTGAAGAGGAGTCTCCATGGGACGTGCAAGTCCCCCAAGGTCTGGAGCACCACGGCTGGGACTGCCAGGCTCAGAAAGCTGTTCCTCCCAGGAGGAGCCGGGTGCCTGCAGCAGGGCCTGCGGCGGCCAGGGACGAGGAGGGAACAGGGCGGGGGCATTTCAGGTCACACAGTCCACCCTAACCCCCGGCCCGCGCTTGCCAGGGGATCAGCGCTCCTCCGCTTGAAGGCGCAGACAGCCTCGATGACCTGCCCCCTCCCCGTCCAGGTGATCTGAAGTTGGGCACAAGGGGCCTGGCGTGGCCTCTCCCGCAGCGCTGACAGGAACCCCGGTGTCCACCCGGCCGGCTCCTCCCATGACCCGCCAGAAGAGAAGGCCCTCCCTGAACTCCAGCGTGCCTGGGGAGCGATCCTTGCACGCCCCCCCGGTACAGACCCCAGGCACCAGCCCGGTGCCCCAGAGGCACTCAGGTGCCTCTTCCAACGGCCGAGAAGGCAGGTCTGGCGCTCTCCTACGGACTCGGCCAGACACCTGCCCAGCCCGGGTTCCGCGAGCCCGGCCTCTGACCCGACGTTACCAGACTCACGAGGCACAGGACGAGGCTATGCCCACCTCCGAGCCTCACTTTCAAATGAAAACGACAACTAGCGCCTTGCCGTTACCCTCACCTGCACACCCAAGTGGCAGGAGAACCCGAGCGGGCTTCGCTGTCCCAGGACGGGACCATCCGCTTCCACTAGGCCCCAGAAGCAAAAGGTCCTCCCCAGAGCTCCACAAACGGGCCCCCGGCGACGCCAGAGTCCTCTTTTCCCAGATGGCAGGCCCCTCTGCCCACAGGAAGGCCCCCCCCACTGGCAGATGCCCCGCCACGCACCTCCATGTAGTCACCCCGCCTGGAGCCGGTCTCTGGGCGAGGAGGGGCAGGAGAGTCCTGGGGGGTGGGTCCAGGCGGCGGGGCACCAGGCGGCTTCTTGTGGTGGCTGGAGGGCTGCGTTGGGATCCGGTGCAGATACCCGTAGCCGATGCCACACCCCAGACTGCCGAAGTCCAGAAACAGTCAATCCGAGGGGTGGCCCCCTAGTCGGTCCTAGATCCGCCAACCCCACCCACGACTGGCAGTGGAAGAGCGAAAAGGGCGCCTCCCGGCCCCGTGTTCGTCCTCAGCACCTCTGCACCCAGAGCCCAGCCTCCACACACCCCCCCCCCCCCGTGCGGTTCTGGTTCTGGTCCACGGCCAGCGGCCAGGTCCCGCCCCACAGCCCTCCCACTGAGCAAGTACCTGCCCTCTCCACCCCAGGCTGCGTTGGGAGTTACAGTCACCTCCCGGCAGGAGTCCGACTCGCAGTTGTAAACCATCAGCTTCAGGGGCTTCCCCTCGTGGGACTCGATGAGTGTAAAGAAGTCCTCGGACTACGACAAAGCCAGCGCCTGAGCCCTGCTCCCGGCACAGGAATCGGAGGCCCCAACAAAACGAGGCCCACCCCGCGGCCAGCACCCATCTCCACACCGGCGGCAACAGCCTTCAGGGACCCGGGGAGGGCAAGCCAAATCCTGCTCACCTCCTGGAGGATCTGGTCTGAGCCAACCACATAGTCTGTGTAGGGGCGCAGGCCGGCAAGGGAGGCGGGTGAAGAGGGTTCCACTTCCTGCGGAAACAAGCACCAACTGCCTGTCTTGCTCCTGGAGCTGGGGGGAGGGGGGGGGTGGGGAGCGGGGAGGTTGGAGGGGCCTGCCTCTCCAGGTACTCAGTGGGACTTCTGTCCTCTGTCCCCAGGCCCTGCAGGACCTCAAGCCCAGACCCTCCTACTGCACCCCCTAATTTCCGCAGGCTGTCCAGCAGAGGGCAGCACCGAGGCGCCGCTCACCGGCCCTGAGCTCTGCGATCTGACCTGGGTTAACTCCTGACTCCACCAACCCCGAGCCAGCGACTGTGGACAAATACTTAACCCCTTAGCATCAGTTTCCCCACAGTTAAAAGGAGGATACACAGTACTTCCCCATGGACAACCTCAGGGTTGCCGAGAAGATTAAAAATAGAACACACACGAAGAATGAAAACCACACGTCGGGCCCGTCGTAAGTGCCAACTGTGTGGTTCCTGCTGCGGGCCTGCGGAGGGGCTGGAGGCGGAGGCAGTGAGCAGGACTGGGTCCGAGGATTGTTTACTCCCTGGGGGGGCGGGGGGTGGGAACTCTACTATTCCCAATCTCCCAGTCGCCCCCGGGGGAAGTGCAAAGGGATTACCGCATCGTCACCCCCCACTGCGCTCCTGGACCAACCCAGGGAGGCTGAAAGACGGAGAAGCCTCGGAGAAGCCTCCCACGGGAAGCCAGTAAGTGACAGTGGAGGCCACAAATCGGATCAGTCCACTGCCAGCTCAGGAAGCCCTCCGCCCACCAAGCTGCAGGACTCCTTCAAGGACGTGGGCACCACCAGGGAACGCACGTGTGTGTCTGCGAACAGACCTTAACAGCAGCACCTGTGACAGCTCAGTCGCTGAGATTCGTCAAGACCCAGCCCCCCAGGCAGCAAGCCAAGGCCCGAGGGGGCCTAACGCAGGGGACCTGCCAGCAAAGACGAGATCCCGGCAGACCACCGAGTGGCCCGGAAGAGACGCTATAAAGGGCGGCCGCCTTCTGGCAGCATGACCACCCCTCCAGGAGACGGTACCCCGCCTCTCAGGACAAGAAACCAAGGTTTCGGGGGTAAGAACGTGCCCAGAGCCACCCGGCTCACAAGCGGGGTGACGAGGAGCTGACCTCCGGGACTCCTCTAACAGAGAAGCACTGGCTGCTGGCCTCTCCCGGTGCCCCCCCCCCCCCGCCTCCCCCTGCGCGCGGGCACCGCCTCCCCCGCGCGCCCACCCTGGGCCCACTCACCAGCACATGCCACACGTGCTCGCTGGCTCTGCGGAAGCTGCAGAAGCGCACGCTGGCTCCCAGCAGGCCCTGGCCGCCCCACATGTTGCTGGGCACCACCTCCACCTCGCGCACCTTCATGGTCTTCATATTGAACACCTCCAGCTTCACGGGCCTCTCCACGTTGGCCTTCAGCAGGGCCTTGAGCGTGTCGTTCTCCTTGTTCTGCAGGGGCAGTGGGGCTGATGCCGGGGGGCCCCACCCCCCACCCCCCACCCCCACCCCCGGGTCGGGGCCCCTCGGACGGGTCTGGGTCTGAGATGAGGAAGGGCCTGGCGGCCAGCGGCCCCGGCAGGACCCGGCGAGGGCACGGGCCACGGCGGGCTCTGGGCCGGCGACCCCCGCAGCCCCCACAGGGTGCCCCTAGGCACCACTGAACCTGCCTCCCTCAGCCCCCTGGGGAACACAACAAAGTGGTCCAGAGCGTGGCAGGGTTGCCCCTCTGCGAGGCGCCCCTCGGCCAGAGCCTTCGCACCTCTCAGGCCCCGAAAGGTAGCTCCAAGAGTCCCCCCCCCCCCCCCCCCCGGCCTCCTCCCGGAAAGCTTAGGAGCAGAGCCCTGGGAGAGCCCCAGTGAGGCTAAGTAGAGGCCTGGAGAAGGAGAGGTGGGTTGGGCCTCCCTCCAGAAGAAAAGGGAGGCAGAGCAGGATGGGGCCTGCCGTGGGACAGGAGAGACACACACACACACACACACACACACAAGCAAGGCAGACAGACGTCGCATGGTGGAGCCTCACCAGCCTCGAGTGCCCGATGGTGATGATGAAGTCAAAGTAGGGCTCCAGGCCTGCCTGCTGGGCTGGGGAGTTCTCCTGTACCTGTCCCACGGTAGAGGCCACCGTCACCATCCCAACCCCGTGCCCCTCCCAGAAAGCCCCAGCCCCCAATTTCAGAGGCCACACATCACGGATCCCTGTGTCCCAGCAGGGACACGTGCACTGCACGAACTGTTCCAGGCAGGCCACACATGGGCACGGTCGAGGTAACTCAATCCTCTCTTGCCGCCTTCCGGGGCACAAATTTTCCTCTTTAGGAAATGGCTCTTGTCTGATCATGATCCGCACAGCATGCTTCCGGACAGGCCTCCTAGGAGAGCTCAGGGCAGCCCTGGGGGCTTCTAGAAGGCCACAGAGACACAGGGTGGCACAGGCCTGTGGGGAGGCTTAGGAGACTGGGAAGCCAGAGAGTTTACCAGAAAGGTTCAGACGTGGACAGGAAGGGAGGGTCCCAGGACGGAACCAGGGTTGTGCTCAGAAAGAGGGGGAAGGCGGCCTGTGGCCAGATCCCAGAGGGCCCCGGACCCTGTGGTGACGGACCCATGACCAGCTGGGCAGGCGCGGCAGCTGCTGAGGAGTGTGGCTGAGGGAAGCAGACTGGAGGGACTGCCCCAAGGGATGAGCCTGAGCAGGGGGCCCAGTGAGCAGAGCCAGATCCCGGCCTCACAGCCTAGTCCCCACAGCAGGGTACACAGATCCCCCAGGAGCCACTCCTAGCCCAGGGGGGGGCCCCTGCCCTGTACTCCCGGAACTCACCGCTGGCTCCATACACACAACAACCAGGCCTCCCAGCTGGGGTAGAAATCCATCTCAAAGGCCCCATTTACAGAGCCTTGCTCAAACAATGCAGGCTTTATACCCGGGGCTGGACCCTGCGGTGCCCCCCCCACCCCGCACCCACACCCTCAGGCCTTTGGCTGTGAGCACTTGATGTCCTGCTGGTCAGGCATCAGCCCAGAGGACACTGGGCTCCTGTGGCCTCCACAATGGAAAGGCCCTGTGGCTTCGACTACCCACCAGCCCCTACAGTCTTGGATCCCCCCAGCTGAAGGAGAGCTCACACCGAGCCCCTGGATCAAAGCTAATTCGGCCCTGGAATTAGGAACCCCTCCTGGCTGTGACACCACCAGCTGGGCCCCTGCTCACCACCTCCCAAAGCTGCCATGGTTTCCCATGACAGTGAGCTCAGGAAGCGACTCCAATCCCAGCTGGCCCCTCTCCCAGCTGCCTCCTGCACCTCTACTCAGCCTCGGCTGTGACCTTGTCCTCTGGCTGTACTCCACTGCCTTCGCCCTGGGCTCCGCCATCACCCACTGTGGCTCTACGGGACTCATAATCTATGCCGCTGCCGCAGCACCCCCACTCCTGCACCCCCACTCCAGCAGCAAGCGCTGCCCTCAGTCCCACTCTCCCTTGGGGGGGGAGGGGGGCTCTCATCACCCCCACCCCACAGCCCCACCGGGTGTGCTTTTGTAACACTTTCCACTGTGTCCCCCAGCAGGGGCCCTAATGTAATTAACGGTGACGGCAGCTTACCCTTGCTGAGGACAGGCTCCAGGCCAGGGGACTGTGACACCTGCTCTACCTCGCATTTAACCCTTAAACTCGTACCGACTTACAGAAGAGGGGAAGCCCCAGGAAATGCAACCCAGAGCCAGCTCTGTTCCACCATCCTGTAACAACCAGTGCCTGGGAACCCTCCGTGGCTCTAAGCTCGCCGAGGGCAGGGTCTTCTCCAACGTGCCTGGCACACGGTGAGGACGCCAATATTGACGGAGGGCGGCACACGCGTCCTCCATTTTTAAAAAAACGTTAGTAAAGGGCGCCTGGGTGGCCCAGTTGGTTAAGCATCTGACTTTGGCTCAGGTCGTGATCTCACGGTTTGCGAGTTCGAGCCCCGCGTAGGGATCAGAGCCCACTTCGGATCCTCTGTCTCCCTCTCTCTCTCACACACACAAATAAATAAACATTAGAAAAAAGAGGTTAGCAGGAAATGTCACACCTCCACGTAAAACGTCCCGATGGCTCCACAGGGCAGAGTAAAATCCTAGACCTTCAGGACAACATGCCAGTCCCAATATAATCCGGCCTCATCCTTTACCGCTGCCCTCCTTACAGGGGCCGCCCCGTCCATGCACTTCCTCAACACAACAAGCCCAGCCCACCTCAGGGCCTCCCTCTGCCCAGAAGGCTCTTTCTTCCACCAAGTATCCGTACTGCCCACTCCTTCCATCCGAGGTGCTTTGATGAGAGGCCTGTCCTGACCCATCTGTCACTTCCTCTGCTTTACCCTCCACCCCAGCAGCGATCTCCACTTACCGTGGAGATCTATTTCGTCTGTGCCTGCCTCCTCTCAGGGCCAGCAACCAAATGTAAGCTCCATGAGAACAGGGACAACGTCTGTTCTGTCCCCTGTTCGGACCCAGAACTCCGCCTGCCAGAGCAGGTGCTTACAAATGTCCGTTTGGGGGAATGGAAGACCTCCAGTCCTTTGACCTCTCCACTCTGCCCTCTCCAGCAGGCCCCTCCTGTCTTCACTGCCCCCATCGCCCCACCCCTCCCTCTTGCCAAATCCTCAGGTCCTTCCCTTTCCATCAACCTGTTGCAAAACTCTCCTGGATGCATCCCAACGTCCACCTTTTCTGTCAGGGGCCTCACCGTGATGCCAACCGGAGAAAGCCCATCACCCAGGCAGAATCCTGAAGCCCGCCTGGCTTTCCTTTTAGGAAAACCCTCCTCTAGCCCTCCCCCCTTGCGGTTGTTAACAGAGCCTCCCAAAAACGATACACACACGCCCTGCCTACACTCAGCCCTGCATCTATCCACGGTGCCCAAGGGAAAGCACGGTACCCACTGCGCTCTGGGGTCAGAGACCCTCCTGCCCCTCTCACCTGTCACAGCCCTCCTTCTCCAGGGTACACATTGTCACCCCAACTCTCCATCTGGCTGCTGGCCCCTCTCCTCCTCTTCAGACTCGAGGAACCCCACACTCCGTCTTCACTTTGCCCAGAACTGCCAGTCCAGACCTCCTGGTCGCAGCACCAAGACGACTTTCTCGGTCGCGCCTCTCCGCGGGTTTCACCCGAGGTCCCTCCCCTGCTGCCAGCGCTCTCCCCGTGCCCTCTCGCCATTCTCCTGGCTCTCCCGCTCCCGCTCTCCCTGGCTGGTTCGCGCTGCCCCTCGAGCCCCCGACCCGAGGCCTGTCGACCCCATGACGGCGGCGCGCGGGCCGGCCGGCTCCCTGGCAGTCGGCGTCCTCTCGGCCACCCCGACTCCCTGGACCCGAGGGCGGCGAGCTAGCGTCTCAGTGTCGCTGGCTCTCTCCCCAGGCCCAGCCCGGAGGCGACCGCAAATAGGACCTAAGTGCACAAGTGCCTCCCGGCTGAACCTGGTGCAATCTTCATCCGGGCGAAGTGCCACTCCGGGACCAGGAAACGCTCCCGCTTCCTGCTTGGCTGGCACTCGGGGCCGGCGCCGGGCCGACCGCGGCCGCAGACAGGCCGGGGGCCGGAGGGCCGCGGCGCCGCCTCCCGCAGGAGGCTCCCACCGGGAAGGAGGCACATCCCGCCCCCGCCCCCACCGACACCACCCGGCGGCCCCTCGGGGGCCGAGACCCCGCCGCTGCCGACCTCGGGCCGCCGATAAGCGTCCCGTCGCTTCCGTGCGGGCGCCCAGCCAAGGTCACCGGCGCCGCGGGGGCGACTCACCCCGTGCAGGTGGAAGCCCTCGGCACCGCCCGCGGGCTGCTCGGCGCTGGCGCCCAGGCCCATGGCGGCGGCCCGGCGGCGGCGCCCACCCAGCGGCCCGGCCCGGCGCCACCAGCGCGCACCGGCCGCCTCGGCGCTCGATTGCCCGCGCCTTGTCACGTGGGCGCCTGCCCCTCCCACCCCAGATTCTGACGCCCTAGGCAACCGGCCCGCCCCCTCCGCTTCCAGGGACGCGCTCTTCCAACTTCCGGCCGCGAGAGGCGTGCCCAGGACCCTGACTCGGGAATCCGGCTCAGCGCGACGCCCCGTGAGCCGGGCTCGGAGCCGCGGGCGCCGGAGATGAGCACCAGCGACTCCTCCCTTATGGTGCGTGGCCAGAGCGCTGCCCTGCCTTGCCCTTCGGGACTCTCCGCCTCTGGCCCCGAGACCCTCGCGCCCGGCTGCTCTCCTGCCACCTCTCCGACCCTTCCTGCTGCGCCTTTTACCCGCCTTTCGCTCCCCGCGCCGGCCGCTAACGAAGGGCCTGGCCCCCTCTGGCCTCACTGTTCCTGGCGAGCGCATCTTTTTTTCTCTGGTGTTCTGTGTGCACCCTAAGCCCCAAATCGGTATCCCCACCCAATCCTGTCCTCGAGTTCCCCCAAACCAAAGTATCCTGAACCCATCTCTGTCATCTTGCCATCATCTCCCTCTCCCCTGCCTCTGCCTCTTCTGCGTCCCCCATCTCGGATATGGCACCGCTGTTTGATCCTGCAGCCTTAACTGTAACCCATCGCAGGTCCTTTTTAATCAGCAGGAAATGTCAGCTCCCACATGTCTCCTGGCATCACCCACTGCTTTTTATCTCCTAATCCAGAATCACCACCGTCCCTCCCCAGGCACCTGGAACAGTCCCCCCACCCCCACCCCACATAGTTCTCTGCTTCACCTCTCTTCACGAGCAGTCCCTGCACCAGAGCCACTGCTCATCCATCCGCGCACACACCCCCACACCCACATATGAACACATCCCTCCTCCCGCTTAAACCCATTCTAGCTGCTTCCTATTACCCTGAGGATGCTGTCTGAGCTCTTTCAAATGGCCCACGAGGCTGTTTACAACCCAACCACATCTCTCCCCAACCCCCATACCCACAACCTTTAGGGGAAGTGAGACTTCACTTTGAAATCTCAGCCCGTCTTACTGCATGACCTTTGTGAAGCCACACTGTGCATGGGCTTTAGCTTCTTTAACTGTGAAGGCTATGGAGAGAATAATGCATAGGATAATGGATGGAAAGCCCTAGATACAGTTCCCAACAGGCGATTAACCCACAATAACTTACAACTCTCACGAGTGGCGTCACCATTCTTATCATTCGTCCTCTCTCTTTCCCCTTACTCCCGTCCTGAGACAAAGCCTCAGTTGAATTCTCCATTCACGTTGACCCATAATCTGTGGATAATTCACAAACACCTCCAGACTCCTTCCTAGGGAATGGCATGGAGTTGCTCTTGGGGCTGGGGAAGAACTGAATGAGGCCTGAATGTCCTTTCTCTCTTCCTTTTCCGGAACAGAGGAGGAGCAGGGAGCGGGGGAGAAAGTGGGCCAGAACCGAGACAGAGAAGGGACTGGGGCTGTTGCAACCGTGACTTCCTCCCCACAGGCTGGGATCATTTACTACAGCCAGGAACGGTATTTCCACCACGTGCAGCAGGCTGCGGCCTTGGGCCTGGACAAATTCAGCAATGACCCCGTACTGCAGTTCTTTAAAACCTATGGGATCCTCAGAGAAGGTAAGGACTGGGCAGTGTCGGCCTCCTGACCTCAGGCACCAGCCCAGCACTGTCGCTCTGGCTCGGCCTGGGTGCCTGCCTCCACCCCAGTCACGTTCCCACGGAAGAGGTCTTATGCTCAGTAGGTAGACTCCCAGGTTAATCCGCAGATGGCTGTGTGATCCGTATCTAGTTTGGCCGCAGGGGGATACGTGTAATTTGTGGCTCTTGGGCAGCTGGCTGGGCATGCCCTGAGGCCGTTCTTCAGAAATGGCCCCCAGCCCGAAGTCCCAGCCTGCGAGGACTCACAGGTACATCTGAGCTCCAAGCCCTCCAGCCGCCCCTTGCAGCCTGGACCCTGGTACCAACAGCCCCTTCAGGGAACTTGGGCCACTGGGGACGTTTGGGACCAGTTAGCCCAATGATTCTGGCTGGAGCCAGGCGGTGCCAAGTCTTGGGTCAGCTCCGCGACGGGTTCCCACGTGTCTGCCGCAGAGCGTCCTGCCCTCTGGGCCTGGAGCCCCAGAACGTAACCACGTGGGCTCTTCTTTGCAGAGCGCATCCAGGATGCCATCAGCAACCTGGAGAGCATCCGGAACCACCCAGACGTGTCCCTGTGCTCCATCATGGCCCTCATTTATGCTCACAAGTGCTGTGCAGCTGTCGGTGAGTGCGGCCGTGCCCAGCAGGGCAGAGACCACCCCGCTCCAGGGATGCAGCCCCCAAGGGCCGCCGCAGGAGATACGTGCCCCGATGACAGCACATGCTGTTGGCCAGTGAGGAGGGACTTCCGTTCCCTCCCCAGGGGCCTCAAGGAAGACCCGTGCCCAGGCCCGACTGAGTGGGAGCCATGCGCAGAGAGGGTGACAGGGGGAGGGGTCCTCCTTCCAGCTCCCAAGGGTTGGGAAGACACCCTCTTTCCTTCGCCAAGATCTTGATGAGGGCGAATCGAGTTGGTGTAAAGAGTCCCACCCCTAATGTCCACCTCTCTAGAGGCAGGGAAAGATTCCAAGACGCTACGAACCACAATGTCCCCTCCCAGGATGGACTGTGGGCCTGAGGTAGGCGATTCGGTTTGGTCTGTCTGCTCAGCAAGCTGCCAGGCACAGAGGAGAAAAGATAAATCTCAGCCAGCAAAGCCAAGTGCGGGCGTGGGCGGCTCCTGGGGTTTCCAGCGCCTGGGCTCCTTGGAGTCTCCCGCGTGTTAGAGGAGGCTCAGAGCGGCCAGAGAGGTCCCCGAGCCCTCAGTGCCTCCTGCGGGGCCAGGCCGCCCTGCTTACTCTGCCTTGCCCTCCCCCTCCTCTCGGATTCACAGATCGAGAAGCCGTTCAGGAGCTCGAGAACAGCCTGAAGGAAATCCGCAAGACAGCCAGCGGAACTGCCCTGTACTATGCCGGTCTCTTCCTCTGGCTCGTGGGCCACCGTGACAAGGCCAAGGAGTACATCGACCGCACGCTGAAAGTTTCCAGCAGCCCCAGAGAGGTACCTGCCTCGGGCATCATGAGGGCAGCAGCTGCAGAAAGCAGCATCCAAACACATCAGCCTGGGGTAACCGTTACTCCCCCCGGGGCACCCCGGGGACTGGAAGAGGGCCGCACCTGGGCACGGACGAGACCCTGGGTCTCCCAGGGGCCCCCGCCCACGTTGTCTCGGGGTTCAGCCGAGTACACGCTGGCACGCGTCTGGAGTCTGATCTGCAGACAGGTGTTCCGTAGCCTGTGCTGTATATTTTTAAAATCTCGGATGAGTTGCTGACATTGAGAAACCAAAAGGTTTTTACCTAAAAGGCCAGATTTCCTGGTTCTTTTGGCAAACTAGATGAGCGGTCTCCACCGTGGGCCTACCTTGCCTTCTTGCAGGGGTCGGCTGGCCGTCAGCGACGGCCCATACGGTGGATCGCATATTGGATCTCACATGCTGTGGATCTCACACGTGGGGGACCTGTACTAAGGGTAGAGTTTGAAGCCTCAGTCTAGGCTCAGTCTAGTCACCACCGCAGCAGGGGTGATGTCACCCCCCCCCAAAGGGGTGAAAATTGGTTCCCGGAGGAGGGGGTGAAAAAAATCTTACTATATAACACACAGAGGGGCGGGGGCAAAAAAAAAAAGTACAAAACACAGATTTACACACTACATAAACAGATAATATATCTGTGATATTAAAATGTCTTGGAGGGAGGGGAAACGATTCGGGAAAATGTCTGGAAAGGCTCCTTAGGAGGAGAGTAACGGTAAAGAGTGAGAAACCCTGGTCCAGGGCAGAGGGATGCTTCAGGGCAATGTGGTCCAACTACACCTCGGACCTCACCTCCCAGGCCCGGCTGCCTATCCAGCAGAGACTGGGTGAAGGCTGGAGCAGAACTGGCAAGGCCCCCGAGCTCACAATGGCCCCTGCTCGTTCCTGCCTCCATGCAGGCCGGGCCCTGCGCTGGGCTAGGACATGGAGAGGGCTGGAGTGGTGGCCCCCTGATCCCAGTGTTGAGTAGACAGCCAATGACAAGACGGGTGGGAGTGTGTCAGTAGGGGTAGCAGAGCCACAGGGGTCCAGGGAAGGGCCCAAGCCCAGCCTGGAAGGTCACGGAAGGCTTCTGACAGGAGGGCCCTCCCAGGCTGAGCTTTAGAGACCAGTGGTAGTTGACCGGGTGAGGGGGCTTTGGTCAGGAGGGCTGGGCTGGGAAGGAGCAATCTGCAAGTAGGTGTGCCTGGCAGGGCCTGGGGGTGGAGAGTGACAGGGGTCGGACAAGAGGCTCTGCGCGGCCAAGGACTTCATCTTCTGTCTTGTTCTGATCCCAGGGTTATGTGCTCAGAGGCTGGGTGGACCTCACCTCAGACAAGCCCCACATCGTGAAGAAATCCATCAAGTACCTGGAACAAGGAATGCAGGACGCCAAAGATGTGCTGGGGCTGATGGGAAAGGTGGGCAGCGGGGGACGGAGGCGGGGCGGGGGGTTGTCTCTGCCTGGGCCATTGGAGCCAAAGATCCACCAGGGGACTTCGGGCCAGACGCTCTGTCTCCAGGCCCTCTCCTGGCCGATGAGGAGCAGGGGCCCAGAGACAGTCAGGGTCCACTCGGTGGTCACAGTCCTTCCGGCTCGGTGTGGGTTCCCGTCTCGTTCTGCATGGGCGGGGGTGGGGGCGTCTTCTCAGGGTCTGTCCTTTTGTCTCTGCCTCTTCTCTTCTCACCCGTTAAATTCAATGGGCCGTAAGAGGAGGGAGGTGCGTGGCAAGTTTTATGTTTTCTGATCTCCACTTAAGTTCCTTTCTTCTTACGTGACCCTCACGGAATCAGCCTATGAAAGAAAAACTAGCCTCTTATTCCCTCCTCTTTGTAGATATCTTAGAAAAGTGAACGTGTCCTCATTTAAAAACAAAACAAAACAGAAGGCTACTAAAGTCAAAAGATGAATGAAAATGACATCCTCAGCCCCCCTGCTCCAGACAACTCACGTGGCCGTTTTAGGGCAGCGTCTCCCAGTCTTTCTTCTAGGCATGCGGCTCCGCGTGTGCCCTCGCCGGGCTTTCTGGGAAGCAGGAGCCAAGGTGATCCTGGAGCAGGAGGTTTATCGGGGGGTGCCCTTGGGACCAGCACCTGTGGGGAAAGGGACAGGAGCAGGGCTGGGTGACAGAAGTGGCTTCGTGACACGGCGCAGGCCTCAGCCGAGTCGGGGTTCTAGGGCTGGGGCGGCCCCTCCCTGACCACGTGCTGGATGGGGGCTGCCCCCTGGGGACGGGTGTGACCTGGCACGAGGCCGCTTCCTTTAGCCACGGATGACCCCACAGGGGTCAGCTGTCAGCTGCCAGCTCTCCTGGTCCTGAAAGGGTTCCCACTGAGCACCTCTGCAGGGCAGGAGATAGCGTTGTTTAGTGTGTTTAATATTGACATCTTTAATGTGTTTAATACAGCTGTAATCACAGGGCCTCCTGTCATTTGGTTCCCTTTTCTTCACGTAAGATTCCACCATATGTAAATGTTACCTTGAACATCTCCATCAAGCCAGTCCCCTGTCGCCTGGGCCTAATAGAATTTGTCACCCCAATCTCCTGTTGTTTGGACCCTGAGATCGTCTTCAGTTTACATTTAGAAAGAGTGCTGCAGTGGGGTCCCTGGGTGGCTCAGTCGGTTAAGCGTCCGACTCAGGATCTCACGGTTCATGGGTTCGAGCCCCGCATTGGGCTCTGTGCTGACAGCTCAGAACCTGGAGCCTGCTTCCGATTCGGTGTCTCCCTCTCTCTCTGCTCCTCCCCAACTCACACTGTCTCTCTCTCTCTTTCTCTCTCTCAAAAATAAATAAACATTAAAAAAAAAGAAAGAAAGAGGGCTGCAATGAGCACATGTATGCATAAACCTTCATCTAGAACAGTCCTCCTCTTGTTCTTAATAAGTCGTGGAAGGGCGGGTTGCCGAAGGTCTAACAAAAGCTCCCCTCAGAGCCCAGTTTCAAGTCCTTTGGGAGCAGTGCCCTCTGCCCCTCAGGCACATGTGCCTCACTCAGGAGAACCTGGTGGCTGGCACTGGCCCTCAGAAGCCAAACTCTGGCCCAGGGGGCCCTGACAGAGAAAAAGAAAACGCTTTTTAAGGGGGTTACCCACAAACACTAGCCGCCCCTGGGCCTGGGTGAGCGGTTTTCAGCGATAAGCTTGAAGAAAGCGAACGGGGTTCAGCATCTGACTTCGGCTCAGGTCATGATCTTGCAGTTCGTGACTCCGAGCCCCGCACGGGGCCCTCCGCTGTCAGTGCAGATCCTCTGTCCCCCTCTCTCTGGCCCTCCCTCACTTCACACACTCTCTCTCTCAAAAATAAACATTAAAAAAAAAAAAAGATTGGGGCGCCTGGGTGGCTCAGTCGGTTAAGCATCCGACTTCAGCTCAGGTCACGATCTCACGGTCTGTGAGTTCGAGCCCCGTGTCGGGCTCTGTGCTGACAGCTCAGAGCCTGGAGCCTGCTTCTGATTCTGTGTCTCCCTCTCTCTCTGCCCCTTCCGCGTTCATGCTCTGTCTCTCTCTGTCTCAAAAATAAATAAAACGTTAAAAAAAAAAAATTAAAAAAAAAAAGAAGATTAAAAAAAGAAAGCGAATGGGAAACGAGTGGGCCGTTGGTGGAACTCAGAAGTGCCCGGCAGCCCCAGGCCTCCCTCTAGTGGGTCCCCTCGCATGGCCCTGCTGGATCCCACACCTGCTCGGGGCTCACCCGTCTCCCTGGAGCCCCTGCCTTGCCTGTCCAGGAGCCCAAGATTGCTGTGGACCCTGATTTGTCGCTCTGAGCGCTGACTGCTTCCCCAGGGGCTTCGAGGGGGCCTACAGTGCCCACGTGTCAGGCTCTGCTCCTGTCCTGGCAGAGACACTGACACCGCCCCCTCCCTTCGTGGGCACCGATGGAGACTCTTCTCTTGGGCTTTCAACAGGCGACATACTTCATGCTGCAGCAGAACTACTCAGAGGCCCTGGAGGTGGTGAACCAGATCACCGGCATCTCGGGGAGCTTCCTGCCGGCCCTCATCCTAAAGATGCGGCTGTTCTTGGCTCGGCAGGACTGGGAGCAGGCGGTAGAAACAGGACACAGGTGAGGGGCGGGGGTCGCTTCCTTTCTTTGCCAGCCGAGGGTGCCGATAGGGTCCCATCGTAAGAGCTGGGGAGCTAGGAGATGCTACGTATTTGACGGAACAAGACAAAAAAGTGACTATTGTTGACAGCGAAGGTATGAATAGTGATGCGATCACACGGGGAGGGCAGGGAGGACGCGGTCTGATGGACACACAGAGAAATGGGCATTATCTAGAGGCACGAGCTGATCGTGTAGGAGGGCGCTAGAGGGAACGACCCAAAGAACCCAAAGCAGCCAGGTTATGGGACGACAAGCAGTTGTCTCTAAGGAGAGGAGGGCAGAGGGGAGTAAAGGGACCACGGCACTATTTAATTGTTTTCAACTATGGGTATGATATACTGTGATAAAAGCTTCAGGGGGAGAGGTCCCCAGTGACTTAGCTGAGGCTGGGCACATCAGCCAGACGGCCAGCTCTAGAGAGTCCCTGGGCCATGTGGAAGCCAGGCACCTCGTCAGGGTGACCTGGGAGCGCTGTCATCGTCGATAGAAAACAAGACCACTTCAGGGGAAGTGTTGTCTGATGGAAGGTTTTCTGAGGCTGGGATTTTCTAGATAAACTGAAGCCTCTCTCTTTAAACTCTTAGCGCCTCAACTATTCCTATTAAGTAATTCTAAATGTTCTCCCCCAAAGAGAGTCGCAGGCTAATTTTATTTTTTTTCCTGAGCAATCCCAAGTTATCACTGTGAAGCGTTACTGAATTACGGTAATACACCCCACACAGTTCAAGAACAAAACAAATCGCAAGCAGACCCCTTGCCCCGCTGTGGACGGACGGTAATTTCTCTGATGATCTTCACTGATATCTACGTCTCCGAGAGAGGCGGCCGGTCACAAATGAACGGGAATCCTGCTGGCTCGGCCCGCGGGGGCCCCCACGTGCAGTGCCTGTGTGGGCCTGGCTGATACCTGGCCAGTGTCCTTGGCGGGAGCTGGCTCAAGAGCTTGCTCTGGAGGCCGGGCCTTCGGCCAGCGGGATACCTGGGGACACCTGGCCGAAAGCCACAACCTCAGTGTGCACCACCTCCCTCGCCCGGCCCCCCTGCCCTGGTGTTTAGTGCCAAAGGGCTGAGGCCCACACCCGATGCCTGCCCTCCTGGAGCTTTTCCCAGATAGTGGTGCTCACAGAACTTATCTTTTTAAGTTTGTTTGTTGGTTTAAGTAATCTTTACGCCCGACGTGGGGCTTGAACTCACCACCCCAAGATCAAGAGTCTCATGCTTTTCACACTGAGCCAGCCGGGCGCCTAGCCCGCATTGTTTTTTTTTTTTTTTTTAAATCTCTGCCCCCCTCTATGTGTGTTTCTCTTTCCATCCCTAATATTATTTATTTTTCCCTGTCCTCTTGTTTTCCTTCGTCAACATTAGAATAAGTTGTTTCTTTTATTAGTCTTTTCAAAAACTTCTTTTTAATGCTTTTTTTTAAGAGAGACCGAACAGGAGCAGGGGAGACAGGGAGAGAGGGAGACATGGAGAAAGAGAGAGAGAGACACAGAGAGAGATGGGGGGAGACACAGAATCTGAAGCAGGCTTCAGGCTCCCGATGTGGGGCTCGAACTCAAGAACCATGAGTTCATGACTTGAGCCAAAATCAGACGCGTAACCGACTGAGTCGCCCAGGAGCCCCCTTATTGGTCTTTCTAAAGATGCAGCTTTGAGTTTTGTTAATGGTCTCTACCACATCTCTGTTTTCTACTTCATTAATGTCTGCTCTTTAGGATTTCCAGCGACTTCTTCCTTTGGGGCTGTTCTGCTCTTGTTGGATCAAGGGCTATTCAGCTCTTGAGCTGGATGCCTGGCTGATCCATTCTCAATCTTCTTTTAGAATATCAGTGTGTACGTCTGTGGATGTCCCTCAAGGCATCATTTTTAGCAGTATCTACACATTTGGATGCATATATTTTCAGGATCATTTTGGCTCTAAGAATTTTCTAATATCCACTCTGATTCTTCTTTAGTCCATAAGTTATTTAAAAGTTTTTTGGAGGAAGACATCTGGATGGCTCAGGCGGTTGAGCATCTGACTCTTGATCTCGCTCAGGTCATGATCTCAGGGTCATGGGATCGAGACCAGCTTTGTGCTGAGCATTGAGCTTGCTTGGGATTCTCTCTCTCTCTCTCTCTCTCTCCCCCTCCCCCTCTGCCCTTCCCCTGTCGGTTCTCTCTCTCTTTAAAATAAAATGTTTTAGGAGAGCCTGGGTGACTCAGTCGGTTAGGCAACTGACTTGGGTTCAGGTCATGATCTCACAGCTCGTGGGTTCGAGCCCCGCGTCAGGCTCTGTGCTTAGAGGTCAGAGCCTGGAGCCTGCTTCGGGTTCTGTGTCTCCCTCTCTCTCTGTTCCTCCCCTGCTCGTTCTCTGTCTCTCTCTGTCAAAAATAAACATTAAAAAAAATTTTCTAAATAAATAAATTTTTTTTTAATTTTAAGTTTTTTTTAATATCCAAATGTTTTTGGTTAGTACCTTCAGAATCACCATGAATGGTTAGAACTGTTTGAATGTTAACTGTGCCTAACTAATCATGTTAGAATTTTGTGTGTTCATTAGAGTAACACTCTTTTTTCTAATGTTTATTTGAGAGAGAGAGAGAGAGAGAGTGTGTGTGTGTGTGTGTGTGTGTGTGTGTGTGTGTGTGTGTGAGTGGGGGAGGGGCAGAGAGAGAGGGAGACACAGAATCAGAAGCAGGTTCCAGGCTCTGAGCTGTCAGCACAGAGCCCGATGCGGGGCTCGAACTCACGACCTGTGAGATCGTGACCTGAGCTGAAGTTGGACACTTAACCACCCAGGCGCCCCTAAAGTAACCCTCTATTAAGCAGAAGGCCATCCCTGACCAGGCTGAAAAATATATGAAGTTTCCTATAAAGAAACAGAACATCGAAAACCCCACAGTACGTATGACCAGAAATCGCATGTTCACAATGAAACACATGATGGAAAGCGAGGTTCCCTTTCCATCTGACAGCCACGGATTGCCCCCCGAGCACCTCTCCGCCACCCCAGGACCATGGTACGATAATCACGCCTGTGTTCGCTGCAATATGAATGGCCTCTGTCACAAAGACACCCCAGACACATGACTTAAATAACGTGAAAGGTTATTCCTCTGTCAGGTAAAAGTTCGGGTGGTTGCCCGGGACAGGGGCAGCAACCTCACTCTGGAGGGTCCCGCGCCCCTTCTTTCTTGCCGCTCTACCTAGGATGCGGCTCACATGGCCCACATGTCAGCCAGTAGGAAGGAGAAAAGAGAAGAAATGGAAGGCGTATGCTTGGAGGATACAGCTGGACGTCACATGGGACACTTGCATTCACATCCTGTCGGCCAGAACTTAGTCACAGGGCCACACCTAAGCTGCAGGGGGAGGCTAGGAGATGTAGTGTTTATCCTGGGTAGCAAGTACCCAGCCAAGTGGGGAGTTCTAGTCTGTTTGTTTGTTTGTTTGTTTGTTTGTTTGTTTGTTTGAAGTAGGCTCCTCACCAAGCACGGAGCCCAACACAGGGCTTGAACTCACAGCCCTGAGCTCAAGACCTGAGCTGAAGTGACACCTGGGTGGCTCATTGGTTAAGCATCTGACTCTTGATCTCAGCTCAGATCTTTTTTTTTTTTTAATGAATATAATTGATCGTCAGATTGGCTTACAAACAACACCCAGTGCTCATCCCAACAAGCGCCCTCCTCAATGTACATCACCCACTCTCCTCTCTCCCCCCTGCCATCCACCCTCAGTTTGTTCTCTGTATTTAAGAGTCTCTTGTGGTTTGCCTCCCTCCCTGTCTGGTTTTTTTTCCCCTTCCCCTCCCCCATGGTCTTCTGTTAAGTTTCTCAAGATCCACATATGAGTGTAAACATGATATCTGTCCTTCTCTGACTGACTTATCAGCATAATACCTTCCAGTTCCATCCACGTTGCTGCAGATGGCAGGATTTCCTTCTTTCTCATTGCCAAGTAGTATTCCATTGTATATACAAACCACATCTTCTTTATCCATTCGTCAGTTGATGGACATTTAGGCTCTTTCCATCATTTGGCTATTGTTGAGAGTGCTGCTATAAACATTGGGGTACGAGTGCCCCCGTGCCTCAGCACTCCCGTATCCCTTGGGTAAATTCCTAGCAGTGCTATTGCTGGGTCATGGGGTAGATCTATTTTGAATTTTTTGAGGAGCCTCCACACTGTTTTCCAGAGCGTTAGCTCAGATCGTGATCTCAGGATCGTGAGTTCAAGCCCTGGTCTCCCTCCACGCTGGGGGTGGAGCCTATTAAAAAAAAAAAAAAAAGATCTGAGCTGCAATCAAGAGTCAGACACTTCACCTACTGAGCCACCCAGGTGCTGCCCTGGGAGTTCTGTTATTAGAAGGAGAAGGGTAGAATGGATAATACAAGGCAATCAGAAGTGGCTGCCACATCACCCTGGCCTTGCCTGTGAATACTCTCGATTCATGGGGCTCCTCTTCCTATTTCAGAATCCTAGAAAAAGATGAAAGCAATATTGATGCCTGCCAAATCCTAGCTGTGCATGAACTTGCAAGAGAAGGAAACATAACCATGGTAAGTTCTTTTAAGACTCAGGAGTCAGACCTTGAAACACGCACAGCCTGAGAGGAAGCCCTCTTAGTGCCCTCATCCCCAGGGTCTTGGAGGGTGCTCCCTGGATCTCAGCTCCTTCCCTCCCTCCCTCCCTCCCTCCCTCCCTCCCTCCCTCCTACTCCCTGTCAAGGGGAAGCCCTCTGGTTTGCTCTCTGGGTCGGCAGTGAAGTTGACTGTGGTTCGGGTTCACCTGGATAAGCCTTGGGATCCTCACTCATAAAGTGGAGAAAATTCCCACCACTTTGTGAGGTTGTTATAAGGATTAAACGGGATGACAAACGGCAGAGCTTGGAACAGTGCCTGATGTCACGAAATGCCATTTTTTTTAAAAAAAAAAAGTTTAAGTCAATAAATGTGTATGTAAGGATTTTCACATGTGATTCCTTCCACTGCCAATCACCATAGTTCCCCCTAAGTCCAAATCTAATCTTCAAAATAACCCAGAGTTCTTTCTGTTGGGCATCTTTGATCTCCACTTGAATATGGACATACCTCAAAAATTCCCCACCTGTAATCTTTGGGATCCAATTTTTGTACTTTAGGGCCACGTTTGGGGTCAGAGTAGGTACATCTGCCTCGTTCTCAATTTCAAACAGCCTCTGAATGTGAATGAGTCCAAATCATATTCACCCCTAAACCAGCACACCCTAGAATTGTACAGATTGTTGGGATACTCCACTACCTAAGATTTTTTTAAATTTGTTAGGTCTTTCGCAGAGTTTTAGCAGATAGATGTCTTGTCGAACACATAGTTCTGTGAATAAAGGAAACCATGCATATACTCTATTAGGCGTTTCCAATGATGTAGGTCTGCAGAAAAAGCAGGTATTGGCCAGGTAGAGCCTAGCCCCAAACTTGCTCCTAAGCCCTGTAGTGTTCCACAGAAACCCAAAACAGCCCCCAAACACAGAAACAGTTCTTCATGAAAACCTCAATATCAGGATAGGTTTTTATCTTTGAGAAGAGTTTGCATTCTCACCCCATAACATTGCCTTTTGAGTAAATACACTGCTTCTGTGAAAAGCGTGGCAAATCAGGAGTCGCTAAGGGGTCATGATAGGAAGAAGAAGCTTCCGGTTCCTTCTGCGCAGCTCTGAGATTGTGGGTTTTGTGCGGTGGGGTGAGACAGAGGGTACAGTCCATGTTTAGAAGGAACCCTCCAAAGAGGCCCCAGCATCATCGCTGGGTAGGAACCAGAGAACAGATGGGCCTGTCTTCAACTTCATGCAACCCAGGAGCCTTGGGCAGGCCTTCCCGGGGCCTGAGGGCTAATCCTAGGGGCAGAGTTGTCTGAATGCCCGTCCTTCACCCCCCACCTCTCCCTGGCCCAGGCTGCTCAGTGCTAAGCTTGCTTTGCCCTGACTGAGCAGAGTAGACCTGCCCCATCCAGGGTTTCACTCCTGACACTTCTTTGCGACCGGGAACTAAGAACTCCCCGCTCCTCGCTCCTCGGTAGGGAATGGACAGAGGAGTCAACCGGAAAGGACAAAGGCTTTGGAGTCAGTCACCCGGCTGGCTGAGTGACCTCAAGCAAATTACCTAACCTTTCTGACCCTCTGTCTGCTGCACTGGACAATTCAGACAGCTCTATTGACTTCCAGGGCCTTTGAGAGGGTTCACTGGAATGACAAGGGGGCACCAGTGTGGTGACTCATGTCACCACGGAGCAGAGGCTCGAGGCCAGGGACTCGCCATGACCATCTGCTCTTGGGCCAGCCCAGGTGATGTGCCGCTGGCCTGGTCAGCCGCTGTGTGGGCACCATGACAGCTGGCTTCTGGCTCTGGCCGGGTGGGTCCGAAAGGGCAACTTCTCTTCGCAAATCCATGAACAAAGGGGAACTGCCAGCTCTTGGGTGCATAAGCTCCTGAAAGTTCCACTACGGGGCTTTGAAATCATACTGGTGCCTGGGCCCACCCCAGTCCAGCTGAACCCAAATCTCTCGGGCTGGCCTCTGGGCATGGGTGTTTTAAGATCTCCCAGGGGGTGCTAAGGGACAGCGGGGTTGTGAACCTCTGCCCAAGTTCCACTTTATATATTGCCTCTGACGTTGTCTGTTTTGTCCTCACAGGCTGCCAATCATGTTAGAAACCTGATTAAGGCACTGGAGACAAGAGAGCCCCAAAATCCAAACCTCCATCTTAAAAAAATCCTTGTGGTTAGCAGGCTGGTAAGAAGGCTCTTTTCCAGGTTTCTGAAATCGTGCTTCTGACCGGGTGTTCCTAATGGGAGCCCTATGGCCCCCCTGGGAGCCCCCCGGGGACCCTGCCCTCCCCTCTTTGGCTCCAACTTGGCCTCTCAGGCCGATGGCCCATACCTAGCGGCCCCTACCCGCCTCTGAACAACACCTGTGTCTCATACACTCCATTTCCTTGGCCCAGATGTCGCTCAGGGACGCTGTAAAGATCAGAGCCATTGGGTCTGACAGTGCTTTCAGAGTAGGAGGCTCCCTATTTGGGGGAAGAGAGCAGTGTTGTGGCTGTTACACGGCAGAGCTATGCCTACCTCTAGCTCGGGGTGCCAGGGCACCCAACTGCCATATTGTCCCTCTGGGGAAGTGACCTGGAAAGTCAGGCCTGCCCGCACCCCCTCTGCCATCAGGCAGGTGCAAACAGACCAGGTCGCCAAACAGTCTGTCTCTGTCAGACCCTTCAGCCCCAAAGCAGATTGACTAGAAGGAGTTGCTGCAAAATCCGGGGTGGCTGTGGGGCCTCAGGAACCAGAACCGTGCGGTTGAATGCCACTGGGACACCATCCCTCCCTCAGGGACACACACCTGTGTCTGCTTCTCTGTGCTCGTTCTCCACACACGGCCGGGAACATGGCTGCCCTCGGGGCCACGTCCCACCGACAGGGCACAAAGAGCTCTGCCCCCACTTCAGTTTTTGAAAAACTTCTTGGCGACTCAGACAGGAGGTGGGCCATTTGGAGGGCCCCTGCCTGGAGCAAATTCCACAGATGTGGCCAGTGTGAGGCTTTGGAAGCTGGACAAGTGCACAGCCCTGGCTATGTGGGTCATGGGCCCCTCTTAGTCTCTCCTAAGCACCCGAAACGGGACTGCCAAAGTATCCCCCATTTCTGACACGGCCTTGCTCGGACAGGCTGGGCTGATGGGTCTCCCTATTCCCACGTGTCCGTTCCTTGCAGTGTGGAAGGCACCAGGCGATTCTGCAGCTGGTGTGTGGCTTCATTGAGCACACGTTCGTGGCCACAGCCGCCTACGCCCACGTGGCCACAGAGCTGGGCTATCTCTTCATCCTACAGGACCAAGTGAAGGAGGCATCTCTGTGGTACTCAGAGGCCATGAAATTGGACGAGAGCAGTGTGGCTGCCTTGACAGGTCTATGCGGTCCGGGCAAGGGAGGGGGTGGGGGGTGCGGGAAGGCAGGTCGCAAGGTAGCCTCCGTGGGTCCAGAAGAGAGGCGCTGGGAAGCATCTTCCCTAGAGGGTGTGTGAGTTTTGGAGTACATTGTATGATGGGGTGCCTTTCCATGAATTGGTGTCTGTTTGGGAGAGAGAGAGAGAGAGAGAGAGGGAGGGAGTGGGGGGGGGAGGGGTAGAGGGAGTGAGAGAATCCCAAGCAGGCTCCACATATGGGGCTCGATCCCACAACCCTGGGGTCATGACCTGGGCCGAAATCAAGAGTTAGGCACTCAACCAACTGAGTCACCCATGAATCAGTAAGCATAGATGTAAGAGACACAGGAACTGTCAGAGTGTGGCCGCAGCCACTCGGATCTGCGTCAGACCTCTGATGTCCACACTGTGACCCCCTGGAGGACCAGCAGCCTGCCCCTTCCGCTCGGGGGCCCTGCCTCTTCTCAGGCCCGGCAAGGCCAGTGTTGGAGAGGGTCCCAGTCCGGGAGCACCCCAACCCAAAGCCCCTAGACTCTCCCTCTGCGGGCCCTGAGCTGAAAGGCCACCAGAGCAATAGTTTTGAGAGTTTTACTTCCCTGTCTGTCCAGAGGCCTGCCCACCCCGCTCTAGAGAAACGTCAGTAAATTTCCCAGACCCCAATTTTCATTTTACACATTTTGTTTTTAAGCCTTCAAATCTACGGCGTCTGGTGAACTCTGAACCAGCAATTTAATTTTGGTTGAGGAAACTGTGTGGTCCCAGGCTCAAGGCAGGCTGGCTCCTTACCCCAGCTCTCAGGAGCCGTGTCTTTTGGGTCCAGCCGCTTCTCTCTATGGTCCAGGCTCTTCGCCAGCACAGCACGGTTATCTGAGAGGTTGTTCACCACGTCAGCTGACTCGTGAGCCCATGCATCTTCCTCCACTTCCAAACCCATAAAATCCTGGAAGACGTTTTGAAAAGATAACGCAGCCCTAGAAACAGAGAAAGCTGCCTTTGGTGGACCAGAAACTTTGAGAACGTCACATTTCTAGAGGATATAGAACAGATAGCATCAAAAGTAAGGAAATGACAAGCCACTCTGGAAAGCCGTATGCCAACATGGTACACAGACGGGGCAGCTAAAGAAACGAGTAGACCCGTTTTCTCCCAAAGAGCTCCAAGAAAAACAAAAGTTGACAAATAACAAGGGGCGTCTGGGTGACTCAGTCGGTTGAGTGTCTGACTCTTGGTTTCGGCTCAGGTCGTGATCTCACGCTTTGTGAGATTGAGCCCTGTGTCGGGCTCTGCGTCCCAGCGCCTGCTGGGTATTCTCTCTCTCCCTCTCTCGCCTCTCTTTCTCACTCTCTCTTTCTCAAAATAAAAAAATAAACATTAAAAAAAATCAAAAAAAAAAAGCAAGCTCATGGTCGCTGGAGGCTGGGAGCTACACAAGCCACGGGGCAGTCAGCGAGATGACAGGGGAACCAGAGAATGGAATCAAGGAGACCTTTCAAGGCGGTGGGCCAGGAGGGAGCAGAGAAGAGCCCTGTTTCCCACCACCACCAGGGACATGAAGGACAAAAAGACTTGCTCCACACACAGGCCACACTCCCTAGGACAACCCCCACCCAGCTCAGTCCTTCCCCACTTCCTCATTCAGGGGAGCCCCCTCGCCAGTCAGCCAGAAGGGAAGTCCAGTGCCCAGAAAAACAGTGACCTTAACAATTTGGGAAATCTGCCTCAGCTGTTAATACTCATCAGTCTAGTCCGTTTGTAAATCTGCTAACAGTTTGAAAGAGGGGCCAAGTGGACCATGCAAAGCCAAGGCCCTCTGAGGAGCCAAGTTTAAAGCCAGATACAGAAAAGACTTTGCCACCCCCCACTAAAACACCAGGGTTTTCAGAGGCTACAATGTCAGTCAATAAGTAAAGAAGAGGCTACTATGGCAAAGATTGTAGAGAACGAAAAAGTTACTGAACATTACAAATACGATTGCAAAGTAAATTAACTCCATAGATGAGCCAAATAGTGGGATGCATATAAGTGAAAAACCAAGATGTTCATTAGGAAGACAGTCAGGAATAAATACACCAAAATGACCAAGAAATATCTATAAAAGAGATTCCTCTTTTATAGTAGTAGGAGTAGAAGGATTTGTCTTCCCAAACTCAAAACACATTACAGAACACCAGTAGGTAAGTCAGCTCCAGGTCAATGCTGGAGTAAACAAGGCGATAAACAGAACAGAAACAGGTCTTACAAATAAAGTGACATTTCAAACCAATATGGCGGTAGGTTTCAACAATTCATGGTTGGACATCTGGCTATCCAGTATGAAAAACGTAAAGGGAAGTTCCCAGCTCACGCCATATTCAGAAGTAAACTTCAGGGGCGCCTGGCTGTCTCAGTTGGTAAAGCACGTGACTATTAATCTTGAGGTCGTGAGTTCAAGCCCCACATCAGGGGCAAAAATTATTTTAAAAATGTTTTTTTAATTTAAAAGCTCCAGATGAATTAAACATTGAAACATAAAAGTTCAGTTGGACTTGGGTTCCCTGGAGGAAACTCAGAAGCCCTAAAAGAAAATATTTTACTGATCTGTGTAAAACTTTAAAACTAATGGATGGCAAAAGGCAGTCACAAATAGTTAAAAGGTGAATGGCAAACTGGTAGAAAATGTTTGCTATAAAGGGTTAATAATCTTAATATTTATGAAGAGAAAACAAATCGCCCTAAAATAAAATCAGGCTAGGGGCGCCTGGGTGGCTCAGTCGGTTGAGCGTCCAACCTCGGCTCAGGTCATGATCTCGCGTGATCTCGCGTGAGTTCGAGCCCCGCGTCGGGCTCTGTGCTGACAGCTCCGAGCCTGGAGCCTGCTTCAGAACCTGTGACTCCTTCTCTCTCTCTCCTTCTTCCCTCCCCCGCTCGTGCTCTGTCTCTGTCTCTCAGAAATAATAAAAATTAAAAAAAAAAAAAAAAAAAAGAATCAGGCTAAAGCTAGGTATAGGAGATTCACAGGAGAAAGGAAAGGGGCATTAAATGTATGGAAAAATGCTCCTTTCCCCTCTTGGTAAAAAAAAAAAGGAACTAAAATGAGTTGTTTTTCACGTTTTCACTGGCAAAGAGTGAAGCACGTCGGCGAGGTTGTGGGGAAAGGCGACTTTCAAATTCTTGGCAGTAACCCTAATTCAAACATCTCCGGAGGACAAGTTGGCCTTATCTATCAACATTTTAGATATACACGCCCTTTGACCAGTCAACTCGACTGCAGGAATTAGAACGCGGAAATATGTTTACCGTGGCACGGGAGCATTTAAGCATCGAAAGCAAACTGGATGCGAAATGAGCTGTCCTTCAACGGGGCAGTAGTTAAATAAAATGTCCCAGCCACGGTGCATGGTTAAAGGCAGAGCACGAGCTAGGGATATGCTTCCCTGCCTGCCTCGTGCCTCGAATTCTTTACTAGGAGCGAGCATCGCTCTTTACGTTTGCGGAGATGTTGGGAAAGGCCCCCTGCACAGCCGCCCGTCCTTCCGCTGTCTCATCCCTGCTCTTGGCCCGCGGGCCTGCTGGCTCCGGGTCCGAGCTGGCTCCTCACGCTTGTTCTGCCCCGTTCCCAGGGATCATCTGGTGCCAGATCTTGGACGGCCACCTGGAGGAGGCTGAACAGCAGCTGGAATTTATGAAGGAGGTGCAGCAGTCTCTCGGGAAGTCTGAGGTCAGAGCTCCCTGGGGACGCGGGCCGCTCCAGGCTTGTGTCCCCGGCCCTCCCCTCGCCCCAGTTTCCGGCACCCAGCAGCCAACACGGCCCGGACTCCTGCTTTGCGCTCGCCTCCCCACGGCCCGGCTGGCGTTGGTGCCGAGACCTGGGCTTGCCTCCCCCAGGTGCTGGTTTTCCTCCAGGCCCTTCTGGCGTCCAGGAAGCACAAGGGGGAGCAGGAGGCCACCCGGCTCCTGAAGGAGGCTGCGGGGCTGCACTTCGCCGGCATGCAGGGCCTCCCCCTGGGCTCCGAGTACTTCGAAAAGCTGAACCCCCTCTTCCTGGTCTGCATCGCCAGGGAGTACTTGTTCTTCTGCCCCAAGCAGGTTAGAGGAAGTCCCATCTGAACGGCGGGGGTCTGGAGCATAGGCCTGGACGGGGGCAAAGACCTCGTCTGGCCCGGCCAGCAGGCGGCTCTGAGCCCCTGAAGTTCGGGGACCCATTGCTTTTCAATTTTTTTTTTTTTTTTAATGTTGATTTTCAAGAGACCGAGAGAGACAGAGCGTGTGCAGGGGAGGAGCAGAGACACACACACACACACACACACACACACACACACACACACAGAATCTGAAGCAGGCTGCGGGCTCTGAGCTGTCAGCACAGCCCCCAGGGGAATCCCGCTGCTGCTGGCCCACAGACCACACTCGCGGGAACAGGGCACTGCTCCACGCCTCCGCCTTTATCCTAGACAATAACCAGCTCCCTTTTTCCCCACAAGTCTTCTAAAAAGTCTGTTAGTCTTTACTTGTTTGCCTGCTTTACTCGTTTGCCTATTTGCCCAGCCAGTCAAGATTCTCCATGGGCAAGGATCTTACCTTGCTATCGTAATGTCCCCCCCAGTGCCACGTAATGAGTCATTCCACAAACATCTATTAAGTGCACCAGCGTGTGCCGGACGCCGTGGTCGGGACTGGGGACACAACCGTCAGCGAAACAAAGTCCCCGTTCTCTGCACCTTGTGTCGTAGCACTAGAAGGCACCGACTGGATAAGAAACACGAGGAAGAAAGTAAAATTCCTTCACTGAGAGAGTGTTTCCTGAGAGCTTTAGGAGTCTCTCTGGAATGGGGCAAACCATCCAGCCAGGCCCCGTGTTCCTACAGCCCCGGTCGCCGGGCCAGATCGTGTCTCCGCTTCTCCAACAAGTCGCTGTGATCCTGAGTCCTGTCGTCAAAGCGGCGCCAGCTCTCATCGACCCCCTGTATGTGATGGCTCAGGTCAAGTACCTCTCAGGTGAGCCTGCGTCTGTTCATCCGTTCAGCCACCGCCCCGGGGGTCGCAGCCCCCCGCCTCGGGCGGTTTACACAGACCCACACCCCCTCACCAGGCCCGGCCACATCCCTGGCCTCCACTCCCCAGAAACCGGCCTGACTTCCCTCACCAGCAGGGGTCTCTGCCACCCGCCCGGCTACTGGAGGCTTCCTCACTCTGAGCGGGGCACCGCGGCCGAAGTGGCTGAACTTCAGTTCCGCACAGGGGCTGCTCCGATACCGGGATCCACCCGGTCCTCAGGATAGGCAGAAATGCCCTCATGAGGTCTGCATTCTAGTAAGGGGAAATGGACGATACGCAGAACAGAGAAGCACGCGGCCTTGTTTGTTAGGACACAGGAATTCCGTGGAGGAAACCAAAGCGGGGGAGGGGATGGGAACTGGCAGGGTCGCAGTTATTAAAAGGTGGGCAGGAGGGCATCACGGGGAGGTGGGACCCTGTAGCATTCGGCTCTCAGAGCCTCAGGGTGGCCAGAGCAATGTCCTTCCGGCTTCTCCTGTCTCGAGACCCAGGTCCTGGAGAGAGAGGGAAAGGGGAGACGGGTCCGTGGGAACCTTGCTGTCCCCTCTGAGGACTCTCCACCTGTGGCCTTGCGCCCCAGTCTGCCTGGAAGGCAGGCTGATCTCTGGTGCGCTGGGGGCTTCCGAAGGATCCCAAATGCCATGGCATGTGTCTGGCTTCTGGCACGGCCTCACGTGGGTCACACCGTGCAGAGACACCCCCTCCTCCGACTCTGTCTTCATCCGTGGGCCTCCCCGTTGTCATCTGGGTTTCCAGGTTTACCCACAAGCTTCAGGGGCTCCTGGGTACAAGGCAAGGGCAGGAACACTCCCCTAGGGGTGCGGGCAGCTGGCAACAAGCAAGTTAAGGGCCAAAGCAAGGTCTCCAGCTGCTTAGGTTGCCATAGTGACATCTTCACATTTCTGCAGCAGTGCACAAGGAAGGAGCAGGGAGTTTGGGACCCAGAAGCAGCTGCTCCCCTCCCCGCCAAGTTATGGGCCCTGAGCGGGAGCTGTTGAGGGACCTGGATGGAGAGAGGGGGGGACTCTCCTACCAGCTCACTGCACTCCACCCCTGGGCTTGCACTGCTGCCGGCTGTGGGCCAGTCTGGCTGCGGGGAGAGCCCTCAGCCCCTGAGCGCCAAGGCAGGCAGAGCTCAGCCTCAGGAGCCGATGGCCCTGGGTCTAAAGGCTGACTTTGTCCCTCGTAAGCTGAGTTACTTATGTAACTGGGTTCCAGTCCTACATCAAAAAGACACAGACAATACCGCCCATCTTGCGGGGCTGGTATTAACTAACTAACTAACTAACTAACTAACTAACCGGCAGGAAAGTAACCCTGACTTTCCAAAAGTGCTTTGCATAAAGCAAGTGCTTCGTAAGACGGGGCTATTACAGTTGCTGTTATTGTTAGGTTCCGTTCTGCTCTGAGGTGTGGGACTCGAGACTTAAGCGTCCCCCGGAGCTTCTGGACAGAGCAGTGACGTGCTTTAGCCATCTCCTCGAGGGTTGCCCCACAGTCTGAGTTTCCAGGCTCTTGTCTGGGTAGTTGTAATTTCAAGAAGAGACCTCTGAGTGAAACAGAACAGAACTGGGTGAAATGGCCAACTCGGGTATTTCTGGGTAACAGAACACACAAAATTCATTCTGCCTCTACATACTGGGTCCTGGGAGTCCCCCAGGGACCCCTGGATGTAGAGGTCTGTTTGTCGTTTCTAGGAGAGTTAGAGAATGCCCAGAGCACCCTGCAGCGTTGCCTGGAGCTGGACCCCACCTCCGTGGACGCCCACCTCCTCATGTCCCACATCTACCTGGCGCAGGGCAATTTTGCCATGTGTTCCCACTGCTTAGAGCTGGGCGTCAGCCACAACTTCCAGGTGGGGGTCCTCTGTGCCCAGTCGCCCCGCCCCCGCCTCCCCAAGCCCAGCTGGCCAACAGCCCCCACTTGCCCTGGGAGAGGCCCCGGGAGCTCCCGGCATCCCTCAGACCCTTCTGCGGGCCAAAGGCCAGGGCAGGCTCGGTGGGCTTCCGCGGCCTTCTCCGGTCCGGGTGCCTTGAGCAGCAGCCGTGAACCGGGGCCCCACACTCCACTCTGCTCCTCTAGGTCCGAGACCACCCCCTCTACCACTTGGTCAAGGCCAGGGCCCTCAACAAGTGTGGGGACTATCCAGAAGCCATAAGGACGCTGAAAATGATCATAAAATTACCAACTCGGAAGACGGAAGAAGGCAAGAAACTCCGCGGGCCCTCCATGCAGCCCAGTGAGCGGGCGTCCCTCTTACTGGAACTGGCAGACGCCCTCCGCATGAATGGGGAGCTGGTAAGAAATACCACGCTCTCGTCCCTGGGGACTGGGGCATGTTGGAGGTCCGGGGTAAGCCTGGGAACCAGGCTCTTTGGTTCTGGCTGATGTTTATTCGTTCTATTATTCGAGCCTTTATTCATTTGGGAGCATAACTTACCCCCGCCCAAAGGCCTCGATGGCTCCCAGTGCCCTCTAGATAATGTCCAAAGCCTACTGAGCCCCACCTGATCTGTCCCCTGCCTGCCTGCCTCACTGTCCCCATGAGGATCTCACAGAGGCAGAGCACACAGGCCCATCAGGACAGCCACGGGTGGTTGTGCAGATTGGGTAAGGCACAGCCCCGGTAGACGCCATAATCACACCACAGTCTTTACGAACTGTGTCCCCTTGGGAGTTTTGTGGTATATAATTTGCTCAACTGTATGAGGCAGCCCTGGGGCCTTGGCAGGTCTGGCTTGGCAAAGACAGGAAGCACCTGAGCGTCCTACGCTGGTGTGAAGGAGCAGCGGGGGAACATGGGGTGGGGGGTGGGGGTAGAGCTGACTCCACAGGCTCCCACGGCCTCGCTGTCCTCACTCACTCACCTGCTCAGCGGAGAGGGTCGGCAGAGTTCCAGGACCATCTCTAATCTGCCAGTACGGGGGCATCTGGCTGCCATAGAGAAGGAACAGCTCGCGAGGCCCTTTTCTCCTTAAAGTTAAAAACTGCCTTCTGGGGGGCGCCTGGTTGGCTCAGTCGGTTGGGCCTCTGACCTCTGCTCAGGTCATGATCTCACAGTTCGTGAGTTCGAGCCCCGTGTAGGGCTCTGTGCTGCCGGCTCAGATTCTGTCTCCCTCTCTCTCTCCCCTCCCCCCATGCACCCTCTGTCTCCCTCACTCTCTCTCTCTGTCTCTCAAAAATAAACATTAAAAAAGAAAACCGCCTTCTGGGTAGAGGTGGGGATGTGGAAGCCTGTTTGTTGTCCTTTCCTCCTTTGAATCTGCCAAAAGGAGCACAGGAATTAAAAGTGGAGAAGGAATGTCCACCTACAGCAAACCTAGGGAACGGCCACATCCCAGCACAGTCGATTCAGTCAGTTGATTCAGCTATTGATTGAGGGCCAGCTAGCTGCCAGGCACCATCTGGCAGCTGGGGATAGAGGAGAGAAGCTAGCAAGGTCCTTTTGGAACTTACCATCGGTGGGCGAGAGAGAAAGCAGGGTGCAGTGAGGCGGGGCCCAAGGTTCCTGCCTTTGCTTGAAACCTTCTGAACTGGAGATGTGCTCAAGCGGGGAGAAGCAGGGGCATTCCTAGAGGGACTCGGGTCCAGCCCGTGGAAGGGCAGGGCCACTGAGCAAGAACTCCCTGGTCAGATGGCCTCCTTGCTTCTCTCTGTCCGGGCTCCTTTCTAGGAGACGTGGCCCAAGGAAAGTAAGGAGGGAAATAACCTGAAAAAGAGTTCTGCCGCGTGCTTTGCTTAGATGACAGATCTGCAGACTGGGGCCTTCACAGTGAGCCAGGGGTTCTGTCCTGACCCCAGCTTCTCATTAAGCCCACCCCCAAAAGGAAGACCCACAGAAAGCTCAGGGGAAATGTGAGCCTAGGGCAGCTGTGCTAGACCCTGTCCGTCCCCAGCCTAGATCCTGGGCAAAGGGCCAGGTTAGGGGGGACCAGTCCCATTTGAGGAAGGGGTCCAATATGGTGATTACAAGGAAGGACAGAGGTGGTGGAGGGAGGAGAAGAAGGGAAGGAAAGAAGAAAGGGTGGGAGGGAAGGAAGGAAGGGAGGAAAGAGGGGAGAGGAAACAAAATCACAAGCAAAAGGCAAGTGAAGATTACACTTGGGGAGAAAGAGTTCTATAAAAAATGGAAGAGATACTTTTTTTAAAGTTTATTTATTTTGAAAGAGAGCATGTGATCGCTTCTTGGCCTTTTGGCTAAGATCAAGTGTGAAAGAGAGCATGTGAGCAGGGGACGGGTGGAGAGAGAGGAAGAGAGAGGGAGAGAGAGAGAACCCCAAGCAGGCTCCACACTGCCAGCACTAAGCCCAACATGGGGCTCGAACTCACCAACCCTGAGATCATGACCTGAGCTGAAATCAAGAGTCGGACACTCAACCAGCTGAGCCACCCAGGCGTCCCTAAGAAGAAATACTTCTAAGAGAACTTGTCTACATTTGATGAAAATGGAAACATGGAATCTTGTAAAACCAGCTCAAAGCAGAGCACCAGAGATCCCCAGAGGTGTTCAGCTGGCAGAATTAAAGCAAGTAAGCATAGAAAACAGTGATGCCGTTAGAAAATTATAGTCCCACGAGACAAAACAGAAAATGGCTGAACCCTTGCTGAAGCTCTCTGATGCAGGAAAGGGGTGAGAAAATCATTGAAGTGATGTGAGGGGATGACGGGTAAGAAAGAGAGAGACCACACATATCCAACCAAGGCAAAATAAACGTTCCTGCAGAAGAGAGAAGAAATGGAGCAGGGGAGAGCCCCACGTTGGGTGTGGAAATTACTTTTAAATAAATAAATAAACAGATAAATAAATAAGTAAATAAATATTTAAAAAATCCTAATACTAATATCCTAATGGAGTCATGGGAACCAAGGATTCACGGTCACTGGGGGCGCCTGGGTGGCTCAGTCAGTTGAGCGTCCAACTTCAGCTCAGGTCGTGATCTCACGGTTCGCGAGTTCGAGCCCCACCTCTGGTTCTCTGCTGTCAGCACAGAGCTCACTTCGGATCCCCTGTCCTCCCACTCTCTATACCTCCCCCACTCACTCTCTTTCTCTCAAAAATAAATAAACACTTAAAAACAAAACCAAAAACAAGGTGATTGAAGGTTCCAACAAGCATCTGGGTAGGCAGCAGATTACCCACTGTGAGGAAAAAAAAAAAAATCAACCAAGCCTCAGACTTTTACTCAACAATACTGAATTCAGGAAGACCACAGACAATATTTACAAAGTGTTGAGGGCGAAAGGATGTCCCCCAGTATAAAAAAATTGAATAACACAAAAATTAAATAACTCAAGAATTATGGTATGAATTAAACTTTTTTTTTTAAACAACCTACGTGCTGATATAACCCAGACAACTAAAACACAAAAGAAAATGAAGTTTTTATAAGTGGGAAAAAATGTGAGGTGTAAAAGGACACATAGAACTAATCTAAATAAATCTAATTGCATTGAAATAATTACAGTAATTTTGACCCAAAGCCAGTATAATTGCTAAGTTCTTAAAATAAAAGTTATTAAAATCAAAATAACAATAACATCCTATAAAAAAATTCAGGGAGAAGGTGGCATTATTATAAGCATGCTAATTGTTTCCACTTTATAGAGTGTGGGGAAAAAATGTACACAAGACATTTCTTAATAGAAAGATGACTCTTGGTAGAATTTAAGAGGTGATCTCCACCACATTAATCAAGAGTTAAGAAGAAAAGAAAGGACCAAGCAGGTCATAAAGGCAGAAATAAAGCCAAACACAACAGCATGTAAAAATGAAAACGGGCGCCTGGGGGGCTCAGTTGGTTAAGCATCCAACTTCAGCTCAGGTCATGATCTTCCAGTTTGTGAGTTTGAGCCTTGCGTCGGGCTCTGTGCTGACAGCTCGGAGCCTGGAGCCTGCTTGGGATTCTGTGTCTCCCTCTCTCTCTGCCCCTCCCCTGCTCAGGCTGCCTCTCTCTCTCTCTCTCTCTCTCTCAAAAAATAAATATTTTTTAAAAAATGAAAACAGAAACTTTTCTGTTGCCAGAAAACCCAAGAACGTATCTGTGGTAACAAAACTGTAAATGAAATAAATGTACCTCTTAAATAAAAGAGGCATCAGAGTGGTTTAAACTAGCAACAGAGAGAACCCTTACTCTCTATACTTCAAACACCAAAGGGCCCAGGATGAGAGGAAAAAGATGATACAAATATACCAAGCAAACAAAAAGACAGCAGAGATTGAGGAAGAAATGTCTGGTAAGGCTGAATCCCAGTCCGAAAGTACCAAAATGGGGAAAGAAAGCAACTTTGTTAACATAACCAAGGGCATGAATATAATGAGGAAATAATTGAAACAGACCGTTAACGTGCCAAATACAATAACATTAAAATACTTTTGACCGAAAGCAGGAAATCACAAGGAGATGCATCCATCGGTCTCCCACAAGAAGGAATTGCCAACAGATGTAGAGGTGCTAAGGAACAGTCGAGGGTTTCTGTACCCCCAGCTAGCCAGGCACCTTTCCCCTGCCCCCAGGAAGAGTGGTGGTGGACACTGAAGGGATCTCTCTTCTTTCTGCCACTGGAGCCTCTCTGCAGGTGGATGTGAGCCATCCTCCCCTCGCCTTCCATGGAGCAAGGCTGCTCCTGGCTGTCTCCATATTTCATTTCTCTCTGGGGGCAGGAGTGGGAAGAGGGATCCCTTTAAGTCGCCTCCAAGAGATTTCAAGTGTTTTCAGGTCACCCGTGGTGGGTGACAGCTAACGGAGGTCTGCTGGGTTCCCATGCTCTAGCATGAGGCCACCAAGGTCATGCAGGACGCCATCAACGAGTTCAGGGGCACACCGGAGGAGATCCGCATCGCCATTGCCAACGTGGACCTGGCCCTGAGCAGTGGGAACGTGGACGTGGCCCTGAGCATGCTGAGGAACATCACACCCAAGCAGCCCTTCTACGTGGAAGCCAAGGAGAAGATGGCCAACATCTACCTGCAGACCCGCAAAGACATCCGCCTCTACATCGGCTGCTACCGGTAAGCCCCAGGCAGCGCCCTGACAGCCTCCTTCCCGGTGGTGTTTTAGGGAGTGGCTTCTCCAGGTTGTGTTTCCTCAACCTGGGTCTCCAGTCTGCACCCTCCAAGTGTGTTAGACGCAATGCAAGTACAGAATTTCCCATGGGTCCGCATTTGAGCGTGATAGCTTAGCCAGGCCGGCTCACTGCCGAGTTCTGAAGATACAGAACTGAATCCATCCTGCTTGGCCTCCCCTGAATGGCCCACATTCTGGTGGGAACCACGGGTATGCACTTTTGCCCTGGCCCCTGACTCTGCCCGTCCTTGAAGAAATGTCCAGTGACTCGATGTGGCCAAGGTGAGGTGCAGGAGGGTGGAGAGCTGTCTTTATGATTTGACCTTCCCAGCCCCTCCCTCAAGCAGAACTCTATCTAGGCAATCCAGGTGGGAGGCAGCACTGGGGGGCGGGGGTGGGGGGAGGCAAAGCCAAGAGCGGTGGGACACTAATAAACAGTGGGGTGGGGTGACGCGGCCACACCGGAGTTTTAGAAAGAGTAGGATGCCTGCTTATGCAGAGGGGCCTAGAGGGTTAGGACTGGAGGCCAGAAGAAAGGGTAGATGTTCTGGCATGGTCCAGATAACAGATAAGCAGAGCTTGGACTAAGGTAGCTAGCACAGTGCCTCGTGCACAGTGGGCTTTCAGTAAGTATTAGGTGAATGAATGAATGAATGAATGGGAAAGAAGAGTTGGAGATGAATTCAGAAACACAAAGAGTGCATAGGTTCAAGCTAAGCCTTTGGTTACTTTTGCAGGGAGCTCTGTGAACAACTGCCTGGCCCCCACACCAGCCTGCTACTGGGGGATGCTTTCATGAACATTCAGGAGGTGAGTGAAAGCCTCGTGGCCTTGCCAAGTGGCCCCCCAATCTCATGTCTCCAGCGGGAGAGAAGAGAGACCGAGACCTTTGGACGCTTTCCCCACCAGCCTGAGAAGGCCCTGGAGGCTTATGACGAGGCCTATAGAAAGAACCCCCATGATGCATTGCTGGTCAGCAGGATCGGGCAAGCCTATGTGAAGACCCACCAGTACGCCAAGGTCAGGCCAGGCTGGGGTGGCGAGAGGTGTGGGCCAGCCCAGCAGGGAAGAGGGAGGGGGGTGCATGAGTGGAAGTTTCTGGATGGGACGGGAGTGGCTGCGTTCCCACCGTAGCTCCCTGTTGAAGTGGGTGGGGGAGGGGGGCTGGCTAGGGGAGAATTCAGAAGCTATCCACACACACACACACACACACACACACACACACACACACACGCCGAGCCCGAGCCCTCTGCCAGCTGGGAGGGCCTTCTCATCGCAGGCTTCTGTGTTCTGGAGGGACACACAGGTGTGGTGGCCGCCGAGGAGAACACGGTTTGAGGCACTCAAGGTAGAACCAGACCCCGAGGCCAATATTTCCTGTTTGCCCAAAGGCAATTAATTATTATGAGGCTGCGCAGAAGATCAATGGACAGGACTTTCTGTGCTGTGATCTTGCTGAACTGCTCCTGAAGTTAAAGAAGTTCAACAAAGCAGAAAAAGTTTTGAAACAGGCACTGGAACACGACTTTGGTGAGGCCCCTTTCGAAGTCACTTCCCTAGCCTACTGCCCCCGCCCTACAGTCTCTTCCTGCGGAATGGGGATGGGCGCTAGCTGGGGTCCTGAGCCCAGTCCCCTACCTCCCCCATCCCTGGCTTCCCAGGCACCAGAGAACACTGATTTGAGTTTCTACTCAAATCGGAGTAGTTTCTACTCTTTGCAGCCAAAGACCTCCCATCCATGATGAACAATGTCAAGTGCTTGCTTTTGCTGGCAAAGGTTTACAAGAGTCATAAAAAAGAAGACGTGATGGGAACTTTGAACAAGGTAATCGACATTAGACAATAGACTCAAGCTCTTTATTGGCCATTTCCTGGTGGGAGCTATAAAAGGAAGGATAGGACTGCAGGTCTGGAAGGCTCCAGGGCTGGCACTCAAAAGAGGACCTGGGTTACACCTCTGACCTCGGCCTTCCATTTATTCCCCGACCTGTGCTCTTTGTTGATGGTGCCCCGGAGTGCCCCAAGCCCGGCTGGGCTGGGTCGGAGAAAGCAGGGAGTCGGCAGGGATGCCCGTGGGATAATAATGGACAATGTGAGCAGCTCCTGGGCACTGAATGCTCGATGGTGGGTTCTGTACTGGGCTTTTTGCTTTCTTATTAATTCTCACAGTAGCCCTTTGAGATACGCACTGTGACATTCCTATTTCACAGATAAGGCTCCAAGAGGTTAAGAAATGTGCCCAAAGTCAGACTGCCAGTAAATGGGGGAGCTGACATTTGAACCAGGTCTGGCCTGTCCCAACCTAAGCTCTTTTCTCCCCTGGGCTGCCCCAGTGGGACAGTTCCTGGCCATTCCTATCCCACCTCCCTCGCTCTTTCTCCGCAAGGGTGTGGCTGGCTTCTTGTTTCCGAGATGCCTTCTGCCCTTGTACCAGGAAAGCCCACTCTGACGGCTTGAGACAATTTATTCCCTTGTTTCCCACTGGATTCCCACTCCCGTTTGGCCCTTAGAAAGCCGAGTGCTGATTTGTGCCCACTTCCCAAGACCTAACCCCGGCATCACCAATTCTTCTTGTCCCGATGCTCCCTGGTTACTCGATCATTTTATGTTGTGGATATTTGTGGAGGCTGCCCCAAGTTCCCAGCAGGGCAACGTTCAGAGCAAATGCATCCATCAAAACGCAGCCTGCCCTGCGCACCTACTGTGTGCTTCTTCTAGCCCGTAGGAGGGCCAGAGCAAATTAGACACGGTAAGTGTCAAGGCGTGATGGAAACAGGTAAACAAGTACAGGCACAACAGAGTGTTTTGTTTGAGTGCCTTTGCTTCCGTTCCTGCCCCAGGGGCAGAGGCAGCTTGCCTCCTGAGTACTCAGCCAGGGGCCTTGCCTGCCCAGAGTGACCCAGATTTGCTCAAGGGCACTTGAGATGCCCTTTCTGATAATCTGCTGACCCAGAAACGAGAGTAGGGATTCTTTCTGTGAATTGGCCTGAGATCTGGCACATCAGGCCCCAGGATTCTGATCCCGAGTTTACTGGTTTCCCAAGGCCATGGACCTCCAGTCTCAGATCCTGAAGCATGTTGCACTGGAGCAACCAGAAATGATCCCCTCCCAGAAACAACTGGCAGCCTCCATCTGTGTCCAGTTTGGGGAGCACCACCTGGCAGAGAAGGAGTTTGCCAAGGCGGTACGGTTTTATAAGGATGCCCTCTTCTACTCGCCTGATGACAATAAGGTGGGGTCCTCAAAGCCAGAGGCTGCTCCTTCTCTTGGGCCCTGCTGCCTTGCGGAATCCCCTGACTAGGGGCAGAGGCCGGGTCCTTCCCTGTGCCTCCCTGAGGAGCAGCAGGTCAAGGGGCCCGGGAGCCCTGGTGTGGGGAGCCTGCTCTGGCTGACCCCAGGGCCCTCAGCCATCAGCCCTTGGACCAAGACTGGGAGGCCTCACTTCGGACAGCTCCTTGTGGGGGTAGAGTGGGGAAGCGGCTCCCAAAAGTCATGCTAGTCTGGCGTTTTCAGGTCCCCCTTGGAGGCGGGGGCACAGTGACAGCCGTGGCTGCCAGGGGTCTTTGGGCACGAAGCCAGACTAAGCTTCCAAGGAGGTTTAGAGTCGTGAGGGGGGCATGGCCCAGATGAGGCAGTGGTGGCTGGAGTCCACACTAGGAGAACCGATGAAGAGCTTAGTGACAGCCATTCATCCGCTCAACACGCACTCATTTAAGAGACGTCTCATACGCGCCAGGCACGGTGCTAGGCCCGGGGGGCCACGGGGGGCAGGACAGGGTCCCTGCCCACAGACTGCCTCAGGCAGAGGGACAGATGAGCACATTTTTAGTTCCATTGCCTGCATGTGGGTCTGCACACTGCGGGAACTCAGAAGACGGGTGCCTGGCCCAGAGGCTACCACAGAGGGCTGCCCAGAGGGGGCTAGGTCCAAGCCAAAGGAGGAGGACGAGTTGCCCAGGCCCCTAGTTTCAGAGGTTGCTTAGTAAAACACGTGGTATGATTGGGGGAGAAGGGGGAGCCGGGGACATATGTTGAAGGTGGAACTAATATAATAAAAATGGATTAGGCGAGAGTGAGACACCAGCCCGAGTTTTCCCATGATGCTCCCTGGTTGATCACATCCGGCCTCGTCCCAGGTGTTGCTGGAGCTGGCCCGCCTCTACCTGCTGCAGGGCCACCTGGACTTGTGTGAGCAGCACTGTGCCGATCTCCTGCAGACGGAGAAGAGCCACGAGATGGCCTCAGTGGTATGGTGCCACAGGACCTCCCTCCCCCCCCCCCCCCCACCCTCCCCAGGGTCCCCGCCACCGCGTGAGGGCTGCTTCCCGGCCCCATAACTCCGATGCTTGGCTGACCCACCCCCAGGGGCCACCAGGCAGAGGGGACTGAGCACTGGGCCTGATGCCCTTCACGTGGTAGGGGTGGGCCGGCAGCCAGGGCAACATCAGCCTCCCGGGGCCAATCCAAGCGGAGGCGGGGAGGCTGATCAGCTCCAGGGGAAACCACACCCACAGTGGGTGAAGGCAAGGGTGGACAGGTTCCTGGATTTAAAGAAGAAATATGTGGGAAAAGGCCTCTCCAGTCTGACTTCTCTCCCTAACACCAAGACCACCGCCAGGGCCGCCCCACAGGAGTGGGGAGTCCTCATTCTGCCTCCTCTGCCTGCAGCTGGCAGTTCTCGGACACGGGTGGAGGGTCCGGCTCTGCTGGCTGCCAAAGGGACCCACTGGTGTCTACCCCTGGGCTTACCTTCCCACCTGTGACCTCACCCCCGCACTCCTCCCACCCCAAGCAGGCCCTGTCTTCTGGGCTCCTCCTGTGGCCGCTCCTCCCAGGGCCCAGAGAGGCGACCTTGGACGTCCTTGTCCACCTTCTCTGCTTACCCCCACGCCCACCCAGCCTCCCCACCACAGCCAGGCGAACTGTCAGGAGTCCCGGAGCATTGTGTGTTTTCTGACAGATGATGGCTGACCTGATGTTTCGAAAACAGAAACACGAAGCTGCCGTCATTCTCTACCACCAAGTCCTGGAGAAAGCACCAGGTAACGAACTGCCCACATCAAGACTGCCCGCTGAGATGGCCTGCGTCAGTTCCCACCAAGCAAGGGCTGCTCTCCCCCACAAGGGTGGGCCGCCTCCCCTCCTTCCTGACTGGGCAGAGGAAGCCCCTTCCTCTCTGATTGTTCCCAGAGAGACAGGAAACTGATAAAGCACCGATGGAACGTGCTGGCCCTTCCCGAGTCCGAGGGGCCAGTTCCTGGTCTCAGGCAGGGCAGTGCTTGGCCCTGGACCCAGGACAGCCTGTCTGTCTCCCAATCACGGCCACTGGACTGGACATAGCCCCCTTCTGAGGTGACAGCCACCTGGAGGTGGCTGGAAACTCTCCCTGTTAGGTAGCTACATTCCCGCCACACCTGAGGCTCAGACGACAGCCCCTGCGGGCCCACAGCCAACTCTGCCCCGAGGCCCAGCAGACTGTGGCCCTTAGGAGCGCGGGGTCCTGGAGCCAGACTGCCTACGTCTAACTCACGGTCTTCCACTTACCAGCTGTGTGACTTTTGGCCGAAAACTTGTGTGTCTCAGTGGAAAGGGAAAAATAGCTACCTCGGTGTGTGTAGGTAAAGCCCTTAATGCTTAATGTACCGTGTAAGCTCTAGCTGCTACTTTTCAGTGTGATGATTATTCTTTGCTCAGCTTTGGAGACCAGGGGAGACATTGAAGCTGCTGGGAGGTCACCGCTCAGCCCAAATAGGCAGTGTCTGCTGGGCCCCTCACTTCTCCATGCCAGGCCACAGCGCCCAATCGGACTTGGCCGTTGGTTTTCACAGCCTGGCATCTTCTCTCCTATTGTAGACGACTTTCTGGCATGGAATAAACTAATTGACTTGCTATGGAGAAGCGGCAGACTTGAGGATGCCCCTGTCTTCTTTGAATTGGTCAAGAGGATGTCCAGCCGTGTTCCTTTGGAGCCAGGTTTCAACTACTGCAGAGGCATCTACTGCTGGTGAGCTGGGGACTGGGCGCGTTGTCGGGGCAGTTCCCTGCAGGGGGCCCTTCCTGGCAGGCAAGCTGGGCTTCTGCTCAGCACTGGGGAAGCAGAAATTCGACTGACTTGCGGGACAGGCGTTTGGGAGACCAGCCACCCAGCCCCGCTCCGGGCAGACTCCGGGAGTGGCGCCCGTGTGTCCCTGCACTCTCCGGACCTCAGTTTCCCTCTCTGGTTCTTGGTATCTGTGTCTCACTTCCACTACAGGCGCATAGGGCAGCCCAACAAAGCACTGAAGTTCCTAAACAAGGCGCGCAAGGACAGCACTTGGGGCCAGAGTGCCACCTACTACATGGTGCAGATCTGCCTGAACCCGGACAACGAGGTCGTGGGCGGAGAGGTTTTCAAGAACCTGGTGGCCCAGAGCAAGTAGGGGCCCAGCTGACCTCGGGGCTTGGCGGGGGGAGGGGAGGCGGGGTGCAGGGGCCGGGCCCCTGGGAAAAGCGGGGAGAGCCACGTGGCGGGGTAGAGACCACGCGAGGGCCCGTGGGCCGTGGGCCCGCAGGCGGCCTGCCAGCCTGCCACTCTCACGTCGGACGCCTGCAGCTCCACCGACAGGAAGGCCCTCGAGCAGCACGCCGTGCGCACCGCCGAGAAGCTGCTGCGCGATTTCTACCCGCGCTCGGACTGGGGCCAGACCCAGCTGCGGCTGCTGCAGAGCCTCTGCCTGCTGGCCACCAGGGACAAGGCCAACGTGGAGGCGGCGCTGGGCACCTTCATCGCGATGGCACAGGCCGAGGTGGGCCGGCTCGCTGGGTGGGCCGCGAGGGGCCGGGCCGGGCTGGGGGGGCCCAGCGCGCCGACGCCCGCTTCCCACCCCTGTGCAGAAGGACAGCGTCCCCGCCCTGCTGGCCACGGCGCAGGCCCACGCGCTGCTGAAGCAGGTCCCCAAGGCGCGCACGCAGCTGAAGCGTCTGGCCAAGGCCCCGTGGACGCCGGACGAGGCCGAGGACCTGGAGAAGAGCTGGCTCCTACTGGCTGACCTTTACTGCCAGGGCGGCAAGTTCGACCTGGCCTCGGAGCTGCTGCGGCGCTGCGTGCAATACAACAAGGCAGGGGGGGCGCGCTGCCGTCGGGGAAGCGGGGACTCCCCGTCCAGGCGGCCGGGAGGGGCGCGCGGGGCGTGGGGGCAGAGGAGATGCAAGGGCCGGGGCGAGGCGAGAGGAGGCGCGCAGAGTCGGGGAGCCGGGAGAGGGGAATGCGGGATGGTGAAGAGAGATGGGAAGGGTTCATGAGGTCCAGGGGCCTGCAGGTCAGCGCAGAGCGCTGTGGAGAAAGGGGCCATGCAAGCATAGGGGTATCCTAGAAGGGGCGCACAGGTGACCCCTCCCCAGCAAAGGTGGGGGGTGCTGCTGGAGTCGGTGAGAGGTGGGCGTTAATGCGGCTCCCCACCCTCCCTTGCCCCGCCCCCTGCCCCGTGTCCCCTCCCCCCACCGCTGGTTCCACCCTGTGCTGGGATCCGTTTTGGCTTTCCCTGCAGTCCTGCTTCAGGGCCTATGAGTACATGGGCTTCATCATGGAGAAGGAGCAGGCCTACCAAGACGCAGCCGCCAGCTACGAGCTGGCCTGGAAGTATAGTCATCACGCCAGCCCGGCTGTGGGTAAGGCCACCAGCCAGGGCCCATGCGGGTGAGGAGGAAGCTCAGCGGGAGGACCACCACCCTGGCTCTTGGGTGGTCAAGGTGCCACCGTGTGTGTTTCCTCTGCCCCTGGACAGGCTTCAAACTCGCTTTCAACTACTTGAAGGATAAGAGATTTGTGGAGGCCATTGAAGTCTGTCACACGGTAAGCCACCATCAGCGGCTGGGAGGCACCAGGAGGAGGGGCGAGGGGGCTTGGTGACAGGCAGGGGCCTGATGCCGCACACCCTTTCTCCCTCTGTTCCCAGGTCCTCGGAGAGCATCCTAACTACCCCCAAATCAGAGAAGAAATTTTGGAAAAGGCCCAAGGGTCTCTGAGGCCCTAGCTGTGGTCAGTGGCAGCCAGGGCGGGGAGAAGCCATCAACCTACAGACATTTCACTTCTACAGAAGTAGAGGTCGGAAGTGGGTCAGTGGAGAGGAGATTCGAAAATGATGTATTCTTCCCGTGTCTGTATGGTGTGTGGTTTCTTTGGCTCGTGCCTCGTCTGATCTAAGGGGCATCCCAAAGCTTTGTGTTTTTCAGGCACAAGAAGCAGTTTTGCTCAGAGGAAAAAGGGGCATCAACCAAGCTAGTTTATGCCGGGTTCATTGGGCACCTTCTGTTGGGCTCCGTTTTTATTCCAGACTCTGTGAGGGAGCAAAGAGGTGATTTTTTTAAAAATCCCACAGCGATTTTAATATGGTTATGTCAGTGCCTCCCCTCTCCCGTCTGGTCCCCAGAGCCCCCGAGCTCAAGAAGTGACTGCTCGCCCCTGTCCTGCTACCCGCACACCCTTCCCGGCAGTGGCACTGATAGGAGAGCCGGCTCAGAAGGCCCCGTAGCTGAGGTTCTGTGCGAGGGACGCCATCGTCCTGCAGGTTCTGAGGCTCATTGGCTCACTCTGTCCATACATTCTGATTCCTCATCAAGTCCTTGGCTGGCCTCAGCTGGTCCTCTCTGGTTTAGGACAAACGTGATTCCCCATGCCTGGTATAGGGAAATACAGCCCAGGAAAAAATAGTTCTCACTTAAGATTTTGTAAAAGACACTGACCAACAAACTTAATCCTCCAGAAACCCATTCGCCACCTCTGGGGACAAAAGCAGTGTCTCTAGTTAGATGACTTGTATTACTTGTACCTGGCAAGAGGGTGACAGCGGTCACTTTTGGCTGGAGCTCCCAACACCTCTCTTCTGTGTTTCATGACGGCAAGAATGGGCCAGTCAGGCCTCAGGGGAAGGACCTCTGAACTGGAAGCCCGGAGCGTACCTTCCCAAGACTTTCTACTCTTTGGGCCTCCGTGTTCCCCTCCGTGGCAGGAAATTAGACTAGATCTGTGTTCCCAAACCATGATACAAATCCCTGCCACTGATATACAGCAGATAGCTGAAGTTGAATAACTATGTGTTAAAACATCATTCCTCTATATTATATATTCTCTATTAGAGGAAAACACGATGAACTCGTGAACTCATGAGTGCTGCTACAATGGTTCTAACTTTTAAGCACATGGATACAATTGATGTAAAGTAAAATACGCACTTAGTGTGAGTGCGAGGACGCAGCTGTGGTACAGTTTTTATGAGTTGTCGTCCAGTGACTACAGCTTGGAAACTGAACCGGTAGGGGTCCCTTGTAGAACAGACAGTTATCCTTCGTGACAGCAGGACCTTGTTTCTATAACATCCTGCTGATCGGGTGCACGGCCTCTTGGTCTGAGTCAATGACCTGGAACGCTTTCCCCAGGTTACTTAGCATCCTTCCTTTGGGAAACCAGTCCCTTTTCCTGGCATCTGCGTTACAATCCGGTTTCTTGGGGGTGGGTTGTTGAGAGACAGGTTTGCCCGTCTGGAGAATGATGCTGTCATGGATTGTACGTTAATCACGTTTTTGTTGCTGTAAAACCTAAGTTGTCTTCATTTATCAAAAAAAAAAAAAAAGAAAAGAAAAGAAAAGAAAAGAAAAGAAAAGAAAGCCAGGAAGTGATCCTGTTGCCCTACAAGGGAAGTGGGCAGGTCCAGTCCAGCCATGGGCCATATCCATGGGGCAGGAACCTGTGGGGGTTCCGAGCAGGAACCTGTGGGGGTTCCAGCCAGGGACGGGGTGGGGCTACAGGAACCTGCCACCTGGACCCCCAGGCTCGTCAGAGCAGGGCCTCAGAGCCCTCGGAGAGACCCAGATTTTGAAGCATCCATGCTGACACAATCTCTGCAAAAGGGCTCCCAGGGACCAGTGAGAGGGGAGGCAGCATCGCTGACCGTATGGGGATACTCCACCCCGAGGAGCCTAAGTCCTGGCTGTCCCTGGCTAAGCTGGTTACAGGAACAGGCTGCGCACCACGGGCCAGGCTCCAAGCTCTGGGTCCTCTCACGGCCACTGACAATATGGCCACACGGTCACATCCATGCATGTCCAGAGGCAAGAGACAGATACCCAAAGAGTGACAGAACTGGCAAAAAAACAAAAAAGAGAGAGAGAGAGAGAGGATAAAACATAGAGGCAGCAATACGAAAACAGAACGGAAGTCACAAACATGCACACAAGGCTTGCACGCTCCTGGCACTCTCCTAAGTGCTGTGTATGCGTGAACTGAAAAAGCTTTTTTGAGGCAAGTAGCGTTATTATTTGCACAGCACTGGGGACAGCAAGACACTGCAGTCGTAGAAAGGAAGTGATTTGCATAGGTCACCTTGCCAGGTAGTAGCAGAGCTGGGATGTGAACCTGGCACTCAGGGTCCATGCTCTTACCCCGTAAGCCGCAGAGATGAAATAAAGGGGAGCCCAGCCCAGGCCAAAAGGCAGACGATTAGAGCGAGAAAAGGGAGACCCAAATCTGCTGTCCTTGTTTGGTCCTCCTCCCTCCCAGCACTCGGATAAGCCATTATTCCTAAGGGGGAGGTCGACCTTGCTCCTCCTCAGGCCCCACACTTGGGACTCCCCAGGGCAGGGCGAGGCCTGCTCCTCTGGCCTAGGCCGGGGACAGGTCAGACCGCCTGCTGGGGACAGGTCAGACGGGTCCGGCTGGTGCAGGAGGAGGAGGTCCCAGGAGGTCCCGCAGCTTCCGGGGCTCAAGTCCCCAGGGACCCCAAGCTACATCCCACTGTCTGCCCCTAAAGGGGGAGGGCGTGGGGGGGTGGTTACTTCACCCTCGGAGCCAGGCCCCAGCTCCACGTGACTGAGTGGGAAAAACCCCGGGCAGATAGCCCTGTCTCAGAAGACTGCCCTGCTGCTCCCACCACCCCAGGTGACCACTGGGGAGGGACGGGTTTACGCCAAGAGAAAACTGCTCGGCCTGCCCTGCCCGGCCAGCCTCCCACTTGGCCATGACTGGCCTGCGCAGAAGGAGGCCCACTATGTGGTGTCTCCACCCCTACCCCAGGGGCGTCCACGCTGCCCTGCAGGGCCCGCCTCCCCCTCCCTCCCCAGCACCTCCTGAGGGTAGACCCCCCCTCCATCTCCAGGTCCCACAAACGCAAACCACCGGTGTTAAAAATAGAGCCTCTTTATTGGTACCTGTAAGCTCAGGTACAAGGTGTTCCCACAAGCACGCGGGCTGGTAAGGCCTCCTAGGCAAGAAGGCAGGCCCACAGCCTGGGCTTCTTGGCACAGACATGGAGAAAGATGAATAAATTATATAGCTCTAACACTCAGGGACAATATAGAAATTAGGATGCAAAACTTAACATCAGCAAACGAACGGCATAAAAGCCACAAGGGGCCGCCCCTCACCCCAGCCAGGTGGCCTCAGGGCATGGGCAGGCGGCCCAGGCTGGCATGCGGTGCCCAGAAAGCCCTGAGATAGTGGTCAGGGGCGTGCTGCGGGCCCCGAGGCTAGCCCCTTGCCCTCGCTGGGGCTTCCTGCTTCCCTTCTACATTGATGGGCCCAGAATGAAGGCTGTGACCTTTGGGGAGGAGGAAGATATGGCAGAGGACAGGAAAAAGAGGAGGCCGTGTGGGGCAGGTTTTGGTCACGGTTGGTCAGCCCCACCCAGCCCCCTCCCTGGACGCTGTCCTCAGCCACCCGGGGCCAGGCAGCTGCCACAGCAGACCACAGGGCCCAAATCCACACCTGGTTTATACCAAAGCCCAGGAAGGGCAGGGATATAGGACTACAAGGCAAAAGGGACTCACGGGGGTCTGTGTCCCACCCCAACCCCAGCATTGCCCGCCAGCCAGAGGGGAGAGGCCTACACCTCCTAGTCTCCAAATAAATTATGGAAATAAATTATAGTCTTTACAGTCCAGAGAATGCAGCCACCCATGGGTCTGGGGCTCAGGATGGCAGGAGAAGCCGTAAGAAGTGGCTGATTGCTGCCCTGTCTTGCTGTCTTTGGGCTAAGGAACATCATACAAGACCGAAAAGGGGTCTGCGAAGCTCCAGGGAAGGCTTACGTCCTCCTGTTCCTGGCACACACACCGTGGAAGTGGAAGGAGAGACTGTGTGGGCTTGGGGGGCGGGGGGGGCAGGGTGGCGGAAAGGGAAGGCCCCCTCCCCGCCCTCTCTTCGGCACAGAAACTTACAAAAATAAATAAATCAATCCAGAGTGTTGCACAAAAATCAGGAGTGCCCGCACGGGCGAGCCAGCCAACGGGAGACCCTTACCTACAGGCCTCAGGGAGCCCCCAAATTACAACAAAGCAGCAACAGGGCTCTTGGGGCCGTGACAAGGTACCCCGGGGCCTTACACGGGCACAGGCTCCACCAGAGACGCCGGGGCGGTGTCCTCAAGCAACTGGCTGTCTATGAAGGGAGCCAGGGCCTCGGCGGCTGAGTCAGGCAAGCCCATGACGGACTCCAGGAAGCAAGAGCCGGCGTCCCCAGGCGGAGAGAAGGCAGGCAAGGGGAAGTAGGGTGCCTCGAGGTTGTCCAGGCTGTCGGACACCTTCCGGGAGGTGTAGTGAGGCCCCAGACTGTAGTCTGGCAGGGCCTGGAGCAGCTCGAAGGAGTCGCAGGAAGACAAGCTGAGGTCCACGGAGTTGCTCTGGCCAGCGTCCAAGCTGGGCGGCACCGAGGTGCCCGGGAGGCTGCCTTCTCCCAACCCTTCAAGGCCACCGTTTAGGAAGAAGCTGGCATCCAGGTTGGCATTTTCATCCAGGATGCCTGACGTGAGGCTGGAGCTGGAATAGCTGTGGGTCCAGCTGGCTGGGCCACCGGGGTCACCAGTCCCAAAGATGTCAGCTGGGTGGAAGCAGCTGAGGTTGTCGAGGGTCCCCACTCCCCCTTCCTCCTCCTCCTCCTCCTCTCCTCCCAGGTCCGAGTCACTGAAACTCAGGACCCGGGCCAGGCTGTCATCATCCATGTCAGGCTGGAAGCCGGGGCCGGGCAGGGCTGGGCGGGTGGGGCCGCTGGGGGCCTCGCTCGAGCCTGAAGCTGTGGACGAGTCCGTCATGTCACTGCTACAGCTGTCGTCTCCCAGCTCGCTGCTCGCGGGGGGCTTGGCCGGCGGGAAAGTGGGAGCCAGCGCCTGCTCACCGGGGCTGGCTGGGCCGCCCTGAGCAGGAGCCTCCAGCTCCCCCAGGCTCTCAGCCCCCTGCTCCAGCTGCAGGCGGGTGAGCGTGTGGATGAAATGGGTCTGCACCCGTGCCTGATTAAATTCCACGCGGCCCTTGGGGTTCGCACAGCCCTCCCGGCAGCAGCCGCAGGGGAACGCGGTGTGGTCCATCTGCAGAGAGAGCAGAGGGTGAGACAGGGTCCCGCCGAGCCCAGACAAGCCCCTGCGCTCAGGCCTCCCTCCCCGGCCCACACCTGGCACTTGATGCCCGCCAGGCTGCAGCTGCAGGTCTCCGGGTCACAGACCCGGTCACAGCGACAGCCACAGTCCTCGCGGGACTGGCGCACGGCCTGCAGCTCCCGCTTCTCCTCGCGATCGATCCTCCGCACTCCAGCAGCCCGCAGCAGAGCCCGCCGGCGCCGGGCCGGATAGGGCTGTAGGAAGGTCATTTCCTCCAACCGGCCACCGGCCACGGCCACAGCCAAGTCCTCCTCCACGGAGGCATCATCGATCGCGTCCACTGTGAGTGGCAGGCCGGCCTCCGTCTCGGGTACGCCAGCCTCCGTGAGCTGTATCCAATGGGAGAGAGGAGGGATGTGAGGGACAGACGAGGGTCTCTGCCCCCACCCACGGCCATCGGTCACCCGACAAGCGCTCTGGGTCGGGCACCATAGATACCACAGTGAGCTGGGAGGCCAAGAACACTGCCTTCGGGGCATTTGCAGAGATTTCCCGTTCCTGTCATTCCCCAGTCCATGGACAAACCCACCCAACCATCAACCAGCCAGACACAATGACCCCCAGGGTCACATCAACTCCAGATTCCCGCCCTCCCTGCAATGCTCCTGGCGCCCCCCGCCCCCAGACAGCTCCCGGCGCTGTGCCCCCAACCCCTGCAGCAAACAGGCCCTCCCACACCCCACTCTGCAGATCATGCAGGCGACAGGCCCTGGCCGAGCAACACTGGCCCCAGGGGCCTCTTTCCCCAAATATATAATGAGCACCCGGGCTCCCACCCCGGAGGCCCCGCCCCCTCGCGGCCAGGACTTGAGAAGCTGGCCCAGGCGCGGGCGCGGGGCAGCGGGTCTCCCTACCTTCCATCGCAGGGCTTCCAGCTTCTCCTCCTTCAAGCGCAGGCGCAGTTTCTCCCGCCGAGCCCGGGCTTGCTCCTGTGCAAACTCGGCCAAGGAGAAGCGGCGGCAGGCGCTGTGGCGGGGGGCCATACCCAGAGTGCAGCCACCGCGGCTGGGCACGCTGGTGAAGCCCTGACACCGAGGAAAGTAGAAGACGGTGATGCCATCGAAGGCAACGCGGCCTGGGCGCTTCCGGGGCGCCCTCTTCAGGATGGACAGCGCTGGAAAGGCAGGGAGGGAAGGGGCAGGGCATTAGTTCTCCGTGAGGGACGGCTTAACCTCCAGGAAGATGGCGAGCTGCCTCTCCTCACACTCCCCCTCCGATCTCCTAGCCCAAAGAAAGCAATGGATCCGAACGGATCTGGAGAAATGGAACCAGCCTGGCTGGGATGAGAGCTGGTACATTTGAACGCCACTCCTAGGTCACCATGGGCTTACTGTTATTTACCAGTCCAAATGAGAGCATTTGGTGACATTAAGCATCTTTCCCATCTTTATTAGCCATTTATAGGTTCCTTATGCAGTTTTCTGTAGTTTCGTATTGATTTGCAGGAGCTCTTTATATATGACATTAGAGATAGTAATCATCTAGCCTATCTGTGCAAATATTTTAGTCTTTTAATATTTATTTATTCATTTATTCATTTACTTATTTTTTAAATAAAATGTTTATTCATTTTGAGAGATGGAGGGAGACAGAGCATGAGCGGGGGAGGGGCAGAGAGAGAGAGGGCGACACAATCCGAAGCAAGCTCCAGGCTCTGAGCTATCAGCACAGAGCTGGACTCCGGGGATCTCGACCTGAGCTGAAGTGGGATGCTTGACCGACTGAGCCACCCTCGCGCCCCTTTAGTCTTTTATTTTTGTCCAAGGCATTTTATAAAATAACTTCTAAGGCTACATAATTAAAAATATATTGATCTTTTCCTTTATAGCTTCTGCATTTTGGAGCACACTTAGAAAGGCTATTATTTGGGATTACCTTTCTAAATTATGGATTGTATACTGGGTAGTAAGCTACGTATTTGGTATCTTCTGTACACATATTGGTATACTGTTCCTTTTTATTAGGCTGAACCATAGGCGGAACCATAAAGCAGTTGAATACTGGCAATTTCATGTATTTCCACGCAATATATGATTTTGTCTGTCTCGATCCAATATACAGAATTCTCGTCCTCTCTGCTAACTGGCGAGTACTTACTGAACAATGCTAACTACCAGTGGTGACAGCGTCCCCATCTCTTTCTTTAGTTGGACTGCTTCTAATATTTCCTCATTAATCAGAATGCCAGCTTTTGGGGTTGAGACACATATTTTTTAATCATGGAAGGTAGCATCCATTTATTGCTACTTTATCAAGGGTCTTATCCAGAAGGAACATGACATTTTTATCAAATGTCCTTCAACATCTACAGTGGCTCCTATATTTTATAGTAAACTATAAAAGTATAAAACCGGATTTTATAGTATTTTATATTTTATGATATTTATAATATTAAGCCATTCTTGTATTTCCAATAAACCTACAGGAGTTTAGTCAACATACTGTTAGATTCTATGTGCTACAAATCATACTCTTTTTCTAGTATAATATAAAGATGTACAACAAGTACATAAACAAAGACACCATATCTGAGGTATTAAAATGTCATGGCATGGGGCGCCTGGGTGGCTCAGTCGGTTAAGCGTCCGACTACAGCTCAGGTCACGATCTCGCGGTCTGTGAGTTCGAGCCCCGCGTCGGGCTCTGGGCTGATGGCTCAGAGCCTGGAGCCTGTTTCCGATTCTGTGTCTCCCTCTTTCTCTGCCCCTCCCCCGTTCATGCTCTGTCTCTCTCTGTCCCAAAAATAAATAAACGTTAAAAAAAAAATTAAAAAAATAAATAAATAAAATGTCATGGCAGGAATGTCATAATTAGGAAAACTATGTCTAGGGCTGCCTGGGTGGCTCAGTGGGTTGAGTGTCTGACTCTTTTTTTTTTTTTTTTAATTTTTTTTTTCAACGTTTTTTATTTATTTTTGGGACAGAGAGAGAGAGAGAGAGCATGAACGGGGGAGGGGCAGAGAGAGAGACACAGAATCGGAAACAGGCTCCAGGCTCCGAGCCATCAGCCCAGAGCCCGACGCGGGGCTCGAACTCACGGACCGCGAGATCGTGACCTGGCTGAAGTCGGACGCTTAACCGGCTGCGCCACCCAGGCGCCCCGAGTGTCTGACTCTTGATTTCAGCTCAGATCATGATCTCATGGTCATGAGATCGAGCTCTGCGTCGGGCTCCTCGCGGAACGCGGAGCCTGCTTCAGGTTCTCTCTTTCCCCCTCTGTCCCTCTCCCCTGCTCTCTCTCTCTCTAAAAAAATAAATAAAATGAGGGGCACCTGGGTGGCTCAGTCGGTTAAGCGTCCGACTTCAGCTCAGGTCATGATCTCACACCCTGTGAGTTCAAGCCCTGAGTCGGGCTCTGTGCTGACAGAGCCCGGAGCCTGTTTCAGATTCTGTGTCTCCCTCTCTCCCTGCCCCTCCCCTGCTCATGCTCTGCCTCTCTCTGTCTCAAAAATAAATAAAAACATGTAAAAATGTTAATAAATAAATAAAATGAAAAAAATATATACAAAACAAAAAGAAATTAAAAAAGAAAGAAAAATATGTCTAAAAAGGCTCCTTAGGGTTGGGGGCAATAATAATGGAAAACAAGGTTGAGGAATACTGCTTTAGGGCTTTGTCAGTTGGAAATCAAAATTCTGCCAGCTTGAAAAATAACTGGGGGAAAGAAACCTTTCCACTATGTTCAGGCAAAGCCAAACAGCATTCTGACAGGAGAGGGACCGGCCTGACAGGCCCCGCAGTGCAGAAGTGTGGGGCGTGGGACTCCGGTGGCTCTCCGTAGGTAGGACAGGGTGTGCAAGCTGGAGAAACGAAACTGGAACAGAAGGGAGGAGCTGCAGCCGGAGGGCCCGAGGGCCACAGTGAGGAGCTCCTCTAAGCAGGGAGTCCCAAGGTCAAAGGTGAATCTAGCCGGGCCCGGTGCCTCTGGACAGAGGGCATTCCTGAGTAACCACTGTATTACGGGAAGTGGACAAGGTGGGGAGCCAAAGCCACGGGGACATGACCTCCAGGGGCCAGAATGGCTCTGTCGGGGGACAAGGTGGGCCTCCCAATTTCATCTTCAGGAAGGATGAAGGGGTGTGGTGGTTCCCGGGAGGGGGGGCGGGGGGAGACTCACGGGTGAAACTCCGGGGGCCACAGAAGTCATGGTCAGGCAGGGGTATCTGATCCCAGGGGCTCTCCTCATCTGAGTCCCAGGCCAGGGAGACGGAAGAGCTCGGGGAGCAGGAGCCAGAACGGCGGCCCGAGGACAAGGAGGAGGAAGAGGAGCAGAGCGAGGAGGAGTCCTCATCCAGCTGGTCAAACTTCCTCTTTAGCGGCCCAGTCATGGTGGCACTGGGGGTACTCTGGGCTTTGGGCACGGATGGCCTGGAACGGAAAGGAGAGCGCTCTCAGAGGCAGGCCTGAGGGCAGGCGGTGGGGCGCCCGGCCACGATCCCCGCTCCCCTTGCCCTCCGAGGTGTCCCGGGCCGCCCCCTCGACTCTGTGTGCAGGGGGCCCGGGGGCCCGGCTCCAGGAGGCTTCCTTCCACCAGCGCAGGCGCTGAGGGCCAAGGCTTCCTCCTGGCGCTTGCAGACTCCCACCACCGCTGCCCAAACGCCTTCCCAGGACACCACCAGGCACCTTCCCCGCTACCTCCCACGACCCACCTACACACATGCATACACCAGACCGACAGATGGACCGGCAGACCTCAGCCCGGCCTCGCTCATTCCCCGACAGGAATCCTGGGGGCTGACTCACTGGCTGGCTGATTCACACGGCTCTCATCTGTGTGCCTTTGTGTGTGTGAGGCCGTCTGCCACAGCCCGCACAGCCCTGTATGGTGGCTTTGCTTCCTCCTCCTCCTCCTCCTCCTCCTCCTCCTCCTCCTCCTCCTCCTCCACCAGCTGCCCCTGCACACCCACCGACACACCACCCTGCACACACACACAGACTCCCTCTCCCTCTCCCTCTCCGGGGCCAGGTTGACCAGGGCACTCCGGGAAACAGGCTGGCTTTGACACTGGCCCCGATTCCCAGACACAGGACTTTCCAGAGCCCCTCCTCTCCTGTGACAGAGCCGCTCAGACTTTCCCTCAGAAACCCCCGCCCCACCGAAGTCCCCTGTCTCCAGGCCTGGCCGTGCTTCGTGTTTCTCTAACAACTCCTGTTTTGCTTTTAAAAACCCATCTACATGGTGTCTCTCCTCCAATATCTAACCCCGTTTGTTTGGCTTAACTTCCTATGGAGATTGTTTGTTTCCCCTTGAAACAAACAAACAAACCAACCCACCAACCAACCACACACACAACTCTTAGTGAAACTGACCGGTCAAGATGTTCCACTCTCTCCTGTTTGTAGCTTGGTGACATGGGCCACGTCAGGACACAGAGCTTACTGTGTCTTCCCCTTTGGAGGGTCTCAACCACAGAGCCTCCCGCAGCCTGGCTGGCCTTGGGGCTCCTTCCCCTAAATGCCTCGGCCACCCTTGGCAGTCCGCAAAGGACTCAGTCCTGAGGGCTGGGCTACCTTGTACCTTGTCTGTGTCCTACAGTGCTCAGGCCTGGGCCCCAGGAGGTCACCAGGAGGAAGGGGAAACGATGCAGAGGCCCCAGTGCTGGGGAGCCCCTCCCCCACTGCCATCACAGGAAATGAGAACAGGAAAAACCAACCAGAAGGCTGCCGATCTCCCCTACTCAGGTGTCCTTTCGAAAGGCCCCTGTCCCCTTTTGCCGAGCCTACCACAAAGTGTCTGGATCCCAGACCTAGGGGGTCCGCGGTCGGCGGACTTGCCGGATAAAATTCGTCCCCGGGACAGCCTCTCCCCGCAGGCATGAGACAAGCAAGAGAAACCCCCCTCCTTGCTAACCTTTCGTTCACACTGGGCCAGGGGAAGAGAACGCACAGGTGCTTCCGGGGGCTTCTCAGCGGGGAGTTTCTCAGGCTGGGCGCCCCCCACCCCACCCCCTGCAAAACCACAAACAAAAACAACGCAGCTCCCAGCTGACCTGCAGTCTCTCCCAGGAGATGGGGAAACTCATGACCCGGAGCCAGGCACACACATACATACACGTGCAGCCCCCAGACACACACAGAAACACACACAGACAGAGCATACCCACACAGCCTGCCCCTACCGGCCCCGCTGGGAGACCCCATCCTTTCCCAAACCCCAGATGCTGTCCACAGGGTGCCGAATGCCTAATCACATGCCCAAGCCCCAGGCCCACCCCCGCCAAAACCAAATGCCCGCTTTTTATCTGTGCCTGGCTGTCCCTTAGAAACATAGAATTCCATAGGCCCCAAATCGAACCCCTTGTCTCTGTTCCCCACCCCCCATGCCATCTGTTCCTCTTCCTGTGTTCCCTATCTTAGTAACGGCACTGCCACCCACCCAGTTACTCAAGCCAGAAACCTGCAGCCGTCCTCACTCCACTCCTTCCTCCCGCTCCCTCCGGCCACATCCAGGCGCCCAGTCCTCCAAGTGCACACTAGCTCACTTCGCGCACGCAAGGCTAGGCACAGACACAGCACTGTGGGGGCCATCAGCACAGTGTTAAGAACCTTGGCTCCAGAACCAGACTGCCTGCATTTGAACCCTGGCTTGGCTATTACTTGATCGCGTGACCCCAGTCAAGGTCTTAGGCTCTCCGTTTCTCCGGTTCTTGGCCTTCAAACCTCCTAGGGTTGGGAGGTTTACGTGAATCCATGCATGCCAAGTTCTTAGACCGGCAGTAAGCGCTTAGTGAATATGTCATTCCGAACTGTGAGAAAAACGAGCTCCTCGATACACACATGTGAATCTCAATGATGTCATGTGGAATGAAAGGAGCCAGACACAAGAATACACGGGAATGAAGTTCAAGGAAAGGCAAACCCAATCAGTGATGGTACAAGTCAGAATGGGGGGGGGGGGGGGCGAGGGATAGCAGAAATCTCACCGGGGGGAGGGGGGTGGCATCCTCTCAAAACATTCTGTGCTGACCTAGCTGGGGGTCCCATGAATGTCTAAAACTAAAAATTCACCTAACTGTACACGTGGGATTCATAGGCTTTATGCATTTTATGTATGTCTCCTTCACCTTTAAAAGTTTATTACCCTTATGCCTCTGTCCCCACTGCTACTGCCCAATGTCCCCTGCCTCTGCTCCTGTCACCCCCCTGCAGCCAGAGTGGTCTTCCTAAACCACATGGCTCCCTGCCACCCCCATGCTGAGGAAAGCTGGCCCTTAGGATCAAGCCTAGAATTCCATGAGAGGCTGAGGCAGGCTTGGCTCCTGCTTCCCCACCCTCCCCTCACTATATTCCAGCTGAACTTGCAGTTTCCCTAATTGCCATGACCTGCCCGCCTCCTGGCCTTTGCACAAGCTGGAACCCAGCCTCGCTCTCCTTTAATAGTCATTTCCAAGAGGGCCTCCCTGAAACCTCCACCCCTCACTCCTGACTATATGCCTCTCTGGGCTCCCACGGGCCCTGGGATTCCCCTATTCGGGCCCTTCTCTCACGGTCTCACCACGGTCTCACTGCCCCTCCCTCACACCAGGCTGACGGCCTCTCTGCCTGGCCATTACTGTGCCCATGCCTAGAACAGCCTGGCATAGAGAAGGCACCTCTAGCAGAGGTGGACCTCTGAGGGGTGACTGCTCAGAGTGATCTCCTGGTCCTGTCACAGTCAGTCGGGGTGGGGAGGGGGGCGGGGGGTGCCATGCCCACTCCCCAGCCTGCACCAGAGGGTTTGAGCCACAGAAGGGAGTGGTTCTGGGAGTTAAAAAGCATTGGCTGCAGACAGGTGCCAAACAGGCATCTCAGGAGGCTCCCTGTTCCCCAGAAGTAAACAAATAGATATCAAGGAAGCAGGTTTAAGCCTGACACCCTGGTTCTGCCTCAGGCTTGTCTACAGAATGGGAACTCAAGGTGAGGGGGTTAGAGGCTCCAAGGCTGCAGACGGGGAAACAGGGACACAGATAAGCTCCCGCCACACTGTCCATTCTAGGGGTGACCCTCCCCCCCCAGGATCTGCACACCTGCAAAGTCCCTGACGCTCCCCTGGGGCGGAGGGAGAGGGGACAGCCCTTGGATCTCAGTGCCTCCCTGTCCCACCTGGGAATCCAGAGGCAGGAGATGAGACAAGAAGACAGCCAGAGACAAGGACAGGCCAAGTCAGAGAAAGGAATGAAAGATAGTGAAAGAGTCCAAGAAAAGTGTCAGACAGTGAGTCAGAGGAGGGGGGAGGGGCCCTCAGCAGCTACCCAGGAATCAAGATCCCAACCATGGCACTGTTCCCAGGGTGAACACAGCCCCCATCCTAGGGTCCCGGGGGAAGGAGAAGCGATTCCCAGGAGCTGGCTCAGACAGAAACACCACACCCCCAGGAGCCCCAGAGGCAGGCTCTGAATCAAAGACAGCCAGGCTTCTTCCGGGATCTGCCTGGGCCCTGAGAATCAGGCCACCCTCCTGTCACCACACACAGGAGTTGACAGCTCAGGACGAAGGGGTGACACTTCCCCACTCTACTACCCACAACTATCTGCACATTCAGGCCACACTATGTGAACCCAGGGAAGGCCGCCTCAGCCTGGGCACCAGGCAAACAAAGGCTCGTTGGGGGTCAGGGGGATATCTCAGGGCCTCTGGGAAGTCTCATCAACTTCTCTGTGCCACTCGTTAGTCCCAGTGCCCCAACTCCCGACCACAGCTGGTATTGGGGAGAGGGCACCTTGGGCTGGCCCTATCCTCCTCTGGGAATCTGAAGAATTATGTCCTTTAACCTCAGAGCCCCAGGCCTTGGTCAGGCCAGTACCCCCAACACCTGGGGGCACACGACCCCAGACTCTCAGGAGCTACTTCCTGGGACAAGGGGAGGGCACCCCTGAGTCCCTCTGGCCCTCACTGGGATTGGCTAGGAAAACAACCTGGGCAGCACAAAGAGGGCAGAAGGGAAGCCTTAGCACACCCCTCCCCCCCATCCCTCTGAAAGTGATCCGGGCGGGGGGGAGGGCACGGTTCCTCAGCCTTGGCCTCCAGAACCTGGCACTGGGTAGGTGCCAAATGTTTGCTGGCTACAGAAGGCAACTGCTCCTGCAGAAGGGAAATTGTACCTGACACCTGAGCAGGGCCTCCTTCGTTCTCATTCATTCGTTCATTCATTCATTCAACAAACATTTATTGAGCTCCTATAAGATGCCAGGCACAGTGTCAGGCACTCGGGCACACAGGGACAGCAAGACCTACACACTGGCTGCACTCTCCCAGCTTTTGAATTCAGTGGCAAGGACTGTGTAGTTACAGAACGGTGGTGAGCGCTGGGAACGCAGGTCTGAGGCGATGTGGGGCAGGAGGGGCAAAGCTGAGGGTAAAAACAGTCTCTGGGAGGAAAGGAAGTAGAAAGAGCTCCAGAGGGGGCCACAGCCCAGGGGGGGGAGGGGCATCCTGCGACAGGTTTCTGGAGCCGCGGCTGCCGGGACAGGCTTTAGCCCCAGGGCACTGGAAGCCTCAGCAGGGTTTAAGGAGGGAGTTGACAATATACCAGATTTGCATTTTAAAAAGATGGCTCAGTCGCCGACTGGAGGGGGTGTGACCTGCTGGGCCGGTGCCAGGGCTAGGTGAGAGATGACAGGACAGGGAGGGCACAGGAGAAAGGGGAATAGACTCGGTAACCTCTGGATGTGGAGGTGGAAGAGGGCAGTGATGTCAAGGATGGGGGGCCAGCGGCGGAGGCCCCATCCAGAGGGCTGTGAGCCATCGGCGTGGAGGTGTGGGGTGGGCCGTGGGCCGCGGAGCTGGGGAGGGTCCCTCCGGTGTCAGGAGTGGGGGCTACGACTGTGATTGTGCCAGGGAGCAGGAGTGCCTAAGTGTGTGCCGGCTGCTGTGGCGAGGGCATCCAAAGGTGCGTGCCTGCGGAGGGGCCCCCGGGGCGGGGAAACTGAGGACCTGGGGGAAGTACGTGCAGGGGAGCCGAGAAGTGCGTGGGAGAGAGCCTACGTGTGCCCGCGGGTGTCCGGCGGGGCCGCGCCCGTGACTCACAGCGGTGGCCTCCGCGTGTGACGGTGACTGACAAACAGGTGAGCGCACGACACAATCCCTCCTCCCTCCCTCCCTCCCTCCGCCCTCCCACCCTCCGGGGTCCGTGACTCACGGAGCCTCACTCCTTCTGGCTCTTCCCTCCACTCCCTCCCTGACCCCTGCTGGCCGGGGGCGCCGGGCACGGCACGCGCCGCAGCCCTGGCGCCCGCCCCCGGGGGGAGCCCGAGGAGGAAGGCGACAAATGTCACCTGCTCCGGCCACGCGAGGAACTTCTGAAAAGTTCTCAGGCAACTGGGTCAAAAGGAAACTCTCCCGTGGACGCGCGCACCCCGTCACCCAGCCGCCCGCGCCAACCTGGGCTCGGCCGTCACCCGCACTGAGCTCGGGGCGCCGCGACTTCTCGGGGTACCCTCGGTGGCGCGGGGGAGGGGAGCGGAAAACCTGCCACTCTCGCCTCCCCGCCTCCTCGCCCCGGACGCCGGCCGGGCGCGCAGTCAGGGGCCGGGCCGGGCCGTCCCCCCGCCCCGGTGCCCGCTCGGGGAGGCGGGGGGACAAGTGGCAGGGACCGGAGGGGCGCAGCCCACCCCCACCCCCACCCGCCCCGCGCGGGACGCCCCCTCCCCGACGTCCCGGACAGCCGGGCCCGCAGCTGCTCGGTGCTCACCTGCGATCCGGACGCTCGCCAAGGGCACCGATGCGACCCGCGTCCCGGCCGGGGACGCCCCCGGTGCCGCGACCCCGTGCGCGCTCCGCCGAGCCGCAGTCGGCCCGGCCGCCCCTCTCTCTGAGCGTCCGGCGGCGGCGGCGGCGGCGGGAGACTGGCTGCGCCCGGCCCCGCCCGCCGCTCCGCCCTCCTCGTCAGTGGAAAACTCCGGGGCTCGCAGCGCTGACGCACGCCCGGCCTCCCGCCAGGCCGCCCGGCAGCCCCGCCCCGGAGGCGCCGCCTCCCCCCCCGCCCGGAGCCCGGCGCGGCGGCCGCGGGGCCTCCCTGCGGACTCTGACCCCGCGCGGCCGCCGCGACCGCCCCGCGCCCTCGGCCCTCCGCCGCCCTCGCCCGTCCCCCTCCCGCGGTTTCCCGAGGTCGCCGACGCGCCCGGCCGGCGGAGCCGGGTCGCGAGGATCCCCACCTCGCCACGCGGCCCCCGTTCGCGGATGGGTAGACTGAGGCCCGGAGCGGCGCGGAGCGTCCGGGAGGCCGCCCGGCGACGGCGGCGGAGCCGAGGCCTCCTTCCAGGCCTTGACCCCAACCCTGCCTGAGCCAGTTGCTATCGTCCAATCTAAACGTCCTTCCTCTGCCCCCTCCTTACCACACCCCCCCCCCCCCCCCCCAAGATGCGCCGGAAAAGTAAACTGTGACTGGAGACCAACCTGGGCCGGGAGGGGGAGTGGGAGGGGAGGAGGTAATCGGTGGGCGTGACCTTCACCTCGGCCCCGGGGCCAGAGACCCTGCAGAAGTACTGACCGGGGCGGGGGTCCTGGATACAACTTCCCTCGCCCCCCACCCCGCGCCCCGCAATCCCATCCCTCCCTAAGGAAAAAAAAAAAAGAAGAAGAAGGATTTCTTCTGAGCCAGACCCTAGCCACTTAACATGGCCCACTGCCTTCTCTGCTCGCGCCAAGGCCTTCCCTGACTAGGGGCCAACTCTCCCTGTATCACCGCACAGGGAAAAGTGTGTGCATGCCCCCGCAGCGAGGCCTGGCCGGGAGACCATCCTCTACCCTTCGTCCCAACCTCAGATCAAACCTTACCCACCACCCGTGTCCCTTGAGCGTTTCTACCTTCACACCTTTGCTACAGGGCGTTCCTCCCGCCTGGAATGCCTTTCTGCCTTCTCGCCGCCGCTTACCAGAATCTCATCGCCTTTAAGGTCTCGGCTTGCACTGCCTCCTCCAGGGAGCCTTCGTGGGAGCTTGACCCTCCCCCTTTCCAGTCCCGCTCCCGCTGCATTCTGGGTTTTTCTCCGACTGTCCTAGATGAATGCTGTCTCTGACTAGCCCAACCCTCGGGATTCCTTTCTACCTTCCTCCAGGTGGGGGGTGGGGGTGACCTCTCCTGCCTGGACGGCTCTGGGGTGGAGATGATGGCGAAGGTCCTTCTTGAGCCACAGGTGCTTATGTAGAGCTGGCGAGAAGGGGTCTACCTGCCCTGTACCTTTCCGGGGAAGAAAAATGGGAGGAAAGCAGGTTGAAGGAAGCTTCCTACAGCCCTCGTCCTTCCTGCATGCATTGAGTGTGCGCCTGTGTGTGCTAGGTATCTGGACCGCTGGTACCAAGCTTCCAGTGGCTTCCCCGTGTCCTCAAGATGAAGTCACAACTCTGTGGGGCCTACAAAGGCCAGATAACCTGGCCTGTGCCCACCTTCGCAGCCTGGCCTCTCTCTCTTCATGGTCCCACCCCCCACTCCCTTCCCTGCTCCTCCATTTCAGCATCTCTAATCTGTGTACGTGGCCTTTTACATATTCTACACCTAATATTGGTACGGATGCGTGTAGTTTTAATTCACACAGGAGGTATTCTGTTCTAAGTCTCGTTAAGTTTCTCCCAGCCTTATCCCTGCGCTCCCACCCACACTCTCGATAATCACTCCAGCCCAGGTTGTCAGTGATCAGTTTTTGGTCTGTGTCCTCCTCATCCTGATTCAGACTTCCAAAGATGCTCCTCTCCAGCCTGCCCTTACCTTGCACTCAGTTGTGTTTTACTTGTGGGTTTCCTTGTGTTTTCTAGGAGTCGTGGGAGGGCGGGGGCTGTGTCTCACTCTCCTCGGTGCTCGGTAAGAACCAGCTGAATAAATTCAGTTTACCTAGTAAACGTGACTTGGCGCTCTAGGGGAGTGCTGGGCTGGAAGTGGAGACAGAAGGGGTCATCAGCATACAGCGATGTAAGGAAGCCATGGGTGTGGCTGAGACAGCTCAGGAGGGAGTTTAAAGGCTACAGAGCTGGGTGTCAGTTGTTAGAGGTGACTCAGCCCTTAGGGTATGATGGCAGGTGGCCACCCACCCACCACCACCCCCTCAGACAGTCAGCCCTGTCCTCCCTGTGGCTGCTGGTTGCAGAACTTTTTGGTTCCAAAGAATCCTTTTTTCCATTGCCGCCTCCTTCCTGCCTCTAATCCCTTCCCTTGGTCAGGTCCCCAGGAGAAAAGGCATTGGACCAGAGAACTGCACCAGCTTCAACATTCCTTGAGTTAATTTTCTAGAAGACGCTGCCTGCTGATCAACTGGGCAGGATTGAACACTGGAGTTAATAGGGGGTCTCTCAGGCTGCCCAGGTTGGCATCCTGCTGGGCTGTGTATTGGGGAAACCAGATGAGACAGAGGCCAGGGCAGGGAGTTGGCAAGGGCTGGAGTGGGGACTTAGAGCAGGGGACCCAGTGGGTAATAGGGCTTGGGGGGGAGGGGGGGGCAGGAAAGGAAGAGAATAAGAGAAAATATAGGAAAACAAAAATAATCCAATAAGTGATGTGTTTTCTCCAGCAAAGTGTCTCCCTGTCCTGGGATGGGCTCTCCAGATGTTCCCCAGATGTTGTTGGTGATGGGAAACATCTCCCTCTGGGATCCCAACTAAGCTCTTCCTGTTCACGGGGAAGTGCAGGGTCTGTTCCAAGGCAAGGAGGGTGGAGTCTGGAGCAAATCGTCTGTGACTGTGGCACATACATAGGCAGAAACACGCCCACACATCCTTGGGGAATTTCTGAATACTTAACAATTGAGTCCAAAAATTTTCTCAAACATTCAGCATCCCTGGACCACCCATTTTAGGTAAATAAAAAAATTATTACTAGTTTCAAATAAATATTTTTCAAAGTTATAAAGGAATGGTCCCATCAGAAAAATTAAAAAAAGAATAATGCCAAGATCTGTCATGAATGAGGCAGACCTATCATGCATTTGGGGTGGGAGGGTGAATTTATGTAATCACTTTGGAAAATCGTGTGGCAGGAAAATCGTGTGGCAGGAAAATCGGCTGAGCACAGGTAACTCCAACTCCATTTCTCAGTGTATACCCAGGAGGGAAACAAAGTGCTTGTGTCCACCAAAAGATGCTTACAAAAATTGTATAGCAACTGTATCCCTAACAACCTAGAACTGGAAACAAACCCAGCTGTCCAATGGATGAATGGAAACAAAGTGTGATTTATCTTGCAATGGAATGTTACACAGCAATGAAAAAGAACAAACGCTCGCCCCATGAGATGACAGGGTGAGTCTTTCGAATATTATATTGACTGAAAGAAGCCAAGCAGAAAAGAGCAATAAATATAATTCCATTTGTTTCTATGACGTTGAGGCAGTAGAACTAAACAGGGATAGAGAACATCACCTTAGAGGGTATTGATGGGGAAGGGCCATAAGGGAGGCTTCTGCGGGGGCGCCTGGGTGGCTCAGTCGGTTGGTTCAGTGTCGACTTCGGCTCAGGTCATGATCTCACAGTTCATGGGTTCAAGCGCCACGTCGGGCTCCGTGCTGACAGTGCAGAGCCTGCTTGGGATTCTGTCTCTCCGTCTCTCTCTCTCTGCCCCTCCCCCACTTGCACTCACTCTCTCTCTCTCTCTCAAATAAATAAACTTTGAAAAAAAAGAGAGAGGCATCTAGGATGCTGGAGATGTTCTGGATCCTGATCTGGGCCCTGGTTGGACAGGTACATACATATGTAAAAACCCAACTTCTACACTTCAGATTTGTTCCCTTCACTGTTTTACCTTGATAAAAGAAGGGGGGGGGGGGGCGCGCAACGATTGTGAAAAGGATGCCCTTGTTCTCAGCCTTCCACCAGGAGGTCAGTCTGCCTCCTGACCAGTGAGGGATACCTGGGGCTCCCAGGTCAGGCTCAGCTGTTTAGATTTCTTAGACGGGTAAGAATTTTCCTCTACCTTGATTCTCAGGTGCAAGGAGCTTCGTGTCGTTTGGCTTCTAAGAGTTTTATAGTATTCGGTCTTGTGTTAGGGCTTTGATCCGCTTAGAGTTAGTTTTTATATATGGTGTGAGGTCCGAGTCTGACGTCACCCTTTTGCATGTGAATACCCAATTTTCCCAGCACCATATTTTGAAAAGATGTTAGTTTTCAAAATCAAATCAAAGCAGCTGAGTCTCCAGGAGCACTTTCTACCTCCCTCCCTCAGCTGGGATACCCTCCGGTATGCCACCCCAACGTCACCACCTCCAAGGCTAGTGTGAGGAATGGGGGTGCCTTTCCCTGTCCAGGGCGGCCTGGCTCTCTGATTCGCAATCCTTGTTGTCTGCTCACAGCTAACATGCTCCTTACCCAGGCCTATGGATTTATGGAGAATAGCTGAGTTGGGGTGGGGTATGGGAGAAGTCTTTGTGAGGCAGGGAACAAGGACTAAGGTCCTATCTCCTTAGGTGGCTCAAACGTCCCTCTCTGGGCAGCTTGCTCCATCACTTCCTCCTCTACGCAGTCCTGGGTTGGGGAGTCCTGCTCTTCTCCTCCTTGCTTCATCCTCCTTCCCTCAAAGGAACTCACCCCCCCCCACCCCAGGTCCCCATCCCTCTAACCACCCGAGTCCCCACAACAAGCTAAAGGGGTGGTGGCCCCCAGACCAGCAGCATCAGCATCACCCAAAACTTGTTAGAAATGCAGATTCTTGGGTTCTCCCCAGACCCACTAGGTCAGGAACTATAGCGGTGGGGCCCAGCGACCTGTCTCCCACAAGCCCTCCAGTGGATTCTGATGCACAAAGTGGATTTGGGACCCACTGTGCTAAGGCCTTGGGAAGCAAACCCAGGAAAGGGGACCGTCTTCAAGTAAGGTCTTGAACACTTGTTTGTCCAAACTGGAAGGTTTCTGAATGGAAATCTGCGGATTGAAAACCTGAGCAGTTGAGGGGCACCCGGGTGGCTCAGTCAGTTGGGTTGGTGGGATCGAGCTCCACGCAAGAGCCCGCATGGGATTCTCTCTCTCTCCCTCTCTCTGCCCCTCCCCTGCTCATGCTCTCTCTCCTCAAAATAAATAAATAAATATGAAAAACATTTTGAAAAAAAAAATCTGAGCAGCTGAATTCTGGGGCAAAGGATTTTGACAGATATTACCAAATCACCCTCCCCCAAAGTTGCCCCAATTTCACTCTCAAGGGTATCCAAGTGAGCGTGTTTCCCAACACTCTCTCTGGCGCTGGGTGTGATCAAACTTAGTGATCTCTGCCAATCTGATAGGGAGAACAAAGAAGATGCCTTACTGTTTTAATTAGCATTTCTCTAGTTGTGAGTGAAGTTGAGACTTTCATAAGCCACTTGTGTTTCTCTCCAAGCTGCCGGTTTATATTCATCACGTATTTCGTATACGGTTAAGTCTTTGAGGATTAAGGGGATGAGCCCTTTTGCCTGTCACTCATGATGTACTCATTCCTGCTTTGTTTTCTACCTTGGATTATAGTATGTTTTACCATAGAGAAGTGTAACATTTTTATAAAGTCAAATTTCTTAAGTACTTACATTAGGGATCCTATTGTGTTTCCTGTCCTAATATTATAAATTCACCTGTTCTTTCCTCTAGAGTTTTATGGTCTAGCTTAAAGATATAAATCCTTTATCCATTTGGAATTTATTTATTTTTAAAGATGTTTTAACGTTTATTTATTTTTGAGAGACAGAGACAGTGAGAGACCCTGGAAGGGGCAGAGAGAGAGGGAGACACAGAATCCAAAGCAGGCTCCAGGCTCCGAGCTGTCAGCACAGAGCCCGACCGGGGGGCTTGAACTCACCAACGGTGAGATCACTACCTGAGTCAAAGTCTGACGCTTAACCGACTGAGCCACCCAGGTGCCCCTGTGATTTTCAATCATGCCGTTTATACGTAATTTTACTGGTCAGTTATGGTTTTGTTTGTTTTAAGCAAGGATAGATGTGGAATATCTGTCAAATGTCTTTTTGGCATCTATTGAATTATTATTTAGTTCTCCTGTGATCTATTAATATGGTCTATTTTATTAGAGATTCCCTAATATTATTGAACTATTTGCATTACTAGGATCAACTTACTTGGATATGATGAATGATTCATATGAGATATAGCTGATTTGTATTTGCAAGGATTTTAAGGGTTTTTTGCCTCTCAAATTCAATCATGTTTAATCATTATTCAGATTCCCACATTCCTTCTCACCATTTGTTTTCTTGATAGGTCATGAGCTGATGGAGTCGATTAAAATGTTGTCTTGTGCTTCATTCAGTTTATACCTGCATTATCTGTGTATTGTTATTCTTAACTGTCATATCTTATTCTTGATTTTGACGCTATGCTGTTCGGTACATGGGGAATTCTAAAAACTAGACTCTTAATGTTGGATACTGCTCTCTCTCCTTTTGTCTCATTTAACGTTTTCATTTTTAATTTAACCCTGACTGATGGTCATTGAAGCCTCAGCTCAGTGTTTTCCTGTATAACTTAATTTATATTACATTTTTAAGTTTTCTAAGTTACTTTGGTACAGATGCATCTCTTCTATACAACATACATTGGGAGATTGTTCTATGATTCGATGTGAGAATCTTTTTCCTATTATAAGGATGGGTTTATCCTATTTACATCGGTTGATGTAACTGACATATCAGTCTTAATTCTATCATCTTATCGCTGTTATGTTTTCTATTTTAATGCTTCCTCTGTTTTTTGTTTTACTATGTGTGTTTTTTTGTTTTCTTTGATATGCATGTGTGTGCGCCCATGTGTTTGTATTTTCGTCTGATGATTTGAAAGTTTATAGTCTGTTTCTAATTTGTCTAGTGGTTGCCTTTCTATTGATTTATTTCTCTGCCAAGAGAAGGAAAATCTTCAAATGTAGGGAAAGGGTCATATTCTCAAAGGCTGAGCCTTGGCACCACAGTTCTGTCTTCAAATTCTTGATATCTTATCCTCAACACGAAAAATGGTTGTAGTCTCGCCCTGAAGCCAAAGGTTCAGGGTAATCAAGATACTGAACAGGCGGCTGAGTCGGCTGAGTCGCTGCGTGAGCTAGCCACGGACAGCCAGGAACCGCCCGTGCCACAAAGCGATGCTGTATGTCCCCTCCTATTTCAGCACCTCACGTGGCTGTCTTTCCCCAACAAGCTGGCACACTTTGTCCGACGCTGTCTTTTACTTGCCGCCCATTTCTCTGCGCAGTATTTTAAGAGACACAGTCAGAGAGGCCGTGAATTGAGTGCCTGGACTCTTCCGGCTACTTGTTTTCACACATACCGAGGTCAGGAGCCAGCCTGTTGCCCGACAGCTGGCCTTTGTGAATGCGGTGATCTGTGGCCGGTGATCTGATGCAAGTTGTGTGCGTGTGTGCGTGCGCGCGTGTGCGCGTGCTTTCTTTCAAATCTGTGGATTGATGCCGGTGGATCAGCAGGCCTACCGACAGAGAAAGGCACGCTTGGAGTAGGATGATTTTAGGAAAGCTTGTTTACAAGGACTGTTTACCAACAGGTAGGTGTAGGAGCACCTCAGGGGATGTTGCAATCAGGTGGCAGCAGCTGTTACCGCCCAGGGGCCCGAAGGGAAAGGGGGATGGTCACCGGGAAGGAGAGAACTGAGTAGAGAGAACTGGCCCACCCCCACGCTAAGAGCACATCTATGGCCGGGAGACTCACAGGCAGGCAGGGAACCCGGGGACCCAATGCCTTGATCTCATTCTCTAGCCTCTCCTTTTCCTGCTGGGGAAGCTGAGCCCACCTGGAAACCAGAAGCGCATTCAGCTCACCTGGCGAAGGGATTTTGTGGTAAATCGCGCAAAAAGTCATCAGGTACACGTTTCCCTCACGTGTTTTCTGAAACTGTGTGGAGAGCTCACACCTCAGTGGTACACCCACCGGAAATGCCTTCAATGGCCAGGACTAGAGAATCCAAGCCACAATGGCTTTGAACATAGAGGAGTTTACAAGAAGGCTGGAAGGAGGCAGTCACTGACGTTCAATAAAGTCAGTGCTGATGTCTCTAGAATTCTCTCAGCCTTTACCTTGTGCTGGGTGCTTCGTATGTGCAAGACGCTGCCCCAGCACCAGGCATCCTGACCATGGTTAAGTTGGGAAGCGGGGGCGGCCCCTGGGAGGCTCAGTCGGTTAAACCTGGCACTCTGGATTTCAACTCTGAATCTTGGCTCAGGTCATGATCTCATGAACCCAACCATGAGATTGAGCCCCACATCTGGCTCTGCACGGACAGCACAGAGCCTGCTTGGTATTCTCTTTCTGCCCCTCCCTGCTCATTCTCTCTCTCTCTCTCTCTCTCAAAAATGAATAAATAACATAAAAAAAAAAGTTGGGAAGAGGGAGAAGAGGGATACCAGCACGTATGCCCATTTTATTAAAAAACAAAACAAAACAAAACAAAACAAAACAAAACAAAACAAAACAACCTTGCAGCCCCCAGGGTGGCTCAGTCGGTTAAGCATCCTACTCTTGATTTTGGCTCAGGTCATGATCTCACGGTTCCTGAGACTGAGTCCTGAGTTGGGCTCTGTGTTAACAGCATGGAGCCTGCTTGGAATTCTTTCTCCTTCTCTCTATGCCCCTCCACCCTCAAAACAAACAAACAAACAAACAAAACAAAACTTTCATAGGTGTAGCCTCAGCACACTTTCCATTATATTTCACTGGCCAGGACAGTGTTTCATGGTCCCTTATAGCAGCTGGGGAGACTGGGAAAGTGGGAAATGGGCTGCCCGTGAGTGAGTGAGACTACTTGTAATTAATTGCCGGAGATTGGAGACGTTGGTGCAATGGACCAAAGTCAGGAATCTGCTATCAAGAAAGTAGGGGTGGAATACATTCTGGATCAACAATGAACAAGCCTTACCACAAGTGGTTTCATTCAACAATAAAGCCCATTGTCTGCTAGCACTCACTCAGGACAGAAATTGCTCTCTCACACTATGCGCTATTGATTTCGTGTGACATCCGGAAGTGTTGTTTGATCAAGTAATTTTGCCAAGAGTTTGCTCTGCTTTGCAAGCCGTGGTTCGCATTGTGTGGGTTTTCGCTGCAAATTACACAACTTTAACGGTGCTTCTCTGGTTTTGATCTTTTCTCCGTCCTCGGTGACAAAATGCATAATTGTCACGCACACATGATTATTCTACCCATATTCTGGAAAGACTTGATTGGTTTTCTAACTAGCTTACAGGGCCTGATGTGAAGATGTTGCAAAAGTCTCAGTGGGCCTCAGGCCAGTATTTGACAAAGTTTCATGATAGACGCTGCCTCCGGGACTGGAGGAAATGCATTATCAGCTAACAAAATTCTATTTTCAGATCTCCATTCCCACGTCGGTCTTTCTGATTCCCCCCTTTTTTTTTTTTTTCTACTTGTGTAAAATCATCTCCTTCTACACACTCACCTACCCTGGTATATATGCTCACATTTTATATTGTAGCATGTTGTCACCATTTTCAGTACCACAACTTTGCTTTAATGAACCTCTTTTGAACTACGGATCCATCTTTATGACTGGGGGCCACACTACCCCACGACAGTGACAATAAAATGGAAATAGGAGAGATGGAAACAATAACACGAGAGCAGTTGAAAATATCTTAGCAAGTTGAACTACAGTTAATGGCCCCCTCTCTCTGCCACACACGAGCTGAGCTGAACTGGCCAACTACGTTCTGGAGGCACAAGTGTACCTACAAGACCATGATAATGATCACAAGGTAATGGGTTTCTATGGAAATCGTTACGTACCTTATGAAATGTACATAAACAAAATTGCTTCTGTGTCTGGCAGATCCTGCCATGCCCCGCTTCTGTCCCGATGCTCAACCTGGGGCGTTTCTCCGGCCACAGGACCACGCTCAGCTGGCACACAGGGCAGGCTGGTGGTGCCAGGGAGCCAGTGCCCCAGATGCAGCCCTTAAGCAGAGCGGGCCACGGTGAAGCTCTCTGGGGCGTGTTTTTTTGCACACAACATCCTAGAGGCCCCAGGGGGACTGAGCCACACTTGTCCGCGGGGGCAAACACTCATCAACACACTCCTTGTCGGTTTCCTTCCCCCTCCCCACCTCCCCTTCTCTCCACCTCTCCACTAGGATCACTGGGATCATTCCCAAGTGAAAAACTTCTACTCAAATCTTTGTCTCAGGGTCTGCTTCTGGGGGAAATGGGCCCAAGGCAGTTTTTTTTTTTCCTCTGAAATATCATCCCTGCTGGCCATGAGATTCATGAACCCCACTTTAGGAAAGTCTTCTCCAGACGACTCTGCTGCTTTTACAAGTGACTGAGCTGAGGCACCTGATGAGCCTAGGGTCGGTCATTCTATGGTCACAGGCAGCCCAATTCCCTTTGTTGGAGGCAGTCCCAGTAAGAGGCCCCGATGTCCTTAGGGGTCGTCTTGGAAGGTCTGACCAGAACTCCTGACGCAGACGTGGCACACAGGGACCTCGAGGGATAAGGGAAAGGGCAGCTGAGGGGCTGGCGCTGGCCAGTCTGCACCTCCACGTCCCCTCCCAGCTTGTCGTCTGCCCCCACCGTTGAAATGGAGGTTCGTCTGAGTCTCTCTTTCCTGGGTCTTTCCTGAAAAAGTCCTCCCCAAATATCACACACACACACACACACACACACACACACACTTACTTCTCTTTGGGATCCCAGCTTTGTGGATTTCAAAGACACTTTGAGATGGATTCATGTCCCTAGCACAAGGGAAGAGATTTCTCTCGGCTTTTTTTTTTTTTTCTTAGAGAGGCTTGCAACCTTGTCAACCATTTCCAGAAGAAATTGGATTCTAGCCCAACGTTATAAATAATATGATCATCTATTCCAAATGCCCAACCCTCAGACCTTTTCTTATTTCCATCTGACAGACTGGGACATCTAAGGCCAAGACAGAAATTATATCATGAGCCCATGATCTGACTCCCAGACAGTGATTTGCCAACCCGTCTTCAGAGCAGGCTCGTAAGGGAGTTTGTTTAGGCCATGAACTTACCCTCATGGTCACCCACAACCCCAGGATGAGTAGAAGCTGTTGGGGTCGTGGTCCTGGCCTCCTGGCTGTGCCCTGCCCAGGTCGCTCACCTCGGTTTCTATGGGACCAACAGGGTGTCATCCAGTGAAATACAAATGTCCAGGGCCAGCTCCTGTAAGAAGAAATTCACTTCTATAACATTTACTGAACTCTGCAGCAAACAGGGCCCTAGGTTCACTTGGGGAGCAGTGAGGGAGAGGGATCTTAATGAATCCAAAGGATCCCTGTCCTCCTGCAGACAGCTCATAGGCTAAGAAGTGGGATAATTCACTTACGAGAAACTAAAGTATCCCAAGGGCCACGATAATAACAGTCGTGATGGTTTAAAAACATGCCCATAAATTCTTTCACGCTCTTCTTATCAAAAAGGAGGAATCTCATTCCTCTCCCCTTAAATATGGGCCAGCCTTAGTGACTTGCTTCTCATGAATACAATGTGGAAGAAGTGATCCTGGGTGATTTCCAAGGTTAAGTTAGAATAGAGCTGCTCCCTGGCTGTTTCCTGGGACATTCACCCTCGAAACCCAGCCACCGTCTGGTCCGCGAGGAAGCCTGGATTACCCGCGAGGAAGCCTGGATTACGTGGAGAAGTCATTCATGGGTGTTCTGAGCAAGAGCCACAGCTAAGGGCCCTGGCAGCCAGCTTACATGGCAGGTGTCTGAGTGAACATGGCTTCCGATGATCCCAGCCTTTACGCTTCTCCAGTTAGGGGTGATCTTTACTAACTCCTGGCCATATTACAGATTCATGGGCAAAATAAATGTGTATGAAGCCACTACATTTTGTGGGTGGTTTGTTATGCAGCAATAGAGCACTGGAACTATACTCAAGTGTACTGTGTATTTTACTAGAAGCCAAATATTGCGCTAAACACGTTACAGAACTATAATCGCATTTAATCCTCCAGACGATTCCATTAGGTAGATACCATGGGATCTCCACACTGTGGCAAACTGAAGCTCAGAGTGATTATGTGACTTGTCTGAGTCATAGAGCTGGTAAGTGGCAGAGACGAGACCGGAGGCAGTAGTGTGCTGGTTAATGTTTGACAGTCAGTTGGGGGTGGGGAGGAACCATGATTTGCAGTGTTTGCCAACGTTCATGGTGTAAATTCTCCCACCACGGCTGATTTTTTTTTTTTCTTTTTTTAAATTTTTTAACGTTTATTTATTTTTGAGACAGAGAGAGACAGAGCATGAATGGGGGAGGGTCAGAGAGAGGGAGACAGAGAATCTGAAACAGGCTCCGGGCTCTGAGCTGTCAGCACAGAGCCTGACGCGGGGCTCGAACTCACGGACTGCGAGATCATGACCTGAGCCGAAGTCGGCCACTTTAACCGACTGAGCCACCCAGATGCCCCTCACCACGGCTGATTTCAAGCTACTGGCACTGCGCACGAAGCTGGGAAGAGATGGACACACGCCGGGCAGCAACCTTGATTGGAGGCTGCCGACACCGGGAACCATGTTCTGAGATAACAGAGATTGTAGTGAGCGATGGGCAGGGGAGTCTTCTTGTAGGTAGAGCTGTGGAAAAGTCCATTTGGGCAGTCATGCATGCTGTTTACCAAACCATGTGCCAGGCACTATTCTAGTCACCCCTCCCATAGACACCCCTCCAAGTGCTAGGAGAAGCTTCCTGAAGTTGGCCTGAGGCTCTTCAGGGCTGGTTCCACTGGGACCCTTAACTGGGTCCCTGTCCTCAGGATCTGCGATGGGAATCAGAATCAATGCCCAATCCTGAAGTAATATCCACTCGGAGCTGATCTGAACTGGGGCTGGGGGGGCAGGGGATGCTTCTAATCCCAAGGATTCTGTGCTGTGCCGAGAAGAACTACCTTATCCAAGCCCAGCTTCAGCAGAGGGAGAATGATGAGGCATCACTCAGTTCCAAGATGACAACATCCAAGCTCGTGTGGTTCCTTCCAAGGCAGGGGATTTATTTATTTATTCGTTTATTTTTAACATACAAGATTGAAAATACTTAAAGCATGACATGTACAATTATTAAAAAGACACTAGAACGGGAAGGATTAAGTTCTCCTGAAGTCTTGGATTGTGCAGAGCGGGGTTAGGGCAAGTAACTGAGGGGACGACAGCACAAACAGAACATAGTTCAAACACATTTCCGAGGTCCCTGCTCCCAAAGGTGGTGGCTGGACTGACAGGGAGGGGATCCTTCCAATAACACCCTCCCAGACGCCAGGTCAGTTCTGTTCAAATCCCAAGGCTACCCCAAGACTATCTTCCAGTTTATTGGAAAACTGTGGATCTGCTCTTTCTGTAAAATTATCTCTCTCCTGCCATGAGAGATTCTTTAAAAAAAATAAAATAAAATTGTATTTTCTTCCCTTTGAGAGAAGCCATACATGTACTTTGTTAAAAATATCCAAAATGGAAGAAAATAAAAAGCTGGGCCTCATTGTCTCTGCCTACCTTGGGTCTCTACTAGAGGCAGTATTAACAGGGCTTTTTCTTTTTGTCTTTTTCTAGAAGCAGTCTGTGTACATTACTCATACACACACACACACCCCACACATATATACCCCCTCATTCTACTTGACCCCTGGCGAGCATGTCCCAGCTCCTGGACTCTCTCCCTTCCTCTTTCTGGTGACACACTGGTGTCACTTGGCCAGGAGCATGGCCTTCTTGGTTCCCCTGTCTCAATCAATGTAGCTTTGGAGGGTCCTCTCCTGTTCCAGCAACCTTTGTCCCTAAGCAGCCCCTTCTCCAGCCACGGCCTTGCCCAGCGGTGCTCACCACGGATCCCAGGGCCCGGTTCTGTGCTTCCCGTTTGCTGCCCCAGACCCTCTCTCCACCCTTCTCCTCCCAGCTCTGCGCCCGGGGAATGAACTGTCTGGCTTTCCATGGGGTTTGACCACTGGCCAACACAGACATGAGTTCAGAGGGAGGAGAGTGAGGTCAGGATGTATCTTTTCCGTGTAGCGTTGCCAGGGACTACCTACGCTCCTCCGCCGAAGTTCTCCACTCCTGGCAGGGTGCAGCCTCCAAACGAGTATCCCCAAAATAAATCCCCTTCCTTGGAGGAAATCACATACGTCTGGATACTGTCCCCTCCATTGAACTCTGTCTCCAGGTACCGGCAACCCTCCCCATTTCTCCCTCATACCTACGGATGGTCAAGTCCCCACTGTACCCGTCCAGGGGTCGTACTCTGTCCTGGTGGTTTCCCCACACTCTGCTACCCTCCTGTAAAGGGCCCTTTTGTTAAACCCTCCTCAAATCTCTCCCTCCAAGTGCTCCAGCTGTCTCCCTCTGGAAACATCTCTGCTACAGATTCCAAGTAACTTCTGGGAGTTCTATCATCCCTGAACTCCTGACCCACACAAGCAGCTCAGGCTATTGATCCCTCCCGGGCTCACCGAAAGCCTGGCTCCTCCCAGGCTCCCCCGCCCTGGTAAACGGGAACTTCAAGCTTGTAGGTTGCGGGTACGCCTGACTCTCCCAGGCGCGTCTGGTCTCTCAGCAAGCGGTGCAGCCAAAGCCGCCTTCAGAATTTATCTCTGCGAGCAAGTCCGCAGGACAAGTAAATCCCTACGTGTGCCATTCTTACGTTAAAGGTTGCTCCCTTTAAAATTCTGCTCATTGGAGACCCATTTGACAAGAAATTTCACATATTGAAAAAAAACAAAAATTAAAAAAAATAAATAAAGTTCGGCTCATCTGGTCGAGTTGCTCCCCCCAACCGGGAAGGCCCAGCCGGTGCCCGTGCGCCCCGCCCCCCACCTACACCGACCCCCCTCCCCCCGCCCCCTCCCCCAACAGCGGGTATCGCTCCTGTTCCCCCACCCGCTCTGATCTCAGGCAGTATCAGCCTTTCTGCTCTTGCTTGCCACCCCGGGATACTGCTGTCTCGCCGGCATTCCTACGCCCGTGGGAGCAGCGAAGCACTCTTTCCCGGGGCACCTCCCCGGGGGTCGGCTGCAGGCCGGCGTGGGACCCGCCGAGCCAGGCGCCCCGCCCACGGCGCCCCCGGCTCCGCTCGCTCCCGGGTTTTCTGCGCTTCCTTCCCGCCCCAGCCCCCAAGCTTCTGATTCCTGGAACCGGGCTCGGTGACCTCACGCCTGTGACTTCACATCCGGGACCTTCTGGGAATTCTCCGCAGCCCTTTTTCGTACGAAATCTAACGGGGGAGGCGCGAGGGCGGGAGGAAGGGGGCGCGACGGAAGGAGGAGCGCCGAGCTTTTGGGGAAGAAGAGAGGGAACCGCGGAGGCAGCTTCCTTCTTCCGATCAGGGACGGGCGGGGCTGCCAGGGGCGTGTGGCCGAGTCCCCGCCCCCGTCCCCGCGGCCGGCAGCCCGGCACCCGCGCGCGCCCTCCCCCGGACGCGGACCCCAGCCCCGATCGCCACTCCCGGGGGCTCCCAGTCTGAGCCTCTGAGTCAGGTCCGCTACAGGCCGGGAGCAGGTACCAAGGAGGAGAGGACGGGGGTGCGGTGGCGATTGACTTGCAGGTGCTAACGGAAGACAGATGCACTAAACCAAAAGGCTACACTCGGGTTTTCCAAGCTACAAACTGCATAAGGTTGAGAGGTCACAGAGGGACACTCTTGATGGCTTTTCCTTCCTTGAAGAGGTGGCCTCAGAGCTGAGTCTTCCTCCATAAAATAAGTATTTAAAAATAGATTTTACAACCGTGGTGGTATAAAGACGAATCCGGTGATGTTAAGTATTGAGATCATTTCTTCCACCTAAAAAATTCCTTTTTACCCTGGGGCGCCTCAGTGGCTCAGTCGGTTAAGCATCCGACTTGGGCTCAGGTCATATGTCACCGTTTGTGGGTTCAAGCCAACCGCCACCCCCCCCCCCCATCGGGCTCTGTGCTGACAGCTCAGAGCCTGGACCCTGCTACGGATTCTGTGTCTCCCTCTCTCTCTGCCCCTAACCCACTCGCATTCTGTCTCTCTCAAAAACAAACACACATTAGAAAATAAAATAAAAATAAACAAAAGAGAACAAAAAAACGGTCCTTTGTTTCCCATCTGATTTTAGAAGTGAAAACATTTTCACGGGTCCCTAAAAGTTATTGTGGGCCCCAGACCCCCTGCCTGCTGTGTGCACTGGGTAAGCTGCCTCTGGCCAAACCAGGGCTGTGTGACACAGCCTGGATAGAGTATCAGTGGGGGAGCGGATGGAGAAAGGATATAAACACAGGTAGCAGCTGTACAGGAAGAGCCTCGAATGACCTTAAGGAATGTGAATTTTGTGGGAGATCTGGTGAGGAGTCCACGGCAGGGCTGGACTCGAGGACTCGGGTTTGGAGGTGGCAGTGGAGTTGGGTAGGACACCGGGCTGGCTATTCCCGCAGTAGGACATCCCAGTCTTAGCCACAGTGGAGATGGCAGGGAGGGAGAAGAGAGATTTGGGAAGCCAGCAGATTGATGTTTGGGGGTGGGGCAGGGAGAAGCCTGGGCTGATTCTCATGTAAAAGAAGAAAACAAAGATGAGAAACTGTTCGTGCCTCAGGACTGCAGGAAGATCAGAAGGAAAGACCTTCACCACTAACAAAGCAGGGAGAATGTGCATACCATTAGAGGCTAGTGGGTGGCTTCAGTGTCACCTCTGGCCCAGATCTCTGCCATCGCTCCTAGGAGGCATTCCAGCCCCCTCTCTGTTGCCCCAGGCACCTCTCCAAAGCTCTATTTCCATTGGGTCACTTTCCTGCTCCCTGTGGCCCAGAGGACAAAACTGCAGTCCTCACCTGGGCATTTCCAGAGTTTACAATGAGAAAAATCAGATTGAGGTTTCAACACCTTCTCCAGGAGAACGTTTCTAGAACTTCATGCGGCTTCCTCAATCTCCAATAACCAACCCCCCCGCCCCCCGCCCCCCCCCCCCCACACACAAAGAAACAAACAAACTGTACTTGACTCCCATCTTCCAGTGCAAACTGCTGTGGGCTTCCTCCACAGCAGACCAGGCCAAAATGAAGGGCTGGGTCAGGAAATACACTTTCAGGAAGAAGATCTGGGCTCCAATGACTCCTTGAAAGATAAACCTTCATTTAATTCACTCTGGAACATGGATCAGGGAGCTACAAAGTGCTTTTGTACAATTCTGGCAGGCACAGGGGTTGCAACAATAAATGAGAAGTGGTTTGTCATGGAGATGATATTCCAGTGGGGGAAAACTCCATGTGGAAATAGCACCTTCCAAAAATGGCCACAAGTTCTTCTAGAACTTTGCCTCTTCCTCATTAAAAGGCGGTATCTAATACCCCTTGCATTCAGTCTAAGCAGACTTGTGACTCATTTGTAACCAACAAAATGTAGCAGAGTTGATTTCGTGTGATTTCCAAAGCTGGGTCACACAAGGTGATGCAGCTTCTGCCTTGTTAAGTTGGGAAGCATGCCTCTGGAGCCTTGAGGTGAAATGTAGAAAGTCCAATTACCCCGAGACTCCCATGCCAGGAGGAAGCCCAGGCCACACGGAGAGGCCGTGCAAATGTGTTCCGGCTGACATCCCAGCCGATGGCCAGCGTCAACGGCCAGACACGAGTGGATGAGTTTTCAGATGTTTCCAGGCACTCGCTATTAAATTACCCCAGCCTTCGAGTCTTCTCAACTGAGGCCCCATACGTCACGGTACAGAGACAAGCCATCCGCACTGTGTTCTGTCCGATTCATGAGTATTACAAAATGGTTGTTTAAACCACTAAGGTTGAGGTGACTTGCTATGCAGGAATAGTATTGAGAACACTGACAATAAGCAAATACGTGAGCAAGATAATTTCACATCGACAGGTCTTCATGCAAACATAAAATAGCACGGTAACTTTTTGGAAGGCCTCTTTAGATGGCGGGGCAGGGGCAATGGGCAGGAGAGGGATAGATCAAGAAGGCCTTTCTGGAGAAACATCTGAATGCGATCTGAGTGAGAAGGAGCCCAGCCACTAAAGACCTGAAAGAGGAGCCTTCAAGGGCAGAGGGTGCAGCAAGTGCAAAGGCCCTGAGGCAGGAATCAGTTTTGTAAGGATTCTGTGAAGGTCAAGAAGGCCCTGTAACTAGGGAGCTGTGGGTAAGGAGGAGAGTGGGGGTAAAGGAGTTGGGACAGGAAGACAGAGAGGCAGTCATTTTGGTCCTAAAGGCAGAGAAGACTTAGATTTAAGACTGAATGAGCTGGGAAGCCACTGGAGGGTATTTACAGGAAAGCGACTCTATCTGGTAAACTCTCAAGAGTTTTGGCTGCCGGGTGGATGACAGATTGTTAGGACAGACAGGGGGAAGCAAGGAGGACCACCTGGCGGACTACGGCAGTGGCTCGGGAAAGGGGGGAATGAGGTGGCCCAAGGCAGGGTGCTGGCAGCAGGGCAGTGACGAGAAGGGAGGAGGCGCCATGCCCCGCAGGTCGGCCCCGGGTGGGGCCGCGACTTGGGTGAGGACCGGAACCCGCACCCGCCAGGAATCCCGGAGGGAGGCTCCGAGCGAGGGCCGGCCGGGACGGCGCGTCCTGGCGTCCAGCGTCTGCCGCGAGGAGCCGGCCTCTGGCTGCGCGCCTGCCCGGCGTTTCCGGGCAACGGCGGCGGCCGCCGGAACGTCCCGAACCCGGCGGCCCGGGTGACGTCATCATCACCTTGGCGACGGCGGGTGGGAAGACGCCCCGCCCCCCAGCCTGCCCCGCCCCGCTCCGGGGGCGAGCTCTGGGTTGCGCGCGTTCGGCCTCCGGTCCCGCCCCATCTCTAGCCCCGCCCACTCCGGCCAGGAGGAGAGGCGGAGCCTCGGGCTCGGCGGCAGGTGGCGGCAGGTGTGGCGGCAGGTGTGCCGGGCTCCGGGCGGGCGAGGCCTCGCCGAGAGGCCGCTACTCTCCTAGGTGCCCGCTGCCGCAGGCGTGCTCACCGCCCACCCGCCCGTCCCCTTAGGCTGCCACCTCCAGTCGTTGGGCCCGGCTCCAAAGTCATTAAGGTTATCTCCGCAGAGATGCTTGCCCTTGACCACCCAAGCTAAAGTAACAGCCATTCCTCTTCTCGTGGACTGACCTTGTTTTTATTTCCTTCACAATATCTGACATTATCTTCTTCTGATATTATCTCCTTCTAATATATTGTCTTCCCTCTTTAAGCCCAAGTTCCATGAAGTCAGGGATAAATTCTGCCTTGTTCATCTCTATTCTCAGCATCCTCAATGGAACCTGGCACGAAGTAGGGGCTCGATAAATGTTAGCTGGGCGAATCACTGACTTCACTTCATCATTTCATTCATCTTTGCTTCACTTGTTTGACATCTACAGCGTGCCTTCTATGCACTTTTGATAAGCAGCAGTGATACTGAGATGAACAAGACAGCCCTCCACCTGGAGCTGAGAAAGATACATTGAAACTAATGGTTACCAATAACACTACAAATGGACATCTTTGAGTTCCAAGATGCTAGGCATAGCTCCAAGCCCTGTACACATAATAATTTGCTTCATCTTCACAAGACGAGGTACCGTAATCACACCCACTTTTCAGATGAGAACAATGAGAACGGTCCTGCTGTAAGCTGCTGTCATCAAGTGAGATTGCACAGAGGGCAGAGGAGAGGGACATGTGGCCAGGAACCCAGAGGGATGTAGATTTTAGTCCCAAGTGGGTAGATCTGCTATCTTAATTGCTCCCACACACCGCTGTCTTCCACGGGACCGGCCCTTTCCGGTTCAGAGCTCTGGAGCTGTGGCAGGTGTAGAGGGCTGAATCCAGGGCTGGCGGGAGGCTAGAAGCCTACCTGCTCAACTGAAGCAACGTGTGGACAAGTTCCCACATAACCTTGTGGGGGGCAGGATGTAGGGGGAGGCGGGTGGATGGAGGGGTATCCAGGAAATTCAGGAACTAAACTTATCCCCATCTCTGGATTTTTGTGTGTGCTCTTCCCTCTGCCTAGCGTGCACCGCCCCTGGATTTTCACATATGTGGCTCTTTGTTATTTAGATCCCAGGTGAGTTTTTCCCCCTTAGAGAGGTTTACCTCGGCCACGTCCTCTAAGGCAATCACCTGTTATTGTCACATCACCATATTTTAAGACTCCTCCCCTAGAGTGGGAGAGCGGCCTAGTCAGGTGCATTGCCCTTACTCCTGATCTGGTTTTTCCTGTCTATTCATGGTCTCTCTGTCTCCTCATTCTACAGGGTCAGTTCCCTGCGAGCATGACCCCATAAGACCTCACCTGAGTGCAACAGGCGCTCGGTACTTTTTGAAAGAGTGCCAAGGGCCCTGCACTAAGTCATTCTGGTTTTCCAGGCCAATCTCCAGGCACTCCCCTTCCCAGGAGCCCCTGCTCTGCACACAGCACCTGGTCTGAGCAGGGGAGAGGGCCCAGCCATCTTGGCCGCTGGAGTTCTCCTGCGGTGAGACCCTCCCTCCTTCCCAGGCCTGACCGGGCTGCTTTACCACCCTGGAGCAGGATTCTGGTCAGATTCCACTCGAGGATGATGTCCGAGAAAGACCAGAGGTAGAGGGGAAGCAGGGTATGTATGGGCTGGGGAAGGGGGGAGGGGAGCAAGTGTGCGGGGCCTCTGTTTCCCAGCCAAGATGGTGGAAGAAGGGGTGGCTTTTCAGAGCCTTCCAACCCTGCTGTTGCCAGGAAAATGGGGCATGCGGAGGTCGTGGCTGTTTTCCCCCCACGGCGGGAACCCAGACTCTGGGGCAGACGCGCAAACCGTCAGATGGATGCACGCAGGCGACAGAATAAAACTTGCGTTTATTCCGACTGTATCGTTTCCGTCTGGGGTACAGAGTGAAGGGTGGTGGGGGCAGAGAGGCAGTACATTTGGTTTTACGGACACGGCTGATTGCTGAGCCTCTTGTGTGTGATCTTTGGGCTGCCGGGATGAGCCGCTGAATGAGGGAGATAGTGACGAGAGGGCTGCAACAGGGCCCTTCTGGAGCCCTCAGGCCAGTCCTGAACAGCAACTGGTCCTGTTGCCCAGCTGGCCCTGTCTTCGCCAAGAATCAAGGAGCAGAGGGCTGAGAACATTTTGGCTCATAATAAAAGAAAGAACGGCCGAGGGGGGAGGATCACTCAGGGGCTCCGCGTCAGGCCTGCAGACTCATGCGGACGGACGGGCCTGTGGGAGAAGCAGGTGCGCCTGTCCATGTTCCGTCCTCCAGAAGCAGCGACCGGCCCCCGTGCCATTCCCATGTCCGTGCCACTTGGCGGGCCTCTTCCCAACCTTTCTTCCCTTTGCAAGAATTGGGCCTGCTGATGGAGCGGAGGAAACGGAAACCTCCCACAGGTCTCCGAAGATGCCCTTTCTTCTCCGTCCTGCCTCAGGTGTGCAAGGAGGTCGGCACCCGCCTCGGTCCTGGGGCCCCGGAGGGAAGCCCCCCAGTGCGGGTCGGAGGCTATGGTAGAGGCTCAGGGGCTCACTGGGCTTCGGGCTGGGAGTGGCCGCAGGGAGCACGCACCCTGCCAGCCTCTGCCAGGCCCCCGCTGAGCCTGGCTGGGCTGTGCAGAAACTGCCTGAGCAAGGGGGAAGCGTGGAGCTCGAGGTGGGGTCCTGGGGCCCTGGGCAGCTCTGCCTCCTCCGTGACCCTGGTGGAGGGCTGGAGGGCTGGGTTCCTGCACTGGTCCACCCCTTTGTACTGCTGGGTAGCCGTTCTTGTGGCTCCATAGCACTGGGGGCCGCCCGGTCCAGTCTGCAGCTCCAGAATGCTTCTCTGCCCAGCGGGCAGGGGGCTTCCTAAGGAGGCAGGGGCGGGCTCCGGCTGCCCAGAGCACGGGGTGACCTCCTTCTTTCCAGCCTTGTCTTGGAAACCCTTCTGGTGGAGCTGGGCCTGGCCCACATCCTGTGCCAGGTGAGTGGCCCTGGGGCTGGGAGCCTCTGGAAGCTTCCTTGTGGCTGACTCAGTGGAGATGAAGGTCGGGGAGCAAGATGAATCTCGGCTGGAAGGGAAGACCCCAGGGAGGCCCGAGTCTTCTCTCAATGTCTCTGGCCTCCTGGTGGAAGGAACCATTGGGGCTGATTGACCCCCGGCCTCTGCGTGATTTCTGACCTTGGCCTGACTCTGGACCTCAGAGTCCAGAGCATCTGGGTTTGGGCATGCATCCTGGGTTTGGTTCTTGACTGCAGTCTGCCCTCTGACCTCCCGGCCTGAGCAGTTAGGTCCGGCTTTCCTCCTGTCCGTGTTACCGATCTTGCGGGCACCGTGGTCCTCCAGGGGTGCTTGCGACTGGCCCTTGGTGTTTGTCTCAGGCTGGAGGCCAGACATGGAGCTCAAGGCCTTGTGTATAGCCTCCTCAATGTCCAGCAGCCTGGCCAGGGTCTGTTCCCTCAGCCGGGCCACCTCTGTGCCGACCTTTGTCAGTTCCCCAAAGGCCTGCACCACTGAGGCCTCAGGCTTTTGGGGGGCAGCACGAGCCTGAGGAGCCACTCCCAGCTGGGGCACGGTTTCAAAGAGCCTCCTCAGCGCCCGCACGTCCACACTGCTCGCCGCCTCCTTCTCCAGGGCTTGCACCTGGCTCAGGAGACCCTGGAGCTCTTGCTGGCTTCCCTGCAGAAGCCCCGCGTTCTCAGAGGCCCCTTGCTGGGAATCTGCCTTGGGCCTCTCTCCTGCGGGGCTGGGACCCTGCAGCGGTGAGGTGGGGTGACCGTGGAGAGCTGAGAGCTTGCGGGGCTCAGCGCTCTGGGCGTTGCTGCCTGCAGCCTGGCTCTTGGTGGATCTGGAAGCCGTGGCGCCGGGGCCATGTTGGGGGCTGGGCCGGCTCTGTTCTCTGGAGCCTCCAGCCGGACGCGTGCATCCCTGGCTGGCGGTGGTGGGGACGTGGGCTGGCCCGCCGATGGCTGCATCTCTCTCACCTGGCTTGTAGTCTCCTTGCCTGGCTTCTCTGCAGGAGCTGGGAGACAGAGCTGAGGGCTTGGGCAGCCACTGGGGAGGGGGGATCTGGCTTAGGTGTGCGGGTTTGGGAGGCAGCTCAGGTTTCTTCCTCGGGGGCATTTTGGGCTCCGGGTTTGGGGTCTTTGTCTGTGCGTCCCCATGGCTTCTCTGGCTGGCAGGGCTGCTGTGGGAGTGGAGAAGGGGGGCCCGCAGGGCCTCGGAGTCCTGCTGGATACAGTCCTCATCTCGGCGGGCTTGGGCTGCGAAGTCGGGTCCTGTCACAGCAGCTGAGAGAAGAGGAGGAGGAGGAACAGAGGCATTATGGGAGTGCAGGCTGGCACCTGCAGGCCGAGGCCCAGAGGCCAGAGTGTGGTGGGCTGAAGAGGCAACCTTTGCAGCTTGGAGGCCTCCTGGGCCGACTCTTGCCATTGCCTTCTCTGGAGATCCCCAGGCCGTCTGTGTGCAGCCCCCAGGCTCCTCCCACCCAGGCCCCCGACTCTGCCTTGGCCCTTCCTGGAGTGGGCTTGGAGCCTGGGCCGAGGGGGCAGCGTCCCCGCCCCTCTGTGGGAGCTCTCTTTCGGAAGGCTGGACACCCCTTGATGGGTCAAAGGTCCTCACGGGGTGAGCAGTGTAGACGCCATCCTGAATAGTCACCCACCCCCCCGGCAGCCCTCCGGACAGTGCTTCCTGTTCCCCACTGACCTTTCTGGGGGCTGCTGGGATCCTGGGGTCACCTCCAGCCTTAGGCCCACCGTTGCTCTGGGCAGCCACGGTGGCCGTAGCCGATGCCTGCCGCCGACCATCCTGACAGGGTGCGGAGGTGGCTCCAGGGGTGGAGGCTTCCTTGTGCTTGCTCAGAACGTGCTGGTGCAGGCTTTGGGCCTCGGCGGTGGCCACCCGCAGATTTTGCATGGCGGCCCGGAGGTCTGGGGCCCCAGGCCCCAGAGGCCTAGCTGTGGTTGCTTCCGACTCTCCCACAGCTGCTATCCCTTTGTGTCCAGTGTGGCTGTCTTCCCGCTTCCCTTCCCCAGCCAGAGGGACTGCCTTCCCCGGGCCTCTCAGATGCCCCATCGTCATGCTGGGGTCCAGAGGGGGCACATGGATGATGTTCTCAGCTGGGGGCAGCTTCTGGGCCCCCTCGCTGGGGGGCACGGAACCTGGATCAGCTGGTGGTTCCCACCGCAGACTGTGCAGGCCGCTTAGGTCTCCTTTGTCGATGCAGCTGGCCAGCAGCTGCACGCTGCCCCTCTCAGGGGCCCTGCCGGTCAGCCGGGGCTGCAGGGAGTAGGCGGTCAGCGAGACCAGCCCCTGCTCAGTCTCCTGCATCACCAGCCCGGTCCTCGAGACTGAGGCCCCCAGGCCACAAGCCAGCAGCTGTTGGAACTCGGGATCCACGTCTTCAACATCCCCGCTGCCGCCCGGAGCTGGCAGCCTCAGTGGCTTCAGATGGAGCCGGCCCGCCGGGTCCTCCTGAACGAGCAGCCCCTGCTGGTCCACATCTGGCCGGCGCAGCACCTGGCGAACAATCCTGGGAAGCTCGCCAGACACCAGCTCCTCCTTCCGTACGTGGGGTGCCCCCTGCCCTGGGCCTGGGAGCACGTACCTGGCCAGGCAGAGCTCCCCTGGCCCCCGGGCCTCCATGAGGATGCCTCCATGGTGCAGGATGCCAGGCACAGTGTGCAAAGCCTTTAGGGTGCCCTCAGCCGCAGTCTCCTGCCTCTCCAGCGCCTTGTTGCCTGAGGGGCCCGTGGGCTGCTCTTCCTGGAGGTTGCCCCCTCGGACACTCTCGGCCGCCAGGGAGCCCATGGGACAGTTCTCAAAGAGCCAGGTGAACTTGTGCACAGAGCCCACAGGGATGGGCTCGGGGAGTACTCTGGGCCCCTGGTCTTCCCCCTTGCCTGCCTCCAGGGCCTGGAAGACCTCCTTCTGCCGAGACACTTGCCCCGAAGGGATCTCCACGCGGCTGCAGTAGCGCACAGGCCCTCTTCCACAGGGACGGCCCGAGGCCTGCAGAGGCTCCGTTTCAAAGACATGCCCGTCTGTCTGTCCGGCCCCAGCCTGCATCTGGCTGACCTGCAGGTGCCGCTCCCTGGAGCCTTCTGGCCTGTCCAGGGGTTGGGGTGCGAACATCCAGGTGCAGGACCGAGCCTCGGCCTCCGTTGTGGGGTCTGTGACCTCTGACCCCTGCTTCTCTGCCAACTCACTCATCGGGCAGGTCTCAAACAACCACCGGATGGTCCGCACATCACCTTTTGGGAGTGCCTCAGGCTGGGGACCTGCCTGACCCTTTCCTTCTTCTTCCTGGCGTTCTTCCCGTTCCCGCTGGTGGATGACCTCCAGGGGCTGGGTCTCAAAGAGCCACCGGGCCGTGCCTACATCTCCGGCCACCACTTCCTGCCGGGTGATACCCCGCACCACGTCCACGGTACTGGGGCTTCTGCCTAGCTGGTCCAGGGGCTGTGTCTCAAACATCCACCTGTAGCCCTGCACGTCGCCTCCAACTATCTGCTCTCTGCTGACAGAGGTCAGGGCATGGAGGTGGCCTTTGCCATCCTGCATGGCATACACCGGGGACCCTATGTCCTGGGACTGCCCAGCAGAATCCATTCCTTCGGCTCTGCTCACATTCCCATGGGCCGAAGGCTCACCTTGCCCAATGCTGTCCAGGGGAAGGGTCTCAAAAAGGTTCTTGAAGGCCTTCACGTCCCCCTTTACCCCATCCCTCTGGGGAGCACTCTGAGAGAGGGACAGAGCCGAGGAGCCATCACTGCATAGATGCTCAGACGTGAGCCCCTCCTGCTCCCGGGGACCCACTCGCTGCAGGTGACCCACTTGGACCTTGTCTCTAGGAGTGTCCAGGGGCTTCATCTCAAATAGCCACAGGGTAGAGCGGACATCGCCAGGGACTACTTCCTCTTTGGGTGGGGGCCGTGCCCCAGACTCCTCGTCCCCCTTGAGAGTGTCTAATGCTCGGGTCTCAAACAAATGCTTCTGTTGCTGGACGTCTGGACCAGGAGGCATAAGGTCTGGGGATGGCTGGAAGTCTTTCTCGTCCACCAAGATCTCCCGAATGGCGTCCAGGGGTTGTGTCTCAAAGATCCAGCGGGTTGCGCTGACGTCAGGCCGGGCCCCCTCCTCTAGGGAGATCCCCCGGATTACCCGCACCTGGCTGGGGTCCCTGTTGATGGCGTCCAGAGGCTGCGTTTCGAAGAGCCAGCGGGCAGACCTCACCGCGTTGCTTTGGATCTCCTCCCGGCACGCAGCCTTGACCTCGTGGATGGCACCCTCTGCGTCCTGGATGGCACACAGTGGCTCTGTCTGGAACAGCTTCACTGTCTTTTTCACATCGCCCTTCAGCTCCTGGATCTCTGAGCGCAGCTCCAGGGGGCTCTGCTCCTGGATGGAGGGGCGGGAGCCCAGGCGGTCCAGCGGCCGCGTCTCAAAGAGCATCCTGGTACCCTGGACATCCCCGCTGGCTTCGGGCTCCCTCACCGGGGCCTCCAGCGCCTCGGCCTGGCCGGTCAGCTCATCCAGCGGCTTTGTCTCAAACAGCCGGCGGGCCGCACGAACGTCCCCTCCGGATGGCGGGGGTCCTGCAGGCTCCTGGTCTGTGCTGTTGGCAAAGGAGCCTTCCTCAAATTTGCGGGAGGTACCCTGGACGTCCCCGCCCGACACGGGCTCCCTGGCAGGCGGCCTCTCACGGTCCCCAATGGCGTCCAGCCGCCAGTTCTCAAAGATCCAGCGCATACACTGGACATCACCCTCGGTGGGCTCCTCAGAGTCCAGGACCTCGGCCAGGTCCTCAGCCACAGCCTCGGCCAGATTCTTGCGGAGCTCAGGGTGGATGTGCCTGTACAGGCGGCGGAGCTCGCTGGCTTGCCTCTGCTGGTGGAACTTGGAGAAGGACTCCTTGGGGGGCGGTGGCGGCAGATCCTCCAGGCCTGGGGGTGCGGGGAGGGGCAGGTCTTCTGCAGCTGCCATCGGAGTGGCCGGCGTGGGGGCTGCCTGCGTCTGGGCTTTGACCATCCTTCGGAGGAGAAGGGGCAGAGATGAGGAAAGGGCCGGGAGCTGGGAGAAGTCACAGTGGGCGGGGCCAAGGGGCAGAGCAGTCCTGCGTTGACCTGTGTTTAGGGACCCCCCCCTCCTCTCCAGACCTCACCGGGGTATCGCCCCACCCCCTGCACGGCTGGCGTGTGACAAGGCATGAACTTCGGGCAAAGCTTCTGCTTTCCCAGAATTACCCGGGTTGCTAGGAAGCAGGCGGGGCCCTAGTGGCCATGAAACTCTGTCCTGTAGTCCTGTAAGGGATGCAAACTGGACACGCCCCCTCCTCGCCTTCCTTTACCCTAGTCCGTTTTTCCCGCGCGAGCGGCCAGGTGAATCCGTCATGACCTACAGGGTCCCAGTCCGGGAGAGGCAGGCAGGTCCCTAAACTGGGGACTCCTTCCCAGGGAGAAGAAATTCCCTTTCGCAACACCAGAGGGCGCAGTCGCCACTCTCACGGGAGCCCTGCCCAGCTCTAACCTCTTGGCTCTCCATTCACTCTCGGCCCTTCCAGGCCCCACCTGGGGCCTGGGGCCTGTGCTACAGCAGAAGCGGCCGGGGGGCTCCGTGAGGCGCAGGTGTTCACCAGATACCTCACGGTTCCGCAGGGCCAGATCCTGAATCCCAGGTAAGGGCTTTCTGTGCCATACCCCGAGACTCAGAAGGTCTGAGCTTAGGGGGACCTCAATCTCGAGGGTCTTCTAGCCCAGCCACTCACAATTAAAGACGAGGAAACTGAGGCATAGAGACAGTCAGAGCTTTGCTAATGAGTTCGGTGCTCCTAGACCCTTTTGGGGGCCTAGCTCCCAAGAAATAGGAGGGGAGGGGGCGCGAAGCTGTCTTCCTGGCTGTGGTCCCTCTGTTCCCCCACAGGCACCCCTAGGAGAGCATGGGGGTGACACCCACAGGGAGGGAGGGCAGCGGACTGAGGGCTTACTGCAGAGACAGCCTGCCCTTGCTCACACAGACTCTTGCCCAGCTGCACACAGCCGGCCCCAAACTCCTGTACTTCTCTTTCTCCCCCTTTCACATCAGTCAGCTTCCCCCAAGGCACTGCTTCCCCCTAGCGCCCCCCCCCCCCACCTCCCCACGGCCTCCCACCCCTCCAGCCCTTCTCTGGTCTCTGTCCTCTGTGTGTCTTATCTGTCTTGTGACAGGTGTACTGACAGACCTCAGAGGCCAGTAGGGAAAGAATGAGAAGCACGTCCCCCCTCCCGCTGCCCCTGACCCACTGCTCAGCTCCACACTCGTGCTAAATATAGCGGAGGTCCTGGCCTCGGCATGGCCCTGGGCTCTGGCGGGAGGCTCAGCCTCGCCACTGGGCCCCTGGGCTCCGTCACCCACCTCATTTTCTCTGCCCGGGGCTCCCTGATCCTGCCCCCTCCTCCTGAGCGGATATCAGGCCCCTGGCCTGCAGGACGACCAGGGCTGGGGCCTGGGGGTGGGGGGAGGGGCAAGGACACAGGCAGCGGGTGGGGGGCAGGACATCCTCTTCGTGGCTGCCTTCGTGGTGGCCTGAGACCCGCCTGTCACCCTCCTCCTGAGGTAGCCATCCGGCATGCCCACCAGACATCAGAGCCCCGAGGAGGGAAACGTCGAACAAAACCTGTAGCCGGAGTCTCAGGGCACGCTCCGGGTGGTTCCTTTTGTTTCTGAGTTCTGACGGGAAAAAAGGCCACCCATGCCTCCCTGTCCTGTCACTACCAGTGCGGCCTGAGCAGATGGCACGTATAGGTCACCAATTCCGCCCCACTGCCGACCCCAGGAATCTGCAGAATCTCCGCTATGGTTACAAATTGTTAGAATCATCAGTCCAGGGATGTCAGAACTAAGGACACTCAGAGGTCAAGGAACCTAACACCCTCATTGTTTAGGTGGAGAAACTGAGGCCCGAAGACAGGAAGGAGCTGTTCCAAGGGGCTCCATAGGGCAAGATCTGAAGCAGGTTTTCTGACCCCTGGCCCTTTCACCCCTGCCCCTGCCTGGACTGAAACTCCTGGGGCTTAAGTTTCTAAAGGGCAGGGACAGGCGTGGGGTGTGGATGGAATCAGAACCGGACTATCAGACTTAGGGTCAGAACTGAACCCCAGAGCCTGGCCTCCTAGGGCTGGGCCAGCCTCTCAGGGTGACCCCACCTTTTCTCCCAGGTCTGCTTGTCCTTGACTCAGCCGCCTCCACAGGCCTCAACATCTGGGAAGACTCAGATTTGGTCTCCCCACCTTGTGTCCCCAGATCTGTCCCAAGGGCTTTCCTATTGGGCAAGACCATGGCCTGGGGCAAAGTCGGCCTCCCACCCCAGAGTTTAGGCCATGATATGTGGGGAGCTGGGCTCAAGCCAGCCCTGGGAAGATATTCTGGTGCCAGATACGCCAAGACTTTCGTCCACGACAGCTGGGCATGGGGTTTGTCATCACTAGGCGGAATTGGGCCTACTTCCTACCCTCCAGCCCCCATGTCCTCTCATCTCTCTTGGGTGCCTCCTTCCTCCAGACTTTGGGCCTGCCTGGGGCTCCCCTGAGAGGAAACCCTGAAGCCTGAGGAGCTCCATACCTGTGTTTTAAAAATCACAACTCCAGGCCACCTCCTCCTGAAAGCCTTTCTGGATTATGCCAGACTGGTAAGAACCTGTCTCTTCTGTGGGACTCAGGCCTGTGGCAGCCACTCTGAGACGGGCCATGGGGCTCATGCTAATTCTCCTTTAATTTCCTCATGGAATCTTTTGGAATCTTTATATCAGGACCCCCTATCTCCCCCCCCCCCCCCACAATTCACCTACGACCTCCTTCCTCTGCCCAGAGCTACCCCTGATATACACTACCCTGAGAGCCATCCCAGAGGGGATCCCAGCCCAGAGAGCCAGCCTGCCATGGAAAGACAGGGAAAAGACTCACCTGAAGATCCCACTTGGCTGAGGGGGTGCTTGGGGGTCTGTCTTTCCCGTCCGGCTTCTTGTTCACGGCCTGTCCTGTTCTGCTGGCCTCGTTCGATGCCGTCTCACTGCCCTGGCTCGGGTCTCTGTCCTCTGCCAGCCCTAGCCGCTGCCTTTATCTTGCTGGCGATGGGGTGGGCCAGGTGGGGGCGGGGGCGGGGGGGGGGGGAGGCTAAGTTCAGAGTATGAAGTGGCTTAGTTATTTTTAGGGCTTGTGGAAGTTCCCCTTCCATCCCAGGGAATCAGTTACATGTCCTTTCTGCTGGGAGGGGAAGAAGAGTAGGGACAGCTTCATTCATTCAAATTGCATCTGAAGACTGGGGTCAGTGACTCAGCTCTGGGGTGGGGTGCAGGTGTCCCAGACTATTTTGAGGGAATGAATAAAGAGGGGCATCTGACACCTGGATGGCCCCTAATCCCATGTGCTGCCCCCCCACCCCTGCTCCACACTGGCCTCTGACCATTGCTGATGTGTGTGTGTCCACTGTGCAGGGGACTGGAGGCCTCCTGCGGGCAGGCCTGTGCCCTCTCCTCCTCTGCTCCTGGCCTGGACACTTCTAGGGGTCAGCCCAGCTCTCCTTCTCCCCCATTCCCTCAGTGCCAAGGATCTCCTCTCTCTTCTCCTTCCTCTTCCTGCCCCATAGCACCCGTCTACACAGTCCGGAGTGCAGTTGGATTGGGGGAAAGACATCTGAATTTCCAGGCTTCGACTCTTCCCTGGGTCCCTGAATTATCAAAGAATTCCGCGGGATGGTTCTGTGGTTTTCATAGCAGATTATCTGGGTCCTTGTTTACTTTTGGGCTCTTCCCTCTGACTCAGGGCCCAGACTTTCTGGGAAGGGAGGGGAAAGGGAGGGGTAGCACGCGGCGAGCTGACTGTGGGGTTATTTCTGACCCTGGAGTCATCAGCTTCCCAGTCACAGACAGACTGGAGCGGGGTGAGGGGGTGGGGTGGGGGTGGGGGGTGTCATGCCTCCCTCTTCTTGGCCTCCCAGAACCCAAGGTGCTTAGCAGGCTCCGGAGATCCTGACATTTAGACCAGGAAGGTGAGGGGTGTCAGGGGGACCATCCAGAGCACACATGAAGGAAGCCTTTTGCCCAGGCTCTGGGTCTAAGGCCGTGCAGGTGCATTCTGTTACCTGGCAGAAAAGGTCTTCCTTCTGACATCCTGGATGCCCCCTGGTGCCAGGGAGCGATCCAGGCACTGCTCACTTTTTCCACTGAGTCAGCGTGAGTCATGCTGCACTAACCTGGGGGCAGAGAGAGGGGCATCTGGGGACCCCTTCTCTCACATCCACTCCCTCTTTTGGCTTCCCCTGTCCTTTTCTACCCCTCTGCCTGCTCCCCAGGCTTTTCCTGACCCTCTGGTTTGTTCTTATCAAATACACCGTGCTTTTCAATGTAGTCACCACTAGCCATGGGGGATTCTTACTTATGTTTAAATGGAGTGAAATGAAGTAAAATTAAACCTCCAGTTACTCCATCACGCGAGCCACATTTTGAGTGCTCCATAGAAACATACTGGACACATCCTTGTGGAAAGTTCTTTTGCACTGCTACTGACACTGAAAATCTCAACAGGGCGTGTTTCCCTCTTTGCCTTGGCTGTTAGGAAGCTCCGAGCTACATCCATAGTCTAGCAAGGAGACTTTGTGTGCTGCGTCCTGTGTAATGAGGGTCTGTCTCTGAGAGGTTCCCAGAATAAAGGACTTTCAGTTTTATTTTATTTACTTTTTTAAAAAATGTTTATTTTTGAGAGAGAGAGAGAGAGAGAGAGTGTGCACACAAGGGGGGAAGGGCAGAGAGAGGGGGGACAGAGGATCTGAAGCAGGCTCTGTGCTGACAGCAGACAGCCCGATGCAGGGCTCAACCTCACGAACCACAAGATCATGACCTGAGTTGAAGGCAGACGCTTAACCGACTGAGCCACCCAGGCACCCCAAGAACTTTCAGTTTTAAAGCTGGGAGGCTCCAAGAACACCGTCACAAGCTGGTCACCCTATGTGTAATGATCCCACTGAGCCACATCATCAGGTGTCGATTACAAGGCCATCAAGGCACGATTTATCAGAGCATCTTTGGTGGCCACACTGCGCGGCTTCCTCCAACCATCCTGGGAATGAGGCTGGAAATAAATAAATACACGGAGGTTGAATGTCTGTGCTGATTAACTGATCTTCGTCACAAGGGGGAGGGGCCTCGCGGGGAGGGTGGAGAGGGTAGGCTCTTGTTTTCAGGGGCCAGTCCCTCCTTCCGGGGGGGCCCCGCTGCTCCTCCGTCAGCCCCTCCCTCCAAGCGGGATTGGTCGGAAGTTCATGGTCTCCCTGCAGAGCTGGCACGCGGTGGCAGGGCTCAGATGAGCGGCTGGTGGCAGACTTGGGGCAAGTTTCAGGAGGGGCGGCGTCCAGGAATGATTACAAGGCAGACTGCCTGAGTTCGAATCCTGCCCGTGACACCCACCAGCTGTGTGACCTTGGCGAGTTACTTGCTCCTTCTGTTCCTCAGTGTCGTCATTTACAAGGTGGGGATAATCCTCGTGCAGGCCTCGAAGTGTTGCTGTGAAGAATATACACATTTCTCTCTCTCACGCACACACACGCGCGCACACACACACACACACACAGTGCATTTAGAGCAGTGCCTGGCACACTAGAAACTCAATAAATGAATAAGCTCATTAAGCTTTCCCCTGGATCCCTGTCACCCCAGCTTCTCCAGATCCCAGATCCCAGTGTGTCCTCCCTGTCTGAAGACGAATGCCTTTCCAGGCACCGGCTGGCGGCTGTGGCCTCCCTCTAGCTGGGAAGCACGCAGTGGTGCAAGGGACGGCTCCGAGCAGCCCAGGCTGGCTGTTCCAGACCTTCAGGAGACAGGTCCGCTCAGCCTCTTGATAAAACCGTCAGAACCCAGAACGGGGGTTTTCTGCTCTGGGGTCAGCCCCAAGGGAGGGCCGACTTGAGGGGCGAGTCGCCACCCTCCTGCCCTAGGAATGCGGCTACCGCGTGAGAGGCAGCGGAACGTGGTCTGGGGAGCGTGGGATCTGGTGTCACACAGCTGAGATCAAATCGCCTGCTTGTCGCTTCCTATTTATATGACCTCTGAACGGTCCCTCGGTTCTCTGCACCCTAGCGTCTTAGTTCGGGGTCTTCGTTCTGGACCATTCCCAGGATGCAGCAGCTCGTTGGCTGTGGAACCTGTCATGGGACCCACAGTGCAGTGGGAAATGGACCTGGTGAGGGCAGAGGTACCAGCTTGGTGTTGAGGGGCCCAGGGAGGGAGAAGCAAACTCCAAGCGGGAGTACCCAGGTGGCTTCACAGAGGAGGCGGCCTGTGAACCGACTCCCCCAAATAAGGAGGCACTTGACGGGAAGAGATGGGGGGTATTAGAAGCTGAATTATGTCCCCCTCAGATTCATTACTGAAGCCTTAACCCCCAGACCTCAGAATGTGACCGTATTTGGAGACAGGACCTTTAAAGAAGTAACTGAGGTAACATGAGGCTAAACGGGCACGACTAGTGTCCTCCGTAACAAGAGAAAGAGACACCAGAAATGCATGAGCACAGAGGAAAGGCCCGGTGAGGGCACAGTGAGAAAATGGCCATCTGCAAGCAAGCCATGGAGAGAGGCCTCAGGAGAAACCAAACTGGCCATTGCCTGGATCTCGGATGCCCAGCCTCCAGAACTGTGACAAAATTAATTTCTGTTCTGTAAGCCACTCAGTCTGTGGTATTTTGTTCTGACGGCCTGAGCTGACTAAGTTAGTGGGGAACAGCACGGTGTACTTGGCCGTGAGGAGAAGGGCCCTCAGGGGCGGTCAACAGCTGTCCGGCTTGGGGCAGCGGGTAGGCGATGGGAGTCAGGGGGAGGCCAGGGTGAATGGGGGACAGGGCGGGGGGGGGGGGGGACAGGCTGACTTTGGACAAGATATGGCCTACGTGTTGTCAGGGAGCTGGGAAAATCTGAGCCCAGGGTGGAGAGAGGGGTGTTGTTAATGGAGGCCCCGAAATCATGGGGTCAAGTATAACCCATTTGGGCACCTTCTAACTCTGCTGAGTACAGATTAATTTGAGCAGGTCTTATAGGATATAGTTGGCAGAATTCCTTAACGTTTATTTATTTTTGAGAGACAGGGAGAGGCAGCATGAGAGGGGGGAGGGACAGAGAGACAGAGACACAGAATCCGAAGCAGGCTCCAGGCTCTGAGCTGTCAGCACAGAGCCGGACGCGGGGCTCGAACTCATGAGCTGTGAGATCGTGACCTGAGCCGAAGTCGGATGCTTCACCGACTGAGCCACCCAGGCGTCCCTTAGTTCGCAGAATTCTAACGATGGAATGGTGAGCCTGGGTGGCTCAGTCGGTGAAGCATCCGACTTCGGCTCAGGTCATGATCTCACACTTCGTGGGTTCGAGCCCTGCATGGGGCTCTCCGCTGTCAGCGTGGAGCCTACTTCAGATCCTCTCTTCCCCTCTTTCTTTGCCCCTACCCCTCTCCCCACTCATGCTTGCTCTCTCTGTGTGTCAAAAATAAACATTAAATAATAAATATGGCCCCCCAAGATTCCTGTCCCCGGGTGATTCATTACACACTACTCTAACCACTGCTGTGAAGGATTTTGCATGTGTGATTAAAGTCCCAAGTCAGTTGATCTTAAGATCATGATAAAGAGAGCATCTGGGTGGGCCTGACCTAATCAGGGAAGGCTCTTCTTCGCGGAAAGTTTTCTTCAGCTGGCTGCAGGCAAGGGGACATTTGACACACCTTCCCCGACTTGCAAATGGAGGGACCATCTGAGAAGGAATGTGGTGCCTTAAAGAACTGAGAGAGCCTCCTGGCTGACAGCAAGGAAATGGGGACCTCAGTCCAGTAATTATGGGAGCCGAATTCTGTCACCATCTTGAATGAACTTGGAAGAGGAGTTTTCTTCAGTGTCCAGGCGAGGCTCAGCCTCGTTCCAGCCTTGCGATTCCCCGAGCAGAGAGCTCAACTCTGCCGTGCCGGACTTCTGTTTTGGCTACAGAACCGTAAGCTAATAAAGGGTGTCACTTATCCTACAAAGTTTGCGATATTTGGCCTCACAGGAATAGAAAAGTAATCGAGGGCAAACTGGAGCACTTGAGGGAGGGCAGGAGGCCATGCCTGCCTACTTGGAACAGGCACCAGGTCTGCCCAAAGGCTGGCTTAAGCATTCTCCACCGTGTGGCTGGCTGGGGGCGGGGTCCTAGGAAGCTGTGCTCAGTAGGGCCCAGGTCAGCAGGGAGCCTCAGAGCATCTCAGCCTCCAGAAATCCCGGTTAGGGGAAGTCACAGCAGGAAGAGCCCAGTCTTTCATCACCCCCCAAATCACACGTGGGGAGCTGGAGGCTTGCGGGAGAGCCGGGGCTCCGCGGAGCAGTGAAGGAGTGGGTTCAGAAAGCCCACCTCTGGAACCCCAGCTCCACACTTGCCAGCTCTACAGCCTTGGACAGGTCGTATCAGCTCTCTGAGCCTCAGTTTTCCTGTCTGTACAGTGGGGATGGGCTGGTGAGGGAAGGGCTTCCGGGCAGAGGGAAGAGAGTGGGCACAGACACAGGTGTGGATGGGCGTGACATGTGCCGTGTGAGTTGAGGGCAGGGTGGATGGCGGAATGGAGCGTGGTCTTGGGGGGTGGGCGTGGGCCAAGGGGTGAGTGTCAGCCAAGGAGGTTGGGCCCCATTGCGAAGGGTCTATTTCAGGGACAGTTTGGATCACAGGAGGCGGGTGATGAGAGCTGGTCCCAGCAGCCCAAGTTCCAAGTGACAGAGATTTTGGCGGTGGCAGAGAAGAGGGGACAAAGGGGCTGCGTCAGCGTGGTGCTCAGGAAGTAAAACAGACGAAATGTGAAAGAACTTAAAGGAGCCTGAGTGAGCTAAAAAGTGTGCTGTCTAGGCAAAGTGACAACCGTTCGGTGTACTTGGCCATGAGGAGAAGGGTCCTCAGGGGCGGTCAACAGCTGTCCCGCCTGGGGCAGCGGGGAGGCGATGGGAGTCGGGGGGAGGCCAGGGTGAAAGGGAGACAGGGGGACCGGCTGACTTCGGACACGACGAGGGCAGAGCCGGTCTTCAGGGGCCATTAGTGGGATCCGGACCTCTGGGCTGGTGACAGGAGACCTGGCAGCCATTTGTGTGCAGAGGGGATGCAGGAGTGCTCCCCCAGGGCTCTGCGAGGAGCAGCAGGCTCGGGGACAGACCTGGGAGACGCTGCAGAGTGAGGCAGCAGTCAGGGAGGCAGGACAGAAACCAGGAGAGGAGTTGGTCTTGGAAGATGCTGAGGGAGAAACGCATTTCTTTTTTTTTTTTTTTTTCAATATATGAAGTTTATTGTCAAATGGGTTTCCATACAAAACCCAGTGCTCATCCCAAAAGGTGCCCTCCTCAATACCCATCACCCACCCTCCCCTCCCTCCCACCCCCCATCAGCCCTCAGTTTGTTCTCAGTTTTTAACAGTCTCTTATGCTTTGGCTCTCTCCCACTCTAACCTCTTTTTTTTTTTTTTTTTTCCTTCCCCTCCCCCATGGGTTTCTGTTACGTTTCTCAGGATCCACATAAGAGTGAAACCATATGGTATCTGTCTGAGAAACGCATTTCAAGGAAGGAAGAGAGCAACGGTGTTCGGTGCTCCCAGGAGTAAGGAAAGGAGCCCGAAGGGGCTGCCGGATTCGCCAAGGATGCCCTTGAGGACGTTGGCCGGAAGCCGCCGCGAGCCAAACCACGTGGAAGCACCCGGGAGAAATGCTTCTGGCCCATAAGTCCTCTGGTCCTCCCAATTCTCGCTGGTCAAGTAGGAGCCAATATAGGAGTCAGGGTTGTCGTTAAAAACCAAATCGGGGTCAGGAAAACACCTCTGGCAAGAGAGGCGCAGAGTTCCAAAGGCAGGTGGACAACCGGAGCTTTGGAAATGGCCGGCAATGCCTCCAGTGCCCAGAAGGTGGCAGCACCTCACCAAGTGACACATCGTCTCTCTCGGAAGACTGCATTTTATCATCTCATTGATTTATTCTGCGAGAACGCTTTGCCCTGCTGCTAGGTGCTGAGCTCTTGGCCAAGCACTGGAGATTTTCTCTCTCTCCCCCCTCATGGAGGCTACATGAGGCAGATAAAACGCACAAGTGATTTATCATCATAGCTATCAATTCACCCTCTGACTTCAAAGCCTTATCTCAACCCTCAAAAAACTTCAAAGCTTTATCTTCTGCAAGTTACAGGGCAACCTTTCTAGAGTGTGACATATGAACCTTCCTCCTTGAACAAAAGGTACCAAAAGTCCCTTGCTTGTGCGTGGGACACATTGAACACATTTTCCAAAGACGCTACTCTAATATCTCCCAGCCCCACCACGTCTCCCTTATCAGACTTTGACTCTTCTCCGACTGCTAGAAAGGAGTTATACACCATCCTCTTGCATCCAGGCTAGCGGAAGGACACTCTATGACTTTTCTTTCCTTTTGCCAAAATGTTCATTCATTTTTGAGAGAGAGAGAGAGAGAGGACAAGTGCGAGCGGAGGGAAGGGGCGGGGTGGGGGATATAGGGTAAACAGGACAGGAGTGATCTGTGCTGTGGTGACAGTTCCTGTCCAGCCAGGCAAATAGACCACATCAAAGCTCTAGAATCCACTGGCTAAAAACTTGAAGCCAGGACGAGGTTATCTGGCTCCAGGCAGCGCACCTTTTGACCTCATCTCCAAGTATAGAATGTGTAGGGCTAACCTCCCTTTCCTCAGAGTTATTGCGACTCTCCGGTGACAGAGTGGCTGTTGAGAACATGCAGGAAGCTGGGGCAGGTCCGGGGCGGTCCCGGGGTGACCTCGCTCCAGCCCAGGCCACCCCTTCCCACCGTTCGTTCCCACACTAGCCTCTCGACTCTCCCTCGAGTGCCTGCTTCTGGTGCCCTCACCCCCGGTCACAGAGCGGCAAGGGAGGGGTCTGCCCCCGTGCTCAGACCGCCGCAAGGCTTCCCTCTGCGCCTGGGATGAGACGGAAGCCGGCCAGGCCTCCCAAGGCTCTGAGTGAAGCAGCCCCACGGGTGTCCCCAACCCCGCCCCACAGCGCTCTCTCCCTCCCTCCCTTGCCTGCCCTCAGGACGCACAAAGCTCTCTCCCACTCAGGCTGGTAGGGCCTGCCGGTTCTGCCTGCTGAGCTGCCCGGCACACCTCAGCCTCCTCCACTCCCTCGCCTCCCCTAACGTTTGCCTCAGGAGCAAGATAAACGGACCCTGGCCTCACCCTTCCTCGCCTCCTGTCCCTGTTCTGTCCTGCACCACGAGGGGACTGTGGCTGTGTGAGGACACCCCAGACTGCAGGCCCACATGGCCTCCATAAACTCCCCTCTCCACGACCACTCCCCAGGCCTCGCCATGTGGGCCCCGGCAGAAAAGTCTGCTCTCAGGCAGATGGACCTAGAAAAGAGGCTGGGGTGATTGAGAATAGCGGGGTCCTGGGTACCTTGAGATGGAGAAAGACCTCTTTGAATGGCTGACCCAAGGGGGCTGCCAGGAGCCCAGTGGGAACCCCAAAGAGAGAATATTTGTGGAGTAAACTTCTAGGTCCAGTGGCTAAATGGGAATTATCTGGAGCAAGCTGACAAGTACATCCACGTGTCAGTAACTGCAGGAGGTGTGGAGTTTCGGGGAGTCCCCAAAGAACCTTCAAAATACCCCGTGATAGAAAGAGCCGGCCTTGAACATCTGCCAAGCTCAGGAATCAATGCTTTAGGAAAGTACCAGAACAGCAATCTCTCTCCTGCCCTTTTCCCTTGAACTTGGACTCTGGAGGGGTCAGGACACCAAAGGCAAACTGGGCAGATGTGGGGGGCGGCAGGGAGGCGAGCAAGGCGGCACTATGGAAGACTGTCCCGACTCCGCTTAGAAACTCAGGTGGGGAAGTCAGGGAGGCATCGGTAGCGAGTTATTTCTCTTTCTTCTCCGGACTCAGTCCTCTTTACCCTTTACCCAACCACTGTCACTCCAGGCTCATGGTGTGGGAAGGAGACGGAGGGAGAAGAAAAGCGTTGGTGGTGCCCCCCGGGAGCGTCGGATGCCAAATGCTGGCCCTTCCTCTTGCGGACTGCCCTGTGGGTGCACTGGAGACACCACCCATGGGTGGGTCATTCCCTCAACAGGGCGACGTGACCTCAAGACAAGTGCTTACCCCTTCTTCGCGTCTGCACGCACGTCCTCCTGAATGGGCTTGCACGCAGCCCAGGGACCGGGTTCTCCCGGCCGCCCTCTTGAAGGCCTCCTATCGGACCCAGGGTAGGAGGAGGGACAAGTCTTGCTTCAAGAAACCCTCTTTCCAGTTTAACTTCCAGTCCCAAGCTTCTGCCTGGTGGCACGTGTTGGGCTAAAGGTGAAAAGCCAATTTGGTTGCCAACTTTCTGTAAGTCTCGGACTTCATTCCAGACTGGGGGTGGGGGAGGGACAGGGCTCTTGGCTGCGTTTTTCTTACCTATGGAGCTTTGACTAAAATCTCTGAGCTAGGAAATGCCCTTTGAAAAAGTCTTGTTACGTGAACGGTTTTGCATCTGGAGGCATTCAAAATGCACCTCCATGCATCAAGATGATTTAAAAAACTTTTTTTTGAGATTTATTTATTTTTGAGAGACAGAGTACATGTGGGGGAGGGGCAGAGAGAGAGAGGGAGACACGGAATCCGAAGCAGGCTCCAGGCTCCGAGCTGTCAGCACAGAGCCTGACGCGGGGCTCGAACTCATGAACCACGAGACCATGACCTGAGCCGAAGTCAGACGTTGAACCTTCTGAGCCATCCAGGCGCCCCCATGTCTTCTCTCCTCTTAATCTGCTTGTTGTTAGTTAATGCACAGGCCCCAGCACTGACCCTCTGCCAGCAGAAAATTGTTTTTGTCCCGATACATTCTACTCTTGACAGCAAACGTAGGGATGGGCATCTAAGATTTTCTGTCCGGTGCTGGGTTGTATCTTCTGCTCTGCCGAAGTTCCTGCACAGCAGAGTTCACTCCTTCTCTCCCCCTCATGCATGGTAACTGGCTTAGAAGAAGAGACGAAAGAAAAGAGAGCATATGAGAGATTATTCTGGTAAATTTAGTACTTATTTATAGAAACCACGGTACCTCCAGTTTAGCCACAGCCAAGGAAGGGCTGTCGGGCTGCCCGGGAGCAGCTGCGTAAAAGGAATGCGTTCTTGGTTCCAAAGTGATCATGGCCAGGAGAGTGGATGCATTAAGTTTGTTTTTGTTCAGTCTGGTCTAATTGCACTTGTGTGGAATGTAGAATGTCACCAGGTGGCTGATTACAAAGTGACTGGACCAAAAAAAAAAAAAAAAAAAGCAATAGCTTCTATATTAGTCAGGCATGACAAAATGCCAGGGGCTGGATGGATGGCTTAGAGAACAGGACTTTTTTTTTTTTTTTTCTGTCACAGTTCTGGAGGCTGAGACGTCCAAAATCAAGATACCTGCAGATTTGGTTCTTTGGTGAGGACCTCTTACTAGCTTGCTGGGTCCCCACATGGCAGTTGTGGGGGGGGGGGGTGTAAGGAGAGTCCTAATCTCTCTTCCTCTTCTTAAAAGGACACTAATCCTGTCAACGGGGGCCCCACTCTCATGACCTCATCCAACCCTAATTACTCTCCAAACACCATCGGGCTGGGAGGGTGGGGCTTTCGCCTAGGAATTTGGGGCGGGGACCCAGATATTCAGTCCCTGAAGTTTCTCTATAAACAAAGAGCAGCCAGTTAAGAAGTTCGTGAGAAATACAGCACAAAAGGTTTGTGTTAGAATGTGCAACTATTGTGTTTCTTTGAGCCGTTCTTTGTTAGATCTTTGCCCGCTGACCTCAAGCCTGCCTCCCCATTCCCCTCCTGCCGGAAACTTAACCGGCCCTCCCTGGGAATTGCCTGTTGAGTTCTGAGAGAGGGATCAGATGTGGAGGGGGGGAATGTATCTCACAGACAATTATGCACCACCAACGACACGCCTTTCTGGGCCACTAGATTCTAGCCCTGTTCATTGTGTTGGAGCGACCTTGAAACCCTTCCTAACAGGTGAGTTACTGATACATAACTGCTGCCCTGGCTGGTAGTGATTTTAATCCACTTCCTCCCCGCCTTTAGTTCCTTTTGTAATTCATGTCGGAGTTCCTTCACTCCCGGTAAATTTGTGCCGTTTGGAGTTTTCCTTTGAATCAGTCATACCGTCTGCTTGGTTCCGTCACTTGATACGAATAAAATAACATCCTTCAACATGTGTTCATTTGTTACAGCTGCATGAGTCATGAGACCTTACCGTGTCCTGAAAATTATCTTTTTTTTTTTTTTTAAATTTTTTTTTTCAACGTTTTTTATTTATTTTTGGGACAGAGAGAGACAGAGCATGAACGGGGGAGGGGCAGAGAGAGAGGGAGACACAGAATCGGAAACAGGCTCCAGGCTCCCAGCCATCAGCCCAGAGCCTGACGCGGGGCTCGAACTCACGGACCGCGAGATCGTGACCTGGCTGAAGTCGGACGCCTAACCGACTGCGCCACCCAGGCGCCCCGAAAATTATCTTTTTATAAAAATGCTTATTTATTTTTGAGAGAGCGCGAGCACGAGTGGGGGGCGGGGAGGGGACAGAGGATCTAAAGCGGGCTCGGACAAAGCCCGACGTGGGGCCCGAACTCACAAACTGTGAGACCATGACCCGAACTGAAGTTGGATGCTTAACCGACTGAGCCACCCGGGCGCCCTCCCCCGCAAAATTATCTTTGAACACAAGGAAGCCTTCGGGAGAAGTGGCAAGATTCCACTTCCAAAGAAGGTCTGGCCGAATCTCTCAGCTCCTTGTCTTCTCCATCTCTGGTTATAGCCACTCATCCTTCCAGTTGCTTGGACTCCAAAACCTTGAGATCATTCTTGACCCTTTCTTTGCTTGCACCCCGTCATCCAACCTTGTGGTGGGCCGAATAATGGTCCACCTCCTAATCTCTGGAACCTGTGAATGTGTTACCTTATGTGGCAAGGGGGACATCGTAGATGTGAGTATATTAAGGATTCTGAGATTATCCTGGATTATTTATTTATTTAAAAGCTTATTTACTTTTGAGAGAGAGAGAGAGAGAGAGAGTGAGTGTATGCAAGCAGGGGAGAAGAAGAGAGAGAGGGAGACAGAGGATCCTGAGCGGGCTCTGGGCTCACAGCAGAGAGTCCGATGCAGGACTTGAACTCATGAACCGCGAGACCATTACCTGAACCCAAGTCAGACGCTTAACCGACTGAGCCACCCAGGCGTCCCTATCCTGGATTACTTCAATGGGCCCAATCTAATCACAAGAAAGGGAAGAGGTTGCAAGTCAGAAAAAGGAGATGTGGGCACAGAAGCAGAAGCTGGACGGATGGGCTCTGAAGGCAGGAGGGGTGGGGCCATAAGCCAAAGAATACACAGTGACCTTGAGAAGCAGACAAGGCAAGGGAATGGATTCTTCCCTCCGGAGCCTGTGGAAGGAACAAGCCCCAACGGTACCTTGATTCTAGCCCCAAAGACTCTCTTCAGACTTCTGAGCTTCAGAACTGGAGAAGAGTAAATTTGTGTTGTTCTAAGCCAGCAATAAGAAACTATTCTAGAGCCTTTTCTGCCCTCTGGATGCAGGAGATGAGAGTCCAAGGTCTGCCAAGGAGACCTTCTGGCTTTCACCCTTGGCATGCTTTAGAGGCTCCCGCCAGCATCAATTTCCATCGCATTACAGTTGCTAGAGTTACTATTCTGGACCTCTAAAGGCCTAATACTCCACACCCATCAGGAGATCCCCTGCCTCCATCCACCATCCACCAGCTCAGCCCCCGGGACCGTTCAGACAATCGCACTGCCACAGCTCCTCAGGGGCCATCTGTACCTACAACCAGCAAGGTAATCAGCACCAAAGTCCTATTTCACGTTTGCTTTCTCAGGCTGCTCCCAGCATGATCTGTTGCAGGTCAGGTTCCCCCCGGGACTCGGACTCTGAGATGCAGATTTGCATACAGGAAGCCTTCTGGAGAGCGCCCACAAGCCCAAGAGGTGTGGGGAAAGGATGGGAAGAGATAGACTCCTTGGGAGGGGCGGGGGGGGGGGGGGGAGACCATCAAATTGCAATGCAGCCAGCACAAGGCTCACAGCTGTCAATCCTGCAGAGGTTTGAAGCTGGGGTAGCCCTTCCGTGTTGTCTGCGCAGGGGCCCAGATTTTCACGTTCTTTCATCGGTGGTGTTGCATGTACGTTGGCTCCAGGAAGGGGGTGCAGCCTTGGGCAAGGTAGTTTTTCCCAGCCCCAGGCAATCCTTGGAAAGAGAGAGTCCCCTGAGGGCTTTCAGCTCAGCTCAGGTCAACCTTCTCAGCAGCTGGGTGAATGAGTTCTGGCAGGGGTGAAGGGGGCAGGTCCGGATGCCATCTATCCCAGTGACCTTTTATTGTTATTATTTTAAGTGTATTTATTTATTTTGAGAGAGAGAGAGAGAGAGTGAGCATGTGTGCAAGTGAGGGAGGGGCAGAGAGAGAGGGAAAGAGAGTATCCTGAGCAGGCTACATAAAGTTAGCACAGAGCCTGATGTGGGGCTCGAACCCGAGAACCGTGAGACAATGACCTGAGCCGAAGTCGGACGCTTAACTGACTGAGCCCCCAGGGGCCCTCAGTGACCTTTTATGCCAGCTATCAGATTTTTTCACTATCCTGCTTAAAACCCTCCAGTGACATGCAATGAAATTCATGTGCAGTAGGCCCTACATTCTCTGGCCACTAATTACCTTCCTCATGAGCTTACCAGACTCCCTTTGGCTCACCAGGCTCTGTCATATTAGCCTCCTTTCTATTCATTTGCTCAATATTTACTGAACATTTACTCTGGGCTAAACAGTGCTCTAGATCAGGGGTTCACAAACTGTGCCCGTAGGCCAGATTGTGACGCTGTTTGTTTTTATAAATAAAGTTTTATTGGAACACAGCCATACCTATTTGTTTCAGTATTTTCTATGGCTGCTTTCATGCTACAACAGCAGGGGTGAACAGAGACCATCTGGCCCACGAAGCCTAAAATACTATTTGATCGTTTACAGAAAAAGTTTGCTCACATCTCTTCGAGTTCAGTGCTGATATATATTGCAAGCCTCAAATTTGAGCCACATATGTAATGTTAAATTTTCTAGTAGCCACATTAAATGAGTTTATAAAACAGGAACAGGCAAAATAAATTTCAATGATACATTTAAAAAAAAATTTTTTTTTTAAATTAAAAAAAAAATTTTTTTTTCAACGTTTTTTATTTATTTTTGGGACAGAGAGAGACAGAGCATGAACGGGGGAGGGGCAGAGAGAGAGGGAGACACAGAATCGGAAACAGGCTCCAGGCTCCCAGCCATCAGCCCAGAGCCTGACGCGGGGCTCGAACTCACGGACCGCGAGATCGTGACCTGGCTGAAGTCGGACGCTTAACCGACTGCGCCACCCAGGCGCCCCTAAAAAAAATTTTTTTTAAACGTTTATTTATTTTTGAGACAGAGACAGAGCATGAGCAGGGGAGGGGCAGAGAGAGAGGGAGACACAGAATCTGAAGCAGGCTCCAGGCTCCGAGCAGTTGGCACAGAGCCCGATGCGGGGCTCGAACTCACGGACGGTGAGATCATGACCTGAGCCAAAGTCGGACGCTTAACCAACTGAGCCACCCGGGCGCCCCGCAATGATACATTTTATACAACCCAATATGTCCCAAATACCATTTCAACATATAACCAAGATGACAAATTATCAGTGAGGTATGTTACATTCTTTGTAATATGAAGACTTGAAAATTCAGTGTATATTTCACGCTCATTGCACGGCTCACTGTGGGCTAGCCACTATTCTGGTGCTTCTGGTGTTGGATGGTGCAGATGACACAGGGGTGAATAAAGCAGAGAGAATTAGGCTCACATTCTTCATGGAGAGTAGAAACCATAAGCAACCAGATAAAATCAGCAGATGAACATAACAGATAAAATAGAGTTTACGCCTGGTGGTGCGGGTGTTGGGGCAGACGTTGTCACAGGGAAGGTCACACTGAAAAGTCACTCACTGGTCTCTGTAAGGTGCGTAGTGAAGGAGTAACCTCACCCAAAGAGAGGTCTGGCCTTTGCCTCAGCTCCTAGGAGGGATCTCCAGTCCCCCAGGATGTCCTGCCTGTAGAAATGTCTTTGTTTGCCTGGGAGCTTTGGACAAGGGACAATCTGACAATATGACTTACGGTGGTGGCTTTGGGCCATGCTGTCAGCTCCGACTTCCAGAGGAACTGGAGTCTACAGTATTAGCTGACATCTGGAAAGGGCTGGGGACCGAAGGCCAGCAACCTGTGTGGTGTGGGACCAAGCTCCAATAAGTACTCTGGACACCAAAGGCTAGGGTGACTTCCCTGGTGGGCATTAGCCTATGTGTATTGTCACAGTCTGTGGCTGGTAGGAGAGAAGGCCATTGCCTGTGGCTCCACAGGAGAGGACAACCAGAAGCTTCATGTGTGGCCTCTGCCCCGTGCATGCCTTCTCTAGGCTGACTTTCCCTGTAATAAACCATAACCATAACAACGTTCAGTGAATTCTTCTAGCAAATTATCAAACCTGAGGGGGGTTTTAGAAAGACGTTTGGACTTATGGAAGTGAAATGGTCTCTTGCGGGTATTGATTCCTATCACAAGTAAACATGCCTGAAATAATCAGCAAGCACAAAGGCAGTATCTTAGGCCAGAGGCATCCAGCAGCTTTGGTGAGTTTAGAAATTTTAAGTGCAAGGATCCTATTAGTTCCCTTGACATTTGCCTGATGACTGAGGGTGACAGGGACGGTGATAATTCCAAGACGTTTGCAAAGCTGTGCTTAAGGCTCGTGTGGTTTGCCTTGTGAATGGGCGTCTTGGTTACTGGAGATGGTGGAAGGTGTGAAAAATGGACATGACCGGAACCATTTTATTTTATTTTTTTTTTAATTTTTTTTTCCAACATTTTAAATTTATTTTTGGGACAGAGAGAGACAGAGCATGAACGGGGGAGGGGCAGAGAGAGAGGGAGACACAGAATCGGAAACAGGCTCCAGGCTCCGAGCCATCAGCCCAGAGCCTGACGCGGGGCTCGAACTCACGGACCGCGAGATCGTGACCTGGCTGAAGTCGGACGCTTAACCGACTGCGCCACCCAGGCGCCCCAACCGGAACCATTTTAGAACAGAGCCAGAGGGACCATTAAGGAGAGACCGCCTTTCCTGTCTGTTTAAACTGGGCTGAAATCTTTGGACAGGGCAGAGCAGCAACTGTTTTACAAGCAATTGTTTGAGAAGTCAACAGGGCAACGGGCATCCCGATCACGAAACCTGGGTTTGGACTTTCTGAGCGCAGACTCGCTAACTAATGCAGGCTGAGAACGTTTTCATTTGTTAATACTAATTAACAAATACTAATTAACAGCCCATCGATGTGTTAGTACCAACTGACAATTTCATTTTGTCTCTATTTTATGTTATGTTATGTTATGTTATTTTATCTTATTTTATTTGTTTAGAGCTAAAATAATATCTTTATTTCTTAATTGTTTTAATTGCTTATTGTCAAGTTGGCTAACATACAGCGTGTAAAGTGTGCTCTTGGCTTGAGGAGTAGATTCCCATGGTTCATCGCTTCCATACAACACCCAGTGCTCATCCCCACAGGTGCCCTCCTCAATGCCCATCACCCACTTTCCCCTCTCCACCCCCACCCCCCAATCAACCCTCAGTTTGTTCTCTGTGCTTAAGAATCTCTTATGGTTTGCCTCCCTCTCTGTTTGAAACTGTATTTTTCCCCTTCCCTTCCCCCATAGTCTTCTGTTAAGTTTCTCAAATTCCACATATGAGTGAAAACATATGATCTCTGTCTTTCTCTGACTGATTTATTTCACTTAGCGTAGTACCCTCCAGTTCCATCCAGGTTGTTGCAAATGGCAGGATTTCATTCTTTCTCATTGCCAAGTAGTATTCCATTGTATATATAAGCCATATCTTCTTTATCCATTCATCGGTTGATGGACATTTAGGCTCTTTCCATCATTTGGCTGTTGTTGAAGGGACATGTGCCCCTATGCCTCAGCACTCCTGTATCTCTTGGGTAAATTCCTAGCAGTGCTATTGCTGGGTCGTAGAGTAATTCTATTTTTAACTTTTTGAAGAACCTCTACACTGTTTTCCAGAGCGGCTGCACCAGTTTGCATTCCCACCAACAGTGCAAGAGGGTTCCCGTTTCTTCACATCCTCCAGCGTCTGCTGTCATCTGAGTCGTTAATTTTAGCCATCCTGACCGGTGTGAGGTGGTATCTCATGGTGGTTTGGATTTGTATTTCCCTGATGATGAGTGATGAGCATCTTTTCATGTGTCTGTTGGCCATCTGGATGTCTTTGGAAGTTTCTATCCATGTCTTCTGCCCATTTCTTCACTGGATTATTTGCTTTTCAGGTGTTGAGTTTGGAAAGTTCTTTATAGATTTGGGATACTAACCCTTTATCTGAGATGTCGTTTGTGAGTATCTTTTCCCATTCCGTCAATTGCCTTTTAGTTCTGCTGATTGTTTCCTTTGCGGTGCAGAAGCTTTTTATCTTGATGAGGTCCCAATAGTTCATTTTTGCTTTTATTTCCCTTGCCTTCAGAGACATGTTGAATAAGAATTCGCTGCAGCTGGCTCTCTTTCCCTCTCTCTTTTTTTAAGTTTATTTACTTATTCTTGAGAGAGAGAATGAGAGAGAGAGAGAGAGTACATGAGTGGGCGGGGGAGGGGCAGAGAGAAAGAGGGAGAGAGAATCCCAAGCAGGCTCCACGCTGTCAGTGAGGAGGAGCCTGATGAAAAAGCTCGAACTCACGCATGAACCGTAAGATCACAACCCGGTCCGAAAGCAAGAGTCAGACACTTGCTGACCGGTTGCTTTTATCCCACAGATGGCACACTTTTCTGATATTTGCCGGAATCTGTGCTTCTTGAACTTCAATTCTTTGATCCCAAAGAAGCACTCATTTGCCTCTGACGGTGGCTCTTTGCTTTCAGGTTGGCAAAGGTACACCCCAAGTGGGAACCTCATCCTCCAACGGCTTTTCTGCCAGCATGAGGGCAGGGGAAGTCTTCAAGCCGTCGGGAAAACAACAGACAGTAACAAGAACGTATCGATAACCCACGCTGAGTGGCGAGTGAATGGGGTCTGGCTGCAGGGGTTCAGTGGGAAAAGGTCTGTGGCCCCTGGAGACAAAAAACAGTTTTTTCCAGACTCATGGACCTGACAGGCCAGACATTGCCGATAGACCATGTCTGCCATTGTGTAGAAGTGTCCCCACCGATGCGTATGCCTAAGTTGAGTCGTCTTAAATGCACTACAGGGGGCGAATAAATGCAAAAACCAAAAAACGGGGTCTTCCTGGGGAGCCAGGAAGAACCACGCAGCCACCTTGGGTCTCCCAAAGCCCTGACCGTTCATCTAACATGCAGCTGCTGTTTCCCCAACTTAATTTCTCTGGTTCCGGAGAGGACTGTTGCCATGTTACAAGGACATCGGGGTGGCAAGAGTTTGGGAAAGAGGGGTCATTTTTCTGCGGAAGCAGAATGGACTTCCTGCACATGTGCCACAAGCTTTACAAGAGTGTGTAGCTCGTGCTTTTGCAGAAAAGTCAGCCCGGGCGTTTTCCCGGTGCTCAGGTTTCGTCCTTCTAGATGAGCCTCAATTGTGAGGACAGCAGCTTCAGAACGTAAGAGAACAGGAGCGAGAAGATGGTGTCCTTGTGGCCCACTTCTTAACTTTGAAGACTTCAGACCGTGTGTGAAGTTTGCAAATAAATGTCGTTGGCCAAGGTTCAGGGCGTGACAGTCCCTTTCATGCATAAGGAAAGGAAAAGGTTTTGAACCCTTCGGTAGCTCGAAAGCAGGTGGTGCTTGCAAAGCTTATTGTAACCTTTCATTTCATTTCATTTCATTTTATTTGCTTTTTTAAAAGTTTATTTATTTATTGAGAGAGAGCACGCACCCGCACAAGTTGGGGAGGGGCAGAGAGAAGGAGAAACAGAATCCCACACAGGCTCCACACCATCACTACAGAACCTGATGTGGGGCTCGAACTCACGAACTCTGAGATCATGACCTGAACTGAGATCCAGAGTTGGACACTCAACCGACTACACCACCCAGACACGCTTGTTTTAGCCTTTTAAAAGCCTGCTCATGGGGGAACCTGGGTGGCTCAGTCGGTTAAGTGTCCAATTTCTGCTCCGGTCATGATCTCACAGTTTCGTGAGTTCGAGCCCTGCGTCGGGCCCTGTGCTGACAGCTCGGAGACTGGAAACTGCTTTGAATTCTGTGTCTCCCTCTCTCTGTGTTTCTCCCCTGCTTGTACTCTGTCTCTCTCTCTCTCTCAAAAATAAACAAAGATTAAAAAATTTTTTTTAAAAAGCCTGCTCATGTTTATCTTTGCAAGGAAGGGGTTCAGGGATGGACGTTTTAGTAAGTTCATAGAGTACAGCAGTTGATAGAAAAAACAGAACCCCACAGTCTACAGGATCCAGCCAGGCCTAGGAATCTACAAAGCTGTGACTTTGTGGTCGGTCTAGAAAATTCCTGGATTACTTTGATACTTTTTTTTTTTTTTAAATTTTTTTTTTTCAACATTTTTTATTTATTTTTGGGACAGAGAGAGACAGAGCATGAACGGGGGAGGGGCAGAGAGAGAGGGAGACACAGAATCGGAAACAGGCTCCAGGCTCCGAGCCATCAGCCCAGAGCCTGACGCGGGGCTCGAACTCACGGACCGCGAGATCGTGACCTGGCTGAAGTCGGACGCTTAACCGACTGCGCCACCCAGGTGCCCCTGGCATATAGATTATTTAAAATAAAAGTTACTTAAGAAACAGCCGGTGCAAGAACACGCAGACCCTCCTCTGTCCTCTGAAAAGCAGGAAACAAGTCTCTTATGTAAAAATTACACTCCCTGTGCTAAGAAGTAACAAGGCATCCTTATCCTCAGAGACGGGAACTTGAAAGCTGAGAAAACTGTAGAAACAAATCTTGTTACTTTTTTTTCTTAACCTACTACCTCAGCCTAACTTCTGCTTGGAATTCCCTACTAACTAACAGCCAAACACCTGCTTTCTTTATCCTGTCAATTCCTCACAAGTTTATTGTCTCTTTGTCTAAAATGTGTGAAAACTGTCTGCCTTAGTTATTTCTTTGGGTCTCAAATTCATTACTGGGCCTCCGTGGGCGTATAATAAAACTCTGGGCTTTTTTTCTCTTGTTAATCTGTCTCATGAAAATGTAATTCTGGGGGGCGCCTGGGTGGCTCAGTCGGTTAAGCGTCCGACTCTGGCTCAGGCCATGATCTCACCGCTTGTGGGTTCGAGGCCCGCGTTGGGCTCTGTGCTAACAGCTCAGAGCCTGGAGCCTGCTTCGGATTCTGTCTCCCTCTCTGTCTGCCCCTTCCCTGCTTACACTCTGTCTCTCTCTCTCTCTCTGTCTCTCAAAAATAAATAAACATGTAAACAACAACAAAAAAAAAAAAGAAGAAGAAGAAGAGATAGGTCACAGATTTTTGGGCACCTCAATTAAATTAGGGGAGTTTTGTTGGACTTCTTCCTCTTCTGTGTCAAGGACAGACCGTGAGGAACATAAAAGATCAGGTTCAAATTGGTCAGGAATTATAAGGCGAGGTCTCCATGGGAGGCAAAACACATTAGCCCTTTTAATTTAGACAGAAGATCTCTGCCTGGGGACCGGGACTGCACCGCAGTGGAGTGAAAGGTCCCAGAGCCGTTTGTACTGGTTGTGATACAAAATCTCTCTGAACTTTGTGAGATACCCCCACCGTGGAAACTTCCTTTTCACTCTGAGGGATTTATTGTTTTATAAGGGTGGGGTTTAAATTAGAAAGCATAGCTCAGTAGAATTTGACAAGGCAGGGGCGCCTGGGTGGCTCAGTCGGTTAAGCGTCCGACTTTGGCTCAGGTCACGATCTCGCGGTCCGTGAGTTCGAGCCCCGCGTCGGGCTCTGGGCTGACGGCTCAGAGCCTGGAGCCTGTTTCCGATTCTGTGCCTCCCTCTCTCTGACCCTCTCCCGTTCATGCTCTATCTCTCTCTGTCTCAAAAATAAATAAACGTTAAAAAAAAAAAAAAAGAATTTGACAAGGCAGCCCATTAATGTTAATTTTAGGTTCCCCTCGGCTGTTTAGGGGAGTCATTGGTAATAGTTTCCCGGGGATCCCTTCAGAGCCGGTCAACTGTGGGTGAAGTACATACGGGCTCCTTCCTTTGAAGGTAGACGTGAGCACATTTGAGAAGAATTTACAGAGGACCTTCGAGGACAGTCTCTTTTCCAGAACCCCAGTCATTGTCTTGTAGCTGAGGCATTATTCTTTGGACCAGCATTTTTTTCTGATGATGGACCCCTGGCTGGCAGGGGAGCAGGGTGGGGTCGGGGGTGGGGTAGAGGCAACGGGGGAGGCCCCAGGTATTATTTTGAGATTTTGGCCTTGAGGCTGCTGTAGCTATTGGTGGATTTTTGCTTGTGATCTTGCTCAGGGTCCTTTCAAAACGCTCAGCTGTGGTGGTCATGAACTCAGGCAGTGGTTTCCCACCTTATTTGCAGCCGCTGATTTTAGGAGATAATCCATTTACAGGAAGAGCGGCTAGGGCAGGCCGGGTGAGTTTATTTATTGCACGGAACCCCAAACGCCGTAGAAAAAGGCCTTCCGAACGAGCTTTAAAATCTGCACAGATTTCTCTTTATTTTGTCTGCACGTTTGTATAATAGACCAATCGGGGTGAGCAGGAAAGCCTCTAGGAATGGCTTGTAAAACTTCAGTTTCTATTTGGCCGGCCCTTTCTGGTTGAGGATCTCTCATTACTCACTCCTGGCGTTTTGCTATCTGCTTCTCCCCAGCTCCTGCCACCAAGTGCACAAGCCGATAAAGATCTGGCAGCCCGGGGCCACGGGACTGGATAACGACTCTAAACTTTTCAAAAAACTTTTTAAAAAAATATTTACTTATTTATTTTGGGGGGGGGGAGGGTAGCAAAAGCAAGGGAGGGACAGAGAGAGGGGGGAGAGAGAATCCCAAGCAGGCTCCACACTGTTAGCACAGACCCCGATGCGGGGCTTGAACCCATGAACCGTGAGATCGCGACCTGAGCCGAGATCAGGAGCCGGTCACTCTGCCACCTGAGCCACCCAGGCAGCCCCCCACCCTCACATTCTTTTTAAAATGTTTATTTATTTATTTTGAGAGAGAGAGAGAGAGAGACAGCATGAGCAAGTGCAGGGGCTGAGAAGGAGAGACAGAATCCCAAGCAGGCTCCATGCTGTCAGCACGGAGCCCAATGGGGGGGGCTTGAACTCGCGAACTGTGAGATCATGACCTGAGCGGAAATCGAGAGCCGGTCGCTTAACCGACTGAGCCACCCAGGCGCCCCGGGAGCAAAATCTTTTGAGTTTCCTCCGTAGGTAGAGCAAATTCTGTAACCTTGGCCCTGGAGTTCAGTCTCTGACCAAAGAATGATGATGATACCTGGGCGGGTTTGACAGTGGTGTTGGGCAATTTTACTTGAAAAGGTAGCGGTCTAATCTCTTGAAAAGGTAACGGGAGGGGCGGAGGAAGGCCGTTCAGACAGAGAATTAGTAACATGTGAGCACTCAGGGAGGGCCTGGGGGGCAGTAGGAACCACGCCAGTCCCAGCACCTTGCGTTTTAGGTACCTCTTGCATCTTTGTCATTAGCCTTCTGTAATGAGTCTTTCAGTGAAGTTATTTTGGGATCTTCAAGCCAAGTTTCTGCGGACCAGTTAAGGTAGCTATCCCATTTGGTTTATTCAACGTGGGATCACCTTGTGCGTTTCTTCAATGAGCGATCGTGTTTAACTGGAATGTAGCCCATCATGGCCGCTGCAACACTACATTACTTTTAGTAAAATTTTGCCATTTTGCCAGATAACTGCAGCTTCCGGGACTGTAGTTCCCGAACACAAAGTAAGCCCAAGTGTCAGAGGTGGCATGCACGCTTAAGTCTTCAGATATAAGGAACCCCACTTAAACAAGTTTTATTCACCTGAGGGCTCCTGCTGGACCCAGTCCGGTTCTTCAGTTGGACCCAGACTAACTCCCACCAGAACCTCAAACAATTCTTAATTGGCGAGCGCTGGAATTTTCCACTCAGAACCCTGGGGATTGAGATCTGAAAGGCTAGGAGCTTGGTCCTGGGCAGAGTTGTGTGCCCACTCCCTTGGCACAGGGAAGAACCCTCTGCCAGCTCAATGTGCCCTGCAAGGGAAAGCCAGTTCCATCGGGACCTTGACGTGGATGGCAAATCTCAGAACTGAGAGGAGCTTACCCACCACGACCCTCAGAAATGGCGAGAAAGATGGCGAACTCAAAGGCCTTGAGGGGGCCCATGTCTGTGTTTCTCAGTGACCCCCAAACTCTGCCGGAAGTCCCCCTCAGATCTTGTCGCTGTTATCAGATCCGTCAAAGAACAAAAATTCAGGGTCACCCGGAGCTTGAATTGCTGTTTGAGGGTATGGAAGACAATGGCCGAGAACAAGTGAAGAGGGCAGAAGTGAAGGATGCATTTCATATAGGCAGACGAAAAACCCTCTAAGACTAAAAGCCAAGCCAAGCCAGTTACCAGACATCTGGAGAAGATAAACACTGTGAATGATGAAAAAGTTAAGGGAGCGAAGAAAGCTTTTGTAGATACACGAAAGGAACTCATTTCTCAACAGCTGATTCCTCAGCAGTGTCACGAACACAAACCAGTTCATGCTGATGAGGCAATTAATGGTTCAGTTGGAATACGCCAGTGGTACATCCCATGTCCCCCAGAGGCCCGATACATTAAATGTTTTCTACGGTTTTGTTTTTAAAAGTCTTCTGAATGCACAGGCAATGGCACATTTAAAAAATAAACTACATAAGCAGATCTTTGCTATAATCTAGGACAGGGGAACGTCAGAGGTCCAAATGTGATAAACTTCAAGCCGGAAAACAGAAGGCACTTCGCAGAATCTGTTCACTGCATCAGGTGATAGATCCTTGTTTATATCCTTCACTTTCGAAGTGGCAGTGAGTATATGTTTTAAGGGGCGCATGGAAATATGGACAGTTTCGTGGCAGTAAAAAATGTAAGACAGCGCCTGGGGGGCTCAGTCTGTTACGTGTCTGACTTTGGCTCAGGTCGTGATCTCACGGATCATGGGTTCGAGCTCTGCCTTGAGCTCACACTCAATGTTCTCTCTCTCTCTCTCAAAATAAAACACATAAAAAAGTAAGGCAAACAAGTAATGAGCCCTTGGCCAACTTTTTTTTTGTTTTTCATGTTTAATGACCTGAAGTCCACTTTAACATTCCTCTCATAAGAGGAAAAAAACCCGAAGGATTCAGAATCGGAAGGAACAGTGAAAGCACAGAATGTGATTACTTGAGGGTGGGGGTTTGGTGGGTATTAAATCACTTTCTCCCCTGAAAAAAAAAAAATCAACTGAGTAACCCTGAGACCTCATCAGCTTTATCCAACAATCCAAGAATGCAGCCGTATCCCACCTGATAAATAAGCTCTCCCAGGAGCTGTACAAAGTGCAAGGCTTTTATGGGAAGAAGGGCAAGACAAGGAGGTTACTAGCGAAAGAAAAAGAAAAAAAGGATTATTTTAGGCAGGGTTAGCCTCCCTTAGAGGAAGGCAGAGGTCTTACCTGGCAGATGACCTCACTAATGCTAACCAGGAAATGCCAGACTGATTGGTTTAAAATTCCACTGCTGGGAGAGGTTGAAACTACAATTAAGTCTTGGTTTGTTGTCCTGAGGGCAAATGACTCTACCTTTGGGTCTATTATTTCTTCTGTTTTTTAACAGTTGTAAGAATGATCAATGCACAAGGCAGATGTTCAAATCTACGGTAAAGTATTCAACCAGGGGTAATTAAAAGTAAACCTCTCTCCTAGAATTTCCTTTCATCTCTCTCCTGAGATGGATTCATTATGTCTTACCCTTTTCTTGCTTTGTTTATTCCCTTATTTTGTTGGCATACATCCCAAGTACTATGACAGGTGTGTTTATGCTACCCTCACGTTGTGTTGGTAGTTGAGCTGGGTCTAGAATTCTAGAATTTTGAAGGCTTGGGGTTTGGCTTCTAGGCCCCAAGGTTACTGATGAGTCTGATACTCCTTTGCAGGTGACATTTACTGCTGTTACAATATCGTTTCATTCCAGAAGCTTTTTAGATTACGTCTGAATTCCTAGTTCTGAAACCTGACCATCTGTGTCTGGTTGTGGGTCTTCCATTTGGTCTATTCAGCGCTTAGAGGGTCTTTCCATCTGATGAAGACTGTATCTCCAGCTACCTACGTCATTTAACCTAGCCCTTCATTCCAGCCATGAGTGGGTAACCACCAGCTGCCAGACATCTCTGTAAAATTAACAAACTGATGAAGGACCAAGATGAACAAAACAGAAAACAAAAACAAAAACAAAAACAAAAAACAGATATAATTCAGGGAACCAGAAATTTTAAACTGCTGTCTGCTCCCTGAGTTCATGACTACCCAAAGCTCAAGTGGCCCAGTGTGCGATTCAGTAACTGTCCTTCTTTTCCTTATTCTATTCACTTTCTTCCTCTAGACAATGATTTTATAACTTTACTTCTCTTTTCAGACCTCCAGTGTGGCTTCCCAAATCCTCATCCGCAAATGATTACCTTGATTTCCCTAAGAATTAGAAGAGTCAGGAGAGAATTCCCATGAACTCCCAACACCGCATCTACCCAAATACCTGGTCCAGTGCCTGCCTTCTGCCTTTCTCTTACTATGGAGTAATTGTCTCTGCTCTCAGTTGAGCCCAGCTGCTTCCCCATGCCCTAGATCCCATCCCTTCTTTCCATCGTAGGGACGTAGATTCACCACTGTCTCCCTCTCTCCTGCCTCCTCGTTTCTCTCTCTCTACAGTATCATTCCCATCAGCATGCAAACATGCAGGTGTTTCCACATATTAAAACACAACAAACGATCCTCCGCAACCCGCAACCCCCGTCTAGCTACTGCCTTTCTTTCATCCTCTCTTTGCAGGGAAACTCAAAAAACTTGTCTAAACTAGTTGCCTCTGATTCCTTATCTCCCATTCTCTCTTTAATCAAAGATTTGCCCCCATCATTCTACCAAAATAAATCTTGTTGAGATCAACAATGGTGTCCTTACACTTATTTTTAAAGTTTATTTAGTTATTTTGAGAAGGGGGGGGGGCATGAGAAGGGGAAGGCCAGAGAGGGAGAGAGAGAGAGAGAGAGAGAGAGAGAGAGAGAGAGAGAATCCCAAGCAGGCTCCACACTGTCAGCTGGAAGCTTGATGCGGGGCTCCAACTCACAAACTGCAAGATCATGTCCTGAGCTGAAACCAAGAGTCAGATGTTTAACCAAATGAGCCACCCAGGTGCCCCAACAATGGTGTCCTTATAACTAAATCCATTGGTTGATCTTCAGGTCCCATCTGACGTTGGGCTCAGGCAATCACTCCTTTGAACACTGTCTTCACTTGGCTTCCAGCACTCCCCATTCTCCCAGTTGACCTCCGACCTCACTGGCAGAACCTCCTCTCTCTCTGTTGCTGGTTTATCCTCTCTTAATATTGGAATCTCCAGGGCTAAGTCCTTGAACTCTTATCTACACTCTTCATTAACTTCTTCTTCTTCTTCTTCTTCTTCTTCTTCTTCTTCTTCTTCCTGGGCTAAGTCCTTGAACTCTTATCTACACTCTTCATTAACTTCTTCTTCTTCTTCTTCTTCTTCTTCTTCTTCTTTTTTTTTTTTTTAACATTTATTTATTTTTGAGAGACAGGGCATGAACAGGGGAGGGGCAGAAAGAGAGGGCGACCCAGAATCTGAAGCAGGCTCCAGGCTCTGGGCTGTCAGCACAGAGCCCAATGTGGGGCTTGAACTCACAAACTGTGAGATCATGACCTGAGCTGAAGTTGGAGACTTAACCAACTGAGCCACCCAGGAGCTCCTTGAACTTCTTTGTAAAGACCATTTATATATAATATCTACAGCCCTAACTTCTCTAATCTCAAGACTTGTGCGTTTAACTGCCTATTTAACATATGCTTTTATTTTATTATTATTTTTTTCAACGTTTTTTATTTGTTTTGGGGACAGAGAGAGACAGAGCATGAACGGGGGAGGGGCAGAGAGAGAGGGAGACACAGAATCGGAAACAGGCTCTGGGCTCCGAGCCGTCGGCCCAGAGCCTGACGCGGGGCTCGAACTCACGGACCGCGAGATCGTGACCCGGCTGAAGTCGGACGCTCGACCGACTGCGCCACCCAGGCGCCCCAACATATGCTTTTAGATGTCAAATAGATACCTCATGCTTAGCAAGTCCGACACTGAGCTCCCGATCTCATCGTCTCTCCTCCCAAATGGCTCCTCCCATAGTCCCCCCCTCCTCTAGAAGAAAATGGTAATCAGGTCTCCTAGTACTCTACCTAAGAACATGAGAATCCTCTCTTCTCACATAACACATCTCATGCATTATGCATTATATACTGTAACCCATTTTATATCCAGAACCTGACGTCTTGTAATCTCCTCCCCCTGGGCCGTATTACAATAATTTCACACCTGGACCTTCTAGAATAACATCTTAACTAGAATAACCACTTCTTTCTAGTTTGTCGGGTACTTTTCTGGTTTTCTCATTGCAAGTTCAGTCTCAAGAAACCCCCTCAGCCCCAGGGCAAGCCAGGATAATTTTCCATTCTACTTCTACCCGGGCAACAAATTTTGTCGTCTCGCTTCTCTTCTCAAAAACCTTTCAGTGGCTTCCCACGCCACTCGGAGAGAAAGCAGTTGTTTTCAGTGGCCTCTGAGACTGCGGGATCCACAGGCTTAAAAGCAAAGATGGAGAGTTCCATTTTGAGCAAGCTGATAGTCAGGCACTTGTGGCCTGTGGCCATTGGCACCGTCCAGAACTGAAGGAAGAATCGAGAACATATTCTGTTTGTAAAACAAGACAGATGGTTATGGGAAAAGTTGTAAGTAAGATTTCTAGGTAATTAGAAATATTTGTTAAATTGAAAAAAAAAATATAGTAGGACTGAAAGACAAAATTACATAATCTGTCTTTGGGGATACTCATGATAAATGAATGTCACACACATATGATTCGCTTACATATTATTTCAAATACAAAACATAGAAGTTATAAAAATATATATCTTTGTAACACAATCAGAAATATTGTGTAATTAGAAATTACAATTAGAAATATTTGTTAAATTGAAAAAAAAATATAGTAGGACTGAAAGACAAAATTACATAATCTGTCTTTGGGGATACTCATGATAAATGAATGTCACACACATATGATTCGCTTACATATTATTTCAAATACAAAACATAGAAGTTATAAAAATATATATCTTTGTAACACCATGCCCTGAACTCCCAGAATCTTCAGGGCACCTCTTCCCAAACCAAGGACACACAACCCTCCAACTCAGGAAATCAGAAATCAGCATTGAGACAACACTGACATCCTATTCAAGGACCATTCAAATTTCACCCACTATTCAACACTGTCTCTTTTCTGTTTGGTTCATGCTTTTCACTTGATAATCGCATGTCTTTGTCTTCTTCAATCTAGAACAGTTCCTTTGTCTCTCCCTGTCCTCACAACCTTGCACTTTTAAAGACTACCAGCCTTTCAATCTGCAGGATGTAGCTCGACCTGGTCTCCTCAGGACAGGACTCAGACATGCATTCTTGGGAGGAATATACAGAAGTGATGCCGTTCCCTTCCCACTGCATCACCTCAGGAGGCTCCTGACATTGACCTGTTCTACCGCTGGCGACATTAATCTTGATCCCCTGGTCAGTTTGGTGTCTGCTAGGTTTCTCCACATTGCATCATCGTTTCCCTCTTTGTGATTGAGAAATACTTTGTGAAAAGATACTCTCACACTATGCCAATATCCTCATCTCACTAAACCTCCATTCATTTGATTGATACCCATTGATGGTTCTTGCCTGAATTAATCACCCATGTGGTCGGCGGTTGTCAAGTGGCCATTTTCTGTTGCCATCATTTCTACTGCATTTATCAGTTGTCAATTCTACTATAAGGAAGAGATTTCCCTTTTCCTTTGCTTATTTATATCAGTGTAGGATCGTGGATTCTTATTTTATTCAATGGATTTAATTCATCGGTATCATTATTTTTATATCAAATCATTCCAGATTTGGACAGCAAGGGAGCCTCGTCAGAATCAGCTTCTATGTCCTTTAGATATGTATCCATAATTTTTTTTTCGTTAGTCTTTGCTTTCTCACAAGAAAGTTTTCCAAGCTCATCTTATGAATTCCCCACCTAAGACTGGGAATCCAATGTTTCTCCAAGAAGTCCTGGAATGAAGAGTATTTGGAAACTGAAATCCGGATACTTGGATGCTTATGATTCTAGGAGATCATCAATTATAGGCCTTCTCAGTGTACAGAGTGGGAACATATAGGCATATACACATACCTGTGTGTGTGTACCTTACACACCACTATAAGTATTTCTACATCTATCTATCTATATATCTATCTATCTATCTATCTATCTATCATCTTAAAGGCCCATGAGTTTGCATTGGTATCTCCAATTCTAATCGAATACCTCAAGATCATTTTTACCCTTTCTCCTTTCCTTATCTGCAAATCTTTTCTCTATCAGCAAGGAAGCTGTCTCTCACTTTCTTCAATATGGTTATTTATATACTTAGTCTCTTTGTAAGTAATATCCCTACCACGTTGGTCACCTCCTTGGCTCCCAAGCCCCTCTGCTGCTACCTCTGTGGTCAATATCACCTCAACAGAAGGAGAAGGAAGGGAAGGGAAGAGAAGACTAAATTATATAGAAAGGAGGAAAGGAAGGAATATACATTTTTAGGATTGTTTGTTCTAGCTCTGTGAAAAATGTTGGCAGTGTTTCGATAGGGATTGCATTAAACGTGTAGATTGCTTTGGGGAGTATGGACAATTTGACAGTATATGTTCTCCCAATCCGTGAGCATGGAATGTTTTTCCATTTCTTTGCATCATCCTCAATTTCTTTCATTGATGTTTTAAAGTTTTCAGAGTACAGATCTTTTACCTCTTCGGTTAGGTTTATTCCTAGGTATCTTATGGGTTTTGGTGTCATTGTAAATGGGATCGATTTCTTGATTTCTCTTTCTGCTGCTTCATTATTGCTGTATAGAAATGCAACAGATTTCTGTACATTGATTTCGTACCCTGCAACTCCGTGTCTGAATTCTAGCCATTTTTTGGTGGGGCCTTTCAAGTTTTCTACATAGGGTATTGTGTTGTCCAAAAATAATGAAAGTTTGACTTCTTTCTTGCCAATTTGGATGCCTTTTATTTCTTTTTGTTGTCTGCTGAGGCTAGGACTTCCAATTCTGTGTTAAATAACTGTGGTGAGGGTGGCCATCCCTGTTTTTCTCCTCACCATTTCCCCACTGAAGATGATATTAGCTGCGGGTTTTTTCATAAATGGCCTTTTTTATGATGTTGACATATGTTCCCTCTAACCTTACTTGGCTGAGGGTTTTCATCACGATTGGATGTTGTACTTTGTCAAAAGCTTTTTCTGCATCTATTGAAAGGATCATATGGTTCTTATCCTTTCTTTTACTAATGTGGTGTATTGTGTTGATTGATTTGCAAATATCGAACCACCCTTGCAACCCGGGAATAAATCCCACTTGACTTTGGTGGGTGATTCTTTTAATATATTGTTGGGTTTGATTTGCTAGTATTTTATTGACAATTCTTGCATCCATGTTTATCAGGGATATTGGCCTATAGTTCCCTTTTTTATTGGAGTCTTTGTCTAGTTTTGTTATCAAGGTAATGCTGGCCTCAGAGAATGAATTTGGGAGTTTTCTTCCCATTTCTATTTTTTGAAAGTTTGAGAAGAATAGGTATTTGCTCTTCTCTAAATGTTTGGTAGAATTCACCTGTGAATTTTCGTTTTTTGGGAGATTTTAAAAAAAATTTTATTTTAGAGAGAGTGAGAGAGAGCATGAGTTGGGGAGTGAAGCAGGGGAGAGAGAGGGAAAGAGAGCGAGGGAATCTTAAGCAGGTTATGCCTTGTGTGTGGGCTCAGCGCTTGATCCCATGATCCTGGGATCATGACCTGCCTGAGCCAAAGTCAAGAGTCAGACACTCAACTGACTGAGGCACACAGATGCCTGTGTTAGGAGATTTTTGATTACTGATTCAGTTTCTTTGCTGGGTATCAGTCTGTTCAAGTTTTCTATTTTCCTTTTTCAGTTTTGGTAGTTTCTATGTTTCTAGGAATTCATCCATTTCTTCCAGGTTGTTTGCATTTCTGTAGTCTTGGTTGTTCTTTCTCCTCTCTCATTTGTGATTCTATTTATTTGGGCCCTTTCTTTTTTCTTTTTGACAAGCCTGGCTAGGGGGCTGTCAATTTTATTACTTTTTTTAAAGAACCAGCTCCTGGTTTCATGGATGTGTTCTACTGATTTTTTTAGTTTTTATATCATTTATTTCTGCTCTAATATTCATTATTTCCTTCCTTCTTCTGGCTTCTGGCTTCATTTGTTTTTCTTTTTCTAACTCCTTTCCATGTAAAGCTAGGCTGTTTATTTGCGATTTTTCTTGCTTCTTGAGGTAGACCTATACTGCTACAAACTTCCTTCTTACAACCGCTTTTGCTACATCCCAAAGGTTTTGGACCACTGGGTTTTCATTTTCATTTGTTTCTATGTATTTTTTAATTTTTTTGATTACCTGATTGAGCCATTTATTTTTTAGTAGCATGTTGTTTAGCATCCATGTATTTGTGGCCTTTCCAAATTTTTTTCTTGTGGTTGACTTCTAGTTTCATAGCGTTGTGGCCAGAAAACATGCAGGGTATGATCTCACTCTTTTTGTATTTGTTGAGGCTTGATTTGTGACCCAGTACATGATCTATTTTGGAGAATGTTCATGTGCATCTGAAAAGAATGTGAATTTTGCTGCTTTAGGATATTCTGAATATATCTGTTAAGTCCATCTGGTCCAGTGTGTCATTCAAAGCCATTGTTTCCTTGTTGATTTTCTGTTAGATGATTTGTCCATTGTTGTGAGTGGGGTGTTAAAGTCCCCTACTATTTTTATATTATTAATAATGAGTTCCTTGATGTTTGTTATTAATTGTTTTATATATTTGGATGCTTCCATGTTGGGTACATCAACTTTTGGGGGAGGCATGCATAAATATTTACAGTTGGTAGATTTTATTGGATTGTCCTCATTATTATGATATAGTGCCCTTCTTCTCATGTTACAATCTCTGGTTTAAAGTCAAGTTTGTCTGACACAAGTATTGTTACTCTGGCTTTGTAAAAAAAAAAATTTTTTTTTTACTGTTTATTTTTGAGAGATAGAGACAGACAGAGAGAGAGAGAGAGAGACAGAATGTGAGCAGGGGAGGGGCAGAGAGAGGGAGACACAGAATCCAAAGCAGGCTCCAGGCTCTAAGCTGTCAGCACAGAGCCCGACATGGGACTTGAACTCACGAGCTGTGAGATCATGACCTGAGCCAAAGTCAGACGCTTAACCAACTGAGCCACCCACGTGCCCCCACTCTGGCTTTTTTTTTTTTTTTTCAACATCCATTTGCATGATAAGTATTTCTCCCCCTTACTTTCACTCTGCCTGTGCCTTTAGGGCTAAAATGAGTCTCTTGTACGCAGCATATAGATGGGTTTGTTTGAGAACATGCTTTTTTAAAGTTCTCCTTTTTAACATTATTTTTTAATTCCTCTGGAATTTTTTCTTTACAGTATGAAGCAGGAATCTTTTCCAAAACAGAGCAATCAATCATATTGTTGAAGAGTGTGTCCTTTCCTCTGCTTTAATCACAATTCTTCTGGCTGCGGTTTGTGTAAGGACTTGACTCGAGAATGCAAGGACAGCTCATGAATCATGTTGGCACCAGAACTAGAAAGTCAGGAACTGAGGATCCTCTCTATCTTTCAAGAGCCAAGCAGTTTCTCATCTTTCACGGGCCACAGGACTTACTCATCATTGCTTCTGTCTGTCTCCTCCTCCTTATAAGCAGCTTCTTCTTCTTGTACATGTGCCCTATGGCCACCAACCTCAATCTGTCTGAATTGGCCACTGGACTGCACACCATTATTGACTATGGGGTCTCTACAATGCTCATATTGTTAGACTAGTTTCCCGGGGACACCCCTACAAGGCTGTAGATAATATGAAGCAGTTTCTTTAAGAAGGATTAGTCACATGGAGGACACTGAGCATAGTCATACATTAAGTTCTCATAAGGAAGGCGTGTGTGTGTGTGTTTTAAAATCAATTTATAGATTTTAAGAAGTGAGGACATTTGGTAAAGGTCTTGTGAATCTGAAAATTAAGGATCTATTTGGGTTCGTGGATCATTATTGAGAAACACTGATTTCAGTTCAGCATTTCAGCTCCTTAGATGAGTAAACTGAGGCCCAGAGAGGTCAAGGGATTTGTCCTGGTCCACGTGGTCTGTCAGTGGCAGAGCTGGTATGAGAACTAGGGTTGGCACTGGAGTAGGGCAAGCAAAACACCCAGGATGTGCAATTTAAGGAGGTCCTCACTCTCAGAGTCATACCAGGGCCCCAGGTGCCTCCTGGCCTCACTCTAGGCCTAGCCCCGATTAAAACTCTTAGGGTCCTGCTTACCAGGAGGGACAGATCAAGCATATCTGGTTTGAAGGGTTTCAGTGAGGGGGACTTATGGAGAATTTTCCTGCATTGCTACCTCCAAGGAGAAGTTCCTGAGGAAGACAGGTCAAACTGGTTTCCCCAACATGAAGAATCGGATCTTTTGGATGGCTGCTCACTGGAGAAGCCTGAATTAGCCTCTGTACTCAGAGTATGGAGGGCCCCCCAGATCTGGGTACAGAGTTCCTGGCCTGGGCTATCTTTAGCAGGTTGCTGAGGGTTGCAGTATTTCTGAGACCTGGTGATGGATGCTTCTCTGTTCCCTCTTTCATAAAAATAGGCTTTCAGTCCAACCAGTCTTGTAGACTCTGTTCTTGCAAAAATGGAACCTGTTGAGTTATGGTTTCTCTTGTCTCCTGTCTGGTGTCTGCTTCCTTCATGCAGAACTGCTTACTAAGGGTCTTACCACTGGAGGATTTTAAGAAAGTTAGTGCTGGCTTTGTTGTTGGTTGAGACAAAAAAATCACCAAGATGGTCCGTAAGACAAGGAAGAAATAAGAGAGAGAGGAACAAAGGAGAAATGCCCCGAACCACTTGGTGACCCTTCTTCTGCTCCCACCTGGTCCCACGCCCAATCTTTTCCCACCTGGACTTCTGCTCTTCTCTCATCCTAAAGTGGCATATTCCCAACAGGGCAGCTGGAGTGATTTGTTAAAATATAAATCAGACAAGGAGATGAAATACAAGGCATTCAGATCGAAAAGGAAATTAAACTCCCTATTTGCAGATGACGTGATCTTATATTTAGAAAATCCTGAGAAATCCACTAAAAAACTATGAGAACTAATTAATGAGTTCACCAAAATTAGATCAGCTATAAAATCAATTGCATTTCTGTGCACTTGTAGTGAACAACTCAAAGATGAAATTAAGAAAATAATTTCAGTTATAGTAGCATGAACAAGAAGTAAACACTTAGGAATAAATATAACAGAGAAAATGCAAAATTTATAATCTGAAAAACTACAAAGCATAGTTGAAAGAAATACAGAAGATCAACATAAGTGGAAAACATCCCATGTTCATAATTCAGAAGACTGAATATTATTAAGATCATAATATGCCCCAAATTCATCTATAGATTTAGTGCAATCCCTGTCAAGATCCCAACTGGCTTCTTTGCGCAAATTGACAATTGATCCTAAAGTTCATGTGCAAATTCAAAAGACCTAGAATAACTAAAACAATCTTGAAAAAGAAAAAGTTGGAGGACTCTCACTTTCCCATTTCAAAACTAATGACAAAGGAACATTAATCAAGACAATGTGGGACTGGCAGAAGGATCTATATGGAAGAGAAGTGGGAATTCAGAAATAAATCCATGTATCTTAAGGTTCATTGATTAAGGATGCCAAGATCATTCAATGAGGAAGGAATAGTCTTTTCCACAAACGGTACGGTATTGGGACAACTGGATAGCCACATGTCAAGGAATGAAGCCAGGCCCTCTACCTTGCACCATGCACAGAAATTAAATCAAAATGAATTAAAGACTTACGTGTAAAGGGCAAAACTGTTGTTTTTTTTTTATTGCTTGCCAAGACAAGTCTTCCCAAAATTGGTTTAAGACTCATAGGTGTTCCTCTCCACAGAAATCTTTAGTAAAAAAAAAAAAAAAAAAAAAAAAAAAGGCAAAATTCTTTAAAAACATAGTTGTAAATCTTCATGACCTTGAATTTGGCAACATATTCTTTGCTATGACAGCACAGGCATCAGCCACGAAAGAAAAAGATAGATAAATTGAGCTTTCAAAATTAAAAACTTCTGTGCTTCAAATGACACTGTCCAGAAAGCCAAAAGACAATCCACAGAATGGGAGAAAATATTTGCAAATCTAGGATATATAAATCACACTTACAACTCAAGACAAAAACAGATGGCCCAATTAAAAAATAGGTGAAGGAGATGCTTGGGTGGCTCAGTCAGTGGAGCATCCAGCTCTTGGTTTCAGCTCGGGTCATGATCTCATGGTTCGTGGGTTCAAGCCCCATATCATCCTCTGCTCTGACAGCGTGGATCCTGCTTGGGATTCTCTCTCCCTCTCTCTCTGCCCATCCCCTGTTCTCTCTCTCTCTCTCTCAAATAAATAATAAACTTTTTTAAAATAAGAAGTGTTAGCAAGAATGTGAAGAAACAACCGTCCTCCATTGCTGGTGGGTGTGTAAAATGCAGCCACTTTAGGAAATAGTCTGGCGGTTTCATAGAAAGTTAAACATGGTTACCATTTGACCCAGCAATTCCGCTCCCAGGTATACACCAAAGAGAAATAAAATCATGAGCCCAAGTCAAAACTTGCATACGGGTGTTCCTAGCACCATTACGCATCATAGCCAAAAAGTGGAAAACAACCGTGAACTCCATAACAGATGAATGGATAAACGAGGTGTAGTATACATAGGCAATGAAATATTATTTGGCCCTACAAAGGAATGAAGGACTGACGCGTGCTGTAACATGGATAAATCTTGTAACATTACGCTGCAAGTGAAGGAAACCAGTCACACAAGAGCACATATTATGCGATCCCATTTATATGAAATGTCCCGAACAAGAAAATATACAGACACAGAAAGTAGATTGGTGTTCCTAAGGTCTGGGGTGAGGGGTGGTGAAAAGATTAGGGGGTGACATCTGAAGGGAAAGGTTTGCTTTTGGGGGGGTGATGAAGGGGTTCTAAAGCCCACTGTGGTGACGGCTGCACAAGTCTGAATATCCTGTGAAGCAGTGAGCCGTGCCCTTTACTGAGTCAGTGATACGGTATATAAATTCTGTCTCATTAAACTCATCCACGCCTACATCCATATCCACATCTATGATCACATCCTGCCTCTGCCAAGCACTCTCCAAGGGCTCCCATCTCACCCAGAAGAGTCCGTTTCAAAGCCCTGACAATGACCTACAGGGTCCACTGGGATCTGGTACCCCACTACCTCTCTGCTTTTACCTTCTCTCTTTGCCGTCCCTGTACCTAGACTGCTTTTCTCCCAGATAACTGCAAGGCTCCTTCCCTTCCTCCCTTCAGATCTCTTCTCAAACCGATGAGATTTCCTCCCACCATTCAATGAAAAATCACAGTTCTTGGGGCACCCGAGTGGCTAAGTCAGTTAAGCGGCTGACTTTTGGTCTTGGCTCCGGTCATGATCTCGCGGTCCCTGGGATCAAGCCTCCACGTCGGGCTCTGCGCTGACAGCGTGGAGCCTGCTTGGGATTCAACCTCTCCCCCTCTCCCGCTCTCTCTCTCAAAATAAACAAACGTTTGTAAGCAATCACAGTTCTTACCCCATTGCCTTGCTCTGTTGTTCACTTCTATGGCACTTACCACCTTCCTAGCAGGGATGATATTCAAAATATTTAACGACCCACACTATAGGTATAGAAATACAGAGTGTGGGATTGAGTGTATAGATCCTAGAGACCCCTGCTGGGCTGCATATCAACTACCTAGGATCACAAGGAGCTGGGGGCAGGTGGTGTTCCTGGAAACAGTCGGGGAAGCTAGGGGGCACTTAGCCTTAGGGCAGATGTACAGAAATATCTCAACTACTCTGCCTCACTGCGACATACCTGATGAGTATCAGCTGTTTGCACCATGTTACATCAGTTTATTATTATTATTATTATTATTATTATTATTACATTTATTATCAAACTCTCCTGTGGGGGCCCAGGGCAGGCCACCCCAAGATGGACCATCTTTACATATTGACTATTTTGAATTAAAGCTACTTAACAAATGGCAAGTGCAGGAAGAACACTTTGACCCCGGTTTTGTCAATAAATCTCCCGAGTGAAAGGTACCCTCCCTTCACCAGCAGGTGGAGAGACATGCTCATCATCAGAGACAGAGAATTTAGGACTGAAGAAGCCCATGGAAACAAACCTTGTTACTTTTACTAATTTATTACCCCAGCCCAGATTGTCCTCAAAATTCCCCAAGAATTAAAACTTCCAAACATAAGATTTCTGTGTCCTGTCGATTCCTCTCTATACTCATGTTCCTTTGGCTGAAAATTATAAAAGCTGCCTGCCTGGGTCATTTCTTGGGGTCTCAATTTCATGACTGGGCCTCCATGTGCACACAGTTCTACTTTGTTCTTTTTTCCTGTTCATCAGACTCGTGGTGATTTAATTCCTAGAGCGGCTAGAAGAAGCTTGAAGGGGGGAGTAAATGACCTTGGCCAGAGTGATATTGGCGAAACCATGTGGGCAAAAGTTTGCCTGGAGTGCATTTAAGACAGAATGGAAGGAGAGAATACGGAGTCAGGAAACAGGAAAGAAAACATTTATTTGTTTTATTATTATTATTATTATTATTATTATTTAAAGAAGGAGAACACAAGGTAATTGGGTTTCCATCTTCCTGTGAGACAGGGATCTGTCTGAATCCCAGGTTCGAGTCTGGGGTCTCTTTTCTGCTCCTGGGTCCTTAGTGGCTTCAGTCGCCAGGACCTCCCTACGTGGCTGTCTACCTCCCTTGGTCTCCTCCCCCTCTGTTCTTTGGGGTTTAGAGATGGGTTGTAGTATGGAAGGGGAAGTGGTGTGAAGAGGTGTTTTTAAAATTAATGCTTTAGGGGCGCCTGGGTGGCGCAGTCGGTTAAGCGTCCGACTTCAGCCAGGTCACGATCTCGCGGTCCGTGAGTTCGAGCCCCGCGTCGGGCTCTGGGCTGATGGCTCGGAGCCTGGAGCCTGTTTCCGATTCTGTGTCTCCCTCTCTCTCTGCCCCTCCCCCGTTCATGCTCTGTCTCTCTCTGTCCCAAAAATAAATTAAAAAAAAAAAAATTAAAATTAATGCTTTATTTTTTTCTGTCAGTTTAATATTACTTTATTTTATTTTGTATTATTTTATTTTCAGTACGCTTCACGCCCAGCGTGAAGCCCAACGCAGGGCTTGAACTCACGACCCTGACATCAAGACCTGAGCCGAGATCAAGAGTCAGACGTCTAACCTACTGAGCCGCCCAGATGCCCCAATGTTTTTTATTTTTTGATTAAAGCTTTTCTTTGGAGATAATAGCAGATTGACACGCAGTCGTGAAGAACAACACAGAAAGACTCTACGTACCCTTTCCCCAGTTTCCCCTAATGGTAACATCTTACCTCCCGGGGAACAGTATCTCCACCAGATGGTCGCCATTGGCCCACCCTCAGGATACAAAGCATTTTCACCACCACGAAGATCCCCGGCGTTGCCTTTAAGAGCCTTACCCCATCCTTAACCTCCGGCAACCACCAATCTGTTATCCTTTTTTTTTTTTTTTAAATTTTTTTTTTTTAACGTTTATTTATTTTTGAGACAGAGAGAGACAGAGCATGAATGGGGGAGGGTCAGAGAGAGGGAGACACAGAATCTGAAACAGGCTCCAGGCTCTGAGCTGTCAGCACAGGGGCCCGATGCGGGGCTCGAACTCACGGACCGAGAGATCACGACCTGAGCCGAAGTCGGCGTTCAACTGACTGAGCCACCCAGGCGCCCCAGTCCATTTCTACCATTTTGTCATTTCAGGAAGGTTAAATGAATGGAATCGTGGAGCGATGTGACCTTTGGGGATTGGCTTTTTTTCCACTCTGCACAATTCTCCGGAGATTCGTCCGGCTTCTTGCTTGTATCAATAGCTCATTGGATTTTGTTGTGGCTTGACTTCGTATTCTCTTTGCAGTCTTTTGCAGAGCCAAGATTTGATAATTTGACGATGCCCAGCATATTGACTTTTTTTCTTTATGGATTATACTTTTGGTGTCAAGTTTGAGAGCTCTTTGCCTAGCCCTTGATCCTGAAGATATTTTTTTTTTCTGACTATTTTACAGCTTTATGTTTTACATTTAAGTTTGAGATCCATTCTGAGTTAATGTTTCCAGAAGATGTGACACCTAGGTTATATTTGGTTAGTGCAATTCTTGGGGCACCTGGGTGACTCACTAGGTTAAGTGTCTGACTTCGGCTCGGGTCATGATCTCATGGTTTGTGGGTTCGAGCCCCGCACTGGCGGTGCGGAGCCTGCTTGGGATTCTCTCTCTCTCCCTCCTCCTCTCTCTCTGCCCCTTCCCTACATGTGCTGTTCTCTCTCTCTCTCTCAAAATAAATAAATAAACTTAAAAAAAATGAAGTGCGTTTCTTCTAGGTAGCATATCGTTCAGGTATGCTCTTAAATCCCCCTGCAATTTCTATGCTTTAATTCATGTATTTAGATTGTCTTCATTTGATGTAATTATTGATGTGTCAGGACTTAGGTCCACTATTGTAGCTCTTGTTCTCTCTCTCTCTCTCTCTGTTTCTGCTTTTTTTTTTTTTCTGTCTTCCTGTGGGTTGTTTGAGCATTTTCTAGAAATCAATTTTGATTTATCTATAATGTTTTTGAAGTTATCTTTCTGAATAGCTTTTTTAGGAATAGCTTTTGGTGTTACCTTATAAATGTCACTCATCACAGTGCACTGATGACATTTTACCAGCTTGAGTGACAGGGGACAACTTTGCCTTCCTTTTTATCCCCCATTTAAATATTTCTTCCATACACATTGAGAACCACATGGGGGGGGTGTTATAATTTTGTTTTTATTAGCAAACATAACTTAGAAAACTCAAGAAGACACAAAAAAAAGAAAACTCAAGAGGATAGGCAAAGCGTATTTCCCCGTATTTTTGTTTACCACATTCTTCCGTCCTGCTGTTGCTCCCAAGTTCCTTTTTTTCTTGTTTCTTTTCTGTTTCGAGAATGTCCTTGAGGGTAGGTCTGCAGGCAACATGTTCTCTTAGGTTTATCTTCCTTGGACAATGTCTTGATTTCCTCTTCATTTCAGAAGGATAACGTTTTCAGTGGTACAGGATTCTGAATCAAACGTTCTTTCCTTTCAGCGTTTTCCTTCTGACTTTCCGTCTCTGATGAGAAATCTGTTGTCAGCTGAATTGTTTTTGCTCTTATCTGTGAATTATCACCTTTCTTTTGCCTTTTCAAGATCCTATCTTTGTTTTGAGTTTTCAGAAGTGTGACTATTGTGTCTTGGTGTGAATTTCTTCAGGCTTTCTTTCCCATTTGGGGTTTTCTCAGCTTCTTGAATCTGTAGGTTTATGTCTTGGGCCATTATTTCTTCAAGTGCTTTTTCAGGCTGACCATCTTTCTTCTTTCCTTCCAGGGCTTTGATGATGTGAACGTTAGATCTCTTGTACTCTTGCATGTCCCTGAGTGTCTTTTTTTTTTTTTTCTGTCTATTTTCTCTCTATTGTCCTATTGTTAAGTTCATGAATTCTTTACTTTGTCTACTCCGTTCTGATGCTGAGCTCATCCACTGTTTATTTATTTATTTATTTATATTTCAGAGAGAGAAAGAGAGAGAGCAAGCAGGAGAGAGAGGCAGTGGGAGAGTGAGAGAGATTCTTAAGCAGGCTCTATGCTCAGCACAGAGCCTGATGTGGGTGGGGCTCGATCCCACGACCCCGGGATCATGACCTGCACTGAAACCAAGAGTCAAATGCTCAACTGACTGAGCTACCCTGGTGCCCCTGTTTTGTTTTTGTTTTGTTTTGTTTTGTTTTAAATTTTGGTTATTACGTTTTCCAGTTGGAAAATTTCCATTTTGTTCTTTTTAATTACCATTTTATAATAGTGGCTTCAACATCTTTGTCCGAGAATTCTAACATCCTTGACATCTTGGTGTTGCGCTATTGACCGTCTTTTGATTCAGCTGGAGACTTTCGGGGTTTGATATGGTAGATGATCTTTTATTGAAATCTGAACATTTGGGGTACTATGTTATGAGACTCTATTTAAACCTTCAATTTCAGCTAGCTTCCGCTTGCTACCACACAAGCAAGGGAAGGGGTGGTGTTATAGCTCGCGGAGGCAGAAAGTCCAGACTCCCTACTTGGCCTTTGTTGGCAACGAAGGAGGGAAACCCTTCGTTGCCGTTTGCCGTGTGTGTCGCGTTCGGACTCCCATCGGGCCTCCGCTGATATTTCCCTGGCCACAGGGGGTGGGAGGGCCTTGTTACTGTTCCCCACATAAACTCCGGTGACACCGCAGCGAGTGGCAGCCTCATTATCGCCCGGCGATGGCCAAAGTCCTGCCTCCCCAGTAGACCTCCACCAATACTGCCCCAGTAGGGAAAGGGAGGGGTGCCTGGTTACTTCTCGGTGGGGGCGGCAGTCCAGCTCCCAGTTGGTCTCCGCTAACACCACCCAGTGTGGGGGTTGGAGGGTAGGTCAAAGTCTGGGTGCCCCCACCATTGGCTGACATGAGTATTGGTGGAGCCTGAGTGTTTTCTGTGGTGTGGCCTTAGAGTAGAGTGGTTATTACTTACAAGTGTCTGTCTTGTGAGGCTGCCTCTTTCCCGGTCCTTAGGTTAGACAAAGGGGCCTTGTCTTGGCGTTGTTTTGGTTTTGTGTCCGTGCCCAGTGGTATTTTGAGTTTTCCGTGTTTTCAGCTCTTGGTGAGGATATACGAGGCAAAAAACAAACCTAGGGAACTCACCACCAGGTCGTCCCTCGGGCCCCGAAGTCTCTAAGCAGTCTGCCTTATTCTTTCGCCCTTTAGAGTTTCTTGTATTTGTCTTATATATAATGGGATTTTTTAATCGTACTTAGCGGAAAGCATAGATAAATGTATGTCTACTCCATCTTCCTAGAAATGGGAGGGTTTCAGGGGGGGTTAAAAAATCTTCTTGAGACGTGAAATAATACCAACATGTCTGCATGGTGGTGGGAACGGTAGAGAAACCATGAATGACATAGGGAATGAGGAGATAATTGCTGGTAAGATATCCTGGAGGAGGGGGGAGGCATGACACCTAGTACACAAGGGTTAGCCTCAAAGGGGAGCATGGACAGTTCATCGAGTAAGAAATGTGAAGGCAGAGAACACAGGCACCTGTGCAGGTAGTTGGGTCTGCGGAAGAATAATACAAGAAGGTAAAAGGAGGAAGTGTGGTGGTGAAGGATGTTATCTTACACGGACCATTTCTCTCAGCAGATGATCGTTGAGCACAGAATTGTATGAAGCCAGGGAATGAACCAGATACAATCTGGGGGGAAAGCGGTCCACTCTGGGGGAAGAGAGGCACCACCAGTCTGAAGTGAGTTTGTCCTGTTCCAGAAACAGGAAGAAGACCTCCTTTTCTGTGCAGCAGTCCCAGACCTGATGTACCTTCCTTGTGGACCGCTTGGCTCCTCTCTGTTACGTGGGTGGGTGATTCTCTCCTTATTGCCATACTTTTCTGTCCGCTGTCGAACGTCTGTCCCATTAGGAAGTGGACTGTGTCTGCTTCATCCGTGTAACCTCAGCACTTGCTGGACACAGTGGAGGCACTTTGAAACATTCAGTGGACAACCGCTGAAAAAGTTGCTCACTTCTAAAAAAAATTTTTTTAACGTTTATTTTTGAGACGGAGACAGGGCGTGAGCGGGGGGAGGGGCAGAGAGAGTGGGAGACACAGAATTCGAAGCAGGCTCCAGGCTCTGAGCTGTCAGCACAGAGCCCGACACGGGCCTCGAACTCACGAACTGAGAGATCGTGACCTGAGCTGAAGTTGGACGCTTAACCGACAGAGCCACCCAGGCGCCCCAAAAGTTGCTCGCTTCTAGAAGGTGGTGAAGCAGGTATAGTGGAGAGAGCAGGGACGTTGGTGGTGCACTGAACTGTACTGGAGTGCGGGCTGGAGCCAGGAGATTGTGAGGTGTGTGTGGATGGGCTGCTTTTCTGTCTCTGCCTGGAGAACACGTGCAGAGGACCACGGGTGTTTATGTGTTTTTATTCCAGATCCCCAGCAATAGAATGGAAACCGTGTGTTGTGGGAATCGTCTCCTGGTTTGACTTCTCCTGGTCCTCACTGCTCAGATCTTCATGATCACCATGTGGACCAATAAGTGTCTTTAGCTGGTGTAGATGGTCCCACCTCACCTGTTTTCCCACTATCACTTTCGCCCTACCTTCCAAGGTCCTTCCAAATCTTCTCCCCAAAGTGCCCGGATCCCTTCCTCTCCTGGGTCATGATGCTTCCTAAAAATCGCAAGCCATCAGACTCCTTTTCCTTCTTTGGAAATCGACACAGCCTTTGACAGGTCCCACCCCTTTGGGTGGCGGTAGAGGGGGAAGGGAAGGGCAAGAAGGAGGAAAGATCTTCCTTTTCTGCATTCTACCCTGTTATCTTTAAGCTTTGGGTATCTATCCCTACTTGGGTTGATCTGCCGCCACGATTCCTCAGAAAGATTCATATGTGGTCGTGGGGCGCCAGGTTGGCTCAGTTAGTAGAACGTGTGACTCTTGATCTCGGGGTTGTGAGTTCAAGCCCCGTGCTGGGAGGGTAGCCTGTTTTTTTTTGTTTTTTTTGTTTTTTTTTAAATCAGCTGAAAAAGATTCACACGAGGTTGATAATCCCCCGGCTAGTATAATTTTTAGTCCTTACGCTAAACTCTGTCTCCTGTGCCCACTTGGATTCATCTTATCCCCTCTGTTAATTCTTCTTGGGGTTGTCCCGTGCAGGATCCCTTCCTAACCCTCTGTCTTCCCACCCTCGCCAATAGGAGAGGCCAAGATCCTTCCACTGTGCACAACCTGTTCCCTTGGACTCAGATGCTCACTTTATTTCCCTTCCCAACTTCCATTCAGCCTTGAATTTAGCTCTAGGGTCCAGCTCCTGAAGGTCAGTGCCTCTTTCCCTCCTGCTCTGCAGCCTCCTTCCCAGAGAGGTCGGAAGCCTGGTCTCCTGTGCTCACTCCGACGTAAACAGGGATGAGGTTTTTGCGGATGACAGTGGGGTTGGTGGGGTCCGGAGCCGACGGCCCCGAAAGAATCCTCGAAGACGTCTTCGGTGCAAAAAGGTGATTTTATTGAAGCGTGGGGACGGGACCCGGGGGCGGGAAGGGCAACCTGGGGCCCATGAGGAGAGACTGGTTTTATATTACGGAGTCGGGGGGAGGTAAAGTCCAGGGGAAGTTTCCAGTGAGATTGTCCTATGCTAACGTCCTGTAACTGCTAGGACGTTACAGGCCTAGCTATGGTCGAGCTAAGGTGGTTTCCCTTCTAGCAAAGCATTAGCATTCAGACAGTAAGGAGTTCCTGGAGAAACGTTTTATTCTGTGGGCCTCACGTATTTGCCAACTAGCGGCAGGTTATAAGGAAACTTAGTTCTATCTGCCTTTGTTTCCCACATCCGCCCTGGAGGGGTGATGGAGACTCGGGGCCTGCGGGACTACTTCGATCTCTATCGGTTAACCATTTGTTTTTCCCTTTTCCTTTGTTCTTGGGCCCTCAGAAGTGTCACACTTGTCCCACACTGTCCGCCTGTCTGCCTGTCCGCTTGTCTTCTGCCGCTTCGTCGTCATAAAGCATCACCACACCAGGTGTAATCAGGCCATTTGTCGCGCTGGTTTTCCCCCACAGATGGCAGAGTCACTGGGACAGAGTCTTTCGCTAGCTGTGCCTCCAGGCCTCGGTCAAACTGTGTGGGAGGCCTATGCACGATTACGTAAGAAAAGTGCTTTTTCTCTTCCACGGAGGGCCGTTCACAGGTGGAGGCTGGGAACTGTGATCCAGGATTTGGAGAATGGGCAGAGCAGTGCCTGCAAGGAGGGGGACACCTGCGTTCTGGGTTTGCCTTTGTCTTGGGGCAGGAGCGTGACCCATGCAGAAGGGAGCGGTTCTATTTCCTGCCAAGAGCTGTGTGCCTCCCAAGACCCCAGCAACTCGTGGGTGTCTCCTTCAGCCGAGAAGTGAGAAGAACACACCCCATGGCCGGGGGCGGGGGGGGGGGGGGGAGACACTTCAGAGTTGCTGCTTGCCCCTCCCCTCCCTGGTGGCTGTGGCTGGCTGGGTGAGGTGTCCTCCTGGCTGGAAGGACTGGAGCTGCGGCTCACCTTTTTGGGTGAAGTTCCATAACTGAGGAAAAAAGTCACCCACAGGGACCAATGCATTAGAGAACAGGAACATGTAAGGATGTTCTCAGCAGACAACTACAGGCATGTAAACTCAGGGCATTAAAGACGTTGCTCACCCCAGAAAGGAAAGCAAGGGCTGGTAAGGAGTGAGGACAGGGGTCATCGTGATGAGGGAGCATAGGGCAAGCTGACACCCCACAAGCCGCACCCCGCCCCCCCAAATGGGACATGTGTGATGTTCCTCAGGCACTCCTGGCTGCCCAAGAGGGAAGGAAAGAACAGAAAACAAATGGTTAACTCATAGACATCACAGTCTTACAAGACCTGAGTCTCCATCAGTTTACAAATATCTTAGTAGGTTACAAAAAAAAAAGGCAATCTGATCAAATCTTATCAATAGTTTAATCACTAGGAACTCCCCACTGTCTTAATGCTAATGCTTTGCCAGAAGGAAAAATGACCTCAGCTTGACAATAGCTAGGCCTCCAGTATCCTGTGAGTCCTCTTTAAGAAACTTCCTCTCGACTTTATCTCCCCGAACTCCCCAGTATATAAACGGTCACCCCTCACACTTAGAATGCAGCTCTTTCTGCCCACGGGTCCTGTCCTCCGCTTTAATAACATCACCTTGTTTGCACCACAGATGTCTCAAGACAGATCTTGGGAGGAGAGTAGAAGGCAAGGATCTGTTTATAAAAATCCATAACCATCTTGAGGGGTTAAGGAAGAGTATGAGAGATTTTGTAATTTCTTCCTGTCTGTAGAGGGGAGCCAGATAAGAGGTGTCTTTTGTGTTTTCAGCAAAATTGAGGAAGAAGCTAATGGAGCTTTCCGCTGGCAGATTATTAGAAAACATTTTGACGGTGGTGGGCTGGATGTTGCCCAAGGGAGGTATTTTTTTTTTTTTGCATGTTATTAACATGTAAACCAGTAGACTTTGAATAAAGCAGATTACCCTCCAAATGTAGGTGGGCCTCATCCAATCAGTTCAAGGCTTTAAGAGAGCAGACTAAGGTTCCCTGAGAAAAAAGAATTTTGTCTCCGGACTGCCCTGCAGATTTCAGACTTGCCAGTTCCTAAAATAAATGTCTCTCTCATATAAAACCCATGGGATAGGGGCGCCTGGGTGGCTCAGTCGGTTGGGCATCCGACTTCGGCCCAGGTCATGATGTCGCGGTTCATGGGTTGGAGCCCCGCATCGGGCTCTGTGCTGACGGCTCAGAGCCTGGATCCTGCTTCAGATTCTGTGTCTCCCTCTCTCTCTGCCCCTTCCTTACTCACACTCTGTCTCTGTCTCTCAAAAATAAGTAAACATTGAAAAAAATTTTTAAAAAAATTAAACCCATAGGATGTACATCTTATGTCTAATATGTACATTCTAGTGATCCTGTTTCTATGGAGAATTCTGACTAATACAAGTCTCAAGCTAACGCATGTTCTCACCTAACCTAATTTAACTCATTTGGTGTTCATGGCATTCTATCAGAAGTAAGTATTGTTGAGGGGCGGCTGGGTGGCTCAGTTGGTTAAGCGTCCCACTCTTGATCTCAGCTCAGGTCTTGATCTCAGGGTGTGAAGTCTACTTCAGAATGAAAAGAAAAGAAAGAAAAGGAAGAGAAAAGAAAAGAAAAGAAAAGAAAAGAAAAGAAAAGAGAAAAGAAAAGAAAAGGAAAAGAAAGGAAAGGAAAGGAAAGGAAAGGAAAGAAAAGAAAAAAGTATTGTTGAGACAAGACCAACGTATGAGTAGAAGCGGGTACCTTTACTCCTCTGATCCTTCCATCCTGTCCTCTCTGTCATGTTGTCCTTGTTTATTACCCTCTAAGTAACAATCATCTAGAGACCATCAGGGAGCCAAGATGAATGGGACAATGGCAGTGTCCCAGGCTGACAGAGCCCCTCTAGGTGGGATATGTGGATAGCTTGGACAAAGGTGTTTGGAGGCAGAGGTGGCTGGGAAATTCCTAGTCTTTAAAAGGACTATCTGGGGGCGCCTGGGTGGCGCAGTCGGTTAAGCGGCCGACTTCGGCTCAGGTCATGATCTCGCGGTCCGTGAGTTCGAGCCCCGCGTCGGGCTCTGTGCTGACAGCTCAGAGCCTGGAGCCTGCTTCTGATTCTGTGTCTCCCTCTCTCTCTGCCCCTCCCCCGTTCATGCTCTGTCTCTCTCTGTCTCAGAAATAAATAGACATAAAAAAATAAATAAATAAAACAGAGGAGGAGGGGGAATAATTCCTGGGAAGATAGCCACAAAATACACAAGACAATATCATCATCGTCTCCAAACGTGCCCCTTTCCTTATATGCTCCTTATCTCTCTGCACTTCAGCTGGAGTTATCTTTCTAACTCTCGCATCATCACCTCGCTTACACTTTTTTAGTTGCCCCATGCTACCTGTCTGATGCAGTCCCATTTCTTCACTATGGCTTACAAAGTCCTCTAAGACCTCTTCCAAGGTCTTGCCTTCCAAGTCTGTCTAAGCCACTAACCCCTTGCCCGGTGCTGTCCCCAACTCTCACCCTCTCCATCTGCTTTGCAGGTACATCGATCTGTTTCTTTTCTTGATTTCTTCTTTCTTCTTTCCTCCAGAGCTCGATGCAAATGGTTTCTCTTACCTGGGGCACTCTTCCATCATATCTTCACCTCAGAAAACTTATTTTTACCTTTTGCTGCGCAGGTTAGTTGTCCCCTTCTCCTGGGAAGGCTATATGGATCTCTTCTGTTCCGAAGCCAGGTTAGGTGTCTCCGTGCTCACATGTGTCATCTGTCTGCTTGTCAGCTGTGATGACGGAAGTGAGTTTGTCCTGTTCATTACTGTACCCCCAGGGCCTTCCACTGTGTTTTGACTCACAGAGCATGTACAATAAGTATTTGCTGAATACATAAATGAAATGACCAAGAAGAAAGTATGTAATAGTTAATAAACCTCCGTAAAATATTTATCTCTGGAAAGTGGCCTCAAGGGTGATCTTTTTTATAGCTTTCTGGAATGTTCCAGATTTTCTTCCATAAGTCTTTATTGCCCGTGTGACAAACGTTGTTTGGAGAGTTGATTTCTGGTAACCTCCTCCATTGATCCTGGCCCTGACCCTGGGAACCCCAGAGGGCGTAGCTGTGCCTTTTGGTAAAGACTTCCACGTTGTCGTAGGTCTTGGGGAGAAACACAAACAAAAAGGAACAAGAGTGGTTCCCCCTCCCCCCCTTTTTCTTTTCTCACTCAGACGTCCCTGGGCTGATAGGAAAGGAGAAGAGTGCAGAGCTGATTTTAGAAAAAAAAAAATTTAAGATCTTTTAAAAATTGTGAAACATACCCTACATGCAGAAGAGTGTACAAAGACATATTCGAGTTTATGAAAGACAGTACAAGGAACACCTGGGGGGTCATTACCCAGGCTGAGAGAGGAAATGTTACCTTATGTCAGAAGCCCCTGTGTATGCTCTGATTCCAGAGGCAATGGCATCCTGAATTCTACACGAATCATTCCTTTGTTTGGCTTTATTCTTTTTTTTTTTTTTTTTAATCACTTAGGTATGTGTCCCCAAACAAGGTTTATTACAATTACTGGCATTTTGACTAATGTTTGTTAACGTATTTTAAGCTTTTAGATTTTTTATATCTGTTATGTTTCTTGTTATTTTTTCTTTGCCTTTTTCTAGATTGAATTTTTAATCACCCAGTTACCCCTCTTTACTAATTTGGAGCCCACTTACATATATGTTAGACAATTTGATAAGATTACATAGGTTGCTGAAGGTATCTCATTTTTCCTCGTTATTTTCTTCTCCTCTCTCAGATTGGATAATTTCGATTGGTTTGCCTTCAAAGTCACTGTTTTTTTCTTCTGATACCTCCAACCTGCTGTTAATGTCATCAAATGAATTTTAAGAATTCAGTTATTGTAATTTTCATACTCTTTTCTTAAAATGTTTATTTATTTATTTTGAGAGAGAGAGAGAGCAGGGGCAGGACAGAGAGAGAGAGAGAGAGAGAGAATCCCAGGCAGGCTCCAGCTGTCAATGCAGAGCCTGACACAGGGTTCAATTCCACAAACTGTGAGATCATGACCTGAGCCAAAATCAAGAGTCAGACACTCAACCAACTGAGCCACCCAGCTCCCCACTGTAATTTTCAATTTTAGAATATCCATGTCTCTGTTTTTGTAGTTTCTATTTCTCTGTTGGTATTCCTTATCGGTTCATTCATTAAAACCAAATTTTTTTTAAATTCTTTGAACATAATTTTTCCACCCAAATTTTGAAATATATTTTTATCTAGGTTTAAAAATAGTTGACAGTTAATTTCCCTTAATGCATTAAAGATCCATTCAGGCATTTATGCTTTCAACAAAGATGTGCCGTTCTTGTTAAGTACTGGTATAAATCAATAAAATATATATTACCTTTGTATGGGCAATATATTCTGCCTTTGTATGGGCACAATCTGGGCCAAGTGAACAAATTATTGCAAAATAGTACAATAAGTTCAAAGATAGAGTCATGAAAAGGTATATTAGTGGCATCAATCTGTCCTTCAGGGAAGACTTCCCAGAGAAAGGTAACATTGAGTTGGGTCTTCTAGTATAAGTACAAGGTATATAAGAACTGGGAAAAATTCTGGGCATTAAGGATGGCACGTGCAAAGGCACAAAAACATGAAACACCATGTCGCACTGCTTAAAATTGTACAATGTATTACTCTTTCAGATGAGGCTGGAGAGTAAGTTTCATCCCTCTTGCACTCTCCTTTTTAAATTTTTTTTAAAGTTTATTTATTTGTTACTGAGAGAGAGAGAGAGCGCACAAACTGGGGAGAGACAGACAGAGAAGGAGACACAGAATCTGAAGCAGGCTCCAGGCTCTGAGCTGCCAGCCTAGAGCTCGGACCCACGAACCGTGAGATCATGACCTGAGCCTAAGTCAGATGCTTAACCGACTGAGCCACCTGGGTGCCCCTCCTTCTTTAAGTAAGTGGGGTCTGCAGAAGTAAGCCTCAGTCACAAACCAGTGTTTCAAATGATCTTATTATCCTTATTTTCTTTTTCTTTTTTTTTTTATTATTTATTTTTGGGACAGAGAGAGACAGAGCATGAACAGGGGAGGGGCAGAGAGAGAGGGAGACACAGAATCGGAAACAGGCTCCAGGCTCCGAGCCATCAGCCCAGAGCCTGATGCGGGGCTCGAACTCACGGACTGCGAGATCGTGACCTGGCTGAAGTCGGACGCTTAACCGACTGCGCCACCCAGGCGCCCCTTTTATCCTTATTTTCTTAAATCTCTCCTTAATGTTTTCAAGCTCTGTGTCTCTGTGGCATGCATTTTGGTTAAGTTCTATCTTCTACTTTTCTAATCCTTTCTTTAGTTGTATTTATTCTACTGCTAACCTTGTCCTTTGAATTTTTAGTTAATTTTTTTTTCATTTCATTTATTTTAGAGAGAGACAGCGAGAGAAAAAGAGAACATGAGCAGAGGAGGGACAGAGGGACAGAGAGAGAATCTTAAGCAGGCTCCATGCTCAGTGCAAAGCCCGACATGGGGCTCAATCCTATGACCCTGGGATCATGACCTGAGCCGAAACCAAAAGTCAGATGCTCAGCTGACTGAACCACCAAGGTGCCCCTCCAAAACCACTTTAAATTAAGTTATTATCTGAGGTTTTGCTGACCACTGGGAAAGAGTAAATCAGGTCTTCAATTTCATGTGAGGTAATGGCATGTGGTTAAAAAATTATAAGGGAGATAGTTCCTTTCTCTGTTCCACACTAAGGATCAAGACTTTCGCTTTCCTGGGTTAAGAGTATAGGCATGTCCCTATTAGTCATGGTTTTACTACGGATGCAGTCCTTTGGGGATCTAGCTTTAGGGTCATTATCCTCTTAGACTGTCCTGGGCAAGTTATCAGTTTCTCGTCTGTCTCTTTGTTCCTTGAGTAGAACAAGCCACACTCAATTTCACAAAGTTTTATAAATGCTCTTAAGACTAAAGCTGGCATTGGCGTTCTAATTAGTCCCTGCATGAGTATTCCTCTTTTTTCAGATCGAATATGCCTTCAAGAAGGTGGATTTTGTATTTTCAGACTGGAGGACGGAGACTTGGGTGCAGAAAGGCTTCCAGGATCAACATGCTGGGAGATAGGAAAGCAGGACTGGACAGATTGGGGATGTAAACTGTGAGGTCTTCACAGCTGAGCAGGAGCTGTTTTCAGTAGGGAGCTCTGGAGTTGGGATGACTCGTCCGAGTTGTCCTAAATTGGGGCAAGGGGCTTGCACCTTTTGTATTCCCTCCCACTGCATTATCAGAGATGAGGATTGTCCTCAAGGAGCAGCACTAACCTTGGAGAAGGCAGTTTCTTTCCAGTGTGGGTGATTCTTGGGGAGGGTCTTAGCAGAGAGCCCTGAGCCACCCAGTCCTGAAGGGGGAACCAGTAAAACAAACCACCGCATCCACTACAAGGCCAGAAAGCAAAGGTAGAGGAACGTTAGAACTAGCAAATTACAATTTTGCAAATTTCAATGGAATCGTTGATCCAGGCAAGGATTATCAATGGCTGGACCATCCATGTCAAAAGGATTTGGTGAAAAGTTTTGAGACAGAATATTCACATGGTTCTAAAGGTTCTCCTCACTTTTTAATTACTTCAATTTAATTACTTTTTAATTACAAAGAGGGAAAAAAATGCCTTTATAATGGAGAGATCGGACAGACGCCACCTTCACTAAGAGATCAAACTTAATCTTCCCAATAATGGGAGAAACTGACCTCGTGTGCCTCCTGGTGTGGTGTCCACAGTTTTATCTGTCTTAGATTTCTGCCCAGCGTTCTAACCTTATCTAATCATGAAGAAACAATCAGACAAACTTAGTTCATGGGATATTCTACAAGACAACAGGCTTAGATTCATCAAAAATATCAATGTCTTTATTGACAAAAAAGATGGGAGGAATGTCTTAGATGAGGGTTTGACAAACTCTGGCCCACATCCTATCTTTGTAAGTAAAGTTTTATTGGGACACATTGATACCCATTTGTGTACATATAATCAATCTATGGCTGCTTTTGTGCTACAAAGAGCTGAGGTGAATAGTTGAAACAGATACTTATCTGGCCCCTCACAAAAAAGTTTGTCAACTCCTGCCTTAGATTAACAATGACTAGAAACATGACCATCAACCAGAAATATAATGCTGAATTTCGATTGGATTTTGGATTTCTAAAAAAAGCTGTAAAAGAAAATTTGGGGGAAATTGGAGAAAATTTGAATATGGACTATATTATTATATATTGTATATTAAATTAAATTATTGAAGCTATGTTACTTTTCTTGGGTGTGAAAATGGTTTTGTGGTTATGTGGGAGGAGTCCTTCCTCTTAGAAGATATATGCTGACATAATTAGGAGTTCAATATCAAGATGTCTGTAATGTATTCTTTTTCTCTGTGTGTGCATGTCTCCATAAAAAGAGATCAAACAAATGTAGAAGATTATTAAAATTGGCGAATCCAGATAAAGGTTATATGGTGTTTGTTATAATTACTCGTTGACTTCTCAGCTTTAAAATTTTTCCAAGTAAAAAGTTGGGGAAAGTGGAAACAAAAAAATTCCCACCTTTCTTTTTTTTTTTTTTTCAATATATGAAATTTATTGTCAAATTGGTTTCCATACAACACCCAGTGCTCATCCCAAAAGAAAACCCACCTTTCTTAATCTTAATCCTTAATCTGGTTAAATATTCTAGAAGTCCGTTTTCAGGCTGCTTAAAATGGCTGGTTTAATTTTTTTGAAATCTAAAGATGAAAAAATTTGAAGTGAGTCTCCCCAGAGTCCCTCTGACATTCTCTTCCCATTCTCATGGTTAGAATGATGATTTCTGTCCGAGAGGAGGAGAGCTGAGTGCTTTTAGCCGATGGGAGGCCCAGGCAACGCTGGGCTGTAAGGGAAAAGCCACAGTGACTTAAAAACCTCTGGTTACATGGCCGTTAGCAGAGACAGCAGGTGGCCTCTCCTTTCAGTTCCTGCTGTTTAGTTTTGAACCTTAAGGAATGGAGTTTTCTAAACTAAAAGATGGTCCTGGGGCGCCTGGGTGGCGCAGTCGGTTAAGCGTCCGACTTCAGCCAGGTCACGATCTCGCGGTCCGTGAGTTCGAGCCCCGCGTCAGGCTCTGGGCTGATGGCTCGGAGCCTGGAGCCTGTTTCCGATTCTGTGTCTCCCTCTCTCTCTGCCCCTCCCCCGTTCATGCTCTGTCTCTCTGTCCCAAAAATAAATAAAAAATGTTGAAAAAAAAAAATTAAAAAAAAAAAAAGATGGTCCTACGTTCGAATCCCAGCGAGGCCACTTTCTGCTAGCGGGGCATGTCCAAGAAAGATAACCATCAACACCATAGAGGGTATTCAGGAGACGTTAGCTACGTGCCAGGCCCGGGCCTGAAAACTTCACAAATGTTCATTTCATTCTTGTCGTAGACTCTGAGTCTAAAGTTCTCTCTTGTCTAGCAAAAGAGCAGACGCAGGACTGAAGCGAGAGATGGCTAATGTCCGGGAAAAGACGAGAGCCCCGAATAAGGGTCCTCGCCCTGTATTTATTCAGATCAGAAGGCTTGCAAACGTGATGGGCGTGTACAGAGAGACAAAGAAACTGGGAACATCAACTTGTGGGTGTGAGGGGGAAAGGGGGGCTTTGAAGATGTACCGTGTTTGGGATTTGGGTCAATATAAGACAAAATCCACGCGACGGGCAGATGGGTAGATGGTTGTTAACAGCAGACAGGAGGCGCCATGCCTTTTAATCTTTGCCAGCCTAGGGGATGAGACAGACAGGGGAATAACCTCAGGGTTAATAAGGCACCTTTTCTTTTGTTAACCATCTCCGCTCCGGGCTGCTTTGCCTGCAGCCCAGCGGTCCAAAGTCCAATCCACCAATTTACCTAACCTGGCCCTATTCTCCTATGAAAGCAGCTTTCTGCTATAGGACTAAATTTGGGGTGTTTTCACCCCAAATATCTAATCTTGTTATTCCTGTGTATTGGGCACATTTGTGCCATTTCTATTTCAGGCCTTTGCCTCTCTCTATTTTTGGGGGTTCAGCACCCCCTCCCTATTTTGGGTGCCTTTTTACCTCCCTATTCTTGGCACCTTTGTGCCTCCCTATTCTCGGGGTGTCTTTGCACCCCCCTATTCTTGGAGTGCCAATCTGGTTTACCCAAACTCGGGTGTGAGCATTTTATTGACTTTGTATTTCTTTGTGTCTTCTTAACCCATTGGTGTAAGCCCGGGGGATTCCTAAACTTATTCCCCACAAATTCTTACAGCCTTGGTGACTCAGTCGGATGTGCGACCGACTGTTGGTTTCAGCTCAGGTCACGATCTCACGGTTCGTGGGTTCGAACCCTGCATCGGGCTCTGTGCTGGCAGCACGGAGCCTGCTTGGGATTCTCTCTCCCTCTCTCTCTGCCCCTCCCCCACTGGCTCTCTATCTCTGTCTTTCAGAAATAAATCAATAAACACTAAAAAAATTTCTTACAACACTCTGAGGTAAGCTGTTGCTGTCATTCTCATTTTGGAGGACGAAACTGGGTCCAAATGTGTTAAAAGCTGGCTCAAAGTCTCCCAGCTGGGATTCGCACCAGGCTGTGTCCCTCTGGAGGTCCTGCCTGTCACCCTGACACCATACAGCCTTCCAGATATGGCTTTGAGGAGAAGAGTCATGGTAAAAGGCAACCGGCTGGTGGCTTGGCTTTGAGGAGGGGCCAGTCCAGGTGCATAACCTTTAACACCTTCAGGCAGCACGTGCACCAGATCTAGCACAGAGGTCACCCTCACGACTGGGCCATTCCAGGCGAGGTCCCGGCAAGACAGCTTTTCGGGGATCCAACCCCAATCCACGAAATGGGAGATCCTTGATGTGGAATGACGTAAAAGTCCATCACATTCAGTTCTGGGTGGCAGGTGGGTTGGCTAGAAAGTTTTAGGAGGCCAGCCTTTCCGCTGAAGATATGTGCCTGAACGTCCTCTTCCTGGAAATCTGAATGTTTACTCTGCATTGCCACACACTCTTCCACTGGGAGCAGGGCTTCCAATCAGCTCGGCCAGAGAGGCTCTCTCGTGGGGGCTGGGGCAGGAACCAGGCACAGATGTTCTCAGGGGATGGAAGCATGAGCTCAGGGGAAGATCATGCACTTGACCGTGTCACCTTGAAGCTGTACCCCGAACTTCCTTACCTGTTGCAGGTGGGCAATGGCGGGACTGACTCGGAGGGACTGAGTTCTCAGGCTTTGGGAGCTGCCCTGTGGTTGGGTAACAATCAGGCCAGGGGCTTTGGAGGCTGCAGGCGCCCTTGGCATGGTTCCCTAGCTCGGTGCCTCTGTGTGGCACACACTCACAAAAGATACTTCCTTCCTGTGAGTCAGTTTGTCCTGGGATGTTGGCCTTTCCCTGGACGGCACGAGGCCACCCTTTTGGGTGTGCGTGATTCCCAGACTACCGCACCCTGGCCAGGTTCCTTGACTTGCAAACACAAGAGAGGGAGTCATCCTGCAGAGGGCCTCCTGGCACCTCTCCTGTCCCATCAAACCCAGAGGCATCCCAGCTGGAATAGAGGACTCTTCCTAGGGCCTTGGATTCATTTCCAGATAAGTCGGAGCTCCTTCCGTCGATTTTTAGACAGACACTATTTGGATTTTGCACATGGCTGTGAAAGCAGAAACAGGATTTCGAATGCTGGGGATTGAAGAGAAGTTTTGCAACTCACACCCCAAAGGAGAAGTATGGGCCTCCTCGGCTTCCTCCTGGCAGTGGACATCAATGTCCTCGCACTAGTGACCGGCAGGCAGTGGGCAGTAAAATAGAACTGCGCCACGCCAGCGGGAGAGCGAGGGTACGGAAGGCTCCCAGCTCCCCTCCCTCTTCAGCGGAGGGTCTGAGCTGTGAGGGCCGGGCCTCTCCGGCTGAGAGACCCAGGAGCTCAGCCCGCAAGCAGGAAGCAGGCCCGCGGTTCCCGAGGCGGCCTCCGGCTGGGACCACACTGTGCATGGGGAGGAGGGGGCATGTGGGACAGCAGGTGCTACCCTCCTCTCCTCTCACTAGGCCGCCCCAAGCCCTTCCTGTGGTTCCTCACCCGCTGCCCCTCTGTGGCCCACCTTTCTGGCTGGGGATTGTGGCTGGAGGGCAGACCTGGGAAAGGACTTTATTTATTTATTTATTTATTTATTTAGAGAGCACAGGAGGGGCAGAGAGAGGGGGAGAGAGAGAGAACCCCAAGCAGGCTCCATGCGGTCAGCACAGAGCCCAGTGCGGGACTCAGTGTCATGAAACCGGGAGATCACGACCTGAGCCGAAACCAAGAGTCGGACGCGTAACTGACCGAGCCACCCAGGTGTCCCTGGGAAGGGACTTTAAAGAGAAAGGGAGAAGGAAAAGGAAAGGGGGCCCAGAGGGCTGGAGGTTGGGGACAGCTGTGGAGGCCTGATCCAACTCTATGCTGAGCGCCTTCTGCCAGAACTAAGCAAATCCTTACAATCTCATGATGGCGGTGCTGTGGGAAGGCGTCCCCAGACCCCCCTCAGGCCTCCGACGGTTGGGGGTGCCACGGGCCGCCGGGCCCCGAGTGGCACGCTGTCCAGGGATGAATGTGATAGGAACACCAGGGCAGATCCACCCTGGGGAGCCGTGGGACTCCTCTGGTGGCGACTTGGGCTCCTGACACCCCAGCGGCCTTGTCCAAGCTGTCCTCCCTCTGCCCAGCAGGGGACACATCTACATGGTGGTCTGAGGAATCCCCCAGCTCCCCATGCCTCCCCACTTCCCCGCACGTGTCTCTGTGCGTCTCAGCCCCTCCCCGGCCGGCTCTGCCTCTCTGATGGCCTGAAGTGGCAGAAACCCCAACTAGGAACGAATGTTACACCTATTGGAAAACCCAGGCACAGAGAGATACGGTGAATCGCTTCGAGTTTTGCGGCCAGTACGTGGCCACGCTGAGGCTCGAACTTGCCCGTCATCTGCTCTCGGTGCCCTTTCACACCTGGGGCAACTGAGTCTGAGACAAGTTCGCCGGTGAGCACTGAGTCTGAGTCACGTGGTTCTTGTGGCCCAGACGCCCCAGGGTGCATATGAGGCCCAGTGAGCACCGCCCCTCAGTGGTCTGGGGCCCGGGGCTCCCCTGGGTGGGGATGGCCTCTCCCTGTGCCTTTCTGGAGTCACAGGGGCAGCTCACGGGTCACTTGTCAGGGACAAGTGTATGTGTTTGATGGCACCCTCCGTTTGCCTGGCATCTGTGTCTCCTGGGAGCTGGGTGCGGTGCACCCTGGAGCCCCCAAGCTGCTGCGGGCTTGCTGGCTTCCACGTGGATCCGGGGAGACGGTCTTGCTCCCCAAAGGGTCTGGCAAAGTTCCCGGGAAGGGCTGGGGCCGATGCCTCCTGTTTCTCCTTCTTTTGTGTTGCCGGGTGCAAATACCTCTGCACAGAAGCAGCTCCCTTAGCTACACGCCAGTCACCCCAAAAAGACAGCTTCCTGCTGGCCAGCGAACGGCTCCTGTCTGGGTCCTGGGAGGGCTCGGACGACAGGTCCCGCTCAGCTGAGATTCAAACTTGTGTCCACCTTGGTGAAGGGACGTCCTGCTCTTCTTGGAGTCGGTGCTGGAAGGACCTGGAAGAAAGGGAAGCAACAGAAGCTGGGATGCGAAGCGATGAGTGGACAAGGGGGGCAGCAACGGAAGAGGGAGGGTGCGTCTCCCGAGACATCAGGCCCCCACCGGGAGCAGGTCTTTTGGGCGGGCGTGCTTGCTTGGCTCATCCGGACTGTGAGGGCGGCTGGACGGTCTGTCAACAGGACCTCCTGAGCCCCCAGGATCACTGCTCTTCGAAGCCATCAGCTGGCTGCAAGCTCCTCAGTGGTCCCCTGGGTTCTCACGGGGCTGCCTTCTTCCTCCTCTGCACACAGAAAATCCCACCTCCAGGTTGTAAAGCCACCGGCACTACCTTGTACCAACTTGCCCCTCTTTGCCGTCCCTGGAAGGGGTGTGTGTGTGTGTGTGTGTGCGCGCGCGTGTAAGCAGACACACGTGTGTGCCCACCCCGGGGCTCTGTCTCTGCCCCACTCACCCCTGGCTGCATGGCCCCAGGACGGAAGAGCCACAGTATGGCATTGGTGATGGGTTGGGGGTGGGGTGGGGCAAGACCACCAGTCAGGTCAGGGCCGGGGGGTGGGGGAGCAGCTTTTGTAGAGATGACACAGAGAAAAGGGCCCCCTGTGAAGGCGAGCCCCGTGTCCTCCCTCAGGCGGTGGCCTCGGATTGGAGTGGCCCCGGGGAGGAGTGGCCTGGAGCAGGACCTCAGCTTTTCGGGAGGGGGAGGTCAGAGGCAGCGCTGGGGAGGGGGAGGCAGTTGGAGGGGCCGGCACATGGGGGTGACAGTAGGGAGGAGCTGTTTGGCCGAGGGGCCTGGGGTGTGGGACAGGGGGGAGCCCGCCACTGGGAGGGTAGGCTGTGGGGGGCGGGGCAGGACCCGAGGGGCCCCTGCAGCCGCCTGTGTCCCACGTCTCTGCCGGCGTCTCCTCCCACGCGGGGACCACACTTAGCCGCCAGCCTCTTCCTCCCCAGGCTGAAGAATTTCCCACCTCGTCGGTTTCTAAGGTTGCCACCACAGCGCCCACATTACCTAACTCCTCTGCCTACAGCCTTCCTCCTCCGACCTTGGATGGCCCTGAGGTTCTACCACCCCCTCCCCCTGGGCACACGGTCTTTCATTTCTCTCACTCCTTCTCTCCGGATCCATTCAGATCTGTCCCATTCGGTTGGGTGCCAGGCCCTGTGGGGCAGGAAAAGGCAAGGGGATTTTCACCTAATATTTTTCTGGTTACTTTCCAAACGTCTAAATTGCTTAGGCAATGGTAGAGAGGGGAGGTTCCTCTTTTCCTTCCTTCTAGGCTCTGAGAAGTTTCCTTGGGCAGGAGGGGGCTGGGAATGTAGAGATGATGGTCCCAGAGAGCAAGGCCCCGCCCCCGCCTCCTGGCAGAGGTCTGGAGATGCCGTCAGTGCCTGTGAGGTCCAGGGGCAAAGGGAATCCGTGCCCTGCTTCCTGGGCAGGGTCTTGGAAAGGAGCAGACCCCGAGAGAGGGATCAGATCTAGGCAGACAGGGCCATCACCTGCACACCCCATGCTGGGCTGGGGCACAGAAGCAGCGGAGTGAACTCTGGGCCCACGGGGTGGCGCAGAGAAGCCAGGATGTGAGTTTGACCTGAGGGCTAAGACCCACCGGAAGGGGAGACGGTCCTCTTGCCTGGCTCGGTGGCTGGCGTGGAGAGGGGAAGGAGGCTGTCTGGTGGGCATGTGCATGGAGAGAGGGGATGAAGGGAAGGGTAGCTACTAGGTAGGATTGCACAGAGCTGCAAGCAGCAGAGAAACCCAGGGATACAGCGGGAGGTTCTGTGACTTCCGCACTAGGGCGGCCCAAAGTGGATACAGCACTGTAACAACATCACCCAGGTCATGTTCGCCTTCTGCCTTCCTTCCTTTTTTCAAAATGTTTATTTGTTTTTGAAAGAGAGACACAGAGTGCAAGTGGGGAGGGGCAGGGACAGAGGGAGGCACAGAATCCGAAGCAGGCTCCAGGCTCCGAGCCGTCAGCACAGAGCCCGACGCTGGCTTCGAACTCACAGACCGGGAGATCGTGGCCGACTGAGCCAGCCAGGTGCCCCACACCCTCCTTCTTTATCATCCTGTTACTAGGAAAAAGAAGGAGCAAGTTGTGGGTTTTGATTTGGGAAATAAATTTGTTTCATGCAAATGATCCATCCTTAAAAATGAATCATAATTAGAGAAGTGCCTTCTTCTTTAGTTATATTTAAATACTGCTCACAAATCTCAGTGGGCTAACTATAGCTAACTCCTGTAACTTCAAGTTGCCTCCTGCTCAAATGGTAAGATTTTATCAGGGGAAACTTAGTCGCTATTTGTCTTCCCCCCCCACCCACCCCCCCAGCTCTCTGGAAATATAATTTACATGTAACACTGTACATATTTAGGACGTACAGCCTGATGATTTGACCCACATACATGTTGCAAGTTGACTATCATGGTAACTTTAGTTAACACATCCATCGCCACACATAATTACCTTTCTCTGTGTTTGGTGAGAACATTTAAGATCGCCTCTCTTGGCAAAGTCCAACATGGTATTGGGAACTATAGTTGCCGTGTTGCTCATTGGATCCTCAACTTCTTTGTCTTGTAACTGGGAGTTTGTATTCTTTCACCAGTATCTCTCCATTCCCTCCACCCCCCAGCCTCTGGCAACCATTCTAGTCTCTGTTTCTGAGTCTGGCTGTTTTAGATTTCATACAGAACTGAGATCACACAACACTGGTCTTTGTCTGACTTGTTTCATTTAGCATAGTGACCTCAAGTTTTATCCATGGCGTCTCAGATGTCTGGATTTCCTTCTTTTTTATGGTTGGATAATATTCCATTGAATCTATCTATCATCTATCTATCTATCTATCACCTATTATCTATCATCTATCTATCTATCTATCACCTATTATCTATCATCTATCTATCTACTTACCTATCATTTATCTATCATCTATCACCTATCTATCATCTATTATCTATCATCTATCTATCTACCTATCATTTATCTATCACCTATCTATCTATCATCCATTATCTATCTATCTATCTACCTATCTATCATTTATCTATCACCTATCATCTATCTATCTATCTATCTATCTATCTATCATTTATCTATCACCTATCTATCTATCATCTATTATCTATCTATCTATCTATCTGTCTATCATTTATCTATCACCAATCATCTATCTATCTATCTATCTGTCTATCTATCATTTATCTATCACCTATCATCTATTATCTATCTACCTATCATCTATCCATCTATCCACATCATCTACATCATCTACATCATCTTTTTTAATCCATTCATCCATCAATGGATGCTTAGGTTGTTTCCATATCTTTGCTACTGTGAGTAATGCTGCAGTAAACATGAAGGTGCAGATATCTAATTACGAGAGTGATTTCATTTCCTTCGGGTGAGTACCCAGAAGTGGGATCGCTGGATCACATGGTAGTTCTTCTTAATTTTTTCGGTAGAACTTGCATACTGTCCTCCATAGTGACTGCACTGATTTACATTCCCACCAACAGTGCACACAGAAGGGTTTCCTTTTCCCCACCTCCTTGCTAACACTTACCTCTTATCTTTTGAGACTAGCTGTTCAAATAGGTGTGACGCGGCATAGTCGTTTGATTCGCGTTTTCCTGATGATGAGTGGCGTTGAGCGCCTTTTCGTGTTGGCCATCCGTAGGTCTTCTTTGGAAAAATGTCTGTTCGGGTCCTCTGTCCATTTTGTAATCGGAGAATTACTATTTCCCCCCCAATAATATTACCCCCAGTGAATCTTTACTACTTTATCAGTATCTTGCACATTCTAAACAGCAGCTGCTGACTTTACCCAGCAGCTGTCAGTAAACACAGAAGGTGTATGTTTCCAAGGGCCCACTCGGGTTAACTACAGAGTAGTCCCTGCTTGGGACCCGTGGTGGGTCCAGATCTGCGTATGCAGCTCAGGCATTTTGGGATAGCACCATCGGTTACTTGGGATACCTGTGTATATGAGGTCCCAAGCTGCACATCTTCACCCCCGCTCTGCTCCCGAAGAGGGAAGAGACCTGAGATGCCCACGGAAGGTTCTTAGACACTGGAATTAAGGCCATTAGGGCCTGAGGTAAAGATGGCTGGACTGTGCCCTCTGGGGCAGCAGACAGAGGAAAAGGGATAGGGGCCAACACAAGCTGCTTGCGCTGTGATCTCTCGTTTTCTCCTCCAAACATAGCATCAACATCCCGTTGTTCTGATGAGTAAACTAAGACCCAAAGCAGTTAAGTGACTTCCAAAGCCCAACACTGTCCGAGCAGTGATGCTTAACTTCCAAGTCCAGGCTCATCGGGAGGGATGAGGGTAGATCCTCATGGACAAGAGAGTAGCAAGATGGCCCTGGGGTCCGTCTGACCTCGCTGAAGGCTCTGTGGAGCAGAGATACTGGTCCTGGGGCCAGTACATCTGGAATACATGGAAAGAGAAGAGTCTGTGGAGCGGGTATTGCCTTAGCCTGGGAGTGGCCAAAAGTGATCAGGGTGAGTGGATTAGAACTTCCTGGAAGACTAAGTTTGATTAGGCTCCTTATATCTCCTCGGGTTGCATTTAGGGTCTGCCCAAGGTGCTCTCGCTGTCCTCTGTGGCCAGTAAAGGTACAGAAGATTTCAGACGCAGTCTCAAGTCTTCACTGTTGGAATTGCACCATCCCTACGCAGAGCGTTTTCAAAAATCCTCCCTCCCGTGAGATTCTGCTGCCATTTTACTGGTTCGTGCCTCTTCAAGTCAAATACCTGGATGCCCTTAGGAAGTAACCAAACCAAGTGTGATAAATACTCCAAAGAATTGGTATCGACGTCCCATGCCCGTCATTCCCCAGCCTGCGTGTATCCGCCCATGCTTTGAGCAGCGATGAATTAATGCAGCGTCATTTCTGCGGCCTCTGATCAACTTACATTAATAACCACGAGAACCATGCTGTAGCCAAGAGTCATTTTAGGGTTCAATGGCGTCTGGCTAGCAGCTTCTGGGGCGACCCCTTGCATTATTTCGTTAAAATGCGACCGAATGCATAGGAAAAGGTCAAAATGCCAAATAACACCACAGACGAAGCAGGACTCAACACAACCTTGACAGAATGGGGGGAAGGATCTCCATCAACTACAAGGCAGGGTCACCTGAAAAGAGAAACCACTGTGAGTTTTGACGTTTGAAGTAGAAAAATAGTAGGTGACATCGGGGAGCAATATTTGTAGCATCAATGACAGACAAAAGATGATTCTATTTCCTCCATAACAAGCTCTTCAATTTTTTTTTAATGTTTATTTATTTTTGAGAGAGAGAGACAGAGCATGAGTTGGAGAGGGGCAGAGAGAAAGGGAGACACAGAATGAGAAGCAGGGCCCAGGCTCTGAGCTGCCAGCACAGAGACCGACACGGGGCTCGAACTCATGGACTGTGAGATCATGACCTGAGCTGAAGTCGGATGCTTAACCGACTGAACCACCCAGCTGTCCCTGCACTCCCTGTCTTAAAAATAAAATTTGAAGAAAAAAAAAGAAGAAATAGGCAAATATCTAATATAGTGGCAGGGAGAGATAAGGGTAAGAAAACAAAAAAATCCAGGAATAGGGGGAGGGTGAAAATGCATGTGTGGCTCTGTTTTAAATGGGGAGATTTGTGAAGGCCTATCTGTGGAGGTGATACTGAAGCAGAGGCTGAGTGAAGCCAGGCAGTGAGCCCTGCACAGATCTGATAAAAGAGGCTACCCACCGGCTCCCCCCAGAAGAGTCTCCCAGGCAGAGAAAGGGGCAAGTGCAAATGGCCTGTGGTAGGGAAGAGCTCTGCCTGTTTCCGGAAGAGCTCGGGGGCCCGTGTGACTCAACAGAGTGTGGGAGGAAAGTCCTGGGCTACGAGACTGGAAAGGAGGCTAGGGCTAGGTCCTGCAGGTATCCTAGATCTCAGAAGAGGGTTTGGGTTCATCCTAGGGGAGGAGGGAGCCGTTGGGGGATGTCGAGTAGTGACGTGATCCGACTGAAACATTTAAGATGACCCCCGGGGCCAGGGCAGAGAATGGACTGTGGAGTGGGAGCAGAGACAGGGGAGCCTGTGGAGTCGTCTAGGGGAGAGACGGTGGCATGTGGGACGATGGGGCAGTGGCAGAAAATGTGATACAGAATCGATTTGAAAAAAAAAAAAAAGTGCGGGCTGGAATCTTCTGGTGTGTTGGGAATGGAGGCTCAGGGAAAGAGGGGCGTCCAGGAGAACGCCAAGGTTTTTGGCCAGAGCAACCAGCAGAATGGACTTGTCGTTTACAGAGCCAGTGAACACTGCAGCGTTCTGTGATGAGTGCCAGGAGACGCTTGTTGTCTATCCGGGGGACGTGGTCAGGGAACTGAACATACGCGTCTGGACTTCAGGGCAGTCTGGGCTGGAGACAACCATCTGGATGTTGTCAGTGCAGAGAGAAGGTGGTTACAGCTTTGCAGCTGGCTGAGCTCTCCGCGGGAGCGAGCGTAGATAGAAGTCATCTCAAGGCCCTTGATGCTTGGAGGTCAGGGAGGCAGAAAGGAACCAGAGAAGAAGACTGGAAGGGCAGCCCGTGAGGGATAAGCAGCAGAGAGAGTGGCATCTCCAGGACCAAATGGAAAGGGTGCTTCAAGGAGGAGGGAGGGCTGAGCTTTGTCAATTCTGCCCATAGGTCAGTGGGGGTGGGCCAGATCGTGGACCCGCTGACCTAGCCACGCGGACAGCATCCAGGACTTTGCCAGGAGTGTCTGGGTGAGTGATGGGGAAGAAGCACAAGGCAGGCTGGGGGCCCAGCGGCTGGAGATGCCCCTTGGGTGTCTCTAAATGGAGAAGAGATCAGAACAAGAACAGAAGTGGGGAGGAAACGGAGTCCAGAGGAGGGTCTAAAAATGAGAGGCATTCTGGCCTGTTCCTCTGCTCACTGGGAATCCCGCAGCAAGGAAGGAAGCAGAAATCCAGCCCTTGAGGAGGTAGGAGGGAACGGATCTTGTGCACAAGTGGAGGGTTTGGCTTTAGGCCAGCGCAGAGAAAATCCTTCCACGGAGCCCGGAGAGGAAGAAACCAAGTGGGAAACAGCTGCATGTAGGCAGGAGAGGGGGCAGTTTGGGGAGCCTGTGGGAATTCTTTTCTGCTTCCCTCTACTTCTCAGCGAAATAAGGTGCCTGGAAATGGGCACTTTTCCCTTCCCGATAAAGATGTAAATCAGCCTTTTTGGTACCGGGCTTCCCAGCTTCCCAGCTGGGCATCCTCCAGCCCCCAAAGAGGGCTACCTGGATTCACCAGAGGGTTCTTGGAGTTGGCATCGATGGATTTCCCTGGCTGACCTGAGCATTGGATCTGCTGGCAGAAGCCCAAGATCTAGGGCATCTGAAAGCCACTACGGCTTGGATTTCTAAGAAATTCACTGCTGGATAAGGTAGACACAGTTTGCGAAATGCATCCTGGAGAGAATTTACTAGAGATGGAAATAAAGTCGTGGGTGCTTTGTTTTTTTGTTTTTGCTTTTGTTTTTTCCTTTTCTCCTTTTGCAGGTTAACGAGCTCTCCCTGACACTGAGACAGCTACTCCGAAGTCTATCCAAAATGGCAGGGGCTGCGTTGAAAATAGACTTCCCTGCCACGAACTAGGCTAAATCTGGAATAAATTCTCCCTTCAGTTGCCTTTTGCAGATTGTTTATCTTGGACAGACATGAATCTTTCGGGGGCGCCTGGGGGGCTCAGTCGGTTGAACGTCCTACTCTTGATTTCGGTCCAGCTCACGATCTCACAGTTCGTGGGATCGAGCCCTGAGTGAGGCTCTGCACCTACAGTGTGGAGCCTGCTTGGGATTCTCTCTCTCCCTCTCTCTCTGCTCCTCCCACACTCATGTGCATGCTCGCTCTGTCTCTCTGTCTCAAAATAAAGAAACATTAAAAAAAGATGTGAATTTTGTAAACCCTCAAGGTGCACCGGGATTCTCTGGGTGCCCTCTTCAGACCTACTTCTCCCCCTAAGACCCTCCCTGCCCTCACCCCCAGAAGCAGTGTCACCACCTCCTTCCTCCTCGATTCTGCTGGAGTTTTTCTCTCCCACATTTTCTTGTGCTAAAATATACATAAAATGTACCGTCTCAGCCATTTTCAAGTGTGCAGGTCAGTGGTATTGAGTGCACTCCCTAATGATATGCGACCATCACCACCCTCCGTCTCTACAGCTCTTTCATTCTGTGGAACCGAAACTCTAGTCCTTGATTATGAAACGGTGACTCCCCACTCCTCCTTCCCCCAGATGTTTTACGACTCAGATAGCCTCTCCTGTGCCCCCTTAATCCAAGCACTACACAGTCTTTCCTTAAAACAACGGATTTTGTGATGTTGTCCTTCACTTGTAAAAATCCCCTGTCTTGGGGCGCCTGGGTGGCTCAGTCGGTGGAGCATCTGACTCTTGATCTCGGCTCAGGTCATGATCTCCCAGGTTGCGAGATTGAGCTCCACCTTGGGCTCTGTGCTGACAGCCCGGAGCCTGCTTGGGGTTCTCTCCCCCCACCCCTCTCTCTCTGCCCCTTTCCCTGCTCATGTGCATGCTTTTTCTCCCCCTCAAAATAAATAAACTTAACAAGTAACAAATAAAAATAAACTCCCCTGGTCTCTTTTTCCTTTTCTCTCTCCTAAATAACAGTCTTATTACCTTCTCTCAGGAACGGCAGTATTTTTTTTAATGTTTATTTTTATTATTTTTGAGAGAGAGCAAAACAGAGTGCAAGTAGGGGAGGGACAGAGAGAGGGAGAGGAGACCTCGTATCGGAAGCAGGCTCCAGGCTCTGAGCTGTCAACAGCACAGAGCCCCATGTGGGGCTCGAACCCACAAACCGTGAGATCATGACCTGAGCTGAAGTTGAACACTTAACTGACTGAGCCACCCAGGTGCCCCAAAGTCTTTTTTTTTAATTTAAAAAATTATTTTTAATTTATTTTTGAGAGAGAGAGAGAGAGAGAGAGAGAGAGAGAGAGAGAATGAGCAGGGGAGGGGCAGAGAGAGGGAGACACAGAATCTGAAGTAGGCTCCGGGCTCTGAGCTGACAGCACAGAGCCCGATGCAGGGCTTGAACCCATGAACAGTGAGATCATGACCTGAGCTGAAGTTGGACACTTAACCAACTGAGCCACCCAGGCACCCCAGAGATAGAGGTCTTTTTTTTTTCTCTCTCTTTCTCTGATTTTTGAAGTCAGTAGCTAGTATTTTATAAAATAACAAAAGCCTGTAATGTCCTGACCCCAAAGCTTGGGAAGGTGGGGGGTGCACCAAGAAGTCAGGGAGGGGTGCCTGGGTGGCTCAGTCGGTTGAGCGTCCGACTTTGGCTCAGGTCACGATCTTGCGGTCTGTGAGTTCGACCCCCCCGTCGGGCTCTGTGCTGACAGCTCGGAGCCTGGAGCCTGCTTCGGATTCCGTGTCTCCCTCTCTCTCCGCCCCTCCCCTGCTCACGCTCTGTCTCTCTCTGTCTTTCAATAATAAACATTAAAAAGTCAGGGAGTGGGGTTCCTGGAGTATTACCTACATGGTGTCATCATTCTGAAAAGCAGTGTTGCAGTAGCTAGCAAAAGACCCACAGACGCTTTAATCCGTTGATCCAATAATTCCTCTTATACAATCAAAGATATGCACAAAGATTTATGTTTAACACAGTGTTGTACATAATAATGAAAACTGGATGTTGCCTCTGTGTCCATCGGTAGGGGTTTGGCTAAAGTCTGAATGGACTCATGTGTAATCACTGAAAACCATGTTTGAGTTGAATACATGGGAAAATGTTTATGCTATAATGTTAAGTGAAAAATGTAAGGTAAACTATATGCATGTTATGATCTCAAATCTTTTCTGAAATTTATATCTGCAGAGAATAATATGGCAGAAAACCATGTCTGTGTTAGACAATTCTTAGAGAGATGAAATATTGTGTAATTCTTAAAAAAATTTATTTTAATCTTTATTTATTTTTGAGAGAGAGAGAGAGAGACAGAGTGCAAGTGGGAGAGGAACAGAGAGAGAGAGGGACACACAGAATCGGAAGCAGGCTCCAGGCTCTGAGCTGTCAGCACAGAGATCGACTTGGGGCTTGAACTCACGAACCGTGAGATCTTGACCTGAACGGAGGTCGGACGCTTAACCGACTGAGCCACCCAGGCACCCCGCAAATATTGTGTAATTCTAACTTTTTATTCATTTATTGTTTTGTATTTTCTGTGACCAGGCATTTCTCTTACGTCCAGAAAAAAGTCATAAAGAATATAAAACAAACACATTGAAAATGGAACACTCTTAAAACCGAGTACTCAAATGCAAATTAAAATGTATTTTTGTTCCTACCTAAATAAAGGAGGAAATACAGAGTCAAAGAGTAATTTTCCTGCTGAGCATGTTTTGTGGTTTCTCGAGCGTCTGGGTGTGTCTGTGGAGGAACAACGGTGGCTGTTGCCTAACAGCTGTCTTATTCAACAGAAATGGAAACGTGGCGCCCGTATCCTTGAGAAAACGACTTGGCCCTCCTATGGATGGAGGGTGTCTTGAAGAGAAACTGGGTATGTCCTCATTTGCTAAGAAATACTTTTGTCGCCCGCTCTCCCATAATACCACTTGCGGGTGGCCCACCATAGGGTTGCCAACTTAGCTAGTCAAGCAAACGACATTACAAGTCATGTTGAAACCAAAGTGCTCCCTGTGGGCCAGGGGAGTGGGGTGTGGGTGGAGAAGAAAGTTAACTTCTCAGTTGGGACAGACTACCCTAACTTGGAGGGCATTAATGAGACATCATCTAGGGATCAGGTGGTTCCCAAGGTGGACCTCTCAGTCAAGTTGCCATGTCCCCGTGTGCAGTTGTTGGCCTCGCGGGGCCAGAGGTGAATTCTCTCCCTGGGTGCTCAGGGGTAGACTCTCGGAGAGAGACGATGGGAAGCTCACCTGACCTGTATATACTGCAGACACAGTGGATTGCCATCCCTGGACAGTGGCCCTTCTCAGCGGAGGCTCTGTCTACCACCCAGATTCTGCTGTTAGATTTGCCCCTGGGGATCCTGGCTGAGAAGCCGCTGTCTGGTGACCATCGTCATTAGAGATACTGATGTCACAGAACAGCTGTCACCAAAAGCTGCCCCACCCAGGCTGCACCGGTCATTGTGAGTGGGTTGATTCTGTTAAACTCGGCATTCTGGAGGGCAGATCTCCCCTCCCTGCCTCAGTCATCCACCTGTAGACCTTCCTTCTGGATTTTTCTTTTTTTTTTCTTTTGCATGCCCACCTGTGTTCTCTGCTCTTGGAGGCAGGGTTGGTCTGTATCTTTTTCCAGCTCTATTGAGGTATAATTGATAGATGACATTCTGTAAGTTTAAGGTGTGCAAAATAGTGATTTTATACACAAATATATTCCAGAGTGATTACCACAATAAAGTTAGTGAAGACATTTATCACCTCACACAGTTATAACGTTGTGCGTGTGATCAGAACTTTAAAAATCTTATTAGCAACTCAATCTCTCGTAGCAACTTTCAAATATGCAGCACAGTATTGTTAACTACAGTTATCATAGGATTGGTCCGTATTGTTATTGAGATGGGGAAAAAAATCCATAGACTTGGATTCAAGAGATCTACCTCTTGGACCAGCCCCGGGCCCTCTCTGGGTCTCCTGCCCCTTACTTGCACCTAAAATTCTGTGATTCTGGGACTCAGGAGAGCAAGGAGGCACGGACAAGATAGCATGAGTTTCTTCACTGGGAAAGGTTCAATCTAATAAGAAGAAGAAGGTAAAAAATAACAGTCACCACCATTTATTTGAGTTTGCTCTGCTAGGCATGCACTGTGTGCGTTGTGGAGGCAATCCTACGAAATCCTCATGATAATCCGAGGAGGTGAGCCCCACTTTTATTCTTCTCTCTCAGATGAGGAAGCTGAGCCTCAGAGATGTCAAGTAACTTGCCCAAGGTGACAGAGTTAATATGTTGGGACTCAGTCACAGATGTCTCTCTGCCTTTGGGGTCCACCATTTCCCTCCACTTTGGGGAAGCCCAGAGCTCAGAAGCAGTCGTGGGTTTGCCGCAGCTGTGCTGTTAGGGCCAACTGTCTTTTTCAAATGTGCTTTCCTTTATTTACACACCAACATCATTGCTATTTAGGGTTTTCAGTGAACTTCCCTATTTTCTCCCTATTCTGTCTTATTCAGCAAAATGGATGAGCGACCGTTTCTTAGGATACTAATTGAATGTTCATTTAGACATGAAAGTGTTTGTCTCTCCACTTTTACTTCTCAAGCCAGAAGAATGTTTCTCTCTTTTCGTGGGAGTCCAGAAACAAGTTAAAGTTTCATTGAAAGTTTTATGACCCGAAGGTTGCAATGAGGTTCAAGTAACAGTAGAGAAAACTTGTGGACAGCCTGGGGAGAATACGCCCCTCTTGTTAGTTGTTTTGAGCCAATGTTCCAGAAGACTCTCCCCACCCACTCTGCTCCGAATGCCTTTCGAAATTCACATGCTTTTCTCATGTTAAGATCCCCATGCCCTCACACACCTCCTTTCCATATGCCATTCACTGAGCCTAGAATGCCATCCCCTCCGTTGCCTGGAGAGCTCCTCACCCTTAAAGACTCAGGTCAGACGGCTCTTGTGTTACCAATTCATGCAAAATGTTTTTTCTTGTTCACTTCTCTGTTCTGCACTTGAATGTTAAGTGACGAAGGGCAGAGGCCTGGTCTCACTTACCTTTGGGGCCGCTCAGGATCCGAGCTTACATGTTGCGTGCCATACATGCTCAATTAAGATTTTGTAATAAACCGATTTCCCGTGTTATGGGTCAAAGCCAAAACCTTAAAAAAAATAAATTAAAAAAAAAAAAAAGCCAAAACCTTGCTGTGCCCTTCGACCCAGTTATCCCCATGATGGAGGAATCCATCCAAAGGAAATAACCGAAGAGGAGAGAGGAAATTACACGGACTGAAGTGCTGTGAAATATATATTTGCAAAATACTGGCAACAAGCGGAATGTTTATCAACAGGACAATGGTGAGCAAAGCGGGAGACGTGATCTTGCTGCAACACGATTCATTCTATCACCGACTGAACCAACATGGTGACTCCCAAGGATGTGTCAGAAATACAGAGATGAGTCAGTTGCCTTCGACCAGCGCACAGCCTGGCAGAGCCTTCTAAAGCAAACAGCACAAAACTACATAGAAACCGAGAACCGTTTGGGGTCTGATGTTAAGAGACAAATAGATTACGAAAGGGTCTGCACGTGATGCTTTCAGCTCTAAGCACGTGAAAGTGTCTGTGACCTTGGCTCTCCAAGTTGGAATGAAGGATGGGGGTTCTCTCCGGATGGGCAGGGGTTTGCCGTGAGGCGACCGGAAAGGGATATTCAAGGCAGGTTTGCCGTGTAAGCGGTGCACCAGGTAGGGGGAAAGCCGAGGTCTGGAAACCAGAGAAGAGGTGTGGCACCTGCAAGGGCTGGTGGCTGGTTTCTCGTGCCGGGAAGGAGGCTCGCTATGTGAAAAGCACCATGGTTTCCATTGTACAGATAAGGAAGCTGAAGCTGGGCTGGCCCCGAGCTACCCAGCTGGCAAGTGACAAAGGTGGGATTGGAAACCATCCCTTGTCAGTTTGGGTCAGGGTGCCTTCTCTTCATCTCCCTGCACCCAGGAGCAGGTGAGGATGCGTGATGGAAGAGATCCGGTTGGCCGAGAGGCTGGATTCTTTGGGGAAGGGGACGAAATGGAGAACCTGTTGGTGGGACCACATGATGGAGGGTCTCGGACTGGATGCAGGGGACACTGGACTGCCTTCGCGGGTCTGGAGGCATGATAGAGAAGGGTTTAAGGAAGAGCAGGCTGGCAGTGCGTGCTGGCTGGTGTGATCAGTGAGGAGGCTGGGCCAGATACATGGGAAGGTAGGTGGGCAGCTCATGTTCCATTGGGTCAAAATAGTACCGCCCCCCCCCCCCCCCCCGCCCCCAGCTTCTTGGACATATTTCTTCCTGCACCTCTAACCATGAGATTGGAATGGACGCCTCCATCTTATCTATTCTCCCCCGCGTGAATACCACAACCTGGTCCAGGGAGGGGCATCTGATTCAAACTCGGCCAATGAGAGCCCTTCCCTGGGAATTTTAACCTTGGGACCAACGAGGAGTGGTTCTCAGTCCCACTCTGTTGGCTAAGCTGTGTCTGGGAGCTCTGTCACCACTCAGAGATTTGAGAGCCCTAGAGAGGAAAATTCTAGCTGGACTCAAGCCCTAGTTTCTACATACTCTGAGGGCTCAGCCACTCTCTTGCTCACACTACCATGTGAATAATCCTCCCCGCCTCCTCTTTAGCTAAGCTACAGCGAGTTGAGCTTTTGTCCTTTGTGAACAGAAAGCTCTGACATTTGCAGTTAGAGACGTGCCTACCCCTTATCCCTCAAATTTTGGGCACGATGCTCAGAAACGCTTCAGGGTTGTTTTGGAGGATTCGGTCCGTCATGTCTTGCATGTAAGAAACAAACAAAAAATCTGTCTTCATTATTCAGTGGCAGGCTTGGGAACTCCGGGCTCTCTAGAGGGGCAAGGCTCTGGGGATCCCCTCAGAGAAGGATGGACGCATCCCCATCACTGGTGTGGTGAGTAAAATTACTGCTCAGAATGCTTTCCCGCTTGCTCGTTTGTGATTCAGACGGGGAGAAACCGACGTGGACAGGATGACCACACAGGACGGCCAGGCATTTTCTGTACAGGTGGTAAAGGTATCTTCTGAACTTCTCTCCAGCAAACGCATAGATAAAGGGGTTGAGGCAACAGTGGGTGAATGCAATTGTCTCAGTCACACTGAGGGCCAACCTCAGATCCTTCTTCATGTCACAATTGGGAAAGAAGTCATAGAGATTAAGCGTCTCTAAAAAAATCATGATGTTGTAGGGTGTCCAGAAGAGAAAAAACACGACGATCACCAGGAAGATCAGCTTAATGGCTTTGGCTTTCTTGTGGTTCTTGCAGGAAAACAGTGTCCGCATGATTCTGAAGTAACAGTAGCTCATAACGAGCAGGGGGAGTAGGAAACCAAGCAAATTTGCCTCCACGTTGCGGAGAACGGGCCAGAGGTCCTGCAGGACCTCAGGGTAGTCACCAAGGCACTCGTTTTCTTTTTGTTTTGTGAACATGAACTGAGGTGCTGCCACCAAGATGGCTGCCGCCCAGACGCCCAGGCTGATGGTGACGCCATGCTGCACGGTCCGGGTGTTCATGGAGTTGGCGGCCAGGACGATGGCCCGGTACCTGTCGATGCTGATGATGGTGATGAAGAATATGCCTCCAAAAAAGCCGATGAAGAAGAAAGCAGTAGACAGTTTGCACACGGCGTTGTGAAGGCCTTGCTCGCTCATCAGGTAGTGAGTCCAGAAAGGCAACGTGGCTACAAAGAGCAGATCCGACAAGGCCAGGTTCAGGAGGTAAATGTCGGTGATACTCTTGGGCTTCCGGCTGTTGGTGAGGGCAAACACTACCAGCAAATTTCCCACCAGGCCAAAGGCAAAAACAAGGGAGTAAAGTACGGACAGGAAGACGGTCCCGAAGGCCACAACGTCCCCCATATCACAGGCTTCGGCCGACTCATCGTACTCAAAGTATTCCAAAGTTGATTTGGGGGAGTGGGTGGGCATGGCGACGGCCTGGATCAGGGAGGAAAACAAATAACAGTATTAGTTCTCAGAGAAACAGTTGGGATTCTAGCTGGCCCCACACATGGGCAGGCTGAAAGAAACAAGTATCCGTCGGGCGCCTAACTGATATACTTCCCAGTCTGAGAGGATCAGGGACTTGTTCAGAGCTGTGCAGTGAACGGCTCAGCTAACGTTTGAACCTAGACCTTTTAAAACTTGAGGCAGATCTTTTCTTCTTGGATCTTCAAACGTCTATCCAAAAGGTTGACCAGGGTGTCAATAGTGGGAGAGAGGACTATGGGTGTGGAGAACAGGGGGTAGTATGGTGGGGGTGTAGCCATAATTCACACTTGTAGTCCAAACTTCCCCGAAGCGATTCTCTGCTTCCTTCCTTATCCCCACCCCTCCACCCTCTGGACCCCAGTTTGTCCCATAGGAAGCCAAGACTGAAGAGAGAGGTCTCAGATACTCTCCAGAGCCTTGAGCAGACCTGTACGCAGAGCCCCTCATCTTTGTTTTTGAGATCCCTTTCTCTTCCCCTTCCTTTTGGAACCAACAGGCCCTTCTCTTCCTGAAGGGATAAGACAGAGTCATACACTCTAGAGTGACTGCCTCGTCTCCGTTTGCCCAGGACTTTTCTGGGGTTAGCACCAAAAGTCGGAAATGCTTTAGTTCTAAGCAGACAGCCACAGACGGCCACCCCTCAAGGTCAAGTGAAGAGGGTGCCACCACTGCCATCACAGGGTCATGAAAGGGGTGCGGAGCCTGTCTGGGGGACCGTGCTCCAGTAGCCTGCTGTGCTGAGCCCGGGTGGCGAATTCACCCCATAATTACCAGCCCTGCCCTCACTTTGGCCTGGTCTTCCCCATGATTCTTAATCCCCGCTTCCTTCAGAACAAAAATAGAAGGAGAAGACGTTTCTGCACAGGTTGGGAAGTCACACTTCACATTCCTCCCCCTCCTACCTAGCCAGGGCTCGCTTGTTATTCACTCCAGAGGCTGCAAGGGCTCCCCTTTCCCCCTGGCCCTCGGAGGCCTCCTTCTCTTCCTTGTGATGCCACAGACGGGCCCCTGAGAAACCCTAAGCATGTTCATAGCACGCCTCCTGGTTGTCACTGCCTCCCTCCCCACCACAACCAAAAGCAAACTTCGCACTTTTTAACCAAGGGAGTGTCCACACCCTGCTGCCTCCTTTTCACACTGGTTTTGCCCAGACTGTGTCTCTTTCAAAGTGAGGGCCCGCCCTCGCAGCCTCCACTTTGTGTTCTGGCCCATCTTTGCATCTTATCCAGATTCTTCTGAGACGAAGTGGGTTAAGCCTTTCTGCCCTGGGCCCTCTCAGCCTGGGCTGACGTTCCCAGCATCTCCAGGGAGAGTGTATGCGTTCCTGGCTTTCAGCAGCCAATACCCTTTTCTCAGAGACAAATCTCTGGCTGTGACCTTAATCAATAACGTTTAAATTTAGCAGTGATTGGGCGGCTCAGTCAGTCGAGCATCTCTCTCTCTTTTTTTAAAGTTTTTATTCATTTATTTTGAGAGACAGCATGAGCGAGCGAGCACGGGAGAAGCAAAGAGAAAGGGAGAGAGAATCCCAAGTGGGCTCTGTACTGTCAGCGCAGAGCCTGGTGTGAGGCTCGAACTCAGGGACTGCAAGATCATGACCTGAGCTGGAACCAAAAGTCAGACTCCCAACCGACTGGGCCACCCAGGCGCTGTGAGCGTCTGAATCTTGATTTCGACTCAGGTCATGGGCTCATGGGTTTGTGGGATCGAGCCCCACGCTGTCAGCACAGAGCCCATTGGGGATTGTCTTTCTCCCTCTGTCTCTGCCCCTCCTGCGTGCGCTCTCTCACTCTCTCAAAATAAATAAACTTAAACAAAAATAATGTTTAAGTTCAACCACAGAAAATGGCTGAGATGCTACCCTTTGTGAGCTACACAAATGTCAGGTTGAAATGGCTCGAGCGGAGATATGGGGAGACAGGGAAATTCCTACCTGCGTGCAGGTGGCTTGCTGAACGTCTTTCCAGACGTGCAGCCGTGTAGGAGCGAATGAGTCAAGCCCTCAGTGGTCGTAAGTCAGGGATGCTGGAGCTACGACCCTCTGCCTTCCCCCTTCTCCCCCAGGGAAAGGAGCTGGCGAAGCTGGCCTTGACAGGAGGCCAAGGACAATGAGACTGTGTGGCATCTCTTCGTGCCTGTGCTGGGGCCTGCAGCCCAGAAACTGTGCTGGTGGGTTGGCCTGATTTTGCCAAATCTGCATGAAATAGGCTTAATTTCCACCCTTGGCACTGTGCCCTGTCCACAGGGATCTCCTCTAAATCGAGCAGGAGTCCCTGGGTCACCGAGGAGGGACAGCGGGGAGGTGGGCAGGCTCGGGCTCTCCCTTGGCTGAATCTCACGTCTGCCCTCTGGCCAAGTGACCTCGAATGAACTTGGAACCTCTGAGTCTGACGTCCCTCATCTGCAAGACTGGGACTCATTCTCACGTCTGCCCACAGCGCCATTCCGAGGATTGCGCCCGGCACAGTGTGTTGCATACAGCAGGCACTCAAATAAATGCATGTGGTGAGGAAACAGAAGCACTTTGGACCTCTGCAACCATCCGGGTCTCCCGTGAACTATTGTGCTGCTCACTCCCACCCTAGGCGTTGTGGATATCCCATCTGTAAAGTTCTTTTTATTTTTTTTTCCCCTGAAATAACAGGTATTTTCTTTTCAGATTTTCTGGGGGGAGAGGGCAAAGGGGAGAGTAAACAAGCCTTTACTGAATTTTTACTCAGTTCTTGGGCTCATTGCTAAACACATATTACCTGTGTGGGGGAAATTTTCATTTAATTCCCTTGACATTTTAAAAATGAACAAAAATACGAGTTACATGGAAAATGAAATAAGTAAGCAGACAGTCTAATATGGGTAGGCCTGTGGTTCATGCTCAATAAACGGGAGCCGGCACGTAAAAGGATAACGATCTCTATGGACAAGTAGATGTACTCGGAGAAGGCAAGTAACTTGCTCAAGGCCACACAGCTGGCCTGTGGCACGGCTGCAGTGGGGGCTCACACGCGGCCAGCCTGTCTGTCCTGCCCGAGACTGGGAGTTCCTGAGCCAGGACCGGTGTCTCCTTCAGCTCTGTGGACCAGTGTTCAACCGAGGGAGGGGCCTGGCACACAGCCAATGCCGCAGGAATACTTGTAGGAATACAAGTATTGTATCCTAGACCTTCATTCCAAATTGCCCTGTGGGACTGGTAATGACGGTGGCCTTTTAATTGTCTGGTTCCCAGACGTGCCGACAGGGCACACAAGTGTCTTTCCTGATCCCAGGCCAGCGGCCCTTGCTTGAACTCTGAGCGCTTAGTGGATGCCTCGTGCATTGAATGTTCCTCTGAATTTGGTAGCCTTATCAAGGGAGAGAACTTTTTGGGAAAGGTGGATCCTCTAACTCCTGGAGCTTCTGACATGTCCCAGGACTGGGAGATGAGCTTAAAGCTGGGGGCAGTCCTCGAGGGTGGTCTCCGGGGCAGGTTGAAGGGCCGCCGGGGGTCTGATGGGCCGGACACGGGCTTTCCAGGCCCCCGAGGCCACCAGGAACCGAGTGAGGGATCCAAGCAGATAAGCTTTCTCTGCGGGGCCTCATCAGCCGGGTGTCATACAGATGGGGGTGCGAGAGGAAGGATAGGTGTTGGGGTGAAGCACCCGCTGAGGGCTGTGGCCAGCAAGCACACAACCCCTCCCGGCCGTTCTCAGGCCTCCTCGCCCTCTCTTCCCGTAAGCCAAGGTTTTGCTAAATGCTGTCCAGCTGCAGGAGTCTGTGCTGAACCCAGAAGCAGAGTTTGAGCGCACATGCGTTTCCCACCCAAGTATAAACTCACTCCCTCTCCGATCCTGCCCTGCTGCCCGCCCCCCCCCTCCCCCCCTCCAACTCTGGCCCACTTCCTTTTCTCAGGCCTGCTCATTTATTTTTTAACTTTTTTGGGGTCATCATTTACCCAGTGTTTCCAATCAGCTTCCCTGTTCTCTACTTCCCTTTCCATTTAAGTGGCCCAAGTCCACTTTCCTCTTCAGTCCCACATCCTTTTCGGGCCGCTTCCCCCGTCTTTTGCCTTCACATCCTGCTTACTGCCTGCTGGATCTTGTGCGTCTTCTTGTGTTTTATGTTCCTTGGCCAGTTGGTGGTTTTCCCTCTGGGGTCTCCGCTGATGGCTTTTTAGGCCCCTGAGTGAAGACCGGGTTAGAGGCTCCGTCTAAATGCCGATAAAATTGTGGTTTAATTTTCTTTTTTAATGTTTGTTTACTTTTTTGAGAGAGAGAGAGAGAGAGAGAGAGAGAGAGAGACAGTGAGAGCTGGGGAGGGGCAGACAGAGAGGGAGACACAGAATGGGAAGCAGGCTCCAGGCCCTGTGCTGTCAGCACAGAGCCCGATTCGGGGCTCGAACCCGTGGACCGTGAGATCATGACCCGAGTCGAAGCGGGACACTTAACCGACTGAGCCACCCAGGTGCCCCATCATTTTTGTTCTTTTGAACCAAAGGGAATTAGAGGAAAGTACAGATTGCTAGAGCCCTGACCCCGTCGTTCTTTGTGGGGATGCCATTGAGCCTGAGAATGTTCCAGAGCCTGAAGTTATCCTCGGAGAGCCCGCTGTGGAAGGAGAGGAGGCTGTCCTTCTTCGGTGCCCACGGACTAGCACACTCCATACACAAGCCCCTCTTCGATTCTGTCTGCAGGCCCACATGCGATGGTTGTCCCTCCTGCACAAATGAACCAGCAGAGGCTCCGGGAGATCGGGGAAGCTTGTCCAGGGAACAGCAGAACCAGGTGTACCTCTCCACAGAGCCATGCTTCCGCCTCGCCCCCAGGCTTTCCCTCTTGGAGGAGGAGTGTGCAGGCTATTGTGGGCCACTTCTCTAGAGTTGGAACGAGAAATAGGAGACACAGCCCCCTCCCTCCCCTGCCAAAGAAGACCGTCCACGATGCGAGTCTGAACACTTTCCCCGGGCCTCTCCCCTCAGGGCTCAGAACCCGGTAGTCTGACCGTCAGGCAAAAGGCAGGCAGTCAGGAAATGAAGAAGGCGGGGACATTTCCTCTCCAGCCACAACTAGGGAGTCCTCACGGCCAGACCCCCGAATCTAGCTCTCATCAATGGTGGCAAGGAAATTTGGAGTCCTTTTCTCTGGAGAAGAGGAGGCTGAAGGCTGTAGGCTCAGCTCATTTCCTGCCTTCAAACACACGGTGACACGGATGTAGTTCACAAAACGCAACGCCAGATCTTCTGGCGTGTTTAATTTTCCGACAAGGACCAAACAGAAGGAAATAGTCTTTAAGCACGACATGCGTCCTGGGGCGGTAAAAGCACGGCTTAGTGTCACGAGAAGTGACTCTTCAGTGACCTGCCCAGGGAACATGACGCTTCTGGGCTCACAGCCTGCCCGAGTTCAGATGAGGTTCCATCTGGATCAGTCGATTTCAGCCCTGACAAATCTTCACCTTGGCCTACAAAGGAAGGTTTCCAGTGTGGCCCCCAAGCCCACACCCCTGGCCGCTTAGGCACAGGGTTTTCCCAGGTCCTGATGGTTTTCCCACTTACAAGGACAGCTGATTTTGTAAGAGACACCCTGCGGGATGCAGGGAGAGGTAAGGATGAGAGGGCAAAAGAAGGACAGGTGGAAGGGCCTTGAACTGCACGCCAAGGAGCTAGAAGGGCACATTCTGCACCTCGCAGCCCGTCCCCCGTGCAAGTAAACAGAGCGCCTGTCTACACCTCGGCAACCAATATACCTGCGACCACAGGGCCTTACCCGCCCTCTAGCGTTTGCACGGGCGAAACACCCCAAGTCAGAAGCAGCAACAGGAGAAAGCCAGACCGGAGGCGAGAGCCTCCTGGGTGAGCCACCCCTTTCCGGAAGCTGCTTTTGCTCTGGGTTGGACACACCGCCCTCTCCTTTCGTCTTCCGAGCACATTGTGGTATTTATTCGTCCCTGCCAAACTGTGAAATTCTGAAAAGAAATGTTTTAGGGCTTTTTTCTGGTAATTGAGGAAGAGACGGATTTTAAATAAATTATTAACTAAGCTAATTATGTATCTTTGCAAGGACAAATAAAAATTCAAAATAAGAGGCTTAATTCTCCCTGCTGAAAATAAGGGAAGAGATTCTCTGCCTCCTCATTCCTAGGGCATTTGCTTTAGGAAATTCGTCGCTGGGGGGGCCTGGGGGGCTCAGTCAGTTAAGCGTCTGACTGATCGTCTGCCTTGGGCTCAGGTCATGATCTCACTGATCGTGAGTTTGAGCCCCAAGTCGGGTTCTGTGCTGACAGCTCAGAGCCTGGGGCCTGCTTCAGATTCCGTTTCTGTCTCTCTGCCCCTCCCCTGCTCGTGCTCGCTATCTCTCTCAAATATAAAATAAAACACAAAAAAAATTAAAAAGAAAAACAAAACAAAAGGAAACTCATCACTGGAGTGTTTTCTCCTCTCTTTAAAATGAGGACATGCGTCCTTTTGGGAATGTGATCACTTCTTTTGTCAGCTTTATGTCCCAGGAATCTTTCTCAGGGGCCTGGGGCTCCTTTCTTTGAAATATAAACATCAAGGGGCACCTGGGTGGTTCAGTCTGTAGAGCCCTGACTCCTGGTTTCGGCCCAGGTCATGATCTTGTGGTTTCATGGGTTCAAGCCCCGCATCCGGCCCCACGCTGACAGCACGAAGCCTGCTTGGGCTTCTCTCTCTCCCTCGCTCTGCCCCTCCCCCGCTCGCGCCGTCTCTGTCTCTCTCAAAATAAATAAACTTAAAAAAAAAAAAGGAAATATAAACATCAAGAATTAGCACCTGTGTCTCCCAGTTTCTCTGGAAGGGTAGGAGCCTAACTTGGGTGGGTGCCCTTCTGCTTCAAATTGCCAAAATCCTCCCGTCTTAAAGATAGGAGTCTATTTCTTCTCTGGAAGAAGCCAGCCAGCTATCACAGACCGTCCCTTCAGTTATCATGGTAGAGTTAGGATGACAGTGTGTGGCTGAGAACTAGGTGTGCTCTCTCACCACAGGGATCCTAACCGCTGGGCCCTACGAAAGGGTGAGATTCCCTCTCCCCCCATCTCTGCCGTCTCTCAGCAGATTGTCCGCGATGCCCATCACATTCTGGTGGCCTGTCTGTTTAACAGTAACGGTGTTTTCTCTGTTATCTCTGTGAGAGGTTTTTTCTGGGTTGGAGATCTTAGTTTTTATTTTATTTCCCCAACAGTAGGTGCTGTGCTAAATTCTATGGAGGTAAACGTGGCTAAGATACAGTCTCTGGGAATTGCGGTTACTGTTCAGTAGCAGACTATCAGAAGAAAAGCTGGAGGAGACCCAGGGACTGGATCGTTTCAGCTGAGTCTTGAAGCCGGGACAATCTTCCAGGTAAACGAAGGTGGAGGGGGGGAGCAGGGGCGGGTGTGGGGGGGGGCACTGAAGCCGAAGGCACTGAGCATAGGCATGTTCCCTAGGGTCAAGCCCGCTCATCGCCATTGCTGTATAGGCAGGCAATCGTGGAGCGGTCCACGATTACCTACCTCACCGTCGTACTCCTGGCTGGCTTGCAGGGCGAGGTCTCTGTGGACAACGCCACCGCGAACACTTGCGCGCGTTCATCCACATCTCCCACGGCACGGATGCATTTTAAAAATGCAGACTCCAGAGCAGACCGACTATGTGAATCCGTGCATATAAAGGTCAGGAGTGGGCAACAGCAATGCATATTGTGCAGGGATGCACATCTAGGTGGGTAAAGCCCTAAGGACGAGTGAGGGAGCAATGGCCATCACGATCAGGATGTGGGGATTTTGGGGAGGGCAGGGTGGCAGTCAGGAAGGCAAGTGAGGGGGGGCCGCTGGGTGGGGGACGGCCTGGGTCTCTCCTGCTGCCTGGCTGCAGGTTGGGTGCGAGATTGATCTGTAAGTCGTGAACCTGCACACTGTTCTTTGAGCGTGCTGTATTTGACGTGGAACATAGGTTTAAGGAAAAGGACAAAGAGGGCCTGCAAAAATACTTTAGAAAAACATTTAAAGAGACGCGAGCTAGGTTTCCTTCCCTACAAAGGTTCATAATCCGAAATAGTTGCTCTTTGGCCAGACCGGAGGAGGAGGTGTGGCTGCAGGGCCGAGAGAATTCCAGCCCTCGGCAGCCAGTGCCTTTCTGAGCCCCTAGGGAGGGCGGGCGGGATCACGACTCGGCCGGAAGCGCCAGCATTGGCCCTCCTGGGCAGAGCCAGTGTTGCAAGCCCTTGGAATCCCTGGACTGTGCTGCTGGGAACGAGAGCAAGTTCCCGGAAAAGGCAGCGGAGACCTGGCCTGTGCCACCGTGGCTGTGCCTCTTCGTAACTGTGACCCGTTGTTGGACAGCAGGAGTCCGCCTCCCTGTCTGGCTTGTGCACGGAGGGTGCTGGCTCTGAACACCTTCAGCGGGAAATATTTGAGCCTGAACAAAACGGGTAGCCGCGGCCTCTGTTCCAGGTCAGAGGTTGAGCTGGGGAGGGGGTAGCTGAATGGCCCAGACCCTGAGATGGACGGTCTCTGAGGCCAGGGTCTCTGGTGGGGCCCTCCCCAATACTGCTGCCTTTCTACAACCCGGCCCGGGGCGGGAGGGGGGCGGGGGTGCGCGATGAGGGGTCTACTGGGGGAGGATGGGTTGGGGAGTGGATGCTGGTTCTGACCTGATGGGCTCTGGCATACGTCCTCTTCCCGGCCCCTCGTAACCTCATTTGAACGTGCTTAGTGGTCTTAAGGCGCACAAACTTTCCGATCCGTGGCTTCCCACAATGACAACCCATATTGTTTCTTGAGCACCAAATACGGGCCAGACGGTGTGGTCAGAACTGGATATACCTTGCCCTTGATACAGATATTCGACCTCTACCCGTCACTTGCCTTCAGCGATTCTCAGCTCATGGCTGGTATTCATTTTAAAGCAGGACTCGAGGCTTAGCAAGGTCAGGTGCAGAGTCAGGGCTTCCAAAGCCCAACTGCCTCTCCTACCCACTGTGAAGCAGAGAGTGACGGCCGTGGAGCCCGGCTAGGGTATGGCTGGGCGTGTGGCTGACACACAGTCGGTGCCCCCTTCCCTGGGGGGGTGGGCAAGGGCCACGTCCTGCCCTGATTCCCTGCGTGAAAATGAAGCCAAGCAAAGAGGCAGGCAAAAGACATGGAACCATACTTGCGTGCATACACACAGACGGACATGCAGACAGACAGGCAGACAAACAGTGGTGCCCAAGGCTCAGCAGCCCAGTTCCTGCCTGCGTCCTCTTACAGGGCCCAGTCCCCTCCCAGGCAACCCCGGGCATGGGCTGACCTGCCCCGCAGAAGCTTCCCCAGGGAACTTTCTCGTCTGCTTCTCACACAATCCAACCTTCTTCTTTCTTTTGGGGTCAAGTTGTTTTCTACCTTGAGTTTTCTGTGTAAAGCATTTGAGGGGGCGCCTGGTGGCTCAGCCGCTCGAGCGTCTGACTTCGGCTCAGGTCATGACCTCGCGGTTCGTGAGTTTGAGCCCCCGCGTCGCCGGGCTGTCTGCTGTCAGCGCAGAGCCTGCTTGGGATCCTCTGTCTGTCCTCTCTCTCTGCCCCTCCCCTGCTTGCGCACGTGCCCTCTCTCTCTCTCAAAAATAAATAAAATTTTAAAACAAGAAGAAAGTACTTGGAAAAAGGGGGGCGCCTGCGCAGCTGAGTCCATTAAGCGTCAGACTCTTGACTTCGGCTCAGGTCATGATCTCCGAGTTTGTGGGTTCGAGGCCTTGGTGGGGCTCCCGTGCTGGCAGTGCAGAGCCTGCTTGGAGTTTGGTCTCTCTCCCTCGCTTTCTGGCCCTCCCCTGCTCATTCGCGCACTCTCTGTCTCTCTAAACACACAAATAAACTTTAACGTATTTGAAAAAGAAAATGAACTTTTCTGGAGGAGGGGAAATCCTAAAGCTCCCTAGACTTTCTCTGAGCTCGGCTGTCAACCTACAGAGCGCAGACTACAGAACCTGTGAGATAAAGGTCAAGTAATGAGAAGTGACGGGTCCGGCCAGTCGTCAACCGGACCTCAACGTGTTTCCTCCTCTCTTGCACCCATATGTGCGTCCGCTCATAATTTCTGAGACGGTTTTCCCACGGCACGAACCTTCTGAGGCCGTGTCCTCAGAGTGATTACAACGGCATTGAACATCGAATTTGTGTCAGCGATTTATTCATTAAAATGGTTGTCGCTGGAAATGCAGTGGTGCTCTTTACAAAAAAATGTAGGAGGCACCCAAAAAGCACAGGAAGAAAAGGAAAAACAAGACAGAACCAAACTTTCCACCATCCAACTTCCCGAAATCAACCACAGCTAGCTTTTTGCCCTTTCTCATCCAATGTCCATGCCTATTCCTATATCCGTATTAAGCATAGTTATATTTACATTTAAAATGCAAGGTGGCTCAGTCGGTTAAGCATCTGACTCGGGCTCAGCTCATGAGTTCGAGCCCCGCATCGGGTTCTGTGCTGATAGCTCAGGGCCCGGAGCCTGCTTCGGATTCTGTGTCTCCCTCTCTCTCTGCCCCCCATCCTTCCGCTTGCGCTCTGTCTCTCTCTAAAAATAAATAAACATTGAAAAAAAATTAAAAAATAAATAAAAACTAAAATGCAGATTCTACATTAAACATTTTTGATTACAAACTTTTCTAACCTACATAAAGGCGGAGAGAGCCCCCAGGCTCATCACATAGCTTCAATAAGCAACTCATGGTCACTATCCCATGCAATCCTACTTCATACCCTACTACATTAATTAAAAACAGATCCAGGCATCATAGCATTTCACCCATAAACAGGTAACTATGAGTCTCTAAAAGAATAAGAACTCTTTTTATACAAAATAACAACTTCCTTACTATTTACCTTAAAAAGCGCCTAATAATTCCTCACTCTCATCCAGATGCCATTTGTTTTCAGGGAAATGTCTACTCGTCCCTGGCATGTAAGTGCTGATGCTTGTAATCGCACCCCGCGTTGAGCGCGTCCCAAATGGTCTGATCACACGCTGCCCGCCACCCTTCAAGCCCCTTGACCCTTCGGCAGCAACATCTTCCGGAAAGTGGTCCCTCTTAGCACGTAAAGCAAAAACCAGCATCTGTAACCCACGGTGACCTCTGACCACCGTGCCCCACCCGCGAGCCCACAGGTGTTGGCCAGTTCTCTGTTTCCTACCTGGGCTGGGCCTGGGAAGGGAACTTCTGGACTTGGCAATTGTGACAATCAGCCACCCCGTCCCTCCGTCTGTCTGTCACGGAGTATTTCCCTTCCCACACGCCCCCCCGCCGAGGGCATCTTTATTTGCAAAGTTAGCCAATAGTCTCTGGTTTCCTGTGAGGTTCACTCCAAGGCCTGCCTGGTTTCTTTAGATACCGCCGCAGGCGAGCTCAGAAGCTCCAGGCTGGAGGCCAGCTGATGGCAGGAGGGTCTGAATTCACAAACCTGGGGGACTGAGTCTGGGGGGACACACAAAGCAGGGGACTGGAGGACGTGATGGTGTGGGGGCTGTGTTATTTGCCCCCATTGTGGCGGGGAGGACAGGAAACAGTGTAGGTCTCGTGAGCCACCCAAAGCCACTGTACTTCAGTTTCCTTGGGTGTGAAAAGAGAGCCCACGGTACTCACCCGGCTGCCCTGGGGTGTGGATGAAACGAAGTACAGCTTCTCTCTCCAAAGCGAGGCCCCAGGCACCGGGAGCTTACAGACATGTGGCACCTCGGGCCCCGCCACTGAATCAGGCTGCATTTTGATGAAATTCTTAGGAGATTGGCAAGTGCATGGCTTCTGAGACGCATTGGCACAAAAGGCACTTAGTGAGTGCCTGGCACCTGGTAGGGGCTTCTGATTTATTTTCCCCTCGCCTCCCTCCATCAAGGCACTCAGGGCCTCCCTAGGCCCTACGGTCAAGCCGGAGGCGCATGTGTGCCGGGCACAAGCTTCACCCACAAACCGGGGCAGGCTCTGTCCCCACCGTCTCCCACAGCCCGCCCCGTTCCGCCGGACGGCGAACAGCTGGGCCTGACTCTCGGGACTACTCTCCCGCTGCCTGCCCTGGCTCGAAGCCGGTGCCTGCCCGGGCCCACCTGCCTGGCTCACCTGCCAGGCAAATTCTACTGCCGATCCCTCCCTCCCCTGGGGCCTGGCTGGGGTCTGGCACCTGTGGGCCACGTTTATTAAAGGATCAGGGGACTCCTCCGAGGCCTGCCTGACTCCTCACGGCCCATCTTGCAGCCTGTGCCCCTGCACTGCTGTGGCCGTCGGAGCTGTGTCTTTCTGCGGGCAGGGCTGTGCTGTGTGCTCCCCACCCGGCCTCCTCAGTCCCGGCCGCCAGGACCCCAGGACCGAGCTGTGGGTGGGACGGCGGTTCTGCCGGCTGGGCGACGGACCTGCTGGCATTTGAGGAAGTCTGCGGCCTCGGTTTCCCTTCCTCCTTTCCCTCTGGCCAGGAGGCTGCGGCACCCCACTCCCACGCCTGCCCTTCCTCATCCCCACCCCAGAGCCACCTGTCTCAGGGACCACCCGGCGGGGCCAGCTGCTTCGGCCTCCCTTACGCCTGCCTGTGACTCCCCTCCTGCTTCTCCGAGAGCCCCTCTCTGGGATCCTGCCAAGACTCTCTCTCTCTCTCTCTCTCTCTCTTGCAGTCACACAGTCTTCCCGGACAACCTCACCCACTGCACCGTTATCCTCATCAACTGTCCCGTCTTCCTGGACAGCCTCTCCCACCGCCCGTCAGTGACCGCCTCTGCGATCCAATGCTCTGCGTCTTTGTCCCCAGCCAGGGTCTGCATCGGTGGCCCTCACGCCTCTTGCCATTTGCCCCCGTTGACCATTCTCCTCCAAAATGCAAACTGCGCGCCTGACCCCTCTGTGGGTTCTGCTCACTGGGAGTTTCAGCCCCAGGCCAGTAAGCATGGCCCGGGCAAGATCCTGCCCCTTCCCCTTCCCCTCCGGAGGTCCCACCCTGCTCTAACCACCTCCCCACCAGTGCCTGTGGGGGCTGCGCTCCCCTTCACACCTCACCCGGCTGGCGGGACCGGCTGCCAGCCCACCTCCTTGACGCTAACACAACGGCTTTCGCTGTCCCACAGGAGCTGGCAGCAGACCGGACCGTGAGTCACGGCCCAGCAAGTGGGATGCTTTTTTGTGCCGGTTCCTTCGCCTCCCCAATCCTACAGGGTGACGCGTGTGGTAGCCGCGCACGCACAGCTTGCACACGAAGGAGGTTGCACCAGGGGAGAGGAACCCTGGGCTTGAAGAACATGCTGTTTTATGGCCAGTGGCGAACGAGCCTGCCCGGTGGCCCTGAGGGAGACGTGACCTCATCTCTGAGGCCGCAAGCACCACCCTGAGAAATGGGCCAAGGAAAGTGCAGCTGGGGCTTTGCCTCCTCTGTCCACTCTGAGCCACGGGAGAGCCCCAGCCGCCCTGCCGCACGGGCCACGCCTCCACAGACCTCGGTAAAGGCTGGACAGTTTCTCCCTGGGCCCCTGCTCACCCCTCCCCAGGGCTCCCCCACTGTGCTGCCCCATTCCTTGGGCCGGTCTTCACCCCTCCCTCTCACAGACCCTTTGGCTTCTCCCCCTTGTCTGAGCTGTTCCTTGTGAAGAGCAGCAGAATGTGACGTCACCAAATGTGCCACTTTGACGTGTTGATCATTTTGAGCTCGAGAAAGAGCAGATACAGGGGGAGGCTGTCTCTGACCCTCCCGATCTGCCTGAACTCAGAGTCCCCAAAAGGAGCTCAGTTGCCCCTGGAGTTTCTACCACCCACCGGGGAGCATTGACACTTGTCACAGGAGAGGAGACTAGAAGTCCCCACCACATCCGGACACACTGGGTCACAAACTGTCACCCCTCCCATCTCTTCTTCCAAAGACCCTTCCATCTTTCCTCCAAATCACTGACTGTCTCCAGAGAAGAACGCTTACCCCTGCCTTCTCCTTATTAAGCGGGTGTTTAAGCCTGAATTCTAAGCCAACTTGAGGAGACACTCATTTTTCCTGCCTACCCCCCAGGTATATACGATGCATACATGTTAATAACCTATTTGCGTTTCTTTTGGTAGTCGTTTGTTACAGAGGCCTCAGCCAAGAACTCAGAAGGGTAGAGGGGAAATTATTTTTCCTCCTCCCCAACAGTTTCGGTGACTCGGACGGGACCTCTGAGACACCTTACAGGTGGGACCCTGGGAAGACCGGCAGAATCCAGTGAAGGATAAGAATTATTTGTCCTTTTGGGGCACCTGGGTGGCTCAGTCAGTTGAGTGTCCGACTCTTGATTTTGGCTCAGGTCGTGATCTCACAATTTGGCTCTTGAAATCGAGCCCCACGTCGGGCTCTGTACTGACAGTATGGAGCCTGCTTGGGAAATTCTCTCTGCCCCTCCCCCTCCTCAAAATAAATAAATAAACTAAGGGGAAAAAAAAGAGATTTGTCTTCCCTACACTCGCTTGCAAGTCCTTATCACCCTCAGTTTCTCTTCCAGTGGAGACGGTAACTGACAACAGTAGCCTGCTTTCTGTTGGGTAGAGGGATAAGGGTGCTGGGCGGGCTTCCAGGCAAGAGCCATAGTGGAGAGGCTGTGAGGCTGGCGGGAACAGCGTGGCAGTGATAGGCACAGACACACAAGACAGGTGAGGACTGGAGACTTGGTCTGAATAAAGCTTTGTGGGAGAGACCCAGCAAAAGGAGGTAAGGATATGCTTATGCCTTGAATGCTAGTCTAGGATATTCCCACTTTCTGCTACGGGCTGGTGGCGGGGGGGAGGGGGGCGGTAGGAGGAGGGGGGGCTTGGGCATAACCACAGCAAACCTTTATGCAGCACAGCAGATGTGAACTCATGTAACCCAGTGACCCCAGAATCAGCTGTAACGCTAACAGGTGAGGACACTGAGGGGAGGAGAGGTTATGTAACTTGCTCAAGGCCATCCAGCTCATATGTGGCAAAGCCAGGATTTGAATTTAGCATTTTGATTTCCTGGTCTATGCCACGCATTCTCAGTGGGGGTGACGATGCCTCCAAGGGGGTGACGATTCTACGGTGTGGACACACACACGGTACATAAGCCGATAGCATATCTATGTTGAAAAAATTTCATGAAAGGAGATTAAGAATACAGTGCTGGGGTTCCTGGGGGGCTTAGTCGGTTGAGCATCTGACTCTTGATTTCAGCTCAGGTCATGACCCCAGGATCGTGGGATCCAGCCCTGCATCAGACTCTGCACTGATGGCGATTCTCTCTTTCTCCCTCTGCCCCTCTCCCCCACTTGCTCCTGTCTCTTTCTCTTTCTCTCAAATAAAAAAAAAAAAAATTTTTTTTTAAAAGAGAATAAGATGTTTAAGAAGACCCACGTGGGGAATGATCAAGGTTGAGAAACCATTGTCTCTGCTCTTAATCAGACCACGGAGCTGAGTCTCATGCTTAAAGCCTGGGTTAGGCAACAGGATGGAAATGACATCTTCAGAAAAATAAAGCAGCGGTGGAGTGGAGGGGAGGGGGAGCTGCCGGAGTAGGAGGGAAGGAACAGACGTGGGCCACGTGCTTCTCCGTGCCAGGTACGTGGCCTGTAAGGTCTCCTTTTGATCTTCCCCTTCACGTTAGGTACTGTTATTTCCATTTTCAGATGATGAAATGAAGAGACAGGAGCAAGGGGGCCACAGCCAGCAGCTGGAAAAGGGCCGGGGCAGGACTTGAACTTCCTGATTCTGAATGCAGGCAGGGAGAAGGTCGCGGAGGGAGTGGACAGCAGAAGAGAGAGAGGGTGATTTGGCTAATGGAGACGGCACAGAACTGGTGAAAGACTGGGCCTGTTTCGGAACGAGCCAGGAGCCTCGCCACCAACAACTCAACCCCAACCCGCCAAAAGACCCAGAGGCAGAAGTCCCTCACTCGTTCCTCTTCTCTGAAGAGAAGATCAGACACAGAAAATTGGGAAGTTGGAAAGGAGTCAACCTAGACAACACAAATGCTATTTACTTGTTCTTACTTCTCCCCTCTGCCCTAATGTTTACATTTTAACACTACCGGTTGCAATTTCCTAGCTTATTTCATAATTTCTGCTCAACAGGGATAAAAAGCATTCCTCTTTGGTACAAAGGTAACAGGACCCGGCAAAGATCTCCAGGAGTAATTTTGGACACAATATTTTTAGGCACCATTAAACTATTTTCTTTGAAATAGTGAAACATTCCACTCTCCTCCCCCCAAACACGGTGTGTGTTCCCAATCACGTACAACTCAGTGGAAAATGAACAAATTAGCTGCAACCTTGAGTTACAGAAATATTTCCATCTTAGCCCTTTGAACTGCATAAGTAATTCAGATGACTTCCTAGAATGTCTTTCTATCGCTCTCTGAGGCTCTGGAGGGTCTGTGTTAGGACAAAATAAAATAATAGTTGTCTTTTACGAGCAACACCCTTAAAGGAGTTCTTCTATTGCTGCTATAGAGAAGATGTAGTGCTCAATACCCAGGAGCGATAAAATAGAGCTCTTGGGTCCCTCTCGTTGATCAGCTGTTGACAACAAGCTGTCGGCGGGGCGCCTGGGTGGCTCAGTCGGTTAAGCACCCGACTCTGGATCTGGTCATGATCTCACGGTTTGTGAGTTCGAGCTCCGCGGCCGGCTGTGCGCTGACAGTGCGGATTCTCTCTCTGCTGGGGATTCTCTCTCCCTGACCCTTGCTTGCTCTCTCTCTCTCTCCCTCAAAAATAAATACATAAATATTAAAAAAAAAAACAAGAAAACAAAGAAAAGAAGCTGTCAGGCCAGCCAGTTGCCCTGTATATGCTCACCTGCAGGGTAACCTCACGTGTGGCCTCAGTGACTAGACTAGTGGCAGACAGGCTCATATTTCTAAGAAAATCTTCTTTAATTTGAACGCTATCGTTGGGAACATAGACAAAACTTCATAGTGAAGTACAAATGTAGAGAAGCAAATCCAGCGTGCCTGGTCCTAACTTGTGCACCTGCATCAGGTCCCCTTGACCCTAAGAAGCTCACGCCAGGGTCTGACAGGGTCATATTGTGCTTCGAGGGCTGTAGCGGTTACTGTTTCATATACGATTGGACCAGGTTGCCTCCTGATGAACGTCCTCCATTGGATGCACTTGAACCAAGAATTGGGGCCCCTCAGGTACACTTTTTAATCCTTCAGGACCAAGAATGTCATCTGAAGTGACTGACGCTTGTCTCAAAAGTACATTATAAGGTACAAAGTTAGCAAAGGCTGGGAAAGAAACATTTGACCGTCTACTTTCTCAGCACGCAGAGTATCTGAGATGAGCGGCTGTTGGCCCACCCTTCACTGCAAACTTGGACAGTGTGAACTTGTAGCTGTGGCTGCAGGTGAACACGGGCAAAGCAGACTGGAGAGTTTCTGCACGACGAACCTCTTATTACAGTGAGAAGTTTTCTTCGTAGGTACTTTTACAGACTTTGCCCCTCTTATGGCAAAAAAAAAACACCCCAAAACGAAACAGAACACAAAACCTTTTTATAATAGATCGATCTGTATTTTACTCAGAGCCAGCTTCTAATCTCAGTTCTAAACCAGAATATCAATATTTACTTCTGCTTGGACCAGCCACCCCAACAATCAATCCTGAGCAAATTCCAGTTACGTTTCTAGCCACGCTTACAGGTAACGAAGGTTTGGGTAGAGGACATTTGTCTGACTGTTTACTATCCTGTAGATGTGTTGATAGGTCCTCAAGCGACAGTTGGCAAGAAGGGCATGCTTGGTGTCCAGGGAGTAGTGCTGAGTCATTTTACGGAGTTGGTACGCTTCTTGGAGGTGGAACCTGCGGGAACACCTCGGTTTAAAAAGAGCCACGCGCCGACGCCAGGCTTCCTCTAGAGGCTCCAGCATTCTGCTTAGCGAATAGACCGCAGGCTGCTTCAGTACCGTGAGCTCATGCACCTCCGACAAATTTGGAGTATCCTCAAATCTGAATTGGGCACGAGGAGGCATCCCTTTCAAATATCTTGAATGGCTTAAATGGAAAATTGACTTAAAATTTCTTCTGCGGGGCGCCTGGGTGGCTCAGTCGGTGAAGCACCCGGCCCTTGATCTGGTCATGATCTCATGGTCTGTGAGTTCGAGCCGTGTGTGGGGCTCCGTGCTGGCAGCTCAGAGCCTGGAGCCTGCTTCGCATTCTGTGTCTCCCTCTCGCTCTGTCCCTCCCTTGCTGGCACTCCTTCTCTCTCTCTCTCTCAAAAATAAATAAACATTAAAAAAAAAAAAGATGAATTCATCCACAGCATAGTGACAGCAGTTAACAATACTGTATCCTGTACTTGAAAGTTGCTAATGTTTCATCATCACAACAACAAAATGGTAATTATGTGAGACATATGTGTATCCAATCATCACATCGTACACTGGAGATTGATATCGTCTTGCACGTCAATTATATCTCAATAAAGCTGAAAAACACACTGGAAATGTCTTTAAAAAGAAAATGCGTCTGTCGTTCTCCAGGAGTCTCATTTGGATTGAAAGTTTTTCTTTTTTTAAAGTGTTTTTTTTTTAAATTTTTTTTTTTTTTTAACTTTTTTTAACGTTTATTTATTTTTGAGACAGAGAGAGACAGAGCATGAACGGGGGAGGGTCAGAGAGAGGGAGACACAGAATCTGAAACAGGCTCCAGGCTCTGAGCTGTCAGCACAGAGCCTGACGCGGGGCTCGAACTCACGGACCGTGAGATCATGACCTGAGCCGAAGTCGGCCGCTCAACCGACTGAGCCACCCAGGCGCCCCTTTTTTTTAATTTTTAAAAATACTTATTTTTGAGAGAGAGGGAGGAGACAGAGCGCGAGTGCGGGAGGGGCAGAGAGTGAGGGAGACACAGACTCCGGGCTCTGAGCTCCAAACCGTCAGTACAGAGCCTGACGTGGGACCCGAACTCATGAGCTGTGAGATCGTGACCCGAGCTGCAGTCGGATGCTTAACCGACTGAGCCACCCAGGCTCCCCAGGGATTGAAATTTTTTTTAAATCCCAGTAGATGGAGACAGAGGTCCTAAAGGCTCATTGCAAACTAAAGCCAAAGCGCCCCTTTATTCCGAACCAAAGTAATCATTTGCACGTTCACTATTAAGCAGTTGCTGGTAACCGGGGTTCTGCGTTAGGCTTTTGTCCGTTAGGCCGGGCAACATCTCTGATTCTGGTCACGCGTTCGCTCATCAGGTGTTTATCGATGCCCTGCCCTGTGCTCGGGGCTGCTTGCTTGCGACACAAAGAGGAACAGGGCAGGGTTTCTGCCGGAGCCCCTCCATGGTCTCGGCCTTGCACTCCTTGCCGTTGCAAAAAGAGACAGCTCGGGGAGCGTGAGGTAACAGGCAGGTATCAGGAGACAGAAGCGATCTGCCTTGCCTCTGTCCACCCAGCCCTGTCTTCCTCCCCCCCCCACCCACCCACCCCGGTGTCTCCGCCTCCCTGCAGCACTCCCCAGGGTCAGGAGCATCAGGCCATCAGTGGACGTGGCCCGGCCGCTCAGACGACTTTTGTCTGTGGGACTCTTCCAGAGCTCATGGCTTTGCTGCACAGAACGCCTGTGGCGGCCGCGTTTCCCAGGAAGCAAGGAGTGAGTGGTAGGTGCCGGGGACGCTGGTAAGCCTTTGGAGTACAGTTTTGTGAGCAACCTGCAGACCTGCCGTTATTGGGAGTCACGTTGTGCCGGTTCCAATCGCGAGCCCGCCGCTCTCAAGCCGTGCGGCCTCGGTCAAGTTACTTCTCCGAGCCGGGCTTGCCCTACTCTGAAAATCAAGACAATAAACCCCGCGTGGCAGGGTGGTAGGAGAATTAGCAACAGAGCACATCAAGTACCTTGCGTGGGGCCTGGAAATGATGAGTGACTATTCAAAGCAAGAGGGCCCCAAACAAGGTCATGAGGAATATGAATCTGCACGTTGGGGCCAATGGAGGAAGGAGCCCTCTCTTCCTAAGGGGTCTGGGTGGACGCGTTCACCCAGGGAGGACATGCCGGGAGAAGGACCAAGCCGTATAGAAGGTCAAGAGGGTTAAAGGCCTCATGCGTGGGGAGTCGTTTCAACGTGGCCCCCTTCTCCCGGAGTCTCCGGGACTTTGTCGGTGTGCAGCTGTCTGTCCCCTTAGAAGTCCTGTCAATCCCATGCTGTTCCTTTGGCAAGGATTGCTGAGGGACAGTGACGTCTCTGCTTCAGACTCTCAGGCAGTCTTCTCCTGGTCCTCCCCCAAATGACCTTTGTACTGTGCTTAGAGAAAAATTACAATCCAAGTGTCATGGACTGAATGTTTGTGTGCCCCGCCCCCTCCAATCCATGTAAAAGCCCCAACTTGTAAAGTGAGTGTGTTTGGAGATATAATCTTTAAGGAGGTAATTGAGGTTAAATTAAGTCACAGGAGTGGGGCCCAGATCCAATAGGACTGGCATCCATACAAGGAGAGGAAGAGATACCCGAGACATGCATGTGCACAGAGGAAAGGCCACATAAGGACACAGCAAGATGACGGCCCTCTACAACCTGAAGACAGAGGCCTCAGGAGAAACCAGCCGCGCCGACACCTTGATCTTGGGCTTCTGACCTGCAGAACCGCAAGAAATAAATGCTGTTGTTCAAGCCACTTGGTCTCTGGTATTTTGTTATGGCAGCACTAGCCAACAAATACCTCAGGGCTGATGTCAGTGAATCAGAAGGGGATTCTTTCTCCAAGTTTACAGACTGAAGATCATTAGAAACAGCCGTGGTCAAAACTAGGTTCGTGTGGCCCGCCACGGCGAGGGAGGGCACAGGCCAGAGGAACCGGGCAGCACCTCTGTGAGGGGGACTGGGAAGGACATATAGGATCCAGGCTTGCGTGGAGGAGTGTCAGGAGGGGTACGGGAGACACGTCAGTTCTGGACAGATGCCGTGAGGAAGCAGAATCATTCAGTAGCTGGGTATCTCAGTAAATTGTACCTGGGAGATGGCGGGGGGCGGGGGGAGTGGATTGGAGTTGGGTAGAGTCTCCACTGGTCAAGAGGCAGCAATTACTGACGTTGGTCAGGGACGAGGGGTGTTTTAGTAATTTTGCGGTTACGGCGTGCACTTGTCCGAGCATCTGTGACGTTCAGGCGGGGACTTCATGGTGCGGCTGCTGACAGCAGAGTTTTCGCTCTTTCCTTCTACGAGGGAATCCCACACAGCACATACAGCCCACGGATGGGAACAGTGAACAGGCCCCCCCAAGACGTGCATGTTCGCTAAGACCACGGTTCACAAAGCAGGCCCACAGGCACCAGCCCCCTTTCAGGTGAGGAGGCGAGAAGAGTAACTCGGGGCTGCTTGGCCGGTAGTCGGTGGGTGGGCAGGGAGTCCACCCCGGTCAGAAATTTACCTGCAAGCAGTGTCCGGCTGTTTCTCTTCGGGTTACGGAACTCAGAGCAGATGCCTTCCAGGCACGCTCAGGGGGGGCAACCACGGCTCCTTCCTCCAGGTCCTGGGAGAGCAGCCAGGCCTGGCACAACAGGGAATGGCAGGTGGAAGCGTTTTCTGAACGGAAGGCTCGGGGCTCCCCCTAGTGGCTGTCACCTGAACCGCCGGCCAAGGCCTGGGCTGAGACCACTGAGGGCAGCAAGGTCGCCCCCCCCCCCCCCCTCCCCCGCCATGGCCACAAGGGCTCCCGGCCTCAGTCAGGCCATCTGCCAGGCACGCCACAGTCAGGGGCTCATTGGAGCCTCAGCCTGTGGACCTGCGAGCTGGGTGTTCTTAGCCCATCACAGAAATGAGAAAACAGAACTGAGGTCAGAGTTTGCTTAGGAAACGGGTGCTGAAGCTCGGGCTTCCGGCTTCGTCCAGGGGCCAGAGCTACCGGGATCGCACAGACTCCCCGTCCCAACTGTGAACTTTAATGGCTTTTTAGAGTCAGACCCTGGACGAGGCAGTGGAACCGAGGAGCTGTTTCCAGGCTCTCGAAAGGGCGTCCCAGGTTTACAATGTGTTTTCACATTTGTCATTTCTTGTAGGCCTCACAGATAATAACAGGTAAAGCGTCATAATAATCACTATTTACCAACGTCTGGTAAAAGATGGGCAGGGCCTGGGGCCTATCTTCTCTGACACCCTGGATACTGTTCTTTCTACCCCCTCACGCTAGCTGCCTCTGCTGTCCCGTCCTAATGGCTGTAGGGAACAATACACATGAAAGCTCAGAGAGAAAACCAACAAAAACCAAAACAGTGATAGCCAGTTCTTGGGGGAGAAAAAACAAGTTGGAAAGATTAATGAGGGCAGACTCGGGGCCCCTGGGGAGGGGTGCCTGCAAGAGGGGGCTGAGTTCCAGGCAGCTCTCCGGGCCTGGCTGTGGGTCCCAAGGGGAGGAAATTCCCTGTAATTCCACACCAGTTGCTATACGTGCTGGCTGCCTCCCCGAGTCTGGTTCGGGAGCACCTCCAGCAGGGGACCAAGGCCGGTGCTGATGGACCAGGGTGTCCCAGAAGTCATGGTTTTAGTATTACCACGTCAGAGCAGCATTGTCCAATATACTGGTCACTGGCCACGTGTGAGCCACCAAGTACTTGAAATTTGGCTAGTCTCAGTGTGAAATCAATGTAAAATATTTACCAGATTTTTTTGAAGACTAAGTATGAAGAAGAACGTAATGATAGGTAATACGCAATATATACAGTATAATACAATGTATAATATAATATATGTATAATGTATAATATAATAGAACATGTTATATTTTATATAATACAATGTAATATAATACGTAGAATGTATTACATTTAATATGTAGGTAATCATTTTATGTTAGCTACATGCTAAAATGATACTATTTTGGAGGCATTTGGCTTAAAAAATATTTATAAAAATTAATTTTAGCTGTTTCTCTTTGCTTTTAAACTTGCTACCCAGAAAATTTTAAATTCTCTACATCGCTTGCATTATATTACTGTTTGGATAACACTGATCTAGAGCTTTTGGTCCTGGTGAATTTGCTTATATGTGAAAGGGTGAGGTAAAATGAGGTCATTTGTGTCCAAGGGTTTTGAAGAATTTTTTTTTTTAATGCTTATTTATTTGGGGGAGACAGAGAGACAGAGTGGGGGAGGGGCAGAGAGAGAGGGAGACACAGAATCTGAGGCAGGTTCCAGGCCCTGAGCTGTCAGCACAGAGCCTGACACAGGGCTTGAACCCACGAAGCACAAGATCATGACCTGGGCCTAAGTCCGACACTCAACCGACTGAGCCATCCAGGCGCCCCTGTCTCCAAGGGTTTTAAAATGGAACCAGAAGCAAGGAAGAAGTCAAATTTTCACTCTTCACAAATGACATGATGTTCTATGTGTAAAACCCAAAAGACTCCACCAAAAAGCCTCTAGAATTGGGGCGCCTGGGTGGCTCAGTTGGTTAAGTGTCCGACTTCTGCTCAGGTCATGATCTTGCGGTTCACAAGTTTGAGCCCCCCACTCCCCACCTCCATTGCCCCCCCCTCCCCCGTCAGGCTCTCTGTTGTCAGTGCAGAGCCTGCTTCAGATCCTCTGTCCCTTATTTGTGCTCTTTTTCTCTCTCAAAAATAAATAAACATTTTTAAAAAATTGCTAGAACTGATACATGAATTCAGCAAAGTTGTAGGATATAAAATCAATGTACAGAAATCAGTTGCATATGTATACACCAATAATGAAGCAGCAGAAAGAGAAATCAGGGAATCAATCCCATTGACAACTGCACCCAAAAACCACAAAATACCTATGAATAAACCTAACCAAAGAGGTAAAAGATCTGTATGCTGAAAACTATAGAAAGCTTATGAAGGAAATTGAAGAAGATATAAAGAAATGGAAAAACATTCCACGCTCATGGACTGGAAGAATAAATATTGTTAAAATGTCAATACTACTCTTTACTTTTGAAGTTATTACCCACAAAATTTAAATTCTGCACATGACTTGCATTACATTACTATTGGATATCACTGATCTAGAGCTTTTGGTCCTGGTGAAAGCAGTGTACACATTCAAGGCAATCCCTATCAAAATAACACCAGCATTCTTCACAGAGCTGGAACAAATACTCCTAAAATGTGTATGGAACCACAAAAGACCCCGAATAGCCAGAGTAACGTTGAAAAAGAAGACCAAAGCTGGAGGCATCACAATTCCAGACTTCCAGCTGTATTACAAAGCTGTAATCATCAAGACAGTATGGCACTGGCACAAAAACAGAGATCAATGGAACAGAATAGAGAACCCAGAAATGGACCCACATCTATACGGCCAACTAATCTTCAACAAAGCAGGAAAGAGTATCCAATGGAATAAAGACAGTCTCTTTACCAAATGGTGCTGGGAAAACTGGACAGCAACATGCCGAAGAACGAATCTGGACCCCTTTCTTACACCATACACAAAAATAAATTCAAAATGGATGAAAGACCTAAACATAAGACAGGAAACCATCAAAATCCTAGAGAAGAAAACCTCAGCAGCAGCAACTTCTTACTCGACACGTCTCAGGAGGCAAGGGAAATAAAAGCAAAAGTGAACTATTAGGACCTCATCAAGATAAAAAGTTTCCATACAGCAAAGGAAACAATTAATAAAACTAAAAGGCAAACAACAGAACGGGAGGAGATATTTGCAAATGATACATAAGATGAAGGAATTAGTATCCAAAATCTTTTTTAAACATAATTTTTTGAATGTTTATTTATTTTTGAGAGAGAGACAGAAATAGAGAACGAGTAGGGCAGGGGCAGAGAGAGACACACACACACACAGAATCTGAAGCAGGCTCCAGGTTCTGAGCTGTCAACACAGAGCCCGGTGAGGCGCTCAAACTCATGAACAGTGAGCCGAAGTCAGAGGCATAACCGACCAAGCCACCCAGGCACCCCAGGATCCAAAATCTGTAAAGAACTTATCAAACTCAACACCCCCCAAAAAATAACTCAGTGAAGAAATGGGCAAAAGACATGAACACTTTTTCAAAGAAGACATCCAGATGGCCAACAGACACATGAAAAGATGCTCAACGTCGCTCCTCATCAGGGAAATACAAATCAAAACCACACTGAGATACCACCTCATGCCGGTCAGAGTGGCTAAAAGGAACAAATCAGGAGATTATAGATGCTGGCGAGGATGTGGAGAAATGGGAACCCTCTTGCACTGTTGGTGGGAAGGCAAACTGGTGCAGCCACTCTGGAAAACAGTGTGGAGGTTCCTCGGGAAAAAAAAAAAAAAAAAAGATTAAAATTAGAACTACCCTACAACCCAGCAATTGCACTATAGGTATTTATCCAAAGGATACAAAAATGCTGATTATAAGGGACACGTGCACCCCCACGTTGATAGCACTGTCGACAATGGCCAAAGTATGGAAAGAGCCCAAATGTCCATCGACTGATGAATGGATACAGAAGATGTGAGGTAGATATAGATATAATGGAATATTACTCTGCGATCAATAAGGATGAAATCTTGCCATCTGCAACAACGTGGATGAAACGAGAATGTATTATGCTAAATGAGGTAAGTCAGTGAGAGAAAGATAAAATCGTATGATTTCACTCCTATGCGGAATTTAGGAAAACAACACAGATGAACGTAGGGGAAGGGAAGGAAAAATAAGATAAAAGCAGAGAGGGAAGCAAACCATAAGAGAGACTTAAATGCAGAGAACAAACTGAGGGTTGCTGGCGGGGTGTTGGGTGGGGGGCGGGGAATGGGCTAAATGGGCCAGGGGCCTTAAGGAGGGCACTTGTTGGGTTGAGCACTGAGCTTTCTATGTAAGTGATGAGTCACTAAATTCCACTCCTGAAATCATTAGTACACTATATGTTAACGAACTTGGATCTAAATAAAATTTGAAAACATAGATAAATACAGTAAATGGCCAGGAGGCCAGGAGGCCATCAAGGAGATGGGCCATGTGCGCATCCTGATCAGGTGGAAGCATGAACTTTTGAACTGCTCGAAACCACAAATACCACAAATACTCTCTGAGCCCCTGCAGCTTGTTACAATGTGGGCTTTTGCTTGCTGAGTGCTGACCCGGCCACCAGCCCCAATCACAATTCTTTGTAAACAAACATATACAAGCAATTCCCTTTTGCTCCCCAAACCCGGGATATTTGCTCCCCAAGGGGGACACAATTTGGTTGCTGCCTAAACCTCTGTACCCCGAATTGCGATTCTTTGATCCCAGATCAATGTTTTTGCTTAATTATTGCCTCCTGACAAATGTAGGCTGATCCTTATTAAAAGCGAAATTCAACCAAGTAAATCTGAAGCTCCAATTGGCTTTATTAAGTGATTCGTGAATGGGGCCTGTCTGGGAAATAGAGAGATGCTCTGAAGAGTTGTACAAAGTGGAAGGTTTTTATAGGAAGGAGGGTGGGGCAAGGTGTTATTAGGAAAAGGAAAGAAGGGACTGTCCCAGGCAAGGCCACCTTCACTTAGGGAGAAGCACAGAGGGTCTTACCATGCAGATTATGTTATCTTCCTTTAAGGGATGGAGGGTCCATGTGACCGATGACCTCACTGGTGCTGACCAGAAAATTCCTGACTGACCGGTTCAGCCTGCATTTCTCAGGGAGGTTGAAACTGTAATTAGGTTAAGTACCAAGACCCAGTGCCTAGGCCCCTTCCCTCTGGAGTATTTTCCCTCCCCTCCCTCCCCTCCCCTCGCCCTCCTTCCCCACCTCTCTCTCTCTCTCTCCAGATGGCAAGTTGGTTCCGTACAGAGAACCCTCGGTCCCTCTAAGCTGTATTAGGTCTCCCACCCCGTCGATTCTCTCAGTCCATCATTTCCTCTCGACAGAGTGACACTGCATCACTCCCCTCTTGTGTCTGGGGTGTGCCTAACGTCTGCCCACTAAACGGGAGCGTCATGCGGGCGGGGACTGTGTCTGTCCACTGCCATAGGCTGGTACCGGCACGGTCAACTCCGGGCAAGGATTTGTCCTTGGCTCCAGGCGCAATTAGGGGGCAAGTGGTTCTTTGGCTGGCACCCACTCTGTGCTAGGCACTGGGTCACCTTGTCGTCACTTTCCATGGCAACCCCCAGAAGGAGCTACGGTCACACTTAAGTTGGGGAGGGGAAGCCACCTGCCTGCCCAAGGTCACCCGTGGTGTGAGTGTGTGAGCAGGACTAGAAGCCAGGCCTGGTCAGTTCCCACACCGGTGCCTTCCACCCCACCGAGGGGGGGGGGGGGGGTCCCTGCTTTCAGTTTCCATCTCAGAGGGACTGCGGTCATCCGGGCAAGCTCGGCCCTACTCTGTTCTGTGGGAGATCCCGTGCTTCCCAAGGTGGGCAGTGTCCAAGCCCTGAAATCTCAGAGGGCTCGCGCTTGTCTTGGTGACCCACACGGACAGAGCCAAGGGGAGGAGACTACAAGGTCCAGATGGCCCGTGGGTGCCTGCAAAAGGGAGCAGAATTTGCCAACCCCAAATATGGATTATGTTAGGCTGATTATTTTTAAGAACCTGCAAACACTGGAGAAGCTCTAAAACCAGATAGAAGTTTCCCTTTTGTGAGAGACATTGACATAGAAGTTACCCTTTTGTGAGACATTGACCTTTATACGGGAAATCTCAATTTGAAAGCGCATCTCCCTGGGGCGCCTGGGTGGCTCAGGTCTTGATTCAAGCCACTGTCCATGCGGAGCCGCTGGGGATTCTCTCCCCCACTCTCTCTGCCCCTCTCCTGTTCAATCTCTCTCTCTCTCTCTCTGTCTCTCTCTGTCTCAAAATAAGTAAATAGACATTAATAAAAAAGAAAGAAACAAAAAAAAGGGCATCTCCCTCACTGTACCATGAAGAGGAGGGTGACTTTAAATCTCTGGAACTCTTCTCAATGGAGAAGCAAGGACTGAAATCTACATACCAACCTTACCCATGTTCACTGTGCTTTTCCCAGTAACTTCCCAAGACTGGCCTCCCTGGCCCCCAACATCTTCCTTTGTCCTTAGCTAAGAATGGTGTTTAAGGTGATGGTTTCTACCATTCTGGGGAGTTACTAGTTTTTTCTGCATACAGGAGGTACACATGTTACTAAACTTTTGTTTGTTTCTCTCCTGTTAATCTGTGTCCTATCAATTTAATCATTAGACCAGCCAAAGAGCATAGAAGCAAAGAGGCGATAAATTTTCTCCCCCTACAGAGGCAATGATTTGACGGTGATGTGATTTGAAGTTTCGGTCCCAGAATGAATGGTCGAGAAAGAATTCTTGAGATGTTTTTGGTAGAGAAGGGTGTTTTTAGTACAGCCCGGGGGCAGAAAGAGCCACACCGACATTATGAGGAGTGACTGATTGTATACTTTTAAGTTTGTGGAGGGCGGGGAGGTACAGACAATGTCAGTTTCTAAGGAATTTCTGTATGCAGACAGCAGGGTCTACAGAACCTTGGAGGTCTGGCTGTTGTCCAGATAAGGTTGTTTTTAGTCTCTAGTAAAACATCGACATTAAGGCAGCCATGAGTTTCTTGAAAGACATCAGCTCTGCGTGTCTCAAGTATTTATCAGTGGGCTGCAGGTTGTAAGGAGATTTAATGGAAGCTGCAGTGCTCTTGCCTTTGTTCTCGTCAGTGGGGTTCAGGGCAGGCCACCAGAGTATGCCACTTTGGTGTATTGATTATTTTGAATCAAAGTTCCTTTAGAAATAGCTGATGCAAGAAGGACACTCTTTGTCCCCCGGAAAGCGGGAAGTGCATTTCCCATACGAAAGGCACCAAGAGGTAGAAAGACATTCTTATGACCAGAGTCCGGGAATTCAGGGCCAAGAAGGCTATGTAAACACCCTGCTTAGTTTCTTCACCGATTAACACCCAAAACTAAGTTTCTTTGTCTTGTCAGTTCTTCATAAATGTATTGTTTCTTCGTCTAAAGGGTATCAAAGCTGCCTGCTTTGGTGTCTCCTTTGAGTCTCATATTCTGAGGGGCCCCCATATATTCTTAATGACATGTTTTTGCTCCTATCAATCTGTCCTATGTCAATTTAACTATTAGGCTGGCCGAAGAACTAAGGGGAGTAGGGGGAAATGTTCTCCCCGACAGAGAACAGGGGCAAGGGGGCACGGAACCTCAAGCAGTTGTGCTCAGAAGGGCCAGCAAGCTGGGCAAGGCCAGGCAGACTCCATAAGGCAGGTGTCATCCCTTCTGTCCAGGCTGAAGACACTGTGGGGGGGGGCCCCACATAGCATTCTGAGGTGCCCGCTGTCCCCTTTCCCTCTCCCAGGAGGATTGAACCGGCAAGAGAGTTCTCAGGTACATAGACAGACGGAGCTGAGCTCCCAGACTCAGGAGGGAGTAGCCTAGTCAGAAGGACTGCTGTGAGAGAGGGCTGAGGCTGTGCTCTGAGGGGGTAGTGCTAACACCTAGGTGATGCTGCACACACCCCTCCTGCCCCCTCACAACAGGAAGCCCTACGCAGGCCCCTCTTGTAACCTGATGGGCACACACCACGAGATCTGCTTCGCGAGGCTTCTGCCTCACACAGAAACACACAGAAATGACATTAACATTGGAGCGCCTGGGTGGCTCAGTTGGTTAAGTATCCGACTCTGGATTTCAGCTCAGATCACGATCCCACAGTTTTGTGAGTTTGAGCCCCGTGTCGGACTCTGCACTGACAGTGTGGAGGCTGCTCGGGATTCTCTCTCTCTCTCTCTCTGCCCCTCCCCAACTTATGGTCTCCCTGTCTCTCTCAAAATAAATAAATAAACTTAAAAAAAAAAAAAAAAGAAATGATATTAACTTTGACTCATTGAGTTTGCCAAAGGCTGAAAATGGTAAAGTGTTAAGAGTAGACGAGGGATCTGCTGAAGACTGTAGGAGGCAGGGACTGAGGAGGGGAGATACTGAAGTTAAAAGATCAGTGGGTCTGGTGGGAAGGGGAAGCATGAGGCCACGTGGTCCACACACAGGCTGTCCAGTGTCCCGGGAAATATCCATGGAGCCCATGTGTGTTGTGCGCGGGGCAAGGCAGCCAGACAAGGGGGCCAAGGGTTGAGCCTGTCCCGTGTGGAGCTTTCACTGGAGGCCCAGGTGGAAAAACTTCTTGAACCATCTTGAGACTTCCTTTAATTGGGCTCTGCATGGAAGGTCCCCATTCCAAAGGCAGGATTTGCCTCCAAAGGCTTGGGCTGCACTGTGGGTGGCCAGGCCTCAGAGGAATACCCACTGGTGACATCTGAGCTGGAGGAACAGTCAGGAAGATCTTCAGGAACCCTCCCCCACCCCCCAAACCCCAGTAGTCCCTGCTCTTTTCCTGACCCTCCATTTGTTTAGGATAATTGATTCTGAAGTATAGGTATTGGAGGGCACACAGGCTGACGCTGGGTCTCGTTGGATGACCTCATGTGGAGTTTCACGATGAGCAAACGACTCCGTATGCCTTCTCTCCGCCATGAATAAGCCATACCTAGATTGACTGGTAGTGGTTGCTGACAGCTATTTAAAACATGTGTTTCAGTCATTCTTTCCACCCTCGCTACAGTTGTGTGTGAGAAGAAGGTGCTGGCTGTCTGGATGCTGAGCCCACACGCTGTGCCTCAGGTTCCAATGCTGCACGATAAGGAAGAGCGACCGTGTCCTCCCCTAAGACCTTCCCAGCTCTGTACTAGTGTCCTTGCCATTCTTTGCCAGTTCTAACAGAGCGATTCAATTCTCTTGGAGATACACTACCCGGAACCCTGAGCTGGGACTGGGGTGGGGGTGGCAGAGATTTGAATCCCAGAGGTTTAGGCTGGAAACTTCCCTGAGACGCACCTATGTCATATTCTGGGAGGGATGTGAGGGAAAACAAAGAGGGAGAGAGAAAAATTGAAGGAGAAAAGAAGCGATTTCTAGGCATTATAGGCAGCAAGAATGGCTAGAGGCAAGCTCTTGGTACAGAACACCTGAGACGCTGGATAATTATTTGAAAGCATCTTTTGAAATAAGTGGCTTTGGCAGAAAGGCAAGAAAAATCCTCTGAGCTCGGAAGGCAAATCTGGAGAGGTGAGGGAAGCTGGAGCCCGCGTGGCTTTAGAACTGTCGGCAGCAGGGACGAAGAGCAAGCAATTCCATCTCAGCTCTTTCTCTCCTCTTGGGTCAACACGTCCTCCGTGGGGCATTCACTTCCTTGCACTTCCAGCTTGTGTCACCTGGGCTCTCTGGGGAGCTGCTGGGAAAGCCCGAGTCTCCACGGGTGCGAGCAGGTCACACTTAGACCCAGAGCTGCTGTGTCTCCCGGTGCTGTGGGCCTGATACCCTGAAGCCTTCCTGTCGTCCCTGGGGAGGCTGACGCGGGCAGTATTCGGGGCAGAGGTTGGGCTGGGGGCCTGCGGGTCACAATCGTGGTGAGTGCATGAACCGGCACCGGGCACTCTGGCTGGGAAGGAGGGAAGCAATGGGCGCCTGTGTGTAATGAAGGTCTCAGAGGTGACAGTCTGGCCGACAGACCCGAAGACGGTCCCCGTGAGCCCCTCACTGTGATCCCCTGCCCTCGAGTGTGAGCAGAACCTGGGAGATGCTTCTCACCAGTGGTAAGTGGATGTGGCAAAGGTGATGGAATGCCGTCTCCGTGAATTATGCCACTTTAGATTGTCACATCTGCCGGCCGACTCTGGGTAGGCTGCCCACAGGGTCTGATCAGGGATAGCAGCTGGGGCATCTTGGAAACTCATCGTACCCTGTGCTTGCGAGGTGTCCTCAGACAGGAGGAGGTGACAACTGCCTCTGTTTCAAGTAGTGAGAAGCTGCTGTTGCCCGTGGGAAGACGAGGCAAGAAACGGGCCAGACGTCCGGTGGCATCTCTAATGTTTGGGGCCGCGAAACACAGGCCGGGCTGAAAAGGATCTCAAGAGGGTCTGAAGAGAACCACGAGATTTCCGAGGTCGGGCGCGCACGCGAACTTTTGCTCCCTGGTATGAAAAACTCATCGCGGAGCTGGCGTCTCAACGGATGGGATTCTGCTTCCACCCAGAGGCAACCCCTGACGCCATTTGGGCGGAGCGCCCCTGTTGGGGAAGGGTAGTTTAAAAAAGCAAAATCTTCTCCTGACCCCAAGAATCTCTCTGCAAAGGTAGTGGAGAATGGAAAGAATGGAAGCGGTTTCACTATTGAATAAGCATGTCACCAGGATGTGTTGTGCCTCAATGCATTCAAGAGATTGCAAAGGCGGTGATCTCGCCCCCTTTACACAGCCCGGCAGATACCACCCATTACACAGATGTTCCCGAGGTAAACAGTAACGAGTCCTCCAGTAAGAGGTACCTTTTGTCACACGTAGTTCATTCTAACTTCATCAAACTAACTGGGGAGACCCCTTGTGTTGGCTTTATCCAGAGGAAAACTCATTTTATTTTATTTATTTATTTAAAAACAATTTTTTTAAGTTTATTTATTTTGAGAGAGAGAGAGAGAGAGAGAGAGAGAGAGAGAGGGCACGAGGTGGGGAGGGGTAGAGAGAGGGGGGCGGAGGATCTGAAGCAGGCTCTGCGTTATCAGCGCAGAGCCCGTTGCGGGGCTCGATCTCATGAACCTCGAGATCGCGACCTGAGCAGAAAACAAGAGTTGGACACTCAACCGACTGAGCTACCCAGGCGCCCCCAAACTGCTCATTTTAAATTGGAACAAGGGGCCCAACAGCGATAGGTTCTCAGCCTCCCAAAGTTAGGAGCTATCTCCTTTGATGACATGAGCATTTCCAAAAGATGGCTCTCAGGTCCTTGAGGAAACGGGTCCTCAGTTGTGAGACTGGTCATTACGAAGATTTACATATATTTGAAAAAGACAAATTCTGAAACAAAAGGCAGAGAGGAGTCTCTTCCCTTATTTGCAATTGAGAATTTCCTCATAAATGCCATTTCAGCGCGTAACAGTTCATCATACCGAAACTCTGACTGTATTTAACTGCTTCCTTAATTTGGAATTTGGGTTACTTCACTGTTTTTCCATTGTAAATTGTGTTGCAAAAATAGTCTTGAACATACATTTTTTACAACATGTTTCGACATCTCCTGGAGATTAGACATGGAATTAATAAATCAAAGTACGTATGTGTTTCCAAAATCTTTAATACCACCAGACAAACTGTTTTCAGAAAGGTCGCAACAGATTTGTTCCCACTGGAAGATCTAGGGCATTGACAGGGGACCTTCAACAGGGGAGATTCAACTTCTGATTAATAAGGGGTTCCAGAAAGGAAAAGGGAAAACAGAGGGAAGAAAATCATCAAAGATATTGGCTTGAAAAATATGAAATTGCCGTTTTTATAGGCTCAACAAAGGTTAGACATAAGCAATTTCATATGATTCAACCTACTACATTACGGAAAAGGTTTCTCAGAACCGAAAGCCTTGACTCTCAAGACTGAAAACGCCAAATGAATACAAGAGTAAAGGGGCATCTGGGTGACTCAGTTGGTTGGGCGACCGACTCTTGGTTTCAGCTTAGGTCATGATCCCAAGGTTGTGAGACTGAGTCCCAAGTTGGGCTCCAAGCTGGGTGTGAAGCCTGATTGACATTCTCTCTCCCTCTCCCTCTGCCCTTCCCCTGCCTTTCTCCCTCTCTCTCAAAATAAATAAATAAATAAATAGACTTAAAAAAAGAGTATGAATAAAAAAAAAAAAAAAGAATCACACATCACGAAATTTCAAACCTTTAAAGATAAAGGAAAAATCCCGGAGAAGGGGGACAGAGGGGTGGAGAGAGAGAGAGGGAGGGAGAAAGGAGGCAAGGGAAGGAGAGGTCATTTCAAAAAGGACGAAGAATCCTAATGCCTTCAGACTTCTCAACAGCAGAAGTAAATGCTTGAAGACACTGGAGCCATGTCTTTAAATTCTAAAAGAAAATGAGATTCAGCTCAGACTTCCTTACCCAGCAAATGATCACGCAAGTGTAGGAGTAGAATGAAAACTTTTGAGACACGCAAGAACTAAGGGACATCCCCTCCCAAGCATCCTTTCGTAAAAAGTTACTGCAGGGTATGCTTTAGCAAAACAGAGGAAACTAAGCAACTATGACGTGGGGTCCAAGAAATAAGGGGTCCTTCCAGGAGGGTAGAAAAGGGAAATCCAAGGATAATAACTTTTGCCTAAAGAGCAGATTGGGGCAGGAAGAATGAGGGTGCAGCAGGGCTGGTCTGGGGTAGGATAAAATGGGAGAAGAAACCAATGGCACAGTGGGGATTCGGGAAAGTCCCTGGGAAGATCCATAGGGACATTTGGAAAAATGCAACTATAGGCACACTGAAGAGTAAGCAAATACAGCATATAAAGGAAAACACCCAAGAAAGAGAAAAGACAGTTCCAGGAAAGAAACATACAACACTTTTTATGTTACAATTGTTTTGAGAGGAATGGGGGAGGGATAAGAGAACTAAATCCCCAACCATCTCAACAGGAAGTCAATCACAAATAAAATTCGCCAGTTGATAAATAGCAGAATGAGCCTACTATTTAGAATTTTGGATGATAAATGCCAGAGGGGAAAAGCAACTAAAAGTATTTCCGGCGATCTTTTCTGGAATGTGGGACTGATATGAGGGTTGGCGATAAGGAACAGCTATATTTTGTTATAAACTTTTAGCACTGTTCTCAATTTTTATTTGTATTACTGAGGTTAAAAAAATTAATTACAAATTTTGTTTGAGAGAGTGAGAGAGTATAAACCAGGGAGAGGGGCAGAGGGAGAGAGAGAGAATCTCAAGCAGGCTCATGCTCAACGCAGAGCCCGACATAGGGCTCAAGAGTCAGACGCCCGTGTGCCTCAGTCGGTTAAGCATCTGACTTTTGGTTTCAGCTGGGGTCATGATCCCCGTTCGTGACTTTGGGCCCCACTGACAGCGTGGAGCCCGCTCGGAATTCTCTCTCTCCCTCTCTCTCTGCCCCTCCCCTAGTTCCTCTCTCTCTCTCTGTGTGAAAATAAAGAAATAAACATTAAAAAAAGGAAGAGTCCGATGCTAAACCAGCTGGGCCACGCAGGCACCCCCAAATTAATCACAATTTTAAAAAGCCTTCCTGCATACTTTCCACACACACACAGAAAAAGTATATGAACTCGCTTTTATGTGTTTCATAGGTCAGATAACTATATTTTCTTCTGCTCTGGTGTTTATCTAGAAATAAATCTATTCTGATGTTCTCAATGAACCCTCTGACTCATACCTGGAGAGGTATTTGCATATATGACCTCAGAGATTTCTAGATCTCTCTTGCTCACGTGAAGGAATTTGTGATTTTTCTCTTCCTTCTTTGAATTTCCTGTCTCCTGACAGTTATCAGGGGCTGGAGAGAATGCCCATTCCACACCAGACAGTGGGCATTCTGTTTTGGCAAGTGTTGAGACATGACTTGGACGCACAAGGGTTGGCTTGGGTGAGGGATCTGATTTACAGCAGGTCTCCTAGTGGTACCTGGAACCCAACACTTTCTTAGCGCTTTGGTGCCTGGGCAGCTGGGTTTGAGTTGAGCTCACCATTTGTTAGTTCTGTGGCCTTGGACAAGTTACTTAACTGATTTAAGATTCTGATTCCTCGGGGTGCCTTGGTGGCTCAGTTGGTTGAGCGTCTGACTCTTGATTTCGGCTCAGGTCATGATCCCAGGGCCGTGGGAATGAGCTCTGCATCAGACTTCGCTCTGGGTATGGAGCCTGCTGGAGATTCTCTGTCTCTCTCCCTTTGCCCCTCTCCCCAACTTGTGCTCTCTCTCTCCCTAAAATAAAATTTAAAAAATTTTAAAAAGAAGAATCTGATTTCTCAATTAACAAAATGGAAATAATAACAATTAAAGTTTTGGTGAGGATTACACATGACAACGTATGCGGTTTACTTAGTTGGCACGTCAATAAATTCGCTATGATCAGTATTATTTTTGACAACAATGTTGACCTATGCAAATCACCTGTATCTGCAGTTAGCCGTAAGTGGCACTGAGAATAATATAACATAGTAAAAAAAAAAAAAAAATCATGGAGTTGGTATCAGATAGACTGGAATTCTGACCGGGGCTCAGTTACTCGCCTTCTACATGGATGGAGTGGAATGATCAAACAAGATCGAGGGGCTCAGTGCCTCCCACTGGGGCTCACGTCAGTGAAGATCTCACACAGCTGTATCTACAATGACCAGGCCCAAGCTGACTTGTTAACATTTTTGGAACTTGATGAACAGAAATCAACTCTCGCCTTAGAGCCATATACATAATATGTACAATGTGATAGACACCTATAGTATATAAAGAGTTCTTACATGTTGATAAGAAAAAGGCGACTAAATAGAAACACAGGCAAAGGATATACCAGAAAAAATAGAACAGAATGATACCAATATGAAAAGATCCCCAACCTGCAACATTCAAATAAATGCAAAATATGGGACGCCTGGGTGGCTCAGTTGGTTAAGCATCTGACTTTGGATTTCAGCTCAGGTCATGATCTTACGGTACATGAGATGGAACCCTCATTGACTTCTGTGCTGACAGTGCGGAGCCTGCTTGGGATTCTCTCTCCCTCTCTATGCCCCTTCCCCACTCAGGCACATGCGCTGGTGCACGCACTTGCCCCCCCCCCCAGAAAAGAAATAAATGTTAAAATAACCCCAAATAAATGCAAAATAAAACAATGATATAACTTGTGGATTCTGGGATACAGGAAACAAATCGATATCAGTGTTTGTTTTTTCTTAACCTTTTTATTTTGAGACAATCATAGATACACATGGAGTTGTGAGTAATAGTTAAGAGATCCCATGTACCCTTTACGTAGTTTTCCCCAATAGTAATCTGTTGGAAAACTGTAGTACAATATCACAACCAGGGTATTGACACTGATACAGTCAAGACGTAGAACAATTCTATCACTCTAAGGATCCCTCATGTTGCCTTTCTATAGCCACAGCCAAGAATGTTATATACATGGGGGCGCCTGGGTGGCTCAGTCGGTTAAGCGTCCGACTTCGGCTCAGGTCACGATCTCGTGGTTTGTGAGCTGGAGCCCCGCATCAGGCTCTGTGCTGACAGCTCGAAGCCTGGAGTCTGCTTCGGATTCTGTGTCTCCCCACGTTTTTCTTTCTCTGGGATAAATGTCAAGAAGAGCAGTGGATGGGTGGTGTGGTAGGTGCATGCCTCAAGTTTTACAAGAAACTACAAATCGTGTTTCCGAGCAGCTGTGCCATTTGACATTCCTACCGGCGGTGTATAAAACATCCACATCCTTAGCAGCACTTTTTCCTTTTAGCTATTCTGCTGGGCATGTCGAGGTATCACACTGGAGCTTCAATTAGCATCTCCCACTTGACTAGTGACGCCGATCATCTTTTCACGTGCTTGGTGGCCGTCCATTTACTCTCTTCGGTGAAATGTCTCGTCATGTCTCTTGCCCAGCTTCTAATTGGATTGTTTGCCTTGAGAGTTCTTTATTTATATTTTCCGGATACTAGTCCGTTGTTGGTTGTGTGGTTTGCAAAGATCTTCTCACCCTCTGTGGCTTGTTTTTCCCTCCTTGTTTCTTGGTCCTTCGTAGACCAAAAGCTTGTTATCGGATTAAGTGCCTTGTTGCCATTTTCTCTGTTTGGAATTGTGCTTTTGGTGTCAAGTCTAAGAGCTCCTTGCCTAGCCCTGCCTACCTCCTGAGGTTTTTCTCTTGGTTTTTTCTTTTTTTTTAAGGTTTTATTGTTTTGAGTTTTACATTTCAGTGTGTCCTGCATTTTGAGTTAATTTTGCACAAAGTGTAAGATGTAGGTTGGGGTTCACGTTTTTGCCTAGGAATACCCGATTGCTGCAGCACCCTTCGTTGAAAAGGTCATCCTTTCTTCACGGAATTGCTTGTGCACCTTTGTCAACAGTCAGTCAGGCACGTTTGTGTGGGTCTGTTTCTCTGTTCTCTGATCTGTTCCATTTCTTCACAAATATCATGCCGTTTTTATTACCGTGGCTCTCTCTGAAGCCCTGGAATCCATTTATTCCTCTGGTTCCCACGTTGTTCTTCTTTTTCAAATTAGGTAACCTATTTGGTTCCTTGGCCTCCCTGTATAAAGTTTAGAATATCGGAGGCACCTGGGTGGCTCAGTTGGTTAAGCATCCAACTTCGGCTCAGGTCATGATCTCACGGTTTGTGGGCTTGAGTCCCGCGTCGGGCTCTGAGCTGACAGCTCAGAGCCTGGAGCCTGTTTCGGATTCTGTGTCTCATTCTCTCTCTGCCCCTCCCCTACTTGTGCTCTGTCTCTCTCTGTCTCTCAGAAAAAAATAAATGTAAAAAAATAAAAAAATAAAATAAAATAAAATAAAGTTTAGAATATCAGAGTTGCACAAGCTTTATTGAATGAATTGGGAAAGTATTCCTTCCTGTGTTCTGAAGATATTGTCTAGAATTGCTGTTAAATCTTCTTTAAACGTTTGGGAGAATTCTGCAGTGAAACCATCATAGTTGGATGTGAAAGTCGATGAAGGTAATCATGGTCCCAATTCCTTATTTGAGAATTTTAAAATTATGAATTCCATTTGCTGAATAGGTTTAGGGCTATTTCATATTGGGTAAGCTGCCATTTGTGCTTTTTGAGAAATTCAAAATTCACCTAAGCTGTCAAATGTATATGTGTAGCATTGTTTGTAATATTGATTTATTAACCTCTATGTCTTCAGAATCTGCAGTGATGTCCTGTTTCATTCCTGATATTGGCGATTTGTGTTTTCTCCTTTTTTGCTCTGGTTAGCCTGAATAGAGGGTTGTCAATTTCATCCACCTTTTCAAAGAACCATGTTTTCCCCTTGATTTTCTCTACTGTTTTTTTTTTTTTTTCAATTTCACTGATATCTGCTCTTATCTTTATTGTTTCCTTCCTTCTGTTTTGCTTTAAGTTTATTTTTCTCTAGGTTCTTGAGATGGGAACTTAGATTACTGATGTGAAATTTTTCCTCTTTTCTAATGTAAACATTTAGTGCTTTAAATTTTCCTTTCAGCAGTGCTTTAGTGTGTCCCACAAACTTTGATGATTGCACTTTCACTCTCACTCAATTCAATGTGTTCTTAAAAAATTTCCCTTAAGACTTCTTCTTTGACCCACGAGTTATTTAGAAATGTGTTGTTTAGTTTCCAAGTGCTTGGAGCTGTTTCCATTTTTTCTGTTACTGATTTCTAGTTAGATTCCGTTGTGGTCAGAGAATATACTCTGTATGATTTAAATTCTTTTACATTTGTTGAGGCTTATTTTATGGCTCAGAATAGGATCTCTATTAGTATTTGATCTTTGCATGTTTGCCGTTGAGTATTCTATAATTGTCGGTTAGATGCTATTAATTGATGGTGTTGTTGAGTTCTTTTATATCCTGATTTTCTGCCTAGTTGTTTTACCTGTTGTTGGGGAGGGATGTTAGAGTTTATTATAATTATAGCTGGTGATGTGTCTTTTTCTCCTTTAGTTCCATGAGGTTTTGCTTTACATATTTCGCAGCTATGTTGACTGGTGCATACACATTTACAACTGCTATGTCTTCTTGGTAGGATGAACTCTTTTTTAATATAAAGTCCCTCTAGGTCTCTAGTAATTTTCTTCACTCAGAAGTCTGCTTTATCTGATATTAATATGGTCTCTCTGCTTTCTTTTGATTAATGTTTGCATTAATCATCTTTATTATTAATTTTCTTTATCCATCTTTTTATTTTCAACTTACTTATTATATTTGAAGTAAGGTTCTTACAGACAGCATATAGTTGGATCATGTTTTCTAGTTTGTCTTTTAATTGGTGTACATATATATTTTTAAGTAAGCTCTGTGCCCAAACTGGGGCTTCAACTCACAACCCTGAGATCAAGAGTCACGTGTTCTACTGACTAAGCCAGCCAGTACCCCTTAATTAGTGTTTTTAAACCATTGACATTTAATGAAATTGTTCATATCTTAAGGGTTAAGTGTTTATTTTTTATTAAACACTTGATTTTTGTTTTCTGTTTGTTTTCCTACTTTTTGTTTCTGTGTTCTTTTCCCTACCTTCATGTGGGCTAATTGAGCATTTTTTAGAATTCTGTTTTGATTTCTCTGTAGAGTTTTTGAGTGTGTCTCTTGGTATCTCTTGATATAGTTTATTTAGTGTTTGCTTATTTAGTGTTTGTTTAATATTACATTATGTATCTGTAACATCACAAGCTACTGGTATGGACATTTTGTTGGTTCAAGTGAAGTGTAGGAGTCTTACTTTTTTTTTTTTTTTTACTATCCCTGTTTATAATATAATTGTCTTAAATAATCCTTTTATATACATTTCTAACCACATTGCACAGTGTTATAATTTTGGTTCAATCATCAAACAACTTAGAAAACTCAACAAGAGAAGGAAAACGTACTTATCCATATTTTTACTCTCTTTCTTTTGTTTCTTCCTTCTTGATGTCTCAAGGTTTCCCCTTTTAGAGACCTTCCATAAGACAGACTTTACGGTAGTTCTGCTGATGACAAATTTCCTTAGTTTTCCTTCTTCTAAAAATGTGTCGGGGCACTTGGGTGGCTCAGTCGGTTGAGCGTCTGACTCCTAATTCTGGCTCAGGTCATGATCCCAGAGTCATGGGATCCAGCCCCATGTCAGGATCCACAGTGAGCAAGGAGCCTACTTGAGATTCTCTCTCTCTCTCTCTCTCTCTCTCTCTCTCTCTCTCTCTCAAAAAACAACAAAAAAAACCCAACAAAAAACAAAAACCAACAACCAAAAACCAAAAAACTGTAGAGACTGAATAATAAAGATTCAAAAACTAAATAAATAAATAAAAGAAAAACAAAAATGTCTTGATTTTAGCACTTGAAAAATGTTGTGCCACTTCTTTCTGGCCTGCATGGTTTGTGATGAGAAATTCGCTGTTATTTGAATTGCTTTTCCACCGTAGATAAGGTGTTGTTTTTCTCTTATGGTATTTAGGACTTTTTTTTTCTTTGTATTTAGTTTTTTAGAAGTACGACTATGATGTGTCATTTTGGTTTGGGCTCTTTGATTTTATCCTGTTTGAGATTTACTCAGCGTCTTGAATCCGTGGGTTTATTTTTTTCTTGCTAATTTTGGGAGTTTGCAGATGTTATTAGTTCAAATACATTGTCAGCTTCCTCCTCTCCCTCAGCTTTCCACTCTTTTCAAGGCTCTGATGTCACAAATGTTCAATATCTTGTTATCGTCTGACAAGGGCCTGAAGTTCTGTTCATTTCTTTTCTTTGCTTCTATTTTCTCTGTTTTAAGATGGGGCTTTCCCGAAGCTCCTCAATATTCCTGTTGGGTTCATCCCGTGAGTTTTTTATTTTGTTAGTATAGTTTTTCATTCGAAGTTTTCCACTTGGTTCTTTTTTATATCCTCTACTTCTTTGATGAGACCTTCTATTCTTTCATTTGTTTCAAGTAATTGCTCATGAAGCATCTTTATGACAGGTGCTTTAAAATTTTAGTCAGCTAATTCTGATACCTCCGTCATCCTGCTGTTGGTGTCTTTTCATTGTTGTTGTTGTTGTTGTTTCATTCAAGTTGAAATTGTCCTGGTTTTTGTCAGGAGGAGTGATTTTCCATTGAAACGTGGACGTTTTGGATATTATATTATGAGATTCTGGATCTTATTGAAGCCTTCTGTTTCAGCTGGTTTTCTTCCTGACCGTTCCGTCAGGGGGAGAGATAATGCTGCCTTATTATTGCCCAGTGAGGGTAGGGGTCCGGGCTTCCTACTTGCCTTCTTTTGACATTGAAAGGGGAGGGGGTCCTCATTAGTTCTGAATGTGGCAGAGTTCTGGCTTTCCTTGAGTTCCCCGCTGAGACCCCTCTGTCTTGTGGGGTCAAGGATGCCTAGATACAGCTGCCCATGTGGCCTCCACTGACACCCCCGGTATTGGCCTCATTACTGCTAGGCAAGAATGAAAGTCCTGACTCTCCACTAGGCCTTCTCTGACATCCCCCTGGGTAAAGTGAGTCAGAAGGAGGTTGGGGTGCCTCGTAACAGCCTTGAATGTGCAGACGTTTGGGCTCCCCTCAAGGTTTAGCTGGAATGGGTGGAGATGGGGCCACAGTGTTCTCTGCAGTTATTGGCCAGGAAAGGGAGGTTATTATCGAAACATTTCTGGTCTTGCTATGCATGCTGCCTTTTTCCTGGTCCTCTGGCTAGAGAGAATGGGTGTTTTAGGGGGCTTTTGACAAAATCTGCTTGTCTTAGGAGTTTCCAGTCAGCTGGCTGCTTCTCCTCACTGCTTTGTTATGCTTTGGCTCCCAAGGGCCTGCCTGGTCCACCTTTTAGATGTTACAGATATAATGTCCAGGGGGTTTTCACTGCGTTTAGCGGGAGGAATAAGGAAAAGTACATTTACACCATCGTCCCCGAGGCAGAAGCCTAGGTGTATTTGTTTTCAAGTAGTCCACTTTGTTTACCTCCTCGATGATAACAGGAAGAAGACTCTAAAGAAAGGGAAGAATGTTTAATAACCAGTGAGCACTCTTTCTGTACCAGACAGCCCGAGATATAGGTTTGAGCTCTTTTTGCAGATGAACAACACATGTGCAGGTTTCAAGTTCACACAGGTAGTCAGTGGCAGAGCTGGGGTCCAAGCCCAGGTTGAGAGCACACAAAACTATGATTTTTTTTTTTTTTAGTGTTTATTTATTTTTTTATCATTGAGAGAGAGAGAGAGAGGCAGAGAGAGAGGGAGACACAGCATCCGAAGCAGGATCCAGGCCCTGAGCTGTCAGCCCAGAACCCAACACGGGGCTCGAACTCACGGACCGTGAGATCGTGACCTGAGCCGAAGTCGGACGCTTAACCGACTGAGCCACCCAGGTGCCCCCACAGCCATGATTTTTTAATTGCCGTCTATTTTTTTATCCATTCATTCTTTTCCACTGCTCACTTCTGGCAAAAGCTGTGTCCTCTCAGGGCCGTCCTCTGGCAGCCATTTCATAGAGAAGCTCCGTAAAGTAGGGGTGACAGGAAAGCACACTGGAACCACACTGCCAGATTCCAAATCCGACCGTGCCGAGCCAGATGCCCTTAAGCAAGTTACACAACCTCCTCTCCCTCACACTCCTCACTTGTAAAATGGGAAGAAAGTGAGTTGCCTCATAGAGCTGTTGTAAGAGTCAAATAAATGAGGGGCTCCTGGGCGGCTCAGTCGGTCGGGCGTCTGACTCTTGATTTCAGCTCAGGTCACGATCTCCAAGTTCGTGAGATCGAGCCCCGCGTTGGGCTCTGCCCCGACAATGCTTGGGACTCCCTGTCTCTCTCCCATCTCTCTCAGCCCCTCCCCGCTCTCCTCTTTCCCTCTCTCAAAATAAATAATAAGACAAACCTTTAAAAAGGAAATTGAATACATTGATATTTGTGAAGTGCCTTGGAGAATGCCCGGCATGGAAAGTACGAATTCAGTCCTGGCTAGTCTTCTTGACAGGTCGTGAAACAAATGGTCCCTCTTCCCGGAAACATCTTTCCCCACTGTCAACCTTATTCGAAATATTGTCTTGTATTTATCTTGTGGCTTCGAGTGCCCCTGCCCCCTGCCACCTGTCACCAGGGACGTATGAGTATCCAATGTGAGACAGGAGAATGTGTCGGGTGCTGGGTAGGTGTCTCACAGGTGCTTAGTACAAGATTGCACTTTCGAGCTCCTAGGGACAAGGATTCCCTTTCATTCTCAATCCCCATCGGCTCTTCCCATTTTACAAGCGAGGAATGCGGAATGGGAGGGAGAAGGAGGTTGATTAAGTCGCCTCAGGGCACATGGTCAACGATAGGTGGCTTTTGAAGGTGTGTGTCGCTCTGACCCCCGCCTGCCACTGTCCCCCCCCCCCCCCCCCCCCCGCCCGAAACGGCCTGTACGGGGCAGATCTAAAAGTTGACAGTCTTACCCGCTGGCGATTGTCAAGCTATGGGTGACTGGGAAGAGTGAGGAAGCTATCCCAACGGTGTGAGTGAGACAGGCTGGTGGATTCGGATGTGCTCTGCACGTAGAAGCATCCCGATGTGCCACTGGCTTGGATGGGTGGCGTCCCAAATGGAATTGTCGCCGTATGTGTGACTCGAGTTTAAGGAAGACACGCAGGTGAGACTAGGGAAATCGATGAGCACGCGAACCGGACTGCTGACGGCACTGGAACATGAGAATGGGTGACGGTACCTCGTTGGGTCAACAGAGAGGGCAAGAGGAGAAGTGGGTACACATGCGAGGCAGGTACACGTGGGTTTAGGGGAGTCAGGGTTGGTTGGGCAAGTGTGAGGGGAAAAGACGGCGGGAGATTTGAGGCTGCCTTGAATCACAGTCTCCTTTGTGCGGCCCCAGACCCTGGTCCTGTTCTCAAGGCTGGTTGAGTCCTCACTGGCGTCTTCCCTCTCTGTGCGCCTCGTGAGTCTCCCTGCCCTGCTCGCCGCATTCACCCCTTTGGGCCTCAGCCTTCTTCCCGCCTCCTGCCTCCTCCTTCCACTTCTCATCCTGCCCACAAGCCAGCTTGGCCAGAAGAACGAACCAGACTTCAAAGGCATGGTAATGGTGATGTTCTCTATTTAACAAAGACTCCCCCCCCCCCACCTCGTGCCACTGCCAGCACTGATTTTCTTAGAATGCGGCCTCGTCGAAGTCAAAGTTCTGTTCAGCACCTAGTCCGTCCGTCACCGAATGTGCTCTCAGGCCCTCCTCTCTGTTAGATCCATTGTGAGATGTGAAGGTCGGCTCCCACTGTCTTCCGCCCTAAGGAGCTTGGGTCCAGCAGGGAGAGGCTGACCCAGGTGAAAAAGATGTGGGGGGCATTGGTGCATACCCCTCGGTCTCCATTCAGACTGAAGGACTTATTCCCCAGCTTCTGGGAGATGCCCCCACCGTCAGCCTTCCTGGGAATCATTCCGGCTAAAAACAGCCCCGTAGCCAAAGGTCAAGCTGGTCAACGCCAGGTTATAAAGGCCCGGCTTCCTCAACCCAAATTGAGACATCTCAGAAGGGTCATCCCAGCGTCTGAGCTCCAAGTGGGGTGAGCTGAGGCCTTCACTGAGAAGACATCACAGCTCACCTTCTCTGCCTCCTCAGTTCTCGCCTCCTTCCCTCCCTTCCACAGATGTTGACCCCTTAATCAACTCCCTGCACCCTAATCTTACCTCAGGGTCTGCTTCCCAGGGAACCTGGCTTGCAACAGCGCCAGGAGTGACTCAAGAAAGCAGATGTGGGGCGCCTGGGCGGCTCAATCGGTTGAGCGTCCGACTTCCGCTCAGGTCACGATCTCGCGGTTTTGTGAGTTCGAGCCCCGCGTAGGGCTCTGTGCTGACAGCTCGGAGCCTGGAGCCTGCTTCGGATTCTGGGCCTCCCCCTCTGCCCCTTCCCCGTTCATGCTCTGTCTCTGTCTCTGTCTCTCTCAAAAATAAATAAATGTTAAAAAAAAAAAAGATGTGAGAAACCATTAAATGGTACACTTTAAAGCGGTGAGTTACACACGGATTGTTATGTTAATAAAGCTGTTTAACAGAACTGGAGGAAGCAAGGGGTGAACCCAGGGGCCCCTGGCAGCAGGGGACTTGTGTCCCCAGGGCTCTTCATCTGCCCGGTTTGCTCCTGCTGCTGCCGAATGACAGCCTGGGGGCGGGGGGGGGGGGTGGCTCAGCAGCCACAAGCTGCCAGTTTCTGGTCTGAGATGGTCCCTAAACGCAGAAACACCCACCCAGTTCTGTGAACTTCCTCCCCATGGTAGATGAGATAAGGCCCGCAGCTGATAAGGAGAGACGGGAAAGGGTCTTAGTCTGGGTTCCGAGGAGCAGAGCCTGAGATGGGCTGTGGGTGCAGGTCGTTTATTTGGGAGGCGATCCCAGGCATCGGGACCGAGGAGGCAAGGAGGTGGCACGGGGAAGGGAAGGGAAGCCAGCCCAGGACGGCACTGAGTGGCTTCTGATGTGAGCGCCAGGGACCTAATCCCTCCGGGGACCCTCTAAGCTAGGGCCAAGGCTTGGGGGAGGCACTCGGGACTGCCACATTCAAGGGGGCACCTGTTCCCAGGGGCCTGGCCGGTTCTGGTGCCACCTGACGGTAAGGGCTGCCTGAACCTTTGCCTTGCCCTGGTCCTCACCCTGCTGTGAGAAACTCAGTTGCACTCACTTCACAACGGCCCACCTAGCCACGAGAAGCTGAGGCATCTCGTCCCTGACCCTGTCCCCGCTGACTGCCACTACATCCTGGAGTTCAGCTATCAGGCCGACACTTGGGGAGGAAGCTGCTGGCCTCCCCGGAGGCACCCGCCACAGAGGAGGTGAACTCACAGCCCAGGCGAGGGCACGCAGGCTGGGATGTCAGTAGAAAGAGAGCATTTAGGGGCACCCGGGTGGCTCAGTGGGTGAAGCGCCCAGCTTTAGCTCAGGTCACGATCTCTCTCGGTTCGCGAGTTCAAGCCTCACGTTGTCCACTTCAGATCCTCTGTCCCCCTCTTTCTGCCCCTCCCCTGCTCTCCTGCATGCATGTGTTCTCTCTGTCTCTCTCAAAAATAAATAAACATTTGACAAAAGAAAAAAGAGAGCATTGGTTCAAAAGCAGCATTCAGGGAAGGCTTTTGCATTTTCCTCCTGGAGGAAGATTTTGAAGACGCGCTTAGAGTACCTGACTACGTCTCCTGGCATCTGGGGGATGCCAGGACTGGTGGCCAACCTCAGCCTGGGAAACCCTCCAGGGGAAGTGGCTTATCTGAGAGAGGCGGGCAACTGCAGTCTGCGGGGGCAGGGGGCAAGAGCTTCTCACAGGCCAGAGGTGAACCCCAGGAAAAGGAGCTGGAGTTCACTCCCCTTGAAAGCATCCCACTCAAGAAGACCATTGCGGGGGGGTCTGGGAGATATGCTGTCAGAAGCCTGGGCCCCGGGGTGGGGGTGGGGTGGGGAGGCAGCCAGACATACAAGGTCTCACCCAGTCCATGATGGGGGCTCCTGAAAACCCCCCACCAGTGCTCCACGGGAAAGAGGCGGCCTTGGGCATGCATGTCACAGGGCATCGGTGCCAGGCTGTGACCGGAGCAGTTCCGATAGACCCTCTCTGGTCCCTCCCTTTCTCCCTCTCCCATTGCACCCTTGAAGGAGAGAAAGGCAGCAGAGGGGGTAGGGAGGAGAAGCCGGAGGAAGCCAACCTCTCCTTCCTCCCCAAGCAAGGCCCAGGCTGGAGGAGGGGAAGGTGCTAAGTGGGCAAGAGAGCACCACTGTGATGGGTGATTGGGTCGGGCTCTTTAAATACCTGATAGAGTATGAGTCAGGAAGGTAGGGGTCTGCCTGAGCACTCAAACGCCTGGGGAAGAATGACTTAACGTGTCTGCAGGGGCAGTGGTGAGAGAAAAAAAGCACCATTTTCTGCTACAGCCCTCCTGGGTGCATTCATCCAGTAAACCTATGCCGTCCTTTCTAGCTTTGCCCGAATGTGCCAGAATGGCACTCCTTGAAATTCTGTATGCGAATTCTACAATTTGCTCAGAACCTGGAAGAGAGGAGAGGTGGGGGGGGGGGGGGACCTGGCACCCTCAAGATGCCCATGAGCTGGTGAGCGCTGTCCCCACACCATTTCCAAAGCCAAGAGAATTGTCGGGGGCTGAGCAGTCACCCCAGCGTGCCTGCTGCAGCCACTCCCCGTCAGGGGGACCACAGAGGTTGAGATATAATCACACATCCGAGACAGGAAGCTCTAAGAACTAGAATATTTATAGTAAGGCCGGAATTGGCAATCGGCCAGGGCACAGTGGTACTGCGATCCCAGAGGTCTGTGGCTGGCACAGTTATTAAACAGCTTACACATCATCTCCGAGAAAAGCTGCACCTTGCATGATTATTGGTGGCTCAGCGATGCGTGGCACAGGGATTCGCCTTCGAACTTGAGGCAATTCTATTGAAGGGATGTCTAGCTTACAGTTTGCAAAGTCGTGTGCACAGATCACCTGGGCTGCTGTTAAGATGCTGAGTTAGCTTCACCAGGTCCAGAGTGGGGCCAGGATTACACATTTTTTTTTAATTTTTTTAATGTTTATTTATATGGGGGGGGGCAGTGCATAAGCGGGGGAGGGGCAGAGAGGGACAGAGACAGAATCATAAGTTGGCTCCAGGCTCCAAGCTGTCAGCCCAGAGCCCGATGCGGGGCTCGAACTCACGAACTGCGAGATCACGCCCTGAGCTGAATCAGACGCTTAACCGATTGAACCACCCAGGCGCCCCAGGATGATGCATTTCTAACGAACTCCTAGGTGACGTCAGTGCATGGTTGTGGTCCATGAACAGTGGTTCTCGGTCTTAGTGGCACATTAGAATCACATGAGGGGATTTGCAAAACACGGAGATTCAGATTCATCAGTCTGGTGTGGACCCTGACACCGATATTTTTTAAACTCGCCCGTAATTCTATGAACTGCCAAGATTGAGAAATACCGATTTTGAATGTGTGAGAGTGGTAACTGTTGGTTATTTATTTCGTAGCTGTTCTTTATTCATGAAAGATAAACATGGTTGAAGAGTTAATGCCTGTTCGTGAGATCAAGCCCCATGTCGGGCTCTGCGCTGACAGAGAGGAGTCTTCTTGGGACTCTTCCCCTCTGTCTGCCTTTCTCGATCTCAAAATCAATAAATAAACTGGGGCGCCTGGGTGGCTCAGTCGGTTAAGCGTCCGACTTCAGCTCAGGTCATGATCTCACGGTCCGTGAGTTCGAGCCCCGTGTCGGGCTCTGGGCTGATGGCTCAGAGCCTGGAGCCCACTTCAGATTCTGTGCCTCCCCCTCTCTCTGCCCCTCCCCTACTCATGCTCTGTCTCTCTCTGTCTCAAAAATAAATAAAAACATTTAAAAATAAATAAATAAATAAATAAACTAAAAAAAAAAAAGAGTTGATGCCTGCATGGCCCAAGGACGAAATAGATCTAATTCTCTCCAGATGCAGTTGAAAACGCCCAGAAAGTTCCATCCCACCCTCAGCTGGCACCTCACACTGGTGCCTGAGAAGGCTGCTAACCAAAGCCCCCTTCCACCCCGACCACCATCCGGGGGCAGACAGCGCTGCACCAGAGGCTGGGAACGACCCCACCGAGTAGACTGTGGTTGCTCTGAGCTGCCTGTGCAGGAGGGGAGGCAGCGTGTGTGGGAACCGTCTACACAGCCGTGACGGGAATTCTGCACGACCGCGTCGGCTGGCGCGCCCCTGCCACCGGTGAAGCCCTCCTCCCCGAGTCTCACAGCCGGACAGCAGTTTCTTCATTTGATACAAGGCGATGACAGCAATGCTTTGAGGTCAGTCACTCTGTGAAGTTCTCAAGTGCTTTTTGTATCCATTTCCTAGGGCAGCAGTAATGAGTCACCAACAACTGGGGGACTTAAAACGACAGAAATTTATCCCTCTCGTGGTTCCGGCACCCAAAGCCCCAAACCAAGATGCTGGCAGGGCCGTGGCAATCCTATTAGATTAAAGGCTCACCCTACTCAAGTATTACCTCGTCTTAACTAACATCCACAAGGATCCTATATCTAAATAAGGTCACATCTGAGATTCCAGGAAAAGCGTGAATTTGGGGAGGATATGATCCAACTCAGTACGCTCTTCTTACCAGCAAATGGAAAGGTTCCTAAGGCCATCATAGGTATATATTAGAAATTCGTTGCTCAAATACCTTGCAAAATGACTCATAAATGGGAGTCTTCTATCTAACACTTGAGCCCAGCCCATTCCCTTTCCAGCGACATCTTAAGCTGCTCGGTGCACTGGAGAGAAGGCAGAACGAGGAGCCTAGGGGACCTGGGGTTGAATCTCCACTTAGCTACGTGACTTTGGTTAAGTTGCTTCTACTCTCGGGATCTGTAAAATGGGCCAATGGGGGAGATAACCAAACATCTGTTGGACACTTTCTTTTGTGTGACACCCCATCTAAGAACCTTTAGAGTCCTTATTTGAGAAGTAAAATATCATCCTCATGAAGCTGTGAGGATAAGTTAGTTAACATAGCCTGATGCCTTGTTGGTGATGAACAAATATTAGCTCTGTTTACTCTACCTGCCATCCCCCCCCCCCCACTCCCCTGGCAATTTCTGGTACTCCTGCCCACTCCCCAAGCAGAGTCACCTGGATTACCTGCCTGTGCATTTCTTTCTTTTTTTAAAAAAAAAAATTAAATTAAATTACATTGAATCTATTTTTTTTTAATTTTTTTTTTTAACATTTTTATTTATTTTTGAGACAGAGAGAGACAGAGCATGAACGGCGGGAGGGCCAGAGAGAGAGGGAGACACAGAATCCGAACAGGCTCCAGGCTCTGAGCTGTCAGCACAGAGCCTGATGCGGGGCTCGAACTCACGGACGGTGAGATCGTGACCCGAGCGAAGTCGGACGCTCAACCGACTGAGCCACCCAGGCGCCCCACATTGAATCTATTTTTTAAGTAAGCTCTACCCTCAACGTGGGGCTCAAACTCACAACCCTGAGATCAAGAGTCTCATGCTCTACTGACTGAGCCAGCCAGGGGCCCCCGTCGCTCATGGGCAACACGGAGCAGGAGACTGGGGGGGTCAGCTCTGCCAATAACTCCACTGGGACTTGGGCAAAAGTCATTTTAAACTCCTTTTAAAATCTGGCGGCCACCTCAAGCACGAGCAGCATCTGAGAGCAACATGCCAGGGTGGAAAGTGCACCCCCAGGGCCTGGGAGGTGCACAGACCCTCAGATGCTGGGCCACGTGGCTGTGGAGCGTCCCTGTCCCGAGTTCAACACCAAGGTGGCCCTGAGCTCACCTGCTCCACCCCACCGTCTGCCCCAGTCTTCACTGGGTTTTGTTCAACGCTCCCTACGGAGCTTCCAGGGGTTCATTGGTTTGTAGCCTTAAAAGAAAATGTGAAACCAGCAGAAGGGCTCCTCTCTGGGTTTGGACAGTGTGTGTGTGTGTGTGTGTGTGTGTGTACTTCCTTTGCTGTTTTGCAGGACTTCCTGTTTCTGTAGAAATTTCTCCCCCCACCTTATTAGCTCTGGAAGTCACTGGGCACTCACAAATCGTCAGCTGCTGCAACACATCCTTGCTTTGTTCTCTATTCTTTCTTCTCTAGAGGCTCTGCTGAGCTGCTGCTGTGCCCTCTTGCTGCCACCGACACTTCTGATGGGCTGAGCTTGGGTGGGGCCACTTCAGGTGTCCAGAAGATACAGGGGTCCCACTCCACTTGACTGGACAAACCTTGGAACGTCCCATCTCTACCACTGGAACAGCCCATTTCTATAATCCGTTACATTTTTAAGGAGCCCAGCTTTTTCCTAGTAGTATCGTCTGAAGTCACAACCTCCTCATGGAGGCTTTATGCCCATGTTGCAGGCCAAGAGCCTGACCCCATTGTCAAACGTGATCTGCAGACCAGTCAGCGTTGGTGTGGCCCGGGAGCTGGTTAGACATGCAGAATCTCGGGCCCTGCTACAGCATGATCTGCAATTTAAAACGTTTTTTAATGTTTATTTATTTTTGAGAGAGACAGAGACGGAATGTGAGTGGGGGAGGGGCAGAGAGAGAGGGAGACCAGGAATCGGAAGCAGGCTCCAGGCTCTGAGCTGTCAGCCCAGAGCCCGACGCGGGGCCAGAACCCACGAACCATGAGATCGTGCGTGACCTGAGCTGATGTCAGACGCTTAATCAACGGAGCCACCCAGGCGCCCGAAGATCTGCATTTGAAGAGGATTCCCAGGGGATTTGTTTACACAGTGAAGTGTCCAAGCACTGGATTAACATTCTGAAAGGGGCAGTGGCTTTCCCAGAGTTTCAGGGCAACATGGCGGCTCAGCTGGGACAAGAACCCAGGCTCTGAGACTCCTAGAGAAACACTTTTCTGGCAAGAATGCTTTATTCTCTGCTTGGGGGCACACCCAGCCTTGAAGGTCAGCTCCCGGGTCACCTCCACATTCTCGCCTGGAAGGGCCAGCACTCGGGCACCCCTGCTTTTGCTCCTGAGCCCTTGATGTGCTCCTCTGTGAATGCACTGGGTCTTGTCACACGGCGGACAAAAGGGAGTCACCAAGCCTCTTCCTGGGATGCACGGGACTTGTCTGAAAGAGCTCTATCGCTTGGAGTGGACATACCTGAGCGATGGGGAAACAAAGGGAAACGAACTGCTGTGTGAAAGGAGGAGCTTAGGGTGATCCCGAGAGTGAAAACGACCAAGGCGGACAGAGAAAATGGGAAGAGGGAAAAAGAGAAGGTACCAGGACTTCTTGCGAGAGGCCGTGCAGTCGAGTGTCTAACCTCTTGGTGGAAGTGGACTGCTTTTCGCTTTGGTTCCGATTTTGGTGGATAGTGGCGAATGGGCTGTGTTCTGCACACAGCGGATACCTGGGGCGACACGCCGAAGCTGGGAGGTGGCGCGGGCCAAGGGGCGAGAGGCCTCAGCAGGTCGTGGACCGCACCGCGACCGTGGGCCAGGTTCTCTCGTCCTCAGAATCCCCGGGATCTAGTCCGTGTTCCCCAAATGCTTCTTGTACAAATGAATGAGAGCTGTAGAAATCCGTCAATATTGGGGCGCCTGGGTGGCTCAGTCGGTTAAGTGTCCGACTTCGGCTCAGGGTCATGATCTCACGGTTGGCGGGTTGGAGCCCCGTGTGGGTCTCTGTGCTGACAGCTCAGGGCCTGGAGTCTGTCTTCGGATTCTGTGTCTCCCTCTCTCTCTGCGCCCCCCTCTGCTCACGCTGTCTCACTCTGTCTCTCAAAAATAAATAAATGTAAAAAAAAATTTTTTGTTTAAAGAAATCTGTCAGTATTATCTAGTCCAGTTCCCTCTCTTTTTTTGTTTCTGCTTATGTGTTGATTTTTTAAATTGTTTAAATTATCCAGGACACTAAATATTCCAACATGAAAACATAGATGTACAGTTTAGAAATAATAATGAAGTCCCTCAAAAATAAAACATTAAAAAAATTTTTTTAAGGGGCACCTGGGTGGCTCAGTTGGTTGCTCTTAGGACTTTGGCTCAGGTCATGATCTTCCGGCTTCTGAGTTTGAGCCCCACATCTGTGGCTGTCAGTGCGGAGTCTGCTTTGGATCCTCTGTCCCCCTCTGTCTCTCTGCCCCTCCCCTGCTCACAGTCTCTTCTTCAAAAATAAATAAAACATTTAAAGATTAACAAATTTATAATATGATAGCACCTCAGTACTTTTAAATTTTTAATTTCCTTAACCACTAATGAGATCAAGCATCTTTTCCTATGTTTACTGGCCATTTGGATTTTCTTTTTTGTGAAGAGACTATTCAAGTCTTTGTTTTTAAATAATGTGTGTCTATTTCTTATAGATTTCGGAATGTCTTTATATACAATTTTATTTTTTTTTTATTTTTTTATTTTTTTTTCAACGTTTTTTATTTATTTTTGGGACAGAGAGAGACAGAGCATGAACAGGGGAGGGGCAGAGAGAGAGGGAGACACAGAATCGGAAACAGGCTCCAGGCTCTGAGCCATCAGCCCAGAGCCTGACGCGGGGCTCGAACTCACGGACCGCGAGATCGTGACCTGGGTGAAGTCGGACGCTTAACCGACTGCGCCACCCAGGCGCCCCTATATACAATTTTAGATAAAAGTCTGAAGATATAGGTGTTGAAAAATTTTTGGATTTGGGAAAATTTTTTTCTCTTTTAAAATTGTTTTTGTTTTATTTATTTTGTTTTATTTATTTTTGAGAGAGAGAGAGAGAGAGAGAGAGAGAGAGAGAGAGACAGAGCACGAACAGGGGAGGGGCAGAAAGAGAGGGGGAGACACAGAATCTGAAGCAGGCTCCAGGCTCTGAGCTGTTAGCACGGAGCCTGATGCGGGACTCAAACTCGTGAACCATGAGATCATGACTTGAGCCGAAGTCAGACACTTAACCACCACCCAGGCACCCCTTTTTCTCTTTTTTTTGTGTGTCTTTCAGTAAGAAGTTCTTCATTTTAATCTATTCGGATTTGCCAATGCTTTTCTTAAAGACTAACAACCTGTGTCCGACTTAAGACATCAGCTCTGGACTGAAGTGGGCAACCCTGTTCCCAAATTCATATGTTAAAGCTCTAACTTCCAAGATGACTGTATTTGGAGCTGGGGCCTAGAGGGAGGGAATGAAGGTTAAGTGAGAAAATGAAGAAGGGCTGATCTGGTAGGGCTAGTGTCCTTGTAAGAAGAGACACCAGAGAACTCTCCCTCTATCTCTGTGGAAAGACTGTGTGAAGACATAGGAAGAAGGTGGAAAGAGACCTCTCACCAGAAAAGGGATTGGCTGGCACCTCGATCTTGGACTTCCAGCCTCTAGAACGGTGGGAAATAAATCTCTGTTGCTTAAACCACCCAGTCTGTGGCATTTTGTTCTGGTGGCCCAAGCAGAATAATCCAATACCCTTTCCTATCAGGAGATTATGAAAATGTTCTCCTATATTAACTCCTATAAACTTCCAAGATTTTATTTAAATTCAGGCTAGTTAACATGTAGTATAGTTTTGGTTTTAGAAGTAGAATTTAGTGATTCATCAGTCCCATATGACACCCAGTGCTCATCCCAACAAGTGCCCTCCTTATGCCCATCTCCCATTTAGCCCACCCCCCGCCCCCTTCCAGGAACCTTCAGTTTGTTCTCTGTATTTAAGAGTCTCTTATGGTTTGCCTACCTCTCTGCTTTTATCTTATTTTATTTTCCTTTTCTTCCCCTATGTTCAACTGTTTTGTTTCTTAAATTCCAGAGATGAGTGAAATCATATGGCATTTGAGTGATTTGAGTGATTAATTTGAGTGATTTATTTTGTCCTACGTTAACTTTTTAAGGTTTTATAGCTTTTCCTCTCATGTTGACATATTTAATACACCTGGAAATATCTTTTTTGCAAGGTGTGAGGTAGGTGGTTAAGTATTTTTCATATGGCTAATCAATTGATTGGGCATTTGTTGAAATTTGTTTCTTTTTCTCACTGAGCTGCAATGCCTCTTGGGTCATAAAACAAATTCCAACCACAAACCCGTTTGTTTCCAGACCCTATCTTTGGTCCTTTGATCTATCATTCTCTGTGTAAAATTATTTGGTCTTAACCTACCAAAGTTGTCTAATAATTACTGATATCTCACAAGGTGACACCCCACATCATTCTTCTTTAGTAGTAACTTGGCGGTTTATAGGCATTTGTATTTCTAAATAAACATTAGAACCCGTTTTTCAACCACAGACAAATATTGTGAAGATTTTTTGAGAATTACATGAAATCCTTAAATCAGTTTGGGGAGAACTGACATCTTTTGTTATTTATTTAGTCTTCTAAACCATGAACATGACCTATTTCTACACCTATTTAGGAGTTCTTTTGTGTCTTTTAATAAAGTTTTATAATTTTCTCTATAAAAGTTCCTGTTCTTTTTTTAATGAGGTCTTTACTTTGATACTTCATATTTATGGACGCCAGAATAGAAGAAATCATTTATAAAATTACATTTTACGTCTGTTGCTGAGATACAGAAATCCAACGGAGAATTTAGTGCTATCACTATCAACTTTTCATTGAGGAATCTTACAAAATCGTCTCGCTAACTTTAATATTTAATCTATGGACTCTCGTTTGTTTCCTTTTACATCTACCTTTGTAGATACATTTGGGTTTTTTCCCCCACATCCTCTGTAAGTAATGACATCTTTGTTTCTTCTTTTTTAGTCCCGATGCCATTTAGTTCCTTAGTGTCTCTCGTACCAGGTAGAAGTCGTGATAGAGTAGACATATTTTTCTTATTCCTAATTTCGAAGAGATTACTTTCAACATTTCCTCATTGATAATGGTATTTGGTACAGGTTTTTGAAGCTATCTATATATTTTTTAAATCTTTATTTATTTTTGAGAGAGACAGAGACAAAGTGAGAGCCGGGAGGAGCAGAGAGCGAGGGAGACAAAGAATCTGAAACAGGCCCCAGGTTCTGAGCTGTCAGCACAGAGCTGGACGCGGGGCTCGAACCCACAAACCATGAGATCATGACCTGAGACGAAGTCGGACGTTTAACCGACAGAGCCACCCAGGCGCCCCTGAAGCTATATTTTTAAGTCAAAAAAGTTTTAAGACTGGTTTCATGAAGATTTTTTTCTCTGAAAATTTTTAATGATGTGCAACATACATGTGGAACAGACCTATATCATCAATGCATGGATTTCTACACGTTGAACTCGTATTTATGATCAGCACCCAGATCAGCACCCACTAGCTCCTGAGAGGCCCCTTTCCATCTCATCAGTTACCTCACAGAGGGAACCAATCTTCTCCTGAGGCCATAGGCCAGTTTTACCTGTTTTTTGGTCCCTAGATAAGTGGAATCTTACAGCATGCCGTCCTTGTGTCTGGCTTCTTTCGGGCAACATTGTCTGTGGAATCCGTCCACACTATTTTGTATAATTGTAGATCATTCATTCTCGTTGCTGCAGTGTATTCCATTGTGTGACTCTACCAGAATCTATCTGTCCTACTGTCGACGGGCACTTGGGTGGTTTCTGATAGTCTATTACGAAAAGTGCTATGAATATTCCAATCCATGCGTTGGGTGAAATATACATGTGTGAGGAATACATATCAGAGTAGAACTGATAAGCCAATGAATATGGCCATGCTCCGCTCCAGCAGAAGAAGGCAAACTGTTTCCCAAACTGTCTGCAGTGATGTACACACTCCCACCAGCAGAGTGGAAGAGTCTCACAACAAAAGGTGAATTTCATCCGTTTGCTGGCATCTATTGAGACGATCATTTGATCATCTGATTTTTTTTCCCATTAATCTGCTAACGTGGTGAATTAGATTTTTCCAATAAGAAAGCAGTCTTTCATTCTTGGGAGAAATCCAACTGGGTCAAGAGGTACAAACTGCTTTGTATGTGGCTTGACTGACCATACTCTTATTTGTTTATAGTTTTTACCTCTGTCTTCACTGGTGGGGCTGGGCTCTATTTTCTTTCGGGAATGATCCTAGCCTCCTGAAGGGTTACGATTGTTAAGATAAACACTTGAAAGCCTGTCTTTAACACTCTTTGATTTCCAGATTCTTCCATATTGTTCACAAAACTAGACTTCCTCGTGTTAACATGACAAGGGCTTAGGCCATGCATTTCCCAGCCAGAGGAATGAAGTTCGGCTCTGCCATTAATTCCTCCAGCAATCCTTGGTGATGTATGTTTGTCTGCGAAAGCCCCTGAATTAGTTGAGATCTCAGACAGTCACAAGGAATGAATGGAAAACAAGATTGTAGGGGCAGAGGGAGAAAGGCTCTGCATTCATGAACTTGAGGCCCATCTTACTGTGCTGGCACCGGATGTCTCTAAAATGCCTCCACTTTGCTGTGGGCAGCTTCTCTGCTGTTATCCTGCCCACACCCTTTGTGGGGCCAGTGCAGGATGAAGTCCTGGACCACAAGGCCAAAGCTCGCCACCCCCCAGCCCTCCCCAGTCACTAACCACAGTGTTTCCACACAGGAAATTAGTGAAAATAAGAATTTATGCCTCCTGAGCAAGCAGTATAGAAAGATTTTCAATGTTTTGTTTTTGAGAGAACTTCTTCCATAAATGCTTCCAGAACGGCACCCATGAGAGTTTGAAAGGAGATAGGATATTTTCATGGTCTCAAGGAATTTCCCCACAACTGACTTATTAACAACAGGGGAAAAAAAGAACAGTTTTGCTACTGGTAGGCATTTTAGTCAAGTGAGCAAGGTTAATAGCACCAACACTGGGACCATCTGACATCATTTCTGTGGTGTTTCTGCTAAAAATGTTTAATCTGAACCTAATGGCAAGGAAATATCAGACAAACCCCAAATGAGGGGCCTTCTGAAAAATAACTGGCCTATGTTTTTTTAAAAACATCAGTGTCTTGAGGGGCGCCAACTGAGAGTTGGTTGAGGATCCGACTTCGGCTCAGGTCACGGTCTCAGGGCTCATGAGTTCGAGCCCCGCGTCAGGCTCTGTGCCGACAGCTCCGAGCCTGGAGCCTACTTCAGATTCTGTGTCTCCCTCTCTCTCTGCCTCTCCCCTGCTCGTGCTCTCTCTCACTCTCTCAAAATAAACATTAAATTAAAAAAAAAAAGTCAGTGTCTTGAAAAAGAAAGAGAAACAGAGACACAGCTTCAGATCAAAGGTAAGTTTAAAAACTAGACAGTTAAATCCAAGGCATGGTCCTGGCTTTGATCCTGGACCCTGAGGAAGGTTCTATAAAGGACATTACTGAGACAATTGGTGACACTGTAAAATAGACTCCTTTGAGGGGATGACTGCGACCAGCCAAATTTCTTGATCGTAATAATGGTATCATGGTGACATAAGAGAATGCCCTTCCTCTTAGGAAATTCATGCTGAAGGGCTTAGGGATGAGGGAAGACAATGCCCATAATTTTTCTGCAATGACTCAGAAAAAATTATGCAGCTATCACATAGAGAGAGAATAATAAAGCAAGTGTTTCAAAATGTTAACACTAGATGAATCTGGGAGAAGAATGTGCCAGAGTTCTTTGTAGAGTCTCACAATTTTTCTTATCTGAATATTATTTTGAAATAAGAAGCTTAAAAAAAAAAAAAAAGAAGACTTCCGTGTCTCGCAAATGGGAAACCGCAACGGTAAAATGATAAGGGTCACCTTGGTGGTTAGGAGTATAACGTGTGGCTGTTAACACATGTTTGGTACTAGATCTCTCGAGAGGAAAGCTTTTCTCTTTTTAACATCCTTTTGAGATAGGGATCACCACCCATCTTGTACAGATGAGCATGAAGCAGAGGTGAAATAAAACACCCAAGGTCACCAAGCGAATAAGCCAACAGCCCTGGGAGTCACCCGGGTCTGGGTCACTCCAAAGCCTCCAGGGGCTAGGAGGAGTTGTTAAGATGGCAGACCAGTAGGGGGACCCTAAGCTCGCCGAGTCCCTCAAAAACACAGCTAGACAAATATCAAATCGTTCGGATCCCCCCAGAAAGCAATCTGAGGACTGAGAGAACACAACTGCAAATCCACATGCAGAATCGTGGAGGGTAGGAGCTGCAGAGAGTTGCTTTGGGGGAGGTGAGAACTGCGGGTGCTGCAGAGGAGAGGGAGCCCTGCTTATGGAGACTACCACAAGGTATTATAGGCAGTGGAGCCCAAAATCTGAGGTTTTAGAAGCCCATCACCCCAGGGGTCGTGGCTGGCTTAGCCGTGCTCCTGTGGGGAAGCAGGGCAGAGACCTGGGAGTCGACAGTGTGGTCTGAGGAGCCTGGGTCACATGGGGAGCAACCGTTCCCTGCTTGGAGTGCACTTGGGAGAGTGGCAAGGCCTCTCTGGGGACAGAAGAATGGGTGGCACCAACCTACTGCACTGTTCCCAGGCATAGGAGCTGGGCTGAGGGCAGGACAGGGGCTGAGGGCAGTGAGTCTTGAGCCAGCTTTCTGCTCCACTTTGCCATAAACTCCCAACCACTGCGCCGTCATGGAACCACTTTCCCGGGACGGGCCAGCCAACTGGAAAAGCATGGCAAAACCCTCCCTTAGAGGAGCGACACAGGGCTACACCAGGCGAGTCCCTAGCATTTGGAGTTTAGAAACCATGCCCCGGAGATAAAACAGCTCAGACACAGACAGGATGACGGCAGGGATCCGACAGAAGCTGGGGACATAAGAGGAGTGATTGGTCTTCTGTGAAGGCTTCCTGAAGAGTGGAGAGCACAAGCTCTCTGCTCCAGGGAGCAGAGAGTGGGGCAAAGCCATTTTGCTGCTGCCCCCCCCCCCCCAATACCCCCGTACATCAGCACTGACCAATCTCAGGGAGGTAAATAGAGCCACCAAGTGGAGACCAAAGCCACTTACACCAAGCCCGGCCCCCAATACCTTGTAGGTTCATCTCTATGAGGGCAAGCAGCCCAAGAATCATGGCAGCAGGACCCTCCCCCAGAGGACCAGCACAAACCTCTGGCTGGTACACTGACCTTAATGTTCTGCAGGGCTTTAGCTCTAAGGGAAATAAGATCCAGCTTCCTTTTCATTTCCATTTTTAAATTTAAATTTTTTTTCGATTTTAAATTTCTTATTTTGTATATATATTTACTTTTATTTTTTGGATCTAGCTTCTCTTAACAAGGAGACAAAAACACACCCAGGGTCTAGCTTTTTTTTTTTTTTTCTGGACAAATGACAAGACAGAGGAATTCACCCCAAAAGAAAGAACAGGAAGCAGAAGTAACAGCCAAGGATTTAATCAATACAAATATAAATAACATGCCTGAACTAGAATTTAAAATAATTATAATGATATTAGCTGGGCTTGAAAAAAGCATAGAAGACACTACAGAGTCCCTTACTTCAGAGACAAAAGAACTAAAATATAGTCAGTCTGAAATTTAATATGCTATAACTGAGATGAAAACCCAAATAGATGCTATGACAGTGAGGATGGATGAAGCAAAGGAACAAAAGAGTGATACAGAAGATAAGATTATGGAAAATAATAAAGCTGAAAAGAAGAGGGCAAGAAAAATATTGAATCATGAAGGCAGACTTAGGGAACTCAGTGACTCCTTAAAGCATAATAACATTCATATCATAGGAGTCCCAGAAGATGAAGAGAGAGAAGAAGGGGAAGAAGGTTCATTTGAGCAAACTATAGCTGAAAGCTTCCCTAATTTGGGGAAGGCAACAGACATCAAAATCCAAGACGCTCAGAGAACTCCCACTAAATACAATCAAAACCGACAATAGCATAGACGTAGCATAGTCAAATTAACAAAATACACAGAAAAGGAAAGAATCCTGAAAGTAGCAAGGGAAAACTGTCCTTAAGCTAGGAGGGAAAACAGATCAGGTTCACAGCAGATCTGTCCTTTGAAACTTGTCAGGCAAGAAGGGAGTGGCATGATATAGTCAACGTGCTGAATGGGGAAAAGATGCATCCCAGAATACTTTATCCAGCAAGTCTGTCATTCAGAATGGAAGGAGTGACAAAGTGTTTCCCAGACAAACAAAAACTACAGGAGTTTGTGACCACTAACCCAGTCCTGCAAGAAATATTAAAAGAGACTCTTTGAGTGGGGGAAAAAAAGACCAAAAGCAGCAAAGACTAGAAAGAAACAGGGAACATCACCAGAAACACCAGCTTTACAGGTAACACAATGACACTGAATTCATATCTTTCAATAATCACTCTGAATGTAAATGGATTACATACTCCAGTCAAAAGACATAAGGCATAAGAATGGATAAAAAACAAGATTGATCTATATGCTGCCTACAAGAGACTCATTTTAGACCTAAAGGCACCTGCAGAGTGAAAGTGAGGGGGTGAAGAACCATCTAAAATGCTAATGGAGGTCAAAAGAAAGCTGGAGTAGCCACACTTACATCAGACAAAGTAGATTTTAAAACAAAGACCAACAAGAAATAAAGAAGGACATTATATCGTAATTAAGGGGTCTATCCATCAAGAGCTAACAATTGTAAATATTCATGCCCCCAATTTGAAGGGACCCAAATATATGAATCAGTTAATCACAAACATAAAGAAACACGTTGATAATAATACAATAATAGTACGGGACCCTGATAACCGCATGCAGCAATGGGCAGATGGTCTAAGCAGAAAATCAAAAAGGAAACAATGGCTTTGAATGACGCACTAGATGAGATGGACTTAACAGGTGTATTCAGAACACTTCATCCTAAAGCAGCAGAATACTTTCTTTTCAAGTGCGCATGGAACATTCTCCAGAATAAATCACAAACTGGGTCACAAATCAGCCTTCAACAAGTACAAAAAGACTGAGGTCAATCCATGCATATTTTCAGACCACAACACTATGAAACTTGAAATCAACCACCAGAAAAAAATTGGAAAGACCATAAATACATGGAGGTTAAAGAACGTCCTACTAGAGAGCGAATGGGTTAACCACGAGATTAAAGAAGACATTTTTAAAAAGTACATAGAAGCAAATGAAAATGAAAACATGACAGTTCAAAACCTTTGGGAAGATAAAGCCAGCAGAAGGAGGAAAATAAAGATTACAGCAGAAATAAATGATATAGAAACAACAACAATGGCAAAAACCCACTAGAACGGATCAGTGAAACTAAGCTGAAAGAATTAATAAAATTGATAAACCGCTAGCCAGGCTTATCAAAAAGAAGACAGCAAGAACCCAAATAAATAAAATCACAAGTGAAAGAGGAGAGATCATAACCAACACCACAGACATACAAATAATCCTTAAAGAATATTATGAAAAACTATATGCCAACAAACTGAGAAATCTGGAAGAAATGGACAAATTTCTAGAAATAAACAAACTACTAAAACTGAAAGAGGAAGAAATAGATAATTAAACAGACCCCCAAACCAGCCAAGAAACTGAGTCAGTAATAAAAAAAATCTCTCAACTGGGACATCTGAGTGGCTCAGTCGGTTGAGCACCCAACTCTTGATTTCAGGTCAGGTCATGGTCTCACAGTTTTTGAGTTCCAGCCCCACCTAGGGCTCTGCGTTGACACTACAGAGTTTGCTTGGGATTCCTTCTCTCTCTCTCTCTCTCCTTTTCTCTCAGCCCCTCCCCTGCTCATTCCCTCTCTCTCTCTTTCTCTCCCAAAAATAAATAAATAAACCTAAAAAAATCTCCCAACAGATGGCTTCACAGGGGAATTCTACGAGACATTTAAAGAGGAGTTAATACCTATTCTTCTCAAATTGTTCCAAAAAATAGAAACGGAAGGACAACTTCCAAACTCCTTCCATGAGGCCGGCATTACCTTGATTCCAAAACCAGACAAAGACTCCACTGAAAAGGAGAATTACAGGCCAATATCCCTGATGAGCATGTATGCAAAAATTCTCAACAAAATACTAGCAAATTAAATCCAACAGTACGTTAAAATCCAACAGTGAATTAAAATTATTCACCACAATCAAGCGGGATTTATTCCTGGACTGCAGGGGTAATTCAGTATTGGCAAATCAATCACCATGAAACACCACATTAATAAAAGAAAGGATGAGAACCATATGATTCTCTCAATAGATGCAGAAAAGGCATTTGACAAAATACAGCATCGATTCTTGATAAAAAACAAAGTAGGGATAGATGGAACATATCTCAACATCATAAAGGCCATATACAAAAGACCCACAGCTAATTTCATCCACAATGGGGAAAAACTGAGAATTTTTCCTCTATGGTCAGGAACAAGACAGGGATGTCCACTCCCACTATTACTATTTTACATAGTACTGGAAGTCTTTCTTAGCTTTAGCAGTCAGACAACAACAACAACAAAAAATAAACAACAACAAAAAAACCCCAAAAATAAAAGGCATTCAAATCAGCAAGGAAGAAATCAAACTTTCACTATTTACAGACGACATGATACTCTATATAGAAAACCTGAAAGAATGGCTGGAACTAATACACAAATTCAGCAAAGTGGAAAGATATAAGCTCAATGTGCAGAAACCTGTTGCATTTTTATACACCACTAATGGAGCGGCAGAAAGAGAAATCAAAGAATCGATCCCACTTACAATTGCACCAAAACCCGTAAGATACCTAGGAATAAAGCTAACCAAAAAGGTACAGCATCTGTACTCTGAAAACTACAGAAAACTTATGAAGGAAATTGAAGAGGACCCAAAGAAATGGAAAAACATTCCATGCTCATGGATTGGAACATCAAACATTGTGAAAATGTCTATACCACTCAAAGCAATCTACACATTTAATGCAATCCCTGTCAAAATACCACTAGCATTTGTCACAGAGCTAGAACAAACAATCCTAAAATCTGTATGGAACCACAAAAGACCCTGAATAGCCAAAGCAATCCTGAAAAAGAATTCAAGCTGTACTACAAAGTTGTAGTCATCAAGACAGTATAGTAGTAGCACAAAGACAGACACACGGATCAATGGAACAGAATAGAAAACGCAGAAATGGCCCCACAACAAATGGTCAACTAATCTTTGACAAAGCAGGTAAGAATATCCAATGGAAAAAAGACAGTCTCTTTAGCAAAGGGTACTGGGAGAACTGGACAGCAACATGCAGAAGAATGAAACTAGACCACTTTCTTACACCATTCACAACAATAAACTCAAAAATGGATGTTAGACAGGAAACCATCAAAATCCTAAAGGAGAACATAGACAGCAACCTCTCTGACCTTGGCTGCAGCAACGCCTTACTTCTTACATGTCCCCAGAGGCAAGGGAAACAAAAGCAAACATGAACTACTGGGGCTTCATCAAAATAAAAAGCTTCTTCACAGAGAAGGAAACAATCAACAAAACTATAAGACAGCCTACAGAATGGGAGAAGATATTTGCAAACGACACATCTGATAACTCAACACCCAAAAAACAAATAATCTAGTTAAGAAATGGGCACATGACATGAATAGACTCTTTTCCAAAGAAAACATCCAGATGGCTTACAGACACGTGAAAAGATGCTCAAAATCACTCATCATCAGGGAAATACAAATCAAACCCACGACGAGATACCACCTCACACCTGTCAGAATGGCCCAAGTTAACAACACAAGAAACAACAGGTATTGGTGAGGATGCAGAGAAAGGGGAATCTCTTACACTGTTGGTGGGAATGCACACTTGTCCAGCCACTCTGGACAACAGTATGAAGGTTCCTCCAAAAGCTAAAAATAGAACTACTTTACCATCCAGCAATTGCACTGCTCAGTATTTACCCAAAAATACAGAGTCAGAGGGGTACATGCACCCCGATGTGTATAGCAGCATTATCAAGCATGGAAAGAACTCAAATGTCCATTGACATTTGGATAAAGGAGATGGAGAACGCGGAGACAAATGGATAAAGGAGATGGAGAACGCGGAGAAGATCTACAGTGAGAACACGGGTTCTGGCAGCACAGATTAGAAAGAAGTCAATTCTGCCAGCCCTGATGGCTGCAGGTGGCTTTAGGTAGCTCTCTCCCATTCTGGTGAGGATTGATGAAGTATAGAGAAGTGTCATCCGCATCCAGGTGGATGGTAAACCTAGCCTTGTACCAGTTCTGCCCCTCGGGAGCCTGCCGATCTTGGAAAAGTTATCTAAATACCTGCAGGGTGATTCTGAGGACTGCATTTAGTGGAGGTGAAATGCCAATGTGGCTGGTTTATCGTCTCTTTTAGGAGCTGTGGCCTTTGGAGACCCTGGAGGTGGTCAACAGAAGACATGGTGTGGTGGAGATTATATTGATGTTACTGTATCTTCCGGTCATCCAGGAAACCAGGACAGAGGTGAGCCCAGCCTGGCTCCAAAATGGATATGCTGAACCAAGCTGAAATCATACAGACATAAAAGAGGACTAATACACGATTTCACAACCTCCTCTCGTACGCAAGGAGCAGGGATGAATATTAGCAGGACAGAAAAAAGAGAAGCACTGTTGGTAAGATTCTACCTTCACCCTTAACTTGGGAGGGTTCTTTTCGGAGGGGGGAAGGAGTGGAAGGTTCCTAGAGTCTCCTTAAAAGTCCTTCATATGCCCATGAGCTCTGAAGAACACTGTCTTTGCCAGACATCCTGGTCTCTAGGTGCCCCCCTCAGAAGTTGGAATCAATACATCAGACCATATCCGTAGGTACAGAGATGCAAAGGTGGCCGCCATAAGACAACACATCTTGGGCACAGGTTCTCACCAGAGGTGGAAATGCCCATTGCCTGCATGCAGGGGGGTATCCAATCCTGGAGCAAATTCAACTGAGGTTGAAGAGAGGAGCCCAAGGCATTCCCATAATCCCACAAAGTACCCAATATATGAGCAATGACTGGTCTATAAGGGGTACTTACAAAATGGGGATTATCATTGTTAAGAATCAGAATATGCCACCCCAAAACTATGTCACTTTGGTGTAAGCATCGTTTTGAACTAAAAGCAATTGGGAATCAACCCCCGCAGGAAGAGTTCGCTGCCCTTCCCCGTCCGCCTAAAAGCGGGGGATAAACTTCCCTTAGATGAAGGGACCCACCTCGTACCAGAGAGTGACTCTCATCATCAAAGATGGGGAGTTGAACACCAAGACGAGTTTGCATACATGAACCTTACCGCAATAGTCCTCGTCTTCCATTGGTTCTCTCATACATTTCCTTGCCACTTCCCCATAATTTTTCATCCCCCGAAACCCAAATCTCCTTTCCTTTGTTAAAATGGCATAAAAACACCCATGTCTAACCACTTTTGAGTTTTACGTCTTTTCTGTGAACTCCCATGCGTGTAAATATTAATAAAAATTAGGTACCCTTTTTCTCTGTTAATCGGTCTTTTGTTAGTTTAATTCACAGACCCCCAGGTTCTAAACCTAAGAGGATAGAGGGAAATACATTTTTCTCCCCAACATCTGCTTCATAAACCAGATCCACTTTTTCAGCCCAGGCTTCATCATAAACATAAATCTGCTTGATCAACCCAGACTTCCCTCGTATACCCCTTTTTTGTCAGGCAGCTGCTTTTTGTTCAGCGAGTCCTCGGGAGAGAAGTCCAAGTGTGGATGAGTAAATTCATCTACAATGTAATCATCAAATCATTTATAAAATGGAAACTTCTCTTCTTTGAGTTTGTCCTTGACAGCCCTTTGTCTATTTCCTAAAAAACACTTACTATTGGGAAGACAAGATACCACCATGAAAGAAAACTTTAAGAATAAAGAGGAATAACCTAATACCTGACTGTTTTCATTTCCGCCTGTTTCATTCTGGAATGTGATCACGCACATCCAGGTCTTGGCACAGACCATCAGTGTTATACGCACCGCTTTAATCTGCTTTTTTGATCTTAAAGATTTTTTGGGGTTTCTACTTAGTTTTCATAATGATTTTTCCCTTTCATTATTTATCATTCTTCAGAGAGTCGCTGCTAAGCTGTTTAAGGGGAAATTCATATAATGTCACCTTTTTACTCATCTATTGACCAGAGCAATGCTGGGTCCTCAGTGTTTGTAGCCTTGAGCAGCGGGGCGGGGCGGGGGGGGGGGCGTTAATAAAAGGATGTTGGTAGAAGATAAATTCTAGGAATAAAGGACCATCAAAAGGCTGAGAGATTTAATCAGTTCTTCTTGCATACAATACAGCATACATTTCCCGAACATGCAAATAAAAACACAAATGTACTATTAATTGCACACACTTCTCCGTGTTCAACCCTTCAAAGCAATATTGTGGTTGTTGGTTGTGCCCTTGATTATATGCAGACACTCTTCCTGGCGACTCTCACACAGGAAATAAATATTTAGTAGTAAGAAAACCCTGTTTTTTGTAGCTTTTTTGGCCCTCTATATGAAGAATCCAATTATATGCATATATGTACATATAATTATACATAATTATTGCAATTGATTTAATATACAATCATATATATATCATATGTATATGTTAAATTATATATAACTAAATTATATAAAAGCCACACATATATATTAGATTCTATATCATTAAGTTACATATAAATGACTTAGATGCACGGGAAAAGCTTTTTCTTTTTCTTTTTTTTTTTTTTTTTAATTTTTTTTTAACGTTTTATTTTTTTATTTATTTTTGAGACAGAGACAGAACATGAACGGGGGAGGGGCAGAGAGAGAGGGAGACACAGAATCGGAAGCAGGCTCCAGGCTCTGAGCCATCAGCCCAGAGCCCGACGCGGGGCTCGAACTCACAGACGGCGAGATCGTGACCTGAGCTGAAGTCGGCCGCTTAACGGACTGAGCCACCCAGGCACCCCGGGAAAAGCTTTTTCTGATAAACTGACTTTATTATTAATAACACATATGCTTTTATTGAACTCCTCCTTCTGTCTGCTATTGCCAAGCAAACGCTTTTGTACCCTGAAAATTACTGGTGGACTTACAACTGGAAAATACAGAACCCCCTTAAAGATTCCCCCTAGTTTTATCCACAACTCTCTGCAACGTTATCATGGGAGAATTTTTGAAATACGGTGCAATGCAGAAAGCACCCTGGGCTGTGCTTCAGAAAACCTGAGAAGCCGCTCTGCCTCGACTACAGACTCGCCATCTGCTTTGGGGAGAGTTACTTCACCTCTCTGGACTTAAATATCCCCATTTACAAAGATAGAGTTCAGTTTACATGGCCTGAGGGCATCTTCTGATGCTCTATGACAAGCATCTGTGACAGTAATGTACACATTTACACTGAGAGTTGATTTAAACAGTCTTTTCTTTGTCTTTATTCTGGGGGAAAGGAGGCAGAACGTGCTGTCATTTATTGGTTACCAGGTGGAGAATTGACCTCCTGTTGCAACACAGCTACCTCAGATGAGGTCTTTTTTTTTTTTTTTTTTTGAGAGAGAGAGAGAGAGAGAGAGAGAGAGCCCGCGTGCGCGCACATGTGCACAAATGGGGGAGGGGCAGAGAGAGAGACTCGGAAGCAGGCTCCACACCCAGTGCAGAGCCCAACGCGGGGCTTGATCTCAGGACTGTGAGATCAGGACTGGAGCCAAAATCAAGAGTCGGAAGCTTAACCCACTGAGCCACCCAGGCGCCCCAAGATGAGGTCGTGATATGATCTTAAGCAAGAGAGGGCTATTCGGTCAAAGGAGGTGCAATGCCATGGACAGCAAAGGACCGCAAGGGAAATTAGCGGTCCAAGGTTCTCAGAAGTTTGAGGAGATAACTCGCATCTTCCCTCCCCTCTGTCCTGTCTTTAGAGGCACTCTGACCCTGCACCGATGCACATCTGGGAACTGCATGATCACATGAGCCTCCATAGGACAGAGGCTCACGTGAGGCTCCTTCACTAGACAGACTTCCCTGGGTACACAAATCAAATGACGCATCTGTGGCTGCTTATCCGTTTGTTCCTGTGAATCCGTGACAAAATCACTTGGCCAGAGATGCGGGCCGAGGTGCGATCTCCCCATCTGTGATTGACATGCCCGCCCCACCGTCTGTCTTGATGACTACAGTCCTTAGCTGCCAGCCTCTCTTCCTGTCCCCACTGAGGGCCGTGCAGTGAGCCCATTCCAACTACGGCCAATCCCTAGCACGGCACTTTTTAAAGAGTTTGGGGCTTCCTTCATCAATTTATTTTTCATTCTGGTGGAGGAAGACCTTCTTGACCCTTGGGGGAGCATGATGGAGTTGGATTTATATGGGACATCCCTGATAAATCCAATCCAACATTTCTGTGCCCTGGTGAATTTAGATCCTTTCTTCTGTCTCCGCCAAGAGACCTTTCCCCCCCCATTCAGTGCCACTTAGGAGGCTCCAACAGTGAGTCCAGGTTTGTATGAACCAATTCAGCAAAGGGTTAGGATTTGACCCCAACGCTGGTCTCTCAGGAAAGTAGACAGATCAACGAATCCATCGAAATCCCCACTTTCATTCTGCCCTCCTTGATTCAGCAGCCATTCCCACATATTTCCCAGACTTTTTATAATTAAAGACAAATTCTTGTAGGTCCTTCAGAGGGCCAAACTGTGTTCTGAGTTCTTATTTTACCCCCATGGTCAGGATGAATTCAGACTCTGGAGAAGTGGGGCCTGAGGGGAGGTTTTCACTAAGATGCATGGGGCACGAGGATTCATCCAGGTCCTTCACACCCTCAGAATCTCCCAGGGTATCATCATTCCTGTTGTCACAACCCCGCTTTTTGTTTTCAAATCAATCAATCAATCAATTAATTAATTAATTTTAAAAATGTTTATTTCTTTTTGAGAGAGACAGAGACAGAGTGTGAGTGGAGGAGGGGCTGAGAGAGAGGGAGACACAGAATCCGAAGCAGGCTCCAGGCTCCAAGCTGTCAGCACAGAGCCTGACGTGGGGCTCGAACTCACAAACTGTGAGATCATGACCTGAGCCAAAGTCGGATGCTTAACCTACTGAGCCACTCAGGTGCCCCTTTATTTATTTTTTAATTTACATCCAAGTTAGTTAGCATATAGTACAACAATGATTTCAGGAGTAGATTCCTCAATGCCCCTTACCCATTCAGCCCATCCCCCCTCCCACAACCCCTCCAGTAACCCAGTTTGTTCTCCATATTGAAGACTCTCTTCTGTTTTGTCCCCGTTTTTATATTATTTTTGCTTCCCTTCCCTTATGTTCATCTGTTTTGTCTCTTAAAATCCTCATATGAGTGAAGTCATATGATTTTTGTCTTTCTCTGACTCACTAATTTCACTTAGCATAATACCCTCCAGTTCCATCCATGTAGTTGCAAATGGCAAGATTTCATTCTTTTTGGTTGCTGAGTAATACTCCATTGTATATATACCACATCTTCTTTATCCATTCATCCGTCGATGGACATTTGGGCTCTTTTTTTTATTTAAAAAAAAATTTTTTTTTAATGTTTATTTACTTTTGAGACAGAGAGAGACAGAGGATGAACGGGGGAGGGTCAGAGAGAGGGAGACACAGAATCGGAAACAGGCTCCAGGCTCTGAGCTGTCAGCACAGAGCCCGACGCGGGGCTCGAACTCACGGACCGTGAGATCATGACCTGAGCCGAAGTCGGCCGCTTAACCGACTGAGCCACCCAGGTGCCCCGTGGACATTTGGGCTCTTTACATACCATGGCTATTGTTGATAGTGCTGCTATCAACATGGGGGTGCATGTGTCCCTTCGAAACAGCACATCTGTATCCCGTAGATAAATGCCTAGTAGTGCAATTGCTGGGTCATAGGGTAGTTCTATTTTTAGTTTTTTGAGGAACCCCCATACTGTTTTCCAGAGTGGCTGCATCAGCTTGCATTCCCACCAACAATGCAAAAGAGATCCTTTTTCTCCTCATCCTCGCCAACATCTGTTGTTGCCTGAGTTGTTAATGTTAGCCATTCTCAGGTGTGAGGTGGTATCTCATGGTGGTTTTGATTTGTATTTCCCTGATGAGGACTGATGTTGAGCATTTTTTCATGTGTCGGTTAGCCATCTGGATGTCTTCTTTGGAGAAGTGTCTGTTCATGTCTTTTGCCCATTTCTTCACTGGATTACTTGTTTTTTGAGTGTTGAGTTTGATAAGTTCTTTATAGATTTTGGATACTAAGCCTTTATCTGATATGTCGTTTGCAAATATCTTCTGCCATTCCATCAGTTGACTTTTAGTTTTGCTGATTGTTTCCTTCACTGTGCAGAAGCTTTTTATTTCGATGAGGTCCCAGTAGTTCATTTTTGCTTTGTTTCCCTTGCTTCTGGAGACGTGTTGAGTAAGAAGTTGTCATGGCCAAGATCAAAGAGGTTTTTGCCAGCTGAGTTTATTTTTGTGTATACAACCCTACTTTTTAAAAAGCACAGTGCTCTACATTTCTTTTTTTTTTTTTAATGTTTATGTATTTTTGAGAGAGACAGAGACAGAATGCGAGTGGGTTAGGGGCCGAGAGAGAGGGAGACACAGAATCCGAAGCAGGCTTCAGGCTCTGAGCTGTCAGCACAGAGCCCGATGCGGGACTCGAACTCACAAACTGCGAGATCATGACCTGAGCCGAAGTCGGGCGCTCAACCGATGGAGCCACCCAGCCACCCCACACAGTGCTCTATATTTTGCAAAGAGACCCAGAGAAACAATACACACAATTGTTATTGTGATTCAGAAACCTAATGAATCTGTTTCTGAGGGAGGTCCTCCATTACCTTTGCCAATGGTTTGCAACCAAAAATGGTCCTAGTTCTCGAAGGGACATTTGGAAATGTTGATGGTAGTCCCCTTGTCAGAATAGCGGAGGGTCGCTACTGGGATTTAGTGCCCAAAGGCAAAATATTTTCAACATTCTGTAAAATCAGGACCCAGGGATGAATTAGGGCATTTGTGGACGTCTCTCAGAACCCATGGGCAATCTCTTTTTTGAACACTATGAGAACAGCAGAACCCCTTTTTTAGCTGCAGTCATTTTCCTAAAGATGTAAAATCTCGGGAGACAAAGTCTAATTGGTTTTCCTGGGCTCAACCATGGGTCAAGATTAAAGCTGAGGCACCACATTTGACAGTCTCTTAGTTCCCCAAAGGAAAAGGAGGGTTTTCATACTAAGAGAAGGAAAATGGACAATGAATGGGAATAAAAACGACAATGTCAGCAAACAAAACAGATGTCCACGTTGATTACTGTTAGCCAGACAATTTTGATTGGATCATCTCTAGGTCAGGGTACAGATCAGAATTCTTTCAATTGTAAGAGACAGCAATTCAGCTAAAGCCAGTTAAATGTACCAGCCTGGAACTGAAATCCACCTCCACCTTAGCTTGGGTGTATTTGCATCCATTGCACTGGGCACACAGCGGCTCCTTTCTCTCTGGAAGCTGGTGACATTTACCTCCAGGAGATTTTCTTGAATTACGTCTTTGATAATTCCTTCTCCTTCGTTTTCTCTGTGCTCTTTGTGGAACTCCCATAACTTGGCTGCCAAACCCTAGGAGTGTCCTTGGATTTTTTTTCTCTCTGTTTTTCCGTATGTTGTCTTTCTGCTGCCCTTCATGGGAGACATCCTTAACGTCACTTTCTAAACCTTCTGTTAATCTTTAGAATCTGATGGCATGCTTTTAATGTCCAGAACCCCTTTTGTACTACGAATGTCCTTTCGGTAGCATTCAATTCTTGCTTCGTGGATGTCATATCTTCTTATTTTCTCTGAGGATAGTGGCATTTCTATTTTTAAAGTTCTCTTCTCTCCGCATAACCTCTGTTTCCTCAAAATATGTGTTTCCTGTCCGTGTGTTTGGTCTTCGTCTTTCATTTTGGAGCCCTTTTCCTCTCATGGGTAGTGGTTCTTAGCAGTCTGTCTGTTGGAAACTCTGAGCACTTGGGGGGTTTTGTCAGCTGTGAGCTTCACCACCAAGTATTGCCTGTTTGGACTATTGGGTGGGAGGTCCACGGTGCCCATGGTCTTGAGGGTTTTCTTAATGACCCATCAGAGTCTGCTGAGGAACTTCTTCCCATCTCTATCTGGTGAGGGATGCAGGCCAGAGGGCCTTAGCTGGGTGTGCATAAGGTCACTCAATCCTCTTTCCAGAGAATGCCAGTCTTCTGCAGGGGTGAGGAAGAGGCAGCCACCTGCTGCACAGTATAAAGAAGGGGTTCTAGGGATGAGGCTGCCTGCTATTTATTTTTTTTTAATGTTTACTTATTTATTTTTGAGAAAGAGAGTGCACACGTGTTTACTTATTTATTTTTGAGAAAGAGAGTGCATGTGCTCACGTGTGGGGGAGGGGCAGAGAGAGAGGGAGAAAGAGAATCCCAAGCAGGCTTGGGTCTGCCAGTTATCACCTGTCCATCTGCTTTCCTGGCTCTAACTTCTGTTGTTGACTTCTTATTCTTTCCATTATTGTGATGTTATGTCTTACTTTACAAACAAAACAAGGGGCACCTGGGTGGCTGAGTTGGTTGCGCAACTAACTTTTGGTTTTGGTTCAGGTCATGATCCCAGGGTTATGGAATCGAGACCCAAGTCAGGCTTCAAACTGAGCATGGAGCCTGCTTGAGATTCTCTCTCTCTCTCTCTCTCTCTCTCCTTCTCCCTCTCTCTGCCTCTCCCCCACTCTCTCTCATAAAATAAAATAAAATAAAATAAAATAAAATAAAATGGAATAAAATGAAATGAAATGAAATAAAATAAAATAAAATAAAATGAAATAAAGTAAAATAAAATACTACAGTAGTTCAGAGTGTTTCCAGGGGGAGCAAAAGTAGGCCTTTATGTTCTGTCTGCCATATTACCTGAAGTTCCTATGCTCCCTCTAGCTTTAGGGACTTTAAAAATACTATTCCTGGGGCACGTGGGTGGCTCAGGTAGTTGGGTATGTGACTCTTGATTTCAGCTTAGGTCATCATCTCGTGGTTCATGGGATCGAGCCCCCCACGGGGCTCTATGCTGACAGCCAGGAGCCTGCTTGGGGTTCTCTCTCCCTCTCCCTCTGCCCCTTGCCCACTCCACTTTCCATCTCTCTCTCAAAATAAAATAAATAAGCATTAAAAAAATTTAAAAAATCAATAAAAACACTATTCTTATTGGGGTTCCTGAGTGGCTCAGTCGGTTAAGCATCTGACCCTTGATTTCAGCTCAGGTCATGATCTCATGGTTTGTGAGATTGAGCCCCATGCCAAGTTCTGCGCTGACAGCATAGAGCCTGCTTGGGATTCTCTCTCTTTTTCTTTCTCTTTCTCTCTCTCTCTGTCTCCCTCTGACCCTCCCCTATTCACATGTTATCTCTCTCTCTCTCTCTCAAAAAAAAAAAATAATATCCCTTCTGTTGTCCACCCTTCACCTTGTGAACAGCTGCTCAGCAGTTGGCTTTGCTCCAATACAAACTGTCAAAGACACCTTTCTGGTCATCTCCACACAGACGCACAGACACAGCAGATTGGACCCACCTGTTCTAAACATCCTCAGTATGGGTACTGCCCATTCACACTATCACAGATTCAAACACGTGTAAAATTAGCTTTTTTCCTATCACCCTACAGGACAGAAGCCCTGGCTATGTCATCCCCCAGCGTATCCTTACAACCCAGCACAGAGACTCTCATGTATTAAGCACTTGATAAATATTCATAGGATTAATGAAAAAAAAATGAACATATGAATGGACTCACTACTTCTAGAACCCATGAACCGCGAGATCATGACCTGAGCCGAAGTCGGCCGCTTAACCGACAGCCACCTGGGCACCCCAATAAATAAACGTTTCTTTGCTAATTGAAGCTCCCAAACATAAGGTTTCTTTACAGTGTCAATTCATCACAGATTTATGTCTGTCTAAAATGTATAACCACTGCAACTTCTTACTCAACACGTCTCTGGAGGCAAGGGAAACAAAAGCAAAAATGAACTATTGGGACCTCATCAAAATAAAAAGCTTCTGCACAGCGAAGGAAACAATCAGCAAAACTAAAAGGCAACCGACAGAATGGGAGAAGATATTTGCAAACAACATATCAGATAAAGGCTTAGTATCCAAAATCTATAAAGAACTTATCAAACTCAACACCCAAAAAACAAATAATCCAGTGAAGAAATGGGCAAAAGACATGAACAGACACTTCTCCAAAGAAGACATCCAGATGGCCAACCGACACATGAAAAAATGCTCAACATCAGTCCTCATCAGGGAAATACAAATCAAAACCACCAACTCAGGCAACAACAGATGTTGGCGAGGATGCGGAGAAAGAGGATCTCTTTTGCATTGTTGGTGGGAATGCAAACCGGTGCAGCCACTCTGGAAAACAGTATGGAGGTTCCTCAAAAAATTAAAAACAGAACTACCCTATGACCCAGCAATTACACTACTAGATATTTATCCAAGGGATACAGGTGTGCTGTTTCAAAGGGGCACATGCACCCCATGTTGATAGCAGCACTATCAACAATAGCCAAAGTATGGCAAGAGCCCAAATGTCCATCGATGGATGAATGGATAAAGAAGAGGTGGTATATATATACAATGGAGTATTACTCGGCAATCAAAAAGAATGAAATCTTGCAACTATGTGGATGGAACTGGAGGATATTATGCTAAGCAAAATTAGTGAGTCAGAGAAAGACAAAAATCATATGACTTCATTCATATGAGGATTTTAAGAGACAAAACAGATGAACATAAGGCAAGGGAAGCAAAAATAATATAAAAACAGAGAGGGGGGCAAAACAGAAGAGAGTCTTCAATATGGAGAACAAGCAGAGGGTTCCTGGAGGGGGTGTGGAAGGGGGGATGGGCTGAATGGGTAAGGGGCAATGAGGAATCTACTCCTGAAATCATTGTTGTACTATATGCTAACAGTTTTGGATATAAATTTAAAAAAATTAAATTAAAAAAATAATAATAAATAAAAAATAAATTCTATCAATCAATCAAAAATAAATAAAATGTATAAAAACTGCATAACTTGGTCATTTGTTGGTGGGGAGGGGTCTCAATTTCATTATTGAGCCTGTATGTTCATGTAATTGAACCTTGTTTTTTTCTCCTGTTAATTTGTCTCATGTCAATTTAATTTTTAGACTAGCTATAAGAATTTTAAAGGTAGAGAAAAATTTTTCTCCCCAATAAAGTCCATTCCCAAAGTCACAGAAGTCTCTATTTTAGTATATCCCATTAAACATATGACACGGTTGGACAGGTCCCCTGTCCACTAAGGTCCCCTAAGTTGTAAAAAGTTAGACCCGAACTCACTATGTAAAGCAGGTGTGCTCGTATCATGTAAGTCGGTGGTGCAGGGGCACCTGGGTGGCTCAGCTGGTTAAGTGTCCAGCTCATGGTTTCAACTCAGGTCATGATCTCTCAGCTTATGAGATCAAGCCCTGGGTCGGGCTCTGCCACTGGTAGTGTGGAGCCTGCTTGGGATTCTCTCTCCTGCTCTCTCTGTCCCTACCCTGTTTGTACAAGTATGTGCTCTCTCTCTCTCTCTCTCTCTCCCCCAAAATAAATAAATAAATATTAAAAAAAAAAAAGTTGGTCGCACAAGCTCCATGTCAAATGACAAAATATCGAGGCACATAGAAGTGGAAAGTCTTTCACCTTAAACCTATAAAATTCCTCAACACCCAAACCAGGTTCTCTCCTAAAGAGAACCCTCTGAGCTCTGCAATGTTCTTTAGTTGTCAGAGAAGTTGTGTTGAACCAGCTATGGGACTGAGCTAAAGCGATTTCTTTGGAGGGATTGGTGGTGATTCAATATAATGGTGCATTTCAGGAGTCATCCGTGACTAATAAGACATGTAACCCAGTAACCCAGTACTTGGAGACTCAGTACTTCTCCTTCCTAATCTTGCTTATTTATTTACACCATTAACTATGGTGTTTTTTGTTTCGTGGTTCGCATGGTACATTAAGATTCTCCAGGGGCGCCTGGGTGGCTCAGTCGGTTAAGCGTCCAATTTGGGCTCAGGTCATGATCTCATGGTTCATGGGATCGAGCCCTGCATCCGGCTCTGTGCTGCTTGGGATTATCTCTTTCTTCTTCTCTCTCTCTGCTCCTTCCCGTCTTGTGCTCTCTCTCTCTCGCACGTGCGTGCACGCTCTCAAAATAAATAAACTTAAAAAGTACCTTTTGAAATATGTTTGCCCAGAGGATCTTCCTTCCAGAATGCACTGAGTGTGTCTGTCCAGCAGGAGGTGGACCCAAGAGGCTGTCAGTTCTGGGGGCTGTATGTGACTTGGGGTGTGTAGTTGACTTCTGCTGCCTTCTAGAACGCTGGGGTTCCCCATGTATGGCCGAAGGTGAGAAAACAAGGGTTCTCTTTAGCCATATCATAGTCTCCTGTCTTCAGAGTCAGGGTAGAGGAGTTTGAACAAAGGCCACCCAAAGATATCAAAACCTAATCCCTGGACTTGGCAAATGCCCCCTTATTTAGAAAGGCACTTTGCAGACGTGACTAAGTCAAGGACCTTGAGATAGGAAGGTTATCACAGATTACCCAGGTGATTCTCAATGCGATCACCAGAGCGCTTATAAGGTAGGAGCAGAGGGAGATCTCACAGAAGAGAAGGTGGGAAGGGCAGAGGCAGAGACTGGAGTGATGTCACCACCAACTCAGGATTGCTGAGTGGCCACCAGATGCTGCACGGAGGGAAGCAAGGACTCACCTCTTTCACAGCCCCGGAGAGCTCAGTTCTACTGGCTTTCGGTCATCTGGACTCCCAACTTAAGAGAACAAATTTCTGTTGCTTTAAGCCGCCGAGTTGGTGGGAATTTGTTCGACAGCTGCCTCAGAAAGCTGCTACACCGGCTGAGGGCAGACAGGTGCCCAGCCCTACGGGGCTCACGCCAGCCCCACGCGGACAGCCCCGGAGCCGCGGTGAGGGGCTCGCCCTTCAGGCCTGGCTGGGCAAGGACCCTTCAACAGCTTCTCCAATTCTTCAGCCGACCCCAATCCCTCATCTTGTCTCACACTCCGTTCGGTGATTTATGGAGAAATCGCCATGCACCAGGCACCATGCCAAAGACAGAGGAGCAGTGGACCGAAGCATCTCAAGGAAGTCACCGCAAAGACCCTTTGGGGGTATAAATCGGCCCCAGAGTCACCTCCACCAACCGGACTTGCCTCTGCCCAAACCGGGTTGCTTGGTAAAACTAGGCATCCACCGAGCGGCCCTGCTTTGTGCGGTTCTGGAAAGGTGGTGGATGGAAACCAGACCGCCCCCCCCCCCCCCCCCCCGTGACTTCCCTGTCCCTCGGCTCAGTCACCACCTACAAAGCACTCCCTCTGGGCCAGGTGCCGTGCTGTCATTCTGGGCCGACCTGGAACCCGGGCGTGGGGAAATTCCACCTCAGTCCCTCAGGCCTGCTTGGCCGGCCCGGGGAAGGCTGCCCACGGCTCCTTCCCCCCCCCCCCCCCCCCCCCCCCCCCCCCCCCCCCCCCGCTGCGGGCGAAACAGGTATCGTAGTTTTTGCCATTGTGATGTGAGTCAGCAGTACCTGGGGGCCCTGAGTGTCACCACTCGGTGAACCATTGATCTTTGCTTATCAGGTGCAAAACTCACATAAAGTATCCGGGGTTTTCCCCAGACTGCGTCAAAGCATGAATGACATTGGTAAGGGGGGTTACCCAGGTCCCAACGCGGGCACCAGCAGGTATTTCTAAGAGATGGAATATGGGAGGCAGAAAGACTGGATTCGGGGATCGTGAAGCAAGATCTAGAGGAATGCGCGGGCGTTTGAAAACTGCAGCTACATCGAAGTGTAACAGCGACATGGATGTCACCTGTCCTGGGAACGCTTACCTTCCTCCTCGCTGTTTGGGAGAGCAACTCCCACATACCTCCGGGAGGGGGGGCGGGCTGTAAGGAGAACAGCTCTGCTTCCTCTTCACCCCTCCCTTACTGCTCCTTGGAGCTGTGCCCCATCTCTCTGCTGCCTCCTCGGGGTGGTCCACACTCCACAGCGAAGGTGCTTGTGGCCGAAGCGGGTCTGTTTTCGGCAGGCCCAGTTAGGTCTTTGTGTCTCCTGGTGAGGCAAGATACGATGCCCCATGCGAGTGGCCCTCCTGGTGTGATCTCAACCAGGGGAAATAAACACTGTTCATCACTTCCCAGTTCTGTCCCCGAAATGCCTCTTGCCATCACTGCGCGGAAGAAAGCGCAAAGGATCAAGTTTGCAACACGGGGTATTTTTTCCACCTGACATTGTACTCTTCCAGCGACTGAGTATTTGTGCACGTACCGCAGTAGAAGGAAGCAATCTAGTTTCTTTTCTCTTTTTTTAAGTTTATTTATTTATTTTGAGAGAGAGAGAGAGAGCGCGAGACGGAGAGAGAAAGAAAGCGGAGGGGGGCGGGGCAGAGAGAGGGAGACACAGAATCCCAAGCAGGCTCTGTGCAGTCGGCACAGAGCCCTATGCGGGGTTTGAATTCACAAACCGTGAGATCACCGCCTGATCAAGAGTTGGACATTTAACCAACTGAACCACCCAAGCGCCCCTAATCTCCTTCCTTCTTTCCTTCCTCCCTCCCTTCCTTCCTTTCTTCTTTCCTTCCCTCCAAGTTGTTCCTACTGTAAATTATATCGTACTGTATCTTTGTAGATAGCTTACTTTCCCTCCTGCATTTCAGATTACTACCTTAAGTTGATTTCCAAAAGGTGGCCCCAAGGTTCTCGCAGACACTTTATATTTTTTTCTCAGGCCTCCCACATTACTTTCAGCTGAGCTCCTGTGCCCTTTTGCACAGATGCTGTATTGCAGGGTGGAGGCAGCGAGCGGAGACTTTCCTGGTCGCCTTGGTGGTTTTCCGGTCACCCTCTGTTCTTAGCATGTTCTCTGACTTCCTTAACACACATTTGTACAAAGTGTCTCCCAAGTTACCGTGTCCAACAGAATGGCGGATACCCCTGTTTGCCTCCACTCCATATTTGGGGTGAAAACGTGGGAGGAGGGGTAAATTCAAGAGTGAGGATTAGGGGCGCCTGGGTGGCGCAGTCGGTTACGCGTCCGACTTCAGCCGGGTCACGATCTCGCGGTCCGGGAGTTGGAGCCCCGCGTCGGGCTCTGGGCCGACGGCTCGGAGCCCGGAGCCTGTTTCCGATTCTGTGTCTCCCTCTCTCTCTGCCCCTCCCCCATTCATGCTCTGTCTCTCTCTGTCCCAAAAATAAAATTAAAAACGTTGAAAAAAAAAATTAAAAAAAAAAAATAAAAAAGAGTGAGGATTAGAGGACGACCTGCGCTCTGCTCCACCTTCCTGCCGGTACCTCACTTTCTTCCTCACAAGCTTCTAGAAGGAAACTATCATCCTCATTGTACACACAAAGAATGTGTCCAGTCACAATAGGCTTCTCTGCCTCCCAATCTGGCAAGACTGCTTGTATCGGTTAGTTTTTTTGCACAACAGTGCTGTGTAACAAACAATGGTGGGGGGAAGTCTCAGGTATTAATGACAAAGCGTTTATTGCTCATACATCTGTGGTGGTCAGCGAGGGAGCCCCGTTGATCTCGGATTGGCTCACTTACACACTGAGCTCATGGAGTTGGCTGACAGATCTGGGTTGGTCTTGACTAGGATGCACGAAGTAACTTGATTCTCCTCCAGCTGATGAGCTGGGGCATATTTGCATGGTAATAGAGAGTTACAAGAATGAGCATGGGCCTTCAGGTCTCTGCTTGCCCCATAAAACACTGGGACCACGAATGTGAGGAATCTACTGCGTCCTTGCATGGATTGTAGGTGGGGAGTGTCTAGAACTTCTGTAGCTCCCTCCCAACATCTGGGGGCCTGTTCACTCCCTTGGGCCAGGGGAAATTCCTTGAAGGTGAGCCTCAAAAGGCTTGCTTTTTGAAAGAGTTTACTTTGAAGCCTAAAGCTCAGTTTTGACCCAGCAACACAGGCCAGAACCCAAGGGCTCTGACATTTGCCACTTTCAAGATGATGAAATTAAAGATTCAGGCTTTGTAATCCCTTGGACCTGAATTTCAAGACTAGCCTTCCGTTAACTACTTGGGTGACCACTGCTACACCGCCTCAGTTCTCTGAGCTTCAGTTTCCTCAAACCGAAGTGAGAATAAGTCTTGTGGATAATCTTTATGAGACCTAATGAGGATGAAACATACAAAGGAACTGGCACATAAAAGGCACTCGATAACCAGAGCTATTGAATCAGTATCTACACTTTTAGTTGTGCCAGAAACCCCCCTGGAAACTAGCCGATGCCTAAAAGGGTGGTGCTGGGGGCGTGTGTGTGTGGACACTAATGAATCACACAACTGTCATTCCAGGAGCAGAAACAATTTCGTCAGAATTGTATATTTTCTCTGTTTCTTGGTTCTAATTTCCCCCACTTGGTTTCATCCTTCAAAGATGTTCTTGTTTCCACACGGGGCTCAAGATGTGAGTCTTTAAATAAATCATGACTGTGGACGGGAAAATGAAACATCCTCCTTGATCAGACCTGAGTCAACGAGCCATCCTTCCTTGTACTGGTGTGTGTACGTGTGTGTGCGCGCGTTGCATCAGTGGCCTTGGCGGCCCAACCGGGAATGCACGGAATGGGAGTTAGACGGATGTCCCTTGATCTAAAGACTCATCTAAGGAAAGGATGTTGACAGACATGAGCAACATGGCCTTCACATTATTACTCTGCTCACCGTAGGATGAAAAGAGGGAACACTCAATAATGATCATATTTTCAACGTACAGCATGGAAGTAATGGAATGACTCTCAGAAATTGTCTCTGCTACCACTGAAATTCCAATATATATGCATATACACGCACGTACCTACCACACTTGTGCGTGCTATGTGCTGTGAAGGAAAGCAGGTGCAGGTAGAAATTATACAACTTCAAAAGAATGCTAAAATTGCCATCTTATTTTATTTATTTATTTATTTATTTATTTAGTTAGTTAGTTAGTTAGTTAGTTATTCAGTTTTTAGGGAGCGAGCAAGGGCCAGCAGGGGAGGGGCAGAACTCCTGACCCTAAGACCAAGGTCGCGCGCTCTACTGACTGACGGCCAAGTGCTCATCTTTGTCTTCTTATAGGAACACCAGTCTTACCAGATCAGAGACCCATCCTTATGACCTAATTTGACTTTAATTGCATCTCTAAAGGCAAATCCCATCACGCTGGGGGTGAGGGCGTCGGCACTTCAATTTGGGGGGGACATAATTCAGTCCATAATACCACCTGCCCACCCTGCACGCTTTCTTCTATTATTCACATCTTGCATTAGGATTGGTACATGTGTTATAACTGATTATGTCAACATCGATAGATTGTTATCACCCGAAGTCCACGGTTTATGTCAGGGCTCACTCTGAGTTGTACAGTCTCTGGTTTTTGACAAACGCGTAATGACATGTATCCACCACTACGGTTTCATAGAAAATAGTTTCACCCCCCTAAAAATGTCCTGCGCTTCACCTTTTCACCCCCCTCCCCGGGAGCCCCTGAAAACTGCCCATCTTTTTTTACGGTCTCTGCAGTGTTGCCTTCGCCAGAATGTCACCAGGTCGGAATCATTTCAGATGTAGCCTTTTCAGATGAGTTTCTTTCACGTAGCAATATATGCATGAAGTGTCTTTGTGTGTGTGTGGCCTGATGGTTCTTTTTTTTTTTTTTTTTAATCACTGAATAATATTCCATCGTGCACATTACCACAGCTTTTATCCATTCCTCGATTGAAGGACATCTTGGTGGCTTCCAACTTTTGGCAGTTAGGAAATAAAGCTGCTATAAATTCATATGCTCAGGTTTTGGGGGGGAGGATATGTTTTCAGCTCATGTGGGTAAATACCCAGGAACACGATTACTGGAGGATATGATAAACCTATTCTAGCTTCATGAAAAATTGCCAACCTTCTTTCAGAAAAAATTGCCGAACCATCTTCCCACGTGGCAGGACCATTTTGCGTTCCCCCCAGCAAGAAATGAGAATTCCTCCGCATCTTCTCTAGCATCTGGTGTGGTCAGTGTTTGGGATTTTGGCCCTTCTAATAATTACGGAGGGGTACCTCACTGCTGTTCTAATTCCCTAATGACATAATGTGTTGAGCATATTTTCATATGCTAATCTGTCATCTCTTATGTGCTCTTGGGTGAGATCTTTTTAAGTCACTGTTGGGATGGTAAGTCCACCCCTATTCTGCCACTCACCACAGATAGATAAGACACCTTCCTCCAGAGGAGCTCTTGTTCACTGAGCTGCACACACACGAGGCAGGTTCTACAAAGAAGGAAATAGCAGCACTGAAATCTCCAGAACAAAGGCTCAAATTAAGGTATGTATTGATAAACATCCCCAGGGAAGAAGGATATTAGGCAAGGACTCTTTTATGTCCTTGGGAGAAAAGCAAAGGGAGGGCCAAGCTTTCAGAAGCTGGGCATGGGAGGTGAGTCGTTTTTTCATCTATGCGTGTCCTGGGTCCGCAAACCTGCAGATGTCTTAGTGGCTGCCTCTGGCTCTGACTGAGGGAAGCAAGCCATGCCATTTTCTCTGCAGGACAGTAGGAGGGAGTCAAAAGAGTGGGAAGGTAGATAAGAAAATACCTCTTACCACCAGGCATCTGGGAGGAGGCTGTAATTTTGCTGGCTACAAGGCTTCTGTCAGACAACCACCACTCGGGTACAAAATAGTCTAGAACTTGGAAGTCAGGTGGCCTGAACTCCAAAAGACTGGAGGGTTTTTACTCTCCCCACAAAATAGAAAGATATGGAAGGGATGAAGGGTTTGGAGGAGATGCATTTTTGAGGCCTGGCTCTATGGTCTTCCTCTCTGTGACGTTAGTCAATGGACTGATGCTCTCTGAGATTCAGATATAACCCGAACTCCAGAAACAGAAAGGAGCTCTGAGTGCCTGTTTCACAGGGATTCAAGAGAAATAAACGAAGTCATGCGTCTGAAACGCCTGGCCCCCTGTGATAAATGGTGGACATTCTTAAAACTTCACTTGGATTTTACCGATGAGAGAGTGTGGGGGAAGTGTGGATTGGGGAGTCAGCAGGAAGGACCTGGGGAAGGAATGAGTTGAGGCCCCCTCTTACTCTAGGATATTCAGAGAGCAGAACAGAAGGATGCCAAACTGAAAAAAAAAATTTTTTTTAAATAACTGCAAGACAAGTAGGAAGGAAGATGTAGGAGGAGAGACTGTTACTTTGAGAGATACTAGCCACCACAAAAAAGGCCCACCCTCATACTTCAGAAAGTATGTTTTTAAATTTATTTGGGGGTACATACTTAAATGAAATTAATATCTTTAAAAATGGCTACCTTGGTTAGCATTTCAAATGATAGAAAGGTGGCCTAGTGGACAGGGGGGTCTGAATGTTCCGCAGCCAAACACCTTGGAAAGATAATGTCTAAATTGCAAGTTCCTTGAACGTATCTATCAGGCTGAGAATTATCATGTTTTCATTGTTGGGTCTTCCCTCGCATAAACAGAGCATACGTTTCCCTTTTAATCATGTCTTCTTTGTTACCCTTCAACAAAATTTTACAATATTTTACATAACTGAATTGCAGTTTTTATCACATTTATTCTTAGAAATCTTAGTAATTTTTGTGGCTGGTATGGTTTCGATGATCTTTTTCTGTTGGCCTTTTAAAATAGTTACGTATGGTGCTTATAAAAGCAGTAAACAGAAGGAACTGAACTTTTTAGAATAGCGTGGCTACCTTTCTAGAACAACAGAGCTGGGAGAAGAAAAGCAAGATAGGTAATGAGAGAAAGGACACCATTTGTGTAAGTCAACAGGGAGCACAAAACAGTATTATATATTATTTATGGGTGCATTTAAGTCTGTAAAAGTACAGGGGGAAGCTATTCAGAATGAGCCATACCATACTGGTTTCAGTAATTGCCCCCAGGGTGTGGGGACTCGTTGTGCAGTTAAAGGGAGCTTTAGTTTCATCACTATTGCATTAGGCAGGCAGCCTGGAAGGAAGGGAGGGAGGAAGGAAAGAAGGGAGGGAGGAAGGAAGGAAGGAAGGAAGGAAGGAAGGAAGGAAAGAAGGAAGGAAGGAAAGAAGGAAGGAAGGAAGGAAGGAAGGAAGGAAGGAAGGAAGGAAAAAAGGAAGGAAGGAAAGAAGGAAGGAAGGAAAGAAGGAAGGAAGGAAAGAAGGAAGGAAGGAAGGAAGGAAGGAAGGAAGGAAGGAAGGAGAAAGAAAAAAAAAAAGAACCAAAAGGAAACCTGGCAATATGTTAGCAATTGCTTATTCTGGGTGGCGGCACGATAGGTATTTAAATTTTCTTCATAAATTTTGGCATTTCTGAGCCCAGCTAATCCCCACCCCCGTATTGGTCAGCTGAGGCGGTTTTCAATTTTTAAAACATGTTAATAGACCTTATTTTTTAGAGAAGCTTTAGGTTTACAGAAAATTTGGACAGAAAATATTGACAGCTCCCAAGTCGTTTTGGCCTGCCGTAACAATATAGCACAAGCTGGGGTGGCTCGAATGGCAGTTTATTTCCTCACTGTTCTGGAGGACCGAAGTCTAAGGTCAAGGTGCTGACATGTTGAGTTCCTGGTAAAAGCCCCTTCCTGGCTTGCAAACAGCCAACCTTCTGTGTGTCCTCATGTATGACCTTTTCTCTGGGCATGAGCTGAGGAAGAGAGAGGTCTTTCTTCCTCTTCTTATAAGGTCACCAGTGCAAACAGATCAGGACCCAGCCCTTACAACATCATTTAACCTTAGTTACCTCCTGAAGCCCTGTCTCCAAATATCATCACAGAGGGAATTAGGGCTTCAACATACGGGGGTACAATTCAGCCCTTAACATCCTGCTTTCTGGCTTCCCAAAATTCATGTCCTTCTCACGCACAGAATACAGCCACTCCACTCCAACAGCTCCCAAAGCCTTAACCCATTCCAGCCTCATTTCTAGATCCAAAGTCTTACCTGGATATCATCCAGATCAGGTATGGGAGAGACGAGGGGTGTGATTCATCCTGAGACAAAACTCCTGTCCCGCTGTGAACCTATGAAACCAGACAAGTTATGCGCTTCTAAAAGGCAGTGGTGGGACAGGCATAGGACAGACGGTCCCATTCCGCAGGGAACAAATCAGAAAGAAGAGCGAGATGGCGGGTCCCAGGCAAGCCCAAAAGTTGTAAGGCTCAAGAATAATCTCCTTTGGGCGCTCTGCCCTCCCTGCCCACCAGGTGGCAGCGTCATCTCAGGGCCCCAGGCTGTGGCCTCACCCCGCCCCATGGCACTGGGCGGGGTTGGCCTCCAAACAGCCCTGGCCCTCCATCGGGGCAGGTGGCCTGATGACTTCTCCATCTTCAGGGACGTCCCTCCCTTTTCTTGAAGGATAAAATGTACTCACAGGCACATGGCTCTCTTGTCCTAACCCGTAGAATCTTAGAAGTCCAAGGGGGTTGGTTTTCTTTTGTTCTGTCTCTGCAGCTTTTGTCCAAACTGGCAGTGTCTCTACCCCTGGCTGCTGGTGAACCGGCTGGTTGACTCCGCGGGTGATCTCTGTGTGGGGTGATTGCCCAGCCACACCTGAGGCGTGCTCTCCAGAAACAACTCCTCATTTTTGCCCTATGGACGGGCTGAGAGTTTTCCAAATCTTCAGGCTTTGATTCCCCTTTAACAACTCCTTCAGCTTACCTCTCTCCCCTGCCATTTTACCGGAAGCCGCACAGAGAGCCCAGGCTGCCCCCAGCCAAACATCCAGCCTTATTGTTCGCAAGCTCTACCATCCACAAGAGCCAACTTCTACCCGTTTTCTGTTCACGATGATACGTGTGTTCTCTGAGGTGAGGGAAGCTCTCTCTCCGGCCTCCTCCCTTCCTGCGGAGCCCTCGGCATGATCACCTTTACTATCCGAATTTCCACCAACAGTCCGCTCAAGGCAGCCTCGGCTTTTTCTAGCTTGTGCCTCGGGACGCCTGCCTTCCACGCACTTCCAAAGCTTAAACAACAGAAATTACCCTCGTCATGGTCCCGGAGGTGAGAGGTCCAAGATCAGGGTTGGTTGCCGGGGAGACCTCTCTTCCTGGCTTGTTTCCTGGCTTGCAACCAGCCAGCTTCTTGGTGTGCCCTCACACGGTCTTTTCCCCGTGCACGAAGAGAGAGAAAGAGAGAGACGGCTTGAGTGCCTGGGTGCCTCTTCTTCGTATAAGGACACCAGGCCTATGGATTAGGGCCCCGCCTTTATGATATCGCTGAACTATAATTATCGCCCTAATGGCTCATCTCCAAAGATGGCATTGGTGGTGTCTTGGCCAGTTCGGGGCTATTATAACAGAAAACCATAGAGGGGTGGTTTGTAAACAACAGGAATTTGTTTCTCACCTTTCTAGAGGCTGGGAAATGCAAACTCAGGTGAGAACCCTCTTCCAGGCTGCGGACAGCCAAGTCCTCCTTGGATCTCATGGCTGAGAGCAGAGAGAAGCAAGCGGGCTCGTGATTCTTAGAAGGGCATTCACGCCATTCACCAGGGCTCTACCCTCATGACCTCATTTAATCCGGTTACTTCCCAAAGAACCCACTGCTTAATACCATCACGAGGTGGGGTAGGGCTTCAACGTATGCATTTTGGGGAGGACACAAATGTTCAGTCCGTAACAGGACTTCAGGGCTTCAACATCTGAATGGGGCAGGGGTAGCGATGGTTACAATTCAGACTGCATTTTGTAAATAAAAATATTTTTAAGGAACGAATCTCTCTTAGGTGCCTCTTTGACCTGGTCCTCCCGCCTCGATGGATTACACCCTGGAGCCCAATGTGACAACAGTAACTGACGACTACTATCCTGATATCTCGTCAAGCCCCTGCGATGGGGAACTTATCCAAAGGGATAACAAGTTGTTACTTGCCATCTTCTACTGTGTCTTGTTTGTATTCAGTCTTCTGGGGAACAGCCTGGTCATCCTGGTCCTCGTCACCTGCAAGAGGCTGAGGAGCATCACAGACATATACCTCTTGAACCTGGCCCTGTCGGACCTGCTTTTTGTCTTCACCTTCCCCTTCCAGACCCACTATCAGCTGGACCAGTGGGTGTTTGGGACTGCGATGTGCAAGCTGGTCTCCGGTTTCTATTACATCGGCTTCTTCAGCAGCATGTTCTTCATCACCCTCATGAGTGTGGACAGGTACCTGGCAGTTGTCCACGCTGTGTATGCCATGACAGTGAGGACGGCCAGAACGGGCACAGCCCTGAGTCTGGTCATGTGGCTGATTGCCGTCGCGGTCACCAGCCCGCTCCTGGTATTGTACCAAGTGGCCTCCGAAGACGGCGTTCTACAGTGTTACTCGTCTTACAGTCAGCAGACTCTGAAGTGGAAGATCTTCATCTACTTTGAGATTAACATCTTAGGTCTGCTGGTCCCATTCACCATCCTTATTTTCTGCTACGTGAGCATCCTGCACCAACTGAAGAGTTGCCAAAACCACAACAAGACCAAGGCCATCAAGCTGGTGCTCATTGTCGTGGTCGCTTCTTTGCTCTTCTGGGTCCCGTTCAACGTGGTCCTCTTCCTCACGTCCCTGTTCAACATGAAGATCTTGGACGGATGTGTCCTGAGCCAGCGGCTCATTTATGCCACCCATGTCACAGAAACCATCTCCTTCACTCACTGCTGCGTGAACCCTGTGATCTACGCTTTCATGGGCGAGAAGTTCAAGAAACACCTCTCAGAAATATTCCAGAAGAGCTGCGGCCACATCCTCCTCTACGCAGGAAGACGAATCCCCAGGCAGGGCTGGGACAGGTCCTCCTCCTCTTGCCAGAACCCCTTGCGATCCTCCAGCATAGACTACATTTTGTGAGGAGGGGGCCCGGAAGCAGGCCTCTGCCTTCCTCTCTGCTCTTCCTTTAGGGGACACAAGTGATTTCAGGCTAGAGTCTGAGGCTATGTGAAGGGAGACTCTGAGAACCGGGGTTACGGGGACGCCTGGGCGGTGCAGTAGGTTGAGTGTCTGGCTTCGACTCAGGTCGTGATCTCACGGTGTGTGAGTTCGAGCCCCGAGTCGGGCTCTGTGCTGACAGCTCGGAGCCTGAAGCCTGCTTCGGATTCTGTGTCTCCCTCTCTCTCTCTGCCCCTCCCCCACTCACACTCTGTCTCTTTCTCAAAAATAAATAAACATTAAAAAAAATTTTTTTTAAGTATAATGTTAACTTTGGGATTTTTTTTTCTTAGTTTTTGTTGAGTCTGTATCATATATCCATTTAAGTTTTATCAAATGCTTTTTCTTATCTATTAAGGTGAACCTACAGTTTTCCTCTATTATTCTGCTAATTTGGTGAACTACATTGTTTGATTTGCTTATCTTAAATCAACCCGCATTTTACCTGGAAAAAATGACCTCTTGGTCATGATCCTTTTAATAAATAATTGGATTCTCAGGATTTTTGTGTCTGTGTTCATAAGAAATATTGCCCTATAATTTTCCTTATAAAATGTCCTGGTCGTGGGGCGCCTGGGTGGCTCGGTTGGTTGAGCCTCCAACTCTTGTTTTCAGCTCAGATCATTATCTCACAGTTTGTGAGATCGAGCCCTGAGTCGGGCTCTGTGCTGAGTGTGGAGCCTGCTTGGGATTCTCTCTCTCCCTCTCTGGCTACCCCTCCCCTGCTGCGTGCATGCATTCTCTTAAAATAAAATAAAATAAAATAAAATAAAATAAAATATCCTGGTCTGATCTACAACAACATGGATGGACCTAGAGGTATTATGCTAAGTGAAATAAGTCAGAGATAGAAAAACAAATACCATGTGATTTCACTCATATGTGGCATTTAAGAAACAGAACAAATGAACAAAGAAAAAAGACACAAACAAACAAACAAACAAACAAACAGACAAAATCAGATTCTTAAATACAGAGAACAAACTGCTGGCAGTCAGAGGAGAGGTCGGTGGGTGAGTGGATGGGTGAAAGAAACAGATAAAGAGGACGAAGGGGTAAAAACCTCCAGTTGTGAAATCAACAAGTTCCAGAGATAAAAAGCACAGCCTAAGAAATACAGTCGGTAGCATTGTTTGGTGACAGGTGGTGACTACACTTTTTATGATGAGCAATGAGTAATGTATAGAACTCTTGAATTATTATATGGTACGCTTGAATCTAATATGACACTGTATGTTAATTATGCTTTAATAAAAAAAAAAAATGTCCTGGTCAGATGTGGCCTCCAAAAGATGTGTGGGGAAGTGCTCCTTTTTCCACTACTCTCTGAAAGAGTTTGTGTAAAATATTGGGCGTGATGTCCCCCTTCAAGATTTGCTTGGCGAGGCCCATTCGTGAGATCATCTGCAATTTCTCTGTAGGAAGATCTCACATGATGCGTTCGGTCTCTTCGGCAGGTAAAGTTTATTCAGATTTTCTGGTTTTGCTTGGTCTCCGTTCTGGAAAGTTGTGCTTTTTAAGGCATTTTCCCAGCTTAAATTGTCAAATTAGCATGTAGTTGTTCCTAATATCTTCTTATAGTATTTTTGATACACGAGAATATGAAGTAATGTCCTTTTCTTTTCCATTCCTATTATCGGCAGTTTGTATTTTCCCTCTTTTTTTTTTTTTTTTTTTTCCTGATCAGTCTTATGAGGTTTATCAATTTTATCAATCTTTTCAAAGAGCCAGCTTTTGGCTTTGTTGATCTTCTGGTTTTGTCTTTACACTGATTTCTACTCTTAGCTTTATCTTACCTACTTTCCTTAGGTTTGATTTCTATTTTATTCCAGCTTTTTGAAATGTAATCTTAGATCACTGATTATCCACCTTTGTTCTTTTTTTTTTTTTTTTCTTTTTGAAAGAGAAAGAGAAGAGAGAGCGCAAGTGGGGGAGAGGGGCAGAGGGAGACAGACTCTTAAGCAGGCTCCACACCAAGCACGGAGCCCAACTGAGCCAAAATCAAGACTTGGACACTTAACCGACTGGGCCACCAAGGTACTCCAACCTTTGTTCAGTTTTGAAAGATGCCATTAAAGCTAGAAAATTTCCTCTCAGCACCACTTACACTGCATCCCACACATTTTCATACAACAGATTTTCACCGATTTTCAATTTAAATTATTTTCCACTTTCCACTGTGAATTCCTTTTATCATGAGTTGTTCAGAAATTAAGTTAGGGTCTCCTGGGTGGCTCAGTCAGTTGAGCCTCCAACGCTTGATTTTGGCTCGGGTCGTGATCTCATGGTTGGTGGGATAGAGCCCCACCCCCCATCAGGCTCCATGCTGTTAGCGAGGAGCCTGCTTGGGATTCTCCCTCTCCCTCTCTCTGCCCCTCTCCTACTCACGAGTGCGCGCGCGCGCTCTCTCTCTCTCTCTCAAAATAAATACACAAACTTTAAAAAATTAATTGAAAATTTCCAAACATATAGGGATTTCTTTATGCTTTAGTTTCTAGTTTGACTCCAGAATACAGAGGTGTACATTCGGGTTTTTGAAAAATTTATTATTTTTTTTATTTAAAAAAAATTTTTTTTAACGTTTATTTATTTTTGAGACAGGCAGAGACAGAGCATGAACGGGGGAGGATCAGAGAGAGAGGGAGACACAGAATCCGAAACAGGCTCCAGGCTCTGAGCTGTCAGCACAGAGCCTGACGCGGGACTCGAACTCACCGACTGCGAGATCAGGACCTGAGCCGAAGTTGGACGCCCAACCGACCAAGCCACCCTGAAAAATTTTTTAATGTTTATTTATTTTGAGAGAGAGAGCGCGCGCACAAGCGTGGGAGGGGCAGAGGGAGAGAGAGAGAGAATCCAGGCGGGCTTCCCTGTAGAGGCGGCGTGGATCCCAGGACTCTGGGGATCAGGACCTAGACGAAATCAAGAGTCTGACACTCAACCGACTGTGCTGCCAGATGCTCCTTTTCTGAAATTTATTGCGAATTGTTTTGCGACTCAGAACGTGGTTTATTACGTAAATGTGCCACGTACATGTGAAAAGAATGGGTATATTGTGTGGTTGTTGCCTGGAGCTGGTTAACCAGATTGGTCAAGTCTCCATTTGGCTGAGTTTTTCTGTTTGCTTGTTCTACGAGTCACTGTGAAAGGTGCACTAAAATCTCTAACTGTGATTGCCAGTTTATTTTTCATTTTAATCCTGTTTAGTATTGCTGCATATATCTTGAAGCTATGTTATTCGGTGCACACAAATAGAAGATCCGTATACCTTTCTTAAGTCCTTTTTTTAAATTTTTTGTTTTTTATTTTAGAGAGATCACGAGCACGGGAGAGGAGGAGGGGGGCAGAGGAAGCGAGAGCGAGAGCGAGAGAGAGAGAATCTTAAGCAGGGATTGATCCCTTGACCCTGGGATCAATATGAGCTGAAATCAAGAGTCTGACGCTCAACAGACTTGAGTCACCCAAGTGCCCAGATTTATACATCTTTCTATTGAATTGACTTTTTTAACCTTTTTAAAAGAGTTTATTTGTTTGTTTGTTTATTTACTTATAATCTCTACACCCAAGGTGGGGCTCTAACTCACGACCCCCAAGATCAAGAGTCATGTGCTCCTTCCTACGGAGCCAGCCAGGCGCCCTCTTTTGTCATCATTAAATGTGTCTTTTCCTCCAACAATACTCCTTGACTGAAAGTCTGCGATGCTCAGCATTAATACAGTCATAGCAGCTTTCTTTTAATTATCGTGTGTGTTCTCTTTTCCTTCAAACTATTTGCTTATACTTAGTTTCTCTCTTGTAAACAGAAATTATTTGGGGTTTTGTTTCTTTTCCTTTTTCTACAGACAGGGTTTTAGTACCATGAGGATGCCTAATATGTATAAAATCTAAAAATAGCCTTCAGATAGAATATTCTGCAATACATATTAAAAGTATACCAAACGTTGATTTCTGATTTCAGAGCAATTTTTTTTTCTTTTCTTTTCCAAGTTAACAACATAATTTCAATTACAGGTTGCTCATTCGGCAAAACTGACACCCATCATATTGACCATATTGCAAATATATGCCTGGAGGGCAACCTACTCATTTTAGGAAAGCGTCCGGATAGCTTTATCTTGAAATGTTTAAATCTGTGCTGAGGATAGCCACACCGCTCCTCCAAAGTGTGTAACTTCTGAAAAACATGAGAAGTGTGCTTCCTTCTCCTGCTGTAGACGCAAATTTGCTTTACTTTGAACATCCCGTGAGTTCCGTTACTATGTTAGGTCGCTAATAACAAAAGACTAGCTCCTCATTCTGAATGTCCAGACCCTGAAATTCCAGTTGAATTAGAACCGAGCAGCAATTTCCTGGTAGTCTGTGTCTTTGTAGAACTTTCATCATACTGTCATCCCAGTGCTTCGTAAGTCCTCTTTTCCTAGAGTGATTTCTTACATTGATGCCAGTAAGTGTGATTATACGTGTTTGACTGATAGTTGTTGAACGAGGGGCGCCGGGGTGGCTCAATCGGTTACACGCCCGACTCTTGGTTTCGGCTCAGGTCACGATCTCGAGGCCTCGTGGGTGTGAGCCCTGAGTCAGGTTCTGTGCTGACAGTGTGGAGCCTGCTTGGGGTTCTCTCTCTCTCTCTCTCTCTCTCTCTCTGCCCCTGCCCTGTTTGTACTATCTCTCTCTCAAAATAAATGAACTCAAAATGTATACATTTGTTCCATGAATAAAGGAGTGGGTTCCTGAAACAAGACAAGGTGAGGACCCCTGGTCCTCATACACAGATGCCCAAGTGTTTTACTCTCTTCCTGGTCACTGTTGATCATCACCCTGGTGACCCTGGCTGGCTGTGCCAGGGTGAAGGCACTGCCCCTTGCCACTTCCTCATTTGTGCTGCACCTGTCTCGTCTACAGGATTCAGTGGGTGGGTATAAGGAGACTGCAGGAGCGACTGCACACGGGAAAGAGAGAGCATGGAACCAGGAGGCAGGATTCCTGATTCTAGTGCAGGCTCTGCCCAAACCTCACTGTGTCTCCCCTCAAGGCCTCACTGTTCTCACCTGTAAAATGAACAAGTTGAACTAGGTGGCCGCCAAGGTCCTTTCCTAGCCTAACGCCACGTGAGTCTAGGATCACCATGTTCAGACTGCCTTGTACCTGACTCTCAGGCTAATGCACGCCACACCAGAGAGGTGGGAGATTTTCTGGGGCACAGAGCACCTTGAGGAAAATGCCCACACATAAGCTAAGTTTTGCCAACAGTTCTGCATTATTAGAGCCCCCCTTCCAGCCCAGGGTAAGTGATCTTGATATAGGGGTTCAAACGTACTAGGGACAGTGTTAGCAGTCCCACCGAGGTCCGCCCTTTAAGAGACTGCACAAAGCACCAGGAACCCGATAGCCTTGTCCATGACCCATCCACTGTCTTCTCCATGAGTTCGTTATAAAGCTCCATCATGGTGGGGCTCCAGCCGGCATTGGGGAGGGAATAATCCTTACACTGGACTGCAAGTGGCTGGAAACCCGAAAAGTCCAACAAAAGGGGGCAGACTGCGCCTGATGCTGTCCGGATCTGACTCGTTAATTCATGCATGTATTTCTTACTTGCGCCTGCTTTCACCACGCAGAGCAAGTACCAATGTCCAGAGATGAGAGAGACCGTGTCAGGTTCCCAGGACTGCAGAAGCAGAAATGTTTCGTGGTAGGGAAGGGCGGCAGGGGAGCCGATCGGAAAGCAAGCCCGGGGACTGAGCTGTCATGTTAAAGAATTCGGGCTTTATCCCGAAGAGTCACGGGTAGGACAGGGCCATGGTCAGACTTGCGTGTTGGAAGGACGCCTACTTGCACGTGGGAACTTGCGGCCTGGTTAAACCTCGAGGCTCCTGGTGAGACGGCTGGTACACGATTCAAAGACACACACAGTCTTCTGCCTGCCTCTTCCCTGCCCTGCTCCCCCAGGTCCTCCAGGCTTCACTCCTGAGATGGCCCACCTTGGCCGGCCACCTGCTTTATTATGCCTCCTTCCTGCCACATTACAACCAGAGGCTCAACCAGAGGCTCCCTTTTCTAGCAGACAGAGGAGAAAACCAGAGGCAAGTGCCCAGCCCTCCTGCCAGGAATTCTGGATAATTCATGATATGGCAACACCTTTTGGTATCTTCTACCTGGTTAGAGTTCCTATTCACTGGTGCCAGTCAGTCCTCCCTGTGCTTACACAGTTGCTATTTTTTTCCTGGCTGGGTTATTGACTCACAGTTACATGTATATGCCCTTTCTTACCTACACAGATGGCGAGAGAAATACATAATTTTTTTAATATTTATTTATTTTTGAGAGAGACAGAGGGAGACACGGAATCCGAAGCAGGCTCCAGGCTCCGAGCTGTCAGCACAGAGCCCGACGCGGGGCTCGAACTCACAAACCGCGAGATCGTGACCCGAGCTGAAGTCGGATGCTCAACCGACTGAGCCACCCAGGCGCGCTGACAGATAGCCTCTTAAGTCTGGGGAAAGGCCTGGTAATGATCTCCAATCCTCCCTGCCCTCCTGCGGGGTTGGGGGGCGGGGGGCTCTTTTGCCAGCAAGTAGATGGTTGTGCAGAATTTGAATTCATTGTCCACAACTCCTTCCCATTATTCCACTGCACTTCTGGCTGCGTGTCCCTTCACTGCTCTGAGCATCAGTTTTCGAGTCTGTAAAATGAGAATAACACCACCAGCCACATATCCTACTGTCCCAGAGGCTGGGAGCCAGAACCTGCTGGGGACGGCACTCATGCTCCCCCCTAGCGGTCAGTTTGAGCTGAGGTTTCCCCAGCGGGTTGAAGGAGCACAAATGGAAAAGGGCAGAAGCTTAGAAGGGACGGAGGACATCACTGGAAGACATCTGGTTGTTGTTGTTCACGTTTATTCATTTTTGAGCTAGAGAGCGTGAGCAGGGGGCGGGCGGAGAGAGAGGGAGACAGAGGATCCTAAGCAGGCTCTCCACACGGACAGCAGCGAGCCTGATGCGGGGCTCCAACTCGGGAAACGCAAGATCACGACCTGAGCTGAAGTCAGACGCTCAACGGACTGAGCCACCCAGGTGGCCCTGGCAGACTTCAGATCGTATACATCTAACCTGTCGAGAGAAATCCTGCTCTGAGATTCGCAGCGCAACTGCAGGTGTTGGATGAGTGACTGGAGGCTTCACCCGATCTGATGAAGTCATCAGATGATGAAGTCATCAGAAGTCATCGCTCGGATGAAGTCTTCGAGACCCTCCCCATTTCCCTTGGAGATGACACTGTAGAGGAAAATCCCACCTAAATCTCAGACCTTGGCAGTCAGAGGAGGGGACGGGTTTGCTTATCTTACGGGAAGGATTTTCATCGGCTAATCCCCGGAGCGGCCCCAAACCAGTGCATTGCCGATTAGTGGGTGTTACTCGGTCGATAGAAAGCGTGGCATCCCGTGGTCCGCTCCTCACGCAGCTAACCTCTTCTCCTCCCTGGAAGCTGCTCCCCTCCCTCAGAGGTGTGTGGGGCCATTCCAAGAGGTGCAGGTGGGAAGCTAGGGCAGTGGGGTATCCTGAGGACCCCCCTCTGGGTCAGGTGCCTTCTGCCCTGGAGACACGCACCACCCCGAGGGTCAGTCTCCGGCCTGAGGTCCCCTCCCTGTCCCAGCTCTCCTCTGTCGTCCAAATGGTGGAAGACTCCCACCTCTTTCCCCGGGGTCACAGAGGGGGAGACCCCGGCTTTGAGGATGGCATCTTTCACGGTGACTCAGAGAAGTGCGTCTGCCTGTGAGAGCCTGGGATCCTCCTGGAGGGCCCATCTGGGTGAGGCCGGGGGACCCTCCCAGCCGGCAGCTCGAATGGGCTTTTTCTTGGCCGAAGAGGAGGGAGGGGGCCCGAGGCTAGCTGGTGAGTCCGTGGCTGCTCCCAGCAGGTCCTCGGTGACTGCTGCCCAGAGGAACATAAACGCCATTCTACGGACTCCTCGGAGAAGAGTGACTCCACCTGCCCCCTCAGCGACCCACCCTATTTAGGGACCTCATCTCTGATCCCCGAGCCTCCTAAAGAGCAGTGGAAACTGCAGCGGATTTTAAAGTGATAAGGCTCGGGGCGCCTGGGTGACACAGTCGGTTAAGCGTCCGACTTCAGCCAGGTCACGATCTCGCGGTCCGTGAGTTCGAGCCCCGCGTCAGGCTCTGGGCTGATGGCTCGGAGCCTGGAGCCTGTTTCCGATTCTGTGTCTCCCTCTCTCTCTGCCCCTCCCCCATTCATGCTCTGTCTCTCTCTGTCCCAAAAATAAATAAAAAACGTTGAAAAAAAAATTTTAAAAATAAATAAATAAAAGCGATAAGGCCGAAAAGTCCGCATCTTCAGTCCTCGCGCGTGCCAGACCCGGTACCGGGAGTTTGGTTGCATTAATTGCTCACGAAAACTCTTAGGAGGAGATAATTGCATCTTCCCCATCTTACTGGTGAAGCCGCAGACGCCCCAGGTGGTCACGTGCCTGAGGGCACGTGGCTACAAGTGTGGGATTCGGAGTCGGGGCTCTCACCCAGGAGGGAAAGCCGGATTCAGCAGAATTTGAGTTGAGGCTGGAGGTGGAGTGAAAGCCTTCTGCCACGTCCAACAGCTCATTCCCTCCTAAGCAGGTGCAACTCGCTTCAGACGTCGCTTGTCTCTCTTGCATGTGTGTTTCTGTCACTTCTCGGCTGCGCACGAGGGAGGCAAGAATCCGATCCCGGATGGCGGGGAACCTCCAGCATTTCGCCTCACCAGCACCTGGCTGTGCGAAGTGAAACCCCGGGTGACTATTTCTTTCCTTTTCTCCCTTCATCTGGCCCCGCAGGATATCCATAGTGGATTATCTGGGCACTATGATAGATGCCACTGTTTTTTGTTTGTTTGAGAGAGAGAGAGAGACAGAGAGACAGAGAGAGAGGAGAGACAGAGAGCACAAGCAGGGAGGGGCAGAGAGAGAGAAAGGGAGAGAGAGAATCCCAAGCAGGCTTCGTGCCATCAGCGAGGAGCCCGATGCAGGGCTCGAACTCATGAACTGTGAGATCATGACCTGACCCCAGCCAAGAGTCTGACACTTAACCCACCCTGGCACCACTGTTTTTCATGATGACACACGACAGTGTCGATGTGGTCTTTACAGGAACCATGAGCATCACCTTCAAGAGGTCTGTTTCCTTACCTGGGTCTAAGTGAGGAGTGAGCGGGTGTGGAGTTATTCCATGGGTTATGATGGAAAATAAGGGCTCGTGTAGCAATCCCGATTGCAAAGAGGACCTTCTACTTTTTTTAAAAAAATGTTTATTTATTTTTAAGAAAGGGAGAGACAGACAGAGTAAGAATGGGGAAGGAGCAGAGAGAGAGGGAGACACGGAATCCGAAGCAGTCTCTAGGCTCCGAGCTGTCAGCACAGAGCCCGACGCGGGGCTCGAACCCATGGACCGTGAGATCATGACCTGAGCCGAAGTCAGGCACTTGACTGACTGAGCCACCCAGGTGCCCCAGGACTTTCTACTTTTGCTCTTCTCATGAGCCAATCTCAGATGTTCCTTTTTTATCCAAGGACAAGGTGACAAGCTTGAAGATGGGTTATGGGTTCAAACATAAACAATCTACGTGGGATGCTGATGAGCTATGTTCGGCCACCCCTGACTTAGGGAACACCAGCCAACGTGCCTGTAACGACCTAAGCCTGCAAATAATTACTGGGCCCCCACTGAAATGATAATTCCCTACGTTTAATTAGCCTCTTACTTAACACTTACATACACGTGATTTCATTTGATCTTTACTGCAGTCCTGGGAGGTAGGTACTTCTATCTCCGATTTGAGAAACGGGGAAGCTGCGGTGAATACACAGCTAGCAGGTGACACAGCCAGGATCGGATGCCGGTGGCCTGGCCTGCTCCCAAAGGCCACTTTCTCTGCATACTAGCACCCTCCCTCCGTGGGGTCTCAAGGACACACGGGGAGGAGGAGGACACAGTCTCTGTCCTGCAAGGAGGGAAAGCCAGGTGTATTGGTCAGAGTTCTCCAGAGAAACGTGTATTTACGTGGATATACACACATATAAAATACTATATTAATATATTAATCAACATAGCTATTATATATATAATATCAATGCATAGATAGATGGATAGAATAGATTTATTTCAAGGAATCGGCTTAAGCAATGGTGATGCTGGTAAGTCCCAAATCCACGGGGCAGACCATCAAGGCTGGGAACTTTGGGGAGGAACTAAAGCTATCGTCCTGGGGCAGGATTGCTTCGTCCTCAGGGCAGCCTTGGTTCTGTTCTCAAGGCTTCCAGCTGATTACATCAGGCCCACTCGGATCATTGAAGATAACCTCCTTTGCTTACAGTGCACTGATCGTAGGTGTGATGAACATTTACCTGCCCAGAAACTCCTAGATTAGGGTGGACTGAATAACTGGGAATTATAACCCTAGTCAAGTTGACCCGTAAAACTCACCATCTCACAGGGAATATTTGTTTACTGACAGGGCCATCCTGCCAAAGACGGAGATAACTCGCCACGCGTGGGTAGGGCCACTCGACAGTTCACAAAGTGTGGGTGGGTCCCACTCACCCCTCTGGGCAATTCAGGCTGGGCAGGGACCGGGAGAAAACAGGTGCTTGTGTTTGTGAACCTGTAGCCAAAATGTAGTTTCCGTTTCCTCCCTGGGAAGATGGCAGGAAAGCAAGAGGGGCTTGATGGGTGCAGAAGACGGGGAAACGGTTCGTGGCAATGTTGAGGGAGAGGTTTGTGGCTCCCACGGGATGGTTCAACACGGAATGCCACAGAGCCTGGGTTTGCTTTACAGCTTCTTTCTTCCGTTGCCCCTGATATCTCGGCCCTTGGAGTAGAATCCCAGGACTCCCACTCTGCAGGGGCACTCCATGCACACACACACACACACACACACACACACACACAGCCTACTGTTTCACTGCTTTCTCGGAGACCAGCCCATGAATAGCTGTACCGCATTGCTCTGTCTCCTAGCCCGGTCATCCTCCACTCAGTGGTGAGGCTGCAGGTGATGAGGGAAACAAAGGCCCGAACACTGTAGCTTAAATTAAGTCCCTTTACAGCTTGCAGCCCACTGAAAGATGCCAGAGACCCACAGCGTGTGACCCTCCTCAAGAAGTCTATGGCTGCCTTGATGCCTTAATGTTGCCACGTCATTAAAAACTAAAGGCAACTTTATCTTAACAATGGCTATATCAGCATCCAGAAAGTCCTTGGAAACCAACTCTATCTCTGTCCCCCTGCCCTCCACAGACTTACAAGCATGTAATCAGTCACTCCTCACAACCCCAGCACCGCTCTTTCTGCCCACGGGTCCTGTCTCCGGGCCTAAATAAAATCACCTTTTTGCACCAAAGACGTCTCAAGAATTCTTTCTTGGGGCGCCTGGGTGGCTCAGTCGGTTGAGCTACCGACTTCTGCTCAGGTCATGATCTCACGGTTTGTGAGTTCGAGCCCCACATCGGGCTCCGTGCTGACAGCTCGGAGCCTGGAGCCTGATTCGGATTCTGTGTCCCCCCTCTCTTTCCGCCCCTGCCCCGCTCATGCTCTGTCTCTCTCTGTCTCCGAAATAAATAAACATTAAAAAAGTTCTTTTTAAGAATTCTTTCATAGCCATTTGCTCACAAACCCCAGTTCATGATTTTATCACTGGCACGGGAGGAAGAAAGGTATTTCTCTCTTGGCGAAGCCCGAAACAGCAACAGGACCATTCTCTTTGCCAGACCTTCTGGGAAAGCCATTAGAATCTTTTTCTCCCCCTGCGGGTTTGTGCCCATCTTCAAGACCAGGCACAGAGGATGATTTCTGCCACTGCTGAGGGCAGCACTGGGCCCTTGGAGATTCTGAAGAATGTTCTTTCAGACCGTTTGGGATGGGAGGGGACGTGCAAATGGAGAGGAGCCTCCACGGGCTATGCCATGGAACCATCGTAACACCCATTCACCTCTCTGGGAGGCCACTGGCTGTAAAGAGGCTCAAGAAGATGGAAGGTGACGTGAAGAACAAAGGCAAAAGACACGGAGATGTCATTACATTTCCTTATAACCTGCAACCCACTGGCAAACAGCCGAGGCAGGCATGTCTCTCCAGGAACCCCTCACTCTTTGGTAATGCTTTGCGAGGGGGAAGAACAGCCTTGGCTCGAGGCTGACTGGGCCTCCAGGACCCCCTAGGTCTCCTGTAGCTTATGAAAAGCCTGTCTGGAAACTTCCCCTTGTCTGTGCCTCCCCCAACTCTCAAGTCTATAGTCAACTCTTCTTCGTGATCCCAGCGCCGCTCTTTATGCCCACCAGTCCTGTCCCCAGGCTTTAGTAAAACCATCTTTTCTCACCGAAGGCGTCCCAAGAAGTATGTGGAATTGAAGACACACAACATAGGGAAAGGGAAGGAAAGATACGATAAAAAATGGAGAGAGAGACAAATCCTAAGAGACTCTTAGATACAGAGAACAAACTGAGGGCTGCTGGAGGGGAGGAGGGGGGGGAGGGGCTGAATGGGGGATGGGCATGAAGGAGGGCACTTGTTGGGATGAGCGCTCAGTGTTGTGAGTCAGAGATAAATCACTAAATTCTACTCCTGAAACCAGTACCACACTGTATGTGAACTAACTTGAATTTAAAGAAATTTACTAAAAAAAAAAAAAAAAAGAATTCTTTCTTGACTGTGGGCTCCTAACCTCAATATTTTCCACATCAGAGGGGAGGGGACTGTGGCCTGCCACATGCATCATGTCTCCCCTCTTGACCCCCTCCCGGCTTCCAAGGGCAAAAGGGGGCTCGTTGCCTTGACAACAGTAAAGGGAATCTAGACATTTCCAGAAACAGCTCTGGCTCCAGGCAGACAGGAAAAGTCTCCCTGAGCGGGTTTTCCCAGAAGCATGGGGGACAACTCACTATGGACTCTTCACCCTTCCAGCAACCTTGTCCCCAAGGAAGTGACACAGGTGCATGGCCCTGGAAGGCCCTGGAAGGTCCTGGAAGGCCCTGGAAGGCTCGTCTCCTCCAGGCCTGGAGGGCAGGGAACCAAAGCTGCCTTGGGAGCAGATTCTGTCTCTCCCATCCAGTTTCCCATGCTTATGCCAGCCTTTTCCTTCTTGGATTAAGGAAACTCCAGATGTCAATAAAACTTGTGAATAAAACTTTAAGAGGGTGTTATGTAACCTGGATAGAGAGTGACTACAGTCATCGGGATGGGAAAACATCATGAAATCTTTTTCTTTTTTTAAATTAAAAAAAAATGTTTTTATTTATTTTTGAGACAGAGAGACACAGAGCATGAGCAGGGGAGGGGCAGAGACAGAGGGAGACACAGAATCCGAAGCAGGCTCCAGGCTCCGAGCTATCAGCACAGAGCCCGACTCGGGGCTCAAACTCACGGACCGTGAGATCATGACCCGAGCCGAAGTCGGCCGTTCAATGGACTGAGCCACCCAGGTGCCACAAACATCATGAAATCTTAACACCCAACTCAGCAAAAGGGGCCAGATGGGGTTTGGGAGACTTACTGTGTAACTGGGGGATGTTAGGTCATAGAAGCAAAAATCACCTTCCGCCGACTGCAAACAAGTCAGGAAAGCTATGCCTGATGTTAATGGCCTTGTTTTTGGAATTTTTTTATTTTTTTATTTTTTGAGAGGGAGAGCACGAGTTGGGGAGAGGGGCCGAGGGAGAAAGAGAGAGAATCTTAAGCAGACTCCACACCTAGTGCAGAGCCTGACGCGGGGCTTGATCTCAAGACCCGGGATCATGACCTGAGCCTAAATCAAGAGTCGGACGCCCAAACACCTGAGCCACCCAGGCGCCCCAATGACCTTGTCTTGAACTCAGGTCACACACCATGTTTTCACCATATATTTTTCTTCTATTTTTTAACTCACTGCTCCAAGTTCTGCCATTAAGTATTGCTCCAAAACCCTCCTCATCTGCTAATGGGTAATGCTTCTTCCGCATTATCTCATACATTTCCCAATCTCCAAGAACATGGGAGGGGGTTTGGAGGGGCTGGGGGGCGGGGCAGGACTCTGGGTTCCAGGGTTGGGAGTGTGGCGGGAACAGATACCGAGGAGGAAAAGCTGGCAGGCACGTACCACGCTTGAAAGCCAGCCCACTTCTTCTGAGCCCGGAACCAAGCCCACCTGTTGGTGGTAGGGCAGCCAGCGGGCAGGAGGCTTTCACTCTGGGCCCCCATTCCCAGAGTGGCCAACAGCAGTCTCTGAAATACACCAATCCATCTGTTTCTCAAAAGTAGAAACCCTTGCCCTCTGGGGGAAAATGTAGCTGTTCCTTTAAAAAGAAGTTTCAGGGGCACCTGGGTGACCCAGGTAGCTGAGCGTCTGACTTTTGATCTCAGCTCAAGTCTTGATCTCACGGTTGCGAGTTCAAGTCCCACGCTGGGCTCTGCACTGGGTGTGAATTCTAGTGAAAAATAAAGGTTTCAGGGCGCCTGGGTGGCTCGGTCGGTGAGGAGTCTGACTTCATGATGATCTCACAGGTCATGATCTCAGGTCATGATCTCACAGTTCCTGGGTTCAAGCCCCGTATTGGGCTCTGTGCTGACAGCTCAGAGCCTGGAACCTGCTTTAGATTCTGTGTCTCCTTCTCTCTGCCCCTCCCCTGCTCATGCTCTGGCTCTGTCTCTCTCTCAAAAATAAATAAACATTAAAAAAAATTTTTTTTAAGTTTCTACTTAAAAATAAAAGTTTTAGCTTAGATATTGACACTGCACAAAGAAAATGAGCCTTGCCCTTAGAACGAGGGATAGGAAAGTTTTTAACAATCACCAGCCAGATTTGTATATGTATTTCTACGTTTTTTAAAACATTTATTCGTTTTTTGAGAGAGAGGGTATGAGTGGCAGAGGGGCAGAGAGAGAGGGAGACACAGAATTGGAAGCAGGCTCCAGGCTCTGAGCTGTCAGCACAGAGCAATGCGGCTCGAACTCATGAGCTGTGAGATCATGACCTGAGCCGAAGTCGGACTGAGCCAGCCAGGTGCCCCTGTATATGTAATTTTTTAATGTTTATGCTTTGCTTAATCCCTTCTGGAGATAAAGAACTACTTTCTTGCTGTTCCTTGTGCCTTAATAACACAGAAATGAAGCCTTAAAATAACAGCATCTTGCTCCCTGAATTGTAAGTATCTTTCCTGACCTACATTTCCCCCCAGTGGAGAATGAATGCTAGAAAGTAGCAAAGACTGTCATGAAAAGTTATTTTGCAGGTAACCAGGTACATTGAAGTTGTGTGCCTGCTTTTTTCAACAGGAGTGTCAGGATCCCAATAGCAATACTTTCCCATGTCTCTCCCAGACAAGGAATAATGGGAAGGTGGGAGACCATAAAGGTTATTCCCACAGTCGAGAGATAAACCATGATCTGAAACATCCAGACCAGTGTGGTCCAAAAGAAATGTAGTGTGAGCTACACGTGTAATTTTAAATTCTAGTAGGCATATTAAAAAACAGAAAAAGTTGGGCGCCTGGGCGGCTCAGTCGGTTGTGTGTCCGACTTCGGCTCAGGTCATGATCTCACAGTCTGTGAGTTCCAGCCCCGTGACGGGCTCTGTACTGACAGCTCAGAGCCTGGAACTTGCCTCGGATTCTATGTCTCCCTCTCTCTCTGTCTCTCCCCTGCTCACACTCTGTCTCTATCAAAAAATCAATAAATGTTAAAAAAAAAAAAAATGGAAGAAGCAGCATGCAAAATTAATTTTAATAATATGCCTAACCTGATATATCCAAAATATCAGGTTAATATAATAATAATATAATTATTATAACGTAATCATATAACGATTATTAATAAGTTATTTTACCATATTGCTGTAAGTCTTGAAATGTGGTGCACGGATTACTTAACGACACTGGTCAATTCCTAGGCTACATTTCCAGCGTTCAAGAGGAAACGTGCGTCTGCCAAGACAATAAAGTGTTTAACGGAAAGTTATTCCACACTGCTTCCGTTTTTTAATACAAATTAACTAAAATTAAATACAATGTAAAATTCTGGTCCACAAGCACACGAACCACACTTGAAGTTCAATAGGTACGGAAGGCTACAGGCTACCTTATGGGGCAGGGCAAGTCTCTACTGCAAACGGGTTCAGCTCAAATCTCGCACCAGACCTAGCAGCTGGAGGGAGGCCTCCGCACAGACGCGCCTTCAAGCTCAGGGCAACCGCGGGCCCTGCAGTTCTGGACGTCTCCGCTAGGTGGCACTAAGGCGAACCCGTTCACCCGCTCCAGACCCGCGGCGTCCAACCCCGGAAGCGAAATCCCAGGGTTCCGTGCAGTTCCTCCGGCTTTCTCCACGCCCTCCCCGGTGCATCCTGCCTGTTCTGGGGTCCAGAAGCGTGTTACAGGGCGGGATGGGCGGGAGAGCAGAGCCACGGCCTCTGCGGAGAGAGTGAAGAGCGGCGAGAAGTTCCCGGTGCGGCGCGCCTAGCCACGCAGGGGCGGTGGGAGCGCGGGCCCGGCCCCCGACGGGCGCGGACGGCAGAGCCGCCGCCTGACTGCGTGGCGCCCCACCACTGCGGCCGCGTCACCCTCGCCCCCCGGGGTCGCCAGCGCTGGCCCGAGCTCCTACTGACGGCACACTGAGCCCGGCGCACTTGCCGGCCTCGTCTCCAATGATTCAGAAGTCACGCCCGGCGCTGCTGCAGCCTCAAGATGTCGGAGACAGGGTGGAGACGCTTATGGTAAACTGCGGGGAGTGGAGGCAGGGGTTGGCCGCTCCGGAACCGCTGGCTCGTGGCGGGGAGGGGGGGGGGGGATATTCTGGAGGTTGCCAAGGGTCAGCGGCCCTCTGGGAGCCTTTTCCGCTCTCCAGATGCGCGCAGAACAGGTTGGGGACGTGGCGCAGGAGGGATGGATTGACTAAGGGAATTGAAAAGGGTGGGGCGAGGGAGGAGAGCAGTTGCAGCCCTCCTTAGGACAGGCTGGCGAAGGTCTCGCTGATGTTTGATGTCTGGGTAGAGTGGGCAAGGAATTGCCGGGGTCTTGAGGGTGTCGGCGAGTGTGCCCGCGCGACACTGAACGACGTTGAGAACGCTACCGGACGTTGCTTTTGAGTTCGATTCCCAGAGTGACCGTGGTGGGGAGGGCGCTCGGGCAGGTATTTGGACCATCGCAAAGACCGCTGGTAGCAACAAGCCTGAGAAGAGGTGGATGCTGGAGCGACGTGGGTCCACTGCGCCCGCGGCTCGGGCGGGAGATCACGGTCTGGGTCTCCACTTCCCGGCCGGCGGGGAACTAGAGCGGCAGGCCTGGCCGCGGGGCCACGCCCCCCGCGTCTGGATTGGCTGCAGTGGTCGTGCCGCCGGGCCTCCATTGGTGGAGACGGAGGCGGGGCCGCCGGAGTTACCGCTCGCGGGGTGTGGAGGCGGGAAGCCGCGTGGTTTAGCTCTGGGAGGGGCGGGGGCGCTGTCCGCCCTCACCCTGAGGTTGTGGTTTCGTCTACCAGCTCTGGCGGGCGGGGTCAGAGGTGTTTTGTTTCGTTTCTTTTTTAATCCTTAAAAAAGGCCACCACTGGGGTTCTACATCTCCTTTCAGCTCTGACCGCGAGATCTGAATTGGATTTACGATTTAGTTTTTTAAAAGGGAGTAAATTGCTTGGGGAATCTATTTGCTATCTGTTTAAGTACTTTTTTTTTTTTTTAACGTTTATTCATTTTTGAGAGACAGAGACAGAGTATGAGCGGGGAAGGGGCAGAGAGAGAGGGAGACACAGAATCCGAAGCAGTCTCCAGGTGCTGAGCTGTCGGCACAGAGCCCGACGCGGGGCTGGAACTCAAGAACTGCGAGATCATGACCTGAGCGAAGTTGGATGCTCAACCGACTGAGCCACCCAGGCGCTCTTAATGCTTATGCTTTTTGTACTGTGTATCATTTGGTTGTTTTTGCCCCGGTTCCTCAAAAAACCAAATTGTTACTCCTTGTTTTTAACTTGAATAACTTGAAAAGAAAATCAAACATGCCTTCAAAGGATGTGCCTGCCATAGGACAATATCTTAAGCCTATTCAAATGAAAAGTGTAAATTCTGGTTGTTTTTTTTTTTTTTAGTTTTTTTTTTTTTTTTTAACGTTTGTTTATTTTTGAGAGAGGGCGAGTGTGAGTGGGGTGGAGGGAGCAGAGAAGGGGACAGAGAATCTGAAGCGGGCTCTGGGCTAATGGCAGAGCCAGAGGCAGGGTTCGAACTCACGAACTGTGATATCATGACCTGAGCTGAAGTCAGATTCTCAAAGGACAGAGCCACCCAGGTGCCCCAATTCTGTTTTTTGGTTTTTGTTTTTTAAATAATGCTGCTGTGTGTGTGTGTGTGTGTGTGTGTGTGTGTGTGTGTTTTAACTATTAGAGGTTAGTTTATACTGCTGGTATATATTTAGTATCTGCTGTGTGCTAATGGACCTGGAAGTTTACAAAGTTAAAGAAGTTATGGACTCTATTCTTTATTCAAATAGTTATTAAACCAATAACATCTCCAAGCTTTGTGCTGTGAAAATAAAGACATAAAATAGTTGCTACAGTGGGGGGAGGGGGTGTACTTGGAGCATGCATGTGAAGGACAGCAGCCTGAAAACAAATTCCATACAATACCTGTGAGAGCCTTGGGGAAGCCACACAGAGAACTTCTCAGAAGCTGTAAGCACCTTGTCATTCCTACAGCCTTACTGGAGCAGAGGGCTGAAGGGAGCCTGTCCTGGGAAGGGGCGGGCAGAACCCACTAAGCCTTATCCTATGGAATTGTGCTCAAGGGAGAGCCATATGCAGATTTCCTGTAGACGACATGACTCATTCATTTTTGGCTGTGGGGCCCCATTTTGACTGTGCACCAGGCTGGGTGGTCAGTGCTGGAGGTACCATCGTGAACAGGACAGCTAGTGGCCTCTTCTGTCCTCGACCCAAGGGAGGTGGGCTCAGGTGCAGTGGAAGTATTGGAGGAGAAGCCTGAATGCCAGTGGGGGGCGGGGATTCGGGGCTTTCCCACAGCAGGGGAGATCTGGGCAGAGGCCCCCCTCCCCGGATGAATCAGAGGCCAGAGGAGCTAGGATGGGGTTTTCCGAGGCTAGAGGAAGGCAGAGGATCCCTTCCGGCTGCACCCTATGCAAGAGGGAGGAGGAGGCTGAGAACACAAGCCAAAAAGGAAAGCAGGGGCCCCTCGATTCATGGAAGGCCTTGTAAGCCTAGCCAGTGGCTTCAAACCCTGTTACTTAGGACACATTCATAACCGCTGTGAGCTCCAGTTCCGTCTGTAAAATGGGTTTAAAGATTTAGCTTTTCAAAGGGCTGTGAGATCTTGAGGTGGTATGCACAGATGCCTCATCCAGTGCTTCTCCAGTTCAGGGGAGGGTGGCTTCGTAGGGTTGAGGCTGGAGGTTGCCGAGGAGGCCACTGAGATCCACGGGGGCAGGCTCTGGGGACACTGAGGGTCATCAGCCGGACTCAGTCCGGAAGCAGTCGGTACAGCTGATGGGATTTTGGAGCGGTGGTGGGGTCCGGAGCTGACGGCCAAGAAAGATTTCCTGAGACATCTTCAGGGTAAAAAGGCGATTTTATTAAAGCGCCGGAACCTGGAGGCCTAGCTATGGTCAAGCCAGGGTTGTTTTTCCCTCCAGCAAAGTGTTAACATCTTTAAGACCGCAGGGAGTTCCTGGAGAACTCTGCCGGCCTCAACTGTCAATGGGCTGCAGGTTATAAGGAAATTTAATTTTATCTGCCATTTCCTTCTGCATTTGCTGAGGAGTCTTACACGACTCCCGAATGTGCTGCTGGGATATCTTGTGGGGTGGAGTAGGGACAAGAGTGTGGGCCACGGTTGGCTGGGTTTCCATTTTGGAGTGTGAGCTGTAGATGCCTGGGGGCGTTTGGAGGGAGTGCTGGGCAGGGCCGTGGGCGTTGGTGGGCGTTGGTGTGCACGAGTTGGGTGTGGGTGAGGTGGCCCCCGAGGGGCTGTGGCTGGAGGAGATAAGAGGAACCACCACAACCCTGGCTGAGGGAAAAGGCAGGGGAGCCGAAAACCAAGAGGCAGCCAGCTGTTTGAAATGCGTCCCCAAGGAGGAGGAGGCCGAGTAAGAGAAGGCCCAGGGTGGGAAAGGGATCCTTGGTGAGTGTGAGAGGGACACCTTTAGCTGGATAGGAAGTCGTGGGGGCTGAGGGGTGACCAGCCAAGAGGGAGGGGAGGTGATGTGGCATCAGGCTGGAAAGACGGGGGTTCGAAGCTCACTGCCAGGCAAAGTAGAGGATGCCAGTAGCTTGTGCCCTTTACACATGGCTTCCAAGTTATCGGAAGGAGCAGGACACCCCTTCTTGCGGGACAGGGAATGGTGTGCCGGCAGACTGGTGAGGTATACATTTTGCTTGGTCGTACGTGTTGTCTTACTAATTGTCACCCCTTCGATATTTTGCAAGCCGTTTGAACAGAGTTATAACCTCCAGTATTTATCATCTGAACTACTTTCGTCTCTTAAGTGGGTTCAGTTATCATGGGAGACCTGCTCGTCTGCTAGAAACGTGGAGTGATCTCTGTCCCCGGGGGGACAAATAACCACAGGTTCCAAACATTTTCGTTCTGGGTTGGTGGCTACGTGTGTATAACCGGTGACCTCATCTTAATAGTGTCTTAGGGCCACAGCGTACCATTTATTGAAAAATAATAGTGCAAATGCCATTTAATGAGGAGAGAGAAGGAAGGTCTTTTAGGATGGAGTTTGCCCAGTGTCTCCTTCGGAAAAGAGGCCTTTTCTTCCGTGGTTGGGTTTTTTAAAGTGCCTTTCTCACACATTTGTGATCGAGTGGATTCTGAGGCAAGCTTTGAGACCTCTAGTGTGTCGGGCTCAGAGGAAGTACATCTAGCCCTTGCCCCTTCTGGTGGTGCCTCTAGATTAGCCAGCGTGTGCGACTGTCCTGGTTTAAAGGAGAGCCACCAAACCCGGGGGTGGCTGCTGGTCTACTGCACTGTCTGTGATCTGCTTAGGTGGCAGGGAGATGCGTGGATAGGAGAGAGAAAGGGAAAGCTCTAAGTTAAGAAAGTTCATAGGTTTTTCAGGAAGTAGCCCATGTCTTACATTGAAACTGAACTTGCGGTTTCATTTCTCTGTCTTGCTCCTATAAATATCTACAGGTTTGATAACCAAGAGACCCCGGTGATCTTGGTTCAGACACTCCCCTTCAGTTGATTTTGCTCTGTGAAGATAAGGAGATGGCCAATAACTTGTCTCTAGCTAGACCGAGGGAGGTGTGGTTGGGGGCCCAATTCACAGATGAACGTGGATAGACATTGCTCCGCAGGATGTTCCTGGCTCCTTCCCAGCACTAGGGCTGGAGAGATCCCAACAGCAGGATATTATGGTCTGCACAACATTCCAGCGCTGTTCATTCCTGGGAACACTTTTCCCTTCTCTGAAGTGGGAAGGTAATACAGAGCACCACCGGACGGTTTTCTAAGCCAGCCCTAGAGAGCAGTTGACTGGTCTCGGGTGGAGAAGGCTGAGGCCCCTGGCGACAAAGTTGCTGACCCAGCGTTCTCTTGCCCTGCAGCTGCATCCGGTGATCAAAGCTTTCCTGTGTGGCTCATTCAGTGGGACCTGCTCCGCCCTCCTTTTCCAGCCCCTAGACCTCCTCAAAACTCGCCTGCAGACTCTCCAGCCCCCAGCCCCTGGGTAAGGCCTGCCGCCCCCCATTTCTTTCAGGAACTGGTTTCAACAACTTCTCTCAGACAGCGGTGCCTCTCAGCGATGTTAAGTCAACGCCCATCTTGCTGGATGCTTCGAGAGAAACACAGGCCAGGCCCAACTTTTCGCCCCACCTTTTCTTCGACATTTCCTGTTAATTGAATGGGGGGGGGGACATTCGCATTTTCTCGTGCTAGCCTGTAATGTTTTAACTGTGCTGTCTGGTACTAGAAGTGTGGGTGGTTTTCTGGAAATAATACAAATGTTAAGTGTCTCTTTTATGCCCCTATTGGGCCTGGCACTGTGGGAAGTATACGACACGCATGCAAAATGGGAGGTCATCCTTCCAGTGTGAATGGACAGATCGACGTGTACGCGCCAAACCACGAACGTAGCCGAACTCGGAGTTACCCCGAGAGGTGTTGCCGAGACTCCCGAGCGTTCTTAGGAAAGAAGTCCTGCAAAGCAGTCTTTGGGTGGGGAGCTCTTTTACGAGGATGGGGGTCTAAGTCATTTTGTTTTTCTTCTGTGTCTCCGTTCTGTCTGCTTTCAGATCCAGGCGTGTTGGGATGCTGGCTCTTCTCTTGAAGGTGGTTCGCACGGAGAGCATTCTGGGCCTTTGGAAAGGGATGTCTCCCGTAAGCTGCGTTTTGGGTCTTCTCTTGCGCCCTTTGCTGTAATAGCCAGCCATTTCTCATGCACCTCACGTATCCTCTCGTTAGGATGGGTGAGCCTCCTACGTGGTCCTCGGTTGGTCTCCGGCTGCTAGCTCTGAGGGCTCAGGGAAGGAAATGGGACGTCTGTACGCCCTTGGGGCAAGCGGCAGACCAGATGCAGCTGGTGCCCTCAGCTGCCAGCATGTCCTTGTCCTTGCCCTTCAGAGCACGCTGGCCACACCTGCATTTCTTTACCTGCCGGCTTTCCTGGCCCTAGGAAGTCACTTTGCCGGAAGTGAGGAAGTCACTTTGCCGGAAGTGCCAGGGAGTTAATGCTCGCCCAGGCCCGCAGCAGCCCTTTAGTCGACGGAAGAGGACAGTGGATACTTAAAACTCTCACTCACCCTCCTCAGATGGCGGGGTAACAGGCAGGCGCCCTACACCAAGATTCCCAGAGTTCCCCAAAGGGATTGAGTTGCCCGGGGCATTAGTGGCTTAGGGAACACGCCCTTTGTGGGCCGCCTTCCCCCCTGCCTCTCACTTGCCCTTTCTCTTCTTGGTGTCCCTCCGCACCTTCAGTCGACTACTGGCACGCAAACCTTGGCCTTGTTTTGGGAAAAGCCGGCTAAGACGGTGTCTTACCGTGTCAGCCTTTGACTTCTTTCTCCCCTCTGACGTTTTCTGCAGTCCATTGTGAGGTGTGTCCCCGGCATTGGTATCTACTTCGGCACCCTCTACTCCTTGAAGCAGTACTTTCTGCGAGGCCATCCACCAACCGCCCTGGAGTCGGTCATCCTGGGAGTGGGCTCTCGCTCAGTTGCAGGGGTCTGCATGTCACCCATCACTGTGATCAAGACCCGTTACGAGGTGAGTCTGACTGCTCTAGGCCTCAAGGCTGGGTAACCAGAGGCACTGGGCCGCCGTCTGATGTCCACCCCCGATTTAGAATCGAAAATAGAGGCTGCTGTGGTCAGAGAACCCAAGCCACGTGGGAACCAGAGCCCCCGGTGCCCCGGTAATGCCACATACCCTGGAGTCGCATTGGTTCGTTGCTCCAGCCCGGGACCGCCCCGCCAGCCACTGGTCCTGTGCTTCCCTTGCAGAGCGGGAGGTATGGCTATGAGAGCATCTACGCAGCCCTGAAGAGCATCTATCGCAGTGAGGGGCACCGGGGACTCTTCAGTGGCCTGACAGCAACACTTCTGCGTGACGCACCCTTTTCTGGAATCTACCTGATGTTTTACAACCAGACCAAAAACATCATGACCCACGGTACGGACGGTTGAAGGTGTGGTGGGGAAGAGAGAGCTCCGAGACCGCAGATCCTCCCTGCTTCCTCTGCTGTGTGACACTGCTTAACGTTCTTAGCGACTCCAGATTCTTGGCAGAGTTTTAGGAACTGAGCCATGTCAGGTGCTGGGATGCAGTGGTGGTCATGATAGACTTGGTCCCTGCCCTCTCCAGTTTATAGTCTCTTACGGCAGAGTACTGGTAGTACTAAAATTCTTGAGTGGGGTAGGTGGTGAAGTAAAGCGTGTTTCGCAGAAGTCCTGCCATAATACTTTGCAGAGTTACCCCATCTTTAGATTGCTGGGTCCTGCCCAGGGCCTCCTGCATCAGAAGCTTTGGAACAAGACCTGGGAGTCTATTCCTCAAGAAGCAGTTGGTGGGATTCTCATCAGACAAGTCTGGGAAACGCCAGTAGGGTAGGAGCTGGAAGGAAAGTACCATTTCACCTCCATTGCTGTGTTCCCAGTTAAGAGTGGGTTTGAGCCTCTGTTGGGGTGGAGAGAAAGGTGCCAAACCTCAGGGTTCTGGCAGACCCACCCCATCAGCATGCTCATTTGGATACGACAAGGACACAATCAGTGGGCAGCAAACGTTCACCCAAGCGGAGCCAGGTGCTAATGGAAACACGTTCTGTGGCATGAACCTGTGTTCAATAAGGGGTCTCTGGATAATTCGAGAAAGGATATGCAACCAAGGTCACATAAGTGGGAAAGCTGGCATGCCATCATGACCGTGGTGATCAAGTACAGTTGGGGTGCTTTTTGGGAGGCTTCCTGCTCCGCCCAAGGCACCGGGGGCCGTGACACTGCAGGTCACAGCCTTCATTTTGCCATGGAAAGTTAGGGCAGTAAGGGAGCTTGGATGTACACTTTTGATTTCTCTATATGTATAATTGTTTATTCCCATCTGTTTAAGAGCAAGTTGCAGGAGTGATGCCCCTTTACCCTTAAATATCTCCATGTCAGGAAGCTCATGACATTGGTTTGACCCACTGTGGGCAATACTGACTTTTTATCACTTGGACAAGATAGTGTCTCCACTGAAAACTCACTTTTTTTTTGTCATTTGTAAGCGTCTCAGTGGGGAGATACTTGGAGTCTGTATACATCTATATAAAACATCCTGTTCCTTTCATTCATATGTTTTAGCCCGTGATTGTTGCCCGAATGAATTATGATGGCGATAGTTGTTAAAAAAAAAAAAAAAAGGCGAATTTTAACTCCCACTACTCCATCTACACATAGTGTACCTTTAAATGTCTATTTCTTAACCTTGTCTGAATCTACATCTTTCTAACTTTGGGGAAGGATTAGTGGTCAACTTAGTAGGGATACTTCTGCGTTGAGTGTGGGATTTATTTGTAACCGAATGTTGCCTTTGTCCTATTTCAGACCAGTTGGATGCAGTCCTTATTCCTGTTGTAAATTTCAGCTGTGGGATCTTTGCTGGTATTCTGGCCTCCCTGGTAACTCAACCTGCGGATGTCATCAAAACTCATATGCAGCTCACCCCAATGAAATTTCGGTGGATTGGCCAGGCGGTGACCCTCATTTTCAAAGTAAGGCTATGGAGTAAATATTGGTTCTTATTGGGGTTACGGCTCTCTCTAGAGAAGTATCTTGTGGCCCTTTACACATTAGAATCACTTGGGGAGCTTTAAAAACGTTCCCACTCCCTGGGGCGCCTGGGTGGTTCAGCCGGTTAAGTGTCCAACTCTTGATTTTGGCTCAGGTCAGGATCTCACGGTTCATGAGTTTGGGTTCCACACTGGTGGTGTGGAGCCTGCTTGGAATTCTCGCTCTCCATGACCCTCCCTGGTTTGCATTCTCTCTCTCTCTCTCTCTCTCTCTCTCTCTCTCTCTCTCTCTCTCTCAAAATAAATAAATAAACTAAAAAAGAAAAGTCCTCACTTCCAGATCATAATCTGGGCTGGTGATATCTGAATGCCTGGGAGCAGGTGAAGCCCGGATCAGTAGTTAAGTTCCCTAGTGATTCCAAGGTGTTGCCAAGGTTGAAATCACCGCTAAAAACCTATGGTTGGTTGCCGGGATTTTTTGGTGGTGGGTGGGGGAAACTGACTACATTAGGACAACCAGTTATATTCGTTAAACTTGGAATTGCTGGGCTCCACCCCTTACCTATTGAATCAGGTGAGCAGGGAGGGTCTAGTCATCCGATCAAGGACCTAGGAGGAACCAGAGTCCCCAAAAAACCCCACAAACACATTATTTTGTTTCTAGAAATTTGCTCTAGAGGGGTAACAGGCGTTTTGTCTCTAATTCTTATATTACGAAACTATGGAAAGAAGCTCCCTCCAGGCAGACAAATCATCATAAAGGCACCTTTTCCTCTAGCCTGGGGCTGAGCCCAGGGCTTGACATGCAGACCGAGGTCTGCGACTCAGCCGCCAGCTGGCCCTTGGTGCCTCTGTGAGCTGTGTAAGCTGCACAGCGGTATACGGCAACCCTTGATGAAGATTTTCAGCCGAGAAACGCATTCCCCTGGATAAAGCAAGAAAGCTTCGCAACTGTGCCAAAAAAAAACCTTTTCAAGTTCATTGCCTTCTTGGGTCCATTATTCATACTCTTGGCATTATCTATAAAAGTCTGAAAATGAAGACTCAACAATGGGGTAACGGAGACCCTCGCTCTTGTGTGCTAGGGGTGTTCATTGTATTGCCGCTTTGCTTCCAGAGTGTTGACGTTCATTTTCCTTGTAGGATTATGGGCTGCGTGGCTTCTTCCAAGGTGGCGTTCCCCGGGCCCTCCGCAGAACTCTGATGGCAGCAATGGCCTGGACGGTCTACGAGGAGATGATGGCCAAGATGGGCCTGAAGTCCTGACCGAGAGGGGCCTGGGGACAGATGGGCTCTGTTGCCTTGCCCGGCTCTTGCCAAGGGCTGCTCCGTCTCACTGTCCCGGAGTTAGAGGATGTCCTGTCTGGAAAGCCAGGCAGCTACGTCACCTTCAGTTACCCAGTTTGAGTAGAGAATAGATGGGCCCGACTCAAGCCTTCAGGATCTCCCGAAAGAGGTGTTACTGATGCATACTGCGCGCTAGGGAGTTAGGAGAGGGTTTGCCCATCCTGCAGGACTTCTTAAAAAGGGGTTTCTGGAGAGAGCTCTGTCAGGTGGCTCCGCTTCACCTACACCCACCTACACCAGGCTGCCGTTTGGATCTGTCCTTGGGCAAGGAATCGCACCGCCAGAGAATCCGCGGACTGGCGCTACGGCCGAGGCGCTCCAGTGGGGGAAGCCCATCTGCCGGGAGAGGGGTCCTTGTCACAAGGCTGAAGGCTGTGTCCGGGGTGCTGTTAGGACGAGGGGAAAAAAGATGTTGTTACTTAACTGGTGGTTACTTAATCACCTGGAGAGCCTCTAAAGAAGTGGAGACAGTGGCTTCTTAGCCTCTAAGTGTCCAAATAACGTTTTTTTGTTCTTGGCCTCCGCCCTGTTTTAATTCTGAATTGTTCTGGCTTTTTTTTTTTTTTTTTTTTTTTTTGCTGCTGCTAAAATTCACATAAATAAAGTGAAGCACTTTATCACTGACAACTGTTTGGAAAACCTCAATAGTGTCCCCTCTGTGTTCTAAAATAACCAAATTAATCCAAGGTGGCTGGCTCTTGACCCATATACGTCCTTCGACCTAAACATCTTTTAAAAAGCTTTATTTCACACATTGTACCATCCCCTCATTTCAAATAAACCAATCCGTGATTTTTGGTAACTTCACTGAGGGGCTCAACCATCACTACGGATCTGTTTTAGAACACGTTCAGCCCCCAAGATCTCAGATTTAAAGATCTCATTCTGAGCCCCAGCCGCTGGGAGCTATTGATCCGCTTTCCGTCCATCACTTGCCTTTACTGTGTGCTTCCTATGAATGCAGTCGTACAATTTGTAGTTTCGCATCTGGTTTCTTTCGCTTAGCGTAACGCTTTTGAGGTTCATCCATGTGGCACGTTCAGCACTGTCCTTTGTTGTGTGCGTGGCCACATAACATCGTACTATCCATTCCTCAGTTGAGGACTACTTGAATTGTTTCCACTTTGGGGCTCTTAGGAATAATGCCACTGTGAACGTTCACATAAAAGTGTTTGTGTGGACCTAGCTTTTCATTGCTCTTCTGGAAGCATGTGCCTAGGAAGAGAACTGTGGGATCATGTGGTGGCAGTGTTTAACCATCTGAGAAACTCCCAGACTCCAGACCAACCTCCGTTCCCACCAGCAGCGCAGAAGCGTTCTGATTCCCCACATCCTCCTCCACACATGTTATTGTTTGTTTTATTTACTGGAGCCACCCGAGTTGGGTACCCAGGCTTTTCTATCAATTTTTCAACTTCGGAAGGAGCCATACATTTATCCAGACAGCAGAAAGATTGGTCTCCTGGTTAAGGATACGGGCTGTGATCTAGGTGGCCCAGATAGAAAACCTGGTCCTCTACTTATTTAGACACACTTTGCAACTGTTCCTGTAAAGCGGGGATCGGGATATTCCCCACCTCCTAGGGCGATGGTGAGGGTTAAAAGAGCAGATGTTTCTGGTGCACTGTGGTAGGTTCCTGGGGCTGCACAACCAGTGACCAGAAATTGGGTAGCCTCTGGCAGAAATTTGTTCTGGAGCCTAAGAGTCTTCAAATCAAAGTGTCAGCAGGGACATAATTTTCTCTGAAGGCTCTAGGGGAGGACAGTTGTGGCTTCTGGTGGTTGCTGGCAATTCTTGACACTCGTCACTCCAGTCTGCCTGCGTCTCCACAAAGCCTCCCGTCTGTCCATCTGTCTCTGTGTCCAAATTTCTTTGAAGGACACGAGTAACTGGATTCGGGCACACCCTACTCTAGAAGGACCTCCACTTGATTATATCTGCAAAGACCCATCATCAAATAAGATCACATTCATAGGAACACAATTCAACCTGTGGTGCATATAAATTTAATGATGTTTATACTTTAGGTTTTAGGTTGAAATGTCCCATTCAAGGGGCACCTGGGTGGCTCAGTTGGTTAAGCTTCTGACATCAGCTCAGGTCATGATCTTGCAGTTCGTGGGATCGAACCCTGTGTCAGCTCTGTGCTGACAGCTCAGAGCCTGGAGCCTGCTTTGGATTCGGTGTCTTCCTCTCTGCCCTTCTGCTTGTGCTGTGTCTTTCTCGCTCTCAAAAATAAATGTTAAATAAATAAATAAATACCCTATTCAAAATAATGGAGGAGTATGGGAGAGGGCAGAGGAGGATCCTAATCTCAGTGACCCTGAAGCCACCAGGGCTTGGTGACCTAGGTGCGGGAGGCCCTGTGCTGGGGAAAGTAGGAGGTCACGTAGGACAGATGTGTGCTGGGACAGGAATGGAACGCAGGCCAGTCACTACAGGCCTAGGTATAGTGTCTGCCTCCTAAGAACTTGGGTCCTGAGTTAGGGTGTTTGGGTCATCTTTGACCCTCATCTTAGGCCAGGGGAGCCTAAATTGTCAGTGGGGGACCTGCCAAGAGCCCCTGGGAGGGGAGGGGCAGAGGTGAGGCCCAGAGGTGCAGGCTTCCCCCCAGTTTGGTCACCTTCTACTTGGTTGGTGAGTTTTGGCCACCAGAGCCCCCTTCCATGCTCATTTGTTCTTTGGGGGCAAATGAGGTTTGGAGGAACACTCTAATTTTCTCTAAACATGGGGGAAAACTGGAATTTGCCCTTAACCCTGATTCCAGAGGGATGTGGTCCTGGATACCTGCATATTCCAGGCCCCAAGAATTTATCTTTCTTGCAGTCTGTCACAGCTATTAAAGTTTGTGAGTCTCAGCTGGCTTTGGAAACTCTGCCCAGTGCCTTTTTAACAAGTTGACTTGTTCTTGGCTGCCTCAGACTTCAAATTATTTAGAGGCAGAGCTTTAGTGGAAGTAAACACTCGTCTGGCCACTACAGATAAGGCCCAGTAAGGCATATGGGCCAAAAGAGGACAGAAGCAAAGCTTTCAAGCTGCTGTTACATTCAGTTTCTATAAATATATAAAAAAATATTTCAAACACAGAGTAGGGCAAATGGTACATTGGCCCTTCATTCGCATCATTGAGATGAAAACTGACGATCAGGATTTTGCCACTCTTTCCACTTTCTTCTTTATGAAAGCAGATTTCAGACATCACACTATTTCACCCTTCCCATAGTTCATCTCGAAAAATCTGCAGCTCTAAAAATAGTGGACATGTTTCTTACATAACTACAATGTTTTTATCCCACCTGGAAAACGCTAACAAATTTTTTGCATATCATCCAAAACCCAGCCCATATTCACATTTCCAATGATCTCAAATAGGACTTTTCAGGGGTACCTGGCTGGCTCAGTCTGTGGAACTAGTGACCCTTGATCTCCAGGTTGTGAGTTTGAGCCCCACAGTTGGTGTAGATTACTGAAAAATAAAATCTTTTTAAGTTTATTTTGAGAGAGAGCACACCTGAGTGTTTTCCTGTGATTGGGGAGGGGCAGAGAGAGGGAGAGAGAAAATCCCAAGCAGGCCCCAAGCTGTTAGCATGGGGGCCCCATGCAAGGCTCAGTCTCACCAATCATGACATCATGACCTGAGCAGAGATCAAGAGCCTGGAGGCTTAACCAACTGAGCCACCCTGGTGCCCCCAAAATAAAATCTTTTTTAAAAAGGGAGTTTTTACAGTTGGCTTACTAGAATCGGGATGCAAACAAGGTCATGAGTTTCCTTCACCAGATCTTCCACAGGGTAAGTAATTTTGGGGCAAATCACAATTAGAGTGAGCTCCTGAGGTCCCCAGCAAGTCAGGGAACTGAGCAGCAGTGACAGTAACGGGCCGTTGCCAAGCTGAGATCTGCTCCCCAAGGCAATGTCCCTTCCACGACTCCCAGGCTGAGCAGTGTGCATTTCCAACTTCTTGCTGACTTCAAATTCTCAAGCCTCAACCTTTTTCACGTCTCCCTCTCCAATGAAAGCTGGCTCCAGGCAAATAGCCTCTAGGTGTTATTTCAGCGTCCTATTTCAGCGTCCAAGTGGGGCCAGTGGTGTCGGTAGCTGATAAACACTCCGGATCAAACTAGGCTGCACATTGGAATCACCGGAAGAGCTTTTAAATGTTTTTTTAATGTTTATTCATTTTTGAAAGAGAGAGACAGAGCACAGGTAGGGGTGGGGCGGAGAGGGGCGGGCGGGGGCGGGGGGAGGCACAGGATCAGAAGCAGGCTCCAGGCTCCGAGTTGCCAGCACATAGCCCGACGCGGGGCTGGAACTCACGGACGCGAGATCGTGACCTGAGCCGAAGTCTGACGCTCAACCGACTGAGCCACCCAGGCGCCCCTCACCTGAAGAGCTTCAAAACGGCTGATGCCTGGGTCTGCCACCCAGAAATCCGAATGTAACCAGCCGGGACTGTGGCCTGAGCTCGAGGAGTTAGTTAGCCAGGTGACCCTAACGCGCAGCCACGGCGGAGACCCACGGAGGAGCCCCCGCCACCAAGCTCTCCCTACCCGGGCCCCGAGGGTTAAGCGGGAACGGGCGGGTGGGGGCGGGGCCTCGAGGCAGGGGCGGGGCCGCAGAGGAAGCCTGGCGGGATCTCCAGGTCGCGGCCGCCAGCCCGCCCGGCCGTAGCTAAGACGAGCGGAAACGCCTCCGTTTTACAAAACAAAGGCAGAAACGGGAGGCGTGCGCGGCCCGCGGGGCTGAGACCTCGGCGGTTGGCCCCTCCGGCCCGGGCGCTGCAGCATCTTTGGGTGGCCATGGCGACGAGCCTTGGGAGCGGCTGGCGCTGGGGGTCCGACGGCCGCCAGGCGCCTCCGAAGATCACGCCGACCGTGGAGGAGCTGCAGAGCCGCGTGCAAGAGACGCTGGACCTGCTGTCCCCGCGGGAGCTGAGCCACTTCCGCGTCCTCCTCAAGACCGTGGACGAGCGGCCGCGCGTGAGCCCCGTGCGGCTGGAGCTGGAGGGCGACAGCAAGGCGGGGCTGGCCCGTCTCCTGGCCCAGCACTACTACCTGCCCGCCGTGTCGCGCGTTCTCGTCAAGGTGCTGCAGCAGCTGCGCCGCGCCGACCTGCTGCCGCGCTGGCAGAGCGCGGAAGACGACGACCGCCGGGGTGAGCGGGGGCCCTGCCGCGAGCCGGGGCTGGGGGCTGGGCCCGGATCGGCGGCCGGGATGGGGGGGCGGGGTGGTGGCGGCCGGGTTAGGGGGCGGGGCCCGGGTGCGCGGCCGGCGGTCCGGCGGAGGGGCGGAGCCTGGGTGAGAGTGGGGACAGCCGGGCAGGGGGGAGAGGTCCGGGTGATCTGGGGGCTGCCGGGGCTGGGGGCGGGTTCCCGGGCAGCCCGCGGGGCGGAGGCTAGCGGAGCCAGGGGCTGGCGGGTGCCCTAGGACCCAGGTGACGCGCGGTGGGAGGTGGGAACCTTGGGTGAAGCAGCCCGTAGGACCGCCATCCCCAGGCGCGGAATCCGAGTGATCCGTCGAAGAGCGGCCATCAGGGTTTACGAGCACATTTTGGGGGTCGGCTCAAAGAGCAGATCGACTCAGCGGCAGGCCTGAGATGCTTCGTTAACGACTACCTTCAAGAGATTATATGATGTGGGAGGTTTCCAAATGATGCAGTGAGAAGCCCAGTGTTGGAAACCCCACTGTCACACCTCCAGGGGGTGTATTTATGGAAGGGGTGGCTCTTCTTGCACACCATGAGACCATTTGCCGTCAATCTGGGAAGATGTGGCTTATGATCAAGAAATGTAGTATGGAGCAGGTTGAGGGAGGTGGGCCCCCCCCCCACCGGCCCGATTTGATAAACGGATGTGTACATAATGTGTATGTGAGAGAGAGGAGAGAGAGGAAGCAGCACTTACATGGGAGCCATTGAGATAGACAGTAAAATGTGCCGTCGGTGACCTCTGCCATCGGCATGCCTATGATCTGATTGAGCTTCTAGGTGTGTTACTGTTGCTGATTTTGTTTAGATTTGTAATGCATCACAACTGTAATGGCCCACCACACATGGCCGACAGGCAGAATACTGGCCCTTGTGGAGCCTTGACTCTCCCTGCTTTCACTGCACCTACAAAGCATTTGTGTCGTCCCTCCTCCCAGGTTCGTTGGTCATGTACCACTTCTGCTATCACCTCTTTAGACTGTTGGCAAAGTGGGCTTTTTTTTCCAGAGTCATCCAACCTACACAATATTATGGCTCTACACTGGAGGCACCCAATACATGTTGGAATTAAATGCTAAGAGATTATGCTATTTTTTTCTTTTTAATGCCTGGTTCCTTTACTTCAATTTTCCCCTTATTGATGTCTTAACCTCCTCTCCAGGAAGTACATGTGCAGTAATATGTCAGTTAGACCTTGTCCCTTTTTATCTCTGGCCTGGCTCTTCCTGCCCTTGTATCCCACTGCGGCCTCCGGGAAGCCTGTTTTAAGTTTCCAGCCTCATGAGTTTGCAGGAAGGTGTTCATAATCCAGGGAACCTGTTCTAAAGCGAGGTTGAAGCCTGCTGGACCCCCAAAACGTAAGAGGCAACAGAATTCCTTGGGAGGAGCTTCCTGTTAACAGGGATGACAGTGGATCTTGATTAAAACTTAAAAAATGGGAAAATAATAATGTGTTTTTTCTGTTTTATTCTCTTTTCATGAAAATTCATGCAGAGATTCCAAGAAAGATTCTAAAGAGAAGCTATGACTGCGTGGATGGCGAACTGGTAAATATTTTTGCTCTCACTCCAGCACCGCACACTGGTTAGGAAAGATGGTATTTATTTAGCCGCTTGAACTGCCATTTTAACATTTTTTTGTGTGCTGTTCTTGTTGGTTAAAGACTATCTGTATGGTTTTCTCAAGTGGTCATATCTCACTGCTTTTTGCTATGAGAGTGGAAGATAAACTTGAGCCAGTTAAAACCACTGTGCGTGCATTAACCAAACAAGGTAGGAACTGCTGTTATTTCTGTTTGACAAGTCAAGAAAAGTAAGGCAACTTCAATGGAAGTTCAATGCCTGGCTGTATGGCCTTGGACGACTACGTACATTGCTGGTTCTAGCGTTTGGTTTTTTTAAGTTTTACTACGGAAATTTTGAACAAATAGTAAAGTGGGATAGAAAAACGAATCTCCCCAACTCCAGCCCAACATACTTATGACCCTGCTTCAGCAAATTAGAAACATAGAGCCAATCTTGTTTTGTCTGTTCCCGCTCCCATTATTTTGAAGCAAATCCGGATAATCATGTCCCTTTCATCTCCGGACACTTTCGTGTGGATCTCTGAATCTTTAGCAGGAGAAAGGAAGGAAGGAAGGAAGGAAGGAAGGAAGGAAGGAAGGAAGGAAGGAAGGAAGGAAGGAAGGAAGGTTTTGCAAAACATAATCACAATACCATCATTCTACCTAAAAACAACTTCCTTAATGTTTGCAAAGAGGCAGTTAGCATTCAGATATCCTTGACTCGTTCCTATGTCTTTTGCAGGGGGGTGGTTTGAATCAGGATACAGATTCATACAGGGCCTACACAATTACAGTTGTTTGCTTTGTGCCTTGAGACTCTTAACTTAGGATGCTTCTTCTTTCTTTAGCCTTTTTTCTTGTTATTTATCTATTAAAGGAACCAAGTTGTCTGTAGAATGTCCCACATTCTGGATTTTGATGATTGCAGCCTTGTGTGGTCATTTACCGTTTCCTCTGTCCGCCATATTTCCTTAAACTGATACTCTAGCTATATGTAGGAATTTAAAACTGAGATTGGCCTATTAGTCCTAGTCTGAGGAAGATATTTGAAAGGATTATAAATCAAGTCATGACTCCCCCCACCCCCGTTCCATAACTAATAAGAGAGACAATCAGTGTTGCATCCCTGATCCAAACTGGGAAACCTCACCATCGATCCCTAGAGAAACTCATTATTTTGTATCTATGACACATTTGGATTTCTGAGTTTGGTTTGGTTTAATTATTGTTGGCTTTCCTGGAAAATAGGACTGTTACGACCTGAGTGGCAAGCGGAAGGCTTTCCTCATGTGTGTGGAGAAGAACAGACCCGGGGCTCACCGGGACGTCATGCTAATGACCGAATGGCTTGGCCAATGCCAGTTTGAGCATACTTCGTGCATCGATCCCAACAAAATGGTAAAAATAAAAAACAATGAGGAACCTAACTTGGATCTTCCAATTTTCCTTTCTTTTTTAAAAAATTGGGTTTTAGGGGTGCCTGGGTGGCGCAGTCGGTTAAGCGTCCGAATTCAGCCAGGTCACGATCTCGCAGTCCGTGAGTTCGAGCCCCGCGTCGGGCTCTGTGCTGACTGCTCAGAGCCTGGAGCCTGTTTCCGATTCTGTGTCTCCCTCTCTCTCTGCCCCTCCCCCGTTCATGCTCTGTCTCTCTCTGTCCCAAAAATAAATAAAAAACGTTGAAAAAAAAAAAAAAAAAAAAAAATTGGGTTTTAACACCTGGTAAGAATCAGGACCTACCTGCTGCTCAATGACATGTGTGTCCTGATAAAACTCTTGATGCTTTTGTAATTTTACGTGTGCGATACCCTACCTCCCCTTCCAGTCAGGCAGGGACCTCTTGGGCTCCAGTCTTGGCTAGGGCCCTGCAGTTGAAGAGGGAAGGGAACCCCAGAAGGCATCCTTGGCAAGATGGGCAAGGGGGCCAAGGACAAGGCGGAGTCTGGAGTAGGCAAGTTCCAGAGCATTTAGGAGCAGGAAAGACCAAGGAAACCCCTTTGAGAGGTCATCAGGAGGCAGGCCAGAGGGATTCCAGCAGCATGAGTCTTTGTGGGACTCACTTGGAACCCTGGGAGAAGCGTGGGGAGGGAGCCGATAGCACTGGGCAGAATTGCGTTGTGACTTAACTAGATTGTACTGAAAAAAATAAGGTGGAAGAGGATGGTGGGAACTCCATTTGATCTCTTTGACCTTAGCTGAGACATGACTCAGACCTGCCCTTATTTAGGGACAGTAACATAGGAAAGCCCTTCTTAGATCCCAGGAGTCACTGCTAAGGAATGTCAAGGAACAGCATAGCATGGGGTTGTGGATGCCACACAGGCTGCCTCGGCTGGAATCCTGTCCCTTGCTAGTTGCTCCCTTAAATCTGGTTCTCATCTGAGGGTGACTTGTCCCCCTCATTTGGCCATATCTGGAGCCATCTCTGGTTGTCACAACTGGAGGGTGCTACCATGCCCAGAACAGCCCCCACAGCAAAGAATTTTCTGGCCCCAAATGTCCTTTCCCCAAGGATTGGACCAGAATCTCTTCATTTTGCATGGTTTTTAATCCTGTCCTTTTCATTCAAATGGCAGAAACTGCCAATGTTCTTTTAGTTTATGCTCCTCAGGGTCTTAAGTGGTTACTGTTCCTGGATCCTGGCAACGTTTATAAATATTTAGCAATGTCACTGGCAAAAGTATTTCATTGTTCGGAGTTTCGTTTTTCCGATTCTTAGTTTGGTTAAACATCCTTTGGCCATTTTTTTTCCTTCTGTAAATTATCTGTTCTGTCTTCCTTTGCCCTTTCTCCTACTGGGTGGTCTTTTTCTTGTTCTTATAGTTATTTTCCTGGATATTATTCATTTACAAAACGTACTGCAAATATGTTTCTCTTACCCTGTGACTTGATTTTTTGTTGTCCTAAGTCATATGGAAGTCTTTTTTTTTGTGAGTAAACTTGTCAGTCTTTCTTGTCAGCTTCTTGTTGTTTGTGTCTTGATTAAACCCCATGCCTTCCCAACTTAGAAAATGCTTAAATTATTTTTCTCTAATATTTGCATAGCTTAAGGTTTTCCTTTCTACTCTGGAATCTTATTTTTGGAACAGTGTGAAGTTGGAAGCCTCACCTTATGTCCAGATGGATAGTCTGTTGTCTCAACATTTATTGAATAATGTGTCCTTCCCCCACATACTTAAAACTCTGCCTTTATTGTGAAATAAATTCCCATATATAATTCGATTGGTTTCTAGAATCTAAAATATTCCATTCATATATTTGTTTATACCTAAGCCAGTATCTCCCTGTTTCATTCACCATGATTTTTAAGGATATTTTGATGCCTGATAGGGCTATCCCTCCTCTCTCTCTCTCTCTCTCTCTCTCTCTCTCTCTCTTTTTCTTATGAATATGCTTGGCTCTTCTTGAGGATTGTCTGTCCTCTGTGACCTGGAGAATAATCTGGTTAATTTCCACCGAAACCCTTTGGGATTTTGATTGCCATGACATTGAATTGAGATTCATTTGGAGTGAATCAGCAAATCAATAGTATTAAGAGAAGCGTGGGCATGTCATGGTTCATTGTCGCCTCTTCCCTAAAGCTTTATCCTTTCTTCATTTAGGTTTATTCCTAGGTATTGTCCTAGTTTGGGTGTGACCGTGAATGGGACCCCCTTTTCTGTTATGGGGTTTAAAAGATTGTTGCCAGGTAACCGGAGTGGGGGGTGGGGGGAGAGGATCTTTGATCTTTGTGAGTTAATCTTGTATCCAGTCAGCTCACTGGCCTCTGGTTCCAGTAGTTACTTGGTTGATTATTTCGTATTTCTAGAAAGTCATGATATGTGTAAAAAATGAGTTTTGGCTCTTTGTTTACCATACCCTATTTAGACTTCATTTCACTTTTACATGCTTTATTGAAGGGACTGGAATCTTGGCTACAAGGTTTAAGGGAGCAGTGATGGCCGCCATTCCTGTCTTGCGTTTCTCTCTAGGGGGCTCGATTCTGATGAGGCCTCTCCATAGGTCCTGGCAGGTGTATATTATTGGCAGATCCCTCCATCCCCTTCCATTTCTAGCTTATTGAGGGCATTAATTTTAGAAAACAATAACTTTATATGTTAAAATAAGTTAATAATATAAAATTTACATACACTAACCCTTTGGGGAGCTATCATTTTGTTGTTGTTTTTTTTGCAGTAGAGAATCAGAAATGCCCTAATTCTGTTAAACAAGAACCAATGGCACAAACAGAGATTACGGGAATTCTGAGAGCAGCCAAAAGGGAAGGGGCAAGTTCAGGAACTGATATTTACCTCATACGAACCCTGCCTGAGATGTAGTTATTTTCATATTTGTCATATCCTCGGATTGCCTACTGAAAAGAACCATCTCCAGCATTTCTGATTTTACTTCCCTCCAGTTATTTTGAATATGTGATCCTATTTTACAGGAGTTACTTGGGAAAATATCATCATTTCGGGATGGACTCAATGAAATTAAGGATGATGTTGGCTGTTGCCTTGTTACTCTTATGTCCCACGGGGAGAAAGGCTTTATTAAGATGAAAGATGGTGAGAGAGTCAGCCTGGAGGACATTTTTGAAATGTTTAATAATAAAAATTGTCCGGCACTTCAAGAGAAACCAAAGATCTTTATAATCCAGGCCTGCAGAGGAGGTGAGTGGAGACTTCTTGGTCCAGTCCTGTGTCTAGGGCATTCTCATATGGATGACTGAGAAAAGAAAAAGAAGTTACAAATATTTATCTGTTTGTTTGTTTACGATCAGAGGCCCCTCGGCTGATGTGACTTTAGTTGTGTGGGGTACTAGAGACTTTGGGCTGGAAGGAAGGGACAGAAGGGACACTTACCTGGGATGGAACCATTAACTCTGGCTGAGGAATGGTCCCAGTCACTCACATCATGGGGTAGGCCAGGGAGCCTCAGATCTGAGAGAGATGTGTGCAGTTCCCAAGGGCCATCCCGCCGTCCATGTGATGCCAGGCGACCTGCGGGGCCGATATCCGACTTCCGTAGCTTCTGTGGCTATTCCTTCCTCTTCTGGAGGTGCAAGCTTGTTGGGACGTTGCTTAAGGGTTCCTGGTGTCAATGGCGCATTACTGTAGTGTGTATTTTTGTTCTCCAAAAAATAGAGAAAAGAGATAATGGTGTTGAGACAGACGATGAACCCATGGAGTCTGATGACGTATCTGAGAAGAGGAGGCTGCCCACATTCAGTGATTACTTCATCATCTATCCTACCCAGGCAGGTGAGACAGTGAGGGTAGATGCCAGTGACACACACTTTCTTCCAGAAGGTTTAAGTTATTCGTGATGATTCTCAGAATCTTTTTTTTTTAATTAATTTTTTTTTTTTTTTTTTTTTTTTGAGAGAGAGAGAGAGAGAGAGAGAGTGTGTGAGTTGGGGAGGGGCAGAGAGAGAAGGAGACACAGAATAGATGTGCTTATCATAATTAATGGCACAGTGAATACAAAAAAAAGAAATTAGATACTATAATTACTAATATATTCTGCTAATAATATTATCATCATTGTTACTAATACTATTACTGATAATAAGTTAAAGTCCAAGAGAATCTGTGTATGCGAGGGTGGACTTGATTCGCTTGTGAGGGGAAACAAAAATGTTGGAGAGATAGAATTAAGGGGTCCAGGACATTTCTTTAGTTTTTTTGTTTTGTTTTTTTTTTTAGGCTTATTTTTATTTAAAAACAAAATGTTTGTTGGTTTATTTAGAGAGAGCGAGAGCACATGCGAGTAGGAGAGGGGCAGAGAGAGAGGGCGATGCAGAATCTGAAGCAGGCTCCAGGCCCTGAGCTGTCAGCACAGAGCCCGATAATGGGGCTCAAACTCATGAACTGCGAGATCATGACCCAACCTGAAGTTGGACGCTTAACTGCCTGAGCCACCCAGGCACTGCTTTATCTTGACTTGAAAAGAGGATTAAAGTAGCTTGCAATATATATATATATATATATATATATATATATATATATATATTCCCTCTCTATGTGGAATTTGATATAAAATGTGAGTGAAGAAATGCAAGCAAAGGAAACTAAGGGCCACCACTTAAAATGAAACCATCCTTCGTGGTAAGATGCGAGAAACTTCCCCACTAGGGTTAGACGAAAGATCTCACTCCTTGGTTGTTTCTCCAAGAGAGATGAACGCATGTGGCCTCACAGAGACTGGCACACAAAAGTTCATAGCAGCTTGATTTGAAATAGCCAAAGACTGAAAACAACCCAAGTGACCATCAACAGGTGAGCGAATAAACAAATCCTGGTGTGCCACACGTGGACTACCAGTCAGCGATGAAAGGAAATGAGCTCCTGATATAAACTAACTGCAGAATTATTATGGAACAGTTCAGGGTCAAGGCGAGAAACCTCATGCTCCAGTTTTATGGAACGAATGAGTTTTATGACTGCTGGACTGTATATACATTTAAGGGCTAGAGACTCAGTATTGAACAGAAGAACTAAAACTCTCTGCCTCCACGGAGCTTCTGCGCTAGTGGGGGAGACAGACGAGAAACACAGAGAGAAACTATATGTTGTGCTACTTTACGATCCCATTTATATAAAGCTCTGAAACAGGCAAAACTAATCTGTGGTGCAAGAAGTCAGGATACTGCTTGCCCTCAGGGCTGCAGAGTGTGGGGGGTGGTAATGACCAGAGGGGGCAAGGAGGGGACTTCTGGAATGCTGGCATCATCTTGTTTCTAGATGGTTCTAGTTATGGGGTGTGTTCACTTTATGAAAGTTTATGGAGCTATTCTGTACCCCTAAGGCTTTGCACACTTTGCTATGGGATGGTTCCCTTTCAGCGAAATCTTTACCAAAAATAAATAAAATAAAATAAAATAAAATAAAATAAATAAATAAATAAAATACAATAAAATATGTTAAATGCTGATAAGTGCTACGGAGAAAAATAATGCAGGGATGAGGGTTATAGGGAGTGTCGAGGGAGAGGAGTGGAGATGGCCGTTTTAAAAAAAAGATGTGTAGAGATGTCCCCATGGAGCAGCTGATTGTTGTGTGGACATTTGAGGGACATGAGAGAGGGACCTATGCAGATATTTGAGAGAACTTGTGTTGTGACATAAGAATACTTAGGATATAGGGACGCCTGGGTGGCTCAGTCTGTTGAGCATCCGACTTCGGCTCAGGTCATGATCTCACAGTTTGTGAGTTCGAGCCCCGCATCGGGCTCTGTGCTGACAGCTCAGAGCCTGGAGCCTGCTTTGGATTCTGTGTCTCCCTCTCTGTCCCTTCCTGCTTGTTGTCTCTATGTCTCTGTCAAAAATAAATCAACAGTAAAAAAAAGAATACTTAGTATATAACAATAATAAAAATTCTATGTATACACAGACCACTAGAATAGAATAGAGAATGTACACGCAGAACCAGATATGCAGGACAACTAGGTATGTGACAAGCCATCACCAATTCGTGTTGAAAAAATGGGCTGTTCAATATGTACTGCTAGGAAAACTGGCTTCTCTGTGGGAGAGAAACAAAAAATTATTTCTTGGCATAGGATTCGTTGTATCTTTAATCACGTGAAATGTCCAGTAAGTCTATAGTAATGCTCCTTTTATCTCTAATATTTGTGGCTTCCTTCTTTTAATCTTGATCAGTATTGCCAGTGGTTTCATTAAGAACCTATTTTTAGGGGTGCTGGCCTTAGCATCTGGTTAAGCATCCGACTTCGGCTCAGGTCATGATCTCACAGTTTGTGAGTTCGAGCCCTGAGTCGGGCTCTGTGCTGACAGCTCGGAGCCTGAGTGGAATTCTCTCTTTCTCTCTCTCTCTTCTTCTCTCTCTGCCCCTCGTGGGATTTTCTCAATCTCACTCTCTCTCTGCCCCTTGCTCACTTATGCCCTCTCTCTCTCAAAAAAAAAAAAAAAAAAAAAAAAAGAACCTATTTCTGGTTTTGTTCATTCTCTCTAGCATAGGTTTTTGATTTCGTTAATTTTGATTTCATAAATTTTCATTAAAATTTCCATTTTTCTTCATTTGGGGGTTTCTTCTACTCTTCTTTTCCCAACTATTTTGGTTAGATACTTGGCTCATTATTTTCTCTCTTTTCAAAAAATAAGCATTAAGGGGCGCCTGGGTGGCGCAGTCGGTTAAGCGTCCGACTTCAGCCAGGTCACGATCTCGCGGTCTGTGAGTTCGAGCCCCGCGTCAGGCTCTGGGCTGATGGCTCGGAGCCTGGAGCCTGTTTCCAATTCTGTGTGTCTCCCTCTCTCTCTGCCCCTTCCCCGTTCATGCTCTGTCTCTCTCTGTCCCAAAAATAAATAAAAAACGTTGAAAAAAAAAAAAAAATTAAAAAAAAAAAATAAGCATTAAAAAAAATTTTTTTTTAACATGTATTCATTTTTGAGAGACAGAGCGCAAGTAGGGGAGGGGCAGAGAGAGAGGGAGACACAGATCTGAAGCAGGCTCCAGGCTCTGAGCAGTCAGCACAGAGGCCTATGCAGGGCTGGAACTCACAAACTGTGAGATCATGACCTGAGCCAAAGTCAGACACTTAACCTACTGAGCCACCCAGGCGTCCCCAAAATATAAGCATTTTCAAATAATCTCCTCTGAGTACTGCTTTTACTGTATCCCTCACATTATAACATGTAACTTTTAAAAAGTGTTTATTTTGACAGAGAGAGAGAAAAAAAAGAGAGAGGGAGAGAGAGACCCTCCCTGATCTCATGCACCAAACTGTGAGACCATGACCTGAGCTGAAATCAAAAGTCGGTCGCTTAACTGACCGAGCCACCCAGGTGCCCCAGCTATTAAGATATTAATATTGAGCTTGGAACTAACTACTTTAGTAAATGGATCTCTTAGGTATTTCTTTTGGCCTAGGAGTGCTGTGAAAAAATTACTGAGACACTAAGGGCACCATGAACTGAGAAAGTTTGGGATCTTCTGCCCAGAGGAATCTCCTGCACATGTATATACATGGACAAGATGACCGACTGTCCCAGTTTGCCTGAGATGGAGGGGTTTCCTGGGACTGGACTTTTCAGTGCTAATACCAGGAAAGTGATGAATGGGGCTGAGTCGAGCACTCTACTCTGGGCACTCCTTTCAAGTTGCTTAGTGGGGCAAATAAAGGGGCAGGAATCTAAAAGCCACTGGGAGTGGTATATTCATACTGTAGAATACTGTGCCGCAGTTGAAAAGAATCATCATGGTGAAGTTTCAAATGCAACAGTTAATGAAAATAAGACAGCTGTGGGGCATCTGGGTGGCTCAGGTTGTGATCTCACAGATCGTGAATTTAATTTCTTGGGCGTGGAATGAGGCGGGAGGGAGACTTTGCTGGATTCCTTTTATAATTTGAATTGTGAACCATTTGTATTTGAGTCCATTTTTTGTTGCTTTTTGGATTCCACATACAAATGAAATTACATGGCAGGTCTTCCCTGTCCTGCTTATTTTACTTAGCAGAATACCCTCTAGTCCATGTTGGCAAGATTTCTTTCTTTTTTATGGCTGAGTAATATTCTCTTGTGCATATGTGTGTGTGTGTGCATGGGTGTCCATGTAAGATAGATATACATCTATATTTTTATCTACTCATCTATTGATAGATGAATTGTGAACCATTTGAATGTATTATCTATTCAAACAATGGATTTAATCACGGCTTGACTTTTGGCTAAGATCAAGGGCAAAAAAGATGGATTTAAAACATTTTAAAGTTATCCTCTTTTAGAAAGTAGATTTCAACAAAATTCGGGCTTCCAACATCTAGTTCACCGTTGAAGTTTATACCAGCTACCTGACCCCTGTGAGTTCTAGAGCCTGTCCCTCCTGGCCTGTGACCAAGCCATCTCACCTATATATAAGAGAAGCTATAAGGTGTTCATGTGTTCATTGGCTACTTGTTTTCAGTCTTGTGAGTATTGGAGTTCTTGTTCTATGGCCAGAGTCATCATCTAATGCAATGTTGGGGGAATCCCGGTCTTGATGACTTTTTAATTTGACCCTGTTTGGTAAATCTGCGGAAATTCACTAGCTTTCAGCCCGAGTCTAAAGTTCTCCAGTTTTACTCATCAGACTCATTTTTTTGTGGCCTAGAGTCTGTCCTGAGGACTGAACCCATGGCCATGGACGACAATAGCTGATTATTTTCAAAGTGACAAGAAATGTATAATCTTTCATTTAATAAGATGCTTGGCAGCTACACTGATTTTCGCTCTGCTGACTGGCACATCCTCCACGGGGTTGCAGACCATGTTAGGTTAGAGGCTTTCAAGTGTTATTTGCCACAACCTACAGGAAGAAAGAGCTATGGTGTTGCATCAAATCTAATGCCTTGATTGTAAGACATACCATTATTTTGTGTCCTCAGGGAGCTATCAATTAATTACTCTGTGACACGGAAGAGATTATATAGCACATCCAGATTTCAGAGATGCCTAAGTGGGGGGGGGGGCAAAAACTTCAATATTAGAATTGATAAAATCTACACTTCATTATAGTCTATCACATATATTTATGTAAAAGTATAAATACACATGTAACACACTAGTTTTATAAATTATAGCTACCCTTGCTGCATTGATGTACTTTAATATTTTCTACTGTATCCCATTTTATCCCATTTTCAAAAAAGGCAGTTTCATTTTTTTAAATTAATCAATTAATTAATTTATTTTGAGAAAGAGAGAGAGAGAGAAAGTACAAGCGGGGAAGGGGCAGAGAGATGGAGAGACAGAATCCCAAGCATGGGATGAGCCATGGGGCTTGAACTCCCAACCATGAGATCATGACCTGAGCGGAGATCAAGGGTTGGATGCTTAACTGACTGAGCTGCCCAGGCGCCCCTAAAAAATACAGTTTCAATATGCTAAATTGATTTGTTGGCTGATAATTGGGCTGCAACCTGCAGTTTGAAGAACACTGGATGGATTGTCAAACATTGTGATGTGGTGTTTCTAACTCAGATTTACTCCAAGAGGGACAATACTGAAGTTGCTGTATGGTTCCTATACTAAACAGATATGTTTTGTGGATTTGTTTACAACTTTATGGAGATATAATTGAAGTATGAGCTGTACATATTCCACCATTCGAACAGATGGAAGTATATGTTCATGACACCATCACCATGATCAAGATAAGCAAATATTGCCGTCACCGCAAAAAGTTTCTTCATGTTTGAATCTGTCCCTACCTCCATCCCCATCCCTGAGTCACCACGGTTGTGTTTTCTGTTACCACTGATTAGATTATATTTTCTGGAATTTTATATGGCTAGAATTATATAGCATGTAGGTTTCCTCCCTCCCTCCCTCCCTCCCTCCCTTCTTGTCTTCTTCCACTCAGCATAATGGTTTCGGGTTGTACCCATGTCGTTTGTATATCAGTAGCTCATTCCTTTTTATTTCTGAGTGGTATTTAGTTGTGTGAATATAACACAATGTTAACACAATGCGCTCAGCCATTCACTTGTTACTGAACATTTAAGTTGTTTCTAGGTTTTCCTTATTACAGATGAAGCCGCTGTGAACACACGTGTGTACATCTTTGGGCGTATGTTTTTGTTCTCCTTGGGTAAATACAAAGAATGGAATGGTTGGTTCACATAGTAGGTGTGTTTGACTTTTAAAGAAACTGCCAAGTTGAAAATTCTTTTTCAATGTGGTTGTATTGTTTACATTTCCGCCAGCAGCGTATGAGAGTTCCAGTTGCTTCACATCCTCATTATCAGTTGGTTTGATCTGTTTTTAAATTTTAGACAGTCTGATGGGTATAGAATAGTATCATCTTGTAGTTTTAATTTGCATTTCTTGGAGGCCTAGTGATTATCTTTTCCCGTATGTGTTGTCCGCTCACATATCTTCTTTTGCTAAATGTCTGTTCATGTGTGTTGTCCAATTTTTTATTGCGTTGTTGGTTTTCTTATGAAGTTGTAAGAATTATTTTCTTTTTAATTTTTTTTAAGTTTATTGATTTTGAGAGACAGAGGAGGGGCAGAGAGAGAGGGAGAGAGAGAATCCCAGGCAGGCTCTGTGCTGTCAGCACAGAGCCCAATGTGGGGCTCAAGGTCACAAACTGTGAGATCATGACCTGAGCCGAAACCAAGAGTCGGACGCTTAACCAACTGAGCCGCCCAGGCACCCCTGAGAATTATTTATATATTCTGGATACAAGTTCTTTGCCTGGTATGTATTGCAAATATTTCTCCCAAACTGTGGCTTGCTTTTCATTTTCTTAATAACGTGTTTCAAAAAACAAAAGTTTTTAATTTCGATGAAGTCCAAATTAGCATCTTTTTCTTTTGTGGCTTATGCTTTTTGTGTTCTAAGAAACCTTTGCCTATATTGAGTTTGCAAAGGTGTATCCATGTTTTTTTTCTGTTCCAACCTAGATTTATTATCAGAGGGTACGATTTTGATATTCCCATCAAATTTCCACACTAAAAAAAGACATGTTTCATGTTTTTTACTAACTACTAATAAAAACAATTCCACTAAGTTTTTTTGAGGACCCCAAAATAAATTCTATACTGATGTATTTGGGGGATATTTAGCTTAAGATCCTATAGCAAAAGTCAGAAATAAAAAAAAAAAAAATAGACGGGGCACCTGGGTGGCTCAGTTGGCTGGTCATCTGACTCTTGATTTCAGCTCAGGTCATGATCTCATAGTTGGTGAGTTTGAACCCCACATTGGGCTCTGCACTGATAGTGCGAGCCTGCTTAAGATTCTCTCTCTGTCTCTGTCTCTCACTTCCCCCACCTTCAAAAATAAATAAACATTAAGAAATATAGAAAGAAGGGATAAATGAAGGAAATATGGCAAAATGATAACTGTTGAATCTGGGGGATGATTATATGGGAGTTTGTTAAACTTTGCTTTCTCCTTTTGTGAATATTTGAAAAGTTTTATTTAAAGATTGATAGAAGGGGCGCCTGAGTGGCTCAGTCGGTTGAGCGTCCGACTTCGGCTCAGGTCATGATCTCGCGGCTAGTGAGTTCGAGCCCCGCGTCGGGCTCTTTGCTGACGGCTCGGAGCCTGGAGCCTGCTTCAGATTCTGTGTCTCCCTCTCTCTCTGACCCAACCCCATTCATGCTCTGTCTCTCTCTCTGTCTCAAAAATAAATAAAAACGTTAAAAAAAATTAAAAAAAAAAAATTATAAAGATTGATAGAAGAGAACTGCCCTCTTGAGGGGTTACATGCTGTTGGTCACAGGAGTCCCCTGGGAGGCTCAGTGCTTCCTCTTTTTGTGTCTGTGTCTCTTATGGACCCAGGCCCACTCCTATTAATACAAGAATGCTTCCGTATTCTCAGTTCAAAACCATTTTACAGGTTTCACTATGGGTAAAAGAAAAGTTCGGTGCAACCAGAGGAGGAAAACACATGAAATATTTTCACTTTGTAGATCACGTTGCTTTACGGCACCCTCGCACGGGCTCGGTGATGATTGAAGCGATGGCTGAGGTCTTTAAACAGCATGGAAATAAGTGGCACATCGCTGACTTTTTCACCAAAGTAAGTAGATTCTAAGTGAACACGTGCTTCATTCATGTACTTGATTGGAGCATTTTCATGAGGTTGGCTTTACCCATGAAAATATGAGAGATACTGAAAAGCTGCTTGGAAGTGATGGGCTGATCATGACTTACAATGACTGTAGCATTCAGAAAACAGGGTTGAGCCACCTGCCGAGGGAAACAGAATGACACCTTCCGTTCCTTGCTAATAGAAGGGCATTGGATATTAGGTGAGCTTTAAAGACCCTGCCTGCTGTGTAGCCCACCATTGCAGCCAGCTTTGGCCCGACTCAGCACCCCTAGAGAGGGCAGAGCCTTAGGACATCTCTAAGGACAGACTCCAGTTCACATTTGTCTCCCCAGCTTGTAGCCCATAGTAAACATTCACTGAATGAACACGTGCTCGATAATGGCGGTTGATGTGCACACAAACCCTAGTTTGGAGAATGGCCCAATTATTGTAGTTTATCGTATCAGGATTGAAGAGAAATTTTCTTCTCATTCTGAGAGGTTTACGCCCACAGAGAGCTAATGAGAAGAGATCAGAGAAGCGCCCAGTAACAGCGAGGCTAACATCGATTGCGTGGCTCACTCCACGCCAGTTGCCGTTCTCTGCGCTTCCCAGATGCGAATCCAGTTAAGCTTTCCAACACCCCTCAGGGACCTCCTGGGATTCACATCCCCTGTGACAGATGGGGGCGAGTCGGTGGCCGAGCTGGCACCCCAGCCTGGGCAGAGTGCTTCTAGAGTTCATGCCCTAATCACAATTACATATGAATTACTCCACACCTGCCCAAGGTATGGTAACTATTTTTGTTTCTTTAAAATAGAAAGATTTAATTTTAATAATTTACATATGATGCTTAACAGCCCTTCAAACTCCTTCTCACCTCATTTGAGGTCAGAGTTGGGTGGGGGTGGGACGTGAAAGGGAGGGACCACAGACAATTTTGACACTCATTCCGACCATATGCCCGAGTATTTTCTATTGCTCAGTTTCTCTGAGAAAACAGTTTCTTGTCAGCTTCTCAGCAATGTTATAATAAAGACAGATTTGGCCAACTGTAATGGAAATCCATTGTAGCTAAGGCTAGCTGAAAAATTGTTTGGCTGACCGACGTTCATTAAGCCTTTACCGAACACCCTTTATTTTTAAAGTGCTTGCTGAGTAGACACTGGCAAAGAAAAAAAAAATCCATAAATGAGCATGATGGGGCCTTTGCATTGAAGGCCCTCACGGCCCAGTGACATGGAAGGGTGGCTGATGTGCTCACAACCAACCCTGGGATTATAGGGCCACGGGGTGCTTTGGACATAACATAACCCAACCCTTTCATTTTACGGCGGGTTCCCTTGCCTACTAATCCCCAGGGGCAAGTCGAGACCAAACCCAGGTCTGTGGACCCTGGAGTCCAGACAGCTGCATTCCAGACACTTGGGGGGCCATGCTCCTTCCACCGCCATTTGCATATTGCTTTCCGAAATGCATAGAATTCTGCCATTTCACGCCGTAGGGTTGACTAAAAGGCTTTCGCTCAGGGCTTTTGAACAGTCTGTACTTTAATCCTCCAGGTGAATAACAGAGTGGTGCACACTGAGTTTCATCTACACGAGGAACCCATAAAAGTGTCACTTGTCATGGAGTCGACTTTAACTAAATCTGTGTACTTTTGACATCGGGAGGATGAAAAACCAAGGGCTGCTTTATAACCGACGGTGTAAAGAACAGAGAGCATTTGTAGCACGGTTCTAATGGTTATCATTTGGGGTTATTTCTGTCACCAGTTGTACTTCTCCGGTTTGTTTTGCAAATACGTGGTATTTTTCCAAGATTGGGCCATGTATAGTTGCCGCTTGTAAATAATTTGACTTCTTTGAAAAGATCACTGTTTTTGAAAATGGGCTTTCCTGAGCTGTTACCAAAACAGGGAAGCCCAGCTCGATTTGTGGACCATTTTTATAATGTGCTTCCCTTACTGATTACACTCCACCCTCTCCTACTTTGGTGCTGGCGTTCATCCTTGTTTTCTTGGCTTAGTCTTCAAGAGCTGTCTCTGTGTAGTCCTGTCCTGGCTCGCCTGATTTCCCCCATGTTGTTGTCTGCAGCCAGACTCGTCTCCTTTTTGACTCCATAAGCTGTTCTCGAGTCTGACCCGGGGGTCTTCGTTTGTACTTTGTTGCCCTTGATGCCTCGTGTTTCCACCCGCCACCCATTCCCCAGCTTCTCCCTTGCTGCGCGGTACCTCTGAATGCTGTTTTCTCTGCCTGGGATGCTCTGTTCCACTCCAGTCCTTTCCGCCCCTCCGGGTTTGGTTCAAGCATCCTTTGCACGGGAAAGTTTTTCCGCCAAGGCCTCATGCTAGGTCAGCTCTTTCCGAGTGCTCTGCTCACAGACCCAGTGCTTTTCTTCTGCAGCATTTAGCACCACTGTACTTAAAGGACTGTGCAGTGGCCACGAATCTCTCTCCAGTTCAGTCATAAGCTCCAAGAGGCAGAGGCTGTGTGTCTCATTCATTGCTGTATCCCAGCTTCCATCGGTGCCTTATGACATAGAGAAGCGATGTGATGAATGTTTGGTGAATGACTAGTCTCTTTTAATTGTTTTGTCCATTCGTCAGACCTCGCCTCATTACCTCTGTGCATCTGGCCACCTTCCAGCCATCCCCACCTGGCTGGTTGTCCTGTGGTGTCTTTAACTCCCTAAGTTGGAAGTCAACCTACATTTCCCTTAAATCTCTTTACAAAACCCATCTCATTGTTAATAATCCTCTGACTCCCCACTGCCTGCGGAATATACTCAGATTGCCCTAGGAGAATATTCCAAGTCCTTCTCTGTCAGGCCTGTACTGCCCGTTTGTCCTGGGTCTTGACCACATGGGGATGATTTGTCCTCCCCTCAGGCATCCCCTCTCAGAATCAGGCTTGTGGGTTAATGAATGTTGAATGAATGCTCTTGGCTATGTTCATTGAACAATGAACTATGGTTCATTCTCTCCCTTCCGCCTGAAGCGTCCTTTGTTCTGTGTGCTTTCTCTACACCACACATTCTTTAGGGTGCGGCTTGGGTCCCATCCCACCAGAAGGAAAACTGTATGTAGACTAGCGTTTACTTAGAGTTCACAAACTCCGGGCTGAAGATGAGCTTTCATTGTGATTGTGTTCTCACTTTTCGTGTAACTTTGGACTATACTAAACCCTGGTTTCCACATCATAAAAGGAGATTTGGCTCGGCTGAGAACTCATCCAGTCACTGGACTTCCCTGAACTTTGGCCTCTTAATAAACTGTTCATGAATATGCTGCAGGTGTGGCTATTCCTGATCCTAGAGGTTCAAGCTGGAAGTTGTGTGAGACCATTGGGCCTGTATGAGGATACAGGTGTTCGGTGAAAATGCTCTGAAGACTGAGGGTCACGATGACTGAAGCAACCCGGAATCTCCAGGCCTGTCTCCATTTCAGGGACAATTGTGTCCTTTTTAGTTAATGTGATTTTTCAAGTCTATATACGTGTGATTTAATTTTGAAAACTTTTGAGTTTTGATATGTGACTTTGTTTTTTTTTTTAATAGACCATTAAAACGTCACCTTGCTTCATAAAATATGAACATCAGGTGAGCCTTCTCTGTTCATTTTGCATCCTGTGCAATCCTGGGACGCCAGGCCCAGGGACTCATTTCAGGGGGACGGCAGCAGCTAACACAGGCAATAGCTCGTTTCCTGAGGCAGGTTAAGTGACTAGTTCAGAGTCCCAGTTAGCAATGCGGCAGTGCATGAAATACATTCCAGTGCATGAAAATACAAGACAAAAAGTGCCAAGTGAGAGAGAAAAGTTATAAGACAGAATCCTTTCAACAAACAGGCCCATGCCAGTTAACTAAGGGAATGAATGAGCTTTGGGGCAAAGGAGGGAACAGTTATTTTGGAACATTGCTCAGGCCACGGCAGGTAAGATTCCTGGAGAGGACTGGAGCATGGCTGGATACCAGACAAACAGGTCAAGGAGGAAGTCAGGTTAGAGAGGGAGGTGGGAAGGTGCCCAAGATGAACTTGAAGCCTGGGGCCAACTTGGTGTCCTCTGTATTCTCTCAGCTGTAAACCAGAACAGGGTCTCCTCTAGCCATCCAATGACACATGAAGTGTATCCCCCCCCCCAAAACTACAGTCCCTACCACAATTTTGCATTTGGAAAAAAACGTAAACCGAGTTTTTCTCTTTTTAAATATGAATGCCCAAGATCAAAAGTTTGCCAAAGGAAATTCCGAGAGTTTTATTTAAAAAGGGCACAGAGGGAGGGGAGGGGGCGCCTGAGTGGCTCAGTTGGTTAAGCATCCAACTTCGGCTCAGGTCACGATCTCATGGCTCATGAGTTTGAGCCCCGCAAAGGGCTCTGTGCTAACAGCTCAGAGCCTGGAGCCTGCTCTGGATTCTGTGTCTCCCTCCCCCACTCTCTCTCTCTGTCTCAAAAACAAAAAACAAAAAACAAAAAAAACCCAAACATTAAAAAAAAAACAGGCACAGATAAAAAATGTTGCAGAAACTTGTACAGACGACCAGGGACCCTGGAAGGTGGGGAGGACACTTAGCTGCTCGCTACAGATTTTCTTTGACAAGTGCCTCTTGGGCCATGGGCTCCCCACCGTGGTTTACTATAGTACCTTCTTCATTTTTGGACTTTTGTTGATTCATTTCCTCACCAAGGAGTTTCCTTACGTGGATTAGTTCTGAAGAGCAAAGTTGTTTTGTGAGAAAAATACTATTTTGTGGACAAACACCCAAACATAATTACAGTACAGTGTCCTTGCAACAAAGGAAGTAGTCCTGGGACTCCAGTGTGCATATGGGAGGGAGCTGTTGAGGTGGCTGGGGAAGCCCCTCCAGAGAAGTCATGTAATACAGTGACAGAAAACTGCCCCTAAAAGCCACCTGTTCTATTTTCCACATAGCTATTTTTTCTTTGGGAGCCAAAATGTCTCCAGATATTTTCAGCAGTTTCTAAGGATGCTTAAACCCATTCCTAAGTTTTCATTCCTTCTCTATCAGCTGCAGTGGGTTTTTTTTTGTTGTTGTTGTTTTAATTTTTTAACCTGTGTTCCTCAGAAAATTTCAAAAATGCTAAAAATGAGACGAAAAAAAACTCACCCAGTTTCTCTACTAGTATATTAGTGGTTCTTAGCCTGGCTACACATTAAAATTATCTAGGGAGGTACTTATAAGAATCAGATTTTTTTAAGTCCTGGGAATGTAATATACAACATGGCGACTATAGTTAATAATACCATATTGTGTATTTCACTGTTGCTAAGAGGGTAAAAGTTCTCATCACAAGAAAAGCACACTTTTTGTAACTGGATGGTGACAGATTTTAACTAGATTCATTGTGGTGATCATTTCACAATATATACAAATATGTTTTATGGCAATACTTCACTTTAAAAAATCAGATTTTTGGAGTGCCTGGGAAGCTTAGCCAGTTAAACCTCTGACATCAGTCCAGGTCACCGCTGATGAGTTCGAACCCCAGCTCAGGCCCTCTGCCTCTGCTTCTCTGTCCCCCTCTGCTTCTCCCCCTTTCCCCTCCTTCCCCCTCACCCGAGCATGCACTCTTTAAAAAAAAAAAAAAAAAAAAAAAAAAAAAAAAAAATATATATATATATATATATATATATATGTATATATCAGATTTTTATTTTTTTTTTTTTTTTTTTTTTTTAATGTTTTTTATTTATTTTTGGGACAGAGAGAGAGACAGAGCATGAACGGGGGAGGGGCAGAGAGAGAGGGAGACACAGAATCGGAAACAGGCTCCAGGCTCTGAGCTGTCAGCCCAGAGCCTGACGCGGGGCTCGAACTCACGGACCGCGAGATCGTGACCTGGCTGAAGTCGGACGCTTAACCGACTGCGCCACCCAGGCGCCCCTATATCAGATTTTTAAAATCTGGGTTAGGCATATGTTTAAAAGCTTTCCACGTGATTCGCAAGTGCAGCAAAGATGGAAACCCAATACATAAGTTAATAACTTGGCCGTCTCTTTACCATCATCTTTTAATGTGCAGGGCTTCAATTTTTTTTATTATTGAAGTTTAGTTAATACTGGCTTCAAGTTTTAAAAATAATCTCCCCCACCCTGCAGGTCTTTAGTGGCTGCATAGTACTCTATGAACGGAATGAATTTTTAATTACTCATCTATCGATATTGATTCCTTTTCCTCTAGAAAAAGAAACCTGCCATCTGTAGTGTTTTCCTTTTAAGTTTTTCAGGAAAATTTCCTGTAAGCGAACTTTCAAAATCTGAATTACGTACTGATAAATTGCTCTCCAAGAAACAAAATAACTTCTCCGGCTTTTGTTGAACGAATACTTTGTCACGCTGTGCTCAACATGGCTCCCTACGTAAAGACACTTCAACTTACGACAGGGACCAGAAAGCCGACTCGGCCTCCAGCGGCGGGTCCCTGATGAATTACAGCGGAGGTGGCCGCGCGCCGCGGAACTCCTTCGCGGCGCCGGAAAGCACTAACGTCGCAAAAGGCCCCGCTGGATTAGGCGGCCCATTCACCCTTCCGCTTAGCTTTCGCTGTCATTGGCTGGCGGCGGAGTATATAAGGACGTCACTTCCGGCCGCCGGCCTTTTTCCGCGCTACCCAAGGAGGGGTCCATACGGCGTTGTTTTGCGTGAGTCCCCTGTGGGGTTCCCGGCGTCCCCCAAATAGTCCCAAAAGCTATTAAAATAGGCTTCTGCTGGAGTGAGGGGTGCGAGGACTGGGGATGCAAGCCAGCAGGCAAAGCGGGTCTGTCTCCGGCTCTGCGCCCAGCCGCCCGCACGTGGCCGAATTCGGGCCCGCGGGTTCCCACAGTGTCCCCGGAGCGCGCGGAGGTCGTGCTGGAGCCAGGGCACCGGGTGAGGGTGCGGGCCGGGCTGCGGCTGGGCGGCCGTGGCGCAGCAAACAGGATCAGCGTACCGCGCTGCAGTTGCTTCGGACCCCGGCATTCGGCCGGCCGTGAGCTCAGGCCCCGGTCCCGGTTTACGACAGCTATTTGGGCCGGTTGGTGTATCCCGTTCGCGTTAAGATACCTGGCAAGGTTTTGTAGAAAATCAGTTGTGACCGTAGAGAGAAATAATTGTGAAGCGCCCTGCCTTCAATCCGCTTGAAAATGAACTTGTTCGCATCTGGTTATTTTTGCTCATCGGTAACTCGACTCCCGGTTGCCCCCTGGAATGTTAAGTGGCAAATCACCGTTTTCATTTTGCTTAATTATTCGGGTGTTTTTCCCATCTCCACACACTCAAGATGTGCGGCAGTTGTGTAATGTGTGGGATAGGTCTGTTCTGTTGGGTCTTTTTCCATTACACTACTGTAAAAGGTGTGGTCCTTGGGCTGTGTTCAGATCGGTTGCTTGGCTCGCCAGGGTAGTTAGAATGCACCTGGTCCCATAACCCACTGAAATGAAATGAAAATAGCTGGATGGTTAACCGTTGTTTTCCAGGTTCCCGTCGTAACTTAAAGGGAAACTTTCACAATGTCCGGAGCCCTTGATGTCCTGCAAATGAAGGAGGAGGATGTCCTCAAATTTCTTGCCGCAGGAACCCACTTAGGTGGCACCAACCTTGACTTCCAGATGGAACAGTACATCTACAAAAGGAAAAGTGATGGTCAGTTGTTGCTTTGATATGGGAGGGAGGGCATTCCAACTAAGTAATAAATGAAACCAGATGTCTACATCGGAAGTAAGCTTTAAGACTTAAGTGAACGTAGGGCACCTGGTCAAGCATGCATCTCTTAATCTTAAAAAAAATCTTTTTTAATTTTTTTTTTTTTTTACAAAACAAAAAACAAAAGCGTACTGGTGGTTTTTGGAAGGACCGCTTTCTGGGCTCCAGTGCAAGAGTATGTCAGTTGATAGGTTCTGGGACTTAGGTTGGGCCATGAAGGAGCTGTGAGATGTATAAATGATGAGGAAGCTCATTAGTTTATCTTCCATAGTGTCTTGTATTCCACAGGTACTGAAAGCAGGTTCATTTGAATTTTATTTTTTTTAAGATCTTTGTTTTTGAGTAATCTGTACTTAATGTGGGGCTCAAACTCCTGACCGCAGGATCACATGTTCTAAGTGAGCCGGTCAGGCGTTCCCTTCGTTCAACTGAATTCTGAGAGTAAAGTAGAGCACGAGCTAAGACCTTAATGAGGAGGCTTGGAAGGTACTAGAAAAGGGAAGGTAGGTTGTGAAGACTTTGGAAGGTACGTTGGGCAAGGCAGTGCTTCAGGCTCAGATGGAGCCACTGAAGAACTTAAGCCTGGGGGTTGTGTGCTGTGAAGCAGTTTTGGGTGAAATCTGGCATTGAGACAGGTTGTAAGGAAAGTGGGGCTGGAGAGCAGGAGGTGGGTGAAAACTTACAGGAATCAGGATGGGGCCTTGATGGAGGCTTAGTGCAGGAAAGGACCAAGAAGATGTACTTTGTCTACCGAACTAAGGCTGCACACTATTAAAGCTCAGGGTGGAGGCCAGCCTTGGCCGATGAACTTTTGAGTGTCGGAAGTGTGCTAGATAAATTGCAGGATTTTCGCTAACACCAGTAGAGCCTGCCTCTGTGACTGGAGATTGATAGTACTCGCTGCCACATTCGGCCTTTTAGAACAAAGTCCACTTGAAAATTAAGTCTGGTACTACAAAGCTTTCTGCCATCACCTAGGTATCTACATCATCAATCTGAAGAGAACCTGGGAGAAGCTTCTGCTGGCAGCTCGGGCCATTGTTGCCATTGAAAACCCAGCTGATGTCAGTGTCATATCATCCCGGAATACTGGCCAGGTTTGGAAACAATATGCTTGGTTTTTAGAAATCTTGAATTGCCCGGATTCAGTGTTTTCAGTTTACACGCTACTTGGCATCTGGAAGAGTGTTGAGCTTTGTTTTTCCTGTGTGTTTTCTTGTGCCACTAGGTCCTGACATAATCCTGTAAAAATGGCTTATCATATTTTTCTGTAGTCAAACTTTTCTCTTGCAAATGATGAAACACTGGGTCCAAGCTTTGGTGCCAACTGAAGGATTTTTCAGAAAGGTTTTCTAATAGGGTGCCAGTCCTCATCCAAGTCTCCAAGCAAGAGTAGAAATCTTTGCTAACGTAAATAACTTAGTTTTTTTAATAGCCAATGGGTAAAACTTGTATTGCCCCATTTCTGTTTTGACATTTCTTTATTTTTCTGTGGAGAAAACCAGTGGATTCCTTAAAAATTGATTTATGGTTGAGCCTTGAACAGCACGGTGGATTAGGGGCACCAGCCCCCAACGTGGTCAAAAGTCTGTTTTAACTTCTGGCTCCCCCAAAACTCAGCTGTTAACAGCCTTCAATACCTTTGGAAGCCTTACCGATAACCTAAGTAGTCAATTAGCACGTTTTGTATGCTGTATGTATTACATACTGCATTTTAAAGAGTAAGCCAGAAGGGAAAATACTGTAGAGTGCTGTTAAAAAAAATATCCACATATAAGTGGCCCTGAAGAGTTTAAAACATGTGTTCAAGAGTCCACTACAGGAGGTTTAGCAAGGATTTCATTGACCCCGATTCTAATTTGAAAAAGATGTTTGACTTGGATTTTGACAGATGTTTAAATCGTGTAGTAAGACAGGTTCGTTTGTGTTGTTTAGGTTGACCATAAAATTGATTGCCACGAACCGAAGATGTGTTTTGCGCAGGGGGTTATTCTCCAGAGGCTGGCTTGTATCAGGACCCCTAGTTTGGTGCACGGTAGAAGACTTAAGTATTGCTGTAGAATGGACCCAGTGACCACTCTCATGGCTTTCCTTAGCAAAGATGTACTGAGCATCTGTATTGGCCAGGCAGTGTTGCAAGGGGCTTGGGATGTAGCAGAAAAAGCGTAACTCTGCCTTTTTTAAGGGATGCAGGAAATAAGTTTTATGGGGTAAAAAGGAAGGGTATGTTGCTGTGGTGTATAGGGTAGCTGCGATGGAATTCGACCAGAGCAGAGAAGCGCTTATTGGTGTGTCGGGCACTGTTGTGTGCTGTGTTGACTCGTCGTCACGGCCCCGTGAAGAATGTGGAAGCACGCGAGTGACCTGCCTGCGTCACTCAGCAGAGTGACCTGCCCGGTTCTTGAAACCAGCCGGTGGGAGTGGGGAGAGCATTCCAGACAGGATCAGAGGGTGGGGCGTGCTTACTGTTTCTGGGCCCCGGTTCTGCAAGTAGTTGTCGGGTAACGCGGAGGACAAAGAATTACTGGGTGTCTGAAGTGCTTTGATGTTTTCACTGTTGGAAGGGAGCCGCTTCGGCGGTTACAGACCCGGGTGTCGGCACACGGACGCTTGGGGGAGTTCCTGCGATGCCATTTCTCGAGCGCTGGTAACTCTCGATGTTCGTTCTTCAAGCGAGCTGTGCTGAAGTTTGCTGCTGCGACCGGAGCCACTCCTATTGCTGGCCGCTTCACTCCCGGAACCTTCACTAACCAGATCCAGGCAGCCTTCCGGGAGCCCAGACTTCTGGTGGTCACCGATCCCAGGGCTGACCACCAGCCTCTCACCGAGGCGTCTTACGTTAACCTGCCTACCATCGCTCTGTGTAACACAGACTCTCCTCTGCGCTATGTGGACATCGCCATCCCTTGCAACAACAAGGTAATAACGCTGTGACGTCCACCAGAGCTCACGAGAGCGCTACGGAAACAGCTGGGCATTCCTCTGCACATTGTTAGAGCTTGGAGTTGAGGCTCTGGCCGATGAACTCACAAGTGTAGGTAGTGTGCTACACGAGGGGCAAGTCTTTCGCTAACACCACAAGGGTCTCTGGCCCAGTGAGTGGAGTTTGATAGTAATTCTTGCTACAAGTATGATTCGAGTGTGTCACAACTTTAAGGAGAAATCATTTAAGTGGCGTGTGTGTTCGTCTGCTCTTCTCCATATTAACTGCTTGGGCCTCTCGGGCATTACTAGGCCTTTCTGTTTTCAGAGCAACTGGATGAACTGCTGTGAAATCCTAAAAAGGTGGGTTGCCTGTGATTCAAATCGGCCTGGGTTCCTGGGTCTCAAAACCCAGGTTCCGTGTAAGAATCCCCCAAAGAGATGTTTTAATAGCAGTATCAGTGTGCAGGCACTCACAGGTATTTCATTTCATTGGTGGAGTCTTGATAGTTGTGTTTTAATCCCCCTGGTTCCAGTGACAATCAAGATGGAGACGAATTTCTAGAGTGCTCTGTTAGAAGTACACTCTGCAAACCAAGAGACGGGTCTCCTATCTCTTGGTACCGAGGACCTGGATGATGGGACAGATGGGTGGATTGGGGAAGGACGTGCTGTTGGGGATTGACCAAGCGTCACTTGTTAACACCTGGCGCTCCCGCAGGGAGCTCACTCGGTGGGTCTGATGTGGTGGATGCTGGCCCGGGAAGTTCTGCGCATGCGTGGCACCATCTCCCGTGAACACCCCTGGGAGGTCATGCCTGACCTCTACTTCTATAGGGATCCTGAAGAGGTAAGTTTGCTCCCCAAAGGCTTGTGGACACGTAAGTAAATCAGACCTCTTGGTTTGTGCTCAAGAAGTAAAATTTACTGGTCCCTATATGCTTTGTCTTCACCAGATTGAAAAGGAAGAGCAGGCTGCTGCCGAAAAGGCTGTGACCAAGGAGGAATTTCAGGGTGAATGGACTGCTCCAGCTCCTGAGTTCACTGCTACGCAGCCTGAGGTCGCAGACTGGTCCGAAGGCGTGCAGGTGCCCTCCGTGCCTATCCAGCAGTTCCCCACTGGTACGGGTCCTGATGCTTCAGGCTGGCGGCTTGCATCTTGGGGGGTTTTTAGTCTAGTTTGAAGGATCTCCCTGGCTATGTAGCGTCAGAAGGTTTTCATCCCAGTGTGCTATAGCTGAGCTGCTAACTTGACAGATGGGAGTTGGGTGTTTTTGAAGTGGTTTGGCCTCGGGTGTTTGTCCTTTGAAATGTGTATCTGGTGGGATTCAGGGCACGGTGCTGGGTGGGTGTAGGGTGACGAGAACACTGAAGGGGCCTGACTGTTCTTTGGTGTTTCCTTAACAGAGGACTGGAGCGCTCAGCCCGCCACGGAAGACTGGTCTGCAGCCCCCACTGCTCAGGCCACCGAATGGGTGGGAACCACCACCGAGTGGTCTTGAGCTGCTCTTCTGCGGAGAAACAAAATGGAAATAAGGTTGACGGAAAATAAACCGTTTCTATAAGTTGGGTCCATGTCTGTCTGTTTGGCATTCCAAATCAAGATGCCTGGGATTACTTCAGGTCTTGATGTTCCTTTTACTTCTAAAGCCTACTCTTTTTTTCCATTTTTTTAAATAAAATTTTGTTTTTTGATCATTTATTGTCAAGTTAGCTAACATACAGTGTCTACAGTGTAGTCTTGGCTTTAGGAGTAGATTCCTGTGATTCACTACTGAACATACAGCACCCAGTACTCATCCCATGAAGTGCTCTCCTCAGTTCCCGTCTCCCCCCACCAGCCCCCCACTTCCATCAGCCCTCGGTTCTCTGTATTTAAGAGTCTCTTAGGGCTTGCCTCCCTCTCTGTAACTTAGTTTTCCTTCCGTTCCCCTGTGGTCTTCTGTTAAGTACCTGTCTTTGACTTAACTTCACTTAGCATAATACCCTCCAGTTCTGCTCACGTTCCAAATGGCAAGATGTCATGCTTTTTCATTGCCAAGTAGTCCGTTGTATGTATACACATCTTAAAGTCCACGTTAGTTAGAAGACAGTGCTGCTTTCTTAGGAGTTTCCCTGCACTTCCCTTTTGCGTAGGGAACAGCTGTTGTGAAAGTAGATTTAAATAATTGTAAATAGGTGGTAACCCTGGAAATACTTTTCCCTAGGTCCGACCCAGTATTCTTGTATTACCATCTGCATTGGTAAATTGTGTCGAGTCAGTTCTGAAGGAAATTGATTCTCAGTCACCACCCTGATGTTAATGCCAGTTACGCAGCCAAACCTTGGATAACATCTGGCATTTGAAAAACCTGCCTAGGGCCCGGGTGGGATGCCTTCTACTCTGGAGCCACTAGAGGGCACCCAGGCTGTCACCAGGTCAGCTTGCCTACAGGTTCTAGGAGGGTTGTATGGGTGTATGGAAAGGGCCTTAGATGATGATCTCCATATTTGCCATTCACTACACATTTTCAATTGTTTAAAATGTCTAGCAGCTTTCCTGATTTCACAATAACATTTGACCCATTAAAACAAGGGGAATGCCTGGGTGGCTCAGTCGGTTAAGCGTCAGGCTCTTGGTTTTGGCCCTTGTCATGATCTCAGCTTTGTGGGTTTGAGCCCCACATTGGGCTTTGCACCAGCAGTGCTGAGCGGAGCCTTCTTGGGATCATCTCCCTCTCCACCCTCCCCCACTCACGTGCCCACTGTAACTTTAAAAAAAAAAATGAGACGGGGCGCCTGGGTGGCGCAGTCGGTTAAGCGTCCGACTTCAGCCAGGTCATGATCTCGCGGTCCGTGAGTTCGAGCCCCGCGTCAGGCTCTGGGCTGATGGCTCGGAGCCTGGAGCCTGTTTCCGATTCTGTGTCTCCCTCTCTCTCTGCCCCTCCCCCGTTCATGCTGTGTCTCTCTCTGTCCAAAAATAAATAAAAAACGTTGAAAAAAAAAAAATTAAAAAAAAAAAAAATGAGAATGGAGAAATAGGGTGGGCCCAGGTTTTGAGGAGCCTGAATTTACATCGGTTCACTCCCCTCTTGGAAGAGCTGTGTGTGTTCACGTTCCCTTATTCCCAGGGCTCCTTCCGGGGTGGAGGGGCAATGCAGGGATCCCGTAGCCCAAGCATCAGTAGCTTCGTGGGGATTCTGCGCTGACTGTTCAGAGCAAGGACGCCTCTGCCGTTGGCCTGCAAAGCTCTGATGTGCTTAGGCCTTGAGCCCGTGGCACTTTCAAGTGCTGCCAAGCGGTCAGCCCCACCAGTTCCTGGATTCAGGATGGCTGGAGTGAGGGACAGGTGCGGGAGGAGGACCGGGAAGACCTTAGGTTCAGAGGAGGCGTGAATGGTGCTAAGAGCTCATTTATCAGATTCTGCGGTGGAGGAGGTGGAGGAGGCTGTTCCCGAAAGGACTAGGAAAACAGTAGGTTTCCTGGCAATTTAGTCTGTTCCAGAAAATAGTCCTGGCATCACATGCTGACTGGTAATTGCTGGCCCAGCTCCCATCCCTACCCTCAAGCTGTGTGTACTAGGGGCCCGTGCCTTCCAACATGGGCCCCTGTCTGCATTGCTTTCGCTCCTTGCTCTGGCCCTTGCCTCCTGGCTTCCCACAGCAGTTCCACAAATAGCCTTTTCCGCCTAGAATCTAAGTTCTTCAACTTGAACCCCAGACCGAAAAGACCAGAGACGGATTCCCTTGGCACAGTTGGTTGATGCCCAATGTGATGCAGCCAAATCCCAGATGGAATTTCTCACAGATCCTACTTGGGTTCAGCTTGCCTGGGGCCTCACACCCTCCTCGCTGCCTCCAGGAGAATTAGATTCTCTTCCTCATGTCAACTGAGATTCTGCCCCGACCCAGGACCTAAGGTGGTCCAGACCTAAGTCACTCCACTCCGGGCCAATATGGCTGCAGGCCAGTGCCTTTGAGCCAGCCCAATGTGGAAAAGCATCTTAAACTAATTCAAACACCCGTTTTTCGGCTCAGTGGTGCCTATCTGATGGTCAATGCCCGGGCACTGCTGAATCTAAGTGACTAATCTCCCCCTCCAAGTGTTCACCCTGCAACCTGCCACTGGGGCTTTCCCCCATGGGCGTTGGCAGCCTTGAGTCTTCAGGGACTAGGACTGGATCAAGGAGGAAGACCCCTCCCTCCCCGGTACTGCACTTGAGTTGGCCAAGTGGGCCTCCTCTAGTCACACAGGCACGGTCCTCCCAGACAGATCTCTTGTCCCGCCTGACCCTGGAAACTGCTGTGAATAATACACGGCTTTTTTCTTTATTGTGGAAACAATGCTTAACCTGCGGCGATTAAGCCTCCGGCTTCAGGATTTTCTTGTTCTTACCACAGCTTCCAGCTCTGGATGCACGTCTCGGGTTTTGTCTTCTAAACTCATAGAAACAATTCCATACAGAGGTCTGTAGAGTTTCTCCCCTCCTCCCCCCGCTTCCCTAAGTACCTTGGGGACTTCTCCTTCCGTAGGACACGTGTCTCGCATCCCAGTGCAAGGGCAAATTGGCATCCCCACTGGATTCAGCCTAATACCGAATCTGACACTTGGGAGATAGCACTAAGCACTCTCTGAACAGAGCAAGTGGTTAAGAGTAAATGGTAGGGATTTACTGAGCGTTTAAGAAAGAGCTGGAGAGGTAAACTCCATTTGGCAAGCCTGAGGCTCCCACCAAGACTTGAGGTGCCCACTCTCTCTGGCGCCTTGTCCAGTGGCACGTGGCTCAGCACAGGCAGCTGTGTCGCCTGCTTTGAACTTCACTAGGGTGTTAGTGTTTAAACTTCACGTAGGGTGTTAGCCCTACGTCAGAGCCGTGGGCTCACGTGGCGTTTCAGGAACGGGCTGCACTCCCTGAGGTTGGCTTGGGTTGTGGTCTTCTGAGGAGTGGGTGGGTGAGACTGGGTCTGGTCTGGGTCATGGCCAAGCACGAAGGACACCCTCATATATCCCAGTGACCCGTGAAGGGACCCTGGCCATTGCATTACTATTGACCTCATGTGCCGCTGGGTAGGATAGCAGAAGCGGGCTTTGGAATCAGACACGCCTGAGACGATGAAAGCCCTGCTCAGCTCCTTCCTCCTGTGTGGCTCTGGGCAAGAGACAATGTCATCAAGTGGCCCAAGTGACCCCGGCATGGGGATATTCATAGGGATGTGATTCGGGGATTGCTGTCTGTGCACAGCAATTACCCTGGGTCCGGGCACGTAGTAAACATTCTACGTGTCACATTGTCTGTTGTTAGTACAGAATTTAAAAATAATTTTTAATTGTCAAATGCACCATATATGCAGATGATGACAAAGGACATATTTGTATATCCTTGAATAAGAATCAAACGAAGGCCTCTGCAATCCTTAACGCAGGTTTTGAAACAGAAAGGTGCCAGGACCTGAGAAGGTTGCCATGGGAACGTCCTGTTCCTTGTCCTGAGAAGTCACAGGGCTCCTCTCCTGCAATCCCTTGGTTCACTTGATTGTTTCAGCTAAGTAGGCCCTTTCAAGGATTGTTTCTAGTCTCCCTGTTTTTGAGCTTCCTGTAGAGGGAAACATAGCATATCTTGTGTGATTTGCTTCTTGTCCTCAGTGTTATTTCGGTGTCTTTCATCCCCGTTGCCATGTTCCTACAGAGTCATCCATGACATCAATATCCTGAATGACGATTTGGGTTATTTCCATGTTCTGGCCATTGTCAACACAGCTCCTTTGAACATTTTTTGATCCCAGTGCACCAAAATTTCCCCACAGTGGCCTTCAACTCCAACTTCACCAGATAATGTCAGATGGTTTCACAACCGTATACAAAATCCTAGAAAAACACAGCTACGAACCTCAGTAACTTCTATTGAAGACACCGTCCTTTCCTCAGTAGTCAGAACCCCTGCCTCTCAAAGTCCAGGGTCCATCCATGCAGGATCCCATGGCCTCCCTCTTCTACCCTCTGCTCTGTGAGTCAGTCCCTGGGCCAGTGCCCCACTGTCCTCCCTTTTTACTGGAATTTCATAATCTATTATGGCAACAGGTATGGCAATCCTCCTGCCTTCTTTTCTTCAAGAGGGTCTTGGCTATTATTGATCGGTTCCTTGTTATATACGTTTTTTAAAACAATTAGCACAGTTCTACTATAAACCCAGTTGGGATCGCATTGATTCTATAATTTGCGGCAGTGCTGACTGATTTACAGCATTGGGTTTTTTGATCCATGAACAACATTTATCTCTTGCCAGTTTCTCATTTTATGTCCTTCCCTCAATGGAATTTTATAAGTTTTCCTGGAGAAGTTTTGGACATCTTCTGGTAAATTTATTCCTAGATACTCGAGATGTTTTAAGCCGTACCCCTTACGAAACTACTCTTAGGGATCTCGTAACAACTTTATCCATATTCTGAATAATGTAGATATCCGATGGTAAATGTCACCGTTGCCATGGGGCTTCTGACCCTGCCTGAGCAGTCCAGACCTTTTGTGCAAAGCAAGGATGGGCATTACTAAATTCCATCCATGAAACACCTGCGCCAAACCTCCAAGCCACACGTTGTACTCCTTGAGTAGAGCAGAGCCTGTCGTACTTCTGGTGCTAAGTGCAGCAGGCTTCACTTAGGAATAACCCAAGAATTAATCAGTTTTATCTCTGCCAAGCATCTCAAGATGAATCAGAATTCAACATTCAACAAATATTTATTAAGGACTTACCCTCGACCAGACATTATGCTAAGCACTGGGGATAGAGTAGTGAATGAAATCAAAGCTTGCGACCTCGTGGCATATATTTTGATCGGGGAGGCGAGTCATTAGTTAACAAGTAAACCGTTTTCTATGGGGACAGAAGTGATGGGAACACGGAGAAGGTTTGCCTAAAACAAGAATCCTAGGCGTTAGGCTATAGAAAAGAGAAACAAATGGAGAGAATCGTGGGGGAGAATAAAAAAAGAGCGCGAAGAAACCCCTCTGGAAGGAGTCTCCACGCAGCTTCACCAAGTGGAGCTGAGAGAGGTTTACTCTCATGGGGGGCTGGGGGCCTTTACCAGAGGCCATCGAGTCTCTTGGAGCCCTTGCTATGTGAAAGGTGTAGATCTCCTGTCTGCCCCCTGGAAAATTCACCTACATTTTTTCTCCCTTCTCCTTTAGATATGTCTGGAAATGAGTTGGGGACCAGGAAAAAATCTCTAACTGCATAGACATGTACCCCAGTTCTGTCCCCCGCTGTACCCTTAATGAAAGACAATGGCCCAAGGAGCACTTTCCCCTCTCCATGGTGGCTGGCTCAGCTCACACTGGCACAAGGCACACCCCACATTGCCAAGAAGTGCCCATGATCATGTCCCCACCAAAAGGCCCCCCACCACCTACTCAGCCATTGACCTCTGTTTTCCCTTCTACCCAATGCCCTATCCTAACCCAAAGGTGTCTTCAATTTATGCTTTGAAAGAGAAAGGCACAGCCTTGAGCCTGGGAAAGTAGTTCTCCAGACCATCATGGCCATACATAGGACCGTGCCCGGGGCCTCACAGGCTTGTAAGCCTGAAGGAATGAAGGGCTGGTTTGACATTTATTTCAAAATCCCCGATAGAGGACTTTTGTTTTTGTTTTTGTATTAGTGTATATCATTTCACATGGATATGATTCTGTTAAGTAAATTGGTTTTCAAAACAATGTCTATGACTACTCTGCATTTGCAACTTAGAAACGAAGAAATATGATCATCACAATTTAAAAGAAACAGAGCAGATTTGACAATAAGACACTGTTGGAGAAGAGTCTGGTGAACTAGAAAAACATAGGAAGAAATTACAAGGAGAACAGAGGGACAGAAAATCAGAAAGAGAAGATACACAGAAGGTAAAATGAAAACGTCAAACATCTAGTTGGGAATTGCAGCAGGAGAGAAGAGAGAGAATGAGGAAAGTCGGTGTCAAAAAGAAAAGGCTGAGAACTTTCTGAAATTCTCATGCATCCACAAATTCAGGAATCCCACTGTGTACCAAGTAGGATCAATTTTTAAAAACGTATCCTTTACGTTGTTGAGGAATCATGGAAACACCAAAAACGAAAGTGTTCTTGAAAGCAGCCAAGGAGACAAGAATACCCGAGTGTTCCCATCAATGGTGACAGGAGACGGTCGAATGAGAAAAATGAATGGTCCACCCAGCTCTGTTATCCAAGAACTGGGATAATCTAAAGACTTTTCCAGAAAACAAAAAGCTAAGAAGGGGGGCAAAAGTGATGCCAGAAGGAGGCTGTGGCCAAGAGTGCTCGTGGTCCACCAATGTCCATCCTTCCTTCTTCCGTAGTAACAGGTCCCCTGATTTTTGTAGCTGGGCATAGACTGAGAAGCTGGTACCTCAGATTACCTGGTGGTAGAATGTTTGGTCAGGTTTTATTACCTGCGTTATTTTGGAGGGGTGGACTACAATTTGATCGATCATGTAGCATTAGCGAAATGGTAGGAAAGATCCAGAATGATGGCCTATGTTGACCATTTTTTGACTGCTTGGAGCAAAGTCATGAGAGAGACAAGAACTCCAGCTAATTCCAGCCAGCCACTAAAGCAGAAATGGAAGGATCCAGAGTTTTGCTAATATAGGCACATTCTACCTCTGGGCTCCATATACTCAGCCAGATATTTCTGTATAACCAAGTCAAACAGTTATGAGCTATGCATCTGGAGGGGCAGACTTTAAAGGAGATAACATTCTCACTCTTTGGAAAGGTGGCATGAAGGAAGGCGAGAGTAAAGTAAGATCCACGTGTTCTTTTCCATTGCAAACCCACCATCAACAAGAAAGAAATCTGGTAAAATCAGATTATGGTAACAGGGCCTGGAACAGGAGCCCTCACACTCTCTGGTGGGCGTATAAATTGGTACAGTTTGGCATTATTTAGTAACATCCTTAGAGATGCATTCCTTGGTGGTAAACATTATTGAAACGAAGAAAGCATCCAATTTCTGCGGTAAAAACCAAAAAGAGGACAAAAAAAAAAGCATTCAATAAAATATATACAAAGAGCAGAGGGGGCATTTCGAAGATAAAGTGTGTCAATGAATTTGTTAATAAGAGAGGTTAACATGTCAACTTTAGACTAGAGAATGTCGGGGCACCTGGGTGGCTCAGTCTGTCAAGCGTCTGACTTCATTCAGCTCAAGTCAGGATCTCACAGCTGGTGAGTTCGAGCCCCACATTGGGCTCTGTGCTGACAGCTCAGAGCCTGAAGCCTGCCTCGGATTCTGTGTCTCCTTATCTCTTTCTCTGCACACCCCCCTCATACTCTGTCTCTCTCTCTCTCAAAAAGAAACACTAAAAACAATTTAGAATAGAAGAATGTCTCTCATCCCCACTCATTATATAATACAACCTTGCCACTATCTCATGGGTGGAATCTGTGTCCTCCTTTAACCTGCGTGGAACTTTGCGACTCCCTCCACTAATAAGCAACAGTGGAAATGATGCTGGGTGGTTTCCAAGGATAGAGCATAAGAGTGCCCGCCCCCTTCGGCCTGGGTCTCTTGGGACACTTGTTCTGGGAACACAGCCATCATCCAGTGCAGAAGCCCACTTGGAGAAGAAGCAAGGCCCCCTGCTCCCAGACCCGCGACCCGCCGCTGCTAGCCCACAGCCTGCATTCGCTTTCCAGTCATGGGGGTGATCCGGACTGGAAGCGGATGGTCCGGTCTCAGCTTGAGCCATCTCTGCGGATGCCGTGTGGAGCCAAGGGGAAGACATTCCTGTCAAGCTCTGTCGACACTTGAGTGTTTGTGAGCAGAAGAAATGAAAAAGCGGCTTCACTTTGGGAAAGTTGGTTCTTCCACAATAGACAGCTGCTGTGATGGAAAATCCTCGAGGCATTTTCACCACGGTCAGAAAGAAACGGATGCCGGCTATCACCGCTCCTTTGTATCATAGCAATGAACTTCTCAGGCGATGCAGTTAGGCAATTATACACCACAAGAGCCAACTGTCTTTCCTACAGAATTGACGGTAAGCGCTTCTCCGTGATATTTTAGCGTTTGTACCTATTGCATAGGTCAGTTATGTAATGAACTGTTACGTGGCCACCACGTAGTTTGTGTGTTTATTTTCCTATTTTTCACATTTTACAAAATTTCTCCTTTTACAAACACAGCTATCGTGTAAATCCTTGCGGCTCGTGGACCACATGACAGGGACATTTTCTGAACTCGCAGGGTTAGTAGCGACAAAAGAGAGTTCGGGGTTCAGAGTATCATCGCCCACCATACAAAGCACTGACTTTTGTTAATGTGATTCATGGTTGTTTCTTTGCCTTTCACCTTAGGTGGAGAGCAATTGCTGACCTGTTTTGATTTCAATATCCAGGGAGACGCGGCAAGGCTCACTGCTTTGAGCATTTCGCCATGCCACGAGAAATGGGTCTTGGTAGGGGCGCCTGGGTGGCTCAGTCGGTTAAGCGTCCGACTTCGGCCCAGGTCATGATCTCGCAGTTTGGTGGGTTCAAGCCCCGTGTCAGGCTCTGTGTCTCTGTGTCTGTCGGATTCTGTGTCTCCCCCTCTCTCTGCCCCTTCCCTGCTCATGCTCTGTGTCTCTCTGTCTCTCAGTAATAAATAAATGTTAAAAAATATGTATTTTTTAAAGGAAATGGGTCTTGGTAGCATACGATCCCCTCTACCGGCAATAATCTATGCATAAGGTGATCAAATAAAAAAGCCACTGCCTGCCAGTGCTGCAAAAACAAAGAGAAAAATACTGTAAACTCTTACACCTTGTAATGTTGCTACTCAACGATATTTGCTGAAAACAATGTGCTCTTCCTTGAGCTAGGAACATGGGATCTGACAAAGAGCTAGTAACATTCCCTACCCTCCAGGAATTTACCCTGCAATTTGGAAAGAAGACAAATAGAAAGGCATGTATCATGTGAAGGCACTAAAAAGCAGAGAGAGAGAGAGAGAGAGAGAAAGAGAGAGATCTATACCACTTCTTTTTTCCCTGTAAAATGGTTGGTTTATGAATTAAAGATACAGTACTTGAGAAAAACCTTCCATTTGCTTTTTCAAAGAATTTGTATCTTTCACCTTACCCATGCCTGTAATAGAGACTACCATCTAAATTGGGAAAGTGGAGGAATTTATGGCTCTAGTTCATCTAAATCCACAAACCTAAGCAGGGCACCTGACAGGTCACTATCAGTCATCCTGTTAACCACAGGAGGGCAGAGGAACTCTGCATGTGACGGTTCCTCGCTAGTACTTTTCCAAACCCTGGTGAGGATCTGTGCCTTTCCCACCATCTGAGATCTGGTGCTCAGGACCAGAACGTGACACCCGGTGCTTAAAACGTGGCTTCTCACCTGTCACTCGGGCTCTCACCTTCGCAAGGGATCCATCAAGAGACAGGTCAAAGGCCGGGGGGAAGGCGTCCCTTTTGTGACAGATTCACAAGGAATTGCTTGGAACCCCTCGTATCTTGCCAGTGATGGGCAATCCGAGGGGCTCAGTATCACCAGAGGACTTCCTCCAACTCAGATGAGTGGGACATTCACAATGAGAAGGCGTGGTTGGGAACGGGCGTCTTTCTCACCACACCTTCTTGAGGCTGAGAAGGACATACTGTCCCATCCCGGTTGCCATCCCAGTCTGAGCAGGCCCAGAATGACCCTATCTTGGGTTGCCTTTTCTTGTCTTTTGTCTTAGATGATTTCATTTCGTTCGAACCTTCCAGGACCCACGCTAGTACATTACTTACCAAAGCACAGACCCCAACCACCTGTTAAAATGCCATCTACCATTGTTCAGGAGACCAGCACCTTAAATATGAGACTGAAAATTTTCAGTGAAGTAAAGAATATCCAGTTTAACTCTGCACAAAGAACCTGGTGCGTATTATACACATCCCAGATTGAGGTCTGATTTTGTGGAACAGCCCAGATAAATCTAATGAGTTCTTGTTCTTGCCTTCTAAAGAATCCCCTCAGACGGCAGCTTAGCCGCTCCACTTGGGAGGTGACAGCTTATTACCACTCTGGAACTCCTCTGGGGTGCCCCCCTCTCAAAGTCCTTAGCTCAAGGGGCTTTGAAATATTTTCCAAGGTGAGAAATCCTTATAAGAGAATGAACTAAATTTCTCATAAAAACTGAAAGAAGTTTGGAATCGATGAGGCAAATAAAAGGGCAGTTAAACTGCATATTACCACTTGGGATGGAAAATAGAAATTGACTCTTATGAGCAAGACCAGGTTCTATGACTTCTAATCTGGTTCCAAAAGCTATTTCCAGTGAGGAGTCCTAAACATGTTTTGCGTTTTTTTTTTTTTAATCATTTATTTGTTTCTTTAAATGTTCATTTATTTTTGAGAGAGAGATAAAGCCTGAGCGGGGAAGGGTCAGAGAAAGAGAGAGGAAGACACAGAATCCAAAGCAGGCTCCAGGCTTTGAGCCATCAGCACAGAGCCCGATGCGGGGCTCGAACCCACGAACTGTGAGATCATGACCTGAGCAGAAGTCGGACGCTTAACTGACTGAGCCCCCCAGGCACCCCCCTAAACGTGGCACCTAAAGGGCAACATTCCTGTGCAAGTGCCATCTGTAGTTTAAGGGTCAGTCATGAAACTCGACCCATATTTCACAGAACTTTGCTGGACCCGCTTTTGGAATGGCCAAGCTGCTTCTATCAGACGATCTTGCACGAATAACTACTAAAATCTCTGTGGAGGAAATGTCAAAAACTGTTGCTGTAAGATACCAAAAAAAAAAAAAAAAAAGTAAGTGGAAAGTGGATCCTGGAAGGGAGTTGATCCCTATAAGAATTAAGCCACTGGATGAGTTTTCCATTTTTTGTAGCTGTTATCTTTTGTTTACCTCGGTCCACCGGAGCAGGACAGCTAAAGCTGGAATCGAATCCGGCGGTCTTCCAGCAGGAGTCATGACAACTAGTTGGAGGCAATTTAGTTAAAGTACCTGTAACCCCACTGGCACTTACTGGCCATCATCTCCTACAAAGAAAGGAATGCATTTTCTGTCCATGTTCTCACACGTGCAAGGATGGCAATGTGTACCTGAGGCCGTTCAAGGACAAAGGACGTCTTTGTGAAATGACCAGCCACAGGAGGTACAGCACGTGGCAGGCATCCAGCGACTGTTTCCTTCCTTCTCAAGAAAGAGTAATAACATTCTTAGAGTTCAGATGTCACTTCCCCAAATTCCTCTTTGGGTCCCTTCTCTGAGCTTGGTTATTGTCTAAAAAAAAGAAGGGTGCCTGTCTACGGATGCTGGATCTCAAGTGTAAATCCCAAGTCCAAGTGACTGCTGGGGAAAAAGAACAGCAAGAAGGAGTTTGGTGGGAAAAGTAGCTTTGGGGGGACACTTAATATTTGAAGGAAAAAGGACCTAGTGACCAACAAACAGCTAAGGCTGCTTCTTTCGTCCAGAAACAGGCACTGGTAGGATAAAGGCATTGAACCTTGGGCCACCTACGGAGGATTTAAGGGTCGTCCCTGTCCCGGCTACCGTCACAACCGGGCCTTCATGATTCTATCATCTTTGTTGACGTTCATGCATTTGTCTGTTTCCACGGCGTGGGCTTCGGAAACTCACCTGTCCTGCCTCCATGGTGGCTAAATCCACTGGTGAAGGGCTAAATCCAACCGCGTCTGTCAAGGTCTTTGTCAGACAAGCTCTTGGTAAAAGCGGCCAAGTCTGGTCTAAGCCTCGACGTGGAGAACAGGAGCTGTGTGTTGGGGATCAGGACACCTCAGGGTTTTCACGGCTCACACGATCCCTTTGTTCTAAGTCACTGAGGTCAGCCCTCGGTCTTTAGTGTTCCAGCCACAAGCGGGTAGCCCGTGAGCGAGCACTTGGCTGGGCAGCCGGCGAGACCTTCTGAGCACTCACCCTCAGCCAGTCTGGGAAGAGCCCGCAGGAGGGAAAAGACGTGGTGGTGGGCCTGGGCTAAGCGCTCTCCTAGGGACTCACCTTCTGGAGGAGTGAGATGATAAAGCAGAGGGTGGAGAGAAGGTTGACTCTCTTCTCTTTAGGGCCCGGATCCGGGGCCCCTTTTCTTAGAAAAGCAAGCTCAGGAGCACCGCAGAGAGAATTATTGTAAAACTGACGTCCTGAGTGAACTCCTGAACGCGAAGTCAATCGAATGGGAGGACCATTTTCTGAGACCTCGCCTTGATTCCTCCTCCCGCTTCATTTTCAGTCTTCAGAAGTGCCTGGGCTGAGAGATCAGCCTGAGAGAAGGCTGGCCCGGTGAGTCAGCCCTGCGAGTGGCCGGAGCAGAGCATGGAGCCACGGAGAGGAGAAGGGGAAGCTGGGCGCCCCCAGGTCTCAGGGTCGCACGCTGTACTGCTGACGTCTTCCAGACTCTCCAGGGTTATCTTCTGAGGTCAACATCTGGATGGGGCAATCGGACCCCTGCAGCGACTGTGGATAAGGAAGGAGACCTATCCAAACATGTCTCATGAGGGGTGCCTGGGTGGCTCAGTCCATTAAACGTCTGACTCTTGATTTTGGCTCAGGTCACGATCTCCCAGTTTGCGAGTTCAAACCCAGCACCGTCAGCGCAGAGCCTGCCTGGGATTTCTCTCCCTCACCCCCTCTGCCCCTCTCTGGCTTGCGCTCTCTCAATAGTAAGTAAATATTAAAAAAAAAATTTTAACATGTCTTATGATAAACTTTTTTAAAAACTAAAACAAAAATTAAAAAAAAAACAACCATGTCTTAAGGCACAGAGGAACTTGTCAACTTGAAGATTCTCATCCTGCACTCCCAGAGATTCCTGGCAATTCCCGGGACTCCATATTTCCAAGAGGTTCTCCAGGCCATTCTGACACAGGGGGGCTCCATGTAAAAAAATAATAATAATTGGGGAAACGCTTTTTTAGAAACTCTCATGTGGAGGTGCTGTGACAGGGTCCGGACAGAGAGGTGGAAGAGGGAAGAGTGGGGAGAACAAATAGTTTGAATAGTATACAAGCCGTCTGTTGTACCTCAACTCAGTAACACTTGAAGTCCAGATTCCGCCGGGTGCTTCCTCTGGTCCGGACCAGGCTCAGCAGACCTGGGCTGGGCTTCCTCACATGTCTGGGGTCAGGTGGCAGGAGGGCTGGGAGCTGGATCATTCCCGACGGCTTCTCTCTCAGCCGGGTCTTTATGGGCACCATGCCGTGTATCAGAAGAGTCGGGGTTTGCTCAAATGGAGGGAGGCAGGTTTTCAGGAGGAGCAGGCAAGTTCTGAGTTTCCTTTTGCATCACCTTTGCTATTGTCTTATTGGCCAGAGCAAGTCCCCTGTCCAAGCCCAGTCTCAAGATGTGAAGGTTCCCCAAGTCTGGGTACAGGAAGGCATGAGCACATTCAGGTGACCCCGTGGAGGGATGAGAGGAGACAAGAGGCAACTAACCATAAGATAAAAAAACTAGGGAAGTTCCTGAGACTGGGCGGCACAGGTGATCAGGGGCCCTGACCTCAGGAAGCAAGCAGGGTGACAAAGGCCACTGGGGCGCAGCTGCCCTGGGGGGAGGGTTTCAGAAAGCAGAGCTGTCAGAAGCTGAGGTCAGAGAAGTTCCCTGCCCCAGTCCCCCACAGCCTCTAACACTGGAGCCTGTGCTCAAACAGTCGGGAAGGGCGCACAGGAATATGGGGAACTGAGTGCAGTCCCCTATCCCTCGCGGCACCACGTGGCATCTCGGGGCTCCCGGCAGGGGCGGCCCTGGACTTACAGAGACCCGACATCCCCCCTCCCCCATTCCCTCCCCCCACCCCCCCATCCCCCCCCCAGGACATGCCAGGGGGCTCGGCACCACGGTGCTCCCTCATCTGCCGGGGCCTCAGCGACTGGGGGCTCCCGTCGGATTCCTCCTCACTCCAGGTCCAGGGCACCAGCGGGCCCCCCTGGCGCCTACCCTTTGGACCCCACCTTCCAGCCCTGTTTGTCTCGGGCCACCCGCACTGAGCGCAGGCCTCCCTCCCTCAGTGCTCTCAGCAACTGTCTACAATAGCCGGCCGATCCCCAAAGGCCCCCACTCAGTTCACGAGGGCACCCAGCCAATCCCCAACGACACCCAGTCAGCCCCCAAGTAAAGCCAGCCCATCCCCAAGGGTTCCGGGTCAGCCTCCAAAGGCCCCCAGTCAGCCCTTAAAAGGCCTCCAGCCAGTCTCCAATGGCACCCAGTCAGCCCCCAAGTGAATCCGGTCAATCCCCAAGGGTCCCCAGTCAACCTCCAAGGGTCCCCAAGGGTCCTCCAAAAGTCTCCAGCCAGCACTCAGAGGCCTCCAGCCAATCCCCAACGACACTCAGCCAATCCCTAACGGCACCCTGCCAGCACCCAGGTGAATCCAGCCAATCCCCAACGGTCCCCTGCCAGCCTCCAAAGGCCTCCAACCAATCTCCAACGGTCCCCGGCCAACCCAGATCAGCCTCCAATAGCCCTCAATGACCCAGCATTCAGAATTTAATCTCCATCACTGGTGGGGTGGGGCTGGCGCTGGGAGGGCCCTAGGGGACGCTGTATTTAAGTGGGGGCAGGAAGGCTGAGGAGTTGCCAACGAGGAAGGTCTGCAGGGTGTTGCAGGCGGAGGGGAGGAAGGTGCCTGGAGAAGTCATAACTTGGGGGAGCCTCTCTGGTTAGCTAGTGTGCAGCTTAGAGCTGGGGGAGAGGGGAGTGGACAGCACTGGGTAGGAGAGTGGAAGAGGGTCAGGAGGCCTCTATGCTCGAATGGAGAGGGTTGAGTGGTGCAGTCAGATGTGTGGTGTGGAAGGAAGCTCTGGGGCCGGGGTGGGGGGGGGGCGGGGGGAGGCCGAGTTCAATTTGGGAACGTTTTGTTTGTAAGCAGAGATACCCTGAGCCCATCCAGGATTCACAGGGAGAGGGGTCCAGGCTGTGGACATGGGGGTCCGATATGGGCTGGATTCACCAACATGTACTAGAGCCTTTGGATGAAATCAGAGAGCTGGGCTCAGCCCCGTCCCAGGGCCAGGTAGAGGGAGAGAAAGTTCCCAGGAGGCTGAGGGGGCCAGGCAAGAGAAGAAAATCAAAAGTAAAGGTGTCTTAAAGGCTGATGGAAAAAAATCCGCCTTGGAATGGAGTTTGGAGTAGACATTCGGCCGCACTCATGAAAATCGAAATGTCATTCTACCAGGAAGAAATGTCATTCCTGCCAGGAAGACAGAGAGAGGGAGCAGTCTATCCCTGCGGGCAATAATAGGGGGTGTGTTGGGCAGAATTTAAAAGGAGCTATCGGACCAAAAGCGTGTCTGCTTCTAATTATTCACTAGGAGTTCTGACCAAAGGCCTTGGTAGAGTCCTCCCCACTCTAGCCCCCCGCTGCCTTAAGCCCCTCCGGCTGGGCACGGGGCTAGTGCCAACCTTACCGCTGCGTTGTTTGTAACAGGAACTCTGGGAACATCCTACATGTCCATCCACAGGGGAGAGGCAAAACCAGAGATGGTCCGTGCATGTGGTAAAAACAGGACATACGCCGGCTAACCAGGAATCCACATACCTATGTATCTGAATAGATTCTAAAAACACTGCTGAACAAGCAAAAGTAGACGAATATAGTCACGTGGACATTTTTTTTTTTTTTTAAATGAAAAAATACCTCCTGGGGCGCCTGGGTGGTTCAGTCAGTTAAGCAGTTAAGCCTCCGACTCTTGGTTTCGGCTCAGGTCGTGATCTTAGGTTCGTGAGATCGAGCCCCGCGTGGGATTCTCTCTCTCCCCACTCTCCCTGCTTGCGCTTTCTCTCTCTCTCAGATAAACTTAAAACAAAGACAACAAAACTCCTATGTATTAAGGGGTATATGTATATGAATATAAAGTGTAAGGAGGGGCCTGGAGAGAGACACCCCAGAAGTGGTTATACTGAGCAGGACTTGAGGGCACAGGGGTTTAGAGAGATACCAAAGAGGATTTGAACTTCGATTTCCAACAAAGAAAATAGGCAGATGCAAAGTTACTGGTATAATTAAAAATGACACAACTGGAAGTAAGCAAGTATTTTTTTAGTTTTTGAAAAATGTTTTATTTATTTCTGAGAGAGAGAGAGAGAGAGAGGGAGCACAAGCAGGGGAGGGTGGAGAGAGAGGGGAACAGAGGATCTGAAGCAGGCTCTTTGCGGACAGCAGACAGCCAGATGCGGGGCTCGAACTCACACATGGTGAGATGATGACCTCAGCAGAAGTCAGGAGCTTAACTGACTGAGCCACCCAGGTGCCCAAACAAGTATTTTTTTAAAAAGTACCTATGATGATGGGGCATCTGGGTGGCTCAGTCGGTTGAGCATCCGATTTTGGCTCAGGTCCTGATCTCACAGTTGGTGGGTTCGAGCCCCGCATCAGGCCCTGTGCTGACAGCTCGGAGCCTGGAGCCTGCTTCGGATTCTGTGTCTCCTTCTCTCTCTGCCCGCCCCCCGCCCCCGCTCTCTGTCTCTCTCTGTCAAAAATAAACGTTAAAAAAATAAATAAATAAATAAATAAAAGTACCTATGATGGAAAAAGGCATAAGCCTCTTTACTCCCAGATTGGCAGGCTTTCAAGGAGGCCGAGGCAGGGTTCCCAGGGAGGTGGGAGGTTTGGGGCCCGTCTGTGTCTCCTTGATGACCGTTCCTCTGTCTACACTGGTGCCCCCACCGACCTCTGCAAAAGGCCGAGAACCTTTGTAGTCTATGCCCAAGAAAGGAAAAGATAAGAGGGGGGCGTCTTCTTGATTATGAGCTGACTTGGAGCCCCCCTCCTGCCCTTCCCCAGCCTGGCCGGCATCCCCGCTCATTCTGTCCTTTGCACAGTTCTCCAGCTGCACGCAAGATCAAGGCAGCTGAAAGCCCAGCCTCGGGACAGGATGCCTCCACTCTGGAAGAGGCGTCTTCTGTCCTCTGGCGGCCACCTGCTCATCTACAGGCCTTGGAGGGACAGTGCGTGTCTGTGTGAGTGTCTTAAGTGTGTGGATGTGTGTTTGTTGGCGTGGCCGCCCTGGAGAAGCCGGTGTGTTTAGCGGAAGGAAGGGGAGAGGTCCTCAATTTAGCTGAGGGGACTGAGTATCCCAGATGTGTGGGCATGGGGGGACCCCAGGTGGAGACCTCTGAAGGGAGTGGAGGAGAAAGAGATGCTTTCGCCCTCCCTCGGACCAGGCTCACGGGGCTGCCCAGAGGGCTCCGGGAGAGGGCACAGTGGCCAACAGGCCCCAGGATGCTTACTGAGGCCTCAGAAACGTTTTCCCAAGGAAGAGAGCCCTTTCCTACCACCCACCGTGCTGCGCCCCGGTAGTTTTTTAAAAGTGCCTTTGGAGGGGAGCTGGAGCCCTGAGTCTTGGTAGGGAGAGGGTCACGTTGAAGCCTTTCCAAATCAACTGTGTGCCCAGGAATGGGAGGGTCACTCTTGGGGTAATCACGGCAGGCCAGGGGCTTGTGGTTTCCCCCCACTTCCTGTATTTGCCATGTGCTCCCCTGTGAACCCTCCCCCCTCACTTCTTTAAGCCCCTCCCCCCAGCCCTTGTTTCCCCTGTGACATCCTAGCTTCTTCCCATCCCAACGAAGGACGCCCCCTTCTGGCGTTGGCTGGGAAGTAAACCTGTATGCTTTTGCCCCAGATATCAGAACGTTTGTTGCCAAGGACAATTCTACCAGGGCAGGGCGTGAAGTAAAGGAAGTTCTGGAAAACGTGAAATGTCATAACCATCCCCTCGAAGCATTCTTCTAAGAACATATTGAACCATGCAGAGAGGCCAGTGGGTGGCTGTGAGAGGCAGGTGGGAAACCCAGGGGTCGGAGGGGAGAGGCAGGTGCCCGCGCAGAGGGACCCGAAGGACGCTGTCATTTTTAGGAAGGGTGTTAATTTTAACATGGTGAGGGGAAAGCCGGGTGTAGAGGCCGGAGGCTGAGGAGCTGGCCCAATGGCACTGAGTAGTTAGTGGTGGCAGGGGATTCTGAGAACAATGCGGGGCTCGGTTCCAGCTCTGGCCAGGCCCTCTGTCTGTGTGGCAGGGAGGGGACAGTGCCCGCCGGTGCAGGTGCGTGACCAGTGTGCAGATGCCCGGGGTGAGGGGCTGGCCGTATTCCGCACTGGGCTCTGGGCCTGCTCCTGCTCTGTGATTCACAGCAGAAGGAAGCGGGAGGGCGAGCAGGTGGCTTTATCTTCCCAGGAGGGCTGGAGTGATTTCTTTATTTTACTTGCTTTCCTCTCACTACATATATAGAGATGCTTTCCTCAAAACATACCGTGTGAATTGTTTTCTGATCTTTCCTTTCTCCCATGGTCCCAGAGCTCCTACTCTGGGGATAGCTTGGTTGACTTGACTTTGTTTTACCCCTAAACATGCCCTTTCGATTCATACGTTGTTCAGTTTTCCTGTGTGTGTGTGTGTGTGTGTGTGTGTGTGTGTTTAAAACAACGTTATTAAGATATAATTCATGTACGATACAATGTAGCTATTAAGAGGGTGCCATTTCTGTGTTTTTTTAATATACTCAAGAAGTTGTGCAACCTTCTTCCTACTCAATTTTAGAACATTTTCCTTATCCCGAAAAGAAACCATGCCCATTAGCAGTTATCCCCTATTTCCCTTTCCCACCTCCCTTCTCTTTCTCCAACCCTAGGCAACTGCTAATGTGCTGACTGTCTCTATAGATACCTTCTGTTCTGGACGTTTCATATAAAAGGAATCATACAACATATGGTCCTTAGCCCTTTGTGACTGGTTTCTTACTTGAGCATGATGTTCTCAAGATTCATCCATATTGTACCATGTGGCAGGACTTTTTTCTTTAAGTTTATTTATTTTGGGAGATAAAGTGCCCTCAAACGAGAGCAGGGGAGGGATAGAGAGAGAGGGAGAGACAGAGAATCCCAAGCAGGCTCTACACCGTCAGGGGCTCGAATTCATGAACCATGAGATCATGACCTGAGCCCAAATCACAAGTCAGACGCTTAACCAGCTGAGCCACCCAGGCACCCCAGTGCGTTATTTCTTTTTCTTGCGGAATAACCTGCCATCGTGTGGATATGCCACACTGAAAAAAATCTGTTTCCCAGTTGATGGACACTTGGGTTGTTTCCACTTTTGAGCTGTTATAAACAATGCTATTACGAACGTTTGTGTACAAGTGTTTGTGTGGGTATACGGTTTCATTTCTTTTGCTCAGATCCCTAGGAGTGGAATTGCTGGATTATACCTTAAGAAACTACTAGACGGTTTTCCAAGGTGGCTGGGCCATTTTACATTCCCATCGGCAGTGGGTGATGATTTCTCTTTATGTCCCCACCAGTACTGGCATTATCTGCCTTTTACGTTGCGGTGTCGACGTGCATCTCCCTGATGACCACATGCCTATTGGCCATCTGTTTTCCTTCTTTTAGAGAGCTATCTATTCGGATCCTTTGCCTGCTTTCGAATTGGGTCCGTTTGTTTTTGAGTTTCCTGTAATGGAAGCGTAGCCCGTTTACTATGCTTTGTGTGATCTGTTTCCTTTCCTCGGTGTTATTTTTGTGCTTCCGTCAACAGTCGCCATGCTCCTGTCGAGTCATTCACGACACGTCCTGCTGTAACAAAACACCACGGACTGGGCAGTTTATGGTCAACAGAAATGTATTGCTCACAGCTCTGGAGCCTGGAAGTTACAGATCAGGGTGGCAGCATGGTCAAATGAGGGTCCTCTTCTGGGTCAGGGTAGAAGGGCTAGGGAACTCTGTGACATCTATCTGTTAAGAGCACTGATTCCATTTCTGAGGGCTCCACCCCATGGCCTAATCACCTCCCAAGGCCCCATGTCCTAATACCATCACATTTAAGGGTAGGATTTCACCATACACATTTTGGAGGGCACAAACATTCAGACCATAGCAACTGCAATGGTCATTTGAATTATTTCTAGGTTCTGGCCATTACCAATAAGGGTGATTGAACATTCTGGATAGAGCCTGGTGTGCTAGAATTTCTCCACTGTGGGTCTTAAGCTCTAACTTATGTCAAATGGTTTCATAACCGTATATAAAATCCTATGAATAGCCACAACCCTCAGCACATTCTGTTGAAAACCCCATCCTTTCTTCATTGTGTAGAACTGTTACCTCTCAGAAATCCAGGGTCCATCCATGCAAGGTCTGATCCTGGTTTCTCTGTTCTTCCCCAGCTAGCTCTATGAGTCTGTCTCTAGGCCAATGCTACATTCTCCTAATTACTAAAGCTCTATGCTTTATCATGACATAAGGTAGGGCAGATTTTTTTTACCTCTGGATTTTGGTTAGAGAAAGATCATATTTTGCATGGTGGGGGTCAGGGTATATACCAAAGCCATGGATCAGAATAAATGGGGAGATCCATTGTCACCAGGTAAAGCGATAGCTGTGATTGGAAAGAACACTTAATACAGGATTGGCCAGAGGGCTCGTGGTACAGAACAAAAGGAGTAAAGTCTTGGGGTGCAAACAGGACTCTCCATGATCCTTTGTTTTTCCTTCTTGTGGTCTTTTCCCCTAAAGGGAGGTCACAAGATTGTTCCGAATACTTCCCACTGTTCCTTGATCAGTCCTGTCTTCTGTATCCCTGCGTCAGAGCGCTGAAAGATTACTTACATCTTCGAAAATAATCATTAAAAGAAGGAGGATGTCTGGGTGGCTCAGTCAGTTAAGCATCTGACTTCGACTCAGGTCATGATCTTAGTTCGTGAGTTTGAGCCCCACTTCAGGAGAACACAAGCCCCTCTTCTCTCTCTCTCTGTCTCTCTCTCTCTCTCTCTGTCTCTCTCTCTCTCTCTGTCTCTCTCTCTCTGCCTCTTGCTCACTTGCACCCTCTCTCTCTCAAAAGAAAAAAAAAATAGGAAAATGCTTTCCGATTTCACCAAGGAGGATTATCACTTTGTACATCACAGAGAAAAGGAACTTAAGATGCCAAATGCATTCTTAATGTAGGTCTTGTCAAAGACAGATTGTTAAATACAGAATTCTGACAACAGATCTAGGTGTCAGCTTGAGCTGGAGAAACTTCTGAACGGTCTGTGTAGAATTTTGTCCCCGGGGAGCCCTGGGCGGATGCTTTGGCCCTTGGAACCCACTGTGAGTAAGAGGTATGTCTCCACTGTGGGGTCTTACTTTGGCTTTCTCTTCTTTCCATTAGATAGAAAGTCAATAGAAGTCGTATTAGATAATCTAGAAGTGGGCCAGGAAGAGGTATCTACCTACTTTTATGCAGATAAATGAGTTTAACAGAATTTTCCTACCCTTCTTGTTTGGTCTAATAAAATATAGATATGTATATATTTGGTCTTTGTCCCCAGTTCCTGGCACAGAGCTCCTAAAATCCTTGGCAATTCCTGAGGGAGAAGAAGAGTGCCCTGTATGCTAAGATGACTCAAAGTGGGGTCCCCTAGATCACTTCAGGATGGCAGCTGCTCACCCAGAAAGCAGCCAGGTGATCAGAAGGCCAGAACTTTCAGCACAGCCCTAACCCTGTGACCTCCAGGGAGTCAACAGGGACCAGAGATTGTGTTCAATCAGCAATGATGGACAATTTAATCAATCGTGCTTAAGTGATGAAACCTTGATTTAAATAAAGAGAAAAAGAGGGGCACCGGGGTGGCTCCGTCGGTTAAGCATCCCACTCTTGGTTTCAGCTCAGGTCATGATCGCACAGTTTTGTGAGTTCGAGCTCGCATCAGGCTCTGTGCAGAGCCTGCTTGGGATTCTTTCTCTCCCTCGCTCTCTGCCCCTCCCCCGCTCACACTGTCTCTGTCTCTCTCAAAATAAAGAAATAAATTTAAGAAAAAAAGAAAAAGAAAAAAAAAGATAAAAGGAAAATAAAGTATCCTTTAAAGAGCTTCTGGGTGGGGGTGCCTGGCTGGCTCAGTTGGGAGAGCATGTGACTCAATCTTGGGTCTCAAGTTGGAGCCCACATTGGGTATAGAGATTGCTTAAAAATACAAATACAAATACAAATAAAATAAAAACGTAGAGTGCTTCTGGGTTGAAGGACTCATCGGAATGTGGCTGTCTCAGAGAGGACACATGACATCTGTACAGACCACCCCCCACCCCCTGCACTGAAATATCTCTTCCCCATTTTTCTTCCATTTGATGATTCCTGAATTAGGTCCTTTTTTTTTTTTTTTTTTTTTTCCCTTAAAGTTTATTTATTTGGAGAGAGAGTGAGAGACAGAGAGAGTGGGGGAGGGCCAGGGAGAGAGAGAGAGAGAGAGAATCCCAAGCAGGCTCTGCACTGTCAGCACAGAGCCTGACGCTGGGCTCAAGCCCACCAACTGTGACGTTAAGACCTGAGCCGAAATCAAGAGTCAGACGCTCAACCCACCGAGCCACCCAGGTGCCCCCTGAGTTGGTAGGTCCTTTATAATAAACTAGCAATATAAGTAAAGCTAGGGGGCCACTTATTTTTATGTATAACAATTTATCGAGTGATCACTCCTGCATGTCACATAAGGAGATTCCTCTCAGAATTAGAAAAGCCCTCCACAGAAGACAAATTCCAATCCCACACTTATTGTCAAAAAAAAGGCAATTTTAGGGGTGCCTGGGTGGCTCAGTGAGTTAAGCGTGGGACTTCGGCTCAGCTCACGATCTCACGGTTATTGGGTTGGAGCCCTACGTTGGGCTCTGTGCTGACAGCTCGGAGCCTGGAGCCTGCTTTAAATTCTGTCTCCCCTGCCCCGACCACTCTGTCTCTCCTTCCAAAATAAACACACATTAAAAAAATTTTTTTAAGGCAATTTTAGAAAGCTTGCTTTGTCCTGCCTTCCAGTGATCAAAGTTCCAGAAATCTAAAAATCACCTTCCTGTTATTGGACAGAGGGTCTTGGGACCTCGCGATGGTACCATATGCTATGTCTTTTTTGTGACTGGCTTATTACAGCAGCGTGTTTTCCTCACAATTATTATTACTCTTATCCAAAAATGAAAAACGAAAACACAAAACCTTGAGATAGAGTCACGATCTAGCCTCTTGAGAGCCATTTGATTAATGTGAGACTGAGGATTTTTTGTTTGTTTTCAGTGTATCTCCGGCCCCCTTGTTCTTCTGTTGCTCTTTTCTGGCCTTCTCTTGGGCTCCTCGTAACATTTGCAGAATTCCACCCTGATCTATATCGTGCTTTAGTATATCATTTTGTCAAAATTTGTTCGGTAGTTGCTCTAGATGTGACAATATACATACATAACTTCTCAATTAGCCAAGTGCAGAAACCTTACTTCCATTTACGACCCTTTGCTTCTCACTTTTAAAATGTAATTGTCTTAAGTATTCCCACTATATACGTTGAGAACACCCAATGGTGTTATTTTTGCTTCCAACCATCGTGTCTGATGTGAGAAACACATAAGTAGGATAGTCTATTTTATAATATCCCTATTTTTACCCAATTTTTACCTCCCCCCAACCTTAAAAAATTTTTTTAGTGTCTAATTTTGAGGGAGAGAGTAAATAAATAAAATTTTAAAAAAAGATTAGAGGGGTGCCTGGGTGGCTCAGTCACTTATGAGTCTGACTCTTGATTTCAGCTCAAGATCTTGTGGTTTGTGAAATCAAGCCCCACATCTGGCTCAGTGCTGACAGTTAAGAGCCTGCTTGGGATTCTCTCTCTCCCTCTCTCTCTCTCTCTGCCCCTCCCCAGCTTGTGCGCTCTCCCTCTCAAAAATAAATACATAAGCATTAAAAAAATAGATTGGAGATAAGAAGGGTGCCCTGTTGTCTCAGAAAAGCATGTGACTCTTGATCTGCTGTGTGAGTTTGAGCCTCACGATGCGTGTGGAGGTTATTAAAAAAAATAAACTTAAAAAGAAAAACTTAAAAAAGATAGGAGAAACTTTGTTTTTATGTGCTCTCTCTTTAACCATATCTTTTTTGTGTGTTTGTTTATTTTGAGAGAGACAGAGACAGCATGAGGGAGGGAGGGGCAGAGTGAGAGGGAGAGAGAGAGAATCCCAAGCAGGCTCCCCACTGTTAGCACAGTCTGGCCTGGGGCTCAATCTCACAGACCATGAGCTCATGATCTGAGTGGAAGCCAAGAGTCAGCCGCTTAACCGACTAAACCACCCAGGTAACCCTAGAATTTGACTTAAAAAAAAATTTTTTTTTTAACATTTATTATTGAGAGACAGAGCATGAGCATGGGAGGGGCAGAGAGAAGAGGAGACAGAATTCAAAGCAGGCTCCAGGCTCTGAGCTGTCAGCACAGAGCCTGATTCAGGGCTCGAACTCACAAACCGCGAGATCATGACCTGAGGACGCTTAACAGACTGAGCCACTTGGTGACCCTAGAATTTGATGTTTAAATTTCTGATCCTTTCCCTCTTTCCCCACCAAAATAGTGTGTGTGGGCCTGGGGGGGGGAGTGAAAATGGGGGGTAAATGAAACAAGAAAGGAAAATACTGTTACTGGAAGTAAGTAAAAACAAATACAGAATTCTCCCTGAATTTTGTGTATATTTAAAACAATTCTTCATAATAAAAACAAGTTACCAAGTTACCATGCCGAACACTGATTCACTGAAATCTACTGAGAAAAAAAACAAATCAATATTAAATATTTAAATGAATAAATGAAAACACTGACCGTAAAATACCATCTCCTCGGCATGTTTCCTGAAATAAAGATCGTGTTCAACCAAAGTTTTCATGGAATCTTGGTTTGGGGCCTTGTTGTTTTTCTTTTCTTCTAAACCAGTCGCTGCAAGTAAGTCATATTCAAAATGTTAAATTATTTGCAGAGAGATTAGACTCTCATGTTATTAAATAACTCTGATTGTGACCCACTATGGTCAAATCTGTACAAAGACTGAGGGCATTTGTCCTTAGAGTGTAAAACCACACTTTGTGTGACTAACAAAGACACTGCAGATGTTGAGAGACACTACACGTTCCTTATTTGCATGCCTGGGTGCCCTGCCCTTCAGTATTTATTTCTTCCAGTCACCGGTTCCACGAGACCAAGTCTATAGCCTCATGAGTGTGGGCTTCATGGCTTTGCTGCGGGTCACTACGGTTGGATATGTGTCTATCTGCAATGTCCGAATGTTCAAGCATAAAGTGGTTTTCCTTTAGTAACCAGTGTTGCACATTTATAGAATTTAACATATCCTATATCCATAATCGGTTCATATTATCTTATTTTTAAAAAAAGGTTTTTTAAGGTTTATTTACTTTGAGAGAGTAAGCGAGCAGGGGAGGGGCAGAGAGAGAGAGGGAGTGAGAGAATCCCAAGCAGGCTCCACACTGTCAGTGCAGAGCCCAACGCAGGACTCAATCCCACAAACCATGAGATCATGACCTGAGCCGAAATCAAGAGTCAGAGCTTAACCGACTGAGCCACCCAGGTGCCCCGTGTGTGTATTATTTTAAAAAAGAGTATATCTAGAAGCTAATAACAATCTAAAACTGAGTGATGGGTAGCACCTTCACATGGAGAGGCCCCAGTCTCAGAAGCTGCAGGAACTGGTTGTAAGACCAAGGACTGTCATGGCATCTGCCTTAGCAGCAAACAGAAGCAAACACTTGGCTGAATCGTGCCAAAAGTTTAGGATGACCTAGGGCTCAGTTGGTCCAGGTGGGGAATGCCTTCCCTTACAAGGTAGATACACCTTCCAGGTTTGATGAGGCTCCATATTTTATGAAGGAATAAAGGGCAAGGCTCATGGGAAGACCATCCTGTGGTCTGTACTTAGGTTGGGATCCCCCTGAAGTAGACCCAGGGACAAGGAATCTCGTACAAGTAATTTACTGGGGTGGGGGGCCATCTCAGGAAGCCTGGGCACTTAGCAGAGTGGGGAAGGGAAACTGGGGACATCACTGGGCAGGCAAGTGCTGTGGCCAAGTGGGCGATCCATCCACTGGGGACTCTGGAGGCAGGTCTCAACAGAGAGGTGCTGGGCAGGGTGGGAACTGATTACCAAGTTCCTCAGGTTTAATGATAATTGTGATTTGCTAAAGCTTCAAACACTGAAGTCGTTTGGTGCTCCATTCATCGACTATTGAGCAGAGTTATGATGAATTTTGAACAAAAACACAACCCAAATTTAAAATAATTCATTTACAGGAGGGGCCTGGGTGGCTCAGTCGGTTAAGAGCCAACTCTGGCTCCTGTCATGATCTCAGGGTTCTTGTGCCCCATGAGAGGGCGCAGCGCGGGCTCCGTGGAACCGGATGTAGATTTTCCTCCAATGAGGCTGCGCTTGCCCAGAAGCCAAACTTGGAGTCAAGAGAAGAGGAGGAGGGTCACTTGGAACTTTAGATGCAAACTGCAGTAAAGACTGTGTTAAAGATCGTCTGTTGTCAGTCACGTGTGTGCTGTCTACACTTAATGTAGACTTTAGATTTACAGGATCAGAAGCCAGATTTTTAGTGTGTCAAGGGGCAATAAGTTAGAGAAGCCAGAGGTATTATTCTATAATAATACAGTGTGGGCAGTGTGATCGGCACTTTTATTTTGGAAGCAGATTACATGGCAACTGTGATTTTCTCAAGGCACTTTCTCAACAAACTACCGGGTAACAAAATGGTACATTCTTGGCTGTTTGGAAAGCCTAGAATTAAAAACAAAGACAGTTCTTTTTTTTTTAAATAAGATTATTCCCATTAACGTCGGGTCGCATCTCACTGTGTGTATTTCCTGTCTCTAGATAACTGACATCACTAACTAGAATCAGGGGTCCCTCACTGCAGCCTGCTGACATGTGACAGATACCCTTCTTGACCAACCTCAGTCAGGCTCCTTTGGTGCCTCTTTCCAATTAGGCCTCGACCTTGGGACTTCCAAGTCTGTCTTTGCCTTGACCAATTTGAACAAGAATCTGGCTAAGTCAGTTTATCGAGAATCCCCCAGCCCATCTCTGACCAAATTCCTCACCCCCACCACCTCCAGGTGGATGCCTGGTCTCCCTGGCTCACCTGCAGCAAGGACACTGTCAAGCTGCTTCAGCCAGAAGTACCCCATCTCTGGGTACCCATCTCTGCGACTGTGAGACCATGATCTGAGCCAAAATCGAGTTGGATGCTTCAACAACTGAGACATCGGGGCGTCGGGGCGTCCCTTTCTTTCTTTCTCTTTCTTTCTTTCTTTCTTTCTTTCTCTCTCTCTTTCTTTCTTTCTTTCTTTCTTTCTTTCTTTCTTCTTTCTTTCTTTCTTTCTTTCTTTCTTTCTTTCTTTCTTCTTTCTTTCTTTCTTTCTTTCTTTCTTTCTTTCTTTCTCTTTCTTTCTTTCGCCTCTTGGTAATTTTCTACCCACCAGTTCCTCCAACCTGCTCCTTGGCTATAAATCCCCACCGTCCCTATTGTATTTGGGATTGAACCCAGGTTTATATCAAAGTCTCTTTCCCCCTATTGCAATAGTTCCTGAATAAAATCTATCTTTAACCCTACTGATAGGCTCCGGTTTTCTTTAACGCATCACCCCGACACACTCATATTCTGAGTCTCTCCTTTTGCTAGAAGCCTTGCATCTTGCTACCCTGTGTCCACCTTTTCCCGCTCTAGCAGTAATATTACAAGGACTAAATCCACGCACAGGGCCCAGGAAGCTGAGTAGCAAAGGCATGTCTGCCGCAGACCGGGTTTTAACACAGCAACTTGGACAAAACCAGACCCTCAATTAGGGAACACAATGTACATGATTGCAGGTCCCCACTGGCCAGAACACAATTGTGACTGGCCCCTGGCTTAGTGCAGAGGGAGAGAGGGATTGGGTGTGGAGCCTGGGAACACACAGAGGCTTTGTCTGAGCGGCTGGCGGCTCAGTTGGTATCATAATCCTCTGTTTACCATCGAAAGTTGGGCTCTGTGTAGTCCAAGATCTACAAGACCAAGGTCAAAGTCTTGGAGGAGACAGGTTTGCTCTGAAAGCGAGGATTGAAGGGCAGACTAGAAACCATTGACTTTTGTTTCTCTCAGATGTAATCAACCAATTATTTGTAATTAAATGCTCTTACAGTTATTTATAAAACTCCCTTCCCCCTCCCCCATATTCTACAGGAAAAAATAGCATTCTTGTTAGGAATCTGAAAACCTCTCACTTGTCTTTTATCCTTTTAATCAAAAAGCAACTTTTACAACACATATTTTGATACATAATTTGATAGGGAGAAGGGCTTATCTAATGGTGGATATGACTTTATGTACATTTCGTACATTTCAGTTTTTAGGTGAAACATGGGGATGTCTTTATCTCACCGATGACTTTCCTAGAGTAATTTTCTCCTATAGATGAGTCACTCATTTTATACGCATTGTCAGTAATCCCTCTAACAAAATATTTGCCATACTCTCTAACCTATTGAATGCTTGACTCTCTATGTGCTGATATAAAATAGTATTATGTCTGAGTGTTAATAAGTTGGGGTTTGTTTTTAGAGTGATGAAAATTCTATAGAATTAGGTAGTGGTGATGCCTCCACACCCTTGTGGATATACTAAAAATCTCTGAAGTTTACATCACAGAATTGTGAATTCCATGGTATGTAAATTATATCTCAATTAAAACAATTATTGCATTTGTTGCTTAAAAGTGGCAGGTTAGGGGCACCTGGCTGGCTCAGTTGGTGGAGCATGAAGCTCTTGATCTTGGGATTGCAGGTTCGAGCCCCACACTGGGTGTAGAGATTGCTTAAAAATAAAATAAAAAAAAAATGTATTGTAGAAAAGTGCCAGGTTAACTCCACATGCTTATTTTATTTCCTCTCTCTTCCAAAAAATTATCAAAATTATGGTAGTAAAAAGTATCCTTTTAAAAAGTAAAGAATTAAAAAAATATTTTATGCCAGAGGGGCAGTAGAGAATTTTTTAAAAGTTTTAGCCCCCCAAGAAAGGGAGACACCAAAAGGTGAGTGATTAGAACCCATTTGGGGAACATAAAGACTTGGTGGAGGAAAGTAACTGACCTGGCAGAGTGGAGGAGATTCCAATTTAAGTGCTCTCAAAGGGTGTCTGGGTGGTTCAGTTGGTTGGGCGTCCGACTGTTGATTTCAGCTCAGGTCCACAATCTCACGGTTCAGGGGATCGAGCCCCACGTGGAACTGTGTGCTGACAGCACGGAGCCTGCTTGGGATTCTCTCTCTCCCTCTCTCTCTGCCCCTCCCCCATTTGCATGCACAGGAGCACTCCCTCTCTCAAAATAAATAAATAAGCTTAATGTTTATTTATTTTTGAGAGAGAGAAAGACAGACAGCACACGAGTGGAGAAAGGGCAGAGAGAGAGAGAGAGGGAGACACAGAATCCGAAGCAGGCTCCAGGCTCTCAGCTGTCAGCACAGAGCCCGATGTGGGGCTCGAACTCACGAACTGTGAGATCATGACTTAAGCCGGTCAGATGTTGCACGACTGAGCCACCCAGGCTCCCCTAAAATAAATAAATATGCTTAAAAAATTTTAACTGCTTTCAGTGGCGATGGCAGAAAAAGCAGGACAAATGTATGTGCTAGAATGCTGGGAGTGTCCACATGGGAAGTGCCAGTCATGAAAGCCAACATCCTGAATGGATTTCCAGGTTCACTGCACCAACTTGCTCCGGTCACTGGAAGTTTATTATGGAGAAATTTCCAGACTCAGCATCTGTGGAGAGCAGAGGTGATGGGCAGGGCTTGCAAAGGGGACACATCCGCAGAGTCGTGCAGTCCCTAGCCTCTCCTGATCACAGAATCAGTAGCAAGATATTCAAATTCCCCTACCATCCCTACTCCTTCCAGGCTGGAGAACGCATTGCTCCTCCCTGAACAAACTGAATGACCCTAGGGGAAAATCTTCCAGCTACTTAGGTTTTCAAATCTGCCCACATAAAGGCCAGAGTGACTGCCCATTGGACCACTCGTCAACAAGCCCTGTGCTGGTACTTGGAGCATCCAGTCACCCCCTGAATGCCTAACGGACAGAAAGAGACAGTGAAGGTCAGCAGACAAAGGAGAGAGCTTTCAACAGGAAGAGGAGAGATGAAAACAAAAGAAGGATGAAGGAATCTGGAATAAGCTAGCTAATTCAAATTAAGGAACAAAGCCAACAAAGAAGCAAACAAAACAAAAGTAATGAACAAATCCCACATAGTATAGTTACTATCTTCCTGGGGCTTAGAGAAAAGACGATGTGCTTTGAAAGAGGGAACGTCAGCAAACAAGAAAGAATTGAAAAATCTGATCACCGAAAGAAAATATACAATGGTATACAATGAATAAAATAAGAAAACTTCATGAAAGGTGGAACCAAAAGTCAAAGAACTGTAAGCTAGGAAAGAGAGGAATGAGGAACAATTTGGAGGATCCATTTAGTTTTCTATCATTACTTTTCAAGAGCCAACCAATAAAAGTTTTCAGGCAGAAGAAAGAAAGTGGACAGGGATAATGAATAAAAACTACATAAAAATTAAAGAATAGAGTGTTACAAATTTCCAGGGGAAAATGACCTACCAAGTGGGGATGAGAAAACACTCACGTTGAAGGAATGGGGGGGTTTCAGGACAATTAGGGTGAAAATAAGACCTTGAACATTTCCAGACATTTGTTAAAAATCACAAAAGGAGGGGCGCCTGGGTGACTCAGTCAGTTAAGTCTTCGACTTCGGCTCAGGTCATGATCTCACGGTTCGTGGGTTTGAGCCCCGCGTCAGGCTCACTGCTGACAGCTCAGAGCCCGGAGCCTGCTTTGGATTCTGTGTCTCCGTCTCTCTCTTCCCTTCCCCTGCTCGTACTCTCTCTCTCAAAAAAATAAATAAAATATTTTTTAAAAAAATCACAAAAAGAATGGGAATCTGAAAGGCCTAGAACTTCTCAACAATAAGTTGCCCTGTAGGAAAAAAACACAGAAAAACAATACAGTCACAATTCTGAGGAACTCTAGTTTTCTGTTTTTTAATTTGAATTTTTTTTTTACTGCTTATTTATTTTTGAAAGAGAGAGAGAGAGACAGAGAAGGAGCAGGGAGGGGCAGAGAGAGAGGGAGACGCAGAATCCAAAGCAGGGTCCAGGCTCTGAGCTGTCAGTGCTTGAACCCACAAACCATGAGATCATAACCTGAGCTGAAGTCAGACCTTTAATCAACTGGTGCCCCTTTGATTTAAAATTTAAAAGAATTTTTTTTTATTTGATTTTAGACAGAGAGAGTGAGAGCATGGGAGGGGCAGAGGGAGAGAGAGAGAGAATCTTAACCAGGCTCCAGGCTCAGTACAGAGCCTGATGCGGGGCTCAATCCCATGATTCTTGTATCATGACTGCCAAAATCAAGAGTCAGATATTCAAATGACTGACCCACCCAGGTGCCCCAGAACTCTAATTTTCAACACAGAATTCTATACCCAGACAAACAAGCAACCAAGTGTGAGAATAGAATAAAGCAGTTTTCAGGTATTCGAGCACTCGAAAAGATTCATTTTACATGTGTGGTAAAACCTTGGATTGCAAGTAACTTGTTCTGTGAGTTTTCCACAAGATGAGCAAACATTCCTAATAAATTTTAACTTGATAAATGAGCGATGTCTTGCAATACGAGTAGTAGGTGACACCGAATGTCACATGATCACAACTGAGCCAATGGTTCCTGAAATTCACTTTGATATACAAGTGCTTTGGATTACAAGCATATTCCCAGAATGGATTTTGCTTGCAAACCATGGTTTTATTGTATATATATATCCTTTCTAAGGAAGATACTAGAGGTTGTGCTTCAGGAAAATGAGGGGGCAAAGCAAAAATGAGAATGACATGGGATCTGGGGCACTGGTGATCTATTACAGGAAAGCAATGAAAGGGAGTCCCCGCCCTGCACTGGCTTTGAGAGCATCCAGTCTAAAAACAGAACAATTAGAGAATAGACAATCACAGAAGACAATAGATGGAAATGATTATTTGATGGATAGGAATGCTTGAGAAAATTATTGATAGATATTTGAGAGATCTGCTGGAATATTTGGAAAAAAATGAATGATACATAAATTAAAAACTAAGCAAATTAAAATAAATAAATGAAAGCAAAAACAGGATAATTATTAACTCCAAAAAAAAAATGAAGTTGTAAAGAGGAAGGAAATAATAGAGTTGATTACAAGTTCTGTAGGAAATAATATCTATCATCTATCTATCTATCTATCTATTTATTTTTAAATATTTATTTATTTTTGAGAGAGAGAGAGAGAGAGCACAAGCAGGGGAGGGGCAGAAAGAGGGAGACACAGAATCCAAAGCAGGCTCCAGGCTCCAAGTGGTCATCACAGAGCCTGACGGGGCTTAAACTCAAGAACCGTGAGATCACGACCTGAGCCGAAGTCAGACGCTTAACCCACTGAGCCACCCAGGCACCCTCATAGGAAATAATATTTATAGGAATAGATATACTGACTGACAAGACTACATTCAGTGGGTGAAGGAGAAGAGAGAGCAAAGAGTAGAGAGTAAGAAAATGAAACCCTCATTAAGAAGTCAAAAGCCTACAATAAATAATAAGTATATAAATGGCTGTTTGTGGAATTATTTAGCAATGTGGATATAAATCTAGAAAAAATAGCTAAAAAAAAAAGTTAAATGTGGCAATGTGGTTGCCTCTGGTAAGTGGGATTATGGAGCGGAGTGAGGTGGCGTATTATTTTGATAAATATGAAAATTAACTAAAATAGTACTTACGGGGACTGTGGCATATTAGTTTGCTAGGGCTGGTGTAACAAAGTACCACAAACCAGGTGGCATAAGTAACAAATGTATTGCCTCGCTGGCCTCAGGCTTGAAGTCTGAGGTCAAGGTGTCAGCAGGGTTGGTTTCTTCTGAGGCCTGTGAGAGAAGATCTGTTCCAGATCCCTCTCTGTGACTTGTAGTTGACTATCTTCTCCCCATGTCTTCTCATGTTCTCCTCTATGCATGTCTCTGATTCCAAATCACACACCAAAGGGTGTGTGGTTTGGAGATGATGTTTGGTTTGGTTGGACCTGGCATGTGGTTTGATGTGCCATGGAGTTGGTATGGAGTGAGCCTTGGTGAGGGCTTTGACATGGAGTGTTGATTATGTGGGATGAAGAAGGTGGGGGACTGAAATATTCGAGTGTATGTGGAGATATAGTGTGGATGTGGGGTGCGCATATGTGTGGGTTTGTGTGTGTGTATAGTATGGCTGTAGCTCAGCTTAGCTTTTGTTTAGATTTTCCTTTGCCCTTTGTTTTTGTCTTTGTTTTTGTCTTTGTTTGGCCTTTGTTTTATCTTTGTTTCACTCTTTGTTTAAACTTTCTTTGGCTTTTGTTTGGTCTTTCTTTAGCCTTTTGTTTAAACCTTGTGTGGCCTTTTTGTAGTCTTTGTGTGGCTTTTGTTTTTAAGTGGATCTTGGCTGAGAACCCATCAAAAATACCTTGTGTAATGAAAAACCCGGATATATAATCTCTCCCTATATATTCTGCATGCATTGAGGTAGCCTCAACCCCCCCCCACAGGGACCCGATCCGGTGGAGCCTCTTTCACACAACTGCTACTTGAAGGTAAGGGAATTCCATAGTTTTTCATCTTCAGGTTGTACTTCATGTTCAAGTGGCAAGTGCACATTTTGGTATGGGCCATTTCATTATATTCCAGGGGCAGTTTGGCGTAATAGCAGTCAAGATCGGGAGAACATAAGATGGTGGAGAAAACAAGAGCGGAGGACACCAAGGTTATTCTAATGTGAGCAGAGGGCCCTCCTGGAATGGGAATTGTCTGAGCCTGGGGAAGAGGTTCCAAACCCTAACTCAGATTCTTTCAGGTTTAAAGCTTGATGTTCCTGGAACTAGATTAATGGAGCCATTGGCTTCTTTTTCTATGTATGCATTTATCATTTGTCACGATTTGAAAATGAGTTGTTTTCTTCTTATCTAGGAAAAAGTCTTCCTTCATGCAGCTGGGCTTATGTATGGGGGATACTTATGGAACAAGAAAGCCCAAATCTTGTTAGAATTTTGCTCCCTGTAGACTAACAACCTTAAATGGAAAGATGTTAAAGCTCAATCTTGTGCAGAATCTCTTAGAAACCAGAGTTTTCCAGTGTGTGGGGGGTAGAGCAAGGAAAGAAAAGAGTATGTGTCATGGGAATAAAACAATTAACTTGGCTAGAGTACTAGGTGAAAAATAGGGAAAATCATTTTTACTGCTTTGTGAAATCAAACAGGAAGGAAAAAAACAGATCACTGTTATATGTATAGCTATGTTATTTTATGTTTATTTGGATTAGCGGGAGAATGCCTTCGTGAGTGGATTTTAAAAATTGTTTCGGGGGCGCCTGGGTGGCTCAGTTGGTAGAGCGTGCAACTCTTGATCTTGGGGTTGTGAGTTCGAGCCCCATGTTGAGTGTTGAGTCTGCTTTAAGCAATTGTTTCAGATTTGCAGAAAAACTGCAAACCCCACAAAAATTCCAGGTGTCCTCAGATCACCCAAATGTTGACATTTTACCACATTTTCTTTGTCAGTCTCTCTCCTTTTTCTCTATAGACACTATATGTATTTTCTTCTAAGCCCTTTGAGATGAATTTCCAGACACGATCAAAACTGAAAACCAACATTGAGAAAATACTGTTATCTAATCCACAGACACGTAGATTTTGTCAATTGTCCCAGGTTTCAGTTCCAGATCATGCATCACTTTACTTGCCATGTGTCTATAGTGTCCTTTAGTCTGGAAGAGCACCTGAGACAGTCATTCTCGTTCATGACCTTGAGAAATTTAGAAATTTAAAGAGTATAGAGAAATTTAAAGAGTATAGGCCTTTTCTTTGGTTAAATGTCCCTCAGTATAGGTTTGATCTGATGTCTTCACATGATTAGGTCCAGATTAGGCAGTTTTGTAAGGAATATGCTTGCATTTCAGACTGTATGTCTCCAAATTTATCCTTGAATCTGATTGTACAGACTTCTAACTTAGGGTCTGGGTTTGCTAATGAGTTCTTAGGGGCGCCTAGGTGGCTCAGTTGGTTAAGTGTCTGACTTTGGCTCAGGTCACTATCTCACAGTTCATGAGTTCAAGCCTCGCTTTGGGCTCTGTGCTGACAGCTCATAGTCTCGAACCTGCTTCGGATTCTGTGTCTCCCTCTCTCTCAGCACCTCCCCTGCTCACCTGTCTTTCTCTCTCTCAAAACTAAATAAACATTTAAAAAAATTTAAAGGAGTACCTAAAATCTTACAAGACAACACACACACACAAAATCTAAAATCTAGAGCTTTTACAGATAATTCTCAAGTATTCACCAAAAGTGTGTGAGTGCTGCCCTTTTGTTAAAAATAACAATTGCAACAATATGTACATGAACTTGGTAGGTATATAGTGAAGTTTTTAACGTAGATTCTTTGCATGTGCTGGTTCATGTCTATTGCTTTATGAGTGTTCATTTCGTGAATGTGATTGTTCCTTTCTAAGCATCCACTGAAAACATACAGTTCACAAAGAGTGGTCTTGGATAGCCACTCCAGGCCTGCTGGTGACCTTTAGCACATTGGCAGAGTGCTAGAAAAGAAAGAAATTTCATTTTATTTGTGAGAAAACTTCTGTTTGGAGGTGACTGACAGTTTTATCATTCTGAAGGTGGAGACTAACTTCTTAACAGACTTCCTCTCTTTTGGGAAAGTTATTTAAATAGATTCTTAAGATTTCCAATTAGAAAGCATCCATTTTTTTCCCCCTAGAGAAAATGCTGAAGTCATCATAACATAAATGTAAAGCAGTTGTTAACTTCTTATAGGATCTTTGTAGTCAAGTAAGTGTATTATGGCTTTAACAGGACTGTTCCCTGGATAAGGTATATAGATCTTTTCTTTCCTAATATGGAATTAGATTAGAAATTTAGAGTTCTGGGGGCTCCTGGGTGGCTCAGTCAGTTGAGCATCCGACTTTGGCTCAGGTCATGATCTCGCGGTCCGTGGGTTCGAGCCCCGCGTCGGGCTCTGTGCTGACAGCTCAGAGCCTGGAGCCTGTTTCCGATTCTGTGTCTCCCTCTTTCTCTGACCCTCCCCTGTTCATGCTCTCTCTCTCTCTGTCTCAAAAATAAATAAACATTAAAAAAAAATTTTTTTTTAATAAAAAATTAAAGAAATTTAGAGTTCTGGACATACAACTATTTACTATGGAGGAACTCAGCTTTTGGGAAAATGTAGCATTAGCTGTTTTGATTGTCTTATCTGGAAGTCACCCTGGAGTTTGAAAAAATGATTTTTACTTAGAGGATTATGTGTTCCCATAATGAGCCATCCTGGGTTGAAAAATGAGGTCCTCCTTCTCTCACTTAGCCAAAAGAATTGGGGGCCAGTACATGGAAGCCTTGGAAGGCCAGAAGAGTCTTATGGATGGGAATTGAGTTTCTTTCCACAATATAGAAGTCTGCTGGGCTGGGCTGGGCTGGGCCCCTAGGATTAGGTTCCATTGTGTAGGCTCCAAAAGTGACCTCTTTTTGGCTGTGCAGGCCTCTCTGATTTCTGTAACCCTGTTACCCCTAATGTACAGGTAAAAACTTGGAGGTATTAGCTGTGCTCTGGGTGAGTAAAAGACCAGTCTGTTTAAAAGTGTACTCAGGATTTTGTTTTTATTTAGGCTTCAGGAGGGCAGCAAATCAGAAGATGATTGCCATTGATAAGATTGTTACTCACAGTTACCAAAAGGAGGGCATATGCCTGACCATGCAGGGCCACATGAGGAAGCACCAGGGTGATCAGAAGCCAGAGGGAATGAGGGGAAAGCATGGGCAAGAGCTTTATTGTGTGTTTTGGAGGGAGGACTGGGTAAGGCAGTGTAAACAGGCTAGGTAAATTCAGGATGAGCTAGTTTGAATAATTTCAGTGGGTTCTGGGAAGGCCTGTTGAGAAGGGCTCTTCTGATTTGTCTGGTTCCTGGCCTTGGGGTGTTTAGGACAGGAATGCTGGCTTAATCTGCGGGACCTTGATAAAGAGGGTAATTGACAAGGGTAGGCTCTTGATTGGTTGGTTTGTGTATGAAAGACATACTCATAGAGAAGTCCTGTGCCGTCCCCAGGTATTCTAATGGGGATTTTCTATTTCCCTCATTGCTTCTACATGTACTCATTTGAAATATTCTTTAAGGGAGAGTATCTCTTCGTTTGTTTTGATTTTTTAGATTCCACATTTAGATGTAAAATCATCTAGTATTTGTCGTCCTTTGTCTGACTCATTTCACTCAGCATAATACCCTCTAGGTCCATCCATGTTGTCACAAATGACAAGATCTCATTCTTTTTTATAGCTGAGTCATATTCCATTGCACAGATATGTACGTACCACATCCTTATTCATTTATCTATCAAGGGACGCTGGGGTTACTTCCATATGTTGGCTATTATAAATAATGCTGCAATAAATGTGGGGTGCATATACCTTTTCAAATTAGTGTTTTCATTTTCTTTGGGCAAATAACCCCTAGTGGAATTACTGGGTCGTATGGTACTTCTATTTTTAACTTTTTGAGGAAACTCCGTACTGTTTTCCATGGTGGTTGCACCAATTTGCAGTCCCAAAACAGTGCAGGAAGGTTCCCTTTTCTCCACCCGCTCACCAACACCTGTTCTTGTCTTTTTGATACTCGCCATTCTGACAGGTGTGAGGTGGTATCTCATTGCAATTTTGATTTGCATTTCCCTGGTGAGTAGAGATGTTGAGCATCTTTTCATGCGTCTTGTTGGCCACCTGTATGTTTTCTTTGGGAAAATGCTTATTCAGGTCCTCTACCCATTTTTAAATTGGATTATTCCTCTTTTTTTGGGGGGGGGTGTTGAGTTGCATAAGTTCTCTTTGTATTTAAGATATTAACCCCTCATGGGTGTTGACCAAATAAGAATTCACTGAAAATTTAAGAGGCACGTATCCTAGCAAGTAGAATTGTAATAAGGGAAACACAGATTCAGATAGAAACCTGAATTATGTTCATAGAAAGACTAAGAGGGGACAGGGTTATAAAGGCAAAAGGTTACAAGTGCAGTTCTCAGTCAGGTCTGTTATGCAAAACAGGGATTGGAGCCAGGTGAACTGGGATTGGTTGGGTTAATATGCAAATGAGGGATTGAGACGTGTCAAATCTCACTGGCTCCTTTGGGAGTTGAAGAATGGTGAAGATTCTGGTGTCTTGGTGAGGAAGGAGTCCAGCCCTAGGGCTTGTAGCTGGTGAAGAGTTCACAGTTCCTTCAGGAGAACGTGCATAAATTCCTTCTCCCTTATGGCCTCCTGGCCCTATTTTATTTCACTTTAAAGGTTTATATTTTTAAGTAATGTCTACAGCCAACTTGGGGTTCAAATTTATAACCCCAAGATCAATAGTTGAATGCTCTACCAACTGAGCTAGGTAGGTACCTGCATCCCTGCCCTATTTTTTTTTTTTTTAAAGAGATCCTTTATTTCAGCTCACTTGCTGTATCTTGAAATCTCATTTTCATTAGGTATGTTATTTGCAAATATCTTCTCCCTTTCGGTATGTTGGCTTTTCATGTTGTTGATGGTTTCCTTCCTTGTGCAAAAGGTTTTTATTTTAGTGTAGTCTCAATAGTTTATTTTTGCAATGTACTTAAAATTTTTTTTTAATGTTTATTTATTTTTAAGAGAGAGAGAGAGAGAGGGAGTGCAAGCATGGGAGGGACTGAGAGAGAGGGAGACACAGAATCCGAAGCAGCCTCCAGGCTCCCAGCCATCAGCACAGATCCCAACTCGGGGATTGAACTCATGAGCCATGAGATCACGACCTGAGCCAAAGCCAGACGCTCAACCGACTGAGCCACCCAGGCGCCCCTTTGCAATGTACTTTTTAAAACTTAATTTAAATTGGGGCACCTGGGTGGCTCAGTCGGTTGAGCATCCGACTTCAGCTCAGGTATGATCTCACGGTTTGTGAGTTCGATCCCTGCCTGGGGCTGTCTGGGCTCTGTGTTGACAGCTCAGAGCCTGGAGCCTGCTTTGGATTCTGTGTCTCCTTCTGTCTCTGCCCATCCCCCACTTGTTCTCTGTCTCTCAAAAATAAATAAATAAATGTAAAAATAAAAAGTTTTTTTAACTTAATTTCAATTTAAAAGGAATATGATCATCTGATTTGACGGAGCAATCTTACGATAATTTTTACAGTTAGTGACACAGAATTGTCAATTCCATCATTATTACAATGATTAGCTGTCAACTAAGACAAATTATCAACCAAGACAACTGTGATATTGTGATTTACAAGAAATATACATTTGGTCGTTCAAATGGCCAAAATAAATTTCTGTTGTGTATTTGGTTTTTATCTACAGTTTTTGACTCGAAGCTCCTAAAACGTTTGGAATTTCCTAGGATAAGGGCAATTAAGGTGTCTTTTGTTATGTTAATGAGGTGAGTTGGGAAAGCCCTTAGGTACCCTAAGGACGGGCCTGGTTGCCATGAGAACCAACCAGGTGATTAGAGGGATGGAACTCTCAGTCCTACTCCCCGACCTTGGGGAGAGAGCCGCTAAAGGGAGTTGACCAATGGCCAGTGACTTAGTCAACCATGACTGTATAACGAAACCTCTCTAAAACCCCAAAGGCTTGGAGAGCTTCCCAGTTGGTGAATGCTTGGAGATGTGGGGACAGCAAAGTGCCTGGAGAGGGCAGGAAAGCTCCGCCCCTTTTCCCCAAACCTTGTCCTCTGTATCTCTTCACTTGGCTGTTGAAATGTAATAACTGTTTCCCTGGGTTCTGTGAGTCACTCTAGCAAATTAATGGAACTTACCAAAGAGGTTGTTAAAACCTCCAAGCTGTAGCCACTTTGTAGAAGCACAGGTAACATCCTGGGGTTTGCCAAGGGTCTGGAGTCTGAAATGTGGGGGGTGAGAGACAGCCTTGTGGGACAGAACCCTTAACCTGTGGAATCTGATGCTGTTTCCGAGTAGCGTCAGAACTGACTTGAATTCCCCAACACCCTGCTGATGTCCAAAAATTGCTTGGTGTTGTGTGCGTGGTGGGAAGACACCCCTCCCCCCACAACATTGGGATTGGGTCCAGGAACCTTAAAAGAACACCCAATGGGAATTACAGGTTTCTTTTGCAGGTTATTTTTTGGAACTATAAGACCCCTTTGTTCAAACGACACTTCCAGGATTTGATATATATTAAGAAAGAAGGGCACAGATGGTTATGGATGGTCACAAATCTCCATACTACATGGGAAAACAAAACTGATATTCTGAAATTCTCAATGTAATGTCATATCAAATTGGATTCCTTCACTGAGTTTTTAACATCTCTCCTCAGGAGCTGTACTGGAGGAGGACAGTCTAACTCTCTTCCTGAGACACTTAATTGCTATGGCTTGCATTTTTAAAGCCAGACTCCGACATTTCATGTATTTTAGGAATTTCATTCATTAGTGCTATAAGCAAAACACCAGATTTGTCATAAAGCTCCAGATTTACTAGGAGAAGTGACTGAAGAGTTTTTCCTTAATGACAGTGAATTAACTGGACATATAGCACTTTTCCTCTATAATGATAAGATGGTCTTTAAAAAGTTTGCCTGCCATTTTGTAATGCTGTCCTCTCCCTAGCCCCCAACTGACAGTTCACATCTAAATTGAACATCATAATCCTTCTTAGGGCGGTGAGAGTGAAGCTCTGTGTATAGCGCGTTTGGATTTATGACAACTTCAATAACCAAAACACCAAATTAACCAGAATGCATTCTATTGCTTCACTTTCAGGGGAAAAAAGGAGCAAATGATACCAAGACAAGCTCATAACAGAGATCTAATCGCCAGAGGTGTACGGATGAAAACACAGGTACAAAATGAATTTCTTACACTCTTTTGGGTCTGCATCTAAATTATTGTATAATGATGCCTAGTATTCAAAACGTCAAAGCAGAATCAGCAAAAGACTGAGCAATCAAACTTTCCATAAGAGTTGAATGCTTAAAAAAAAACCAAAACTATTGCAGGTGTTTTCACGGTATCCTGGATTTGGGGACATACAAATATGAAAAAAAAAAGAACAAAAACACTTCTCTACAGCAAAGGGACCATGACCCTGGCCACCATTTGTCCACTTTTGGCAAACTCATGTCCTATGCATGGGGGAGGAGCCATTCTGTGAAAAAGAGACTTCCTTCCCCTGTCTTTAAACCCTACTCGGGGGATTCCTTCTATTTCTTTGTCTTAACTGAACCGGGACAGTCCTCTGATAACAAGGCTTCATCTGTCAGCCGGTCAAATGGGGGACATGTACGCTCCAAGTGGCTCCAGAGTTGAGTGAGCCGGTGTCCTCCTCCTTGCCACTTTCAGACCACTACTCCTTCACTCCCTAGCTGGTCTTCCCCACCTGGAAGCTTGTGCTCCCTTCCCTGTGCTTGTCTTCACTTGGCCTTGGGTCACGCCTCCTCCACCGATGTTTCTGTGGTCAGCCTCCCCATCCCTCTCTGCTCCGACTCCATCCATCAGCCCACATGACTTCAATGTTCCTGTGAATGAACTACTCACTACTCCAGTCAGTTACCCAGTCTGCCTCATCTGTCCATCGCATGCTATGGCACTCAACAATACTCGAAACGACTCCATTTCCGAATCAAATGGTGCCAACATCTAGCATTTCATTTACAGCCTTCCTTTCTTTCAACCTGCTCTGTTACGTTCCCCACGACCACTGTTCTTCGGCCAGGTGCTTTGAGTTGACTTTCCCTTCTGTCTCCCCGTCCCTCTATGTGTCTATTCCTCAGTTGCCCCTTTCTGTCTATTTTCTTCCTATTCCTGGTAGATTCTGGAATCCATCATGTCAATGATTTTCCTGCAAATTCTCTGGCAAATCCCGTCCTTAGATGAACCATGTGTCTTTGCCCTGTCTGCGCCCTGGCTACTGAGAACAACTGGGGAAAAACACAGTGAGGCAGAAGGCTACCTCTATCGCTACACATGAATAGTCTGTGACCCCACCCAGGCCATCTAAACTACCTGGCAGCCTGACCTTCAAATGTCTACAGAATCTCATTTATTTATTTAAAGAGGGGGAGAGAGAGAGAATCCCAAGCAGGCTCCATGCTCAGCGTCTAGCCCACAGCGGGGCTCAATCCCACCACCCTGGGATCGTGACCTGAGCCAAAGTCAAGAGTCGGACGTTCAACCAACTGAGCCACCCAGGTGCCCCTACAAAATCTCTTTTAAACGCATGTTATTCTTCTCAAATCTCCAACTGTCTCATTCTCAGCTTCTCTTGCCTCCCATTTCACTGGAAAAATGGAATCCATTCGGTGGGAACTTCATACAGCCAACTGCTTTCCCTCTTGCCTCCTGCGTGTGTGCTCTGCACTCCCGTCTCCTTGGGGTTTCCTCAAGGACACTAATTACTTTCTCTCTTGTTTGATTTCAGTCTCTTCCTCTCTTAGTCCCTTCCCATCAGCACTCATGCTGCTCTTATCTGTCTCATTATAACAACAACAAAAAACCCCCCACAAATCAACAAATTGACCAGTCACCCCTCCGCTTGCCCAAAGTTTGGAAACTACATCTTCCTCTCCCTACCACTGCTCTCCTGCCCTTCATTCTCAGATCTCTGGCCTGAGTTGCCTACAGCGTCTCTCCATGCCTTCAGCCCCGATTCTCTCCACAAATCCTCTAATCTACCTTCTGTCTCAACCACGCCATGGAAACAGTTCTTGTCAAAGTCACCAGTTACCTCTGTATCACTTAATTCAATGCGCTTTTTCTGGTCCTCCTACTACACCACCTCTCAGAATCATTCCACCAAGGTGTCCACTCACTCTTTGGAAACCCTCCTTCCCTTTGGCTCCCACAATACCACACAACCCAGTTTACCTCCCCCACCCCCAGTTCTTCTCTTTACCCTCTGCCAGTCACCTCTCCTCTGCCTGCCTGGAAACACGGGAGGGCCCCCAGGCACACCCCACCCTCTCCTCACTCCACAGTCTCATGCCAGGGCAATCCCATCCCAGGGCTTCAGTTGTTCCTTATGCTCCCACAACTTAAATCCCATCTTCTTTGAAATGCTCACTTGACATCTCAGCCTAGATGCCCTTCAAACACCCCAACTCAAGTGCACCTAAAACTCAACTCATGAGTCAGCCTCTTCCCCTAAAACTTCTCTTCTGGTAGATGCTTCTGCTGCTCAGCCAGTTCCTTGAACTACACACCTTGGACTCATCCTTGACTCCCCTTCCTGCTTCTTTGGTTAGATGAGTGATTTCAACGTAATAAGTAAATATAAAGATGGAAGGAAATAAATTGCAAAATGGAACCAAGATAAGTGGCATTTCCTCCATCTGAGGAAGTCTATCAGCGTAGCTGCTGTTGGGTGACTCACACTGTGTCCATGGACACAAAATTTAGGTAAAGGGTAGTCGACAGCCCGGTGCTTGTTTCAGCTTCTCTCTGGCTGGTTCTTTTCTCTGTCTCCCTGAAACTGATGCCCTTGGAGAACCCAAGGCAGCTTCACAGCTCTCACCTTCCCCGAGTGGTCAGTGGAACAATAAATCAGCTGATCAGGTAATCCAGGTTCTTCCTTTTACCCCCTTGCTGTGACCACAGGCCAAATTAACATTTAAGTTTCTCTATAAGATAATGCAAGTCTGGAAGATGGGTTCTCTGTACAGGGAAAAGGTGGGCAAAGACCAAATTATGAGGAGTCTTATGTGACATATTAACTAAGAAGCAAGGCATTTGCCTTGTGACTGGGGAAAGACTCTGTTGAGTAGGGAAGTGGATACATGAGGAGACAAACTCATGCCTTTGGTTCTTTCTCCTGGACCCTCCTTCCCACCACCCCCCTCCCCCCCCCCAGTTATAGAAAATTGTGGATTTATTGATCTATATAAAATTCTAGTGTAAAGTTCACATACCCATAAGTTAAAACAATGTATTGCATACTTTCTAGAAGAAAGAATGTCATGTTATTAAATTACATTCAGAAAACTACTGTACTACTTACACGTTTCTGTGGCTCTGCTATAATAAGCAAGGTTTTTACCCCCAAAACATTTGCTAAATATATTATCTATGTGCTAAGGATATCAAACTTGGGTCACACTTGTTCCTTTTCCTAGAACAGCTGGAGTCAGGTAGCGTTTGTCGTCAGAAAGGGCTCTGCGCAAGTGTACGAGATAGTGGTGTGTGAGTAGGGTGGTCCTGGGGCCACTGTCCTTTGTCCTTGTCCCCTGGCACAGAGCAAAGCAACGTGGGCTTTGCTCTGTCTCCCCAGATGGGTGGTCAACCCCAAGATAATGGAGGCACTTCTATGCTGTTATTTTTATAGCGTCAGCAGATCCCCAAGTCAGTGTCGGAGTTTGGCAAGATGATGCTCTCTGTGGAAAAGCACCCTGAATCAAAAGAAATATTTAGATGAAATTTTCCATTACCGGGAACCGGTTTCCCAGTTCAAGAATCCACCGCTCAACATTCCTTCTACCGATTTGTAGACATCTTGTTTGCCAAGGAGATAGACACATGGATAAATGAGGTCAAACGGATAAAGGCCTCCTTAGAGACACAGCACGCAGTGGTTACAACCCAAGTTTACTTTCTGCATGTATTTTTGCTATTGCGGACTAATCCACTGGGAAGGCATTGCCTTTTAGCGCGCAAATCGACACTCAGAGGAAAGCATTACCCTCGGCCTGAGACAATGAGCAAGGCTTTAGGAACCGTTGAAGGTCTGTGAGGAAGGTGCTAAGCGTGGAATGGCTAAGCACTGCAGTGATAACTGTTTTCCAGAGCGGAGGAGCTTTGGAAGGCTGTGGTAGCTGAACGAAGCCCTGGTCTGCAGTGAGGCCTCTGCCCCCCGCCTGGGTTTTATTCCAGAAACATCTCTTCCGCAAAGCGCCCCCGTGCATTCCTCACTGGTGCGCCTTGAACTCCAGCCCAGACCCTGTTCCCCAATTTCCTGTCCCTTCGCCCTTCTGGGAGTCCCTTGTCACTCCTTTTTTTGGAGGGAGGTCAATTGGAATGGGCATCTATTACGTTTCCTCGCTGTCATTTTCTTGAGTCCTCCAGCCCCACGTGTGTATAGAATTAGTGGCTTTTAAAGTGTCCTCTTTTTCCTGTTTTGTGCCTGTTATCATATTTAAAAAAAAATTATCGTCTGTTTTTTTTTTTTTCCTTTAACATTCTGATTATGAAAACGCTGCCCTTTCATTGTGTTCCTGTATTTTTCTTCTGTCATGGCACAGGTCTTTTGCCTTGTAACTTCATGGCATCTTTTGTTCTGTGACATCGTTGTGTTTATGATTTCTCTTCTTTCCCTTCACGTCCGCTGTGTTAGAAGCCACGGAGTGTCAAGGTTAGGAACACGGACTAGCTCACCTTGGTTGGGATCCTGGGGATCCAGTTGCTAGTTCTGTGTCCTGGGGTTGTTTTTCTGACTTCTCTGTATCTTTGCTACCACAAGACCTACTGTGAGGGGGTGAAGATTCTGTGAGTTACACACATAAAGCCTTTGAACAAGTGCCTGGCTGGTATCTCCTAACATGTGTTCGCGATTATTATTCTCGTTGGGGTTACTGGTCTGCTTTCGTTTCGTCTCCCTTTTTCCATTTTCCGGTAAAAATAAAAATGCCCCCTTGGTCATGAACCATGTTACTCTACCTACGTGGGTCTATTTCTAAGCTCTCTGTTCTGTCCCCTTGATCTGTTGGTTCTATTTCCACGGCAACGCTCTCTTGTCTTAATTAGTATAGCTTATGATAAGTGTCTCCATCTTGTAGAACAAGGCCCAATGCTTATTCAAAATAGTCTTGGCTCATCTCAGTCTTTTATAGGTCCGTAAGAAGTATGAAATCGTCTTGTCAATGACATGAAAATTTGATCTTTATCAGACTAGCGTTCAATTTATTAGCACATATTCAGCCTGCTTGTACTAACTGTTTCTTCTGCAGCCCTCAAAAAAAGATTTGCAAATTTTTGCATAAAGTTCTTGCATTTCTTTAATCAGATATCCTTCTACTTGTAGGTGTCCTGTGGTGTTGTGTCCAGCTTGAATGGATTCTTTCATTTTACATTTCTGATTCAATCTTCCTCATCTTTACAAATGGTTCTGATTTTGGAATATTGATCTTGTGTCCAGAAATCTTGTTGAACTTTCTTTTCAGTTCTAACAGTTTGTAGAGTTTCACAGTGTTTTGTTTGACTGGTTAGGATTTCAAGTACGGTGTGGATAGTGGTAGTGAGAGCATCCTTCCTGGGGTATCTGATTCAGATGAAAATGTTTCTAAGATTTCACCCACAGTAAGCCGTTATTTATAGATATTTTGGTAGCTAGCTTTTAATAACATTAAGAACATCCCCTTCCCTTCCTTCTTTGTTAAGAGTCTTTTTTTTGTTACGAGTGGATATTGAATTTTAGTGAATGCTTTCTTAGCATTTGTTACTTAGTGTTTGTATACCCCCTTATTCTGTCAATATGGTAAATCAGACATCTAGCCTTTCCAAATCTAAAACATTTTGAGATTTGCATCTTTGGTTTGCACTATGAAACATGTTACCTATCAGATCGGCAAAAATCTGAGGGTGTAATAACCTACTTTTATTGCTGAGGTGATGGGAAAATGGGCTCCATCATGCATTGTTTATAGGATAGTAATTCGTACAAATCCCATGGGGAGCAGTTGGAAAAAAATCCATCAAAGTCTTTAGAATTACAAATGCGTAGTCTTCCCTGAGTCAGTGATCCCACTGTTAGCGGTTCACCCCTCAGGTATTTGCACACGTGGGAAATGAAGGGTGTATCGCTTTCTTCACTATAGCACCATTTGCAATAATAACAGATGGGAAACAACCAGACTGTTCACTTGTAGGAAACTAGTTAGGCTCTGATCCTTAACAATTTCGAGGCATCTGCCAATCCTTCTAGTCTGTTGTGTGTCATCATCACCCCTAGATCCTCATAAGCATCTCCGATTTAACATGTTTGGGGCACAGTAGGTGCTCAGTTGATATGTTGAATAAATGAGTGTTCACAACGGTACCCTTACCCCGCTCCCCCACGGCTTTCCTCACCTCAGTAAATGGTTCCACTGGGCATTCGCTCAAGTCATAGGCATGGCAAGGATGACTGCCCACGAACCCCACATCCGACCCATCCTCAAGTCCTATTGGTTTTGCCTCCAAGATCCACCTCTGCTCCCCTGCCCTGGCTGAAGTCCCTGTCCTCTGTCATTTGTCTCCTTGCTTCCACTCCCCCTTGCCTCCAGTCTACATTGCAGGAAGCCCGAAGGATCTTCACGGAACGTAAACAGGAAGACTTACCTCTTCTAGTCAAGATCCTTCAAAGCCTTCCATTCTTGCTATTCTTTATCTCACCTTCAAGGCCCTTCATGGCCTCCCCGCGCCTCCCCCTGAAGCCTCGCAACGCTCCAGCCATCTCCTTTCTCTGTTTTCTCCAGCACATCAAGTCTCGGGACCTCTGTCTGGAGCTCTGTCCTCCTCTGGCTCCCACTTATCCTTCAGATCTCAGACAGATGATCTCTTCTTCAGGAGCCCCACCTTAGCCCCTGAGTCTAAAGTGGTCTCGCTGCTGTACTGTCTTTTAGTATCCCACTCCTTTCCTTCAGAGCCCTCATTACGCTGCAGTCATACATGTGTTATCTTGTTCATGAGATGGGCTGGCCAGTCTCCGTCCCCGTCCCCTGCACTCTATGGGCACCCAGACCTTCTCTGTCTTGTTCGCCTCAGCACTTCAGCATTCAGTAAATGTTCGAATGGATGGCTGAGGGGTGGTGTTGTGTTTGGCCACATTTACTTCGGGTCTTTTGCTGTGTATAATTTTTACATGTGACAGCCTGATGTCACCTGGCCCCCTCTGTCATTGGAGTCCACTGTGGTCACAAACTGTTCTAAAAGCCCCTCCTACACATCAGAGGGAGCTCGCCAGCTTGAAGATTTGCCCAAGATTGCTTGAGGTCTCCAGAGGACCAGTATCTCATCTCTTCAAGACGGGGTCTGCGGGGTGGTTGGCTGGGTCATTTGGAAAAGCACGTGACTCTTGATCATGGGGTTGTGAGTTCAAGCCCCACGTTGGGTGTAGAGGTTACTAAAAAATAAAATCTTAAAAAATAAATAAAGGCAGGGTCTGAGTGTGCAGCCACCTTGCTGAGGGCCCCCTGGCTCTTGTCCCAGCCCCTACTGAGGCTGCTAGCTTTGGAGGTGTCCGGGGGTACTTGAGAGACTATCATATAGATCGTCAGCTGGTTTTAGTTGGGCTGGCTGGGTGCCCCGAGTCAATGCCATGCAATACATAATCTAGCTTCCTGTGGCTTTCACTGGATATTTTGGACATGTTTTCTATGTCAGTACAATCTCTTTCACCTTGTGAAAGGGCTGCCTAATATTCAGTCAATCTTCAAATGGCCAATGAATAATTCCATGATTAATCAATTATAAAATATTAATAATTCAACAAAAATCAAAGTGTGACCGATTCCACTGTATTTGCACAAAAATACTAGGAAATCCCCTTGCCTCCCTTCTCTTTTTAATAAGCTAGGCTGATTAAAAAAAAAAAAAAAGCCAGCCTGATTTTAAGAAATGTGTAGAATAATGAATGCTGTCCTTTTTCTGTTCTGACAACTTCTTGAAAGACCGTCCCCTGTTTCTGGGGGAATATGCAGGAATGAAGCTGGGGGTTTTCCTACCATTGTCCCCAGAGAATGTCCCTCCCAGTAAGTAAAAACCCATTTACAATTTTTTCCCTCCATATTCTTACATTATTACTGAAAATGTATTTTATGTCTGTCTCCTCTCAAGGGATGAAAGGTTAAAAGAGTTTATTGCTCTCAAGGGCTTTGCTTTTCAGAGTAAATGTTAAATTGTAAAGTGGAGGTAAGTTTAACAGAAATTCATTCAAGATTTATAAATATTTTAAGCACTTGAAGTTAATTCTCCATGCTCCAAGATAATTTAGTATTTTATTTTATTTTATTTTATTTATTTTTAAGATTTTATTTTTAACTAATCTCTACACCCAATGTGGGGCTCAAACTCACAACCTTGAAGAGTCACGATACTCCACTGACTGAGCCAGCCAGGTGCGCCTAATTTAGTATTTTATTTTATTTTTATTTATTTTTTTAACGTTTTTATTTTTACTTATTTTTGAGAGAGAGAAAGAGAGAGAGAGAGAGTGTGTGTGTGAGCCAGGGAAGGACTGGGGGGTGGGGGGGAAGAGAGATATCCAAGTAGTCAGTGCAGAATGTGATGTGGAGCTCAAACCCATGAACCGTGAGATCATGACCTGAGCCGAAGTCAGACGTTGAATGGACTGAGTCACCCAGGTGCCCCTAGTATTTTAAATACCAGACATTTCAGGGGCGCCTGGGTGGCTCAGTCGTTTCAGCATCTGACTTCGGTTCAGGTCATGATCTCATGGTTTGTGGATTCGGGCCTCATGTCAGGCTCTGTGCTGACAGCTCAGAGCCTGGAGACTGCTTCAGATTCTCTCTGTCTCTCTGTCTCTCTGTCTCTCTCTCTCTGCTCCTCCCTCATTCATGCTCTCTCAAAAATGAATAAAAGTTAAACAAAATTAAGAAAAAAATACCAGACATTTCATCTTGTTCTTGAAACTAGTCTATGAGAATTACAATTGCTGGTACTTTCCATCTCTTCCTTACCGATTTCCTAATCGCTTGAAGGCAGAGAGGGTGGCGGGTGGGGGGGGGGTATTTAATGAGAATCTATAACCATGTATCAGGAGGAGTTGAGTAAAGGAAAGAAAAGGTCTAGGAAGAATATGTCCTTATTTGCTCAAGCCTTCTCCACTTTGCAAATTTCTGCAGGAACTCTTCACCTTGTGAAGCTCATTCAAGGTTGGGGGAGAGAGGGAAAGTTAAGGAACAGGGATTCATGTTCTCTCTTTTCTCCAGATGAAGCCTGAGAATCATAGCAGGGGATGTGGTAGGGTGTCGTAGAAAGGTCCAGATAGGTGTGAAATTGTGTGTATGCGTGTGGGGTGTGTGGGGGTGGTGATGGGGAGGACCTACTGACACACAGGAACAGTGAGGAGAGGCTTCAAGTCCCTGGGAGAGGCCTGCCGTCAGCCATGTCCAATGTGGCCCATGAGTGAGTGCACAAGTTTGGCTGGGGAGCTGTCTAGGCCAATGGCCCCAAGATAGATAGGGTTCTCCGTTCCCCACCTGTAGCTCATGCGTGGGAACTAGGAGTTACCTTGAGTAGACATGGAGAAGCTGAGAGGTCCACCTGTTCAGCTCGACCAGAATAGGGGGTTACTGAGCAGGGATGCTGATCAGCAGTGGCTTGGTGGGATCAGCAGTAACTTGTGTCATTAATGCTATGGCACCCCATGGCCAGCAGACGAGGACACTACCCAGACCAGCCACCCCTTCCCTTGTCACCATGAGGACTGTCAGCCTCCCTGTACCCTTATCCACCATGAGAAGGATCAGAGGGAGGTGGGGAATAGTTCTGCCCGGGAGCTGAACTTTAACTGACCACTTATTAGGAAGAGATAATTTATGCCAGAAGTGATCACGGTGGAATGAATTCAGAAGTTAGTTTTCTCTCTCCTTTCCCAGCCAATACAGCTACACCAATTATGCCATTATAGTGAGATGAAAAAAGTCCTTTCTGGGGGATACAACAGAGCTGATTTTAAATAAATTAAGAATTTCTTGCTTCGTTTTTTAACGAAGCATATTAAACATCCCATTCCTTAATCGATATGACACATTAAGTCCTCGGGACGGATCATTGTCTCCCTTTTGGAGTCTTGATATCTGAAGCCAGAGTATTGTTCTCACATGGGCTTCCTGCCCTAGATGATCGGGGTGAAGTCTTGCTCCCTGTGCTTCGCACGTTGAGTTCCTTAAACAAGATAAGTGCAGACCTTTGCTCATGGCTCTGAGGATCTGACTGCTAAGAACTGAAGGACTAGTGTGTTTCCCAAGTGCTGACCTGTGTCCACTCTTCACAGAGCCTGCACCCATTTCCACATTTGACTTCCTGTGCTGCCACATCAGCTCACTGCTTGCATTGTCTTTCCTTGTCAGAGGGACGGCCCAGGACAAGGGCGACATTCCACTTCTATTAAATACCTACAATTCTCTTTTAAGAAAACATGGTAGGAAGGGCAGATGGACAGGAGGAAGAAAATCCATTTTATTTACTTATTAATTTTTTAAGTATTAAAATTTTTTTTAATGTTTGTTTATTTTTGAGAGAGAGAGAGACAGAGCGCGAACAGGGGAGGGACAGAGAGAGAGGGAGACAAAGAATGTGAAGCGGGCTCCAGGTTCCGAGCCATCAGCACAGACCCCGATGCGGGGCTCGAACTCACGAACTGTGAGATCATGACCTGAGCTGAAGTCAGATGCTTAACCGACTGAGCCACCCAGGCACCCCTGAAATCCATTTTAGTTTTTGGATTTATGTTTTAAATTTAAATTTTAGTTAACATACAGAGCAATATTGGTTTCAGGAGTAGAATTCAGTGATTCATCACTTGCATACAACACTCAGTGCTCATCACAAGTGCCCTCCTTTTGTACCCATCACCCATCTAGCCCATCACCCACCCATCTCCCTCCAGCAACCCTGTTTGTTCTCTATCGTTAAGAGTCTCTTGTGGTTTGTTTCCTTCTCTTCTCTCCCCCTGCCTCACCTTCCTATGTGTTCATCTGTTTTGTTTCTTAAATTCCACATATGAGTGAAATCATATAGTATTTGTCTTTCTCTGATTGACTTATTTTGCTTAACATAACGCACTCTAGCTCCATCCAAGAAAATCCATCTTACGTTTAAGGTCCTAGTAGCCACCTGCAGTCCCCTTAGGGAAAAGTGAAGCCATGTTTAAACACATGTTTAAATACAGAGATGCTAGTGCCATCTCTAAGATGTGTAATTAAGTGTGTGTGTTGACTAAAGCTTGCTAATTAATTTGCATGAATTAAGAAAAGATGTAGCAGGTTCACAGAGTCTTTGGAAATGCTCTTTCTAAAGAGCCCAGTTTTATAACTTTCAAGGTCAGGTGGAAAGGTCCCTTCCTGTGTTGCCCTTCTCATCAAACAGATTCTGTTGCCTGAGCCAGAGCAGAGGTCCCTGCGGGGACGAGGGGACTGCTAAAGAGCATCGGGGGACAGGCAGCACTTGTGAGAAATGTCCTTATTCATTCTCTCATTTTAATCAAGTATCAACTGAACACCTGTTCTGAATCAGGCATTGAACAAGCCTCCAAGGACAGAAAATTTAAAGAGGTGGTGAAGCAGGCGTAACATACAATTTCCAGATGCTTTCTTAAAATTATGTATAGCACACAAAGTTGGCGCTGGAAAGAGGGAGAAGCTATCATTTCTCTTTGGGGGAAGGGAAGGCTCTGGAAAGTTTCGAAGGAGTGACTTGCTTTTGAGCAAAGATGATGGAGGTGTTTTGCTGTGTAATTGTTGGGTGGGTAGGAAGCAGCGGGAAGGAGCCCTGTGGACCAAGGTCCAAGGGCTTGAAATAATCTTACCACTTGGGAACAGGGGAACAGCTGAGTTGGGCTGAATGCATTCACCAGGGGGCAGTCCCTTCTTTTTTTTTTTTTTTTTTTTTTTCAACGTTTTTTTTTTTTTTTTAATTTATTTTTGGGACAGAGAGAGACAGAGCATGAACGGGGGAGGGGCAGAGAGAGAGGGAGACACAGAATCGGAAACAGGCTCCAGGCTCCGAGCCATCAGCCCAGAGCCTGACGCGGGGCTCGAACTCACGGACCGCGAGATCGTGACCTGGCTGAAGTCGGACGCTTAACCGACTGCGCCACCCAGGCGCCCCAGTCCCTTCTTGAATAAAACCTATTATTAAAGAAAGGTCACGTTCTTCATGGACTTTTGTCTATATCTCATTGGCTACAATGTGATCACACAGTAGTATGTACTTAACTCGACATTATTAGGGTGTCAAACAAAATCCAGGTTTCTTACTGAAGGGAAGAGTGGATATTGGCAGTCAACTAGTCAAATGGACAGAAATGAGTTTGCTATTTTATTATTAGTAGTATTATATGATCTTGGAGAGCTTACTTCTTCAGGCCTTGATTTCTTCATCTCTAATATGGGTTAAGTAGGGACTAGCTAGAAGGGTTACTTTGGAAATTAGAAATGATGGCTATAAAGCATCCGGGACATAGCAGGTAGTCAATAAATAGTGGCAGGGGCAGGGGGGGGTTTCTTGTTCCCCTCTCTTTGGTTCCTCTCCTTCCTTTCCTTTTTCTTCTTCTTCAAATACCTGTCTTACTTTCCCTCCTCTTTTATTCTTTAAAAAAAATTTAATGTTTATTCATTTTTGAGAGATAGAGAGAGAGAAAGCATAAGCAGGGGAGGGGCAAGGAGAGAGGGACACAGAGAATCCCAAGCAGGCTTTGCACTGCCAGTGCAAAGCCATGAACTGGGAGATCATGACCTGAGCCAAAGACGGACACTCAACCAACTGATCCACCCAGGCACTCCCTCCTCTTTAGTTTTAGAGTATGTGGAAACATCTGGAAAGCCTTGAGACAATATTTTACAGTTATGAATTAAAATTCTTCATCCTGCCAGATAGTTCATATTATCTTTGCTGTGCAATTAGATGATATCTTTTTTTAAATGTTTTTTTAAATTTATTTTTTTAATGTTTTTGGGGGGGTGCAGAGAGACAGAGTGCAAGTGGGGGAGGGGCTGAGAGAGAGGGAGACATAGGATCCGAAGCAGGACCCAGACTCTGAGCTGTCAGCACGTAGCCTGATGCGGGGCTCAAACTCATGGACTGTGAGATCATGACCTGAGCTGCAACGTCGAATGCTTAACCGACTGAGCCACCCAGGCGCCCCACAAGTAGCTGATATCTTTTGTGAAAACATCGTGTAGTGTTTATAAAGATTTGCCATTAGCCACTAATGTCAGTAAAGATGTAATTCATGTTTGGATTAAATGTCATCAGAGATACACATTGAGATTCTTAGAGAATGTGTCTGACAAAGTCGTAGAATTAGACCATTTGAAGGAATTCTTGGGAGAGGGAAATGGAACTTATTAAGCAAATTATTTGCATTAGGTACAGTGCTAGGTTCTCTTCCTATTTATTATCTTCAAAGGGCTGCTGATTTAAACATTATTTAAAAAAAACTTTTTACGTAGGCTCCATGCCCAACGTGGGGCTTAACCTCACCACCCTGAGATCAAGAGTCACAGGCTCTACTGACTGAGCCGGCCAGGCATCTCTTAAGCATTATTATTATTTGTTCTTTCCTTCCGTTACGGACTGAATGTTTGTGTCCCCCCACATTCATATGTTGAAATCTAATCTCCAATGTGATTGTGTTAGGAGTAGACCTTTGGGAAGAACTTCATGAGAGATGGAGCCCTAATGAATGGAGTTAGAGTCCTCATACAAGAGACCCCAGAGAGCTCCCTTGCTCATTCCACTACATGAGGACGCAGCAAGAAAAATGCCACTTCTGAACCAGGAGGGGGCTTCTCGCTAGACACCGAATCTGCTGGCCACTTGATCTTGGACTCCCCAACCTCCAAAACTTTGAGAATTAAATTTTTGTTGTTTGTACACCACCCAGTTTATAGTATCTTGTTATGGTAGCCTATATGGACGAAGACACCCTCTTTTAGATGAGGAAACTGAGCATTTTAATTTGAATTGTACACGCTTGCAACTGAAATAATAGTGGTTTAAAGGAGATGCAACTTTGTCTCTCATGTAAAAGATATTCAGTGTTTGAGAGTCAGGCCTAGAACAGCAGCTCCACGGTCCTCAGACTCAGGCTCCTCCAGGCTTTGTGTTCCTCAACATGGCTTCCTTGTCGGGCTGAGCCATGGTCCAATATGGCTGCTGTGCCCAAGCATAGATAATTCCAAATTGTTCTGGAAAAGACCATCCTTTCAAGCACATGTGGGACATTTAAAAATACTGACTATGAACGAGGCCATAAAGCAAATCTCAACAATTATCAAAGAGTCATTATCATACAGACCACTTTCCCTGACTAGAATGCATTAAAATTAGAAGTCAATGCGCACTTGGAAATTTCGCAACAGATTTTGAAAAACAATGGATGAATCAAAGAACTCAGTCATATTTAAAATGAAGTGAAAATGGCTTAAGGTAATACTCGTGATATCCAGCTAAAGTTGTACTTACTGGGAAAGTTGTAGCCATAAAAGCCTATGTGAGAAATGTTTGACTCAAGAATAGAAAGGGGTGCCTGGTGGGCTCAGTCAGAAGAGCATGTGACTCCTGATCTCAGGGTCATGAGTTTGAGCCCCATGATGGGTGTAGGGATTACTTAAAAATAAATAAACATTAAAAAAAAAAAGAATATAGAAAAAAAAGACCCAAGGACATAAACCTAGAAAAAAATGGAAGAAAATAATATATCCCTACAGAAATTAATGAACTAGAAAAAAAATTAAAAAGAGCAAAGACAAGCAAGAAAACCAAGAGCTTGTTTTTGAAAAGAATAATAAAGTAGGAAAACTACTGGCAAGATGAATTAAGAAAAATGAGACAAGATGCAAATAAATGATATGAACTATAAAGGGGGCTATAACTATAAAAATTATCACAGATTTAAAAAGCATAAGAATAGGGGCGCCTGGGTGGCTCAGTCGGTTGGGCGTCCGACTTCAGCTCAGGTCACGATCTCGCGGTCCGTGAGTTCAAGCCCCGCGTCGGGCTCTGGGCTGATGGCTCAGAGCCTGGAGCCTGCTTCCGATTCTGTGTCTCCCTCTCTCTCTGCCCCTCCCCCGTTCATGCTCTGTCTCTCTCTGTCCCAAAAATAAATAAACATTAAAAAGAATTAAAAAAAAGCATAAGAATACTATAAATAATGTGCATATCTGTAAAACTTAAAATGGATGATTTTCCAAGTATATAAATCTGAAGAGTATGTAAGGTATGGTCCTGCTTTTTATTAACTATATATTTATCTCTAAATATTACCAAATAAAAAAATGTCCAAATATTTTGTAAGTGGTTAACTATGGGATTTTTGTTATTTTTATCCATCCAAGTTTTCTAATTTTCAACAGTAAATATAGATTTTAAAACCCATTAAGGGCCAATTGGGGAAGGGCAGAGGAAGCACCCGTGGGACACACTGCCTTCAGGACACTAGGGGTTTAATTTTTTTTTTTTCAACATTTTTTATTTATTTTTGGGACAGAGAGAGACAGAGCATGAACGGGGGAGGGGCAGAGAGAGAGGGAGACACAGAATCGGAAGCAGGCTCCAGGCTCCGAGCCGTCAGCCCAGAGCCCGACGCAGGGCTCGAACTCACGGACCGCGAGATCGTGACCTGGCTGAAGTCGGACGCTTAACCGACTGCGCCACCCAGGCGCCCCGACACTAGGGGTTTACATCCCAGTGCTCCATCATGTGTTTCTTGCTCTGGCAGGGAGGTCTAGGCCGCCATATTGTGTGATGTCCCCAAGCCCAGTCTCTATCCTTCCTTCTTTGGTGAGCTGTTTTCCCAACTTACAGTCTTTCTCACCCCAAGACATAGACCCTTGCATCGATGCAGACTTATCCCATTCTCTGGCCCATTTCCAGCCCCCCAAGGTCCAGTCTTTTGGGGGAGAGGAGGGTTGAGCACAGCGAGGCACAGATAGTGTTGGACCTCGTCAAAGGACAGGGACGTTGGGGTCACACAGACATGGATTCATATCCCCTGTCTGCTTCTTTCTGGCTTTATGAAGTTGGTCATGATTTTTAGCTTCTCCCGTCTTTAGTTTGTTGGTGATAATGCCCATGTTATAAAAGGAAGTAAAGTATAGAAAGCAACCACCATACAATGGGTGCTCAGTAAATGTGACTTCTTTCCTGTGCTGTTATTTGTGGTTATAACTAATATACTAGTAAGCCTGGAGTGTTGGGAAAGAATGACTCGCGTGTGTAAAGCTGTTGCTTAGCGTGTGGGGTTCAACATTCCTGAACTGGAACATGGTGCGGGCAGAGTTGGAGAGGCAGTGCGCATATGCAATTAATCACGTACCCTAGCTAAATGCTGCATTTCCACTACGAGGAGAAATAGTAGTCAGAGCCTTTCCACAGACTATAAATATTATACTAAGTTAAGGCGGGGGGGGGGGGGGGTGGAGGGGGTAGATTTTCAGCTGGTTGCCCTGGAAGAATGTCAAGGTTCCACGGAAGAGAACCTCTTTTCCTTTAGGGAATCACACACGGAGGGTAGCAGGAGGTGAGGCTGCCCCCTGCTGGACATGGTTGGGGAAGGCAGAGGGTGAGAAATGTCACGGAATGAGAATTTAAGAAATTTCCCTTGATGTGCTGGGGGAAGAAATGGCTGGGTGCGGGTCTGGACAGGCATGGGGTGGGCCAAGGCATCACGTCAGGTGGGTAGGAATTGAGAGTTCAGTCAGAGCGGGGACTCAGAGTCACAAGAGATTTTAAGTCCCCCTTTTACCCCATGCCAGTCATTCTTAAAAATTTGGGGCAAGTGCTAGATTTTCTGCTGTTTGTGTTGAATACCTGACCCTTTTGGGAAAAGAGGATTCCAGAAAGCTGGAGCAATTGGGGGGGGGGGGTGGTGGTGTCTGGGTTGACTGTGAAAAGCCGGATAACATTGTCTCCATGTGCCAGGAGTGAAAAGAAATGACTCCTACAGGTTAGTCTTGCAGTGTTTCTTTATTTTCAAACCTGAGCTGAACTTTTTGCCACATTGTATAGGGTTTGGGTAAGGATTTGGCACGTTTTTAAGGATTTTACAATGAATCAGACCCTAAAAATCAACTTCAGTTTCTCATTGTTCTAAAAATGCCTGTTTGCACCAAGGGTTTCTTTGAGAACTGTTGCCCATCTCCTCTGCAAATTTGGAAATTTCTCTTCTAAGAGGCTGCTACTCCTCGCACCTCTCTGGCTGCCTCTGCTGTTCCTTCTTCCCTTGCCCCTCTCCCTGAAGTGTGAAGGTAGGCCCACTACCCCTCCTGGGAGCCTTCCCTGGCCTGGCTTCTTGTTCAGTTCCTACTCATCACATCCATTCCCAAGGCTGTGCTTCTTCCAGAGGTGAGGGACTCTCAAGATGGCGGCTGTAGCTGCTGTGTTTTGGATACCCACCCACCTTCCACATGAATGTCCTGAAACAATGAACATATCCCCTCAGAGTAATGCAGTTGTTTTTAACGTATTCATCCTTAAAACCCAGATCATCTGTTCTGTCTTCAAGCAATTCATCCCTTCTCAGTGTGCTTCCCTCGACCTTTGTACATACGTCTACTGATCACCATCACACTGTTTGTAATTACGGACGGCACAGCTGTGTGTCTACCTTGACCTTGGGTTTGTTGAGAGCAAGGACTTTCTCAGTGTCTAATATATGCATGTCACCGTGTGTTATTTGTTGACTCTTAATTGATTAATAGTCATTTACATGCCCTACGTGCTACAGTGTTGTGGTGTTAGGTGGGACATTTACTGCATTTGTCCAAAAGGGTGTTGTAGTGATTCAATTTTTTACCCCTGTTTGGGAGGTTTTTTTCAAGACTCAAACTTCTCTTTGATTTCCTCCTCCCCCCCATCTTCCTCCTTCTCCTCTTTCTTTTTAACCCAAGTAAAGAGTGAGATGCACAAAAATTAAGTGTGTAGCTCACTGAATTTGTACATACACGCGCACCCAAGCAATCACCTCTTAGATCAACACCAAGAACATCTGCCTCCAGCCGGCACTTTGATGCCCCTTTCTTGCCAGACCTCACCTTCTCCAAACATAGCTATGTTCGGATTTCTAGCACTATAGACTAAGCTTTCCCTGTTTTTGAGCCTCATGTAAATCGAATCATACAACTTATATTCCTTTGTGTTCAGCCTTTTGTTGGTTCAACATTGTGTTCGTGAGATGGAAACATGGCGACTGTTCTTTTTCATGACCGTGTAGTATTTTTTTTGTATGAACAGTGACCACGGTTTTAGTACCAACCTATTATTATTATTATTATCATTATTTTAAAGACGAGGTCTTTCTGAAACCTAGAATATTATTTTGCCACAAGTGTGTTTGGTTTTGTAATATTTTTCCTATCCTAAACGGGTCATTGACACGTAAGTTAAAAAGTGTCCGTTTTCGGAAAACATGATTGAAAAGTAGGCCAATAAAAAATTAATAAGCCCTGAATCCCTTTCCGTAGAGCTGGGCCAGAAACTGAGCTTCCAGATTCAGGGTGTAGGACAAGGCTGAATGTGAATTTTGGACCGCGGGAATGGCCGGCCCTAGGCTCCTGGAGTAGAAAGCTCCCCCCTGACGTGCTGTTTCGTGTCTCCCCACCTCTCCTCGCATCAATGACTTCTAGTGAGATGAGTCAGAAAACGGTTAAGGAGGGCCCCAGACTCTCCAAGAACCAGAAGTTTTCGGAGCACTTCAGCATACATTGCTGCCCGCCATTCACCTTCCTCAACTCCAAACGGGAGATCGTGGATCGGAAGTACAGCATCTGTAAAAGTGGCTGCTTCTACCAGAAGAAAGAAGAGGACTGGATCTGCTGTGCCTGCCAGAAGACCAGGTAAGTGGGCTGCACTGTCCACTCAGCATCCAGCTGGGCGCTGGCTCCACGCCCCGTCCTGCTCTGCTCCGCGAGTCTGGGCCGCTCTTCCCCCAGTGCCCTGCGGTCGGCTCCCTGTTAGGTTCCGAAGGTACCGGAGGGCGATTGGAAGGTGGGGGGGGGGCAGGGCCTGCCTCCCTGTTTCCAGCTCCTGTCAGCATCCCTTAAGCAGCAGAGGAGAGCCATGGCTCCAGCCTCCAGCTTCTTTTGGCCCCCTCAGCACCAGCCGCCGGGCAACATCCCCTCAGAGGCCCAAGCAACAGCCAGCGGCACCCCCCGCGGTGGTCAGAGCACCGGCCAAGCCACGGTCCCCTCCGAGGTCCGAGCGTCAACCGCGCCCCCGCCCAGAGGTCCGACCACCACCAGCCAAGCAGCGCCCCCCTCAGAAGTCCAAGCAGCCGCCGCGCAGCAGCCCCCACAGAGGGCCGGGCACCAGCCGTGGGGGGTCCCCCATCAAAGCTTCTAGGTTCTGGTAACACCATCTCTTCCCTTTTGTTGCCCCAGCCCTAAGGTTAGTAGCTGCGTCCTGTGTTTACTAACGTCTGGGTTACCTCAATGGCCCTCTGTTGGCCTTACCCAACCCCTGTCAATTCCCTGCATTAAATCCCCATGGTTGAAATACCTAGTGTGGCTTCTGTTTTCCTCATGGCGCTGCGGGTGTAGTCCTTCAGGGGACAGTAGCCGTTGCTTCTTTGGCCGGAGAGGACTGCAACCGATTACAGTATAAACTCAGAATAGCCACCCCAGAAACAGAGCACGTACATGAGGCCCTCCATCGCTGTGCCTCAGAGACAAGAAGGGTGACTCCAGGGATAGAGTCACACGTGTAGAAAAGGAGAGGTTCAGCCAGTTTGTCCACCCGTCCCCCTGACACACTTCAGCTGCTGTTAATCTCAGCAGCAACATCATTCATTCACTCGTGCACTCATCCAACAAACTTAATGCATTCCACAGAGTTCCGTATATCATGGTGGGGGGATGGGGATATGGCAGTGAGCAAGTCAGGTTGTGACTCACCAGGATGAAACAAGGGAGTAGTTGGTCACAGTGTAGGGTGTACGTACCTCAACATTGTCATAATCAGTAAGTACGCTGGGGCTATGGGAGCCTGGAACAGGGTTCGACCCATCTGGGCTTCACAGAGGAGGTTAGGCTAGGGTAAGTAGAGAATAAAAAGGAACCTATGCAGAGAGAAGGTGAGGCAGAGATGTGTTTGTCTGTCTCATCTTAGGAGGGTCAGCTTTTTTTTTTTTTTTTTAATAGACTTCATTTTTAGAGCAGTTTTAGGGTCACAGCAAAATGGAGTGGAGGGTACAGAGATTTCCCATATAGTCCCTGCCCACACGCATGGCAGGCCAATTGTTTAGTTCTTTTAATATGTGGAAATGAACCTGCTTTGTAGGTTAATGGCGGGCGCTAATTGTGTTTGAGATTCTCATCCTTACTCTGCATAGCCCGTTACTCGGGGTGCATGTCACTTGCTGTTTACCGATGTACTATGCAGAAGAATCCACGGAGGAGCGGATTAAAGACGCCCCACCCCCACCCCCCCAGAGAATCCAGTTCCTTGGGTGACCCATGAGATCTGGAGATCTGCCTTTCCAACAACCAACACCTCCACCCCAGCATAGCGACTCCGCTGGTATGCGGACCACCCTTTGAGAAGCGCTGACCTACGTCATCCAAAAATAAGTGACCCACGTTGTCTGTGATGTGCAGTAAAGACATGTGGAAGGGGCCACATGCGTGGCACTAAAAGTGAGAGCATTAGAAAGGTGCAAGATGGGGTGAGGTTAGTTTGTGAAGGAGGTAAGAGCCCGCCAGTGTCTAACTCTGGAATAGGAAGTTGTGTGCCGGGTTACCAAGTCCTTAATGAGGGCTCCCCAAGGGGCCTGAGTCCAGGGGGCCTGGCCAGGTAAGTTGTGATATATGGGAGTGGTTAGGGAGTGTGAGAAGTAGAGAAAACCAATTGGGTACGAGGCCTGTCACCTGCGGGGGTGGCTTCAAGCCACACCATGTGTAGTGAGTTGTGTGATGGCTGCTTGGGTGGCTGGGAGTTCAAGCAGGGCATGGATAGGAGAGGAAGACCGTGAATGCCAAGTTCATCTGTCTCTACCCAGAGGAACTCAAGAGGCTGGTGTGATTTGCTTCCCTCAGTTAACTGTTCTCAGTGGGTATCAGGCTGTCCTTGCCTCCTCAGCCATTGTCGCTCCCCTGGGATGGGGGACCCAGCAGCCTCTGTTCATAGGGTCCCACGACACTGAGGATACGCCATTCGAGCCCTTCCTGAGATCCTCATTTTTCCTTCTCAGATTCCCTGAGGAGATGCACTAGAGCCATTGCTTTGCCACGAGTTTATTCCCCCTGTTGACACTCGTTGGCTATCCCAAATCAAAGGGGTGGGAGGAAGGTTAATGGGAAAAAAATTCGCTCTTAGGCAGACTACTAAGCTGCACTTAAAGACAGGCTCAAAAAAAGATTTTCTGAAGCACACTTCCCTTCTGAAATGGTGCCACTCCTGAATTCTGACCTTTAAAGGTTAAAAAAGATATTGACAGAGGTCTTTCAGATCCTAAGTAACCCCCTTGGGTAGATCTCAAGAACCAGAGAATATTCAAGACTTAGGACTGGTAGAATTCCTTGCAGCCCGACTGAACATTCTCATATCTGATGGGAGGAAACCCTGGCATCTCCCTCTTAATTTAGCCTACTCTCAATTCCTCAAGATTTTAGGATTCACAGGTCACCCCTGCCTTTAGGGTTGACACATGTTTCCTGGGCCAAGCCTCTTTTGGCCCCGCAGGGCTCTGCTTTGGGAGCGGAGGACCTGCGGTTCTCTGAAAGCCACTGTGGCCTGTGAGTGACTGGGGCCAAGTGCACATCTTCGAGCAGTGCTGTGTGTGCCTTTGACTCATTCTTTCACAGAATTTCTTGTACCACATTGGGCCCCGCACACCAGGAGCTTGGAGGACCGATCTCTTCCCACGTGCATTTTCTAGCTTATTCATCAAGACCACGTGCACAGCAATGCACCAAGCTCTGGGCAATCAAAGGAAATGACGTTCGCCCCTGGTCCGGCCGCCCGGATGGGATTTCGGAGCGGCCCCTCCCTCAGTGATGTTGTTCTTCCCTCCAGGAACCACGCTGAGCTCGGCTGTCTCTATCCCGGCCCACATTCAGGGGTCCCACATGCCTGGTTCATCTCCTTCCCCAGCTTGCTTTTTCACTCTCTTGTCTCACTTCAGCAGGTGATAAAATCAAAGCCCAAGAAAGATAACGGTATTGCTAGAGGGTAAAGGTTCTAAGTGGCTCTCAGGTTCTCCACAGAATTTGGTCTTTCGGAGACAGGGTGCTTTAGCTTTGAGTCTCAAGTTGAAGCAAGCAGGGTTCGGTATTTTATTGACCACGCACTGTCCTGGCCGAGGCATGACAGGGCATTGCTTCTAAAGGTTAAGACAAACACACCCACTGAATGACTACATGCTATCTATATCTGTATCTATCTATCTATCTATCTATAATAGTATAGTTTCGAGTTTGTTTGGAATTATTGGGACTGCCAAACAACAATCCAATTCTAAATACTTACATACTTGACAAGCTAGGACTTACTTCCAAAGAGCGCTGACCCAGAGCAATTACTCTGAGGGTCTGAGAGTGTGCACTGACAGAACCACGTATTGGGGCTGAGGTTCAGACTGTTAGATAAGGGGCATCTGCCTGCTTTTCAGGTGTGCAGACCCAAGTTTATTCCAGACCCTTCTATGACATGACTTTGTCCTCTTTTTGTCCTTCCTCATGCCAAGAGGTACATTATGCCGTTTTGTACTTCTGGAAAACCGCAGACCATTTTCTCTTTCTTTGTGCAGGACTGGCCAAACTAACCCTTCTGGTCCCTTTTCTGAGCCCTCTCTGAGTTTACACAGCCAAAGCATTGACTTTGTATTCATGTCTTAGAAAGAATTTATTCCTAATGTGGTTGTGCAAAAATCGCACCCAGGCATATATTATGCTTAATCACATCCCAATGTTTACACCCTGGCAATCTATTTTTGGGCTCATCAGCCAAACAGAATCAGAAATGCATCTACCATTTCCCAGGTAACAGTGGAGTTAGGGAAAGGTAACTCTCAGATCAGGCTCCGGTCTGCCTGCCTCTCAGATTGCATCATTGCTTTTATGAGTTTGGATGACTGAACTCTTGAGTTTTGCTCTGCCTGAGACATAGATCCCTTCCTGTCCAGGAGCAGGCTTCTACACATCGTGGCAGTCCCCATAGCATGGTGCCTGAGCAGAGCAGGCTCTCACGGAGGCCGGGATTAGCCAGAGAGGCCTCTGGTCCCATGAGCTGTGGGTACTCTTCCATTTGGACAGCTCCTGCCTGGTTCCATGTCCCCAGTCTAGAGCACATGGTTAACCACTCTAACAACCTTAATGCCATCGTTGCCCATCCTCTGGCCACTCTCATCCCACAAATCCTTCACCTAGATCAAGTTGATGCCCTACGTGCGCTACTCCAGCCTCCAGCTGATTGTTGATAGAGTAAGGCTCCACGGTGGCAGACAGCTGCTGAGCACAGCTAGGAGAAGCCCGTAGCCTTAAGGGTTGGTGCCACCATGAATGGATGAGCACCAGCCTCTCTCCAGACTAGTTTGCCTCCACCAGCCCCAACATGTTTATCAGGATATGCATCTGTCTTTAAATCCTTTCTGTCAGTCCCAGAGGGGGAAGCATTTTTTCCTGATCAGGTCATCCCCTCCTTCCCCCACTCATGTGTGATCTGCGTGATCTTCCTCCCCCAACTCGTGTTTCCTCTGGGGTCTTGCTGCACTTCCCCAACAGCTTCAGCCTTTTTCTATGGTCTCAAGAGAAAGTGCTTTAGCTTTTAAACATGCTCAGTAGTCTCATAATGACTGAGTTTGCCTCTGGCCCTGTCTGGTCTCTCCTCTTCTCAGGCAAATTAAAAAAAAAAAGTAGCGTAAATTTATCACCTTTACTTCTCTAAATTGCATTTACTCCTCAACTGACTGTGCCCTGATTCTTCCCATAGCACCTCACTGAAATCTCTCCTGTTCAGGTTCCTCCAGAAGCAACAATGCTCGGGCAAGCAGTTCATTTGGGGGAAGGGGGAGGGAGGGAATGCTGGAGGAATGGGGAAGTGAGACAGAAAGGGAAGCAGCTGATAGAGAGTGTCTTATCAAACCAGTTCTCACTGTGGGCTCCCAGAGCTTAGTCCTGCTAGGGAGCCCTAGTTGCTAATGTAGGACATACACTCAGTTTTCCCAGCCAAGGGGTGAAAGAGCTGGGGTATTTATACACCAGGCCATCAGTCATTGGTCAACTAATGCTGCTTTGAGGATTGTGTTAATTCCTTGACACTTCTGGCCTGCCAAGCAGATGGCAAAGTGAGCTGCTGTAGCAGGAAAGAGCCCACAGGCAGAGAAAGGCATCTGGAATTTCAGCCAGTGTGCACACAGTGGTAAAGGCGAGGGGCCATAGGCCAGGTACTAGCAGCACCCGCTTTAACAGCTTCCCTGTGGTCTTTGTGTTGCTTTGCTAGATGAATGCTCAATCCAGTCTTTATATCGATGGTGCTGTCTGTCAAATTTGTTGACTACTCACTCACTCAGTCATTAAATTCTCTGCTCTCTTTAGGGGTGCCTGGGTGGCTCCGTCAGTTAAGCATCTGACTTTGTCTCAGGTCATGATCTCACTATTTGTGGGTTCGAGCCCCACATCGGGCTCTGTGCCGACAGCTCGGACCCTGGAGCCTGCTTCCAATTCTGTGTCCCCCTCCCTCTCTGCCCCTCCCCTGCTCTCTCTCTCTCTCTCTCTCTCTCTCTCAAAAATAAATAAACATTAAAAAAAAAACTTTTAAATTCTCTGCTCGCTTGCCTTCCATGACCCTTCTATTTCCTAATTTACCGTGAACTTTTCTTCTGCCTCCGTTGTGAATCCTTGCTCTTCTGCTAATTGTGAAACCTTGGGATCCTCTGGGTTTTATCCTGAGCTTGCTGCCTGGGCAATTTTTTCTTCTTTCATGATGGGCACACTGATGACTTTCAAACCTTACTTGAGCCCTGACATTAAACCCTGGGCCCATTTGCCCAGCAGATCAATTTGGATGTTGTCAAACCCAACAGTCAATCTTTCCCACGAAGACTTGTTCTTCCTCTTATTTACTATCTCAGCAAGTAACGCTACTGCCCCTCCCAGAATCCACATTGAAAAGCTAAGCGCCATCTTAACTTCCAAATTTCCCCCCTAACACATGACTGCCAATTTTACTTCTAGATTTTCTTCCCCCTATAACTTAGAGTACATTAAGGGCCAATGGGAAGGGGTATGGGCATGAGAATGAGACTGGAAACAAAAGAGGGGGCATGGAGATTGTTGATAGAGTAAGGCTCCTTCGTAGTATGTGTGGAGGGACTGGCCTTTGATGGGAGCAGGAAAAGCCATTTGGTTTTGCAAAGGAATGAGAAAGACCCATTAGTGGGCATTAAGATGAAGGCAAGTCCTACTCAAGAATGAGAGAGCCAGGGGGTGGGTGAGAAGGTTAGAGTTTTGAGCACCAGAGACCAGGCTGGGGAAAGTACTGAGGGTTAGCTGAGCTCTGATCCATGGAGCTGCATATGAATCTTTTGTTCTTATGGAGATTATTCTCCAGGATGGGAAACCAGTTACCATCTCCACAGTCTCCAGCAGCATCATCCAACTCCACATCAAGTCTTCTTTTCTTCCAGTTTGCTTTGCCAAACGTTCCCACAGCAACTGTTCTTAAACTTCACCAGGAACCCCTAGTGCTCTGACCCTTGTTTTTCCTTCTCCATTCACCAGACTCTCCTTTTGTTCTCTAAGTAGTTTGATTTTTGTATTTATTATATTGTATAGGATTGTATTGTATTGTAAATTATTCAATTTATGAAACTAAGAGGAACCCAAGTTCTCTCACTTCCCCTGCCCCCTACTCCCTACCCTCCACCTCTGGCAACCACCAATCTGTTCTCTTTATCTATGAGCTTGGTATTTGTCTTTCTCTGTCTGACTTATTTCCCTTAGTGTAATACCCTTAAGGTATATCCATGTTGTTGCAAATGGTAGTCATTCTTTTTTATTGCTGAATTATATTCCATTGTATATATAAATTTATTAATCCATTCATCCATTGATGAACACTTAGGCTGTTTCCGTATCATGGGTATTATAAATAATATGGCAATGAACACGGAGCTACATATAGCTCTTTGAGTTAGTGTTTTCATTTTCTTTGGATGAATATCCAGAAATGAAATTGTTGGATCATATTGTAGTTTTATTTTTGAGTTCTTGAGGAACCTCCATGCTGTTTTCCATAGTGGCTGTGCCAATTTACATTCCCTCCAACAGTACACAAAGGTTGCCTATTCACATCTTTACCAACACTTGTTATTTCCAGTCTTTTTGATAATAGCCAGTCTCATAGGCGTGGGTGATATCTCATGTGGTTTTGACTTGCATTTCACCGATGATTAGTGATGTTAAACATCTTTTCATGTACCTGTTGGTCATCTTATCTCTTCTCTGGAAAAAATGTCCATTCAGACTCCTTTCTTCCCTCTCCTCCCTCTCCAAATTAGGAGCTGTGGCTCAACATTTTAATCTCTTTAAAAATACCCTACACCCCCCTACCCTCTGAATATCCGTCTCATATTTTTGGAAAAACTCTAACTTTGGATAAATCCAGCCATCTGTCTTCACCATGTCGGTTTCCAGGCAGCTGAGTCTCACTGGAAAATAACACATAGCAGGGCAGTGGTAGTTGGGCATAAGTAGAATTATGCCCATAATATCACGTAGCTTGTTAAGTGTTAGTTTTGCGCAGTCATAGTTAAGTTACCTGCATGCAGCAAAGGAGGAAGCCATGGACCCCAAAAGTGTCATGTATATATGTGAAATACATTACCCCCAAACACGTGCCCTACATATAGAAGGTTTGTTGAAACATAATTTTCATGCAGCAGAAGTCGACCTTTTTAGCAAACAGTTCTCTGCACACCATTATGTAACTACCATCCCAATCAAGATGTTGAGTATTTTCATCACCCTCTCCCCCAAATTTCCCTCATACTTCCTCTTTGCAGTCAATCCCCAAGCCCCTGACAACCACCAATCTGTTTTCTGTTCCTACGGTTTTGTCTTATAAGTCTAAAATGTCATATAAATGGAATCATACAGTGTGTATCCTCTTGAGTCTGGCTTCTTTCACTTAGCATAATGCATTAGAGATTGAACTATTTGTTGCACAAATCAGCAGTTTTATTTTCATATTTATTTCTGGGTAGCATTCCATTATATGCTTGTACGTATCATAGTTTTCCATTAACCAGTTGAAGCATATTTAGGTTATTTCCAATTTTTGATGAATAAAGTTGCTGTAAACATTCATGTGAGTGTAAATTTTCTTTTCTCTTGAGTAAATACCTAAAACTGGTATTGCTAGACCATATGTTAACTGCTAAATTGTTTTCCAAAGTGGTTGTACTATTTTGTATTCCCATTAGCAACGTGGGATGCTCTGCGTGCTTGTCAGCATTTGGTATTGTCAGCTTTAAAAACTTTATCCACTCCGATAGGTGTGCAGTGCTATCTCATCGTAGTTTTAATATTGTATTTTCTTAATGCCTAATGGTGTTGAGCATCTTTAAATGAACTTATATATCATCCACTAAAGATGGGTGATATTTGTTTATTGGTCAGGTGTGTGTTCAATCTTTTGGCCATTTTAGAAAGTGGGTGGTTATTTTCTTGTTATCGTGTTTTGGAAGTTTAAAAAATATATCTGGATATATTTTAATGTATATGCAAATATATCAAATTTAATATATTTATCAAATACATGTTTCGCAAATATTTTTTCCCAGTCTGTGGTTTGCTTGGCTTGCTTTCTTATTTTCTTAACAACGTCTTTTGAAGAAACAAAGGTTTACTTTTGATGAAGTCCAATTTATCATTTTTTTTTCCTTTTATAGATCACGCTTCTTGTGTTGTATGTGGGAATTCTTTGCCTAACACAAGGTCACAAAGATTTTCTCTGATGTTTTCTTCTAGAAATCTAAAACTTTAGGTTTACATTTACATTGTTGTCCATTTTGAGTTAATATTTTGTAAATGATGTGAAGTATGGATTGAAGTTCAATTTTTTTTGCATATGGATATTCAATTGTTCCAAGACCATTTTTTTTTTTTAGAAGATTCTCCACTAAATGACTTTTGCAATTTTGTAAAAAATGGGTTGACTATAATGTGTGAGTTTATTTCTGGACTTCCTATTCTGTTCTGTTAACCTATGTATCTTTCCTTTCAAATTTCAACTTGATTACTGTCGCATTATAGTAAATATTGAAATCAGTTTAATGTGAATTCTCCAACATTGTGCTTTATTTTTGAAATTGGTTGTGACTATTCTAGTTCCTCTGCTTTATCATACAAAATTTAGGGTCACTGTGTCCATTTATATAATATATCCTGGTAGAATTGAATGGGATTGTATTGAGGTTATAAATCAACCTGGTGAGAATTGCAACCATATTTAATACATGAACATAGTATATATCTCTCCATTCATTTAGATCCTTTTTGTTTTGCGGTTTTAGCACATAGATCTTGTACATATTTTGTTTGCTTTATAATGAAGCACTTTATGTTTTAGGTACTATTAACATAATATTTTTTCTATTTCAATTTCCCATTGTTCATTTCCAATATATAAAATATTATTGATTTTTGTATATTGATCATGTATCTTGTGATCTGACTAAACTCACTTATTATAGCTTTTTTCTGGGGTAGATTCTGGTATTTTCTACATTGACAATCATGTTGCCTGTGAATAGAGAGGTGTTTTTTTTTCCCCTTTCAATAGGTATGCCTAGTTTTTGTATGGTTTAAACTATTATTTCACTGAGAACATTTTCTTCTTAGAGAAATAGTTTAACAAGATTAAGTCCTTGCCAAATTGGCTTTCTGGATTACTAAAAAGAGTTAGAGCCCAAATTAGATGATCAGTTATGTGGACAGTCTTTATAATTTTCATTCTTCAGAGCTGTGCTACAAGAAGATGAGTAGGGCATTTTATATAGGGTTTGACTCTTGTGTAATAACTACCTGTTATTTTCCTATTGTGAATTGGTCAGTGGGGATGATGTGCAGAGTATTTCATGTAGGCAAAGAAGTCCCCTCCTGTGTCTGCAGAATCATCATTATGCTAGGGAGCCTTTGCATAGCCCTTTGATTTAAGAGCCTTCACACTTCTGGCTGATCAGATGGCCACCTCCCCCCTTGGCTCATCTGGAACCTTCCACTGCTACATTTCAGACCCAATAGTGTGCATCCCTCTTGCTGGAGTGTGCCTGAGTCTGGACCCGAAACTCTTATATCCCCAGAGTCTGACTCAGGGCTTGGCTGATCTTATTGACTGAATAAGACCTGGAAATACAACCTAGCTGTCATTCTGGCACAGCGGGAAGGGCAAGGACTCTGATACGAGGTTTGAGTCTGAGCTCTTCTGTCAAAGTTATTCTTGGAAAGCTCTATTTTTCCCATCTGTAAAATGAGGATGTTATCTTCCTCGTGAGTTATCATTGTGAAGGACTTAGTTCATCATCTAATCCTATTAGGTAAGTTGATGTTATTAGAACTGTTATTTAATATATACGTTGTGTCACTTCATCGTGGCCCCTAGCAGATCCTCCTTAATTCCGTTGCTTCCTCTGGTTGAAATGGAGTTCAGGGGCGATTGCTGCCCAAACTGGCCATCCCCCGCCGCATCCGTGTGGTTGCCACTGTCAGTGGAGTGCTAATGAGAAAAATTAGATGCTCACACCATCTAAGATGCCACAGTGGCTGGTTGCAGTGCGACCTGCACAGGTGATGCCTGGGATCTGTGGGCTTCCATATGCCTGCCAGCACCCGGGGTTTTGTATCTGGCATGATTTATGGCGGGGTCTAATATGAGCGGGCAGTCCCCCGTCTGAAGGGCATGCAGGTGATCCAGCAAATGTACAGTGATTCTCTTCTCAAATTTCAAGGGATGCATTCCAGCCTTCTCAGGCTACCATTCATTCCAAGAATTCCAGCCGAGTGTTTCTTCGTTTATTTTTCTTGGTATCCAGCCTTGTTAGCTTGATATGTAATTAGGGGTTTTGGAAAATGTTATTGCTAACACCTGAATACGAACTTTATTTCTGATTTTTAACCCTCCCCCCCCCCCCAAATTATAGGAAAAGCTGTGTTTCTCATAAGCTTAGTTTTCAGTGTGAAAGTATTGTACATTCCTAATGCACGTATCTTGATGGGGTTTCTTCCTCATTTGGTTTTTTTAAATTAAGAACTTTGGTGATGTTCTGAAATTATTTGACATGGCCTCATTTCCAAGGTGGCCACGTAGAGTTCTGCTGTCTAAATAAATTGTGGTTAATATAATGCAATCCCTCAGTTGGAGAGCAAGTTTGCAAGCAATTGTTGTCCAGAGCCACATATTTCTAATGTGTGTGTGCATGCACATGTGTGTGTTTAAGTTTATTTATTTATTTATTTGAGAGAGAGAGAGAGAGCGAGCATAAGCAGGGGAAGGGATGAGAGGGAAGGAGAGAGAGGGAGAGAACCCAAGCAGATTCCATGCTGTTAGCACAGAGCCCACCATGGGGCTTGATCCCATGAACCACAAGATCATGACCTGAGCCAAAATCTAGTGTTGGATGCCTAATGGACTGAACCGCCCAGTTGCACCTATAATGTTTTTAGTGGTGTTATTTGAAACACAGTCTGTTCCCCGTCAAAATAGGAACATGTCAATATGGTGACAATTTCATAATGTGAGTTCATATACCCTAAGTGTATATATGTATACATTCATTTCTTTATGTCTATGGCCAGTAAAACTAGGTTTTTTTTTGTTTTTTTTGTTTTTTTTTGTTTTTAGGAGTGGAGTGGTATTTTGATTTCCTTTGTGGTTTTATGTATTTTAAAATTATCTGCAATGATTAAAGTGTAAAGCAAGAATTATTATACACAAACATAGAAGAACTTCAAAAGAATATCTTCTTCCTGGCCTGAGCCAGGGGAAAAAATTACATTATTTTGGCCAGATGCTGCCAGAATTGGGAAATTAAGCAAAGCGATATTAAGGTTAGATTTCCCAGGAGAATAACAACCCCAAAGGTAGTCTACAAATTCACAATTATGTTAACTGAGCACAGAGTGTTCATCACTTAGCAACACTGTGGATTTTGTTTCTCTTTGTAAACCAGATTGAAAAGGAGGAGCAAGCCGACCCCACGGAAGAAGTGAGGGGGCAGTTTCAAGCGAATGGACCACCTCAGCACCTGGACTCACTGCTTCTTGACCCCCGTGCCCTTGGGCAAGTTATCTGGCTTCCAGTAGGATGCAGGGACAGACACCGGCTGATGTGGCAACAGCTGATGCCCATAGGCTCCTCGGTGCGGGGGCCGCCTGGAGGTGAGAGGGGGCATCTCTGTGCGTCATGCTCCAGTTGGTGGGTCCCAGCAGTGGCCCTCAGGCTCCAGAACCCAGTGCATGGCTTCTGTGGTCTCAGCTGCAGTCTTTTCTCCCTGAGAACATGCACAAGCTTTCAAGGTCTTTAGATCAGGATGGTCAAGTGACAGCCCTTGTATTGTCCTCCAATCTCTGTTCTCCTCCCTCTCTGGCATCCTGTTGCCTAATCTGACTTTTGATCCTTGACCTTCTTCTTTGTAATTAATCCTCTGCCTGGTTCCTCTCTTCCCTCTGCCTTCGGGTTCCCATTTGACCTCCTTAATCAGTTCCCCGCACTGGCACACAGCCAGAGACACAGGTAGCTCTGGGGAAGATCCAAGTTCTTTTGAGTAAGATATTAGGTGAGCAGATGAACCAAGCGTGCAAAGAAATTCCCAGGGAGGGTAGGGGTTGTCCAAGTCCACATGTCGGAAGCAGCCAATGTGCTGTGTCAGAGCTGAGAGTAACATTGTGAACAAGTAGCTCCTTCCCACTCCCCGGGCCCCTGTCTCCAACCTCACACAGGGATTTATGAATGCCTTCTTCTGATCCCTGCCTGGGTGAGAGCATACACTCTCAGGCCCTACCTTTGAGCCTTGTCCAATTCATCTGGACAGTCCCAGATTCAGAACTAATCGCTTCAACTCGTTGTAACCTTGAGAAAGTTATCTGGGCTCACTCAATGACTTACCCTTGCCCCTCTCCCAAAGGTTCCTGGAGGCCAGGCTGCTAAGAGGGCCCCTCTGTGAGGCCAAGTTGCTACTCTCCCACCCTCCCACCTCAGGACACCAGCAGGTGGCCCCAGGGCCTTTCACAGGACCAGAAGGGGTACTCAGAGAGTTGCTATTTCCAGACCACAATGCCCCAAATTCTTGGGGAGGGCTGAATCCTTCTATGCTGTCCCTGGTTGGTGCCTCCACATACTATAGTGGGGTCAGGCAAAATAGGAGAGGAGAACTAAGTGTGGGAGAGGAGAGGAAGTTAGGGTAGATAAGCAGTCCAAGACTTCTCTCCCTATGTGGGAGGTTATCCCATGATATGTGTAAGTCTGAAACCAATTGTAATGGAGTAGGGTTAGGGTTTGACTTCTCATCTCTGATTTGCTCCCACTATCTATAGCCCCAAACTCGTGGAAAGAACTTTGACCTTGAGTATGGGATCTCCATCAGGGACATAGGAAATAATCCCCTGACTCTGCCTTGGTTAGATCACGTTCCCTACACACACACACACACACACACACACACACGCGCTTGGTGGGGTTTGCCCCTGGGTTAAGTGGAGGACTTTCAGATCATCTTGCTTTCCTGTGGACTGGCTTGTGTGTTTGTGTATATGTTGGGAAACTTGGCTTTGGGGGAATAGTTTTGGGCTCTCATGTTCTTTCCCAGGCACGAATACTAGAGAGACCCTCCAAGTCTCATTTCAGTTCCATGCTCCCTGGGGACCCTGACCACTGAAGCTGATTATGAGAGAAGACTACACACTAATAGACTCCCTTCGGGGACTTGACTTTGACTTAGGGATCCACCATTTGCCCGGCAGTGGCTTTGAAAGAGTCTTTCATCATGGATCACTTTCCCTACTCACCTCAGAGCTGGGGGATGGAAGGAGAGGGGTTGGAGAAGGCTCATCTCTCTTGAGTCTCCAGTGGGATCCATTCCAGAAGCCATCCCTGCTTGTTTTAAGCCCAAGCTTGGCTAATTTGTTTGTTGGCTTTAAAGTTGGGCCTGAAGGGTGAGAAATACAGGCAATAGATCCAAGCTCAACCCCTCCTGAACCCCTCCAATGCTTTTCTATTAGGAGGCCAGTGGAGGGAAGCTGAAGCCATGACCCGGTCCCTAGGGCATAAGGCTCATTGCCTTTCCAGGTCTGGCCCACCCCACTTGTGATTCAGAAGCCCTTTCCCTACCCAGCAAGACCACACTTTCCTGTCTTCCTTCTTTTGTCTCCTTTTGTATGTGTAAATAATATGTTGTCATAGCTACTCAGTGCTTATACTCATTCGGGTCTGTTCTTACTATGCACTCTGCCTGTGATGCTCTCGTCCAAGATCTCTGCACTGGTGACTTCAGCTCAAATATCATCTCAGAGATGTTTCCCTTGGAAACTCACTGCGGTTTCCATAGTTACTCTCTATATCGTCAGTCTAGTTTTGTCAGTTGTGTTTGTCTTCACAGCACTCATCACCCTCGGGAATTATCTTGTTCATTTATTTGCTTGTTTACTGCTTGGCTGTCCTTCTGCTCCTAATGTAACTTCCATGACCACCAACACCTGTTTCCTGCCACATCCTCAGTTCCCAGCGCTAGGAGGAACTCAATAAACACTTGTTGACTGAATAGATGTTTGCTTGTTGTTTTTTTAAAATAGGAATGATTTTTCAGAAGTTTAGATTCTTTTGAAAAGTCAAAAGTGTCTACTGTACTTAGTAACAAGGAACCATTGGTGACATTTGAGGGTGCTCTTGGAGTAAATAGGAGGCGATGTGACCATGAAGGGAAGCAGGGCATAGGGCAGTAGCTGGGGTGTTCCATGAACTCAGGAGACACTTGAGCTTGGTGAAGTCTGGTGGGAAGGAAACAGCAGAGCAGGTGTGTGAAGGAGGAGGAAATACTGAGTCAAGAACTGAGGAGGCAGGAGGGAGAATCTGGGGCACAGGTGAGGGGATCAGGCATGTAGCAGGAGTCCCTTTTCAGTGGGAAAAGGGGAAGGAGAAAAGGAGTGTGTAGATTCTGGTGGGTTGGCAGGGTCAGTGGTAGGGGCTCGAGGGCAGTTCCTGCCTGTGGCTTTGATTTTCTCTTGAAGTTGGAGGTGAAGTGACCTCTTCACAACGGGGTTAGTGGTGGTGTCAGGGGTCAGAACTATGGGGATGGTGGAGACAATTATAAAGAGATCACTTCATCTCAAGTTTTTGAAATATACATATTTTTTTAAAAAACCCTTTGCCAGAGGAATTTAATTAAGCAATTAATTAACAATTCAAAGCAACATTTTGCCACTAAGTCACTGCATACAACTTCATATTTAGACGTAAATCCTAGGCCTAAACTTGAGTCCCATATGGTCTCAGATGGAAGAAGAAGGAATAGGAGAAAGAAAGGCAGAGTCTAATCTTCTCAAGGAATAAAGAATCACGAGGAAGCTTTCACAAGGGGAAGCTGCAAAAATTCTGACAAATCATAGCAAGATGGGGCTGTGCTGTGAGACAGTAATTTGCTGAACGTCCATCTGGACTCTGTTCTAACACCAGAAAGATGTAGCAACTCAGGCCTGGAAGGGTCCAGGGAGGCTTCTGGACTGATTCCATAGCACAAGTCTCCGTTTCATTAATAATACCATTAGCAGGTACTTATGAGCTCTGCTTAAACAAAATGAAGTGTTCTTAATGGCTAAAGATGATTCCATTGACCCAACGGAACAGTGGGCAGTTGCAACTTGGAGAGATTTTGCATACTCACTCTTCTTGTTTGTAACATAGGTACACACTTGTAGGAGTGTTGGTTAAGGGTAGTGATAAAAATATCTTCTTTCTATTAAATATCAACTATGCATCCATCCTATACTACATAGTGTTTTGTGTTTGTAAATGGCTGCCATGAAACCATGACCTTGGCCTTCTTGCTATCATGCTGTGATCTAGAAATTTCCAAAATGAGTTTGATGGAGCCTTAGGGGTGCTTGGGGTGCCATGTTATGAGATGAGAAGGAGGTGGAGCCAACGTGGCTCCAATCTGCATCCCCACATCGACTAGGCAGATTTTAGGGTCTCTGTTGACTTCCAATTTTATATAGATAAAGGGTTGCACTGGGATAAAAGAGTCTGACAATCTTCACCGTCATGACTGAAATCAAATACTGGTAAAATAATTATGCTAGTGACTTTCTATATGATTTGTTAAATCAAAGAGTGTACTATTTGGCATTGCATCATAGGTTTGGGTTTAATTGACTGGTATTTCAGTGACAACTTATTTCCTTTTAGGCAACAATTCACCCACCACCAAGTTGAGTGTTTTGACCTTTGATCAACTGGCTAGGTTTATCCAAAGTACAGATGAGCAAAAGTACTAGATTAGCAAAGAGTCTTGATAATTATACCTGTATTTTATTTTTAAGCAAGTTTATGTGAAAGTATTATATTCAACATGGTACTAAAAATCCATTTCTGTTGCATAAACTATGTGAACTAAATAGACTACATTAATAATACATAAAATAGGTTTGCGGAGAGTGGAGAAAATGGGAAGGCATAGCATAAATGGTGGTCTTCATCGCAAATCAAATATCTATTATATTTGAATCATTTGGTTCAAAAAGATCTCTGCACAATAGAACTAAGTTCTAAAACAGTGTTAAATCTAAGTACCAAAGTCATATTCACATTGGAGTTTGAAGCACATTCATTTTCCCAAGAGTCCATTCGTAACCACAGCTGGGGGCTGCGAGGTCCAGGGGTGGAATCTTGAGAGGCTGGTGCACTTCCCTCTAGAACCCAAAGGTTGTAAGTATTTTGTAGAGAGAAAAGTAGAGAACCTCAAGTAACTAGGATCTCGAAAGAAGGTACTTTTACAGCAAGAGGGTTTAGGTTTCTAAGGTTTCCTTTCCTTCTAAGGAGGAAAGGTTGGGAGTGTCTGGGTCCACGCCTGAGAAGGTGGTGATGGCAGCTGGAAGTCTTTCGTGTGTTGATTAATGACGGATGTTCCTTATAAAGATAGGAAGTGATTTGCATCAGCGCTAGCCAAACCCGCCCTCCCTGCAGAAAGTAAGAGATATTGGGCCAGTCTTTGTTAATGAAGCCTCTAGGGCCACTATTAAAGGCCGATATATTAACAGATACTGAAAATGGGCCCTTGGCCCAGGTGGTGGTTCACACACAGCCCCCTGTTGACCTCCAGGCAAATCTGTTTGATTAATGCTGAAGTGAAGATACCCCTACTGTGACCGCCATCACCATGCCATCGAGGAGGGTTGGGTATTCTGTCTTTCAGGGGGTGTGAGACTCAGTAGACATTCTGGCAACTTTCCATCAAGGAAGTTATGTTTGCCTGCAGATCAGAGGGTGAGTTTTTCCTGACACCTCATAGGTTACCCAGGTGGCGGCCCATTCACAGCTAATTCAGTCCTAGGCATGCCTCTTCCATAGCCGGAGAAAGGCGAATGGCACAGTGGGCAGTGAGTACCGGGGCAGTCACTCGCAGGGAGTGTCCCATGGGAGCCAGCCTGGCTTCAGGGACCTCTTATTGACAGGAGTTCCTTGGTGATCTTCCTGGGTTTGGTTTTATTTCTGAGATCTCTGAAGCACACCAGTCTCTGGGTTTGTTACTTGCAATTCCTGTCTCAGGAAGGCAGCACTCTCTTCCTACCCGGGAAGAAATCTTAATGCATCAAAAGGAAAGAGTTTGGTCTCTTAGGCTTTCTTTACCGCCACGTGGTGAGCCAACAGATTGCTACATAATCTATTTTCACTGCATTCGCCCTGTTTCTCGAATTCTCGGTAAACATCCCTTTCTGCAGCTGACAGCCTCTGTTCTTTCTCTCTGGCTTATAAGCTTTCTGAGTCAGACCCTTTGACGGAATCTTAGTTTTCTGCTGATAGAGATCATGAAGGACCCTTACTGCCAGCTGCAAGATTTTGCATTTAATTTTCAACTAGAGCTTTGGCTATAAGCAGTAAAAAAAAAAAAAAAAAAGAAAGAAAGAAAGAAAGAAAGAAAGGAAGAAAAAGAATAATTTTCCAACTTTTGTCTTCCAGTTGATGTCTTGCTGACATCTCATTATTTGGCTCAGAATGTAAATGGTGTCTGTTTTCCTCAACTCTTGTTACCGTGGATTTTGGTGCCATCTGATATCCCTGACTCTCTCCCTTCTTCCTGTGGGAATCTGCCAATTCACTCCTATTTTTAAAATGACCCTGTTTATCTCCTTCCCTGTGATTTTTCTCCGCTGATGCAAAGATGAACGGCGAGTGGTTTGAGATGCAGAGCACATTTATTCAGAACTTCAACTTCATTATTTTCCTAAGCCACAGCTTCTCTCTGAGCCTGGAGATTCTCCTGATTTGCTTGCTGATCTCAGTAGGTACGGCTGGGAGGGTAGAGACAGCCAGGGCTGTGGGGGGGACCACAGCCTTCTCTCCACTCCGCCTCCCCCAACGGCTGCGCCTTCCTCTTCAGCTCATGTCTTCCTTCCGGTTTCCATCTCATTTGTCACTCATCTGTTTTCCTACAACTCAAATTCACGAAAGACTTCGGTTTTTATTTTTATTTATTTTTATCTTTATTTGTTTTAGTAGGCTCCACGTGTAATGCGGAGCTCAAACCTGATCCTGAGATCGAGTCGTGCACTCAACTGACTGAGCCAGGCAGCCACCCCAAAGGACCATGGTTTTTAGATTTCTTTTTTTAATATTATTTTATTTTTTTATTAAAAAATTTTTCTTAATGCTTATTTATTTTTGAGAGAGAGGGCGGAGGCGCAAAGAGAGAGGGGTGACAGAACCCCCGAAGTGGGCTCTGAGCTGAGAGCAGGCAGCCAGATGTGGGGCTCAAACTCATGAACTGTGAGATCATGACCTGAGCCGAAGTCTGATGCTTAACCAACTGAGCCACCCAGGTGCCACAATTATTTATTTATTTATTTTAAGTGTTTATTTTATTTTTGAGAGAGAGAGAGAGAGAGAAAGAAAATGAGTGGGGGAGAGGCAGAGAGAGGAGGACAGAGTATCCGAAGAGGGCTCCACTCTGACAGCAGAGAGCCCAACTCAGGGCTCGAACTCACCAACCACGAGATTATGACATGAGCTGAAAATCAAGAGTTGGTCGCTCAACAGACTGATCCACCCAGGCGCCCCTGGTTTTGAGATTTCTAGCAGGGCTACCAACAGCCTCCGTGCATTTTTATTGCTCTGGTTTTCACACTATCTTCACTGCCCCCCCCACCCCGCCCTCGCCCCAGCTTTTGTTCCCAGCTGCTGAGATTCTGCCCAAGCCTGAGTCACCCAGATCCCCACCGTCAGGAGACCAAGGATGATCCAGATGGGCTGATGACCCACAGACGGTTCATTCTCACTCCATGTCCTTCCAATTCCAGTTTTCCTCACCTTCCCACATGGTGTGGTGCCACCAGGCCTTGCAAATGTGGTCGTCTGAGTTGGGATGGTTACATCATGGCCGACTCTACCTCCTTAACTTGCGTTCACCTGCAGTTTTAATTTGCTGGTACTTGCATTGTCTCATGTCTCCAAAAGTCCTCAGTCACATACTCGAACCCAGGTTCTCATGCGATCCCCACCCTTTTCTTCTGGTGTAAGTTTCACTTCGGTGAACTCTTGGAGTCCCAATAAGAGAATCTCTGGAGTCCAAAGGACTTCGCACCAAATGTGCATGTGGGTGGGAGAGGAGAGGGAGAGAGATTCCTCCCTTTTTGTGGCTTCTTTCCTTCTGTGGCTTCATGTGCCTTGGGAGAGGTGGTTTCTTTCTCTTCCATTCCTTGTCTTCCCCTTGCTCAAAATCATAAGCAGGTGGAAGGTAGAGGCCCCGTGGCAAGGGTAAACCTAGTGATGCCTCTTACCCATGCAGAACGAGGTTTGGTTGGCATGTCATTCCAATTTCCTCTCTCTGCTGACTTGTGAAATGCAAGTTGCTGTGAGATGAAAAAGCGTTCATGTACATACATCACCCAAGAAAGCTTCATATAGCTGCTTCTTAAGGCAGCTCTGCGTTCTGAACATTTTTAACCCTCTCTGGGATATGACTCCTTTAGAACAATGTTATATAGTGACTTGCTCATACAAAGATGCATTATGCCAACCAACCTGTTTAACCTAGGACATTATTTACACAAGAGAAAAATCAGGCATGTGTGTGTGTGTGTGTGTGTGTGTGTGTGTTTTCTTCCTAGATATAGAACTCATTTTGTCTTAAAATCTGAGTCCCCATTTAAAATGTTTAGGCGACTACTTGGACTTTGCTCTCCACCCGTGTTTTTTTAGGAGCCCTCCTTCTTTGGGACCCTGGAGCAGTAAGCACTTTTGTGCTTGTATCTAAGAGATCAAAATAAAAGTGCCCTCAAGTCCAGGGACAAATGTACTCATCACAAGTGTCCTTGGCCAACAAGGCCAATATTTGTTGACTGAATACATAAGGAAAATATATTGAAGAAAAATATCATTTAGAGTTTTATTGAGTATTTTAGTAAAGACTTAGAAATGAAATTTCCAACCATCAGAGCATGAGAGCCCAAGCTCACACAACTATTCCAGAGGATAACTGAGTTCACCTAAGTATAAGCTGCCGTTTCTTCCATTCATCCAGGACTGGAGATCAGGGTTCACAAGGTGTATTGAGCATGCCCTGTGTTGACGAGTGCTTGCTTTATTGGTTGATAGTGTCGTGGTGGCAAGTGTATGGGTATGGGTCTGGGCCAAATCATTTTTCCTCTGCCCCGAGCAATAGTCTACGGGTATTCCTATTTAGGTTTTATCCACAATTAATATTTATAAAGTAAGACTTCATTTGAATACATTAACCTCTCAGTATAATCTGACTTAATATATATGTTGATTTTTAAAAAATTATCTCAATTTCTTGGTATTTCTTATCGTGTTATCTACATCTTGGCTGTTTTGCAAAATTTCAATACCTTCAGATAAGAGCAAATATAGTAAGTTAGTATGTTTTCCAATTGTTGGCGTTGAAAGCAGTGCCTCGAAGAAAGTCTCAGGAAAATGAGCAAGGACATTGGATTCTGGAAAGGGCATTTGTGTGCTGGAAAGAAATTGAGCAGGGACATGGCTTTGTTTCTCACTAGCTGCATGACTTTGGACACGTCGTTTAAGCCAACGTTCCCCTCTCAGGGCTGCCTTGCGGACTAAAGAAGATAAAATTTTGAGTTTAAAAGATTTAGCACACTTACATGGAAATAAGCTTTCAGAAGGAATATTATAAAGGGTGCTAGTTGACAGAGGTCAGCTTACGCATTTTTAGTCACATAGAACTCCGGGAACCTCAATACTGTGATTAAATAGAGTCTAGGTGGCCTGTTGATTGGTATAGGACGATACTTGGAGGCACTTTGGACCGGGAAAAGGATGTGTTGGTTCCATACTCTGGACAGAGAACCTTGCATGCACTACCTGTAACCCCCCCGGCTAAACAAACCCTGAGGTGGGACGGCCTTGAGGAACACGAGATATTTGGCAAAGCAAAACACTTTATCTTGCCAAGTGGGGTTTACAATGTTAGTGTACGATTGTAGGATTGTGGAGCCAAAGGGCTCTGGACAAAGAGGGGGAGTTCAGGAATTATGGGACAGAAGAAGCAGGAAGAAACTCCAAAGGAATAAGGTGGGTGAAGAGAAAGACTTTGGAAAGAGAATATGATAGACTTGATGGCAAAATTTAAGTATTACCAAATGGCTTGTGAAGTAGTCTTTGCTTAAGTGCCTCTTGAAATCTTCAATTTTTTGAAGGATTTTTTGAAGTAAGATTTTTTTTTCTTTTTGGGATGCATTAACATGTTGAGCATGAATTTTTTAAAATGTTTATTATTTTTGAGAGAGAGAGACCAAGCAAAGTGGGGGAGGGGCAGAGAGAGAGGGAGACAAAGGGGCAGAGAGAGAGGGAGCTGTCAGCACTGAGTCTGACCCAGGGCTCGAACCCACGAACCATGAGATCGTGACCTGAGCTGAAGTCGGACACTTAACCGACTGAGCCAGCCAGGCACCCTGGTTGAGCTCAGGTTGTGATCTCACCGTTCGTGAGTTTGAGCCCCACATCGGGCTCTGGGCTGACAGCTCAGAGCCTGGAACCTGCTTTGGATTCTGTGTCCCCTCTCTCTCTGCCCGGCCCCCACTTGCACTCTGTGTGTGTGTGTGTCTCTCTCTCAAAAATAAAGACATATTAAAAAAAATTTTTTTAAAAAGTAAAAAATGAGCTCTGACTGGAACCTCTTAAGTTGTGCGTCTCTCTCTCTTCCTCAGAAAGCTTCCTTTCAGATGGAAGCGACCAAAAGACACAGGATGCAGCTTATATGTTTGCTTATATACATACTCTTTGACCCAATCATGTGACCAGAGGGCATGAGGTTCTAGGATTTGCCCAGCTTCAGACACCTACCCAACCGTGGTCAAGGAGCAGTACCTGTTTCTGAAAAAGGTGGGGGGAGGCCGATCGAGGCCATGCAGGTACAATCCTGGGAGAATAATATAGAGTTCTAGTGTGACAGGTTTCTTTTATCCCAACAGCCTTGTGAAGATGTCATCCTACTGTCTTCTGATGGCCAATGGGAAATATGTTGTCAGTCTGCCTGTCCTTCCATTGTAAGTAAACCGTATTTTCCCTTTGATTAAGATTTTTCTCTTTGTCTTTCATTTTCTGAAGTTTCACTCTGATGTCATTAAATACGGATTTATTTTTATTTATTTTGCTCAGGACTCAAGTTTCTTCAATTTGAAGATACATATCTTTCTTCAGGGATGCATGAAAAAAAAAAAGAGAGATTGTTGTATAACCATCATAATGGCAAAAATTAAAAATTATCGTGTTGGCAAAGATTTGGGGAAAAATTCTGATAAGCCATTGATGAAAATTTATAAATTATTGTGGTACTTCTGGGGTCCAATCTGGGGATGCTAGCAAAACAGGATATTGTATAACTTAGGATCAAGCAATTATTTTAAAAAAGCAATTATAATTTTAGGTACTGATCCTGGAGAAAACTTGCATTTATGGGAAAAGGAGGCACACATACAGCTGTTCAGCAAAGCCTTGTTTGCCATTGGCAAAAAAAAAAAAAAAAAAAGGGAGAGAGAAAGGGAAAGAAATTAATAAAAATGTCCACTAATAGGAGAATGAGTAAATCAATGATGGTATGTTCATAAATAAAATTTTGAACAGCAGTTAAGACAAAGTGAAACATATATGCCTACACCAGATAAACACATTTGGAAGACAAATGAGGAATAGAAAAAGCAAATAGTAGATGGTAACTGCAATCTGATGCCCTCTGTGTACTTTTTAACCACCCACAGTATTATATTTCCACAGTAAGCAGAAACCATGAGCTCTCAAACGCTCTCTATAATGGAATCAACTTTTAAAAAATGACAACAAAATGAAAACCTATCCAAGAAATATCCAAGAAATATCTATCCCCCTGGAAGTCAAAAGGAAGATCTGAAATGATTCCTGGTTTGAAGAAATAACAAAAATAAAGTAAGCAGAAATTAAAACCTGTATAGAAATGGTCAACATTATTAGCCAGACACAAATGTGTTTGGAGGGATAAGTGGGAGACTAGTGATCAGCCTCGGGTCTCTCCAAGGTCACAGGTCTTAGAAAACAGAACCTTTTCCCTGAGTCCATTTTGGACCTGGCTGGTGCTGTGGCTTCAGCAGGTGTCTGACATGGGGACAAAGGCGTAGAGTTAGAGTATATCCTCCTTCCCAACCTTCCTATAGTAATAGGTAGGAAAGCACAGTAGAAGATAATGGAATGTTGTAGAATGTGGAGGGATGTAAAATGGGCAGTATTAGGAGAGGGAAGCTCAGAGTACAGGAGAGTGAGGGCATCCGAAACAGTCTTGTGCTGGGGTCTGGGTGGCCAAGCACAGGCAGATGTCTGTAGCTCCAACAAGGCCGTGGCTCTGTGTCCTTGAGCGAGCACAGCCCGACCCAGCCAAGTTTCAACGGCAAGTGGGAATACGGGGGTAATGCCAGAGGAAGTCTGCTCAAGGTGTGGGGGGGGGGGGGGTGAGGGAAACCAGAGATTAAGGAGGAAGAACGCTGGACTCCAATGAGATACAGCTCAGAAGCCCATACCTCCACAAAGAAGGATCAGGCCACATGCTGTCCCAAGGCAGCTGGAAGGTGAGGCCAGAGGAGGCCACTTCTCTGGGCAAGTGGCAATAACAAGGCAGGGGAATTGAACTACACAGAGCCTTCAGGTACAAATGTTTCTCCTGCCTAAACTCAGGTGCTAAACGAACAACAAAATGAGAACCTCTACTATGAACACTTTTCAATGATAGATATGAGAGGCCATTACATTCCTGGGAATGACACCAAGGGGTGCCATGACAGACAAATTAGTGGGTCAGTCCCACTCAGATCCAATAAGGAAACTTAATATTCCTTTGGCCCATTTTAGATTTTGGCAAAGCCAGACCTCGTACTCAGAGCTTGCTTGGCTCTATCCTCCATATCACCCAGAAGATACAGTTATTACAGAAAGCAAAATTGGGGCGCCTGGGTGGCTCAGTCAGTTAAGCGTCCGACGTCGGCTCAGGTCATGATCTCACGGTTTTTGAATTCGAGCCCCGTATTGGGCTCTCTGCTGTCAGTGTGGAGCCTGCTTCGGATCCTCTGGTCCCCTCTCTCCCTGCCCCTCCCCTGCTGGTTCTCTCACTTTCTCTCAAAATAAATAAAAAAAAATAAATAAAATTTTTAAAAAAAGGAATGCAAAATTGAGAAGCCAACACATTGGTGTGTATTAATTCATGTAAACTTTGGATATTAGCACAGAAATGTTAATAACTAGAAATTACCAAATTCTCTGTGTTTGTCTGTTGTGGAAATAAAACCCCCTGGGGATGGATGAAAAATATCTGGAAATTACTTGAAACCGGTGGATAACTAAATGGATGTCACAACTAAAATGTGCTATAATCCAACTGTATTTTTTTGTCTTCTAAGGGTTGGCTTTGGCAAGCACCGTGCAGTGAATATGCAAAAAAAAAAAAATATATTACATAAAGCCCCAAAAGCTGTTTTATGTAAACTTCCTGAGTGGGGGATTTTTGACCATAATCTTTGGTATATTAACTCTGATAATTCTGTATGTTAATTGATTTCATGTTCTGACATTTTGACTGGTTTGGGGAAAACTGAATTGTCCCAAGGTTGAACCCAGAGTTGTGCTGGTAAATGTTTAACGGGTGGCTCTTTGGGTGGAAAGCCCTGATTTGCAGTGTTTGCCAATTTCCGTGGCAGAAATACGTCCACCATGGCTGATTGCAAGCCATGCGCGTGATGTCACTGAATGCAGAATCGGGAGCCATGTATACCGCCGACCCTTGTAAGTTGGCGTAGGCCACTGTATGTACCCAAGGGCGTGTGTGAAACTGCAGTTTTTTACTAAAACTTCTGCCCCATAGATAGACAAAGGCACCAGTGAAAGAAAAAAATATATAAAGGGAAAATAAAATAAATTCAAGTTGGGAGCTCAAATGGTGATAATTGACAGTGGATTTCTTTTTAAGAAGCGGTATTTGTGCATATTCCGCATTTTATTATCTTTTATTATGCGAACGAGGTATCGATGTATCACACTGAGTGTTCGGAACTCTGTTTCATTGGTGTTCTCCTAGACGAAGGCTAGGGCTTCTTCCCTTCCAGATGTTGGTGTGAAGTCAACATGACCCAAGAATCAATGGCACTTGCGTACCGTGAAGCCAGTTTTGGGACGGCTGAGCTGAGGTTCAAGACAGAAGAAAAAATATGGAGCCTTCTGAATTTGGGGGAGACAACGCAATATAGACCCATGGTTTGGTATGATAATATAGTGGGTTTTTAAAAAATTAATATTAATGAGGGGCGCCTGGATGGCTCAGTCGGTTGAGTGTCTGACTTCGGCTCAAGTCGATCTCGCGGTTCGTGAGTTCAAGCCCCACATTGGGCTGTGTGTTGACAGCTCGGAGCCTGGAGCCTGCTTCAGATTCTGTGTCTCCCTCTCTCTCTCTGTCCCTCCCCCACTGGCTCTCTCTCTCTCTCTCTTTCTCAAAAATAAGTAAACATTAAAAAATTTAAAAAAATTAAATTACATTGATAGTAATACAAACAAGGAAAATTAGTTGTTGAACAAATGAAATGGATTAATAAACTCTTCTGTAAGGGCAGGGCAAGAAGAACTTATTAAAATAGAGGTGAACTGGAAATCTCAATAAGAATTATAAGCATTTTTTAAGGGAGGCTTTATCTGTTCTGTCCCTACAGTGATTCATGCTGTTGGACATTTTTGCTATCATCCTGCCAAATTCCAGTCAGAATGTGGAAGAAGCTTATTTGTAAAACTGGAGCCTGTGGCTTCAAAAGCTATTCTCCAGTGAAAAAAACAAATGCCCTTGGAGGATAGTTGATTTCATATTTCTGGGCAGGGAAAAAAATCAGGATTAGTTTGCGGCTCCTGGATGTTGAAAGAAAACAAGGTTGCCTTAGGGTATCAGAGAACCGTAGTCCGTAATGATGTAAAATAAATAGATAAATAAAAAAGATAAAACAGAACTGGCTGAGAAACATACCTGGTCTCTGAAATTGTTTACTTAAAAAGCTGTGTGCTGATGACTACAAATTATGTGAGGCCTACACTTAAGGTTTTAAAACCAACAGCTGGAAAATGCCAGATGCTAGTTTTCTCTATGAAGAGATGGGCTGGTAGCAGGAGGGTGTCAGAAGGGGCATCGCAGGACATTATCAGTGTGCCAAAGATCTCCCTGAGATGCGGTTGGCTTGATTAGCCAAGGATGCCAGCAGATTGGAGAGAACCAGGATTTCTGGATATTCCACCAATGACCTGTAAGAGTTCTTTGCCTCATCTTTCCAGTAGTAAATCACCATCTTCCCTAAGCGTTGCCAGCAGCGTTTGCACGGTGGATAGAGGCATCCCCCGGAATTGACACGAGGTTTTATCAACTAGCCAGCAGATGTGCACTATTGCAAATTATGTCATGTTGTGCTGGCCATTTATCCAACAAGGATTCACTGTGCACATCCTATTTCTGTATCACTTTTATTACCGTGTGGCTATGTGCCTCGGATAGCAAATCGGAGCCAGCTTCTTGACCTGACTAAGCCTCACCCGAAGGGGAGAAAATCCTACAGGTGTCACAAAACGTCAAATGGACACTGATGAACAAAAAATTTTGAGTGGGCAATACCAAACAAACAAACAAAAAGCATGCTGGTAAAAAAGTATCAAAGGTATTTAAACAGGAAAACGATAAATAAAAGGGAAAATATGCCATAATAATGTAAATTTTAACCGAGCTTTTCTTTCTAAGGAGATTTTAAAATTAAAGAAGGAAAAGAGATCCTTTTGTAGTTCGGAAGTGTGACGATTGGATGTTCACGCCGTTGTGTGACATGCGCCTCCCTTAAACTTTGTTACGATGTTGGCACATTACCCGTCTGATGTGGAAAAAAATAAAGAAAGAAGGAAAAGAAATAAGTGAAGGAACAGAAAGTACAATGATAAGGAGTAAGTTTGGTCATAAATATATGAGGGAAAAGACGCTTGCATTAAAAACAACCAAAAGTACCAAAACCAAGTGGAAAATGGGTCAACACCATGCGGGTTGATGTGTCTGTAAGTAAGAATTAAAGGTATGATGAAACCAGTGAAGAAAAGGTCATTTAACACCAGTTGGTGCCTCTGATAACATCCCGCTCTTAGCAAAATTTGTATCTGAGACACATACTGTGGTTTATTCTGCAAAATTGGAATGGGACCAACTAACAACAGATTTATCATCAAGAAAGGATGGGACAGTTGCCCGGCATATGCAAGTAGGGGGTCAAACCACCTTCCCCAAAGGAGGTGGTAATGGAGGTGTGCTTTGGGCAAGAAGTCAGCAGCGCTGTGGGACAGTCTGATGGATGTGTGATGGAGGCACCCGGTGAAGACACAGTGGGAATAAGGGAGGAACAAAGGAAAGAGGGTGTTGGCTTTGTAGAACACATAGATCCAAGGGGGGGGCTTCAATCCTGTGGGCACCACCCATGGTCAGTGTCAATGACTTGGGGTTGGCAAGTTCTCTTTGTTTAGACTTCTCCGCCATGGGGGTCACCGTGAGGATTACAAGTCAGATGGGATTCATAGTAATGGAGAAAGTCTACTGCTCTAAATAAACTGTCCTTGCTCCCACCATCTCTGAGGGACAAGTGGGACTCCTGGAGAGAGGTTAAAAAGGGAGGCTGTCAGCATATGAACATCCCTCCTTTACTGACTCTTTAAATAACTGAACAGAACGTGTAGCAATTTGAGGGATATTGTTCTGGACACCACTGAACACCTACTGCATGGATGTACGTGAAAAAAAAAAAATCCAGAAGGCTCTTTCTCTAGGCCTTCTATAAGCAGGAGAAACAGGGATATTTGCAGGTGGTGAACAGCAACTCGAAGAGAAGAAAAGGCTGACTTATTGGTGATTGTTGAGCAAGGCTGGGTTGTCAGCCCCGTTATGTACACTCAGAAAAACTTAGGGCTGTTTTGAAGAGTTAAAATTCTTTGTTTCACGGATCGGGGACTTGAAGTTGTTTTTGGAACAGATATGTAAATGCTGTCTCCTTTCTGTAGTCATAGGCTGGTGAATCGATAATCCGAATAATGTTCTACTTACAAATGCACTCATTCCTACCTTCACTCTCCCACTTCCCTTCTTTGCTTCTCTATTCATACTGAATGGTTTATATTATGTAGTTTTTTGATGATGCCCCACTGCTTCCTGGTTCTTGCCATCACTATCTGACCCTTATGTGGCCCAGCTGTGGCTTTCCCTTTAGGTCCTGGGCCATGGCTTCTACTTGGCACTGAGGATCTGGGCCATCTGCTTGGCTTTGCTCCTCTGACTAAATTCTAATACCCATGGGCCTCCACGCCCCCATCCCAAGACACAAGTGGACCAGATTACTCATCTCTCTCATCGTGGGTCAATCTTTCTCTGTTCTCTTATATTGCAGAAAGAATTTTGCTTGAATTAATTCTTCACTAATATTAGTGTAACACAGAATGGATCCTACAGTTTCTTACAAGAGCGGGTGAAGTTTTGGAATAAGAAATATTCCCATGCATAGGTGTCATCTGAGTCTGTAAGAGAGCTCGTGTTCTAAAACTATTCCTTAGAACCACAGACCTGTAGAAGGAGCATAGACATCAGTCTATAGTCCAACGAGCCTAATTTAACAGGGGAAAGAAAAAAACGAGTTCCAGAGAGGGTAGATGAATTGCCATGAGTCTCTCAGAAAAGCTTCACTGGCAGCCACACTTCCTGGCCCACTGTTCGAGACACTTTCTATCATTAAGAATGCTTTAGGGGGCGTCTGGGTGGCTCAGTCGGATAAGCGTGCAACTTCGGCTCAGGTCACGATCTCACAGTTTGTGAGTTCGAGCCCTGCCTCGGGCTCTGTGCTGACAGCTCAGAGCCTGGAGCCTGCTTCAGATTCTGTGTCTCCCTCTCTCTCTCTGCCCCTCCCTGACTTGTGCTCTGTCTCTGTCTCTCAAAAATAAATAAATGTAAAAAAAAAAAATGAAAAAAAGAATGCTTTAGTAAGGTACATCATTCTGGAGATCGTGAGGACAACTTTGAGTAAGGAGGGAGGCAGAAAAAACATCTAGGAGGCTGTTGTGAAGGTCCAGGAAAGAGATGATGAGGAAATGGAGGCTAATGTTGAAGGAGTAGACAGTCATTCATTCATTGGACTCGAATTTCCTCACCCGCAAATGACACAAAGATCCATCTACCCCATCTGTACCATTCCCAGGGATCAACCATTCCAAGCCGAGGTCATATTGTGTATACGGAGCCATGAAAGGGATCTCCAGGTGGTTCAGTACGGGTAGCATGTAGGATGCACGTAGGAGCAAAGGGGGAGATAATCCACTCTGTGGAATTAGAGTTTCCTCGCAAAGTCTGCAACAGATGTTCATTGCACCCAAGGGCTCAGCCCTTGGGAAGTTTCCAGAGGAGGATCCGGCACAGCTACTGAAAGCTCCACCTAAAGAGAATGCAAACACAACGACCACAGCTTCCGTCTGAGAACCGGGAGCCATAGCACAGTGGGCAGAGGAGGCGATGATGGAGGCCATGGGGGGACACCTGGAGCAGGGAGGAAGTGGGTGTCCCAGACCATGGCCAAGAGCAGTCCTGAGAACAGGGGGAATAGCGCTGAGGAAACAGGAGGGTCTGAGGCTGCCCCACTGGATGGAACACACTCGTTCACAGAGTCTTAAATGTATTTATACGTCAGAGCCAACTCAGCACGCACTGGACACTGTTAAGTGTTTACTCACAATGAATAATGCTTCCGAATGTGGTTTTCAGAACAAACCGATCGTTCCCATGCCCGGCCGAGCCACTTACCCATCAGCACAGACCATATAGCCACCATTTCTCCCGTTTCACTGACATGTGTTAAGGATTTACTGAGCTACGCCCTATTAGGTATTTCATAAGCTGATAGGCTACCTTATTTAGTCATACTTCAAGCTCTTTAAACATATCATATTTTAGACGAGAAGAAAAGAAGCTCCGGAGACCCGCCCAGAAGTCACATAGCTGACATTTAGAGGATCTGAGATTCTGACACATGGGCAAGCCCTCTTTTCCCGGTAAATCTCAGAGAGCTGATGCTGCCTGGTGTCCACCTCCGAGGCTGCCAGGCCTTGGGGTTCCTTCCCTCAGGGACGGGTGATTCCCGCTGTTGCTGTCCCCTCCCCCGTGGAAGTGGCTGACCTGCTCCTACATCGTCTGCTCTTTGGAGCAAGACCAAAGATCAGAGGCCCCAGCTTCACATGGGAATTTGTACTGACCAAAACACTGGTTCTCACACTTTCTGGTCTTGCTCCTGATTTGGGCCACAGCCTATTGTCCCCAGGTATGCTCCATCATCTGTCTCGTTCATCTTAATTTAAAAAAAAAAAAAAAGTCATCATTTATTGATGGCTTACTCTGGGCCAGATACCGAACTTTAGCTGTATTTAATTTTCACACAGCCCTTTGAGACACATAGCTTTGTTATCCAAGTTTTATAGAAGAAGAAATAAATCAGCCCAGAGACATTAATAAGTCACTCAAGGTTCCGTAATTAGTCAGGAGTGAAGCTGGGATTTGAACCCAGCAGACCGGACCCTGGCTTTGTTGACTTCCCTATTGACCTGCCATCCCCTGAGGTTCTTGATTTTGCCACCTTGCCTGACTCCAGACACTGACCACAGCTCTTGCAACCCAGAGGAGGCTGGGGAAGGCAAGTTAGATGTGTGCCCAAGAAGAAAACCTGATTTTGATGAATAAACTGTCCCTGCCACGTTCCCCTTCTGATGAGTAACAGCCTGCATCTTTGTGCTTTAACTTTCTTCTTCAGTTTGCTTTCCTGAGTTTTCCAGGGCTCAACTGTTATGTATTTATAGTTTTCTACTTTATCGAGTGGGTTTGTTCTTTTAGGTCTGTGGAAGGTGGCAGGAAAGAAATTAAGTACATGAGTAATAGTACAAAGAATGTACAATAAAGTATAAGAGGATGCCTGACTCTTCATCCATCTGTGGAAGGGAACATGGGGAGATAGTAGGCTGTTGGGTTTTGAAGAAAGGGCTACATTTGGGTAACGTGCCGGATTGTACAGGAGTTAGGATGCACCCTGGACGTTGCTCACTTCTTTATTGATATTTCTATAATTGTAATCTGGGTAACCGGATACCCTTCATGAGACTAGGCACATGATAGATGTAGATGACTGAGGAAGGGAACACCCATGCTTATCTGGAATTGTAGTTACGGATTTTTTTTCATGAAGACAGAGCCAATAAAAATCACTGTATTTATAAACATTCCATATAAAAAAAGGCAGGGTCTTTCTCATTTCCCCTGAAATGTTATTCTTCATTCTACCTTCAGTCTTGAATAAAGATTTCTTGACTTGGGGGCACCTGGGTGGCTCAGTTGGTTGAACATCTGACTTTGGCTCAGGTCATGATCTTGCGGTTTGGGAGTTTGAGCCCCTGGACTGATTGTGATTCTCTCTCCTTTCCTCTCTCTGTCCCTACTCCACTTGCCTGTGCACACCCTCTCTCTCTCTCAAGGAAAAATAAACTTAAAAAATTAAAAAAAAAAAAAGAAAATGAGATTTCTTGACTTGAATTTCATTAGTAAAACTTGTCAGGTTAATTAATGGAAATTCATGTATCGGACAAATGTATAATATTGAAAAAAGAATTAAAGCTTTGTTTGTTGTTACTGAGTAATCTCCAACACCTGAATGAAGAAAGCGAGGTCCAGGGAAGTTAAAGGAAGTCCTGGTTGATATTCATAGCAATGCCTGCTCAATTTCAGATGGAGGGTAATGGGAAGACTTTGCTCCCTTCCCAAAGAGAGAGCCAACCCTTTTGTGTTTGTTTTGTTTTGAGAGAAAGCCAAGTCTTCTATGAGAGCCACATAATTGGGTTTCTACTCAGGAACTTCTGAGAAAGAAAAAAAAAATCAAAATAAATCTCCTTAAAAAAAAATATACCTGCAGTTCCAATATGAACTTGTTTGCGTGAGACGGTAATCTTCTCTTGTGTATTATGAGATTGAAGGATGAGGGGGGAACGTGTTAAATATCACCTAAGCAAATAAAAGAGACAAGTAAGATCTAAATTTCAAGAAATTGGGGTTGCGAAGGCAACCGAAATCAGCACAGAGGCTGCTGGAGAGAAGTGAGTAGAGGGGCGCCTGGGTGGCTCCTTTGGTTGAGCATCCGACTCCGGCTCTGTCATGATGGGTCATGATCAGTCATTATCGGTCATGAATGGTCATGATCTCACAGTTGGTGAGTTTGAGCAGCATCAGGCTGCTTGGGATTCTCCCTCTCCCTCTGTCTCTGCCCCCCGCCCCCCGCCTTCAAAATAAATAAATAAACTTAAAAAAAAAAGAGAGAGAGAAGTGAGTAGAAAGGTGTCCCTCTGGTAGTGGATGTCAACAATGCACTTCCTGTAGATCAGGGCTGGCACAAGAGCATTTCTTGCACGTATCAGGGGCTGAAGGATCTGGGAAGTGGGGTTGGGGACTGAATGGAGACTATGTGGGAGAGCAAAGGTAGTGACAATGCATGGTAGAAACTTACACATCAGGCAGAGGGCTAAATTTTTTATTATTAGAAAATACATGATCTTTGATTCTAAAGAACATCAACAAAGAAAATGCATGATGGAAAGCAAGCAAAGGCAAATCTCAGAAAACACCAAAACAAAAAAATGAAACAAACCAAAGACCACCTTAAAAACTAAACAACAAAAATGGGAACTTCCCAAAAACAGACAGGAGAATCCAGCTAGTCAATGCTGAGGATAATAAAAAGTAGTTGACCAAGAATCATGGAAAGATAAAATAATTTAAAAAATCAACAGAATTTATCCGATTAACAATATTTTGTTTAAAATAAAATGAACATTTTAACCAAATATTTTGTCTTGAGTTAAAAGAAAAAAAAAACCTCTTTAAAAATTTTTTTCCTAATGTTTACTTATTTTTGAGACAGAGAGAGAGAGAGAGAGAGAGAGAGAGGAGGGGCAGAGAGACAGGGAGACACAGAGTCCCAAGCAGGCTCCAGGCTCTGAGCTGTCAGCACAGAGCCAGATACGGGACTGGAACTCACGAACCTTGAGATCTTGACCTGAGCTTAAGTTAAACATGTAACCGATTGAGCCACCCAGTCACCCCAAGAAAAAAACAAACTCTTAAAAAACAAATTGCCCCTATGAAGGGAGATTCCCAAGCAGAAATACAAAAACCCAAGGGAGGAGATACAATGTGAGCTGTCCAAAAGAAAAAGAAGAAAATAAAAAGCAATTACTCTATACAAAGCAACCTTGTAACACCCCGTTGGTTTGCAAACTCCTTGGGAGCTTCTCAGGTGTAATGTGACACTGGGCCCTGAATGCAGAGGGCAGGAAGAGAAGAGAAAGCAAGAGGCAGGCCAGCCACTCCAGGCTGGTAGGTGGCCGCTTCAATACGGAAGGAAACTTACGAATGAGGCTTGTCTTGGTAGGCAGCAAAACGAACGGATTTTTTTGCGCCCGCTTGCCAAACCTTAAAAGTTTACACAGAGAGAGGCCTTAGTTGGGTTTGGTCACACATACCCTGCAGGTGTCCTCAATACCACCTCGCTATTTCTTGGCGCAGCGTCTGGGAGCAGGAAATGCACAGAGAAGCGCATTCCGAGGACGGGGGTGGGGGGTGAGGAACTCTGAGTGCCCAGGTCCAGCTCACAGGTCAGCCCGCAGTTCTAATCTCTCCATGACCTTCTCCAACACACCCTCGTTTTCCTTTTAATCAGTAAATTCCATCAGCGAATGTTTGTAAGTTCCAGCGGAGTCAAAACGGCCTCAGGCATCCCCAAGAAGGGAGGGGCAAGTTCAGACCACTGTCACCTCATCTTTCCCACAAACCTTCTGAGGAAGAAATACACACCAACAATTAACAACTGCAAACTGCAAAACTCAAGAAGGTTTAGTAATAAAATAGAGCAAAGTCCCAGTATACTTCTTATATTACTAAATGTGAATATTAAAAACTATTTAAACTATTAAAACTATTAAAAACTATTTTCAGATTAAACCACAAAGCAAACTATACCAGCAAAACATCTAAAATAGAGTGATTCAGAAAAACTAAAAATAAAAGGAAGGGCAAAGTTACACTGAAACAGGTCCCCACCTCGACTGAGAAAAGACCAGCACTGTCACGATCTCAATATCAAACAAGAATATTAGTTCATGCCAAAGAGTATTAAGTGAGACTAGTGCTTTTTATATAACAGTAGTGTGGGCTTGATTCAAAAGTAGTGAATATCTACTCACAAAACAATATAACGTTAACATTTGTTACACTGAAACTACAGGATATGAAAGCAAATAATGATCAAAGTATAGTAGATGGCTATGACTTCTCTCATCCATAACAGAGCAAGTAGGCAGAAAAAAGAAGCCAGAGTATAGAAATCTTAGTAACACAATTAGTGAGATAGATGTCGTTGTCACGTATGGATGTAATTAACAGATATTATTCCTGAAAATATAGGTGACTATGGAAGATCAAGAAAATTGACCATTTCCTAAACACATACAGGGGGTCAACAGGTACATGAAACGATGCTCACCATCACTAATCATCAGGGAAATGCAAATCAAAACCACAATGAGACATTATCTCACACCCGTTAGATGTCTATTCTCAAAAAGATAAGAGATAGCAAATATTGGTGAGGTTGCAAAAAAAAGGGAAAACTTGTGCACTGTTGGTGGGAATGTGAACTGGTACAGGCACTCCGGAAAACAGTATGGAGCTTCCTCAAGAAATTAAACATAGAATTACCATATGATCTGGCATTCCCACTTCTGAATATATATACAAAGGAAACAAAATCGCCATCTCAAAGAGATGTGTACTCCCCTGTCTGTTGCAGCATTCTTCACAGTAGCCAAGATATGCAAACAACCTAAGTGTCTGTCCACGGATGGATGTATATAAAAATGTCACACACACACTCACGAATATTATTCAACCATAAAAAGAAGGAAATCCCGCCATTTGTGACAAGATGGATGAACCTGGAGGCCATGATGCTAAGAGAAATAAACCACACAGAGAAAGACAAATAAATACTTTGTGGGATCACCTATATGTGGGAAAAAAAAATCGAGCTCATAGAAACAGAGTGGGATGGTGGTTGCCAGGGTCTGGAGGGTGGGGAAGCTGGGGAGATGTTAGCCAATACAAACTTCCAGTTATAAGACGAATAAATTTGGGGGATCTAATGTACTACATGATGACTATAATTAATAATACTGTTTTGTAGACTTGATATTTGCTAAGATAATAGATCTCAAACAGTCTCATAAAAAAAGAGGGGATAATTAACTCTGTGAGGTAACTAATATTAATTAGCTTGATTGTGGGAGTCATTTCACAATGTATACATATATCAATTATCACACTGTATGCTTTAAAGATAATTTGCATTTTATTTGTCAAGTATACCTCACTAAAGCTGGAAAACAATCCTTAAGTTCCACAATGCAAAAGAAACAAAAAAAAGCAAAAGAACAAAAGAAAAAGATTAATACTGATGACACCCAGAAAGACCTTTTCCTTCTCCAATTTATTTATTTATTTATTTATTTATTTATTTATTTATCAAAAAATTTTAATGCTTATTTATTTTTCAGAAAGAGAGTGAGATTGAGAGAAAGAGCGAGCAGGGAGGAACAGAGGGAGAGGGAGACACAGAATCAAAAGCAGGCTCCAGGCTCTGAGCTGTCAGCACAGAGCCGGACATGGGGCTTGAACCCACAAACTGTGAGATCATGACCTGAGCCGAAGTCTGACACTTAACCAACTAGCCACCCAGGCACTCCTCCAATTTAAAAATACCACCGCAGCCTACTAAAAATAAAATTAAGAATTTAAAGCCTGGGTGGCTCAGTTGGTTGAGCATTGGACTCTTGGTTTCAGCTCAGGTCATGATCCCAGGGTCGTGGAATTGAGTCCTGTGTAGGGTTCCACACTGGGAATGGAGGCTGCTCAAGATTCTCTCTCTCTCTGCCTCCCCTGCCACCCCCCGCTCTCCCTCTCTCAAATAAAATTTAAAAATTAAAAAAGGAGGGTGCTTGGCTGACTCAGTTGGTGAAGCAGGTGACTCTTGATTTAGGGTTTATGGGTTGGATCCCCACATTGGGGGTAGAGCCTACTAAAAATTTTTTTTAAAGTAAAAAAAAAAAAATACCACCACCATCATATCTCTCTCAAACAATTTTTGGTTAAAGAGGAAATAGAAACCAAAATTTCAGTGTTTTGAGAAAACAATAAAAATACTACAAATCATAAGGGATACAGCTAAGTAGCCTTAAACTCTAATTTCAAGAAAAAAAACAAAGAATGAAAGTAAGTGAAATAAACACTTTACTCAAATGTTCAAAAGTAAACAGGTAATCCAAAGAAATGCAGAAGAAAGGAACAATGAACATAAAGGCAGAAACTGACCAAGAGGGAAAGAGAAAACCAAGTGTTTTCTGAGAGGTCCACAGAGAGCTTAAATAATGGTTGCGCCCCAGGCCAAAAATGTGGCGCAAGCTTTCATCAAACTGAAGAAAAATACCAAGGTAATTGATGTTGTCAAATGAAATTCACTGCCAATTGGCAACCTGATGGATTAGGAAGAGAACGTGGTTAGCCAACATTTATCGAATTTGTTTAGGTGCTTTGCCAGAGCACCAATACAATGCCAATGATGCTGTGGGCTGAGAAGAAATTCATTAAAATTCAAGGAACCAAAACACCTTTCTCAAAAGTATTTGAAAAATGCCAGCCTTTCACCTCACTCAATTTTAATAGACTGGTTCTGTGATTGGATAGTTTGGGGCAAAAAACTAATTTTATGTGTTATGCTGACTGATCATGGAGTGTCCAGTTTCAACATTATTTCTGGGCGTTTTTGTGAGGGTGTTTCTGGGTGAGATTAGTATTTGAACTGGTGACTCAGGAAAGCAGATTGTCCTTCCCAGTGTGGGTGGGCACCATCCGTTTTGTTGAAGGCTCGGAAAGAACCAGAGGCAGGGAAAGAAAGAGTTTGCTTTTCTTTTTTCTACCTCACGGTTGAGCTGGGACATCTCATCTCATCTCAGGCCCTCAGATTGTGATATACATGATCTGCTCCCTTGGTTCTCAAGCCTTTGGACTTGGACTGAATGAAACCACTGGCTTCCCTGGGTCTCCACCTTGCAGACAGCAGATCCTGGGACTTCTAAGTCTTCACAATCCTGTGAACCAATTCTTCATAATTTATTTCCTCTCATATATATGTACCTCATTGGTTCTGTTTCCTGGAGAGCCCTGACTAATGCACGACAAACTGTATTCCGTTTATGGGGAGTAATAGTTCCGAGTAGCATATTAGGAAACTCTGGTAAGGATTCTACCTTTCCAAGCAAACAAGTTTCTACAGTATCTCCTAAAGTGATTTGACCACAGAATCCTTTTTACACATAACATCTCTTAATACTCCATGGAGCACAGGTTGGGATATGCTGTCTTAGAGTTTGCTCATTTTATAAGAGTAGATTAGGAAAGATGCAAAATATTGTTTTTAAAAATACCATCGATATGTATTCACTCAGTGGTCAACCCTCTAATATGTATCAGTAGCAATTTATCTTAATTGTCTAACATGACCTTAAAAAAGCTAATTTGTGAATTTCCTTCTCCAGGAAGGAAAGGTCCTCTTCCTACCAAATTCTTTCTCAAGGTATTGATGTTATCTGGAATGCAGTGAACATTTATTGACCTTTGCTGATGATTATAACCTTTGTAGCTAAAAGGTGACTTAGGGAAGGATTAGAAACAAGAAAAAAGCTCTTAGAAAATAAACATTGAAGATGTATATCAGTTTCTAAATAAAGCTAGACTTCTACAGATTGTTATTAAAGTCTAGAAATCAAATAGTAAGTCTTACAAAGACTTTTCTTTTTATATTATAAAGTAGTTCTGAGAACAACTACCCAAAGCCATCATCTCTAAGAGCACTCAGACCAGGTGAGCCAGCACAGGCCTGGGGCACACAACTGGGAAAGGGAACAGACCCTCCTTCTGCTCCTGGCCCCAACATGGGGCTCAAAATTATAACCCCAAGATCAAAGTCACATGGTCTTCTGACTGAGCCAGCCAGGCACTCTCATGAGTGACGTTTTTACATTCCAGAGTGCACACCTAACCTTCTTCTTGTTCTTCCAGCTCTGTGCGCTTTTCTTCCAGCCCTTATGCTCTCCTTATTCAAATGCAGCAGATGACATAGAAGGAGGAACTGTCCAGGATACTGAGATCAGTTAAGAGTGCCCTGGTCCCAAACCATGAATTATTTGGTCATTTCTGAAGATTATATACCAACATGATGCTACTGATATACTTTCTATGGGCTTGGAAGTTGCCTTTTTTTCCCTCATCAGTGGTGGGCAACTTTCAGGGTGGTGTGGAGACTTCGTGGACTTTGGAACCAAGCAGTTGAGGGATTGGTTTCAGCACCATGACTTTCATCTGTGAGACCCTGAGAACATCATTTCTCTGAGTCTCCGTTTCCTCATCTGTGTAATAAAAAAATATTATCCTCTCAAGAGGATGGTTGAAAAGATTCCAAGTAATAAATGTAAACTGTTTATTAAAGGTCTTGACATCTAGTAGGTGCACACAAAATGATAACCAGATGGTAATAATAATTATTATTTAAGTATTCATTTATTTATACAATTAGTGTTTATAGAGCACCTGCTCTGTACAAAGGCTCTGAGGGACAGAGATGACTAAGATATGCTTCCTGACTTCTAGGAAGTTTCATTTTTGTTGGGGAGGTACAATTTAACTGTTTTATCCAGACTCCAAATCACTTCGGATCCAAATCACTTATAGGAGATCCTAATCACTTACTTAGACAGTGACGAGGTATATTCAATGCTCATTCAATGGAGGAAAGCCACTTGTTCTAAACAGAAATTCTAACCCTAAGCTTGGAATTTTTTACATTGTGCTCTGGGCTGTTGAACCAAATCAGCCAGAAAACAGCCATTGGGTAGCACATTTTGGATTAAAAATCATCAATAGCCTATGCGGTTAGAGGAATGACTGGAGATGCTGTCTTAATGGTTTGTGGTGGAGAAAGACTCAGAATGATGTGGTTATAATGGAAAAGGCACAGTGTTAGAGTCAGTTACTCTCTGGGGGATCAAGTTATGAATCTGCATATTGAGCTCAGGATATTTGCTCTTTCTCTCAGGATTGCTGTGAGGACCTAATAAAATGTGACACTAAATATAAATAAAATGCAGTATCGCTAGAGTCGATATTGCCTCTATTGTATATATTTTTATATTTTATATTCTTTTTATATGGTACTTTTAAAATGCAGTGATCACAGATCTCGGTGTTTTTTTTTTGTGCTCCTCACTTGTCAGCAAGACTTGACAATGAATTAGTCAAAACCATCTATGATGGCAGGAAGATAGATACTTCAAGGAGAGCCACTTGGCACTGTTACTGCCTGTAAGAGAAGGATCCAAACATTTTTAAATTTTTATGTTTTTCAAAACCACCTTGAAATCAAGTGTTTTAGAGAAACAGAACCAAGGGAGTGTGTGTGTGTGTGTGTGTGTACACATATTAATGGCTCACACAATTATAGAGATTGAGAAGTTCCAAGACCTGTGGCTGTAAGCCAGAGTCTCAAGAGAGCTGATGGTGTAGTTCTTGTCTGAGTCTGAAGGCCTGAAAACTGACGGTATAAGTTGCAGCCCAAATGCTGGCCCAAGACCCAAGAAGAGCCAATGTTTCAGTTCAACCCAGAAGGCAGGCAAATCTGCATCCAGGCAGGAGTTCTCTTACTTGAGAGAGCCTATTTGTTCCATGTAGGCCTTCACTGATTGGTTGAGGCCCATTCACATTAGGGAGAGCAATCTACTTTACTCAGTCTACTATTCAAATGTTCAATTCACCCCCAAACACCTATAGGCACCTAAAATAATGTTTGGCCAAATACCAGCATTCTGTAGCCCAATCCAGCTGATATGTAAAATTAAACATTACATCAAATAAGTTTTGTTTTCACTTATACTGATACGGTTTTCAGAGATTGGAAAATTGCAGATTTTTAGAACCTGTAGATTGAAATGGATACAGAAAATCTAATTGCGAAGGCAAACAAGGACTCGTTACACAACAATAATAAAAAAAGTCCTTGGTTCTAAAAGAACAGGGGTATTTCATTTTCCCAAGAATTTGCTGTCCAAATAGATAGCCATTAGAGGGAGCTCTGATTGCAGTGTAGAAACCAGATTATTCTCCATGAATTGATGGTGTTAACTTGGAATTCCAAGTTTCCATGTTTTTAAGGAGACACAGAATATATATAAATACACACACACACACACACACACACACACACACACGTATGTATATAAACCCTGAATTAAAACCAAGTAAGTATCTTCTAACACCATCATTTTGTATATTTGACCTTAGTGAGATCACCCTTGCTTCACAGGGCATGAGATCCAAAACAACGCAGAGACAAGGCTGGGTGGGGTGGGAAAGGTGCTAGGTCTGATTTCCAGCCACATCATGTGTACCCTTGAGTCAGTCACCTCTCTCCTCCCCTGGCCTATTTCCTCTGCTGAACAATGAAGATGACAGACATTAGTGTTTATGACACATCAGTACCTGTGGATGGAATAATGTTAGGAGAATTTTAAAAATTTCTTTTTCTCAAAAGACAACCTTCTTGAAAATGTTACGTTCTCGAAAGTCACGTGGATGATACACTCCCAGTCAAAACCAGCTTTCTGCCCTGCAGTTCCTGAGATGTGTTGACAGTTATGTTGGTACCGAGTGATCCCTGTCTTGAAGTGACAGCAGTGAACTTTTAATGTGTTGCTAAGCCTCTCTGGAAGCTTCAGGTTGGTGTTATCAAAATGACGACAGTTGGCTTATAATTAGCATCGTACTCGTGTTATAAAGACAAATTTTCTCTTCAGCAGAGATTGTATGCAATTGAAAGCATTGTTATACAAGAAGGCTTCAGAGTCATAAGTCATTTTGCAAACTGAGATTCTGATTTGACATAATAAAAAGTATTGCAGAGGAATGGTGTACCGACTACTTTCCTGTCTTTCGCTTCTCAGGCTAATGAGAAGAGAACAGAACAATATTATGGAAGCAAGACATTGTACAAGTAAAAGCCACATGACAATAGACTGTACTGAACACGCCACATACAACAAAGAGTTTTAGAAAGTTGGTGGTGGGTTGGAAAGAGAAAAGAAGCCTTCGGTCCTCCTTCAACACTGTATGGTAGACAAGCCGAACTCAGACCTGGATCACAGCAGGCGGAAATACACTCATAGAAACTAAAAACCTTGTACAGATCTTGGTTTTGTGCCATCAACTCAGAGCAGCTTAGTAGCAGTAGCTGGGAAGATTTTCAATAAGTCCTCATTATTTTAGACTGCACAATTTTATCGATTGTTTCGTTATAATAATAGATCATTGTTAAAAGAAGAAAGCAATGACTCAGCATGCTCAAAAAGAAAATTAGAATAGGCCGACAGGTAGAAAAAAAAAAACCAACTTCACAAATACATTTTTCTATTATTAAACCAATGTCCACGTTTTAGTTTAGCAAAACGGCATCACCCATTGTAACATTAAACTTCTAAATTGGAATGAAGGCAGTTTTGTAGTTTTGCTTCTGAACTATTGTCCCGAAAATACATCATGTCAAGAAGAAGGTGCTAATTATGTATTTGCATTCACACCAAGTCTCCTTGCTGCTTATCAAGAATGCATGCCCTTGGCATGGCTTCCGTGAGTCTCTGCTCTGTGGTCTTAGACTTGTTCCTGCTCCTGCACTGTCCTAGAACCTGGCTAGATGGAAGGAAAACAGAAAATGCTGGGGTCAGCAGGAAAGTTCTTCAAAGTGGCTAATCCATTTACAGATCACTGGGAATGGACTGTGCCGTGCTAAGTCGGCATTCTGGTATTTCTGCTCAAGCACATGATTCTGTAGACAACAGCTGATGGTGTTTTGCTGGCAAATATAGCTTTGAGCTCCTTTTGCTAGCTTGGCCCTAACTCAACAAAGTCTTGACTCACAAAAAGATGCTAAGAAAGAGAATATGCAGGAAAGTGTTAAGCAAACCTCGGAATAAGCAAACCTTGGAATTAGAGAGAACATTGCATATTCCATTCTTAAGTGTGGTAATGGCTTGGGACTAAAAGGGAAAGGACAAGTGTAGGGGGCCACAGTTTACTGGGACTTTCCATAGCTAGGGTCATTTACATTTTAGGAGAAGGGTGTTTACTCTCAGTGCCTATATTCGATCTCATTCTTACTGGTGTTGAGAACTTTTATATTGAACTTTTGCTAAGAGAGGCCATCAGTTTTTATCAAGAGTGTGTTTACTGGTCTCATAGAATCTCTACCCCTCCTAGAAAGAAGTTGAGTTTAGGTCTTACCAGTCCTCCCCAAGGGACCGGGGCAAGACAGAACTGGGTCCCTATGGAGGGAGCAGGTGGGCGGTAAAAGAAGTAGGAGAGTAAGGGAGAAGAGGCAGGTGCCTATCTGAGATGTATTTTGGATGGATCAAATGTGGCCAGAGGAGAACAGTAAGGAACATCTTGCTGAAACAGTGACAGTGGTATGTGAGCATGATGTTTAAGTTTCATGACAATCTTGTGAGGCGGGGATTATCATACCCCTTTTATTATTATTTTTTTTAAGTTTATTTATTCATTTTGAGAGAGAGACGGGGTAGGAGCAGAGAGAGAGGGAGAGAGAGAATTCCAAGCAGGCTCTGCACTGTCAGTGCCGAACCTGACATGGGGCTCAAACCCATGAACTCCGAGATCATGATCTGAGCTGAAACCAACTGACTGAGCCATCCAGGTGATCCCCATGCCTGTTTTAAAGCTGAGAAAAGTCAGCCTCAAAGAGCTTACATGAATTTGCCAAAGGTCGTCAAACTAGCCAGTGGCAGGGCTAGACTTTTAACCCCAAATCTACCTGACACCCATATCGGGCCCTTCTCACCACACCACCCTTCTCCTCTATTCTCTACCTCTCCTAAACTCTCCGTCTGCTTTCCTCCCTCTTACCTGCAGCCCTTCTGACTAATGGGGCGCAGGTAAGAGATGCAGACTTTGGGCACAGCCTGAAGCTCTGTGACTGGGGGATGCCAACTGCAGCCAAGATCCATAACCCACACATTGTGGCGGCATGTTCTACACCACCCCACGCCTACTGAGTCAGAATCTCCATTTTAGCAAGATCCCTGTATGATCAGCCAGAGCATTAAGGTTTGAGAAATCTGCTCAAACCTACTCAAGTAACCTAATTAGATGGTGATGAAAATTTTAGGGCTCTATCGTCAATAGAAAAGAGAAAAGACCATCAATTTAAAAGCTCACCATCTTAATTAAGGAATACAATTTAGTGGATTCATTTCTGTAACAGGTAACAAGGCAGTTGTAAGTTTTAATAGACTTGCATGGAGAATATCCAGATCGCTATTTTTTTTTTTTTTATTTTAGAGACAGCATGAATAGGGGGAGAGGGACAGAGGGGGAGAGAGGAAGAGAGAGAGAGAGAGAGAGAGAGAGAGAGAATCTTAAGCAGGCTCCGTGCTAAGCATGGATCTCGCAATCCATGCGAGAGATCATGACCTGAGCCAAAATCAAGAGTTGCATGCCTTAACCGACTAAGCCACCGAGGCACCCCTATCCAGATCACTATCCGCTGAGCACTTTCTATATGCCAGGCACATATTTCATCCATTTGCTTCTCACAAAATCTTGTAAGATCCATAAGCCTCCATTCACAAGCAAGGAAACCAAGGCACAGGGAGATCATGTGACTTGCTCAAGTTCCCACCTTTGGTCAGTGCCAAGGTTGGAACTTGAATCCCAGTCTCTAGACTCTGGGTCAGTCCTCTTCTGACTAGCGGGCAGGACTTCCCAGGAGTTCACCCCAGAGAAGATGGGAAGAGAAGATGCCCCTCACTTCTACTGGCTCACCGGAAATAGGGACCAGGGCTCAGGGGTTCAAAAGTGAAGCTCACCCCATGTCACATGGCCAAGTAGCAACCCACTGACTCTGTGGGTGGCTGAGCTGACAAAAGCCAGAGACTCCTGGGCAGGTGAAAGCCATTATGTCCTATAATATGATTTGGAGATATTTATGCATAGGGATACAGTATATTCTTCTGTATCACCAGGACGAAGCAGCCCTCATACTAAACATCAAATATGCTGGTCTCTCCAAAGCCTGTAGGACTTCCAGGAAGTGATCAAATGTTATTTCAGATTTCTGGTAATGTACAAGGGATCTAGAAACATGAAGCTTTAGGCTTTTGATTAAATATGGCAGACTTAACATGCATGATTATCTCCATTTCGCCAAGAGGCCCCAGTATAATGGCTGTAAAGGGATAACAAATAAAATGAGTATAAACAAAGGAACCCTTATGTTTAGGAAAACATGGGTTTTATGGTTCTGAAATGGAAGGACTTGGGAAAGGAGAACAGAAGGAGAATTAATTGCTCTGAGAAACAAAGCACCAAATTCAGGAATTGCCCTCCAACAGGGAGGTCTGGGGGCTCCTGAGAACGAGAAGAAACTCTGAGAAGGAGAAAATCATGACAAGGAGGGCGCTGGTAAGCAGTGTCCCAGGGAAAAGACATCAACGGGTGGATTGTGGGGGCGATGAGTGAAGAATAGTAAAATGTCAAATACTCTATTTTTGATGTTTCCTGTCCCTCCAGTCACCTGTCACTTTTCCCAACTAACCACTTAAAGTCTGTAATACGCGTTAGGTTGGCGTGGGCACTCTGGGAAACGGGGAGGGGCTTCTCCACACCAGAACAAAGCCGGGAGGAGAGGGCAACAAGGTTGGGAGGAGGTCGGGGGGACCAGAAGTCAACACACAGGATCATAGAGTCAGAGGGAGCCAAGTGTAGCAAAATGTCCTCTCTCTGACTCCTTACCCACTATAATTGCAGAACCTTCAGTAAGGTAGTACATTATACACACCTGTTTGGGCCACTGCTAATCTGAGGAATGAAGGGAAGGTGGCTGTTTCCTGTCTGGAAGTGCACAGAGAGGCAAGACAACAAATAGGGTCATCAGCAGGAGGAATTTGGAGTGAGGGGTCAGTCTTTCTCTCCTGCCTGAACTATGGAAATTGGTCGCCTGAACTATGGAACTTATGGAAGTAAGTCTGCCATATTTAATTGCCAGCAGACTTGGGGACTGAGTAAACTACAGATACCAGGTCTCATTTCACTCATTTAAGTGAGTGATTTAATCCTCACTTAACCTTACGAGATTAATTTTTATCTTCCCCATCTTACAGATAAGAAAACCGAGGTTAGTGAGTTTCGGTATCTAACCCAGGATAATGTAGCTTAAAAGTGACTGAGGGAAAATTTGAGCTCAACTTTGTATTACTCACAAATTATCTACAATTTGTATTCTGGGTTTATTCACTTACAACATTTGCATCTGGACGGGGGGACTTCCACCATCATAAAATTGTATATTTTATTTTAGTCATTTTTAAAGTTTATTTATTTACTTTGAGAGAGTGAAAGTGGGGGAGGGACAGAGAGAGAGAGAGAGAGAGAGAGAGAGAGACAGAGACAGAGAGTCAGGCTCCACACTGTCAGCATGGAGCCTGGTGCAGGGCTTGAACTCACGAAACTATGAGATCATGACTGGAGCCAAAACCAAGAGTCGGGCACCTAGCCAAATGAGCCACCCAGATGCCCCATAAAATTGTATATTTTAAAGGCAGCATCAGTGGGCTCATAAATACCTTCCTCTCCACTCTTGCCTTCTTTGACCTTGACCTCCTTGGCAGGTCGGGGCAGGGGCCGGAGTGAGAAATCTGAAAATGAAGTGTGATCCTATCAACATTCTCTGTCTTTGGTTTACCCCATCGCTTGTGAAATTGGGGTGAGCCAGCGTAGGGATGGAGTGCCAAGACAGACGCTGTCCCTTCGTATCTTAAAATAATTGCCAATAGGTTTCCAGAGCTCTCGGTCAGATGGGTGCAGATCCCTTGGTCAAGAACATCAAATACCCTTTTGTGTGTCTCTCCCTATTTAGACCTAGCTCCAGGAAAATGGGCAGGAATCATATGAGGTTCATTTCCTAATTTCCCACAGACCAAACCCAGAGCTGTGTACATTCTGTGTGAACTGCGACCACTTTTTGAAACTGAATTGGGTTGAACCCTGCTTCCCCATAGATAAGTCCATCTATCATTTCTGCAGAGCCTACTGAGAAGTGGATGGGAAATAAAACTCCAGTCTGTAAAGCCTTAATAAAACTTCTCTCCATAAACTTAATTATTTATTTATTTATTTTTGAGAGAGAGAGACAGAGAGAGAGAGAGAGAGAGCGCAAGCATGGGAGGGGCAGAGAGAGGTGGGGGACAGAGGATCCGAAGCAGGCTCTGTGCTGATAGCACAGAGACCAATGTGGGACTTGAACTCATGAACGGTGAGATCGTGACCTGAGCTGAAGTCAGATGCTTAACCGACCGAGCCACCCAGGCGCCCCTCCATCAACTTTTAAAAACCAACAACAACTTCAAAACCTGCATGAAGGGACACGCTCAATACGCTACACAGAATAAACCCCCTTTGGGGCCCCCTCCGCATCTCTGCTTTGCTACCACACCGCTTCCTCTATCCGTAGCGATGAGATCTTTGGGGTGAACAAGACGGTTTGAGTACAGCTGCCCAGTGGGCTGGTCGGGCTCAGGTTACCCATGTGAAGTGTAACTCAGTCGCCGTGTTCTAGGGGGGCAATGACTGTTTATAGATTAGTTCATTGTCCCATAAACATGACTCAAGTTTTAGCTAAATTCCCATGTTAACTAATTGCCTCAGAAGGCAATTCTGTTCTCAACGCCAAGAGAAGACATTCATTCAAGGAGAGGCACACATTCACTCCATGATGTTCAGGAAAATGCATGGATCCGTGGCAAAGGGGTGCAGATGAACGTGTAAGCAGTGGGATCCGACTCCACGGCCCTTCCAGACGGTCAGAACTCTGTGGGATGCACTCCAGCAGATGTCTCCGTCGGCACTCACTGGAAGGATGGGAGCGTGTTTTTCTCCACCCGGGCAGTTGGGGTTTGGGTATCATCTTCTGTTGTTTCTTGCCCAAGGACGAAGTGGCTCAAAAATGATAGAAGCCGTAGCGTTTGACGATTTGTCAGGAGGAACCTCCCAGATTGTCTCCCTACTGCTAACACTCTGGGAGTCAGGCCGTGGGTCTGAGCCTGGGACTCCCCTGCTTTGTGAAAACCTTTCCGAGATTCCCAGCTACTCGGCTTCGGAGACGCAGCTCTGGTTCCTTCCCTCCCATCCCAGGGGATTAGCGGTCACCTCTTCTCTGCCATCATAACCCCTGGACCCTGGGAAAGGAGCTCTGTGCCTGAGTTGTAGAAGGTACTGGCACTCCTGTATTACTCCTGTCAGTTCGATGTGGATAAAATTCAACATTGACTTGTGATTAAAAAACTAGCAAATCTATACTACAAAGAACTTCCTGGGGCACCTGCGTGTCTCCGTTGGTTAAGAGTCAAAGGGTCTGACTCTGGATCAGGTCATGATCATCTCACAGTTTGTGAGTTCGAGCCCCGCGTCGGCCCCTGTGCTGATGGCTCAGAGCCTGGAGCCCGCTTCGGATTCTGTGTCTCCCTCTCCGTCCACCCCTCCCCCACTCACACTCTATCTCTGTCTCTCTCTCTCAAAAATAAATAAACATTAAAAAAAAATTAACATTAAAAAAAGAACTTCCTTAATCTGATAAAGAGTATCTATGGGTAGCCACAGCAAATACCCCTTTCCATGGTGAAAAGTTAAAAGCGTCACCTTTGAGGTCCAGAACAGGACAAAGACACCCACCATCACCACTGTGCGTTGACATTGTTTTGGAGTTCTCAGCCAGAAAGGAAATAAAGAAGCAAAGTGGACGTTTTTAAAGACATGTGCACAGGAAATGCTGAAGAAATCTATAGACAAGTTAGAATTAATAAATAAATCTTGCAATTTACTTGCTACGGAATATCTGTATCTATGTTGATATATCTAGATATAGACATTCCAAATGAATTTGTATATTCTGAAGATGTCTTTTACAACACTTGACAAACTGTCGAGTTTATAAGGAATTGCAAGGGGCTGAGAAGAGCCAAGATAGTTCTGAAGAAGAAAAACGAGGTATAGGACTTGCCCTACCAGATATCAAGATTGATATAAAGCTTTAGCAGTCAAGACAGTTTGGAACTGAAACAAGGAGAGAAAAATATTCCAGTGGAACAGAAGAGAGAGTCTGGAGGCAGACCCGTTCTTATATCAGTATCTCATTTATAAGGAAAAGTCATTGAAAATCAGTGGAAGAAGAAAGACTTTTCAATAAATAGTGTATGGTTCAATAAAGTGTCTGGTTATCCATGTAAGAAAATAAAAAGGAATCTGATGCATCTTGACAACATACACAAGAGTCAATTCCAGGTGCATTAAAGTGAGCACTATGGAGATTTTAAAAGATACTCTATACCATATACCGTATACTCTAAAATCTCACCTTCCTAGTCAACCTCTCTCTCCCAGAATGTTGACTTAAATATTCTTACCAATGTGATACAGAATTAGTAATTAACTAATTAACAATTAATAATTAATTAATTGATGAAGCATACTTCTAGACTTTTCAGAGGTCAAGAACAAATTTCATAGGCTATAGCAACAATTGCTAAACTTCACACTTCTTACTAGTGTCCTTTGCTAGAAATAGCATAACACTTTAAAAAAGTTTTTTTGATGTTTATTAATTTTTGAGAAAGAGAGACACAGAGCATGAGCAGGGGAGGGGCAGAGAGAGAGAGAGACGCAGAATGTGAAGCAGGCTCCAGGCTCTGAGCTGTCAGCACAGAGCCCGACGCGGGGCTCGAACCCACAAACCACGAGATCATGACTTGAGCCGAAGTCAGGCACTTAACCGACTGAGCCTCCCCCGTGCCCCACATAACACTTTTATCAAGCAGGCTACTATCTTTTTTCAGCAGCTCTAGGGTGAGATGAACATTTTTCCGTCTTATTTGGATCTGTTTTTACCAGTTGTTAGAAAAGTTTGTAAGTATCAAGGTCAAGTGCCAGAATTCCATTAGTTTGTCCCAAAGGAAAGAAAAACAAAAACCCGATGTGAGCAGCTCAAAACTTACAATATGGAAAGGAAAAGGATATGTCAGGATTGTTAACACATTGAATGTGAGGTAAGAAATGTTTTGCATCTATAAGACCAAGCTGACACCCCTAGGCAAGGTCCTAGTTTATTTTTAATATTTCTGGTTCTTCTGTTAACCCTCCCAACCAAGGGTTTTGTTTGTTTGTTTGTTTTGGTTTTTGGTTTGTTTGTTTTTGGTATAAATGAGAGAGTTTGTAAGTCACCACTGATCGAAAGTTGTGGCCGAAATGTTGAGTATTCATCCAATATCTGTGGCTCCGCCATATCCCCTGGTCTCCCTTCAGTTAAATGGAGTCATGCGACTATTCGTGGCTAGTTACAGTACGGTTAATTACACGGCGTGACAGGGATTATGCAGATGGCACTATGTAACTAGCTCTAAGCTGTGAGCAGAAGTGACGCATCAACTCTCGTGTCTGTCTCCTCCTTGAGACCGTAAACTTCTTTTAAAGAAATTTTTTTAAATCTTTACTTATTTTTGAGACAGAGAGAGACAAAGCATGAACAGGGGAGGGTCAGAGAGAGGGAGATACAGAATCCGAAGCAGGCTCCAGGCTCCGAGCTGTCAGCACAGAGCCCGACGCGGGGCTCGAACTCATGAACCATGAGATCGTGACCTGAACCCAAGTCAGACGCTTAACCGACTGAGCCACCCAGGCGCCCCTGGACTGTAAACTTCCTGAGGGCAGAGACCCTCCGTCTCTGTTTGCTCTTTCTGAAGTCCATCTGCTGACTGCAGCTTTCTTTCCCAGTTTCTAGACCTAGTCTTTAACGAATATTTTTCATTTGATGTCCCACAGGGACTTTAAACTCTCCGTGACCAAACCTGAACTCATCATGTCTTTTACCCAAAGTGCTCCTCTCTCAGGGCCCCCTACTCGGTGTGTGGTACCATTTTCTGCCTCTTTGCCCAAACCAGAAAATGGAAGGCATCCTTAATTTCAGGTCTTCTCCTACCAACATCGCTCTCCCTCATCCCCCGGTCCCCCAGTTGTTACTCTGTCACGTCAGCTTCCCAAATGTCACTCAGATCTATTCACTTCTCTCCATTCCTGCTGCATTCATTCACTCAGGGCATCATCATCTCTCATCTGTCATCTCTGCGTTACAGAAATCACATTTCTTGGAGTCTCCCTACCTTCAGATTGGCCCCCAGCACCTAGAGCCGTGTCTGGCATGTGGCCAGCCCTCGCTAATTGCAGACGGAATGAACACGTGACTCTACATCGATGCATGAATGTGTGACTCAGCCATGTCAAGAGGAGCCTTGTCATGGGGCGCCTGGGTGGCGCAGTCGGTTGAGCGTCCGACTTCAGCCAGGTCACGATCTCGTGCTCCGTGAGTTCGAGCTCCGTGTCAGGCTCTGGGCCGATGGCTCGGAGCCTGGAGCCTGTTTCCGATTCTGTGTCTCCCTCTCTCTCTGCCCCTCCCCCGTTCATGCTCTGTCTCTCTCTGTCCCAAAAATAAATTTAAAAAAAACGTTGAAAAAAAAAAAAAAAAAAAGAGGAGCCTTGTCTGTTTAGACCTGTGTCTTCCAAAGACCCAAGAAATGACTTGGGGGCTGCTTCTCTTTGAACTTGGGACTGGATTAGCTTTTTTTTTTTTTTTTTTGGAATAACTTCCTTGACATGTGCCGCCCCAACAGCTTTGAACACATTTGCATGCCACTCATGTCAGTTGAACCCCACGCTCCCCGATGAGATAGACACCTTCGGGAGCCCCTTTTTGGAAACTGAGTCTCTCTTTTGCACAGAGGTAGAGAGGCTAAGTGATTTTCCCAGGGTTACCGAGGCTGTTAGGAGCAGAGGCAGGGCTCAGGCAGAGGCCCGTGGCCTCCCAAGCCTGGCCCGGTTTAGCCGGATTTGGCTTGTGCTCAGGGGAACGCGTGCTCCTCAGAGAGCAGCTCTGGCAGTGGGATACTGAAGGCCAGGGAAGCCCGGTGCAAACTTCTGGACCTCTCTCTGCTGGCCAGAGGTCTGACGCTTCATCCGCACAGCCTGGGGAGCCCGGCAAAGGGGTCAGTGAAGGGAAGCCTGGAACCTGTGGGCTTGGGGCTCTTCCTCACCGCACTCTGTCAACCATGATGGGCAGTAATCGGGACTGCCTGTGTCCCAGATTGCCACCGGGCGTGTCACAGAGATGAAGTGCCTCTCTGCTCGGTCCTTAGTTTGCTTTCTGGAAGCCCAAACTGCTGGAAATGTAGAAACGTCACTGATGAGATCTACTTGGTCAGGGCAGAAAATTCAGAATTGGGAGCAATCACAGAAAGAATTGTTGCCGTCAGCTCGATGCTGGGAAATGGGCTGTGGACGGGCGGGGATGGTGGAAGGAAAGAAGCGAGGGCATCCCCAAAGGTCCTGCGGCCGCCTGAGCTCTGGAGGGAGTCCACATCTTCCCAAGGCAACCGCGTGCTGATGTGCGCCCCCCCCCTCCCCCCTGCCATGTGCTGGCGGGGAGCAGGAAGACTTCAGTCAGGTGACTTTCAGCACCCCCGAACTCTCAGCCCTCGAGGTGCTGTGCCAGGCCCTGGGCACAGAGCTGAAGCAGTAAGGGCCCTGCTCCCTAGAAGCTGGGTCTAGCTGTGTCGACAAAACCTGGATGTGAAGAGCACAGTGTGAAATACAATGTCAGATGTTTCACAGAAGAGATTCTGACAAGGTCCTTGGGCATCCGGGGCTGGGGGAACCAGGATTTCTTCATGGCGGAGGAGGCTTAGACTGATATGTAAGATTTGGATAAGCGGAGAATGAGAACATTCCTGAAGGAAAGAGCCACATGGACAAAGACAAGAACAAGGCTTTATGGCAAGGAGTCTATCTGTTAAAGGCTCCTCAAACTCAGCAATGGACAGCCCAGCAATTTCGATGCCGTTCAGCCATCTCTGGAGTTTAACTTCTGCCCCCGGTGGCTGGTAGCTAATAGTTTCTGCAGATTCTGGGGCCTTGTGGCTACTTGGTTCCCAGCTTGTTAGTTTCCCCAGAAACAATTCTGCCAGGGGTGCTCTCCAGAGCACTGGGTCCTGTCACCTCCTGCTGGGATCCCCTGCAGCCAAGTTGTAGCACACGGCGTATCCCCCATAGTTAGCGCGCTGTGCCCGTATCCCCCCTTCTTGTTACTGTGTTTGTGCACACTGGCTCCCTGTGTGATTTCCTCCCAGCGGCCAGCACCTGCGCTATGTCGAGTCTTCCCTTGGGCTACAGGTCCCCTTGGCCAGTGCCCGTGAAGAGCCAGACATGTGCTCCCAGCCCAGGGTCAGCCCTTGACCAACTGTTGAGAGATGCGGGGTATGAACACTCCATCTTCCTTGTCCCTGAGGTGTGCCTAACCGGTCTCCAGAGCCCCCTGCAAGTTTGAGCCCAATTTCACTCTGTGGGACCTTGCTTGATGTCATACTTTGCTTGGCATGTTTTCCCTTTTTTTTTTTTTTTTTAATGTTTATTTATTTATTTTTGAGACAGAGAGAGAGACAGCAGGCAAGGAAGGGGCAGAGAGAGAGGGAGACAAAGAATCTGAAGCAGGCTCCATGCTGTAAGTGCAGAGTTCGACTTGGGGCTCGAACCCACAAACTATGAGATCAAGACCTGAGCCCACTGAGCCACTCAGGTGCCCCGGCATTTTTTTTCCTTTCTTGATCCTACTTCTCTTCCACCTCCCCAGGTTTTTCTCAGAAGCATTTCCTAACTACTTTCATCTGAATTCTCATATCAAGGTCTGCCTTTGCAGAACCCCATTAGACATATTGTCTAGTATGGAAGGCAAAATCATGGCTCCTCAAAAGGTGTCCCCCCCTAACCCCTAGAACTAATGAATATGGCAAAGGGATTTGTGTATTCTGACCTACAGAACTTTGAGATAACACACTTGTGTTCTTTCTTAAGCTGCTGAGTTTGTGGTAATTTGTTAAAACAGCAACGGAAACTAATATACTAAGATTTCCCCTAAAAAGTATACACACTCTTTGCATGTTCTCATGGTCATTTGCACCGGTAACGTCATGGGAAGACTTCAAATCCAGATACTGATATACGGATTTATGATGTTGGTTGACCGTTCTCAGGTCACTCCTTTTGTCCCTTCACTGATCTCAGTCTGGTTGCACTGGGGCAATCCTTTATTCCCTCTGTTTAACTCCCACCCAGATTTTATCAGTGAGGAATGGTTGAACGCTTCCGGCAGGCTCTGACGCGGGGCCCCATGTGTGTTCGCTAAGTATTGATTTGCACAAATGAGTGTGTAACTCAGGAATTTGCGTGTCATCTTTGCACAGGGGCCGTGATAACCTTCTCTGCATCCTTCTGATTTTAGTATATGTGCTGCCTGAAGCGAGCTCTGAATGTGAGTCAGATATCAGTGGTAAAATTTCCTGTGCTGCCCGAGGCAGCCATTTTGCTCCTGTCTATACCGAGCCTCTTAAGATGTTTGTCTCCTCTGCTAAAGGTCTGAAGCCATGGAGGGGTCACTTTGTAGTTTTTGGAATTCCACTCAAAAATTCCCATTGAACATATCAATTCTCCCAAGTCCCGCTGCCTGGCTGTCATATGGAAAGCAGTCCTGTCCCCCTGCACATAAATAGAACCTGCCCTTTGAGGCTCCTCTCAGTCAAATTTTATCGCGTAAGTGTATTTAGAGACTATATTTATAACTTCACTCTTTCTCTCAGGTTTATGGAAAGACTCTTGGCTGAACAAATATAGCACAGGTTCTGGATGTGCTCTGGTGAAAACACTCACTCCAACGTGCGGCACATAATCAAGTCCAGGATGTAAAGCACAATAGATTCTTCTTCAGCTGTAGGACCAAAATATCTCTCTATGGAGCTTCTCATCACGTGTCCTGGGTGGGGGTGTTACCCTGTCTGCCCGGGTTTTTGTCTGAATTATTTTTCTACCAACTCAGGGGCAAGCCTTAGGCCCCTAGATGCCTGTGGACCTGCTATCTCTTCTCCATGCCCTTGGGTGACCAAGCCCTCCTAACTCTGGGAAAGAAACAGCCATCACCTTGTGCCAGAGAAACTCACCAAGATGTATCTTCTAGATTAAACTATTTTGGAGAGCCTTTTGATGGCAGACTTGCCCAGTAGGGAAAGGGATGTCCGGAGACTTCGGGAAAATTCCACTAGGACTATTCAACCCAACAAATCCAGTTTCCTTCTTTTGTGGTGACTTGAGAGGGGCCTTCCTCTGGGAGGCTGGGTCATGTGACTTTCTGTGACAAGTATGTCCCTGTCCTTGAATCCTTCCAAGTCCATGCTGGTGTTGCCTGCAGCCCTTCCCTCTGGACCTTCCCCTTGTCTCTTTAACTCTTTTCTCATCTACCAGAAGACTCACATTCCTATTGAAGGCTCTTTCCCCTTTCCCCTCTGTGTTGTTGTTGAAGCACACCTGCCCTTTTACCAATTATGGGATGTTGTTTTTGGTCTTCCTTCTAACACGAACTCATTCAAGCATTAATGCTCTGTATTCTCCTTCTGTAATATTTTTATCAACGTGCAGCTGTGCACTCGTGCTGTAGCCTCAAGTATTCTTCACCTCTCAGAGCCTTCCAGGCATCACCACTCTGTGAGTCAGGAGCTTTTTCCATCCCAGTGTCTGGTTCTCTGATGATCGGGGATGAATGAAGGGTGATGGAAATGATAATCTGAGTCACACAGCTTGAGGTGCTCTTTCCCTCTCTGTCCCCACCTCCAGAGATGTACCTCTGGCTGTGAACATGTCCTAGGCCTATGGTGATGGTGGGTGGTATTAAGGGGACACAAAGTCTTCCCCAAAGAGGCCTCACGTGGTGACACTCTTCCCCTTCACTGACCCTCGGCTTCTTCATCTGCACTCATTTTATCAGCACCCTGAGAATGGATTCATCTCTCAGGCAGGTTTCACATTAATAAAGCTCATGAACGGGACCGAAGTTGAAAATAAACAGGCCAGATTAATAGTTGACGAGAACCATCTCAAGAAGTAGAATATTTCACGTCCAGCTGAGACGCATGCTATTTCCCTGGAGAAGAGTTACCACAAAGCTAAACCATAACCAGAGCCCCAAATCTGATTTGCAGTGAGAAATCCCTACTGTGGAGAGAAAATTCTGAAGCCCGAGGGAGCCTATAAATTTCCCATGGGCGGTCTTGTGCAGAGAGCCAAGTAATTCTACGGTCGACTGGTAAGGGTAGAAGCAAAACAAAGGGAGTCAAAAACAAGAAATGTTCAATGCCATTAAGGACATCAGAGCGGGATGCTTTCTTCTTATGGTTGGGAGAGGCTCATAGTGGCCATCCAAGAATACTCAGAGTCTGTTAGCCATGATTTGCCATGTCTACATCCATCATTAGAGTAGAGATGTCTTCACCCCCCAACCCTAATGCTCTAGGTCTACCACGTGTGAACCTCTCTCCGCTGGATCGTGGTAGCGTCTCACCATCCTTGTTCGCCTTGGTTCTCCTGTTTCTGCATGGCTGAGCAAGCCCTCTTCTAATGGAGATTCCTCCTCTAGATGCCAATACATTCGATCTGATTAGAGTGAGAACCTGCCAAATAGAGATCTGTGTTGACTCCATAGTGTAGGTTTTTTCCACTTCATCACCCACTGAATTTACAATCTGGCTTGGAGGGAAAATTTTATTTCTCTCATTCCCACGTTCTCACAACATGAACCCCAAACTTCTTTTTTCACTCCTAGATGGATGGATGTATGTATGTATTTAAATTTTATGTAAGTCCAAGTTAGTTAGACTCTCCAGTATGGTTTAATCTAGAAGATGCATCATCCCAACAAGTGCCCTCCTTAATTCCCATCACCCATTTAGCCCATCCATCACTCACCATCCCTCCAGCAACTCTTAGTCTGTTCTCTGTATTTAGGAGATTTTATGATTTGCCCCCCCTCTATGTTTTTATCTTATTTTTTTCCTTCCCTTCCCCTATGTGAACCCCAAACGTCTTAGAAAGCCACCAGGCTCAGAGTCCTTCTCGACCACTTCTTGCCCTGACACCTTCTAGAAGTTCTAGGCTCCATGTGGATGTACAAGGCCTCCATGGGATAAAGACACAGGAACAACACTTCGGCCACCATGAGATACAGCCCCCGGCTGGCAGACCAGCAGCTACTCTGATGTCTGAAAGCTACAGGAGACACACAGAGGGAGAAGGGAAGGAAGTTTTACTTTCTTTCAAACAACCACAACAATAAAAAAAACAACAACCAGGGCTGGTACATGGGATAAAGCAGGGGCCACCTAGTGACATTTGTTTGGCTATACTCCTCTGCCTTAATGTAGTGAAAACTTTTACTAGATCCTGACAATTGACTACCCATCAACTTCTGGTTTCAGTGCAGTTGTGAGTTTCCAAATTTTGGTAGTATTTCTAGGTTGGGGAAGTCTCTATCGAGTGCTTGTAGCTTGATTTAATCATAAACAGAATTCCTGGTTCTGCAGTAGATTTTGAACTTTGTAGCTGCAAAGTCCAAACCTAGAACTTTATAAACTTCAAGGATAAACAAAAGGCATTGTTACTGTCCTGGGTTTCTCTCTCACTTCACCTAGGAATTTGGGTGAGCTAAGCTTTGATCTAAGAGCTCTGATCGCTTTAGATTCAGCTAAAATAGGTGAAGGTAACTCCACGTGGGGAGCCATCGGAAATGTTGGTATTCATGTTGGCATTTTCTTTTTTTAATTTTTTAAACGTTTATTTATTTTTGAGAGAGACAGAGACAGAGTGCAAGCTGGGGAGGGGCAGAGAGAGACTCATAATCTGAAGCAGGCTCCAGGCTCTGTGCTATCAGCACAGGTCCCGACGCGGGACTCGAACTCAAGAACTGTGAGATCATGACCTGAGACGAAGTCTGCCACTTAACCGACTCAGCCACCCAGACGCCTCCAAGTTGGCATTTTCTAAGAGTCTGTTGACTGCAACATCAACTTTTTTAAATTTCAGAAATAGGTCAAGTTTAAAAGGACTTTAAAACTTTCAAGACTCAGTGTCTGCCATGGGGAATGAAGACTAAAAATACTAAAAGTAAATATTTTGAGACAGTGTTCTTCATGGGGAAACTGAATCGTTTTCAAAGGAATTTAACTGTGCTCTTGGCTTTCTGTTTAGGTTCTTTCATTGACTGTGATGTGTTGGAAAGAGAATGAGCTTGGAGCTGGTCAAAACAAGTAGGAGAGCCAACCACGGGAGCTGAGACAAACTGGTTTTACTTCTCTTTGAATTTTGCTTTGCTGCACAGTGAAAATGTGGGGGATGATATCAGGAGTCAAAGCATAATGTGCAAAAAGTGGTCCATAAATGTTAATTTCCTCCCTTTGCAGCATCTTTGTCTTCTTTTATTTTTAAAATAAAAATTATGTTGGGGCGCCTGGGTGGCTCAGTCGGTTGAACGTCCAACTTCGGCTCAGGTCATGATCTTGCGGTTTGTGAGTTTGAGCCCCGCATCGGGCTCTGTGCTGATGGCTCAGAGACTGGAGCCTGCTTCGGATTCTGTGTGTCCCTCTCACTCTGGCCCTTCCCCACTCGCACTCTGTCTCTCTCTCTCTCTCTCTCTCTCTCTCTCTGCCTCTCAAAAATAAAGAAAAAACTAATAAAAAAATTTTTTTAATAAAAATTATGTTTATGGGGGCACTGGGGTGGTTCAGTCAGTTAAGCGACCCACTGTTGATAGCAGTTCAGGTCTTGATCTCAGGATTGTGAGTTCAAGCCCCACACTGGGCTCTGCACTGGGCATGAAGTCTACTTAAAAAATAAAATAAAATAAAATAAAATAAAATAAAATAAAATAAAATATTTATATAGATTTTTTTCTCCCCAGAGAAAAATGCATTTCGAAAATAAAAGGAAATGTGATAAAACAAACAATCACTGTAATCCTTTGATTCTGTGAATATCATTAAAATTCACCTGTCTCAAATGGTGCACTTGGGGTGATTTGTAGTATACTCAGAATCCCAGAAAGAAGTCAAAAATTTCCTTTATTTTGAAGGTAGTTTAAAAGGAACACCACTGTCACGTGTTGACACTACTCAGGTATTTTCTGGCCTGGTAAAAAGACAATTGGTCACATGAAGCCCGACACCAAGAGTCCTGTTGCCCGGGCAAGCAGTGGAATAACTGAGATGGCGACGTTTGTGCCTCTGCATTTTGAGGTGATTCTCCTGTTGTTCACCCACACTGGGGATGTTTCTCTCTAATCCTCTCACACATAAGCTCTTTTTTTTAAATGTCTATTTTTATTTATTTTGAGAGAGAGAGAGAGAGACAGAATGCGAGTGGGGGAGGAAAAGAGGGAGAAAGAGAGAGAATCTCCAGCAGGCTCTACACCCAGTTGGGAGCCAAGTGCAGGGCTCAACCCCATGACTCTAGGATCATGACCGGAGCCAAAATCAAGAGTCGACGCTGAACTGACTGAACCACCCAGGTGCCCCTCCCACATAAATTCTTAGCTGTCTTCTCATTTGAGGAGAGCCTACAGATCACTTTGGGAAATCATTTGTTATTTTTTCGCAGTCGAAGAAACCGAGGCACACGTGCACACAGCTTTCGTGTCTTGCCTGAAGTTGTACAAGATAATGACAAACCAGAAGCCAAGGCTCTGCACGGCCAGGCAGGTTCCCCCCCCCCCCCCCATGGGCTGTGCTGTGCCACCTGCAGCAACTATTTGCCTACAGTCCTGCATGAAGCTCATTAATATTAATGTTATCAACACCCAGGAATCTATTTTAAGGTGCTCTAAGGTAACAATCTGCCCACATGCATTACTTTCTTTTAGGTACTTTAATCATTTATAATATCCAGCCAATAACAATTTCATTATAAATGGATTAGTGAGCACATTAGAATCATTACTACCTGGAGTTGCCCACCTTGGGAATCTTTTATTCTGGCCTCTTTAGTGAGAGCTTCAAAACCCCTGACATCATGTCAATTAAATCAGATTAACTGAAATTGGTTGCCTGGGCGATATCACAGCTCTAGGTCACAAATGTATGTTCATTATTTATAAGCCCTTTGAATATGACTATACATTAGTAATAAAATAATCCAGCCTTGAAATCAAGGATTACTAGTCAATTCATCTTACATAACTTTATAAAGCAATATTACCTTCTAACCCAGAGATAAAGTGACTTAAAATCTACTGGTGAATATGTACAGATGTTCTTGCACCATTCTAATATCTCTAAGACAGAAAACACTGCAGGAATAGGGGACAAACTCCTCGCTTCCTTTCTCTTATCTACCTTCAGACAAGCACATAGAAAATATTCCCAATAGCCAGAGAATGTAACCCAGTTCATTCCTACTTGGATTCCCAATTAGATTTGTGTCTAGCAACAATGGGAAGAGAACACATTCAATATCTACAGCCTGAAACATTTTCCATGAACTGCTGGAATGTTCCCCTACCACTTTGCCTAAAAAGATGACAATCTTCATGCAAAGTAACAAACTGTTGGTGTGAACTGGAAAGATATGTGACTTTGGTTAATATTTAGTTCTGAGTGACAAAATGTCAGTCATTATTTAAAAAATGTATGCATGCGGTAAGAAAACCTAAGTAAAAACATATGTGAAATTAAAGCTCAGTTTGAACATTAAGATTCCCTAAAACTAAATTTTCTTTTCTTCTGTGATATAATACATTTTTAAATGAGACTTTAAATTACTATTTTTGGTTTCATATTATTGCTGATAATCTTCCTTGTTCTAAAATCTTTGTCTGAAGTCTATGAATCTACTCTGGCTTTCCTTGGCTTAGTTAAAAAAAAAATGGTGTATCTTTCTCCAGCCTTTTACCTTTAACCTATTTATGTCTTTATATTTAAAGTAGGTTTTCGGGGCACCTGGGTGGCTCAGTCGGTTAAGCGTCCGACTTCAGCTCAGGTCACAATCTCGCGGTCGGTGAGTTCGAGCCCCGCGTCGGGCTCTGGGCTGATGGCTCAGAGCCTGGAGCCTGCTTCCGATTCTGTGTCTCCCTCTCTCTCTGCCCCTCCCCCGTTCATGCTCTGTCTCTCTCTGTCTCAAAAATAAATAAACGTTAAAAATAAATAAATAAAGTAGCATTAGACAACATACAGTTGAGTTTTGCTTTTTTATCCAATCTGATCATGTCTGTCTTTTAATGGGCATATTAAACTATTCACCCTTAGAAATGATTATTGATATGGTTGGATTAGGACCTACCAGCTTGCTAGCTGTCTTCCATTTGTTACATTTGTTTTTGTGCTTTTTTTCCTCCTTTTCTGATTTTTCTGGGTTTAACTGAACATTTTTATGATTTCTCTTTATCTCCTCTATTGGATAAAGAATATTACATCTCTTTTAAAATGTTTTTGGTGGTTACTGTAGGGTTTACAGTATACATTTATAAAATATGAATCTGGTTTCAAATAATATTATACTGCTCTGCATGTAGTATAGACTCTTACATTCCTTATCCTCCCACCCATGTTGCTATGGGCTGAATGTTTGTGTTTCTCCTCCAATTCTTATGTTGAAATTCTAATGTCCAATGGGGGTATTTGGAGAGGGAGCTTTTGGGGGTTTCCTGAGTCACGAGGGTGAAGCCCTCATGTAGTGGATTGATGTTCTTATAAAAGAGACCCACAGAGTCTCCCAGCCCTTTCTGCCTTGTGAGGGCACAACGGAAAGGTTGTGATATGGAGGAGAGTATTCACTCACGCATGCTGGCACCCTGATCTCAGACTTCCAGCCTCCAGAATAGTAAGAAATAATTTCTGTTCTTTACAAGCCACTCAGCCTGTGGTGTTTTGTGACAGGAGCCCAAACGGACTAAGGCACATCCCTTGTGCCTTCTGTCATACCTCTTACTTTTACACATGCTAGAAACACACAATCATTGCTATAACTTTTGCTTTAAACAGATTTTAAACAGATAAGAGAGGCAATTAAAAATAAATGTTTTATTTTACCTATATTTATTCCATTTCCAATGCTCTACATTTCTTTGTGTGGATAGTAGTTTCTGGCTATATCAATTTCCTTTTGTCTGAAGAACTTGTAGAGTAAATCTATTGACAATGAGTGTCCTTGATATTTGTCAGTCTGAGAAGGTCTTTACTTTTGAGAGATATTTTTGGTGAGTATAGAATCATGCAATGGCAGTTTTTGTCAGCACTTAAAAAAAAAAAAGCCATGGTTTCTGATGAGAATTGGTGATCATTCTTATCCTTGTTCCTTTATAGGTGACTTGTTATTTTTGGACGGGGGGTGCTTTAAAGATTTTGTCTTTGTCTTTGGTTTTCAGAAGTTTGACTGTGATATGCTTATGTGAGTTTTCTTTTTTTCCTTTTTCCTTTTATGCATAGATTTATCCTTCTTGGTGTTCTCTGAACTTCTTGGATCTGTGGTTTGGTATCTGTCACTAGACACTTTCCCCTTAAGACTGGGAGCAAAGCAAGAATGCCTCTTCTTACCTTTGCTATTTACCATTGCACTAGGAGACCTAGCTAGATCATCAAGGCGGGGGGAAAACAAAGCATACAGATTGGAAGGAAAGAATAAAAATGTTCTTTTTTGCAGATGACATAATTGCCTTTGTAGAAAATCTTGTAGAAAAAAAGTCCTAGAACATAAGTGAGTTTAGTAAGTTTGCAGGATACAAAGGCAACACACAAAAATCAACTGTATTTCTACATACTAACAATGAGCAATTGAAAAGTGAAATTGTAAAAAATAATACCATTTATAATGGTTCCAAAAAATGAAGTGCATAGCTATAAATCTAACAACAGCTCTGTGTTGTGATAAGTATAAGATCTCTGTGTTGAAACTTATAAAACGCTGAAGAAAGAAATCAAAGAAGACCTAAATAAATGGAGAGATATATTATAATGATGATTTGGAAGGCTCAACATAGTTAAGATGTCAATTCCCCCAAATTGGTGTACAGATTTAATGGAATTTAAACAAAAATTCAAGTAGGAGTTTTTGGGATATAGACAAGCTGCTTCTAAAATGTGTTTGTAAAGCCAAAGGAAGTAAAATAGCCAAAATAACTTGAAAAAGTAAAATAATGTTGGAGGAATTACAAATACCCAATTTTAAGGGTTAATATAAAGCTACTCTAATCAAAATAGTACACTATTGGCAAAGCTATAGGCACAAATATCCACTGGACAGAACAGAGAGTCTAGAAATATGCCCAAACATATGTGGCCAGTTGAGTTTTGACAAAAGGGCAAAGACATTTCAATGGAGTCATATTATTCTTTTTAACAGACGGCACTGGAAAAACCGGACATCACATGCAAATTAATCTTGAACTAAACTTCACACTTAACATGTGTCACAGATCTAAATGGGAAATATGAAACTCTCAATCTTTTAGAACAAAACACAGGACAAAGTCTTCACGAGCTGGGATAAAGCAAAGAGTTCTTAGACTTGATTCATTTTTAAAGATATTTTTAAATTTTAATTCCAGAATAGTTAACACACAGTGTTATATTAGTTTCAGGTGTACAACATATAGTGATTCAACAATTCCATCCATCACCCGGTGGTCATCACAAGTGCACTCCTTAATCCCCATAGACATGATCCATTCTTAAAAACTGATAAATCTGACATCATTAAAAAAAAAAAAAGTGTTCTGTGAAAGACACTTAAAAGAATGGAAAAGACTGATAGCGCTAAATGCCGGCCAGGATGTGCCACACCTGCAACGTTCACACCTCATAGTGGGAGTAAAAAAATGGTGTAACCTTTGGAAAATTGTTTTAGAGTGTCATAAAGTTAACTATGCCCTTACCATACGACCCAGCAATTCTTTGCCTCGGTGTTTCCCAGGAGAATTGAAAACATACATCCCCAAAAATGAACATACAAGAATGTTCTCCGCTACCTTGGCTGTGGTAGACAAAACCTTAAACCAACCCAAATACCTACCAATAGTACAATGAATAAGCACATGGCTCCATGTACCTGATGTTTATTTATTTTTATTTATCTTTAAAATTTTTCGTGTTTATTTTTGAGAGAGAGAGAGAGAGAAAGATAGAGAGAGAGAGACAGAGTGTGAGTGGGGGAGGGGCAGAGAGAGAGGGAGACAGAATCTGAAGCAGGCTCCAGGCTCTGAGCTGACAGCACAGAGCCCGACGAGGGGCTTGAAGCCACGGACCGTGAGATCATGACCTGAGCTGAAGTCCAGCGCTTAACTGACTGAGCCACCCAGGTACCCCACCTGATGTTTAAAAACAGGTAAAGCTAATCTATTGGGACAGAACATTGGTTGGTTGTGATGGGTGGGAAATGACCAGAAGGAAGCACATGGAAACTATCTAGGATGACAGACATGTCCTATATCCAGAGCAGCTTGGCAGTGCTTCCAAAGACGGTCTTAACAGTCCTTCCTACTCCATATGTTCTTTTGTAGTGTGACTTCACCACTCTTCCACCATAAGTCTTCTCTTCATTGGATGTGGTCCAGTGCAATGACCTTTTCTGACCAACCAATGAGGAGGTGATGGTGGCCTTTGTTTCCTAGGTTTCAAAGAGATTTGGCTGATAAAACTGAAGCCATCAGATCCTTTTCATAATCACTGAACTTTATTTTTCACCACATGCTATTTCGGTTTGTAAGACTTGGACTGAATGAGTTGCGGAAAATAAAACGTGTTACTGTGCTCACGGCTTAGTTTCTGAACAGGAAGAACAGTGAAAATTCGCCTTACCGAGTAAAACTGTCACAGATAAGGACCGAAGAAAGGGTTACCTATTAGGGTAACTTTCACGTAACTTTCAAGGCTGGGCCCTAACGGAGCATCGCTCTAGTCTTGGCTTCTTGGAATGCTTCCTGGAGCCCAGCCGCCCAGGCAGTCACCCGAAAAGGCCCACGTCAGAGAGAGCTGAGACCTAGGTCTGTAGTCTCAGCTGGTAGTGGGTCCCATTTGCCAACGTATTTGGACCTTCCAACCATCCCAATCACCAACTGCCACCGTGTGAAGCAGAACTCCACGGTCAACCCATTGAATCTTGAGAAATAATAAATTGTTCTTAAGGTACTCAGTTTTGGAGCACTTTGTTCTGCAGCAGTAAATAACCAAAGCTTCTGGGCTACTAGTCACAGGGGCACATACCTTTGGCAAAACTCATGATTGTATGCTTACATTCTCAGCATTTTACTGCACATTAACTTGACCTCAAGAAGAAAAAAAAAAAAACAACTTACAAACAAAAGTAAAACATAAGCCTCCTAACTCATCACGAAAAACCAATGCCAGTCATCATAAGAAATTCAAAGCCAATGTAAGTAAAGTCAGGATCTAGAAAGGGATGCTGTATGATTTAAAATTGCTTTCAAGATTTTAGCTAATTCATGTGCAAGAAATTATAATAGGCAAGTTTTGGAAAAGAAGAGAAAAAACGATTTTACGTGCCTGTGTGAAAATTGCTAGAAACATCCGGGGAATCTATTTGACAATATGAGAATTAATAAAAAATACAGTGAGGTGAGTGGATTGGTTGGCGATAAAGTGCTAGCAGCTTTCTTTACACAAACAACACTAAGTTAGAAACAGAAATGAAAAGATACCCCATTCTCAGTAGCAACAAAAATACCATAGCTACCAAAACCAAATGGAGAAAGCTACAAAACATCATTGAAAATAAGATAAAATGTAAGATGAGGGGCTGCCTGGGTGGCTCAGTCAAGAAAGTCCGACTCTTGGCTTCGGCTCAGGTCATGATCGCGCAGTTTCGTTAAGTTTTAGCTCCTCATCGCACTCTGTGCTGACAGTGCTGAGCCTGCTTGGGATTCTCTCTCCCTGTCTCTCTGCCCCTCCCCCACTCACGCCGTCTCTGTCTCTCTCAGAATAAATACATAAACTGAAAAAATAATGAGAGATGCTAAATACCTGGCTGGGAAAATATATATGAAAGTATTAATCTTTCTAAACTATACGTGTACGCACACAGGCACAACACGATTCCAGTAAGAATCCCAACCATTTTTAATTAACTGGTTCGAGTCGCTTGACCATTCACAAGGAAGAAGAGCAAAGATACTTTTGAGAAGTAAAATGATGATTGCACGTGCGCTTTATCAGCCATTACAATTTACTGTATAAACCTTATTGAAACTGATATAATAGTAAACCTAGGAGTCTGTGGGGGTAGAGCAGAATCCATACACAAATTTGAGAATGCATGAGAACCGATTTACGGCCAAGTTGGCCTTTCATTTCTGGCGCTTATTTAATATACAATGCTGGCCTAAGTTGTTTTTTATCAGAAAGGATGCAATCTTAGGATTCCCAATCTCCACGTACATCAAAGTATATTCTTGACAGGTGCAAATGGAGGTATTTTAGACTGGGAAGCTTTATCAAGGGCACACATATACATGTATTTTCTTGATGTATTTTAATTTTAACTTTTATTATTTTTTGATTTGTTAATGTTTATTTATTTATTATTCTTTTAAATATTTGTTTATTTTTGAGAGAGACAGAGACAGAATGCGAGTGGGTTAGGGGCAGAGGGAGAGGGAGCCACCGAATCCGAAGCAGGCTCCGGGCTCTGAGCCGTCAGCACAGAGCCCGACTGAGATAAAGAAGATACGTTTCAGACTCAAAGAAATACCTCGGATCTGCTTCATTGTAACAATTTTGCTTTTCCTCCTTGAGAACTTTCTATAGCAGCTCTGCCTCCATGAACATCCCCGCCACCTGGCCAGTGTGTGCCTGCGATCCTGAGACACAGCATTAGTTCAGGGGACAGGGGCTGCTCCAGCAGCAGCCTCACTGGCCTGACCACACACCCCACCACGATTGACCCTCACAGTGGGGTAAGGAGCTGCCTTGTTTGGGTTATGCAGAGCAGCAAGAAACAAAATCTGCTCTGTGCAGGTTTAAGAAAAGGGAGATTATTCATGAAGGCCCAGAAGGTAACTGCTCAGGCTTCTAAGGGCCGAAAGTAAAGTCTCATGGGACAGAGTCTGTTAGGTCAGACCCTGGGCTCTCTAAGTCTTGGGCCCTAGGCCTTTCCCATTTCTGCTTCTTCTGATTCCTTCCCATCATAGACACTCACGAAGGGTCTATGACTTGATAACTGTGAGTTTGGCTCATCATGGCAGCAGCTTGGGCCCAGATCTACATGACCCAGGATCTGATCACAGCATCTGGGTTTTGTAATTCACATTTTGATAGAGAAACCTGTTAGACTCCACCCAGCGCATGGAACTGCCCTCTCGCTTTCTTTCCCCACCTCCTGGTCTGAGGTCAGGTCTATCTTTAGTCAACTATGGCTGACTTCAGGCTATCCCTTCAGTAGGACCTGTGGATGTGATCACTTCCCCCACCAGCGGGTGATGTGGGCAGAAAAGGAACAACGGGCCTACCCGGTATAGGAACAGTGCTGATTTTAGCCCTCATGAGAACCTCTGAAAGCTGCTGCCTGGGCCTGGTTTCATAGTCTGTTAATTAATTTCAAGGAAAATCTCAACTTCCATGGGAGCCTAACTGTGGCAACCAGGCCATATCTGGGTGACCAGTGATGACAAAGGAAGAGGAACAGGGACATAGGTCTAATTTCTGGTTTTGATGTTGCTACATTTGTTTGAGGCAGCCCTACGGGAACTTATCAAACAGAGGACACGTTCCCAAGGCACCAAAAAAGCATCTAAGGGCGCCACCTGGCCCACCTGCTGGAGCCTCCCTCTGGAGCTCCGTGCTGCCAGAAGCCATAAGCAGCGGGGAAGCCAGCTGAACCAGGAGAGGGACTTCGCTGGGTTGTCGTGCACTGATACGGAGGCGGGTAGGTGTACTTTAGAGCCTCTTTTCAGGATTATTTCCTTTTCAGGATTCATCACGAGCACCTTTGCAGCAACGTTGCAAGCTGAATGCAACTTGCATCCAGCACTGATATTGCCTGAAGGCAGATGTCCTGGTAAAGAGGACACAGCCTTACGGAAGGAAGTCACCTGTATCGTCGACCATCCCTCTGTAACCATGACCTTGGTTAGCGTCCCGGATGCGTCCACACTTTGAACTTCCCCTCCATAAATGTGGGGCAATGGGGTGGCTTCTTGCCCAGCTAGCAGGATCCCTGCTTAGAAAGAATGCCACGTCAGGGAAACAAAAGTGCTCGCGCAATTCTCACCGTTGTTCAAATGTGTCTTGGCCGAGAGCCCTGCCCGTTATAGGATTTCTGCCTCGGGTGCCCAAGGCCTTCTCTGCCCAGAGATGGTTTTGTGTTGACGGTATTATACATTTTGTTGCTGGCAGAGGCAGAAGAGACCAAGCAGGCTCTCTGGCCCAACAGACCGGACAGGCACGTGTGTGTTTCCTCCACACGTTCCCACTCAGAGAGGTGCCAGATTCACGGTCAGCTTTCAGATATTCACCCTCCGGAATGGCTTGACTAGAGATCCAGAGACAGGCTTCCGGGGATCTGGGGTCCCCTGTTGTGGGAAGGTGCCTCCTAGCTGGGCCACTGGAAACAAGCTGCCCCAAAACCTACGGCTGAGTTCGTGAAGGGAAGCGTGCAGTCGGGTTCATTGCTGTTCCTCAGGCGGCAGAGGTTTCCAGGGCCAGGCCCTGCCTGACTCTGAAACGCTTCTCTGAGGGGGTAGGAGGCGTCACAGGGGCAAGGGTGCGTCCCTCACGATCGTTTATCTCCCTACAGCTCAGCTTTTCACAAAGGAGATTTGAGGCAGTTGGAGAAGCATGGGCAATACCAAAGAATACCAAGAAGATTTAATAAGGGATGAGAATAAAAGAGACTTAGAGCAAAGGAAAGTGACAGGGAAGAAACGTAAAGCTGATGACACGGCACCAGAGCTCAGTGTGTTTTCTCTGATGACAAACGCCCATCGTCGCATTTAGCGGCTCTCCTTTGCGATCCCGGGGACCGGCAGAGGTCGGTTCTGGATTGCGAGTGGGATTGGTTCTCTCCTCTCTATTCTCAAGCGTCCTGACCCCTGCTCCCCCAGGAGTAAGCCAGTCGCTGCTCACCACCTTAAGGGAGTTGCCATACATAAACCTCGGGATAGAAAGGGTCAGGGTCAGAGGGCAGACTCGGATTCAGGAGCCCAGAGTCCTAGCCGGGGTCCCGGTGGGGAGAAAGGCCAGGGGGAGCATGATGCCAGCCGATCTGCTCCTGCTGTCCTGCACCCCCCTTCCCCCATATCCGTGTCCCTTCTCCGACACAGCTGTGTCTGCTGGTGTCCCAGGGCGGGAGGGAGTGGAGGCCGAACTATAAAATACAGCCATGTGACAAGGAGCAAATTTGTTCGTCTTCCCAAACTTATTCAAATGAAGCTGACGTGACCTGTGCGAGAAGACAGACATCATTTGAGTTAAACAAGGTAATGTATTTTAACTTATTTACATTAACTTGTTTGCAAAGACCTACGGAGTTGGTTGAAACAGAACCCAAACACAGCAACTCCAGGGCGACTGGAAAGTTGGCATCGAGATGCCAGATCGAGAGACAGACCAAGAGATCTCTGGAGAAGCTGTGTTGCATGGTGTTTAGTGGGAGTGTGGGAGACTGGCCTCTTTTACTGACTTTGGGTAAGTCGCCCAACTTCCTGTCGTCTCAGTTTCCTCCTCTGACAAAGGGAATACGGCAGGGGATACCCCGTAGGTGCCTGAAACCATGCGTAGTATCGAACCCTATATACGGTTTTTTTTCCCCTCTACGTGTATACCTATGGTAAAGTTTAACTTACAAATGAGGCCCAGGAAGGGAATAGCAATACTAACTAATAATAAAAGAGAATAATTATAACATATTACTGTAAAAAAAGTTACATGGGTGGTCTCTCTCCCTCACCATATCTTATTGTGCTGTATTCATCCTTCTTGTGAGGGTGTGAGGTGATGAATGCCTGCCCAATGAGACGAGCCAGGCGAATGATGGAGGCATGTGATGAAGTGTTAGGCTGCTAATGACTTTCTGATGATACGTCAGATACTACGATGATAATGAACCCAGGCAGGTGAAACCCTGGATAAGCGGGACTGCTGTATTCATAGTTACAACCTTATGATCGTTGGCGGATTAAATGGCCTGATGCCTGAAAGGCGTTTAGAACTCTGATTGTCATGGTAAATGCTCGGTGAACTTAGACCACGGCTACTACGTTACCTGACATTAATTTTTTTTAATTTTTATTTAAATTCTCGTTAGTTAACATACAGTGTAGTATTGGTTTCAGGAGTAGAATTCAGTGACGCGTCACATACATACAACACCCAGTGCTCATCCCAGCAAGTACCCTCCTTCATGCCCATCACCATTCAGCCCATCCCCCACCCGACTTCCTCCATCAACCCTCAGTTTGTTCTCTAACTTTAAGAGTCTCTCTTGGGGCACCTGTGTGGCTCAGTCGGTTAAGCGTCCCACTTCGGCTCGAGTCATGATCTTGTGGTTCATGGGTTCGAGCCCCACATCGGGCTCTGTGCTGACAGCTCGGAGCCTGGAGCCTGCTTCAGATTCTGTGTCTCCTCTCTCTCTGCCCCTCCCCCACTCGCACTTTGTCTCTCTCTCCCTCTCTCTCAAAAATAAATAAACATTAAAAAAATTAAAAAAAAAAAAGAGTCTCTCATGGTTTGTTTCCCGCTCTCTCTCCCGTCCCATAGTTCATCTGTTTTGTTTCTTAAATTCCACATATCAGTGAGGTCATATGGTATTTGTCTTTCTCTGACTTATTTCGCTTTGCTTCGCTTTATACTCTCCATCCACGTTGTTGCAAATCGTTAGCTGACGTTAATAACATAGTAGGAGTGACTTCCAGGAAATCGCTAGTAATTGTGGTGCACGAGGATGTCTATTCCCCCCCCTCCTCACGTGGCGGATGGGCACAGGAGCAGACTGTGGACAGCCTGTTCGCAGAGACCTGGCAACAGTTTTTGTTGGAAACTGACCTAATGGTACTCCCATTTCGCTTACAGTTGTGGCTGAGGGAAAGCATGGTCACAAAGAACACGTCTGCCCGACGCATTTTCCCTCTGCCAACTCTCCCATCACTGCTTTTCAGGTAGAATTGTGTCATTTACTCAGTGGTGATGGGACCCCGGGAAGTCTGCACAAAGCAGAATGACAGCTGACGTGTTGGTAACAGAGGACAAAGATACAAAGATAAGGGCCAAATACCCTTTTCTGAAGATGAATGGTGTGTGCAAACATAGAAACCGTACCATTTCTGCGATGGAGGCCGAATCGGAGAAAGCTTGGATTATTCTATATCTTTAAAGAAGCGGGTGGGGCTTAGGGAGATACATTAAGAAATAGATAAGGGTGATTTATAATTAACATAGAGTTATTTTCTTTTTTTAAAAAAAATATTTATTTATTTTGAGAGAGACAGTGACAGCATGTGCAGGGGGAGGGGCAGACAGAGAGGGAGAGAGAGAATCCCAAGCAGGCTCCACGCTGCCAGTGCAAAGCCTGATGTGGAGCTCAAACTCACAACTGTGCGATCGTGACCTGAGCCGAAATCAAGAGTCGGACACTTAACTGACTGAGCCACCTAGGCGCCCCATAGAGTTCTTTTCTATAGAATGCTTCATTTAAGAATGCTCAGGGGGTTAATCTGTTGAGGAGGTTAAACAGCCTCCCTAACAATTTCATTTACACCATCACATTGCTCAGCAAACTGTTTATTCATGTAAAGGCGTTTCCCAAAGGTGGTGGGGGGATCAAAAAGCCACAGTACCTGCTGCCCCTCGGTCAGCATCATCTTGGGCGACTTTGAAATTAGCCTTAGTAGGTTCAAAATGAGTATTTCCAGGGTTCTCTTAGTATTAATAAAGGGAGGAAAATGAGCAGAATTCTCGTGTGTGTGTGTGTGTGTGTGTGTGTGTGTGTGTGTGAATGTGTGGTTCACCACCACACACAGGGCCTGGCACACAGTAGGTCCTCAGGGAATGTTTACTGAACCCCGAGCACGGACAGGAATTTACGTGTCCCCAGAAGCCCACCCACGGTGCACATGCTCTTCCCTGAGAAGTATTTCTGGTGACAGAGGATCTACAAAGACCTGGGTGGGTGGGGCTGGATTTAGGGGGTGGCCATGGCTGTCCAGCAGTTCGGAGACCAAGAGACTCAGAGAAGATCCCACAGCCAAGGCGGAAGTGAAAAGGAGGGAGGGTCTTGGGCTCCATCTGCTAGGACTTGGCATTCTGGCTTTGTCACTTACGAGCCGTGTGACTTGGTCCCCTGGGGCCTTCCTCAGGTTACTGATCTGTCAGATAGATGCAGGTAATGAGACTCATCTCACAGACTTGCTGTGAGAATCCAGCGAAAAACCACAGGCAGAACATGCAGACACAGAGACAATATCCCATCCGGTGAAGCTCTGTAATAAAAACCAGGTGTCTCCCTTCATGTTATAAGGAAAAGCACCCACGGAATGCTTGCTAGGTTCAGGGCACCGACACGCGGTGTTCCACGCCTTCTCTTGTTCCGTCCTTGCTACAACCTGAACTTCAGGTATTTCCATCATTCCCATTTTACAGATGGAGATGCACAGGCGAGTTAGAGTGTCACCCAGAGAAGCTCACAAGTACATGATGGCATCGGGAGCCCAACCAACCAGCCTGACACCAGAGGGAGACTGAGCTTCCCTCCTGCGTCTTGTGTTGACCGCTTTCAAGAGTTGGGCCACGAGCACCTATCTGACAGACACATTAACCAGTTTCTTTCTTGAAGCAACCTTAGGAGGCACGGAAGTCGGGAAATACTATACTTATTCTGCAGATAGGGAAGTTGAATTGAGGGGCCGTTATTTTCTAAACATTAACAATGTTGATGGTCATCATGATTCCTCATCACGTGGAGAGCAAGTACTGGAGAGCATCTGCTCTTGCCGGGAGAACTGGCTCCGTGGATGGTTGGTGCAAAGACAAGGTCACACAGGGACTCACTGAAGAGGAGAGCCTGGCCAGATTCCAGGGGGCTCTCCAGGGCAGAAGAAGAGGGCAGAGAGGACTCAGAACCCACTGTTCTTAGTCTCACAGGAGACCTAGTGGGACAGGAGGGAGTGGCGTAACGGGGGTTGACCAGCCATATTGACAGGAAAGTCACGACACATATAGGGACTGACACCTCCCTGATGGCCCACATCCGTCAGGTGGTAGTTCTGACGACCCCCCATTTGGGTTGCTGTAGCCATTGGGTCACATCTTTCCTCTCCTGGGGAACTTCTACATCAGTGTTTCCCCCAACGCTTGGCCTCAGGATCTCTGTACACCCTTACAAGTTATGGATGAACCACCCTCCCACCCCAACAAAAGAGCTTGCTTATATATGGGCTATAGCTACTGATATTTAGCGTATTAGAAATTAACAGCCAGACATTACAAATATGTATGCAGTAATTCATCTTAAAGTAACAATTATACATTCATTACATGTTACCATACATGACATACATAATATAATTCCCAAAGCCAAGAGGTTAGAGTGGGAGAGAGCCAAAGCATAAGAGACTGTTAAAAACTGAGAACAAACTGAGGGTGGATGGGGGGTGGGAGGGAGGGCAGGGTGGGTGATGGGTATTGAGGAGGGCACCTTTTGGGATGAGCACTGGGTGTTGTATGGAAACCAATTTGACAGTAAATTTCATATATTAAAAAATAAAAAAAATTAAAAAAAATAAACAATTTAAAATTAAAAAAAAATAAATTTTTGCCAATATGATATGTAAAAAAAAAAAAAAAATTTCCAAAGCCAAAAAAAAAATACTTCGCTAAGAAGATTGGCCTCTTTTTACCTTTATGAACTATTGTTGGCACTGACATGTGAGCGTGGTTTCATAGGCTTTCGTGATCTCCTAGGAATCCTGCTGAAAGCGTTTCGGCCGCATTTGTTCCTCAGTATTTAGATATATTTAGATACATTTTAACGGATTCCTTTGGATGTTTAATGCCAGCATCTACTTCTCCAATTAATTGTCAACTCTGCAGTTCCTACAGGCCCACAGATTCACCTTCCACAGTGCGCCTCGGCCCGATGTAATAAACAATGTGACTTTCTGAAATGGGATATGGAAGCCTCTGGAGCAGCGGAAATGTGTGTCATTTACTGGGGTGCTGTGGATGGTGGCCAGAACTCGGCCCGAGCTCCGACATCTGTCGGTGGCAAGACCAAAGGTCAGAGCAGCTAAGAAAGATGTGTGAGTGTGAACACAGAGAAGGAGAAAAGGAGGGAATTCACAAATCAGGAGTGATCTTTTTTATAAATATAGATATTTTTAGTTATTATTTATTCATCTTGAGAGAGAGTGTGTGCACCAGTGGGGGAGGGGCAGAGAGAGGGAGAGAGAGAATCTCCAACAGGCTCTGTCCTATCAGTGCAGAGCCTGACTTGGGGCTTGAACCCACAAACTGGGGAGATCATGACCTGAGCCAAAACCAAGAGTGGGATGCTCAACTGACTGTGTCACCCAGGCGCCCCTAAATCAGGAGTGATCTTTATGTTTCAGAAGCCCATTGAGCATACCAAATGACCAAGCCAATGTGGTGGTGGTCTTTGGGATGGCCTCTTCTGGCCATTAGTCTGTTAGCCTGGAGTCCTTCCCTGTGGCCTCCAACCTCCGGAGCCTGGGAGTGAAGCAGGCCTGCTGTTGAAGCAGGCCTATGCCACCCAGCTGTTCTCCTGGTGGCCTGTGGCCTGTGACTCCTGCCACTGTTCTTCCTCCCCTGGGTTCCCTGAACATATACACGTTTTCTAGCTCACCTTTCTAAAAATTACTTTTATTATTTTGATTTTTAATTCTGGTAAACACACACACACATACAAGTTATCATCTTAATCATTTGTTGTCAGGGTGTGTGTGTGTGTGTGTGTGAGAGAGAGAGAGAGAGAGAGAGAGAGAGAAAGAGAGAGAGAGAGAGAGAGAGAGAGAGAGAGCCAGAAAGGGGCAGAGGGAGAGAGAGGTTTTTTTTTTTTTAATTTTTTAAAGTTTATTTATTTATTTTGAGAGAGACAGAGTGAGATCAGGGGAGGGGCAGAGAGAGAGGAGAGAGAGAATCCCAAGCAGGTTCCCCTACTGCCAGCACAGAACCAGATGCAGGGCTCGAACTCATGAAACTGTGAGATCAAGACCTGAGCTGAAACCAAGAGTCAGATGCTCACCCGACTGAGCCACCCAGGTGCCCCCATCTTAATCATTTATAAATGTGTAGTTCAGTGACATTAAGGACATTCACAGTTGTGCAGCCATCACCACCACCCAGTTCCAGAACTCTTGTCACCTTGGGAAACTGAAAGATCGACACCTTTTATACAACAACTCTTCATCTCTCCTCCCCTCCAGCCCCTGGCGACCACCATTCAACTTTCCGTCGCTATGACTTTGATTCCTCTAGGTACCTCACATAGGCGGAATCACAGTATTTGTCTTTTCACGACTGGCCTTATATCACTTAGGGTCAGGTCCTCAAGATTCATGCATGTTTTGGCATGGGCTAGAATTTCCTTCTTTTTAAAAGCTATGTATATGCCACATTTTGTTCACCCGTTTATCTGTCGATGGATGCTTGGGTTGATTCCACCTTTTGCTTATTGTGAATAGCGCTGCTATGAGCATGGATATACAAATGTCTCTTTGAGACTCTGTTTTCAATTCTTTGGGGAATATACCCGGAAGTGGAATCGCTGAATCGTAGGGTAATTCCATTTTTAATGTTTTGAGGAGCTGCCATATTGGTTTTCATTGCACGGCGGCATTTTATATCCCTGCCAACGCTGTGCAAGTGTTTCAATTTCCCCACATCCTTCAACACTTGTTATTTCCTGCTCTTTTTTTAAAGATCTTTTATTCATTTTGAGAAAGAGAGAGGGAGAGAGAGAGAATCCCAAGCAGGCTCCACACTGTTAGTGCAGAGCCTGATGTAGGGCTTGAGCTCAAGCTGTGAGATCATGACCTGAGCTGAAATCAAGCGTTGGTCATTTAACTCACTGAGCCACCCAGGCACCCCTCTGCTGTTTTTGATAGTAGCCACCTTGGGTGGCTCACCTTGTATTTTCCGCAACAGCACATGATACAGTGCCTGGCCCAGGCACTGGGCCACTGTGGATGACCACAGTGAGAGGCTTTTAAATGGAATGTCTTTTTATTTCAATGACATATTGAACCAACTCTCCCTCCGATCAGCCTTCTCAACCTCATTAAAGCCATCTTTCTCAATGAACAGTGATAACCTATAGCAGGGCTGAGAAATTCTGTCACCTGAAGACAGCGTCTCCAGACACATCCTGTCCACACACAGGAAAATCTGACATTGTAGAAATGTCAATCTTTCTGAAACAATCTGTAAAATCGCGTTGGAACTTGATACCACAATATAAAATTCATGTAAAAAATACGCGCATAAGGATAAAGACAAAAATCCTGGAAAGGAAGAAGAGTGGGGCACAGGGGGACGATGTTTGCAGCTATGTAAACACATTAACACAACGTGCATCTGCTGGAGGCTTGCGAGATTTCTGTTCAACTCCCCTTCCTTGCCTGAGGTTTAATGTCACAATTGCAAATCCCAGCATCGCCCGCAGGGCAACCTCCCTCCTTGAACTTATTCACCACTCAATGCTTCCAGCTCTGGCTCTGGATCATAGCTTGTCACCCTTTCTTTAGGAGGGAGAGTTCCTCAGAGATTTTCCCTACTTCCTGCAAACAAAACCCCAAAAGTAAATTTCCTTTAAGGTCTGGGTGTTCTGGGGTAAGTGGGGACAGGGAGCAAAACACCTATCGCGCCATTGTGCTAAAAATAGATTCACTTAAAGAAGTCAAGGAATATTTTGAACATTATCATCATTTTGTCTTTGTGAAACTGAGGCAGATAGACCTAATGGCTGGGCACTGGCCACGCCCCGACCGGATCTCAAGGCCCTGGCGCCCTGCGAATCCCTGTTCGCAGATGCTGAGATGTCACATTGCCTCTGTTGAATGGCTTGTGATTGGGAGACTGGTGTCTCGTTTTCTGGGAGGCCAACTAAGTCTTAGAACCAGCAGAGAAATCAGTGGCTTCATGCCGCTGGCTCATCACTGTCCTGTCTCCACTTGTTTATTGCTGGGCCAATCAGCTCTTCTGATTAGATTTTTTCAGGAAAGGCTCCTTCCAGGTTTCTAGACAAGCCAGAATTACCACATTGTGCTTGCTAACGACCATTTTTTTTTCATTCTTTATTGAGGTATGACTGACAGATAACATTGTGTGAGTTTAAGGTGTACAACGTGTTGTGAAATCCAATCTTTTTATCTTTTTCTTTTTATTGAGGTGTAATCGACATGTAACATTTCAGGTGTACAACATCATGATTCAATATTTGTAGATACAACGCAACGATCACCACAGTAAGTCTAGTAACATCTATCACCAGATGGTTACAGTTTTGTTCTTGTGATGAGAACTTTAAAGATTTGCTCTCTTAGCAACTTTCAGATAGCAATAGAGTATTATTAACTGTAGCCACTGTGTTGTATACACAGCCTCATGACTTACTCTATAAATGGAAGTTTGTACCTTCTGTATCAAATATTTTTTTACGCTGGGCAGTGAGGAGGAGGAACAACCAGACTTTTGCTGCCACCTACACCCTTGTGTTCCTCCCTCTGTTGACCGTGGGCCATTCAAGCATATGGGAACGTCCCAGACCTGGTCCTCCCCCAGAGCCTGTTAAGACCCAGATGAACGTGGACTGGGGATCAAGGCACTTGGACTGCTGTCCAGCTCACCCTGCAAATACCACTTCTTAACAGTTGATGAAATCTAATGCCCTACCTAGATCTTTTTTTTTTTTTTAATGTTTTTTATTTATTTTGAGAGAGACAGAGAGGGAGAGAAAGTGAGTAGGGGAAGGGCAGACAGACAGGGAGAGAGAGAGTCCCCAGCAGGCTCTGCACTGTCAGCATAGAGCCGAATGCAGGGCTTGAACTTATGAACCATGAAATCATGACCTGAGCTGAAATCAAGAGTCAGATGCTCAAGTGATTGAGTCACCCAGGTGCCCTTGCCCTACCTGGACCTTAAAGCACCTTAAAGATGACCTCATTGTACAATGATTAAAAGGAGATGTTGTGAAGGTTAAATAGTTACTTGAGAAATGTTATTCAAATGGAAAATCATAGTAACTGCAGCATGAAAATCTGACCGAACACCTAAGATACACAGAGTTTGGTGTTAGCACAATGGGCACAGCATTAGTCATCAGCCCAGGTGGAGACTGGATCCATGGATGAAATCTATGCAAGGAAGTCTGTGAAAATATATGAGTCGAAAGCTGCCTTTCTGAAGGTGTGGCCCGCGGAAGAGGTCCCTCAAAATACTTTGAAGAAAGGGGTTTTATGTTTAAATCAGTTTGGAAAATCCTCTCTCTTGCATCCACTCCTTTGGGAATTTACAATGGATATTAATTTATTGAACGTTTGGTGAATCTTACAGCAGGGAACCCATGAAAGCCGTGATTTCCCACATGCACTTGACTACAGAACTTGTTTTCAGTAACCTATACTGACATCAAGAGGAACACAGTTTGGCAATGCTGATCTGGATCTTTACACCTTGGAAGGGCTATGCCAGGTATGAATTGCCTGTAAAAGATAGTAGTATATAAACATAGCTCAGCGGAGACTTGAGCAGGGTCCACACAAGAAAGTAGAAAAGGAACTGGACCAGAGCAGCCTTGCAGTCTCTCTAAGAGGAAGGAGATGCCACCTGAAGAGCCTTGAATGCCAGGCTAAAGGGTCAGGACTCCTAGGAGGAAGCTGGTGTGTCGTGTCATGTTTCTCAGTGGGCTCCTCCTGAGAGAACTGTTAGCTTTGCATATGGTTGCCTGGGACCCTCAGTATGCACACCAGGCACCTCCATTTCCCAGGGGGGAGACCACCAAGTTGCGTGTGCATTGTCTCCAGTCCTTGCTTAGACCAGTGGCTCTCAAACTTCAGCATGCAATAGAGTAAACTGGAAGAGTTGGCAAAACACGGATTGCCGGGTTCTCCCCAGTGTTTCTGATTCGCTGGGTCCCTGAAGAGACCTACAAATTTGCATTTCTAACAGGTGCAAGGTGATGCTGATACCACTGGTCTGGGGACCACCCTCTGACTAGTCCTTCAGGAATACTTTTAATCCTGACACTTTGCCCACTAACAGTTCTTTGCCCTGATGGACATACAGAGGACACAGTTGATGGGGGTATTTTAAATGGTACTGGAGAGAAAGACACTTATCAGGGTCTCAGTTTCCCCACAGAAATGGTAAATGGCTTGGGGCTTGAACCAAGTTAGGGCTTCCAAACTCAAATCCTAGCCACGTCCAGGCAATGGACAATGACAATGACAGTGAGTGAGGCAAGCTGAGATCCAACTCATATCAACTGGTGCCATGCTAGGCGTTGGGCCAATGTTGCCAAGTAGGTATCAGGTTCAGGTTCACGTTTCTCTATGTAGGGAAACAGGTTCAGTGAAAGGAGATACTGGGCTCAGGGCAACTCAGCTAGCAAGTGCAAGGTTCACATTTAAAGGGTTTAATTCCAATATCTTCATTCTTCTTCCTATACAACATTGTCTCTGAGGGTGCCCTACTCCTTGGTCACAGAATGACATTTGTAAAGGGTTTGCAGGCTGGGCAGAAGTGAGGAGGCATGCAGAGCACTCCCAGGGATCTGGAAAGTGTATATTTGCCCTTTGCCCCTCTTGCGATTGTGAGGCAGGGCCACGGGCACAGGGCAACATAGACGAAGGATGGCTGGAGTATGCTCAAAGCTCCAATATGCTCTACTGAGTCGAATCCTGATTCTCTATCACAACCTTTCCCCCCAAGTTTCTTGCCTGGGAGCTAATCACGCCTTAATTGGAAACAGAAATGCAGCGTCTTGCCCGAGTCACAGACAACAACAAACCAAGATAAATTAGAATTAGGCTTGCAGGAGCTGGGGCTGCTTCTGCTAATGATGTGAGCACAAGAAGGGAGTCTGCAGCCAATTTGAAAAGACGGTCCCCTGTCGCAGTCCACGGCACACAGGGTAAGGTTGCTCGCTTGTGCATTTGTGGCAGCATCTAGGGGGCATAAGGTGAGCTGGACTTCATTTCATTTCTCTTCTGTGCACTGCCCCAAATGGGTCAGCAGCGATGGATAAGGAAGAGAAGGCAAGGACATAGATGTAGAATTAACAGACTTAGGAGAATGAATAAGGGAATTCAAAACTTTTTTTTTAATGTTTTACTTATTTTTCAGACAGAGAGAGACAGAGCGTGAGCAGGGGAGGGGCAGAGAGAGAGGGAGACACAGAATCCGAAGCAGGCTCCAGGCTCTGAGCTGTCAGCACAGAGCCCGACACAGGGCTCGAACTCGCAAACCTTGAGCCGAAGTCGGACGCTTAACCGATTGAGTCACCCAGGTGCCCCGTGAATAAGGGAATTTTAAAACGTCGTGAGTGAATTTAAAAAGTCCTTGATCTACAAGGTCAGTATATAAATATCAATCGTATTTCTTTATACAAACCATATAGAAAAGTTAACTTCCATTTTGCAAATACAATGTACAATTGCATAAAATGTTTTAAGGACACAGGAATAAGTACAACTAAAGATGTGCAAGACCTCCACACTGAAAACTAAAAATCACAAGAGACCTTAAAGACTATCTATAAAAATAAGGAAATATACAATGTTCATGAAATAGAGTGTGCACTCTAACGAAGATGTCCGGTTCTCCCCAGACTGATTTATAGACTCAATGCGATCAGAGTCAAATTTCAGAAGGATGTTTCTTGGGGTGCGGGCGGGGCTTGACAAGCTGGTTTTAAGTGTTACAGGAAATGCAAAGGGACACAAATAGCCAAGTCAACATTGGAGAACAAAGACTGGAGGATAGTGAGACTTATTATACAATTATCTTATTTAACATAAGTTTGGGCAAGGTTAGTAGAACAGAATGTAGAGTCCTAACACAGACCCGTACATGTGCATCACCTGATTCTCACAAAGGTAACACTGCTGTGTGATGGGCAGAGGAGGCTTTCTTCCTGAAGTGGTTGGTGACAGATCCCTGACTTCACACTAATCACAAAACTCAATTCCAGCCAGATTATTGATTTAAATGTGCAGGATGAGCCATTAAATCTTCTCAGAGATAACATATGAGAATATCTTCTGATTTTAGGGTAGGCAAAGGTTTCTTCAGTGGACCACAAAAAGCAGGAATACTTAAGGAAAAAATGGGTACATTGGAATTCATTAAAGTTAATAACTTTTATTTTTTTTATTGTTTTTTTAAATTTTTTTAATGTTTATTTATGAGACAGGGAGAGACAGAGCATGAACAGGGGAGGGTCAGAGAGAGAGGGAAACACAGAATCTGAAACAGGCTCCAGGCTCTGAGCGGTCAGCACAGAACCTGACGCGGGGCTCGAACTCACGGACCGTGAGATCATGACCTGAGCCGAAGTCGGGCGCTTAACCGACCAAGCCACCCAGGTGCCCCAAAAGTTAATAACTTTTAGAGAAGGGTGCCCTTCCCCAACCTTCCCTCCTAATTAAAAGAAAACAAAAAGAAGAAATAATAAGAACTTTAAGTCCTCAAAACTCCACTAAGGAAGCAGGAAATGTGCCCACAGAACAGCAGAAAATGTTTGCAACACATATATTAACACCATAAAGAACGTCCACAAATCCCTATAAAGATAGAGAACTCAACAGAAAAAATGAGCACTTTACATAAAAGGATTTTATGTAAATTAAAAAAAATTAATGTTATTTATTTTGAAACAGAGAGAGCATGAGTGGGGTAGGGACAGAGAGAGAGGAGAGAGGGAATCCCAAGCAATCCCACTCTCAGCGCGGAGCCTGATGCAGGGCTCAAACTCATGAACTGCGAGATCGTGACCTTAGCCAAAAGCAGGAGTCGGATGCTTAACCGACTGAGCCACCCAGGCACCCCAAAAGATATACATTTTTTGAAATATGTTCAGCACCAGAGAAATGCAAATCAGTCATCAGGGACGTGCAAATTAAAACTGCAAGAACAGGGGCACCCGGGTGGCTCAGTCGGTGGAGCGTCTGACTTCCGCTCAGGTCACGATCTCGCGGTCCGTGGGTTCGAGCCCCGCGTCTGGCTCTGTGCTGACAGCTCGGAGCCTGGAGCCTGCTTCTGATTCTGTGTCTCCCTCTCTCTCTACCTCTAACCCACTTGCACTCTGTCTCTGTTTCAATCAAAAATGAATAAACATTAAAAAAAATTTTTTTTTCTAAAAACCGCAAGAACAGTCCAAACTCTGTGACCCAGTAATTCCACTACTGGCTATATATCCCACAGAAATGCTCTCTTTTCCCTCGTATCTCCCCAACATTTTCCAGCTCTTAGGAGTCCCTTTCCCTGGCTATTGTGGCCAGGGAGGCAGATTTCCCTGTGACTTAGGCTGCCTTCTGAGCAAAGTGGTGAGAGAAAAGAGAGGAAAAGAGGAAAGAGGTCTCCTTCCACCTCCTGGTCCTCTTGCTACAGGGATGGACACTCTCTTAGGGCAGGACTGGGGGAAAGAGAAAGCGAGCACAAAACCAACCCAGGGATCTCTCCACAGCATTATGGAGAAAGTATCAACTATAGAATGCATAGAAAGTGAGTAGATGGCATGCAATTATAGCACAGACCAGGACAAAAATAAAATCCATAATTAAGCATTGAATCTCTTTGTTGTTTCCTGAGAGACATAAAGACAAGGATGCATGCTTGCATGGGATTGAATCTTTGGACTTTTTCACTTCTAAAGCTTTTGGTAAATTTTGCCGCGTTAAGAATTTTGTTCTCCAGGAGTGGTTTTGGAGCTGGCAACCAGTTTTCTGGAGAGCCCGGGGCTGCCACAGTGTGGCCAGTGTGGAGAGCAGACCATTTGTCCTCTGAGATATTCCCTTTGGGTCGGCATCAGCCCTAGGCACAGAGGGGGAGCTGCAAACACATTCATAGCGTCTCCAAGTCTCCGAGAAGGAGAGGGTGGGGCCCGGGATTCTGCGTTTTTACCCGGTGGTGCAGGTACTGTTGCCGGTCCAAGGGCTACACTCCAAAGCGGCTCCTTCCGTCTCAGAGCACGTGGATCCAGGTTTCCCCGTGCCTGGACGCTGTCTGCATCCCTCAGGAGCCGGCCCCTTCCCAATCTACCTGGTCCTGCTTACCCTCCAGGAGGACAGCTCTGAAGGTGGTCCCTTCCCTTTCCCAGCCCAGTCAGTCACCCTTGGGACGGGTGATAGCTTGTTGTTTTCCTCACTGAACTGTGGGCAGGGTGGAGGGAGAGGACAATCGCCCTGGAGAACATCCCTACAGCAGCCTCTGCAAGATCTCAGCCACGGAGCCTGGCCTCTGCCCCTCGTCAGACAAATCAGAGGAGCTGGGCCTCCAGTGAGCAGCACTTTGCCTTACAATTTTTTTTTAAATATTTATTTATTTTTGAGACACACACACACACACACACACACACACACAGAGTGAGAGTGGGGGAGGGGCAAAGAGAGGGAGACACAGAATCCAAAGCAAGCTCCAGGCTCTGAGGTGTCAGCACAGAGACCGATGCGGGGCTCAAACCCACCAGACGTGAGATCATGACCTGAGCGGAAGTTGGACGCTTAACCGACTGAGCCCCCCAGGTGCCCCTTTGCCTTGCAATTTTGAGGAGACCCCTGAGCCCCTCGATCTTTTACTTTCTCAGCCTCCGTCACTAACTACATGTGACTTCAGGCTGTTACTCCACCTTTCGGAATCTAAAGGACCGCCATTTGTAGAAATAAGAATAAAGCCATATATTCGTGTTCATTGCATCACTGTTTACCAGTATCCAAAAGGTGGAAGCAACCCAACTGTCCATGGATGGATGAATGGATAAGCAAAATGTGTGTAGACACAGTGGAATACTATTCAGCCTTAAAAAAGAAGGGAATACTGTCACGTGCTACAACACGTGATGAAGCAAGGGAGGACATTAAGCCAAGTGAGATAAGCCAGTCTCGGAAAGGCAAATACTGTATGATTCCACTTACATGAGGTTCCTGGAATAGTCAGATTCATAGCGGCCGAAAGTAGAATGGTGGTCGTGGGGCACTGGGACTGGGTGGGGGGTGGGTGGAGGGGGGAGACTGGGGAGTTGTCCAATGGGTACAGAGTTTTGGTTTTACAAGATGTGAGGTCCCTGGAGATTTACATGACAATATAAATACAGCATATTTAACACTATTTGATTGTACTCTTGGGAAATTAAGATGGCAAATTTTATAGGTGTTCTTTTTGTTGTTTTGTTTTGTTTTTGTTTTTTTTAGAAAATACAGTTTTTAAAAATGAGATACAACTACAGACCTCACAGGGCTTTTGCGAGGCTTCAGTTCAACTGTGGGCGGGGTACCAAGGCACAGGCCTTATCGAAGCTTGGTTCTTCTGCAAATAGAAACTTTGGCCACGTGCTCCGTCTGCAGAGTCCTGCTGTCCCTCATTCCCGTGGATGGGATCATCCACTCTGCACCTGCAAGTTGGACACCACTCTGGTCTGGGAAGTTTGAGCAAATGTTGGGGAGCAAACAGATTTGCTACCCCGTGTTGGGTGCGGAGCCTGTGGCTTGGAGGGTCACTTAGGGCACTGAATGGAATCCAAGAAAGGGTCTCCCAGGCAAAGGGCCAGACTCCCTGCCCAGGGAATTCCTTCTTGGGTTTTCTGGGAAGTGGGGCCCCATCGCTCATTCTTATTCTGAGGGCCCTGTCAAGTGCTCACTGAACTCCATCCTGAAGGAACCCTTGCTCCAGCATTGCCCAGTGAGGAAGAGAGCCAAACAGTCAGCCTGCCAGGAATTACATACAGCCAGGAGGGTGGAGGGAAGTTGTTGTTCTTTTTTTTTTTAATTTTTTAAACGTTTATTTCATTTTTGAGACAGAGAGAGACAGAGCATGAACGGGGGAGGGTCAGAGAGAGGGAGACACAGAATCTGAAACAAGTTCCAGGCTCTGAGCTGTCAGCACAGAGCCTGACGCGGGGGTTGAACTCACGGACCACGAAATCATGACCTGAGCCGAAGTCGGCCGCTTAACCGACTGAGCCACCCAGGCGCCCCGATGGAGGGAAGTTTTGAGGAACACCCCCCACCTTTTTTTTCCCACCTGTGAGTCCAGCTAGATCACGCATGATGCTTTTCAGAGGAAGTCTCAAAACAGCCATCTTATAGAAATGAGCCCTTGACAACATTATTTCATATTCTGGGCTATTTGGTTGTTGATTATAATAATGAGGAGGTAAATTAATTGAAATCATTAGCAGTGGAGTTTAGTGGGTTCTACCATTCCACATGTATGTTTAATTCTTTACAACAGAGATTCATCCTGATTACAATGAACTCTGTAAATACTGAAAGAAATACCGTCATCAAGGTAACACAGCACTGGAGCTCTTTGGTTTAATCCACACAGTGAGCTTCGTGACCAAAATCCCCTGTCATACACGTGGTCGCTCTCCACCACAGTGTCATGCTACCCCCCACGGGCATACAGGCAGGCCCCAACCATCTCCCAGGTCGGCCCTTTACTTCTGCTCTCTCTCTCTCTCTTCTGCAAACTCATGCTCAGAACTTATTTATAGATATGGGGAAAACCAGAGAAACAGCCAACTGGTAGGTGCTTATAAATCCCCTTTCAAATTCTGGGTTGGACACGGAAGTCCCAGTGTGCACCAGCCCCTGACGATTAGACCAAGCACCAAAGACTTTAGGCAACTTAAATCAGTCATCAAGGACTAGAACAGTGACCATTCTGCAGCCTGGCCCTCTACGCCCATTATCCTTGCCAAGATGACTAGTGAGTTGACCCATAGGTAGCTTTAGGGACCGAACTCCAGCCAAATGCCCAAGTGAAATACACAGGAGAAGCTCCAAAACTACTAACCACCTCCAATCTGCTGAAGCAGAGAGTCCTATTCTCAGGTGACTTTCACCAAAGGTGACATGCCAACGTGTAAAGGGTGTGCGCTTTGAAATCCAGCAGACCTGGGCTTATAACTGGATTTTGCTACTCCCTAGCTGTGTGAAGATGGCCAAGTGACTTAACCTCTCTGAGTACAAGTTTCCTTAAAGATAAACCGGAGATAATATTTGCATCTCTGTGTGTAGAGTGTTCAGCGTATTTCCGGAGACAGAGTAATGGACCTGAACAGACCCGACACAAGGTCGGTACAAGAGACCTGGGACCTGTTGGCGTTGGGGAGGATGACAGTGGTAACGACACTTCCGAGAAAGGGGATCCAGAAGTAGGGGAAAGGTGAATATAGAAACATCCCATCTTTTGGAAATTTGCTTCCTGGGACATTCTTCCTCCTGCAAAGCCTGAGGCATGGCATCCTCCAAGGCTTTGCACGCCCTCCTTGAAATGCCCTTTCCTGCTTAGCCACCGCCATTACATTTTAAATAGCCGTATTGATTTGTCCCTCCCTTTGCCAGCGAAATCCTCCAGGCTCTGTCGACAGAGCAAAGCACCTCCATGCGGTGCCCCGCGTCAGCTCTCTGTGCCTTGGTTTGGGGACAGAGCAACTGGAGAGTGCGGCAGGGTGAGTGCAGACCGCCCGTCCATTCCCGGCTGGTGTGGACAAATCAGTCGTGCAGGTCAGGGCGGAAGTGGAAGTGACGTGGGGTCAGGCCTTGGGGAGATGCGGAGACCCCTTTGGTTTTCATGGTAAAGAAAGGGAGTTCCAGAGCTTTGCTTCATCCACTTGCCTTTTCCCTTCATCGTGCTTCAAATCATGCTGGCGGCCGCTGCCAGCTCTTGCCGAGACGACGCCCAGGACGCTGGATGCCAACTCCTCACCTTCAGTGCTTGTACAGCCAGATCCCAGACATGCAGGCACATGGCCTGGCAACATATTGTGAGGACTGACTTTGGTGGCCTGGTGCCACACGCTCTGCATGTTTGTTAGAAACACCTGTCCACGGGATAATGTCCATTGGGAATGTGGAGAGAAAGAGGCCACCCTCACCCTTAAGTGCCCTCATGGGCTCAGAGGGTTGTTCCCCAGGACGTCTGCAGTCAGCAGCCTCTGGGCCAACCAGTGTGGAGAGAGTAGAGTCGGGGATGGGACCAACACGGGAAATCAAAGTACATAGTAGGGAGACCCTTTGCTGGTCTTTCCTTGTCAGGACAGACAGGTTAGGAGAATCTTGGAGACAGTCTCCTCCTTATACTGTGAGAACTACCAGAGGCTCTGAATCTCCTTCCCTCTCTTCTTTTCTTCCTTCCTTCCTTCCTTCCTTCCTTCCTTCCTTCCTTCCTCCCTTCCTCCCTCCCTTCCTTCCTTCCTTCCTTCCTTCCTTCCTTCCTTCCTTCCTCCTTCCCTCTTTCCCTCCCTCCCTCTCTCCCACCCTTCCTCCTTTCCCTTTCATTTGCAAACATTGTTTCCCCCAGCATGTCCTGTGTTGTAGGCATTGGGTATTGGGGACCCAGTGGTGAACAAGACAGAATCCTTACTTCTCAGTCCAGTGGTGGAGAAGATTAAAAGCAACCATTTCTCTCTAGGGAGTTAAGTGCTGTCACAGAGGCTTGGGTGTCCAGGGTGCCGTGGCAGTACATGGATGGGCACCCTAGTGAGCTATAAGTGGTGGGGGTGGAATTGGGGAAGACTTCCTGAATGAGATAAAATCTCAAACTACAAATAAATATTAGTCCAAGCATAAAAGTCGACGGACTTCAAGGTGCACATGCCTCTCAGCCTCTTCCCCAAATGTTTTCTCAGTTCAGACCTTCCAGAGCTAAGAATAGCATCTCACTTTTGAAGATGCCCAAAGTGTTGTCTAAATTTTACAAACTAGAAGGATGGCTCAGAGCCATGCAAGGTAATAAAGGCAAATATAAATGCAATGAGTAGACACTGATGTTCTAAAGCAATTAGTTAGACCAACGAAAATCTCTAGGCATTCAAAGCATTTTGCCTCAAGGTTACTATTAAATACCTATGGGTAAAATTCAACAAATATTTGTGAAGGGTCCGTTTAATCCCAAGTCCTATTCTAGGTAATGGTAATGGGGGTAAAGTAGAGAGTGAAATGGACGACGCCTCTCCCCTAAAAGACCTTATACTTTAGTGGGGGAAGGTGGAAATGAAACAATAGAGCCCCCTTTCTCTCTCTCTGTAGAAATACAGATAAATGTTTTATACACACACACACACACGCACACACACACACACACACACACACACAGTTAATAGGGATAGTTCATATCAAATAGAGTAACTCCAAATTTGTATTATCCAGTAGAGTAGCCACTAGTTATATGCAGTAATTTGAATATACATTTAAATTAATTAAAATAAAGTAGGGGTGCCTGAGTGGCTCAGTGGGTTAAACAACTGACTTCGGCTCAGGTCACGATCTTGCAGTTCATGAGTTTAAGCCCCAGGTTGGGGCTCTGTGCTGATAGTTCAGAGCCTGGAGCCTGCTTCGGATTCTGTGTCTCCCTCTCTTTCTGACCCTTCCCCACTCACACTCTGTCTCTCTGTCTCTCTCAAAAAAAAAAAAAATAAACAATGTTAAAAAGATAAAAAAAATAAAAATTCAGTTCCTCAGTCTCACTAGCTATTTCAGTTGCTCAATAGTGATATGTGACTAGCAGCTACAATATTGGACAGCATAGAACATGTATATCGCTGCAGAAAGTTCTACTGAATGACACTGTTCCCGCTTAGCTGTGTGCATGGCTAATTTAATTTTCCTTTAATATTAAGCCTCTTCGATTGTGTTGCCATGTTTCTCTAGAGAAACAGAAGCAAGACGTATATATATAAAGAGAGATTTATTATAAGGCATTGGCTGAGGCGATTGTGGAGAACGACAGGTCCCAAGATCTGCAGGGTGAGTCATTCCACTGGAGACCCAGGAGAGCCAGTGGTGGAATTCAGTATGAGTCTGAAGGCTTGAGCATCAGGAGAGCCGTCCAAAGGCTGGCAGGCTTGAAGCCCAGGAAGAAGTCTCGAAGGCAGAAAAAAGCTGATGTCCCAGTTCAAAGGCAGCGAGGAAGAGAATTTCTTTTACTCTAGGGGCAGAGACAGTCATTTTGTTCCATTCAGGTTTTAACTGATTCCATGAAGCCCATCCAACATTATGGGGGGCAATCTGCTATACTCAGTGTATAGATTTGTTACTCTTATCCCAAAACACACTCACACAAACATCCAGAATAATATTTGACCAACTATCAGGGCGCCCCACAGCCTAGTCCGGTCGACACATAAAATTAGCCATCACACCAACCTCAATTCATGATACCATTAATGACTGTGACATTCTGAAGCACCGTCAGTCCACACCCAACCACCTTGGCTACGAAAATACCAACTCTGACTTCACTCCATTTCCAAGGAATTAAATCCCAAAGCCAGAGAGAAGAAACGGCTTCCACTTGAACTCTTTATCATATGCAATTTTAGAGCATTTCCTTATGACAATATAGGGCACGACATACTGGAAAGAGCTTGGATTTATGGTGACAAAACATGGATTCAAATCCCAGCCCTGACACTTGCTAGCTGTGTCACTTTGAGCAAGTGATGTAATGTCTCTGATTTTTGGTTTTTCCTCCTGGAAACTGGATGACAATACCTCCCTCACTGTCCTGTAAAAATAAATGGGATAGAGGTGCCTGGATGGCTCAGTTGGTCAAGCGTCCAACTTTGGCCCAGCTCATGATCTAAAGGTTCGTGAGTTCGAGCCCCATATTGGGCTCTCTGTGTCAGCACAGAGCTTGATTCAGATCCTCTGTCCCCCTCTCTCTCTGCCCCTCTCTGCTAATTCTCTCTCTCTCTCTCTCTCAGAAGAAATAATTTTAAAAAACAAATAAATGAGATAATGCAAAAGATGTCTGAGAGATGTGGTCTATGCCAATACCTTTATAATGTAACATTGAAATGGGAGGGCACTTCACTGTGAGACCAGAGGGCATAGAATTCATCTTAATTTATCCCCAGCATACCTGACCTCTCATGGTAGATCCTGAATGGAATATGAATGAATAAATGTATACATGAATTTGGGGCCTAACCAGTTGTGAGCTTCTAAAAAACAAGATACCAAATTTTGTCTTCCTGTATTTAGGACAATGCAATGTCCACATATTAAGCTTTCAAAAATGTTTTATGACAGAGTATCAGTGTTTGAAATTCAAAAACGAGTTCGCTCATAAGCAATTCAAGCCTTAGAGATTGACTACTCTATAAAAATGTGAAACTATTAGATATTCATTTTCTTGTCATTCCTCTTAGTGTATCAGAGATTAAGATCACATTTAATAGCTTTTTGTTACAGTCACACCATCCGACCACATTTTCAATTCAATAACTCACCCACTATGGAAGTCATTACATCTCACTTGGGGAAGAGAATAATTCTGTTTCACTCAAAGGTGGCACGTTGGCCTATTTTACTCCCTCTGATTTCACCTATAAAATAATTCCCGATTTCTGTTTTTCTGCTTAGTGTGACCTTTCTCTGTAATGAATAAAAATGTGCTCATCAACTAATCTCAGTGAATTTTCTTTCTGAAAAGAAATGCCATGACTCTGTGAAGAGACCTCTTTGTTATATTAACAAAAGGAAGAAGGGTGACTCACCGGTGGCTCCTGATTCATTGTCTTCGCAGGACAGTGAGTCAGTTGGGCCCTGGAGATGGTGTGTATGACAAGGCAGCCATGTAGACCTCTGCTCCTGGAGTTGCCAGGGTGGAACAAAGGAGCAGGTCTATAACCAGGACCAGAGAAGGGAGGCTCTGTGGGTTAAAGAGGTAGTTGGACTTCTGGAGACCAGCCAATGAAGGCAAGTGGGATTCCGACAAGAATGACCCAAAGGCTAAGGAGACATGTAAATTTTTACAGAGATGGCAAAGACATGAATCAGTCACATGTGGGCTTGTTTGTGAAGTCTGGAAATCAAAGCAGCCTTAGTCCCGGGAAAAGTTTGCAATGGTATCATAAAAGAGTCCTTTTCAACAAAATGCTTTGTAAAAATGGAAATACTCATTCCTAAGGGACTGAAAGGCAAGAAATACAATTGAATTCAGGGCGCCTGGGTGGATCAGTTGGTTAAGCAGCCAACTCTTGGTTTTGGCTCAGATCATGATCTCACAGTTCACGAGTTCAAGCCCTGCATCTGGCTCAGCCCTGACAGCGTGGAAACTGTTTGGGATTTCTCTCTGTCTTTCTCTCTGACCCTCCCCTGCTCTCTCTCTCTCTCCCAAAATAAGTAAATAAACTTAAAGAAAAAAGAAATACAATTGAGTTAACAAAAACTAGAGGGGCAAGAAGCATTTCGTAAGCACCTACTATGTGGGTACTGCACAGATCATTCTGTTTAATCTTCAACACTCTGGAGGACTGTGGCGAAGCATAGGTGTTGGGCAGGAGGTGATAGTGCCCTTGTAAATGATGGTGCCAAGCGAAGTGTCATATTTTGCAAACAGGGGACCCATTTCCAAGCAGGAAAGGGTCCTTCTGTCATCTTTCATACACACCCAGTGGAAGTAAACATACACCCAGGTTTCTTGGAACAAAATTCATCAATAGTATGCAAATTTGCTTTTGCTGTCTACAGAATATGGATATATACCACACCATAGCAAGAAGGATGTCCTTTATGATGCTAATAATATAGAAAACATATAAATGACTTGATTACATAACATGAGACTAGATAAAGTCCAGAAAGAGTGATAAATATAATGAAATTCAACCATCTAAAATGGCTATGGAAAAGAAAAATTAATAATGTTGGGTAAGAATGTGTGCAATACATGGTTACATGAAAAAATAGTTACATACAAAATAGTGTGGATAGTAGTATACTATTATCACTAATAAAATAATACCCTTTCATTATAGGATCACACTGTATGTAATAGAATGTATCACATTGGGCAGTCTCCTGATCCTCTAATTCTAAAGCCTTTCCCTCCCCTTATAACGGATAAAATTCTCATTGCAATTCCTGAGGTCTCACCTCAAATATGACCTCCTTCATGGAGATTTTAGGGGCTTTTTCCCCAGCTGGGATTTCTTCCTCCCTCCCTCCTCTGTGCCCCAAAGCCCTTTGTTTTGACCTCCCTTACGGAGCGTCTATCCTCCCCATTGTACTGTGTCTTAATTCTTCTACTAGGCTGTTGACTCTTTGGGAACTTGCAGAATTCGTCTCTCGAATTTCCTTAACTCAACAAAAACACACGTTTTCTCAGAGCGTGAGTGTTCTCTCCCAGCTCCTGTCCTATTGACTGCAAGCCACTTATTCTGTCTAGCCTTCAGCACCGCCAATGAAGCTCAGCTGCTGCTCTTTTCTCGGCCTCATGGCCAACCTTCTCAACAGAGTAGCCCCCATGTACAGTCTTCCTTTCATGGCGCCATGACTCTTCCACTCACCACATCTGGCCTTTCGGTGGGGCCACCTGCCGCAGGTGCTTCCATATATTCTACATCTGCTTCTTACATCTTCGCACATGCCTTGATGTTTAACTTTCTTGACTTGTTTCAGCAGTGAGTTTTAGGGGCGCCTGGGTGGCTCAGTCGGCTGAGCGTCCAACTCTTTTTTTTTTTTTTTTTTTTTTTTTTTTTTTTTTTTTTTTTTTTTTGGGACAGAGAGAGACAGAGCATGAACGGGGGAGGGGCAGAGAGAGAGGGAGACACAGAATCGGAAACAGGCTCCAGGCTCCGAGCCATCAGCCCAGAGCCTGACGCAGGGCTCGAACTCACGGACCGGACCGCGAGATCGTGACCTGGCTGAAGTCGGACGCTTAACCGACTGCGCCACCCAGGCGGCCCCAGAGCGTCCAACTCTTGATTTCAGCTCAGGTCATGATCCCAGGGTCATGGGATCAAGCCCCTTGTTGGGCTCCATGCTGAGTGTGGAGCCCGCTTAAGATTCTCTCTCTCTCCCCCTGCCCCTCTCCTCCACTCATGTGCTCTCTCTTTCTCTCTCAAAGAAAAAATAAACATTAAAAAATTAAGAAAAAGAAATGGGGGCGCCTGTGTGTCTCAGTAGGTTAAGGGTCGGACTTCGGCTCAGGTCATGATCTCACAGTTTTTGGGTTCAAGCCCCACGTTGGGCTCTGTGCTGACAGGTCAGAGCCTGGAGCCTGCTTTGGATTCTGTGTCTCCTTCTCTCTCTGCCCCTCCCCGACTCACACTCTGTCTCTCTCTCTCTCTCTCTCTCTCTCTCTCTCTCTCTTTCAAAAATGAAGAAACATTAAAAAAATAAAAAAAGTGGGGCGCCTGGGTGGCTCGGTCGGTTGGGTGACCGACTTCGGCTCAGGTCATGATCTCGCGGTCCGTGAGTTCGAGCCCCGCGTCGGGCTCCGTGCTGACGGCTCAGAGCCTGGAGCCTGTTTCAGATTCTGTGTCTCCCTCTCTCTCTGCCCCTCCCCTGCTCATGCTCTGTCTCTCTCTCTGTCTCAAAAATAAATAAATGTTAAAAAAATAAAATAAAAAAAGAAATGAGTTTTATATGGTGTAGGGTTCAGTTTTGTTTTGTGAGTCAATCTCCAAATTGTGTTCTTTAATAGGTGAGTTACAACTACTAGAGTTTTTTTTTATAAGATTGATTTGGCCTGTTCTCAACTGTGTCCTCTGATTTTATGTTATATTTACTTTATGTATTATGTCCTATTTCTCTGTGGTCCATCTTCTCTGCTGTTTGTTTTTTGTATTCCTTTTGGTATTTAGAAAAGTTTGTACTTTCGTTCTAGTCATTACCTTTATAGGAATGCCTTTTATAGTGTCCTTAGGTGCCTTTCTTTTTTTTTTTTTTTTTTAAATTTTTTTTTCAACGTTTTTTATTTATTTTTGGGACAGAGAGAGACAGAGCATGAACGGGGAAGGGGCAGAGAGAGAGGGAGACACACAGAATTGGAAACAGGCTCCAGGCTCCGAGCCATCAGCCCAGAGCCTGACGCGGGGCTCGAACTCACGGACCGCGAGATCGTGACCTGGCTGAAGTCGGACGCTTAACCGACCGCGCCACCCAGGCGCCCCAAGTGCCTTTCTTTACTTAGGCTTCCACTGGTGATTTGCTCAGCCCTAAATTATATAATTTTATTTATTTAAAAAATTTTTTTCTACATTTATTTATTTTTGAGAGACAGAGAGAGACAGCATGAGCAGGGGAGGGGCAGAGAGAAAGGGAGACACAGAATCAGAAACAGGCTCCAGGCTCCAAGCTGTCAGCACAGATCCCAACACGGGGCTTGAACCCACGAACCATGAGATCATGACCTGAGCCGAAGTCAGACACTTAACCGACTGAGCCACCCAGGTGCCCCATATACTTTTATTTTTAACTACCACTCATGCAGCAACCATTTAGATGATTTTATTTTCTCCTTTCTGTCTACCTTCTTCCCCTATTTTTAAGATGTTCTCCTAGAAAACATTCTGTTATTTTAAAAGTTTAACAGGATTTATCTTGAATACAACCATTTTAGATTAATTTTCAGTATTTAGATTTTGACTTTCTTTTATTTTTGGAACTATGTTTTATTAAAGTTTATGTATTTATTTTGAGAGAGAGAGAGACAGAGAGAGCAAGTGGGGGAGGGGCAGAGAGAGAGGGAGAGAGAGAAGGAGAGAGACAGAGAGAGCAAGTGGGGGAGAGGCAGAGAGAGAGAGAGAGAGAGAGAGAGAAGGAGAGAGAGAATCCCAAGCAGGCTCTGCACTACCAGTGCAGAGCCTGAAGCGGGGCTCGAACCCACAAAGCCATGAGCTCATGACCTGAACTGAAACCAAGAATCAGACACTTAACCAACTGAGCCACCCAGGAGCCCCTATTTTTGAAAATACCTTTTAGATTATAATTCTGTCTGTTACCCTCGTTCAAAGTTGAAAAGATATCTTAAAGACTCCAATCATATACGTGTTGGTACTTTCTTACCTTGTTTCTGTCTCTGTTATTTTATCTTTGATTTTTTTCACTTCTTTCTTTATTTAGCTTTTGTTCTTTTGGCTTCTTTTATTCTTCTTCTCAGTGCTCCTTCTTTACATTTTTGGTCAAATCTGTTCTCTTTTGTGTACCTTACAATTTAGTTCATTTCTGTAATGACTTTGCCTTGTTGTTGTTGTAATTTCTTTCTTGAACTTAACTCCCATTTCACATTTCCTGTGTTCTCTCCATTTCTATTACACATTTTAAGTGTTCTTATTCAAGATGATTTTTCATAATTACAAATGTTTGTTTATCAATATTTACCTTAGGTTGGGATGTCGTGTAATTTTTTTTCTTTGCTTCATGGCTGGATTGTAGGGAGAAATATTAGGGGAAATGTTTTATTCCCATTTAAAAATTTCTTCTTAAGGTAGCTATGTATAGATGCAGCCTGCCATTTTCTTTTTTTATTAAAACATTTTTTTTAATGTTTATTCGTTTTTGAAAGAGAGACAGAGTGCGAGCAGGGGACGGGTAGAGAAAAAGAGAGACACAGAATCTGAAGCAGGCTCCAGGCTCCAAGCTGTCAGCACAGAGCCTGACATGGGACTCGAACCAACAAACCGTGAGACCATGTCCTGAGCCGCAGTCAGACACCTAACCAACTGAGCCACCCAGGCACCCCTTCTGTCTCTTTTTAAAATGCTTATATTTTTCTGGGCCAGATGACATCTGGGGCTAAGGGGTTTCGATAGCTCAGTGGCTTTCTCCGTTCGAGACCATCCTCTCAGTTGGTACCGACGTGTAGTTTTTTTAATGGGTGGAGTGAGGAAGGAGGGATTAGTTAGCTTCCTAATTTTATGACCCTTTGGCTTCTCAATGACCCTTAATCTCCACCTTTTGCCTCCTTCTTTACATTTACCATGAAGATTCCACGAGACACTCTCCCCTTTCAGTTGCCTCTCTTCCCCTGAGCAATGTCTTTCCACAGTCTTCTCAATTTCCCCACAAACCACCCCAATCCCATCCCACAGCCAGTGCTCCGGCTTGCCAGGTTTTAGATCTGTTCTCATTTTTCTCTGCTTAGGGTGGGACCATCTCTTTCTGGTGAATTTTATTTTGTATCTCATCACAGCTAGGCTCCTGCTATCCTCTGCTGCCCATACAGTCTCTGGCCATGCTCCATTTGGGTATGAATTCTGCAGCTGGCTCTGGCTTTGCTCTTTTGAACATTTATTCTATTACTTCCAGACAAGTTGATTATTGTAATAGTCTTTGCCTCCTGGTTATGCTATAGCATGGCTTATATGTGGCTGTCTTTGCTTTCTTTAATGATCTGTATGTTTTCTGGAGGACATATAAGTAGGCTCTAATTTAGATGGGCCATCGTCCTTCAAAAATCTGGATTCTATTCACATCATTTTTGAAGGCATCAACATCTTTCAGACAGTCCCGAGGGTAAATCTGATACAAAGTCAAACTCTGGCATAAACTTGGCAATGTAGAATGTTGGGGGCCTCAGAACACTTCTGCTCGGCCTTTTCTCTATTCTTGGGACAGCCATTGAAGGGAATCAGTGCAACCCCTCCAGAGAGCAGTATAGAGATCCTTGAGTTTGAGGTTGACTACAATCCCTCTAACACCAAGTATTCTACGGGTACCAGCTAGGAGCTTGTCAGTGATGCTTAATTAATAATAAGATTCAGTTCCCTGGAATGGCATCACAAACAGCTTAGTCAACTGATATTTCTTGGATTTTCCTCCTTTTCTTTAAACCACAGATTGTCTGGTAAGCGATCATAGAGACACAAGGAGTAGGGTGCACAGATGAATTCATTCCTGTGTATTATGAGCCCCTACCAGCATGCTGAGTGAAAATCCCTATTTGTTATGAAAAATTGTCACTGTGCTAGAAAGCCTCCTGTCCCTGAAATGGAACTTTATAAGTGCTTTCTCTTCAATCATCATTTTCTGAAGGCTCAGTGCTGGATCTGCTAAAAATGGCTCCACAACATTCCCTCCCTCGTCTTGCTAATTGGCATCCATAAGCTTCCGTCGGCATTAACGAATTTTGAATTCCCTTCTGAGTTTCTGGTCTGATGCTCTTGATCCAACAGTCGGAAGCTTTTTCTAATCATGATGCTTCTTACCATGAATGTAGTGCTCTCATTCTTTTCCCTAAACCCTTTCAAAACCATTATTTCTCGTGACCCTTCTTGAGCTCAGCTGGGCAGGCATTCTCAAAAGTGTTTTATTTTTCTTAAGATAAAACTAAGGCCAAGAGAACTGAAGTGACTGGTCGAAGGTCTAGTTGAGAAAACTAGATTTATACTTATTCCTAGACAAATGCACATCGTCCACTAGATTTCCTCAAATTTATAATTAACGTAGCCTAAAGTAGAAGGTGGGTTTTTTTTCTTTCCACTTTCCTAGCAGACATTATCCAATGGGCTGGTGTTTTTAACAAACATGTAGAGGGATGCATCAGACCACACCACCAGGGCCAGGCCTCACAATATGTCGCTGGGCCATATTGCCACCTTCTACACATCTGGGCTCTGGCTGAGTCACAAGCACTGAAGGTGAGGGGTTGGCATCCAATACCAGGCATCATCTCAGCAAGAGCTGGCAGCAGTCGTCAGCGTGAGTGTGTTGGAAGGGAAAAGACAAGTGAACCAAAGCCCGGGAATCTCCTCCAATTCCCTTTCTTTACTATAAAAAAATAAATAAATAAACAAAAACAAAGGGGTCTCCGCATCTCCCCAAGGCCTGACCCCACGTCACTTCCACTTCCGCCCTGACCTGCACGACTGATTTGTCCACACCAGCCGGGAATGGACGGGCGGTCTGCACTCGCCCTGCCGCACTCTCCAGTTGCTCTGTCCCCAAACCAAGGCACAGAGAGCTGACGCGGGGCACCGCATGGAGGTGCTTTGCTCTGTCGACAGAGCCTGGAGGATTTCGCTGGTAAAGGGAGGGACAAATCAATACGGCTATTTAAAATGTAATGGCGGTGGCCAGGCGGTGTCGGAAAGGCAATTTTAAGGAGGACACTTTAGGATTCAAGGAAGAAGAGGAAGAATTTCAGTGGAGTTTTGTAAGCTTCATACTTTTGTCCTTCTTCTACTTCTAAATTGCCTGTTTCTGAAATTTCCTACTCTCCAATCTTGCGCAGAGATAGTAATACCTGCTCTTTCTTGACTACCTACAATGTGTCTGGAGGTTTGCACACAAAATCATGGGACTATTCACCCTAAAGATTTTTCTATCACTTCTATGACTACTAGGTTATTTCACAATTTCCAGTATATTTGGGGGAAAGATTTCTAGAAATGGGATCGCTGGGTCCAATAATGACAGGATAGCTAAAACAAAGGAGCTAAAGCAGTTTCTGGCTGGTTGTTGGAATACCCCATGCCAATGGCTGGGGGCCCATGGAGGGATAGAGTGAGGTCATCCCAGAAGGGCCCATTTTCACTGGATTGGGCAGAAGTGCTTGATACCTTGGCCCAACCTCAAAATGGCTGCCTTTCTTTCCCATAATTTCTAGGACTGTGTGTGTTTATGCAAAAAGGATTGCACGGACAAATGTTTTCCATATAAGACCTTTGGGCCACAGTGCACAGAATTTTTGCAAGGAGGCAGTTGCCTAGACCCTAAACTGTGGCCAAAATGTTCCTCCTCACTTATAGGGTCATGAGAGGTTTTATCTTGTTCCATGAATATAGAGAAACGCAGCATCTTTGGCTTTCTTACTTGTAGTATTTACTACAATCCCTCTAAAACCAAGTATTCTACGGGTGCTAACTGGGAGCTTGCGATTGATGCTTTGCATTGATGTCCCACAGGTAAGACTCTCTGCTCCTCATGACAGCTGGAGCTCTAAGAGGTTTCATCTTTTTTTTTTAATGTTTATTTATTTATTTTGAGAGAGAGCAAGACAGAGAGGCAGAGTGTGCATGTGCACATGAGTGGGAGACGGAGAGAGAGAGAAGGAGAGAATCCCACATAGGTTCCACCCTGTCGGCACAGACCCCGACTCAGGGCTTGAACTCACAAACTGCGATTACAAACTGAACCAAAATCAAGAGTTGGACGCTTAACCAACTGAGCCACCCAGGAGCCCCAAGTAGGCTTCATCTTATTATATTCCCCCCAAAAGCCAAAAACAGCATATCCTGACACCAGATAGTGTGTGTGTGTGTGTGTGTGTGTGTGTGTGTGTGTGTGTGTGTATTGGGGCATGTTAAAAGGGGAGGTGGAGGTGGGGGCAGGACACCAGACTAGGGGAGCAAATACCTAAATTATAGTTCTTCCCAAAGGCCTTAAAGCTACAGTTAATGAGAACACAACATAGAATCGATATATTTTGAAAATTAAAACCTTGAAAATTGAAGCTCATGTCTTCAATAGCCTGGCTTCCCACACAGGAAGGCTTGGTTAGCCTCGTTGTACCCACCTGCATAACCCCAGCCCCAGTCCCCTGGGATAAACTCTTCTCTTGTCCTTCTAAAATCCCCACGCCCTGTGAGACCAGCAGAAGGGACCCATCTAGGGAGGTGAGGAGAGATCATCTCTCTCTGGGAGTTGGTGTGAAGGCATTTTAGAAATACCTGTAATAAGACACCATTTTAAATGAAACTTTCCCAGGGACATCGATCCACTTATGTCTCCATGTTCTGGTCCCATTTGGCTTGGGTTCTATCAGGAAGTAGGAGTGCTAAGCCAAGACCCAAGATATCCTCTTCCGTCCTTTCCGAACCCTTTCTTGATTTAAAGTATGTATACAGAAGATTTCAACATGATTAACAAGCTTGATCTGATTCATGTATATAGAACACTACATAAACAACAGCAGAACATTTACTCTAGTTGAGTCACACAGAACATTTGCAAAAATCATAGACCCTAAAGCAACAGACGTTTGAAAGGATTGAAATCATAAAGAGTGCAATTAAACAAGAAATCTTAATAACCACCACGCTGAGAAAATTGCATAAGTTTGGGTCAAAGAAGAAATGATAATGGAAATTTTAAAAATATAGAATTTTTGGGGCACCTGAGTGGCTGAGTCAGTTGAGCGTCCGACTTCAGCTCAGGTCATGATCTCACAGCTTGTGAGTTTGAGCCCCGCGTCGGGCTCTGTGCAGACAGCTCAGAGTCTGGAGCCTGCTTCGGATTCTGTGTCTCCCTCTCTCTCTGCCCCTAACCTACTTGCATTCTGTCTCTGTCTCTCTCAAAAATAAATAAGGATTAAAAAAATAAAGAAATATTTAATTTTCAAATGAATATTAATGAAAATGCTAAAATCAGTAATTGGAGTTTGCAGCTAAAGCTGAGCTTAGAAGAAAATGTATGGCCTTAAATAAGTATAATGGATATATTATAAAGTAAGAAAGGCCAACCATCAACAAGTTAGAAGAGAAAATGAAACTCAAAACAGAGAAAGGGAATCATGAAGAGGAATAAATTAGTGAAACAGAAGGAAATTTAAAATATAGAGAATCTATAGCACCAAAAGAGTTTCTTTGAAAAGATTAATACAATTGCCATACGCTGGCAAGATGGAAAGAGAAAGAAAGAAAGAGGGACAGGAGAATAACACAAATAACCCATATTAAGAATAAATGAGGGCCATCACTGCAGACATTAAGATAATATTAAGAACAACTTCATGCCAGTAAGTTTGAAAATATACATGAAATTAGTCAATTCTTAGGAAAAAAACACATTAACAAACTGATCCAAAGAGAAATAAAATAGATCCATAGGTGTTAATGAAATTAAATGTGCAATTAAAAACTTTTTCAGAAAGAACTCCAGATCTAGATGGCTTGACTGATATGTTCTATCAAATTATTAAAACTCTTCTAGAATATTGACAAAGAGAGGATACTTTCCAGCTTACTTTGCAAAACTAACATCACTTTGATACCAAAACCTGACAAATTCATTAAGGGAAAGAAAAATTACAAATCAATCTTACTAAAGAGATATTAATGAAATGTTAGCAAGCTGAATCCAGAAATAAAATAAAATAACCATCAAATATTAATAAAATTAACAAACTGAATTGAGCAATACAGGAAAAGTTTATTAGAATATGATCATGTAGGGCTTATTCAAGGCATGCAAGGTATGCTTGACAGTTAAAAATAATCAGTACAATTAACCATATTACCAGAATAAAGGAGAAAAATAATACAATCATTCCAATAGATGGAGAAAATAATTTGTAAAATTCAACATCTGTTTATGTTTAAAAAATGCTTTGAAAAATGGGTATGGAAGAGAACCTCTTCATTATAGTACAGGGGAGCTATAAAAATCTACAGCAGAAACTGTGCTTAATGTAATATGTTACCAAATATAAGCATATTTCAACTGGAAATTGGTGTACTTATTCTGAAATTTATATGAAAATTCAAAGGGCCATGACTATCTTAAAGAAGAGAAGGTTGGAGGGATCACTATCTATCAAATTTTGTTGTAACTCTATATCAATAAAGATAGTATAGTATTGCTACAAAGGTAGGCAAACAGCCCAGTGGAACAGAATAAAAAGTCAGAAACAGACCCAAATATATATGAAGCATTGACTTTGACACAGTTGGCATGACAAAGCAGTGGGGAAAGACCATCTTTTCAAAAAACAGTACCGAGTTGACTGGACATTCATGTGGGAAAACAATGAATCTCAACCTCTACTTCACAGCATACACAGATCTATACACCATTCATACCATACACAGATCTAAATGTAAAGGATAAGGCCAATAAGAATAAAAGGTCAAGGCATAGCGAAGAATATATTTCCAAGACATTTAAGTGACAAATGTTCATTTATAGAGCATGTGGAATATAAACCCAAAGAAAGAGACAGACAACCTAATATCAGAATAGGCGAAATGCATGAACAGGAACTTCACAAAAAAGGATAACCAAATGTGCAATTACCAAATGAGAAAAGCTCTGTCTCATCAGGCCAAAGGGAAATCATGATTAAGACTAGACGAGACCACCACACACCCTGCAGAATGGGTGGAATTGATAAATAAAAACAAAGTAGTGTTCTGTAGAAACAGAATGGAACCTCAGCCCAAATTCGGTTTCAAAGTCAAGACTGATGATGCCACATACACACACCAAGAGGATCTGAATAGATTTCAAGCAGAAATAATGTGGCTTCCTAGGGAGAGCAGTTCTGAAATGGTTTGAGGGAGCAAGGAGAAGCAGAATGGTTTGGGTTTTTTATTCTGGTTAATAAAAACCGTAGTGTGGAGCTGCAGTGAGAGTTCCTATGCACGGTTGGAACTTAGCACCAATGCCCAAGGAGGAAGCACCTGGGCTTTCTTATCAGCCTCCCCAGATGTGAGGCACAGGAGAAGATCGAGGAGTGAAGCCTAAATCTTGTCAGAAATCAAAAAGTAAAGTCAGGCTCTTTATTACACAGACGATACCAAATATTGGCAAAGATGTGCAACACCTGGAACTCATTTACACTGTGAACAGGGGTGTTTTGGAAAACTCTTTGGTAGCATCTATGGTAGCTGTTTAAGGCAAAATGTCCAATTTAACCTCATGCTATCATAGCACCCAAGGTTCATGTGACATTTCCTCTCCCAAGGAGAGGAATGTCCTTTATGTCATCTCTCATCATGTCCTCACCTCCAGCTCCAAGGACCGACCTCCAAGGACCATTCAAGGACCTTGGATGATCTGAGACTACCTAAGGATGTTTCCCTCTCCCACCTCTAGAACTGCCGCTTCCTTAATTACTCTTTTCAGCCTCTTTATCTGACCAGAAACTTGCTTCTTAGAGAATTTCCTGATCCACTAGTCGGGCCTAGCTGCCTTTACTATTACTTTACTATTATTTAACTAATACCTGTTAGTTACCCCCATCGGAGTACATTTCCTGCTATGCTGTAAATGTTGATTTATTTGTTTGTCTCCCTGTTAGACTGTGAGTTCCCAGAATTTACTGTTGTCTCCCAGTCCTTAGTTGAGTGCCTGGCACATAGTCAAAAATCAGTGAACATACTGAATTGGATTGAATTGGTAGAATACTGTGGACTGTGGGTGTGAGTGATTTATTCTGTTTGCTTTGCTCTCTGTTTATTTTTTTTTCCCTAGAAAACACGAGATGTGGCAAGCCTTTATTTGCTCTTTTTATTCCTCAACTATTATAATAGAAGATGCTTCAGTGTCACCTAGTTCCAATTCCCAGTGCTTACTTATGAAGGAATTCTTTTCTGAGAAGTCTAGTCTAGCAATCCATTCTTCAATACTAACATCTAGGGAGGTCTGTACTTGCCCTCACCTTGAAAATATGGATGCTCAATTTTCTTAGCAACTAAAAGTTCAAATGAAACTATACTGAAATACCACTTTTTATTGACAAAATTAGCAAAAATTCAGGGTGGGTGAAAATATATTAAATCTACTTTCCAGATGTAAAAGAATGAAGTTGCACCCCTACCATTCACCATAAAAAAATTCACTTAAAATGGATTAAAACCTTAAATGTAAGAGCTAAAACTATCAAACTCTGGGAAGAAACATCAGACAAACGATAGTGGAGAAACCAGACCAACTGGATGTCATCAAAATGAAAAACTTCTGTGCTTCAAAGGAAGCCATCAAGAAAGTGAAAAGACAACCCACAGAAGAAGAGAACATTTTGCAAATCGTATATCTGATAAGGGACTTGTATCTGGAATATACAATGAACCTTGTATATTACACCTTGTAATGTACAATATACAAGGTGTATATACATAATATACAAGGTGTATAATATACAGTTACCCCTTGTAACTCAATAGTAAAGACAAATAACCCAATTAGAAATGAGCAGAGCATTTGAATACACTCTTCTCCAAAAAAGATGTATAAATGGCCAATAATCACATGGAAAGGTGCTCAATATTATTAGCTATTAGAGGTATTAGGGAGATGCAAATCAAAATCACAGTGAAATACTGCTTCACACTCACTAGAATGGCGATAATCAAAAAGCCAAATAATAACAAGCAGTGACAAGGATGTGGAGAAATTCGAATGCTCAGCAATACAGCCACTTTGGAAAACAGTCCGGCAGTTCCTTAAGTGGTTAAACATAGAGTTCAAATATGATCCGGCAATTCCACTCCTAGGTATCTACTCAAGAGAATTGAAAACACATGCCCACACTAACACTTGTACATAAACGTTCATAGCAGCATTCTCCATAACAGTAAAAAAAAATGGGAAAATCCAAGTGTCCACCAACTGATGAATGGATAAATTAAATGTGATATCCATATGACGGCATATTATTCAGCAATAAAAATAAAGGATATGTGTTACATATGTGTCACGACATGGTTAAACCTTGAAAACATTACACTAAGTGAAAGAAGACAGGCACAAAAGACCAGAGGTTATATGATCACATTCACGTGAAATGCGCAGAACAGGTAAATTTATAGAGACAGAAAATAGTGGTTGCCTAGAGCTGAGGGGGCACGATGGCAGGGCAGGGGTGACAGCTCAGGGATATGGGGTTTCTTTCTGGGGCAATGGAAATGTCCTAAAATTTGGTGGTGGATGCACAATTCTGTGAATACACTAATTGACTTTGGATTATATACTTTAAATGGGTGAACTGTATGATATGTGAATTATCTCTTAAAAATCTGTTTAAGATGTTTTAAATGTATTGAAACTATCACTCAACTCTATATTTTTAATCAGTATGAAATCTAATGCAATTAACTTGGATAGTTTCCTCAAGCATGTTAAAATGGATCTCTTTTGGTCCATTTATAAGGAAGGATATATGTTACATAACTATTGATAATAGTTAAAATTTAAAAACAACCTAATTTTCAGGGGCACCTGGGTGGCTCAGTCAGTTAAGCCTCTGACTCTTGATTTCGGCTCAGGTCATGGCCTTGGGGTCGTGAGATCGAGCCCTGTGTCGGGGGCTCTGTGCTGAGTGTGGAGCCTGCTTAAGATTTTTTCTCTCTCCCTCTATCACATGTGCTCTCTCTCTCTCTCTCTCTCTCTCTCTCAAACAAAACAAAACACTCCAAATTTTCAAAAATTAGAAAAGATTATAATGACATTGTAATTATACTTGCCAAACATAAATGTGCTACATAGAAAGGCAGTCAACATCATCAGTCATAAGAGAAATGAAAATCCAGATCATGATGAGATACCATCACATACCCATTGGAATGAGTAAACAACACCAAGTCCTGGTGAAGAAACCGAGAGACTGAAACTCCACACTTTGCAGGTGGGAATGCAAAATGGTGCCACCACTTTGGAAGACAGATTTGCAGTTTCTTACAAACATACACCTGCCATAGGACCCAGGAGTCATGAACACTTGAGTTCACACAACCGCCTGAACACAATGCTTATAGCAACTTTATCCATAATCTCCCCAGACTAGAAACAACTCAGATGTCCTTCCGCTGAGGAATAAATAAACAGTGGCATGGCAATGCATTGGGATAGTATCCATCAATAAAAAGGAAAGAATACTAATTACATGCCACAGGAGGACGAATCTGAAATTCTTCAAAGGGTTAAGGGAAAGTAGCCAGACTTAAAGGCTACATGCTGTAGCTACATGTTCCTTGTCATGACATTCTGGAACAAGTGAAGCTATAGGGACAAAACACCAATCGGTGGTTTCCAGGGGCTGGGAGTAGGGGAAAGGTTGACTACAAAATGGCACAAAAGATTTTTGGTGATAGAATTGTTCTATATATTGATCGTGGTGATGGACACGTGCATTTGGCATGTACTTGTCAAGTATAAATTTGTCAAAACCCACCGAATTGTATGCTAAATAGGATGGCTTTCCCTGTATGTAAATCATATCTCAATAAAAAGTCTTAAAAAAAGTTTTTAAAAACTACTAAATACACCAAATTAATATACCTTTATTTTTGCTTACCATTTTGTGTAAAATGTTTACCAAATATATAAAATCATGAAAACACATTTATGATATAAGAGTATAAAAAAATCTAGTGATTATATATTTATAGTATGAATAGAAATACTGTGCTTTTAAAAGTCTCACATGTTAGGGACGAAAAGAAAAAAATGAACCAAAATGTCATTTATGACTGGAGGGGGGGCCCTGGGATGGCTTGTTGCTATATTTCTTTTCTCTTTTCTATGTGTAAAGTTATACTTAATATGTATGTATTGTTTTTTCACAAAGAAAATGGCATTTAAATTTATGAAAAGGAATATATAGGAGTGTGAATAATCCTTCCCACATATAAACATTGGCTCAGAGTATAAGTATATCCGTCTAAATAAAAGGTTCACTTTGTAAACAAGCCATTATTCCTTGTGCCTTTAGTTTACTTTTCTGCCAAATGAGAGGAATCCATGTGATAATTTTTGCTACCCTCACCTTGAAGGCAAAATAAACAAATGGCAGCTCATTCAGAGTGGGCAGCAAGGGGAGTCTGTAAAACCAGGAGCATTTATTTGCATGCCTTGACTTCAATTCCTATTTTCAATCAAGTATTTCCTACGGCTTCATTTTCCCCTTCCTGATGAAAATAGTAAAGCTCTCCCATTACTAAGCAACATGTTTATCTGAGCCACACTCTCTTACTTATCCAGTCTACGACAGTGTGAAAGAAGGTCCCCTCGCTGAGCTCCGTTTCCATAGCACTGGCCAACAGAAAGCTATGTGGTACCCAGGCTTAGGAAGTGGCCCTTTGTTCGCGCAGGGACCTCCCCGATACCTCCAAGTCCAGAAGGAAAATGTGTTCTGACTCTGCCTGAGTAACCTCACGAGGGCCCGCGGTGCTGCTGTGGGACTGTTTGTGGAATTAAAGGATTGTCTGAACTGAACAAGAAGCAAGGCCAGCCTACACATTTTTGAAAGATAATTGAGCCAACATACACTTTGGGATGCAATGAGAGAGTGACCTCAGGACCATTCTAACGTAAACAAACTGCCAGGAGGTCTCAGGGCTACAAAATCAGATAGACCTGGAGTTGACTCGGACTTCTACCCAAACTGATGGTAACAAATACCTCTTTAACTTCTGTGAGTCCCAGTATCCTCATATGTAGTGACGGAGATAATAAGGGCTATTGTTATTAGTTAAAAGTATTGTTAAAACTATAAAAATAGTTAAAACTATTGTTATTAGTATAAAAGTATAGGGATTAAATGGGGTAAATGACAAGTGCCTGGTATATAATAGGCACTTAATAAAATGCTATTTCTTTTCCACAGAGCTTCAGGGTGTTTTGTAAAAAAATAATAAGGAAGACTAACCAACTGTTCTAGAGAGAACAGTTGTGAGCGTCTTTGTGTGTGTGTGTGTGTGTGTGTGTGTGTGTGTGTGTGTGTGCATGTATGTGTGAGCGTGTGTGTTAGGAGTAGTGGTCAGAAAGAATCATGTGATGGTATGGATATACAATTTGAGGTGGAAAGTGAAGCCTAGAAGATTTGGAAGAGAGACTTCCAGACTCCTGGTGTAAAAGTTATGAAGAAAGAGAAACCATTAGCCAACCCATTTTAAAGGGTCAGGGAAAGCTAATTACAGGGTCATGGTATATTCTAGGTAACGTTATTTCCAAATTGATGGTGTCCAATTTTGTGTCATCTTTCAAGCAAAAACAAAACAAAACAAAACCCCAAGGTTCAGAGAAGTGAAGGGAATTTCTGAAGGTCACACAATACTTGGGGAGCAGAAATGGGACCAGGACATTCCAAGGCCCCTGTTTCTGGAAAAGTAAGGCCCTCCTTGCCCTTTGAGAAACTGCTGACCCCTCTTTGAAATGTCTGTATAGATAGGCTCTGTGCTAGGTGCCAGCCAAAGTAAGGCGTGGACCCCCCCACCCCACACACACACATTCGCACACAGACCCTTACATTATATATGGTTAAAACTTGTTACTACTTTACATGGAGGGATCCATGAAGAAGCCATGTCTGCTCAGCAAAGAGAATCTGGGTCTTAAGAGATCACTGCAGAGGGTCGTAATGATGCTAGAGTTGCAAGGATTCTGGAAGGTTTTATCTGGCCACGTGACCTTAGGAAAGTCACTCGACAACCCTCTTCTCACTTTCACTTAAAAAAAATGTTTATTTACTTATTTTGAAAGAGAGAGTAGGGCGGGGGGGGGGGGTGGTAGGGACAGAGAGAAGGAGAGAAAGAGAATCCGAAGCAGGTTCCAAGCTCAGCGTGGAGCCTATGTGAGGCTTTATCATGGCCTGGCCCAAAGTTAAGAGTCAGAAGTTTAATCGACTGAGTCACTTTCACTTTTGATTATGTTGCCTGAACATCCCAGGTCCTCACCAGCATGGGACTGCCACCAAGGTCATGGGAATGGCAATGGATAAATGAGTTAGAGTTGCCAGTTGTGTATTCAAAATGCCAAGCCCTTTTTCCAACTTCTCCCCTGTCCTTGGGAACTTCTAGTTCTTCTGGAGATATCTGGTGTCTCACCTACAATTTGAAGCCGATGTCTGCTCACTGAGCCTCAGGTGGCCCATTCCCAAAGGAGTGAAACTAATACGGGGGCTTTACATTATCTTGAGATTCTGGGCTTTGAGCTGAGTGCAGGTCATAATGGGACCCCAGTTTGTCTCACTTACAGAAGAAGTTAAGAGTGTTCCCTATGTGGGAGGAAGAATAAATTGGATATTTGGTAAGCTACCGGACCGTGGTGGTGACCACTAGGTGTTGGCCAACACTGTTTTCCTTTTCTCCTAGGGTACACAGTGAGACTACACTTCCCAGACTCCTTTGCAACCAGGCACAGTCACATGAATAGTTCTGGCCAACAGAATGTGAGCAGACATTATGGTGTTATGGCGGAGGCTCTATCTGCATGAGGGCAGAGCTACGTGATGGAAAGAGCCCGGATCATGAGCCACTGAGTCAGAATTTACATAAGCAAGAAATCGGCTTCCACTGTGACACTATTGAGATTTGGAGGTTTGTGTTACACCTCTAGCCCACTCTACTTTCTACATTTCATTAACCTGAGATGTACACAATTCCGTATTTTAATATCCCTTCTTAGACTCGATGAAATAAAGTACTGTAAGACTGTTGAGAGAGGCTTATCCACATGCTCACATTCACACGGTTAGTGTGTTCCTGAAATTCCACTCCAAGTCTCCTCGATATTGGACCAAACTTTGACATTCCACGTGGGGCTAATGAGGAGGGGAAAGCTACCTCATCACAGAAGCTGTTACTCTTGACTCACTCACCCACACTTTACTGTCATGGCGGATGGAACCATGGAATGGTATCCTTAGCATTTTGAATATTCACTCTCTAGATTCTGTGACCTAGGTAGGGACCAAACGCTGAACACTAGCTAGGTTTGGGGGTAGTGGAGGGAAGGGCTGGTAAACCTAGTAAAGCACCGAGAGCCCTATTGTGTCCAGGAAAGGGGAAGCTTCTCCTTTGCAGAACGGAGCTCAATTTCCTTACTGTGAAAGTACAGAGAGGAGGTCCCGCTGCCTGCAGAAATAGTATGCGTCACCATCAAAGAGCCTTCAGATATTGGGTCTGCCATCAGTATCACGGTGTCTGGTGGCCAATGTTATAATGCTCTTCTTGGACAGAAAATCAAGTAATTGCCCCAAACCTGCAGTTAAAGGTCAGAGTGGGTAGAACATGCAGCCTTTCTGGCCTATAAAGGGAGAAGCATGCTGTAGGGAAAGCAAATAGTTCAGATTCCTCCTTTCAGGCCAAGCTGGTAAAAATGATCTGGGTTGAAACTTCAGAGATCAGCCCTAAATACGTGAGCACCTTGATAATGCCACAGTAAACCCATAACTGGACATTGGAGACGGATACTGGGAAACTGAACCCAAGAGCCCAGGTCTTTGAGGGGTCATGGTCCCACATGAATGACAGGTAATGGTGGAGAACTAGGAGAAGTACACGTCCCAGATCCTGTGTGTAACTTAAATAAAGTTTTGATTTTCTGCCATTTTGGAGCTCACAAGACTTAGGGATGGTGGGAGACATTCTCTGGCCAGGATCATTTAGTTCTGCAGCCAAAGCTTGAAGAGACAGACCACTCTGGCCATGGGGCTAGAGAAGTAACAGACTCAACTCTCAGGGAAAGGGAGCTACCAATTGTCCTGTGCTTGTTGCTTTTTATCCTTCTTACCATAATTTTCACTGGTATTGATGTTTTTAACAACATCGCTGCTACTTCTGCTTCTAATACTATGTAGTATTTCTGTCCACTGGTTTGTAAATAATGTCCAGTGAAAGCATTATAAATCCGGCGCATGCATGTGGCAGATGGGTACCTGTACAAAAACTCATAAACCGAAGTTTCCTTCCACATACCTTGGGTGCCCAGGGTACCCTTGGGTACCTCAGCAGTAATCAGTCTCAAACATTTCCTGTGTTACTTCAGAAAAATTCTCTGCTTATATAAAGACATATAAATATATTTTAACAGATGTGGGATTTAATATACATACTGTTCCTCAACATGTTTTTCTATCACTTAACACTGTGCCTTGGGCATATTTCCTTGTTAGCACCTATAGAGTTATATATATGAGAGATACAGATTTGGCAACATGGAACAGTAGAAAGAGCATGGGCTATAATTAAGGAGATGTGAAAAGATTTGACTAAGAGATGATAAGGGCTTCCTTCCTTCTTCATAATAGTGAGACTTTGGCAACGACCTAAGTGTCCATTAAAAGGAAATGTCATTATGGTATCATAGAAAAATACGTCGCAAAACAGCATGTTTTGTTTGACATTAAATCTTAATTGCATTACACAAAATAGTCCTCAGACCGGATTTAGGACAATTTTTATTTCTCATGCTCCATGTGTGTAATTGATTCTTTTCCATAGCAGCTTGTTCGAGCTTCACGTTTCAAGAATTCTTTCTTCTCGCTCTGAAGCTATGTATTAAACACAGTTTAAATTTTTATTCTGAAGTCAGTCAGAGAAAGACAGATATCATATGTGTTCACCCATGTGTGGATCCTGAGAAACTTAACAGAAGACCATGGGGGGAAGGGAAGGGGAAAAATAGTTACAAACAGAGGGAGGGAGGTAAACCATAAAGGACTCTTAAATACAGAGAACAAACTGAAGGTTGATGTGGGGGCGGGAGAGAGGGGAAAATGGGTGATGGGCATTGAGGAGGGCACTTGTTGGGATGAGAATTGGGTGTTGGATGCAAGCGATGAACCACAGAATCTGCCCCCAAACCCAAGAGCACACTGTATCCAGTGTATGTTAGCCAACTTGACAATACATTATATTAAAAAAGAAAAGGAATGTATGTATTTATTTACTTATTTACTTCTTTTTTTCTTTATTTATTTAAGTTTGGTCTTCTTTCATATAGTTCATTCAGTCTGCTTGTCTTAAAGAGTGCTTATATTTCTTAGAGTCTGGGTTATTTTGTTTCAACAATTAACTTGGCTTAATGTGACTCAGGAAGAATATGATAAACCTAAGCCTTGAGCAATAAGCCTTGAGCCTTGAGCCTAAGCCTAAGGCTAAGCCTTGAGCAATAAACTTGAGCAATTCAAGCAATTTTCTTAGCTGAGTTAAGAAACGGATCAGGAGCATCTCAAGATGGAGAGGAAAGGAGCAGGTGTTGCCATCCAGGTTTCACTTAACCTTGTTAGTAACTTCCCACCTTTCTCAGGTGACTGTCATCCTTGAGGTACCTCTGCCCAGGAGCTTTTATTGTCTCTTGTAAAAGGCTCAACCACTGGATCAGGGGTGAAGGAACTGTGAAGTGGGGGGATGCTTGGAGGATTGTCAATGCGCTAGCCACGATTACTATTGGTTCCCCACCCCTAGCTAGGTGTAGCACTAGGGTGATCTTTTCCACGTATAAATGAGATCATTAACTTCCTGGCTTGAAAGTCCTAGCATAGCTTATCATTATACTAGAAAAAAAAAAAACAAACCCAAAGTCTTTCTCATGGCCCACAATGCCCTGCATGATAGAACTCCTGCCCATCTCTCCTCCTTTATCTGCCCTCCCTCCTTCCAATCTTCAGGAATTCCCATTGGCCAAACCCAACTGGAAGCCAAAAGGACAAGAGAATCTATTAAGGTGATTCACGAAAGTCAGCACACAGGGGAAGAGAGCAGAATGGACAGAGTAGAGAGCAGGTCTGGAAGAGAAAGATATCCCAAGTGACAATCCCCCAAAGTTAAGAGGCATAGGTTAGTGGTTATTTAAGCTGAAATCCAGGACTTATTTGAGGAGGTATGTCTTACCTTGCCTCAAAGGTTATAGTCACTTAGTGTGAGGAGAGTCTGTATGTGGGGTGGGGGGCAGGAATGCTGACATCCCCTCCAGAAGGCACTCTTCTCTTTAGCCCTCCACCCCATGGGAATCAGACAATGCTCAAATAAAGTGAGGGGCAGATTTCCATTCTCTCCAGGACAGGTACTTTGGTTGACCTTAAGCGTCAACCGAACTTGCTCTAGTCAAGGTAAATGTTTTAGTCTGTACGTGGCACTTGCTTATAACATCTTGAAACCTTAGTCCAAGTGCTTCATGAGCATCAAGATACATTATTTTAAAAAAGTCTTTACAAATAGAACATTTTCTTAGCGACCGATGCAGAATCCTATTATAAAAAGAATAGAATATAGAGTTTTTCTACCTAAGAATGTGCGAGTGTGCTTAAATGTTTGTGTGTGTGGAAGGAGGCCAGCTGGATTTCTGTGTGCTCCTCATTTCCCTCACCTCAGCAGCACTTGAGATAGCAGTTTGGAAAACAGTAGTAGAGTCTTCTACATAGCCCCATGTCACTTCATGGACAGGGAGCCCAAAATGAACTTAGAGTTCATACAGGGACCAGAATTCTGAATCTCTTAATGCTTGGTCTAGGGCTCTGCCCAGCTCCCTTTTCTGCCTCCCATATGGTTTCTGGTATGATCACAAATATGTCATTAAGTAGACCCAAAGCATATTTGATTTGGGAAGCATACCACATAGAGTGGTGGGGTAAGAGTAGGCAGTAGGACAGATTGAGGGAAGGAGAGTGGTACATGTCAAAAGAAAAAAAAAAGCAAAATATGGAGCAAATATTAAATACAAAATGTGTTTTCTGGTGACTTTATTTTCTCCTCAAAAATGCCAAATGCTTATGTTTGGAAATGAGCGAGTCTTAATGCCATCATTTTATCAACTCATTAATCAAAAGGAAAGGCTTCTCATTCTCACAGATGTTAAGGATGAATTACTCTCAAAGCATGCAGGCCATAGATGACAGGTACTCTATCAGCCTAAAGTATTTTTGGAAGCAGGGCAGTCAGTGAAAACTGACCTGGTTACTGAAGTTGGTTGGAATGCAGCGCCATTTTGATGGTTACCACAGGAAGCAGATGCTACTGAAGAAATTATTGACTCGTCTGTTAAAAATCATCTAATTAGGAATTTGGGCTTTAGTCTCCATATAATAACAGACTAAAGGCCTTATTAAAGCTGTTCTGAGAAAAAAGCCAATCTGCCTGCCTTTCAAATTTAAAGCACATACCAAGGTGTCCACACAACTAGCTTTTGGGACATTCTCTTGTTGTGTCTCCAAGTTTTTGCATTTCCAAGTTTGGGCACCACACCTACCACTTCTGATGTGTGTGCATTTTCTTTTCTAGAAAAGCTCTGAACATTTACTGGCATTTATTATCAAAAGTAACATTTTTAAAGGCGACAGTCGTGACAGCAATGCTACCTTACTGGAGAGGACAAGAAATGGAGGTGGGATTCAAGCCACTTGATTGCTCTCAATTCTGCTTCAGTGATTGAAGGGCTTGGGGTATTAGTCACTGGAAGACAGTAAGTCTTGTTGCAAACCTAAACTCTTTGTGTCTTTCAACCAGTATCCAACTGTCTTCATCTTTTGTTGGTACTCTTATAAAAAGTTAAACCTAAGTTCTTGAACCTGTCATCTGCTCACCCAGAACCTATTTATCCTCTGTGTTTTCAGATACATGTGACATCCACGGCTATGTGGCTTCCTGACCCACTCAGAAACACATTGGAAACAGAAAACATGGTGGGATGACGGTAGCGGCAGGAATACAGGAAGGATGAGATGGACACGTGTGAGGAACAATAACTCCACTCACAGACCTTTTTTTAGTTTGCTAAAGCACGATAAAAAACAAGTTTGAGATCAGTAGGCTATGCTCCCTCCAAAGGCAGTAGGGAAGGATCTGGTCCAGGCTATTCTCTTGGCTCCTGGTACTTCCTTAGCTTGTGTCAATATAACATCAATCTTTTCATGGCATTCCCCTTTTGGCTGTCTGTATCTAAATTTCTCCTGTTTACGAGGATATTGGTCATATTGATTTAGGGACCTATCCTCCTCATCTTAACTAATGCATTTACAACATCCCTATTTCCAAATAAGGTCACATTCAGAGACTGGGGATTAGGACTTCAACATATAAATTTGGGTGTGGGGCAGCAGGGAGGGACAGGATTCTACTCAAAGATCTCAACAGCCTCTGATGGTGAAATCATATCACAGAAAAATCCACAATAAACTGTCATGAAGGGGCTACAAAAGAGGAATGATGGACTAGATTGGCCCTGAATTAAGATTTAGATCTGTATTCTTTCTAGCTGTGTAACTGTGGTCTCATTTCTTAATGATTCTGAGCCTTTTTTTTTTTTAATCTATAAAAGGAGATAATGAAAACTTTTCTTGTCTTGGGATGGGTGGAATCAAAATAAATGTGAAAGCCCCTTAAAGTTTCAAATTCTATTCATGTAGCATATAGTAAATGTACATAATCTACTTCGAGCTAATATTGTAATGATTTATGTAAAATATAGAAACCTTGCAATATAGGTTCAGTTATTTTCCATTATTTTTCATACTATAGGTGTCAAATGTACTACATTTTTATGCATTATAAATTTGACAAGGTAATGTATTAAATTTTACTTTAAACAGTCATATGTATTTTAAGCCACGTAAGAGAAAAAAGATCTGTTATATTTACCCAAATATTTACCATTTCTAATGCTTTTCCTACCTCCTTAAAATCTGAGTTTTCCCTTGGTACCCTCATTCACAGTAGCACATCTTTTGGCAAAAAATTCTTAGTTTTCTCCTATTCAAAATGTACTTATTTTCCCAAAATTCTTGAAGGATATTTTTGTTGGCTATAAAAACGCCAGATTAACTGGGTTTGCTCCTCTTTGCTTGTAGCACCTTAAAAAGTGTTTTCCACTGTCACCTTGGCCTCTATGGTTTCAGATAAGAAGTATTCCCTATTTCAGATCATGCTCTTATATGTAACTTGGCATTTTTGTCTGGTGCTCTCAGGATTTCCACTTACCTCTGATTTTCAGAAGTTTGACTATGACATGTTTTAGCATGGTTTCCTTTTTGTTTATCCTGCTTGGAGTTTGCTGAGATTCCTGAACCTTTAACTTTATGTCTTTCATCAAACTAGGGAAGTTTTTGGCCATCACGGGAGGCTACCCCACCATTCCAGATGCAGAATTTCTATACTATAGTGGGTTAGAAGCTAAAGACTGGCAGAGCTATCTTGAGATGTCCTTCCACATGGCATGTGGAAGTCAGAATTCCTGGGAACTGAGCACAGATGTACCAAAGACTCCCAATTAGGATTCTTTGCATTATTTCTCAAGAGAGACGACAGACATCCTTGTCAGCAAATAGAAATGGTGTACTGAAAGGACTAGGGCTTTGGGCTTTGTGTTGGGTAAGTGGGTCCTAGCTGCATATGAAGACATCCAGAAATGGCTAGAAAGGCATAAACTGGTGGGATATCTGCCTGAAAGCATTTGTTAGGTAAGCCTACCTAGTGGTGCCCTCTCTTCCACATGGTGTGTCTGATGGCTATGTGAGTCTGCAAAGCACTGGACACGTACTGGTAGGTGGCTCTGATTGTAGAAACATACAAAGGGCCATCTGTTTTCTTTTCTCACAAGACTTTACTAGTACATATCCAGGCTTAAGATTCAGGGTCTCATCCATCTGAGCCATGAATTACAGGACAGAGGCTTGTATTCACTCTTAAATGCCTGTGGTGCTGCTTTTCACTCTTCTTTCTTCTGAATTAATAAACTGAACAAAATTAAATGTGAGAGGTTATTACGCTGTGACTTGTGAACATAAAGTAGCTCTATCTGAGTTAAGGGTGATGGCCTTCTTAGGTCAGAATAAATAGTGCTTACAACCAAGCAGATGGTAGACTAAATATTTCAAGACACTCGTGTTTCCTCTGAGTTTTTAGTGCTTATTGGAAATCCGACAAATCAAGCAAGTTCCTGCTCTTAAACTAGACCACCTATCAGAGAGTCACAGCTTTTCTTCTGCAAATTATTTACAGCAATAAAAAAAATCACTGATGTGTGATCCAGACTCTCTAGCTATTATTCATCAAGAATGAGCTTTAGTTAACAGATTAAATGCCACACTGTCTTTGGAAAATTAGGACATTAACCTCAGATTCTACTTAGAGTGTGTGAGTTTTAATTCAGGAAACAGAACGTTTTCTCCTATCATCAGTGTGTCTAAGAACTCTAGAAAAGAGTTTTTGTTCAAAAGCACTGTGGTTACCAAATGCAGAACCTGAGGGCATTTTTATCTATGACCAGAGCATATGGTCCATGAGGCTAGAGAATCAGGACACTGGAAACTCTGATAAACTTTTGGATTTTTATAAAACAAAGATTCTACTGTGAGAATTTTCAGTTCTGGTAACAGTAACTAAATAATTCAGACCAACTTCTCACTAAGAACAATAGAAGAAAACATTTTTGAACTATGTGTTTAGAGGAATCAATGAACCAACAAGAGAGTGAAGAATTACAGGTCCAGGATCTGGGAGGAAAGCAGAGCACAGAGAAGTGATCTGATCATTTGAGGCCACTATTTCATGGGGTTAGCACTATGGGAGGAGAGGATGTTAATTAATGTTCAACTAATCTGATGGCAGTTGGTAAAAGCTGCACACCCAGCATCTTTCTCACTCAACCCCTTCTGATTTACTTTGGAGAGTTTTCTATCCATGCCTTATACAACTAGTGGGGGTTCTAATCATGACTCTCAACAGGGTAGGCATATGACCCAAGCTGGGGCAAACAAACAATACGCCATTCAGGAGAACAGCATTAAGGTAAACGATAAGGTGAGAACTGAATGGTGAAGAATTCCAACTCACAGAGGTACCTAGCGGATGGGTACTAGGAAGAGAATCACATAGTGTGTGATCAGTCACATCAGGAGTGAGTGGCATCCATGGAGCCCAAGAGAAGAAAGTGTCATGAAAACCAAGGCCAACCATGAAAGATACTCCTGAGAGGTCAGAATGACAACAAAGGTGTCATTATATATGATAGCATGGAGTTTGTTGGTGACTTTTGACAGGAGAAATTTCAGGAAAAATAGTAGGAGAGAAGCCAGATTGGAGTAGGAGGAGAGATATCAGGTGATAAGGGAATGGAAACACTGTGTAGACAATTATTTTGTGATTTGGGTTTGGAGGGGGTAAAAAATGTGGCCATATCTGGAGGTAGATAAAAAGTCAAGGGAGTGTTTGTTCTGTTTTACTTTGCTTAAGATGAAAGATATTCAGGCCTGTTTGTATGGCTGCTCTGAAGTTGAATCCATTTTTATTATACATGAAACCAGCTTTTGTTCTAGTTTTAAGTTCTTATTCTTACACTGTTCTCTACGACCAACTTCTTGACATCAGATGTTGAGAGTAGATAAATTTGTAAGGCCTGCATTTAAACATAAATATTTGGGAGCTTTAGAATTGTCACTAGTCCAATCACAATGGGTCATGCTAAGCCACCTTACAGTTGGCTAATGACAGGATCTTGTCCTTGAAGACTAGGGAAGCCAGACATAGAACTTTAACTTCTCTGATGAACCTAATGTTACACAGGGCTCACATTCACTCTCAAAACTTTAAAAAATATATGTAAAGAGAAACAACTCCAAAACCTCCTTCCCTCAGTCTCCTGAGAGTGTGTGATACTGTTCTTTAGACCATGATCAAGTTTGGGATATCGATAACATTGAATCTCTAGACTGTAATGTGTGTGATAGTGTTCTTTAGACCATGATCATGTTTGGGATATTGATAACATTGAATCTCTGGACCATAAACCTGGGGGTTGGACCTTACAACTGGGCAAAGTTGTTGATGTACATTATGAGCCCCTAACTGGCCAGTTGGTTGGAATCTTCAGCTAGTAGGTCTATTTAAGGGAAGAGAGAGTTCGACATTCAATTTTCTTAATTCTTAATCAGATAATTGGTCCAGTGGGGGGTCTCTTTCAGTTCTAAGCACCAACTCAGAATCTAGGCAAAGTTGTGAACTAAGCAGCCAGAATATAATGCTTATTTATGAGCACTTTTTGTAAGAAAGTGCCAAGAAAGAGCAAAATATGTGAGCAGGAAAACAAAAACAAAATCGAAGAGTAAATTAATATGGAGTAATCAAGCATTTGAAGCTTTCTAAAAATTTCTCTCAAAAAAGAGCAAATAGATGACTATCTTAAGCAATTGTCAAGCATCAGATTCAGCCTACGTGACTGAATATCACCTATCATGTATAGGTGACACAGCAAAATCAAAGTCACAAGTTTATTATCTCCTTGAAAACCCAATTCCCAAGTCCTTGTCACGGTCTGCAAACTTCCACAGATATAAAATTACTTGAAATAGATTGAAGCCCTCATCCCAGAGAAGCATCTCATGCAAGTATAGTTGTCGTTACTAAAACAAGCAGTACTTTCAACAGGATATTAAACATCTGGCTCAAGACTTAAAAATCTATGAAACTACCAGATTTATGAAAGTGCCAGGCTTGACTACATTTGGTGTGCAGGCTGGGGTGGGGGTGTGGAGTGGGGAGCAGGGGCTAATTCTATATTTGAGCAAGGCATCTTTTTGAAAACTTTCGGTTTTTCAGGACTTCCTGTTTTCTTGTGAATTAGCTAGGTTATTCCATTCTTTACTTTAAAACGTTCCCCTCAAAGATGCAAATAAGCATGCATGTACACACACACACACACACACACACGCACACACGCACACACACCACACAGTAGATGAATGTCTTTCTTCTAGAATGATTGATAATAAATTTTTTTGCAGTTTTCCTTTTTCAACAATGCAAATTTCGATGAAAGACTGGGCAACATCAAGTTGGTGACATCGAACCCATTTCATCACGGAAGTGGCAGTGATTTGTCCTCACTGGAATAGGTTCTTGTTTAGAGAATGGATTTGCCTTCTCTGCTGGCACCAGCCCCACCATCTATGGATTTATTGAATGTCTTAAAATTCATTATGTAACCCACACCACATAGATTCAGACTGAGCAACCCAGTTCACAGCATGAAAAGTATGCCACTTGGCTCTCACCTCTGGAGTTCTCAGGACTCACCATCTACTCTATCACTGAGAAGGAGCTGGCCATCTAAAATGGTTATGTTGCTAAATGGAAAACAAACCGCTGGGTGATCAGGGTGCTATCTCTCGGAATGTGGTATATATATTCTCAACCTGCAGCTGGTATGTAGAGCTTTAGAACACTACTACAAAGTTGTAATGACCCCTCTCATTATTACTCTTAATGATACAGTTTTTGCTTCCCATCCCAGAACCCGGAGATCTCTTGATCTAAAGGTCTTCATTCCCACGGGACAAAGAATGGCCGCATCAGATTTGAAACACAGTCTGTACCTGGCCAGGTTGGGTTCCTCATACCACTGAAACAACAGGCATTGAGACAAGGTTAGTTGAAACAGTCATTGCAATGGGGTCAGTAACCATCTAGGGTGATTTGTTCTGATAAGTAACGGGAAATTGGGTTTCTGCTATGAAATGGTTTGGAAGTAGTTTCGTACGGAGGTTGATTTCTAGGTCGCCTGGAAATTTCCTGTTTGGCTTCTTAGCATTTCATCATCGGTGCAGCCAATATCCTGCATTAAATTTCCTCTGTTTAAAATATTTAGAGTGGTTCCTTAGGACCTTGATCTATACAGGCGTTGGTATCAGGAGTGGCCTCATGAAAAGCCCCTCAGGGTGGGATTCTAAGAATGAGATCTCATGTCTTTGAGCACAATTTCAGGGTCGTCTACCTTAACAGACAGAAAATGGTTTGCCAGTACCCTCGGCATGAGCACCTTCTTCCTCTGCAGTAGAATCTCCGTATGTTATCTGAGCCCATGGCCACCCAGAATAGCTATTAGTTTTGGGCAACTTGACTTGCACTACGTATACTCATGTGAGTAAGTCTGGCCAGTGGAATATAAACGGAACTAGTATGTGTAATGAGCCATCTTTAAAGGGAGGGGATTGCAGCTCCTTTCCCCTGACTGGAATGTAGACATGGAGACTGGTACTCCAACAGGTTTCTTGGACTATCCTTTAGGACAGCAGAAAAGAAAACTTGAAGAAGACTTGGCCTCCAATGAACTTAAAGAACTTTCTTATCTGCCCAAGGGCTGGATAAAACCACTGACATTGCCAGTGGCCCCAGGGAGGCCAGAGGCTCTTCCTCAGAGATAAGCAAGATCCAATATCTTAACTGGAGACCATGAAAACCTAGTACGCAGGACGCCAAGAGGCCTCTCCTCTCCCACGAAAGGGAGATTTCTAAGGGTCCCCTTACACCCATTTGCCACACTGCGAAGGAGATAGAAGAGAGGGATTTCTGTGATAAAGAGATGATATTCAAATTCCCTGAATATCCACCCTAAAAAGACTCAGAGATCCAAAGAAAATGGTTTTAGCCAGAAGGGACTGAGACACCATACACTGGAACATTCAAGGTTTATTTTTCCTTGCAACCCGGTGGGTGGGGACAGAAGGGGGACATTAGATCAGTCACAGGAAATAAAAAAGCAACATCCTCTTTGAATATGTGGGTATAGAGGGTGTGAACATCTGATAAAACTGAGTTTTATATGGCTGACTTGGTAGAATGCTAGAGTCATAGTTAGGGAGGAATTATGCTTGCTAAAACCAGAAAGTTCTCACATTCTAGTATGGCTGAAGTCGTCAGGCAGAGCACGCCTGTCATTTCTTGTATCAGGAAATTCTATGTTGTAAACAAATGCCCACAGTGATGAAACAGCAAAGACTCTGATGAGCTTTACATGTACAAGAATAATTCACATACCCTGCAGCGATCTCTGCCAACATCAGTGCAAGAAGACATCTGTAAGCAAGTTGTAGAAACTTCAGGAAACGCCTCAGCCCAGGTCCTGATAAAACCAAGATCCTGAGCGTTGGTGACGAATGTCAGTCATCCCCCACTGGAGCCCAAGTTCCATAAAAGCAGTGACGGTGTCTGCTTTTTTGACCGTGTGTACCCAGTGCTCAGAACAAGGCCTGGCATCTAGTAGCTGTTCAATAAAGATGTGACGAATGTACACATAGAGAGAGAGTCCATAGCCTTGTCTTTACTTTCAAAATCTTCTACCACAAGGAGATAGTGTATTTATATTTAGAAGGAAAGAATTATCAACATCTTCTTAGTAAATATGAAATGTAGTACTTTAAAAAGTTTCCCTATTGGTGTCTCCGAAAGAAAACACCAGAAGATAATGGAGCAAAAGCTACATATACTGGAGGAAGAAAGTTGTGACTTAAGTAGGGGAAATAGTGACGGGGGTCAAGGGCTTCTAGGACGCAGGGGACCAGGACTGCCACACAGGTGAGGTGGGAGAGCCAGAGGCAAGGATGGGCACCATGGCGACATGTTGACTTTTATTTTCTCCCAAATATTTGGGGTGGCTACTAGAGGCAAAGCACTGTTCTGGGCATTTTATTTCTGTATCTCCTTTAATTCTCATAGCAATCCTGTCAGATAGGAATGATTCCCATCGAACAAGATCAGAGAGGTTACACAACAACTTGCAAAACGTCACACAGCTGGAGGTAACTAGAGTGAGACCTGATTCAAGCTGCTTCACCCACAAGCTTGGGCTGATACTTCCAGCCTTACGTGAAACGCCAGCTCAGGGGGGCACCCCTCTGTTCACTGGCTATCTCTGCTCCTCTCTTACCCCGGGCTCTGACTGACTTATTTCGCCTAGCATTATACTCTCTATATCCACCCACATTTTTTTGCAAATGACAACATTCTTTTTTATGAGTGAGTAGTATTTCATTGTGTATATATACCACATCTTCTTTTTTTTATATTTATGAAATTTATTGTCAAATTGGTTTCCATACAACACCCGGTACTCATCCCAACAGGTGCCCTCCTCAATGCCCATCACCCACCCCCCCTCCCACCCCCCCCATCAATCCTCAGTTTATTCTCAGTTTTTAAGAGTTTCTTATGGTTTGGCTCTTTCCCTCTCTAACTTTTTTTTTTCCTTCCCCTCCCCCATGGTCTTCTGTTAAGTTTCTCAGGATCCACATAAGATTGAAAACATATGGTATCTGCCTTTCTCTGCCTGACTTATTCCACTTAGCATAACACTCTCCAGTTCCATCCATGTTGCTACAAAAGGCCATATTTCATTCGTTCTCATTGCCAAGTAGTACTCCATTGTATATACCACATCTTCTTTATCCATTCATTGATCAAGGGACACTTGGGCTGTTTCCATAATTTGGCTATTGTAAATAATGCTGCAGTAAAAAACAAAACCTGTATATATGGCTAATAAGCACATAAAAAGATGTTCAACATTATGAACTATCAGGGAAATGCTAATCAGAACCACAATGAGATACCGCTTTACGCATATTTGACTGGCTATAAGGATGTGGAAAAATCGGAACCCTAATACACTGCTGGTGGGAATGTAAAAGGGTGCAGACAACTTTAGAAAGCACCCTGGCAGTCCCTCAAATGGTTAGACAAAGAGCTGCCATATTACCCAGTGCTTCCATTCCTAGGTAGATACTCCAAGGACATGAAAACATATGTCTACCCAACAACTTGTACAGGATGGTCATAGCAGAATGGTTCATAATAGTAACAAAGTGGGAACAATCTGCCAGATAATAAATGGATACATGAAATGTGATATATCCGCACCATGGAATATCATCTGACAATAAAAAGGAATGAAGTACTGATACATTCTACAACATGAATGAACCTTGAAAACACAACGCTAAGTGAAGAAGCCAAGCACAGCGGACCAAATATGGCAGGATTCCACTTATACAAGATGTCCAGAAAAGACAAATCTATGGTGATAGAAAGTAGATTAGTAGCTGTCAGGGGTTGGGGCTGGGGGGACACTAGGATTGACTGCCAGGTGGTGTAGCACAGTGAAAACTAGACGGTTCCCAGAAATCTATATAGATGAGGGGCTGACAGGGATCCCAGACAGGAGAGTGGCTGTCACACGGTCACATGTCAATTTCATCCAGATTTTCGACTTTATTCCTATGGTAATATTTTGTCATGAACAAAATCTATTTCTTATTATATGACTATTATAATGTCTAATGCTGTGTATTTAGTTGGGCTTTCTTTATCAAATAGTAGGTAACAGTTATTGACTACTTAAAATGTTCTGGCAGTATACGCTGATACTAAGAGGACAGACACTGGAACACCATGAACGGAGTTAAACGTAGCCTCACCACTTGCTGTGTGACCCTCAGTCAAGTCATGTAAGCTGGGATGAGTTATCCAAACCTGCCCTGGTTGTTTACCTGTAAAACGGGAATATAATAGCTCGATATCATTGGGTTGCTGTGTAGTGCTGAGAACAGTGTTGGTGGGTAATAAGTGTTGGCTATTTTTCTTTCTTTCTTTACTGTAGCAGAATTATTTAGTCATGTTTATTATTAACCCTCCCCCCCAAAAAACCAGTACATGACCTAATTTATCAGTTCTATTTTGTTGTTTCATTAAAACATAGTATGTATGTGTGTATATATATATATACACACACATATATATATAATACTGTATGTCTGAGGGTATTATGTATATCTACATAATAGTAGATATATGTATTATATATATTAAAATATAGTAGATATGTTTATCTACTATATACTATATATTTTATATATGTACATTAATATATAGTATATATATCTACTATATAATAAAAAAAATATATATATATATATCTAGTTTATTTTAATGGCATTTTAGGTTCACAGAAAAATATAATGGAAGGTACAGAGTTTCCATATTGGCCCTCGCAATATGCACATAGTGTCCCCTATTATTAACATTTTGCATTAATGTGGTACATTTGATACAACTGATGACCCAATATTGATATGTTATTATTAATTAAAGTCCATAATGTACATTAGAGTTCACTTTTCGTATTGTACATTAATTGGGTTTTGACAAATCTCCAATGATTCACATCTATTATAATAGCATACAGAATAGTGTCATTGCCCTAAAAGTCCTCTGTGCTACTTATTCATCTGTTCCTTCCCCCGAACCACTGGCAATCACTGATCTTTTTACTGCCTCCAGAGTTTTGCCTTTTCAAGAATGTCATATAGCTGGAATCATACAGTATGTAGTGTTTTCAGATAATCTTCTTTCACTTACTAATATGCATGCAAATTTCTCCCATGTATTTTTGTGTCCTGATAGCTCATTTCCTCTTATCACTGAATAATACTCCATTGTCTAGATGTACCAGTTTGTCCATTAACCTGCCAAATTACATCTTGGTTGTTTCCAAGTTTGGACCATTATGAATAAATCTGCTGTACACATTCATGTGAAAGCCTCTGCGTGAACAGATGTTTCCAGCTCATTGGGGGTAAATACCAAGAAGCATGATTGCTTGCTTGTATGGTAAGAGTATGTTTAGTTTTCTAAGAAACTGCCAAACTGGGGGCGCCTGGGTGGCGCAGTCGGTTAAGCGTCCGACTTCAGCCAGGTCACGATCTCGCGGTCTGTGAGTTCGAGCCCCACGTCAGGCTCTGGGCTGATGGCTCGGAGCCTGGAGCCTGTTTCCGATTCTGTGTCTCCCTCTCTCTCTGACCCTCCCCCGTTGATGCTTTGTCTCTCTCTGTCCCAAAAATAAATTTAAAAAGTTGAAAAAAAAAAATTTAAAAAAAAAAAAAAAAAAAAAGAAACTGCCAAACTGTCTTCCAAATTCCCATCAGTAATAAATGAGGGTTCCTGTCGCTCCCTATCCTTGCTGGCATTTGCTGTTGTCAGTGTTTTGAATTTTGGCCACTCTACTAGGTATATAGTGGTATCTAATTGCTGTGTTATTTGCAATTCCCTGATGATATATGACATTGAACACCTTTTCATGTGCTTATTTGCCATCTGTATATCGTCTTTGGTGAGGCATCTGTTCAGATCTCTTGCCCATTTTTAAGTTGGGTTGCTCATTTTCTTACTGCTTAGTTTTAAGCGGTCTTTGTATGTTTTGGATACCAGTCCTTTATCAGATATGTGTTTTGCGAAGATTTTTCACCCAGTCTCCCGCTTGTCTTTCATTCTCTTAATATATTTGTTTTTCTAACTCATTAATATCTTCTTTAACCTTGATGTAATTCTCCTGCTCTTTTTCAGATTTGTTCATTCTAACTTTGCGAGTCAAATGTTTATTAATGTAATTTCTTTATTTGCTTTTGTTTAACATGAAAATGTGCATGCTTCTGGATTGTCTTCTTGGTGCATTGTTGGCTGAATCCCATTTTTTTTAATAACTAAGGTTTTCAAAATAATGATGAAAAGTGATAGATAACATGGAAATTAAAAATAGTAAATTAAGATAAAAATGAAAAGACATGTGCTATATGATAAGAAATTATTAAACTTAAATGAGAGAATATGATAGAGGAAGTTACAACAGCCTGATGCTCCCCCAAGATTGACTAGGGAAGCTGGATAAAATACAAAATCCCATCTGTCTGGAGACCACAGAGAACTGGTGAGTACTCTGGGGGCCACGATTCTGGAGAAAGATGAGAAGAAGGCAGATTGGTGAGTAGACATTCTAGGGTTGCTCTGCCCTCAGGGAATTCTCCAATTCTTGGCACCAACCCAGGCAGAAGGCAGAGAAAGGAAGAGATTCATTGCTTAGAGCCAAGAAGCCAGCAGAAATTCTAGCAATCTCACCTATCTGGGGAGGTAAAGGGGAGTTGGGGTTGACCAAAAAGCCACAAGAGACCCCAACGGGAGCAGCTGGTAGTTGGAAGCGAGTCCGATGCTGTTGGTTTTTCTGGAGGCGTTTGTCAAATTCTTAAACAGTACAGGAAAGAAATATAAGACACCGGGAAGAGGGGCACCTGTGTGGCTCAGTGGGTTAGCGTCCGACTTCGGCTCAGGTCATGATCTCACAGCTTGTGAGTTTGACCGCCGTGTCGGGCTCTGTGCTGACAGTTTACAGCCTGGAGCCCGCTTTGGATTCTGTGTCTCCCTCTTTCTCTGCCCCTCCCTCGCACCTGCTCTCTCTCTCTCTCTCTCTCTCTCTCTCTCTCTCTCTCTCTCAAAAATAAACACTAAAAAATTTTAAGATACTGGGAAGAAAGACAAAGGACAAAGCATATTTTTTTGCTCATGGTACTGAGAAAATAAAAATTTGAGTTCAGGACTGATCATAGGAGATAGGGCTAGTTAACAATCTTGGAGCTCAGTCAGGAACCCCAAAGGACCACAACCTCGGAAACAAGTGGAATCAGAGGTCGACTGTGCAAAAAGTGCAGTCCAACCTTGAATTAGCTCAGTCCCTGATTGGATTAAGGTAATCCATCACTTCAATGATCTGCTTGCCAGAGGATAGATTGAGCCTTCTTAGATAAAGAAAATACTGCTCAGAGTTGCTACAATTTGACACACAATACACAGCACTCGGGAAGAAATTGCAAAGCCTTCCTAAGAAACTGGACCAAGAGAAAAACAAACAATAGAAGCACATTCACAGAATGAGACAGCTGTTGGAGATGACAGACAGGGACTTTGAAATTTTTATAAATAACATGTTGAAGAAAAGAGCATTTCACAAGAGAACTGTAATATGTAAGTGAGAATCAAATGGAAATCTTAGAATTAAAAAATGAAATTACCCTCTGATCCAAGAATTCTACTCCTCAATATATACTGAGCAGAAATTCGCCCGTATGTTTTCTGAAGACCTGTATAAGAATACTTTTAGACTGTTAGTTTATAATAGCCCCGAGCTGGAAACTACTCAAGTGTCCATCAGTGGGCGAACGAATAGACCTGCTGTGGTGTAGCCACCCAATGGAACACTACTGAGTGACAAGAAGGGAAGAACTATCAAATACACTGAACTCTTCTTTCCACGTCCTCTCCTTTTCTCCGTCAAGCCCGCCCCCTCCCCATCTTTGCTCAGAACAAAACTGTTGTAGTCAACTTTGACTGCCTTCGTTCTCTAAGATATGCCCTACGAGCAAATCAAGTTGACTCTGCTTTCAAAACATGCTTCTCTCAAAATAGCAATTTCTTTTCAAAATTTTGGTTCCAGACATTTCTCATGACTCCCCAGTCGTCACACCGTGATCGTAAGCCATGATCATTTCTCTCCTAGAGTCTTCAGGTGGGCTTCCTGCTCCTGTACTTGTCTTCCTAGCACTCCCAGATGTGAGCCTTCCGAAATTTATCTCACCTGCCCATAGCCATCCAATGATGCCCATCTCACATGGAATCACATCCTGAATGTCCCACATGCCACATATCATCTCTCTTTTCCTGTCAAGCTCCAGGTCCACAGGCCCTCTCCTCGCCAGACTCCTCAGGAATTTTCTATGATCTTCTCAGAATTACCCTTGACTGACAAGGCCTCCTTACTTGGAGATGACTGGAAGGTTAATCTCCACTCCCAGGGGGTCAATTATTAACATAAGGCTATCCCCTTGCCTCAAGGTGGGACAATGTTGGGATAAAAAATACACGCTCCAGAGCCTGGCTGAGGTTCAGGCCATGGCTGGACTTCACCTGGGAGTATATTCTTGCTCAGCTACATCCCCTGCCTCTTTTTGCTTCTCTCCAGCCCCTTCTCCTAACTCTTCCCCAATAAACTGCATGCATCCAAATTCCTTTCCCAGACTCCGCTTCTAGTTATCCAAACCTAAGACACAGAGCTATTGCAGAAGAAAGTGCAGTGACTTGGTTGAAGATAAAGGCTCTCATAGCCAGTTTCCTGTGCCATTTATATAAGTGGTAGGTTGCCCATTCTGTTCAGAGTGTCCCTGCGGATTTGGGAATTTCAAAACCTCAAGTCTTCAATGAGCCTACGAGTTAATTAACAAAATTCTAAAATTTAAAGAAATAGATGAACACAGGTAAGGGCTGAACTCTCAGACATCACTGTCAGCAGGGCAAAAAGCCTTGGCATGTGGTCAACCGGGAAAGTTCAAAGTCTGGAAACCAAGCCAAAATAGAGAATACCAAGATAAGAGGTCCATAAATCCTATAGCAAAAGTTATGCCTGAATCCAGAGCAAGGAGTGGTTTCTCCTTTGAGTAATTCTATATTTAAGGAGACTTGATGGAAAAGTTCCAGGGAAAAAGCCAAGTGTTTCCAAGAGGAAAGATGTAGAGCCCGCTAGATCCCATTCCCGGGAACTGGGGGTTTAATTTCTCAGACTGCTACATGGTGAGGCAGCTTCCACCAGCCAGGGCAATCTAGGGAGTTCGCCCACATCAGCCTCTGGCTGCAGCGACTGTAGTGATGGGGGATGGGTATGCCAGGTGGTAAAGAGAATTCAGGAAGGCATCAGCAGGGTTCATCATACCCCGCCGTCACTAAAAGCTATTAAGAGAGTGGGATATGAATCTCTGAGAGAGACAATAAGAAGCCAATTTCCTCCATGTCACTAAAAAGTAAATTACAGGGCTACTCAGGACTCCTGCCTTTTACTTCTCTGAGGGTAGCTATGAGTTTGGAGGCTTTTCCTTTATAAATATCCAATCCCTTCTTCTTGGGTTTCACATGACCGGAAGTGTTCCTCTTTACCCCCAAATGTGGGCTATCATAAACTCCTTACTCCTACCACCTAAAATGTTAACCCAGTGCGAGTTCAAATTTTCACAGAAGCATATTCAGGGGACTGTCCCCACTCGGGACCTCGGGAGCCCCCAGCCTAAGCCGGCTGTCCTCCCATAGCATCTCATGACCTTCTCAGCCACGGACATGTGAGTGTCCGGGGGGCCTGCTGTAAATCATGACTCGAGCTGAACTTCCTGGTGAGCCCCCCCCCCCACTCTCCTTTAGTTGAATTTTGCTTGAAGCCAAGTATTACGCTTACATAAATGTAAAGATCAATGTCCCCAGAAAGGAGTCTTCCAGTCTCTTTCCCAAGATGCGTATGTCTGACACCAGAATTACTATGTCAGATGGGAAAGAGGCGCGTGAGGCACCATCACCCAGGACACGGGCTCAGCTCCTCTGCTCCACATCTCACCACATCCTCAGCTGAGAGCGAATCTCCAGAATCCTCCTGCCAGTACGTTCCTAGGCCGCCGAGGGTAGGGGACAGATCTGATGGGTGGGTTCGGTCACCTCCACGTTGACGCCATCAGCAAATTCTCTTCAGCGTCCCACCACAGACACCCTCCCGCCTCCCACAACCCTCCCAGGTAACTGGTGTGTGTAGCTTCTACATCTCCTTTGATTCTGGGATGGAAGTTCACTTGTTTCTTGCTGCCTTCACCATCGGCAGCACCTGGTTCAAGGTTACCCGGTTAGCTACCAGGTAACCATTTCACTTTTAGCCTTTGGGAATTTATGGGAATTTATGTCATCTCCAGTTTTGTTGGACTGAACTCCTGTTCTCTTTGTTCTTACGAACTGATGGACTTTTTATTCTTTACCTCTCACTTTAATGGGTTTGTCAGGGAATAGACCTTCATGCTTGGGTTCAGTCTGGTGTATTTCCGGCCCAGACTTTTCAGAGTTTTGTATGTTAGTGGATCTTCCTCCACAGGCTCCTTGCTCACATCCATAGTAATTATCCAGAGAATCTGAGGTGGATTACAGAAAATATATGATTTTACTTTTAACCTTCAAATAAAGACCCAGGGAGAACGGAAAGGGCGAAGTCTGGGATGGAGGGACCATCCCAGGGCACACCTGCCTTGTCCATGCCAGCATCTTTTTCTGGAAAGATTGCTGGAGTTGACAGTACCCCATCTCCCCATCCCAGAATCCACACTAAAAATAAGCTCCTTACAAAAACCATCGGAGTGGGGTTTTCTTCTATTCTAGACTTCGCTATTTTCAAAGGTGAGCTAGGAAAGATTGCTTCTATTAATTTGTGTTGTGAACGTTGACCTCACGCTTTAAATTTACAGAGAGCTTGTTCAGAAATAATCTGTCACTTCTTGGTGGTAATCAAAAAACATACAAGTCCTGCCAAAGAGTGCCCTTTGACTGTGCTTGGCTGGATCCAGTGTCCAGAATATAATTTTTTTTCCTTGAAAATATGGTCCTACTTCTAACTTGGTTAATTTCTAAGTCTGAAGTGTGATCCCGCGGATGGCCATTAGGGGGTGCAAGAATTTTAACTGTAAGGTCCTAGAGGATGCCAGTCTCATCTCCCATTTAATGGGCAAAAGTGGACTTTTTCTTATGACTTTTATTTTTTTATTTTTAAAAATTTTTTAACGTTTTTTATTTATTTTTGAGACAGGGAGAGACACAGCATGAACAGGGGAGGGTCAGAGAGAGGGAGACACAGAATCGGAAACAGGCTCCAGGCTCCGAGCCGTCCGCGCGGAGCCCGACGCGGGGCTCGAACTCACGGACCGCGAGATCGTGACCTGAGCCGAAGTCGGCCGCTTCACCGACTGAGCCGCCCAGGAGCTCTTCTTATGACTTTTAGAAAAACTTTCAAACCACCGCATATTTAAAACATCATGTAGATCACCAAATGCAAACAAAGGAAGAAAGAAAAGGCAAAGAAAAACAAAAAACTAATAAATAACCAGACTACTGGTCCATGTTTCAGCATGAACCCATCCATTCATCCATTCAACAAATGTTTATTAAGTACCTACTGCCCACCAGATACTGACCCAGATGTTGGGCATTCAGCAACACACATGCATTCCTGCAGGTCTCACAAGTACTCAACTTGCTTTCTCTTCTTCATATTGCCTGTCTATAAGAATTCTGAATTCCAGAGACTTCCAGCAGATGACATCAGAATATTTCAGGGAAATTTTTGGCTAAAGGCCAGAGAAGAATCCTTTCCCTTAGCTAGGTACCAAATGAACTAACGGGTTCCTTTAAGAAGGTCACAAGGAGAACGTTTGGAACTTTAGAGACATCAATCAGCAAAGGATTTGGACAGAATTCAGTACTTTTCCTACTCAAGATACCATTGGGTAAAAATCTGAGGATACCTTCCATTTTTTCTCTATTCTCTTCTGGTGATGCAACCATCCTTTAATTGTTTCAAAGGGCAATCATACCTGCCCTGGGATCACCCAGGGTCACCCTCCCTGCAGTCTTAGGAGGAGACAAATAAAAAGTTCATCTGTTATGAAGTGCCATTGACATGAACTGGTCAGTGGTTCTCCCTCAGGATAGCCTGCCTCCCTCCTTTATGTCCATGATGATTGATGATGATAAAGCTTATTCTGGCTTGGTTATTTATTTTTTTAATTAATTTGAAACAGAGATTGAGAGTGTGTGCCCACAAGCAGGGGAGAGGAACAAGAGGGAAAGAGAGTGAGAATCCCAAACAGGCTCCACGCCCAACATGGAGCCTGACTTGGGGCTTGTTTGCAGGACCCTGGCATCATGACCTGAACTGAAATCATGAGTTGGACGCTCAACCAACTGGGCCACCCAGGCACCCTGAGGCCAAGGCTTTGCCTACTCTCTGAAGAGGTATTTCAAAGTAGTAAGTGGGCAAAAATTTTATGCGGTGGTGCAAGAGCATCACATTCATTCATTTATTCTTTTCCTTTCTCGTAACATAAAATTGATCTCAAAGAAGTGGAGCGACCCAGGCATTGCTGTACCCTGCTCTCCTATTGACAACTTACTATCCCATGTTCCCAGATCATAAGAGTTTTAGCACATGGTGATGGTCCTGAAGTCCTCTGGGCCTGATGAGGAAGGGCTGTTCCAAGATCTCAGGCATATGCTCATCTTTATATGCCCTTTGACGGGAAATAAGGCCACCGACAACTCCCGAGGATTATTTCTTATTAATTGTACCACTGGAAAGAAACATTAACTCTCTAGATCCCAATGCAAAAATAACTACAACAAACAAACATACACACAAATAAATACTCAGACGCTATCCCTGGAACAAGCAAATGTCACCAAGAGGGCGGAATCGTGGGCAGATCGTGGATGGGAACCTCAGGGCAGTAGTGGAACAGCCGTTCTCAGAAGAATGGGCATGATGTGAAGACATAGCCATAGGTGTCCACTGTGGCAAAGTTCACCATTCCTTTTCAATATAAAATTAATTCTCACTTTTGGATACAGAGCTATTTTGGGTGTGATTGATATGGAAAAAAAAACTTGGGCTTTTCTTTTTTTTATTTTAAACAAGAACACACAAAAACTTTCAAGAATGGATCCTGGTTAAAACTATACTGAGGAATCCTTGGAGTCATGCCATATGGTATACCACAAAAAGGTAAAACAGCATCAAATATCACTGATCCCAGCGAAACTCAACAATGAATCTTTCATCTAGCATAAATGGAATTTAGCACAATTCCTAGTGAAAGACATACTTTCCCTGGCCCCGTTAAATATCCTGTTTCCAAACCCCTTACATCCTCAACTATGATATCTACGGGCTCGCGGCAGAAGAAAAGAAGTTGTTGTAATTGCCCCATCTATAGAAAGAAGGGTGATCTCTAGAGAAACACAGTTTGAAAGCATCTGAATTTAGCACCTTTAAGTTAACAGTGGCAAACAGGAAGATCTTGCATCTGGCAGAGGAAAGACTTTCAAGTATGTAATGGAATTTAGTTCCTGCAGTCTGAAAAAGCCCTAAATATAAACTTTTGGGAGCGGCCTAAAAGTGTTTGTGGCTGCTCTGTTTGGATGAATTTGTTTTTTGCTTTGTTTTCCTGAGAAGTTGCAGCCTGTAATTAACAAACGTGAAGAGGAATTTTAAGACATTTTCATTTCACATTCAGGGTTACACTAAAATGGTTGAACTTGTATTTCCAAAGATAGATTTTATTTCTCAGATTGTTACATAATACCTACTTAGGAAAAAAAAATTTTTATTGAGGTTTAACATTCATCTCAAGAATACAGCTGGATGAATTTTTACGTGTGTATAATGTATCTGTGTGGCCACTACTGAGATCAAGACGTCCAACACCACAGAAGACTTCTCATGCCTCAGTATGGTCAACTCCTACCCCTACCCCTGGTCCTAGAGGTAACTTTTTTTTTTTTTGAAGTTTGTTTATTTATTTTGGGAGAGAGAGAAAGCATGCACATAGGTGGGGAAGGGGCAGAGAGAGAGAGGGAGAGAGAATCCCAAGCAGGCTTTTGCTATCAGTGGAGATACGGGGCTCGATCTCACAAACCACGAGCTTATGACCTGAGCCAAAACCAAGAGTCAGATGCTTAACCAACTGAGCCACCCAGGCGCCCCCAGAGATAACTTCTATCCAACTTTTATGACTATTTGGATTTCATAAAAATGGAAAAATTTGGTATATGCTGTCTTGTGACTGGCTTCTTTCACTCAGTGTTATTTGTCTGGGATTCACCCATGATGTTTCACGTAGCAGTGATTCATTTGTTCTCATTATTCTATATTATTTCATTGTACGAATAGACCACAATTTCATTATCCGTCTATTGTTTTATGGTAGACTTATGCATTCATTTCTCCTAAACATACCCCTGGAGTGGAACTGCTGAGTCATTGGGTAGGCAGGCATTTATCTTTATGAGATAATGACAACCAGTTATCTAACTTGATTGTGCCAATTACACTGCAGCAAGAAAGTTGTTTCACGTTCCTAACAACTCTTGGTTCTAATCAGTCTCTCTAATTTTAGCCATTCTGGTAAGCACAGAGTTTTCTTGCTGAAGTTTTCCTTTGCATTTCCCTGTATGCTGCTAATGTTGTGCTGCTTTTCATATGCTTGATGTTATTTGGATTTCTTATTTTGTAAAGCGGCAGCTCAGTTATTTTGCCTATGTTTTGTTGGGTAGTTTGCCTCTTTCTTTCTTTTCTTTTTTTTAAATTGTCTAATGTTTATTTTTGAGAGCCAGAGCACAAGTGGGGTGGGGGGTGGGGCAGAGAGAGACAGAGAGGGAGACACAGAATCCAAAGCAGGTTCCAGGCTCTGAGCTGTCAGCACAGAGCTCGATGTGGGGCTCAAACCCATGAACTGTGAGATCATGACCTGAGCCGAAGTCAGACACTTAACCACTGAGCCACTCAGGCATGCCTTTTTCTAACTGATTTATGGAAGTTCTTTATATATTTTGGACATGGGAACTTTGTGGGTTGTATGCATTGCAACTATCTTCTCCTAATCTGTAGGTTGCCTTTTTACTCTCATATTGATGCTTAATGAAAGTCAATCCATCAATTTCTTTTTCTAGTTAATGGCTTTTTTTTTGAACCTTAAGAAACTTCTTAACTTTTAGTTTTGAAAGAATCATAGATCCATAGAAAGTTGCAAAATAGTGCAGAGAGGGTCCGTATACTCCCATTGATTTCCCACAAAGGTAGCATCTTACCAAACTGTAGTGGAATAACTAACTAGGAAGTGGACATTGATTCAATTCAGAGTTTATTCCCATTTCACATCTTATATGTACTCATTGTGTGCACATGTGTGTGTGTAGTTCCATGCAATTATTTCACGTGTGTATATCATGTAACCACTACCACAGTTAAGATACAGAAGTATTCCAGCACCACAAAGATCCCTGGGCTACCCCGTTATAGCCAAATTCATCCCCTACCAACCACTAATCTGTTCTCAATCTCTAATTTATAATTTCAAGGATGTTCTATAATGGAATCACATCGTATGCAACTTTAAGAGATTAGCTTTTATCACTCAGCACAACGCCCTTGAGATGCATTCAACTTATTACATGTACCAATGGTTTGCTCCTTTCGGCTATAGCAGTACCACGGTGTGTTTAACGATTGGCCCATTTAAGGACATTTGAGTTGTTTCCAATTTTTAGCTTTTACCAATGAATCTGCTGTGTATATTCATATACAAGGTTTTGCATGGACATAAGCTTTCATTTCTTTGGAGGAAATGCTCATGAGTATGGTTGCTGGGTCATATGGTAAATACGTATTTTGTTTTTTCAGAAACCGTCAAACTGTTTTCCAGAGTGACTGTATCATTCTATGTTCTCACCAGCAATATCTGAGGAATCCAGTTCTCCACATCCTTGCCAGCATTTGGGACCATCCCCTCAATGTGTTGTGTGATAGTGTGGCATGATGTGATAATGAGGCTTTTCCCTCTGGTGTCTATTGTAACTTTTATTTCTTTAGGGTTTTTTTTTTTTTTTATCCCAACCAGTCATTTAAAACCCAAGTAAACACAGACCTGGGAGCAGGGGTTGGACACTGCACCTCCCTCCTACTCGCTGTGAACAGCAGTGGTAAAGAAAGAGGGGACAGGAAGGGTGGCTAAAGTGAAACAGCACAGAGCCACCTCCTTCCTTCCCCAGGCCCTGGCTGGAGCCCCTGTGGCTAGGGGTGTGGAGTGGACAGAACTCCCCTCTAAGCCCTCTCCCCTCCTCAGATAGCCTTCCTGAGTGTTCAACCCATTTCTTCTGGCAAGAGACTGAGGCACAGAGAGAGGAGAAGTGGGAGAAGACGACACTGGAGAAGCAGGGATGTGGAACAAATGAATTCAGAGGTGAGGCATGGTGAGGCCCCTGTTTGGAGGCCTCTGTCCACTTACCCCATGTCCAGCTCGGGGAGGGCTAAGGAAGACATTCCATCACATCATATTTTTTATTTTAGTTATTCTAATAAGTATGTAGATAATATATTGCCTTATCATGATTCCATTTCCCTTTGATTTCCCATGGATTTCCCATGATTTCACATTTCCCTAAGGACTAATGACATAGGACATCTTTTCTTGTGCTTGCCAGTTTTTCCAATAAAATGTCTGTTGGTGGGCTAGACTTGACCCATGGACCATAGTTTGTCACCTTTAGTTCTAGATTATTTGTTTGTTCTTTGCCTCTCCATTTCTTCTTTGTCCTAATTGTTGTGTTCTTTATTTTGAGTCATACGTCCACTTGCTTCTTTCATGTGACTACTTGTTCTGCATCATATTACTAATCTATCCTTTTATCTTAATGAAGATATTGATTGTGCATTGTCCGTGTCAATAACTCTACTTCAGATGATATATGTTACTTACTTTTTGTCTTCGGAACTGTGACATAGTATAATGTTTAAAAGCTTTGGTGCTAGAACCTGTCTGCCTGAGTTCAAGTACTGGCCCTCCACCTACTCGTCAGTTAAGCCTCTAAGACTCTTGTGTAACTCCAGGAAGTGATAAAGTTCCTCCAGAACGACTGATATTGGATCATCACCAGTAGAGCAAGTGGGAGCTTGGGGCCCAATTGAATGTGTCTCATAAAAATAAAACAATGTATTGTACTTGCATTGTGCACAGTGGAGCTAATTTAAGGCCACAACATCTACATCTAGGAACCATAATTATGATATGCCACATTGGAGAAGCTGAAGTAAACAAAATTTTAAATGTGAATCCGATAGCATTGTATATTAGTAAAAAAGATGTAGTATAAACTTTATGAAAGAATATAAAAAGAGCCTTAAAAAATTCATGCCCTTTGGCCCAGTAATTTCACATTAAAAGCCTTTTTAAGCAAATAGTGGACATGTAAATATGGAGAAAAGAAGCATATGTTAAGGATGATAGAGCAGGGACATAGAAGGAACTTGGACTCCTGACAGAAAAATTGAGCTGCTCTGTCCCTCTCAGACCCTGTATCTCCCAACTTATTGTTGGACAGCTCAAGGCAATCCTAACTGATAGAAACTCAAACTCCCAACTACCAAAAATGATAAGTAATATTGTAGTCCATTTATTAGACTAAGATTTTTATAAAATGCATTGTAATAGCATATCAAATAGTTTGTGGCGGGGGGGGGGAGTGAGAGGCATGGTTTTATGTGCCACGTGTTTAGAACTACAGGGAAAGACCTTTCCTACCAATGTTTATGCTTTAAGTAAGTTCTTGGTTTTTTTTTAAGTCTATTTATTTAGAGAGAGAGAGAGAGAGAGAGAGAGAGCATGAGTGGTGGAGGGCCAAAGAGGGAGAGAGAGAATCCCAAGCAGGTCCAGCACTGCCAGCATGGAGACTGATGTGGGGCTCAAACTCATGAACCATGAGATCGTGACCTGAGCTGAAACCCAGAGTTGGATGCTTAACCAGCTGAGCCACCCAGCTGCCCCTAGTTCTTGTCTCTTATCCTATATTTCGAGTTTCCTTTTTTGATATTTCATAATTATGAATATACAAAATAAAAACAAATAGTGTTTTCAAAATACATTTTCCAGTGAAATACTGAATCTGGTAGAGAAGAACCAGGAACCTAATCTATGCCACAAGTGTATATTAAGTAATGAAATAATGGTGCTGGATGGAGAGGGAATTCAAACTTCTGAATTCATTTAAGATCAGCTTTGCTTAAATACAGGGAAGGAAAAAAGCCTATTCAGCATTCCTAGTTTCCTTATTCTTAGTTTCCTATTTTTATTCCTAGTCTTATAATACCTAGTTATGCTATTCAAAAACCAAAGACTCCAGGCACCCATTACATGGATGAGATGGATATTTCCTTTGAGATTCAGTGTCTCTGCAATGAGGCTGCAAGTTGGCTATGTTCAGAGGGATTGTATGCACAGTAAAATCATAAGTATTTTTTCTTCGGTTGGATTGGGGCAAATGTTAGTAATAAATTATTCTCCTAAGCTTAAAAGAAGGCAATTGGCAATAAATTTGAATAATCACAGAAGACTGAGCATGTTGAGATCATTAACATGGCCCAGGCCATGCAAGTAACTTACCATATTTAATTTTTTAAGCCATATTTAATTTTTAAAGAATATATAAAAGAAAGTTCTAGTTTCAGCAATGTTGTGGAATGAGAAGTCTAAAACTCCTCCTACTAAAAACATTAAGAAATGATGGCAAATATAACATCTTTGAATTGTATTACTAAGCATTTTGGAAATTTTCAACTGTCAGAAACTAAGAAAACTAGATACCAGAGATATAACTTCACGAGTTTATGTTTGTGGCTTCCACAGATGTCTGGTGGTGAGAAGAGTAGTTAGTTTCGCCTAAGGACTGACCTAAAGAATTGGGCTGTGATGGAAAGGTAGGGAAGGGAGATAAAGCCCAGGCCCATGAAAGGCAGAACCAAGATCCTAGAATAAAGCTAGAATCTTTGATAGGTTCCACTATCTGCCTTAACTGAACAGGCAACCTAGGGGAAAAAATCAATTTTATCCCCTCACTAGCATTGGGTGTGGGGGATAAAAAGAAAGTCCCTCAACTGAGACTAAGAATGTGGGCCTGTCCCTGACCTGGGCTTTAGGTTAAAAAAAATGTTTTAACTAAATGATACAAGAAAGTAATGTGTAAATTTACAGTAATACTCTTGGCCATTGGAAGAAAAGAAATAAATTAGTCCGAAGAATATGTCCTCAGCTTGTACTCTATAGAATTCTCACAGATAAAGTTCTGTTAATGATTAGCTCACAATCCCAAATTACAAGACACAGGAGGAAATAATTCACCATGATGAAAAAACTACATATGTGATATAATAATCTGACAGAAACTACACATTTTAAGTGTTTAAGATAATTAAAGAAAACTTCTGATTCTGACCATGATAGAATAATGGGCGTCAGACTTACACTCCTGGTATGAACATCTCTAAAACCGGACAAAATATGTGAAGAAATATTTAAGACTTTGGACCACGGACAACACAGATCTGTGATCCTTTAGAAAAAGGAAAAAAAACACATGAAGTGAACCCCACATACATCCTGGCATCTGAGGCATCTGAGGCACTTCCAAAATGGTAGTGTAGGGAAGAGAGCACAAGCAGAGATCAGTTATCTGCCTGAGCAAAGGAAACACATACTGAAAATCAGAGCTTTGGAGGCAACTGGAATTTGCTGAGCAGGGAAGCAGAGAAGAGGGAGTGTACAGAGAAGGAACCCAAGAAATATGCATAGGAACCCCTTGAAGTCTGGTCAAATACTAAAATGGACATAAGCAGAACAAGACTCCAAAAGGCTTGGCAGAGAACAGCTACTCGGCTGTAAGGTGAACAGAGATTCTATTCACCTTTGAGATGAACAGATTTTAGAGATGACAAAGATAGATACGGTTTAGAATTCCAACCAGTCAGAGTGGAACGATCTCATTGTGCACCTAAAAATTCTGCCGAGATCCTATAAAGGCCACGAAATAAGGGGGGAGATACTCTATACCCCTCCAAATAAAAGTTAAAATCAAGATTTGATAAGATCAAGCCAAGTCTCCAGTAAAGGAATTGTTGGCCAAAACAAAGCTCAACATTTTTTTTTAAAGCTAACATAATGCAAACTCTCAACTACATAACAGCCACAATGTTCAGAACATAGACATTTTTGAAACATACAAAAAGGCAGGAAAATGTGGGCTATTACCAGGAGGGAGAAAAAGTAAAGAGAAACACATCCATGGAAAATACACATGCTGGAATTCGCTGACAAGGACCTTAAAAATTTATGTAGATAAATTTAGAAAATAAAGAAAAAGACAGACTGAATGAATGAACAGATGGGTAATCTCAGGGAAGAGATGGAAAACTATTTTCTAAAACAACTAAAGAGAAATTCAGGAACTGAAAAGTACAATATTTGAAATTCCCTGGATGAGCTTAACACAAGGTGGACACTGAAAAAGAAATGATCAGCGAACTTAAAAATAGATCAATAGACACTATGCAAATTAAACAGAAAGAAGAAGCTATTGGAAAAATACACATCTTTGGTGACTTGGGGAACAACAGCAAGTGGTCTGATACGTGAATAATTGGAATCCTAGAAGAAGAGTAAAGAGATTGTGCAAAAAATGTTTGAAGAAATGTCTGAAAATTTTCTAGTTTTGATTTAAAAAAAATCAATCCAGAAGTTCAGGAAGCTACACAAATCCATGCTGGTTACACACAAGGAAAGCCCCACATAAACACATCATATTCAAACTGATAAAAAACAAGATAAAGAGTAAGTCTTGAAAGAAGCAGGGGGAAAAATACACATAGAAACTAATGATAAGAATCTCTACTTATGTCTTATCAAACACAATGCTACCAGAAGTCAATGTAACAGCATTTTTCATGTGCTGAAAGAATAAAACAGTCAGCTTAGAACTATATATCCAGCATGAGTATCTTTTAAAAATTAGGAAGAAATATGGACTTTTCAGATCAACGAAAGCTGAGGGAATTTACTGCCAGCAGACCTGCACTAAAGGAAGTCATTCAGAGAGAAGGGCAAAAATGAAATAATGCCAGAGTGCAACCCGGATTTACACAAGGGAACAGAGATTGCTAGAAATGGTGAATATGTGGGTAAATCACAAAGCTTTTTCTCATTGATAATGTTTAAAAAAAAAGAGCAATAATAATGTATTGTAGGGTAAAAACTTATGTGGAAACAAAACAGGTGACTGGAAGAGGGTAAATGAAAATATTTTGTTATAAGATTCTTAGATTAGATATAAAGAATTATTATATTAAAGCAAGGTACACTGTGAGTAGTTACAGATATGTAAATAGCAGCCATAAGAAAGTCAAAGTCTCTGTATTAATATTCAAAGTAAAGTTCAAGAGAGCTCTTTCAGTTCATAAAAAGACATAGGGGTCCTAAATCATTATGTTTCTATGAACAAAAATTCAAAATACATGAAGCAAAATCACAGAACTAAAAAAAGGAATGGATGAATCTATAGTTATAGTTGGAGAATTTATGCCTCTTATCTAGTTACTATTTGGACACTTAAATAAAAAATAATGTGTAGAGAATTTGCAATACTATCACATAATTTAACCAACTACACATTTAGAGAAAACTTCACTTCATTATTCACTGAATAATACACAGTCCTCAGAAGTGCATAGGGACTGTTCACCAACAGACACCATATGCTGGACCCCTAAAAATCTCTATAAATTGAAAGGGACTGAAATCATATGGAATATGTTTTCTGACCACAATGGAACTAAACTAAAAGTTCAACAATAAAATGATACATGGGAAGTACCCAAGTATTCAGAAATTAAATAACACACTTCTATATGACCCCCAAGTCAAAAAAAAAAATCTAAAAGAAGATCTAAAAAAAGATCTAAAAGCTCTTCTTGTGGAAGAGCTGAACTAATGACCACTAAAACCTAATATACCAGCCAAAGAAGTCCTTAGGTGGAGTCCCAGCTCTGGAAAAGAATGCTACAAAATCAGTGATGTAGAATTTCATCTTTTAAAAAGGATAGAAAATAAGAGCAATTAAACTTTAAGAAGGCAAAAGGAAAGAAATAGTAAAGTGAAATCAGTGAAATGGAAGACAGTCACACAATAGAGAAAAGCAAAGAAACCAAGAGTGGGTTATTTGAAAAGATCCATAAAATTGATTGGTCCTATCTATCCTAATGGACCTCTCGTAGGACTGAGAGGAAGAGAAAGTACTATCAGAAATGAAAGAAGGGACATTGCTACACAACATACAGATACTAAAAAGTTACCAAGCAATACTATGAATTATTTTATGCCAAGAAATGTGGCACCTTAGATGAAATCCATAATTCCTTGGAAGACAGAATTACTCATAGTGACACTAAAAGAAGTTAAAAGTCTGAAGAGCCTTGTGTCTATTAAAGACATTGAATTCAAAATTTAAAAAGAGCTTCTCACAAGGAAAATGCCAGGCCCAGATGGCTTTACCAGTGACTTCTAGCCACCATTTGAGGAAGAAATAATACCAGTATCACACAGCTCTTTAAGAGAATAAAAAAGGAAGGAACACTTCCCAGCTCATTTTTGAGGCCAGCACTTAGAACAACAGATAAAGATGTTTTAAGAAGAGAAAAATAAAATTCAGGAGGCTGGAGCTAATATCTGAGCTAAGGGAGTGATGGCTTTTGCTGGGTCAATTTTTCCATGCTATAACCCCCAGTTATTCAAATGCCAATCTAGATGTTGATGGATGGGGATTCTGAAGATGTAATTAATGACCCTAATCAGTTGTATTTAAGTAAGGAAGATTATCCTGGATAATTTGAGTCAGCCTGACTTAATCAGTTGGACATCCTTAAAAACAGGGCTGAGGCTTCTGAGAGAGAGCCAGCGAGAAAAAAAAGTTCCCTCTGTGGCTAACAGCTTGGGCACAAGCTTGGGGCCTGCTCATGAGCTCTCCTTCTCTGGCTGAATCCTGACTGATACAGCTAGGGTAGCATTAGAAGTTAGAAAAGTGCACAGAACCCAAGTATGCTAGTTCTCACAGTTTTTCAGTGTCGTTGGATATGAACAGTCATATAACTTGAAGGTTTTCCCAAGAACTTGCTTAATAAATACCAACTTCTGCCCATCGAAGTAGAGAAATAAAATGAGATCATATATTGGTGAGTTTAAAGAGAAATTACAACCACTTTATCTTTGGGAACTATATCCCAGGGACACGGCTGAAATTAAAAATAGAGTATATATTTATATTTATATATGTATATATTTTTCTCCTGCTGTATAACAAATCAGCACACATGTAGCAGCTTTAAATATAACACCCATTTAATAACACACAGTCTGTAGGTCGGAAGTCTGGTAGGACTCAGGTCCTGGTAGGAGTCATAGGACTGAACCTTACTGGCTGTCAGCTGGGGTCACTCTCATTCCGAGGGGCTGTCCACATTCCTCCCCACATGATCCTCTCTATCTTCAACAGAAAATCCCTCCTCACTCAGAATCTCTGTCATGCTTTGAATCTTCCTGACTTTGAACTCCAACCTCTAGACCCAGGTTTGAAGGGCTCCTGTGAACAGGTCAGGCCCACCTGGGAAATCTTCCCTTAGAGACAACTGTCCCCCATAACTTAACCTAAGCACATAGCGAAACCCACCATGTTCACAGTGCTGGGGTTATAAAGTGCTTGCACGCCAGGGAGCTGGGAAGCTCAGCCCATCTTCAAATTCTACCCACCACAATATCTATATCAATATGTAGTCTAGATAGATGTATAGATAGGTAGGCACACAGAATGTTTATTCATAATGTATGAGTATGTTCAAATATGTGTCTACTGGATATAACTGAATTCCCAACTCTAGGCCAGCCAGCCTGTGGTAGATTAAATAACGAAATACTGTTATTGCTTTGATGTATGTGTCCTTACATATGTTTCTGGGACGTTCTTGCCTGCTCGCTACCTCTAATGGCAATGTAATATCACATGGAATAGTGTGTGTGCAGTGACAATAAGAATTGCAAAACTGCATATTAGGATTCCTACAAGGATCAGATTGAAAATTGGGAAGATGGGGTTTTTCATTATTTTGTAGTTGTTATAAGGTGGGGGATGGGCAGAGAAGGAGCAAATGCCTTCAGATAAACAAAATGGGCTTCTCCTGTCTTTACCATTTGGGGGCTTCTGCTCACACCAGGCAAAATTTTCAAACTAACGGGGCAGAAGTAAAATGAATTTGGCAAACACACGCTTCCAGGTGAAGCCAGACTCCCAGATCATTTCACGGCTGTGTGAAGTTGGCTTGCAGAGGCAGGGCGGCTGGGGAGAGGGATTCAGTGAGGAGGGCAGTGGGGGAGGGGGACGGGTGACTCGGCTCCCAGGGCTCCCTTTGCTGAGAGGCTCTGTCTGCTCCTGACTGTTCCCTTCATCTCTGAGTCACTGATCGTGAGTGACAGCCAGAGTAAATATAAAGTCCTTTTCTCCTCTTTCCAGCCAGCCGTCCAAACTCCGTTCCCCTCTGGCAGAGAGGCCCCATCCTGGTTGCTGACTGATCTCCCCAGGCCTTGGACAACCTTCCTTCACACTCCAGGCATCAGACTTCATTTTCCTTGCTTTCCCAAGCAGGCTGCCCTGTCGAAGGCCTGGAGGGAAGAGGCCAAGCAGGGGAGAGAGGCCAGAAGCTTGCCTTCACACTTCAGAGACTTTGGTAAATGAGTTTTTCTTCCCAACAGTAAGAGCACTGGGACGGAGGGGCCATGTCTGTTTGAAGCTTGTAATTCAGACATCCATCTTCCTGGTGAATTCGTGTTGTAATTTTCTCGGGAATCAGAGTAAACTAAACTTAGGAAGGCCTCTGTGCTTTCAAACAGCTCAAGCTAGGTCAGAAACTGAGGTCCCATGATGGCTGCTCCTTCCAGTGGGTGGTTGGCTCCTACCCCTTCCAGTTCCTGAGTCGTCCTGCAAAGCTGTTCTCCCCATTTCATGAGAGTGTTTTTAAGCTTTAAAAAATGTCTCCTTTCTCTTGCTACAAGTCACTGAGGGCTTTGAGGAGCGTGATAAATTTTCCTGTGCTTGACATCTAAGAGACTTGGAACAAATGTGCGTGGGCTCAGGAGATGCCAGTGCAGCTGAAAGGCACAGAGCTTCTTCTTTTGTTTTGTTTTTCTCCCATGCCAGGGTCCCATCCCTGACTTGCAAACAACATAATCCCACCCCTGCTCACAAACATAGGTAGTAAATCTAGGCCCACCACAGGTGAGGTGTTTTGTTTGAAAACTTCCTGAAATCTCCCTTCACGTTCACAATAAGTCTCTGAACCAAAGATCCCCAGGTCAGTGACTTTCCCCTATTTTTCAGACGGTAAACAGGCCAGTAGAAGGGCCAGAATGGAATAACTGAAACAAAAATCCCAGGAAATCAGAAGACTTACAACAAACGAAGACAAACATTTCCTAGGGAATATAAGAAAAAAATGCAAAGAAGGCTCCATTGTGAAATGCAAAACACCAAGGACTTCTTTCCATTTGTCCAAATGAAAAGAAAAAAACAGCCAATTTTGAAAACAGTTTGGCGGTTTCTTTAAATATTAAACATATGCTTATCATATAATGATCCAGCCGATCCTAGGTATTTTCCCAAAAGCAACAAAAGCATATGTTCACACAAGGACTTGAACGTTGAGTGGTCACAGTGGTTTTATTTGTAAGAGCCACAAACTGGAAGCAATCCAAATGTCCAGCAACAGATGATGAATAAGCAAACTGTGACACATGCATATAATGGAAAGCTACTCAGCAATAAAGAAGATGAACAGCTGATACATGCAACTACACGGAGGGGTAAAAAAATTATGCTAAATGAAAAAAGCCAGACAAAAAGAGATTGCAAATGGTATGCAACCATTTATATAAAATAAAAACTCATCCATACTGGCAGAAAGCAGATCACTTGTTGCTGGGGATGAGGTATGGGCTACCAAAGGCATGAGAAAACTTTTGGGACAATGGCCTTAATTGTGGCGATTGTTATATGGATGTCATCAAATTGTACTTTGTATTTATTCATTTATTTATATTTTTAAAAAAATTTTTAACGTTTATTTTTGAGACAGAGAGACACAGAGCATGAATGGGGGAGGGGCAGAGAGAGAGGGAGACACAGACTCTGAAACAGGCTCCAGGCTCTAAGCTGTCAGCACAGAGCCCGACGCGGGGCTCAAACTCACGGACTGCGAGATCATGACCTGAGCTGAAGTCGGACACTCAACCAACTGAGCCACCCAGGCGCCCCAAATTGTACTTTTTAAATATATGTCCTTTATTGTGTCAATTATCTCTCCATAAAGCTGTAAAAAATAGCAATGATTCTTTCCTTCATTTCAAAATGAAAAGTAAAAAAGAATATGCTGTGTGTCCCCAAGACCTGTGAGATGATTTAGACGTTTGCAATGACATATACATAGACATAGACGCTTTTGACTTGAATGTTTAAGACTGGTTAGGAAGGCCCAGAGGTCGGAAAAATAATTTCTACTGTTTGGGCTCTCCAAAAATATATAATAATCTGATTGTTCTGAACTTGGAATAAATTTTATAGCTTCATTTGCGACGTTTCCTCACAGATGATGTGCCTGTAGAGTAAGAGATACTGATTTGGTCCATGGGATAGGATCTGTCAGTACTTCCATTGGGAAGTGCTTCCATTGGGAAGACCCTTTGCCCTTACACACTTTCCATGGCAGGAGAAGTGACTTACCTGATGGGCGAGATTAAAAGACATGGCCCTCTCTCTGGCTGAGCCTCATGGACACAGGCTGTTATTTTCTTCTGTCTCCCCCTCCTTCTAATGGCAAGTACACCTGGGTTGGGCCCCTTGTCCACCCATCTGATGGGGCTTGAGGTACATTCCAGATCCATCATCCACATGACTATAGGAGTCCCCTGTGCAGATGATTCCACCACCCCCCCCCCCGCCCCCGACCCTTCGTGTAGAAGCAAGGTCTACGTTTAAGTGGGGGGGGGGGGGGGGAGAGGTCATTGAAAACAGAGTTTGGCCTCAGGTCTGAATCATATTCTGTAATTTCACTAACAATAAAGTGGATACTATGATTCAATTCCAACCTCTCAGTTGGTTCAAAATCCATGGAGATGGGTGGTGTAATTAGAGGATGGGATCATATCAGGTGGTGCTGTAACTGCAGTAGCATTTTTCATGGAATGGAATGATGGGTAGGTTGTCATATTCCCAACAGGAGGGGGACTCTTTCCATAAATAACGTAGAAAGTAGGACTTCCAGCTATAAAATAGATCGATGATGGGAAAGTATGGTGACTATAGTTAGTAATGCTGTATTGTGTATATGAAACTTCTTTGTTCACAACCCCCTCGGGAGCTTCCAGGGTAAAATCTGAAACTGGCGCCCATACTGGAGTGCAGGGAGAGGTGAAGAAGGAGGCAGACGACTCCAGAGCGGTAGGTGGCAGCTTTCTTATGTACCAGGTTTGCCTTGGGCAGCATTGTGTCAAGTGGGTCCTTGTACTCACACGCCAAATCTTAAAAGTTTATAGAGAGTCCTTAACTGGGTTTATTCACATATGCCATGCAACTATTCTCAACATCACACCATTATGTTAAGGCTGTGTCCTTGGAGCAGGCTCCGAGAGCGGGAAAGGCAAGCCAAACCCACATTCCAAGGACTGGGGAGGGGGTGAGGAGCCTCAAATGCCCAGCTTAGGTCTTATGGGTCAACTGGCAGTCACATCCTGTCAGTGACTTCCCCCAACAAAAGTTACTGAAGAGTAGATCTTAAAAGTTCTCATCAGAAGAAAAAAATGTTTTGTAACTATGCATAGTGATGGATGTTAACTAGACTTTCTGTGGTGATCATTTCACAATTACCATGTTCTAGGTTAACTCTATCTCAAAAAAAGAAGAGGAAAAAAGTGTTATTTTTAAAAAGTAAAGGAAAACGAAAGGTGAAATCATTGTCATATTCCTAAATTAACCAGAGTTTCTTCCCCTCATTTGGCGTTTTGATATAACAATGATAAAAAGTGTTACACCTTTAAATCAATAGGTTCACAGAAGAGATTAATCACCCTTTGACGCTAAGAATGCCAATGCTGCCTGATAGTATGCTACAACATTTTGATATGTAAAGGTATTTTTTGTCATTCAGTTGCCAAGTAGTTTGAGAAGGATTTAGAAGATGTTGAAGATATATGGGAAGACTTGTTATATAACATTTAAATGAGTAAACTATTTATGAGATTATTTTTCCTGCATTCTTTGCGACTTTAGTTCTCTAAAATAAGAAACCTGAGGTCCAAAAATAAAGGGAAGAATTTAAAGCCATTCAGAGGTCCTTTTTCCTTTGTTACACATCTCTCCACTAATTTTCGAACTTGTTATGGCTGAGGAAAGGTTCGAGAAGTTTTGCACGGGAAGAGCCGGGGAACAGAATTGCCACGCGCACTGTGTTCCCTCCGGGCTCAGGTCAAAGGACGTAGCCTTGACACCTGCCATTCTCCCACAGGCCCTCTGAAATGTGGGCCAGGGAAACATCGGAGTCCAGTGGGTACCACTCGTGAGAATTTGCGTTTGCTGCTTATTACCTAACCCTCAAGCCATAGTGACAGCAGTAATTTTGAAACAACAGGTACTTTTTCTGTAGTGCTCACCATGTGCCAGGCATAGTCTAAGTGCTTTACGTGCATTATTTCATTTAAATCTCTTATCATATCAATGGAAAAGCTAGAACAAATCTTAATTCATTAGAGATCTTCAAGCCACATCACACCACTTATAAAGTCTTGTGATCACTGCAAGTTTCCAGAAGACAATTTGTATGTTGATTCTCACTCCTAATCTCTCTCTCTCTCTCTCTCTCTCTCTCTCTCTTTTCTTTTAATGTAGCTTTGAAGAGTGGCCCAGAGTATGAGCTGTGTGTTCATGGCAAATAAATACGACAAAGAGAAAGAAACGGTGCCCAGAGAATCAATCTGTAGTAATAAGTAAGAACTGACAGTCAATATAGGGGCTTAGAGTGCAGAAAAGAGAGGTGTGTGTGTGGCGGTGGGGGGGGGGGGGAGGGTGGTATGTCTGGGTAGCTTAGTCAGTTGAGTGTCCAACTTTGGCTCAGGTCATGATCTCATGGTTCATAAGTTGGAGCCCCGTGTCGGGTTCTGTGCTGACAGCTCGGAACCTGGAGCTTGCTTCAGATTCTGTGTCTCCCTCTCTCTGCCCCTCCCCCACTTGTTCTCTCTCTCTCTCTCTCTCTCTCTCTCTCTCTCTCTCTCTGTCTCTCTCAAAAATAAACATTAAAAAAAAAGAAAAGAAAAGATAGGTGTGATGGCCCCATGGAATGATATACCCACCATGCATCATTTTTTCATGTCATAGTACTCTCAGTTAAAGGACTAAGAGTCTCGGGTACACTGCCCAGATGGGGCAGCTTTGTGAATAGTTTCTACCACACACTTGCTGAGGAGTGCTCTTACCTTCTCCCATCATCTGCCACTGAGCCTCATCTCTCCCCAGCCCCATTGATTCTCCATCTCTCTTTCTCCTTCTCTTCCCTCTTTCCATCTCCCTCAATACTCTTTAACTATTTTTTATTTTAAAACCAGCTCATTGAATACCTCTTTTTTTTTTTTAAGGGACTTGAGAAGCCCTCTCCAGGTGCAGTGGAGAGAGGCTCCAAGTTCTTGGGTTGGACAGGAAGTGCCACCAAAATGGTTTAGAACACAATCCTCTATACCGCATTTACTTCCAGTTCATGCTGGACTAGTGTTCTAGTAAAACTGCTGTCCTAGAGAAAAGAATTTTGAGAGTTGGTTGGACTGTCTCCAAAATAAAAATTGGATTAATAAGAAGCTTCATGGGGGGAATGAGGATAAATTAAGTGACATGTCCAAGACAGAGCTGGAGCCAGCCAAGGTTTGAAGCCAGCTGCGTCTGAGTTCGGAACCACCCTCTCTAAGCACTACTCTGTAGGGTCTCCCAGCTAAGGGGCAGTTTACCAATTACCAGCCCCAAGTAGGTCAGTCTGCATAACTGTAGTTGTTTCTTATAGAGCTTTACCTTTTCGTTGTGAGTGGGGCAGTCCATGGCAATGTCTTTGGTCTTTCTCTTTTAGGAGTGCTTCCCAGGGTCAAAGGCCTTCTAGTCTTCTTTCTAAGTACTATCATTATTTCAGGTGTAACTGATAATTCAAGAGCCTCGCACTTTTAATTCTTAGTGTAACGTGTGTGCTGCTTCTTGTCATTCCACCTGCCATGGGTTCCCGGCCTCTGGTCTCACCCCAAAGCCAGCCTCACAACACTATTTACTTGTTTCCCCAATTCCAAATCCTATCTGCAAATGCAGATTTTACTAAAGAATTTGTAAGAGAGGTGGAGGAAGTACTTTACATAGCACGATAGATGTGTTTCACTCAAAAATCCCTAGATATCTTCTAATTCTCTCTTCTGGGACTTGCAGTCGCAGAATTTCCTTGCTCTCCTCCAGCCATCTTCCTGTAGGCTCCTCCTCATCTTCTCCTCTCAATTCATATGCAGAGCAATGTAGTTCTCTCTCTGTTTCCATATTCAAGTTTGCATGGCTCCACAAAACCACTGATAGCGTTGTCAAAGGTATTGTTTCTGAACACAGAGATTTTTGTTTGAACCAAGCAAGCAAATGATTCATCAACCATTTGATGAATAACCAACCAGCAAACGAATAACCAACCATTTTAAAGACAGTGGAATATGGTGAATACTTAATGCAGAAGGAAGCAGGGTAATCAGGGCTGATTAAAACCCATCTTGTCCAGGAGGACAGAGAGGCTTCTTAGAGAGTGACTCCTGAAATCTTTAGAATGAACATCTCATGGAAACGTTTGTTCCTGGAGAGGCTTCTTCATCTACAAATGGAAGAGGCTGGGAAAGACCTTTGACAGACCATTCATCTGTATGAGCCCAATGTAAGGACCAATGGGACTGTAATTCACATGTCTAATGCTAGAGATCTGGTGGGAGGGTCAAGACCTCCCCAGGAGAGGCCTCATACTTGACCCAGAGTTAGGTGGAAGAGCCAGTATTTTATTTGCTCCTGAAATAGTTTTTAAAGAGTTAAGAGTTTGTGTCCAGCAAAGATCTATAATACATGGCAGGACAATGACAATGTGGACCAGGGTCAAAGAACTCCATTTATGTAGGCACTTATTCTAATATCTTTTTCTTTTTATCAACCTGTGTCCTGCCATGATGTGGAGAAAGATTTTCATGAGGTTTTGCACAAAACTGTAGAGATGACAGCAAGCTTCCTAGCATCTCACCGTCTCCCGCCATGATCTTTCCTAGCTTCCCAGTACCTCATCCACTTTTCTCTTTAGCCAGAATGAATTATACAAGAGGCTCAGTCCTACGACTGTGAAGATCCAAGATCTGGCATTTGTCGTGGAGAGGCAACTACAATGGAAGGATGTATTGGTTTCTTGGCATTTTATGTCCAAATGTTGATCATTTCTTCCTGCCAACTACTGAAGATCCCGAATTTGAGATACGAGCAAGAATCAGCTCCCTCCCTCTGACCCAGGATAAGAACCTAAGCGTCTGCATTTCTCAAAAACACCGGCAGCTAATTTTTGTGCAAATTAAAGTTTGGTAATCACAATGATAGAAAGATTATGGATGGAAGCTACCAGGAGAGTATATTGGGAAGGGTGAGGGAGCAGTGCTAGTACATATGGGCCGAGGATGGTTTGACAGGCTGGATTCATCTTAAGAATAGAGAGAGTTAGTGAGGCAACTTTTGGTGGTTCCTCCAGAACTTTCTTACCCCTTGTCAGATATCTTTGCTGGATTGACATATCCTTGGCTGACTACAAATCAGGTCTGCCACTGTCCCACCATCTCCCTCTTTTCCACAGACACAGAGCTGCTGAGGTGAACTGGTTCATAACCCCTTGAGAGGAGCAGTGATGATACATTTGCATTAACATCTGTCCCTTTATCTTCAGACACAGTCTGGGTGGCCTCATTTAGGTAGATGCTATACACTCGTGTCCTCCTAATTATCTCCTGCAAACGTGTAGTGTAGTCTTTGCAGCTGTTTCTGGAGTCTCGAGGGGCATCCACCAGGCCCTTCTAGTTCCCTGCCCATCTGTCAGCCTTTCTATCCTCACTCTCAACAGTGGGACTCAGCTGCAGCCACTGCATAGAGGTCAGGGCTCCAGCTGACCTTTACCTGCTGCATAAGCAAGCCAGAAGCAGGCAACAGTGTCTTGAGTATGTTTCTCTCTGGCTTTGCAAAGGCTCACTGAGGCTCCCCGCCTAGGTATCCTGAGACCTTTTCCCTGGAAGAAGAGATGGGACAGCAAAGATATCTAAAAAGCTCCTTAGAAGTCGAGCCTGATCCAGAACTTTAAGTGTTGTGGTGTTCCTCCCTGGGTCAGAGCCAAGAGGGCTCAGGCCAGGGTTGGTAGCTGTGGGGAAAGAGGACCTTAACGTCTGTTCTGAGGCTTTCTCCTGTCTTGACTTTGTATCACCTTTGAAGCTGAAGTGGGGAATGGTTTGTATCTTGAGATAGATTCTGCACAGTCTCTTAGAGCAGACTCTGCACTGGCTGGCCTCCTATTAGGGTGTTTTTCCCCACAAGGGAGAAGATAGGCATGTAATAACCCTTTAGGGAACAGGGTCAGGCTCTTTGAGCATAAGTTTATTCCCAAGACCTTAGAGCTAAAGAGAAGTTTCCTTTAACCCTAATAAGAGGAATCATGAAAGACTGATGGATGCAGGGAGAAGGGAAGGGAGATAATAACCCAGCAAGCCTAGCCTCTTGGTAACCAGTAAGGAGAAGTGTCAGAAGATCTTCCACTATCAGTGCGCCCATGTTATCAGACTTGTGCTCATCTGTCTTGAGTTGGGTTTCTTAGAACAGAGCCCATGAGAGACTCCAGGTTATGGAATTTATTGATGGAGTGCTTTTCAGGAAAAACCTGTGAGGAAGGGAACCAGAATAGGAAAGTAGAAAGAGTTAAAGAAGGATAAAGTCTCAGCCTGATCCTTGGGTCCAGAGAAAGGAATACTCCCTATACCTCAGCCTTGACTTCACTCCCCAGGGATTCTGCACCTCATTCTTTTTTTTTTTTTTTTTTTTTAATTTTTTTTAAAATTTTTTTTCAACGTTTTTTATTTATTTTTGGGACAGAGACAGAGCATGAATGGGGGAGGGGCAGAGAGAGAGGGAGACACAGAATCGGAAACAGGCTCCAGGCTCCGAGCCATCAGCCCAGAGCCTGACGCGGGGCTCGAACTCACGGACCGCGAGATCGTGACCTGGCTGAAGTCGGACGCTTAACCGACTGCGCCACCCAGGCGCCCCTCTGCACCTCATTCTTTTTTTTTTTTTTTTTTTTTTTTTAAATTTTTTTTTTCAACGTTTTTTATTTATTTTTGGGACAGAGAGAGACAGAGCATGAACGGGGGAGGGGCAGAGAGAGAGGGAGACACAGAATCGGAAACAGGCTCCAGGCTCCGAGCCATCAGCCCAGAGCCTGACGCGGGGCTCGAACTCACAGACCGCGAGATCATGACCTGGCTGAAGTCGGACGCTTAACCGACTGCGCCACCCAGGCGCCCCTCTGCACCTCATTCTTAACTGCTGCCTCACTCAGCTCCACAAGCTTCGCTGGGTGCTGGAGGTGGGCCAACATGTCCCTGTCTTGAAGAGCTCACAGTGGTCATAAATGACTGTAGGCAAGCAAGTATCTTTGTTCTCGCACTTTTTGCTATCACTGGATTTCTATACCTTATACTGGGAAGTGAGTTATTTCTAGTGAATCTGTCTCTGCTCTTGGGCACATCAGTTCATGAACACGTTTCAAACCTAGTTTTCTAATGGTTCTGAAATAACCTTCCTCCCAGATTTTGCTCTGGGCTACAACGGTGGGTTATTATTCCTATTTTAAAAAAACCCCTGCAAACACTTACTTCCTTTTTTAAAATCTACTTCTATTTTTAGGAGAGTTGCTTGTAATTTGGTGTTTTAGAAATGATTAACATATTGAGGTTTTCCTATTTCTAACTTAAAGTTAACTTCTCAATCAAAATGAAGGGAAAAAGAAAAAAAAGAGAGAGAAAAGGAAGCAAACTATAAGAGACCCTTAACGATAGAGAACAAACTGAGGGTTGCTGGAGGGAGTTGGGTGGGGCATGGGCTAGATGGGTGATGGATATTAGGAGGGCACTTGTTATGAGCACTGGGTGTTGTATGTAAGTGACAGATAACTGAATTCTACTTCTGAAACTAATATTATACTATATGTTAACTAACTAGAATTTAAATAAAAATATGGAAGAAAAAATAAGATGCTAAAATCAGTAAGTATACACCATGATTTGTAACATGTAGATAAAGTTAATTTTATTTTAAAATTAAAGTTGATGGCACAAAAACAGACACATAGACCAATGGAATAGAATAGAAACCCCAGAACTAGACCCACAAACGTATGGCCAACTAATCTTTGACGAAGCAGGAAAGAACATCCAGTGGAAAAAAGACAGTCTCTTTAACAAATGGTGCTGGGAGAACTGGACAGCAACATGCAGAAGGTTGAAACTAGACCACTTTCTCACACCATTCACAAAAATAAACTCAAAATGGATAAAGGACCTGAATGTGAGACAGGAAACCATCAAAACCCTAGAGGAAAAAGCAGGAAAAGACCTCTCTGACCTCAGCCGTAGCAATCTCTTACTTGACACATCCCCAAAGGCAAGGGAATTAAAAGCAAAAATGAATTACTGAGACCTTATGAAGATAAAAAGCTTCTGCACAGCAAAGGAAACAACCAACAAAACTAAAAGGCAACCGACAGAATGGGATAAGATATTTGCAAATGACATATCGGACAAAGGGCTGGTATCCAAAATCTATACAGAGCTCACCAAACTCCACACCCGAAAAACAAGTAATCCAGTGAAGAAATGGGCAGAAAACAAGAATAGACACTTCTCTAAAGAAGACATCCGGATGGCCAACAGGCACATGAAAAGATGCTCAACGTCGCTCCTTATCAGGGAAATACAAATCAAAACCACACTCAAATACCACCTCACGCCAGTCAGAGTGGCCAAAATGAACAAATCAGGAGACTATAGATGCTGGAGAGGATGTGGAGAAATGGGAACCCTCTTGCACTGTTGGTGGGAATGCAAACTGGTGCAGCCACTCTGGAAAACAGTGTGGAGGTTCCTCAAAAAATTAAAAATAGACCTACCCTATGACCCAGCAATAGCACTGCTAGGAATTTACCCGAGGGATACAGGAGTACTGATGCATGGGGGCACTTGTACCCCAATGTTTATAGCAGCACTCTCAACAATAGCCAAATTATGGAAAGAGCCTAAATGTCCATCAACTGATGAATGGATAAAGAAATTGTGGTTTATATGCACAATGGAACACTACGTGGCAATGAGAAAGAACGAAATATGGCTCTTTGTAGCAACGTGGATGGAACTGGAGAGTGTGATGCTAAGTGAAATAAACCATACAGAGAAAGACATATACCATATGTTTTCACTCTAATGTGGATCCTGAGAAACTTAACAGAAACCCATGGGGGAGGGGAAGGAAAAAAAAAAAGGTTAGAGTGGAAGAGAGCCAAAGCATAAGAGACTCTTAAAAACTGAGAACAAACTGAGGGTTGATGGGGGGTGGGAGGGAGGGGAGGGTAGGTGATGGGCATTGAAGAGGGCATCTTTTGGGATGAGCACTGGGTGTTGTATGGAAACCAATTTGAGAATAAATTTCATATATTGAAAAAAAATTAAAGTTGAAAGCTTTAAATAATGTCATCTATTTGTTTAGTGTATTTCCATATACTATATCAGTATATTATAATTAATGAACAAAGGAAGCCTATGCATGATGAAAAAGAGGGAACTAGTAGCTTAAACCTGATGTTTGGAGAATTTAGTTAGCTCTTAATAAGAGGTCATAAAGAGCTGTTCTCTGCACTTTGTGTAACCTGCCCCCAAAACAGACATTCCTTGTCTCCCCCCCCCACCCCCCACCCTAAATTCTCACTTGAGTGCTGGATAACTTTGTGTCTTTGTGCTGACTTTTGCCATCCTCTTGAATTACTTTATAAGCAAACATCAAAAATTCCTTTGTCTAAAATGTTAAAGCTCTTAGGTTACCTTCTGTGATGTCTATTTTATTTTATTTTTTTAAACTTTATTTATTTATTTTGAGAGAAGGGGGAGAGAAAACACGAGTAGGGGAGAGGCAGAGAGAGAGGGAGAGAGAGAATCCCAAGCAGGCTCTGCACTGTCAGACACAGGGCTCAATCTCACGAACTGCAAGATCATGACCTGAGCCAAAATCAAGAGTCAGATGCTCAACCGACTGAGCCACCTAGGCGTCCCTGCTGTACCTATTTTAAATGTTGCATTGCCACTCTGGTTAATAAGGGACCCAAGCTATTAGCATTTTTTATTCTCAGGCTCCTATGCTCCTATCCTAATGAAGAGGCCAATCTCCTGCAACAATTTTTTTTTCTGGATATAATGCAACTTTATTACCTTTAGAAACATCTTTTACATATGTGTCTTTTCAGAGTGCAACAACTTTTTTTTAATGTTGCGCCCACTTAACAGGATGGATTGGAAGCCCCCAGAGAGATTTGTAAAGGCTCTCCACAGCTACAATATGTTCTTACCTTCAGGGTAATAATTCAGCCTGACTTATTTAAAAAATATATATGTGCATGTATACTTAGCATAACATTCTCCAGATCCATCCACATTGCTACAAAAGGCCATATATATGTGCATGTATACTTAGCAGAACACTCTCCAGTTCCATCCACGTTGCTACAAAGGGCCATATTTCGTTCTTTCTCATTGCCACGTAGTGTTCCATTGTGCATATAAACCACAATTTCTTTATCCATTCATCAGTCGATGGACATTTAGGCTCTTTGGCTATTGTTGAGAGTGCTGCTATAAACATTGGGGTACAAGTGCCCCTATGCATCAGTACTCCTGTATCCCTTGGATAAATTCCTAGCAGTGCTATTGCTGGGTCATAGGGTAGGTCTATTTTTAATTTTCTGAGGAACCTCCACACTGCTTTCCAGAGCGGCTGCACCAATTTGCATTCCCACCAACAGTGCAAGAGGGTTCCCGTTTCTCCACATCCTCGTCAGCATCTATAGTCTCCTGATTTGTTCATTTTGGCCACTCTGACTGGTGTGAGGTGATATCTTACTGTGGTTTTGATTTTTATTTCCCTGATGAGGAGTGGTGTTAAACATTTTTTCATGTGCCTGTTGGCCATCTTGATATCTTCTTTAGAGAAGTGTCTATTCATGTTTTCTGCCCATTTCTTCACTGGGTTGTTTGTTTTTCGGGTATGGAGTTTGGTGAGTTCTTTCCAGATTCTGGATACTAGCCCTTTGTCTGATATGTCATTTGCAAATATCTTTTCCCATTCCGTCGGTTGCCTTTTAGTTTTGTTGATTGTTTCCTTGGCAGTGCAGAAGCTTTTTATCTTCATGAGGTCCCAATAGTTCATTTTTGCTTTTAATTCCCTTGCCTTTGAAGATGTGTCAAGTAAGAAATTGCTGCAGCTGAGGTCAGAGAGGTTTTTTCCTGCTTTCTCCTGTAGGGTTTTGATGGTTTCCTGTCTCACATTCAGGTCCTTTATCCATTTTGAGTTTATTTTTGTGAACGTTGTAAGAAAGTGGTCTAGTTTCAACCTTCTGCACGTTGCTGTCCAGTTCTCCCAGCACCATTTGTTAAAGAGACTGTGTTTTTTCCATTGGATATTCTTTCCTGCTTTGTCAAAGATCAGGTGGCCATACTTTTGTGTGTGTGTGTGTGTTTATCAGTCAAAGAATTCTATCATCCTCCATTTTTAATTCTCGTTTGTCACTGCAACAGATTAAACATTCATTTTGTTTTGTCATCAGTAGGTGGTCTCTCTGCTCTCCTCTCACTTTGCCTGAGGGCCTATTATGAGTTACAGACCAGAAACTGCAGCTTCTGAAAGTAACACAAAGGACAGCCTCAGAGCATCGTAGGAAAGGCTGCACCAGAGTCTGATACTGATACTGTAAGGAATATATTCAGGGAAAAGCATCCAGAAGGAATGACGCCCATAAATAACCAGGACAGCTATACCAGAATATACTGGTTGAAAATCCATTGCACAATTATCACCTCTCCCTTTCCTCTACACCCACAACTTAGATTCAAATATCACTATATGAGATGCTGTATCTAACTGTGACAATGTCCTTGACCCTTTGGTCTTCAGCCTTTTTTATTTCCTAATGCATTCATTAACTTAGAGAAAGTAAATCGAATTACCTGTAAAGTCCTCCCTTTCTAGGATGTAGGCTTCTGGCTTCTTAATGTTTTGCTGACCTTTGAGGAGAATTTTTTTTTTTTATCACTAGATAGTAACTATTTAGGTTCAACACAAATATATCCAGGCTCCAGGCCAATAAACCAATGCTGATTTGCATGCCTACCCAATTTAATCTTGTTATTATTTTAGTCAATGTAATTTCTCATAAAAATAATTGACTAATGATTTGTACTTTCATTATTCAAAGAGCTCTTATAAGTACAAGTGTCTCTTCAGTGATGTAAAACTTCCTTTTCTTCAAGATTAAATACAAAATTTTAATTAAAATACGCAAAGCAATAAAGTAAAATTCAAATCCCTTTATGTAGTCAATGAAATGGAATTCAAAGAGAGAGGAATAGTGGATTTTTTAAAAATGATCCATCCAATCTTTTTAAAAATTTCATTAACTTTCAAAAATAAGTTATCTGAGATAATGTTTCCTCTTAACAGGAGGCAGAGTTTTCCAATGAAGTTGTTATTATTCAGTCAATAGTAAAATAATCAGCTCCAGGGGATTTTGCATCCCTAAAATAAATGTCTGGTCTGCTAATGGACACATACCACCTCTTTCTAGGCCACTTCCATGTAATTTTATTTTATGTAGGTATATCTCATCTCGGCGTTCGTTAGGGAAGTGGAGACAATTCTCTCATTTTAGGGACTGCAAATATGCCAGCAGCAAGCAACCGTGTCACGTAGAACTTTCAGAATTTGCTCTACAGCATTTTAGTACACAACATCCACACCTGCAATTTCCACACAAAGTTGCTTGGCCTAAGTTGCCATGAAAAAGGTTAAAGTTCACTTGATCCTACATATATATGTATAAGGGAGAAGTTCTCTCCACCACCACAATTATGCTATTACACATCTTGTGTACTGTGAATAACAAATTTAACTATTCTAAGTGTCTCTTCTTGCACAAAGTTGCCAGCTCCCTCCTTCTTAAGATGCATAAAACCTTAAAAAGCTAATATGTGGTAATTAAAAATTACAAGTAACAGGAGAAGCGTCTGTTGAAGATTAGAAGAAAGAATCGTCTTTGAGAAAATGACTTGTATAGACAATAAAATAAAACTTAAGAAATTGTCATGTTCTATGAAACGGAAGGGGAAAGCTAGCATTATGAAATGAGAGTCACTTTGCCTTCTTCATGAGCACATTAGAATGTTTGCCACATAGTACTCACTGAATCAATATTTGTCATTTTAATAGTTGAAGAAAAAAATTTCTGAACTAAAAAGAACACCAGGGTATGCATAGCAACACAAAATGCATCCTGGGTAAGTTTTGTATTTAAAGAATGAAAGGTAGGTAGATAGATAGGTAGACAAATAGATGAGAGAGAGGGAGGACAGAAATTTCTATGAGCATTGAATAAAGGGGGAAAAACTGGGAATGGAAATCCGACTGGCCTCACATCTCCCTGGAAGGAAATACTAGACCCCAAAGTACAATGAAGAAACCTCTATAGACTTTAGGAAAAAGTTACAACTTTTTCCTAAAGGTGGAAGAGAGAAAGAGAGAGAGACAGAGAGAGAGACAGAGGAGATCATGAGTGGGGGAGGGGCAGAGAGAGAGGGGGAGATAGAGAATCCCAAGCAGGCTACGTGCTCAGCACAGAGCCTGATATGAGGCTCGATACTACGAACCATGAGATCAGGACCTGAGTGTAAATCAAGGGTCGGATGCTTAACTGATTGAGTCACTCAGGTGCCCATTCTGTCAAACCTTTATGCTTAAAAGCAATAGAAAAATAGTTCAAACATTTTGTTATTATAATTATTTTTGAAATATTACATAAATATTTTATTCCAGCAGTCTTCAATATAAGATACACTTACCTCAGGAGTATACAAAGATTCTTTAGGGAGATAAATGGGCAAGTTTCATGGGAATCAATTCCTATATCCTGAACATATGCACTATTTATTAGAACTAGTTTGCTTGGTGGGCTTTTCTTTCCAAACTCCCATTTAATGATCACCCTTATCCCACTTGAAAAAATAAAGGTCCACTTCTTACCCACCCAGAAAACTACTACTGTACATGATTGCCCTTGGTGTAAATATCTCTGGCACAATTCAGAATAATGGTGTCAGGATTGAAAAAGTGACCCTAAAGACAGTAAAAACACTTTTGGAGATCAGGGAAGTGATCACTTTGGAGTGATCACTTTGGAGATCAGATGCTGACAAACAGCATCTGTTGTCTTTAATAACCTAAATGGTAAGCTGCTGGATTGCTTAAAAAATTATTTCACACTAGTGAATGTGATTTTTGACTTATAACATAGAAGTCTAAAGAACTAACATTGTTATAGAAAAGACTTTCTATTGCAATCTACTTAAACATTATTTTGTGCTTCCTAGAGTTTCATATAAATGTACTGTTTTCAGTCTGACTTCTTTCGCTCAGCATAATACCTTTGAAATTCACCGGTGTTGTTGAATATATCAACAGTCCACTTCTTTTTATTAATGAACAGTACTTGATCCTATGGATATACTACAGTTTACTTATCCACCAGCTGTCAATGTACGTTTATGTTGTTTCAGGCTATTATAAATAAAGATGTTATGAACATTCGTGTACAAGGTTTTGTAGGGACACATGTTTTAGCAAGTATCTAATATGAAACAACAGTTAATGTTCTTTACTCTTTTATAGATATCTCGAAGTGGCATGAGCAGATCACATGGTAAGTTATGTTTAATATTTTAAGAGGCTGACAAACTCTTTTCCGGAGTGGTTGTGCCATTTTATATTCCCATCAGCACTGTACGAGAGTTCCAGTTCTGCCACTTCCCACCAACATTCTGTAAGCTGAAGCGAAAGCAGTGCTTGTAGAAAACGTATAGCTTAAATGCTTATATTAGAAAAAGAAAGTTCTAAAATCAAGCATCGAGTCTTCCAAAACAAGGATCTAAAAAAAAGAGCAAATTATATCCAAAGCAAGCAGAAAGAAGGAATTTATTGACATACAAGGAGAAATCAATGAAATTGAAAATAAAAATAGAGTAGAGGGGCGCCTGGGTGGCGCAGTCGGTTAAGCGTCCGACTTCAGCCAGGTCACGATCTCGCGGTCTGTGAGTTCGAGCCCCGCGTCAGGCTCTGGGCTGATGGCTCGGAGCCTGGAGCCTGTTTCTGATTCTGTGTCTCCCTCTCTCTCTGCCCCTCCCCCGTTCATGCTCTGTCTCTCTCTGTCCCAAAAATAAATTAAAAATGTTGAAAAAAAAAAATTTTAAAAATAGAGTAGAAAAAAATCAAATGAAACCAAAGGCTGGCTCCTGAAGAGCATTAATAAAATTGGTAAATCTCAACAAAAGCAAAAATGAACTATTGGGACCTCATTGAGATAAAAAGCTTCTGCATGGTGAAGGGAACAATCAGCAACACTGAAGGCAACCAACGGAATGGGAGAAGATATTTGTAAATGACATATCTGATAAAGGGCTAGTGCCCAAAATCTATAAATAACTTATCAAACTCAACACCCCCAAACACCAAATAATCCAGTGAAGAAATGGGCAAAAGACATGAACAGACACTTTTCCAAAGCAGACATCCCGATGGCCAACTGACACATGAAAAGATGCTCCACATCACTCATCATCAGGGAAATACAAATGAAAACCGCAGTGAGATACCACCTCACACCTGTCAGAATGGTTAACATTAACAACTCAGGCAGCAAAGATGTTGGCGAGGATGCAGAGAAAGAGGAGCCCTTTTGCGCTGCTGGTGGGAATGCAAACTGGTGCAGCCACTCTGGGAAATAGTATAGAGGTCCCTCAAAAAATTAAAAATACCCTACAATGTGGCAATTGCACTACCAGCTATTTACCCAAAGGATCCAGGTGTCCTGCTTCGAAGGGGCACATGCACCCCCATGTTTCTAGCAGCGCTATCGACAAGAGCCAAAGTCTGGAAAGAGCCCAAATGTCCACTGACGGATGAATGGATAAAGAAGATGTGGTATATATACAATGGAGCATTACTCAGGAATCAAAAAGAATGAAATCTTGCCATTTGCAACTACATGGATGGAAGTAGACGGTATCTTGCTAAGCAAAATTCATCAGAGAAAGACAAATATCATATGGCTTCACTCACATGTGGAATTTAAGATACAAAACAGAGGAACATAAGGGAAGGGAAGCAAAACTAATCTAAAAACAGGGAGGGGGACAAAACATAAAAGATGCTTAAATACAGAGAACACACTGAGGATTGCTGGAGGGGTTGTGGGTGGGGGGATGGGCTAAGTGGGTAATGGGCATTAAGGAAGACGCTCGTTGGGATGAGCACTGGGTGTTATATGTAGGGGATGAATCACTGGATTCTATTCCTGAAATCATTATTGCACTATATGCTAACTAACTTGGATGTAAATTAAAAAAAAAAAAATTGGTAAATCTCTAGCCAGATGTACTAAGAAAAAAAAGTGAAGATACAATTTAACAACAGAAGGAATAAAAGAGAGGCCACTGCTACAGATATGCCAAAACACTAAAAAGATACTTAATTCATCTGTCATAAAGATGACATTGAGGGAACTAAAAAGATATGGGAATATTACAAAAGATAAAAAGATTATAAGGGAATATTATAAAAACACTATGTCTATAAATTTGACAACCTAGGTGAAATGGATCAATTCTTTGAAAGACACAAACTATCAAAATTCATTCAAGAAGAAGGGCAGATAACTTGAATATTGCTGAATTTATTGAAGAAATTGAATAAATTATTGCTAATATTGTTTTAAAGCAATAAAGAAGACTCCAGGCCCAGAAGATTTCACTGGCAAATTATACCAAACATTTAAAGAAGAAATAATACTAATTCTACGCAACTGTTTGAGAATATAGAAGAAAAACAAACTTCTCAAAGACAGAAGAAAGAAATCTGTAGGTCAATATCCCTCGTGAATATAGATACAACCCCCCTCCAAATATTAGCAAATCGAATTCAGCTATACAGAAACAGGATACTGCATCACAATGAAGTGAAGTTTATTATGGAAATGCAAGGTTGGGTCAACACTGAAGAATCAATACCATTTACCATGTTAACCGACTCAAGAAGAAAAGTCTTATGATAATCTCCATAGAGACAGAAAGAGAATTTGATGTTTCCATCCCAGTACTACCTAGCAGTGACCTCAGGCCAATGTACTTTTCAGAGCAGAAAGACCCTGTCAGCCGGTCAATACTTCCATGGCCAGAGGTGAGCTATGTTTGCTTCTGTGTTCTAAGAAATAAGGACGGCCTGGGTATAAGGGTATCACCTGGACAATAATCTTTTCAAATCAAGCTCCTTGAGCCCTCTCTCATGAATGGAGAACAGGGCAGGGGGAGGGGGGGAGGAGGTGAGAAGGCAAGGACCTTTTCAACAAAACATTTCTGCCCCTGTCATCAACATTTTGCAAAGAGCTGAGTTTTAAGAGAAATGGAACAAGAGAGGAGATCAAAATAGCTCAAGGGCCATCAAACTTCTTTTGATAATGTTTTAACGAGATTTGTGAGTCTCATTTTGTGGCTTAAATAAAAGTCCTTCCGTCGAGAATTTGAATAGTTTTCATAGACTTCATCTTTGTTATGAGACAACAGAAGGCAGTGATGAGTCCCAAGCATTTTTCTTGGGAAATTCCTTTTCTTTTCTTTGGGATGTTTCCCCCCTTTGGCCTTTGAGACAACAGCTGTGGAATATCTTCTAGTACCTGGTATCCCTAATACCTGGAGAAGAGCTCGTGGTGGATATGTTCTAATTATAGTAAGGGCTTGAACCTGGGGTGCCTGGGTGGCTCAGTCAGTTGAATGTCCGACTTTGGCTCAGGTCATGATCTCACAGTTCATGAGTTCCAGCCCCACGTCAGGCTCTGCGCTGACAGCTCAGAGCCCGGAGCCTGCTTCGGATTCTATGTCTCCCTCTCTCTCTCTGCCCCTCCCCTGTTCGTGCTTTGTCTCTCCCTCAAAAAGAAATCAACATTTAAAAAAAATAAATAAATAAGGGCTTGAAACTAATTGCAGCCCTACTTTCCATTCATTTGCTCATTGTTCACAGTGAAATTCAAAGTTCTCATCCTGGCTCACGAGGCCCTACAACTCTAGCCTCTTCCCCTGTAACTCTGTCCTTTCTTCTCCTCGTTCTAGTCACTATTTCATAAAGCCTTCCTAAAATTTGCCTTCAGACACGCTGTTCCCTCTATGCGAGATGTTCTTCCCTTCATTCCCCACCTGCTTACCTCCTATTCATGCTTCAGGGGTCCACCTAAAGGTCCTCCTCAGAGATAACCTGCCCCGAGCCCACCACCCCAAGTAGGAAATGTTCTCCCCTACGCTTTCTCTCAGCACCCCTACTACGGCTTCATTGCACTTAGAATGATTTGCTGCTTTGTACGCATTTGGGATCTCATCCTTGGCACTTCTCCCACTAGGCTGTAAATTCCATGCAGGCAGAAGCAATGTTCACTTTACTTTTTTTTTTTCCAGAAAAATTTAACAGGTTTATTTATAATTGTTATACAGTTGAACTTGTTCACAGAAGCATTTTGACTTGCATTAATGCTTTCTGTCCCCGCATTTATATTAAAAATTCACCCACAAATGAAAATGGAAAAACTGCCAATACCTGACTTGGGTCCCCTATTTTTCCACTCGCAATGGTATACTTAGGTGCCCTTTGGCCCCATGGGGGAAAAATATCTAATGTTTGGAACTATCAATAACAGGAAGAAGAGATTTATCTATTTATCTATCTATCTATTTATTTATTTATTTGTTTATTTATTTATTTCTAGGAACGAAACGATTTCCATCATAGCACCATGTTAAGCACGCGTTCCTCTGTGCAGTGCGCTAGCTGGGTGTCTTCTGGCGTAATTATTACACGTTAGGCATGGACAGCCCACAGGCTGGTGTTTTCAAACAGCCTCACCAGATAGGCCTCGCTTGCCTCCTGCAAAGCACCAAGAGCTGTACTCTGGAAGGGCAGAGGTGTTTTGAAGTCCTGAGCAAGTTCTCGCGCCAGGCGCTGGGAAGGAAGTTTGCGAATCAGACGTCCTGCGGGCGTCTGATAACGTCTCATTTCACAGGATCAGGCCCGTGACCACGCGGTTTCTTCACCCCTCCAGTAGAAGGCACACTCTGGCCAGCAGCTTTTGTAGCCAGTTGCTTCCTCTGTGCTTTACCACCGGCGGAGTTGCGGGCAGTCGGCATGGTGTAGAGACCCCTTCCTTGATTCTCCTCCTTGGACAGCAGCGACCTGAGCTGGAGGGGGCGCGGGTGTTAGCGAGCCGAGGAAGGCATAGCGGTAGCGGCTGCGAACCCCGCAGTGTTCGCTTCATACACACACTCCATACGTACACTCCAGTGCGTAAACAAGTACTACCACATAGTAAGCGCTCAATAAATCCTTACTGAATAACTGTTGAATGGACTTCCATTATTCTTCTGGACTTTCCTACTTGATCCACAGTGAATACTCCGGACTTAAGCCCGGTCGAAATATATTACTGTAATTAAAAACTTTTAACCACATGGCATACCTATTAAAATCACGTGCACTATTAGAATGAAAATGAAATTAGTGTAGTCTAAAAGAAAAAGGCACGGTTTTGAATGTTTAGTTACCTTGGAGTGCTGGAGAGTCAAGCAACCTCACCACCTGTGCCATCCGGCATTGCCACCATGGGTTGCTACCAGGTATGATCAGATAGCTTAGAAAGAAGTCGTTCTGCAAACAATTCCACTAATTTGTTTCCACTTTTCTCTACTTTTCCCACCCATTTCCTAGTAAATGCTCATGCAATGGGAAACAATCATTTTATTTTTCTAGTAGGCTACTCTGTGCTTGATGAAGTGATCAGCACAGGGAATCCAAGAAGTGTATGTAATACAGGCTGTCTCCTCTCCTGCTAAAAATAGGATGATATGTTGGTTTCATTTGTTATATTCTAATTTTTTCCATTTTAAAAAGCGCCCCAAAGTTGGGGTAAGGAGGTTGAAATACCCAGTCTGTCTTTGCCTTGGCAGCTGAGATACACATCTGTACCTTTCATTTTTCAGTTGCTGGACCACTACTGTGTCTAGCTACGGAGTGACAATGATAAGGAAATTAATAATGTTGACCATTTTGCTCCTAGACTAATGGTTTGTTTAATTAATTGGTTGCCAGGCACAGCAAACAGTATTTCGATGTCCCAAGTCATCCATAATGGGGACAGCATCTCTAATAGACTCAGGATCCAAGAGGTAAAGGAGACTGTATTTGAAATCAGGCCAACTACAATGACAGCATTATAACTTCAACATGAAGACATATGGTTTGATAAATACTTTCGGGACACTGATTCATCATGTGAGATTGGAATGGCTCCAGGAAAAATCAGAATCAGGTTATCCTAGCCAAAATGTAAAGAAGAATGTTTGGATTCTTGTAAGAAACAAGGCCTGATGAGTATTTCCAGTGTCCAAGGCATCCTTCTGACCAATGAAATGGAAAGGGGAAGCGAAATGGAGTCACTTCCTTTGCAGCCTTCTTGGGACAGAAGGAAGGGGCTATTGGCCTGGGACCTGAAGTGGAAGAAAAACCATAAAAAGCCTGCATGATACTAGGACCCAGAGAACTGGAAAAATTAGCAACCATGGCTAAGAGCAAGACAGACAGAGAGAGAGAAAAAGATAGTGACAAAAGCCATCTGGTCACAGTGGGGACCAAACTGAGTGACATGATAGAATTCTGTGCTCATGGACAGCTGAGGATCTGAATGGGGCCCTACAGAGAGGTGAGGTAAGTACATTTTGCATGCTTTTGTCACCCAGAAATTCCCAGTGGCTCTTTTCAAACTACATGCTTAATGTTTTATATGTGTTGTGTGTATATATGTAAATAATATATATAATATATATATATTTGTGTGTTGTGTTATATAATACTACGTATATATACTATTATGTGTATATGTAATATAGAGACGTTATATATAAATAAATGTAGTACTCTATGTTATTTAGATAGTGCTTACCCAATGTTTCAAATAATCTTCCAAGTGGTTGGGACAGGGGGTTGTGGTATCTGGCAACATTCTATGCAAATCATTAACTGTTTTCTCTTTCATTCCTTTCTTTTCTAGAGTAACACCAAATTTATTCCCTTTTTAATAAAGCATGAATCTGCCCAACCCCAAGTCCCTGACTCTCCCCTCTTTCCATGAGGCGGACCCAGTTCCTTAAGTGGAATACAGAAATAACTATTGCTACAATTGTATATACAGTTGAGTTATATCAAGTGGCATGTAGGAATATTCAGAGTTCTTTACGTTCATTCTTTGGGGAAAGAGAGCCGTGCTTTAGGCTGGTATAGTCAGTGTTGGTGTTTCCTGTCCCAGAACCCCTTAATGGAGCCAATGGACCCATCCCCTAGTGGGTGTGTGCCCTCACATGGCTCTCCACTGTCCCCTTCCCTGGAGAAGAACTGTTTTTGGCCAAGGAGAGCTCTTTCTGGAAATGTCCGGGAGGTTGTGTCCTCTGCATCCCCATGATTGATTCATATGTGGTTAAACTACTGAGTTGTTTAAACTAGGGAGGTCTGAGCAGGGGACTACAGGAAATATAAAAACGGCATTGTTTCTTCCCCAGAGGACCATCCTTCACCACTTAACTGAATGACCTACCTGGGGTCATTCTTTTGCCCAAAGGGGTGAGGTGTAACATCAACATTGACCCTTACCTCCACAATGGGGAGCAGGCAGACAACTGGCTGAGCAAACAGCATAGAGTATAAAACCAAAGCGAGAGACTCTTAACTATACAGAACAAACTGAGTTTTGATGGAGGGAGTGGGTGGGGTGATGGGCATTAAGGAGGGCACTTGTGATGAGCACTGGGTGTTGTAAGTGATGAATCACTAAATTCTGTTCCTGAAACCAATGTTACACTCTATGTTCATCAACCAGAATTTAAATAAAAACTTGAAACAAAAAAATAATAATAAAAGCTAACCACCACCCCCAACCCCCCCCCCCCCCCCACCACAATGGCAAGAAAAGCCATTTCTGGGGGAAATAAATAACCAGCAGCAAGAACTTTGGAGACGGCATGGAAGGACACTCCATGGAGGAGACTCAGCACTTAAAACTACATCTGGAAAATCTTAGAATCAGACCTAAAATTAGCTGCAATTGGTAATAAGAACCTTCACATAAAAATAACAGTAATAAAAAGTAATAATAGCTATTGTTGATTGAGCGCCTGCTGAGTCTGGGGCTCTGGGAGGCTCTCTGCCAGGTTCCTTACAGTTATTCATCATAATCCCTGCAACAAATGTGTAAGGCTGGAGTGGGGCCAGCGCCTGCCTCCAGCCACAGCGCCATATTGCCCTGTTCTTATTCCGGTACAAACTTGCATGGGAAAGAGGGGTGTGGAACATGTAAAAAAAGAGAAATGGAACCCATAGTATCATTTCCTTCTTAGCACACAACACAGTGAGTGCCTGGCTCTGGTAGTCACTCAATAAATTTTTATGGAATGAATGAAAGACAGGAAATTTACATACCAAAATTTTAATAATACTTAACTTTGGATGGTGGGGCCAGGAGGTGCACTTTTGTTTGTGTGCCCTCAAGCTTTCTGCATTAAATTAATTCTTTCATAAGTTGGAAAATTATGAGCATATATAACTACATGCCGATACTTAAATATTTTGGAAATTATGATCAAATTATGTATACCAAAAAATGCTTTAATGAAGAGAATTTTTTAGTTTTTCCATGTATCCCTTTAGGCTTTAATTTATTGGTACACATAAATCCAAAGTTGCATAAATGCCTCTTAGAAATAACTGTTAGCACCAACTATGGCAATCTGCCTTATGTCATTATGACTCCAACTGTGTCCCAAGTTGAAGTGAGCTTCAGCTTTTCCCTGGGGGAGGGGGCCACGGTTTAAGACATCTCTTCTCTATGAAAAGGGAACTTTTACTTTCATCTGTGGCCATTACAAACGTCCCCATGAGAGTCCTGGACATGTTCTTTAAATCATGGGCCTGTTTTTCATAACAAACAGCAACAAACAAAAGAAATCTCAGCAAATGTGATGGCAGTCAGATTCAAAAATTAGGATTCTAAGAAGTCTACTTAGATTAAAATATGCCTGGGTGCCATGACTCCGTTTTCTGGAATTACACCTCGGTGAGATAAATGAAAATACTCTGGAATGCCATTTCTTTTCCCCAGTGAGCCGCTTTCTGACCAGCCATCAGTCCTCTGCTGGGTAACCTGGACCCAGAAACTGAACTGTGTTCCCATTTTAGATGAAGAAACCGAGGCTCAGAGCCGTCTGCCAAAGAGCACAGCTAGCTGAGAGCAAGTCTGAAATGAGAATAGGTTTCCTGGTTGCCCTATGCAATCTCTGTGGTACCCACTGACGAGCACAGTTTTTCTGGTTCTCCTGCACACGTTCTTGTCCAGAGGCCACTCGGCTTCCCCATCTCACCTCTGCCTCCACCCCATCACCACTTGCTTCTGGAAGAACTCAGCATCTGGTCCATCTCTCCCTGTAATGCTTTCCCCATCTGCAGCTGACATTTTTCCTGCCTTCAACCTATAGGGGGCAGAGGTGGTCCTTCCCGAGGGTCACCGTGCCAGGAGCTCCAGGGCGGGGCCCAGCCAGCCCTCTCAATGCCACTTTCTCTGACCCCTGTCCCCGAGCAGCCCTTTTGGCTGATCCTGGTCCTTGGAGGCTGGGCGCTTTCTTTCAGCTGTGGTTGAATGAAGCTCTCACTAGGTTCTGGCCAAGCAGCCTCCCCATTTCCTCCTAGCTTGGGGTCCTCACACTTGCTGGGCCTCCTGGAGAAGGGCTCCTCTTAACTCCACCCTGCTGGGTGCTGACTACATATTCGGTTAAACCATATTATCCATATTTTTTTTTTCACCTACGAAAACGTCAATTTCGTTTGGTTTAACTTAACATGGAAAAGTCCTGCACAAACACCAAGACACCAGACATTGTTGCATTGTAAGTGGGTGAGATTTGAAAGAAAGGTTATCTTCCAGGCATTGTACTTTCCTTTTTGGAAAGGCTTGACTTTTCTAGTCACTTACATACCATATAGTTATACATCCTCCTGTATACATGTGCCTGTGCGTGTGCGTGTGTCTAAACGCGTTATGTTTTAATATGTGTTGATGCTATTCTCACTGACTACCATTTAACATGGGAACATAACGGTTTATAACTGAAAGCGAAGCCAGGGCTCTAGGTCCTGTACTCTTAGCACACGTGGAGGGGCTCTGTTCACAGCTGTGCCCTCGGTGGGTGGATTCCAGCAGGGACCACAATCTTCAGATGTCCTTCAGTGGGCACAGCAATGTCATTCTGCCACAGGCTTGGTTCCCTGCCAAGGAAACAGCTAAGCTCCAGAACAGAGAAGCCAGCACATCTGTCTGCTTAGGAGGAAGTTTTGGCCCAGTCACGCAGAAGGTCTCAAAATGGGGCGGGAGCAATTTGCAATTAGGCACCCTCATTTGCATTTTTGTTACGAACAGCCATGTCGAGAAGAGCTTAGACATGCTGGCTAATGATTCTGGGAGCTGGGTCTGCCTCTATCCACAGACCTGCAGGCAGAAGGGATTTTACCAGAGCATCATTTAAATACTTACGGGAAAACACTTATGAAGCAGATATTCCATCTTGCTTTTTGTGTTAGTAATATTTTATCTGTTCTCGGGACTGTTTACTACAGCACATACTGGATTTCTCCATAGGCTATCTGGGTGAGCTTAGACAAAGCATTCAACCTTTCTAAATCTCGGTCTCCTCATCTGTAAAATGGGATAAGAACGTGTTCCTCATAGGATTGTTGTGAGATCACGGTTACATTGTGGTGGGGCGGGCATCCAGCAAACCATGATCGTACTGGTAAGTGTTTGTTGTCGTTGTGATGAATGATGAAAAGGAAGCATTCAGGACATCATAAGAGTCACTAATGGGGATCTGAGTTGGTTGGGGGTAACTTTACGTCTTAGGGAAGATGTACTGAAGAATGACGTCATTATGATACCCAGTTAGGAAAAGACAAGGGGAGCGTCCTGAGGTTATTACCAAAGTTTAGGTCTGGGATGCATGGCTTTGGGTAAAGGAAGGAGCTAAGACACCATAGTTATCAGTAGACGCTTTTGTATTCTGTTAGTATTTCTAAATGTGCTTGATGAAGCAAAATAAAGGAAGTGAATAAATCAGAGGTAGGCATTTACTTCTGGTTCAGGGTTTTAAACACTATCGACATTTTGAGTGGGGTAATTCTTTGTTGTGGGGATCTGTCCTGTGCACTGTAGAATACTTAGCCACATCCCTCAGGTCTACTAACCTCCTAGTCATGACATCCAAAATGTCTCCAGACACTGTCAAATGTCCCCTGGTAGGCAAAATCACCTCCCACGGAGAATCACTGTTCTAGTGAATTCATCTTAGAATCATAGCATTTGGAGTAGATAAATCAATAGCAAATAGTCCCCCACTTTTGAGAAGAGAATAGATGAAAACAAACAAGTGAACACAGTAACAAAGGCAGCCCAAGACTTGGTCAGCGCGCAGGGTGGGTCTTTCAGCATGAGGACGTCTCCCTGAGTTGGCTGTGCTGGGTCTTTCTGCTGTCAACTTTGTAAGCTGGGACTAGATTTCTCAGAAGCCCCATCCCTGAGCGGCTTCAGACAGGGCTGGTCAACAGAGGAACCTGCATCGAATCTGGGAGGCCAAAGTGAGGCACCAGCCATCACTCTCAGAAGACGTTCAGGGTCTGGGGCAGACACACAGCCAACTCCAGCTTGTCCTCATTCTCTTCCACTCCTTGTCTGGTTCTTCCCGACAGCTGGTCCTGCTGACCGACAACGACCCCAGTTCACCACCAGAAATGTGACTGTGGAGGGGCAGAGATGGTGGCTGAGAGACAACAGCTTTATCTCCACGACAGATCTGCTTGGGGAACCAGACACGCTCGGCTTCTCAGAGATCCCTGCAGCCTCTGACTTGTCCACCTGACTTGTGCTTCAGGACGTCTGGTGAGGGCTTCTCTGAGCTCCTGATCTCTTTCCGAACTTCACTCCCCCTGCTTTTCCCATAGTTGGGCAATGTCCAACTTCTATAAATAACCCAACCCCTTATTCCATTAACACTCATCACAGTTGAACGACCGATCTTTGAGACCACCTCTCTGTCCCTTAGCCTTCCTCAGAACTGGAAATTCAGGAGCCACTGCTATCTGAGCCATTGTTAGTCACATCCATCCCAAGGGAGGACACTTAGGACATGAGTCATCACCCAGAACAGAGGCAGAGGGAAACAGGACAAACAGTCAACTTCCTTCCTAATTCAATGGGCACTAATAAATTTATCTCTACTATGCCTGTTCCAAGAGCTCAATTTGTTTTGTCTGCCCTGGAAGATTGTAGACTAGAAGAAAATTAACTCTTTGTAGGCTGGAAGAATAAGGCTGTCCCCTGAGCAGCCTCAGGCTTTAGATTTAAGCTGTGGTGATAAGTTCAGTAGAGCGGCCCCCGGCCCCACCTCCCTACTGAAGGTAGTAACCACCGTGCAACTGTGGGATTCTTCTGTGTCTTAGTTCAGGTTCCCCAGAAGCAGACCCAGAGGCAAGGATTTGAGGCAAGCCGTTTACTTGAGAGATGATGCCAAGAGACACTGAGAGAGGCATGGGGAAACGGGGCAGGCAGCCGATAAAGGGTTCGTTATCAAGCTAGTGGCTGTGTGGCTAACTGCAGGTGCATTCCACTGGGGGGCTCTGGGAACCAGCATAGAACACACTGGGTGAACCCACCTGGGGTTGCTGCCTCTTAGGAAGGAGGAGTATTATGTTAATTCTTGACACGTGCTTGTGACGTGCTCTGCACACCGGCAGAAGACCCCAGCGTCCAGAGAATGCAGATGTTATAGCTGGACGTTGGCCAGTGGGCACTAAAATGTTAAGGCCCAAGGGAATATGCAGAGGGGCACTGACAGCATCTGTTGTTCTCTGCAACACCGGGTTTTGTGCCTAAGAGTCAATATTCAGACAGAACCCAGATCTTAGAAAAGAAGCACATCAAAAAATGTAAAAGGGTGTGTCGGATGTCTTGTCCCTAGTCTCAGGAAGTGTTTGGTACCACTGTCTTTGAATCTTGAGTCCCGGAACCTTAAAGTCTTCCTCATTCATGTTCCTCTGTTCGATTTAGAGTAATGTGGAGCACAACCCATGTATTTGCTCAGTTTATTTGTTTCCTATTCTTTCTGGATTTACATCATCTTCAGACTTGATGGTCATTCCTATGCTTCCTCTTGCGTTGGTACGTTGGGCCACAGAAAGGAAAGAGGTCAGAGGTTGTTCCTGGAAACTTCACAAAATGAAAAGGGTGACTCTCGAACATAGGGATATATACAGGTATCCAGGGAAAAGAGCAAACTCAGAATGAAATGCACCCATGACTGGAGTGCCACTTGTCTTGGCACTCAAGGAAGAGAGAGAGAGAGTGATTAAAGTCTGGGGGAAGGACGAAGAGGAAGGAAAAGGGAGGAAGAAAGAATAGACAGGTGGGCCATAGTGCTTCCTGTTGCCAGCCGGTGAGATGGTCTCATCTTAATTTCGTGGTGATGCCCCTTAAGCTCAGAGACATTAAGTGGCTTCCCTATGGTGATTTAGCCAGCATGGCCAGGCAATGCTCACATTCAAACCAGGTCCGACTTCCTCCAAAACCAATATCTTTTCTACTTTGCAACCCAGTGCAACAGTTGTACTTAGCAGACAGCCTGGGTGGGTGGGTGTGGGGGTTCATGGTACAACTCCCTGCAGAGGTGAGAAAAGCCCAGTAAATGCAGTTACTCAAGTGTCACCCGCAATACCTTCGTCTATATTATTAACGATAAGTGAATGATAAATTGCATTTGGGAAATTACTACATGCTGTGCACTGTGCCTGTCACTTAATCATCAGAGCAACTGTGATAACACTTTAGAATTACCTGGGAGCTTTTAACTATATGAACACTTGCTGGCTAAAATGAACAAATCAGGAGACTCTAGATGCTGGCGAGGATGTGGAGAAAAGGGAACCCTCTTGCACTGTTGGTGGGAATGCAAACTGGTGCAGCCGCTCTGGAAAACAGTGTGGAGGTCCCTCAAAAAATTAAAAATAGATCTATCCAGCAATAGCACTGCTAGGAATTTACCCAAGGGATACAGGAGTGCTGATGCATGGGGGCACTTGTACCCCAATGTTTATAGCAGCACTTTCAACAATAGCCAAATGATGGAAAGAGCCTAAATGTCCATCAACTGATGAATGGATAAAGAAATGGTGGTTTATATACACAATGGAATACTATGTGGCAATGAGAAAGAATGATATATGGCATTTTGTAGCAATGTGGATGGAACTGGAGGGTGTTATGCTAAGTGAAATAAGTCATACAGAGAAAGACAGATACCATATGTTTTCACTCATCTGTGGATTCTGAGAAACTTAACAGAAGACCAGGGGGGAGCAGGAGGGGGGAAAAACTTACAGGGAGGGAGGGAGGCAAACCATAAGAGACTATTAAATACTGAGAACAAACTGAGGGTGGATGGGGGGTGGGGGAGAGGGGAAAGTGGGTGATGGGCATTGAGGAGGGCACCTGTTGGGATGAGCACTGGGTGTTTTATGGAAACAAATTTGACAATAAATTATGTTTAATATAAAAAATAAAATAAAAAATAATAAAGAAACATTAACAATTTTTTTTAAAAAAGAACACTTGGTGGGTCCACCTGGGATCAGTATATTGGACTTGCTTGGGGTTGGAACATGGCATTAGTACATTTTAAAAACTCACTGGGTGCTTGTAATGAACACAACCAGAGTGAAGCACTATGGCTTATGACAGTGGTTTCTAGACCAGCGTGCATCAGAATGCCCCCGAGGGTCAGTAAAAAGGATTTCTGGGCTTCCCTCTGAGAGTTGATGACTCAGTAGATCTGGGGTGGGGACCACAATTTTGCATTTCATACAAGGCCCCAAGGGACCACTGATTTTGCTGGTCTGAGGACTGTACTATGTGAACCATCAATCTAGAGCAACTTTGAGGATGGTGTTAGGGTGATGTCCATTTTTCATTTAATAAACTGAAGCTTGGTGGTGACCAGGCAAGAACTTGCACTCAGGTCTGGGATGCTTAAAATCTATTCTCTATTTGCCTAATTTTATACACAAGTAGATCAGGCCTGACTTTGCCGATTACTTCACTGAAAAGCAGCTGCAGCCAATTTCCAGCATTGTGTAAAAGTCTGCCTGGTGGGCTGCATTAAGTCAGTTCCAAATTCTTGCCTAGCAAGAAGAAAGAAGCATTAGAAATGAGAAGGCTAATTTGGCTTCATTAATCAAGATAACATTAATTGCTCCAATCTTCTTAATGAAAAACTGCTAATGCATACAAAAACACTTTATCCAAGAAAACTTCCAAGTGCCTCCTCCAGGGCTTGTGTTCAGAATGAAAGCTCTTCTGGATAAATGTTCTCTCCTGAGTGGACTCAGCTGTCTGCACTGCCTGCCTAGGTAGCCAGGATGTTCCTTAGAAAGTACAACTTCTGTTCCAGCTGATCCCCGGGGCAAGCCCCAGCCATCCCAGTGAAGGAGGGCTTTGGTCTATGGGGAATTCAGGGACAGTCCTGGGTGGATTTAAATCCGTTGTGAAAGTCAGAAGTTAAAGCCAGAGAACATCATAAACAAATTGATTATGAGTTCAATTTCCTCCAGGATATATATTTTTTTATTGCCATGGAAGTGAATTTTGAAACCTCAAGCATCCAAGTGATTTCACTCCTAACTTCAATCAATTCTCAATTTAACTTTTAGAATAGGCTGAGGGTCTCTCAGATTCTAGAAGGAGGCCAGCCTTCCGTGTATATGCCCTCCCTCCCAGATCCTCCCTCCATGCCACCTTGCTCCTTATAACAGTGGTCCTTTCACTTAGAAGAGGGGTATGGAGCTGAGACATGCCCTGATAAGATTATTCCCTGACCCTCCTCTCTCCCTTCCATTTCTCCCTCTCTCCCTATAATATTCCTCACTTCCTTCCTTCCTTCCTTCCTTCCTTCCTTCCTCCCTCCCTCCCTCCCTCCCTCTCTTCCTTCCTTCCTTCCTTCCTTCCTTCCTTCCTTCCTTCCTTCCTTCCTTCCTTCCTTCCTTTTTCTCTCCCTTTTTTTATTTCCTTCTTTCCTTCCTTCTTCTTTCTTTCTTTCTTTCTTTCTTTCTTTCTTTCTTTCTTTCTTTCTTTCTTTCTTTCATGAGAGCCATACCACCAACAATCTGAGAGTAAACATAGAAAACTATCTTATGTGGATTCTCTAAAAGCAGAACCTGAGATGGCTTATTTGCAAATAATGAAAGGAATGATCTCAATTCCCATGAGAGGGAGGAGAGCAGGCAGGAGAGGGAAAGAAGCCAGGCAAAGATGTGAGTCAGCTGAAGTCTAGCCTCAGCCTGACTTCACGAGAAGGGTGAGTACAGTACAGGGTTCCTTCCCTGAGGCCAGGGGGTCAGCCTTCTGTACCCTGTGTCAGTCAGTGACTGGTATGCCACTGGTGGAAAGGGCGTAATAGATAGGCATTTCCAGAAGTGATTCCCAACAGACCAAGGGCATATCTTGGGATAAAGAGACAGCTATCTGACATTCACAGAAGCTGCTTATGGGAGCACCTGCCTGATAAAAGGGATCTGGACACCAATAGCATCACTACGGGAACTTCACAGAATCAAGGGGATTCTTTCTCTTGTGTGCAGATAGCAAGTGCCACTAGGAAGAAATCGACATTTTCCTTCTACAGAAGGTCCTTTCTTTAGGACCGCCCAGGGCCCTTGGCTTTCCCCCCTCTCTATTCATACCTCCTCTGTAGCCCTGGGGTATGTTAATGTGTTTATTGTGTCCTTCTCCACCTTGAGAGCAAGAGGTCCTTGAGGGTTGGAACCCGGACTTACTCCATCTTTGTATCCTGAGACAGCACCTGGCACATGCAGGAGCCTCCTGGTTTGCTAAAGGTATGATCCAAAGCTTTCCTGTCCCTCCTCTTCATTAACACTTCTCAGTCCAGTCCCATCTGGGCCACTTTCAGTGAAAAAGACGGCAATCAGGATCTTAAAAATGCACATGTCTGGAGCTTAAGAAGCATCTTAATGTAATTGCAATTGTGTAGAAATAAAGACCGATTATTCTCTCTGAACAGAAGACAGTGCCAAAAGATTTAGTTATTCTTGAACTTTTCTGGTCCAAAGAAAGACCCACTTACTGGATCTTTAAAGGACGAGGCAACAACCTGCACAGAGATTAACAAGAGAGACATGGACCATTCTTCAGGGTATTAACTGGCACATTCAGAGATAGCATTTTGTATAACAAAAGTTGTTATGGAGAATAAAGGCAGAATAACTTGGGAATAGACGCTCATTTCGCAAGGCCGGTAGCCTGTAAGTAGATATCACTCTGGCATTGTTATAATATGTAGAAATTGGGTTTTTCAAGTATATTCCAAAACATCTTCTACTTAAACGAAAACTCTTTCCTTTCCACTTATAACCATGAAAAGTTATTATTGCAATACAATAATCACAAGCAAAAAACAACTTGCACAGAATTGATCCAAATTGCATTTTAAGGAAAGCAAAGATTGTTTTTTTGTGGTTGTGTGTGTGTGTGTGTGTGTGTGTGTGTGTGTGTGTTTAGAGAGAGAGAAAAAGCATGTGAACCAGGAGAGGCTGAGGGAGAAAGAAAATCCTATGCAGGCTCCATGCTCAGCACAGAGCTTGATGCAGGGCTCGATCCCATGACCCTGGGATAATGACCGAAGCCAAAAACTAGAGTCCGATGTTCAATTGACTGAGCCATGAGGCACCCGAGGAAAGCAAAGATTGTATCATGATGGCCACTTGAATACATGGTTTTGCCTAAAATCTCTAAAAGTCACACATAAATGATGAAATCAAGGTCTTGATTTTGATCGAGAAGATCAAAGAAGAGCTCCATCTGGACACAGTGTTTCTGGAAAGATTAGGAGTGTTGGAAAGGGTTCTCTTGGACCACTACCCACATACTTAGCTACTGTGACATTCCCTTCTAAGAATGCGACTGGTGGAAACTGGGCGATGTGCCTAATCCTAGTGCCATTTTCATGGTCCAGTGGGTCTTTTTTTTTTTTAATGTTTATATGTATTTTTTTCAAATATGAAATTTATTGTCAGATTGGTTTCCATACAACACCCAGTGCTAATCCCAACAGGTGCCCTCCTCAATGCCCATCACCCACCCTTACCTCCCTCCTACCCCCCATCAAACCTCAGTTTATTCTCAGTTTTGAAGAGTCTCTTATGGTTTGGTTCCCTCCCTCTCTAACTTTTTTTTTCCTTCCCCTCCCCCATGGTCTTCTGTTAAGTTTCTCAGGATCTACATAAGAGTGAAAACATATGGTATCTGTTTTTCTCTGTATGACTTATTTCACTTAGCATAACACTCTCAAGTTCCATCCACATTGCTACAAAAGGCCATATTTCATTCTTTCTCATTGCCACGTAGTGTTCCATTGTGCATATAAACCACAATTTCTTTATCCATTCATCATTCTAAATGGTGGACACTTAGGCTCTTTCCATAATTTGGCTATTGTTGAAAGTGCTGCTATAAACATTGGGGTACAAGTCCCCCTATGCATCAGCACTCCTGTATCCCTTGGGTAAATTCCTAGCAGTGCTATTGCTGGATAGATCTATTTTTAATTTTTTGAGGGACCTCCACACTGTTTTCCAGAGCGGCTGCACCAGTTTGCATTCCCACCAACAGTGCAAGAGGGTTCCCGTTTCTCCACATCCTCGCCAGCATCTATAGTCTCCTGATATTTTCATTTTAGCCACTCTGACTGGCGTAAGGTGGTATCTCAGTGTGGTTTTGATTTGTATTTCCCTGATGAGGAGCGATGTTGAGCATCTTTTCATGTGCCTGTTGGCCATCCGGATGTCTTCTTTAGAGAAGTGTCTATTCATGTTTTCTGCCCATTTCTTCACTGGATTATTTGTTTTTTTGGGTGTGGAGTTTGTTGAGTTCTTTCTAGATTCTGGATACTAGCCCTTTGTCTGATATGTCATTTGCAAATACCTCTTCCCATTCTGTTGGTTGCCTTTTAGTTTTGCTGATTGTTTCCTTTGCAGTGCAGAAGCTTTTTATTTCCATGAGGTCTGAATAGTTCATTTTTGCTCTTAATTCTCTTGCCTTTGGAGATGTGTCAAGTAAGAAATTGCTATGGCTGAGGTCAGAGAGGTTTTTTCCTGCTTTCTCCTCTAGGGTTTTGATGATTTCCTGTCTCACATTCAGGTCCTTTATCCATTTTGAGTTTATTTTTGTGAACGTTGTAAGAAAGTGGTCTAGTTTCATTCTTCTGCATGTTGCTGTCCAGTCTCCCAGCACCATTTGTTAAAGAGACTGTGTTTTTTCCATTGGATATTCTTTCCTGCTTTGTCAAAGATTAGTTGGCCCATACTTTTGTGGGTCCAATTCTGGAGTCTCTATTCTATTCCATTGGTCTATGTGTCTGTTTTTGTGCCAATACCATGCTGTCTGGATGATTACAGCTTTGTAGTAGAAGCTAAAGTCTGGGATTGTGATGCCACCTGCTTTGGTCTTCTTCAAAATTGCTTTGGCTATTCGGGGTCTTTTGTGGTTCCATACAAATTTTAGGATTGCTTGTTCTAGCTTCAAGAAGAATGCTGGTCCAATTTTGACTGGGATTGCATTGAATGTATAGATAGCTTTGGGTAGTATTGACATTTTAACAACATTTGTTCTTCCAATCCATGAGCGTGGAATGTTTTTTCCATTTCATTATATCTTCTTCAATTTCCATCATAAGGTTTCTATAGTTTTCAGCATACAGATACTTTACATCTTTGGTTAGGTTTATTCCTAGGTATTTTATGATTCTTGGTGCAATTGTGAATGGGATCAGTTTCTTTATTTGTCTTTCTGTTGCTTCATTATTAGTGTATAAGAATGCAACTGATTTCTGTACATTGATTTTTGTATCCTGCGACTTTGCTGAATTCATGTGTCAGTTCTAGCAGACTTTTGGTGGAGTCTATCGGATTTTCCATGTATAATATCATGTCATCTGCAAAAAGTGAAAGCTTGACTTCATCTTTGCCAGTTTTGATGCCTTTGATTTCCTTTTGTTGTCTGATTGCTGATGCTAGCACTTCCAACACTATGTTAAACAACAGCGGTGAGAGTGGACACCCCTGTCATGTTCCTGATCTCAGGGAGAAAGCTCTCAGTTTTTCCCCATTGAGGATGATATTAGCTGTGGGATTTTCATAAATGGCTTTTATGATGTTTAAGTATGTTCCTTCTATCCCGACTTTCTCAAGGGTTTTTATTAAGAAAGGATGCCGAATTTTGTCAAATGCTTTTTCTGCATTGATTGACAGTATCATATGGTTCTTATCTTTTCTTTTATTAATGTGATGTATCACATTGATTGATTTGTGAATGTTGAACCAGCCCTGCAGCCCAGGAATGAATCCCACTTGATCATGGTGAATAATTATTTTTATATGCTGCTGAATTCGACTTGCTACATTCTTATTGAGTTTTTCTGCATCCATATTCATCAGGGATATTGGCTTGTAGTTCTCTTTTTTTCTGGGTCTCTGTGTGGTTTAGGAATCAAAGTAATGTTGGCTTCATAGAATGAGTCTGGAAGTTTTCCTTCCCTTTCTATTTTTTGTAACAGCTTGAGAAGGATAGGTATTATCTCTGCTTTAAATGTCTGGTAGAATTCCCCAGGGAAGCCATCTGGTCCTGGACTCTTACGTGTTGGGAGATTTTTGATAACTGATTCAATTTCTTTGCTGGTTAGGAGTCTGTTCAAGTTTTCTATTTCTTCCTGTTTGAGTTTTGGAAGTGTGTGGGTGCTAAGGAATTTGTCCATTTCTTCCAGGTTGTCCAATTTGTTGGCATATAATTTTTCATAGTATTCCCTGATAATTGCTTGTATTTCTGAGGGATTGGTTGTAATAATTTCATTTTCATTCACGATTTTATCCATTTGTTTCATCTCCCTTTTCTTTTTGAGAAGCCTGGCTAGAGGTTTATCAATTTTGTTTATTTTTTCAAAAAAACCAACTCGTTTCATTGATCTGCTCTACAGTTTTTTTTAGATTCTATATTGTTTATTTCTGCTCTGATCTTTATTATTTCTCTTCTTCTCCTGGGTTTGGGGTGTCTTTGCTGTTCTGTTTCTATTTCCTTTTGGTGTGCTGTTAGATTTTGTATTTGGGATTTTTCTTGTTTCTTGAGATAGGCCTGGTTTGCAATGTATTTTCCTCTCAGGACTGCCTTTGCTGTATCCCAAAGAATTTGGATTGTTGTATTTTCATTTTCATTTGTTTCCATATATTTTTAAATTTCTTCTCTAATTGCCTGGTTGACTCATTCATTCTTTAGTAGGGTGTTCTTTACCTCCATGCTTTTGGAGGTTTCCCAGACTTTTTCCTGTGGTTGATTTCAAGTTTCATAGCATTGTGGTCTGAAAGTGTGTATGGTATGATCTCAATTCTTTTATACTTATGAGGGGCTGTTTTGTGACCAAGTATGTGATCTATCTTGGAGAATGTTCCATGTGCACTCAAGAAGAAAGTATATTCTGTTGCTTTGGGATGCAGAGTTCTAAATATTATCTGTCAAGTCCATCTGATCCAATGGATCATTCAGGGCCCTTGTTTCTTTATTGATCCTGTGTCTAGATGATCTATCCATTGTTGTAAGTGGAGTATGAAAGTCCCCGCAATTACCACATTCTTATCAATAAGGTTGCTTATGTTTGTGATTAATAGTTTTATATATTTGGGGGCTCCCGTATTTGGCACATAGACATTTATAATTATTAACTCTTCCTGATGGATAGACCCTGTAATTATTATATAATGCCCTTCTTCATTTCTTGTTACCACCTTTCATTTAAAGTCTAGTTTGTCTGATATAAGTATGGCTACTCCAGCTTTCTTTTGACTTCCGGTAGCATGATAGATAGTTCTCCATCCCCTCATTTTCAATCTGAAGGTGTCCTCAGGTCTAAAATGAGTCTCTTGTAGGCAGCAAATAGATGGGTCTTGTTTTTTTTTATCCATTCTGAAACCCTATGTCTTTTGGTTGGAGCATTTAGTCCATTTACATTCAGTGTTATTATTGAAAGATATGGATTTAGAGTCATTGTGATGTTTGTAGATTTCATGCTTGTAGTGATGTCTCTGGTACTTTGTGGTCCTTGCAACGTATCACTCACAGAATCCCCCTTAGGATCTCTTGTAGGGCTGGTTTAGTGGTGATGAATTGCTTCAGTTTTTGTTTGTTTGGGAAGACCTTTATCTCTCCTTCTATTCTGAATGACAAACTTGCTGGATAAAGGATTCTCAGCTGCATAATTTTTCTGTTCATCACATTGAAGATTTCCTGACATTCCTTTCTGGCCTGCCAAGTTTCAGTAGATAGGTCTTCCACTAGCCTTACGGGTCTCCCTTTGTAAGTTAGAGCCTGTTTATCCCTAGCTTCTTTCAGAATTTTCTCTTTATCCTTGTATTTTGCCAGTTTCACTATGATATGTTGTGCAGAAGATCGATTCAAGTGACATCTGAAGGGAGTTCTCTGTGCCTCTTGGATTTCAATGCCTTTTTCCTTCCCCAGATCAGGGAAGTTCTCAGCTATGATTTGTTCAAGTGCACCTTCAGCCCCTTTCTCTCTCTCTTCCTCTTCAGGAATTCCTATGATACGGATATTGTTCCGTTTGATTGCATCACTTAGTTCTCTAATTCTCGCCTCATACTCCTGGATTTTTTTTTATCTCTCTTTTTCTCAGCTTCCTCTTTTTCCATAATTTTGTCTTCTAATTCACCTATTCTCTCCTCTGCCTCTTCAGTCCGTGCTATGGCCGCCTCCATTTTATTTTGCACCTCACTTATAGCATTTTTTAGCTCCTCATGACTATTTCTTAGTCCCCTGATCTCTGTAACAATAGATTCTCTGCTGTCCTCTATGTTTTTTTCAAACCCAGCGATTAACTTTATGACTATTATTCTACCTTCTTGTTCCATTATACTGCTTAAATCATTTTTGATCTACTTCCTGGAGTTTCCTTTGAGGAGAATTCTTCCATTTCGTCATTTTGGGTAGTCCCTGAGGTGGCTCCAAACCGCAGGGTGCTTCCCCTGTGCTGTCTGGAGTAACTTGTGTTGGTGGGCGGGGCCACAGTCAGACCCCACGTCTGCCCCCAGCCCACATGGGGGGCCACAGTCAGACTGGTGTGTACCTTATCTTCCCCTCTCCCAGGGGCGAGACTCACTGTGGAGTGGTGTGGCCCCTGTCTGGGCTACTTGCACACTGCCAGACTTGTGGTGCTGCTTCGATGGGATCTGGCATACTAGCTGGGGTGGATCTGCAAGGTGCACAGAGGCGGGAGGGGCAGGCTCAGCTCACTTTGCCATTGGTGGTCCCCTGTGGGAGGGTCCCTGCAGCACCGGGAGGGAGGCAGGCAGACCCGTCGGAGGAATGGATCCACAGAAGAACTGTGTTGGGTGTTTGCACGGTGCAAGCAAGTTCGGTGAACTGGTTCCCTTTGGGGTTTCTGCTGGGGGATGGGCAAGGGAGATGGCGCTGGCCAGCACCTTTGTTCCCCACCAAGCCGAGCTCTGTTTTCCGGGCTCAACCCCTCTCCCTCCTGGTGTCCTCTCGCCCTCCTGCTCTCCAAGCAGAGCTGTTGACTTTTAACATTCCAGATGTTAAGTCCCACTGGCTGTCAGAACCCATGGAGTCTGGCCCCTCCACTTTTGCAAGTCTGACTCAGGGGCTCTGCCTCCCGGGCAGGCTGCCCCTCCACGGCCCCGGCTCCCTCCCGCCAGTCCGTGTAGCGCACACCCCCTCTCCACCCTTCCTACCCTCTTCTGTGGGCCTCTTGTCTATGCTGGGCTCCGCAGAGTCCATTCTGCTAGTCTTCTGGTGGTTTTCTGGGTTATTTAGGCAGGTGTGGGTGGAATCCAAGTGATCAGCAGGACGAGGTGAGCCCAGCGTCCTCCTACACTGCCGTCTCCCTAGTGGGTCTTAATCCAAAGGTGGTTTCCCAGGAACAAAGGCAGATCCTCTTGTCCTGCCCTGACCAGGTACCACAGCATCCTCGTTAGAGCATGTATGTGCTAGAAGGAAAACTCTCCCTAGCACTCATGGATATCAGGGCCCTTTTGGTCGATCTCCACTCCTGCCTACCTTTCCTGAACTCCATTCCCTTTTTTTGTGGTTGGTGGTGAGCAAGGGGAGGGAGTTGCCATTTGAGGGGAGTCACAGAAAGAATTCCTAAAAGATATCATGGTGATAGGGGTAGGGAACCCTTCAACAAGCCATGATGATTCCAGGTTTTTCAATTGTTAAGATTCCTAGAGCTCTAACTCAAAGATTAGCCCTGGGAGGAAAGCCTGTGTTTGTGTCACTTTCCTCGCCATGCCCAGTACTTTCCACCTGGGAGCTGCTGTGGCCGATACAGGCATCAGTTGCTATTCTAGATTCTCACCAGAGTGATAAAACTAGTGAAAATCTCCTTGATCCTGGAAGTCTGTCTACTTTGGGGCATTGACAGGAGTGTAGTATGCTACTGGGACTATGCAAAAGGCTGCTCAGACTGCATTCAACATGTCATTTTTACACCCAAAACCCCTAACTTTTAGTGGAATGTAGTTAATGTGACTGCTTCTGCTTCCAGCTTTTTAATGCCTGAACCACTTGGATGCTTTACTACCTGATGTCTTTAAGACAGATCTTCCTTCCATACACTTATGATGCATGAACTTTGCTCACCTACATATTTTGGTGTGTTTTTAAATGGTTTTCCATAAATCAGTCAGAAAAATACAAATACCATGTGATTTCACTCATATGTAGAATTTAAGAAACAAAACAAATGAGCAAAGAAGAGAGAGAGAGAGAGAGAAACCAAGAAACAGACTCTTAACTAGAGAACAAACTGATGGTCATCAGAGGGGAGGTGAGGGAATGGGGGAATAGGTGATGGGGACTGGGGAGTGAATGTGTCCTGCTGAACACTGGGTGATATATGGAATTGTTGAATTGCTATCTTGTGCACCTGAAATTAACATAACGTTGTATGTTAACTACACTGGAATTAAAACAAAATCTTAATTAAAAAATGGTTTTCCATAAGTGTTACTTAACCTCACAAGAAAAATCTAAGTGATCTGATAAACACTCCTAGTATTTTATCTAGTTAATTTTTCATTTTTCCCAATGTTTACTTTTTAAAAATTGAGCCTATAATAAACTGAACAAATATTAAGTGTACACTGTGATTATTTTTTATTATTAAATTCACATATAATTAAATTACAGTTAAACATTAGTTTCAAGTGCACAATATAATATGATTCAACAAACGGTTTGATTAATTTGACATGATAATCCACCCGGGGAACTTCCTCATCCTCCTCCCATTCAGAGGGAGCCAGAAGGTAACCACTATTCTGATTTCTGTCACCATAGACTTGTTTGGTCTGTCCTTGAACTTCATGTAAATAGATGCTGTTTTCCTTTTTTTTTTTATTTTTTTTTAAGCATTTGATTTACTTTTGAGAGAGTTCAAGCAGGGCAGGGGCAGAGAGAGGGGGACAGAGGATCTGAAGCAGACTCTGTGTGGACAGCAGTGAGCTTGATGTGGGGCTTGAACTCAAAAACTGTGAGATCATGACCATGAGCCTGTGCTCAACCAACTAAGCCACCCAGGTGCCCCTATTTTGCAGTTTTTCAAAAATTTATTTAACATAATGTCATTGAGATTTGTCTTTGTTTCTGCATGTATCAGTAGCACATCCATTTTTTTTTTTTTTTTTTTTTTTTTTTTGCTGAGTGGTGTTCCATTGTGGGAAGATTTTTGTCCTTTTGAAATAAGTGTTTCTATTTTTATTGAAATATATAGGCATGGAATTGTTGGATCACAGAATAGGTGTATGGAAGTCATTTCTTGTTCCACATGAATGATGAGTGTCAGTGATAGTGATTTAACAATCACAGACATTGAAAGCCAGAAGTTAATTTAACCTGTTCTCATAATCAAATTTAACTATGGGTATGGGTGAATTGACCTATGGCCAGGACCTCCCTGCTCAACAGAAATAATAGCCATATAAGGAGGCCAATCAGAGACAGCTAGCTACCACCTCTGGAGAGATTCCCTGCCCTTGGTGTGCCTTTAGAACAAGAAGAATTAGGAAAGGGGATTGAGAGAGTCAGGGATACTAAACATGGAAATCTGGTTAAAACAATTTTATTTGGCAATGTAGTTCTTTGCTGAAAGGGTTGTGGAATGTCCTGTGGTCCAATATGCATGGCCATGGGTGGGGGCCAGTGCTGGATCATGAGGACATTTATCTGCCAAGCTACCCAACTTACATTATGTTGAAGGCAGCACGAAACCATTGAAGGTTTATAAGCTGGAAGGTATGGGATTGAATTTAGACTACAGAATGATCTTTTTCATCATGGTAGGAAAAAAATAGATTAGCAAAACAGAAGGATCGGGAGCAGGGAGACTAGCTGAGAAGATGCAGGGGTCATCTATATGAGAGTCAGTGGGGTCTGAAACCAGAGACGTAGCGAGGATGGAGTATGAAGGATCAGAATCACCCTGGATCGCTGGGACTGCAGATGATGAGAAAACCAAGGAGGTAAGAATGACATTCTGATTTCTGACTTGGCTATTTAAGGGGATGCAATGCCATTTGCTGCTTCCCAAGACAAAGGAGAAGGAGGGGTTTTGACGTAAAAGAGGCATAGAGATGAGTTTCGGACACTTTGAGTTGGAGATGTACCTGTGGGACAACCAAGTGGAGGTGTCTCAGAGACAGTTGATATTTTGGTCTGTCTCTCATAGCAGAGCAGGTCCCGTGGGTGTGCAGCATGTGGCAGTCACACAGGGCCGCGAGTTCAGAATAACCCCCTGCTGGGCTTAATGTTCTGCTGTTGCCATCTTGAAATTCATGATAAGTTTTTAAAATTTATTTTTCTTAACGTTTATTTTTGAGACAGGGAGAGACAGAGCATGAACGGGGAGAGTCAGAGAGAGGGAGACACAGAATCTGAAGCAGGCTACAGGCTCCGAGCTGTCAGCACAGCCCCACATGGGGCTTGAACTCACGGACTGTGAGATCATGATCTGAGCCGAGGTTGGCTGCTTAACCGACTGAGCCACCCAGGTGCCCCATGATAATTTTATTGTGCATTGGGCCCCACAAATTCTGTCACTGGTCCTACTCAGTAAAGTAATCAGTTCTGGGGATACAAATTTGTAAGTAATGAGTATACAGGTGGTCACTAGAGCCAATGGAGTAAGAATCAACATAGGAATTTCCACAAGAAGAAAGTATGGAATGAGAAGAATCTAAAGGTGTCTCTGGAGAAAGACATATTTAAAGCATGAGTAAGAAGAGCCCCACAAAGGGAATAGAAAGCATCCAGCGACATCAATGGGGAATGAATCCGTGGACATTATGGAACCAGCATCTAGAAAGATGGACATGGAGAAAAGAGAACATGCTTATAGAATCCTGAGAAAGTTACATGCAGCTTTATACTTTCGATGAATACTATCTATTGGTCCATATGGAGACTTCTGTCAAACACATATGAGCCCTTTTCCCCCGATCTTCCTCCTCCTTCTCCCCTTCCCCAGGATTCATTTGCCTCTTCTACACTCCTATCCTTCCTTCAGGGAGCTCATTTGTGAAGTAGACACACAAGGTTACTGGTCCATGACAGCAGATCTTGATGCTCTGACCTTGGGAGTAGGGGGATGGGAGGTAGAGGCAACAGATTGTAGCTCGAGGCCCTTCCCATCCTTAAGAGTGCTATCTTCAAGGTGAACATATCTTTTTCATGCTTATATTAGCCATCTCCTGTGGCATACCTTTAAGCATTATTATAGCAAGAATATTTCTATCTCCTTACTTTGTCTTACCAGAGACAGACCTCCATCTGGACCAGGTAAAATATCGGGTGGGAGAGAAAGGATAAAGAAAAAAGGAAATCCCAACCAATCACTTAAATCAAAAGAGAAGAGAGCATTAAAAGGATGTGGTAGTTACCTGTCAAATCAACAGACAAGTCAAATAATAGATGATCTCACAAAACCTGCATCAAACTCTACAATGTAAAGATCACAATTGACTTCTTCCAATCATGATGGAATAGCTTGTAATAGACCAAGACTAGCCCGATCGGTTATTTAAAAAATATATTGGAAGGCATAATACAGATTCTGGGGGCTCCCAGGACTTCAGGGCCAGTATTCTGGAAAAGGAAATCGTGAAGAGGTGGGCCAGCACCCTACAGTTGGTTTTGCCTTGGGGCATTTGCCTTTTCTAGGATCAGGAAGAAGACTTGGGAATCTGAGTGGCTTCCATGCCAGAGAGCTACTGTTAACAAGCAGAGAAGCCAATACATTTTGGGGAAGTCTTGTAGACCTAAAGGGATAAAAATACGAAACTTGGGTGGCAATACTGTGGAAGAAGAGAAGACAAAGAGTGAATGGTAATGAAGATTTTGAGAAGTTTGCCTTCCAAGAGGAGAGCAGAGACTGGGTAGGAACTTTAAGGATATTCAGGGAAAATAAAGCGGTAAAAGTGAGGGTCCTAAGAACAAATTTGTAGGACTCAGATTAACTGATTCTAAGATTTATTATAAAGCCACAGGAACTGAGACAAAGTAATATTGGTGAAAGGATGGGCACATAGATCATTGGAATAAAATTAAGACTCTAGAAATAGACACATGAATATGATCAATTGATTTTTGACAAAGGTTCAAAGATAATTCAGTGGAGAAAGGACAGTCATTTCAAAAAACAGTGCAGTGCTGGATCAATAGAACATCCACGTGCAAATAAATAAATCTGACCTATGCCTTGCATCATAGAGAAAACTTGCCATTCACAAAGGATCAAAAGCAAAAAAAAAAAAAAATGCTTATGAGTACATTTAACCTAGGGGTGGAAGATCCAATACACTGCTAACTGTAAGGTATTGATGAAAGAAGTTGAAAAACACACAAATGAAATTATATCACGTGTGTATGAATCAGAAAAATTAACGCTGTTAAAATGTCCATACTACCCAGAGTGGGCTATAGATTCAACGCAGTTCCTATCAAGATTCCAATGGCATTTTCCACAGAAATAGCAAAAACAACCCTAAAGATGTGTATGGAACCACAAAATACTCCCAAATAGCCAAACAATCTTAAGAAAGAAGAACAAAGCTGGAGGCATGACATCTCCTGATTATAAACCATATTTAGGGCACTCTTTGGGATGAGCCCTGGATGTCATATGTAAGAGATAAATCACTGGGTTCTACTCCTGAAACCAATAATGCACTGTGTGTTAACTAACTTGAGAACAAAAAACAACACAAAACAACAAAAAGACCACCCCCCTCCCCACAAAGCTATAGTAATCAAAACAGCATGGTATTGGAATAAAAACTGGCACATAAACCAATGGAACAGAATAGGAAGCCCAGAAATAGCCCCCACATTTATGGTCAACTAATATTTGACAAGGGAACCAAGAATACTCAATAGAGAAAAGATAGTTTCTTCAATAAATCATGTTGGGAAAACTGGATATTCGCATGCAAAAGAATGAAATTGGGCCCCTGTCTTACACCACTCACAAAAACTAACTTGAAGTGGACTGAAGACATAAATGTAAGACTGAAACTGTAAAACTCCTAGGAGAATACTTAGGGGAAAAAAACTCCTTGATTTTGGCCTTCACAATGATTTTTTGGATATGACACAAGAAGTACACGCAATGAAAGCAAAAATGAATGAGCAGGGCTAAATCAAACTAAAAAAAAACTTCTGTAGAGCATACAGTCAACAAAATGAAAAGGCAACCTATGAATGAGAGAACATGTTTACAAACTATATAGCTGATAAGTTAATATCCAAAATACACAAGGAGGGGCGCCTGGGTGGCTCAGTTAGTTAAACATCCAACACTTGGTTTGGCTCAGGTCATGATCTCACCGTTCTAGGGTTCAGGCCCTGGGTCGGGCTCTGTGCTGACAGCGTGGAGTCTGCTTGGGATTCTCTCTCTCTCTTCCTCTCTCTCTCTGCCCCTCCCCTGCTCTCTCTCTCTCTCTCTCTGTCTCTCTCTCTCTCTCCCCCAAAATAAATAAATAAACATTAAAAAAATAAACCCAAATTAAAAACAAAACAAAACAAAATACACAGGGAACCCACACAGCTGAGGAACTGGGGTGGGGGGAAAGTGATCTGATTAAAATGCGCAGATGAATTGAACAGACATTTTTCCAAATAAGAGATACAAATGGAACAAATACATGAAAAGGTGCTTGGCATTACTAATCACCAGGAAAATGCAAATCAAAGCCATAATGAGACACCACCTCACTTGTCAGAGTGGCTATGATCAAAAAGACAGAAGATAACAAGTGTGGGCAAGGATATGGAGAAAAGGGAACCCTTGTATACTGTATAAATTGGCACAGTCACAGTGGAAAACAATGAGACTCCCTCCAAATTAAAATACAACTACCATATGACCCAGAAATCACACTTTTGGTACATATCCAAAGAAAATGAAATCAGGATCTGGAAGACATATTTACATTCCTATATTCATGGCAACATTATTCTCTGCAGCCATCATGTGGAAACAACCTAAGTGTCCATCAATGGGATGGACGGATAATGAAAGATGTGGTATAATGGGATATTATTCAGCCACGAGAAAAAAGGAAATATTTTCCACAACATAGATGGACCTTGAGGGCATTATGTGAAGTGAAGTAAGTCAGACAGGGAGGGACAAATATATGTGGAATACAAGAAAAGCTAAACTTACAGAAACAGAGGGTAAAATGGTAGTTGCCTGGGAGAGGGGAGTAGGGGAAATGGGGAGATGTTAGTCGCAGAGTACAAACTTCTTGTAAGATGAGTAAATTCTGGGGGTCTCATGTACAGCATGACGACCATAATTAACAATACTATATTATATATTCGAATAGTGCTTAGAGAGTACATCTTCTTTTTTTTTTTTTTAATGTTTTTATTTATTTTTGAGATAGAGAGACAGAGTGTGATTGGAGGAGGGGCAGAGAGAGGGAGACACAGAATCTGAAGCAGGCTCCAGGCTCTGAGCAGTCAGCAAAGAGCCCGATGTGGGGCTCCATCCCATGAACTGTGAGATCATGACCTGAGCCAAAGTCGGACACTTAACAGACTGAGTCACCCAGGTGTTCCAGGACTTTGAATTTTAGAACTGGGATCGTGCTGAGTAGCCCAGGATAAGTTGGTCACCCTAGATCTCACCTTCTAGGCTCTGAGAGATGTTTGTCACAAGAAGGGATTTGCAGAGGCTTACTCCTCTAGGGTCTCATGCGACTCCTTTCATGAAACCGGGGGGCTCAGTGGTTCTCTTCCTACTTTCACCATGTGCCTTTGCTCTTCTCAGAAACCTGTGGCCCCTGCAGAGAACACTGTCTAGTAAGACTCAAGGAAGGAGAAACCAAGGATTGATTTTGTTTTCTTTCTCTCCCACTCTGAGGCTTTTTCTGTTTCCAGTTCCCATGTGAGTCTGGGAAGAGCAGACGTCCAAAGGTCCAATCAGTCACCAACCCCCTTCCCGTCAACAGTGCTTCTGGTGCTCACAACCACTAAATCAGAATTAATTTAATAATTCTGGATCTTGCATTTATATCGCCCGTTGCCTCAAAACCTCTTTGAGAACGATCCCTGAAAGAGAAACAAAATGATTCTAGCTTTCGATGGATTTCTTTAACTTTCTGTTTTGAATGCATTTCAAGAGAAATTTCCAGTTGATTTCACTGAGGTTTTTAAAGTCATCGCCTGCAGCAGATGTGTGTGCTGCCTTCCCATAATCCCTCACTCTTGCTTCCTCAGGGCATGGCTGTCCAACTTCCAACTGGCAGCACCTGCCTTTCTTTGTTGAGAGTTGTCCCTGGTCTCCCCCCCCCCAAAAAAAAATCACATGAGGTGACCCAGAAGTGCAGAGGAATTAACATCTGCAAGGAGCAGCCCCCGGTCCGTGACTGAGCTGTAGTAGAAACAGCCTACAGCTCCCTTGCCTTCCAGCAGAATAACGCTGAGGCCGGAGTTTCCAGCTGGCTCCAAATTTCCCCTGTGGGATTAAGGTTCAGGTGCCCCCCGTGGTAGCTTTGCTTGATGATACAGCCCTGGTTGGCTGTCTTCCCTTTGCTGTCTCACTTCCCCACTCACCCACCAGTGTTTTCTTCATTTCGCTAGGAAGCTGCCTGTTCTCCAGGCTCTGTGTCAGGTTCTGCTTCTGAGGAAACCCAAACTACAGCTCTCCCGGTTACAAACCCAGAGCAGGTTGTTTTCTTTCCGAGCACGCTGTTTGTTTCTTCAGAGCACTTACCACGATGTAAGATTATTGCTGGTGTTTTTTTTTTAAACCAATTTATTTATTTTGAGAGAGAGGGCATGTGTGACTGGGAGAGGGGCAGAGAGAGAGGGAGAGAGAGAGAATCCCAAACAGGCTGTGCGCTGTGAGCACGGAGTCCAATGCAGGACTCGATCTCACGAACCGGGAGATCATGACCTGAGCTGAAGGCAAGAGCCGGATGCTTAACCAACTGAGCCACCCAGGCGCCGCACAATGTAAGATTATTGTGTTTACTTGGGTATTAACTCTCTCCCTAACAAGGTAAGCTACGTGAGTTTAGTCTATGCTCATGTTCCTCAAGCCTTTCTCCTTCGAACCCTCGCAGAGCTTTGCATACAGCAGGTGCTCAATAAATGGTCGTTCAATGAATGGATGAAAGAGTGAATTTGAAGAAAACTGACTCAAAACCAGGAGATCTACAACCAGCTTACCCAATTATGTTTCAAGGAACACACACACGGTATGTGTGTGTCTACACCAAGCTTGTCTAATAAATGATGTGCAAGAATATCCTCCGGTCGAAACTGGAACCTGAGCCACTAGACTGACGTTTTCATCATTTAAAAGCAGTTATTACCTACATTATTCCCAACCACAGAGGCTTCCTGGGATCATTACAGTACTGTGCGTACGACACAGCTGTGAAAAGCATTCCGCACGCCCACCTCTGGCAGACACTGTCCATGTCTGTGTGCGTGAAATGGGAAGAATAGGACCCTTGTCTCTGACGGAGGTTGAGGGCATCCTCAAGGACATAACATCTATAATCACAACCGGCTTTCCAGAGGAGATCCCTATTTCCGTAAAGCCCCTGGGTACCTGCAGGGTACCCGAAGCATCTGTTTTCAGGATACCGGCCAGCTTGTTTGACAAGTCAGGCTGCTTAAAGACAAAGAGGCTGGAGTGCAGGGAAAGCAATTAAGGAATAGGCTGAAGTGTGAAGCCACAGGCCCGGATGGACGAAGCTTGAAGAGGGTGTAAGGGCAGAAGTCCAGCTCGGTTCACTGGCTCCCACCATGGTTCCTAGGATACTTTCTCCTCTTCTTTCAGGATCTTAAAAACAAATCCCACCCCTTGCCTCATGCAGAGCAACTTTTACTTTTTTCTTTCTTTCTTTACATTTTTTAAATGTTTATTTATTTTTTTTTGAGAGAGAGACAGAGTGCAAGTAGGGGGGGGTGGGCAGACAGAGAGGGAGACACAGAATCTGAAGCAGGCTCCAGGCTCCAAGCTGGAGCCCCACGTGTGGCTTGAACTCACGGACCGCGAGATCGTGACCTGAGCCGAAGTTGGGTGCTTAACTGACTGAGCCACCCAGGCACCCCTTTCTTTATTTCTTAATACCTTCCAACACCCAGGCCCACAGAACCTCCTCCATTTACATGGCTGTGTAAAGTGGAGGTCCCCAGAAGTAGAGTCTGAGACAGGGATTCACGTGCACAGGACATATTCGGTATGTGCTCTCAGGGGGAGACTTGAAAGGGAAAGAGAGAAGCAGATAAGGTGGACAGAGGGGCTGAGAGAGAATATGATCTCAGCTGGGGTCCAGCTTCAGCCCGATCCAGTGGGGAGCTCAGGAGTATGAGCTCAGGAGTCGGTCCCACTCTGAGACAGGCGGCCAGTGTTTGTCAGTCACTCATTGTTGTGGGGCTGTCCTGGGCTGCCACCTTGTAGCAAGTCAGCTCTCCTCTGGCTGAGGGTATCATTTTGGAGAGGGGACAGCTATGAACCATAAGAGGTCTACACTCACTTCTACCCTTCACTTCTCAGTACTACAGTACTGAGGTGATGGGGGCACCAATTGAATAATGGGGTCTGAAATGGGTATCGAGAGCAGTTAAAATGGGGCTATGGAGTTACTTTGCAAAATGGAGGCACCGAAGAGGACTTAGGTCTTGGGAATCTCCAACATGCTCATTTGTAGTTATGCATCCCCCTTTCTGCACGTCTTTGGATGAATGGATTAAAAGCTATAAGAAGAATCCTATACCGTCCGTCTTTTTTTTTTTTTAATTTTTTTATTTTAAAATTTACATCCAAGTTAGTTAGCATATAGTGCAACAATAATTTCAGGAGTAGATTCCTTAGTGCCCCTGACGCATTCAGCCCATCCCCCCTCCCACACCCCTTCCAGTAACCCTCTGTTTGTCCTCCATATTGAAGAGTCTCTTCTGTTTTGTCCCCCTCCCTGTTTTTATATTATTTTTGCTTCCCTTCCCTTATGTTCATCTGTTTTGTCTCTTAAAGTCCTCATATGAGTGAAGTCACATGATATTTGTCTTTCTCTGACTGACTAATTTCGCTTAGCATAATACCCTCCAGTTCCATCCACGTAGTTGCAAATGGCAAGATTTCATTCTTTTTGATTCCTGAGTAATACTCCATTGTATATACACCACATATACATACCACATCTTCTTTATCCATTCATCCATTGATGGACATTTGGGCTCTTTCCATACTTTGGCTATTGTCAATAGCGCTGCTATAAACATGGGGGTGCATGCGCCCCTTCGAAACAGCACACCTATATCCCTTAGATAAACACCCAGTAGTGCAATTGCTGGTTCATAGGGTAGTTCTATTTTTAAATTTTTGAGAACCTCCATACTGTTTTCCAGAGTGGCTGCGCCAGTTTGCAATCCCACCAACAATGCAAAAGAGATCCTCTTTCTCCACATCCTCGCCAACATCTGTTGTTGCCTGAGTTGTTAATTTTAGTCATTCTGACAGGTGTGAGGTGGTATCTCACTGTGGTTTTCATTTGTATTTCCCTGATGATGAGTGATGTTGAGCATTTTTCCATGTGTCTGTTGGCCATCTGGATGTCTGCTTTGGAAAAGTGTCTATTCATGTATTTTGCCTATTTCTTCACTGGATTATTTGTTTTTGTGAGTGTTGATTTGATAAGTTCTTTATAGATTTTGGATACTAACCCTTTATCTAATATGTCATTTGTAAATATCTTCTCCCCTTCCATTGGTTGTCTTTTAATTTTGCTGATTGTTTTCTTCTCTGTGCAGAAGATTTTTATTTTGATGAGGTCCCAATAGTTCATTTTTGCTTTTATTTCCCTTGCCTCTGGAGACGTGTTGAGTAAGAAGTTTCTGTGGCCAAGGTCAAAGAGGTTTTGCCTGATTTCTCCTCTAGGATTTTGATGGCTTCCTGTCTTTCACCCATTTTGAGTTTCTTTTTGTGTATGCTGTAAGAAAGGGGTCCAGGTTCATTTTTCGGCATGTTGCTGTCCATTTTTTCCCAGCACCATTTGCTGAAAAGACTGTCTTTATTCCATTGGACATTCTTTCCTGCTTTGTCAAAGATTAGGTGGCCATACGTTTGTGGGTCCATTTCTGGGTTCTCTATTCTGTTGCATTGATCTGAGTATCTGTTTTTGTGCCAGTACCATACTGTCTTGAGGATTACAGCTTTGTGATACAGCTTGAAGTCAGGATTGTGATGCCTGCAGCTTTGGTTTTCTTTTTCAAGATTGCTTTGGCTATTTGGGTCTTTTCTGGTTCCATACAAATTTTAGGATTGTTTGTGCTAGCTCTGTAAAGAATGCTGGTGTTATTTTGATAGGGATTGCGTATACCATCCATCTATATGTCACCTATATACTGACTTCTATAATCATGCATTTGTCACTCATATCAAAAACAAAAACTGCCTGAAACTTGTGACTATGTCCCATCCTAGCTAATATTAGTTGAGTGCTTACTCTGTGCTTGCCACGGATCTAAGATTTTTTTTTTTAATTTTTTTTAACGTTTATTTATTTTTGAGACAGAGAGAGACAGAGCATGAACAGGGGAGGAGCAGAGAGAGAGGGAGACACAGAATCTGAAACAGGCTCCAGGCTCTGAGCTGTCAGCACAGAGCCTGACGCGGGGCTCGAACTCACGGACCATGAGATCATGACCTGAGCTGAAGTCGGACGCTTAAACGACTGAGCCACCCAGGCGCCCCGATCTAAGATTTTTATATGGGGGCACCTGGGTGGCTCACTTGGTTGAGCAGCTGACTCTTGATTTCGGCTCAGGTCGTGATCCCAGGGTCGTGGCACTATGCTGCTTGGGATTCTCTGTCTTTATCTCCCCCTGCTCCTCTCCCCTACTTTCACACTCTCTCTCTAAAATAAGAAATTTAAAAAAATATGTTAAGATCTTTATGTGTTATATGACCTAGCTCTTCCACAAACAGAGGAGGTACTATTGGCCCCAAAGTAAACTGCTCTGGAACAGAGTAGAAGAGGTCAGACTTCCGAATTCCTTTTCTAAAAACCAATATAACTCAGATACCCAAACCTGACAAAGAGCACACGAAGGAAGGAAGAAAAAAAGGAAGGAAGGAAGTAGTAGATCAATTTCACTTATAAATAGGGACAAAATCCTACAGGCAGGAAAAATTTAAGAATTCTTTTATCACTGTAACTATATAACACATATATGTAATATAATTAATACCCAATATGATTAGATAAGAGAAAGAACAAGAGGTATAAATCATAGGATATTAGAAAGGCACAGGCAAAAATATTACTATATGTAGACCTTGTAATTTTATATCTGAGAATTTAAGAGAATCCATTGTATTTTACAATTCAGTGATCATATTTTTTTTTCTTGAAGGCATTTTTTTTCCTGATCTAGATTTCTTTCTATATCCCTTGTTTTAAATTTTACACTTACAGTGGTGTTATGTTGTTGTATTTGAGTCTTTTGAACTAAGCAGGGAGGAAAGCAGTGAATTCTCACTTAAAATGCTGCATGGCAGGAAAATTATTCACTGTGCTGAGAGGTAGGTATCTGAAGCCTGAAGTTGACTGATCCACTCTCCCCTTTTCAAACTATTTCCATGATTGGTGGATATTTTAGATTTTAGATTAATTTACATATTAGTGAAATATAGTATTGCTACATGTGTCCCTTTCTATTAATAGGGCCAAAGTAAGTTGTTGGGGTTTTTTTTTCTGACTGCTAGAAGGGAAAAAAAGGAGAAATTGTATACTAGCTTTGGTTGTTGTGATTTCTTATTTGTTTGTTTGTTTGTTTGTTTGTTTAAAGTAGGCTCCATGCCCAACATGGGGCTTGAACTCATGAACTCTGAGATGAAGAGTCATAAGCTCTACCACTGAGTCAGCCAGGCCCCCCTACTTGCTGTGATTTTGATGCTAATGTCAACTCCCTACTACATTAAACTGGAAAGATTTTGAAGGCAATATACATCTCAGCTGGGAAGCCTAAAGGAGGACTAAACAGAAGGAGTGTGGGATGGTAAGGAAGCAAGTAATCTTGCAGAGTATTTTCAATTCTCAAAAAAAAAAAAAATACATTTGAAAGTAAGCTTTGCCACAACAGGAAATATTAGAACTATTCCAAATGTCCATTAAACATATCATCAACCTGTCTGAGCAAAGCTAGGATTGCTTCCTGGGAAGCAGTAATATTTCCAGAAAATAAAAATGTAAACATTCTTTTTGCCTAATTCCTCTAATATGGGGAATTAGCAATTAATTACAAACGTAATAGAAGGGCTTATTAAAAAGACGGAAAGTATCAGGGTGCAACTCTTTTCCTGGTTCCTCCACTTATTGGCTTCATGAGCCTAGAAAAGTTACTTAACTTCACTGAGCCCATGGTTTGCATCTTAAAATGAAAAGAGTATATATAGTATGCCACTTTTTGTGTAAGAGAAATAATGAAATAATAACACTATGTATGTATCTGTAAATTTTTGCAAAAGGAAACACGGGAAGGACTGTTGGAGAAAGTCATTGAGAGGATGTGACCCCTGGTTGACCCAGAAGCTGGACACGGGTGGGGTAGGGAGCAGGGGCTAGAGGGTGGGGGAGCAGTTGGAATTTTCTCACCCCAGCTGCTGTCCTTGGAATATACACTCTCCCCAGCCTTCCCCCAATGGGAGCCGTTTTCAAGGATGCAGTCTTCAGATAGTGATGTGGTTTTGAGACCATCTGCAGGGTATATGTGACTCAATCCTGATAAACCTCTATATACACTTTTAAGATTCTGGTAGGGAGGCATGGGGATCTACTGGTCTTGTAGCCACCAGAGACAAGCATCATAAGTAAGTTCCCTTTGCTTATTAAATCACCACCCTTTCTCCTTTCCCTCCATGTATGGAGCCAGTTTGTGAACTGACAACGATAAACCAAAAACTAATGGGATCGTTTACCTAAAGGAGGTGGATGTGAACGGGGTGGATGGGTTGGGGGCAATAACTCATATTCCTCTGCGTATCTGGTTTTGGATAGTTTTGACTTTTGGAACCATGGTGGTGTTTCATAATAAACAACAAGTAAAATTAAAAAAAAATTACCAAGGATAAGAAGGGAAACCCTAAAATAGAACAAACAAAACCAAATGTATTTAATTATACTTCAAATGAATAACATAACCAAACTGAAGAGGGGAAAAAAAGAAATAACCAATGTAACTTCTCCACACAGTATTTTGACTAGATACCCTCAATCTGAAATTAATAAAAAACTTAAGTAAATATTGAATTCTAGTTAGTAAGTTTCTTTTTTTTCCCCCACCATTGTGTGTTAGCGATTCTAATACTGCTTTTTATACATTCTAAGATTGAGCAAATAAGTCAATATATTAAGGATGGAGAAGGTACAATCAAAGCTGTGGTTTTGGATTGGAATTGAAAGCATCAGCACAAACTTGTGGTTTCTGATATAGAGATACATTGATAGGTGATAGATAGAGATGAAGAGATGCGTATATTTACATGTACATACATACATTTCCTAGCTCTGTCCACTGTGAGTCTGGAAGCTATGATACAGCAGTAGTAGTAAATACATCTGATGCCCAGATTGTAGTTGCTAAATATCATCTTCTAATGAAGAAAACCAGAAGTCCTTGGAGAAACGGCTGATGCCAGGGCTGGGGCTGGGAGCGTAAAGGATAAACCTTGACATTTTGTCGTGCCATGTTGACATAAAAGCTAAGGTAGAGGAGCACACCAGGCCAAATAGGGGACGATGTGAGGACCAAACAGAATAATGGCAGTAAAAGATTAGAACACATGAATTGGGGAAAAAAAATCCATGAGTCCATAGTGACACCCCAAAATAGAGATAAACAAGGAAAGACCTTTTCTTTAGAGAAGAAAGCTGGCTAACAGATAGAGAAGAAATAATAGAAATTAGGGAGGAAAATCACCATCCTGCAACCTGAGTGTCATAACTGATTTAGGCAAGAATTCACAATGGATGCTGATATCATTTGTTGATAAGTTATTGGGAAACAAAATATTCAAATGGTTTCAAGTTACCTTTCCACAAACTACTCATTTGCAAAGGGAAAAATTTACCTTCTAATGGGAGACACAGGATACTACTTTTGCTTAGGAGAGGTATTTACAGCAACCAAGATCAAATAACATACATAAAAGGACAAGGAATAGGAGAGAGGCCAGTTCGCTCATCTGATATACAAGATTATAGCATAGAACTTTGTCATTGCAACAATACAAGAAATAGGAATATGAGATGCAAATATTCTTCTGGAAAGATTAAACTCTGCGTGTAGCTGATATGGCTATATGTCTAGAAATTCAGGAGAATCAAATGAAAAGCTATTGTAACCAATAAGACGATTCAATAAGGTAGCCAGAAACATAACCAACAATTTAAAAATTCAATCATTTTCTATACATCAGAAAATGTTAATAGAGAAAGATTGATTCACAAAGGAAACCAAAGCTAACAAATGACACTGAATATGTGCAAGACTTGTGTGAAGGAAACTATTCAATTACCCAGAAGGACACAGACCATCAAGATCCCAATGGGACGAGTCGATAATGTAACGTTAACCGTTCTTTCCAAATTATTCCATGATTTAATTCAATGCAGTGTTAATCAAAGTCCTCAAAGTAATTTTCCAGGTCTGTTTTCTCAGATGACAAAATTAACAAAGATTGCCTATATATTTTTGAATAGCTTTAGTGACGTGAAATTTACAAACATAAGGTTAACTTGTTAAAGTGTACAGCTCAGTTTTTAGTATTTAGAGAGCTGTGCAACCATCATCAAAATCTAAGTTTAGGACATTCTCATCATCCCAAACAGAAATGTGGTATCCATTTTCAGTTGCATTTTTAAAATGATAGCTTTCTTGAGATATAATTCACATACCATAAAGTTCATCTTTTTAAAGTATCAATTCAGTGATTTTTAGTGCATGACAAAGTTGCTCATAGATTGCCACTAATTCCAAAACATTTTCATCACTCCGGAAAGAAACCTCAAGTCCATTAGCGGTCGCTCTCTATCTGTTCCTCCAACCATCCCTGGCAACCACTCATCTAACTCTTTCTCCACGGATTTGTCTATTCTGGACATTTCCCTGTAAATGGAATCATACAGTAGTGCCTTTTTGTGTCTGGCTTCTTTTGAAAAAAGAAGAAATGGAAGAATTTTGCCTGATATTAAAACATACTGTAAACAGCACAGAATTTTGGTAGACATAGAAAAGCATATCCCGATGATTAGTGATGTTCAGCAATTTTTCACGTGTTTACTGGCCATCTGTATGTCTTCTTTGGGAAAGTGTCTATTCAGGTCCTTGGTGGCCAGAGGGGAGGAGTGTGGGATAATGGGTGAAACAGATAAAGAGGATTTAGAGTACACTTATCTTGATGAGCACTGTGTAATGAATGTATAGAATTGTTGAATCATTACATTGTACATCTGAAACTAATATAACACTGTATGTTAATTATACAGAAAGAAAGATGGGGCGTCTGGGTGGCTCAGTCGGTTAAGCGTCCGACTTCGGCTCAGGTCATGATCTCAGGGTTTGTGGATTCGAGCCCCGCGTCAGGTTCTGTGCTGACAGCTCAGAGCCTGGAGCCTGCTTCGGATTCTGTGTCTCCTCCTCTCTGTGCCCCTCCCGTGCTCATGCTCTGTCTCTCTCTGTCTCTCAATAATAAATAAATGTTTAAAAATTTTTTTTAAAAAATTATACAGAAAGAACAAAAGAAAGAAAAAAAAGAAAGAGAAAATAATGAATCTCTCCCTCCTTCCCTCCCTCCCTCCCTCTCTCTTTCACACACACACACACACACACACGCACACACACACGCACGTGAACACACACACACACAGCATAGACCACCACTTTACACATGATAATGGTGGCAGTTCAAGCCAATGGGAGAGAATGTTAATACATGATGTTAGAATAAAAAGTGACATTAGGGCAAATAAAAGTAAATACAGAAGAAACAAATTTAGAGCCTTCTCTCATGTCACACACAAAATTGAATTACTATTAAATATTTAAACGCCATAAAGCTTCAGGGAAGTATTATTATTATTAAGGCGGCAGAAGCTGTTCCTCACAAGGTATAAAACACATAAGATATATGTAAAAGGTTGACAAATTTGAAAACACCGAAATTCAAATTTCTGTAATAAATTGAACGATAATCCGAAAACTAAAACATTCATAAAGCCATATCGACACAAAGGAATGACCGAAGAATAAAGAAATAAGTGGTGAAGGGGAAAACCTTAACAGAAAAATTTCATATAATAAATGTAGATTCTTTCCCCTATTCCAGGCGGCGGAGCTTAATTTCCTTCCCCTTAAAGTGTAAGCTGGATTTAGTGATTTGCTTCTAACAAACAGAGAATGGAAAAGGAAAAATAATGACTCTGCAATGGAGAAATCTGGCAGACACCATCTTCAGTGAGTGATGAAGGCTAGCGTCACCAGTGGAAGGTCATGTGGATATTATGTACCCCCGATACGATGCGGTGACAAGGGCACTTCACCTCCAAGGTGTTCTTCCTCCAAGTCAGATTGTGAGAAAATGCCAGAGAAACCCAAACTGAGAACATTCTACAAAATACAGATAAACACTCACCAGAAGTATCAACGTCATGAAAAACAAAGACTGAGAAATTGTCATAGATTGGAGGCAGCAAAGGATACATGATAACCAAATGCATCAGGGTGTCCTGGATGAGATCTGGGACCAGAAAAGGGCCAGTCGTGTGAAATCTGGTGGAATCTGAATGAAGCCTGTAATTTAGTTAATACTATTGTACCAATGTTAATTTCTTAGTTTTTGACAAATACATAATGATTATATAAGATATTCATATTAGAAGAAGCTGGGTGAAGAGTATACAGGAAGGAACTCTTTGTCTTATCTTGCAACTTTTCTGTAAATCTAAAATTATCTCAAGACTTAAAAATGTTTAAAAGCTTGATAATAATGAAGAATCCACACCACAAAAAGAGACAATATTATAATGACAGAACAGAAAGAAAATTATACATACATACATACATACATACATACGTACATAAAAAGCCCCTAAAAATCAATAAAAGGCAAACAGTCTGGTACAGAACTGGACAGAGAGTGTGAAATGGAGGGGCTCCTGGGTGGCTCACTCAGTTAAGTTTCCGACTTCAGCTCAGGTCATGATCTCACAGTTTGTGAGTTCCAGCCCCTAACTGGGCTCTCTGCCATCAGCATGGAGCCTGCTTGGGATGCCCTCTGCCCCTCACTCTCTGCTCCCCCCTCTCCAGCTCATGTGTGCTCTCTCAAAAATAAGTAAACATTTTTTAAAAAGAATATGATGGAAAACAAACACAGAAAGAAATTACTATGACTGATATTTCTATGAGAAAATTCTAAATAATCAGAAAAATGCAAATCAAAACAAAAAGATATGGCATATGCCAACACAGATGGCAAAAAATGAAAAGAATGCTAATAATGGGGACCGGGGGGCATGGAAACTTACTTTTTACAGCTGACTGGAGTGTAAATTGGGGCAACGTCTTTTGAAGGCAATTGGCAACATCTATCGAGCTTTTAACTTGGGATAGTCTTTATTCACAACTCAACCATTGGGAAAATATTCTGGAGAAATGCTCTCACTCATACACAAGTGTATACACACAAGGATAATCATTAGAAATTTGGTTTATAAAATCATAAATGCTCTAAATGTCCACAGAGGAGGGTATTCAGAAAATTGACAACAATGTAAATGTCTAAAAAAGAGCATTTAGGGGCATCCAGGTAGCTCAGTCAGTTAAGCGTCTGACTTCAGCTCAGGTCATGATCTCACAGCACATGTGTTCAAGCCCTGAGTCAGGCTTTGTGCTGCCAGCTCAGAGCCTGGAGCCCGCTTCGGATTTGTCTCTCTCTCTCTGCCCCTCCCCTGATTATGCTCTGTCTGTCTCTGTCTCTCAAAAATAAATAAGCATTAAAAAATTTTTAAAAAGAGAATTTAAATTAAATAAGTGTATGAATATATGAAATATCATGCAACTCTAAAAAGGAGGGAAGAGATAGAGAGGTAGATGATAGACGAATAGATAGATAAATAAAAAGAAATGATAGATATGTGCTTATTGTCTTTTCTTCCTTTGACGCGACTATGGGCCCTGTGATTTCAGAAATATAAGCAACAAGAGGGATGAGTGGAACAAATAACGTACTTATTTTGTATCAAGCGTACTCTTTACGAATACCTGAGCTTTGTTGACTTTGGGAAGGGCAGTCTGTCTCCTTGTCTTTAATGATCTTGAAATAGAAAGAATATATGATCATTATTTCACCTCAAATGAAATCAAGATGCTCCGCATTCTGAGTAATGCTGGGAGAAGGCTAACGTTTTTGTGTGTCTGTTTGGTGTTGCATAGATACGTGCTCATTGTTTTGCAGGAGTGTGCCTCTGTACGTGTATCTGGTATTTTGTGTGTGTGTGTCGAAGTGCGTTTGTGTGTCTGGGTTATAAGGAGGTGCTGCTTCTCACCAGTCCAAGAACTGTGTAAATCCTCTGCTGTCCTTGTCTCCCTGGTCCCCTATTTCCACCCATGACAGCTGCATTGGCATAGGAACGTTTTGTTCTGGCCAAATGATTGTGCGCAAATGGCAGTATTAATGTTTTTGGAGCAGGTATGTGCCAAACTCTACCAAGGATAAAGGGGAAAGAATGTTTTCATGCCCTGTCTACAACCACTATCCAGGCAGGGCTCAACTTAAAATATTTTATTCTCCCTACAAATCGGAAAAAACAATTCTTTGTCAGACAATGTATCTCACTTAGAGGTTCAAAAAATGCAGCCATTCAATCCATACCAGGGGATACTATTCATCAATAAAATAGCCCCAACTTCTGATATTGACTGCCACACGGATAAACCTCAAAAACATTATGTTCAGTGAAAGAAGCCAAATGCCAAAGACCACATTTTTCTGGTTCCACTTACACTAAACGTCCAGAAATGACAAATCTGTAGAAACGGAAAGTAGATTAGTGTTGCTTGAGGTTCAGGGGTGAGAATAGGGAACGTTTGCAGTATATATCTTTTGGGAGTGATCAAAATATTCTAGGAGTGGATTGTGGTGATGTTTGCACATCTTTGTAAATTTACTAAAAATCGCTGTACACCTAAAATGGGTGAGTGTGATGTTATGTAAACTATACCTCAATAAAGTAGCTAAAGATATTTATACAATCTTAAACAGAACAGTCAGACGATGCTGAATTTACAGCATCTACGGGGTCTATGTGGTACTCAATGCGTCGCTGCCTACAACTAGACTACGTCCCATATCCACCGAATGAGAGTTGCTGTGGTTTCTCATCTGATGGCTTACTCATCCATCGGAAAGTGCTCAAAGGCCACAGTGGCAGGAGGTTGCCTTTAGCCATGGGCACACGGAAGCCCTCGCCTTCACATACTGCCCTCTCCAACCCCTTACATACACCAATCAATATACAACCAAACAACTAAAAGAGAGGAACAACCATCGATGTTGATAGACACAGAGGCTTGGACAAGGTAGGCAAAAGCATAGCTCAGGATCATCATTCACATTAATATTGGGCAAAGAACAAGCCCAGTTAGAATTGTCCAACTTATAACTTGAATAACAAGCAGGAACATCCACAAAACTAAGGACTAAACAGCTTGCAAGAGAAAGATGGAGAAAACATATGGATTACTGCAACAGATCCCATACCCCCATCACAGAGGCAGAGCCATGGCCCAAGCCGAGCCATTCTGTTCTTTGTAAAAAAAAATTTTTAATGTTTATTTATTTTTGAGAGAGAGACAGAATGTGAGCGGGGGAAGGGCAGAGAGAGAGGGAGACACACAATCTGAAACAGGCTCCAGGCTCTAGCTGTCCACACAGAGCCCGACACGGGGCTCAAACCCACAAACCGCGAGATCGTGACCTGAGCTGAAGTTGGACCCTCAGTCAACTGAGCCACCCAGGCACCCCTGAGCCATTCTGTTCTTAATCTTTTGACCACACTCACTGATGTAGGGATAGGAATGTAATCAGGCTACCTCCTAAATACTCCTTTCTCCCTCTAGCTAGAGAGAAAGTATTTTGTCTCCCACGATGAAGGGTTTGAACGAGGGCCTGTAGGAACCAGGTATACCATGAGAGAGAAGGAAATTAATCCAATGATACAAGTAGAGGCAGGAGACAGAGAGGCTGCCGATGGCATTATGCCCCTAAATCCAGCTCCAACCCTGCCCCTCCTGCAGTTTGGTTATGTGAGCCAATAAATTTCCCATTTGTACTTAAACTGGTTTGTTTCCATCAGTCGTAACCAGAATCTTTTCTAATGTAAACTCACACCGGAAAAAAGAATCAATGACAACAGGGACTCAATGAAACAGAAGTTAAAGAGGAGACACAGCACTTCAAAGAAGCAATAAAGCAACAGAATGGGATGTAGAGGTAGCTAGCAGAATAAATTAAAGAGACGGAAAAGAAACCGAAAACCGCCTCAAAGCTAAACATTAAAACAAGAAACAGCAAGAAGTAGGATTGACCAAACGGGAAAGTGTATCAGGGATATGGAGTGCAAGCTTGAGGGTGAAAAATCACAGAGAAAAATTACAGAGGGATTAATAAAGCAATTTTTTTCTGAGATAAAAAGGCCCGCATCTGTAGAGGGAAGGGATCCACAGATCCCAAGAAGGGATAGAGCCATCACCAACCTTTAATGCCAGCATGCAAAAGAAGCAGTACACTTACAAAGGAAAATGAACTAGACCAGCCTCAGAAGAGGATAGAACAACACATATGACTGCAGAAGACACAAGAATATCGATACCGAGTGCCATCTACATGATAAGAAGGTATAATGGAATTTAAAATGACACGGGAGGCATTGATCATACACCCTTTGCTTTTGTTTGTCTTGTATTTATGACTGGATAACTGAAACTGTGCTATACTTGAATGTGGATCAACACCTGATAGTTGTAGCTTAAAACTAATCAGCCATGTGAAGTCAATACTGGAACGTTCTCTGGTGCGTGAATGTTTTCAGGGATCTATGTCACAAAGAAACAAGGTGGGAGGCAAGTGTGTATGAATGTGGGTCAAAAATGACCTAAAGGTCTGAGTTAGACACATTTGAGGAGGAAATATTCCAAAGGCATTAAGGCCACAGAATTTACCTACCATCTCTGTTCATGGGCTATTCAGGGACTTGACCTAAGTGATATTCTGTGACACCAGGAGGAGAAGGACTAAACACTTTACACCGCTGTTCCAACTCAAACGTGTGAGGCCTTGGCGGTCCATGCCTGTCAGATAGTTCCAGAGCACCACAAGCGGAGATCCCAGTGTGCCCCTCAGCCCCACCTCAGCTGAATAATTACGGGAGCCAGCAATGGCTAGGTGTCGAGACTAGATTGGAAAAGACACAATTCCCCAAAATGGTGGAACCCCAGCCAAAGGAACACCCTGTCTTGAAAAAACAGGAAAAGTAGAATGATGGTAGTTGGGGCCCTATCATGATTTCAACAAATTATATCCCAGTAAATATTTCTATACTCCAAAAGCCTGGCTACCCAGAGAGTTCCATGTTATCTGTTTTAGGCAGATTGGGAAGAGAACTGGAAATCTTCGACTCCACTCTGACCGGGGCCATCCATCATAGAAGTCTTGATGGAGATGTGATCAAATATGCCAGGAAATCTAAAACGAATGCTCTCTAATGAAAGAATTTACTTCAGGGTATAACGCAGCCCAAGAGGAAGAGAGAGAAAGGGAAGGAGAAGGAGGCAAAACGAGAAGAACTCACAAAGGGACAAGCTGTGGCAATAAAGCCACAGGAAGTCTTGGCTCCATTTAAATATATTCTATATAAACAGATGTCAGTGTATGATATATAGATATATATTGGTACAATATTACTACACAAATATATAAATATATATTAATACGCATAAGATGCAATTACATACATTAATCACAGTCTAAATAATTACAGTAATCTTGATGACAAACATAATGTATGTGTATAGTTCCTAAATGAAAAGATAAATAATGTAAAATATAATTTATCTTTAAGACACAGAAATATAGCTCAGAGGACACTTGGAAATAACGGGAAACGGGGCCAGAGGTGGGAAGAAGTATGAGTTGCTAATTTTCCCACTTTAATTCGGAGAAAATAGAAACTTCTTGGTTTCTGAAGTTGTTACATTGGTGTTGGTGTTGAGATGATTGATTTTAATAACCAAACTTCTGTCTGGTAATATCTGAGGCTTTTAGGAACTGTAAGTGGCTCTTCTGGAGAGTAAAATGGCATAACCTATCCAAGGTCTGAAATACCTTTGTAAATGTTGATTAAAAAATTCTACTTTTGGGAATTTTCCTAAGAGAGTAATCAGATGTACACAGAAGCACACAGATACATGCAATCAGATGTACAGCAATTTGTGTGCAATTTTGTTTACAGCACCAGTATGTATGTGTACAAGAGGTCATTCAAATCCTGTACAATCAGGAAGGTGCCAGTGCAAGTTGCATTCTAGCCAGGATATTTCTGAGAGTGAAAGGCAGTGCTGTTAATAATTATACCAGGACGGCAGGTGCCAAGAGGGATGGTGTCAGACACCAGCGTGTACTACGAGTACCATAGGTATATATTACCTTTATAGTCAAGAGAAAAAGGGTTACTTTAAAATCTACTAAGTTCTGGGGCGCCTGGGTGGCTCAGTCGGTTAAGCTCTGACTTCCGCTCAGGTCGTGATCTCACGGTTCGTGAGTTCGAGCCCCGCGTCGGGTTCTGTGCTGACAGCTCAGAGCCTGGAGCCTCCTTTGGATTCTGTGTTCCGCTCTCTCTCTGCCCCTCCCCTGGTCATGCTTTGTCTCTCTCTGTCTCAGAAAAATAAATAAAAAACATTAAAAAAATAAAAAATATATACTAAATTCTTTTTTTTAATACTTATTTTATTTTTAGAGGGAGGGAGGGAGAGAGAGAGAGAGAGAGAGAGAGAGAGAGAGAGAGAGAGAATCCCAAGCAGGCTCCATGCTCAGCACGGAGCCCAACATTGGGCTCAATCCCACAACCTTGGGATCATGAACTGAGTCAAGATTTGGGGGGCCTCCAGCATATACAGGCTGAGATGCTGACATTCTAGCATCACAGGACTAGAGCAATCGAGAAGCTTGCCTGGCTGCTTCTCACCACTCACCGTCCCCCAGTCTGCTGTAAGACAACATGACTTTGATGATTCTCTGTTGTATACCTAAAATCTCTTAATCCAGAATTTTCTTAACTTTTAGGACATCAGAACAATCTAGCAGTATCTTAACCACACAAGGAATCAAACATCCAACAAAAGAAAAGTCATCCACTAGTAGGAGCACGTTCCTTCACATACACATCTGTTAATGCACCAGGAATGACTGCACACAAAGAAAAGCTCTCGGGGAGTTTTGTGGAGGCTCAAAAGGCTGTCTCATTTAGCCAAGTTTTCCTGAAGGAAATAGGATCAGGGAGGCTCTCAGAGAGGAAGAGACATTGAGGTAGTCTTGAAGGAAGTCTTCACATGTCGGAATTTCACGAAGTCTTAGTGTAGCTGGTGCAGAAAATATAGGTTGAAAGCCCAAAGAGAAGCTTCCAGAAAGGGAAGAGTGAGGAGACGCATGGGTCCTTCCACTGCACCCGTCTCACAGGCTCCAGCCTAGTACCTAACAAAATCATCCCTTGTTTGCTGGGCCAAGAACCAAGTGTGTTTCGTTGGATCTCCACGTTCACAGCCTCCTTGGGCATAGATGACAATACCAGACACTCAACTGCTCGAAGCCACCTTTGTCCCAACTCTGACGCTATGAAAATGTGTTAGGGTTGCAGCTGCTAACAGACCTAGGAGTGACTGCTCTTCCCTCACCATTGTCTGCCCAAGGAGAAGGGGAATTAGCAGGAGTCTTCTACCAATGGGAGCACTTTGAACTCTACCCAGTGTGAGCAGACACTGTGGGGCTGACCTACAGGAGTGGTGTGAACAGCAACAGGTTGCCCAAGATCTCTGAGAGGATCGGCATTTCGAAAACAATCTTGCTACGGTTGGTGGTGTCGGACAAAGGAACTCAATGGCAAGATTATTGAAACTGTTGAATTTGTACCTGATACACAGATCGAAGGCTGACTTTTCTTCATTCCACTGATCATCACGACACTGAATGGGCAGAACTCATCACCATAAATTAATTTTACTTTGTTTCCCACTGCCTCTTTCAAGTTTGCTCAGTAGGAGGACTTCTCCGCCCCTAGTTCAAAACTCACTCAGTAAATTGTTTTCTGATCTCTCATAGATCATGGAAGATCCTTCACACATTTAAAAATAAAGCATAGGGGTGCCTGGGTGGCTCAGTCGGTTAAGCGTCCGACTTCAGCTCAGGTCACGATCTCACGGTCCGTGAGTTCGAGCCCCGCGTCGGGCTCTGGGCTGACGGCTCAGAGCCTGGAGCCTGCTTCCGATTCTGTGTCTCCCTCTCTCTCTGCCCCTGCCCCGTTCATGCTCTGTCTCTCTCTGTCTCAAAAATAAATAAAACGTTAAAAAAATTTTTTTTTAAATAAAGCATAGAATCTCCACTGAGAAATTAAAGTTCTAGTCACCTATAATAATTTAGATTCCAAACTTAATTCAAAGTTAAATCTTCCCGGCCTTCCTAGTTAGGGCCTTCTGTAATCTTTCCCTTATATCCCTTCTGCTCACCAGCCTGGTTTCTGACCCACATTTGCTTTGCCCTGGCAGGTTGCGTGAACAGCCTCTTTACTCCCAGCCACTTCAGCCTGTCAGGTAGCAGCCTGTGTCTCACCCTTTGTCTTCTCAGTCAGCCCTCGGTCCACTTTGTCTCTCCAACTGTAGGTGATACGGTACTGTGCTATGAAGAGTTTCACTGAGATGAAACTCTTGGTCTGAGATGAAGGGAAGCATCGCCCACCTTCACCCTTGCTCACAGCCCATGAACAGCTCCCCACAAATCAGTCCAAACTATGATAAGCTCCCTCTGATGCCCAGAAACCCAATCCTTTTATACTCTCAGTGTCAACGAGGAGTTTAAGAGTCACGTAACTGGTTTCTACTCATTCCTTTGAAAATTTTCATTTTGGTTTAACACCTTGTTATTCAAATGTGGTCCAAGAACCCTCTAGCATCGTCTCAGCGCTTGTTAGAAACAGAGAAACTCAGGTCCCTGTCTCAGACCTACAAAATCAAAATATGCATTTTAGCAAGATTTCCAGGCAATTTGTGTGCATGTTAAATTTTGAGAAGTGCTGCTTTAGAAACTCTTTTCGACTGTATTTTGGTGTCTCGGTCAAAACTTCCTATTTAATTTTCTGTTAACACATTTGTGGTTCAACCTCCTTAATGTAGCAGCGTGGGTTCTATTTTCAGAAAGGAGGGATGCTGGTGTCTGTCCTTTGCAAGTTCGGATCTCCAACCGCCTAAAGAACTAAAGTAAATGTCTTTCTACTGAATTCAAACATTCCTCTGTTACTTCCAATTCAACATAACTTAAACCTTAGTCATCATTTTCCCCCAGACTTGACACCTCTTCCCGACTCCTTTTACCTATAAACCTACCCATTCTTTAAGACCTGATAAAGGTCAGTCTCCTCCAAGGCTTTTCTTGACTACTACAGACCACACTGATCACTCCCAAGTCTCATCTCACACACCGTATCATCCTTCAGCACTTCTTATATCCTGCTATGTTTCATTTAAGCTAGACTGCCCTGAATTGGTATTTAATTTTTTATTCATTCACTAATATTTATTGAGCACTTACTATGTGCCAATCAATGTTCTAGGAGCTGGGGATATAGTGAAAAGCAAAACAGATTAATTTTCTGCCCTTATGAAATGCATATTCTTGGGGGAAGAAAGAGACAAAAAAATAGATAAACAGATAAATACGTAATCTTCTAATGATGACTATCAAATTAAGATCATGAGTCCCAACCTCTCCCTTTACCTGTAGCTCATACAGTCAGTTCTCTGCTCAGTATCTTCACTTGGATGTCTGACATGTGTCTCTAACTTAACATATCCCGATCGAACTCATGATTTTCACCCTAATGCCCCCTTTCTCAGTGTCCTCGTCTCAATAAACGGCATCCACATCCCATCGATCTCTCCTTCTGTCCACCCCACTTCTACTCCATCACCAAGTCCTGGTAACTCTGCTTCTAAACTTATCCAAAACATCGCCACGTCTCCCCACCTCCTCTGCTGCAGCTCTGACCAACAGCTCCTTTGGACTGTGACAGTAACCACCCGCCAGGTCCCATGCTTCCGGCTCCGTCCATCTACCACAGTAGCACTCAACACAGGAGCCGGAGCAAACCTTTTACAGGGTAAGTCTGAGCATTCCCTAGCTCATACCCTCCAGAGGCTTCCCACTGCACTAAGAATTAAATCCAGAGACGCTGCAGACTCTAAACTCCTTGTGACCACTGACTTTACTCCCACCTTTGTCCCCATGCCTTTCCTAGCCCAGCCACCTCAGCCTACTTGATGTGCTCCGACTCACACAGCAGGCTCCCTCCCTAGGGCTTTTGCAATTGATTGTAGCACTCTTCCCCCAGAGAAGGCCTTCTCCCACCTAGGAGGCTGGCCTTCTCACTTCCTTTAGATCTCTACTCAAACATCACCTCCTCTGAGAGGTCTTTCCAGATTACTTTACCCAACAAGGCACTCCCTCACCTTCTCCTTTTCTTTTCTTCATGACATTTGCCCACTGTCCACCCCTGCCGCCCCCCCCTCCACCACCACACGGAAACACACATTTCTTCATTCACCTGTTTATTTACTGTCTTTTCACTAAAATGTAATTACCCTAAAAGGTAATTTCTACAGATAGCAAGAAATTTGTTGTTGTGTGGTTTTTTTTTTTAATTTTTTTTTTAACATTTATTTATTTTTGAGACAGAGAGAGAGAGAGCATGAACAGGGGAGGGTCAGAGAAAGAGGGAGACACAGAATCTGAAACAGGCTCCAGGCTCTGAGCTGTCAGCACAGAGCCCGACGCGGGGCTTGAATCCACGGACCGCGAGATCATGACCTGAGCCGAAGTCGGACGCTTAACCGACTGAGCCACCCAGGCGCCCCTGTTGCTGTGTGGTTTTAAACTATTTCAAGCCAAGCCCCTCGACCAGTGTGTAGGGAGTCGATATTCAGTAAATATGTGTTGAGTAAGTGAAGCATAATTAGAGTACCTAAGTTTGCGAATTATTGACTTTGTTTAATGACAACCCAAAGTGTCCCTGTAATTACACCACTGTCACCAACTTGTATTTTAAAATGCTTCCTTAAGTAGGATTACAGCTGGGAACTAGCCCTCGCATATTCCAGCCTGACAGTGTCACGCACATGAGTATCGTCCATCATATGCATGGCAGTAGAAGGAAAATTTGAGAGCAGTTGGTCTAAAACACAATTTCCAGGCCCGTTGTGCAGGTAAGTTTTTCTTCTGGAGGCATTAAGTGACAAGGCGGGAGCATGGCCTCAAGAAGCTGTCCCCTGACCTTCTCTGAGGAGTTGGGAAGATGTTGCCTCCCACACGCAGTGAGGAATTCACCCTGCCACCACCTTGCCTGCATCAGAGCAAAGATGTGGACATCAGTTTGATGGCGATGTCCTCTCGGCATGGCTCTGACTGTGACCCCTGACTGCGCTGTAGACACACACAGAAGTTTTTAAGAAACAGCCACACCCCTAGAGATTCTGATTTAATTGTTTTGGGTGAGCCAAAGCATTAGCACTTCTTAAAAGCTCCCCTGGCGATTTTAATGTGCAGCCAGGGGGCCAGCGTCTGGTCTATAATCCCCGGGTGTTAGCGCCAGGGTAACACAGAACAGAGGCACATTCTGGGCAAAGCCAAGTACGAGGCACTTGGGGTGAGACCCGGGAACCACAGCTGGTCTCAGCCTCCTTGAAGAGCTCACGGCCCTGTGGAGGGCTTCACAGCTGTATGCTCATATCCCAGTTAGAACACTGGGAACACTTCGGGGTTCGACAGTTCTAGAGGTGTGGAAAACTTAGGAAGATTCAAGAAAAGAATGGATGGAAATATCTGCGGTGTTTGGAACATGAAATATATGAGGCAAAAGTCAAAAATTAGGTTTAGCTAGCTTGGAGAAGTAGAGTTGGTAGGAAAGTTGGTAGAACAGAATTAACTTTTCGATCATTTTTAAGTGATTACATATATACCTACACGAAGAAAGATCTAGTGTACAAAAACGTGTGAAATAGACACAAGAGAGGTTAATTATTTATGCCTGTATTATACACACAAATACACACAGATTAGTTACAGGCTGATATTTACACAGTATTTACCATGGGCTGGGTACCATTCTAAACTCTATGTACAGCTGCGTGTATATTCACTCATTTAGCTCTTTGGATAACCCGATGAAATAGATACAGATATTATTCTTATTTTACGAGGAAGAATCTGAGGCACTCGAAGGTTAATTAACTTGCTCTTGTTACCATATGGATCTGGAACTTAAATCTAACTGGACTGGTTGCAGTGTGATACACATACACATATGTGTATATACATGTATATATACATAGATATATGTTATATACGCTGTGAGTTTATGCATGTATATATCCATCTTTCTAGATACATACTATAGCTAGCTATGTAGTACTATGGGTGAGTATACCCACCCATCCACAGACATACAGATGCACATACGTGTGTAGTAATGTCTTAAAGAACACACATACACATTTTGCTTTACAAAAAGATGCAGTTTGCTTTCAACAATAAGCAATACTTATTTAAACAATAACTTTTAACATTGGGATTCACAAACAAGTAAGCAAGAATTTTGAAGAGAAAAACACTTCCGTGATCATGTGATAACCCATTACAAATCTCTTGCTGGGAAAGGTTTTTGAGACAGATTAACTGGAAGGCACGAGTAGTTCAATGGAAAGTCTCGTACATTTGTTCTGAGTTATTTTAGCATGTGATGGATAAATATGGTGAAAAATGTGTTCTTTCAGGATTTTCCTGAGGGAAAACATAAAAGCCTGGCTTTTAAATATTAAGGCTCCGAAATTCGGTGACTCGATGACTTATTGTTCTCTAACTGGCTAATTGGCAGGGGGGCAGGGGGGTTGGTATTGGGGAGGATGGCATGTTCTTGAGGAGACTGCACATCAACAGGGCCATTAAAAAGCTTGAGTTTGGGTTTGTTTTTGCTTTCGCTGTTGTTATTTTAATAAATTAGGCAAGGTGCTTAAAGGATTGCCCAGGGAAGTAGTTGAAATGCCAGTTTTACAAATACCATCTAAAATTTTCTTGGAAATAGGTCTGGGTTTAATGCGATGATCTTTTTTTTTTTTTTTTTTTTTTTTTTTTTTTTTTTTTGGTTAATGTTTATTTATGTTTGAGAGGGAGAGAGAGACAGAGTGCTAGTGCAGGAGAGGCAGAGAGAGAGAGAGGAAGACACAGAATCCAAAGCAGGCTCCAGGCTCTGAGCTGTCAGCACAGAGCCGGACACAGGGCTCAAACCCACAAACCGGGAGATCATGACCTGAGCTGAAGTTGGACGCTTGACTGACTGAGCCATCCAGGCGCCCCATGCAATGATCTTTTAAACGACGAATGTGCACATGGTTCTAAAAATTAAAATATTCTTTTATTTTCTATTGGTTTACTTGAGAGACAATTTAGAAACCTTCCTATGTGGGATTGAAATTCTTTAATTTCCTAAATATTTGTGATTTGATCATTGTAATGCAAACTCAGCTGAAAGGTTAATTTGAAATGAACTCACAACATAATCATTTGGTCAATTTAATTAAGTAGTACTGAGTGTAAAGAGTGTGCAGCAATAATGAACAAACATAAGCTGAGGGTGAGGGGTGAAAGTCTCCGAAGGTCGAGGATGATGAATAAGTAAGGAGGGTGATACCAGTTACACTGGCCCTTGTTCCATTGTCCTGAAGTTGTTGATAGTTAATGAAATATTTGAGTATCAAAGACAAGAGACAAAGGTGCTTTATGGAATACTGGTGACCAAAGTCTTCTTGTGAAAGGGCAGCCGCTCAACTTGGTTGATGCCCATTAAGGGCCAAATTAGCCAATTTTTAAAACACAGAAGCCCTGCAGAGCCATCCTTTCCCTAGTTTCATATTCCCCTTTGTCTAGTAGGATGTGTGCTGTGAATGTAAATGGACTCTTCAGACGTAGTTACGAAGTGACTCGTGGAGCATCCATAGCATTTCCGTCCTGTCAGCCGGATTTCCTCGGGGGGCTGGGTCTGCCACCTCCCCTGCCCTGCCCTGCCCCATCCGGTCTCCCCTACAGTTAGGGATCTCTGGGAGACAGGGAGCGTTCTCCCCTGCAGCTCGCACCCTGCCCATTCTTAGCCAAGCTTTCTGCTCCAAACCTTTCCTTGTGTCCTGACTCTGGTGGTGAGTGGAGCTACATCTCTAGGATCCCCACTTGGATCTTTCTCGAAAAAGACCAAAAGCAGGAAGCAGGGCCACTGCCTATCCCATGCCCCTCCTCCTGGCACTGCCCAGATCTTGTCATTAGAGGCGACCTTCCACACAGGAGGTACCATTAGATCATATCAGCCCCAGGAGAGAAAAACCATCTAGCACTAGAAGAAAAAGGATGGCAAGAGTCTCAAAGAACTTATTTTAGTCATCTTCACTTTTCCAGAGCTACCAACAATACCTGGCAGTCACGGGTGTTCAATAAATACTGGTTGTACTGAACTTAGACTCCTTTTCTTCCTCCTCCCAACGTCACCTTCAGGATCAGCAGCCCTACTGGGGGTTTCTTATGAAATTACCATAAAATATTTTACTTATAATGCCTCGCATGTGAATTGTCCCAGGTCAACAAAATTTCCAAAATTCAGATGCCTTAATTAAAAAAAAAAAAAACTTTTTAAGAGATAAGGTATGGTATATAATTTGGAATATAAGGCATAATAGTAAAGAAATGAGTTTTAAAACTCTGTAAGCGTTAAAAACTGGCAATTACCAAAATGCCCTTTAATAGTGGAATGGATAAATAAACTGTAGTATAGCCACACACTGGAATACTATATAGCAACAAAAATAAACAGTCTACAGCTACACAGAAAAATACGAATGCATGTCGCAAATATAATATTCAGAGAATTAAGCCACATACAAAAGAATACAGTGTAGGAGTTCATCTATATAAAGCACAAAGCAGACTAAATGATCTATGCTATTAGAAGTCATGATAGTGGTTGCCTCATAGGCAGAGGTTCTCAACCAGGAGTGGTTTGGTCCTCAGGGCATATTTGGCCATATCCGGAGAGATAGTTTTCGTTATCATGCCGGAGATGGGAGCTGCTACTGTGGGTAGAGGGTAGAGGCCAAGGATACGGCTCAAGATCCTGGAGTACATAGGACAGCCTCCCCCACCCCCAGCAAAGAACTCTTCGGCCCAAAACATTAATAGTGCTGGGGTTGAGAAGCCCTATCTTAGGAGGAGTCATGGCTGAAAACATACAGAGGAAAGCTTCTGGGGTCTGGTAATATTCTGTTTCTTATCTGCTTGCTGATTACACAAGTGTGCTCCATTGGAAAATTCATCAAGCTATACACATGGCACGTGTACTTTTCTAGATGTACATTATCTGTCAACAACATGTTTTTAAAATGCTGAAAAGCTACCTATGCTTTAGTAAACCTTTGTTTAATAAAAAATATACCCTAGGATTCAAACAAAGAATATGCTAAGCAGCTCTCAGCTTACATTAACCAAAATCATCTAGACTTAGTAGAAAACAGAAAAAAACAAGTAACATGTTATAGAAAACCCTAAATGTTTAATGATAAGACACAATTTAAATCTTTCACTCATCGAATCTTGCACTGAATATTAGAATTTAGGATGCACTTTAAAATGGCAATGACAATTTCATAAAAAAGAATCATGCACTAATAAAAAATGCATGAATGTTTTATTTACCAGAAAATCCTGCTTGATCTGTAGGTAGGAATCCGGCCAAGTCACTTAGAATCAGAATTTGTTGTGTCAGCATCTGCAGAGACCAAAGAAGAAATTATCTACTTTAAAATGCCTCAGTGCTTTCCATAGCTTCTTCTTGGGACCTCTCTTCAGCCTGCACATCTGCAGCGTCTCCTGCTCTGGGGTTGTTGGTTCGCAAACCAGACCCATACATGGAGGCCAGGCAGAGACCCAAGGAAAGGGTAGGCCACTCCAGATTGGCAGATGGCAGGTTTAACAAGCAAGGGAACTTACTTGCCAGGCTTGTCTTGGGTGGCCATGAGACGAGTAGACCCATACCTACTGCCAGAATCTTAAAAAGTTTCCATAAATTCCTGGACAGGGTTCAGTCATGTATAACGACCTTCCAGAGGGTCTCAACACCACCTACCTCACTATCTCGAATCTGTGCCCTTGAAAATGGCTCCAGTTGTAGGAAAGGTGGGCAGAAGTTACATTCCAAGGACAGGAGAGGGGTTGGGGAATCTCTCATTACCTGCTAGCAGCTTGCGGGTCAACTTGGGATCACATCCTCTTGATGACCTTCCCCAACAGTGATGAGGTCCTTTGGCCCATGAAATTTACAAGATTTTCACTGAATGAATTGTTCTCAACAGAGCGTTCTGAATGAGAAAGTCTACTGTGGTCATCCTGTCCTCACCTCCCATTTATATGTTGTATGTGTTGAGGGCAAATAACTTCTCTTCTTAGTTCCCAGGCCTCCAATCAAGCCTCATGTGGAAGGAGGTAGATCCCAAAACCATGGACTCCAATCCAGATGGAAAGAGATCTTGGAAGGGGGTAAGTCTATTTTGCATGTAGAGGAAACAGGAATAATTATGGCCAGAACATAAGGCTGTGAAAGATCATTTACAAAAATGGCCATAGTTACTTTCTTCCCTCAATCTAGACCTCCATGAACCATGACTTTGCAGTTCTTTCCCTGGGGAGATGGAGTCCATTTCACCCCTGCTTGAAATCCGGACTGGACTCGGGGCTTGTTTTGATTAAAAGAGTGCAGTTTGGAAAGTGAGGCCATTCCAGTTTGGAGCCTAATGCTCAAGAAGTCTCGCCCACTTCTGCTTACAAGAGCCATGCCCCTGCCTCGTGAATAAGCCTGGGCTAGTCAGCTGGATAATTAGAGACCACATGGAGTAGAGACAAGCCATTCCAGATGAGGTCATCTTAGACCAGCCAGGTCCAGCTAATCAAGGGGATGCCCACAGATATGCAAGTGAGTCCATCGAAGACCAGAAAATTAACTCAGCTGAGCCCCGTTCATATTGGCAGCCCACAAAATCATGCACCAAATAATTTAGAGTGATTTCTTGTATACCTTTGTCCTCAGAAAGATGACTGTAAGCAGCTCCGGCATTTATTCTGTTCATGTCAAGTCCAGTTTTATGAATAGCCCCTCTTTCTCAATAGTTGGCCTAGCTCACGTAGCGTAACACTGTGGCCAGGGAGTTGGATGCTTGGTGGCCATATCTTGGTCCTTTTCAGAAACCGGGGAGATGGGATAGACTGTGAGATAGTGGTACTTCCCAAAAGGCAAAAATGCACAACGCACAGGTTGCACCGTATCTCATTGCCTCTAATGTGAGAATTTAGCTGCTACGATGTTTCCAACTGGTTGGTCACTCATTGCTTTTGTAGATTCTGTCCTCACCACGGACACCAGAGAAATTCATTTATTCGTTATTCTACTTACATGATTTGAAACATGAAGGATCACGAGGAAAAAAAGTCAATCAAAACAAGTTTTGTCTTGGGCGCCTGGGTGGCGCAGTCGGTTAAGCGTCCGACTTCAACCAGGTCACGATCTCGCGGTCCGTGAGTTCGAGCCCCGCGTCAGGCTCTGGGTTGATGGCTCGGAGCCTGGAGCCTGTTTCCGATTCTGTGTCTCCCTCTCTCTCTGCCCCTTCCCCGTTCATGCTCTGTCTCTCTCTGTCCCAAAAATAAATAAAAAACATTGAAAAAAAAAAAAAAAACAAAACAAGTTTTGTCTTTTGAACGCTTCAGTGTTTGGATTTCTGGATGACTTATCTTCTACCATATTTTATCCTTGAAGTATATCAGAGATCTTTTCTCCTGAGAGTGAAGGAAGGAAGTGTTGGCCAATTTTACACTGTGACATGTTACGGAATGACACTCCTTATAGCGAATGCTCCCGTTTGTATGGAAAGTAGAATTAGAAGCATAAAATGAAGAAAGAGATGTTAATGCTTGAATAATAAGTACAGAGCATTGGCAGATAATGGACAAAAGAACACTATTTCCTTTAATCTTACTTAATAAGCTTTGTCTTCTAGCCTTTTGATTTTTTTCTGGCTGACTGCGGATGCGCTTGACTTGAATTTATTTACTTTCAAAAATAATGAACACTAAGAGGTGGACATAGTGCGCGAGTGGGAAATGCAGTGGAAAGCACTGACAGAGCTTACTAATCCTTCAGGAGATGAAGAGTGTGTGGGTTCCTTCTGTTGAAACATTGGTTTTGTGATGGGTAATTCACCAAATCATCCTGGTGCGTAAAGCACTCAGGAATCAAGAAATGAATTCTAATACATTCATAGGACGGAATGATCTGCAGCTGTTGAATAGTGGTGGCAAGGGGAGTGTACATAACATTTTGCCAAGTGAAAGAAATTTCTAGCAGTATATTATATTATCATTTTCATTACCCACACACACATATATGTGTGTATATACACACACATATATTACATATATATTACCAGTGGGGTCTCCAAAGACAGATCATTTGAGTGCATTTCTCCCTTTAATGTTTCTTTATGTTTTCCAGTCTCCCAGTGTTAGAATATATATATATATATATTTTTTTTCTGTGTCTCCTTCTCTCTGCCCCTCCCCCACTTGTGTTCTGTCTTACTCTTTCAAAAAAAAAGAAAAGAAAAGAAAGGGGAGCCTGGGTGGCTCGGTTGGTTAAGCATCCGGCTTTGGCTCAGGTCATGATCTCACGGTTTGTGGGTTCGAGCCCTGCATCGGGCTCTGTGCTGACAGCTAGGAGCCTGAAGCCTGTTTCGGATTCTGTGCCTTCTTCTCTCTGCCCCTCCCCCACTTGTGCTCTGTCTCTCTGTCTTTCAAAAAAAAAAAAAAAAGAATATATATATATATAACCAGTGGGGTCTCCAAAGACAGATCATTTGAGTGCATTTCTCCCTCTAATGTTTCTTTATGTTTTACAGGCTCCCAGTGTTAGAATGTATTACATTCATAATTATAAAATATAAAAATGTAAATGTATCAATTAACTATATTGATAGTCATGCTGACAAAATATTTGCAGCCAGAAAAAAACTGATTCCCTCCCTCCTCAAGGTGTGTCCCCCTTGTATGAATTTTGAAATCAGTATTGTAGTCTGATGGGGATATTCTTTTGAGGGCTGCCGGGTCTAAGCTAAACTACATAATTCCTGACATCTACAGAGGACACGCTCTATGTCAGACCCTGTTCTAAGTATTTCATGAGCTTACGCTCATGGGATAGTCACAATATCCTATGAGGTGGTGACAACTGTTATCATTTTACACATGAGAACATGGAAGCGTGGAGATTTGAAGCTCAGACCCCAGGGTTCTTGCTCTTGACAAGTATTCTACAGTTCTCTCCTGTCTTGTGAGACAAGCCTTTCCAAGTATCACTCATCTGAAAAGGAAGGACCTCTTAGAGAAGAATGTAGAACTGTGAACGCAGAGCTGAGGTAGCCACAGAAGGTCCTGATATTCTTCTCTTTGTCTCTTCATGGAGGAATTCATCTTGAGTTTTCAGGACAGCATCTACCATTTAGAAGCTGAGAAGGATGTGGGGAAGAAGAGACTCTGGCACCCTATTTGCCTTATGTGGGTCCCCTTTGTAAGGCTTGGGATACAATTCAGGTAACCAAACTGATATCTCAGGACATGGTGTCCATAAGATATTGGTTGTGTGCTAAAATAAAATGTTCTGTACTTGAGAATCGCTGCACTAGGAAAAGTTAGAGGTCTGTTGCAGGACTGCTCAGAGCCTTTATTATGCCCATGTACCTTTTAGTATCCGTGAGTTAGATACAGTGTGCACCACTGCCCAACTTCGTTCAACCACAAACATCTTCTCATGGAGCAACTTCTATTAGCGCCCCCAAATTAGTGTTCCGTGGGGCAAAATTTGAGAAACACTAGTCTCAAATAATGGTACTCTTTTAAAAAAAAATTTAACGTTTATTTTTGAGAGAGAGAGACACACACACACACAGAGTGCAAGCAGGGAAGGGGCAGAGAGCAAGACACGGAATCTGAAGCAGGCTCCAGGCTCTGAGCTATCAGCAAAGAGCCCCATGCGGGGTTCGAACTCACGAACCGCGAGATCATGACCTGGTTTGGAGTTGGCCGCTCAACTACTCAGCCACCTAAGCACCCCTCAAGTAGTGGCATTCTTGATGTTATTTCCATTTTTCCTCGTCTTCAGTGATTTTTTTCAACATCCCAACCTTATCTCAAGTGTTCTCTGGAGACACAAGGAAAAGATTTGTGTCCTTGTTTGGGTATGTTGATTAGAAGAAGAGTAGAAATCCACTGAGGCCAACACGGTGGAAGGAAGGTGGGGGAAATAAATCTTGGTGCTGGAATAGAAACAGGGTCTGAAACTTCACCAAGTCCACCATGAGCTCTCTCTCCATCTACAGTAAACTGTGGGAGGTTTATTGTTAATGAAGCAGTGTTTCCTTCTAGTAATGTTAGTTGAGCTTGGCCTGTTGAACTGCAGAACTGGCTATATGATACACATGGTTACCAGAGGAGCATATGGAGGAGCTCATCACCAGTGACCTGATTCAAAAGGCACGATGGGGTGGGAATGATGCTACATTCTCGTTTTGTAGATGGCAAAGGAATGAGAGATGTTTATAGAACTCAAAAGGTCGTGCAGAAAGTCCTTTTCCAAGTTTGCCTCCTGCACACGCTCATCTTCAAAAATACCGTAGAGTATATATTTGGTTGAGTTGTAAGGTTGTACACGGAAAGAAGTTGAACATTCATGCTAGGAAGAGACTGCCGGTCAATTATTAGGAGCATTACTGTGCTTGGTAATACAACCAACTGATAAATATTTCAAAAACGTTTTTGTGCGTGCCTTGGAATTACAACTATGTCTTATTTAAAGAATGGTGGAGAGGGAACAAGAATAATGAGGGAAAAGCATAGAAAATCACTAAAACAATTTGTTAGACGGCCTCTGACTTACAACCCATTTCATTCAGTTAGTAAGGCTAAGTTATCCGTTTGGCAGATGACCCACTTCCTCAATGACCCCAGCAAGATCAGCTGAGCCAGTCCAGTCCCAAAGAACCACCCAGCTACCCCATAGAATGATGAATTAGTAAGTGCTTATTGTTTGGGTTTTTTAAAAATTTTTTAAAATGTTTATTTATTTTTGAGACAGAGAGAAACAGAGCATGAATGGGGGAGGGTCAGAGAGAGAGGGAGACACAGAATCCGAAGCAGACCCCAGGCTCTGAGCTGTCAGCACAGAGCCCGACGCCGGGCTTGAACTCACGAACCGCAAGGCCGAAGTCCGACGCTTAACCAACTGAGCCACCCAGGCGCCCCAAGTGTTATTGTTTTAAGTTGCGACGTTTTGATGTGGTTTGTTACACAGCAACATCTAACTGATGCAGTGTCCTTGGCACGGTGAAGATTTGGAGTCTTTCCCTTGATGACCTGACCCCACTTTGGCTCTTAACGTCATAACAGAACCTCTGAACTTCAGCCAAATCCCACATCAGGTCTCCGGCCTTGGCAAACCACCTCCCATCCCCTGCAACAATATTGCCTACCCCCTCCCGACAGTGCCCCCTGCAGGCTTGCTGGCCCTCAATAATCAGTATCTTCCACTCCATACAGGAAGTGTGCAGGCATTTGTGGATTTCTTCCATGCTGTATAACAGCTGAGGGAGTGTCGGGGTTCCATCTCCTATTCTTTCTCACCTTAAGTTGGACACAGTTCCACTCCTGCCTGGCAGCGGCTGCTCTGTGTTGCCAGATGGGAGCCACGTGGGGCTGTCTCCTTCCGGAGTCCCAGATGAGCTATGGAAATAAAGGAGTACCATGCAAATAAGAAAGCCACCATCGCTTGCATTTGGTAGAGTCAAAAGCAGACAGGAGAGTAGGAAAGTTTTGTAACTAAAGAGAAAAGGAAGGTGTTAAGTATGATCTGATTGGAGGCTGTCAGCATAGGAAGTCTGGATGCAGTCTAACTAGAAGCGGGGCATCTTACACGATTGGTTTAGAAAGTATATTTGGCCTTCTCTGTTTGATCCTGATTGGAAGCTGGGGCAAAACAATTAAAAAGTTGGCAATTATTAACAAAATGCTAATTGTTCTGGGCCAGATGCTACAGAGGTTGTGTTTTCGCTTCCTGAACTGGTTGCTGCAGAGGTTGTGAGCCAGCATTCTATTGTCATACATGGTCTGGTCATTTTCCTTTGTATATTCAGTCTCTCAGTCTTCCTTTTGGCAACTCTCTCACTCCTGCGAGTGATGGGTTGGCCAATTCAGGGAAGGCTACAGATCCAGATCTTCACTGTGGGGATGGTTCAGTTGTCTCCATGGTCAACTGCATAACTGCAAGATCACCTTGAGCTTTTGGTTGTTGTGTTGTCACGGTGATTATCTGTCAAGAGAGGAGCTATGCAGTAGGATTTACTATTCTGGATAGGATGCCAGAGACCAACATCATGACCACTGACAAAAACCAAGAATAATTAATAGTCCCTGTAAGACACTTACAAGAACCAGGAATCCCAACTGCCCATCCCAGGCCCAGTAAATGAATCCCAGGGGCCATAAAGATCAACCTAAAATTGTCAAGTAGCTGTTTCCCTAAGGCAATGTATTACCTGTTCTACTTTGCCTGTTTCTTTAGTCTAAGTATTAGCAAAGACTAGCAATGGCACAGATGCCACCAAGACTAGCCAGCAAAAAATCTAGGGTAATATAATTGTCCATCGTTACTTGTGCCAGTGAGTTGAGATTGGTCTGTACATCATCTAGGGTGGAGGTGGTATTGTTAATCATTTCTGCCAAAGTTAATAATTATTTATTTATTTAGAGAGCACGTGCGTGAGCGAGTGAGCTAGGGAGGAGCAGAGGGAGAGGGAGAGAGAGAATCTTAAGCAGACTCTACATTCAGCATGGAGCCTGATGCAGGGGCTCAGTCCCATGCCCCCTGGGATCATGACCTGAGCTGAAATGAAGAGTTGGACACTTAACTGACTGAGCCACCCAGGCTCCCCACTGATAAGTTTTTTTTCTAGATTTTCTGCTTATAAGATTTCCCCATTGGAAACACTGCTGTCATTCTTCACATAAACAACTGGTTAGTAATTTCTCAGAATGCCTGGATAATCAAGGATGGGCTTGTTTGGGAACTTGCATCTCAGTTGGAATTTGCTATGTTCATGATTTCTAGAATTAGGATCTCTGTATAGCGATGTCTTGGCATACTATTGCTAAAGTGCATGAAGTATGAGTCAGAGGCAAACAAGACCAGGCATTCTGGCTGCAAAAGAAGTAGTATCCAGTAGGGCGCACATGGAGACCCAGGAGAAAAGGAGTCCCTGATGGTGGAAGAGGAGGTCTTACATTAGCCCAGTTACAGTTTTGATCGCTATTAATGTCTTCCAGGTGGCAAGTAATTGGCCCATCACCCCATGAAGGTGGTTGAATTCCAATGTCTTATAATAATTGGTTCTTTTTCTGAGAGAAAAGAACTATGCTACCAAATTCATGTGTTGATTTAATTAAGGTCATTTGTCTATTTTGATGCAAATGCCATTCCTTATGGCCTTGCTTATTAAGACTGAAATCCCCCCGGGATTTTTTATCATGATGATCTGGTGATGGATGGCATATACAGCAATCAGCGAGACTCAAGGCAGTGGTTACTGTTTGGGATAATCCAAGAATGGCATTAGAATGCGTATGTGCTGACCTAACAGTTATAATAAAGACCAAAAGGGCCATTATGGGTGGACAATAACCAAGGGTCTATAGGAAATGAGCAGAATGGTTATAAGTGAGCAGATGAGCAAGCTAATTCCAAAACAGGAATTAGCCAGGAGCCTCGTCCTATGTCTCAGGCAGTGACTGTCCACTATCCTAAGTTATTCGCATATTCCATAGACCTTGGGTCAGCTACCTACTTCCAAAAGCTGGTTGCTACTAGAGGATATCTGAGAATTTGAAATTTGAGGTCCTTTAATGTAGTAGACTGCCAACTGTGTGGAATTCTGAATGCTTCTTTAATTATGAAACATGGACCCAAGGATGGACTCCCTGGAGTTTCACTGCTATATTTGTTGCTAACAGTATATGATAGGGTCCATTCCAATGAAGTTCAAGAGTAGTTTTTCTTTGAGGTCTCTTCTAATAGGTGAAATTTTCTGGTTTAAGATTGATAGGAGGCTGAAGCTGTTTAGGAAGATGTTGTAGGAGGGCAGCCTTAACCTGTTGATGATGGGAATGAGTACATGAGTCCTTTGCAATGTTTTGCCAACTCTGCAAGAAACAGGGTAGAATATCAGAAATGAAATCCCTAAATGTGTGGGTCTTGCAGTTACGAGATCATAGGGGGATAATGATGTGTGCCTGAGGGAGTGGACTGAATGGCCACAATCTCCTACAGCTCATCTTTTCTTTTTGTGTATGATTAAATTATGGTCTAATAAAATTCTGTTGGAAATGTTTTGGGTATGTCTTTTAGCAGACTTTTCTCTAATTTGGGGGGCCCTTTTGTACCCTCAGGATTATTACAAAAGAGTAACTCGTAGACCCCTTTCTGTGTTTGTTCGATCAGTTTTTGCCATCCAGGATTTAGCATCTGATGTTTTGATCAACACGTGTACAAGTTGATATAGTTCAGGTAACCTTGGGACATATGCACCCAAAAGAAAGGTAAATTCTATCAATAGGAGCTGGCCTTCTCTGGGTTAGGGAAATTCTGAATTCTAACTGTAAATTCAGCTTGGATCCAAGGCATACCTGACTCATGGCAGGAATGAATTTTTAGAAGCAACCAGCATTTAGGGGTCTTAGGAAAGTCAGTAGGAAAAGATAGGGGATCTGGACAAGGGAAAGAAGAGAAAGAAGTTATCAGAAGTGTGGAAAGAGAGAGATCAGAAGGAAAAGAGGGATGAAGGAGAGCTGGATATAAAGAGGGAACTGGAGGACAAAGAGGGAGAATTTACTCAGGAAATGAGTCTAATTTGTCATTGCTTAGGATTGTCAGGCTTCTCATTGGCTTCGGCCAAAGAATCTTATGGTGAAGCAATTTTTTCAATCAGAATTTCATTTGGAGGCCTCTGCATACCAATAAAAATGCTGCCTATTAAATCTGAGAAGTCTTGGATCCTTTGTTTTCTAAGGCACCTCCCAGATGAACAATTTTATTCAAGCCAAGTGTTCCCAGGGTGGCTACTGAATCTCCAAATCATCGCTGGTGAAGAAGTGCCATATTTTGGGAATTAGGATTATAAGAAGAGTTCAGGTAGAAAGGAGGAGTTTCTCCTGGAGGAGGAGGAGTAAAGGATTTAGACTGAGATGGTCCCTTGGGAGCAGGCAACCCTGTGTAAAGTGATGCTTGTGCACTTTGTAGCTTGGCCCCCAACCTGATGGTTTGGCTGCCTCTGAACACAGACTTGACCATCAGCACCTCCAGGCAGGTGGAAAACCGAAGAGAACATTCAGCAAAGAGAACATTTTCTCTGGATCAAAGCCAAGCTTTCAGAACAAAAAGAACAAAAAATGTGGTGGAAGGAAAATCTCACCCCGTCTTACAGGTAACGTGGCAAAATTTGCCCCAATGGGCTTTGCTTTGCTGGGAACCACAAACTCGGGCTCAAAGGGACCTATGCTTGCTTCCTATTCTGTGATTCTCCTTCCTATGGCAAACACTTTTGAGAGCACATCACACAAAACAGAAGCACAAAAGAGCAAAATGGGTAAAAAAAAAAAAAAAAATGCCTGATTACATTAAGGGTGCCAAGCCAATAGGTACCAAGGACAGAACCCAGGTACCGAACTGAGAATAAATAGTGGAGGAATTCCACGTCCAGAGAGCAGAGCTCAGGACCAGGGCTGGTTCGCAAATGTTTGGTGAGAACCTGACAAGCCACAGTGACGAGGCACAGGGGGCCTCTGTGGGCACCTCGCCTGGTAAAGGCTGGGGTCCGTGGGGGTGGGCAATGCAGTTTGTCTCAGTAGAACCTTTAGGAAAACTGGAAATAAATGAAGACCACCCAAATGAAAATAAACAGAAGCTTTTTGTTCAGCACTTGTGTTTGGCAGAGGCTCAAAGGCAGGCAGGGGAATAGGAAAGCTTTATAATGAAAAAGAGGAAAGGCTTCCAGCAACCTCCCTGACTGCAGGCTGGGTCACGAGGAAGCCGGAAGCAGGCTACCTAAAAGCAGGGCAACCCTACGTGATTTTGGAGCGTATTTGGCTTTCTCGGTTGGAAGCAAGGGCCAAACAATAAGGAAGCCGGTAGCCAGTGACCAAGTCCTGATCATTGAGGGCTGATTGCCGCAGAGGCTGTGGTTTGGCTTCCTGCCTGGTTGCTGGAGAGGTCATGGGTCAGAGCCCTGTTGTCATCTCTGGTCTGGCTACTGTCCGTTTGTACATTCAGTCTCTCGGGGGCTCAACTCCGCCAGCCCCAAATGCTATGTGGTTTTCAACTTCTCACCACCTTTCCTCATTTGCTAATCTCAGCGCCCTGGGGACCAAGAAAGATTCACAAGATTCAGTCCTGCATCTTTGGGAGAACCAGCATTATTTTTTACCTACGACACTCATTTCAAATGATTCCCTTGCTCTTCTGGTAGAGATTTCTTCTTTTTCCTCCTCCTCCTTGCCTTCCTCCTCCTCCTCCTTCTCCTTGTCCTTCTAATTCTCCTCTTCCTTCTCCTCCTTATTTTTCTTCCTCATCTTTTACCCCTTTTTCTTCTCCTCCTTTTCCTTCTTCTCCTTTCCTTTTCTACAGGACAGAATCTTCCTCCACATTATATCCCCTTTCTTTCCAGATCTTTTTTGTCTCCGGGAGTCATACGCCTCTTGGCTCTGCCTTAAAGGTAGTGATGATCATAGTGGAGGGGGGAATTACTGAGAGGAGAAATATCCTCAATGAACCGTCAACACTGCAGCCAGCATGGAAACGCTTCATCTCTGGAAAGAATTTCAAAACACGTGAAAATTCAGGTCACCTGACTAAAAAAAAAAAAATCAATGTGAATATTCAGCATGCGCAAAAGCTTCTGAACATCTTTGAATTGTAAATGTTGGTGGATGAGCATTTTCTCTGGCATCTTCATTTGTGTAATAAATATTTATCCAGCACTTCCTATGTGCTAGGCCCAGTGAGCAAAACAAAAATCTGTGCCCTCATGCAGCTTATGCCCTAGTGGGGAAGACAGACAATAAGTAGTAAACAGAATAAGAAAGTTAATAGTGTGTTAAAGGGTGACAAGTGCTATGGAATAAAGAAAATGCAGAGCAGGGCAGCGAGGGAAAGAGGATGGATTCACCTGCCTGGGGATGCC